>NC_071408.1:1902500-4302500 GCF_017976375.1 Cuculus canorus
TAAAATCAAGTGACAAATCACACCCTTAATTCTGCCAATGACTTCTGGTGGGGGACCGTCGCCTTTTCAGGCTTCGACTGTTGTTCTATCGGTCTCGTTGGGTACCCGAGTCTCAAGGACCACTAGATGGCACGTGGGTTCCAGGCTCCCACGGGCCCTTCTGCACCTCCCAGGCTTCTGCTTTAGTTTCTCATTAGAGAAAGGTCTTATTACACCTCGGAGTAAGCTTGGAAAGGGCTGTCAGGCTCAACGCTCAATACAGCACTAGGTCGGATGATCTTCCCAGGACATAACCGCTGACTCCTGTATGCAAGTGCTGCAATTCACTGAAATCAGTGTGATTTTAACCTGATTTTCACCCTGTTCGGAACCACACCGCCCCGGTTCTCTCACGCAGACTGACTAATTGTAAAAGAAGAAAAGAAACGGAGCAAAAACTGCTCCAGACAGGCTGTTAGGGAAATACAAGTGATAGTCACTCGTGCTCTGCCGCCCACCCTTCCCCACCAGAAGGGAGGTCAGGGCATCCAAGGAGATCATGGAATAGAATCATAGAACAGTTTGGGTTGAAAGGGACCTTAAAAATTATCCAGTCCCACCCCCTGCCGTGGGCAGGGACACCTCCCGCTGGCTCAGGCTGCCCAAGGCCCATCCAACCTGGCCTGGAACACCTCCAGGGATGGGGCAGAGATGGTTGTGAGCAGTTAAGCACAACCCACTCTTTGCAAACATCGGCAATCCCAGTCAACACTCACTTTCCATCCACAGCCTCCACTACCTTGACCGCGATCTCCTGCTCATACAGAGTCCGCAGCATCCGATCCCGCCTGTCTTTCCGACGCTTCAGATTGATCATGAAAATCTGGGTTGAAGAGAAAGACGTCAGCCTCCCAGCTCGGGTGTGAGGAATTAAAGGGAATCCCAGCCCGCTCCCCTCCGGCAGCCCCGCTGGAAAAGCAGATCCTACCAGGTACGTTCTCATTCCAGGTTCCTTGGAATTTGTCAAAACCTTGGTGTTGGTTTTGAGTTGAAAGGTTAGAGGCTCGTTCTCTTAACAATTACTTTTTCTCAGTGTTCACAGAGGAAAGCTGCTCTTCAAGGATCAATAAAGGTGACAGGAGACCAGTTACAGTCAAGCCTATAATTTCCCAATATATAGATGTTTCGATTGATATTAAACATAGAGTAAAACGTCCATCTCCAGCTCCTGTCCCAGAGGAACACTGACCCACACAGTTCTCCACGCCACTGCCACTGCCTGTATTTAGGATTATCCGTGAGCCCAAGGACAAGGGCACAGCAAAGAGAAGCTTTTTGTAATTAGTTTGGGCACTGAAATTCCGCTGCTACCCCTTTCTGCCAGAGCAGAGAGCCCAGAGCAGGAACGGAGGTGTCTGGGCAGAGCTCAGCCCAAGCCCCGAGGAGATGGACTCGGTGGTGGAGCACAGAGGGCTGAACCTTCATTTGCAGGTAAACTGCAGAGGGTCAGGGATATTTTTCAATGCCAGGCAAGACAAGTGCAGCTCTGTAGCCTGTGGAGCAAAACCTCATCCCAGTAAGAAGCGGATCAAATTCTAGGTCAGTACAAATGCAAAAATAATGAATTCGATAAATAAAGTACAGCCACAAAGGACAACACGGAAAAAGCCTCCACCAGCTGTGTCCTGGACACAGATGCTCAAACACACACAGCCAAATCAGGTTCAGACTTTAGGAGTCGTGTAAACAGATGTAGCAGAATACGCCATGAAAACAAAGGCTGCCCTGATCCCCACGACTCCTGCGGTCACGGTGCCACTGCCACCCTGGCAGCTGCACCCACAGGGACTGCTGGCTCGGGGGACAACTTGGACACTGCTGAACGAAAGCACAGCAGATGCCGCTCCAGCCCCATCTCCTCACTCAGCGCCCGCTCTCTGCAACGTGAGAGAGTCGGAATTTCTGCAGGGTCGTGGTCAGCAACTATCCTACCAGTTCATTTTTACTGAAGGTCATAGCGGAAAAATGTGCTGCAGGGGGAAACCTGCCACAGTCAGGAGACATCAGGCAGGATTCTCGCTCCCTCCAGGACGTAGGTAGCAGAGAGCCCAGTCCTCCAGCTGCTCCAGGCTCTCCAGTCTCTCTCTTGGATAAGGGAAATCGTTCCCTCCTATCACTGGAAAGCAGGAGAGTTTTCCCAAAAGACCAGAACGGAAGGACTGCCAAGCTGCTCCGCAGACTCAGATGTAGAGGAAACAACACAAGAACCTGGGAGCTAAAGAACCCGCTTTTCAGGCTCAATTCTGCCGTCTCCTCTTGGCTGGATTAGAACATCCAGGCCATCAAGACAGGCAGCCCAAAGACCTGCTGGGCACCGTCCCTGCACAAACCCGCGCTTCTCATCAGGGGTTCCGTGAGAGGTACTAAGAGCCCACAGACCTGATGGGTCTCATTTCCCTGCAGCAAATGCCAGAGGGAAAGAACGCTCCCCCAGCCCTTTCCCCTCCGGTTCCCTGAGCTCAGCAGTTCTCCCCACACAGGGACAGCCGGTTTCTCCTTGCAAGCAGTCTCAATCCAAAAGATGAGTTATTAGGCAAGAGCTAACTATGTGAAAAGATAATACACTCTAAAGGAAATGGCTGGAAGCTCAGGTCTAGGGTGAACTCAGGTCATTTAAGTGATCAACAGGAAGACAAAGCCACTGACAGCAAAACAGGTTCCTTACTTCGTCAAATCCCATCTTGTCAGGGTGCTTCGGAGGAACAGAGACATACTGAGAAGGCTCAATGGGAGGACGATCAACTGAAAGAGAGGAGAGATCCCACGCATTACCCTCATGTATAATCTGTACTGATATATATACACGTTTCCATCAGTGGGCCTGGAAGACCCAGAGACTTGGGATAGGAAACGGGTGCAGGAGTCGGTGCAGCAGAAAGCATTCACGTTGCAAAGCCGAAGGCACCTGCCAGACAGAGCTCACAACAAAACCAACCTTCTGCAGCACCCTCTCCGCATTAAAGCTGCATTTTTGCATTCGATCTGGGGAAGTTAAGGGCTTTTGTGACCTGATTGCAGCGATTACATCCCCAGGCACAAAAGCAGTGGAAAACACAAAGCTACGTATTAAAACAGTAGGAAAACAGTCAGATCAAGATGCAGAGTCCCAAGGGGAGGAGAGCTGGGCTGCTGGCAAGACAGCTCTGCCAACACTAACTTGGGGGGGCCCGATCGTAGCAGGGGACACCAACTTACTCATAGCCTCAATCAGCGTGTGCACAAAGTTCTCGGTTTCTTCTTGTAGCGTCTGGTGCGACTTCAGGGGCATGGGAAGGAAACCATAGTGTTCACGGTTGCAGATGAACATCTGTATTCCTGGGGATCACAGAAAAAGAACAGTCATCGGGGGATTTCACCACTCCGTGGCTACATAGCCACAACCAAACTTCTGTCAGGTCCTCAGTCCCAATAAGTTCTGCGTCATAAGCAAACAATTAAAAGACATCACAGTGCCATCTTTGGTTTTATTCGGCCAGCAGAAAGTGACTTCTCCTACGAAACCGATTTCCACTTCTCCCTAACAGCAAATATTTTTATCTGCAACCAGTTTTCTCCCAGGAGAGACTGAGAACCCTCCTCTTGGACCAGAGAGTGGGTCTCTTCTGGCCTTTGCCTTCATGCTCTGAAAACAAATTGTACAGCAGAAGGCAGAACCAGCCTTTAGCAAAAGCAGCATCTGAGACACGCAGCTGGGTAAGTGGGGGTTCCACAGAACCCCCAAAACTCCACCAGCACTGCTCAGACCTGGCACAACCTCTTCACAGACCCAGAGCAGGACCAGGTTATCACCCTAAGCGTACGGCAGCCTCAAGCGATGCAATGAGCATCACAGGAGCCGAACGGGATCCCACACGCAGCTGTGCTGAAGGAGAGGCAGGGGTCTACCAGGGAAGGAAGCCTCAGACAGGGCAAAACTGCAACAAACCCATCGTGGTGAGCCGGGGATGGGAGCTTTCGGCTGAGCTTTGCAAGGCTTCTTTGTCAGACCACAAGAAACACGGAGTGACTCTTCCAGGTGGAGGAGCCAAATCCGATCGCCAGCTTTGGCCAAATGGGGACCCAGGCCTTCAGCTCCCCTGGGATCACACGGGATGAAGCTGCAAGGCCTAAGGTGTGGGTATAGCCACGGGGTATGTCCCCAGCAAGGGGTTCACTCTGGGTTTTGCAGTCAAGCATCTTTCTGCTTCTGGTTGCTTTGGCTACAAAATAAAGACATTTTCACCCATGTTGGCAAAGGACTTTGAGGTATACATAGGATAACCACCTTGGAAGTGCCCAGTCTATCACCAAACACGGCCCTTTCCTCTCCAGGACTAGTTTTTACAGTACCCCGAAGATGAGAGGAAAATCCTAGAGGCACATCGGCAAGGAGAAAAGATGCTCTCAGAAAGAGGCGATAACATCCTTCTACTCAAAAGCTTTTGCAACCGCTCCTTCAAGGAGCTGAATCTGAAGGTGCGAAACAAAGAGAAGATGCAAACCCTCTCCCGCGAGCAGATGCCTTTGCACGGGAGACCCACCCGCGGCCGACCCGGTTCACTGGGAACATCCCAGCAAGGTGTGAGCCTCGAAACCACTCTGCTCTGGGCTGACCAAGACCTTGCTCACCGTCAGCTCTAACTGGACACAGGCACATCAGGCAACACACTCCAAAGCCACATCCCGAGACGCCAGAGCAAAATACTTCCATTGTTTTGCACTGAGCTCTGGTAAGATCCTTCATTAATTAACCACAGTCTGAAAGCAGCCGGAACACATACAACCGGTCGAGCAGATTTAAAGCAAAATGCGAACCTACAAACTTTCTGCCACCCTCCTCCCCCTTTTCTTTTTTAATGAAACAAGCACGGCCATCCCTTCCCTCTAGGAAACAGAGGAAAAGCAGACACTACCTGGTGTGCTGATGCTTTCATGCATTAGTCCTTCCGCTCCCTGGTATTTTTCAGCAGAGCAGAACTGTCTGCATTAATGACGCCGGCGTTTCTACCATCTTAGGTTCTGTAAGCAAATTGCTGGCTACCCTGCTCGCCCAAACACATTCAGCTGTCAGCTGCAATTTAGGTAAACGGCAGAATAAAACATACTACCTGCTGACATTAATGGATTTGGCACTGATCTAATCAACTAATCTTCTCTGGCTCACTGATCTCCGCCCTTACCTTCCGCTGGCTTAAACACAGTTAATCTGCACAGATTCCTGCCTGTATTTCTGTTCCTTCTGGGATAAAAGCTACTTTAAAATAGCAAAGCTACTTTAAAACGAGGAGAAGGAGACGCTCTCCAGCTCTGTTTTGATAATAAAATAAACAAGTGCTACGAGGGACAGATAAGCCTATAGATATTTGTGTTATCGTTAGGCTTTGTAAGGCAGCGACCAGGGTTCACAGCCATGCCCTAAATCCACAACGTTGTTTAAGCAACCTCGATTTCCCCCACAGCCCTGTGACCAGACCTTCCTGCTGGCCGGCTCTCGGCCATCCGGGCATCCAGCTGGGAGGACGCTCAGGAGATCTGGATGGCGAAGGGCTCCCTCACGAGTCCAAGGGGCTCTACAGGGTCCACCTCTGTCCACCAAGACACCCAAGTCGAGTTTTGATCTTCCACCACAGGCCACATCCTCTCGGAAGATATGGGACAATCTCTTTGGAGCGTCACAAAACAGTTGCTTCGAGCAGCAGATTTGCTGTTGAAAACTGATGGTTTGATCTGCACCGTTCAGTACAGTACTCAGCCTGGAGAAAAGCCACCATAATTTATGACCTCGGGGAAGTCAGTGAAATGGCTCCTAGAAAGAATTTACCCCAAAGTCCATACGTTTTTCACAATTTGGAACTTGGGATGTCATCTTTTTATCCTTTTAGCCCAAGACACAAGCCAACAATCTGAGCAGATCAATGGGCTTTGCTGAAGCAAAGCCTTTCATGCCATGGGTCAGTCCTGGAAAAAAGCAAAGTGTTCCAGGATGGAAGGAAAAAACGATGAGTCTGAATCCCTGGAATATTTCTTCAGTAGCTGAAGCTAATGCAGTGCAGTTGCCACACTCTGGATGCTGCACTCCTGGGAGAGCTGTCGGAGGCAACAAGTAAAGCAGGTAGAGTTGAAGGAGCCTGCTTTGTTATCCAGACATAAACCTCAATTCTCCTCTGGAGCCAATCTACCCAAGTCCCAAGCTCCGAAAGTCAGAGCCCCAAAGGTGCCCTGGAAGTTCACTTCTTGCCTCTGCCCCCTCAGGGCTCTCATCTCAGCTCTTGCTGCCTCTCCTCTATCATTCGTCTTTCTCATTTGATGCCCCTCATCCTCTTGGAGCTGAGTTTTAAACAGCCCTACTTAGTCTGCCAAGACAACCTCATCTTTTTCAGTGCTGTCAAGAACTTCAAACTAGAAATATCCCCAAAAGGAATGCTGGTGGCTGCTGTGCTGGTCTGGAAATGGTGGGAAAGGCAGCGTTCTCAGCCTGTCACCTCTGCAGAAGTGACTGCCAGCAACAACAAACAACACTCCTTCACTTTCCCTCTGCCTGTTCTTCCCCGAGGAACCAATCTCCCTTCTCGCCTTAACTTCACCTCTTTTGCAGAGAGAGAGGATGGGTATCACCAGCTGCGCATCACTCAGGGGACCCACAAACAACTTTTCCCTACTAACTCACCTCAGTAAACCAGCAAACCCAGCCACCAAGCTCTGCACAGAAGGACGCGTGAGGTTTCATCAGTCTTTTTTTTCCTTTACAAGGCCCGAAACTTTCCCCTTTTGAACACAGAAGGGCAAAGAGCAATACAGATGGCCATTAAAAACATTCCCAGGAGGTCCTTTCAGCTCTGACACTGCTACAAGCAGGTCTGCCAGCCAGGATTTTGCAGGAGACAGACCACCCACCAGATCCATCTCTCCAGAAATGAATGGGACTGAGCATCCCCACCACACCTACAAGCAGCAGCACACGCTTAAGAGACAGTGACTTCTGAGACACGCAGAGCTCTCTGCGAACACCAACAGCTCTTCCAGGCAAAAGAAGAGGACGCTGAGGTGGTGGCTTGGCCTGAAAGGACTCCTGTCCTTCAAGCCGCACAAAGCCTCCCACTGCCCCGCAGACACCGGTCCCAGCACCAGCTGGAGCGCTACCTGTTCTCTCTCTGCTGTGCCCCAAAGGATCTCAGTGCTCGGCTCCTTCTCCCTAAGTACCAGTGATATGATGTCAAGCATGCAGAGATTTCACTGCTCAGACACCAACTCTAACCTGCTCTGGCCTGCAAGAGATTTCCTCTCAGCACAGCCCGCAGATTCCACACCATTCCTCCAAAAGCTGCATTGATTTTGCCTTCAGAAAAAATATTAACCCAAAGCGAAAGCCTCCCAGCTCTCAGGGAATTCCTGTTGAGCTGCCACGAAGCAAAGCCTCATCAGCACTGTGGGTAAGCAACTTGGGTTTGTTTGCACAAGGGCTGCTACATCTAGAAATGGTCACTTGCCCCCTTCCTCACGGAGTATCCTGGGAGTAGCGACTTTGGATACCCTACCTACAAATCGAGAAGGCTTTCCACTCTCCAGTGTTCCCCTCTGCTCACTACCATCTTGCTGTGACACAGATGGAGGGTGGACGCCACACGTTTTGTTTCCAAAACTCTGCCCCCACACCAAGAGCGGCCCCCATGTCCTTTAAAGCTGGCTGTGACTCTAAGCTGCACTGCTGGTCACTGCTGCTGCTCATCCCCAACCACATTCCGAAGAGGAAAGGGTCTTAACTGACCACCAAAGTCAACACAGGACTTTAAGGCCAGTGAACTCAAAGTGGAGATACGTCTCTACTCGTGAATCCTCCCCAGGAAAGGCTCCAGACATACCTGCTTGGCGACTGGAGAAGGCAAAGACCATGATATCATCAAAGCTCCAGGTGTAGTCCTGGTGCGGGGGGTAGAACGTCAGCTTGGTGGAGGCCTCTTTCCTCAGGTCAATGAGGAACGTGGAATGAATCATCGGGACAGCAAAACAGCCCGTCCTCTTCCATTCCCGAATCAACGGATATTCCAGGGTCCTTTTGTAATAGCCCTGCAGACACAAGGAGGGGGCTGCTTGTTACCAGAGCTTTCTGTTTCACAGATGCTCCCCAGCAGAAGCCCTTAGCCCTCCCCAGCAGAGACAGATCCATGCCAAATTCTCAGATTCAGAAGTGTCCTCCCTTTTGGAAAGGGCTCCGTCAAGTATTTAGAAACAATCTCCATCCCAAGACTGAAAACCTGACCTTCTTTCTCCTTTTTAGCAGCTGTTGGAAATCCAACCCTTTCCACTGCAAAATTCCCTTGTAACAGAGCTTCAACCTTGGACTTTTTACCCTTGGCTCTCCAAAACCATTTTTTTTTTTTGCACACAGACCCTCAGGTCTGATCCTGGAAGCTGCTGAGCATCCATATCCTGCTCCAAGTCCAAAAGGCACAAAGAGCATTTCATTATCTCACAGAGCAGGACCTGCAACTTCTGACCACGACTTTAAAAGAAGAATTTGCTTCACTGCAGCAAAGGCAACATCTCAGTCTCCATCAGTGACGCAAGAATCCCTGGCTTCTCCCACCGCAGGGCAAGCAGGTTCAACACCCACTCCTGAGCGCTCCCCACAGAGCTTCTCTGCGCTTCACTTGGCTCAGTTGGCAAAGGCTCTGCTGACCTTCCCGCTCCGTGGGTGCAACACCCACACGGTGCGGCTCACAGCTGGTTTTGCAGGCGCGAGATGCCTAAAGCTATCGGATTGGGAAATAAATCCGCGACTTCCCCCAGAGAGAAAGTCCTAACGTGCCAATTAGACATCTGAACGCGGCTGATGGTTGAACCCAGAGCGGATTCTGGCCTTCGCAGAAATGATGAATCACTAAATTAAGTTAAGGTTACTTTTGTGTTATATTTTCCATGAGCACCCTAGCAACAGCCGAGCAAATCACTGCACAACCACTTTACCCTGGTTTTGTGTAGAATCATGGAATGGTTTGGATTAGAAGGGACCTCAAAGCACATCCAGTTCCAACCCCTGCCATGGGCAGGGACACCTCCCACTGGATCAGGGGCTCCGAGCCCCATCCAGCCTGGCCTGGAACCCCTCCAGGGATGGGGCAGCCACCACTGCTCTGGGCAACCTGGGCCAGGGCCTCCCCACCCTCACAGGAAAACATTTCTGCCTAAGATCTCATCTCAATCTCCCCTCTTTCAGCTGAAAACCATTCCCTCTTATCCTATTCCTGCACTCCCTGATCGAGAGCCCCTCCCCAGCTTTCCTGGAGCCCCTTTCAGTCCTGGCAGCTGCTCTAAGCTCTCCCCAGAGCCTTCTCTTCTCCAGGCTGAACAACCCCAACTCTCTCAGCCTGTCCTCAGGTGGGAGCTGCTCCAGCGCTCGGATCATCTTTGTGGCCTCCTCTGGACCCGTTCCAATGGATCCATGTCCTTTCCGTGCTGAGGACTTCAGAACTGGATGCAGGCCTCCAGGTGGGGTCTCATCAGAGCAGAATAGAGGGGGAGAATCCCCTCTTTTGCCCTGCTGGTCCCACTGCTTTGGATACGGCGCGGTACGGTGCATTTGCCTGTTCATGCATCTGTCCATCCTCCCCCCTCTGCCCCTCAGACACCTTCCAACCATAGTGACTGTGAGAACCAGAGATCTTAAACACAGCCAGCCTGGTTTTCACGAGAAGGAGCGAGTGGGTAGGGAGTTTATTAGCATTCCTACTGAAGGAAGGGTTAAGACATTCATCTGTCGACAGACAACTGAGAATGCCCGCAGGTGAAAGATGCTGGAAACCAATCTTTCCTTCTCCAGGCACTCACTATGGGGTTTTGTGGCATTTCACTGCTCATAAATCATGTGCAGTCAAGAAAGACTCCAACTTGTCAGCACTGGTGCCGTGCTCTCCTAAGGTCAGCTTCCTGAGAGCTAAATGTCAGGCTGTCTGGAGCTGGGTTTGGTTTGTTGTTGCTCCGAGCCGGAGCTGAGGGCGTGCTCCAGCTGCTACTCCCTCCCCGAGTCCCCAGGGAGAGCAAGGCTGAGAGCACGAATGACCAAGAAACAACAGCAGCAACTAAGAGAGAAGCAAAATATCAAGTGGGGACGTTCCTTTTCATCCGAGCAGCTATTTTCACCAAATTCTGCAAGATGCATTTGCTGCTGGCTTTTCCCCCCAGCAAGTAAACTCATCTACACCTCCCCTTTTCTTATCTATACCCTTACTTCCAAAGCAATGGGAAAGTTCAGGACCTTTTCCTGCTATTTTTACTCGGTCAGTCTGAACTGGACAAGTCCTTCCCACGTCAAGAAGGACATGGATCTGTTGGAGCGAGTCCAGAGGAGGCCATGGAGATGATCCGAGGGCTGGAGCACCTCTACTAAGAGGACAGGCTGAGAGGGTTGGGGTTGTTCAGCCTGGAGAAGGGTCCGAGGAGACCTTAGAGCAGCTTCCAGTGCTGAAAGGGGGTCCAGGAAAGCTGAGGAGGGATCCCTTCCAATTCACTCTCCCATCCCACTGGGCAGGAGTGAGCAAGTGACTGGGTGAGTGCTCACTGACCAGCCAACACCACAGTGACGTGGATCAAGTTGCGAAGCGAGAGCTCAACCTCGTCCTGGCTGTAAAAATGCTGTTTCCACTATGCAACATTTCTGTATCTGATACTTATCACAGTACATCTGATTTGAAAAGGTAACAGGAAGCTTTCATTTCTAGGCTTAGCACTTCTGCCCTTTACCCCAGTACTCTTTCAGTACGCAGTTCTGCACACACTCTGCCTACAGCGCAAAAGGTGTCGCTCCACTACGTAAATCTTGTTAACCTGTGAGAAAAATAACCTATATACAACGGACAGCTGCAGACAGAAAGGTAAATTCCTCTCAGATTAGCGTCACTGTACAGGAAAGCCCATCCAAAATCATGCACCACGAGTTTTAAGGCCATTACACAAACATATGGAGCCACCTCAAATAAATTCTGGGGTGTGTATCAGTATTTTTTTTGGTAGTTAGTGGGATTGTATCGCTTCCCAGGACTTCTGGCTAAGGAAGTTCAGCTTCCTCCAGACTCAGCTTTTTCCAGTGAGGAATTAAAGATAAGGAAGCGAGTTTTGGGTATGTGCCTGCACACCCAATGCAGAACCCGTATTGCTTTGCTCATACTCACAGCTTGGTTAGAAAACAAAGCTTGAAAAACACCACTTGATTGCAACATCCTCTCTAACCCTATTCCTACGTTGTCGATAAATACACAGTCCTTTCCCAAAGATACCCACCCAAGACTGGGGTGCCAAGAGGGAGAGAGGCACAAGCTGCCATGACTGCATGACACCACTACACGCCAACACGCCGCTGCAGGCTCAGAGCGACAGCAGCTTCTTTTCAGGAGAACACTATGAAAGCAGATGGGAAAGCCCACAGACCAGAAATGATGCCCACGGCTTCACAGACACGAGGCAGGAGGCCTCCGAAAACACAGCTTGCGCAGTCACCGATCACACAGTCACTTGCCTGGGGGGTGATGCCACACCAGAAGTTAGAGTAGAGAGAGCGAGACTCGAGCATCGGTGCCACCAAGGTCTTGTTTTCTGCTATCAACAGGTTCAGGGTTTCTGGGTTGGTCAGTAAGTTATCTGCATCGACAAACTAGGGAAGGAAGAGAAAAAGCAATTTGTTATTAGATTAAACGGTACGGGTTCCCTGACACTTTGTTGGGGTCATCGGGCACTGGAACAGCTGCCCAGGGAGGTGGTCGAGTCCCCTTCCCTGGAGGGGTTTAAGGGACGGGTGGATGAGGTGCTGAGGGGTATGGTTTAGGGAGTGTTAGGAATGGTTGGACTCAATGATCCAATGGGTCCTTTCCAACCTGGTGATTCTGTGATTCGATGAAAAAGGCAACCAGAGACATGAGGTTGGCAAAAAAACCAAATGGCACTGAGCTGGTGGTTTTGATATCATAGGACACATCATCGTTACAGGTAAAGCCAGGGGTGAGTGTCCCTCCAACAAAGCTACGAGATGGGAAAAGATGCGGAGCTTCCCTCTGACTCCACAGAATGTTACTCCAGCACAAGGATGTGGGGGCTGCGAGGGAAAGGAACATGGCTGAAAATTCCGGACAAGTTTATTCTGTGAAGAAGAACAACCTTTAAAAACTGGCCTCACGGCCTGGCTGTGTCCAGAGGCTGCGAACACCACCACGAACTGCTGCGGCAGGGACCAAAGGCAAACGCCTGTCCACAGCGGTTCTGCAGAACCATTTCTCTCCCGTTTCATCGATAACAGGCAGGGTTTGGTGTGGAGAGACCCCTGCAGGTACCAACCCACACCACCAAGGACTACACTGAACCCTGACCCTGGAGGAGAAACCCTCGGGCTTACCCAGGGACTCACCTGGCTGCAAAGTCTCTTCCCATCAGACCAGGCAGCAACACGCAGCACTGCACTGCAGAGAGCTTTGTCTTTCGATGCAGAGGAAACCTTTTGACAGCCTGAAGTATCAGACTGACTACCTGCAAAGTTTTTGGCCTGAGGACAGTTAATAAATCAAACCTTGTATTTACCAGGATGTAGTCTGACCACTTCTCTCGCGCAGCGCGCAGGGCAGCCTGTCGCAGCTTCATCACGTGAGTGAATCGGGAGCTCGGCCAATGTTTTGGCCCAATTTCTTCTGGGTAAGATCTAGCAAAGAAAAAGAAAGTGACTGCAACCCATGTCTGGGCCCTATTGCAGTAATTAAAAAAAAAAATCCATAAAAAAGTTCCTTGCTGTCTTCTTTCCAAAAGAAATACATTGCTGGAGTCACTTCAGGCAACCCAGGAGAGGTTTGGAGGGAAGATAATTCCAAGTTTCGCACTGGATGTGTACCCAGGGCACTGGAGAGCAAGCAGTGCTGCAATATTTCCTGCCCATCACACAGCCACGAGCAAAACAACACCACTAAAGCCCGGAGTTTGTGCTGCAGCAGCAGAACCTTGCCTGGCGCAGGCAGAGCCGACCCCACTGCAGCAATCCGAGCTGCTTTACTTCGTCCTGGTTTACTTCATTTACTTCTCCTGGAGAAGAGAAGGCTCTGAGGAGAGCTTAGAGCGGCCTTCCAGTAGCTGAAGGGGCTACAGGAAAGCTGGGGAGGGGCTGTTCACAAAGGCTGTGGGGATGGGACGAGGGGGAATGAGGATAAACTGGAGAAGGGCAGATCGAGACTGGACGTAAGGAGGAATTTCTTCACTATATGAGGCACCAGAACAAGTTGCCCAGAGAAGGTGTGGCTGCCCCATCCCTGGAGGGGTTCAAGGCCAGGTTGGATGGGCCTTGGGCAGCCTGAGCCAGTGGGGTTGGAACTGGATGATCTTTAAGGTCCCTTCCAACCTAACCTATTCTATGATTCTATGATCCAGCTCTCCCATAGAAAGTCATCTGTCCTCCGCCAGGCTCCAAGACTAGAAATACAGCTTCCTCGAGCCCAGAATCAACAGAGCAGAGGATGCAAAGACGAAGGCAATTTGGTTTCCCTCAGGGTCTGCGCATTAGTAGTAACAGTTAACGCAACCCAACTGCAGCTCTTCAATCTACAAACACCCACACCCAAGGCCCGGAGCTCCATCACATGAGCAAAGTTACGTGCACATCTCTGTTTCCAGGATCAGGTCCAAAAGCAAATGCTTTGTAACCAAGATGGAAGGAAACTCAGGGACAGAGTCCTATAGAGAATAACATCTCAGGACTTTGAAACAGTGCCAGGGAGGGAGCAGAGAACTTCAAAAAAACGTCTTACAGAACTTCAAAAGCCAAGTTTGAGAAAACTCAATTCCAACAGAAGGATCAAAAAAGACAAGAGAACAAACCCTCCCTGTGGGTCTGCATCACAAACACCCCAGTGCCGCACTGAGGGCCTTGAAAGTCAAAGCAAGCCTAAAGGAAGGGGAAATTTATGTACTTATCCCAGACGGAAGAAAGAGAACAAAACAAGCATCAGCTGATCTTAAAATAAAAAAGAAAGGCAATAAAAATCCAACACACAATTCTTTGGCTTTGAAATTGTGCATATAAATAGGTGTTGCCCATCATTCCCTAAAAAAGGGTTCTATTTAAATCATCGTATTTCAAAGCAATGATCGTGTAAGTCATGCAAAGACACAATCTGCTGAAGTAAATCTAGTTCTCTGGCTCAGAACTTCCTGAGGATTTGATGTCCTGGACAGAGCTTCCATAGACGCTGTGGGAACGGGCTAGGATCCCTTTCCTTCCTCGCAGAAAAAGAACGACAGATTTTATTCCCTGTAGTTTTTGACGCGATTTGTTTACCATGCAAAGAGCGCAGCTGCAGACGCTAAATGAGTGAAAGGAAAATAAGTTCTGCATGAGCTGCTGCACAGAAGTCTGAGACCTTTTTATAGGCTTCATAATAAAAAGTTTAATGGGACAGACCCCAACAAACAAACAAAAAACCCCTATATGTTAGGGCTTGGACGTTTAGTACATGTCCTGGTTTGAAACTAAACAGAAAACCTGCACAATTTGACCTACACACCGAAGAGCTTCAGCCAACCCCACGGTGGTACTCACTGGGGTTCTTCCATCGGCCGCCACTCCACATCGTGGTAGAGGTTCTGCACGTTCTTCAGCCACTCTCTAAGGATCGCTGTGGTGTTATCAACGTTGTGGTCAGTGGCCACCCTGGAAAAATGAGAGCACAAAAAGCCTTATTAACACACGGTTGAGGTCCTTTGCCTTTTTCCAGCTGGTAACTGAGCCAAACAGCGGCGTTGCTGGCACCCCTGCCCACCCGCTGATGTCCTCCTGCCCCACAGCAATCACAGCAGCTTTAGTATCAAACAAAATCAGGAGTGAACTCTCTATTCTTAATGCCCACGTACTGAATTCTTGACTGCTGCCATCATTCCTTCAAATCCATTCAGTTCACCTGCTGGAAGAGACACAACAGGCCACCACAACGGCCCCACGGTAAGGTAACGGCAAAGGTCTCATCTCCAGCAGCACCGGGATTTTGCTCCGCTTGCTCTATCGTCCTGCACGCCCATCATTTAAGCCGCACGGCTGCAGTTAGCACAGCCCCTCACAACTGCCCTGTGTAAGGCCAAGGCGAGCCCGGGGTGGTAGGCAGGGATGCTCGACACGCACGAGCATCAGCATCAGAACGCCTTCCCCCAACCCTGCTACAGGCAGCTGCAAGGCTAAGGCTCAGAGACAGACACCTTGCTTTCCTACTGTTTCACAGAACCATGGAATGCTTTGGGTTGGAACGGACCTTAAAGCCCATCCAACCCCCCCAGGATGGGCAGGGACACCTCCCACTGGATCAAGTTGCTCCAAGCCCCACCCAACCTGACCTGGAACCCCCCTCCAAGGATGGGACAGCCTGTGCCAGTGCCTCCTCACCCTCAGAGGGAAACTTTGCTTCCTAAGATCTCATCTAAATCTTCCCACCTTCAGCTTAAAACCATTCCCCCTCGCCCTATCCCTGCAATCCCTGATCAAGAGTTCTTCCCCAGCTTCCCTGTAGACAAACAAAACTTTCCTGACACGGAGGTCACAAACTGGTGAAAACACACAGAGGAGCTTTGTGCAGATCACAGAATGGTTTGGGTTGGAAGGGACCTTAAGGTGGTGGTGAGCAGGGACATCTTCCACTTGATTCGGTTACTTGGAGCCCCGTTCAATCTGGCTTTGAAAGCTCCAAAGGGCTTCTACCACCCGTGCTGTGGGTCACCTTCTGTTCTGCTCTTTTCTGGCTGTAACAGCACTGAGTCTCAAACAACACGGTGGGAGAAACCCGCCTGCTTCCTCTACAGCCTTCACCATCGTCCCCGAAAGCAGCATCTGAAGAATGCTTTTCCCTCAGGGATGAGGAGTGTAGCTACGCGCACTGGAACAGGATGCAGGGATCCAATTCTCTGACAGTAATCACGTGGAACCACTCCCAAAGGAGCCACGAGCTCATCTCTGCCCGGGATCCTCGAGCCTGCGGGTTACGGGGTGAGCGAGCCAAGCCGCATCCCAGCTGCTCCTTTCCAGCACACGTTTCCCTGGAACGAGGACTATGGACACCCAACACCTGGCTGCTCACGTGGCCTCGGCAGATCCCACAGCAAATTCCCTCCAGCCAAAGGGCTGCTCATTTTTTCCTGGCCAGAAAGGCAGCAAATCGCAGCCCCGCGGTAGGACGTGGCCCGGGCTGCCACAGCTCCGCAAGCTCCACGAATTTACACTTTATATCTCTGTTGGGGTATAAATACTCCCAAAGGTCCCATGGAGAGATAGGGAAGTTGGTGCTGGAAAGCCATGCTAAGCTGCCGTCAACTCCTATAAATTCCTGTTTTCTCCTCCAGCTCTGGAGACCCAAAGGCACTTCCCAAGCATCCTCCACTCTAACTTGAAGCCAGAGACACCAGTAGTTAGGAGAGATCACAGTGAACCGAGAAAGGGGGTACATCCCAAACTCCAGAGCTACTCCAAGCTATTTCAGGGCAATACCTCAAGGCAAAGCCATTGCATGATCCTCCAGACAAGAATCAGGGCATGAACCCTTTCAAGTTCACGCAACGGGAAGATGTCAATCCCATGGGTTTAGCCTGGTTTAAATTAAAAAATAATCAAGAATTCAGATATTAAGTTTATTTATAATCAGAAGAACACGGTCACTTAAGGACAGGAAGCTTATTTGTTGAGTATTTATCCCTGTCTATTAAAACAATAACTAATTAAAGTTCAGCAAGTGAATGGAGGCTGGTTTCTTTGCTAGGACAGAGCAAGGCTGGGCTTAGTCAGAACTTCAGGGTTTGCTTTCTGACCAAGACCTTGCACTAGAACATAGTTTGCGAGGACATTTAACTGGACTGAAACAGCCGTAGTGCTGACTCTGTAGACCGGACTACGTCAAACCTGCTCTACATGTTCTCACCCACCCAAGCCCATGTGTCCGCACACTTGCTGGAGCCTCCCACCGGCACTGTGCATTTCACTGGCCTTGTTCTGCTTTCCTCCCCCACTCCAGCTGTGCAGGCAGTGAACAACAGCTCTGAAATTCCTAAAATACCAGAGAACTGTGAAAATGGGGTTTTTGTTCACAGTCATGACTGGAGTTGCAGTGGCTCCAAGAAGCTCCTGCTCTACGGTGGGATCACACTGCGATCAGGCACTGCGCAAACCAAGCGAAGGTGATGACGGCCATCCTGAAGAACAGCAAAGACCATCTTTCACTATATTTTCTGCCAGGTCCAGGCTAGTCTTTAAGGATCCCGCAAACCCTTAAAAGAAGCACGCAAATCCCACAAAGTTGGATGCACGCGCCCATTTCCCTCAGCAAGACTCATCCCAGTCCTTCTAACCTTGCGTAACACCAGTGGGGAGATATGGAAGGGTTTGCCACAGTCTGGGGGAGGAAAGGGGAAGCTTCAGCTGCGTGGAGGTCACGTTAGTCTTGGTGTTCCTCTGGCTGGAGGTTTGTGCCCAATCAAGCCCAAAATGTATAAGTGGAGGAGTTGTTTGCAGGGATGAGCCACAGAACCCAAAATTCACAAATTAAACCATCTCCTTGGCAAGAAAAAAGTAAAAACATAGGCAAGTCAGCCTCTGAGAGAATTATTCCCATGAGAGAACGCCGTTTCTTCAATCACTCAGAGTTGCTCCATAAAGCCCAAAACTCTGACTAGCAGAGGAAACCTTAAAGTTGCAAGTGGTTGACAGTTACTCTGCCCTCCAAAGCTAGTTGTCCTCAATGCCTAGCTCTTCTTGGCTTCCCCGGGCAAGGCAAGAGGGCTCCAGGATGAGCCCTATCGTCCTATCCCGTTTTTGTCTCCAGTTCCTGTGAGGGTGGACTGCACAAGTTCTACTGCCTGGACACACCACCGTCCGGAGAGAAGGGCACAGCACACCAAAACCCACTGCTGCCTGATCTGACCCTACGCTAAGGGCTGCCTAGGGAAGGAGCTTCCCAGACCCTCCACACCTGGGGTTCTCCATCCTGCTCCTGGTGGGGCAGCACGCCCTTGACAAAATCCACCCCAGAAGACCTCGACAGCTAACAACCTCCAGACAGAAGTCAGACGTGAATGGGAGCCTGGAGGAACCTCTAGATCTACCCACAAGGAAACTGCTAGAAGAAAAAGGGCTTTGCACTGCCCAGGCTGTAATGAGGGTGTTATGGAGAAGGTAAATTCACATCCCAGTGGACCTTTACAAAGACTGGTGAGAGAAAGCTCTGGCACCAATAAAGGACTGAAGTCTCCAGGACTATCCACCCAGCAGCATTTCTAAGCCCAGAAGCTCGCAAACGCAATAAAGTTTGTCACACCCTGGATGAAACATGCCCTATGACTAGCAGTTTGGCAAACCTTTGTTTTTCCAGCTTTGAGCCTCAATAAAACCCCAACCAAAACAACCCAAGCCATTCCCAAAAGCAAATGTCACTATGAGTTTCAGAACAATCCACATTTATCATCAAACAAATCGGCACATACTCCAACTGTAATATCTGAACCAGTCCACACATCCCCCCTCGAAAAAACAGCAGTTAAGGTGTTTGCAATGCCCTGTATGGAAAAGAAGGCACACTTTTTTCCCCCTTTCCTCTCCTTTTTCTTCTTAAACAACCCCTGCACAAGAAAACCAGGCAAATAAAACTATGAGCAGGACTTCCCTCTGGCAGCGAGAGCTCCTCAGGTCCCAAGAGGCACATCAGGATATTCCCATCTATAAGCACTTCTGCTCTAACACAGTTTGTGGGGCTTCAGGAAGCTGAGTACACAGTTCAAACGTCAGTGCTCTGACTCGGATGGGTGGACCAGTTGGACCCTGTTCATTCTTAATCCATTTTTGAGATGTTAAGGCTATCTCGGCTGCACATCTCACCACCACCACTGGTGGTCTGTTTCCTACGGTGCATATCTCCCCCAGTTCAGGAAAAGTGACTTTCGCTTCCCTGGGTGATGACAATCAGGAAGGGCTGAGACACAAGGACAGAGCAGTCAACACTTGTGTCATGCCTGGTACAGTGAGATAAGGCCATGGGATCAACGTTCACGTAAGAAACCGAGGACAAGCTTTCTCACACCTTTCTTACTCTTCTTTCTTTTGTCACGGAAGACGCTGTGTTGGCAGTGTCCTGGGCTGACTCCGCCTGGAAAGGGCTCACAGCAGGTGAGGTTAAGCATCATCTCCAGCACCTGCAGAAAAGCAATTCCAACCTCCTCCTACAACAGCGTTAGTGGGGAGAGGCAGTGCAGACCAACAGGTCTTCTCTGCATGTCCTCCAAGTATGATGGCGAAAGCCACATCACAGATGTTATCTTCCCTCCTCACTTGCCTCTACTGGAAAAGTGTTTAGTACTACTACATCCTCTGATCCTTCCTGGCCAACGGAATACATTTGACAGGATGAAGAGAGTAGGCCACCTTAACCCAGCTCCACTTAGCTCATCAAGAACACCACAGCAGACGCCACCACCCTTAGTCTATGGCCATGCCTCGATAGTTTGGGGTATGTTTTTGAAAGCGGGTTGGTGAGCACGGTACTATTGTTTGAGTTTGAGCTCATCAGCATTGTCCTTCGCCTGGCAGCAGGTTCCAGTCACATCTTTTGAGTTGATCAGTCTGAAGCATTTGTGCAGCCAAGACCAAGCAGGAGTTACAAGAAGAAATGCTAAGTGCAAGACCACAAGAAGAGGAGCTGGTTGGCGAGGAGTATCATTCTCCAACATCTCATCATCTTCATGGCTCTCTGCTGGACTTGCTCACGCTTGTTAACATCTTTCTCAACCAAGAGACTCAAAATTAGACGCAGTATTCCAGACGGGGTTAAACAAAAGGGGAATAACCCTTCCCCCTTTACCGCCAGGTTCCTGCTGCCCACGATGCAGGTGACCTTCACTACCAGGAAGGTGCTCGCTTGGGTTCAGGCTGCCGTGCACTACGGGTGCACAGGATCCCAGGAGCCTTTTCAGGCTCCCCAGCCTACGTCACTGCAAGAGTTCTTCCTTCCCAGGCATGGGACCTGGTGAAGTTCAACAGATTCCACGCAGGCAACTCTCAACTCAAAGCCAACACTCTCCCTGCAACCAGTAATCAGAGTGAAAGGACTTTAACGGGGGGTTTCTCTCAGAAGGAATAGGTTACATTAACGACCTTTGCACTAAAAGGGAGGCAATTTCATGTTTAAAAACCTCATTAACAATGTCTAGAATTTAATTAAAGAAAAAACAGTCTCCTGCAAGATTTACAGCCTAAAGCCGACACAACCAGGAAAGACTGGTGGAGTAACAGGGGAAAAAATACTAAATTCCTACCACTCTCTGAAAAGAAAGTTGAATTTATTAAACTGGCACAGACCTCCAGATGGACACTGCTATTCCAGTAACATGGCAGCTTTTTCCTCTTGGATTTAAAACCATTTCCAATAAACAGAAGTTAAATTTTAAGAACGTTTGCATGAGAACATTCACACAGGGGCTTGTCTCGGCATAACTACAACCACTGCAATATTTACTTTGGCTTTAACCAGTAGTCTTACCTCGGACACAAGCCCTCATTGTCCATGCCCAGCAAAGCACCCTCTCCCAAAAAACCTCGGGTACCATGAATAGTGGAAAATTAAGCACAACATTAAGCGCCTACTGTTTTAATTGAGTAACATGTAAGTAGCAGCATGGGACGAAAACAGATCCTTTTACAGACTGCTCATATTTTTAGGCTGATAATGTCTGCTCAAACTATTTTTGCTAGAGTGAGTTAATTTAGGCTTTGATGGCTCTCGTCCTCTCCCCCACCCCCCAAAAATATCACCCTTTCACTTCTTCACATCCAAGCTTACTCTCCTCCAAGCTATTTACAGTTTATTTACCTCAAGCCCTGGGTCAGAGTAGAAAATTCTCACCTTCACCATCGGTATAGGAAAAGTACTGCAGGACAAAACCAACACTGTGCGGCTCTGGCTTGTCAGAGCCCAGGTCACGTTGTACCACAAGCTGTGGGAAACTCTATGGCCAGGAGCCTGCAGTGATTTTCCAACTGAATTTAACATTTACCAACTCTTCCCTTCGGCAAAGAGGTACGGAGGGAGGCAGGGCTTCAAACAGGGGCAAGTACTTCACGTTCAAGTGTCTGCTGCAAAGCAAGGGCAGAACTGGAAGTTCTGAACTAGTTTTCAGAAACTAACGCTGTAAGGAGGATCCTTTCCCTTTCTGGCAGTGTTTCGGAGGCTGTGGGGCTCGAGGAGGGTGTTCGGTTCTGCCCCCAACCCAGTGTAGAACTACACAGCAACAAATTTTACATAGAGAATGGATCTGCACTGTTTAAGCCGACTGCTCCCAAATCCTTTCCCACTTTGAGAGCCAAACTCAGACACCCGGGTTCAAGCAGGTCCTACCCATCACCTCGCCATGCAACCACCATGGATGACAACGCTCAGGATGCTGCTGATAGCTGCGGTGGCATCGAGGATGGCTCACAGGAGGAGGACATCCATGGTTTTCTTAGGCTCCTGCTGCTTCTGCACGCTGCAGGACCAAGTTGGGTATGTAACCAAGCCCCAGGAAAATCCAGAGATATCCATTGTAGCTGCCTGCCTTTCCCTCCACTCGCAGCCAGAGACTCAGTTTACCCACAAGGCCTGCTATGGGATATAGATATTGAGTTCCACTGAAACAAGTAAGTTGGCCATGTGCCCTAAACCTGCAGGGTCTCGTCCAAAGTGAAGCCCGAAGTCAATGGAAAGCCTGTTAGCAGATCACTCCTAACAACTGTAGCATAGAAACGGGGACAAAAGCACCGGTAGCTCCCCTTGGCCATCTCCCAGAAAGCAGAGCCGCAAAAAAAAGCATGCGGAGAGAGGTTACATCTCAAAAAGGAAGCCTATTTCTGCATTATGTGTTCCACAACTTGTGCTGACAGAGCTGCCCAAATACTCAGGTTGGACTTTGAACCCCTCCAAGCCCTCACACACCTGAAGCAGTGGGACAGAAGGGAAGGAGTTCACTCGCGGAGCTCCATCTTTCCTAGTTTATGTGGCATTTCAGTCCCAGCTCTGGCAAGGCTTGGGATCTGCCACCTTCCAGCTTATTAAGAAGAGCTCTACAGTTATACCCAAGGAAATTACCTCCCCCAAGCATAAGACCTCATGAGGGTATCTGGCCAGTCTGGGCCAGAGGAGACCCGAGGTCTTGGAGACAGAAAGGCGCTGCCACCGAACAGCTCAGGCTTTGGCTCAGCAGAGCAGCGTCCCCGACCCTTGTTATGAGGACCGTAGCCAACACTGGCCCCATCAGACGCTTTGAGAGGGTTAGCAGAAAGCTCAGACCTCAGAGCAGGTTCTCCGCACGGTCACAACAACCTTCTGCCCTGAGCTAGCAGCACCACTGCGCTGCACGGGGAGTTGTCCGCATGCTCTGGGGCAACACCAGGGATTTCAAAGCCCAAAAGCATCAGAAAAGCCACGCTACTTCATCCAGCACAAGCCTTTCCTAACAAGCTGCAGCAAAGGTCCAATGTTTTTTACCGTAACACCAATCACACGTGATGAACAGAGCGCAGCAGGTGCCTTCTAGCTGCGTAAGGCTCACTAGAGGCTCCGGAATCGTTCAGACCCTGCAACCAACGGTTTTGAGTCACTTTGGGCAGCTGAAAGAGCTCCCTGGTCTGAGCAGAGAGCTGCGCTCAGCGACACACAGGCTGCCCTGACTGGCAACTGCGCTTATTCTGGGTGTGAACGCAGCCCTGCCAAAAACATAAACAAATACAATCCAGCAACGGAGCCCTAATTGCAGCCAAATTCAAATTCAGATCTAGATTTTTCCAAAACAAGTGGCAAATAAAGTAACAGATGAGTCATTTCTCCTTGCCTTTTCGTTTGAATGCTGCCAGGCTTGGAAAACCATAACAAAACATAAAAGCCACCAAACTGGCAGTTTCCACTGTGAACCAGTGATGAATTACCTTCCCTAGGAAACAGCACACTGGGAAAGACCAGGAGAGAAGGCATGAAACCTAGAGGGGAGGAAAAAAATTCAAAACACTTCTGAAACCCAGCGAGGAGGAGGCTCCCAAGGCAGTGGAGAACCACCAGAAAGCTGCTGCACCATTGAAACGGCCCGAGAAAAAGTTTTTGTAGCTATGGCTTTATCTCTTTCTCCCTGAGGACCACAGTATGCTCCCCAGCCCAAAGGAGCTGGTTGGCTTTTCCTGCCTCTGGCATGGCTTGATGCATAAGTAAAGAGGTGTTGAGTACCAAGTTGGGCATACGTCCCCATTTCCCAAACTCTGGCGCTTCATTTTAGCTGGGGAAACGTCCTCCCTCAGCACAGAGGAGCAAGTGGAGTTGTCACTATCAACTATTCCATGTTGAGGGTCTGTTTAGGAAGGATTACAGTGACACGACGAGGGGCAATGGGGATAAACTGGAGAGGGGCAGATTTAGACTGGACATCAGGAGGAATTTCTTTGCTATGAGAGTGGTGACCCTCTGGCCCAGGTTGCCGAGGGAAGCTGTGGCTGCCCCATCCCTGGAGGTGTTCCAGGCCAGGTTGGACAGGGCTTGGAGCAACCTGACCCAGTGGGAGGTGTCCCTGATTCTGCAGGATTCAACTGGATGACCTAAAAGGTCCCTTCCAACCCAAAGCATTCTATGATGCCACGATTCTACAATTTCAACTTTCCTCACCACCACTAATTTTAGCCTTTTTACGCTCACACACTTTATTAACAACGCCCCAACATTCAGGCCCAAGCTTAAAGAACTATTTAAGCACTTAAGCTGCTAGAATCTTAACGTATGCGTAAGACTTTTTGGCTCCATAGGAACTCGGCATTTGTTCTAGGGTTTTCCTTAATTAAGGACAGACTTTTGGAAGGACTTTCTTTTGTCTTTTAATTCTTTTCACTTGGTCTCCCCAAGATGTCAGCTCCCAGCAGCGAGGTGGTCCGAGCCCAGATCACTGGCAGGGAGCTGTGTAGGAGCCAGCAATGAGAACAGCAACACTCTCCGGGCTGGGCAGCCGTACAAGAATGGGACCTCACAGAACAGGAATGTTAACAAATATGCCTCTTCTCTAACTCCTTCCCTGTGCCCATCAGCAGTTTGTGGATTTTCTTGGCAGTAACAGCGATTTTAAAACCTTCAATCATCTTCCAAGCCCAAGTCAATGGCTCGCAGATGCGTGTAGGTGTGAACATATATTTGTACACACCAGCATCTTTGCTCTTTCCAAACTTCCTCAAGAAATCTCCCAGACTTTCTTGTCTCTCAGTCCGCAAGATTCGCACGCAGGTTGTCTCCAACAGTGCGGTGCCACGACAGCAATGTGCGTAAGCCCAGTGGGCACAGACACAACGGGGGCATCAGCATCTCCCCAGAAAAGCCACCAGGCTGGGGCTGCTTGTGGCTGATCGTACAAAATCCATGCTTACCAGCTTCCTGCGTAAGAGGAATTCTCTTGCCATGCAAAGGAGGCTCCTACCACATCAGTCTCAAGTCTCCTCTCCATCTTGCTTTACTTCCCCCCGCGGTTGCCCCACTTTAGAAGAATCAAAACAAACCCACATCTGGCCTTGTGAATATTTCCATGCAGACCTGGCTTCAAGGGAACAACTCCCATAAGGAAAGCCCAGGAGATCTCGCACACGTGGGATTGGGGCTGTGACCAGCCTTGGAAATCACGCTGCTCAAACGAGGAATTAAATGCAGCAGTGCTGTAATTTCTGAAGGGACAGCTTGTTCCCACCACATGAAGACACCAGCTAATGCAGCTGCTCAAGATTACCGCGTTACCAGGGCTCCCCCAAGACAGCAACACCTGAAAAGCTCTCAGTCTCCGTACCAAGCTCGCAGAAGAATGAGTGCAAGGCTCCCGGTCTGCCTCCCCTCCAGTGAGAAGGCTCAGATCACGGTAGACGCCCAGTACCAGGCGTAAAGGCAGACCAACATCATTCAACTCAGTGGCTTTTTTAATTTAGAGTGAGTTTTTCCCCCTTTTTTTTCCCTTTTTCCCCTAGAAGCTATAACCATGCCCTACAAGTATCAGCAAGCTGCCTCCCAGGACACCAAGGAAGGTGTCCTCCTTCACCTTCCTTGAACCTCACCTCCTTTCCCAGCTCACACGAAAGGTCAAAAGCTCGCCGTTACTGCTGCAAATCAAGGCATGGCTTCTGTTGACACAAGGATAAAGCCACTGCCCATATTGTAGTACCGGTACGGATCTACTGACTTCTTTTCCTTTGAGGCAGGCAAAGAATAATATAATACCTATTTCAGGATTACACCAGCCTGAAAAGAACAGGATTTGTGCTTAACCAGTTCCGTGGCTAAGACAGGTACACTCCACTATTCCAAAGTGTTTAAGAATGCGCCTTCCCAGATGAGATATTTTTAGGAACTCTTCACTTAAAATATGTCATATGACTTCCTTTCCATTATGAGTGGATTGTCATTCTAATCGTATCCCACAAAACTTAATCCAAGTCATTTTAACACACATAGAAACACTTTCTGTTGTATTCCAAATACTGCACAATTAAATGGCTGCAAATAAAAGTGACTTCTCATTGCTCGTTCAGTGCAGGCTGACAGAAACAATGTAAGAAAATAGGAAACGGAATCAGAATATCGTATATCATGCAACTAATCAGGAGTTTGAGCAGTAATAAGAAACACAGCAAGCTAACTCTGGAGCAAAAGAAAATTCTGGGGTTTTACCATTTGAGAATCTGATCCATGATCAGGAAACCAGCAGGATGTTTTGTTTGACACTAGAGTGAGTTTTACTCAGTAGCTGACCCTTTCACGTGAAAACTTGGCTGGTACGCAACAGCAATGACATTCTTCCCAAAGGTTTTCAGCCAACTGTTCTTCGAGACCATAGGAAATACAAAATAGGAACGCAATGATTTGCAACTCAAACCAGAAGATGACAGAGGAAGAACTCAATGAGTGCTAGAAACAGTGTTTCCTGAGATTAATCCAAAATTTAGCATTTGGAGGTCTGCTTCAAAGTATGGAAGAACTGCAGGAGAAATGTAAGAACAGGCCATAAACTGTTCTTCCTACAAGCCAAGCGGCAAAGGATGCTTAGCTATTCAGAAAGATTTTGCCTCTGGAAAGAGAAAAATAGATGTGTTTAGGAGGGCAGGAGGTGCTCAAAGTTAAGCAGTCACTGAAAATCAATGGTGCTACATATTTTCACATCAGTCAGAGACTCTCTGGTAATTCCAACCTCTACACACAGCCTGACACATACATCACTGAAATACCCCGGGGATTTCTTTCCCTTCCAGTGACCTTCAGCTTAGAGCTCACCAGCCTTCTGATCTTTGAGGAAAGCCATTCACTCCATTCAGTAGTTTACAGTTATCATTTAACTTCCCCAAAGTGGAAGCTTGCCCTTCAAGCTTCTTGAGGTGAAGCATGCGCGGTAAAGACACGTTGACACATTCCAGTAAGCCCCTGGCCTCCATCCCTTTCCAAATCAGACTTTGTCCTATTGAAAGCACAGAAATAAACTCAATGCAACCCAACTGCTGCGAATCCCTGCTTGTACACGGAACGGTACCGGCAGGTTGGACAAAACCAAACTGTGCTGCACACAACGGGCTCTCAAGGGTGCTCAGCGTCCTGCAGACTTTGTAAGTGGTGTGCAAGCTTCCAAACCCCTCGGAAAATCAGAACACGGTATCCCTGCACAAACCAATATGAGCTGCTACGTAGAATGCAGCGCCCATACTAATATCTAATCTAATCGTGAGTATTAATGAACAGTTAAGTTCTCCTTTTGTGATCTTTGAAGAATAGAACAATTGAAAAAGCATTGAAGAATGCAGTGCCCGTACTAATATCTAATCTAATCATGAGAATTAATTAACAGTTAAGTTCTCCTTTTGTGATATTTGAAGAATAGAACAATTGAAAAAGCATCGAAGGCTGCAGAAGACCAGCATTTGGCCAGTACTTCAGGAACCAAAAAAGATGGGAGGTCAAGATAACCCTTATTTTCAAGCTTATATGGAAACTTCAAAGGAGGCCAAATGCCAACAAAATAAGGCAGTGGGCTGCTTTGCAGGGCTCAGACTCAATAAGGGACCGTGGGGAGCATGCACGAGGAGGGGGACACCTATTAGAATCAGTATTGGGAAATGTGATTAATATGCATCATTTTAATGAGAAATATAATACATATGTATAAATTGTGTGTATAAATAACTGCTACTCATAACCATCGGCATGCACACTAAGCGGAACGACCTCCTGATGTCTACGGTACCGAAATGAAAGAATGCCTTGCTTCCTAAGACCACATTGATGTTAAGGAGTTTCTTTTCCCGATTTTGGTGACAAGGGGGCAGGAAATACGCCCAGCACGAACAAATTCAAGAGCCATCAGGGAAACACGATGATAAGAGCATCCTCTAACACCCCCTCTGCTTCCTGGTCAGCCTCCAGCCTGGTTTAAACAAAGCAGAGCTGCTCTACAGCAGAGTCACTACTATTTTGCACTGGCAGCCTTTCAGCAAACCCTCCTCGTCCCTCCCGTTGAAAGCAGCCACTGGCGAGAGCTCTCTGGAAAAAAAGGCACTGTGTTGATACTGAAAATGTTGGCAAATCAACTCTCTAAAGGCTTGTTTTGGAGTTTTAGAAAGCGAGCATCCTTTATCAGGGCTGGACAACACGAGGGAGTGATCTCCATCGATCCTCTGCAGTGAGACAAGAGCTGGGAAAGAACAGATTTCCCTCTTACATGCATGTGTTTAGACTTTCCCAGAAATCTTATGCACATTCTATTACTTTCCAAGGACTAATTTCAATGTTATTATGAACTTCACAACAGTGAAATCTCCTGCTGGTTTGGAGCAGCTCCAACCCTGTCTGAGCTCGCGTTTGAGATGGAGAGGCTGCGAGCAGCGGTGGTTTCAGCAGCCCCTCTGTTCGGCACAGATCACACTGAACACAGCGCCTTCTCATCTCCAAAGAATGATCAGTACCGGGAAAAACAGTGCTTGAAAGAAAACCTGCTCTAAGAGAGGCATCATCTGTCTTTCAAAGAACACAATTACTTAGATGAAACTGAACTCTGCTTTAGCTTAAATAAAAGGTATTCCACTTTTTGTAATAACAACACTTCTTGTACCAGCGACACAAATCACCCAAGAGTATAAACAATATTAAACTAAAAAAGGTGCACATCCCAAAACACTGGAAGCAAAAAAAACCCTGAACACGACAGAGCACCAAGAGGGAAATGGTAAGGAAAGCCTGAGGTTACTGCAAACAACGCACAGCTCAGTGGCAATGCTGTCTCACAGACAATCTACTGCACGAAAGAGAAGAAAAAGGAAAAGAGAGGGGGGAGAGAGAGAGACAGAGAAAGGAGAAGTAGTTGATAAGAAAGATAGAAGAAAGGGAAGACAGTCGCCACCTCGCTGGTCCTCACAGGACGATAGGAAAAGGTTCTTCTCCCAGAGGGTGGTGGAGCACTGGAACAGCTCACAGAATCACAGAATCACAAGGTTGGAAAGGACCCACTGATAATTTTCCAGAAGCTTTCGGCCAACGCCCTCAGCCCCACGGTGTGAATGTTGGGGTGTCCTGTGCAGCGACAGGAATTGGACTCACTGGACCTTGTGGGTCCTTCCCAACTCAGGGCGTTCAATGATAACTCTGCTGCACCATCCTATGGAAGCACTTAATCTTGAAAGACACGGAGTGGAGGACGCTCAACATTTGGATGAAGAGTTCTCCCCTGTCTGCTGGCATCGTACACAGCGGTATTCGCTTACAGCTCCCCTGCTCCAGCTCCATGTGGCTCACTCGCAGCGGAGCTGTTGAGAGAAGTTAGCTTGGCCGAGCCTACACTACAAATAAATCCCCCGGCCGGTCTGCACTCAGAAATACGACTCTGCACTTCTCTTTCATGAAAGGACCCACTGTCTGGGTACAGAGGGGCTGTGGTAGGAGCACGTACCAGATGAACAGATCGTCAGAGACACACGGAGAAATCCCAGCACTGCTGTCAAAGCACAGGGAGTATTGTTGTCGAAAGCGAAGCTTTCTCTTCGCCGCGCTCTCACACAGAGAGCTTTGGCCAAGTTTAAACGTTTAGACCTCAAGGCAGAGCTCCAGGCTTGGCTTGCACAGGCAAAAGCAGTTTCAACAATTTAATTAAGTTTTCCCTCACTGCTTACACGTGTGAATCTCTTTCCATTCTGTGATCATCTGTAACGCTGCCACCAGGGGTGGATGATACGGAATACAAATATAAACTAAATCCAGTCAGGAAGGGTAATTCCTTCCCAATTACCAGAGCAGACCAATCTCAGGTACATGGATGTGTTGCACCAGGTATCGGACTCAGAGAAGCAGACAAAGTTAGTGAGACATTTTCAAAGGAATTCAACTTCAGGGTGGCTGGAGACCAGCAGTTTTCAGACGGTGATCATCAGACATCTGTGAATGATTGCTAGTGCGTAGGTAACAAGAGAGGTAACGAGAAACCTTATTACTCTCTACAGAGACCTTATTACTCTCTACAACTACCTGAAAGGAGGTTGTGGAGAGGAGGGAGCTGGGCTCTTCTCCCAAGTGACAGGGGACAGGACAAGGGGGAATGGCCTGAAGCTCCGTCAGGGGAGGTTCAGGTTGGATATCAGAAAAAAATTCTTCACAGTAAGAGTCATTGGGCACTGGAACAGCTGCCCAGGGAGGGGGGGAGTCACCTTCCCTGGAGGTGTTTAAGGAACGGGTGGATGAAGTGCTGAGGGACATGGTTTAGGGAGTGTTAGGAATGGTTGGACTCAATGACCCAATGGGTCCTTTCCAACCTGGTGATTCTGTGATTCTGTGAAGAAAAGCTTCACATACATGTAAGTCAAAGTTTGCTATGCAGGCATCTGCATTCCCACAGGAAAATGAATACCATTCCCCTTCCACTTATGCTAGAAGAATCAGCATCAGTGCCCTCATCAGAACCAACGTTCCCATCGCAAACGTTACTGTGCGATCCCCAGCCTAACCTCACAGCACAAGGAGCCAGCTGTGCACCTAGGAGCTCGCACTTTTGATCTTAACAATAACTTCAGTTTAGTCTTACAATGCAAGATAACAGGATCAAGGCTGGCACGGGCACAAAACAAACATCCCTGCTGCTTTCCTGGGAGGGCTGTGAATTACTGGGCGCCTACAGGCACGTGTAAGGACGATAAAATCCCAGGTGCTTATAACATTTAGTACAGACACGGAGGAGTGGAAACAGAAGAAAATTTCTTGGCTGCTTCTTCTACAGCCCCTCTACTGGCAAGTGAGCATCCTTTGGGATGGAAAGTGGTAACAGAGAATCTGCTTTTCAAATAAGGCCAGGAGGTACAGCAAGTAAAAGCCAACCAGGGACCTGTAACACATTCCTCACAATGAGAAGAACTGCCATGGCTTTTGCCTTGTACTTCATAAAGGATCCAAGCACTGGCCTAGAAAGCTCCTCTCTGTAGTGTCCCCAGCATGGACCATCACAGCCCGGCCTTCCTCCTGCTGCCAGAGCATCTCCCCTTCACGGACCACAAAGCACCAAGCCTTAGACCTGTCCTAAGGGGTGACCAACTCCAACGGTTCTGGAAGAATGGCATTTAAAAAGGATTTGTCTTGAATCTGCACACGAGGGAAATGTTATCCTTGCTTTTACAGCTTGAAGGCACGTCAATTAAAGCCTTTGCCTTGAGCACAGCATGAAGCAAGGCAAGGAAGAGGACTGATCACTTCCACACCAGGCTATGACTAGCAGATGGCCAGCCCGCCTCCTCACAACATGTCCCAGCACAGCTGGGCACCCCAAGCCAGCCTGGGCACCCAGAGCACGAACAGGAACCCACTGGTAGAAACCAGGAGAAAAGGTGGCTTAAGAGCTCACAGCCCCAGATGAACACTGGAGGCAGCGCAGGTCCACAGCCAGGACAAGAACTTTGGATGCCATCTCACAGGCAAGTCACATCACAGCTGGTACAGGATTTGCATCATCTACCCCATGGCACAGAATCACAGAATCACCAGGTTGGAAAGGACCCACTGGATCATCGAGTCCAACCATTCCTAACACTCCCTAAACCATGACCCTCAGCACCTCATCCACCTGTCCCTTCAACACCTCCAGGGAAGGTGACCCAACCACCTCCCCGGGCAGCCTCTACCAGTGCCCGATGACCCCTTCCATGAAAATTTTTTTCCTGATGTCCAGCCTGAACCTCCCCTGGCGGAGCTTGAAGCCTCTAACGCCGGCACATGCTGGGACACGTTCTTAGCCACTCAGGTGCACAGCTGAAGGGAAACATCACAGCCCTCACAGGGCTGACACCTCTCTCCATCAACGCAAAAAGACTTTCCACTTTTCACAACGGGTCTGAATCCAACCAAGTATCAAACCCAAGTAAAGATACTTCAAAACACAACAGCAAAAAATTAGCTGTGGACCAGATGCCCCTGGGGAGACCGAGGCATGAAATCCACTCAACGCTATCTCCAGATTCTTCCAAAGATATCCGACGTGTTTACAACAGCTGCTGCTGATGGGAACCACATGAAGGAAGCTGAACACACAACTAAAAAATTATCACAAAACATATATCCCAAGATGTTGCTGCTTGCCACATGGTAAGGAAATGAAAGGACACGAGGGGTGCAGGCCAGGACAGTCTGTCTTCAAGGCAAGGCGCGCGCACTGCCTGTACCGTTTGCATTAACATCATAAAGAACCATACTGAAAAGGTCATGCAGGAGAAGTAAAAAGAAATAAATCCAACATTCGACACGGCTCCAGCTCATTAGTGACTGTCTCCAAATCACAGAATCACAGAATCACAGAATCACCAGGTTGGAAAGGACCCATTGGATCATCGAGTCCAACCATTCCTAACACTCCCTAAACCATGTCCCTCAGCACTTCATCCACCCGTTCCTTAAACACCTCCAGGGATGGTGACTCCCCCCCTCCCTGGGCAGCTGTTCCAGTGCCCCATGACCCTTTCTGTGAAAATTTTTTTCCTGATGTCCAGCCTGAACCTCCCCTGACGGAGCTTCAGGCCATTCCCCCTTGTCCTGTCCTCTGTCCCTTGGGATAAGATCCCAGCTCCCTCCTCTCCACACCCTCCTTTCAGGTAGTTGTAGAGAGTAATAAGGTCTCCCCTCAGCCTCCTCCTCTCCAGGCTAAACACCCCCAGCTCTCTCAGCCGCTCCTCGTCAGACGTTCTCCAGCCCCTCACCAGCTTCACTGCTCTTCTCTGGACACTCTCCAGAGCCTCAACATCCTTCTTGTGGTGAGAGGCCCAGAACTGAACACAGTATTCGAGGTGTGGTCTCACCAGTGCTGAGTACAGAGGGAGAATCCCCTCCCTGGACCTGCTGGTGACCCCATTTCTGATACAAGCCAAGATGCCATTGGCCTTCTTGGCCCCCTGGGCACACTGCTGGCTCATGTTCAGTCGGCTGTCAACCAGCACCCCCAGGTCCTTCTCCTCCGTGCAGCTCTCCAGCCACTCTTCCCCCAGTCTGGAGCACTGCATAGCTATGATCAAATGGCGAACGGCTACAGAGGTTTCACCTCTGCAGAGAAGGAGAGGTTCACCCGGTTAGCAGAGTAAGCGCAGGAGGGAAAGGTTTGGGAGTCAGGTTGTCTCTGTAGCGATTGTTCAGCATCCGCATGTGGATAAGCCTACATCTTACATTGTACCGCACCCACCATCCAAGCTTTAGGGACTTATTCATACCACCTCATGGACTTGATGAATTCACTAACCGCTTCCAAGCACTTGAGCGACCCCAGGAAACTCAAAGTCTTTGCTACATCACACCTTCACTGCACTGTTAAACTAAATTTGACATCTGGGCCCTGACTTTCCCTCTATGTTCACTGTCTGAACGGTCAGCAGACCCTCCTCGTCACCACCCGCGCTGGCCTCCACCACCACCACCCAATCACACAAAGGACCAGCCCGGGCTGTGACCGGGATGCAGTTTGCTCCACTAACGCTCCACAAAGTGGCAGAGCCAAAGCAATACAGAACAGCTACAGACTAAAGCACACTGCTTAGTCACAGGGTCAGGAATAAAAGATTTTTTGCCTTTTCAGGGATTATCGGAGCTCCAGAGAGCACCCTTGAATATGAAGCAACCATCCCACATTCCAGGATCAAGAAATCAGCAATAAAAGAGCAAACTCAAAGTATTAATGCTGGTGATACAACCACCCCAGGCAATTTAATAGCCCGACCTATGCATAATTTCTGTACACCTACAGGATTAAGCGAAGCGTACGCAGCATCCAACAACATCAGACTTTACATTTCTCTTGACTGATTGCCAATTTGCAGCAAGCAAACACAGTGGGTTCCATGATCCTCTCACCGGTGCAAGTTTCACTTGGCCGAGAACAGTTCATGACAAATTTTGCTTTCACCAACATTAGGCTAAACCTTAAGAGTCCTCAGGAAGTTATTTTAGAGTTACACTTTGCTGAAGCCAGCACGGAACTTGAGACTGCCCAATTTTGGGCTAACCCTTCCCAAGCAGCCAGTTAGACTGGAAAACAGAGGTTCTCTGAATTGCACGGAATGGCACAGCGCTTCAAAATAAATGGATTATGTCATATTTGCTGGCAAATGGCTGAGAATGGTTTATACATAATTAAGTAAGAGTTCAGAAAAACAACCACTGCAGCCGAGCAGGAAAAAGAATATTCAACCCTTACACATGAAATTGAGAGTTTTCCTGGATGTCATCTGTAATTCTGTCCATCACGTTGCAGATGAAGAAATAGCTGAAGAGGTGACAACGCTCCCTTTGCTGAGATGGTTCTGAACGGGGTAGGGGAGACAAACAACACTTTGCAAGCGTGAAACAGTCAACCTACCAATTTAAATCTTCTGAATTTTGACCAGAGACAGGTTTTACAGTGTTCTCGCTTTGAATGGCTAAGTGTACTCATCCTCCAAGTGCCTCTGGGAACCAGGCAAGAGGAATCAGACAGGTTAGAGAGTGTGCCCAGAGGTCTCTGAAAGCCGCAGCGAAGGCTCAACCGCCCCAAGCACAGCACCGAGGCAGCATCACAGCTTCACATCACACAGAGAGGGAAACACAGCAGAGAGATGAATGGATTTTCTAACGTCACAAAAACAGGAGTGGGTGTCAGGGCTGGAAATGATAAAAAAAAAAGCCTACACTCCTTCCAAAATATGCACTGAAATAAATTACAGATATTCAGCTTTTGTAGAGCAGTTTACTTAACACATTCACCAAGTATTTGTCAGACCAGTGGTAAATTCGTGGCCATGGCAATCTCAAGAACAACTTTTCCTCTGTGTTGCTGTTAAGAAATTCTCAAAAGCTCAAAGAAAAAGACTCTGTTCCTTTCCAAGTATTTTGCCTTCACCACAGAATAAAAGAAAATCACCTGGGTTTTTGGAGATGTGGTTCTTGATTTATCTTTCAAAGCAGTGAAGCACTGGGACTAGATTACAAAAAAACACAAAACAAAAAAATAAAACACCAAACCAATCAACCCCACCTCCCTAAAAACTCCGCAAAACAAAACCCAGCCTTCTCCAGGACTATAAATTCTTTGTATGCAGTTTTGAGAACGAAGTAGACGAACTCTACCCCGGAGCTCAGGTCCAGCCTCTGCAGTGCTAACCATGACACGCTGCAGCTGAAGTGCCTCAAAATCAAGCCTACATCTTTGGGTTCCCAGCTCTGACTGCTTCCTTTGCTAAGCCTCACAAATGATTCCTTTGATTCCTCCCCAGCCCAACCTTGCAGGCAGAAGGGATGCAGGCAGCACCGGGCTATGATTCTCAGTGGGTTTAATAACCACCACTCGCCTTCTTGTGCCCGGTCACAACAGGCTAAAGGCAGCTAAACCTCTGTTTTTCCTGCCTCACTCAGCTCCCAGGTGGCAAAACCCTTTGGTTTTCCATCATCTCAAACAGACAACTACCACGGTCCTATGGATGAAAGCTGTTCATCAACAATCTCATCACTTAACAAAGCTATGGTTAAGTAAAGCATTTCCACTTGTAATTCCAAACACTTTAGGCTAAGTACAATTTGTGCGTCTGAATCTCTTTCGTTTGTGACCTCACGTTTCACTCGCACACGGCAGAATCCACACGGCTCCTCTGACAGAGGGAGGCACACAAGTGCGGGACACACGGCTACTGCCTCGTAAACACACGCGACACTACAGATGTCAGAGTCAGAACCTATTTTTCCCTTGGAAAAGATTGTCTCTGGACTCAAATTGATGGAAACCCGGTGCTGTGCTGAATGGCTGAAGGAAAAAAGAAAGAAAACTCGTGAGTTCTCAACATTTCTCTCATCTTTTAAGCTAATAGTCATGACTGCCCCATCCCTGGAGGGGTTCCAGGCCAGGATGGATGGGCTCAGAGCAACCTGATCCAGTGGGAGGCCTCCCCGACCATGGCAGAGGGGTTGAACTGGATGGGCTTTAAGGTCCCTTCCAACCCAACCACTCTGCGCTCTATGAATAGCTCTGCAGCCTTCTGTAAGCGATGCTGCGTACTCCTCACCTCCAACTGGGGAAAAGGGATCACAGAAACAAAGTGACATTTAAATAAAGTACAGGATCGCTCCTGTTATGCTACACAACCCTGCTCCAACATCGCAATTCTCACTTCTGCTGGTCTGTCCTCTTTTTGCAGGTGTCAGGAAGCATCATCAAGAGGTACAAGCTCCAAGGAGAGCCCAGCACCGAACCTGGCAGCAGCAAGCACGGTAACCGCTCATAGAGAAGAATGCAAATAGACTATCTAGCTACTTAAGGTTCAATCCTGACCATAAACATCGTTTGAAGAGAACTAATTTTTTTCCCCTTGTTGCTTGGACGTAGATAAAAAGAGGAAACAAGCACGCACTTAATCTCAGTAGCCACTTCCCAGTAAATGGACTGGGCAATTAGAAGCCAAATAAAACACACGTTTGTCTTTATTTTGCAAAATATGGTTCCCGACTATGCCACCTCCAACGGGATTCACAGCCTAGATAGAACCGTTACGAGTGAATGAAGTGCACAAGAGAAAGTGCTTTCTAACATCCGTGGAGAGGCTCCCACACGGATCTGCAGGGACAAGGCGCGCCTGTCCCAGCAGGGATGTGCGCTGACCCAAATAGCCCTCGCACGCACCACAGCCCTTGGCCAGCAGCGTTCCCGACCATCTGAACTCCCCGGGGCTTTGAGACAAGTTCGAGCGCTGGAAAAACTGCATTTTTGAAATACCTGATAAACCCATCGCAAGGCGCTGCTGTGGGAGGGATGAAAGAGCAGAGAAGAAAGCAACAGTCCAGGTTCAACAAACCCACAGTCCCTCAGCTGAGCACGCAGGAAGCCAATGCCAGGCTCTCCTTCTGTCAGTGACAAACACTGTCCTAACCACAACCCCAGCGCTACAGCAGGGAACAGCAGATAACATCCACCAACTGCTTTATTCATCACAAAATAATATCCACTTCACATGAAGTAACTCAGGCGGGCTTTGAAGACTTTAGGTTTTACATAGAGATGTGATATATGAGGAGACAACGCAAAACCTAATTGCATATTTAAATTTATTTGCTGAACCTTTAAAATGTCTTTAAAATTATGTTCAAAAGTGCCCACTAAACCCTTTAAACTGACCTGGTATGCAAGTAATTCAAAGATTTTCACATCATCTGCTTGCCACTCAAAGAAAACCCTAGCCTTTCTTTTTTTTCTGGTGTTCATCTCAAACTGTCCCTTTTTCTGAAGTCTTTCAAATCATCCACCAAGAGTTTCACCACGCAGCACGGGCAATAAGCAGGAAGAACTGGAAGCTATTGCAGGGCAAGGAGACTACGATGTAGTTGCCATCACGGAAACCTGGTGGGATGACTCGTATAATTGGAGCGCTGCTATGGTGGGATATAAACTCTTCAGGTGGGACAGGAAAGGTAGGAGAGGTGGTGGGGTAGCCCTCTATGTTAGAGAGTGCTTCGATACCCTCGAGCTCAATTATGGTGATGACAGGATCGAGTGCCTGTGGGTAAAAATCAGAGGAGCCCACAAGAAGGCAGATATTGTGATGGGAGTCTGTTATAGACCACCCAGCCAAGAAGAAGCTGATGAGCTCTTCAATAAAAACTGGGGGAAGTCTCAAGTTCATTAGCTCTCGTCCTTGTGGGAGACTTCAATATTCCGTATGTCTGCTGGAAGTACAACACAGCAGAGAGGAAGCAGCCTAGGAGGTTCCTGGAGTCTGTGGAAGACAACTTCCTCGCACAACTGATGGAAGAGCCAACAAGGGAAGGTGCCCTCTTGGACCTGCTGTTTGTGAACAAAGGCCTTGTCGGGGATGTGACGGTTGGAGGATGCCTGGGACAAAGTGATCATGAGATGATAGAATTCTCAGTTCTAGGTGAGGTGAGGAGCGGGGGTAGCAGAACGGCCACACTGAACTTCCAGAGGGCAGACTTTGGACTGTTCAGAAGGCTGGCTGATAAAATCCCATGGGAGACAGTCCTTAAGGGCAAGGGAGCCCATGAGGGCTGGCTGCTCTTCAAGAAGGAAATCCTAGCAGCTCAGGAGCAAGCCATCCCCCATGTGCCAGAAAATGAGCCGGCAGGGAAAAAAAACAGCTTGGTTGAGCAGGGAGATATGGGTGGACATCAAAAAGAAGAGGAATGAGGTTCTACAAGGCCAAATGCCGGGTCCTGCACTTGGGGCACAACAGCCCTGTTTAGCTACAGAGTAGGAGAAGTCTGGCTGGAGAGCTGCACGGCAGAGAAGGACCTGGGGGTGTTGGTTGACAGCGGCTGAACATGAGCCAGCAGTGTGCCCAGGGGGCCAAGAAGGCCAATGACATCTTGGCTTGGATCAGAAACGGTGTCACCAGCAGGTCCAGGGAGGTTATTCTCCCTCTGTACTCGGCACTGGTGAGACCGCACCTTGAGTTCTGTGTTCAGTTCTGGACCCCTCACCACAAGAAGGATGTTGAGGCTCTGGAGTGTGTCCAGAGAAGAGCAACAAAGCTGGTGAGGGGCTGGAGAACGTCTGACGAGGAGCGGCTGAGAGAGCTGGGGTTGTTTAGCCTGGAGAAGAGGAGGCTGAGGGGAGACCTTATTGCTCTCTACAACTGCCTGAAAGGAGGTTGTGGAGAGGAGGGAGCTGGGCTCTGCTCCCAGGGGACAGGGGACAGGACAAGGGGGAATGGCCTGAAGCTCCAACAGGGGAGGGTCAGGCTGGACATCAGGAAAAAAATTTTCACAGAAAGGGTCATTGGGCACTGGCAGAGGCTGCCCGGGGAGGGGGGAGTCACCTTCCCTGGAGGGGTTTAAGGGACGGGTGGATGAAATACTCAGGGGCATGGTTTAGGGAGCATTAGGAATGGTTGGACTCGATGACCCAGTTGGTCTTTTCCAGCCTGATGATTCTGTGATCCAAAAATCCATCAAATAGCAGTAACTGATGTGCCAGGTCAGCTACAACTCAACAGTCCATGTGACACATAAGGAATCGGCCACTAGAGGGATATCCAAAATAAATGAAATAAAGGGAATCGGGTAATTTCCTCACAGAAAAATGGAAGACTACTTCTGTCTCATTTGAGAAACCACTTTGCTCTCTCGAACACTTGCCAGTACCTCAGTCGCTGCCTGGGAGAACCGACATAGCAGATAACAAGAGGGGCTCAGAGCCTGCGCGGCCGCTGAGGGGATTTCCAGCAAACAGCCCTTGTTTCTCAGGCTCCAAACCCAACCACTCGAGACGGGCAGCAGGCAGCTCACAAGCCCATTTCAGCATCAACTCCTTCTGCCCTGTATCATCTGGGTAGGACTCGTGTTTTCAAGTGTTTCATTAACCTATTCTAATCAAGTAAGCTGACACGAAATCTAACAAGCTGAAATCTCAGTTTATTTGGCTCGGTAATTGGTTTCTCCCAAGTATATTCTTAATTTCTATGCCAGAGTTAGCATTACAGCTCCACAGACTCATAGAATAGCTTGGGTTGGAATGGACCTTAAAGATCATCTAGTTCCAACCCTCCACCTGCCTTGTCGGGTCAAGAGATCTGGAAGAAATAAGTCTTTGACAGGACAGTAAAGCTAGAAGAAACACTTCCTCTGTAGCAGAAAGGGCTGGAGTTTTGGTCCATTTATGCGCCCAAACTGTTATAAACAGATGTTTTCTTTATCTGTGGCTGTCCCAAAAGCACATACGCAGTAACCAACTTGGCCACACGTTCCACAGGAGCTACAGGAGCTGGCTGGATTTGTCAGGTGGGGGATTATTGCTCTTAGATGTAATATGCAACTACTCTTGCTTTGAGATCTCGCTGTACCGGAGAGGTAAAAATAATTGAGAGAGACTTGAACCGCATCTCTCCACAGCGATCCTCCTCTGCGCTATGCTGAATTTATGCTTATTATCATCTGTGATATAGATTCCCCTGCTCCGCAGTGGCTGGACAGTCTGCATTCAAACGAGGTACACAGTCTGTAACTGGAGTGCAGCAAGAAATGCTGTGCCCTGCAGCAGACAGTATAGCAGATCTGAGGGTGACCGAAGCTCTCCGCAGGCAGCAGGGTCACCCAACACCACTGCACGCGCTCTGCAATTTGTTGAGTGTAGAAATCACAGAATCACAAGATTGGAAAGGACGCATTGGATCATCGAGTCCAACCACTCCTAACACTCCCTAAACCATGTCCCTAAGCACTTCATCCACCTGTTCCTTAAACACCTCCAGGGAAGGTGACTCGACCCCCTCCCTGGGCAGCTGTTCCAGTACCCAATGACTCTTACTGTGAAGAATTTTTTTCTGATATCCAACCTGAACCTCCCCTGTTGGAGCTTCAGGCCATTCCCTCTTGTCCTGTCCCCTGTCACTTGGGAGAAGAGCCCAGCTCCCTCCTCTCCACAACCTCCTTTCAGGCAGTTGTAGAGAGTAATAAGGTCTCCCCTCAGCCTCCTCTTCTCCAGGCTGAACAACCCCAGCTCTCTCAGCCGCTCCTCGTCAGACGTTCTCCAGCCCCTCACCAGCTTCGTTGCTCTTCTCTGGACACACTCCAGAGCCTCAACATCCTTCTTGTGGTGAGGGGTCCAGAACTGAACACAGTACTCGAGGTGCAGTCTCAGCAGTGCCGAGTACAGAGGGAGAATAACCTCCCTGGACCTGCTGCTGACCCCATTTCTGATACAAGCCAAGATGCCATTGCCCTTCTTGCCCACCTGGGCACACTGCTGGCTCATGTTCAGTCAGCTGTCAACCAGCACCCCCAGGTCCTTCTCTTCCGTGCAGCTCTCCAGCCATTCTTCCCCCAGTCTGTAGCGCTGCATAGGGTTGTTGTGCCCCAAGTGCAGGACCCGGCATTTGGCCTTGTTAAACCTCATCCCATTGGTCTCGGCCCAGCAGTCCAGCCTGTTCAGATCCCTTTGCAGAGCCTCCCTACCCTCCAGCAGATCCACACTTCCTCCCAGCTTAGTGTCATCTGCAAATCTGCTAAGGGTGCACTCGATGCCTTCATCCAGGTCATTGATAAAGACATTGAACAGAGCTGGACCCAGTACTGAGCCCTGAGGAACCCCACTTGTGACTGGCCTCCAGCTGGAGTGAACTCCATTGACCACCACTCTCTGGGCCATCCAACCAGTTTTCAACCCAGGAGAGTGTGCGCCTGTCCAGGCCAGAGGCTGACAGTGTCTGCAGCAGAATGCTGTGAGAAACTGTGTCAAAGGCACTGCTTTCCTCAGCCCCAGCCCAGCTCTGGACACATACATTCCTCCCCACTTAAATTTGCAGCACATACATAAAGACAGGCTGGTCCAAAAAGCCACCTGGAGCCAAAGCTGCTGGAAACGTCACTGACAGCAGTTTGACGCTTGTTCTGTAAAAGGCAGCTTCCTTCAAGGCTCGGGTATTAGGCAAAATAAATACCCTGGCAAGAGCCTTCGTTTGTATGAAGTCAGAGCAGAGTTCTGCCAGCAGACAGCTATGAGCTCACTAGTCTGAAACAACAACTCATTGACAAGACTTTGCGTGGAAGCAACAACTTGTCTGTGTGAGAAATAAAGCAGGGAGAGAAGCGAGCATGTGCTAGGAGTGATAAAACATCCATCACAAGCCCACTCCACGGCTTAACGACGATAATTTGCATTTAAATTCTACCTGCAGTAAAAAAAAATCATAAATTAAGAGAAGTTATTTAGCAGCAGTGACATTTTCATATTCCAGTCACACACACTGAACTTATTCGAGATTAGTGTTCTGAAAAATGAGTGTAACCAAAGTCTCTGACAGCCAGAGCCGGGGGAAAGAAGTATTTGTAGAGGCAAACAACCCAAAAGCAATAATTATTCTCTGCTAACCTATTTAGAAGAGCCTGCGTAGGCTCCTCCAGCACCCTGGAGCCAGTCATCTCGGAGACAGCTAAATGGAAACTCCAGCCAGAACTTCCTACTGAAGCAGCATGTATCATCTGGAGCAAACACCGGCAGCATCCAGAGACTGATTTATGCGAGTAAGTTAAGTCAATCTAACGCCATAAGACTGGGAAAAATGAGCATAGCGCTGGTCTACTACTCTGTTGTTCCTTGCTTGGTTACAAGAATTGGTTATCCCGGCGCCTCCTCCCAACGGCTACCAGGGCTGCCCATTTCATTTCAAGCCTTGCTTCGTGAAAAGAAGATCAGACCTGAGCCCATTCCAGCTCCTAACCCCGCTGTCAGCTCTACAGAACACTGAGCTTTTGCACTCTCCATCCTTGTCCCCAAACCAGACCGCAGACGGGTACGTTGACAGCACAGAAGAGCAGCAGCACTTGGCTCCTATCAGCAACGGGCTTCTCGCTAAACCTCCAAGATCCAAATAATCTGCTCATATTTCACTATGGAGCAGCTTCAATCTCCCCAAACCTAACTGACCCAATCTGTTCCAGACAGCAAAAGAGAAAGACGTAATTCCCCTCTACCGACATCCCGTCTCCATCCGAGAGCGCTGAAGAAGACGGAACCAACTCAAACTACAGAAGCTATAGAGTTCCAGGCATTAACTCCAGTGAAATTATTACCAGAACCACCACACGTACGCTAACAGAGAATAAAATGCAACGCGCTCAAGTCAACACCAGCCTTCTTCCCAACTCTGCCAGCCACACAGAATCCAGCAGCAAATTCAGATTTCCAAGTCCCACCCCTAACCACAATCACCCTCAAACCCCAGCTCGATCCAGGGCAATCAGTCCATATAGAAGACCACAATAGATGTGCTCCACCAATAGAAGCCTCTTTTCTGCACCTGTAGCATCAGGACAGGTCAGAAGCAACCGAGTTCTCAAATTCTTCCACTCCTGAGATGTAACTTCAATTCAAACCCTCACCAGGGGAGGGATCATTTCCACAATAAAAAGAGATTATCAGGCATTGGCCCCTACTGACACTACTCCTTCTTCTGACTTTTTAAGCCTACAAAACTCGCTAGTAGAAGAGGTCCTGGAATATTTAGATTTCACAACCTGAGTGCCAGCCTCCAAGCTGTTCCAGCTGTGGTACACGGAGGTCCCTTCTATATGTCAGAACGGAATACACTGCTGCCTACTGACACCAGCCCTCTTCCCATCTCTCACTGCTGGGTTTTACAGGACCTGCAGTTGCGTCAAACACCAGCTTCAACTGGAACTAGCCAATCTGTTCAAAAAATAACACACCATATTAACAAATGCAGAACTAAAATAAAGAGAAACGCTTCTGCTCCAAAAACCCAGCAGTGACAAGGGACTCTCAAACAAGGAGTTGGTTTGAGTTTGTAACAGAAGTATTCTAGACACAGAAACCTCCTCCAACCTGTAAAGGAAGGGCACAAAGCCTTGGTCTCCCTTGGACAACAACCCTCTTAAGTCTGCAGGAGCCGCAGAATCCAGCAGCGTGTCTGGAGTGCCGGAACAGCTACCCTTCCTAGCCACAATGAGAAATTACAGATAAGCTGATAAAGAACAATGTAAGGTATTGCCCTCCTGCTGATCACAACCCCCTTTCCAAGCCTGCACGCCTTATTGAATTCAACAGCCTTGAAACTCTACGTTCTCCAAGCACATATCTAATGACCTGATCCCTTCGTAATCTTACTGGCACACAGCACTCAAGTCAAACAGAGCATAAGGCATCACCCCCAAATGGCAGCAGCCTCCTCCCCAAACCTGTGGGCCCTGCTCAACTCAGCAATAAATCCTGCTTGCCAAGAGTTGCACTTCCAAACTCTTGTTCCACCTCCAGTGCCAGCCACAAGCACACCCCTCACAGTAACAGAGAGGACGGGCTCCTCGCCCCAGTTAACACGGGCTTTCAGAGAAAATCCGAGCTTCACCTCCTCTGGTCTTCATGCCTTTTCAAGCTTTCTTCTTCTAAATCCTCATGCCAACCCCAAGTTCAGTTATTCCCACAGAAGGGATTCCAACAATAAAGGCAAACAGAAGACACTGATCCAAAGCAACATTTTCCCCCAACGCTAACCTTAACCTTACCATAACTGACATCAAGGAGTAATCCCAGCAAGGCAAACAGACCATAAACCCATCCCACCCCTAGGGACTAACCTTAACCATAGCCAAGGGATAGGTCTGTACAGAAAACTGAACATAAGGCACGGGCCCCTGTGGACACCAAGGCATTTCTTAATTCTCTCCTCTAGGGCAGAACACAACAACACTGCCAACACTTCACACCTTCTTTTCTGTCTTTAGACCCTAACTCAGATCATAACCCTACCCATAACCATGCCCAGGGAATCAAAACCACATTAAGAACCAACATATTGGTCGTGTTAGGAGCAATAGCCTCTCTCATCTATTTGGAAGTTACCTAAAAGTGCCTCCTCAAACTTTTGTCTCCCAAATAATTACTGCAACCTGAAGTCTGATTCCTTCCGATCACTGTGGTTGATCCAGACCTGGGGAACAAGCATGGCCCTTCAAGCCATCTTTCCCCAGACCGTAACCTCAGCGAGGGGACAAACCCAACACTAAACTAGACCATACAACACCGACTCTCTCTTAACCCTGCAGGCGCTACAGAATCTGAAACTCAAAACCCCAAACTTCAGCCTTTTCCAGTAACAGTAACCTTGGTTTCAGTCAAGTTGGTCAACCTTCACAAGTTGAAAGAAGGCATGCGTGCGCACAAGAGAGGGGTGTACATATATAAAAATACCTCTTCTCTCATAAAAAGGACAGAGGAAAACATCCTTTGGCCTCCCCGTGTGCTTTATTTCTGTTACATTCAGGACTCAGGGTCATCTCGGCAGTATCCCATAGCCAGAAAACTGGAGAAGCTTCATCAGTCTCCCTGCAACATCTCAGGACACCAGATCAGCTCGGCAGATAGGTGCCCCCATCCTCCACAGGAGATGGCTTTTCTGATCACTATCGCCCTCTTTTTTCCTTCATGCAGACACTTGGCTGAGGTTCAGCAGTCCCCGGTGAGACATCTCCCTCCCCACCCATACTCCAAGTCCCATACCCATTCCGCAACTGCAGAACCACAGACAAGGAGCTTCTTGTGTTGTCCGAGTGCAAAGTCTCCAGCCACTCCTTCCTCCTCGCAACACAGGATTCAGGATCCTTGTTCTGGAGGGTCTCCTACTCACCCTCCCCAACAGCACACAGCCGGTTCACCTCCTCCCACCACTCTTTCACCCACTGTCTAAAGAAAAGCACACCTTCCCCTGGCGAGGCCAACACCAACGTAATACTGTATTGATAATACAGCAATACTAAACACAGTCTTGTCAAAAACAGTCGTAAACCAGGCAGTTCGACCCCCCCTTTCCCAACCCTCACCAGTAATTCCAGCCAATTTTATACAAGAATTACGGAGAAATAAATCACAGGCCATCAGTTCCTGAAGACACGACCACCCTTTTCAACCCCTCCATTTGCAGAAATGAGAAATAGGACGGCTTCCGTTCTTTTCTAAAATAATAAAAAAACCCTTTCCCTACTCGTACAGTGCCCACCCTGACTTTTCACCTTTCAATATTCTTTTTTTTTGTTAGGATTCTTGCTAATCTAGTGAAGTGACTTTTTGTCGCTGCCTCTACGGGCTACGGTGTCAACCACAAATTCCGGTGAGACTACAAGAACGGACACTATTCATTTAAGAAGAATTTTCAAGAGCAAAAACTCACCCCTCGAAAAAAACTCGGAGGGGAGTTAATAGGGTTAAATACACGGCCCAGCACTGAAACTCCTTCCAGTCGTTGAAGGTCAGGATGCTGGGATTTCACACCCCACGGGAACTGGGAACAGGCAACAGCCGCGTGACCTCCATCACTCCTCTCCATGGGCTGCATCGCTGTTGCAGCATTTATTTACCTTCTCACACAGAGCTGCCGCTGGGAGAGGGAACTCCCCTCAAAAGTCACTCCTCTGCTGGCAGACAGCGAGGTGGGGTGGCCAAGGACCACACGCATCACCCAGCGGCCCCAGGCTGTTGCACTGGTTGAGGTCAAGGCTACGCACCTGCCCTTCTCTCCGCAAACCCGAAACCACAGGGACTCCCCTCCAGTGAGTTTTTCACCCCACCGAAATGCACTGGTTTATTATTTCAATGCAAAGATGATGTAATATCCCTGCATCCTCACATAAACCGCCAAGCGCTGATGATTAAAAGAGAGAGAAGAGTCTTGCCGCAAAACTTTATAGGACGTGTTCCTCTCTGCCTCCTGGATATAAACTACAGGAGCAAAAAAGTTTCCCGTAGCTCTTCTTGGCTGTCTAAAGCTCACCCTTCCGAATGTATCTCTTTGTAAGACTTGCCACAAGATGGCTTTGGACTGCCTTAGCAACACAGCTGTGCATGAGCTTGAGCAGGGGAGCCCGCTTGAGTTCACTTGGCCCAAGTCTAGTGGAGAACAATTCACGGATTCAAACCAATAAACACGCAAGCAAAAAATCAAAGCATACGAATTTGGCAGTTTAACACCTAAATTTCATGTCAGGGTTAGCAGTTCAAAGGATGAATGCTAGAAAACAGCCTCTTCCTCCAATTTTGCTACGTACCTTGGAAGGGCAAGAACGATTGAAAATACCATAGCCTCCAATCCCTTTTCTACCCCAACGGCACAGAGCAATTCGCGTTTTAAGAGCAGCTGTTGAGCAAGTAGCAAACCCAGGATTCTGATCTGCTAACTGCAGAGCTAACCACCTGCTATTGGCTTCAGGATATAAACCAACACTTCCCAGTTAATGCAATCTAGTTTTTGCCAAAGCAGACTCCAGCCACACGTAACTTTTCCTCTGCGGAAGGATCAAAGAGCAAAAATGTGCAAAATATCCTTTTAGAATCAAGAGTAGCCGGTACTCTGTTGAGGTGGGGCATAAATAAAATCATATTTTTCCTCCTTACAGGAAAAAAAAAATCTTAAAAAATAAAAAGTTGATCCCTGTTGGAGCTGAAAGCTCAAGCCAAAGAGTTTATATAAGCCCTGCCGTGGCACTGTAGTTTATATGGACTCCCACCATCTTCTGCTTCAGCGTGAAATCCTCATAAGCCCCCGAGCCCAGGGAGACAGCCTCAAACTTAATATATTTTCCGATCTGGCATAAGATCCGCTTATGTCTAAAAGAGGCGCGTGACTCCTATCAGTGTATACAGACAGAATGAAAGGGAAACAGTCCAAAACCTGTTCACTTCCACAACTTTACGGGCAGCACGGACAACACTGAAGCTGAAAAGCTCCAGTTCTAAAAGTCCCTGGAAAAGAAGCAAGGATAGACTTAGGCAAAAAGGTATTCCCATCCCAAAACAACATTATAACGTTTCATGCTGTTTTACCTAATGCTATAGTTCTATATTAGTGAGGAAGATGTATTTACTATGTAAATAATTAGTGAGATAGATCAGCCTCCATCCCTGAATAAGGAGGGCTCGTTTCCCAGCAGGTCTTACCCCATCTCAAGTAAGCGATCAACTCTCCCAGCAGCAGAAATACTGCATGAACGTAATTCCAACCCTCTGCAGAGCAACTCCTTATTGAGTCTCTGGTGTGAAATGAAGATATTTATTTAGCAGTGCCACATCTATCGGGGAAGAGGCTCAACACGCCACGCTACAAAACGTTATCACAACCAAAGTGGTTTTCAGACAGTTCTCCTGACTAAACTCCACTTGAAAGCATATACAAATTCCAGAGTCAGTTAGGAAAAGTTTAATATCGCCACATATCGACTGGGTTCCCAGTTAACTCTCCAGGAGGAAAACTGGAGTCACTCTACAGTAGCAAAAATACTCTGGTCCAAGGCCACCAGACATAGACAGACGGAAAGACACGCGTGTGCGCACACACATACATAAACAAAACCAAGCATTTCTATGTTTCAAAACTGGATTCGGGCACTGAATGAATCAGATTGTGCAGTTCCATTAGTTTTTTAAGAAAAGGTCCTTTTTTCTTTACCTATGAGCCTATTAGCCCCACGCCTGCCTGGAGGAGCTGCCCATTTTGGCAGAAGACAGCCAAAACCCCACCTTGTAGGGAATGCTAATAAAGTTTTTGTTCCTGTATTTGGAATTTTGATGCATATGGGCCCCATTTAGATGTAATCCACCCTTGGCAATGAGCATCATCAATGTACACCACGCTTCACTAAAATAAAGGAAATGAGATGCACATTAATATATTGAAGTAATATTAAGTCTGAGACATTGTCCCGCAGGAAGGAAATTCCAGGTTCTGACAGACATCTCAGTCCTCTCTGTACCCTGTAACCCCGGAGCACAGAACGACAGCGAGCGCGGGCGAGGGGCACCTCTCAAAGCTCTGCTCACTGTGTGCACCAGGGATCTGCTCTTAGAGAATCCTGACCCACCACGTGAAGGCTTTCAGTCCCAGGCACCGTTAGCACTTCACATAAAAGGTCCTCATGCAAGTTTGGCTTTATCCCAAAGGTCTTTTTCACAGAACAGGTCATCGGGGACTGGCAGAGGCTGCCCAGGGAGGTGGTGGAATCCCCATCCCTCCAGGTGTTTAACAGACGGGTAGACGAGGTGCTCAAGGACATGGTTTAGTGGCAGATAGGAATGGTTGGACTGGAAGATCTAGGAGGTCTTTTCCAACTTAGCGATTCTGCCTGTCACCCTGTGAGACTCACTCCCAGCTGATACCAGTTCCCAAGGCACTCCTTGCCTGTGACTATCTCACTGGAACAAGTTGCCCAGAGATTGTGGAGTCCACAGAGATATTCAAACCTTGAACTGCGTCAGTAGCGTGCAAGCCCGCTCCAGCCCAGCCTCCTCTGAGCAGGGGTTGGGACTAGACAATCTTCAGATGCGCCTTCCAGTCTCTGGTGTTCTAGGACATCTATGCATTACTCTTGGGACAATCCATTTGGAGAAGCACTGTGGAAGGGAAGAGGCTTTTGTCCTCCTAATAAGAGGATGACAGCAGGCGTTGGGCAGGCTTCCCCCGGATCAGACCTAACTGATCCCTGCTCCAGATCTACCAGAAGTTAAGGAGCTATAACAGCTTTTATGCCAGGAATGTACAAGTAAAACTGCCTCTTATTTTTTTAAGGGACAAATTAACTCAATCACTTTACAGCAAATATCGGCTGCAGCTGGTCCGTTGACACGCTCCCACAGCTGCCTCCCATTCCTCCCTCCTCCTCCTTCCACACTGGAACAGGCTTTGGAAGACCTGGCCATACATAACCCTGACAGCGTGCAGCCTCGACGAGATGAGAAGGAACCTCATCCCAGGGCAACAGGCAAGCCAGGGATCAAGTGGGATCCTTGAAGGTGAACCTTGAAGGTGATGAACCCCTTGAGGTGAACCCCCTCAGACCTACTTTGTATATATCCAAAAATTTTGAAAACGAGTTCTCGCTAATATAAAGAGCGGGACAAGATGCTCTTCAATGACATAAAAAAGGCATCAGAATTTGGCAATTTGTGAGCACAGCAGGAAAAATAAAGAAAGAACCAGTACCCAGCAATTGCCACCACACAGCTGACGCTTCTCTGCAGACCTGCAAAGTCTTTAGCTGCTGCAGAGCAGTTTGAGTCGTGCCGTGCAGACCTCAGCGAGGCACAGCAGCAATTTTCGGCTTCCCTTCAAATGCTTCTACTGAACAATTTCATGATGTCATTTGCTTCAGTTTGCCAAGCTTTAGACGAGGGAGACGGATCCATAGGCCAAAAAAGAGGGTTATTGGGATGGGATCATTTCTTTAGCCTCCCCTGGTTTTCCATTTCTTACATAAACTTACTGCACTTCAGAGCAACAGCGAGCTCAGTAAGAAAAAAGAATCACGAAATATCGGTTATCTCTGGTCTTAATAAATTCAAGAATCCTGTGAGCCTTTCTTCCCAATATCCCCAGCTAGGAAATGGAAGTGGTTTTACTCCCATTCTTTCTTTTGATGTAGTCACCCAAACGCAAGTTCTCTGGAAGAAAGACTATGCAACCTCTTGCACAGCAGCATCATCAGCTGGATCGTAGCTCTAGGGCTGTGCGAGCCCATCTACGTTATTAAAGCTGTATAATAAATAATCTTTAAATGCCAACAGATATGAGCCGGAAACTAAATCCCACAAATTTAAACAAGAAGCCAAATGAAAAGTTGATTTTGTTTCTAAAACTTAAGTTTTAATATCACCACGTGGAAATCAGAGCACATTTAAATAGATGCAAAACACCAGTGGACAGAAGCAAGAGAGAGAGCCAGCGGACTGGAACCTCAGCATTCCTAAGTGATTAATACTGACCATGAAGATTAAAACGACCTTGTTGCACAAATGGAAACAAGGGCAGAAAACACAGCACATTTGGAAGCCAACACTTCCCAGTGAGTAATTACACCCGACAAAGTTTCAAACGATCCCTGCATCCCACCAGAAATGATCTTCTACGTATTTTTCACAATTAAAGAGTAAACCACAGAAGCATAAGAAAGTGCTCAGATACACTATCATCTGCTAATTCTAGACTATAATTATTAAGGTTAATTATTCTACTGATCTCATCAGCTTCTATTTTCAGCTACAATAGTTCTTTTAAGTTGAAACCGTTGACTCGCTGGAGCCAGTGTCACAGTACACCCATTGATCCCTCATCTGGGATTTATTCCAGGTTTCCCCCGATCTCACCTGTGGTTCACGTTATCATTGCTGAAATACAAGCGTACTCTCATCTGCAAAGCAGACACAGATTTTCAAGCACAAAAGAACCTAATTATTGCTTCCAAGCCCCAGATCATTTATGTCGATACTTAATCCCCAGCTGAGTAGAAGAGGAGAGCGCAGAATGCCCACAGCTGTGAGCTAGCAGGTATTTAAAGATGAAATTACAGCCAACTTTTCTTTGCTATCCCATCACTTAATCCAAAGGTAAGGAAAGCCAAGCCAGCACGAAACTGCTGAATATAAATGCTTTTACTTTGCCCACCACAGTCAAGATGAACCTGTCTGAGCAACAAGCGCTCCTCGCCTAGAACTGGATGGATCCCAAATAAACAAGAGTCAGCGTTGCTGATGTTCAAAGCAAGAAAACCCACCCCAGACCACCTACAGGATTTTGAAGTAAAATTTTGAAGTAGAATATAAGCAGCAATGAAGGAATGCAACTCTTTGACGACCACCACTTCACTGCCTACCACACTAAGCTGTCCCAGCAACGCGACGGCACCGGGAACCAGCAAATCCTGGGATTTATCTGTTGAAAGGATTCTGTCAGGCACAAAGTCCGAAACGCGAGACGCTTTCAGAAATGGACAGTATTGTTTCATTTCTTCTCAAGAGACTCGATAGGTACCGTCTGAGAGCTTCCACTTGGGGTGTACATCACGGGCTGAGCACCCCCAGCTCTGACAAAGCTAAAGGCTCACGCGGGAGCTGAGGTGAAGAGGACTAAAGCTCTCCAAGGAACTGCTTACTCTTGGTGACAACCCAAGGCACCTACAGAACTTCCTTTTCAGTTGCCGTGACAGTTTAGTCTCTCTCATTTTATAAAGCTTGACATCTTCAACAACAGCTCAACCACGCCTTGCGACTGTGCGGAATCCTCTGGAAAATGGAGTGATATCCTTACAAGAACATTAGTCTAGTTTAAGTTATCTTGCACTTAATTCAGGAACAAATACTTTCATACGATACTGCAGAGACTTAAGTAAAGTAAGGATAATGCAAGCAATAGACTTAAGAGTTGTAGAGCGCTGCAGGACTTCAAATAAAACCCCATATTTACTCTGCATTTGTACAGGAAGAGGGTCCACCCTGCCTTGGTGATCAGGTCTGCACTTACAACTCCCACTACGTTTTAAAAACGCCACGCTCAGCTGAGTCCATAGGTAGTTCCTGACAATATCTACCATCGCACATCTCTGATAAGACCAAGTCCACACCAGCAAAATTCCTACCCATCCAATGGAAAGCACGGTCACGGACCTCCACACAGACGAGCCTGGCATTCGCCCACTGCCACACACCAGCTTCTAAGTCCATATCTGTGTGACACACCACATTTGGGCCGACGTTAGGGTCTGCTTTGTGCATCCCAGATTCAACGAGAACAAAAAACTGGCAAAAAAAAATAAAAGACAAAGCCATTCAGTGACCACACCAGGCAGAGCTTTTCTGCAACAACCTGCAGAGAGCAGCTGAAGACCATCCACAGCTGCATTCCTGAAGCACACACAGAAACACCTGATGCTGCCTGCGTACCGACACGTCACTATCAGCAATGTAAGCTGGCAGAGGGCATCCCCACACTCCTTTACGCCAAGTAAATATTCACTTTATTGACATTTTCAGCTAACAGGACTCTCCCTGTTGACTCGGTGAACTTCAGATCAGGCCCTCTCACACCACTTCTTATCTTACACAATTCGCCACATTAAAACTAAAATGTGGTTTGTGTCCCTCCAAGCAATTCCCATTCCTCCTAACGTCTGGGAGACCCCGACCCACGGGGCCTGAGCTGTAGGGGAGAAGGGAGACCCCAACCCACAGTGCCTGAGCTGTAGGGGAGACCCCGACCCACAGTGCCTGAGCTGTAGGGGAAAAGAGAGACCCCGACCCACAGTGCCTGAGCTGTAGGGGAGACCCCGACCCACAGTGCCTGAGCTGTAGGGGAAAAGAGAGACCCCGACCCACAGTGCCTGAGCTGTAGGGGAGACCCCGACCCACAGTGCCTGAGCTGTAGGGGAGAAGGGAGACCCCAACCCACAGTGCCTGAGCTGTGCAGGGAGAAGGGGGTCCAGGCCCATGCAAGGAGAGGACAGAGGGTTCCAACCCATTCAAGGAGAGGACAGGGGGTCCTGACCCCCCGTGCCTGTGCTGAGGGGAGAAGGGAGACCGTAACCCACATAGGGAGAGGGCAGGGGGTCCAAAACCACACTGCCTGCGCTGCACGGGGAGAAGGGAGACCCCAACCCACAGTGCTTGAGCTGTGCAGGGGGAGAAGAGAGACCCCACCCCACGGTGCCCACACTGTGCAGGGAGAAGGGGGTCCAGACCCATGCAGGGAGAGGACAGAGGGTTCCAACCCATTCGGGAGGAGCACAGGGGGTCCCGACCCACGGTGCCTCTGTCAGGTGGAGCACTCGTGGCTCCCAACCCAAGCGAGGAGGGGGCAGGGGGGTCCCAACCCTCAGTGCCTGTGCCTTTTGCAGGGACTGTGGGTTCCAAATCCACAGTGCCTGCGCTGCACAGGGAGAAGGGAGAGTCCGACCCGTGTGAAGAGAGGACAGAGGGTCCCGACCCCCCCGTGCCTGTGCTGAGAGGGGAGAAGGGAGACCATAACCCACATAGGGAGAAGGCAGAGGGTCCGAATCCACATTGCCTGTGCTACACGGGGAGAAGGGAGACCCCAACCCAGCGCGGCTGTGCTTCAGAGAGAAAAGACACCCCCGACCCACAGCGCCTGAGCTGCAGGGGGAGAGGGGAGACTCTGACCCACAGTGCCCACACTGTGCAGGGAGAAAGGGGTCCAGACCCATGCAGGGAGAGGACAGAGGGTTCCAACCCATTCGGGGGGAACACAGCGGGTCCCGACCCCCCGTGCTTGCGCTGAGAGGGGAGAAGGGAGACCATAACCCATGCAAGGAGAGGGCAGGGGGTCCGAATCCACACTGCCTGCGCTGCACGGGGAGAAGGGAGACCCCAACCCACAGTACCTGAGCTGCAGGGGGAGAGGGGAGACCCTGACCCACAGTGCCCCCACTGTGCAGGGAGAAGGGGGTCCCGAGCCCCATGCAGGGAGAGGACAGAGGGTTCCAACCCATTCGGGGAGAGGACAGGGGGTCCTGACCCACGGTGCCTGTGCTGAGAGGGGAGAAGGGAGACCCCAACCCAGCGCGGCTGTGGTGCAGAGAGAAAAGACACCCCCGACCCACAGCGCCTGAGCTGTAGGAGAGGAGAGAGCCCCCGACCCGCAGTGCCCGCACTGTGCGGGGCGAGGGGAGCCCCCGTCCCCGGTGCCTGCGCTGCCGGGCAGGAGGGGTCCCCGCGCCCCGGTGCGGGCAGTTTGGGTCGCTCTCAGCGCTCGCCGGTGCCTCCCGTTCGCCCGCGGCTCCGCGCCGTTCCCGTCCCCGCCGGCCGCTCCCCCCGCGCCCCCCGCGTACCAGAGCGCGATCCTGCGCTTGGGGTAGCGCAGACGGTCGATGCAGCCCAGGGCGTGCGGCAGCGCCGGCGCCGCGTTGCGGGCGAGCAGGGCGAGCAGCACCGGGGGCGCCCGCAGCGCAGACTCGGGCAGCGGCTCCGGTTCGGGCTCGGGCTCGGGGCTCGGCGGCGGCTCGGGGGGCGCGGGGGCCCCGCAGCGCGGCGGCACGAGGAGCAGCGCGAGCAGCAGGGCGGGGGGGGCGGCCATGCTGCGAGCGGAGCGCCGCCGGAGCGCCGGGGGAGGAGCGGCCACAACGCCGCCTATGGCTCGGATCGGCCCGGCACGGCCCACCCCCGGCTCGGCACGGCTCAGCCCAGCTCAGCCCAGCCCCTCTGGCACAGCTCGATCCAGCCCCTCTAGCAGGGCTCGGCACGGCTCAGCCCAGCCCACCTCTGCTGGCTCGGCTCGGCTCAGCCCACCTCCTGTGGCACAGCTCAGCCCAGCCCCTTTAGCAGGGCTCGGCACAGCTCAGCCCAACCCAGCTCAGCTCAGCTCGGCACAGGTCGGCTCAGCTCCTCTAGCTCAGCTCCTCTAGCTCGGCTCAGCACGGCACAGCCCAGCTCCTCTAGCTCAGCTCAGCCCAGCTCCTCTAGCTCAGCTCGGCACAGCTCAGCCCAGCTCCTCTGGCTCTGCTTGGCTCAGCTCAGCTGAATCCAACCCAGCTCAGCTTGGCTCAGCTCAGCCCAGCTCCTCTAGTTCGGCTCAGCACAGACCAGCCCAGGTCCTCTGGCTCAGCACAGCTCAGCCCAGCCCACCTCCTCGGGCACAGCTCAATCCAACTCCTCTAGCAGGGCTCGGCACAGCTCAGCCCATCTCCTCTAGCTCAGCTCAGCACGGCTCAGCCCAGGCCCACCTGCTCTAGCTCGGCACAGCTCAGCTCAGCCGAACCCAACCCAGCTCAGCTCGGCACAGCTCAGCCCAGCTCAGCCTACCTCCTCTAATTTGGCTCAGCACAGCTCAGCCCAGGTGTTTGGCTTGGCAGAGCTCAGCCCAGCTCCTCTAGTTTGGCTCAGCACAGCTCAGCCCAGCTCCTCTGGCACAGCTCAACACAGCTCAGCCCAGCTCCTCTGGCTTGGCTTGGCATGGCTCAACCCAGCCCAGCTGCTCTGGTTCAGCTCAGCATGGCTCAGTCTGGCTGAGCCCAGCTCCTCTGGCACGGCTCGGTATGGCTCAGCTCAGCCCACTTCCTTTGGCACAGCCCCAGCCTGGCTTGGCTTGGCTTGGCTTGGCTTGGCTTGGCTTGGCTCGGCATGGCCTGGCTGCCCAGTGAGGGTGAGATGCAAGGGCGCAGCGCTGGGCGAGCCAGGTGGATCCACCAATGCAGCCCCAGCCCGCACACACCGGCGCGAGCTGGGACCCAGGAGATTACAAACCCTCTGTTAATCCGCCCAGGTTTAGGTTTGGAAGAGCTGTGGAGCAGTTCCCGTCGGAGCCTGCCCAGCGAGCGCTGATGCCAGCGCGGAGAACTCTCAGTTTGCCACTTAGGCGAAGACCTCACCCTCCTCCTTCCCACCCGATAGGGAATGTGATAATTCACACTTTTACATCAAAAGTATCGCGCAGATGCGCTGGAACGCGGGTGCGAAGCAGCCTCGCGCACACCGCCCGAGGGATGCGCAGAGTGCCATTGCCCCAGTGGGAAGAAGGAAATCCCTCTATTTTGTGGACTCACTCCTGTGAATGGACCGACAACAATTTAACAACAAAAATAAATAAAACATGGTGCCGCAATTAAAATGATGGGGTCATTACAAGGGGCAGAGTAATCACTGCTGTCTTAGAAGTCAACAGGATTTGGGCGCGTTAAACCCTTCTCAACATGAAATCTCCAAAGAACCCCAAGGGTCCCATCACGGCATATCTGGTTTTTACTCCGAGTAGTTCCTCCAACCCCAACAGATGCACGGGCAGCGCTGTTGCCTGCGCCGCTGCGAGACTCAAAGAGGAGGAAACGTAGGAATTGAGTAATTGTTTGTTAGTTATCCATAATCTCATCAGGAATCGTTTGCAGCGCATATATAGTTCATGTCTGCAGTGCTCTTTGTTTATAGAACACCATTTATCACCCACAACAAATTATACTGACTCAGGTTCCTGATCAGATGACTCCCCCCAAAAAATAAGACAAGAAGGAGCCTCACAGAATCACAGAATCACCAGGTTGGAAAGGACCCACTGGGTCATCGAGTCCAACCATTCCTAACACTCCCTAAACCATGTCTCTCAGCACTTCATCAAGGTCCCTCAGCCTCCTAGGAACACGGTAAGTTTCAATAAAGAATTTCCAGAGCTCTAATCATCTACACAAAAGCTTGAGAAGCTTCCGCAATTTGTAGGCATCTCCCACAACAATTAGTGAACACTTATTCCTCTTGCTGGCCCTTCACAACACCTTTCTAATTGTCCTTCTAGAATGATACATTAATGAGGCTTTTCTTTCATGGTTAGTTTGCCACATGTTGCTTTTATGCTTGGATTCATTAACCAAATAGAAGGAGCGGCTTTGTAGTCCCTATGGAGTGATTAGGGTTCTGCAGGAGCCAACCGATTCCACCGGCACACAAAGCCAGGCGCCCACGGCACCGCTCACGCTGGGAGGACGGGGAGGAGCGCTGCTGAACTCCGCTTGACGTGGAGGGGGCTGCTTAAGCTGGGTCACAACCCTGGGTTTAGGAGGCTGTGGGGCAGCTCCGAGGGGGAATATGTACCCTTTGTACCTCCTCTTTGCCGTCCATCTCCTCTGCGGATGCAGGTGCAACGGCACGGGCTGCGTACCGGGTGCTCCCTTCACCTATAACCCAGAGCCAGTACAACCAAGTTAGTGCAGGGTCAGGGCCGAGCAGGGGTTGTTTCTTCCCAAAAAAAACAAAGGAAGAGCTGGGATGCAGGGGCTGCAAAGCCATGGCTTCGTTCTAACAGCAAAGAAAACCCTCAAGGTGCCATCCGGTTACGCACCTTGGCTACCAGCACGTCTGCAGAATGCTGAGTGTGCTTTTTAGCCCGCGTGGCTCTCGTTTTGTCTTCAGTGAAACCAAAAATGCCTTCAGCTCTTTTCAGACCACCCCCTTTCTGTTTTGCGAATGGCATCAAACCCGTAATGATTTGCCAGGGGCAGACACGGTGCCTCCAGCAGCATCCCACAACCAGTGCTTTTCTCTTCAAAATGCCTTTGCCCTCGCTCGCACCGCCTCGCGTTGGTACACAAAAGAAAAAGCCTGTCCTCACCCTGGAGAGGGGCAGATGCCTGAAACATGAGATCTTTCTTCATGCATGAGAGAAAGGAGTCAACTCAGCTTCATTTCATCCATCCAGCCGCGCAGCAGGGGTGAAAGTTTGGAAGGTTCAGGTCAGCAGTTACCCTTACAATTCACGTCTGTCCTACCCCTATAAACGCATATATCTTTATGTGCACGTACAAAGAAATCTGTATACATTTTTGACTGCTTTATTAGTGGCCCAGATTATATCCTGGATTTTTTTTTTCAAGCCAAGCCTCAATCCTGCTGTGACAGGACAATTAACCGCCCTGTGGTGGGAAAAAAAAAATCTAGCTTTGAGGAAGAAACAGCTTTTTTACAGATGTAAACCCCACAGAAAGAAATTGGGGCAATTCGTTTCAGCCTCCCCTAAATATCCACACCAAACAAGACTGGTCCAGCTGTGAGAACTGTCTCTGGCAGTGGCACACTCCCTCGGTTTGGCAGGAACAGATTCTCTCAGAGGCAGCTTTCTTCTAATTTAGACTTGTTTCCCATGCGGGAGAAAACAGAGGATCTGTCCTTTTGATAAAGCATATCACATACACGGACCTACAAGAATCATTTTCATCGATGCTTTGTTTACAGGCTTAATCACTATTACTTAGTAAAGAGGGTTAAAGACAAATCTGTTCATTGTTCACCAGGTTCTGCATCGATCTAACCATCTCAAGATGCTACTCGGTGTTTCCTCTAACCGGCGTAGCTCGCCGTTTCCAAGGGCAGCCAGATTTTCCTTGCTGTATCCTGATCCAGAACGGGCACAGCATCCTCCGAGCGCCTTGCAGCCCCTCGCCTGATGTCACGATACGCTCTGTATATCTGTTAAAACCAGCGCACAGCTTTTCTTGCGTGTTTGGACGCCCGCCTGAAGCAACGCGCAATGCCGTAAGAGAGAGGTCTGGCTTCATTCCACTCAGCATCTGAAATCAGTCAAAAGACGTGCCGAGACGGATGGAGCTGGTGAGCCAGGCTTGGGACGCTTTGCATCAGACAAAACTATATTCGCTCTGGAAGTCAGGGATGTTTGTAAGTAAAGCAGTCCAAGATGCTTTTAATAACGATACCTTGAATCTGAATCTCTTAACCGGTCCGTAGAAGCGCTGGACACCATACGTTAATAGCATGTTAATTTATTTCTGTGGGACTTAGACCTGTAAAAAGCTGTTTCTTTCACAAAGCTAAAATATTCCACCATAGGGCGGTTAATTGTCCTGCTTTTGTTTCTGTTTTACGCCTTTTTTTCCCTTCATGCTTTCTCTCCAGGCACTTCTCTCTCTTTCCAAGAGGACTTTCATTCAGATTAGGCTTAGCTGTGTTCATCAGCAGTTGACTCTTCCCATAATTACCTTCCTTTTTTCCTCCAGGATGAAAATCTTCAGGTTTTAGAAAGTCTTCCTGGGTGGCACAGCCTCTGTGCCCTGGCTGGGCTCAAGGGAGCTCTGGACAGTCCTTTGGGGTCTACACATCACCCAGGAGAGGCAACGTGGAGAACTGTGGAGGTGTTCTACAGAAACCTGCAAGGTGACACACTTCCAAGGTGCTTCCCGCTCCCATAGAGAATATTCTAAACCCAAACAGGCTGAAGTTTGCACCTGGGTTATAGGACCTGTCGCCCTAAAAGGTCCTTTCTCCAAGCTCCACATCTCTTTTTCAGCCTATTCTCCCGGGAAAACCAACAGATGTGATCTCTCTGGACTTCTGTAAAGCCTTTGACACAGTCCCCCACAACATCCTTCTCTCTAAACTGGAGAGATACGGATTTGATGGGTGTACGGTTCAGTGGATAAGAAACTGGTTGGATGGTCGTATTCAAAGACTAGTGGTGAATGGCTTGATGTCCAGATGGAGATCCGTGATGAGTGGTGTCCCTCAGGGGTCCGTACTGGGACCGGTGCTGTTTAATGATACTAACAAAAAGATTGAGTGCACCCTCAGCAAGTTTGCAGATGACACCAAGCTGACTGGTGTAGTTCCACACCAGAAGGACGGGATGGCATCCAGAGGGACTTGGACAGACTGGAGAAGTGGGGCTATGAGAACCTCGTGAGGTTCAACAAGGCCAAGTGGAAGGTCCTACATGTGGGTCGGTGCAATCTGTGGTTTCAATACAGGTTGTGATTGAGAGCAGCCTCGAGGAGAAGGACTTGGGGTGCTGGGGATGAGAAGATCAACATGAGCCAGCAATGTGTGCTCACAGCCCAGAAACCAACCGTGTCCTGGGCTGCATCCAAAGCAGCGTGGCCAGCAGGGAGGGAGGGGAATCATAGAATAGTCAGAGTTGGAAGGGACTTTAGAGGTCATCTAGTTCCAACTCCCCCTGCCATGGGAGTTGGAAATTCCTTTCCTTTGAGACATCATCTGGAGTACTGTGTCCGGTTCTGGAATCCTCAATGTAAGAAGGAGATGGAGCTGTTGGAATGGGTCCAGAGGAGGCTACAGAGATGACCCAAGGGCTGGAGCACCTCCCATACGAGGAGAGGCTGAGAGAGTTGAGGTTGTTCAGCCTGGAGAAGAGAAGGCTCCCAGGAGACCTTAGAGGGACCTTCCAGTACCTGAAGGGGCTACAAGAAAGCTGGAGAGGGGCTGTTCACAAAGGCTTGTGGGGATAGGATGAGGGGCAATGGGGATAAACTGGAGAGGGGCAGATTTAGACTGGACAGAGGAGGAATTTCTTCACTCTGAGGGTGATGAGGCCCTGGCCCAGGTTGCCCAGGGAAGCTGAGGCTGCCCCATCCCTGGAGGTGTTCAAAGCCAGGTTGGATGGGGCTTGAAGCAGCGGGAGGTGTCCACTTCCAACACCAAAGTTGGGCTTTGAGGTCCCTTCCAACCCAAACTATTCTATGATACTCGAGTGCCCGACCCATCTGACCTGCAGAGCACCTTAAATAAACCATTTTTTGCTGCTATATCCTTTGCTTCGAAGACTTTGCCGTTTCCAGTTTGGATTACAAAGTCGTCTCTCGCACTCCTCGTTCAGTGAGACCTCGCAGCTAAGAGAAAAGGACTGCAAAGGATGGGGGCGGAACGTGTCGCACGCGGAACGCGAGCGGCGGCGCTGCGGTTTCCGGGGCGGGAGGGGGGGGCGCTGCGCGCCGCCCGGAGCGGTTTCGCGATTGCACCAGGGAAGGCATGGAGAGGGAGCCGGGGCGGCGCGGGGGCAACTGGATGGTGACCCACCCCACGGTAGGGCCGGGGGTCACCGGGCGGGGGGCAGCCGGTTTCGACCGTGAGCTTAGAGTCACGGGAGGGTTTGGGTGGAAAAGGACCTCAAAGCCCATCCAGCCCCACCCCCTGCCATGGGCAGGGACACCTCCCACTGGATCAGGGGCTCCAAGCCCCATCCAACCTGGCCTGGAACCCCTCCAGGGATGGGGCAGCCACCGTTCCTCCGGGGCCAGGGCCTCCCCACCCTCACAGGATAACATTTCTCCCCAAGAGCTCATCTCAATCTCCCCTCTTGCAGCTGAAAACCGTTCCCCCTCGTCCTATCCCTGCGCTCCCTGATCCAGAGCCCCTCCCCAGCTTTCTTGGAGCCCCTTTCAGTGCTGGAAGCTGTCCTAAGGTCTCTGCCATCGCTACAGGCCTCCGTAAAAAGTCCCTTCCCAGCTTTCTTGTAGCCCTTTCGCGTTCTGGAAGGTCACTATAAGATCTCCTCGGAGCCTTCTCCAGGCTGAACAACCCCAGCTCTCTCAGTCTGTCGCATAGCAGAGATGCTCCAGCCCTCGGATCATCTCTGTGGCCTCCTCTGGACTTGCTCCAACCGCTCCGTATCCTTCTTATTGTGAGAAACACTCATTCGCTGGTAGAATATCGAAAAGGACAAAGTCTTTGAAGCAAAGGCAATAATATTTGTATTTTACAATTCAGTACTGAATTGCATGCCCTTCTAAAGGGCATAATATCTTACAAAAGCACTGGGTATATATATCCTAGTTTTAGACAAAAAACCCTATAAATCGTCAAAGAATGTTCATTCTTTTTTAGATTATCCAGCCATGTCTGGAGACTCCCTTCAGGTTATCTCCTGACCTAAACAAACTACATCTTGCAAGACAACTAAGCATATCCGTAAACTCTCGCAGCCCTAAGACAGGTTAATTCTCGACCTAAAACAGCTACATCTTACAAGACAGGTTTATATGATGAGATAATTAAACATACAAACAAGCTGCAGCAAAACTTATGAATTAATTCTGGCATTGTGTTTGGGATTCCAGAACTGAACACAAGACTCACAGTGGGGTCTCACCAGGGCAGAGCAGAGGGGCAGAATCCCCTCCCTCACCCTGCTGGCCGCGCTGCTTTTGATACAACCCCAGATACGTTTGGCTTTACGGGCCGTGAGCCCCATTGCTGGCTCGTGTCAAGCTTCTCATCCACCAGCACCCCAAATCCTCTGCAGGGCATCTTAATTTTTAGTGTGCTGAAAACACAGAGGTATTTAATTTGGCTGTCATTTTGTGTTACTGTTCTGCAGCAAAAAATAGGGAAAATTCATAGCCCTGCGCCACAAAGGTAGGTCTGTTCCAGAAATAGCTGCAATTCCTTGCTTATTTGTTTATTCAGCTTGGTTTTTTAAGGGCCGAAATAGGAGGAATGTGGAAAAAAAGAGCACTTAAGGTGCCGTCAGAAAACAACCCCTGTTCTTTAATTGCCTGTTAGTCCTTGAAGCTGGTTTCAGACTCACTGGCACAGACAGCTGTACAGATCCTGGGTTCAGTCTGTTCTTTCTTAATATAACATCTGCCTGCCTTCACCAACGTTCCTTTTTGGGTTTCAGTTCACAGAAATGATGTCTCTGGATATATCTGACAGTACTCAAATTTATGCTGCGTTTCTGGTGTACCTGGACCTCTTGGAAGGTAATTCAATTAAGCGACTGGGTTAACAAAGGTATTAATTCACCTTTAAATGCTAGTAAAGCTTGTGCACTACTAACAGGATCTTTCCTACAAAAGTCATAGAATCATGGAATAGTTTGGGTTGGAAGGGACCTTAAAACCCACCCAGTGGCACCCGCTGCTGTGGGCACGGACACCTCCCACCGGATCAGGGGCTCCAAGGCCCATCCAACCTGGCCCTGAACATCTCCAGGGATGGGGCAGCCACAGCTTCCCTGGGCAACCTGTGCTGGTGCGTTCTTTTTGAGATGTAATGCAGTGATGGCTTCCTAAGAAACACACGGTATTTTGGCACTGGAGGTTTCCGTCCTGTGCGTGCCTGGAGCCTTTACAAAGGTCAGGGCTTGTTTTTTGTCCAGCAGTTACAGGTTCAGGTGTTCCAGGGCAAAGACACCAGGAAAAAGCAAAAGAGGAATAGGGGAAGGAAAAGGAGCGTAGAAAGGTGAGGTTACAAGTTCGGTGGTCGTGCTGATAACATCGTCCTCGTTTGTAAATTAACATCAAAGTTAACTGATTGCCATTTAGCAAATAGCTGACGTGTGGTGGCCTGAGGAGGATGCTGCTTGTTGGGAAGGACAGGCTTGCTGTTGGAAAGAAGGTAATTGGGAAGCCTGATGGCAGTGATTATGACAAATGTGGTGGAGTCTTCTGGTGTCTTGTAAGAGCGCAGCAGAGTTATGTGATATATAAACTGCCTGTGATTCTCCCAGGCTTTATTGGAAATGGACTCGGCCCAGGCAGGCAGCCAACCTAGTCAAAATACTTCAGTGCCTCTCAGAGGCAGGCGATTCGCAAGGTCAGGGAGGGCAGGGATTTTACAGGCCAGAAAGCACCGTGTCTGTTATTGTCTGCAGAAAATGCCTTAATAGGCTTTAAAAGAAGGTTCCGGTAGTTCTGTAATGAAAACTTTTAGCCCTGTCCCTTTAAGCGGAAGGAAAGGACTGTGTATCATCACTGATCATGCTCTGAGCACCTGCTCCTTCACAGTTTAGGGTACTGATAATGCTGAGATTTGGATTACTGTTTATGCTGCAGATGGCAAAGACTGCTTTTTGTCTTCTTTTAGCCGTTTTGAAACAAAGCTTTGTCAAACAGATCCCTACTTACCATCAGTCATTGTAGCTCTGGAGTCAGCAGACTGCTCCCCGGGGTGTTTTAACAGGATTGTTTCTCGGAAGGGCAACTTGGCAGGTGAATGGGGTAGTTGTCAACCACGGGAAATCTCCTGTGAGGAGAGGGAGGGAAAACAGAGCATAAGATGTTAAATTAAATACCAGATTTGATATTTGGATGCTTAAAACTTGTATTCTGTTCCTTCTCATGGATGATCAACCTTTCTAGGGAAAAACTGGCATGAAGTGAAGCATGTTGGAGTAGCAGATCTGCAGCTCATATGTTTACACGCTCGTCAACGAGAACAGGACAGTCTGGAAGTCATGGTGCCGTTACCTGTGCACGTATCGCTAAGCCATGAGAGGTGAGGATGTGGTCAGCATTTGGCTCGTGTTACCAACGAGATAAAACAAAGAACAGATGTATTTATTGGGCTGCTGAGGACCTCATCAAGAGGAGGAGGGGGAGGAAACAAAGGAGGGTCAGAGGGTTACAATATCTCAGCCTGTGAGCTGAGTTATTTTGGGTAGTGCAAACATGCACGTAAAGCTGAGATTTCTATAATTTTCTAAGCTGCATCAGTTTGTGCTTTTCCCTCTCTGGCAGTGGTACGCTTTGATGTCAGCTTCCTGCAGCAGCTGACTCCTGCTGATAAACTCTTCCTATTGTTTAGAAGTTGCATGTGCCCTAGGAGATAATAATGGATATGAAAGTGTGCATTTGAGAGACAAAGTTGGAACACAAGACCTTCACAGCTTATGTTTTGAACGTTTTTGTGCTCCTTTTTTGTAGTAGTCTCAAATGGAGGACAACACAGCTATGCCTTTGTGATATTACAGATATTTGCAGCCTAGAGAAATTCCCCTTTTTTTACAGTATATTTTAACTGGCCCTTGGAGCAGCCTTAAGCACCAGGTATGATTTACTCCCTGGTAATGGCCACCTTCTCTTGCTGGTGTGTGCCATTGTTTATTGTGATGTCTCTGAAGAGCTGAACTGTTCAGGCTGCGTCACGTAGTAGCACGTTTTTCAGTTTCATCTGTCCCTCCTCTTGCTCGGAGCACGTGCTCAAGGCTGGGTTACAGACTTTGCTGTCTCCTCTTGCTCTGTGGGCAGCAGCCTGACACAGCAGTAGGCTGCTAATGAATTCCCCTTAGCAGATGTGTGTGCGTGCTCCAGGAGCGATGTTTTAAATGTGCTACGGGTTTTGCTTTGTTTTAGGTTTTAGAAATGACAGATAGGTCTCTTGCAAACAGTCTTAGTTCTGCTCTGTGTTTTCCTAGGAGAGTATCTTAAAGAGGAATTAATTTGTGAGGGGAAGAAACTCTTGTAGGCTTGGTCTAATAGAGAAACATGGTGTGATCTCCATAGCAGATGAAAACTGCTGAGCGGTCTTGCAGGATGAAACGCTGAGTGTCGTTTGGCCTCTCTGCAACAAGCAGATTGCCGTATGTGTGAGAGGGGCACACTGGTATTCGTGGTTTAAACTAGATTTTAGGTGGGAAGAGAAGGCAGCAAATAAGGATGTGGAATCTTTGAGAAATTACGGCTACGTGCTGAGTTGTTGTGCTTGTTTAGTGTAGTACGTTTCTACCTAGATTGGAAACTCTGATTCCTGGCTTTGGATCAAGGCCAGCGTGTTCTAATTGGCTTTTAATGACAGTGAGATATTGCACTGCATATATGTCCTATCTTTTACTGTTTCATTGGAGCTTTTCATTTGGAGCCTCTGACTGTTTGTACTGTGGTGATACTGTTTGCTCTGCTTCTGGCACCAGTGCGGATGGAATCCTTTACTGGAAGGCTGTGTGTTAGAGAAGCAAAGAGTGAATGCATCACATTGATTAAAAGTACAGTTTGTGACTAGATTCTGCTACAGAGCAACAACATAGAGGGTATGGGCGCTAAAATGAGCTGAACACCAGGTTGTCATGCCAGGTGAGTCCTTTAAAGCCTCTATGTGCTCAACACCCATTAAAGTTGTTGGGCAGGAAGATCGTGTACGCTTGTTTGTGTTTTTGAATGTGCCCGTGCAGATGTACGCTTGGCATTTCATTAGCAGGTCACCACTGATCAGAAGGGCCTGGTCTGTCTTCGTAGAGAAAGGACAGCATCAACCCCTTGGCTTCTTTATTGGAAGATTAGGCAGAAACCAGGGTCTACAGACAATAATTGTGGCTCAAATTTACATGGCAAAGAGGGAGGCCATTAAAAAGTCATCCTATAAAAGGAGTTGGAAAGAGTATTACAGTACTACTGCCTCTTTGTGCTGACAGTGATGAATACTTTGTTGTTACTGTTGTTGATATTGGATACCTAACAAGCCTCCTGCTGTCTTAAATGATATTTTCTCACTTAACTTACCAAGCTGTAGGCAGACAGGAAAGCTTTTGTACTTAGCTACTTTGCTGTTCTGTTGGAAGCAGTGTTTGGGTTTTGTTACCTGGTGAAGGTAGAGGAAGAGGTAGGAATACCAGTGAGTGCAGCTCACTTAATGTAATGTTGAAAGTAAGCCACTGGAGGGTGAAAATTTTCCTTATTGTTGGGCCTGGAGATGTGCTAACTGCAAAAGCAGTGGTGTTTTCTTTGCTGTTATTTTTTTTTTTTCCATTACAAAAACATGAGTTTCTTCTAGCATTCCGCCTTCCTGTAGTTTGGAAGCAAATCCCAAGAAATGGTGTCCATTTACCACCACCATGTTCTCCTTCCCTTATATTTCAAGGCACTGAGTTCCCTGTTGCTGCCTGCCCTGCAGCTAGACCTGGAGCAGTGTTCCTGACGGTGAGCCACGCTGCCCTGCTTTTGTAGTGCTGGCTGTATTCTGGGCGTTGTGCTTTACGGGAGGTTTCCTCTGCCTCGGTCCTCTTGTCACAGGGCCCCGTCTGACCAAGTGCAGTACAATGACACGCTGACACGCTCGGCTTGCACAGTTCTGATCTCTGCAGCCGTACAGAGAGCAGCTTGTGTTGACTCTCCAGCCCTGCCTTGCGTGGAAGGGAGGGAGCTGTTGGGGCTGGCCAAGCCTGCAATGAATTATTCATCCAAGTATAAAGGGCAGATTGAAAGCCTTTGGCTTTTATGGTAGAGAAGGCAGTAGTTCCATTTCTGCTCAATGGAGCACTATGCGCCCTCCATAAAACTGCTCTGAGCTTTCAGTGTTTCTGTTGCTCCTCAGAGGTACTTGCATAGGACAGATCACTGAAATACTCTTTCTTTCTTTCCTCACAAAGCTTTCTGCTCGTGTTATCTTTCTTTTATGATGCTGTTCTTTTTTAGTTTTTGAACAGTGAGTCAAAAACCTCGAGCTACAGCTGCCTGAAGTTCACCAGTGGTATTCCTGTTTCTTTCTCCAGAGCAAAAGCATTTTGTTAGGAGCAGATCATTAGGTGAGATGGTACGGATTTGTGCTGTGTTGAAGGCCTACGTAGTACAAAAGCCTTTTGCTAATAAAAAATTAAGAGGGGACAAAATGGGGAATTCCCCTTTTTATTTTGGGTGTATTTGTATAGATTTCTTGGTTTTGTTTTTAAGCTGTTAATTACAACAGTAATAGAGGACCAGGTAAGTTCAATGTCCCCATTCAGTTTGAATGCAGCAGTAAAGGCAGATGCAGCAATTACCTTAGCTGCAGCGGTCCTTGTGTGATGTTAAAGAGGTGAAGCCTGCTCTTATGACTAATTCTCTGGTAGCAAAAAGCAATCCCTACTGACTGTAGGTGTCTAAAAAGCCCTTTTTCTGATGCAAAGGGCTTTAGAAATTCACCTCTTACTCTTGCATAACAGCATCTTCTTCACATGTTTGAGAAGAAATCCTTTTCATCTCCAGCAATGTGAGGTGAATCTGAGATTGCTTCTTAGGTGGAACTGAGGGCTTCATCCAGCTTGCTTTGGGCACAGTGGGACCAGATCCTAGCTGACAGCGGGCGCGCAGACACCATCAGTTCTTAAAGATGAGTTTCCAAACTCTTCTGAAACCTTTGGTCTGTATCATTTGCAACAGAGAATCCTTATTAAAAAAAATATTTGGTCTTATTCTATTTATGGGAGTTAAATAAATATTTCCGGTGTTTCTTGTGGTGTCTGTATTCCCCTGGCTTTTGCATGTTATTTTCCTCTCACAGTGCCTTTGTTCAAGACGTACCTTTTGGTGGGGGAAAGCTAAAGCTTCAGTGTTGCCTGTTTTAACATTCAATGGCTTTTATTCCTGGGAGGGGAGGCGAGAGAAGGGAGAGGAGTGGTTGCAGGGTATTTTGACTCAGATTCCCCACTGTGCGTGCGGCAGCACACACGCTTCATTGTTCTGTGAGCTCTCTTGGGGCTCTGGATGGCTTTTATTTTCTGCCAGGTAGTCATTGGCATAAATCCCAAGAAGGCGGCCTGTATGGGGTTGGCTGTCCTCATCTTCCTCGCCAGGCTGAGCCTGAGGATCCGCCAGGCTGAGGCGAGGAACGAGGCTGTGGATGAACGTCTACAAAGGTGATCGAGTATTGTGTTGTACAGAGTCCTTCAGGAGATGACAAAGTGAAATAGTGCATTCTTCCAGCACAGGCTTTACTTGAGACTGTATTGAAAGCGTGCTAAGCTTTTATTCAGACACTGCGGAACAGGATTAACTGTTTCTCAGCTGCATCTCTGCTCATGTTAAGTCTCTATATCTTGCTTAAAACCTGGTGTTTAGCCAGTGGAGTGGGCATACCTGAATGCCCGGTGGAAGGGAGGAACCAGGTGGAGCCGGTCCATGCCAAGTGCTCGGTATGAGGGCTCCTGTGTGGTTCACACTGTTGGAGCACAACCTGTGAAGGCTGGAAAACCAAACCCAGAGCCATTGTGGGCTCCCTGATATCACCGGACCCGTGTTTGTAGAATGCGTCCTGATACAGTTGTGACTCATGAGGAAAAGGCTGGTCAGGATGCCGGTGGGTGGAGGTTGTTGAGGCTGTTGGTGGAGTATGCCAACACACTGGATGTCTTCAGCTCCTCTGTTCCAGAAGCTTCTAATAGTTGACACTTTCAGAAACATTAAATCCAGTTTTACTTAAGCAAAAGCCATCTTTTATAACTGATATCGCTTGTGTGGCGTAGCAGATGTACTGGTCATTAAGGAGCTTATCTGTAACCATTAACTTAGTAAATGAAGTCAGCTGGCTCTGTTGGGGGGAGGTGTTAACATATGGGCTTCTTGTTTAGGACTTCATTTTAGTCATTGGATGCAGCTGTTGTGTGAGATGGGCAGCCTGGGGGACTGTGTTTCTTGAAATAAAGGCTTCTTGCCTCATTTACGAGGTCAAACATGCATTGTTTTGAATTTCAGAAGGCCAAGAATACCTTTTGCCCCCTTTTTTTTTCCATAGATAGTGTTAGATACATCAAAAGGATTAGTAAAGCTGTACCTTTCCTGCAGTATTTCAGCTCTCTGTTTGTGGCAGGTAGCAAGTGCAGTGAAAGCAGCACAAACCCAGACGTTCCCTGACTCTTTGGAAATGTCCACTGCTGCAGAGAAGCTTTGCGAACAATGCTGGATGCAGAGGCTAACAGTGATGCCTTCAGGGGAGGAGAGGAAATGCAGGCGTCTGATACAGACTTCCTGAATTCCGAAGCTTATTCTTTTAGAAGAGACCCTCTCCACAGAATATGGCTTTTCACAGCCTTCGTATCCCTGTTGCGTGAAATGACTAACTGTATGGTATCGCCTTGCCTTGCATTATATATGGGCCAGGAGTGAAAGCAAAAGAAAAGACGCTACCGTCTTTTAGCCAAGATGAGTTATGAACAGTTCAGAACACAGATGGATACTTATGAGGGTCACGGGCTTAATAGCATCGGCTTTCCAGGCTGCTGCTTATTCTCTGCCGCTTTGCGTTTGGCTTTTGTTAAAGGATCAAAGAGGTTCGGAAGGAAGATGACGATTAAAGTTTGAAAGCTGATGCATTCAGAAAGAGCAGTGTTTTCAGCTGCAGTGCCCGGCTTCAGAAATGCATGTTTTCTGCCGAATGAGATCTCGGGCACGTGAAGCGAGGGGTGATATTTTCCTATGGCCTCTGCCCAGAGGTTACCCTGTCCTGGCAATCCCAGATGAGCCCTCTTGCACCTAAGCTTTGGGTGAAGGAGAAAGCTCCCTGTGGAAACACTTGCTATGTGGAATATTACTGTTCTGCCCTGGGCACTGCGCTCCTTCAGTACTTGTTCCCCAGGCGGAACCACAGCACAAGGACTCCAGGAATCAGTGTTGTCCTCGGCTCTGAACTGAAAAGCAACTGGCATATTAGTCATAAAATAAGCTGAACAGGAAAAATTGCATAACTTTGTCCTGAATTTTTAAGGAAGATGTTATTTATGCTGACTGCCTTGAAGAGGAGCGGTAGTCTTGTGGCTTCTAGTCTAGACAGGGAGGTAGAGAAACCTGGCTTCAGTTCCTGGGTCTTCCACAGACTGGCAGAGAGCTGCAACACACAAACTGGAAGACTTATCCCTACGAATGGAACAAGTCTTAATTATTTCGTTCTCTAATTGAACACAGTGTGTTAATTAGATTATTATTTTTTTTTAATCTAATGAAAACAAGGCCGTTAGAGATTGCCGTGCTGTGATTGGGGTAGTGGAAAGGTGGTCGAGGCATGTGCACAGTAGTACACCTAAGCAAAGCTTAGAAGTGTGTCTTGAACTATTTCCAGTGAAGGTGTATGTAACTGAGTATATTTTTATAAGAGTCTTTGTTATTTGATTTTGTTGCTTGATTATAGGACTTCTGGATTTTTATTAGAACAGATATCATACTTTCTTTAGTGAAGACAGATCTGCAGAATAAAACCAGGCTGAATAAAAATAGCAATGGTGTGCCTCTACCTTTGTGCCACCGTTAGGTGGTTGCGGCCTCCTTTCTAACACATTGTTTCCTCTTCTAGGATAAGAGAAATCTTGAAGACAGCGTCTCTCCCACAAGACGATCCCGACACCCCGCTGTCGATTACCTTGGCCATAGTTGAGACAGATTCCACAATAGTCTACTATAAAATCACTGATGGCCTCGTGTTACCGGATCCTCCTGACGATACTGAAGATGTGGACAATAAACAGTGGAGAAAGAAAAGAAAGAAGCTTTTCAAATGATTGAAAAAAAATAGACTTTTCTTGAACTACTGTCCTCAAACCTAAACAAATCCAGGAACTGATGTATGTAAATAAGGCGTGTGCTAAAGCCTGCCTTCTGCATTCCAAGCATCTGTTCAGGGAGAACGGCGGCCTGAGCAGCTGCACTGTAATGAAATGCCGTTTAAGTATGAAATAGGTCACGCTTTTGAGACAGATGGCTCCTGACTAATAAATATACTTGTGAGATGCTTCCAAAGCCAGCCTTTCCTTTACAGCCATCCAGGTGTCCGACAGAACAAACACGTCCTTACCCCTGTTGTAAATACTGACTAAGGGTATGTTTGAAGGGTTTCTGCCGGGAGTACTGATACTAAGTTAAGGGCTTTGTAGTTTACGTACAGAGCATCTTTGTCTTAACACTGTCAGAAGCACTGGTGCTGCTCCCACATTACATTCCTGAACCCTTGCTGCCTTTCCCTGCTTTTGAAGAAAAGGCTTTTCCACAGAAATACTTTATTTTAACTTTTTTTTCTGCAGAGGGGAAGCTAACTAAAGCAATGCCAGGGGCTACTAGAACGAGTGGAGGCTAGTAAAGAGGGGTCTCCAGATCTCCTGAAGAACCTCTGAGCCCTTCACCAGGTTATGACTGGATCAACCACACCTGGAAGTGTTGACCCAGGGCAGCGTTCCCCACACACACCATGCTCATTGTCACCATCCGGAAGCCCCAGCGGGTGCTTGTTCCCCGTAGAGTACTGGACGACTGCCCAAGAACTGAAGGTACTTTGCTTTTGCATCCCAGTGCGATGATGCTGTCTCAGGGGTGACCTGCCCTCTCTTGGCTTTCCTCTCTGCGAGGTGGCTTCCGTGTCCTTTTAGTGCTTTACTGTGATGGTGCTTAAAGCTCTCTGAAAAGGAACATGACGATGGGGCATGTTTTTGTCTGTCACCAAAGCATGTCGCCTTCTACACTACTGTAGACACTACTGTTGTCTGCTTCGTGCAGCAAGCAGGTTTCTAAACTCTGCATAATTTCTAGGATTTCTTTTGTTGCACCTTCTGCTACTTACACTGGCTGCCCAGGAGCTGCTGGGGGTAAGGTAAGAGGGGAAAAAACCTGACTTTTAGTTTCTTCTACAGGAATTTTCCATATCATAGAATCATAGAATAGTTTGGGTTGGAAGGGAACTTAAAGATCATTGAGTTCGAACCCCCTGCCATGGGCAGGGACACCTCCCACTGGCTCAGGCTGCCCAAGGCCCATCCAACCTGGCCTGGAACCCCTCCAGGGATGGGGCAGCCACAGCTTCCCTGGGCAACCTGGGCCAGGGCCTCACCCCTCTCATGGTGAAGAAATTCCTCCTTATGTCCAGTCTAAATCTGCCCCTCTCCAGTTATCCCCATTGCCCTTTGTCCTATCGCTCCAAGCCCTTGTGAACAGTCCCTCCTCAGCTTTCCTGTAGCCCCTTCAGGTACTGGAAGGTCACTCTAAGGTCTCCTCAGAGCCGCCTTTTCTCCAGGCTGAACAATCCCAACTCTCAGCCTGTCCTCGTGGGGAAGGTGCTCCAGCCCTTGGAGCATCCTTGTAGCTTCCTCTGGAGCGTATATCCTTCACATAGACATCTTCTTCAGGTGAAACTTGGAGTTTCTTGGCTATCAAATGGCATCCCAGAAGCAGCTTCTGGAGCACTAAAACATCCATATGACATTTGCGTGGCTGAGGACCACCCATTCAAAGCTGGAAGCACAAGAGCTCTTATCACATGGGCATTAGAACGTGAGAGAATCCAAAAAAACCCAGCAGGACATGAAAGGCCGTTTAAGCTCCAGCATCGCTGTGACTGGAGTGGACGTTTTCATGGTTGCGGAGTTTGAATCTGGTTTGACCGAGTACGCTGGAAGAAGGCAGAATGGCCTTAGCGGGGAGAGCCCAGGGCAGGAGGGCCCTCACGTCCTGTGTGGTGCTGGGCGTTGCGTTTGGGTGCAGATCTGCTCCTCCCGGGTGAGCTGTGGCTCACTGGGCTCAGAGCTATGGCAGCTGCTATCAGCTGAGAAGGGCTTTCTTCCAGGGGTTTTTGTTTTAATCCTGCACGGGCTGAGCTTGGGTGGGTAACAACAGTTTGGATGTGTTAGAGGAATCGGACAAGCCATGCGTGAGGCTGTGCAGGTTCTGATGCAGTCAGAAACAGAACGGTTGTTCTTTTCCCGCACAGCAAGGGGAGACCATGGATCTGTGGGCTTCGGTCACGGAGAAAGGCAAAGAAAAATCCTCTCTTTCTCAGTCTCGCTCCCCTCATGGAGGGAAAAAGTAATTTTATTTTGGTCCAATGCCATTCTGCCTTAAAAGGGTACCTGTGTGCTGTGTCTGACCTTAACAGCGATACCTCCTGTACTCTGCTGCTTATTCCATAAAGTAAGTCTTACACTTCCCTGAACCGCGTACCTCCAGGTAAATTGTCCTTGGTATAAGCTGTTAAATACTTCACCCCTAGTGTGAGTAGGTGCTGGGAAAGAGCCGGTGGTGTGTGAGGGCTGTAAGAAGTGCTGTACGTTGCAGAATTTGTATTTAAGCGACACACAGTTGACCCCAGAAGCAAATTCTTTTGCTTTTGCTTCAGTTTCTAGGAGAAAAATGCCGTTTTGCAGTTTGCTGCATGACTGATGCGTGGCTTTTCATCCTCATTTTATTATTTCGAAGCACAGAAAGAGGAGCATAACTTAAGCCTTCTTTTCTGTACACTGAAAACTGCTTACCCCATCTTCAGAAGCTGAGTTGGAGAAACTGTGTCTGGAGGCTTTGGTTTCAGCCAAGCATCCCACTGAGAAATGATTATACGGGCCTTTTCCCAAACTCCGTAGATTGTGGTGGCTCTTTATTTCTGAGGGAAATAAAAAAAGAGAAGAATAAATAATATCTCTGTGCTGTTTGTCCCATATGGATTACAGTGTAAACAAGGGGACGGTAAATGAGTTCAGAGCTGGCTGTGCTGTTCCTTTACATTCCACTGAAGTATTTCTCTGTGTTAAGTCAGCAGCGCACAGACCAGAGCCTGTGGTGTTCCAGGCACCGAATAAAGATGGGAAGAGACTTCCCTTGGAAGCGAATCCTTTCAGAGCATTAACGTTCCTAAATCCATAGTGTCTTGGTGCTGTGCATAGAGTATTCAAAGGCGACTCTGCTTCAAGTGTTTGTGAAACATCTGTAGAAGCAGGAGCTGTGACATCTCGCCTTGACATCTTTGCAAATTCATAGAACCATGGAATGGTTTGGGTTGGAAGGGACCTTAAAGCCCATCCAGTTCCACCCTCTGCCATGGGCAGGGACACCTCCCACTGGATCAGGGGCTCCAAGCCCCATCCAACCTGGCCTGGAACCCCTCCAGGGATGGGGCAGCCACCACTGCTCTGGGCACCCTGGGCCAGGGCCTCACCACCCTCACAGGAAAACATTTCTCGCTAAGGTCTCATCCAAATCTCCCCTCTTTCAGCTGAAAACCCATTCCCCCTTGTCCCATCGCTGCACTCCCTGATCCAGAGCCCCTCCCCAGCTTTCCTGGAGCCCCTTTCAGCACTGGAAGCTGCTCTAAGGTCTCCCCGGAGCTTTCTCCAGGCTGAACAACCCCAATTCTCTCAGCCTGTCCTCATAGCAGAGGTGCTCCGGCCCTCGCTCCAAGAGCTCCATGTCCTTCCTGTGCTGAGGACTCCAGAGCTGAACTCTAATTTCATCTCATATTTCAATCCAGAAGATTTTACAGCATGCATCCTGCTGCATTTAAAGGGTTTTTTCCCAAGCGTTGCTTGCCAAGCCCAATCGATTTGCGTTACTGATCACCCCCGATCAACAAAAAGTAGGTTTTAAAATCTTAAGGGTATAATTTTCTGGTAGATTTTTGTTTCAAGTCTCCTCTCTCCCCTGAGAGATATTTGCATTGAAGCTCCCCCACCAAGTAAAGTATGATCGAAAAGCAAAGTGGTGTTTTGGTGTGGATTTGACGGCAAGACTCGGTGCCCAATTACGTAAGTGAGTGTCCTGCTTTGGACAGACTATGTTTCCTTGAGGCGTTACTGGCACCATCGCCCGGGCTGTCCTCTATTCAGCGTGGCTGTTTGCAATGCACACACGACACTCAATGCGAAAAAACAGGAGTCAAGAAGCAGGAAGCCTTGTCAGATGCATAAAGAGGAGCAAGAAGCGGCCAAGAAACACGTGCTGCAGCTGACAGCAAGCAGCTACTGCAACTTTCCCCTTCTCCACGATGAATAAGCCCTCAGCAGCTCTAGAAAACAGTTCTGGTTTTCCGAATTCCCTGGAAGAAACACATGGTCTCCTCTTGCAACCCCTTCTCAGGCCAGGTTTTCCACAAGATCTTTGGCTAAGGCACAACTTTGGAATATCAATAATGTTACTAAAGCCAAGCAATCCGTATCTTTCTCCTTTCTGGGTTAACAACCCAACAAGGATCTTTCGTTTAATGTAAAATGGTTTTTTTTTCCTAGTATGCAATCACATGAATTTATCAATCTCCTACTAGAGTTGCAGGTCCGTAGGAATGACATGTTTAATAGGTTGTCCTAGTAGTTTTGTGGAATCTAAACTCTATCAACTGGCTGTTATATAAAGGAGCATCCTGTTCCTCTCTAGTCCTTCTGGGATGTTTCCATCCTCTGTTATAACCCGATAGTTTAAAACCTCCTTAAGCCATTACCCAAAGCAAATAAACCAAGATAAATTCATGCCCTGCGAACCCAACTTTCTCAAACCAGCCTTTCACCTCGACTTCTCTTACAGCTATTCTGCTTCCATTTGAATTGCCCCATCGGTTTTGCAAGGGCAAAGCAACAGCATCGGACTCTTCAGCCCTTTCAATCCCTTCCATTAAGAAACGTGTGCTTCCCTTCATCTCCCTCCTATTTTGCCGTTCAACAGTGTTCTTACCGCCTTTCATATCGCTGATCACGCCCCAGCTTTGCAGGGCTGGGAGGAATTTGGTGCACCCCTCGTTGATGTCCTGCCTCTGCACCACCAGCTACAGCAGGTACGTGGCAGGTGAAGAAACACCAGCGAGGACCATGAAGAATCTGTCAACCAACGACGATTTGCTATGCTGGCACGTAACCCCCAAGCAGAAATGAAGATAATTGTGAACAAATGGGGTTTCCTAACTCTTCACAAACAGCCGCAGCTGTGCCTTCTATATCAGAGTATCCCAAGGGGTCACTCTCTCTTCCAGCTTCTTTCCCTGCTTTCTCAGATGCTCCCTCTTTGGTAGCATGAACGCTGGGCGCAGCCCCTGCCTTCAGCAAACCTGACTGACAGCCCATTTGCTTGGGTGAAGTAATGATTTCTCTGACTCCTGATGAGCTACGCGCTCTTTGTTTTGCTCTCTGCACCCAGCTGACATCATTTATTGCCCTCATGGCTTATCGTCTCATTAATCATTCTTTGCATCTCCACCTAGTTACAAGCTTCTCCCCGTGTTTCTTGTCTTGCCATCAGGCTCAGTTTGCAAAACCTGCACAGCTCTTCTCATCTTTTTTTCCCTGCCTTTCCCCCTCCTTTTCACTGCTGTAGTCATCTTGTTAGCAGGTTTTTTTTGCTATTACGTGCTGCGCTGTTGGCCCGCGTTTCATACTCCCATCTCTTAATTACCCTCAGATTTCTCTCTTCATGCCATCTGCCCCATCTGGGACCTCCCCTTTGTTACCCACCTTCCTGCTCCCACCCTGTCTTCTGCTGGGGTGCTGAGATGGTCTCCAAAGAGCTGTGTATGCCTTTCCCTGTCCTAATCCAGGTACCGACCGGTAGCAGCCAATTCCACCAGCCCAATTCCATTTGCCGCGCAAAACCTTGGTACAATCTGGACAAGGTCTCAAGAGCACTGTGCCAATGTCCAGCCTACAGAGGAGGCTCTTTCTCCTGGAAGCGGATGCCTTCCTGGTGCCAGGTGGCTGTCAACCCCCTTCCCACCATCCAAAAACCCAAATGAACGCCCACCACAGATGTTTGCTGGATGAGCTGCGGGGCAGAGAGGCACCAGAGGGCGCTTACAGACTGCTGAGCAGGAGGTTTCCACTTCTGGGAAAGCCAGAGCTTTGCAAAACTCCCCTTGCTCTCAGCTCTCTGGTTCTTACATACAAAAAGGGGAAAAAAAAGCCCCGTAAGCAGCATCCTCTGTGGCAGCCGTCCTCCCTTCTGGAACGCTGAAATGATGCTGTGAAAATATGAGCCTCGGTTGAGGCTGAAGAAATTGTGGTTCTGTCTGAAAACCCGTCTTGGGCTCACGGATGCCGGCAGATTCAGACCTGGATCTCCTGAAATAACTGCCCAAAGGGCTGTGGAGGCCACGGCCACCCTCGTCCTCCTGCCTGGAAGGTGCGACACATACCCCCCAGTCCTTGGTGGGGGACTGGATTTATGTCCCTTCCCCAGTGTGATGCTGTCTCACAGGTTGAAACTCTGTGCCCTGAGCCATACAGACCCCAAGAACTTAGTTATTCTCATTCATTTAGAGGTCTGAAAATATCTTTGCTGTAGTAATTTTGTATTCTCGCAGACGAACACATTGAAAGTCACAGAAACCAAATGCATCTGTTTTACCACCCGTGCTACTGGTTTTCACAAGCTGGAGGTACCAAATGGACCTTCTATGGCTTAAGTCTTCTATGGAAGACTTCTATGGACCTGAGGCCCCCCCTGCCTTCCCCATCGTCCCTTGCTGGAGCGCTCCCAGTCAGCCCAGTGCAGCCTCTGGAGGACAGGCAGCTCAGGAGATGTCATCTGTGGTGTCCCCTACTTTGTGGCATGTTCCAATATGACCATTTAACGATACCCCTGGTCAGCTGGTGGGCGTGATGTTCCCTCACAACTGACTTTTGAATAACAGAGTGAAAGGGAACATGATTTTGGCATTCCCTGGAGGCTCAGCTAAGCCTGCCTGCATATTAATAGCGTTGTATGACTTAATTAGGCTGAACAGTAGAGGGTTCAGGAAACTGATTGTTGCCCACTTCTCCACGTATTAAAAAACACAAGAACAAAGCTATAGCATCATAGAATAATGGAATGGGTTGGGTTGGAAGGGACCTTAAAGCCCAACCAGTTCCATCCCCTGCCCTGGGCAGGGACACCTCCCACTGGATCAGGGGCTCCGAGCCCCATCCAACCTGGCCTGGAACACCTCCAGGGATGGGGCAGCCACCACTGCTCTGGGCACCCTGGGCCAGGGCCTCCACTCCCTCACAGCAAAACATTTCTTCCTTCATCTTAATCTTAACTTCGTAACATCTCATCTTAATCTCCCCTCTTTCAGCCTAAAATTGTTCTCTCTCATCCTTTCCTAGCACTCCCTAATAAAAGGTCCCCCCATAACTTTCCTGGAGCCCCTTTCAGTCCTGGAAGCTGCTCTAAGGTCTCCTTGGAGCCTCCTCCTCTCCAGGCTGAACAACCCCAACTCTCTCAGCCTGTCCTCGTATGGGAGCTGCTCCAGCCCTTGGATCATCTTCATGGCCTCCTCTGGACTCGCTCCAACAGACCCACGTCCTTTGGGGTATTTAAATCCCTCCCGGCTGTCCAGATGCTCCACGGCTGATATTTCCAGCCCAGTGCCTCAGCGAGGGAGGCGGGCTGTGAAGGAAGGGCAGCTTTGCCACGTGTTACAGCAAAACACCACCAAAAAGTCTTTTAGATGGCCGTCGTGCTTTGCCTCTGCTGCCTGTAGATATCACGGACTGAGGCATCCTCCAACCAGCACGGTGGTTTTCTCCAAACCTGCCCCAGTCCTCACTCCCATTTCATTTCACCTTGTAAGATATAAAATCGTGTCTGCTGCGTAGGAAGTCGACCCCAGCGTGAAGATGATCCCAGGTGCCCACCTCCCGCACAGAGCCTCCTGGAGTTGTACCTGCATCGTTAGAAAGCTCAGAATAAATAGCTAGAGGGAGAAAACCAGCTTGAAACGAGCCATAAAAGATGACAGTTAATGTAAAAGAACATAAGATGACATAAATAATACGGCATCATCCGGGAGAAGTGGCCGAGGGAGACTAGAAATACTCGCTGGGCTTGAAAATATGGTACGTTCCGCAGAAAAGAGTAAAGCAAAAGAGAAAGTTGTCATTCTCCCAGGAAAATGTCATTTACTGAAAAACTAAAATTAAAGGTCGAAGGAAAGCATTAAACCACTTGAACTCTGGCATTTAAAACGTAGTGCTTATTTTTCCCCAGAACCAGGTTGCTCCCAGTCAGGCGTTTATAATCATCGCTGTCCTGAGAAGGGATGGGCTCAGCCGAGCCTCTGACCCAGCTATTGCTGAAACAAAATGATCAAAACAGAGGGCAATCGTTAATTACTGGCAAAATGGGTTTGGAGATGAGATAGAGTGTGGGAGATGAGACACTGTTTAGGAAAGAAATCATGAGATGCGTATATCAAGGGAAGCATCAGGGTGGAAGGAGGCTACTCATGGATTTATTCAAAGGTTGATCTTCAGTCTATTATTGTTCGCTGTTTTAATTGATGGTGTTAGACTAAACGCAAGCACAAAGTTAATTAAGCGTCAAGGCAGCAAAAGATATGAAAGAGGAAGAGGATATCATGTGAGAAGGAGCCAATGACACTGAGGGTCAGGCAGAAATCCCTTTGTCCAGGTACCAGTTTGGCTGACTGGTTGGGGCTGATGGAAGCCAGGCTCTGAACCCACCAGCCACTCTGAGTGAAATGCCACCAAATAATGGGACTGTGAAAAGGAAAATGCAATTTCTAGGACCTCTCGGGCAAAATATTCCCAGCAGAGATGGATAATCCAGTAGGTCCCAGCTCTGAATAAGGTCCCTGCCCTATCTTGAGGACAATGTTGGGCACCCAGGTCCATTCCCCAGGCTGGGTGGTGGTGGATGCCTCCTGGAAGAGAGTTGAACATGCCCAAAGGCTTCTTCTCCATCATTTCAGAAACAATTGGACTTGAAGATCTCAAAGGTCTTTTCCAACCCAGGTTTTCTATGATTCTATGAATTCTCATGGAAATGGAAGCACAGGCATCACGTTAAAGCAATTCTCGTGGAAACAGAAACGCCGGCGTCAGATGACACCATAGCAAGTGATGTGATTCCCATCAGCACGGTGTGATGGTTTGGTCTGTGAACCACGAGCAGCGCAAACAGTGAGCGAAAATCAGCTTACTGCTTATAGGAGGCCAGTTTTCTCTCCAATTAACAGCATCAGTAAGAATAAAATTAAAGCAGGACCAGAATAAACTGAAGGTCAGCTCACAAGCCAAAAACTGTGCAAGGAAAAACAAGGCTAATGAGAGGAACTGGTTATTAGGCTGCCTCTGCAGAAAAGCTTTGAGAAAATTTCTAACAGCACACGAAATCAGTGGTTCTCTTATTTTTTCTAGCTGAAATTCCTTGGCAAACACAGTCTCGATCCAATGTGGAGGTGAATAAATAACTGAGATCGCAACACGGAGGAAACTGCAAATTATTTTGGGAAGGGGAAGAACAAGAGAGATTTAGAAAATGAACTCCAGTACCAACATTACTAATAAACCATGACGATTCGTTGCAGACCCGTTTGGGAAGGGGGCCAGCAGCGAGGATGGAAACCGAACTAAAAGCGAGATTGTTTGGTAAATGGGAAGGCTGAGGCATCCTGATTAGGGCCCAAGTGTGGGAAGCTATCTAAAAATAAACAAACAAATAAACCCCCAAAGCTCTGAAGATTTCGGCACCATCTGGAGACTCTGGGAAAAGAGAAACAGCTTGCTGCTGTAGGAGGTATTAGGGAACAGGGTTTATATATACACATAGATGTACGGAGATGTATATCAAAGTAATGCACATCACCAACAGAGGTGAGTCCAAGGCTCAGAAGCTGAATCCAGTAGGAGATGTCTGAAGTTACAGTTTATTTGGATGGAATCTGGGGTTTGGGGTGTTTTCTTTTACTTCTGCTCTGGCTTCCTGCAGAAGTTTCAGGTTTTCTCCCCTGCGCTTTTCTCCCAGGGTGCCCAAAGTGTCCTACAACAGCATCAGCCCATCTCTGGAGGGGTTCCAGGCCAGGTTGGAGGGGGCTTGGAGCCCCTGATCCAGCGGGAGGTGTCCCTGCCCATGGCAGGGGATGGAACTGGATGGGCTTTGAGGTCCCTTCCAACCCAAAACCATTCCAAGATTTCTATGATTCTAAAAAGCTTCTCCTCATTCACTTTCCCTATTGCTCATGTCCCATGCCCTCCTGGGCTCATTATATCAGGCAAATTTGATGGAAGGAAAGGGGTAAAAAACCCCACTATTTATCCCCCTGGGACATTACAAGGTGATTTGTCATGGATGGGAGACCTTTTGGGCAATAACAGGCCCAAACAAACCTCTGTGTGCAAATCCCAGAGCAGCGACCGTCTGAGAAGGGTACAGAAAATCCTGCAGAAAACCACCAGAGCTGGAAAGGTGTTGAAAAACCCAACAAGATTTGAATATATTTGCCGAAAAACAATCCTATGAAAAAAAAAGTAAATGTTTTTGCCTATTTTCTGGGCTGAGCTGCCAAATGCTGTGAGAGGCCAGGCTTTAGCATTGGGATGAATTTATTTCAAGGTGGTCGTAAGGACTTTCAGGTCTTCAGGAGAAGAACTACGCGGCACATTTGAGAGTGGTGGGAGCACAGATGAGCTATGAACAGGTTCTCCTTTACAGAACCCTGTTCAGCCCCATAAACTGAGTTTTTCTTCAAAGCGTGGAGAGTTTTGGGGTTAGCTATTGCTACCACAGCAGGTTGAACCAGTGAAGTGCAGCTGAACTGCGAGGCATGAGCAATTAGATTGAATTAAATTAAAAAGTTAAGCTCTCATTAGCTGAAACTAAGCCCTGGAAATGAACAGAGGTTCGTGGCCTTAATCTCCGTTTCTCAGATCTCAAGCTGCAAAAGGGAGCAGCATCACCGCTGTCAAACTTCTTGATCTAATTATATAGGATTACAATGCTTACCGCTCGCTAATGCTTGTGCATCGTTTTGATATTGTGGTGAAGGACCCCACGGGCAGGACTTCTGCATTCAGCTCTGCGTCCCAGCGCTCTTTGATTAGTAACACGTAAAGTAACATGCCGATGGGAAAGATGAGAAGGACCCGAGCGACTCCCTATTTACTGAATGGAATAAAACAGCATTAAAACCTATAATAAAAGACTGGTTTAACATTTATCCACAAGAAGATCAAGCCCAGGATGATAAGAAGATCCAGCCCAGGATGCACAGGCAGCCTGAATTCTGGGACTGGCTTTTCCACCCTAAATCTCCCTATAACAGACCCACATTCCCTCCTGCGGGGACATACCGAGCCAAAGGTGGATCTTCCTCAAGGAGACGTCTTACAGCCACCACAGCTAATGGCCAGCAAGCGTGGGGACCCTCAGCTCCTCCACTGGCTTTTTTGGGGGGTTACATCACATCAACCTTCCTCCACTTCTGTGCCTTCAGGGAATTAACCCTCCAAATATTTGGCACACGTACAACCACGATCAAGGATTTTTGGGGGAGCGGAAATTCCAAGCATCTCCAAAGGTGGCAAAATTATCAGCCTTCTAGAAGAACAGCCCAACTGTGCGTCCCGTTTTTCTGGTAAAGAGGAAAAGATGTGGCAGCATCCTGGCCCCAGCAAATCCTGGTGTGCTTCTAGCTGGCAGCATCAACCATCATTTAATCTGGGGTGCAGCGTTGCGTCCCTGCATCAGGGCTGGCAGAAAAAACAAGTCTAACTTGACCAAAGGTTCATATGTTACTACGGGTCTTGAGAAAAAGAAAACCCTAATGATTCTAGTCACATCGTAGAAGCATTAGGGAAGAAAATATTATTTTAATGGAAAGCTGGGACATTTTGTAGTTGTTTTTTCAGACTAAGCCAGAGCTTCAGCTCCAAGCAACTCCCCTGCTTGTGCACGTCATGCTCACAGCTAATGTCCTCCCGGCAAAGCTTCCTGCCGTGGTCAGTGCTTCTGCCACTTCTCATGGCTCTGGTGGGAAGCTGGGCATCCCCTCCTGCTGCCTTTGTTTCTGGAGCGAGCGCTGCGGCTGCTCTGTCGGTGGAGCTAAATTTAGCTGCCGTGCAGCGGCATTTCCAGCTTTCTATTTTTGTAAATGCCATTTCCCGGGAAAGAGGCTGAGCCGCCTCCGAGCTGTGCGAGCACCGTCAGAGGCAGGAGCTGCGTTTTCGGTGTGTGTACATGGATGATTTCACCTGTGTTGCACAGAGGTTGTGGTGATTCTTTCCATCCTCGGCACAGCTCCGTGTGCTGGTGCCGGTCCAGCCACTGCCCACAGTGGGATGCTGATGTAGAATCATAGAATAGTTTGGGTTGGAAGGGACCTTAAAGCCCATCCAGTTCCAACCCCCTGCCATGGGCAGGGACACCTCCCACTGGCTCAGGCTGCCCAAGGCCCATCCAACCTGGCCTGGAACACCTCCAGGGATGGGGCAGCCACAGCTTCCCTGGGCAACCTGGGCCAGGGCCTCATCACTCTCATGGGGAAGAAATTCTTCCTTATGTCCAGTCTAAATCTGCCTCTCTCCAGTTTGTACCCGTTCCTCCTCATCCCATCCCCACAAGCCTTTGTGAACAGCCCCTTCTCCGCTTTCTTGTAGCCCCTTCAGGTACTGGAAGGTCGCTCTAAGGTCTCCTGGGAGCCTTCTCTTCTCCAGGCTGAACAACCCCAACTCTCTCAGCCTGTCCTCGTGTAGGAGGTGCTCCAGCCTTCGGATCATCTTTGTAGCCTCCTCTGGACTCATTTCAACAGCTCCATCTCCTTCTTATGTTGAGGAATCCAGAACTAGCCCATCCCCCTTCCCTTATGGCACCTGGAGAAGTTCTCCTCCTCACCTACATCTCCTCATTACAGTCACTAATGGAAAGGTTTTCCTGCTTCTTGACATCCTCCCTGATACCATCCCTGCGCCGACTGCCTGGCTGGACACTGCTTGCATGGCTCGGGATGCTCTAACATTCGCACTCTGCTGCAGCATTGCTTTCTGCCTTTGTGGGGCTGGATGGAGGTAGCACATAAACACAAAAAACTATATATAAAAATATATATAAAATATATATATAAAAATTACAGTAAGGTGATGGGGAAATAACAGCAGATGAATCCGGCAGGGGCATAGCCATACAAAAATCATTCACATGGCTGAGTTTTTTCTTGGCAGACCAAGGGTTATGCACAGGGTTATGATGTGATTGAGAGCAGCCCTGCAGAGAAGAACTTGGGGTGATGATTGATGAGATGATTGACATGAGCTGGCAACGTGCGCTCGCAGCCCAGAAACCAACCGTGTCCTGGGCTGCATCCAAAGCAGCGTGGCCAGCAGGGCGAGGGAGGGGATTCTGTCCCTCTGTTCCTCTCTTGGGAGACCTCATCTGGAATACGGTGTCCAGTTCTGGAATCCTCAACATAAGAAGGAGATGGAGTTGATGGAACGGGTCCAGAGGAGGAAACAAAGATGATTTGAGGGCTGGAGCACCTCCCGTATGAGGAGAAGCTGAGAGAGTTGGGGTTGTTCAGCCTGGAGAAGAGAAGGCTCCAGGGAGACCTTAGAGTGACCTTCCAGTACCTGAAGGGGCTCCAGGAAAGCTGGGGAGGAGCTGTTCACAAAGGCTGTGGGGATAGGACGAGGGGCAATGGGGATAAACCGGAAAGGGGCAGATTTAGACTAAACATAAGGAGGAATTTCTTCACGGTGAGAGTGGTGCTTCCTACCTCCAGTTTTTCAAGCCAAAGAGCTGGCCCACAGGAGGGTAATTCAGCCCATACGACTGAGTGACTCACCTAAAGTATGCAAACAGAGCAGTACTGTCAGGCTCGGGCGCGAGAACCAGAGGAACCTGAAGCTAAAAACACAGCTCAGAGATTCCTCCAAGCCCTCTTGGACTGATGGGACCAGCACACACAAAACAAGCCACCGCCTGACGCAGCGTTAGCAACCAGCCAAGCTGAAGGAGAGAAGCAGCCGAGCTGAATTCAGGTGCACCAGCCTATTTTTAAAAGCTAATTTGCTCTTCGTAACTTGCAATGTAAATTCATTCACATAGAAAGCACAGTGGTGTCTCTCAAGATATGTTTAACCCGTCTTGCACGGTCTTAGCACCGTCTTGACGCTACATTTAGTTCTTATACCATTTTCACATGGGAACGAGCTCAGTTTGCTCAGGATGCCACCCTCTTTCTGTCACAATTCAGCCACAAGCAGATCACCAGCTTCCATTTGTTCATTGATGGTTTACAGTAATTTCAGAAGCAGCACTTACAATCTGACTAGCAATAAAAAATGGAGGCGGGGAGAAGCAAGCAAATATTGCCCTGGATTTTTCTTTCTTTTTTGTGCAATGAACCCTGATTTTTCCCCCAGTCTGTCATGTAACCATATCCATTTGAACTGCACTCTGAGATCAGTGCTCCACAGTGTGCACATCCTTTAAGTATTCCCAATTCCATCACTTATTTCATAGAATCATAGAATAGTTTGGGTTGGAGGGGACCTCAAAGAACATCCAGTTCCAACCCCACTGCCCTGGGCAGGGACACCTCCCACTGGCTCAGGCTGCCCAAGGCCCATCCAACCTGGCCTGGAACACCTCCAGGGATGGGGCAGCCACAGCTTCCCTGGGCAACCTGGGCCAGGGCCTCACCACTCTCAGCATGAAAAAATTCCTCATTTATGCCTAAATCTGCCCCTCTCCAGTTCATACCCATTGCCCCTCGTCCTGTCACCACAAGCCTTTGTGCATAGCCCCCCTCCAGCCTTCTTGTAGCCCCTTCAGGTACTGGAAGGTCACTCTAAGGTCTCCTCAGAGCCTTCTCTTCTCCAGGCTGAACAACCCCAACTCTCTCAGCCTGTCCTCGTATGGGAGGTGCTCCAGCCCTCGGATCATCTTTGTAGCCTCCTCTGGACCCGTTCCAACAGCTCCATCTCCTTCTTATGTTGAGGATTCCAGAGCAGGACACGATGCTCCAGATGAGGTCTCAGAAGAGAGGAGTAGAGTGGCAGAATCATCTCCCTCGCCCGCGGGCCGTGCTCCTCAGATTTCCGTGCTCAGGCTCAGGGCTGCTCTCCCATCTGGAATCTCAAGCAAACCACGCAGAGCCTGCAGATACCACCTACTATCTCACTGGTTAAAGATGTCCACAAAACCTAACGTTTCAGCTGCAAAGCAGCTAAAATATTAATTTAAAACCTTAAAATGCACCACATGCACTCCTGAGTGTGGAAAGGTGGAACGTGTCACAATCTGCAATGTTTATTTACAGCCCAGAGCTTTGCACCTCTTCCCCACGGTCGTGCCCGCTGGAGAAGCCCCACTGAAACCCTCGTTTCTCCCCAGCACTGAGGTTTTGAGCAAAGGGGTCTGTCATTATGCCTGAAAGCCAACGCAGTGGGCTGATGGCAGCGGAGCGTTCCAATATAGGAATAAAGCAGGTATAAGCACAGTTATCATATAATAGCAAACTGAGCCCATACAGACCTAATAAACTATTGTTGGATTTCCTGGCCCCACCACAAAGTCTGCTTGTCCGTCCTTTGTCCATCACTCTAAAGAGTCTGAGTGTAGAGCTAAAGATGAAAAAGCCAGAAGCAACCTCAGAATTTAACACCGAAGACTCCATTGCGCTGTCCCCTGCCCAGATAAATTTCTTTCACCCCCTCTACTTCTTGTCGTCAGACAATGTTTCTTCTGATGTTATTCCAGGACTGATATCAGGTTCCTTTGATGCATCAAAACTCCCCAAAGAACAATACTCAACTTTCACATACAACCCTCATCTGCATGTATATATTCCTCCTGTCTGCCTCCAAGGAATAGCTTCCTATGCTCTTCCAATGTTTATTTAGGTCATTTTTGTCTCAATCCAATTTTCTCTTTGGAGAAGAAAGCCTGCATATCTTTCTTCAGATGTTGCTCTCCCTCCTGTACAGTCACAGTAAATATGCAGCTATGAAGCCTTTCCTCCGCGTAAACATTGAAATACAGAGAAAGCATCCTAGTTATCTCCAAGATTTACCCTTGGGGTAGCCGCTCCCCTTGAAGTCTTTATTAGCTTTAACATTCACTTCAATTAGCAACATTAACCCAACACCGAGGCAATTTCCAAAGCCTCCACCCAAGTTTCCGTGATCAGATTTTGCTTCTCCCAAAGTCTCCGAAGGCTTATTCCCCATACTCGTGGGAGCGCAGGGATCCACTGTATTGATAGGAACTTAAAAGTCATTTTTTCTAGATCTGTTTTCAGCTAAATTCAGCCTTTTAGATATAAAGCTGTTCCAGACTGGGAGCTGCCGGTGGCTGGAGGTACCCCTGTCCCGTTTCTCCCTGGATAAGGTGCCCTTGCTGTGATGAACACCTGCCCTGCTACAACCAGACACTACGAGGCTGCAAAAGAAGAAAACAAGGCTGTATTTTCATCTAATTATCAGGCAGGGAAAGTTTTTCTGAGGCTGCCAAGTTGGTATTGGAGAGCCTGCTGAATTTCTGATGGGTTTCTGCAGTTTGCCACGAGCCGGGTATCACTCACGCACGCACAACCGGCTCATTCTTCGGTAAAAGCGCCTCCAGCAACACCCAGCTGAGGAAGAAGAGGGTTTGCCTGCTGCCTTTCCGGCTCCCTAAGCTGGAGGGACTGGATTGAAATGGCGATTGAGCCAACTTTTCCCATGTGGGATGAAGAGGATAAATAAGTATCCTTACGATTCAGGGCATGGGCTTTGGGAGACGCTAAATTTCTGCCCGGGGTTGCTGGTCTTCTGTAGGCTGACATGACAGCTGCGGATGGCAAAGCGAATCCTCGGAGAAGCACAAATTTCCATGGTAGGAGTCTGTGTGGGCAAAAAAAAAAAGAAAAAAGCCCTTTCATGCCAGCAGAGCCAGGTGCCAAATTCTGCTCGCTGTAATCTCTCCGTGAAACCACTTATCTGAGAAGGCAGGAGGAAGCTGGTGCAGCTCCTTGCATAATTAAAGGCCTGGTGCTCTGAGCACATACCTTTGGAGGAGAAATCTCATTCTCCCACTTCTCTGCTCCCAAAGAAACATAACTTTGTTGGAGTGACTTTGAAATGTGTAGGACCAAGACCTATCCATCCCTCGCTTGCCCTCTGATAGGTCCGGTTCCAAGCCGTGTGCCTTCCAGTATTCCCATTCATGCTGGTGGGAGCAGACCTGGTATTTCAGCCATGGGTATGAGCCTGGGAGATGAGTATTCTCATCTCATCACATGATTTAAAAGCCGCATTGAGTTTTGGGAATAAATAGTCTTATATTTCTTTCTTTCTTTCCTTCTTTCTTTCTTTCTTTCCTTCTTTCTTTCTTTCCTTCTTTCTTTCTTTCCTTCTTTCTTTCTTTCCTTCTTTCTTTCTTTCTTTCCATCTATCTATCTATCAGTGCGCATAAAACCACACAGGTATAGATGAGAGGGGGTTATTTATATCAAAAGCAGGCATTTATTAGGAAAAAAATATATATACCTGAGTATCTGGGGATGTTTCGCTGTGGCTGCTCAGGGATTTCTGGCTGAGAGATTCTTTTTTCACCCAGAGAAAAACATTTATTTAACCAAGCCCCTGGGAAGCAAGAAAGGCTGGGCTGTCGTACTTGCATGAAATAATTTGGTTTTAAAGGGTTTTTTTTTATTCCTCAAGTAGACATGAGTGGCCAAGTTTAATAATCCTCTTAACCTCCATTTGTAACTTGTCACAATAAGGTGAGAAAAGGTCTTTATGCTCTCCCTTGGAGAGCAAAGCAAACTCTTCAAGAGTAAAAGCATCTCTGCATTAGAGCTCTGCTATCTGCTTCCGCAGCTCCACCGCACGGGCTCTTGGCTGGTCTCTCACCGTTCAGCTTCATTATTCACGCTCCCTGGTTTTTTTTTTGCATGGCTGCTCTCCACGTGAAGGATATTCCTGCACTTTTTACCCACTTTCCTGGATTTTTTTGCCCAGAAGCATGGCCAGGAGTAGCTCCCTACAACGTCTGCCTGGGGACAGGTTGCATTTCCGTAAGGCTGGGATGGGAAAGGCAACAGGTACAATCAAACATAGAATCAGAGAATTGTTGGAATGGAAAACACCTTTGAGATGATCAAGTCCAACCGTACCTGTCCTCTGCTAAACCATATTCCTGAGCACCTTACGTACTGTCTCTTTAATCCCTCTGAGGATGGGGACTCCGTCACTATAGCTGACCAAATTTTGGAGGAGAGCCTTTCAAAGGGAGACTGAAACCCACTGAGCTGAAGATGGGCATCTTCATGGCTCATCTGCGCGATCCTGCGACTATATGCATTAAAACGTGATGTTTTATTGTCTTCAAAATGATTAACTAGCCATTAACTTGCTGGATGACTTTAGCAAAGCAGCAAATCTGGATGCCTTTTGGCTTTGTCTCATCGGAGTAAGGTGAGGATCTGACCAAGCTGAGCCAGCACTGGTGATGAGAGATGGGGCTAACATTGCACTGAGCTCCAGGAGGAGCTCCTAGTGGGACAGGTTTGTACAGCTCTGAAAAGACGGATTTTCCTCCCCAGCTCACAGCGGCGGGTTCTTACGCTTCTGCGTACGACTGATGAACAGCTCTCGTCTGCTCGCTCAACCACACAAGCTATTTTTGCACGAGTAACCCTGAAACTCCTAATAGGATTGAAATTCTAGCGATAAGAAGCCTGTGCTCTGCATCCAAATGGAGTTATAATTTTACTACTGGGTAGTTTATATTCAGGTACCGCTGCCAAAGGACGTAGCTATAGGATCAATGGTGTTAAGAAAGCAGCAAATTAACCAACAACTCATTTATAATGTCAATTCTGTCTGGAAAAATGTCTGTTACTGTTGGTGCTGGAACAAGCCTAATTGCTCGAGTGGGCTGAAAGGCATCGTCTGTGATGTTCGATTGCTGCTGAGGTGCTGCGCATAGCAGTATCGAGAAGCATTATCACGGGCAAGCGTTAGCCATTGTCTGGATGACTTTGTCTTTACAACACGGTATTGGCATATCTGTGCCGGTGTTGGGGGAGGACATAAGACCTTGATATAAAAGTCAACCCCAGCCCTTTCCTAAGCATAGCATTTCCACCTCAACGGCTGCCAATGCACAGGGATCCTCCAGCATCACACGCACGGAACTGGGTATTGGCAATGTCCCAAGCACCCTGCAGCAAATTATTGTGTCGTAGCTCACAAGCCTGCAAATACATGTCAGGTCACGGCAGAAACACGAGACACGGCGACAGTCAGTGGAGAGATGGTGTTAACAAAGACGAGTGCACGTGGGGCCTTGTGCTCCCAATCTCTGTTCATAGATCTGTGGATGCTGACCTTTTGCTGATCTACACTGAATTACTGTGGGCAATGGTCTGAGCTTCCTCTGCCTGGGGCACTTCGGAGAGGATGGAGAGCGTGCCGCAGGTATTAATGCACATGTAAGCTGTTGCAAACGAGCTGATTTAGTCCACTCGTCAGCAGGGAACGGTCAGTGAACACAGGGATGGTACCTCAACTGACAATCAATCTCATTTTAGACAAACTTCTCTTCTAGCTTATGGCTCATTTTTGAACTCTGTAGGTGGGTTTGGGTCTTAATCTACATTTACAGTTGTGTTTATTAACACAAGTTGATCAGCAATGAATTAATTCAAGTTCCAGCATGACTAATTTAGTCAATACTGCAGCCTGGGGTGGAGAAACCTCAACCTGATTAACCATCGGCAGATGTAGGTCATGTGGGTCCTTCACTCAGTCACTCGCCGCTCAGTTGTGCTGATGAAGCCTTCAGCCAAATGTGTTCCCCGGCAGCCTGTAGGCTTCCTTTTTTGAGCCTGGATCACTTCAAAAAACCACTGACTGCACAGAGGGAGCAGGATGAGGGGTCTGGCTCTTTGTTTGCAACCCTGTGTGTATAAATCTTGGAGAAGATTTGTCTGCAGACCAGGGCTGGTCTAGGAAACACCAAATCCCACTGGAGGTGAAGCTCATTGGCATTTGTTTGCATGCCAAGGTACTATGGGCCAAATGCCCATATGTATTTTGCAGGGAGGCAACAAGAATGCTGCAGGGTTACACTTCGTCTTGACGTACACCTCTTAGGTGCTCAACCAAGGTCCTCATCCCAATCCGTTTGAAAGAAAGAACCGGCAACGACAACTGAAAAGCCCCTATAAATACAAAAGACTGAAAGAACGAGACAGTACAGGCCAGCAAGAAAAGCTGCTGAGCTCTGACACCATTGCAGCTAACACTGCGGAAAGGCAAATGGCAAGAAAGACCTCGCAGGTCACACTATCCTCTCAAAAGCCTCAAGAAGGTGAGAAGGAAAGATGAGGTCAGCACAGAGACAAGGTTACAGCAAAGCAGGCTAGGGTGGCCTTTCACAGCTGTGCAAGACGGGAACTCCTTGGTATTCATAGTGAATCTATAGTTTCTAATACTCCTCGATGTTCTCCTCTTTAAACCTGACTGCCTCTATGGCACCTTGCAAGGTTTTACTCCCTAAACTGTAGAACTGGAAGGTCTAGGAGGCACCACCGACTCGTGTACTGGATTTATAAATCCACAGCATTGACAGTGAACATGACTGTTTTCCAAGGCTAGATTTTCACACATCAAAGATGATACCCCGAACACGGATATCAAAACCCAATTTTTCAGAGTTCATCCAAGAAAAATATAAGAAAAATACAATAGTACAACAAGAGAGCTCCTGTTGTCTTCAGAGGGAGCATGGATGCAATAAAACAGCATTTCATGCTCACAGAGCACCGTACCTCTGACTCAACAGCCTCTACCCTCCTTGGCCGATTAATGCACCGTAGTGCATTATGAGTTATTCATGTCATCACGATTGGCAGTGTGTGAGCCCTAGAGCACTTCCAAGCTGCTTATCTCCAGCTGTACAGCTTGTGGGCTGCAAGGTCGTGAGCAGAAGCCCAGTGGAGATGACAATCCCAGGGTAAGAGCTCAGTGGCACACACCCATCTCAGCTCTGGAATGCCTTCACCGGTTCTTTTGCAGAAGGAAGCAGTAGAAAGCGTATGGCTTCCAACAGGTTCTTGCAGCCATCAGCACGGTGACGGCTCCAAAAGGGGATACTTAGCAGATGAAAGATGTTTGTTTTCAACATTGTCTAGCTTAGATATGCTAATCCATTTTGTCATCCCTCAGACTTGGAAGTGACTATGTAATAAGGCCTGACAGGGAAACTGTCAGAAAAACAGGCAAGCAGACCAGTGCCATCAAACAGTTGACTTCCAAGTCCCTCTAGGACTCCATTAATTCATCATTATGCACTTTAGCAATCAGTCTTTTGATCCAAAGGATGGATGACGTGAGCAGATACCGCGTGAGCAGGTTTGAGTTTCGTCTCGCCCAGCCATCCTCTGTCAGCTCAAAACTCGCACACCGAACACGTGCACACCTTCCTGAAGAAGTCTGGCTACCGTGGTGACCGAGCGACCAGGCAGCAGTCACACACCCCTGTGCATGGGAGCACGGACTTCCCGGACGCAGCAGGATAAACTGGTTTTGCTCCATGAAAAGGGACAAGAGCCCTACCAAGTTTTCAGGTCAGAAATCCTCCTTTTGCCGGCACTGACTTACAGAAAAGTCCACAAACCAAATGCAACAAACGACAAAGTTTTGTCTACATATAGCTCAGTTAATTCTGCCCCCAAGCAAGCTGAATTTGGCCTGATGCCCCTGTCCCTGCCGCTGCTTGACCTTTCAGCCTAGAAAGGTGTTTACCTTGTCTCAGGCTCATATATTCCTTTGCTTCTGAGGATTTTTGTGACAACCTATTTTTTGGTTATTTACTGTACCCGGAGACCAAAAGAATTATTTTCCATGTGCCTTAGCAGAGTTTCCATGACAATCTACTCCGTGATCTCCAGACACATCTAGAAAGCCTTGAAAATTCGGAAAGTCAGACTTTACCCCACCGAGGATACGCAAGAGATGAAAATCAATGTTGGGAAAAATCAAAGGTGCTGACATGTGCACTGTTCATCATATGGATTGACACATCCCAGCGCGCATGGCACACAGATGCGAGCGATAATCTTCATTTCATTGTTCACACGCCTCCTTTCAGCTCGATAAAAAAGGCTTATCAAAGCCCATGAAATCACGGCTGGAACCAAAAACATCAAAAAGCTTTCAGCAATGACAACGCTTAAGGAATCAACTTTCAAAGAGCGAGGCGGGAGAATGGAAACGAGACAAGGTTTCCTTCATCCCGCTGCTTTGATGGGCTGCAAGAGCGCATGACGTGTCTTGTTTCTGCACCTTCCAAAGCGGAGCTCGTGGAAAAAGCAGGGTTTGAGACCATTAATTTGAATTCTCGGCAGCTGCTTGGTTCAGCCAAGCTCAAATCTCTCACTTACTCTTTGTACGTCATCTGTAAACACCAGGGGAAGGGCTTTTTGTTCTCACAAAACGTTTGGGAAGCGCCTCTGTGTAGGAAATACGTAGAACTGTGCACGTACAAAAAGTATTTTTTTCTTCCATTTGCAGAACCTTCCGAACATCATCCAGAATTAGCAACCGGTTGACTTTGAGAAGCGCCACCTCTAAAAATGGCTTTTTTACTATCTGCTTACTTACAGACAGATACATTCAAAAATCCTAAAAGATCCATGAAATAATGGTTTTTTTTTGATGATTCTTTGCACAATTGCCCATTATTATTGCAAAAACCCCATTATTTCACATTCCCTGTCAGTGTAATTCCAAATTCTTTTGCTTGCAGGGGTAATTCCATGAATCCCCTGGCTAACGTTCGGGTCCAACAGGTCTCCCCTCTCCCTGTTGCTGTCCTTGTGTCTACGCCTGCGAGTGTCACCGCTGTACCCGACTCAGCCTCCTGCCGCATGGCAACACGCCGCTCGCTGCGTTCATTCAGAAATCCATGCTTATTTTTTGAATCCAGTCATTCCGGACGCCCTCCTCTGCATTGTGCTAATCACGACGTACGTCACCAAGGCGATTGCCTGGTGAAACCCAACAGAGATCGCTCGTGGCGTTCCCAGCCCACTGTTTCCACGTTTCAGCTGTACGGAGCAGTTTCAGTATTGAAAACGGGGTATAAAAACCCAAAGTAGCTGCAGAACAACAAAAAATTCAGCTTATCTACATTTATGCCTCATTATTCCCTGCCTGAGAGCATAGGTTCCCTTCTCCTCAGCCTTTAGGGAGAGCTGCTCCACAGCCTGATCTCTTCTCATGCAAATAAGAGCGCTCTGTGCGCATGAATAAGCAAAGATGATTGTGTTTTCCTGCCGCTTTAGAGAATTCAACCCATCTGGAAGCAGAAATGATGTTACTTAGGTGATGGCACAGGGCAGGAGGGAGGAATAGCAACGGAGACGTGTATGAAAGCTGGAGGAATACATCCAAACTGTTTTCCAAGCACTTAAAATGCTAATTAGCGAGTCGAGATGCCATAAGGACAGTAGTTAAAATTAAGCAAATCATTTGGCTGCTATGCTGCTGGGCTTGCTGTAGTACAAGCAGCGCCTTTGTATGGCATCAGACAAGAAATCTACATTCACGTCCACCCTCGCTCTCCCCGCCCCAGTTCTTGTATTTTTCTGCAATGCGATCCTGTCGGTTAATTTTTAGAACAAGGGGAAAGATGTCTTTCTCCAAAAAAAGCACAGCTATGTTTAAATAACACAGAGCCCTTCCTTTCCCTCGCCTAGGACACAGTAGGCACAGAAGCAGCAAGAAACTCAAGCTGGTCAAGGAGCTTTGAGCTCCCCAATGTGGGCCAAGTCCATGCCTTCATGATGACATTTCTTAGAATTTCAGCAGAAAAGCAAAATAAGTTTTCTTTAATAACATTTTGGTTTTGTCACCTTTCATTCTTTTTAAACACAGAAGAAAAGGAGAAGGCTCCAGAAAGGTAGAAAGCAATGATGGTTTTCCTCATCCTTCAGACACAATGTAGTAAGAAGGATTTGCTCATTCACAGAATGATGAATCCCATCAGACCAACACAGCTCGAACAACAATTTTGCTGCCAGTTCACAAAAAAAAAAAAAAAAATCACTCTCATTGTATTGAGGGGCAATTTAGACCAGAGAAGGGCAGATTTAGACTGGACAGAAGGAGGAATTTCTTCGCAACGAGGGTGGTGAGGTCCTGACCCAGGTTGCCCAGGGAAGGTGTGGCTGCCCCATCCCTGGAGGTGTTCAAGGCCAGGTTGGATGGGGCTTGGAGCCCCTGATCCAGTGGGAGGTGTCCCTGCCCATGGCAGGGGGTGGAACTGGGTAAAAAAGGGTAAAAAAGAAGTTTTCCATGACAACAGGAGATGTTGCAGAATGACAGATGCGCTACAGGAACAGCAAAATCCTTCTTCCTAAGCCAGAGTCCACCTCAGAGTACTCCATCTCCCTCACTCTGTCCTCCACTTGAATATGTGTGTCTCACACGACAACCAAGATTTCCAGTTTCCTCTCAGCCATGAGAGCAACAGCTCCCTTCCAGTATTTTCTGCCTTTTTCTCTAAGAAGAAGGAGGGAGGGCACCTGCAGGTGGGTTTGGGATGCCATCCAGCTGGGCTCTGCTCCAAGAGCTTGTGTGTACCGAGGTGGCGTACCGAGACTGGAAAGAGTGAACATGCAGCCGAGATGCAGATCCCACCCAGCCTCGCTGCTGCTCTCTGTCACATTTCCTCTCAGGTGGCAGTTGTTGTCCTTCATGCCTTTGACTTTTTCCCCAGTGCTGCCTTTCTTACAAAGGAGGCAGGAAAGGACAGCCGTTTGCCTTATTTTGGAGCAGAGAACCTCTTTTGGTGGCTTCTTGTTCCAGTTTCAAGGATACCCATGGTCCATGTGCCCAGCTGATTTCCTTCAGAGGAGGCCAGTTCCTTGGTAAATAAATCCAGACATTTGGCAGCTCACACACTTCTAGGCATGAATCCCTCCTGCCTCCTTTGGAGAGCCAAGTACTCTCTCCCTGGTTTCCCTCTAAACACATGACAGAGTGGTTCGACTCTTCAGGTGTGACGAACTTCCTTAAGGGACATCTGAATAATAATTGAGCAGTTTCCAGCAGTTGGTCCCTTCCTGCTTTTCACGGAGGTGGGGAGATGGGCTGGACACCTGCTGTGCCTGCACCATTCCCAGTACCTGCAAACCCACAACCTCCCAAATTAAGTGAATTGATGAGGATTTAAGGACAGCACTTTGACAACTAAACTTGCAATAGCCACCCAGTTCCAGGAGATGTTGCTGTGCTTTCAGCTAAAGGCCTGGAGGAGATGCGCGAAGAGCATGGGAATTAAGAGTCAGGGAGAACATTGCAAGAGCTCTTGGAGCGAGTGGCGTTAGAGAGTGTGCGAGTATGGGTGAAATCACCCCACAGGTGAAATGACCAAGGGCGGTTCTGCGTTTTACAGGCTGCAAAGTGCAGATGCAGGAGGCCTCTATCAAAAAACAGACGGATGGTAGTGTCACGGATCAAGACCATAATTCCGGACATCTCTCATGCCCCAGACCTCAGGCTGAGCTGCCTTTTCGTATTTGCTGGTCTTACACAACACAGAAGACGGGACTTTAAATAAAACTTCAGTTCTTCTCAATTGCCTTTTGACCTACAGTAGGAAAGAATTCCCAAACCTTCTAGCCCACCTCATGGTCAGTTAAACACAACCCTCTAGACAACGGGAGAACAGGACATACATACATTTCTTCTAAGCTTTCAAACTTGTCCATACTTTCTCCAAGGCTAAGAGCAAAGTCCCCAAGAACGCTGGAGAAGAGATAGGGCTCAAGTACAGCATAACTGGAGGAATCACTGACGTGCCCTGATGTCCTAGTTTAACTGGGTCTGTCCTGGCGTGCCAGCAAGATTAGTCAGCGCGCTGCCGTAGGGTTTGCTGAGGGCAGAGGGTTTGCGCTGTCTTCTGTCGCCCCCACCCAGGCTGTAGCCCTGGGAACGAGCTTGTTCCCAGCTCCTGGCAGGAGCCGAGGACAGACATCTCTTTGCAGGGTCATTACCCACGCTCAGGGTCACCCTGCGTGACCCAGCTTGGGGGGCCTGCCTCCTACTCTTGTTTATAAAGACTGGCCGCCCTACAAGTAGGAATAGGGACAACCAGAGAAAACAGAACCATGTAAGGTTGATTTGTTCCCATGGCTGCTCTGTGCGCACAGAGTGAGCTTCAACATTGCATTGGCAATACCCAAAATCACTCGCAGACCAGAGAGCAGCCCACTCTGGCTTCGTTGGAAAATAACAGTGACCCATTTGCTGTTGGCTTACTCTGCCGTATCCTCTCTATCCACCACAGCATAACTGACCCTCTTCTTCCTTTCACGAGGGTGCAGGACAATATCTACAGTCCCATCACCGGTGAGGAGCAGCACTGGAGCTCAGCACTGCTGCAGGTGCTGTCTTCAACCCAGACACATGATAATCTCTCGGTAGAGCCATTTCCCTGAGCCATAGCTTCATCCAACACCAGCCGTGGAAGCCAAAATCCTGTTGAGAGCACTGAAAAGTGTGCATGGGGTAATTAAACTCTTCCGGGTGAACAGCATTCGCTGCCCCAAGGAGATTGCCTTCTCATCAGGGAACGAGCACAGCTGTTACAGCAAAAAGTTAAGAAAAGATGCTGATGATAACAGACACAAACACATCGGTTGCTCAGAGGGTTGAGTCAGCCTGCAGCGTAGGGGATGGGTACGTCAAAATAGCTGTTTCAGAAGCCAACTGCGCTCCAACCCAAATCGCTTTTAAACTCAATGGAATTTGTGCTGCTAGGAGGCAAGTAAAATTCACGCGGGGTTCTCCCCAAGTAAAGAGGGATCCAGGCTGCCTGGTTCCTATTCTTCCAACCACAAGTGTGCAGAGATATGCACGTGTCCAGGGTCTTCTATATGCAGCCAAGTACCGGATTGAATGTTATCAATAGAAAGGATCCGAGTGTATGACTACCAATGCAAAAAACCCAGCAGGGTCCAGGCATGAGTCTGGCAACAGCAATTCTTTAGCCCTGCTCAAGCCTCTGCCACAGAAGGGAAGCGCCGTGTTGGGGGCGCAAGATCCTGATTTGTGCCCAGTATAATTGATTACTGCAGATGAGAGAGAGCGCTTACAAACTCTGGGCACCTCCGTGGTTTGCACAAAGCTTTGATCCCCAAAAGAGAAAGCACTCAAGAGAGCGCCTGGCTGCTGCTTCCTCTCTTGCCATTCCTTAACCTTCTTATTTGTACTAAGAATATGTCAAAAACAGACTAAGAACAGACTCTCCACTGTGTTCTGCAACACTGGAATGGATGGGCTTGAAAACACCTTCTGACCTGCCGACGTCTCTCTTTGCACGCACACAGGCATCAGAGGCAGCTTTATCCTTCGGTCAAGAACAAATGAAGCAATTAATGCAAAAGCATTCACTGCTGCATGTGTAAAGGGGTTTACAAACGTAAACCACAGACGTACAGCAAAGGTCTGAAGCAGATCCGAGTTTACACCAGAGTCTGGCCCATGACATTTCATTTGCGTGACAAAATAGTTGATGCTCAGCTTCTGGTTAAGATTAGATCTCGATGCCAAAGAGTTTCAAATCAGAAGCACAGACAAAAGGGAAACCAGCTCTACCTCATAGCAAACTCCTAGTTTGCTGCTGGAGACTCTCTAATTGCTACTATTTTTAATTGCATATTTATACCGCAGGTTCTTCCCCTTTGAGGAGAGAGGAGTGAAATCAGCTTATACAACTTCTTCATATTTTTGTGGAGGTATTGAAGTAACCGCCTGCTTTTTTCACTTTTTCAAAATGTATTTTAGGGCAGCACAAAAGGGACTTTAATAAATACCAGAGAAATGAAAAGTCAATGTCTCTTAGCTGGGAGATCCCAGCACGGGTGAGGGAAGGAGCCCAGCTTGCAAGGCATGAACAGGGCTTGACATCCTGACCCATGTGAGCCCACAGCCTCTTCTTTTCAATCCTCGATAAATTTGTTTTCAAACTCCACTTTGGTCCAAGTTCGAGGGACTCCGAGTCATAATGGCCTTATGAAGGTTGTATACAAGAACATTTACCTGCAGCACTACAATGCACTGGGTTTTAATGTGCATCTTCCAACACAGGCAGCCTGATCTAGTGGGACACATCCCTGCCCATCGCACCGAAGGCTGCTTGCCCTCCATCCCTCCTGTGCGTCTCTCACCTGCAGTAATCTATTACCTGAAGCAGAAGCTCCTCCGTTTTCAGTTGTGGAGAAGCTCAGGAAATCTGTTGAGAGGTTTGCGTACTCCTGGTTGTTGAACCTGCTCAGGCTTTACACATAGCTTCAAAACTCATCTCTCATGGCTTAGTAATAAAGTGCTGGGAAGTGCCTGTGCTGTTTATGCGCATCAAATTTATGCCAGGAATGAACGAGGATGCCAGTACGTAAGTGGTCCACCAGTGCATCTTCCAACAGCTCCTTCTCAAAGACAGAGATGGATACTCAATCAAAGTCCATCTCCAACCCCTCAGCCAAGATCCAACTAGACTTCTATACAAAACCAATTTTAATAGCCAGTGTGCACCACGTGCTCTTGACGCCGACAGCTGTCACCAGCTTGTTTGAATAACACAAATATTCAGGTCAAAAGGGACCTCGTGAGGTCTCTAGTCAACCTCCTTCTCAAAGCAGGAGCAGGACAGGTCCCAAGAGGGATTTCTGAGCAACTCTACTTCAAGTAGTAACCACTGTTCTTTGACCCAACGATCCAGCCAGTTTCCCCACACATTTAGAAGTCCACTCCTTTCGATCATAACATCCCAACTGGGATACAGGAAAGCGCAGGGAAGACTGCAGCGAAAGCTTGGCTAAAGTCAAGGTAAGCGACATCCACTGCTTTCCCTCACCCACAGATTCAGTCATCTCTTCTCAGAAGGCAATCAGGTTCGTTAAGCAAAATTAACTCTTTGCAAGTGCCAATCACCACCACATCCTTCCGCTGCCCAGAAATGTGGACTCAGTCCACGAGTTTCTCAAGAAGCAAAGCAAGTCTGAGCCTCATTCTCCCTGAGCAGTGGGCAGCCTGGGACTGAAAGGCAAAACACTTTTAGGTTGTAAATCAGACTACAGAAGCTACCAGCCGCAGAAGCCACTTGGAAGCTACCAAGAGCAAGCTGAACTCCAGAATAACAAAAGCTGATTGAAAAAAAAAAAGCCCTGAGAGATAACAAACCCTAGAAACAAACAGCAAACCCCAAAGAAAACCTCACCCCTACAAAAGCTGCCTGTATAAATAATCCAGTAAAAAAAATACAAAATAAAGAACCACCCACTTCCCAAGACTGCCAAAAATGGAGGGGAAAGACAACAACAACAAAGTCAACAGCCATCCAAACAAACTGCCCAAACCCAGAAACAATAACCCCCTCCCTCTCAACCTGCTGAATAGACCAACAGCAGGAATGTTCCCTGCTGGAAAATTATCCAGAAAAAGAAAAGACAAAAAAAAAAACCAAAAAAACCACCAGAAGCCAAACAATAGTTTGTTGATTTCTTGGAAATATTTATGAACAATATTCATAGGAAATGTTCTCAAGGGGAAGTCACGTAACCAAGTACAGAAACCAAGGCAGAGATGATGGGAAAACAGACGGCTCTGACTGTCCAAACGGGACTTCTGACGCCTAACGAGTCCAAAGTCATCAGTTCATTCCCACCACGCGCATAAATCAAGCCTCTGACAAAGAACAACCTCGTACCTTAGCTACTGACACTCCTGATGAGACACTTTAGCTGGCAAGAGTTTGATTTATTGACTCGAGAGCTGACTGATGCCAGTAAAGGTAAAGCCATCCAGATTTCAGAGGATTTTCCAACCCATTTGCTCTTTTTCATTGAATATTGCAAATGTTCTTTAACTAAATCCCCACACGACAATTTGCCGTTAATAGACCTTTCACTTATTTGCTTTATTTTGCACACAAGGTAACAGACCACGAGGCAGGTATAGGTAAGTTAGCGTAAAATAATGCAATAGTTGTGACTACTGGTGAACAAAAAGATGTCTTTTAGGGTTTCTTTGAGGAAAATGTAACTATGAACTGGGGTCATATCAAGATTTTAGTATTGTGTCGCTCTGATGTTTTGTTTGGCCACAGGTAGGAAATAATTGTTGGACTCTTTAGAGGGTATCACAAATAGAGCACCTCGTTGTGCATACATCAAATACACCTTCCACGTCCCTATGAAATATTGACATTAAAAATCTCACTGGGAGTTTCTGAGCAAACAGAGTCCTTACACCACATTTCCACAAGGGAAGCAACTCCACCAGGAATAAAACACCTACCTCAAATGTCTCTTTGAAATCTATATTGACACCCATGCAGCTTGCCGTGTATTAATAATTAGTGATGCTGTTCACCGTCTGCTTAGGATAATTTATTTGGAAGCCTAATCGGCACCGTTAGTAATCGCAACCAACTCCGCAGCCTGAAGTTTGGAGACCCAGAGCAAGTGGTTTGTGTTTTGCAGTCCCCTCGGGAAGGCACAGTTCTTGGGCTGCGCAGCTGGGACACCCAGCGTGGTTTTCACACCAAACGAGGGCAGCACAGCGTTTCATTACACAGAGATGAGTTCTTTCTGAAACACTTTGTGCCCCGTAGGCAGAAATAAAGCTGAGCCTGTTCTCAGGCATCTCTAAATTCTGCGCCAGCAAAGCGAAGCTCCAGTAATGAATAATCAGCATCCGATGTCATCTTTCTCGCTTTGCTCAGAGCAAACACTGGAAACAGCTATTTTTTGCCACTGGATCTGAAAGTCCTTGCTATTTTTTCCCTAAACAATAGCTTCAGACAGACCACATCAGGACTGGGAGTCCTTGCCCCAAGGATGGCTCGGAGTTCTGCAAGCAGAGGTGAGCTACAATGGTTCATAGGACGCCATCACACATGAAACATAGAATCATAGAATAGTTTGGGTTGGAGGGGACCTTAAAGCCCATCCAGTTCCACCCCCCTGCCATGGGCAGGGACACCTCCCACTGGCTCAGGCTGCCCAAGCCCCATCCAACCTGGCCTGGAACACCTCCAGGGATGGGGCAGCCACAGCTTCCCTGGGCAACCTGGGCCAGGGCCTCATCACCCTCATGGTGAAGAAATTCCTCCTTATGTCCAGTCTAAATCTGCCCCTCTCCAGTTTATCCCCATTCCCCCTCATCCTATCCCCACAAGCCTTTGTGAACAGCCCCTCTCCAGCTTTCCTGTTGCCCCTTCAGGTACTGGAAGGTGCTCTAAGATCTCCAGGAAGCCTTCTCCAGGCTGAAAGACCCCAACTCTCCCAGCCTGTCCTCCTATGGGAGGTGCTCCAACCAGAAATAAAGTGCTTCCCAACCTGAAAGAACTGCTTAAGGGATACCCAAGCTTGGTGGCTTGTTTACAATTGTGAACCCAGCAGCCGAGGCAGATCTGTTGTGGACATTTACAATCCGTGTCACTAGGCTGTGCGAGCCCTGTCTAAGGGCAGAGACGGAGCAGAACAGGCTGTGCTCTGCCCTTCTCAGCCCTTTACGCAGACCTCTAACTGGAGTATGATATCATTGCTTTGCCCTACTCTAGATTTATCTTTAGCAGGAGAATTACATGATGACTTCAGTCACAAACGCACCGAGACGAACGTGCTGTTTATCTCTAGAAATACTTGATTCAGGATTTCATGCCCTATGAACGTGCAACATCACCAAGAATATTTGAAGAAATTCCAGGCAAATCTCTGTGCCCCTCCCCTCCCCCATAGCCAGCGGTCATTAACTTCAGGAGTCACTTAAAACTTCTGCAAGACTAAAAATACCCCCAATTTTATGTACATTTAAAATATACTGTACATTTGATACCCACCATTAAGTTTCCAGGAGACATTCTTGCTATGCTAATAATCTGTTACCACCAAGTAATTCCCATTTTTCATTCATAATTTACAGCACAACTGAGTCTCTCACAGGACGTTTCTTTCTTTGAGTTCACCGAGTGTTTAAGCCAAGGAAGACAGGAAGGTCAAAGGAAACTAAGCAACTTGCCAAAGATCCCTAAAAAAAGAAGGTAACAAAACCCAGGTGTCTCCCCATCGGCTCAGCCCTCTTATGAACATGGATTCATTTTACAGCCCTTCAAAGGTCATGGTCAGAAAGTGGCTGAGAAGAGAAAATAAAAATATATCTACACGGAACACTTTCCACACCAAACCTCGAGATATACAGACCTTTAAAAAGTCAGGAAAAAAAGCAGTATCTCTTGTTGACTATCACAAACTGTAACAAACTGTGATTCCACAGAGGGAAGTGGCACCAGACCTCCCTTGTCTCCAAATCCCACGCTGATGATGGGTTGCATAAAAGTGGCTCCTGTTGATGCTCGAGCAGGGAATCTCAAGCACCACAGGTCATACACTGGCCAGGTAAGCCATTAGAAGTGAGCAAGGAACCTCATGCCTCTGAAACGACACTAATGATTGTCATCTTGAAGAAGTTGGCTTCCTAAAGAAATTAGGAGCTTGGCTCCTTTACCGAGGACAAAACCCCTCCAGAACTAGAAAACAAAACCCAAACTCCGCCTTTGAAATCAACTGGAGAGAACTCAAGCTGTGCACGTGTCCCCGCTCACCTCAAAGGTCCTGAAGGCGCCTGTGAAGCAGCCACGCACGTGAACAGAAGGAATGAAGGAAAGACAGAACACTTTTAAGACTCAACAACTAGTGACTCTGCCTGCTGTCAGGCTACAGCAGCTCCAAAACCATGGATATCCAAGAGTCCAACCTCCACAACACCTGGGAGCTGGGAGAGGTGTCATCCCAGGTGTTGTGCCCTCCCTGAATCTCCTGAGTACTCACAAAGTTCATATCATTTTGTTTTAAACTCTTTAGCACTTGAGGACAAGCTAACAGAGCATCCATTCTTTTTCCACTCCTTGCCCTTTCTCTGTCTCTTCTTACACTCGCCCTGAGCAGGAAGGGAGCATCTCCCATTCGAAGGAGCATCTCCAGAGCGTTGAATGCCTGCCGTCAGCAACAACGAGAGGTCAGTGCACAAAGTCATTACAGCTGCTTGAGTCAGCGCTTGGCTTTCCAGATGAAAGCTTCCCACAGGCACTAATCCTGCTCCTCTTGGCCCAGCTGCTCACAACCCTACAGCCAAATGATGCTGCTGTTGTCACACACCACCTTTATTTAATCCTTGCCGGAAGCCACACGGTCATTTGAGAACCGGCAACCTCCACCACGGTGAGTTTTTGTAAGCCCCGAGTTGCAACACCTGGGTCAGCCCTAAAAGAGGTGGCACTCCTGATCCTCACACCCTAATCCTCTTCCTAAAGCTATTTAAGCACTGAGGAGCACTAAAGCTGAATGCTGGCGGGGCTTTAGTTCTGAGAGAAGGTCTTTGACAACATGACTGCTGCGCATTGGAGGTTAAGCCTGATGAGCCTTCAGTGCGGAGATTTGGCTCTAACTCAGTTTTTGGGTTCAGCTGTCCCCATCCAACCAGGTTCTTCTAGCAGGGAGGTGCTCCAGGAAGGGACACTCGATTTGGATGGATCAACAGCAGTGGTTGCCAGCAGGAGAGATTAACTGCTGAGGTGAGAAGGTTGTCAGCAAAGCTGCGCTGAATGTTTTTGGCGAAACCTGAGGCTCAGGTATTGGCCTCCAAACCCAGGTGAGCACAGGAGGAAGCACAGCTCACATGGGCTTAGAGGGGCACCGCTTCCTCACAAACAGGGACACGATTTCGACAGATCAGCTTTCAAACAAAATACTTAATAGCAAGCGAGATTCACATTAAAACAAGTGAAGTGTTGGGGGGTTAAATGCAACTGTGGCAGCTGATGAACTTGGTCCAACGATCAAGGTCTAAATGAGTGCAACGTACCTGCTCCAGAAAGCACTTTGCAGCCCAAAATTTTCCACAAGTAAGGACCTTTAAGGGCAGCATTTCACAGAAATAGATGAATTTTGAAAAACCTCTTTTGCTTATCACAGAATCACAGAATCACAAGGTTGGAAAGGACCCATTGGATCATCGAGTCCAACCATTCCTAACACTCCCTAAACCATGTCCCTCAGCACTTCATCCACCCGTTCCTTAAACACCTCCAGGGAAGGCGACTCAACCCCCTCCCTGGGCAGCTGTTCCAGTACCCAATGACTCTTACTGTGAAGAATTTTTTTCTGATATCCAACCTGAACCTCCCCTGACGGAGCTTCAGGCCATTCCCTCTTGTCCTGTCCCCTGTCACTTGGGAGAAGAGCCCAGCTCCCTCCTCTCCACAACCTCCTTTCAGGTAGTTGTAGAGAGTAATAAGGTCTCCCCTCAGCCTCCTCTTCTCCAGGCTAAACAACCCCAGCTCTCTCAGCCGCTCCTCGTCAGACGTTCTCCAGCCCCTCACCAGCTTCGTTGCTCTTCTCTGGACACTCTCCAGAGCCTCAACATCCTTCTTGTGGTGAGGGGCCCAGAACTGAACACAGTACTCGAGATGCGGTCTCACCAGTGCCGAGTACAGAGGGAGAATAACCTCCCTGGACCTGCTGGTGACCCCATTTCTGATACAAGCCAAGATTCCATTGGCCTTCTTGGCCACCTGGGCACACTGCTGGCTCATGTTCAGATGGCTTATATTGCCCTCCAGGCTGAGGGGAAGGATGCAAGCCAGGTAGCTGTTGGTTTCTGTTAGGAAACTTTACTACGTTTGACTTCCAAGCCCTCTACGTGTGCTAGCACCTGATTTTCCCTGCTACAACTCATCCAACACTTCGACACTCAAAAAACCCACAGTCCTGGGGCACTTGTACTCCCATGTGCCACGACAGTTCTGGCAGAGTGAAGAGATCAGTCCAAAGTATCATGTTTGGGGACTGGAGGAGCAAAGGTTAAATGGAAACACATGCAGCGTTATTCACATGGCTAAAATGTACCCGGAAGTTTCCCATGATTTGTGTGCTTGCCTTCCTTTATATTTATATATGTATTTTTAAATAAAGCTTGGCAGCAGTTCAGACCTAAGATTAAAATAACTGCTTCGTGTCATCCCAAAACAAGAGCAGAGGGCACCTCTGTGCTTCGCCAGCCGCTTTGCCCCCGCTGCTGGCACAGGCTGCACGAACTCTGGCTCTTCCTGATAAAGGAGGAGGCAAGAAACATCCTTTTTGTTCACAGCTGCGATTCAGAGACATTCACGCAGCTATTCCATCTGACGTTCTCTGGAAAGCTCAGCTCAGGAGGCTTTTAAACCCAGCTGCTGGCTCCTAACGTTAGCGCTGATAACCTGCACTACACACAAGTCCACATGGAGAAGGTCCACGTTAGGTGGTAGAATTAGACTGTAGGAGCAACCGGTTCACCCCCAAAAAAGTTATGAAAATTGCAGCTAAAGACAAGCGCCCACAAGGCTGGCATTGCAAGAGAATCTGGCTTGTCATTTAGAAGATTTCTTGCCCCAGCTATGAGGGCCTGAGTGTTTGAGAACAAGAACTCAATGTTCAGGAGCCAGTAAGCAAATAAAGACCCTGAGGTTTCTTTGTACTTAAAAAAAAATATGAAATATATGACTGAGGCCTGACTCATGATTTTCAAATTCCTGGAGGCCGTGAACTTAGTAATTCTGTAGTCTTTTGTGGATTGGGACTCTCAGGAGTTTCTTTGCACGGTGCTAACAGAAGCTTCACACAAGCCTTTCAACCCCAGAGCCCTTCTACATGGAAATCTGTTTGACTGAACGCAGTCCAGGAAAAGCTGGTCCATAGCTTCTACAGGAGATACTCGTGAATTATACATCTAGCTGTTTGCAGCAAATTCAAACCTCTAATGAAAAGCAAAGGCTTATTCCCAGTCTGAGCTCTGCTGAGTGTCAACCCAGATCCCAGCGATGCAAATCCAGAGTCAGGAGCAGAATACAGACCTCTGCCTGGCTTAGCCTGGAGGCAGAGAAAGCCAAAAGCCACTTCACTACTTGAAATGTGATTTTTATATATTGGCTTAGGCTTTTGGATACTATCTTTCAGCACGACTACAGCATAATATTTTCATATGTAGCACTGTTGCACCACTGCAAACGCCCAGGGTCATTTGGTGCACACCCAGCAGGGGTCTAGAGGGGCTTCAGACCTACGTACACACTGGGCTGAGAGCAGCTGAGCCTCCAGGACGTCGGACACCCAAAGCCTTAGCCGCACACAGCAACCATGGACAAACAGATGACTCTTGCAGCAGAAACCTGGACTCATCTGTGACGCCAGCAGCCACATCGTGGAGCAGACTGGGCTTAGGGGTCTCTTCCTCAGGCGAGGAAGCAAGAAGCAGGGCTAATAGTTTTGCTTTGCACCAGATAACGCTGCTCCTTGCCTGTTATTACAAGTCACGCCGTGGGCCATCACTGTTCCCCACAGCCCAGCGCTCTCCGCACCACGGAACACCGTGCCCGCGAGTTGATAAGGGTGCTTTATGATCTATGGCGGCTGGGTTTAATTAAAGCTGCCTCCTCTGCATCGCTTCTAGCCTTGTGCAGACAGGAACACAAATGATTTCATCTTCTCCAGTCCAGGAGATACCAAGCCCACAATTACGAGGTGTCATTAATAAGGAAGCTTTCTCCCACCACTCCCACTGGCTCAGGCGGAGTTGGAAGGAGAGAACTAAGGAGAAGATGTACAGTGACAACAAACTAACCCTCCGCTTCACTACATCAACTAGGCAGAAAACCGATTAAGTACATTACCTTCAAACCTTCCCATCTTGAGAGCTCCTGGAGGGCAGCAGCAGAGGATAATGAGAAGTCAGCCCAAGCAAGCCACTCGCCTGTCACCTTCGGGGCAGCAGACAGCTTTTAGTCCTTCGAACTAAGGAGACGAGTCCTGGTCAGGAAAGCAGAGTGTTTCTTAACTGTGGGACATCGTTAATTGCAGCTGACACCTTCTGTGGGGAGGGGCAGTGTGGGGTGGGGATCCAATTACACCTGGAGACCCACCTGGAGTCACTTCTCTACTGCTCCACAGGTGGGACTGACAATATTAATGGGCTTTAATTGTCCTGACCACTCTCACCTGGGTCACACGGAGCCCACCCAGGAGCCTCCGGGTCACAGCTGAGCTGCCATGGGTTGTGCTCCTGCCTTGCTGTGTGCTGTCCATCCTGCATCGCCCATAGCTTGGACCTGCTGCTCTGCATGATGGTGAAGCTGTTGAAAGCTGTTGCTGTAGTCACCTGGTGCTGTGGGTACTCTTAGCTCCTGTCCTCTCCTGGGCAGCCTCCTGCTGCTCCCTGCCACCAGCTGAGGCCATCTCGAGCCTTGAGCTGAGCACTGTGAAGCCAGTGGCACCCAAGAAGCTCCAAGAGCTTCAGAGGAAGCCCCAGCCTTGTGGGCAGCAGCAGCCTGGCATCCTACGTGGAGCTGGTCCAGGGACAACCTGTAGCACATTGAGTCCTCTTTGCCCTCAGTACCCCTGCTAGGTTTCCTGGTCCAGGCAGTCCAGGAACCTCATCTCCTGCCGTCTCAGCTAGTCCCATCTGCTACAAGCTCCTCAAGGTGGGAAACCTCAAGCTGGCTGGTGTTTTTTGGGGGGCCTGGGTTCCACGCTGTCGAGGCAAAAGTGGCGTTTTGTCTCCGTGACCCGACACTTCAATCACCTGTGGAGGTTAGCAAAATTGCAGACAGTTTTTGCACGAAGCCAGGCTCAAACCAAAGCTTTCCATGTGCACAGAAGTTCTATCTCATGCTCTTCTCCCTCTAATGCTGTTTTTACAGTACGCAAGTTTCAAGCAAGGCAGTTTATCTTCAAAGCACCCTGATGGGGGGAGAGTAGGGGAGGAGAAAAACCCCAAACCTCTCGACTCTGCATTCCAGGAGGGAAGTGAAGCACTTGGACCTTGCTGTTAAGGCCTTCTTTGGCAGAGATAGTATTTGAACTTCGGAGCACCTGGGTGTTGATGGATAATGTTCTTATTTCAGAGTAGGAGAAATTCTTTTTCCTCGTGTAACTTGCGCAGTAAAGATAAGGCTGCTGAGAGTCTTCCTCAGCCATCGTATCATTCCTCCCAGCCTCCCTATGCTCATGGGCTCTTCAAATTCAGATCGGAGGCACCGCAGCTACAGTGGACTCAAGACTCCGTGCTGAGGGTCATGGTGGCAGAGGTCAGTCTGCAGCAGAGGCGACAGCAGACTCCATGGTGCTCAGCCCCAACACATCTGAGTCATGCAAACATTCCAATAAGGAGCATTAAGCCTTTAAGTCCTCGAGCTGATGAGAAAGCTTCATGGTCACTTTGGGACAAGCAGGCATTTCCATCTCTTTCATGCGTGGGATGCAGTGTCTTATTTCTTGTACATCTCCAATGTTGTCATAGAAGCAAGTAACATTTTTCTGATACAGATCTACTCCGCTACATCCCAAGCTGGTACATTTTGTGCTTAGTTTCTGTCTCCAGAGGACAGCAACAGCCATCTCAAACCCATGTGAGCTCCAAAGATATTGTAGCACACTGTGTATTTTAAAATGACCTATGGTAGAGTCAACATTGAAATTGCAGGGCTTGGGCGGTTGTACCAGATAATGACGCTGCTCAATAAGTTTTGACTGTTGATACAAAAGTTCAGCAATTAATGTATTTGAAAATATCCAGTATTTTTAGAAACAACTCGTACGTTCAGCCTTTAACGTAGGTGGGGGTGAAAGACTTCTCAAGGTTACAACTGATCTGGAATTTGACTCAAACTGAAAAAATGAACAAGCCCAACTCCATGTTTGGGATATATTTTTTTTATGTATATGTTCAAAAACTACATAAGACTGGGTGCAGCTTTTTCCCCTCTCGGAAATCAAAGTGGCCATCTGACTCCGTTTAATTCCTAGGCTCTGTGATCGGTTTGCTTTTACTTATGGCACTTGGTGACCCCACAAACCAGAACTCACAGCAGGGCACTTGAAACCAAATTCCTGAGCTTGAGTTGTGCTTTAACTCATGTCCATCCAGGACTTACTGTGATGGGTAGAAGCAGAGAGCGTTTACCTACAGAGAGGATTTCAGTCTGCAGCCACCCTGCTCAGTCCTTAATTTCACATGGAGAACCACCTCCAAGCAGATTACGGCTTTGAACTTCCCATTTTACCAAACAATCTGGAAGGGCTGCATCATATTGACTCTCTCACGAGGTGTTTCACCATGAGCGCTCATAGGTTCTTATTTTCTTTGTCTGTTTACTAATGATGGGTCATTGTGGAGCATGTTTCATAGATAAGCCTACTAAGAAGCTGGATCTGCAAGACACAAGACTGCTAACCAGCTCTGGGAAGGTGCACCTCATTACACCCAGATGGAAAATAGGGTCTCAGTGCTTCAGCTTGGGAACCAAATCCTCCAGCCTTTGCTCAAAGCTTGATGTAGTGATGACTCAAAAGAGCGTTTCGACTAGTGGTCTAGCAGGAATTACGTACCATGTTTTCTGTGTATCGGAGCTGAGGGAACATTTTCCATAACGTATGGAACTTCACTAAACGCTTAGAACAAGACATGTCACTTAGGAGTAAAGAACTGCCTCCTGTGGCAAAGAAAAACAACCACCCAGGAGATAAAGTACTGCTCAAAACTGTCTCAGAACCAAATGTTTTTCTTCCCAAAGAAATGGAAGTCCAGACTAAATAGGACTGCTGCTTTGAACATACAAAATTGATACAAACCGAGCTTCCTGGGTCACTAAAGCAAAGTGAGCAGCACCCGGGTGGTCCAACCTACTTCAGCAGGAACATCCCTCCATCTGCACAGCCTCACCTGAGTTGGTGATGGATGGAGACACTGTCCTTCTCCAGAGGCAACAGGACACTGTGCAAGCAGACATTTTCTATGAGCATTTGCAGCCGAGCATCAGTCCCCTATCCTCAAAAAGACTCTTATTTCCTTCCCATGTTGCTGCCCACGATCAGCGCTGTCTCTGCAGGCGTTCACTAAGCTATGCAGCCTCTCTGTGGGCTCAGCTCGGGAAGAGCCATCAGCCCCTACTGTCTTCACCCAACCTCAGGCAGGAATCCCTGAACATCTCCAATTTCTGCTGTCACCCCTCGCACCTCTCTGTGCTCCCCGGTGTGTGTGGAGGCCGTGTTGGCAGCTCCGCTCCCCTGGATCACCTTTCCTGGGTGAAGAGGGGAGCAGAAGGTGCTGACCAGGGGACCAGGGACCTTCTGCCTTGGGCTGCAGCCTGGGGTCACCTCCATCTACAGAAGCTTTGGGGGGCATCCAAACTCAGGTAAAGCTGCTCTTGCTTTTACCAGAGGAAACGGGAGCAGGTTTCAGCTCACCAGTACCATTCTTTCAGGTGACCTGGCAAGCAGGCTTCTGTGCTTCCCTCTGAAGTAAAAGATGGTGATGGGGCCTCTCGTGGAGTCACAGATGAAATCCACAGCTTGGGGGCATGACTGTGCTCTCTGGCAGCAGCGGCTGCTGCTGACCCTGTTGAGGAGTGACCAGAGGGCAGCGAGCAGCCCTTGGGTAGCAAAGCTGCCTTTCCACTTACATGAACTCGAGGCAATTCTGAATCAAAAGCAAAAGCCGTGCGCTTCAGTGCAACCAAAGGGCAGCGACGGTTCCCATTTTAGCAATCTGAACTTTGGTTCTCCACAGAAATCCTCCTCACGTCCAACCTCCAGGCTCATCTTCAGTGATGCAGACCTGTCTCCGTCTGACCTAAAAATAGATGGAAAGGTGTAAAGATGCAGCCAGGCTCTTCTCAGTGGTGCCAGGACAAGAAGCAACAGGCACAAACTAAAATACAGGAAATTCCACTTTAAACATAAGAAAAACTTTTTTTTGAAGGTGAATGAACACGGCAATGGGTTCTCAGGAGAGGCTGTGGAGTCTCCAACCTTGGAGAAATTCAAGTGCTGTCTGGATTTAGTCTTGGGCAACCTGCTTCTGCCAGTCCTCCTTCGAGCCGGAGGGTTGGATTAGACAACTCCAGAGCCACCTGGAGATATCTCCACTCTCAACTATTTTGTGATCTTGTGATCTTTACTAGTTTCATCTCATCCAAAACAGTCACTGTGACTTTCTTGAAAGGAGTTGCCCACACCTCTCTGTAGCACGTGGAGGTGCTGTCACAGCCTTTTTCACTGAGGTTTGGGTAAAAGCTTCTCTTCAAGGAAGCACCGAACCTGTGTTCCTTCCTCTGACCTTTAAGCAAGGTCTTCCCTAAACAGCAGTCTAGTTTATACTTTAATTTTCTTTCTTTCTTTCTTTCTTTCTTCTTTCTTTCTTTCTTTCTTTCTTTCTTTCTTTCTTTCTTTCTTTCTTTCTTTCTTTCTTTCTTTCTTTCTTTCTCTCTTTCTTTCTCTTTCTTTCTTTCTTTCTTTCTTTCTTTCTTTCTTTCTTCTTTCTTTCTTTCTTTCTTCTTTCTTTCTTTCTTTCTTTCTTCTTTCTTTCTTTCTTCTTTCTTTCTTCTTTCTTTCTTCTTTCTTTCTTCTTTCTTTCTTCTCTTTTCTTTTCTCTTCTCTTTCTTTCTTCTTCTTCTTCTTTCTTCTTTCTTCTTTCTTTCTTCTTTCTTTCTTTCTTCTTCTTTCTTTCTCTCTTCTTCTTTCTTTCTTTCTTCTTCTTCTTTCTCTTCTTCTTCTTTCTCTCTTTCTTTCTTTTCTTCTTTCTTCTTCTCTTTTCTTTCTTTCTCTTCTTTCTTCTTTCTTTCTTTCTTCTTTCTTCTCTTCTTTCTTTCTTTTCTTTCTTCTTCTTTCTTTCTTTCTTTCTATCTTTCTTTCTTTCTTTCTTTCTTTCTTTCTTTCTTTTTCTTTCTTTCTTCTTCTTCTTTCTTCTTTCTTCTTCTTCTTTCTTTCTTTTCTTTCTTCTTTCTCTTCTTCTTCTTTCTCTTTTCTTTCTTTTCTTCTTCTTTCTTCTTCTTCTTTCTTTCTTCTTTCTCTATTTCTTCTTCTTCTTTCTTCTTCTTCTTTCTCTCTTTCTCTCTTTTCTTCTTCTTTCTTTCTTTCTTTCTTTCTTTCTTTCTTTCTTTCTTTCTTTCTCCTTTCTTTCTTTCTTTCTTCTTTTCTTTCTTTCTCTTCTTTCTTTTTCTTTCTTTCTTTCTTTCTTTCTCTTTCTTTCTTTCTTTCTTCTTTCTTTCTTTCTTTCTTTCTTTCTTTCTTTCTTCTTCTCTTTCTTTCTTTCTTTCTTTCTTTCTTTCTTCTTCTTCCTTCCTTTCCTTTCCTTCTTCTTCCTTCTTCCTTCTTTCTTCTCTCTTTCTTTCTTTCCTTCTTTCTCTCTTTTCTTCTCTTTCTTTCTTCTTCCTTCTTTCCTTCTTTCTTCTTTCTTTTTCTCTTTCTTTCTTCTTTCTTCTTTCTTTCTTTCTTTCTTTCTTTCCTTCTTTCCTTCTTTCCTTCTTTCTTTCTTTCCTTCTTTCCTTCTTTCCTTCTTTCCTTCTTTCCTTCCTTCTTTCCTTCCTTCCTTCTTTCTTTCTTTCTTTCTTTCTTTTCTTTTTTAATAAAGCCCCCATCACGTTTTATTTTCATTCTTTTGTGCGTGGCAGAAATCAGAGAGGACTAAAGCTAGACATGGGAGAGTTGGGAAGCTGTTTCAGAGTCACTGAATTACTTCGGGGTTGCTGTCACATCCATTATTATTCACTACAATAACCTCCTGCAGGCTAACAAACACGTGTCCTATTAGTCCTGCAGTAACCACAGGGGAAATAAAAAGCTTTGGACAGTTCTAGGAAGGCTCTTAGTTTCGAGCCAGTTTTGTATCATACTCCAGTTTTGGTCAGTGATGTTTGTTTGTCCTCCTAAGAGCTGCTCTTACGGGAAATATCTTCCGTATGGGTGAAAAGCTCATGTCCTGGGTGAAAAAAGCACAGACTTGGGCATCCTATCAGAGTCAGGGTGAAATCCAGACCCAACCCCAGCGAGTTCCATGGGCCAGAATCACCTAGATGTCTGTTCAAAAAAAGATATGCGTTTGGGAAATCTTATTCAAAAGTTTATTCAATGACAGCTCAACATTTGATTAGATACAAGGAGGAATTTCGTCACACTGAGAGTGGTGAGGAACAGGTTGCCCAGGGAAGCTGTGGCTGCCCCATCCCTGGAGGTGTTCCAGGCCAGGTTGGATGGGCCTTGGGCAGCCTGAGCCAGTGGGAGGTGTCCCTGCCCATGGCAGGGGGTTGGAACTGGATGATCTTTGAGGTCCCTTCCAGCCCAAACCATTCTATGGTTTGCTGCTGGTAATATATATATATATATATATATATATATATATATTTTAGGAAATGGGGGTTTTAGCCAAATAAAGACTCATGACATTGTTTTGAGAAGCTAGTTGACCTCACGCTAATTAACTCTGTTTGAAGGCACGCAGCATAACCTCACGCTAAGCAAAACAATGAGCAGCCTATAAATAAAAAAGAGGTACTGCTAAAATTCACATTTTCAGCTTTAAACTTAAAGACGTCTGTGGGAGTAGGAGGTCACTTCGCTGGCTATATTTATCTCTTTAAAACTAACAGAAAGGAAAAAATAGGCCCTTTCGCCCTTGAACTGGAACATAAGGTCAGGATGACAAGAGGCGCTGGCAAGGCTGGGGGAGCCTGAGGCTCCTCACACCACTAAAATGCTGGCACCGCCCTGGGCCCCGATACTCTGCATCCAGCGGGCTGGAAAACAATATTCCTCTGGTGTCCCGAGTCATTACCCTGCTGCAGCAAAAGTCTCCCTGAGAGTTAAAACCAAAAAAAAAAGAAATAATTGAAAGTAGCGTGCTCAGTCTTTCCTGTCAGTTCCTGGCACGTGAACGCTAAAATCATCAGGAGAAAAATACTCGTCATTTGCTTCCAGAAACCCTGGGGAATAGAGACATGAAATCTGGGAGTGACTCGGGGGGCTCTGCTAGAAAATGGCACTTCTCACACAACCAGATATTGCACAGATCTGGTAAAGGATTGAGCCACCAATTCGGCTCTTTACCCGTGGTGGGGTCCATCCTGACCTCTCTCTGCAGACAGGACTCTGTGGTTAGCCGTGACGGGAGCCGTCTTTGTGCTGAGAGGAAAGCAGACCTACACACTGTTTCTGCTCTTCTCCGCTCTAGCCGGGCTGAGGCCGGATCTGGTGGAACAGGATAAGGGGGTGCTGGTCAACAGTGGCTGAACATGAGCCAGCAGTGGCTCAGGTGGCCAAGGCCAGCGGCATCCTGCCTTGGCTCAGCCATGGGGTGGTCCACAGGAGCAGGGAAGGGATTGTCCCCCTTGGCTCGGCACTGGTGAGGCCGCACCTCGAATCCTGAGTTCGGTTTTGGGCCTTTCACTCCAAGAAGGACATTGAGGAGCCGGAGTGTGTCCAGAGAACGGAACGGAGCTGGGGAAGGGGCTGGAGAACAGGGGTTATGAGAGGCGGTTGTTCAGCCTGGAGAAAAGGAGGCTGAGGGAGACCTCACCGCTGTCTATAACTCCCTGAAAGGAGGTTGTAGCGAGGTGGGTGCTGGGCTCTTCTCCCAAGTAACAAGGGATAGGATGAGAGGAAATGGCTCAAGTTGCACCAAGGGAAGGGTAGATTGGATATTGGGAAAAATCTCTTCGTGGTAGAGGCTGTCAAGCCCTGGCAGAGGCTGCTCAGGGCTGGAGTCCCCATCCCTGGAGATGTTTAAAAGATGGGTAGATGAGATGCCCAGGGATCTGGTTTAGTGGTGGACAGGCTCGATTGGACTTCATGATCTCAAAGGTCTCCTTCAACCAAATGATTGTATGATTCTATAACCACCTCCGTAGAAGGGAAACTGGCACAAAGCCTGCCAAAACAAACAGATGCTGAGCTGAGTTTACTGTGAGCTGGAGGACAAGCAGTGGCTCAGATGCTACCTCAAGCCAGCACTCCACAAAAGGCTATTTTTGTCTCTCTAACTGGACATATTTGGACATTGAAGTGTCCCAAATACTAAAGCAACTGACAACGTAGTTATTACAAAGAAAATCCTGTTTTGGTAAACCTGTTTTGCTGTAAAAATCCTTCTTCACCTGTAAACCTTGACCGAACATGGTTGGAAACCCAAAGGAGCAAATCATGACAGTCACCAGGAAACAGCCAAGGGAAAGAGGGAGCAACGTCATGGACTGAGGGAGTCTTTGGTACAAGGTACAAATGCAAGAAAATGCAAAAGTGGAGAGCAGTAACTTTGATCAATCTCATCCCAGGGAGCAGCCTGGACCCTGAACACAAGCCTCCCACCCCTTGCTGACAAGCTGCATGGTGGGGTTTTCAGAAGAACCTCTGGTTAATCTGTCCTCCTGCTCATGGGAGCCCGTAGACATCCTGCTCCTACCTGTGTCTGTTGAGTAGGCTGGAAAATCATAATTATCTAACGAACGAGAAACACCAGCTCAAATCTTTGATCATCTGCAGACTAACTCCCATGGCACAATTTTAATTGCCGAAGTCGCAGCCATGAAGATGCGCAGCTCGGATCTATCCCAAAGCTTACAAAACTTGAGAACACTTCTTTTCTTCTTCTTTTATTTTTTTTCCTGAAGGAGAAACGCTTGCCGTGCTGGGCAGATGTGCACCAGAACTGCAGCACCCAGAGCAAGTGGAAAAACCTGAGAAGTACGTAGCCACATCATGCTGAGCTTCATCAGCCTGGAAATAGCAGTGATGGCTCTCAGAGGAACAGGAGAAATAAATGCTCCTTCCCCTGAGTACCACTGGGTTAAAACGCGGGAGCCAAAGGTCGCCCATGGGGCAGGGTCCCTCCGTGAGGCTGCAGATCTGAAGATGCTCACTGGTATTTGGAAAGAATTTGTTCTGCCAGTGGAAACTTTTGTGGCCAAAGCAGTTAGAGAGGGAAAAGCCAGTTAAAGTCCTGCCTTTCTTTAAGGAGGGTAAACTTAGAAACATGAGTTAGATTCATAATTTAGAAAACCAAGATAAAAATCAAGCCAGCTGCTTCCCCCAGAGCTTTTTTAGGGTTATTGCTTTACGAGGACAGCCATACGGACTAAGTGCCATGTTTTGAGAAAAGATGTTTCTGGCAAAGCCATGAAACCCACCAAGAGCAATTTTTGACTGTGTAATTTTTCCTCCCTGAACAGACTCAAAAACTAGTGAAGCAGGAAGGAATAGGAAGTGAATTGTGAAGCATTTCTGTGCACGCAGCTTCTGGTGAACAGTAATATCTGTATTGTGGTATGATGAGACCTTTGGCGACCAATTTTTTTAAGGTTTTTTTGACAAGAGGGTATGAGTGGATGATAAAGTTGAAAGTCTTGACGTACCAGAGGGCTGTGTTTGTGTATGGACAGTGAAAATTAACATACCATTAATCTGGCCTTGGTTTGAACTAATCTAAACTAAACCAAAATGAATGTTGTGGTCTTGCCTCACTCTAGATTGGCTACTAGTTCACAGTTCTGAATAATTCAGGAGAAAGACCCTCTCCTGCCAGTTATTGCTGCAGGCAGTTCCCAGTGCAGGAATGCGTGGTCAATGTGTGGTTTGACATGACGTTGGCTTCAGCTGCAGAAGCGGGTAATGGTCCCAAACTCTGCTATTGCCATCTAGTCAAAGATTGCACAGCTTCTTGTCCTCACGTGGTGCCAGGACAGCTTTTTGTGAGTCCAGGCTGTCAGCTCAACTGTGGACCTGGTTTAAAAATGGATGTCTTTGCCCACACGTGCAGCATTCCATGCAGTGTGTAGAATGGATGGGCTCTGTGTCTGCCTGGGGATAAAAAGACCTCCATAACGGAAATTCTGTCCTGTGGGACCCCTTTCTCCTTTGCTGTAGATTGAGAGAAAGCCCACAGGAAGGCAAGGTCCAGCCAATGGAAAGTCCATGGCAGCTACCACCATGCCTACCTGAAAGGAGGTTGTAGCAAGGTGGGTGTTGGTCTCTTCTCCCAAGTAGCAAGTGTTAGGATGAGAGAAAAAGGCCTCACATTGCACTATGGGAGGTTTGGACCAGATATTAGGAAAAATTTTTCTTCCCTGAAAGGGCTGTCAAGCACTAGAAGAGGCTGCCCAGGGACGTGGTGGAGTCACCATGCCTGGAGGTGTTTAAAGGACCTGTGACTGGGGTGCTTACTGACAGGTTTTAGTGGTGAACTTGGTGGAGGTGTGTTAAAGGTTGGACTTGGTGATCTTAAAAGTCTTTTCCAACCTAAATGATTCTATGATTCTACGTCCACTATTGCTTGGGTTTCGTGCATCACGTTTCTCAGAGACAGCTGCTGGCTAGTGGTTCTCTGAATTTCTGCTGGCTTGAGATCCTGCTTGTCCGATTTACAGAGATGCTCATTGTTTGTAGTTGCAATTCAAGCCAGTGAGAGCTCTGCGGCTGCAAAGGAGTGTAGGGTCTCTCCGGAGAGCCAGGGCCTAGGGAGAAGGGTATTCAGAATGAAGAGAGCTATGGCTTTAACTTACGGCTTTTAGTTCCCTGTCCACAGGATGGTCACAGCTCCATCCCCAGCTTGGCAGGCGTGGTGAGGATTAACGCTGGAGCAGCACGAGGCAGCAGACCGAGCCATGCCGCTCACCAGTAGGCACAGGAATGAATTGCTCTGGCTCCCGTCAGCCTTTCAATCCTGTCCTGAAAGCAGAGAAACGGGATCAGTAACCAAATAATGAGGAAGAAGCAGCGTATTGTGTTGGTTTGGCATGAAGTGCTCCTCGAAAGGTTAGAGCAAGGGTTCTGTTCCAAAGCTGGAGGAACTTGCAAGGGAGCTGAGGTGAAATAAAGCTGTCATATGCCATTCCTTTGGAGTGGGTGACTTTCTGTTGGAGCTACTATTGAAAATAAGTCCAATGACCTGTGTCTCACTTTCAGTGACTCCTCTTCATTTAGGGACCAGTTAGTACCAGATCAATGTCACGAGAAGCCGGCGTGTGTCATTCCCGGACACTTCATCCGCATGGAGATCTCCTGCCACCACTGCCAATCCCTTGTTTGCAGTGAGATCAGTGGCCTGGCAGTTCACCTTTAGGCTCCATGGGAAATTAATTGCAGGAGGAAGCGTGGAGAGGTCTGTTTTTGTCAGGCAGGCTCTGGCAGCTTGTCAAACTGGCAGCTTCCAAGTGCAGGCGAGGAGAAGTCTTTTAGCCTGGTTTCCTGTGGAAACAAGGCTGTTACCATCAGATTGTGATTGGCTTTAACCCAGGCTAGGTAGAAGCTGCAGTGAAGATCTTAAAAATATGAAGTCCTCTAAGTTTCATAAAAATAGAGGAGCATGTAGAGGAAAGTGATGTTACTGATGCTGCTACAGGGGGAAAGGCAGGGAGAACTTGCGTCCTAGATGTTGCCTACAGCAGATGCTGCGGGCGATGGATGTACTCACCAACTAATCCACAGGAACAAAGCTCCAGGGAACAGCTTGTGCTGTCTTCTGGCTGGATGATGCTAAAGGAAAAGAACAGAGACGTGGTTGCTGCGGTGGCCACAGGTGACACAAGACAGAGGCTGGTGAAAGGAAAGGTCCAGGAGATGAGGAGAGGAGAGCTGAAGCCGTTTTGCAGAGATCTTGGGCTCTGGAGGCCCTGTGGTTGTGTATCACAAGAGGTTTGCTGGACTATGAGCTACGGCAGTGCAAGAGATGTAGTAACATAGGACATCATGCAGGAAACCAGGCTTCAGGAAACAGCCTTCATGGAGGGTTTTTTTTGTTATTTTGGAGGGAATTAATAAAAGCCCTTTTAATTTTAAGCTTCCACCTCCCCCTCCACTTCATGGGAGAGGATTAGAAAACTGGCTGGCTTAATACTGTATTTTGAGGGATTCTGATTTTGGATTCTCTGATTACTAAGCAGAAGAATATGCTCAGAGGCTTCTTGCTCAATTCACACAGAGTGTTGGACTGTCCTGAAGCCAGAGAACGAACCTGCTGACACTGAGAGCTGAACTGGATCCCTACACTGCTCTAGTTGCCATACTGACGTCTGAAATCTCACTGTACAAAGCAAGCAAAAAGTGGTACAGATATCCAGGAAGAAAATGCATTTCAGGCATGACAAAAGATTTTATTCCCTATCCAACATATTCCAAAGCAAAAAAAAAAAAATAGACTATGCTTCAAGGAGCACTTTTTTTCTCAGGATGTGTTAGGACTCAGGTGCGGTCCATGTGAATTTATGGTTGTTTTCTGCCTGAAGAGAAGAGAACAGAGACTTTCATGGCTTTCCCTTCTTGTCCTAGAACTCACGGCAGCGACAGCTGACAGTGAGGAGACCTCAAGCTGGATTTTCTCCCACGCTGAACCTTCTCAACGGAGCAGATAGGACTGATGCAGCAGATACAATCTTTAGAACAGAGAGGGTGCTAGAGAAGCAGGACGTTAATTCGACTAAATTTAAAGCTGGCAGCTAGGAAACAGCCTCAAAGCTTTTTCCTTTTAGCTGAATGTGTTTAGCACAGTAAGTGGGAGAGAGGCCAGGGAGTGGAGGAGCCCATGCTCGTTAATCACAGTAGGACAGCACCTATGTAATGGGCTCTCACGTAGAAAAATAGTATTTAGCTTAGCTCCTGCAGTAACTTTTGTGCCATGGATTAGTATTTTTGCAGAGAAAAGAGACAGAAAGCTGGGTGAGTTTTTCATGGGTCTTCCTGCTTCAGCATAAATACATCTCACATCCAGCTGCACTTGGCAAACCAAGTGGTGTTTAGCCGGTAGCTAGAAACGTTTACCATTTATTCCTGAAAATAGCTCGGAGTGTCATGCTGGAAAACGTTCAGCTGTTGTCAGCTGAAGTATGGGAGGTGGGCAATCATCTTGCAAGGTGTTTGTGGATTCAGGTATATCTTGTATTAAAATACCCGCCACTTGCTTCAATCTGGCCTAGGTAAGGGGCTGGGCTGCTTTGTGATTTATTTTTACAAGTCCTTGGGGTCAAATAATCTCTGTGAAGGAGGATTTAATGAGCAGGACTGACACATCCTGCTCTTCTTGCTATTTGACAGTGATATTTTAACCAGCATCTCCTTGGAAGACAAACTCCTGGTCAGGCCAATTTCGGATAATTGGTATTTCTACCGTATTTACATTGCATCCCCTGGGGATTTCAAAGGCATTTTACACAGAAGGATTTGCTCTGGCACTTGCATACCCTGACTAGCAAGCCCTGTGCCATAGTGTTATGGCATCCCCTAAAGCCACTGGTGGAACCAAGTCATCAGCCATCCTTCTTCGCTTAACCAGGTGAGGAGAGCAGAAACATTTCTCTGAGCAGAACAGGTCAAACCCAACAAGTTCACCAGGGTTGTTTTTTATCTGTAGCTGCATTTGTGGTAACTTCTCAGGATCCCAACCAGAAAACTCACTCTGAAGACCCGATCATCTAAAAGCCTAGGAAGACTGAGAAGTGTGGAGGTAGAGTTAGTCTGTCTTCACTAGCACACTAAGCAATGGTTTGAGGGCTCCTGAGCTGTAGCTGTGGATAGGTATTTTATAGGCATCAAAGAGGAAGAATGGGGAGAAACAGGTTCTAATTACAACAAATCTGTGAACTTCTCATACCACCTATGGCTAGAAGCATCTTTGACTCCAAACCCTCAACTTTTTGGGGTGTCCCTTCTTCTACCAGGAGAATTAAATGTTCTTACTAAAAATGGGAGCGGGAGTAGGACGTAAACCTGCACCCAAGCACATTCCAGTCCCTCAGGACTCTTGCCTTTAAACTTCAGATTTGACAGGCTGAGAGAGTTGGATTGTTCAGCCTGGAGAAGCAAAGCCTTGACAGAGAACTTAGAGCAGCCTCCAGTACTGAAAGGGGCTCCAGGAAAGCTGGGGAAAGGCTCTTGAGCAGAGAGTGCAGGGATAGGATGAGGGGAAACTGTTTTAAGCTGAAAGAGAAGAAATTTAGATTAGATCTTAGGAAGAAATTATTTACTGTGAGGGTGGGGAGGCTCTGGCCAAGGTTGTCCAGGGTAGTTGCGGCTGCCCCATCCCTGGAGGTGTTCCAGGCCAGGTTGGATGGGGCTTGGAGCCTCTGATCCAGTGGGAGGTGTCCCTGCCCATGGCAGCGGGTGGAAGTGGGTGGGCTTTAAGGTCCCTTCCAACAGAAACCATTCCATGATTCTATGATTCTGCGTTTCTAAAGCTCTGACCCATCTGGAGTTAAAAGGATAATGACCAGCACACACCTTAAAACACTTTGGCCCATACTCTGTCTTTTTTTTTGCCACAAACAGTGAGCTGCATTCTCTGCAACTTTAATTGGCATCATCAGATTGTGATGGCAGCTTTCCATTTCAAACAGTTAATTTTATTTTATGAGATCAATCCTTTTAGTAATTTGTTCTGTGCAGTTACTGCAGATAGCAATGATCAGAATATTTAAAATATTAGAATGCAGCTTTTCTGTAGTGGCCAAAAAACTTAAATCAGGAATATCAGAAGGTACTGACAAGATGGGTGGATGTTAGAGTTTTTTCCTGACAGGCAGAGTTAATCTTCCTGGCCAGGATTTGGTTTACACTAGGCAAAGCAATTGTGGTTTTATTTTAAAATCTGAAGGACTTGTGGTCCTGAGAGCTGGGAAGCCTCTTCTACTCCATCTACCCTAAGAAAAGGCATTGCTTCTGCCCACAGCCCTTGCCTTGCATTGCCAATTCCGAGAAGTTACCCAGTCCATGACCGCTTTTACTGCTTGTGGCAGCAGTCTGCACTCCAAAACCAACACTCACCCAGGGTGACACACCTGGATGTTTTCCTTTTCTCTGATACTATTGTTGTGTTGCAAAATCATCTAATTTTACCTATTTATCACTTATGTCTTCATATGGCCTCGGTTTACATCGTCTGAGTAGTTACCAGTATGCAGGACTTTCACTCTGTGAAGCATAGGAGTTCTGGGCAGATGTTTTAACTTCGGTCAGCTGTCACCTGGTATCTTTCTACCCTGGAAAGATAATTAAACACTCTTCATTTTCCATTTAAAATGGTATACAAATGCCGGACATTAAAACCAGAGAGATTTCCACCAGAGAACACGCAGGTAGCTTCAAACTTTCCTTTGGCACCCGGCCATCAGCGAGGTTCAACCGGAGTTCACCGTTTCCCATTGTGTAAGGCTATTTGTTTAACATTTCTTTTGTCTGAAGTGGCCTTGTCAAATGAGTTCTCTACATAATTCTCATTTGGCCCTTCGCTCACATTCGAGCTGTCACATTTGACTTCAGGCTTAACAGGAATGTAAGCATAAGCAGATAAAGCCCTAAAAATTTCACGTAACTTTTTCAGCTTCCTCACAAAGACATCCTTCAAGAAGAGAGTGGGCAGCCTCGGAACCTCATGGTGTAAAAGCCCAAAGACACTTCCACAGACCGAGGTTCAATAATTTGGCTCACTTTGCCTTCGTAGACGGGCTAGCCTTGGTTTTGCAGCCAAATTCCACTCTCTGTAATTACATTTTGACAGATAAGAAAAAAGGTTTCACATTGTTCGAGTGGGGAACATAACCCTCTTCACATCCTGTCCTACATGGCCGTGCTGAGCAGGGTTAAATGCTCATCATCCTCCCCTCCTTCAGTGTGGAGCCATCCACATGCTGTAGGTACACGTCGCCCATGATGCCCTCCAGGGTCCCTCTGACACGGTACACCCACGTGCTTGCTGTATGGGATATAATGACATCCCCTACACAAATTAATGTCATCTCCTGGCAGATCTGTGTTTCAGAATGTAACTGGTGGTTGGAATCGGCGTTGCTGTTACCACGCTACTTACTGCTCCTCGGGCAGTGGATGTACGTGTAATTCTTCTGATCAAGGCTCCCTGCCAGGGCATGTACCTGTCCATATCTACTCACTTAGCTGATACTGAACCAGAATAGTGGTATTTTCTCTGATTTTAAGACTATGTTGAAGATAATATGGAAAGATGTGTTGCTGAGATCTTACGAAGTGTTACATTAACAGGTCATATCACTAAACATCGTACAGACCCACCTCTACTAGTATTTGATATGCAAAGGAAAAAGACCACTTTACTGTTGGCATAGAATCACATAGGCTGGAAAGGACCTCTGGAGGTCCTCTACTCCATCCTCCCCATCAAGGCAGGTCCAGTGATAGCAGGCTGCTTGGGACCAATCAATTTTTTTCATATCCGCAAAGACAGAAGTTTTACAACATCTCTGAGTAATGTACGGCAGCATTTCTACTCTTTATGGAGTTGGAATTTTTATCTAAGACACATACAACGAAAGGAAAACAATGTCAGCCGAGTCAGATCTAGAAGCTTCATTCATTTCTGGCACGGTTTGCTCAGCCCTCGACATTTCTGCTTCCTCCTTAGCATTTTTCCACTGCAAACAAAATCACATTTCTCTCTGACCTCCTCAGTTGTCTACACTCCATTTGTGTCCTAGAAGCTGCCAAGGTTCTGTCTCATTTTAATTTCTTGATGGCCTTGTTTAAAGGCCTGCTGTCATTGTATGCAAGTCCAGTATATTTAAAAAATCAATTACAGACAATGATACAGTTACAGAAGGCTTCCAGACAGCTCCTTTGGATTCGATGCCTGAGAGTTAAACAGCTGCAGCAAGAGCAGTTGCAATCAGCAGAGCTGTCTTTTCAAGGGTCGATGCCTACAGCGAGAAAGTAAGGTGAGTTGATGGCAGGGATGTAAACACACCCAGCAGGAACCTCTGCCAGCCCTACACAACGCCCCAAAAAAGCACAGCCCTCCTGGACGTGCATCCTCCCCCTGGCCCCAGCAAGTGGCTTTTGCTGATCTCCTGCGAAAGGGAGGAGGAAATGAGTTGAGTTCATGCCCCTTCTAGCTAGAAACGACAGAGCACACTCCAAGCGTCACAGCAGATTTCATCATCTACGTATCTTTAATCTGGAGACACGGATCTCCTCTTTTAAAGGGACTGGGGGTCCTGCTGGCTCAACACGCCGGTGCTGTACTGCAGAACACCAAGGAGCTATGGCTCTGACTGACGCTCCTGGCTTGGAGCTCTCTTTCTCTCCCACGTCTTTGATTTTTTTCAGTTGCGGTCACCAGACTGGCATTCACTGCTGACAAGTGGCACTGCAGCAGCATCTTTCTGATGCTTCATCGAATCTGCTGTACCCTTCTTTTGTTGGACTTGTGGTGATGCTAACACAGTGCACATCAAATGTCAGCGAGAGATGAGCTGTCCCCAGAAGGAGAGCCATCTGAATTGATATGAGATGATTAACTTGATGTGATCACAAGAATTAATAATACTAAATATGTCTCTGGGAGGCTTTCGGCAGCCTCCTGATTGTCACATACATTCAATAGGCTGCTCTTTGCCACAGTATTGTCTTCAATATCCTTAGAGAACAGAAAACAAGGCAAGTTAGTTGTATCTTTGCCTTATACAAGGGATGCTTCTCTGCTCTTGTACTTGGGTGATATATATCTATCTACACTGTATAAATCAGAAAATTACTATTTTGGGCCCCTGTAATTTGAAAGATTCCTCTTTGAACAAAATTCAACACTTCTGAAATGCTGGCCCATGATGTTAAAGAGCTGCTGCTTCTTATCTCGTAGGAAACCAGATTTCTGCAGTCTGATAAGCTGGAAGTTGGTAAATGACTCGTTATTTCAAATTTGAGAGTTAAATCAGAAATATTTATTAGAATCATAGAATAGTTTGGGTTGGAAGGGACCTTAAAGCCCATCCAGTTCCAACCCCCCTGCCATGGGCAGGGACACCTCCCACTGGCTCAGGCTGCCCAAGGCCCATCCAACCTGGCCTGGAACACCTCCAGGGATGGGGCAGCCACAGCTTCCCTGGGCAACCTGGGCCAGGGCCTCACCACCCTCATCGTCAAGAAATTCCTCCTTCTGTCCAGTCTAAAGACAGTCTAAAGAGTCTGCCCCTCTCCAGTTTACCCCCATTGCCCCTCGTCCTATCACCACAAGCCTTTATAAACAGCCCCTCCCCAGCTTTCCTGTAGCCCCTTCAGGTACTTCCATGAGATTTTAAGACAACATTTTTCAAATGACCGAAAATACTGTAGAAGAGCTTTGAGCAATCCCTTCCCCATTCGAAGCCCCATTCCCAGGTGCTATGGAGGGAGGGCAATGAGGAGGATGCTGATTTCAGAAACCCCCTGCAAGCGGTATTGAAAATGGAAGAGTTTATCCTCCAGTTATTTGATGGGGAAAATCAAATTGTTTAAGATGCAAAATAACATCTTTAACATAGCACATTTTTATTTTGACAAAGAAAACCAAGCAATAATTGGCAGCCCACTGGAAGGAAGCACAGCTATTTGTACAACTTACTCATGTCGGCTCCCTCTGCGTTAACATGCGCCACGAGCTGTAGCTATTTTAATGCTTTTTAGCCATGGCATTCTTACATGTCATCAAAAACATCCGGCTTTCTCCAAAACAAATCTGTACTCTGATGAGGTAGCTGTCTAGAACACAGATTCCTTTACACGTTATCAGATAGGAAGTTTGAAAACGAAACAATGAAATACACACAAACAGGACCAAAGATAAAGATCCCGCATACCTGGGATGAGGGTCTGCTTAGGTGCCAAGTAGCAAACAGGTCCTTCTCTTTCCACAGTGGTTTTATTATTCTTTGTTTTTTTTCTCAGGGCTGAGCATAAAACCTGCTCTGTCCTCTGGTTCTCTACGCGTGTGACTTTGCCTGTTCTAAAGAGTTGTTAATTAAAATGATTTAGCCGGTATAACCTTAAGTAACATCAAGCTTCAAAAATACACTTCAAATGTATATACTTCAAGTATATTCCTTGTAATATACTGGTTCTTTTCTGTGTGTCAAGAGAAGATTTATAAATTTCCTCTCGTTTGCCCCAAAGAAGTTTACTCCTTTACACCTTTATAGATAGTCTGTATGTATTTTGAATTTATCTATCATCCTTCTGATTTGACCTTCACCGCTCTTTCTCCCCAGATTTGATTTTCTTGTTGATGAGTGGGTCTTTTTTTCACTTGACTTCCTACGAGGTCATAACTCCAGTGTAGTTTTGCTCTCAGAAAGTGAAAATCCCTCCTGGGGCTTCAGGGGAGGTGCAGTTGCTATTGTAGACTGCTCACAGCAGGGTCATCTCTGGTCAAATGGCAGGAAGCTTCACCGTGGTAATGCTCTCTGCAAGCCTGGCTTGTGGTTATCCGGGAAGGTTCACACGGACTGTCCCTGCTGCATGTCCCAAAGCAGACTGTGACGCCTTCTCCCCCATTTGAGCACTAAACTGTCCCAGAGTCACATCTGAGCTGCATCAGAGGCACTCCCAGTGCTATCTTCTTTGATGCCTAATGTGTTGGTTTGCTCTTCTCAAGTACCACGTCCCACATTACCTCTCCACTATATTCAATAAAAGGTCAAACCACCAACTGCATTTTGTCTTTCATCTCCAGATGATCCTTCTATCCATAAACTGGGCATAAATCAGAAATAATGATGGTTTAAGCACAGTAACACACATAAAGCAGAAAACAGCAACGGTCCTAGCTAGAAAATGAGAACTTTCAATAGCAAAATAACTGCTTCTTTTTTGGACCCCACCTTGAAGCCTCTGCTGTGAACAGAGCACAGTGGATTCAGGAGAGGATGTTTTGCTCAGAGGCTCGAATTCAGACTCCCTGTAAACAGCAGGACCAAGCATGTGACCCACCAGTGCGCTTGAGCCAAGCAGGGATGAGCTCGTGATTCACAGTCTCCTTATTTTCAGAGAGATGAGTCCTAGCTCAAGCCAGGTACCGTCTTCTCTTTCAGCTGCACACCTACAGGTACTTTATTGTGAGTAAATTCAGAAAATACAGTTCCTCCCTGTCATGCATCCATCCATCCATCCAGATTTCAGGCCAACTTTCACTTGCATTCCAGCCTTCTTATTATCTGCAGCTGAGTCATCTTTCATTCTTCCTGTAGTCTGGATTGATTCCTTCTTTGCAGATGGGATTTCCCCTCCCACTCTTCCTTCACAGACTCCTGGCGCAAGTCATCTTGCTTCACTGTCTCAGCTTTTCCATCTCTAACATGGGAATTGGTACAGTTCCCTTCCTCAGAGCTCTTTTAAGAACAAATCCGCTTCTATCTGCAAAATAGTGTGACGACTGAAAACTATGTCAGCAACATAATCCATAGTGTGCTTTCACAAGGGTATCAATGAATGAATAAACGTACCGCATTTCTCTTCCCAGCTAACCACATCCTAGGAATGGAGGGTTGTAGTCACACCAACCAGATGTCACCGAACAAGCATATCAGCTGCTCCACAGACAGGGCTGGTGTGGCAGGTGAGGGACAAAAACTGCCGTCTCCTGCATGGAGTTGAGGATAGATGGGGCTCAGCCTTAGGAGAAAGAAGATGCTAATGGCCCAAGCACGGGCAAGCTGGTTTCTGAGACAGAGGAAATGGTGATGAAGCGTAGATCCTGGAGGCATTTAAAGCGTCTCATTCAGGAGCCAACCTGAGATTTGAGCAGACAGCCCTACTACCTGCTCCTCCTCTGCAGCCCCAGTCGCTCGACAGTGGCAGAAAGCACAGTCTCCTGAGAAAAAAACTGCAGCACTAGAGAGAGTGCTGAGGTTAATGAACACATCATCCAGCTCCCCGCTTGGCACTTGGACTGTGCCAATATTGACCAAATCGCCGATGTTATTAAATAGACTCCCTTTCGCTTGAAATGCAAACAAGTAAATATTAGTGCAACCTGTAATGAGACTTGGAGAACGCACAGACCCAAAATCAAGCTTTCATTAGCCTTATGCATTGCTTAGAGCATGTGGAGTCGATGTGCGATATCTCAGCTAGATTGGACCCAATTATCAGAAAGCTACAAGCAGAAACAACTCGCAGTTTATGCTGGACACCAGCGTGTGAATTGAAAATGATATCGAAATGCTCTGTATTCACGGTTCATCAATTTTCTCAGCTCAGAGTCAAGGTTGGAAAAGCTCTTTGTGCAGCTACAGGCGTGTGAGAACAGCACAGTGCTCCCAGGGCAGACGTGCCTGGGAAACCTCACTGCACCTCCCTGTGATGAATGGGACAGGACCAGAAGATACCTGAACCCTCTTGGCTTCCAGGGATGCTTTAAATTATTTTCAGTCACACCAAACCAAAGAGGACCCAACCCTGCACACAGTTTATACACATTCTTTGCAACGAGTATGGACTCCTTCTTAGGAGGGTAAATAAAATATTTACAGTCTATAAATCTTGGAAAATCGCTTTGTCTTTCAGCAGCAGATCTACTTTCCTGGCCTGCTCCAGGGCAGACTGCGTAACAGTCTCCAACTCATCTCCTAGCTCACAAGGTTTGTGTATTTATAGAACATCTTGGAAAAGATTTTGTGATTTACATATGATTTTCTGCCCGAGAGGATACTGAACGCTTCTCCTGCAATGCAAATTATATTCTGCATATATTGTTATGAGAGTCTTTTGTAATACTGCTTTGTAGCATGCAAACTTTTTTTGTTGGTTTCGCTTACATCTGGTATCTTTTATGGGCTCTGAACCACTCACATTTCTGAATCATTTGCATTATTCTTAATACCATTGTGGCTGAGATGAGAGCTGGGCTTTTGCACTGCACTTTACTAGCAGGACATGCGTGTTGAAACAAATCATGACGCTAGGGATTTGTATCATCAAAGTGCTGTTCAAATACAGCAGAATAAAACTTTGCACCATCTGGGTGAGGAATCAAGAAGTATTTATTCCTTTTTCACTGAGGACTCTGAAATCGAGTTGCTGAAGTTGATGCTGTGTTCAAAAATGCCCAGTGCACAGCCCAGGTGGGACCCAAAAGTTGATCCTCACTTCGGAGTCCCAACCACACCGAGCAGAGAGAAGGCTCCTTGTATTTTGCAAATGGTTAGTTGAGTTCAAAAAAAAAAAAATCCCGTAATCCTATTTTGAACCATAGAAACACAACCTTTGGTACACAGCAGGGGAAGGAACGTTCCCACTCACTCTCAGGAGTTACTGGGCTCAATTTCTCCCTGTCCAACACCATGGAGTTGGGCGAGGATGAACCTCCTCCAGTACTTCTTTGGTTGTACACACAAATATATAACGAGCTTATGTGTGGCGTTCAGTCTCCCTTCTGATCACAATACAGAAAAGATAGATAACACCTAAATATCTCTTAATCCAGTTAAATGGAATAAGATAAATGGAGGCAGCCAATTTTCGAAAGGACTTACAGGAGTGCAGGTGGCTGGAGAGATGAGGCTAGAAGTCTCATTCCCCAGTTCTTGGGATGTGTGTTAAGATATTTAGGAACCTGATTTCATCCTCACTGAAACAGAAAACAGAAAAACACTCATTCTCTCCTTCGCCATCACTGGGATCTGCTCAGTCTCTTAGTAACTCTGCTTTTTTGTTCACTTAACTGCTTCACCTGAAGCTGAAGTCACAAGTATTGGCGTCTGCTAAAGAGTACAAAGAGGTCAGCCTTTTTCCTCCACCTTCGCCACATTAAACAAGCTAATAAAATAGCCGGTCCTGCTCATCCAGACACCTCCAAGGCAGCCACGGAATAGATCAGCACAAAGAACAGACCTGAGGACAGGGCAAGAGGAAGAAGGGATGGAGCTGATGTCCATGCAGATGCCACCACAACACGGCTGAGCAACCAGCAAAGCCTGCTGCTAACACGTACCTTCAGACACGTTGTTGTCAGCCAGTCCCTAAATTTCATATTTAATCAGATTTTTCAATGTATTTGGGGAAAGGAGTTATGGAGAAGCGCAGCAACAATGAGAACAGTTTCAAACAAAGCTGATGGCACCATGCTCTTTCATTTTTTGAAAGGATTTGCTGGATGGACAACAGGTACTGAGAACTGCCTTCCCCTTTTTGGTCAATAGTAGGAGTCACAAACAATGCAAATTGGAGGTTTGAGTTTGCTCCACACCTTTGAATGCTGACAGCAGCTGATGGGGGAGAGCGCAGCCCCACAGCAACCACGGGAGGAATTAACACTTTGTGTCTCTTTACCGTAGCTGTGCAAAGTTGGGACATCTCCCTTTACCACTGCACAGGCAGTAAAAAGCAAGGGTTTTTTAAACTCCAAATTAGAAACTCGACCTCTGAACACTAACCTGGGCTTGTCTAAGCACCTTTAAATCTTTTTCTTTCCATTTGGCTCAATCTAAGTTTTCTTTAGCATCGCACCTGAACCTCTGAGTCACAGCAGACTTCAGAGACTGGCAGGTCTTTCCTTCTCCCTTCTCTGAAGAGCGCGCACACGCACATACAGACACACACACAAAATAATAAACCCAGTAACAGATGTTTGCACCATCTCAGGCATAGAACATTGTAAAAAGTTACGCTGGTGCAATGCTCGGAGGTAGGTTAATATTTAACTTAGCTTAGAGTTTCTTCAGGCTCCCAGGGCAGGACTCACCTTAGGGGAGATGCCTCTGTATTCTTTGAAGCCTGGAGCCCCCATCCTGCAAGCAGCAGGCTGTGGATGTTGTCGGAGTTGATGCAGAAAGCTTGCAGCTTTCCTTTCTTCTCCCGTATCACCGTCAGCAAGGCTTTCATCTCTTCCCCCTGCCCAGAAAAGGCTGCATTATCTCTATATTTAGTTCGATCACCTGTGTGGTTATTAATACCACCCATTTTACATAGTCACGTGCCTGATTCCTGCCCCTGTTGTGGCTCAGCAATTTAAGGAAGCTGTCAGTGACTCTCTGCTGGTTTTGCAAAGCTGCAATCACATTGACTGTCAGAGTCTGACTGCGGAAGAAATAACTCTCTCTCTTTTTTTTTTTTCCCCCTAAGATCGGACATTCTTCTCAGCATATACATTTTGCCACGAAAAGTGCATGTTCACCCACATGCAGAATTGCATCTCTCCTCCTCGCAGGATCCCAGTAGCATCCTAGTTGATCCATTTGGCACCTTGCACGAGAAGGAGAGATGCCCATAAATCTTCTGTATGATCCCTCAGAGACAGGTTACACCAAAAGAGGGTCAGAGAAGACTTGGGAAGACATTCATCCCTCTTCACACCAGCCTGTAGACATAACTTGGCTTTCCCCTACTTTGTTCTTGTTGTTCAGCAACAGAAGCTGGTGAGACGACTGGGCACTCACCCCACTTCACGGAGGTTTTTGTACTTCAGAAAAAGGAACATATTGAATTTCGTGAAAACAAATAATACAGAATTACTTTTTGGTACTGCCTTGCACTTGTTTGCAAGTGACCACAACGCTTTCATTTTTTTTTTTTAACCAAAGATGAGCCCCACTACAGCTTCTCACTGGGACGTATAAACTTTTGAGCTGGACGCTGAACCTAAATTTCTAGGTCCAAAATAGTCCCTGTTGCTCAGAATGGTGGAAAGCCCATTTCTTCATTCTGCTTAAACGTGTAAATAATACTCAAACTATGGGTCATATTTTAACACAGTTCAATGGAAGCAGTAATTCTCATTTGGCCTCAAACCAAACTAAACTTACCTAGAGTGAACTCCTAAGCGATCTACAGGTTTTCATCTATTCTTAGTGTCTATTATGACTTTCTTAGAGTTTTTCAAAGCATAGTCTCAGACACCTGCCTTTTGATTCCCCCTGTTGCTATCCCAGTTCCTCTCTCTGCCTCTAAGCTAGAGATGATTAAGACAAGACTGCTGGCAATACTCCCCCCTGCTTTTTTGGAAGGAACATCCTTCTTTCTATTAACTTTTTGTCTTCTTCCTCCAAGAGAGAAACCTTTGAGCAGCCTGGGGAGTGAGCGAGTTTGTTTTCATAACAAACTCAAAACACATTTTGGGGGTAATTACTGCTGACGTGGTAGTATTTCCACTTATCTCCAGGTTGACCAATGATAGTTCTGGAGGAGAATGGACAACTAGACACTAACAAAGTAAGTGAGCAAGAAAGGCAAAGCATTTCACATGTTTATTGAGGAAAAGCTCCCTAAAATAATGATAGAATGGTTGCCTTCCTAAAGACTATCAAAATGCCCCCTACGGATTGCCCATCTCGGTTTAGATATCAGGAGTTAGGTGTCTGTGCTTGTGCTAGTTGTCCCAGCAAAACAAGCTTCCGGGAGGTCCTTCATTTCATCTTAAGATAAATCAGCCTTTGGAGGTCTTTATTTCTCTCCATTGACTCTCAAAGGAGCTATTGTTGCTGTGGCATGGACAGGTAACTCTGAAACACCTAAGATAAGGCAGACGAATCCTACCCTAGAGCTCCGGATCATAAACTATACACAAAAATTACAATAAAAATGCATTTGTGATTAATCACATATCCATACAAGTTGTGAAATTTAAAGTAACAATTCCCTTATTGAGTATAATAGGCACTTTCTGTCAGTTTAATGTTGTCTGTAAAGGTGTGCAGCAACAATCGCTCCACAAGAGCTCAATGTTTTGGACCAAGTTACGATTTCTAAGGGAATCATAATTTTGCTTTGATTTGAATGCAATTAAATTCTGTGCCAGCACAATGATGATATTTTTCCTTTATTTCCTCAGCATGGAATTTAAAAGGGAATAACATGCAATGTTGCACAATGAAATAGACCTTCTATCCCGTATAGGAAGTAGTATTCTGAAGTCAGTATATTCTCCTTTCCGGTATGAAAAGTGATGCAAACAAATCTGTTTACATATTTCTTTCTAGCAGGTACTTCCAGTGTGTGAGAAGAAGGAAGTTGGGCTAGCAGTGAAAACACAGAATCATAGAATTGTTGGGTTGGAAAAGACCTCTGAGATCATTGAGTCCAACCGTACCTATCTACAACTAAACCATTTCCCTGAGCACCTCATCCACCCGTCTTTAAACCCCTCCGGGGACGGGGACTCCACCACCTCCCTGGGCAGCCTCTGCCAGTGCTTGTTACCCTTTTCCTGATGTCTAATCTGAACCACTCCTGGCACATATTGAGGCCATTCCCTCTTGTCCTAATGTGGCCTCCTAGCCATGGCTCGTACCTTTGCTTCTCGGGTCCACTCTGTGCTTTAGGCTACTTTACTGAATCACTGCTTGCCCATCGTTGAGACATGAGACCTTAATGTAACAGAAGTTGCGTTCAAATTTAACTTTGCACATGGTGCACAGTCCCGTGCTGCATTGGGGATAAATGGCTTGGGTAGAACACGATGATAACTTCACCCACGTCAGCTTTTACTATTGGAAGAAATCCTTCAACTAGTTACAAACCTGGAATGAGGTTTTATTTTTTTCTGGTGCATTAAAATACAGGAAAAATCCCCTAATTCTTCATTACTGTTATAGTCACCAGTTTTTGCTTTATGTTCTTGCAAACACTATTTTTACGGGCCCCTGAAGGACTGATTTACTTAAAAATTAACAACGCTTATCTCCTAATGTGGCAGTCTCAATATTCAGCACCAGTAGTTAAGATCTTATCATAACAAGTAAACTGCTGTTATTTTATCTCAGCTGTTCTGCCAAGGAACCATTACAGAGAACTCTTCTCTCCCATCACACCAACCCAACACTTTCCCAAGCACCCAGACAGCAAAACTGGATATAATGTCTCCTGTCTGAAGGGTGGCTTCCCAATAACCCTTCCCACTTCAGCCAAGGCCTCGGCAGCCTCCTTTGAGGTATTTGCCATAACGGCACATCCAAATGGATGTGTAGCCATGAGGCGCCTAAATGAGTAGGCAGTGCAGATCCAAAAGTGTACGGGGGTCTCTGTGTGGGACAATCTCCCTTTTTCTAACTTAAAACTCTGGGCCCTAACTTGAAACCGTGTATATTCCTGATGAAGATGAGGAGTGGGAGCGGATCTGTGCTTTGTAAACGCCTGTGCCAGAAGGAAAAATCACTAGGGAGCAGTGTCCCTCAACGCTCCCAGCAGAGAGGCCATTCCAGCTTTCCAGAGGAGGAAGCAGAGCTGCTCACCTAAGTGCTCTCTCTGCAATTTATCTTCAAAATGAGCTGTGTTAAGGCTTAAGAGGCTTAAACAGAATGTCTTGCTGGCCTAATTGGCACTGAGAAACAAGTGTAGACAGAAGAAAGTGTTCTTTGCTTTTTTTTTGCTGCTAAGTCAGTAACGAGTATAACTCAGGGTGTGCTTTGGATCCAGCTCTGCACCAGGAAAGCCAAAGGGATCTTTTGCTGGTGACCCAAACAGGACTGTAGCATCCAGCCCTCAGTTGTCACTGGTTCCCTGTGCTTTCCGATCGGATGTTGCCCTGTCAGAGAAGTCGTATAGCAAAAGGTGAGGGTTTCTGACAAACGGTGCCTCCAGGCATGTAAACCACATCGATCATGGTTGGTTTATCTTACTATAAGCACATGGCCCATAACTCCAGCTCCAGCGTAAAACATGTTTCAGGCTAAGAAACTCAATATATTGACTTCAGCAGTCAATCTGTGTTGCACCCAAGTTGTTGAACAACTGAAATCTAAAGTTCCCTCTGATTCTTTCCTCTCTCTGCTTTTGCCTGAAACGAACAGGCAGCTTTACTAAGTCTTTAATCTGCAATTCGGACCTCAGAATTGGTTGCTCTGACACGGATCTCTTATTTATACAGCATCCAAAATGTGCACGGCTTATCTGAGGGCTTCTCTATCTATTTTGTCTTATCTCTCCTAATTGCAAGCCTGGATATAAAGAGAATAATTGAATCCGAAGAGTAAACAGACAAGCATTGTCTATAGGACTGGGATCAGCACAGATTTTCTGAAAATTCCCTGGGGTATCTATAGGTTTCTCCTGCAGTTGGGCTTGCTTTTTTTGTCCCAGGCTTTTAATGTCAGCCCTGTTCTGTGATGGCAAACACGTGAAAAAGAAAATTGAGGAGAATTACACAGCGCTAAGTAACACAGAACAATCTTCGACCCTTTTAAAATACCCTGAACTCCTCTGAACAGGTGTACTGCTCAGTGGGGTGAATGAGAGCAGTTTGTGTTTGTAAGGGCATTATTTATGCTACGATAATTATTTATTGGTTAAAATGCATTCTCTAATGAACCAAGAAGTTGCGATCCGTGTTTTATTTTATTGCAGATTAATACCATTTCCATTTTAGTAACGATAGGGAACCCAACGAGCAGGCCAGACTGCGCCAAACAAACATCCACTAATTTGTCATCATTTAAATATGTAAAGCAAGACTTTGATGTTAACGTACCGTTAAAAAGAAGCTGAGAAGTTCACACATCTGTTCCTGTATCGCCTGTCAGGCAGCAGAACAGCTCAAAGAGCAGCTCGTTGATTTGCAGCATCAAACCCACACCAGCAAGTTTGCCATCTTGTAAAAATTTTCGATATGTGACGTCTTCAAATATTACGGGACACGGAAAATCCATGGGAGGAAACTGAATCTACAGAGCTTGTGACTTTCTGTGCCCTCTCTTCTTTATCCAGCAGCACCAGCTATCTGGTCTGTGCGAGCCTGGTGCCCGTTCTCCTCCAGTCCTTGGGGATGGAAGAATGGTTTCATCACTACGGTTTCATCAACCCTTTTACAGTGACGTTTTTTCCAGCCCCACAAAGACCTTTGAATAGTAGCATGTTCAGGAAATGGTTCCAATGCTTTGGAACTGTTATTCTTAAAGGGAAAATAGATTTGTCATCACGGAGTTTACGTTAGCATCTCCCAGGCAGGGTCTAGATGATACCAATTAATCAGAACCTTTAAAGTGTTCCTGGCAGCAGTTTGTGCAGCATTTTAGTTATAGGTCTGAACTTGTGTTAATTGGGAAAAATGTGCAGTGATTCCATCTATTCATCTGTAAGCCAAGCCAGGATTTCTCCAATTTCTTGTGTTTCTGAAACGTGGAGCATCATTAAAACATCAGGAAATCACCCATACCTCTCAGGAAATAAAACAGGATCACTTAAGCATTTGCAGCAATTTTTAGTCTTGGAACACACTTGTGCTGGTAGCAACTACCTGATTAAAGCAATAGAATCATAGAATGGTTTGGGTTGGAAGGGACCTTAAAGCCCATTCAGTTCCAACCCCCCTGCCATGGGCAGGGACACCTCCCACTGGCTCAGGCTGCCCAAGGCCCATCCAACCTGGCCTGGAACACCTCCAGGGATGGGGCAGCCACAGCTTCCCTGGGCAACCTGGGCCAGGGCCTCACCACTCTCATAGTGAAGAAATTCCTCCTTATGTCCAGTCTAAATAGTTTATTTTTTACCAATAACTAGTAGGACATGGGTACAACATGTACACCTTTGGCACAGAGTGAACTATTTTTCCTTTTTTAGGAGAAAATCCAGCAGACAGATCTCAATGAGCACTGCTGCATTGACAGAACTCAAGCAATATGCATCACACACACTGATTTCAGTGCAGTGGTCTGATGAAAGCCAACCATCTTCTTGTTTTTCTTATGATAAACAGGCCAAATTGATATTTTTATACCACCATTTTAACTGCTCTCTTAAGAGCCGTGCTGTTTGCAGCCCTCCCTCTTATATCTTCCATCTTTAAGGCTTGGCCCATCCAACCTGGCCTGGAACCCCTCCAGGGATGGGGCAGCCACACCTTCCCTGGGCAACCTGGGCCAGGGCCTCACCACTCTCGTGGTGAAGAAATTCCTCCTTTATGTCCAGTCTAAATCTGCCCCTCTCCAGTTTATACCCATCACCTATTTTTTCTTTTAATAATAATTCTGTCTTTGCAAATGTATGTTTGTGGCTCCTCTTTGACCCACGGCTCCCCCGGATCCAAGCCCGTTCCTTCCCACAGCTGAAGGACAACTGAAACGGGAAAGATGATTTGTTTTGTACAGTACAGAAAAGTTAGGATGAAAGTCGTCGTCTTCTTGCAGAAACAACCCTCGGCCCTTGTTTTCCATGTTAAAACCACGATTTATTGTTGGGGTAGTGAGCTAATATCCAGTTCAGACACCGCAAGGCAGGGACAGAGCGCCAGGCTCAGCTGACACGGGCTGTTTGGTTCCAAACATGTTCTGCATATCAAAAAATCATTTAAATTAATTATCGTTTTCCAGATTCTAAAAATAGCTCTTCGGTATGCAATGTCCTGAATGGATCATCGAATCCGGGCTCCTGTCTCTGCTTAGGACAACCCCAACATTCACAACCGCGTGTCTGAAAGTGCGATCACAGAAATCACGGAATGGTTTTTGTTGGAAGGGGCCTTAAACATCATCCAGAGGTGGCGGCAGCTGGGGGTCCCGCAGCCGCGCCGCAGGAGGGTGTCTTGTTGCCCCTATGGTCTCACAGTCCCTCTGGGGCTTTTCTTTGCTGTGTTTTGGAAGGATTTCTTCCCCATGAGGGTGGTGAGGCCCTGGCCCAGGTTGCCCAGGGAAGGTGTGGCTGCCCCATCCCTGGAGGTGTTCCAGGCCAGGTTGGATGGGCCTTGGGCAGCCTGAGCCAGTGGGAGGTGTCCCTGCCCATGGCAGGGGGTGGAACTGGAAGGGCTTTGAGGTCCCTTCCAACCCAAACTGTTCTATGATTTTCAATAAAACAGTGTGGCAGCAGAAATCCAAGAACCAGCTATGGTTTGTATCACAAGGAATGCCCGAGGATCATCGAACACAGGTCCTGTCCCTGCACAGGCCAACCCCAACATTCCCACCGTGTCTCCGAGAGCCTTATGGTCACAGAGCCATAGGGTGGTATGGGTCGGTATAGGGCCCCTCAACACCATCTAGAGGGGTCCCACCTCCACACCTGGGGAGGGTGCACAGCATCCCGGTGCCGTGCATCCCTGCCGGGGGTCCCGCATCCCCTCCGGGGCAGGGCACAGAGCACCCCGCGGGATCCCCCACCTCTGCCGGGAGAGGGCACAGAGCATCCTGGGGTCCCACATCCCCACCGGGGGTCTCGCATCCCCTCTGGGTGTGGGCATAGAGCACCCTGCGGGCCCGCATCCCCTCCAGGGATCCCGCATCCCTGCTGGCAGAGGGCACAGAGCATCCCGGGGTCCCACATCCCCACCGGGGGGGTCCGCATCCCCAACCGGGGGAGGGCACACAGCATCCCGGCTGCCCCGTATCCACACCGGGGGCTCCGCATCCCCGCCGGGAGCGGCCACAGAACATCCCGGACTGCCCCTTCCCCGCCGTGGGGGGGCGCCCGGCACCCCCGCTCCCTCTCCCCCCGGGGGCGGGCTCAGGGCCGCCCATCCCCGTGGCCGCTCGGGTTCCTCCCCGTCCCCGCCCCGCTCCGCTCCGCGCCGCCCGCTGCTCCGCCGCCGCCGCCGCCGCCGCCGCCGCTGCCCGCGCTGGGGGAGCCGCTCCCCGCGGCGTTCCCGGAGGTGAGCGCCCCCGGGGGGGCTGAGGGCTGTGCCGGGGTGCGGGGGATCCCCCGCCGACCCCCCCGCCGCGCAGCCGCCTTCCCGCCGCGGGGCTGCGCCGGGCTTTGTGCGGGAGGGGCGGGGGGGACGCGGCTCCCCCGTAGGGCTCAGTGGGGCTGGAGGGAACGCGGCTCTTCTGTAGGGCTCAGTGGGGCTGGGGGGAACGCGGCTCCCCCGTAGGGCTCAGTGGGGCTGGGGGGAACGCGGCTCTTCTATAGGGCTCAGTGGGGCTGGAGGGGACGCGGCTCTCCTATAGGGCTCAGTGGGGCTGGGGGGAACGCGGCTCTTCTATAGGGCTCAGTGGGGCTGGAGGGGACGCGGCTCTCCTATAGGGCTCAGTGGGGCGGGGGGGACGCGGCTCTCCTATAGGGCTCAGTGGGGCTGGGGGGGACGCGGCTCCCCTATAGGGCTCAGTGGGGCTGGGGGGGACGCGGCTCTTCTATAGGGCTCAGTGGGGCTGGGGGGGACGCGGCTCTCCTGTAGGGCTCAGTGGGGCTTGGGGGGACGCGGCTCTCCTATAGGGCTCAGTGGGGCGGGGGGGACGCGGCTCTCCTATAGGGCTCAGTGGGGCTGGGGGGAACGCGGCTCTTCTATGGGGCTCAGTGTGGCTGGGGGGGACGCGGCTCTCCTATAGGGCTCAGTGGGGCTGGGGGGGACGCGCTCCCCTATAGAGCTCAGTGTGGCGGGGGGGGACGCGGCTCTCCTATAGGGCTCAGTGGGGCTGGGGGGAACGCGGCTCTCCTATAGGGCTCAGTGGGGCTGGAGGGGACGCGGCTCTCCTATAGGGCTCAGTGGGGCTGGAGGGGACGCGGCTCTCCTATAGGGCTCAGTGGGGCTGGAGGGGACGCGGCTCTCCTATAGGGCTCAGTGGGGCTGGGGGGGACGCGGCTCTTCTATAGGGCTCAGTGGGGCTGGGGGGGACGCGGCTCTCCTATAGGGCTCAGTGGGGCTGGGGGGGACGCGGCTCTCCTGTAGGGCTCAGTGGGGCTGGGGGGGGCACGGTGTTGCCATGGGGTTCAGTGGGGCTGGGAGGGGACACACTGTTCTCCCGTGGGGTTCAGTGGGGCGGGGGGCACAGTGATGCCGTGGGGTTCAGTGGGGTTCGATGGGGCTGGGGGGGGACGACACGGCTCTCCTGTGGGTTTCAGTGGGGCTGGGGGAGGCACGGGGATGCTGTGAGGTTCAATGGGATTCAGTGGGGCTGGGGGGGGCACATCTCTTCCATAGGGCTGAATGGGGCTGGGGGGTTGCCGTGGGATGCAGTGGGGTTCGTTGGGGCTGGGGGGACCCATGGCTTTCCCATGGGGTTCAATGGGGCTTACGGGGACACGGGGCTGCCGTGGGGTTCAATAGGGTTCAGTGGGGCTGGTGGGGGCGCGGGGCTGCCGTGGGGTTTGGTAGGGTTCAGTGGCATTGGGGAGGGGTCATGGCTCTCCCATAGGTTTCAGTGGAGTTGAGGAAGAGCGGGAATGCCGTGGGGTGCAGTGGGGCTCAGTGGGGCTGGAGGGGGACACAGCTTTCCCGTGGGATTCAGTGGGGCTTGGGGGATGCACGGGGCTGCCGTGGGGTTCAATGGGGCTGGGGAGGGCATGGGGCTGCCGTGAGATTCTGTGTGGTTGGGGGGGTCATAGCTCTCCCATGGGGTTCAGTGGGGTTGGGGGGGGTCATAGCTCTCCCATGGGGTTCAGTGGGGTTAGGGGGGTTCACAGCTCTCCCATGAGATTCAGTGGGGTTGGGGGGGTTCACGGCTATCCCATGGGGTTCAGTGGGGTTGGGGGGGTTCACAGCTCTCCCATGAGGTTCAATGGGGTTGGGGGGTTAACGGCTCTCCCATGGGGTTCAGTGGGGTTGGGGGAGTTCACAGCTCTCCCAGGAGGTTCAGTGGGTTTTGGGGGGGTCACAGCTCTCCAGTGGTGTTTGGCAGGGCTGAGGCATTCACAGCTCTCCCATGGGCTTCAGTGGGGTTGGGGGGCTTCATGTTTCTCCCATGGGGTTCATTGGGACGGGGGGGCATGTCTCTCCCGTGGGGTTCAGTGGGGTTGGTTTGCTCAGGGTGCTGAGCCGGGGGAGTCGGGGGTGGGTGCCCTCTGCTCACTGCGGGTCCACCAGCCTTGGGGAGGAGCAAGAAGGCAGCACAGGGCTTCCCTGAGTGTTTTCGGGGTGTGGGGGTGTCTTCTGCCCCCGAGGACTCGGCAGGATTGGGGTGCAGCACCCTGGAGCTGGGATGCTCTCACAGCCTCTCCGAGTTAACTGTAGGTGTCAGGCTGGGCGCGCACCGACCGCCGTAATGTCAGACTCCTCATAACGTGCAGAAATGGTGAATTAGGCGCGGGCTGAGCGAGGGCGAGGTGGAACAGACCCAGCTGGGATGGACAGACCCGCTCTCACATCAGGGGCTGATGTGTAGGTTCTGCCCCCTGCTCCCAGAGCTTGCCAATCCAGAGGCACGGGGATCATCGTAGAATCGCTTATTTGGAAAAGACCTTTGAGATCATGGAGTCCAACGGTACCTGTCCACTAACCATATCCCTGAGCACCTCATCTACCCATCTTTTAAACACCTCCAGGGATGGGGACTCGGCCACCTCAGTGGGCAGCCAATCCTGAGAGATTTCTGGGTGCTGCAGACTCAGAGGAGCAGAGATTTGTGCCTGGAGCAGAGATCCCTGGCTTGCTTTCCCTTAAAAAGGTATTCGGATATATTAGGGAGTCGCTCGTTGATGCCTGCCTTGTCCATAACTTCTGTGCTGAGGCTGCCGCCGCGGGCATGGCTCAAGAGGATGGATTTTGTTGTGTGCTGTAGAAAGCTGGCTGCGATCGATAGGCAGTTTCAGCCCCCGACACTGCCTCTCCATTTCTCATGAGCTGATCATGGAGTGGTGAACTAAAACTGAGAGGTGCCAAAATGTGTTCCTGGCCTTACTTGATTTCCCGTTTGCCTGCCCTCGGTTTCCCGTTTGCCTGCCCTTCATCTTCCCCGTGCCCTTGGTGGGTTGGATTTCAGTGGAAACAATTTGGTTCTGAGTCTATTCGAAGAAGTAGGTGTTTTGCTTTCGCTTTTCTGACTTGCTCTTTGATAATAGCCATAAAGTTCCATGCGGTCTTGGGTTTACGGTTGGACTTGATGAGCTTAAAGGTCTTTTCCAACCTAGATGACTCTGTGGTTCTGTGTTCCTTAAGGTCTCCCGTGTATGCGGGCTGGAGATGTTCGCCCTTCGGTATAAGCAGCGATACTGCTTGATGTCGTTTAACCTTACATTATCTTAAGCGTTGCATGACGAGACAGCTCGATTTGTTTACGACCTTGTGATGATGGTGATGATGATGATGATAATTGCTATAAAGCTTCTCATTGTCTGAAGAATCTTTAAATACTGCTCTGTTTCAGGAAGTGCCCCGTATGTGTTTCTTTCGGAGAGGCGCAGGCGTGGATGAGCAGTATTTGATATTAATTATGTTCATTTTGGGCTGGGAGGGCAGGAGCGCTTGGGCACTGGTTCTTTAAGTAGTAATTAGTGGGTGTGACGTCGTAGGGCAGATAAGCTGTTATAGGATCTGCCATGTAAATGATGACCTTTGTTTATATACGTGCAATTACTTGTTTGGAAAATCCATGCTGCGTTGTTTGCATGAGAAGCCTGCGCTGGAGCTGTGACTAAGATCTGTCAGAAGGCGCTTTTATTGCGCAATATTGTTCGGTGGTTGAAACCGTACCGCTTTACCTTGTGCTCGCAGCCCGTGCCAGGTGTGAAGTTACTGCGCTGCATCTACACGCCACGATATCGGTCTTGTGCCATAGTTGGCCGTGAAGGCAGTGGCAGGGTGCTTGGATTTTCTTCTTTCTCCATTATCCCTTTCTCTTTGTTTTTTTTAAAAGAAATGGGGCGTTGAAATGAGTGATTTCGACTGAGCCGCCAGCGTGGTTATTTAAAGCTGCCATAGTTGGTTATGCAATCAGATTAACAAAGGTTGAAATGATCATTCAGCTTTGGGTAAACAAATGATATATATATAACACTGTGGATTTAGGGCGACTGCTTGTATCGGAGAGATGCGCTGCGGCTCGCGTATTGGACCAAACCACAAAGAGTGGAGACAATAACACAGTAAAGAGGTTTTTGGTAAACTTCTCGGGATTATAATGTGCTTACTATTGATTGTCTGTACTCCTGGAGCTTCCGCGGTGCATTAGGTCCTGCCTGCACGCATGGACAAACTTATTTCAGCTTCATTTAGTTGACGGGCGAAGGCTGGCTTTGTGCACAGCTCGCTCGTGCCTGGGATGCTGCGCTGGCTTCGTGCTAATTGCAGTGCAGGTGTTGGCTCGGGGAGGACGACCAGCGCTCAACTGGAAGCTTTTAAAATAAAATAGGAAAAGAAATACAATTCCAGACACGTTTGCTGAAGCTGGCAGCCCCCTCAGCCGGTCCATTATTAGTTGGCTGTTTCGTGTTGTCGTTGTGGAAGCGGCGTTGCTGCAGGAGAGATTTTTAAGGCTCGTCTCCCTCAATCTGCTCCAAGAGGAGGCGATGACGTGTGTGCTGCGCGGCGAAGGTTGATCCTGCTGTATCGGAGGTGAGACCCTGCCGGGGGGAGACGAGAACCGATGTAGAAGGGGGAAGACAGGAGCCTGGGATGAGGGGGAAATAGCTGGCACGCAGGCGGTTGTTTGTCAGCGTTGCAGCAGGGACCTCTCTTGGCTCTGCTGCTCTGGAAGTAGCGTAGCATGGAATATGCCCGCTGTTATTATGGCATGCAATGGTGTCAAGTGTTTGGGGAAAAGGAGGAATAGCTGGCTCCAGGCAGTGTTCCGGAGGTCTTGGCGGAGCCTGAGCCTGTCCAGCCTTCCTCTCGGTCAGGGACAGGTACCCTCAGGGTGCTGCTCTTCCATCCTTTGGCAGAAGATGATGGAACAGCATTACCTTTAGTATGCACGTGAGAAAATATCTTGGAAAGGGTCTTTTTTAATATTATTCTTACTTATTTCCTTGCTGCCTGTGTTCAATTCCATCCAAACCGGCATCTTATTGCAAAGGGATTTCAGAGGTGCAGATATGTAGCGTGCTACTGCCTCGTGTCTGTAACCTGCGACTGATGCACACGAGCGCATTTTGGGTGTGCTGGAACCTGAAGAGGTGCTTTTGGGAACAGGTCATGCTGTTTGGGCTCTCTTATTGCAGGGCGGTCGGAGAGGAGGCGGTGTGGAATGTGATACACAATTTTAAGCCTAATTCTTTTACTGGTGCTCGTCTGCCTCAGCTCCGGTTTATTAACAGGGTGGTATCTTGTCATCTTCAATTTTGTGAATTGAGTAAGAGCACTTATTCTTGGTCAGGGTAGAGGTGTGCCTTGCTTCATATCTTTTCTGACGGGGCCACTTACAGGTGCGTAGGAAAACTGTAACTACAGTTCTCCTCCTCCTTCTAAGTCCTTCTTGCAGTCATCACTCGCAGAAATCTTTGGGCTGGGCGTTTCATTGAGGCTGTTGTGTTTAATAGCCGCTGATGGATTGCGTTCTTGGAGATACCTCATATGTTTTGAGAACCTTTATGGGATGAGTGTCCATAACATCCCGCGTCCGTGAACTTCTGGTGTCGTCGTGCACTCTGGAAAGGATTTTTATGCTTTTTGTTTTACGGCTTGCCATTTGAAGTGCCTGCCCTGTGGTTTTGTCTGAATTCTGAAAGAATATCTTTCTTTTTAGATTTTTACATGGAGAAGTACTGAGTGTGGGGATGTTAACTGATGTATACGAAGATAACTGCTATATGTTTGCAGTAAGGTACGCTCCCAACCCCATTTACTGCTGCCTTTCTTAGACACGTACTGTTGCGTTTAGGGGATTGCATGCAAAAAAATGTTCAAATACAACAATAACGGGATTTCTGCAGCTATACATCCTGTACATAGATAGATTGCAGCAAGTCTTGATTCAGAGCGACTCGGGCGACAAAAGGTTTGCTGTGTGCCAAGGATTGACTTCGACAGTGTTGTTTGAAGTTCTTGCCAAAGCAAATCTGTGTGAGGTATCTGGTACAACACTTTAGGGGACGGGGAAGAATGCGGGGGACAGCATTGAAAAGTTGTACCGAAGAGCTTGAAGTTCAGAAATACAGGTTCCAAGAAGTGCAGCAGCGTCATGCAGTATAAACACGGGCCCTGAATTGTTCTTCAGGTTAGCTTTCAACACGCCATCCTGAGCCGTTTCAGGAGTAAGTGGGTGTTAAAAAGCTGTGGTTTAAATTCCACTTTTCCTTCCTGTGGTAGGGAAGCAGGATCTTCTGGCTGTGAATCAACCTACAGTGTTTGCCTTTGTACTGGTGGTCCAGGAGTCTGTCTGGGTTACAGAGGGGGTTGCGCTGGGTGTCCGTCCTGGTGGGGATGGCAGTTAAGTTTGGTTTATTAGAAGAAGCCCTCCAAAGGTTGGTGATTTATTTGTTACTACGGCAGCTTCTGAAATCCTGTTGATAAAAATGGGTAAAATTTTCATGTTTTCAAAGCAAACAGAAAATCTTCATCTTGTCGTTTCGACTGTTATTCCACTCTTAAGCCCGTAAACTTATGATTAAAGTGGGTGGAATTTCAGTTTACGGGTGGGATCATAGTAGAGAGTGACCAGACAAACGTTTAAAAATAGGCCCTTACATAACGATGCTCGAGACAGCAACAGTACATGCGTATGGATAAGATTGCTGCAACAGAACATTAATCCAACAGCATCCCTTGTCTGCGTGTCCGCCTGACGCTTGCTTCAAAGAAAGGTAATTCTGGAGCGAAGAGACGCAGTGCCAAGGTTTAACTGGAGTATTGGGTCCAGTCCTGAGCAGCCTTTAGGCAGGGCTCTGGATTAGTGGTTTAGAGAAACACATTTTTAAACCAATAGGAGTTCATAATTTGTTGTTTGAAATGGGGAAAACCGTTTTGTGGAGCAGTGTCTGTCTGTGCTTTGAGTTATTTGCAGGGATTCATCTCTCAATGTGTGGTGTGTGCTTAGTAAACCTGAGGGCCTTTTTCTGAGAGTGGAGTTCTATTGCTGATAAAAGAAACCCAAACCAGCGAACGTGTCTGAAAGCATCAGGATCACAGCAGGGTCTTTCCTCCAACTATGGAAGCGGCCTCTGTTTTTCTTCTGTATCTCTAACAGAAAGTAAAGGACTTTATCCATCAAGTTTGGAAAAAGATAAAAATTAAATTCACTTGAAATGTATATTTAATATGAAAAATGTCTCAGGATCTATATATCAGGTAGGAGTTTTCCCAGCAGGGTGTGTTGGGCATTGAGGTTGTAGCTATGTTGTTGCTGACCCAACTTCTAGCCCTGAACGTATCTATAAATACTGTAGCCTCACGCCTTTGACTTGAAACGGTCTGTAGCTGGAATAATTTCATACATCAGGACATGAAAGGACCTTGGTGAACTTGTGCTTTTATAACTAACAAGGAGAAGTTTATCCAGGTTGCCTGATATAGGAATTTATCCGCACAAAGGCAGCTCTTTCTTTGGTGAGAGGGAGGGTCTTGCTTTTTAGGCTTTTCTCCTTAGGATTTTTACCCTATCCCATCTCAAGTTTGTATTAATAAAAGTAAAACAAATTTAATGTGATTATGTGTGTTTGACAGACCTCTGCGTTTTCAACTTGGCTCATTAGATCTGTGGAGCCTGTGCAGTTGAGGGTATTGTGCAGGGAAATAGTTTTTAGGAGGGAGACAGAGAGAAAGGAGCAGATTTCTCTCCCCGCCTTTCTTATGGTGGCAGCAGCATTTGCTGTGCACTTCTCAGGTTTCTGGAGGACAGGCTGATGTCAATGTGTCATTCCTGGGGAAACAGGCTTATTGACGTTTGCCTTCTTGTTCGGAGAATTCCTTTTTAGATTGCCGTTCGGTGAAGTTATGTACATGGGCTGTTTGCACATCTCCACTAGAAAGCAGTCTGAGGGAGGAATCAGCTGGTAAAACAAAACAAATGCTGTCTTTTTAAGGGCTGGTAACGGGCTCTAAGCCCATTTCAGCTCCAGCTTGGAGGGATGACTAAGATGTTTCTCTCTTCTGGCAGTACCCAATTTTGTCTACAGACCTGCTCATCTCAGCTGCCTCTTAAAGGGGATGCAAGTGATGCGCCATAAATGTACCAGCAAGATGCACAGGACTTTGGGCTTTTGTTGCGGGAGGGATTTACCCGGCACGCTATCCCTGGGAAAGCTCCTTCAGCAGCAGCGTGTTCGCTGGAGGAGGCTCTTCAAAGATGTGGTTTGGGCTGCTGCTCGTGGTCAGCCGTGTGATGCTGAAGAACAGGGCACTGTTCCTTGCCTTCCAGTGCAGTCGCGCTGCTTGCGTATGTACAGTAGCTGCGGTCTGGTGGGTGCCTGGAGACTCAGCTTTCTTTTCCAAGCTCTCCTTTTTGCAGGAATGTCAAATAGCAGAACGGGCGCTGCTGAATAAGCCGGGCTGCATCCAGGGAAGCAAATCTGGTGGCTCTCCCCTTCACCCACACAGAAATGCATCGAGGAGGAACTCGTATGAGTACCTCGGGGCCTTTGTTAGCAGGTGAAAGAAAAGCCAACCAGCGTTCTCTAATACAATCTCTGTTATTTTTACCACTCGAAGTTCTTACGGATGTAGTTGGTTTTTTGTAGGATTTATATTTTTAAATTACTCCCTAGTTTTCAGGTGTGGGAACGTATCACTTAAAAGCGTCTGGTCAGTGCTACCAAAATGAAAATCCAAACCTCCCAATGAACAAGCTTTGAGATAATTGAGATAATTGTTGTTTTTCCTCTCCTTAAAAACAAAAGAGGCAGCTGCGTTTGTTCTGCTTTGGTCGTGTCAGATAAGGTATATCTTTGAGATTAAAAAGTCTTGATGCTTGTGGGAGGTGGGAAACGCTTCTTCCTTTTGTCTCAAACCTTGCAGCGAAGGATACTAATTAACCACCAAACAAATTGGGTTTGGGGGAGTTTGCCTTTGCTCTCTCAGTGAGAATGTTTTGTTTGGAAGAGCTGAGCGAACGACACCTGCGGGCGTTCGCATGGAGATAAACCAGCCCCTGGCTGCCCCAAATCTTCTTGTCTCAGTCGGCAGAAATGCGGCAGGAAAGCTTTGGAAATGGCAACAGCCAGTCTGCGTGTTCTGGAGCAGATTGTGTACCGGAGCACGCGGCACAGCCCCGAGCAAAGACGTCAGCAGCGAGGGGGGACTGTGGTCCATCCCCCCGCCGAGAGCCAGGCTCCATCAGCGTGGCAGAGCGGCGAAGGGATGCAGCGCTCAGGGGCAGATGATGCTGATTGTCAGCTCAGAGGATGGGGTTTTGTTTGTTGTTCCTCCCCAACGACAGGAGCTGACTCTGAGGTGGATTTTCCTATAATGAGCGTTCTGCATCTTTGACATTTTGGCAAGAGTGAGACTGTTGCCTAAAAAAAAATGCAATGGAATAAGAAGCCTCAGGCTTAGTAACAGCGTTTAGGAGAATAATAAATGTGCAGGCTTGTGAAACTACGTTTAGTTGTACATTTATTTGGGCGTTTTTTTACAAGCGTAATGGAAAATTATGCACTCGACTCTCTGCTGAGTTGCAGTGGGATTCAAGGGACCTAATTTCCCTAAGACTATGAAAATTCCAGGCTTCGTGATGTAATTTTTGTTTGCTTTTACACTTCTGTGCTGGTCTCTGAGCCTTTTTGCATCCACAGCAAATGCTGCAACAGAAATAGTTTAAAAGCCAGTGATTTGAGAGGAGGAGGAAAAAAAAAAAGCAGGAGCTTCTTAGATGTGTGAGGACTGGATGAAGTAGGATTAATGTGGCGTTAAGGCAGAAATCTGCGGGAGAAGCCCGGTCAAGTGACTGGGTGGAGAAAGGGGGGTTTGTGAAGTCGAAGTCGCTTCTTGAGCCAAGGGGGATCAGGCTGACATCTCTGTGACAGGGGCTTTTGCTTGGCCTCTCCCACAGGCTCCCGGTAGCCGTCATCTGCTTCCCCCACGGCTGCTTGGTGATCTCCGAGCTCGTGCCTTAAAAAACCGCTGGCGATGTGAACAGCTTTCCAGAAGGTCGTTTGAAATTTAATACCACGATTTAACGAGGTTTGCGAGCTACCTGTAACACAAATAGCAGTGCTGACGACTGCTTTTCAATTATTAATTTTCATACAGTGTGTTTTTGGCCATTAAGATGGGTTGTCTATGCAAAGTGGTTCCATAAAATGCAAATTATTAGCTTCTATATGGGTCAGAAAACATTGCATACTCAGTGTAACTCTTGTAGTTAAATAGACTCCTTTGTTAAGCAAACAATTTGAGCGCTGGTTACTCTTAGCAGTGTCAAAAACATACGTGAATTCTTGCTGAGTGTAAATAAAGCGTTCCAGCTTTGAATGATGACTGCAGGATTTGGCTTAGAAGCTCTTTTTCGGGCCACGGGCACAGCCCAAAGCCAGGGGATGTACGTGGCTCTGCTCCTGGAACGGCGTCAGGCTGGAGGATGACTCAGTCACCCCTGCGACTTCCTTCTTGCTCCAGAGAGGTAGTGATTTACTGCACGTCTGTGTCAGCAGTTAATATCCATCCACCCGGCGCTGATTCAGCCGCTCTGAAAGTGGTAGTTAAGGATGCGCGCCCTGTCTTTGCCTGCTCGGTGCCTCCCAGCTCCCTTCACACCCATCAGCTGCGGAGGGTGTAAACAAACACGTAGCCTTTCCTCCCCCGTAGCTCCGAGCCGCGTCGGGCTGCGAGCAGAGATCCTGTTCCTGCAGATGGATGCGAGGGTGCACGCCAGCGTTGAGGTTTGGATGGCATTCCTGTTGAGTCAGGGAAGTTTGGCTGTGCAGAGCCCGCGGGTTTGGTCTTCTGAGGGCGGTGAGGTTGAAGCAAGAGCAAATGTGGCAGAATCAGCACATAGTGCCGTCGTTGCTGGGTGAAAATTGGTCCAAACCCTTCCAGGCCCTGCCCTGGCTTTTCTTTGTAGGCAAAACAGGTTGGGCAGCAGCACAGAACCAAAGGAGACTACAGAGAAGACGATGAAGTTCACCCAGAGCATTCATTAGACGCAAGAGGTTGAGGACTTTTGTTTCTCTGGGGTTTGTGTTGACTTGCACTAAATAAGGAGGGATTTCTTTGTTCCTGTTGTTACGTTTAATGACAGTAAGGCAAGCAGATGTCATGCGGCTGGTTCTGCCCTCCAAAAGATACCCCAGGATGCAAAACCCCACCAGTCTAAAGGTCTGATTTTGAAATGAAGCGTTTGACTTCAGATATACGAATGAGCCAAACAACGCCAAGGGATTGCGATGGAGAACAGCATCCTAGTGACAATACCTCCCCCCGTTTCTTCCACTCTGCTTTCCAAAGGGCAACTGCTGTCCTGGGAAAGCAAATGAAGAACCCGCTTGCTGTATCTTGCCATCACAGCCCTTTTCTTTTTAGTGGAGGGCAAATTCCGAGATAATTGTATTCCTGCATTGTTTTTGCCTAAAGCCAGATGCAGAAGAAACAAATCTCTTTTCTGGGGCATTTTTGCATCAGCGTGTACTTTGAAAAGGCGCGTAGCAGGACTGTTGTTGGCCATAATCGGTGTTAACCTCTTCCTCAGACGTGGTCTCTTGCAAGCAGGAGGCAAGTTTTAATGCAGTGCTTTTGAGAGGCAGAGGTGGGAGGGAAGGTCCCAGGTGAATTAACCGTGCTGAGGAAACTATCCCCAAAAAAATGTGCTGTGGATTTTCTAAGCGTGTGAGATCAGCTCCACTTTCAGTCTTGGTTGTGACTGAATATCCTCAGGAGTAAAAGCCATGGGTCTGAACGGAGGTGGCTCTGAAGACTTGGTAGTTTCTCTTTGGAGGTTGCTACCTGGTAAATGGCGCTGTTCTGTTTGCTGACTGATTCTCATAATGAGTAAATTGGTGACCCCTGTGCTTTTCCAGGCATTCCATTTCCCATTCCTCTCTTCCTTATCTATAATCTTCCATTCTTTCTCTTTACCTCCTGTCAACTCCAGCAACATCTCATGAACGTGTCTGAAATGTGTTTTGTATGGAAAGACCTTTATTGCTTTGAGATGCTGAGGGTGGTTGGGTGTAAGAACAAAAAAAAAGGTAGCATATAAGCTTCACAGTCTGCTGCTTCTGCGCCCATAAAGTCAAACTCTATGAGTTAGACTCGGCATCCATAAGCCGAGCTTCCAAGTGCAAGCCGAGCTGAGATGCTCTGCGTGGGAAAGCTGATCTGGTCTCGGCATCAGGGGGAAAAAAAAACAGTGTTGGAGGAGACCTTTCTGTATCATCAGACTGCACAACTGGTTTTGTATCTTGATTTGAATGTCAAAGGAGGGATGGAAAACAGAAGGTGGGAGTGACTTTGGCCCTGAAGGTAATGTATGCCTCTTAGTGGTAGGGATTGTGAGCTGGCTCGCCACACTCGAGTTCATCCTCGCAGCCTGGTTCTCAGCCAGCACGACTGGTAGGCTCATTCGTTTGGTTCATCGCCGGAGGTACTGCCGGACAGAGTTTAAAATTGATGAAAATTACAGCAGTCCGAGGTGCGGTGTTCGTTGTTACTTCCCTGGGAATTTAGGAGCACCCTCTGGGTGCCGCATTCAGCTGCCTTTAGCAATTCCCCTGGTTTTTATCCTGTTTGCTGCTTTTTACAGCTCTATACCAGAAAGACTTGGATGAAATGCGTGCCAACAAGGGAAATTTTAGGGAATATTGGGAAGAAGTATAAAGGAGGACGAGCATGCAACAGAAAATCAGCTTTAAAGTGTGTGGTAAGGTGGGAAAATACGCTTGCAGATATTGCTGGAATATCAGACAAATTTCACAGTGTAATGAATGGTGCGCTGGGGTGGGAGCTGGGAGGCGACAGCTCTGCTTCCCAATAGGCTGTGGAGCTGCTGTGACTGGAGTTGCCCACCAGGGTCTTTGCAGCCGTGATGGTCTCTTTATGGCATGCAGTGTTGTGGGACTCTGATCTTTTTCTGTGCCTTGTTATCAGAAAAACGGAAACGGGTCCACTTTGATTTTTTTTTTTTCCCCCCAATAAATTGAAATCTGGCTTATTTTTCTAAATCCCTTGGTCAACTTGTACCTCGGTAGCTTAGTTTTGTTCTCGTAACGTATTTGCTTTCCAAATACTATTTTTGTATTCATAGTTACGAAGAAGAATATTTCCTATTGCTTCCTTTGACAGGTACTAATGCAGTCAGCTCAGTCTTGGGGCTGGGGTGTTTATCGCTGATTCTTGGTGGCTTTTGTAGCTGTTCTGTCCCTGCTTGTGCAGGGTGAAGACAGTGCTGATTGATTGATTGCAGGTTTATATTGCTAATAGCTATAAACAAGCAATTCTGACTCATTGGTCATGGAAGACAGAAGTACAATCAAATATTGTGGCTATGTTAATTTGTTTACATATAGGAAAAGTATGTAAATATCGGTTTAGGCACTGTGTGCGCTTGCATTCAATCCCCTGGGGGTAAAACTGAGTATTGCTGAAGTCACGGAGAATTTTGCTGTTGAGCTTCGTAAGTCTGAGATTTAGCTTCTGAGTGTTTCTAGGCACGATGGTTTCTAATACTGTTAAATGCTGTAGAAGAAGGATTCTTGTGGCTTTGCGTTACCATTAAAGCTGTAATCACGGATGTGCGAAAGGACAAAGTAAGCTGAAAACACATCTTTCAGGCTTTCCGATCCCCCTCTTTAGAAGATACGCAGCTCCCTTGCGCATCTGGCTTTTGGTTGTCCCCAAGGCTCAGCTCTCCACTGCTCCCCATCCCTCCCTACAGTCCCGTGTTCCCGCTGGAGCTTGCAAGCACTTTGGGTTTAGCATGAACTGAAAACTAGCATTGAAGAAGTTCAGAGCCTGGTTGGCCACTGTGATGCCCAGCAGAGGAGGGATTACGTGGGCATCATTGGGGGCTTTCTCTTTGCAGCGCTGTGCACGTGGGGTGGGCGAACTCTTGGCATTTCTAGGGTAGGAGCAGAGCCTGGGCATGTTGTTTGGTGGTCGTTACCATCAAGAGTTGGTAGTGATAAGCTGAGAACTGGTGTGGAGAGCGGCAACGGCATGTCTGTTCATAAATGTATTAAACGAGGAGGTGGCGAGGTGGAGGGCTGGAGCTGAAATGTGAAGAGCTAAACAGCTGATGGCACGAGGCTGGGAACGTGCGCAGGAGAAAATGAGACGCTGACTAATGAACCCAAAAGGCACTTGCTGTTGGGAAGGATATTGTCTAAGGGCATGCACGTGCTTTGCATTATGGTCTCAAGGTGTGTGGTTAAGGGGGCAGGAATGATCAAATGCTTCCTTCTCCTGTTCTTCATCTGGTGGGAGTAAAAGCTTTTCGAGCGAGAGGCTCCGAGCTGGAGAAGTTCTCTGTAGGCTGCGATACAGGATGCTGGCCTTCACGTTGCTTTTCCTTTCAGAGGCAGCAGTGGAAGAAATGAGCCTGTCAAAGCAACTGGGACCCAGCCTGCTCCCAGCAGTGTGATGTAACCAGGGGTCACCACATCCTGCAGCTGGGTTTTGGGGTGGTCATCCCTGACACCCAGGTTCTTGTGGGAGGCACCGAGTAGTGCCTGGTTCCTTGTTCACTCTTGTCTTTTAATGGGTGAGATGCGGTTGGACTGGATTCAGCTGGAAGATTTGCTGGTTGAATCCTGCAGAGGACCATCACTGGCTATGGGCAAGGAAGGCGAGGAAGGAAAGAATCTGATCTCCAGTTAAGGTTTTTCTACGGCTCTGAAACATTAAAAATCGGTCAAGAAGGTTGTTAGTATTCCAGCTTTGAACTGTGGTGATTTGACTGAATGCAGTTCACTGGTTCTTCCCATCATCTTTTCCAAATGGAAATGCTAATGTTCCACTTACCAGCACTGTTTTTTCTGATCTCTGGCTGCACTCATTGTTTGTTCCCCAACCTTTCTCTCTTTCTACCACAGATCACGTAGACAACTGGGCTGATGGCAAAGTAGTCATCGCTTGTGTTAGTTCTTTGATTCTCAGCAGTGCTGATTGGTCCTTCGGTGTTTGGAATTGTGAGATGGACAAATAGACAAGTGTGCAAAAGGCAGAGCAACACCAGGAGAAAAAAAACACCTTGTATTTGATTAAAATTAAAATATCTGTGGTGCCTTAACTGCAACTGATCAGGAATGTGTCTTTTGAGGGGAATTAAGGCCTTCACTTGTTGAACTTGGGATGGAGCTCGATGGAGGAAAGCCTGGGCTCGTTGTGGCACTGACATCCTCTTGGGAAAGAAGGGGCAGTGGCCGGCCCTGGAAACACTGCCTGTGGGAATAGCTCAACGCTCGGGATTTTGGTAGCTTTTACTGGTTAGTGGTCCTGCTGACGTGCCAGCTCTGTGGGTTCGGGGCTTATTTGTATTTCTGTTTTACGGCCACTGCCCTGCGTTGCACAGCAGACCTGCAAAACCCAGACCAGCATGAATTTCCGCAGAGTTTCGTGTTGCCACTTGTGTTGGCATGCCGTCTGTTCGACAGTATATTTGGCAGGACACCAAAGAACAGGAGCGATCTTGTAGGCCAGCAGATGTACTGGAGGTAAGGCACCGTGCCTGCTGCAGCGGAGCCCGGTGTCCAAGACTCAGCGCTTTAGTCCTGGTTTGGAGCAGGGAAGTCCGTGTGTGTGGTATCTGCAAAGCCTTAGCAACATGAAGTTGCACCATGGGTGTCTTCTGTATTGGTTTAACATTCTAAAGAGTTTTTAAATATGTAAAATGCTAAACGCACTTTAACCCTCTCACACCTTTGAAGAAGTTCCGTGGTTAACTTTACTTGTAAGTCAAAATGATTTCGTTATGGAGCTTCCTCTTGCCGGCACTAACACCATCTCCCATTTGGGTTTGCTTTTCTTACATTTCCCCTCGATGCGTTACTAATTCTATTATGTTGGTGCAAGGAAACCCTGGATGAGATCAGATGTCCGCCGATCCAGTGGGAGTTGTCCCTGCCCATGGCAGGGGGTTGGAACTGGGTGGGCTTTGAGGTCCCTTCTGACCATGATCCTATGAATACATGTAGGATCTGTGAGTCCTGCGTCGTTCCGTTGTGCTGAGCGTACGGTTGAAGAAGCGTGAGTCTAGCGCCTCGTTAGAGCACTGCTGTTTCTTTTCTGTTTCGGTCTTTCAAACGGGTTCCCACAGTTGTTGTTTGTTTTTTTTTTAATAAGGGAATAGTTTATAAGCTCAGTAGAATGTATTTAGTTTTCTGTGAATACCGGCAAAAATAGAGAACAAGAGACAAATGCAAATGTATAATGAAATACCTGTAAGAAAAGTTCTCCACTCGTGAATTCTGGTTTAAGTGAGTTGAAAGCATGAATTATTTTTCTATATAAGTGTATGTGCATACACTTATATATTTTTTAATCACAGAAACTCCACTTGGTAGTGGTACAAAGTGGTGTTTGGCTGGATTTCGGTGACTGTGGTGCATGACTTGGAGGCAGGTTTGTGGCTGCAGACGCCCACCTGCAGCTCCCACCGCTTCTGCTGCTCACCCCGTACCGCGGGGTGGTGCAAAATCCTATGAGGAAGATAAGCTGCACAAAACACTGATTGCTGCGATACCCATTTCACTATTAACACTGCTTAGTCACTCTGTCTGCTGATGCGCAAGAAATTATATACTCTAAGCAGCAGTGATATAAATGCATGCGAGTCTGAAAAGTGACTCTAAGCAAAGACTCGAGGGTCCGTAGCGTAAGGAATCGCACACACACACACACAAGGTTGGAAAAGACCCATTGGATCATCGAGTCCAACCATTCCTAACACTCCCTAAACCATGTCCCTCAGCACTTCATCCACCCGTTCCTTAAACACCTCCAGGGAAGGTGACTCGACCCCCTCCCTGGGCAGCTGTTCCAGTGCCCGATGACTCTTACTGTGAAGAATTTTTTTCTGATATCCAACCTGAACCTCCCCTGGTGGAGCTTCAGGCCATTCCCCCTTGTCCTGTCCTCTGTCACTTGGGAGAAGAGCCCAGCGCCCTCCTCTCCACAACCTCCTTTCAGGCAGTTGTAGAGAGTAATAAGGTCTCCCCTCAGCCTCCTCTTCTCCAGGCTAAACAACCCCAGCTCTCTCAGCCGCTCCTCGTCAGACGTTCTCCAGCCCCTCACCAGCTTCGTTGCTCTTCTCTGGACACGCTCCAGAGCCTCAGCATCCTTCTTGTGGTGAGGGGCCCAGAACTGAACACAGTATTCGAGGTGCGGTCTCACCAGTGCTGAGTACAGAGGGAGAATCCCCTCCCTGGACCTGCTGGTGACCCCATTTCTGATCCAAGCCAAGATGCCATTGGCCTTCTTGGCCACCTGGGCACACTGCTGGCTCATGTTCACATACTCCTGTGTTCAGGAGTATGTGGTGACTGAAGGTATGTTTGCAAGCTCTAAAGATCTTTGGAGAAGCAGATGGATACCGTGCAAACAGAGCATGGCAGCACCAAGCACTGTGTTTGGTTTCTGCTGGCTCCTCTTGCTTTGCCTTTTCCACCAAAGACCTGCTTGCCCTTAACTTTCACTTTTCGTAACCTTTATAAACATGTTAATTAGCCAAAAGATGTTCCTGCTGACCCCTTTAGAAGTGAAAGCCGATCTAAACACCGGATCCTTGTGTGTGTATCCATGTATTTTGTCTGGGATGATCTACAGAAGTGTAGCTACAGCAGCAAACCTGCCTGAGCATCTCCTGTGGTCTGGAGCTTTGGAAACCCGTCCAGGCTGTGTTTTCGATGTCAGCAATTGCACCGCTCTCTGTGGCTTTCCTTTCTTGTTTGTCAGCTTTAGGAGGGAGCAAACTTGGGCCAAGAGGAGAAGATAAGTGGAGGCTGAAATGAATATTTAAGCGCTTCTAGATTTATTTCACTGACAAATAAAATCGCCTCTTGATTTCTGCAGGAGGAGCGTTCGCCAGAGCCGTGCCAAATACTCCAAAAAAGGAGCCGGAGAATGTTAAGTACAAAGCCCACAGCATTTGATGATGGGAGTTTATTCTGGTTTTTTTCAGTAGTGACTCATCTCCAGAATGATCCATCCATTTCACTGTGTAGATGTAGGGAACAACAAACCTGGCAAAGGTCTCGGGGCCATCTACGAAATGCAATGTCCTGTTCAATTATTGCTTAAAGCGACTGAGTATCTTACGCCCTTAGGCAATTTTGACAGCTGGGCTGGCAAAAGATGTTTGCCGTCAAATCTTGTTCAATTTTTGTTGAACTCCCTGTATTTTTATAAGAGAGTGTGGGACGAGGAAGAAACGGTCGGTGTGATTTTCTTTTACTGGCTGGATAGGATTGTTTTTGAAACCTCGGTGGTGGTTAGGACGTCACTTTTTCCTTTCTGTGTATCGCATCTTTGGCTAACTGACTCGAAAATTAAAGATCAGCATTTCAGCATGTTTTTTTAAGTGCCCCACTTCCCGAGATGGCCGTTTAGAAGGCTGAGGGCTTCCCTCTCCCGTTTTCCTCCTGCCCCTACTCATCGTCCTCTAAAGGCAGCGACAAGTACAAAAACAGGAAAAGGGAATGATAAAGTGTGGGAAGAAAGTGAGCGCTGATTTGGTGATGCCAGAAGGAAGTGGCTTTGACAGCAGCCTTGCTTCTGGTGAAAAATAGACTGGAGGTGAACTGACTCAAAATACTTGGGAAAATGGAGTTTTCCCTCTTGTTAAAATTTTGCTGTGACCTCTTTCTACAAGACTTTTAGTGCGATAACAGAAAGCAGCATTCTTTCTGCTCTGACTCGGCACCGGCACTAGTGTTGTAGCGAACACCTACACAGTATATATGGACTAAGTTATCCAAAGGGTTTGGTAGCGTATCCTCCACATGCAAAAGCAATGGTGATGGAGGCTTCTTAGAAACCGAGTGAAGGACTCTGGCTCCTGCGTGTTGTGCTTCTGCAGTGAAAGCTGCTCCTTTTTCCTTAACCTTGTTTTTTTTTTTGTATCATTCCCCAGATACTGTGAAAATTGAGGGAGTGATATGTATGTTTTTTCTCTCCCATAATATTCCCCCATGGAATTGCTAGAAAATCAGAATTGCATTATATGGCAAAATGTAACGTGGGATGTGAAAGCCTGTTACTGCTTTACTGCCTTTCGAGAGCCGCAGAGACAGTCCCAAGGGCTTGGGAGACTCTCTGGACTCCTCAGTGCTCCTTTCGTGTAGGTGCTGGGTGGTCCAAGAAGATGCATTTTTGACTCTTCCGTGTGATGCTAATGTTTCCCTCTTCAAGAGTAGAGTAATGCTGAGAACGAGCGGTGTCCTTTGGTGCTCTGTGTTCAAATTAATCCACTTGCTATGCAACACCACCACGGTTAATGAGTCCACCGTGAAGGTCTGGGGCAGAGGAGGGAATCTTCCAAAGCCGAGAAGAGCATTGGCCTTAGTTAAGGGTCTGATTAAACAGAGATGGGGCTGTTGCAGGAGTGTTCTGCTGTTTTCTGGTTTCACATTTTGACTGGAAAGCCCCACCTTGAGCGCGAAACTCCAAAACTTTTGGAAAAGACTGTCTGGGTGTGAAGAAATGATACTATAGCAGTTCCTTCCAACAGAGGAGTGTCATCCAGGGGTCCTGCTCCAGGCTTGTTCACCGTGAATACAGTAGTTTTACGTGCTCGTCTCCAAGCAAGGAAGAGCCAAATTATGGGATATGGGCACCTGTGTCTCTAAGCTTTCAGAACTTGTGATGGAGTGACAATAGGTCTTAGATAAGAGACATTTTCTAACAAAAAGAAATGAAACATTGGCAATTATAGTAAGCATATGGGAAGCTATGAAGTTATTTATTAGTAACAGTGTGTCCTCTGGGTTTGTAAAAAGAATTTCTGTTTATAGCAGGGGACAGCTATGTTTACGTGAAGATTAACATGATTTAATGGTTACCAACCAATTACAAGGGAGCTTTCTTTAATAAAATAGCTGCCAGTAAAAATGGAGAAGATCATTTGGGTTGCCTCACTGAGTATTCCCATTACTTTAAAGTGTATCCTACTTTGTGTGGAAACTGTGATGATTTGTACTTGTCTTTATCATCAGGTGTGGAGAATACGGAGTAGGTTGCAGGTATATTCAGTATTTTCCTGTCCAGCCCCAAGTGTCCATCTTTTGGCCAGGAGACTGAGAGAAGATAGTTCATAGTTTTTGAGCATGTCTTTATCTCTCTGTTGTCATTTTGTTGACTTACGATCCTTTTTCCCCTACTTTATCTTAGGAAAATTTAATAAGCTGCCTGGCCAATGCTCTTGTGAAGTTCACGGAGCACATGAAATAGCGGTAGAGCAAACCCATCCACCAGTGAAAATACAGGATCCATGGAACAAGTTGTTTCTGAGAACAGTTGAGTAATTCTTGATTTGATTTTGTTTTGTTTTGCTCTGGTTTCCTGGCTCCCAAATCAGTGTTGAAAAATACCTGCCAACTGTAATTATTTTATTGGAAGTTTAATTCAAGGTCTAATTTTACTGGAAGCCCGAAGGAGGGGAGGAGACCGGAGCTAGAGCAGGGCACCTGACGTTGAGTGATGGCGATGTCAGACATACTTAAGATAAACGAACTACTGTTAATTAAACAAACACACTGCTGCTTTTGGCCCAGCGTGGTGAATGGGCTCCACTAAAGACTGCTTCACTGCTGGTCCAAAAGCCTTTGCTGGTGGTTTTGGTCATCTTTCACCGGCACCTGTTGGCACACGTGTAACTTTGAGCCGCAAGCTGATTATAGTTGAAGTGTGTGTGTTTAAGGGCTTTGACTGAAAAGAAAATCGGTACTACTCAGAGAGGAGATTGAAGTATTAAGCGACTTTAAATATTAACTTTCCGTAGTGGGATTCAGGTTGGCTGTTTCCTGTTGTTAAAAAACTCACTGTCATGCTGATATTTCTTCATCAAACAATCCCAGCATTTCCAGATGGGTCTAATAACACGCTCATGGTCCAAGTTTTCTGTTAAGAAGGAGAAAAAGGAAAGAGAAATGGAAGAAAACCCCACAAGTTTTTGCAGTGAATCACCCCAAAAAGCAGATATTTAATTTCTTTCCCATTCTTGACTTCCTTCCATGGGTGGAGCATCACAGCTGTGCGGGCACGAAGGGGTCGTTTGTTGTGAGACAGGTGAGTTACACATGATGGCGTTGTGTCAAGTGAAACAAAACAGTGATTACTCTTCATGCCTCAGAGGAAGCATCTCTCATTCTTACAGTTTGAGTTTTCTTGATGTTATTCTAGTCATCCCTCTGCAGTTCTCCCTGTGTGCAGGCTGAGCGGCATCCATAGAATCATAAAATAGTTTGGGTTGGAAGGGAACTTAAAGATCATCCAGTTCCAACCCCCTGCCATGGGCAGGGACACCTCCCACTGGATCAGGGTGCTCAAAGCCCCATCCAACCTGGCCTGGAACACCTCCAGGGATGGGGCAGCCACAGCTTCCCTGGGCAACCTGGGCCAGGGCCTCACCACCCTCATCATGAAGAAATTTCTCTTTATGTCCAGTCTAAATCTGCCCCTCTCCAGTTTATCCCCATTGCCCCTCGTCCTATCCCCACAAGCCTTTGTGAACAGCCCCTCCTCAACTTTCCTGTAGCCCCTTCAGGTACTGGAAGGTCGCACTAAGGTCTCCTCAGAGCCTTCTCTTCTCCAGGCTGAACAACCCCAACTCTCTCAGCCTGTCCTCATACGGGAGTTGCATCCATGTTGTGAGTTGCTTCATTGGAAGATCAAACCTGTGTGTCAGATCCACAAATCTTTTGATTCTTCCTGAAGAGCTTAGTTGGCGTATGTGCCTTTGGATTTTGTTATCCATCGCAAAAGCACGTGAGGGAGTTTTAACTGCAGTACCGAAAGTTGCAAAACACTTCTGGAATTAGGCAGACAATAAAGGATTGATGTTTCGGATGTGCCTTGTGTGAAGTATTTACAGAGCTGAAGGGCTGTGGCAGGAGCAGTTAACTTCGTGTTTTAATCGTTTAGGCAAAAATGTTTGGGAATGTCACAGTGGGAAACTGTTTTCCTGTTGTTCTCAGGGGAACATCCCGCCACGCAGTGTGTGTGGGGCAGGACAGTGTCGGGCTGAACACAGCTCCGTGACTGAAGGATCAATAGGTTACATAGGGAATGGGACTCTCTCTGCCCTCATCCCACTTTTTTCTTCAGGGGAAAAAAAACCCCAAACCTATAGTTTTTCTCAAATTTACCTATTGAGAATAAACTTGAGAGGTATTTCTAAACCGCAGGGTTTATCTGATTTGTCTGCTTAGGCAAATCACCGGAATCTGTTTGGGGAAGGAGCCCAGGAGGGTGTCGCTGCCTTTCTTTTAAACTTAAGGTAGATCTCAAAATTAGAGGTTGCTGCAAGTCCCCTCCAGCATGGTTCCTATAATCTGATATTTATGCACTGGAAGCCTGTCTAGACTCTTACCAGTTGTGTTTGTTGCAGCCAATGTCAATCACCGCCTGTCTCTCCTTGTCTCTTTGTGTACATAAGATTCATCTTCATCTGTCTATATCTCCCTTTTCCCCATAAAACTTGCCCAAAAGGCACACCTCCTTTTCCTTGGACGCTGCTCATGCCGGGAGCCCCGCGGTGTCGGAGGACCTGTCTTGCCTGTGGGCACGGGATGCTTGGCCGATGCTACAGACGTGCTGCGCAGACCTCACCTGACTGGATCGGCTTTTAGAAATCCATCTTTCAAGCTGAGGGTGATTCATTGTGTGGAGGGGCTGATCTATTTTAATCTGGAACCTGCTGCAACTATGTTTAGTTTTCTGTTTGCCCATATGGAAAATGGGGGTTGCAGTGCCTTCCACGTTCTCAAAACCGGTCCTGATGCTTCCAACAAACAGGTTTTATAAGGACTGGGTGATCGTTAGTCATAGTGTTGGTTTTAAACCTTTTCTGAGTTTTTTTGGTGGGTTCAGCAGAAGTAAAATTAGTTTCAATAGGAATTGCAAATTGTCTGCTGCTTGACCTTGTAGCCAGTGTTTGTTTATCTTCTAATTTATGCTTTAATGATAGGCGTCTTGGAGGAGACTGCTCTTGCTCCGTGTTTACACAGTGTCCAGCACAGTGGGATTCTTTCCCATGCTACTCCTACGTACTATGAATATTGAAGTAATAATGAAGTTGCATGCAGCGCTCTCTCCTCTCCTGCACAAACTGCTTTGAACTGTTCAACTCTTCTTTTCACCTGCGTTATCTGGAATTGTTTGGAGCTTGTCAGGGCTCTCTGCTCTCTATTTGGTAACAAGAAGTGCTGTTTACTTACATACTGGTAAATCCCCTGTGTTCCACAGCAGCAGAAGCTGGTTTCTGTGTTCTGAGGACTTCAAGAAAACTTGAACAATAACCACTTTTCCCCTTTTTCTTTTCTAAACACTGAAATATTTACTTCTCGTCTTAATCTTGCAGAGCCGTCCTTCACAGAACATGTGTTTAAGAGAGATGACTCCGAAATCTGTAGACAAGGGATTAGAAAGTCAAATCCCAATTTGAAAGGTAGATATATTTATTCTGTGTGTTCACACTTGTTTACAATAGGCGCAGCACTTGGGTTTTGTCTGTCTGTTGCTGCTTCTCCAAGTACTTTGCATATTTAATTAACGGTTTCACGTTGGAATTATTTCACAACCAATTCTTGCTTCCCATTATCGCACTGTGTTTTTTTTTCTGCTGTCATCTGAAACTCTTCCTTTTAAGTACAAGAATTAAGCAAACCCTGGCGATGTTGTATCTGCAGCTGTTTGTGAATGCAGCCTTTGCAGCGTTAAGAGCCTGAACGAGTGCATGTGGTTCTCAATCGCTTTCTTAATAACTGTGCGAATGTCCATCCTTCTGGGATGGAGCACCGCAAAACAGAGCGTGGTGTCCTGCGTCTGTGTAGAAGCTTGTGAAGGAGCTTGGTTATTTTCAGATATCGTTGACCTGCCTGGCAATGCTTTACTCCGATTGCCGTCTGTAGTATTGAAATGAAGTCTCCTCTTTTATTGCCGGTAGGTTTGAACTGTACGTGATGCTGGTTTTCACGAGTGGCTGAAAGCAAAGGCTGATAGCGAGAAGCATATGTCCTTTTTTTTCCGTTTTGCTAAGGAAATATCTTCCTTCCCTTACTTATAAACAAAGCACGTGCACACAAAAGTGGAAGATTTTATTTGCTTTTTGGGACTGGAGGCGTGCTGAAGCAGTGATAATTGGCTTTGTTGGCTTCCCCCCCACCTCTGGTTGGAAGCAACAGAGTATTTTTTTTATTTCTGATTATCTTCAGATCGTGCTCTGTGAAAATTACACTGCCTTTCTCTTCCTGACCCATGGAAGAGCAGATTTCCCTGCTGCTGGATATGTTTTCCCTGGGCTGTGACAGCCTCAGATGCAGCGTTCCTTATCCGTTACTCCTTGGCACTGAGTGTTTGATGGTCCCGATTCCAGCTGTGCGGTACAGCTGGTTTGTGGTAACCACTCTTGTTTATATGAGGGACAGGATGCTAACCCCATAAATCCATCGCCCCAACTAGCCTACTGTTGGGATTTCCCAGTGCAGGTCATCGTGACCTGGAAGCACATCTCGGTTGCATCTGCATCTGGAATCGCTTAGAGCTCATGGAACTAAACTCATGGATTTTAGAAAACAGATGTAAGGAGATGAGGAAGGGATCTAAGAGGAAGTCTTCCCGCCTTTCTCTAGGGAAAGCATCCTCATAATCTTGAAAAAGGTCTTGGCCAAAGCTGCCTTGTGTTTCTAGTGTAAAAGAGAGAAGAGCCAGGACGTCCTGCCAAGCACGCAGAAACCTTCCTCTGCTCCAGATTGCGTTTGACAGGAGCACCCTGCAACGCTTGTGTAGGTTTGAGGTTAGTACAAGGCAGACCATAGAGTTCAGGTTGGTGGGGTTTTCTCCTCACTTGGATTTGAACATTGCTGAATTAGAGTAGCATCCATTTCTACACGTGCCTTTGCAGCCTACAGTCCTTTTTTTCCCACTGAATTCCACACCAGTCGAAAAAGTATAAACGCAGTGTTGTCATTAATGATATGAGTGGGGTCTTAAATTTCTTCATGCGCTGGTTTTGTCCATCAAAACTAGTTAACCTTCCTTTCAGAGGTCTGATATTTCTTCAGCAAGAAGATAATTGAACGGTGTGGGAACACGCTCGCTTTACGACGCTGAAGGGATGCCCCATTGTAAAAGAATCTCAAGTGCGTGTTCAACAACTACAGGCAGATAATATTTTTTAATTTAATAGAGGAGCTCGTTTGAATGTTTTCCCGAGGGAGTGCCGTTTCAGCGAGTAGACCGGTTGCCACACAAGAATTAAAGCACCGCTCTCAGAAAGGAAGCCCCGTATGGATGTCACATTGAGTGAGGATGTCGGAAAGGGTGTGTAGGTATTTGCATTTTCTTTGGATATCGATTCACTGTCCTAGTAGAGTTTTGAAGGAGGCAGAAAGCTAGGGTAGTCCTTGATTGGGCGCGTAAATGTACAGTGATGGGTCTTTATATAGTTTAGGCCATGCTTTGCTGGGAGTTTTTTTTGAAGTTTGCGGAAAGTGAAGGTAATTCTGTGCATTTTTTTACTGTTCCCTTTTGTGACTAAACATTTAAGAAAATATTAAATAGATTAATATGCTGTACTACTATACTGTTCTCTGAATTTTATATCCTCTGGTACTTCAGGGTGTATGTTTTCAAGCCAATCCAAGGATACAGGAAATATTGAACCCTAGAATGCCCGTTTTTTTAACAGAAAGTTAGGAAGTTGTTAGTATTTTCTTCCTCCTCCTCCTCTTGTTCCCCAAACCCCATTCCTGCTGGCAGCAAGCACTTCTTGCTTGTGCCTAGAATCCAAATGCCGCCGTCACAGTCCTTGAATGAGCCTGTACCCCAGCTTTAGAGGGAGCTTCAGGAATTTGAGACGACTTTTAATTTGCAATTTCAATTTATCATTGTCTGTGCAGAGCTTTTATTCCCTGCCCTGCCTTCCTGTTACGTGTTTACTTTTCGCAACTCGAGCGCCTCTGGCTCTGCCGTTGGAGTTACGGCTCTTTTGTAAAGGGAGCAAAGCTGTTTTTGTTGAGTTTGTTTTGGCTTTTTTTTTTTTCCCCCGACGTACAAATTATTTTACAAAGTGGATAATGTGCTGAAAAATACTTGTATGTCTCATACTCAATTATATCTGCATATAGGGCAGACTAGAATTGCTTGCAGAATCACAGCTTACTGTATCAACTCTGAAATCGTTGTTATTCCCAGTGAAAGTGCTGTATTATTACATTAAAAGGTTGTGCCCCTTACCTGTCAGCAGTGATAACCGGCTTGGCCATTATATTCACGGTAATTGTTAAATTATTTATAATCCAACGGGAATAAACTGTGCTATCGTGATGCCTGGTAGGTACAACTTTTTGAAGATTCTGTGTTAAAATATGTTTTACTTAGTCTGCTAAAATTTACTGTTGTTACGGTTTACTGTCCGCGTTCCGATAGTATCGACACCTTTAACTGATGCTCCGTAGCTCTTTGCTTGCCTTTAAGAATACTTGGGATTTTACAAGCTGAACGGGACCTGATGCTTTTGCCCCGAAGAATTTTGACTACAAGCTTTTTTTTTCTTGGCCGAAACCCAGCTTGTTCTTAAAAATTCTATCTGCACTTACACAATGAAAAAAGCTGCATATTTTTCTTGATCTTTTTGTCCAAGTACTAAATAGGTAATTTGTATAAAACCATCAGACTTCAAATGCAGCATATTGCTATTTTAAAGGATATAAGTAGTGTACCGGGTGTTTTTAAATGTCATTTAAAAAAAACTCCTAAAAGAACGAGTCTAACATGTACACAATTCTGTAAGAACATCATTCCTAGGATAGCTGAATCCTTAAAGCTTTAAGCTTCTCTTTGATCCAGGGGATTAGTGAAGATTTCCATTTTTGCATGGCAAATTTTTGGGCTTTTAAAGATGCACGGAACAACCACGTTTTCACGGGAGAAGTTTGGTGTAGTGTAATATTTCTCCCAGTTCTGCTCTGCATGAGTTTGCACGAGCCGTTTCACATGGATTCGAGCTCTGAAACTCCGAGGAGTGCCCTTTCACTGCTTGGTTGCTCAAGAAGATAAAAGTCCACCTGTCTAATGGTCCAGGCTGTCACTTGCTCACTGAGTTAAGTGTTAAAGCAACTTTATTAATGGTGAAGATTTACGATGCAGCCGTCTCTGGAGTCAGTGTTGGTCAAATGCATTTGGGTGGCATTGCAGTAGAATGTATCTCATGTCACAAAGCTGGATCAGAGGCTCTCTGATGAAGGCAAGGTTTCTCTTCACCTGCAGTGAAACAATTAAAACATTTTTGGGTAATAGAATATAATTAGCTGCAGGGAGAACCCCTCAGTCCTAGTGGAATTCCTTTTTTGCCTGTTCTGTGCTAGAAGAGGGATTTTTACGGGGCGTACAGATATGTATAGAAAATCTGCCAAGTTATAACCCATGCTGTGATAAATGTGGTTGATCTCTCGTCACACGCCCGTGAGGATCATAGAATAGTTTGGGTTGGAATGGACCTTAAAGATCATCCAGTTCCAAATCTCCTGCCATGGGCAGGGACACCTCCCACTGGCTCAGGCTGCCCAAGGCCCATCCAACCTGGCCTGGAACACCTCCAAGAATGCTTTTAGGAGACAGGTTCGATCACGATGCAAGTTACGGTGAGAAAGACTGCAGAGACAACAGGAAGAAGGTTTTCAGGTGCAAGGGTTAAAAACAAATGTGAAATAAGAAGAGACAAGACATTAGTGATGATCAGAAGAATAGACGATAGGTGTTTTGTAAGCCAACAACGTCTGTATGTAAGAGAAGGACTGATTTATATCATGTATTCATGGATTTTGGGGTTGTCCTGTGCAGGCATAGGAGTTGGATTTGATGATCTTTGTGAGTCCCTTCCAGCTCGGGTCGTTCTACGTAACTCCAGTTGGTATTTACAGTATAAATTCTGTAACGTGCTTTTAGCCTCTCTTCTGATGATGATTGTGAGCAATGCAAGAATCGCATTGAACAGAGCCAGGCTTCAGCTGTCCAGTGAGCTGTGGCATTATAGAAGCTTTCTCTCAGGCCAGAGCTATTTTAAATTGAAAACCAAACGGTAAAATAGCGTCAGGCAAAAGAAATGCACAAGTAAAGAATAGGAACTGTCTCAAAGGATTATCAAAACCATCCATCTGCTGTTTCTGTGTGTGCTTTAAGAGCTTCAAAAGCAGCGTGGATGTGGTCGACTGGCGCATAGTGGGGATCCCAGTCTGAGCTCAGGTCTCCTGGAGCCACTGCTGGGAGACAAGTTGAGGTAGGTTCTGTTTGCACAGTTGATCACTTTGCAGTTGGTCTTGTTTAGTGCTATGGTTTCTCTTTGTCTTTGATGTACATCCCCAAATCAGCAAAATCAGCGTCCTTTGTTAGAAATTCATTGGTCCTAGTAAAACGAGATGAGCTGCTCTGACATTTGTGGTTGTTAAACTCGGTTTTGGAAATAATCCGCTTCCAACAGGCCATTCCTTTTGGAGCAGCTTCTGCTCTGCATCTGCAGGTGAGACTCGGGGAGGTCCTTGGTGACTATTTCTTCACCTTCAGAAGGGCTGTTGTTGGTAGAGACTAAAGCAACACAATTCAAGATTGTAAAATACATGTGCTGGGAGGCAAATATTTTTGTGCAGAAAGATGCTGTGCGAGAACTTCAGCCAAACTTGACGTGTTCTTTCGTTATCTAAAGCAAGAAAACAAGATGCTGCTCAGCAGATCAGAGCAAAATTTAAAGTGGGGGTAAAAAACGCAAACAAAACAGGAGAAGACCTAAAATAGCTTTTTTTATGATTTCAAGCTGAACTATTCTTGCACTGTGTTACTAGAGGTAGTTGTTTGGCTGCTTATTTTTGGAAGGAATAGGATAGATGGTACTTATCAGTGGCATAAGCAATGTTATTTATTTATTTCATTTTTTCACATGTTTTTCCATCCACTGTAATGTGAAGGTCGGACAGTGGAAGCCTCCCGTTAGGTAAGGATGCTAGCGGTATCTGAAACTCTATCGCACGTTTTTTTTACTGTAGGTTTCTCAGCACTTGTATTTAGTGTTCGTCTCCCACTTTAAAGGCTTTCTTATTGTAGAGTGTGAAAAGTTTTGCCTTGCATGATAAGGATATCCTCAGTGTGTAACAAATGCTTAGTTGTTAAACCACCCCCACCAAACAACCTCTGATCAGCACAATGCTAAAAGTCGCCCTCTTTGTAACAGGTACCAAAACGATGCTCCTGGATAACTGTATTTTAATTAAACCCCGTATTTTTATCAGTTGCGACTGAAGATCTTTGCTCTGCTGCAAGGAGCATCTTGACGCTTGCGTCTGATGCTCAGCCAGCCTGTTAAATGTGTTAAGAGTACTTTATATTTTTAATCTGATGTTTGAAAACAGCATGGCAAGCATAACCCTAAGAGGATGCAGCTATTGCTTTGTTTGGCATTGTGTTGCTGGAATTCTGCTGTGATTTCATAGCCGTTTCTTAACCCGAACCGTTAGAACAAAACTCAGCAGAGGCTGCTGGCTGCTGCTTGGCGTCGAGAAGAAATTACATCAGTCTGAGGGCTGGGGTTGTTTCTGTCAGAAATGAAGTTTTGTGGGTTTACAGAAAATTCATCTTGAGTCGTGGCAAGTCTGGGAGAGTTTGACACGCTCGTGACGCGAGGATTGTGGGCTCGTCCCCCTCCCTGCCTTTCCCATCCTGCAAGCATTTATATCCGTCTCCTTGGAAGAAAGCTGCAGAACAATAGAATATCCTACTTGCTGTAATATAGAAGTGCTGTACAATATTATTTAGGGAGGGAGGTCTCATTTGGATTAATATTAATCAAGTCCCTAGAGGTATAAGTTAAAGGCAATAAATAAACGTAGCTTTTATAGTCGTAGCAAGAATTTGCAACAGTTCTGAGAAGGATTTTTTCAAAACACTGGTAGGATAATTAACAGAAAAATGGCTTTAAAGCTTCCCTTACAGCAACTCTGGAAACCAGTTTTGATGTTTCAGAGATGTTTTCTGTCCTCGAAACAAGCCAGTTTCTAGGAGCTCTAGCACAGAGCGTTATTTAATCTGTTTTTCTGTCTTCCTGACACCACAAGAGGAGGAAATGAGGTAAGGACGGGTCGTTTTAGGAATCGTCGTTTTAGGAATCGTCGTTTGAAATACAAACGTATGTGTCTTTGTGCCAAAGGGAAGGATGTAGAGAGAACATGAGCATGTATTCAGGGATGGTATTCACCGCACGAGCCGCGGTGTTGCAGCCTGGTCGTCTGTAGCACAGCTTCTGCTCGGTCATTCATTCGGTTGGTACTAAATTTGCCCAATTTTACTTTGGAGAGTTGGAAGACACAAATTTTTCTCTCTGAACCAAGTGTTGAGGTGTCCAGGGAAGCTGAAGATGAATAGGCTTTGACCTCTAGCAGGCGGTACTTCTTATGAAACATCTGATGAACGTAAAATGTCTGAGGAGGTAAAAAAAACCAAAAGCCAATCTGGAGTTTTGCTCCAGAGTTTTTTTAGGCTCAAAAGCCAGTCCAAAATACCCTCGAGAACAAGAAATTCAGTTAACTCTTATTGCAGGATGATTGAAAATGTATGGGCTAGTTGTGTGGGAGCAACAGAAGGTGATCCAAGGGGGAAGAATGTGTTGCCTGGAGTCTAGGGAAATGGGAGTAAGGAGTCAGGATTGTTTTTCAGTCCTTTTTGCTCTGTTATTTGATTGCGCCTCCTCATCTATACTACATTGCTTGTTTACAGAGAAAATATCTATTGACAGGGCAGCTCGTGGAATGGGGAAAGCGTAGCATTGAGTTGAAGACTTAATGAAGGGATGTTAGCGAGGAGCTGTCTGGTAGCATAAGCTGACTGTGTTACTGTTGAAGAACATAAATTCTTCCCTGTTAAGAAATGCATCTGAATTGTGCATATGGAGTCTCTCATGCTAAGCATGAAAAATAAATCTTTTTAAGCGAGTTACCCTGAACTGTAGAAACCGGTGAAGAGGAGCTGCAGCTCATAGGTCTGCGCCGTGCACAGAACTCGTGGGCTCTTCAGCCGAGATTATGTAAGAGACGGGCATCATGTGCAAGAACCGTCTTGCATATTATTATGCCACGTAATGACAGCTCCTCCAAGTGTTCTCCACTGATTGAAACTTGCTGTGAAAATGGTGCTATGCCTTCAAGAGGGTTTTGTAGAAATGGTGAGAGATCCACCAAATTCACGGGGTATCAGGGGGAAGCCTTCTGGGAGGACAACCTTTTGACTGTTCATGTGTGTAAACAAAGTGTGTGTGAGGAGGATTGCAAGAGACCATCCGGGTCACCAAAAAAATTCAGTGTCTGTTCTACCTCATCTTGCTTTATCAGTACAAATGAATCTCTTTACTGTTTTGATGGAGGGGTTTTCTAATATATTTTAATTCAATATGCAGAACATCCTGGGGTAAATAATGAATAAAGGCCAAAGGTAAAATATTACGGTGCTGACATACCTTTCTGTGTTATTTTTTGTCACGTTTCACAGTGTTTTCCGAATGCCAACGGTACGTTGTCATTGAGCTGTCTACAGTGAAGCCCGGGTCACAGTCGTACATTATTCCTGCTAATCTGTGTTACCTTGTGCTTGTCAAGATAAGTTTATTCCACTGCCAGGCAGCTTAATTGTCTGGCTTTTCTCCTGCCTCTTGGGATTTCGCAGTTTTCTCTAGTCTTGATTAATTTGCACGATTTAGTGACACCCATCACGTATAGTCCTACCCTGGCCACTGTTTTCTGGAGATGCAGTTTAGCCCATCTTTGTATTTAACAAAGAACGCCCATGCGGGGCTTTGGTTTGTGTTTTTTTGGTTTGTTTTGTTTTTTCTCGGTATTTAAATTTATTACTTATGTGGTTGGAGGGACATTAATGAGGGCTAATTGAAGGCAGGCAGGACCACTTGGTTCTCCTGAGTTAGGCTTTTGCTCTGGAGGAGTTGTTTCCTCGTGCTGACATACAGTAAAGCCTTTTGAGGGTAAACCTGCCCTTGTAAGGATCTCCCATCGCTCCGCTTCCCACCTCTCCGTTTCCCTGTTGAAGACCAGGTGATGATCTAATGTTCCTTCCAAGCCAGAGTTCTGCAGTAAAGTCCCACCATGATGCTGTCAGTGGCTTTTGAACGTTCAGATAACGAGGATGTTTTGTTTATCCCAAGAAACCGAGCGCATCGACCGCTGTGACCGAAGCTAGGTTAAAATGTTTTGATTTACCGCGTTTCCCTGGTTGCTTTTAAACACTGTCATTAATTCAGATTTTAAACAACTTATAAGGCTGATCGATGTGTAATTTTCAAGATCATTCCAGAGTGTTTCCCGCTCCTCCCTCTGGCGAGCTCGCATGGAAAATGGAATATTCTTCCCTAGTAAATTTTAAGTAAGTCAAACATTTAGTGTTTGGGGAGTGGGAAGTGTCACGGGCACATTCTGCACCTCGAACGCTGCCTGTAATGCACCCATTTTAGCTACTGGCTGTGCGTTGGGTGAGAAGCGATCAAGGCAACGTATTTGTTTTATGTCTTCCATTCAATTTACTAAAATAAACAGAGTTTGTTCCTGCTGGAGGTGAGGTTCCTGCCTGCAATCTGCTCGTTGGTGTAGGAGCCCCTTGTTTGGGTTCCCAGCTGTGCCGTCCGTGTCATTGGTATTCCGTGTGGGTGTGTGGCCGCTCGCAGGGAGTGAAACCCTTGGGGCTCGGTGGGGAGATCACCAGCCTGGGCTCCTTTTTCGCTCACAAACCGGGGAGGAAAGCCGACTGCCACGGCAAAAACACAAAAGTGGTGGGTTTTATCATGTAAAAATTGGATTACCCGCTTCCTGGCTTCTGAAAAATTGGTGTGCTCTGAAATCCCAGGCTTGGGTTTTATACACTGATATAGAGGATCCATTAACGTCCTTCTCCGAGTCTGTACTTTGGCTTACATAAAATCAGATCTTGTTTTTGATTCCTAATAAGGCACTTAAGCAGCCTTAAATGAAGATTAATGTTCCATTACCCTTCTGTCAGTTAAGTTATAGACTGAAATGTGCTGGTCACATGCAGATTGATCTTTTGTGTCAAATAATAGCAAAAATCGATACTTTAATTTTGTTTTTTAAACCAGTATATCTACAGGAACGCTTGTTTGCATCAGGTGACGCCGTTGTATTATTGAGTTTCTCTTTGGGCATCTGTGTGTTCCTGGGAAGTGGGTTACCCAGAGCCAGGACGTGAGGCTGTCGGTAAGCCCCGCTTTAAACCCTGGGCTGTGCAAACAGCCCCATTATTACTCCTGTCACATTTAACGTTACCATTTGTCTTTTGAATTTGGAGGCCTGTTTAACATCTTTTTATTCCCTAAAAAAAAAAAAGAGGGGAAACCAAGCCGATAGGGCTTCAGCTTCCGTTCCAGCTGGTACCGTCTGTGCGCGCCGGCTGGCAAACACCCCAGGAGTTGCTGTTCCTAGTTTTGCATCCTGGCTGTATTTAAAGTTTGATCTCTGGTGCTTTCTCAGAAACTCTGTTTTTGGGATGTCTGAAGGGAGTTGTTGGCATTTGGGTAATGAAATCCAGGCAGCAGCTTTGTGTGCCTTCAACGTAGACCCTGGAAGCAATCAGGGTGATTTTTTTCCCTAGGCTTTTGCTGCTTTATTTCTTCACTGGGTGATGCTGACGGCTGTGCCACAGCCAGCACGGGCTGACTTAGCCCTGTGAAAGTCATCCAAGTGACGTGATTCACATTAGCTGAGAACCCCGTAGAAAAGAAAGTTTATTTGCTTAATTCCTTCGCCCTTATACTTTTAATTTCTTTCACTCAACTGGGCTGTCAAAGTCAGAGAGTTCTCAAGCAACTCCATCACTTCTTCCCTTATTGCCACGGCATTTTTCTCCTTCCCCAGTGTTTTTGGGGGTCTTGAGATGGTCTTTTCCATCCCAGGAAGCAGTCGATCATTGCCTTAATCTTGCTGCGAGGAGGTGGGATAGCACTGGTAACAGAAAGCTGATTTCATAGAATCACAGAATAGTTTCCGTTGAAGGGGGACCTTAAGGGTCATCTAGTTCGAGCGCCCCTGCCGTGGTCAGGGACACCTCCCACTGGATCAGGCTGCCCAAGGCCCATCCAACCTGGCCTTGGACACTTCCAGGGATCATCTGGTCCCTCGGATCGTCTTTGTAGCCTCCTCTGGACCTGTTCCAACAGCTCCATCTCCTTCTTATGTTGAGGATTCCAGAACTGGACCCAATCCTTCAGACGAGGTCTCACAGGAGGGGAACAGAGGGGCAGAATCCCCTCCCTCCCTGCTGGCCACACTGCTTTGGATGCAGCCCAGGACACGGTTGGTTTCTGGGCTGCGAGCGCATGTTGCCGGCTCATGTCGAGCTTCTCGTCAACCAGCACCCCAAGTCCTTCTCTGCAGGGCTGCTCTCAATCATATCCTCCCCCATCTTGTATTGGAACCGCGGATTGCCCTGACACGGATGTAGGACCTTGCACTTGGCCTTGTTGAACCTCATTGCTTATCAAAACTGCTTCTCACGCTGCTTGGTTTCCTTGTGAGCTCATACGACAGGGTTCAAACCGAGCTTTCCTTCCTCCGTCTGCAGTTAAAGCATTTTTGCTCTCTGCACTGTGGGAATTTGATGTATTGAAAAACCTCTTCCAGGGTGGCAATGGCTGTGTCATAAATAGGAAAGCCACCAGTTTCATCGCACAGCAAAATAATGCGATGAGAGAGTGTTCCGTTACAGCAAGGTGTTTATCAGGAAGGAGAGTGAGATGATTTCCAAGCAGAGTGCCCTGATTTTTTTTCTTTTTGGTTTTAAGCTTTACAGTGACTTTGGAAACCTGAGCACTTAGATTTTAATTCCCTTTTAGCCAAGAGATTGGGCAGGAAGAAATACATGGCAATTTTTAGGTTTTCTTTCAATACATCTTAAAACTTGGTCTTCAAAGCGGTGATGGTCACTAAGAGGATTCTCCACGTTGGTGCATGAGAAGGTGCGGCCGTAACAGCCTTTGCAAACAGAACGTCTTCTCCCCAAGTCTTTCTGCACAAAGCCTCGATGAAGCAGAAATACTATTTCTGTCCTCGCTCTTTTTTAGCTTCAGTCTCTTGCATTGGTTTTCTGAATTTAGTCTTTGGAGTTTCAAAGATCTGAACTTCACCTCAATGAAGTACGGTTTATTTATGAGCGCTGACATATGTATTCCATGATTCACTGTAGATGACAAAACAGTGGCTATTCGTCATGTAATTTTTTAATTATAAAAAGCGCGTTCAAAGAGAAACAAGGTAAAGAGAGAAGAATCCTGTTATTAGCTTCTGGAATTGATGCTTTTCCGCTGTCTCTACCCTAATGACGTTTTTTTGCAGTGGGCTGTAGGCACCTTTAAATAGTCTTTAAATATGATTGGTACGAGCTCAGCTACAGCATCGTAATTCAGTTGCGCAGAACTTGCTTATAACATGAGGATGGAAAAATCCAGTAATCCTGCCTGAAGGATTTACGGTGTTTTGGTGCGTATCGCTCTGGAAGCTGATTTTCATGAGGCTGTGTTTATCAGTTGCCTGGCCGCGTGTGATTTACAGGTGCTATAAATGACGCCAGCATTTACAGTTAGGTTGTTTGGAGTTAAATGCTCTTCTAGGGAACTGGACTCCGTGGTGTGGTTTCCATATGAATAACGTCAAACCAGTTTGCAGTACAGGGCTTTTGCTCAGCCGTGAACATCCACGTTCGTGGGATTGGGAAGGAGCGCAGGACCTTGTGCAGCACTGGTTTATACTCGGGGCCGTGTAGCTGCACTGTTTAAAAGCTGAGGTTGTGTGGTACAATCGCATTGTTTAGAAAAAGGAAAAAAAGAATGTTTTTATTGTGTATTCTTTTAGCGTTGCGAAAGAGAAAGCCAAGATTAGAGAGCTGGATGGGACTCGGCGTGTGGTATTAAAATGTTCATGGTGCTGTCTTAGGAAAGAAAAAAGGTAAAAAAAAACCCCAAACCAACAAAACAGATTTTATTAAAAAAAATTAACCAAGTGGGATTTGAGGAACCTTTGGGTGAGCTTTCTGTCTGTCCCATGGGCTGAAGGATTTTGCTAGTCATCCAAACCCAGTTTTTGTTGGCTGGCTCGGTGTCAGCTCTGCACCCCAACAAGAGAGCTGCTTCAGGTGCTTCACCCTACTTTGCTCTGATGGGAATGGTTTTGTTAAGCTTCTGGTAAACTCTAACTTTGAGTGTTGGCTTTAGGAGAAGTACTACAGCTTGCAATACTTTGACAGTCCTATCTTCCTTTCCTTTCCTTTCCTTTCCTTTCCTTTCCTTTCCTTTCCTTTCCTTTCCTTTCCTTTCCTTTCCTTTCCTTTCCTTTCCTTTCCTTTCCTTTCCTTTCCTTTCCTTTCCTTTCCTTTCCTTTCCTTTCCTTTCCTTTCCTTTCCTTTCCTTTCCTTTCCTTTCCTTTCCTTTCCTTTCCTTTCCTTTCCTTTCCTTTCCTTTCCTTTCCTTTCCTTTCCTTTCCTTTCCTTTCCTTTCCTTTCCAATATCAAATTCAATGTGTTTTTTTTAGTTTGGTCTCAGTATTGCTTTCCTAATGTAACAAAAACACAGCCAAGAGCCCCTGCCTGCTGTTAAGAGTTCATAAACGTATTTTTTTTTCTAATTTTAAACCAAAATCCTTCTCACGCTTGAAGCTAAAAGGGGGAGAGGAAGGTTATTAAGGCATCGCAGAGTTTACTCGCAGGAAAGCAGCTGCTATTTTCATGTGCAAAAAGCTAAATGTAGGAGTAAAAGGGCCAAGAAGCTGAACGTCGTACAGCTGTCGGTTGGCTGCGTTGTAACTCTGGATGCAGCTGCCTTCAGGTTTCACTGTCGCAAGGAGTTGTGGACGCTGGGTGGTGAAATGGTCCTGCTGGTCCTGAGCTGGGTGAGCACCACGAGCCTGCAGAGCCGGAGGGGGAGACGATCCAGCTCGGCAGGTTATCAGTTAGTCCTTGCTGGACTGTGCGAAGGGGATAACGACAGCGTAGAGCAAGAACAAAGAAATGAAATTTAACCAACGCTACCATACTTCTCAAATTAATAAATATGCCAGGGATAAAGGCTTTGAGATGAGTCCCTGAGGAAGGTGACGCAGTCGTATGACATCCTTCTAGAGGGGTTATCAAAAACCCCAAACAATGCCATGCGGTTGAGTATAAGCACTGTTGAAATGTGACCATTTTCCTGTAGCTTCTGCACAAATATCAGTAGTAGGCCAAAATATTTTAGGTTTGAAGGCTGCTGAGATGGATTTAGGGATTCTTTGTGGCTGTGTGGAGAGGGATGTGTTGTTTCTTGGCCCCTTATGCCAGCAACAGTATCCGATAACTAAGGCCTTGAGCATCTTAGTGGAGTGGACGTTCAATAGGAAAAGGAGCAATATTTGAGTATTTTAATAACAAAGTGAGGAGAGTTTGTTGTGGGCAGAAGGCAAAGGAGTGAAAATAGCTCTTGGGGGCCCAGCTCAAATTCTCGAGGAAGAGGTAGAAGTTGTTTAGATGGCTGACTGGGAAATGTAGAGCTGTATTCAGCTGCGCATTGTCAGCACAGTTCTCAAGGAACTAACCTCTCTGCCTCTGTTTCTTGCAGCCTGTGCCTCTTCCCACGTGTAGATGTGGCACTTAGGGACATGGTTTAGCGGTGGTGTTGGGAGTGTTGAGTTTATGGTTGGACTTGATGATCTTAAAGGTCTTTTCCAACCTAAATGATTCTGTGATTCAAGGATACTTCAGTACAAAGACCTGCTTGGAGCATAGCAGAAGAAAGTGGAGACTAGTTCTGAACCAGGGTTGTCCTTCTGGTCTCGAGATAATGAAAAAGGTGCCGTGGCTGAAATTTCCTCGTGTCTATGGTTGCTGTCCTTGGGTATGAATGAGAGACTCAGTGGAGAGCTAGCTTGGGTGATGTATTTGCATCCTCGGAGCGTTACCTGCTCAGCCCCTGCTCAAAGCCAGACAAATAGCTTATGTACGCGTATGCTTCTGCCTTTCCTGAGCCTTCTCAGTCTTTTGTAATCCGCATTTCTGTTATCTTCAGGGCACCTGTATTATTTTGTTCAACTCTTGCAAATCGAACAGTGTTGCATTAACTTTCCTTGCCATCAGTTTTCTCTTCCTGGGTGAGCATCTGCTGAGCTTCAGCAGTTTTGTGTATCTGCGCTGGCATATTTTGGTGTTAGTTATCCACAAGAGTTATTATCCTGTAGCCGTTTGCATTGTTCTGGCAGCACGATTCTTAAAAAATTCCTGTTATGCTTCAATTCCTACTAATTGTATTCAATGCCATTTGGAGCTGTTTCCCAATTATTTATTACACGTCCTCTGCTCCTATAGCTGAGCAGAATGCATTTTTTTTTTCCCCTGCTTGGTAGGAGTTTCTCTCCTTGCTTTGACTCCTGTGAAGCTGTAATGTTTTCAGCTGTTTTTTTTTCCCCCTCTGTTCTATTCATGCGTTGGTTTGGCTGAAAAATCCCAGGGGGAGCTCGGCTGTGTGGCCAGGCGGCTGTGAGGGGGCGTGGGAGAACGCTTCATTTGCCGTTTTCTTTCAGGATTATTTCCTCCGGTTTGTACGTGCTCAGTTGTACACCTTTCACAACTGCAGGACCTCAAGCCAGCAATTCATCTCCCTGACTTTAGAAGCTGCCGTTAGACTACTGTGTGACCTTCCGCTCCTCCCTGGATCGTAGAATCATAGAATAGTTTGGGTTGGAAGGGACCTTAAAGCCCATCCAGTTCCAACCCCCTGCCATGGGCAGGGACATGTCCCATGAGACGAGGTGTTCCAAGGCCCATCCAACCTGGCCTGGAACCCCTCCAGGGATGGGGCAGCCACAGCTTCCCTGGGCAACCTGGGCCCGGGCCTCACCACCCTCATGGTGAAGAAATTCCTCCTTATATCCAGTCTCAATCTGCCCCTCTCCCGTTTATCCGCGTTGTCCCTCGTTGGGGCAGCCTGATCCAGTGGGAAGAAGTCACTGGAAGAAGTGTGACTGCAAGAATTTTTTGGCTCATTTTGCTCATCTTAACTGTTGACAAAGGCTTGGAGTGATAGGACGAGGGGCGGTGGATATAAACTGGAGAGGGGCAGATTTAGACTGGACATAAGGAGGAATTTCTTCACCATGAGGGTGGTGAGGCCCTGGCCCAGGTTGCCCAGGGAAGGTGTGGCTGCCCCATCCCTGGAGGTGTTCCAGGCCAGGTTGGATGGGCCTTGGGCAGCCTGAGCCAGTGGGAGGTGTCCCTGCCCATGGCAGGGGGTTGGAACTGGATGGGCTTTAAGGTCCCTTCCAACCCAAACTATTCTATGATTCGATGATTCTAAATAAAGGCAAGAGCCTCTCCCCAAAGCTGTGATTCCAGTGAGCTCCTAAACCTCTGTGGAGGGAAGGGAGTAAGGGAATGGTTTTCCACAAGCACTCGGCCTCCAGTGGGATGTCCAGAAGCGCCTGTGCTGGATGGGGAGACGCGATCAAAGCAAGGGATGGATCACAGCGGGTTTTACTGGAGCAGTGACACGTTGCTTTTCCTCCCCGTGGCCCAGCTCCTCTCTTGCCGGTGTTTTTTCAGCTGCCCGTCGTTGGGCAGAGGTTGCCACTGCTCCCTTGCTCCTGCTTTCTCGGCTGCCCTTCCAGCTCGAGTTTCCAAGGGATAACCCATGCAGTGGGATGTGGTGGGATGTCAGAGGGGATATCATGTAGGGCTCTTGGGTCAAACCAAACCAACGCAACCCTTCAGGTGCTGTGTCCTTCAACACCAAAAGCCCTGTTTTCTCCTTGATCCTGAGGACTAACCCTGCGAAGCAGGAGGAAGCAGTTGAACATGTAGTTTTGGGAATTGAAGTTGTGGTGCGCATCCATATTACCCTATTTTGTGCCACCTACATGGGACTGCTGTGGGAAATGCCCAGAAATGCATTTAAAGAATCCCTGGTGGAAATCTTGAATCCTCTACCGTTGCTCACAAAAGCCGGGAGTAAAATGAGCTCCTTTGTTAGCTTCTGTCATTAATTTTACCTGATGATTTTTAGCGAGACCGTAGCTGTGGTTTCAGCCATGGAAGAGGCAGCACATCTTCTGTCATTTAAGTGTTATTGGCTTAGTGAAGAAAAATTTCTTCTTTCTGCAACTCGTCTCCAAGAAAAGGAGATCCCTTTAAATTGTTTTACGCTTTAATTGCACAGAAACAGCAGAAGTGCATATGGCAAATGCTTCCTTGCTGACACATTAGCAGCCGGTCCCTGGCATCTCAGCCCCTTGGCTTCTGCATAGCTGAGCTGGTTTGTTTAATTTCAACTGAAGTGGCACATGAAGTAGCTCCTGCCCTCACTCTTTGGGTAGAAAATGCCTGGGAAGCACCCTGGGATGCAGCTTTGGAGCTCTGTAGTGCTGCAGGACAGCCAGCAGGCTGCTAATCTCCCTCTGCAGTCATAAATTTGGCCAAATTTGCTGTTTGACCAAACTTACCAGGGACAAGGAAAGGTCTCTGCGTGAATGCTGGAAGCGCACAGCATATCTGGAGAGCGTATGTTCAAGGCAGATGTTGTAGAACAGTCGGGAGGGACCCAAAGTGCTTTCTCAAGGTGAGGTGGGATAATCCCGCGCTGTATGGTTGGAGGCGACTGCGTGGGGAGAGAGATTCATTTCTGTTGTATTTGCAGTTGTGATTCATTGATACGATTGGAGATGGGGGGAGACGATGGGATCTGTCATCTAATTTTTGTACATTTTCAAGGATTTTCCAGGATTTTCTCAGTCAGCTGCTTGGGGGGCTTTTAACTGTAGAGCCAGTAGGATAGATCAATGGGTCTGAAGGGGGGTGAGACCCTGGAAAGGTACAGATAATTGCATTAAAAATAATCAGCAGAAGTGCTTATTGCAAACAAAAGAAAAGAGGGTGCTGGTGGATGAGAAGCTCAACGTGAGCCAGCAACTCGCAGCTCGGAAAGCCCAACATATCCTGGGCGGCATCCAAAGCGGTGGGGGGATTCTCCACCTCTGCTCCGCTTTCATGAGACCTCACTTGGAGCCCTGCATTCAGTTCTGGAGTACCGAGCACAGGAAGGACATGGAGATGTTGGAGCGAGTTCAGAGGAGGCCACGGAGCTGGTTGGAGAGGTGGAGCACCTCCTGTATGAGGACAGGCTGAGAGAGTTGGGATCGTTCAGCCTGGAGAAGAGAAGGCTCCGAGGAGACCTTAGAGCAGCTTCCAGTACTGAGAGGGTCTCCAGGAAAGCTGGAGAGGGGCTCTTGAACAGGGAGGGCAGGGATAGGACATGGGGAACAGTTTTGAGCTGAAAGAGGGGAGATTGAGATGAGGTCTTAGGAAGAAATGTTTTGCTGTGAGAGTGGGGAGGCCCTCAGGTTGCCCAGAGCAGTGGTGGCTGCCCCATCCCTGGAGGTGCTCAGGGCCAGGTTGGATGGGGCTCGGAGCCCCTGATCCAGTGGGAGGTGATCCAGGGGGTGGATCTAGATGGGCTTTAAGGCCCCTTCCAACCCAAACCTTTCTGTGACTCTATGAAAATAAGAGGCTAATTTTGCTGATAAAAAGGTAAGATAAGCCTCAGCGGGACAAAGTCTGCCCTGTAATAGAACAAAAATCCTAATGATATGAATTAGCAGCATTAATTCAAATCAGGCCCTCCCTGATGGGAAAAAACTAGGTAGACGAGCTTCTGTGGTTTCTCTGTCGGGTCTCTTGAGCTGTCAAATTGCAGTGTTCTTCTGTGCTCTTTGAGAAGTGAATGCTTCAAATAGAATTTCTGCTGAGCGTGGCTTCCCAAGAGAGGACACGTGCAAACTGCAGTGCCCCCACCCAGCCAGGTAACTGGGCTGGTTTTGGTTGTCGAGGTTGTTTTTAGTGCAGCATGAGTAAAATGCTGTAAGACCGCGATGCGTTTTCTCTTCATTTCCTTGGGTGTTATTGATTTTATAGCGCTTCTCTTATTCTTCTCCCTTTCAGCACGATTACTGCTGTGTTTGCTCACTGGCTGGAACAGCGTGTTTCCAATAGGATGCTGAAATATAATTATAAACACAGAAGTTTTGCATCGGAGAGACAAACAGTTCATAGAAGGGGATAAAATCCCTAATTTCATGGCTATTGATATCAACAGGCGGAGGGAACGTGTTCTGCCTGGGGGTTTGAAGCAGCACAGCATCGCTACTCTCTTTGGCTTTTCTTTTTCCCCCTTCTGGTATTTAGTGTTTGCAGCTCTCGTTCTGCTATAACCTTGCCCTGTTCTTTTAGCAAGTCAGTGGGTTGGTTTTCAGTGTAATTGTGCTATTCACCAGCAACGCTGGGGCGAATGATTTGAAAAAGGAGAAACAAAAGTTTATATGAGGTATATATGTTTACGTCTTTTTCTCACTCCCCCTCTTAGGCCATTGGTGCACTTCAGAGGCAAAAGGTCTGTCTTTTGGGCTCAAAACTGCCTTTTGGCAGTTGAAAATAACCCCAAAAGCCATCTTTTCTGGCAGAAGTTGTGTTAGGGTGAAGGGATGTCACTGTAGGGACTCCCAGATGCTGATTTCCAGTGACCCTCATGGAAGTTAAATTCAGAAGGCATTGCTGCTTTCTTCTTTTGGCAAACAAAATCAAACGAAAATCAAACAGGACTGATTCTTATAGGAAATAAGTGTAATTAATAGCAGCCAAGTCCTTGGGTTCTGCCTGGACTCGGTTGCATTACAGGTAGACAGTGTGTGGTTTTTCTTTGTAGCTTAGTTTTTCTTCATGGTTGCACAGAGCTCCTTGCTTTGATCACATGAGCTTTGTGAAATTTTAACCTGATTTCCTGTGTGGTCAACACGGAAGGAAACTTTTAGATGTATCAGCAGCCTGAAGATGCTGAAAGATTGGTTATTGCAGTACAATAAAGATGAAAACAAACACACCTGTGGTAAGAGAAGAATTAACACACGTTCGTTGTGAGACACTTAACTGTTTGGTTTTCAACTGTGGAAGCAAAATGCGTTTTGTCGAGGTTTCAGGCTTGGATGCGACTGTCAGAAACAAGAGGCGAGGGCATGACGAGTGGATTAATGAAGTGTTGAAAGAGCTGGGAAAAGAAAAAGCACAATATAGACATGCCTCAAAAAGGAGGAATTACTTAACGTTTCCTCTGTTTGGGAATTGAGCTCCCTTTTTTCTAGTTGGGGTACACAGCACAGCATCTGAGAGCGCCTGTAGTCTTCTCTTGACCCGCGAGTAAGATGTTAATCTTAACCCTGCCGCATTTAATTTGGGGGTGGTGTAGACACTTTTGATCTGCCGGAGAGATTGTTCTCACTAGCGTTTTGCAGATTGGAGCTTGTAAATTGCCTCTCAAATCTCGATAATTAATGATGGTGGGTGGTGAACATGAACTGCAAATGGTTTGAGGTTTTCTTATTCTTTTTATTTTTGGCTTCTAAAGAGCTGTGTGCCCCACAAATGCTCAGGAAGACAAAAGGGAAAAAAAAATCTATTTGTGCAAAAGTGGGGGAGGAGGGGGAACGGATGCGTTATTCTGCTGCCATTTGAAGTACTGCGTTTCATGTCCTCAAAACCCACTGCAGGCATCCATCCTATCGAATAAGGACCAGCGTCTTGTTCCTGAGCGATACCCAAACCTCGTCGCTCTGGGCTTCCATACTCGGGCAAGGGAGGATTCCCCCAGGCTGGGGCAGCACTGGGTCCTATACCTCAGATTTCATCTCTTGTAAAATTAATGCTGCTTCTCGCTCTCTCGTTTCAAATCCTCTGCTAATTCTGGCTTGTGTTAGTTTTCCTTGTTGCAGTATCATCTGTCTCGCTGCACTACATTAACAGTAGTCCAAGAAATGAGCCTGGAAATGTGTGTTGGACTTCACCTTGGAGGTCACTTTGGAGTAGCTTTCTCAGCCCAGTTTATTGGCACCAGCAAATATTGCCTCCGCAATCCCAGTATTAGTCACATAGTTTTTTTTCTGATAGTGCTGTGATTACTCTTCTTTAAAGTAAAAGGTAGAACTTCCAGTTCCCATATTCCCATTAGTTTCCTTGAGTCGCAGCATGCCTTTGAACGTGACCGTATTTTTAGTGAGGTTGGCGTGTGCTGCCGAGATACTGCAGGAGAGATTTGACTGTGGATATGGGTTTTTTCCCCTCCCCTAAAGAGCTTTATCCTTTTGCATTCACATTCTGCTCCTTTCTCGCTCTTGATTGCTTCCACAGCTCGCCGGTCCTGGGTGACGGGACCAGCACCCTCCAGGGGACTCATCAGTGATGAACTCTTTTGCAATTTGGTTTGCTGCGTGTTGGCTGGGCATAAAACTTCACCAAAAAAAACCCCTCCCCACACCCAACCCACTGCTATGTTATGAAATACATTTGGGTTTTATTACTAAGCAGCTGTTTCCCTTTTGTAAGTGGTCCCTGAGAGACAGAAGGAGGAAAAAAGAGGAAAAAGAGTCAACTATGGCAACAGTGTGATCCATTCCACAGGTTCTTTGTGAGCGCGGATCTGGGTTTCTGTGACAGAGATGCTCGCTGTGTGGCACGCACAGTGATTTCCCCCCCTACAACCTGTTAGCGGTCCCACGGATGCACCTCCTTGTCTTTTCTGGGGTGACACTGGCTCTCCCCTTGCTCTTTGCCCCAGAGCTGCCCACATCCTTTTCCTCGAGATATAATTGGTTCTATTTTAAATCACCAATTGAAGTTACTGTTTCCGGGCTCTGTTTTCCTTGAGGCTCCTACTTATATCCAAAATCTCAAACAGGGAGTCTCTGGCGAAAAACTTGATCGTTTTTACCCCATCCTTTGTTTCAGCTGTTTTTTTAAAAGCTATTGTCTTTAAGCAAATTTGCATCCTTTAAGAAAATGAGTCCCCGTTTAATTTCCAGCCCGGTTAGCGCTTCCCCTTGCCAGCTTGCTGTTTCTCCTCCATCTCCCACACCTCCGCCTGTCTTGCTGCGCCTCCTGAGCAACCACAGCGTGGCTGATGCTCAAAATCCTCATTTCTTACCCCAAAAGCAAGACGAAGCCCTGTTACCATGATGCAGGCTGTTGTGCTGGTTGGGCACACGTGAAGATGCCGGCCGTGACCCTCACCGCGTTGCTAAAACTTCCGAACAGCTAATATAGTTTATATAAAGCAAGCGTGTTGGTATTTACGCCACGTGGCGTTGTAATGAGGAATGCGCGCAGAGGGATTGTGAGAGCGATGTTGTTTCTTAGCAGGGCTATACCTTTGTCTCTACACCTGACAAGCAGATGCTTTAAAAGAGTTGAATTTGGATAGTTTGGATCTCCTTAGCGATTGCTTGAGGAAGCAGATAACTTCCCTAGCATAGTACTGACTTTTGCTGCAAAACCTAGCTTTTCTTTTCTGTTTTCTGGTGTAAAAAAATCAAATTATGGAATCGTATAGGCTTAAAAAAATAGCTCACGGGGGTCTGCTCACTCCCACTAATAGCGTGGATACCTGGCGTAAAATCCTCTGCTTTCAGGTGGGCTGTGGCTAAAGGAGAAGAGAGGGACCAGGTAAATAGAAATTTGTGCTCATGCTCATATAAGAGGAAGGAAAAAAGGAGAAAGCACGTGGGGGAATATACCGGGCATAAAGAAAAGTGCACGTAGAGGTGTGATGTGGTGAGTTAGGGGTTCAGAGCAAGGACTGAGCACATAGACAAGGTGCACTTTGCCTGGAACGGAGTGGTTAAATGGAGAAAAGCATGTTTCTGTGCTGTGCAAGACGAAAGGTGGGAGCTGCTCTGTGAGTAAGAGGTGGTTCTGTACCCAGAGGGCTTCCTCTCGCGTGGGAAAAGCCGCGTGTCGGAGGACCTGTGGCCGCAGGGCCAGAAGCAGAATCGCTCTCAGCCGGGTTGGCCACATCCTTGTTTCTGTGGCTGTGGGGATGGGCAGGAAAATCCCTCCTATTCCATGTCCTGGTGCGTCACAGTGCTGCCTCGGCATGGGCAGGCGTGACCTTCATGCTGAGCACGTAGGGAACAGAGCTCGAAAGGTTTCCTTTGGGATTGCACATTGCTGGTGGGGTGGAAATTGCTGTGTCCCAGGTGAGAGCGCTCTTCCGCTGTTAAGTCCTTGTGGTCAGCATGGAGTAAAATGAGCCACGCGTCCTTTTAAATTTGAAGTAACGAGTTAAGAAATTGCATGTATGATCTTATGCTATCGCTGAACTCAACAACTCGGCAAGAAGAGCTGGTTCTCATTTTCCTCTAGCTCTTCTCATCCAAAAGGTTTGGCTGATGGAACGGCAAGCCAGGTCGTCTCACCCAGCTTAGAAGTTGATTTTGTTTGAGTGTGGAACCGTTTGGTCATTAAACAGTTTGTGGGTTTAATGAATTTTTTTTTTAATATAAAATATTGCAGCTATAAACTAGCTTTTTCTTCCCCATTTTGTTATATGTGACATCTGGATTGTTCAGGGCGTGTTATTCCATCCTAAAATGGGGATAGTTGCCTTTTAGAATGGCAGAGGTTTTATGGATCCAGTAGAGTAATGAACACATAGGAAGAAGATAACACAGCTGGCTATTGCTTTTCACATCTATTAACATAAGATCTTTAATTGATTTAGGGGAGTATTTTGTCTGAGCACTTGCAATTAGCAGCTCTTAAACACTAAAACACTAAGTAAGAAATCTGGCTTGATGTGTGGATTGATAAAAGGAGCAGATATTGTGGGGTTTTTATCTTCTTCCTAAAAAACCTCTGTGTTCCGTGCTTTTGTAATTCTCTTTCCAACCCTATTATTTGTCTTCTTGAAGCTCTGCATTTAGAGGTTACCTTTTGTCAATATTTTCCTCTCTCTTTGCCATCTTTAGGTAAAAGCGTCTCGACAGCCACGTGGGAAAGTGGATTATTTTTCAAACAATGAGCGCGCGTCTCTAGACATGATTTGTGGTTCGGTCCAGCTGGAGCTGTCTGAATGAAGCTATGGGCTGTGCCTCCGCCAAGCATGTTTCTACTGTTCAAAACGAAGAGGAAACTCAGAAGGGGAAAAACTACCAGAACGGAGATGTGTTTGGTGGTAAGTGTTGCAGGATTTCATCTTTCCCCCTACATTCTGAGTGTTCTGGATGGTATATTTGTGAGTCTTCTCCTTTCGCTAAATGTAAAGGAAAACACGTGTTAAAATAAATCAGTGATAGTGCAGTTGGCCCTTCTAAAGGACGGTACTATGACAGCTCAAACATAGGTTGGGGTGAAACTTATAGTGGAAAATTACCATTCAAAGTGATGTACAGTACTTTACTGTCTTGAACTGAACTAGAATAGTTCAAAGGCAACGAGCCACACAACCCCCTCATATTTATATACGTGTCTCCGTTATGTATTTGTCATTAGGTACCAAAATAGTTGAATAATTCCCTAAAAATAAAAATCTTATTCAGTAAGAAAAATAATTCCTCAATATGTTTTCCTGGTAAAGCAATAAAAGCATTAGTTCTAAAATGCTATAGCAAACAGCGTTTGAAGGTGCAATGGAAATAGAGATAACCTTCTATGGGGGATTCAGTAGTACCGGGAAGCTCTGAATGTGGAACAACAACATCGGTTGCACTGTATGGGAAGGCTGGTCCATGATCCAGGTGTTATCACAGCCGCTTGTGCATCAGGGTGGTTGTATAAGATAAAATTTATAGTCAGCTTCATGATTTCTACCCCCCCGCCCCAATTTTGTTAGTACACGCTAAGTGTTTTTAGCCGATGATCTAAACAGTACTTCAGGTTTTTTAAATGTTAGGAATTATCTGGAAGACTATTCAGAAATGAGATTGCTAGATCTGCCCAGGTATGTATCTGACAGTCAGCTGCGAATAAGCTTAGTAACTTAGTACTGTTACCCTTAAAATAGGTGCTTAGAATTGGTACTGAGTGCGCCAAACTTCTCTTCTCTGGTGGTTTTTATAGCAATTGTTTGTGTGGAAGTGGGTATGACACATCTAAGCAGCAAAAAATATCTCCTCTTAGTTTCAAAACCAATGACATTTCACTTTTTGCACCTTGCTGGGGGCTAGCTTGCTCCCCACCGTGGAGCCCCGGAGTAAGGATACTTAGAGGCGTAATCCAGACAGAAAGTGGTTATTCATTGAGCTTCAGACTTAAGCGATGGGTTATTTTGCCATGTGCACTCCTTTGCTGGGTTTGGAACTGTGAGTTGAATATGCTGCTTTTATTTAAAGAAGGCTTCAAGTGCTGTCACGAACGAAAGGATCTGTTCGTTTCTCAAAGGAATTTCAGTTTATAATTTAGCTGCTATTTGGTGGAGGAGCAGTTTTGGCAGTATGTGCCTCTCTGCTATTTTGTTTTAAGCTGCTGTGGGCCGGGGATTGTAATTTTAATGACAAGAAACCTGGAGTAACTTCTGGAGGCAGAGGATCAAGAAGACCGAAGGGAGTTTAAAGGACTTTATCGACCTGGACTGGTGTCAGCACTATCATTTAGCTATTCTGGGATCCATTTGAGGGCTGTTAATTGTTCCCTGTTTTACGGAAAGCTATCAATAGCAGAAATCCTACCTTCTGTTAACCATTTTCTGGCACATACTTGAGTTTAGCTTAGCAGATTAGCATCGCTAAAAGATCCAGTCCAGTGACTGATTCTATTTTAGCAAAGAGGTGGAGTCTGAGACTTAAACGACTTGTTGAGTGGTAACCAGAATGAGCAGAAAAGCCATGTTTTTCCCTTGCTGCTGGGGGGATAGGCTCCAGATCAGGAATTGGGTGTAGACAAAGTTGAGCTGGAGCGTACCTGACTTCGCTGCTGTTCTTTTGGGACTTACAAATGATCAACAGGATGCTTAGATGCCCACAAGCTGGAATCCGTGTGCTTCACATATCCAGTGCCTTGCGTCATTCCTAAACACAATTTTTCAGTATGAAAAAGAGAGGCAAGAAAAATACACCTTAACTTCATATTTATTGTCCTTCTTAGCAATCTTTTGCATTTGCCAGATGCCTGGAGCGCTTTTATAGGAGACTGAATAGTATCCCTGCTCCCTCTTCTTCCATGTTGGAAATTGTAGTGACAATTGCATTGTTTGTTGTGAGTTAGATCTGAAATCTCAGTGTTCTGCCCACTTTGTTTTCTATTAAACTTTCACGTTGTCGGTCCTAGATTAATTCCGTGTAACACATTGTGCAGTTATTCCTTAAGTTGTCAAGGAGGAAGTCAGTCAACGCCTGTAAGAGAGCTCTCGTCATCAGCTCCCGACAAGGAAAGAGCGTAGTTGTGCTAGCTTGGAGCAGGTGATCTCAGCGAGGATGGCAGATACTAGCAGAACAAGTTCCCAGAGATGTGGAAGTTTCCACAGAGTCAGCAAAGGTTAAAAGACACTGCAACAATTACCTTGTAAGTTCCCCATCCAGTTCCAGGTGACAAAAGCTGCTGAATGTTTCCTTGCCTATTGACGGGAAGAGGTAGAAGTGTCTCATCCAGCCAGTGGCCAAGAGCAGAGCATCTTGGCAGCCGATAGGGATCAAAAATTAACTGCGGAATGACTAGGCAGAGCAGGACCGAGGTGAGTGGCAGGGAAACCGGATGGTTCCTGAGGAGCAAGAAGGTAACGGAAAGGGAATTAGAGGCAATCAGTAAGAGGTTTTGGGGAAGGAGGTGGCACAGTAAAAGAAACAGAGATGAGAAGTGGCGTTGGAAGGTGGCTGATGTAGAGATAGCATTGATAAAATCCCAGAAATATTAGTATCTGTCAGTAGCGATGTTCTTAGATGATAAACACTTGTAGTGTTCATGTCTGGGGAGTAATCTGACATAAAGCACCTGTGCAGAACTAGCAGGTTCAAGCTTTGCAGTTGTAGTAGCCCAAATTACCTCAGACATTTCGCAAGTGGAGAAAATCTGGAAGCACTTGGAACAGCAGTGCCAGAACTGAAGGGAAATACCTCAGTGCTGGTGCTGCCTTCCCCAAGCAGCTGGTGGGATCTGAAAGACGTGGTTGACGATATATTGCCCTTCACTGTTTGCCTAACATCTGAGATGAAAACGGTACTCTTCTTTCTTGCTTGAACTTCATCCCAAACAAGCTGCGGGCAACGAGTCAACAGCAAGGATTGTACTTCCCATCTTGCTTTTGCATTAAATGGGTCATTTTTTCAATGAGGAGAGGTATGAAAATACTTCATTTGACTCTAGCCAGTTTTGCTCCTACCTTTGCCTCAGGCTGCTGGGGTTTTTTTGCCACTTAGGGATTTTTTTGTCATCTGTGGTTGAAAGCATTAACCACATAGCTGAAAAACCTTTCACTTTCCCACTTACCACCCTTTTGTTCACGTGTTTTTCTGTGAGCTCCATCTTCTCTGGTGCTCAAGAGCTTTTTTGCTCCACTGCTATAAATGCAGCTGCACAAGTACCAAGTGGAGCTGCTGAGGAATGAACTAGATGGTCATCGTTACCATTGCCCTTGTTTTCCAGCTGGGCAATAAGAACCACCAGTGCCAGCCTGCGGTGACACAGAGACCGTGGCTACTCCCTACCATCTCTGCCGTCAAGGCTGAGTAATGATGGAAGTTCCGGAGGTTAGTCATAGCCTGGGGTCATAAGTTTCCCCTCTTGTAACTGCTGGAAAAGAGCTGTAACTCTAATGAGAGTGCTGGGAGGGGAGGAGGAGAGAACACGTGTTTGTAGTTAAATGTGAGTTCTTGCTGTGAAGGAGGTCAGCTCTGTGTGTAGTACAACAGTCCGGAGGGGTCTGAACTGCGGAAGACGTGAGGGTGGTCTCAGAACTATGTAAGTGGTTGGGTCTCCAAGCTTCTCGTTTGGGGTAAGCTCATGGTGGAGGATTTCATGAATAAACAAAAGGTGGGAAGGACCTAATTCATTCCTGTGCGTATCCTTACTTTCTGTTGGATGACAATTCTCCATTAGTGTTGCATTCAACTTTGACTTCCTTTGCTATGAACACACTTGTCCCTCAGCACGTTTTCCCCCTCCTTTTGGGGGGGAAGCAGGCAAGGCCATGCAGGAGTTATGAGCACCAGCAGGTTTTTTCCGGACTATAGATGTCCTTTTGAATCCAGAGATTGTTTTCTGAACTGCCCGGAGTGGTGCTGTTCTGCTTCTGGTGTTCCTCAGAGCCTCTACGTGCTTTTTCCTTCTTTCCCTGGTGGCTGAAGTCAAATCTATCGACTATTTGAGAGAAGATCACTTCTTTGAGGATTTTGTTTTTCACTTTTCACAGTCACTCCAGGTTAAGATTGTGCTCCAGTGCCTTATTTCCTCCCCAGCTTTGAACCTGGTTTTGAGTTGAGCCAACACATCGAGCCAGGCGTCCCCTGTAAATTTGAAACGCTAGTGTTTAAAACTGAGAAACCCACCGTGAAACCCATGAGTTCTGTAAGAACAAGTTCGAGTTAACTGAGAACATAAACATTTCCATCTCGTCTCGAACTGTGGAAGGCACGCTGTGTTCTGCTTCCATATGTATTTAAATAATTGAGTTAGCAGGCCTATCAGAGGAGATGTTCTAGAGAAGATTGAGTATAATATGATTATTATGTCTTGTTGATCTCTAATGACTTTTAAATCCCTCTAATAAGGATAGTAATAATAAATCTTCATTTATTAATCGTTCCACTTCAAAGCTGATTTCCAGGGCAATGCATAAGAACTATAATAATGTAAATACCAATGAAGAACAAAATGCCGTGATAGAGCCTTGAGTGTTGTTGAGTTCAGCATATGTTTTAATAATATAAAATCTTGTAGATCGATTTTGTTTGTGCCTTTTTAAAAAGTCATAGATTGTTCTTTTGAAAGGGAGGTTATTTGCCTGATTTTTTTGTACAAGAAAACTACTAGTAATGTGATTTCTTGTGGAAAATAACATTTTTAGAATGTTTATTAATCTGAGAGGCTTGTCCAGATGTTTATGTGGAGCTCTTGGGTGCTCTGCAAAAGTGAGAGTAAACGTAGCAGATAAGAATCTTCTGGTAAATTGGGAATATCCGTGCTGCAATTTCTGTTATTAACAGCAGCTCCAATTGCTAAACCAGTCTAAATCAAGCTGAATGCAAAGCATAGTATTTATAAACCAATTTATCTGAGGAAAGCTGGGAGGATGCAAGAAAGGGTAATCTTTAGCCTTTAGGTATCGTAATGAGATTGAAAAAGTGATCGATGCAGTTAGTGTCCAACTGACTGCACTCCTTGTGAAGTATCTTCACAGCTTTCCCAGTTTGTGTAACAGACCCACCCTTGTCTTAGAGATGGGCAGCGTGGAGATGGCGTGTGAGGGACCTGAGGTCCCGTCGCGTGCAGCCGTGCGTGCCTTTGGCTCTGCTCTGCTCTGCCTCACTTTGGTTTTTCTACAGTTTTCTCCAGTGTTGATATTTCTTCCCAAGTCTTTTGAAAACACCGTAGTTCAAAAACCAAGGAAGAAAGTTGGAGTATGTAACTATGACAAGTATTGACCTGTCCTGGATGGTGGCGGTTGGTTGCAAAGCAACAAAACCCATCTTGCAGGGAGAACTGCCTTCTCTCCCCAAACGGAGGAGTGCAGCTCAGCCACCCAAAACAGATCTGCTGCTCTGTAGCAGCCATACCTCAAGAGGAAGGAGGGAGCTTTCCTTGGCTTCGTGTTCACCAATATCATGGTTTAAAACCCAAACACATTGTCGACTCATCATGAGTTTTGTCATGTTGGTGTCTTCTTTCTTCCTCTCCAGTTTATCCCCATTGCCCCTCGTCCTATCCCCACAAGTGTTTATGAACAGCCCCTCCCCAGCTTTCCTGTAGCCCCTTCAGGCACTGGAAGGTCACTCTAAGATCTCCTGGGAGCCTTCTCTTCTCCAGGCTGAACACCCCCAACTCTCTCAGCGTGTCCTCGTACGGGAGGTGCTCCAGCCCTCGGATCATCTTTGTAGCCTCCTCTGGACCCATTCCAACAGCTCCATCTCCTTATGTTGTGATATCTTCTCCAAAAATATTGTCCCCAAACCTTTGTAAAGATTACTCTGTTTTGAAGGCTTTTTTTCCTGAATTGAGAGCCCTACGAGTGTCATCTTTCTCAAAACTTCAGGCTCAGAATGTTCCTCAGGACACTTCAAAATATCTGTGAGCCTCGCAGGCTGCTCACATGTCCTTAATTAATATGAGATCAACTTCCTAAGATTGCCTTCTTCCTGGGCACAAAATTCCGCGGGTCATCCTCTGGCTGTTTGAAGATCTGAAGTAGGGAAGATTTAGATAAAATTTGAAGTGAAAAAAATATATATATTAGAAGTGTTTTCAATAAATAAGACCTTCCTGTTACCTCTCTCTTTCCCTCAGCTGTCAGAAAAAGAATCCTAAAGCTGCAAATGAGAAATTCTTTCTCCTGGCCAGACTTATCTTCCAGCGTGGTCACCCTCGCTGAACTCAAACTATCTGGACGGAGGTAGCTTAGGGAAAGTAATTTCTGTCATGTTGGCGTGAATGCGTGCTGTGATCAGAAGGTCTTGCTGCACTAGGCTTCGCGGAAACACGCGGCTTCCTTTGCCTGGCAGCATTTATTGGATTGACTCTGCTGGTCAGCTGGTTAGCATTCAGATAGCGATCGCTCCGGCTCCTTTGGCTGTCCTGATGTGCTTCTGCAATGTCAGACCTCGCTCGTTTTAGGGTCAGTAGTGATGATGCACAGGGAGACCAGCGCCATGCAGTGTCCTAATGCAATCCTGGATATTTTGAGGCAATAACCTTTTTTCAAGATGTTTTCAAACATGAACGAGTGTCTCTGGCACTCATTCCACCCAGAACTTAATCTGAGCTGCATGGAAGAGAGTGGCATGTAGGCAGCTGGGCTCAGCGGTGCGAAACTTTAAATATCACAATAACAGTGAGTTTCAAAGAAGGTTTTGGGATGCTCCCTCCCTGGAGGTGTTCCAGGCCAGGTTGGATGGGGCTTTGGGCAACCTCATCCAGTGAGAGGTGTCCCTGCCCACGGCAGGGGGTTGGAGCTGGATGGGCTTTAAGGTCCCTTCCAACCCAAACCATTGCATGATTCTGATTTGCACTGCAGAGATTCAGGTCCCAGTTGGGCTGCTGAAAGGGCAGCATTTGCGTTGTTTATGATTTCAGCAGCTCATGTTGTGAAGTAGATCTTGCTTCGGTGCTGGAAAGCTTAAGAAAAGCAGATGAGTGCATTGCAGCGGAGGGCTGAAGTGCATGCGCATATTCCAGAATTGTTCCGCGCTCTGTTTTTTCTCAATTTTTTTTTAATTCAGTTGAAATGATATTTGTTTTAGATTAACAGCATCTTTGTTTTTATCCACTCTGTTCCAACCCAGTTTGCTGATCGCTTGCTTCTTACCTAAGTAAACATTCATCAATGCTAAACGCGTATTTCAGAAAGCAAGAGAATGGAACCAAACAGCGCTTTGGTGTTGTGTTCGTGTGGGAAATGTAATGAAATTGCATTTGTTATCTGGGTTTATGATGTGTTTGTGTAACTATGAGAACATCCTTGGTAAGTCAATGATTTACTATTTTATTCCCATAAGGAAGCAACAGGATTTAAAAACAAATCCAAACAAAACAAATCCCCACCCTCAGGTTTTGTCTGTTCGTTTGTGATCGGTTTGTGTGCGAAGAAAGTGTTTTCCGCATGAACTAAAGCTCTGTATTTGCACCTTTTGTGAGTAGAAGTGGCTCATCTTTAACAGCTGGTGGAAAAGGCACTGCTGTTGAGTGAAAGGAAGACGCTGCTGTGGGTTTGCTCAGAAAGTAGCAGCAAAACAAGCTCCGCAGCCCACTCCAGCAAGTAAATATACAGGGATGTGTAAAGAGTATTAAAAGAGCCTTTTGAGGAAGGTGTGTAACGGGCCAGAGTATCTCCTGGAGCAGAAGCAGGGTGGTCCCACCAGGGATGACAATCTGGGAGCCAAGGGTGACCGCAGCACCTGCAGTGCCCTTCCTGTTGGGGTGCCTGAACCCGCGCCAGAGCTGAGTGCTGGTGGCAGGGTCTGTCAGCAGTCCCACGCATGGCAACAAACCGATTCCAGGGTCTGTCCAGGGAGGAGCAGCAGGAGACAAGGCTGGAGACAGGGCTGGGGACCAGCCAGAGCTTGCCCAAGAGGGATTGAGGTCCCTCCGAGAGATGGGACCAGAGGAAGGACTAGAGACAGGCAGACCTGCTCTGGCAAGGACCAAAGGCCCAAGCCTCAGCTGAAATGGAGCTCCTGGATCCATCGGCAGAAGATGCAGGTGGGGGTTTCTTGAGGGTGTCATGGCCTTTAGCGCACTCAGGGCCATGACAGCATCTATCCGTTAATCATGAGCCTTGTGTAGTGATGTGATTGAACTAGCTTTCTCTTCTCCTACTGCTCTTCCTTTTCTTTTCACTTGCAAGTGGAGAAATGCTGGTGTGGTGGTACTTCAGTTGAGATCCAAGTCGATGGAAAGGTTCGTGCAGGCTCCAAGAAGATAGCTCGCCACTTTGAATAAGATTGGTTTTCAGCATCCAGTTTCACTGATCCAGCGGTGAAGAAACCTGGTTCAGAGGTGGTGGTAGGGTAGCTAGTTAAATACCTGGGTGAGGGGAAATTGCTTAGTTGTAAATTGTTTCAAGGCAACAGTGGTTCAAGACTTCCTCCATCAGGTTGCAACCCGATGCTGATGGCAGCGGGGATCCCATTAAGAGAGGGTTAAAGAACTCGTCCCCACATTGCAGTGCTGTGTGCATTACGATGAATAAAATCTGTTTTGATAGCACTCTGGAGTCTGTCAGCACTTGGCATGACCAAGCTAGCAATTGTCTGAACATGAATAAAGACACGTCTTACTTCTGTATTTCTATCTTCGTCTCTCATGCAGCGGTTGCCACCTCATTCATACCGTTGACCTTACACCTGCGGAAGCTTTGTGTTCATTTTAAGTCAAAATACAAAGAAAAGAGAAGAAAACGCTGACCCTTGGAAGCTGCTAGGGAAGAGATCAACCGAACAGATACACAGAACCAAATTGCTTGTCTTCGGGAGCTGGAGGAGTGTTCTCAGTCGTTGGTGAGGTTTTGCACTGCTGCTCCCTCAGCTACACCGCAGTCCTGCTTTGGGGAGGCACTGCATTTATGTCAGTTGAGCAGCTTATTTCCCAGATAAAGTCTCCCCATTCTTAGTCGTGACTTCTCCTGACAGGAAGGAAAAAAAAAAAAAAAGAATAAGGAAAAATGGTGCATCTTTGGAGTTCTGTCTGTCATTATTTCAGTTACTTTCTTTGGAAAAAAAAAAATCAGAAACCCTGTAAGAGAGATTACTTTCTCAAATGGCTCATAATTCAACATGAAGTTCAACAAGGCCAAGTGGAAAGTCCTGCGCCTGGGTCAGGGCGATCCCGAGCACAGTTACAGGTTGGATGGAGAAGGGATTGAAAGCAGCCCTGAGGGGAAGGAGTTGAGTGTGCTGGTAGATGAGAAGCTCCACGTGAACCAGCAATGTGCAATCGCAGCCCAGAAAGCCAACTGTACCCTGGTCTGCACCCAAAGCAGTGAGACCAGCAGGGCGAGGGAGAGGATTCCGCTCCTTTACTCCACTCTTGTGAGACCCCACCTGGAGCCCTGCGTCCAGTTCTGGAGTCCTCAGCATTGCAAGGACATGGATCTCTTAGAATGAGTCCAGAGGAAGCCACGAAGATGATGCAAGGGCTGGAGCACCTCCCGTATGAGGACAGACAGAGAGTTGGGGTGGTTCAGCCTGGAGAAGAGAAAGCTCCAGGTAGACCATAGAGCAGCTTCCAGTACGGAAAGGGGCTCCAGGAAAGCTGGGGAGGGGCTCTGGATCAGGGAGTGCAGGGAGAGGATGAGGAGGAATGGTTTTAAGTTGAAAGAGGGGAGAGTGAGATGAGATCTTAGAAAGAAATTCTTCACAATGAGTATGGTGAGGCCCTGGCCCAGGCTGCCCAGGGAAGTTTTGGCTGCCCCATCCCTGAAGAGGTTCCAGGCCAGGTTGGATGGGGCTTGGAGCCCCTGATCCAGTGGGAGGTGTCCCTGCCCATGGCAGGGGAGGGGTTGGAACTCCATCTTGAAGGTCCCTTCCAGCCCAAACCATTCTATGATTCTGTCATCTTTGTGATGTAAATGTGGTTGAGGTTTTCCTACCCGTAAGCAGAGAATGATTGACTAAAATTTAACAGAAGAAGTTCATTTTTTTATTGCTGCTTTTTGAGGTGATTGTGTCAGATGGCTGAGCTGATACAATAGCGCATAGTCCTCAGTTTAACAGATAATCCCTGAAATTTAAGCCAGATTTGCTGCCACGCCAGGAGATGCAAAACGTCTTCTTTTCAGCCCTTTAACCTTAGTATGTGGTTCAACATCAAACATTTAACTTGAACATTGGAATGGTTGAAAATGTGTCTGGATAATTTTGCCGTGGGAAAGCAGAAGAGAGAGAGAGTTGTACTTCAATTTTTGTGGAACCATAGTTTTGTACATTTTTGTCTTGCATAGAATCATAGAATCGTTTGGGTTGGAAGGGACCTTAAAGATCATTGAGTTCCAATCCCCCTTCCATGGGCAGGGACACCTCTCACTGGATCAGGGGCTCCAAGGTCCATCCAACCTGGCCGTGATCACCTCCAGGGACAGAGCAGCCACAACCTGGGCAACCTGGGCCAGGGCCTCACTATTCATAGGAATGAATTTGGAGTTGCTCGACACCGTGAAAAGAGCCAGACCTGCAGCGGAGCAGGTGTGCGTGAATTAACAAGATAGCCTTCAGCCTCTGGAGTTATTGTCTTCTGGCAGTTAATTGTCTTGCAATGTTTACAACCCCTTGTCATGGTATTAGATGAGGGAATTGCTCTGCAATGTCATTGTATTTCATGTGAAGTCTCTGTGTTGATACAGACCTTCTCTGGTGCAGCCACTGTGTTATCTGCTTTGCAGCCATGCCTGGCTTTCCTGCCTGGCCTCTGCCACCTTTGGCATCATCCGCACGCAGTCGGGCTCAGCACCTTGAGAGGTGGTTTATAGTGTGAAGAGAGAAGGTCAACCAAGGCGGAGAAACAGTTCAACCAAGGTGGAGAAACAGTTGTTATCCGCATTTCGGAGGGAGAAATTAATCACAGGCAGGTCATAACTTCCCTGCTGCTTACTGGAATGTAAGCTTTCACCTCTTGCAATCTGCAAGAGCACCCGAAGGAGTGCTCTGAGAGCACCCCCGAGTCTCTGCCAGCAGTTAATACATAGGCAGAATCAACATCCTTTTATTTCTTGGGAAAGACCCTTCCCACAAGCTGCTTAGCTCGATAGCACAGTCAAAGTTGAGCAGACATAAAGTGCACGAGCTGTGCATTTCACAATTGCATTAGTGTGCTATAAATAGTGGCCTGCATCCGCCTTGGTGTTTGGTAGAAAAGAAGACAGGATGTATTTTCTGGCAGCCTTGGTGCCGAAGGAAATCCGCTTGTTTTATGGTACAGACAAACTTACCTTTTTCACTTAATCTTTTAAAGCCAGAATCCTTGGAGTTCATTGTCTCCCCGTAGGTGCAAACAAGGAAAAACCCTGGTAAAAATGCCCCATACTCTCAGTTACTGCAGTGCTCCTTTTGCTGTTCTCCAAGTGTTGTATTACTTGGCCACAAAGTTAAAAAATGAGCAGACCCTGAAGGCTGAAATTTGGCCCTGAAAACCTCAGACTGGGGGGTAATTCTCCATTTCCCCGGGTGAGCCGTGGGAAGCCATACAGATGCATATTTATTTCAGCAACACAAAGCTGTGATTTTATAGTATGAATACCTCCTGGTGGGAACACCCATTAAATTCCAGGAAAGGATACCTGACCAGGAAGTATTTTTGTGCCCTCGCATACAGATAACTTTGCAGGTTAGTTCATAAAATTGTGGAATGGTTTGGGTTGGAAGGGAACTCTAAGCCCATCCAGTGCCACTCCCTGCCATGGGCAGGGACACCTCCCATTGGATCAGGGGCTCCAAGCCCCATCAACCTGGCCTGGAACCCCTCCAGGGATGGGGCAGCCACCACTGTTCTGGGCAACCTGAGCCACAGCCTCTCCACCCTCACAGGAAAACATTATTTCTTCCTGGGATCTCGTCTCAATCTCCCCTCTTTCAGCTTCAAACTGTTCGCCTTGTCCTATCCCTGTGCTCCCTGATGAAGAGCCCCTCCCCAGCTTTCCCGGTGCCCCTTTCAGTCCTAGAAGTTGCTATAAGGTCTGCCCGCAGCCTTCTCTTCTCCAGGCTGAACAACCCCAAATCTCTCAGCCTGCCCTTGTGTAGGAGCTGCTCCAGCCCTCGGATCATCTCCATGGCCTCTTCTGGACTCATTCTAAGAGATCCATGTGCTGAGGACTCCAGAACTGAATGCAGGGCTCCAGGTGGCGTCTCACAAGAGTGGAGTAGAGGGGCAGAATCGCCTCCGTCAACCTGCTGGTCACATTTTTAGCTATTATTAAAACCTTCCTTTTCTCATGCATTGATATTTTGCTTTGTTCTATAAAGCGCTGCCCAAAGGGAAGGAGAGGAGACAAGGAAAATCATTAGCAATTTAAAATTTCTCCTCCTTCTCCTTCTCCTTCTCCTTCTCCTTCTCCTTCTCCTTCTCCTTCTCCTTCTCCTTCTCCTTCTCCTTCTCCTTCTCCTTCTCCTTCTCCTTCTCCTTCTCCTTCTCCTTCTCCTTCTCCTTCTCCTTCTCCTTCTCCTTCTCTTCTCCTCCACAGTCACATTTGCAGGTCCAGCATAGCCTTCGTATGTGTGTACACGTATTATTTGCACGGAGCAGCTTGGATGTGGTTGGAAGACAGTAGGCAGTGAAGAGGGACGAGTACTTCTAGTCTCACAAACAGGTTATGTTTTTGATGACAGGAGGGACAAGGGAGGAGAACGTTAATGGTAGACTATGCATGGAAGAGCGCAATTACCATGTGCTGTGGGGAACTGGGAGTTAATTTGTGGCTTGGCGTGTATGGTGAGATGGGGATGTTGAACCAGATGTTTCTTGTGACTGGATGGGGCGGTGAGCTAGGTAGCCCCTTGCTCCCGTTCCAGGGTTTCCTTGGGATGTTCCCATCCTTAATGTTGATTGCTTGAACGATACACCTCTGTTGGCACTGTGTGGGTGGTAGGTGTTTGCTTTTGGGGCTTTAGATGGAGTTTATTAACATGGATAGTGCTCCGGGAAGCAGGCGTCTTTCAGAGATAACAAATCAGCTCTGAACACCGTAACCAGAGGAAAATATTAATGTTTCCAATAGGTTAATTTTGTAGCTCTTTGCATGGCCTGTAAGGAAAGTAATGTAATTAACGTTTACAGCTGGAGATGTGGGCTGTATTTTATAAATGAAGTTTTCGTTAGTCCCTCCCTCCCTCCTTAGTTTACAGAAATACCAGGAATCCCAGGGCCATGGATCTCCAGTACATTACAGGTCCTGGGTAATTATTCTGCCCCTGTCATAATGCAATTAATACCAATGAAATAGCTATTAGTTTACAAATATTCTTTGAGGTCCATGAGCAGTGAAAATTTGATAGATTACTGTTAATGGAAGGAAACTACTGTGCCAGAAAGGGTATGAAAATTCATTTCAAGTCAAATGTCGCGAGGCAGCAATCTCTTTTAATAGTTGACTGATTGAGGTTGGCATTGCTTGTTAAGAAGAGAGGAGTTGGCTTTTTTAGTGTTAAGGATACTGAAGACACCTCGTCATGTGTTTTTTGGTAATAGGAAGTGTGTCATTTTGCAGGGGTGGAGTGGTAATGAACCTTTTCCAGGGAACCCTTAGGGCAGCTCAGTTCGGGAGCGGTGTTTGGTGTCTCAAGCAACCGGTTGATGCGCTAGCGGGGCTGTAAGCAGCAGAACCTCCATCGCCGTGCAACGGATGCTCACAGTAATGGTCTATTAGGGATTTCTTCTGCCACCTGAATTGTCCTTGACACAGTCTGTGCTAAAATGATAAATGTTTTGCAGTGGAGTCTGTAGACGGATGCTGGCCAGGGGAGAGTCAGCAGACACCAGGAGTTTTGTTAATGTTGTTGAAAAACCTGAAGAGAATTAAGTCGTTAGTACTTTGGGGTTTTTTTCTTTCCTAAGGGAGAATTCTAGAAAGGAGCAGTGAGATGGAGTTGAGGTAGCCTTTCTGACCTGGCCGCAGCGTGCTGTCTAAGTTGGCCAAGGGGACAGCTTGTGGGTTGATATCAAGACAGTTTCCAGGATGTGGCATGGAGAGGTGAGAGGACAGCACTCGCCTCTCCTCCGTGGCTGAGCAGAACTTACCACCACTGACTAGGAGCTAGTGAGGTTTTTGCCACCTAGTTAAATCGTAGGAGAAGTTTTAGCTCTTCCTGTGTTATGGTTTCTGTTATATTTGCAGGTTTGCTCCCCAGCCATTCCTCTTCTCTCTTGTCTTTCCCTTCCACAACAAAGATATCTATGGCCGTGAAGCCAATTCAAGCTTCGATTTTGCGGTTTCTGAGTGGCACAGAGTGTTCTCTTCAGGGCAGGGTCACACAGTTTTGTTTAAAAATAAATTTGTGGTCTTTAGATGCGGTAAGTGATTGGAAATGCTGAACTTTCAGCTCCTTCCGGATGCTGCAAGGGGTGTGCGGGGCCAGCCCTGTGCTGCTCCCCTGCCGTGGTATGAGGATGCTGGGGCAGAACAGCGCAACCTCCGTCCAAAAACCTACCTGGTGGTTTCATATGAACAATATTTTCAAGGCACAAACTCTTTGTTTTCCTTCTGTCTGTCCCTTTAATTAATCTCTCTGCTGCTTATTTCCTCTCCTGCTTTCATTTCTCAAATTGATCTTTTTAGTAGGCTCAATAATTGCATTTACTGAGTATCCTTCCTGCCGAGCACCGTGGCTATAATCTCCTCCACCTGAGAAATGGTTTCCTTTGAACAGCCTGATATCTGGCTCAAAGTTACATGCTAATTAAATGCCAAAACCCCCAAAGTATGTCTATATACTGTATGTTATATCGTTTCGGCAAGCAAAAATCTGGGTAGCTGGAAGACAGTTACGAGTGCACACCACCAGCATTGGTTTTTGGCTTCCTAATTACAGAGAAGTGCACAGAAGTCTTTAATTATATGATCATATGGCTGTTTTTTCAATACCATCTTATATACTGAGTTTCCTCAGATCTTGAATACAAATGGGAGTTTAAAATATCTGGAGATTGTGTAATTAAAGATAGCAGGATCAGGGTGCTCAAAACCTTATCCATTACACATCCTTGATGTCTAATGTGATATGAAACTGTACATACAACTGTAGTTTTTGCAGTACTTGGGCTCTGTGATGGTCCAGATGTGGAGTAGCCTTGGGAACTTTTTGGCCGAGAAGAAACCAAGTAGTAGAAGAAACCAAGTAATGACTTCCTTGATCCAGCTGCACATCTCCAACGTACAGCGATGGGTCTCTGTGTCCCAAACTTGAAGGCGAAAGCTGTCAAAACAGGGAAGCTGAATTATGGCTTTGGCCATCATCTGCTACTGCATTAGATTGGGGGAAAAGAGATCAGAAAGCGTAAGGTTCATAAACTAAAGCCCATGATGAGCAGCAGCGTTGCAGGTGTTGGAAAGGCGTCTTCTCCCTCGGGCAGAACTCAGGCTGTGCTTTTTGTGTGAGAGGACAGAGAACCAGGGGATTAAGAGCTGCGAGGGTTTTGCAGCGCTGGGAACGCCTGACAGCGTTAATGAAGGATAGGTTAATATGGCAATATGAGGTTTTGTGCTTCTGCAGCAACACAGATCAAGATGACATCCATTAAAGTTAATGGAGCTGCACTCCTGTCAAACCCTTCAGCCCCAGAGGAACAATTTTGAAAGCTATCATGATTTGGGCTTGGAAAGAGGAAGCTTGATAAGGTAGAAGAGAATTGGCTAAAATTTTCCAGTTTAATTTCAAGTAGGCATCCCCCTTGAGGGAGTTAATGTTTCACAAAGCACCGGGTGTGATGTGAGGCTGTAGTAGGAACCATTTGACAGCTTAGAAGAGAGCTGTCGCTATCTTGTCTAGCTTTAGGGCAGGAGTCATTCCAACACTGCGGAACTCCTCCACGTAGGGTCTGGTTCTTGTAATGCCGAATGTCTCAATCTCCTTTTTTCCCCCAGAAAACCCCGCCCTAGCAGTCCCGTCTGCCTTGTGCAGCAGCAGTAGTTGGCTTTTCTCGCTAACATGTGTTAGGATTGTGTAGGAAGAAGAAAAAATACTTGAGGGTGGTCTTTCCAGATGTGCAGCGATCTACGTAGCACATCCAGATTTTTAAGCAGCTCTTCTGTCAGATGAGTTATGCTTTGTTGGCAGAATTTGGTGTGTTGTTTGTGCACCTGCACTCTGTTTAGTATCTGGTGGTGTCCACCGTCTCGGCTGCCAGCGGTGGCTGTGGTTTAGATTGGATTAAGGTACAGATAACTTCATTTGGGAAATCCGGATGAGCATTTTCAGATAGTCCCTTGAGAAAAATAGGTTGGCTTCTTTCCTAAGCTATTTTTTCTCTTTAGTTCACGTTAGTAGAAACAACATGAATACTAAGATGGAGAATTGCCTGGGAGTTGATAGCTCTGAGGTTTGGTAACAGAGGAAGAAGATGGGCCACTCAGCCGATGGTGGTTGAGCTCCGATGGAATTTCACTCTCCACCCACAGCCAGGTGGATTGGAAGTCCACCCCCACAGCTGCAAATCTCAGCAATTAAGTCAGATGTGAAATAACCATGTGGAATCAAAACAACCACGTAGATGCTGCTTTCTTTGAGTGCTTGAAGCTGGAGCCAGGGAGATAATTTAGCTATCCTCCATTCCCTAGTAATTAGTTTGAAAAGCATTGGTTTACGGCATTATTGTAACTTCCCTCTCTAATTATTGACTTTTTTGATCTTTGACATAACTTCTGCTGGTATCCAGGCAGTTGATACCCACATGCAGTACCAGAGCTGGAATAATCTCGTAAGCTCATCTCATCCTTCTTGCATTCCAAAACACGATGGACTTTAACGTGTGGCACTTGAGGCTGATGACTTTTTAAAGACCTCTCATGTTGGAAACTGCAATCTAATTCACTCCTTGTCCATACAGTCAGTGTTTTTTTCCTGATATTGGTATCTAGCCTGGCTCTTTCTAAAGTTAAGCCCACTGCTGCTTGTGTCCTACCTTGTAGCTCAGAGCATTCCTCCTTCGCAGTGGCGCTGTAGATGGTTTTTGGCGTGGTTTGTGTTTAGCATCTAAGCTGCTCACCTGCTGTTATGTTTCAGTTCAGTTGTATCAAAATCTCTTATGTTCTCTTAACAAATATTTTTTCGACAGAGCAAGTCAGTCCTTCCCCTAAATATAGGTTTTAGCTTTCAAGTCTTTGCGAGAGGAGAGCACGTGGATCTTTGATCCGTGGCATTTCTCGTGATCGCAGCAGTAGGAGTAGTTCTGCACCTGGCAGAAGGGAGTGTGGTACAGAGAAATTCGTTAGACACAAAGCTTACATTTTACAGAACAGACATGTGTTTTATTGCAGATGAAGGATAAATCTTGGCATGTCCTTCGATACAAAGGCAAGAGATTCTGAAGAACGATTTTGAAGCTCAGGCAAATGAAGGTGTTATAAACTTTCTCCTCGGCCGTGTGACTGCAGTATTTCTTACCTCCTGCCTGATACTTGATACGTCACTAAAAATAGAGAATAGAGGCTCACCCATCGTCCCTGTCGATGACAGCAGAGCCAAATCTGTTCGTCTTTAGATGTCTGAGATGGGAATGCAATGTAAATCAGCTTTTGTAATACTTCCTTAAGGCTCGTTTAACGAAAGCCTTCTCCAAAAGGCACAGTGAGTCCAGAGATATTTGATGGAGTTAGGCTCTTTTTGTGGTGGTGGTTTTTTTCTTAACTGAGCCAGAAATAACGTCACCGCTGATGTTGCTGTGGGATTGGCACAAACAGCGATGCCTGGAAATGCTGAGGAAATTTTTCTCATAGGAACAACCACAGTTTCCCCTCACCCCCACCCTCTGTAATTGTTTCAATGTTATAAGTTGATATGCTCATCTATCACTGAAATAATTATTAATGAATGCTGTTTTTCTTTGTCACATTGCCATGGCAACCGGGTGACATGTTTGAGGAGAATTATCTGTTTCCAGATGGAGATCTTCATTCATAGATTTGCCTACTGAGAATTTTTGCAGCACATTGAACTTAACAATTCTTCCTCCCTTGCCCTTTCAAAGAGTTTGATGCTAGAGGCGTTACTGCTTTCTGGTTTATGTCCTGTGATGGATTTCATGGTGGGTGTTATGTTCGACAATATTTCTGCCTTTTATTTGTGGTTCGTTTACGTTGTTTTTCTTTCTGTTCAATAGGGCTGCTTTTCTTCAACAGGATATTTGCTGTGGCAGCCTTGTGAACCCATTCCTTGCCCATTTGATTGGTTGGAAATCTTCTCTTTTTACATAACATGCCACACAATGAAAGGCAGGACTTGAGTTTTACTTCTACGAAAGAAAGAAAGCATGAAGATATATTCTTCTTTATGTGTGATATGCCAGCCTGAGTGATAGTCCCTTACAATTTATACTGTACTCACAAACTGATTTTCAGTTTTGCACGTGAAAGAAGCATAAAGAACTTCCACTTTTGTTCGTTTTTGGTTTAAAAATGTGTTTAGGAAAAAGACGAGTGTTACTCTTTAGCATAGATAGAGCGAGGTAAATCTGCACAGAACTTTGTATGATTTCCTTTATCCTGAACTTCTTTCAGTGTTAAAGGTCTTGTTGACCGTCAGACTCGATTTAGATCACGCAGGACCGTTTCAGGATTTCTCTGGGTTTATGAGCAACCGCTCAAACCAAAATGTATCAGGTGCTTTATTTACTTTAGTAGGAATCAAAAGGTAAAAACCAAAAGGGGAATTTAGCGTCCTTCAATTCCAGGAGCACTCCTACCTTATCAGGCAAAACCTGGTTAGCAGCTTTTGCAGTTACCTCAAGGTGTTGCCTTTAGGGAAGGCATCAACTGATCTTTAACCTAATTTTCATATTGATTTAAAGCGATTGATGACCATACACTGCATGACACACTTCAAGGTCTGTCTGTTGCTTACACATCCATTCCTTTGCATTCGCAGTGCTTTCATCCTGACAGTAGCTTTAGAACAAGGACAATCTCATTAATAGCCTAGAATTTGTGGTTTCTGAACACTCGATCTTCACTATATCTTACCTTTGGAAGATAACAGTTCTCGAGTCAAAAAGTTGCGTTCCCCCAATAATAACATACTATAGTGCAAGACCTGTTTTCTCCAAATGCTTATTGAAATTTCATTGAAATTTAATTGATTTGAAGTAATGAGTGTTGTCTTCTCTGAAGAACAAGGCTTTATGCATCAGACCTGTTTCTTCTCTGTTCCGCTGGCTGGCAATGTCCTCCCTAGCCAAACTGCTCGCTACCTCCATCGCCTCCTTTGCACCCTTCTGCTTTCCCTCTTGGTTGACTCCTTGTTGTGGTCGATGGTCTTAGTTGGGAAGGTGCTAAATATTGATTGATACCGTTGCTGTCAGGAATTGTTTTGTATTTCTTATGTCAGGTCTGTAGTTGAACAGACTCGTAACGAACCCATAAAAATGAAGAGGTTTTCCAGCTCAGCTTGATCCTGGAGGGGAGATGGGAGTTCACCATGAATGTGAAGAGTACGGTTTGTGTCATTGAGTACTGCAAACGCCAAAAGAGAGCGCTGCATGCGAAATATAGTGTTTCTCCTTGGATGGCAGGAAGGTTGCTGGTATAAATATCAGCGGTTTAGCTGTGATTCAGATAGTTATATGTGTTGAAGTGGCCTATGTCAGTGGCTACTGAAATTAGTCGGAGGTGGGATTTTTCTTCAATGGACTGACTAGTTCAGAAAGTGGATCTTTCCAGGTATCCCTCATTGTATCTTGGAGGCTGTAGAGCTCATAGTCAGCTGGATAATTCCCCATTTTCTTTCCGTGGCATTTTTTTCCCCTCCTTGGAATTGGAACCATATCTATTTATACCTACCTCCAGTAAGCGACTACTCAATGTGAGTTGGTATTGCCAATATGTTGTATTTGTGCTCCCTATTTTAAGGAAAATATTTTGCCTGTGATAGGAAGAGCTTATGAGTAATGTTATTACTTCAAACTTAATATTGTTGATCTGTTCCCTTTGTCGCTGTGTGTATCTGACAAAACAGTTGTTCATGGCTCAGTCCTCTCTTCTGCTCCCATTAACCAGAATGGGGTTGATCGCTCTCTTTCCACAAGGCAGCACCGTGTTCGCCTGCTTGTCTGGTGTTGGTACAAGCACTGCTTGCTCCCAACACGTGGGCTTGGTGGAGTTGCTGCTGCTTGGCCGTCCTGTCTGATAATCATTTATTTAGGCAGCAAATGCTGAGCGTTGGCTAAGGGTTCCTTGATGTGCCTCATCCCCAAGAGGCAATCACTTGACCTTTAAGGCAGGTCGTCGGCTTTAGATCGTGTCAAATTTACGTTGCTTTTTGAGATACAAGTAGAGATTTCTCATGCTCAAACACCTACTATATAATAGAGCCATGATATTAATGTTAATTTTGTAACACGCTGTCTACTACGAGACTAATTCTACGAGCATCTACAGAAGCAGATGTCTTCTACTGTGGCCTCCTGATTTTTTTTAAGCAGTATTCTCAGGAGGAGAAGGTGGATTTCTCTGAAGCAAGACTTGCTAGTTGGTGTGGTGCATTCAACTTATCCTGAAAATGTAATGAAAAATGACGCGTTTATTTTTGGAAGCTTTCTTACTGCTGCATGACTTGTCCAGGCATCTGCCCTTCTCCTGCAGCTGGTAGGAGGAAAGGAAGAGTAACACCCGCTGTGCTGCTCTGCACAGATAATTGAATGGTCACTGGACTGATAGGGATGGAGAAAAAGCAGAGACTTCCAGTGCGTTTTTTGCCTCAGTCTTTAGTAATGTGGATAGAGCTCGGGCTGCCCGCTGCCCTGAGTCAGATACTGTCCCTCACAGCATCCTTCTGGCCAAGTTGTCCCGCTGTGGGATGAGCAGGTGGGCGGTGGAGAACTGGCTCGGTGGCAGAGCTCAAAGAGTTGTAGTGCATGGGGCTACGCCTGGCTGGGGATCTGTCACCAGCAGTTGTTTCTCAGGGCTCGATCCTAGGGCCAGTGCTGTTCCATAAATTTATCAACAATCTGGATGCAAAAGCTGAATGTTTGCTGATGATGCAGAACTGGGAGGGGCTGTTGACTCCCTTGAGGGACAGGAGGCCCTGGAGAGGGTTCTGGATAGGTTAGAGAATTAGGCAGTCATCAATGGCATGAAATTTAAGAAGTCCAAGTGTTGGATTCTGCACCTGAGTAATGCTGGGCACGGGTATAGATTGGGAGAAGAGTGGCTGGAGAGCAGCCCTGCAGAAGAGATCAGGGGGTGCTGGTGGGCACCTCCTCATTAGGAGCAACTGAGAGGGCAAACCCCATCCTGCGGGCATCAAACACAGTGTGACCGGCGTTCAAGAGAGGAGATAGTCCTGCTGGATTCAGCATTGGTGTGGCCCCGCCTGGAGTGCTGTGGGCAGCGCTGGGGCCACCATTTAAGAAGGATGTGAAGGTCCTCGGAGGCATCCAGAGGAGGACGGCCAAGCTGGTGAGAGGGCTGGAAGGCATGTCTTGTGAGGAGCGACTGAGGACCTTGGGTTTGTCTAGTTTGGCGACAAGGAGGTTGAAGGGTGACTCATTGCTGTCTACAACTTCCTGAGGGGGGGTTGTGGAGAGGTGCTGACCTCTTCCCTCTGGGATCCAGAGATAAGACACGTGGGAATGGTTCAAAGCTGCACCAAGGGAGGTTCAGACTGGACATGATGGAATATTTCTTTGCCAAGAGGGCAGTCAGACCCTGGAAGAGGCTTCCTGGAGAGGGGATCAATGCCCCAAACCTGTCAGTGCTTGAGGCATTTGGACCACACCCTTATACTATGCTTTAACTTTTGGTCTGCCCTGGAGTGGTCCGGCAGTTGGATTAGGTGATCGTTGTGGGTCCCTTCCAACTCAGCTGTCTGAGTCAAGTCTCGTTGCCTGCTAAAAGCAGCACAGATTTCTGAGTAGCAATGACGCAAGGATTGCAACAGGAGTGGTGTCACGATGGTGATGGTGGCTGTTGGGAAGCCAATAAGTCCTCAGCTCAGATACCTTGACTTTTAACAATCAAGAAATACAAAACTAAATTTACAACAAAACCCTTCCTTCTTATCTTGCCTCCATGCTATCAAACCACATCAAACTTTCCGGTAGAAATCTGATTACACTGATTATCGAGTCATGGGCTCGTCAGTCCCCACTTGCTACAAGAGATGATATCTTCCAAGGAAGCATCCCGTGCGCGCAGCCTGCGTAGGATGCTCTGCTGCCCAGGTGTGCGCTCAGTGGTCGATCACAATTGGTCTCTTGGAACCAATTCTTGGAACCCAACCTCTTGCGTTTCAGAGGTTATTTTTGCCGCTAAGTGCCAGGACCTCTATCGCTTGCTGGTTTTTGACAAGGGTGAACTGCCCACGTCTCTCTTTTGTGGTTAATGGGGACTAAAGCTGCCGCTTGGGCAAACTTCCTTTGTGCTATTTCTCTTTCTCATCTGTTTTCCTATTCAAATCCATGCGTGCAGCCGTGGGAGTTTTATGCTTTTTCGGCATGTGGGTTTTATTGCTAATCACAACAGAGATCGTTGAAGGAGGGAGAAAAATGTAAGTTAGATATTACAGTCAATCACGAACTTCTAATTCCCAGGCTTTATTGTGTTCAGCCTTTTTGGTTTTATGAATTGTTACCTCCAGACTACAGAAATTCCACTTAAAAAAGGGGAAAAAAAAAAAATCAGAGTTGTTGTTCGTATTTACCAATTTCATAATATTGTCTTAAATTCTCCCGTTTGTTTTTGAAACTCTGCATCTGAGGTGTTGCTTTTTGATAAATTCACAGTTTTAAGTTCTATACTAAAAAAAAAAGCATCTAGATCTGGACTAGACCAAATGCAAAACCATGTCGTATTTTTTTAAAATGAGATTATTTTTCAAAGTTAGGCTTATTTAACTCGAGTTTCCTGAAAATTAGCTTCCTTCTGGATAATTGGGGGTTTTTTTGTAACAATACAGTAATCCAGAAAAATCCATTTGTGTTTTGGTTTTTTTCCCTTAGCAAGGGCGATAAATTGCTTGAAAACCCAAAGATCGAGAACAAAGTTTGTGTGTTTTCTTTTAATTTGCCCAAGTTTTGCCTCTCATTCCCAGCGTGCTGTGGCTCGTTTCATTTTGTATTGCCATTTTCCACATAGGTGGGGTAAAATTTCTCTTCTGCATTAGGTGGAGGAGGGTGGGTGCAAAACTTGAGGTGTTTTTCCTATGGATTTATATGCTGCAAAGATGACCAGAGCAAAAAAAGCCATAATAGGGGCTGAGAGAAGACAGCGTGAGTGCTGCAAGCTCTCTGTTCCAGGGATTGAAAGAAGAATCACCCATCTCGTCCAACCAAAGGACAAAGTCCCTGTGGTCGGGCTTTGAGTGAGGCTGTGTGCTCACTATGGGATAGCTCGCTGGGTTGTTCAGCCTGGAGGAGAGAAGGCTCTCAGGGGACCTTAGAGTGACCTTCCAGTGCCTGACGGGGCTCCAAGAAAGCTGGAGAGGGGCTGTTCACAAAGGCTTGGATTGATAAGATGAGAGGCAATGGGGATAAACTGGAAGGGGCAAATTAAGCCTGGACGTAAGGAGGAATTTCTTCCCCATGAGAGTGGTGGTGAGGCTCTGGCCCAGGTTGCCCAGGGAAGCTGTGGCTGCCCCATCCCTGGAGGTGTTCCAGGCCAGGTTGGGTCAACCTAGAACAGTGGGATGTGTCCCTGCCCATGGCAGGGGGGTTGGAACTGGATCATCTTTAAGATCCCTTCCAACCCAAACTATTCTATGATTCTAATTTGTAAGTTCAAGAGCTGAAACGCCGACCTGAAAATTATTAAGGGCAAATTGAAACTCTTACCTTTCTTACTGCTTTCTTTCATGCTGGATTTCTGTCTGGATAACATCCATGCACAGGAAAAATGGTCATGGGGCAGAGTGAGGAAGATGCTTGTAATGGCACCGTTTCTCCAGAAATCACCAGAGAACCATGTACCTCTTGCTTTAGCCCCACTAAAACAGTGCAGGAAAACCAAAATTCTTTAAAAAAGCAGTGGTTTTAGGTGTGGTATTTCCCCTCCCAGCTTTTAACTTGAATTTTAAGCAGCCTCCATCAGCTTTGCTTTTCAGAAGATGTGTTTTCAGTGCGAGGGACAGCCGTGAGCAGACTGCTCTGTAGGAACTGCTGTACATCGCTTGTTCACCCACTGACCCTAAAGCCCAGGGAGGATGCAGGAGCCAAGAACTTGCTTGTATTAAAGATATTATACGGAAAACTAGAGGTGTGGGGGGAAGCACCTCCCGAGCATCCCCTGCTTGTGGTGCTGGGGCTGTGCCGGCCCATAGAGAGTCGTACAATGGTTTGAGTTGGAAGGAACCTTAAAGAACATCTACTTCCACCCCCTGCCATGGACAGGGTCACCTCCCACTGGATCAGGGGCTCCAAGCCCCATCCAACCTGGCCTTGAACCCCTCCAGGGATGGGGCAACACTTCCAGGGATGGGGCAGCACTTCCAGGGATGGGGCAGCGCTACCCAACAATGTCTGGAAATTCTCACTGAAGCTTCAGTCAGGACAAACCCCATTGGTTTCAGTCACATTTAATCCTTCAAAACTATATACGTGTAACTTTCAGTTGCTTTGCTTAACTAGGGTCATCTCTAGCCAGCTGTTTTGGTTTTAGTTTGTTTTTTTCCCAGCTGCTGAACTACACTGGTTCAATTTTTTTTTTCTTTTTTTTGTTTTTCCTCGGTGCTCAGATGAGTATAGGATCAAACCAGTGGAAGAGGTCAAATACATGAAAAATGGGGGAGAAGATGATCAGAAAATAGCAGCCAGGAACCAAGAAAACTTGGTAAGGATCGAACTTATCGCTTCTCTAATCAAATAACATGGCTCTGCTTTTGTAATGAACTCTGCACCGTGCAGCACACGCAAACTGCAGCTTCCGCGAGGCGAGTGGATTTGCTTGAAAATGTTGTAACTCTCAGTGAAGCTAACACAGAAAGTGCAAAATATGACTTTTTCCTGCTTGTCTTTCTGAATTAGGCTCTACTTAATCTTGGAGCAGGTGCTTCCAGGGTTATACTTATTCCCCTCCTTTGCAGATCCGAGTATACGTGCATTGAAATGTATGTGCCTATATTGCAAACGAGTTGGTGGTAGAACAGGAGTGCACTGCTGTTGAGAAAATCACCTACTGCTGATACTATTTGCTCTGTGCTTCCCAATTTCTGTATTTTAAAATATACGGGGAAGGCTGTATTTTGGAATACAGAAAGCAATGTATTCATAACACAGCAGTCACAAGAATCATAGAATCACGTAATGGTTTGGGTTGGAAGGGACCTCAAAGCCCATCCATATCCACTCCCTGCCATGGGCAGGGACACCTCCCACTGGATCCGGTTGCTCCGAGCTCCATCCAACCTGGCCTGGAACCCCTCCAGGGATGGGGCAGCCACCACTGCTCTGGGCAACCTGGGCCAGGGCCTCACCACCCTCACAGGAAAACATTTCTTCCTAAGATCTAACGTCACTCTCCCCTCCTTCAGCTTCAAACTGTTTCCCTTGTCCTATCCCTGCACTCCCTGATCAAGAGCCCCTCCCCAGCTCTCCTGGAGCCCCTTGCAGTACTGGAAGCTGCTCTGAATTCTCCCCGTAGCCGCCTTCTCTCCAGGCTGAACAATCCCATCCCTCTCAGCCTGGCCTCATACAGGAGATGCTCCAGCCCTCGGATCATCTCTGTGACCTCCTCTGGACTCACTCCAACTCCTCACTCCATGTCCTTCCTCTGCTGAGGACTCCAGAGCTGAACTGAATGTTATTAGCTCTGTTCTTCCCGATTTTATATATTTCAGAATTCACAGGGAAGGCAGTTCAGAATAGAAAAAACAGTATATTCCTACCGCAGCGGTTACAAGAATCATTTTATGTGTTTCTTTCTTTTTCCTTGATTCGAACACCTTCCTGGCTCGTAGTTCCATTTACAGGAAGGAAGTCACAGGTAAACTCCCAGTCCTGCTTGAAATAACAAGGATACCGTTGAATTGGCTTAAAAATCACAGATGAGTCACTTCTGGCATTTCTGAGAAGCTGTTTCTTCTCTTGTGAAGCTGAAGGAATGTAGATTTTGTAATCGCCCAACTGGGGCTTTGCCCAGTTTAACTTTTTGAAGACATCTCGCAATTATAATAGTGGGCTGCGATATTTCACTTATGGCTCCACTCATTCATTGCAGCTTTCTGTCACGTGGGATTGGGTTTTTTTTCCCCCTCCGTTAGTGGAACCAAAGAGGGAACATCAGCATTTAAAGAACGGGTGGATGAAGTGCTCAGGGACATGGTTTAGGGAGTGTTAGGAATGGTTGGACTCGATGGTCCAGTGGGTCCTTTCCAACCTGGTGATTCTGTGATTCTCTGTGATTCTGTGATTCAGTGGAGTCATCACCGTTATGACCAGCTGAGGATTTGCCGTTTGCCATCATTGGGCAGCTGTGCAAAAATCCATTGTTAGGGATTTTTCCGTTCCTGAAGATGTAAGTGGATATTCTATATTCCCTCTTCTAGACACGTGCGCTTGTGTCACACAACCACACGTGCATTCTTGTAGTAAATAGTGGAGTTTATTTCTCTGTGGGCTGTCCTAACCTTGTTGTTCAAGCCATGGTTGATCAGCACACAACACAATTTCTGTTCTGGTCTCCAGATTAGGTATTTGCTCCAGTGGCTTCAGCTTGCGGCAAGATTTTGGCTTTTTAGTGCCTCAGAAGCTTTGCTGAGAATACCACCTTTTCCAGCAGCGTCCACGGAACACTCACGTTTATCACCAGCGTAAGCACGTTTGTTTTGAACTGGAAGAAGTGTGACTGCAAGAATTTTTTTGGCTCATTTTGCTCATTTTAACTGTTGACAAAGGCTTGGAGTGGTAGGACGAGGGGCGATGGATATAAACTGGAGAGGGGCAGATTTAGACTGGACAGAAGGAGGAATTTCTTCACTCTGAGAGTGGTGAGAAAGAGATTGCCCAGGGAAGGTGTGGCTGCCCCATCCCTGGAGGTGTTTCAGGCCAGGTTGGATGGGCCTTGGGCAGCCTGAGCCAGTGGGAGGTGTGCCTGCAGGCAGGGGGGTTGGAGCTGGATGGGCTCTAAAGTCCCTTCCAACCCAAACTATTCTATGATTCTATGATTTTAGAGACCTCAGTGCTTTGTTGGTAAACAGAGAAAAAGGAAAAATGAGCGGAATCCTTATTTTGTTTGCTAAAAAAAAAGGAAAAAGTCTAGGAAGTTAAATTCTAAACCAGTTTTCGGCTGTAATTGGAGTATTTGCAGAAGGCAACATGCCACGTGAGGGACGAGGAGGAAGACAGAGTTCAGGAAAGCTTAGGTCTGCTGAGGTGACGCAGTCCCTGAAGTTGTAGTCAAAACTAGATAGAGATACTTTGCATTGTCATTAGTTACTACTTTCTTGTAGCACCTGATTAAATTTAAAGATGTTTCTACAGCACAGCGCTTACTCTTTTTTGTTATCGCTGGGTCACGTTTGATGGGAGCAGAGGGTTTGTTGGAAAGAATAACTTAATGTGGAGTTGGAGGGCTGGTAGGGCTCTGTTCTCCGTCATATAGATCGGGAATAAAAAAAGACAGTAACGCAAGCAAGTCTTCAATCAGACAGGATGTCTGTACTTTAAAACAAAAACTGTCTTGCGCACCAAAAAGGCTTTATTCTCCTTTTCCTCATCTTCCTATAAGGAGATTACATTGTCTGTAATGTATGCAGCTTTTTAATCCTGCGAATTGTCAAGGCCTCGTCACTCTTGGGTTTTTTAAGGGAGTTTCACTGTTCGAGTTCTCCTTAGTAAACATGTTTTAGTTCGCTGCTTAGAAGATGAGTTAATCTACCCATCACTCAGGCTTTGGTTTTCTCAACGTGTGAAAAGTTGGCAAGCGCTTACATAATCCCGTCTTCTCAGCAGCCATTTCCAGGCAACAGAGATTTCAGGAACAAGAAAAGGTGGTGGGAGAATCGACCGGCCCTTTTCCCTCCTCTCTTGTTTCTTAATCCCACGTTTATTTATTGTCACAGGGCTGCTAGCTCACATCTCCTTAAGAAACGCAGCCTGGATGAGATGTGTAACCTGAATTAGAGTCTGTTCCCTGGGAGCTGCTCCGGTGTGGGATGTCTTATCTTCTGATACTTGTGCTTGAATTATGCTATTCAGATGCAATGGAATTTTTTTGTCCTCTTATCATCACTGTTACTTTTTTAAGGTATTTTGAAGTCTCTGCTCGAGTGAAAAGAAAACCGCTTCCCTTATTACTTAGGCTCTTTGATGTGGTGCCATCTCTGCCTTTGGTGTTGCAATATTTCTGAGTCAAGGGAAAAAAAAGGTCATGCGAGCAGATACAGTGAATGGGAGGACATGGCAGACACCAGGCAAATTGTCATTTTGTACTGGGGCCCTGTGGTCAGCGTTCCAGGCTTTTGTTCTGTTTGAAGAGAGAGATGGAGATGGACCGGTACAAGCGTGGGTATCCCTGGGAGAGACAAGGCTCTGTCAGGGAATCACCGGCTTCTCGGCTTGAGGCTTAAGCAGGGCTCAGAACTTGAGCAAGGCTGATGTTGTACAGCAGAAATACTCTACGATGTAGGGATGGCTGTGCTAGGGCTGTACGCCATACGTGAAACAGAAGATGCTCCACGTGAAGACATTTTCTGGCAGAACCAAGGCCTCCTTGAATTATAATGTAGGCTCCTGATGGGGGTGAGGGGAAATAAAATAAGAAAAAATAGAAAAGTCAAGCTTGTTTCAGACTCGCAATCAGTTGTAGTTTTCCTGCTGTTCCCTCCTATCCATCAGCCCGATTCACTTCTTTACCCAGGCTGTTTCTCCAGTTCTCCACTTGCGGCTGGGATCATTCTGGTCCTGGTTTCATTCCTGGTATCTTGGCTCCCAGCATCTTCCTGAGCATTTCCATCCTCAAAATGAAGCCAGACACATTGACTTTGGTGGGGAAAATCTGACAGTTGCACATCCTCGTAGCCTGCAGTTAGGGATGGGATGTAACAGGGTTTAGGTGCAGGAGATGTGGGGTTACGCTGCGTCTGGCGCTCTGCACTGCACCATTTAATAGCTGCTCAGCTAAAACAAGGATGTTTGGAGTCAGAGCTGTAAAGATCTGTTGATAGATGAAAGAACGAACTCATTTCTACCAGTTTTCAAACTATGTTCATTTTTAATCACAAGTGTTGGACTATATAAACACGAAAACGGTGCTAATTGTCAAATGATTGTGCGCACAAGCTCATGAGCGTGGTGTTATTCCTGGAGCTGAAGAAGCTGCTGTGGTGGTGGTTGGTGTGCTCAGAAGCGGGAGGGCTGGCTGTGATGGTTTCTCGGGGTGCTGAGGAGATGGGCAGGTTGGCTTTGCTCATGGTGAGCCGGTCTCCAGCAGGGTTGGGAGTTCAGGCACAGCTGAGACGATACCTTCTCCACACACAGCGTGGTGCCCATGTGCCAAGCAAGGTGATGAACCCCCACGTGTTCAAACTAAACCTCACTTCCCTGTGGATCCACAGTGGCTCCCAAGCCCTCACTGGGGCAGGGGAGAGCTCTGCTGTGTGTTTGAGGGGGACTGTAGGTTCTTCAAGGTTTTTATGATAAAGGTTCTCATAAGCAAAGAGAGTTTTACCAATTTTGGGTTGGGTCTGGATGGGCTTTTTTGGCCCTAAATACTGGTAAAAGCTAACCAGGGCTATTCATATTCCTACATTACATTTGCTTGGGAAAGCTAACATGCTAAAAATCAGGAATTATTAATAATTTAAAAGGTTAAATCTATTCCAAAACAGCTACAAGCAGGTGTGACCAGAATAAATAACACATTTCACCCGGTCCTTCTAAAGACCTGTTAATTTTTTGTTTGGAGGGGACTCACTGTTTACCTCTACACCCTCATGCTAAATATACAATCGTAACAGCCTATTTAACGTTTATAACAGGATGAATTTAATTGTCCTCATTTCCATACTCTTGCAGCACTAATGGCTCTCCATTGTAAAATTTTATTACCAGGAAGGGTAAAATGAGGAGGTGTAGGATATTGGTGCAGCTTAGCCTTGCTTGGGCAGACTTGATGAGCTGAATCGGTTGTCCTCTGAGATGGTCCGTAACGCTATAGCTACCTCTGAAAATCCCAAGCGCCTCAAGCTACCTGGTTTTTGTGTTAGGTGGTTAACTCTATATTTATTGCAGTTCAGTTTTTGGGTGGGTTTGTAACTTTTTGCTAATAGAAATCTTTTTCTGCTCTGCTTTGGCACAAAAGGATACTTAATAGGATTTTTATGCTTTGTTATCCAAACCCTCAAAACAATCGGGGATAATCCTCTGTGTTATCCTGAAGCTCTGTAGTGCAATTGCACATTAGAAGTTGAGATGAATTCCTGCTGGAGTTGGAAGAAAATTGCCTCTTTCTGTCGTTCTTGCTATTTCTCACTCCACCTTTAATAACACGGACAACATTTTGCCTTTTTTTCCCACCAATAAGGATAGATTTCCGCTCCACTTACCTGTAAATGTAATTTCTGTCAGCCGTGTGAGCGTTGTTTTTTCCTCGCTGTGTCTCAAGCCTTTCAGCCCAGCTGCTGTTCTCCATCACTCAGCTCCGTAATACTCGGTAGCGTAAAACCTCAGTCTCCGTAGCTCTATGTATTTAACACTACATATCACTTTCTGCAGTGATAGATTAAAAGTAGGCAGCAGTATCTGATCGATAAAGCCTATAAAATTGAAAGCCTGGCAGAAAATGTGGAATGAAACAAATAACAATGATCTAAAATGTAATACGTGAAAGTGCAGATAGCGTGTATAATATGTGTATTTAGATAGGTTTGCAAAATATGTATTATGGAGACATCAATCACAAACATTTTGGGATGTGTAATGCAAATATTGGCATATGTCTGAATTCCAGATCGATTTAGGAAAATAGCTGTTCAGTTCTAATTTGCCGAGCTGCCCGATCCAGGCATTAAAATTATAAGAAGAAATCAGCTAGCACTGTGCTCTGGGGTTAAATTTATTGGAGATATCTGTGGTGTTTTCCTTTCTATGTATCTACAGAGATGATCCAAGGGCTGGAGCACCTCCTGTACGAGGTCAGGTTGAGAGACTGGGATGAGGACAGGTTGAGAGAGTTGGGGTTGTTCATCCTGGAGAAGAGAAGGCTCCGAGGAGATCTTATAGTGACCTTCCAGTGCCTGAAGGGGCTACAGGAAAGCTGGAGAGGGACTGTTCACAAAGGCTGTGGGGATAGGATGAGAGGCAATGGGGATAAACTGGAGAGGGGCAGATTTAGACTGGACAGAAGGAGGAATTTCTTCACCATGAGGGTGGTGAGGCCCTGGCCCAGGTTGCCCAGAGAAGCTGTGGCTGCCCCATCCCTGGAGGGGTTCCAGGCCAGGTTGGATGGTCCTTGGGCAGCCTGAGCCACTGGGAGAGGGTTGGAACTGGATGGTGTGATTGTGTGATTCTACGCAAAATACTACCGGTGCAAATTTAAGGATGGGAATACAATTCATTTGATACTTGGAAGTGTTTAGAGGCTCTGCTCACAAGTGCTGGATAAGCTTTGACTTGCTGTGTTTCACATGCGTAACTCTGTTGAGGTACTTGGGTGAAGAGCTTTGTGAAAATGAAAAGTCGATATCGTATTAATGTGTACTACAGTGCTAAGATTTCAGGCTGTAGTTTCACAATGATTTATTTTAAACCTTTTTGCGATGATAGCGTGTTTCGAAATACACAATTCCTCCTTGCTCATGCTCTGTTCAGGAGGAGAAAGAAACCAGAAATGCCCCCAACTAACAGCCCTCAAGCTGTTATAAAGAAGAAGTTTTGTCTGCCCTGGAGAGTTTTGGTGTGTTAAGTCTGAGATTCACCTCTTCTTTGCTTTTGATGCTGTAGGCACCAAGAGACCCCGTCCCACCGCTGGCACGGGGTCAGCTCCAGGAGCAAGTGTTGGGACAATTGCATCGAATTGGTTCATTACCCACTGTCAAGGATGGATATCTAGGTATTTTCTATATATGTAGGAGATGCTGTTACTTCTCTGCCTCTCGCCGCCCTATTTGCCCTTCTCCTATTTTTCAGAGATAAAGCCTCAGCTCAACAAAACCCCTGAAGAGGTTGTTGGCTCTTGTATTGGAATCCAGGCAGGGGGAAAAGCGCAAAAACCTACTGCAAAATCCAGTTTGGGTCATTCTGGGAGGGGAAAACAAATCAAGACTCCCTTTTTCTTTGGTTCCTGGGGCATGAGAATAATAAAATGACCAAGTGAGCACTGTCAGATATGCATGAAGGCTTGAGAACGTGCAGGGGTTCCTGTGACGCTCATCCGTCTCTGTCTCCTGTAATCCTGGGAGCTGGCAAAGAGAGCAGAGAGGCTGAGGGCTGCTCCCCGACACGTTTTCCCACAAGGAGAGGCATCCACGTTGCCTGGATGCTGCATCAGCCAAACCCTGGGTCCCACAGGCTCCTCGCGGCGATGCTCCCCATCTCAGCTGCTCCTCTCTCCAGCACAAGGAATAAACCACAGGACAAAAGTGCAGCGACAGGAGAAGTGATGAAATGAAAGGTGGGGATTCAAATTTCAAAGTAACTAGGGGAAGGAGTGAGGAGCGTATTATCAAGCTCGTTCCTGCCAGGGGTGGCAGCTTCATGGCAGGATGAAGGCAGCGGCGTCCCGTGGGCAGGCGGGATGCCCACCAGCCTCCTCGCCCAGCAGCTGCAAATGCTTTTCCCTCCAGGCAGAGCTGGGACAGACCGGGCAAAGTGAGTGGTGTGCCCTACTTGTGAAGAGAAATTCTGCTTTTTATTTCAATAAGACTATAGCTAAGAAATTCCCCTGGGAATATGTAGTTCTTTATTGGATGTACATTCCTCCAGTCTTCATCAGTAGGATCTGGATTGGTGCATTTTATGCTGCGCAGACTCCCAGATTCCCTTTCTCAAGGAAATTAAAAGTATAAAAGCATCCTTTGGATATTGTTTTTCCAAGTCTGAGATCCTAAATGAGTGCTGCCCTACCGCTATCAGTACTAAGTAATTACAGCATTTCAATTTGCTTAAGCCAGCCTCTCCGATGTTTTGGGAAGAAATGCATTTGAAGCTGAAATCGAAGTCCATGGAAAGGAGATTGTTACTAGAGCTAGTTATTTTAAACACCATGCAATTATCTTATTTCCAGATTGCCCATTTCATTTCAAATTGGCCGTGATATACTTCAAAGCATGATTTCTCATAATGAATTTATGACAGTTTTAGCTCATTCCACTTACGGGTCACTGCATATTATATAGACATCAAAGTAAATGATTGCCCTGAGTATTAATATTCTTTTTCTTCTGGATTCCATTAGAAATTGTTTTGATAGAAGAAGTATTAGTTTTTCCTCTGGTGTTTAATTTTTGAAAATTTATAAAACGAGTGGATACTATTAATAATAACATATAATAATAATAATTCTGCCCAGAGAATTGGTGTCTGCCCCATCCCTGGGGGTGTTGGAGGCCAGGTTGGATGGGGCTTTGAGCAGCCTGGTCCAGTGGGAGGTGTCCCTGCCAGCAACCTGTGGGCATTTCTCAAGCCCTCTCATTGCCATCATCCTTGTGCTTGAGGTTATCAAGACCGTGGGCATTGTGTGTATGTTTGGGACGTGCGACTTTTCATGCTGCTCTCCGGGAGAAGGTATAGAAACATATACTACTCGCTGTAATAGTTTATTGCGCGCTTTGTGGTAAACCAACCCGCATTGCAGTCCTGCCAAGAGCAGCCATTTCAAAGTGACTCAGCTGACCAAAGTATATAGATTATATATCGTATTTGTTATTTAAAAACATAAAGCCCTAGAAGTTTTTGATTTAAGTGTTTCTTCCATGATTGTAAGGACTTGGTACCTTCCGCCTCTCTTTTTTATTTTTTTTATCTTTTTTTTTAAGACCTTGAGCATGTCAAAACGTGAGGAACTGAGGCTTTAAGAAGGATGAGCAATAAGATTTTGCAAGCTGTCGGCGATAGGAGCTCTCTGTATCGTCTGTTTTGGTACTTGCTTTCCAGCAGTTGCCTAGGTGGTATTAATTTTTAATTCCGCTGGTTTGGAACAGGGGATAAGACGAGATCCAGGCAGACATGAACACACAGGGCTGCTTAAAATCATCAGAAGTCACTGTTGGAGAATAAAGTTGGCAAACTGCTAGCCTAAGTCCAGGGCTAGGCGTACCGCTGGCCACCATGGAGCTGCCACCTCCTGCCTCCTTTTGATAGCGGCGAGATGGAAGTTCATCCTTTTGTTTGTTCAAATTTCATTATGGACAGTATTCTATGGCTTTGCTCATGTTTTCTTTTCAGGCATAGGGCTCCTTCCATTAAGGCACTTGTGGAGAAAATTCCAACCCAAACTGTTGTACGATTCTATCTTGGGCAGCCTGATCTGGTGGAATGTCCCTGCCCGTGGCAGGGGGTTGGAACTGGATGGGCTTTAAGGTCCTTTCCAACCCAAACTATTCTATGATTCTAAAATGTAGGGCCTAGGACGTGCATCCGTGGTCCTGTTTAAGTAGATGAAGCGAACAAGCAAATGTGTCCGTAGATGTTTCATTAGCTCTTTAACCATGCAGCCTCAATGATCTCTCAGTTTTAGTTTGAACACATTATTGCCCCTGGAAAAGAAAGTTTCAAGTTGCTAAGAGATGGAATGTGCCATTTTAGACCCCAAACCAATAGCGAATTTAGTATTTTTGATGTATTACGGCTGAGGTAGTGCCCAGGGACGGGTGGGACGTTCACTCTTGGTTTGCGGGCAAATCCTCTGTCCAGTCAATGCATCTTTGCTCTAACTTGTTGATAGCCTGGCTGTGGAAAACATGTGTGTGTGTTGGGGCTGTGGTTTATGAACGTCGCTAACTGATGCCTTTAACAACAAATAAAAAGAGGTGAACTTGAAGTCTGCTGTACATAAATTATCTCCAACACCCATTTCTTGGGATTTAATGCTCTGCAGTGGCCTGGATCCTGGGACAGGCACTTTATTCTCTTCTTTTTTTCTTCTTTTACCTTTATCCTGCATTTCTTTGACCAATGCCAACACTTTGATCCTCTGTCCTATTTAGAGAGAAATGCATCTTTAAAGTGGTTTCTAGCAGCTGGGAGCTGGGGCTGCTCAGACTGAATTACAATGGCTTCATGTAGATTCAGATGTCAAATTTAAAGGTGAGGACTGACCGTTATGAAAGGATGGGAGGTGTTCATGGTTTTAGGGAAGAAATTGCTTCTGCTGCCTTCTGAAGTTGGTGACAGCGGTTTGATCTCAAACGCAGCAGAAGAGATGACACTTAACAGCATTTTAGTGCAAAGTAGACCTCAGCATCCATGCTGGATGTCTCTCAGGTGGAACTTAATGCCTCTTCTTGAGTGACCGACAAGAAAGGTGGCATCTTCTGTGGCCAGTGGAGCTGCTAGGATGAGTACAATCCACAGCCTCGAAGAGGAATCTGCGTTAACAGCGGATGGAAGCAAGTGGACCATCCTACGAAGAGGTTGGAGGGGTAAAGGAGGAAGGGAAAGATATGAAAGCTGGGCAGAAAGGGGGAAGAGAGCAGGAACACTACAAGGAGAGATGAGAAGTGGTTCAGAGGGCTCTCTGCAACCCTGAACTTCTCAGCGTGCCCTAGTTGAGGAGAGGCTTCCTTCCTGTAAGCGGGGCACCCAGTGAGACCCATGCCTCGTTACTGATGGGCAGGAATCAGCCGGGTTTCGTTCAGCAAATGCAGAATAACACCCGCCAGCGTTTTACTTGGCGTTAAATCCATAAAAGCAGGAGCTGAGGGTACTCATCAGCTCCTATAACAATTTAATTGGGGCCTTTCTGATGTAGGAGGGAGCTTCATTCTTGGCATTTCTTTCCAGGTGTTTTGTGAGGGATCTGGTGAGTTTTACATGTTCTCTCCAAGGCTTCTCCCGCAGGGATTGCTGTGGTCAGGGAGCAATCCTGACCTGTCCCGCGGGAGCTGGGCCAGGTCCTGTGTACCAGTGCTTCGCTCGGGGTGGTCTCAGTGGCCAGCCTGGTGTGGAGCGTTTCAGCAGGCAGGGCTGAGCGTTTGCCGTGAGCAGCAGTGACAGCGGCACATCTGGTTTGTCAGTATTCAACGAACAGGCGTTTGTAACCAATTTTCAATTTTGAATTTGTTGCTTTTCCATTAAAAGTTGCTCCTCTGTTACCGGACTATAAAACCAGGAGCTCCCAACCCATTTTGCACTGTTATTGTTTTGAAACACTTGCATTTTGCCCCCTTTTTTACATAAACTCTGCTTTTTTTACAAAAACTCTGTTTTTTCCCACTTTCCAATCCATACGAGACTTTCTTCACCACCTCATCAATTTTTAGTGTGTTTTTTCCCCCCTCTGGTTGGTTATTTAGTAAGAACTGTAAAAAAATACGCTTAGAAGCTGTGTGAAGCGTAAGATCCAAGAGCGAGGAGTACTTGCAGGAATAAAAGCTGTAGCAGGAAAGCACTAATTATTTAACTAATTTACAGGAAGACAATATGTATTGTACTGAATGAGCACAAAATCTTATTTCCCTGTTTCAGTGGTCGCTGCTTTTGTTACGTTTTCCACCTGTTCGGCAGTTGTGTGCTCATATCATCACGGGGCTGAAACATTTTTCACTGCGGCAGTGCTTGTTTTGTGTTTGCTTGCTCGGTGTTTTGATTTGGCTTCATCACAATATGGGAACAAAGTTGGTAAATATTTAAAATCCACCGTGGAGGAAATGATGGTGTTTTGTACAAAATTATCTGAAATTGCTATGGACGTTTTTTAAGCAGATTTCTGTTGTTGTTTTGAATTCTTTTAGGGAAATGAGAGTCTCTGAAGGAGAGGGGCTGCCCAAGTATTTTATCGGCTTAGGTGTGTTGGGCCAGTGCGGCAGTGGAGGCCACATGTGGGCAGAAGACATCCTGATTTAATGATGTCTTCTCTAGAGAAAGTGAAAGAGAACTGGAGGCATCCGTTGAGGAAGCTCATTAGCTGTATTAACTGGCTCGTTGAGCTATTTAGCCTTAATTACTGCATGCTCAGGGTGACAGGCTTAGCAGATCCAGGTCTCCTCAAGACCTCGTGTGAACTCAGGAGGCGCTCCCTTGTGTGCTCTCCTGCTGCCCCGCATTTTGGGACCGTTGGGAAGGTAGCAACGTTCCTCAGCATACGTTAGTCCACCTTGTGAAGAAGGTTTGCTGGTGCTGCAGCAGCCACCGTGGAGGTCTCCAGCGTGGTGTGAAGCTATGGGATCATCTACAGGGAGGAGATGAGTGAACCAAGAGGAGAGAATTGATTCCTGGTGGTGGATGAAGGTGATGTCATGTACCCTAAGCACATGGAGAGGGGAAACCACTGACATTCCTAGTGTTCTTCAGACACTTATATAACCCCTCCCAAAAAAAGAAACTAGAACTGTGAAGAGGGCTACAGATGTAATTTTTTCAGGATTTGGGGAGGGGATATTAAGTGAAATTGGAGGATTTTTTTTTATATATATAAATGAGAAGCATTTTCTTTCTTCCTATAGATAAGGTGCCTGGAGCACCTGTTAGGAGCTTGCCAAGCAGAGTCACTGCAAACAGTTTTTAATCTTATGAAGTAGGTGGTGGCAGCTTATGATCGTGTTTTAAATAGAGGGATGGAGGCTGGTTTTAGGACTGCATGAACGTTCGGGGTTCGCATTGCCTCTGCGATAGTAAATTCCCTCGCTGGCAGGCGATGGGGCAGTGCTGATACTACTGACGTTGCTGACGGCTCGGGCTAGTTGATATGAAATTCCCTGCATTGGATATTTTCTCCTCCAGTTGAACTACAAATGCTCTGACCACCTCTAAGGATGAAACTATGAGCGTCTCTCCCCATCTATGCGACATAGATAGAGGCTGAGGGAAGACCTTATTACTCTCTACAACTGCCTAAAAGGAGGTTGTGGAGAGGAGGGTGTTGGGCTCTTCTCCCAAGGGACAGAGGACAGGACAAGAGGGAATGGCCTGAAGCTCCGCCAGGGGAGGTTCAGGTTGGATATCAGAAAAAAATTCTTCACAGTAAGAGTCATCGGGCACTGGAACAGCTGCCCAGGGAGGGGGTCGAGTCACCTTCCCTGGAGGTGTTTAAGGAACGGGTGGATGAAGTACTTAGGGACATGGTTTAGGGAGTGTTAGGAATGGTTGGACTCGATGATCCAGTGGGTCCTTTCCAACCTGGTGATTCTGTGATTCTGTGATATGTGTTTTAAACCAATGCTGGAAGGGCTAAGCTGAACTCTTTTTCCTTATAATTTTGCTAATCCTCAGCACAGGAAAGACGTGGATCTGTTGGAGCAAGTCCAGAGGCAGCCCCATGGATGATCCAAGCCTGGAGCACCTCCCCTATGAGGACAGGCTGAGAGAGTTGGGGTTGTTCACCCTGAAGAAGAGAAGGCTCTGGGAAGCTGCTTAGAGCAGCTTCCAGTATTGAAAGGGGCTGCAGGAAAGCTGGGGAGGGGCTTTTGATCAGGGAATGCAGGGAGAGGATTAGGGGGAATGGGTTTGAGCTGAAAGAAGGGAGGTTGAGATGAGATCTTAGGAAGAAATTCTTTCCCGTCAGCGCGGGGAGGCCCTGGCCCAGGGTGCGCAGAGCAGTGATGGCTGCCCCATCCCTGGAGGGGTTCCAGGCCAGGTTGGATGGGGCTTGGAGCCCCTGATCCAGTGGGAGGTGTCCCTGCCCATGGCAGAGGGTGGAACTGGATGGGCTTTGAGGTCCCTTCCAACCCAAACCAGTCCATGATTCGATGATTTTCAGCTTTGGTTGTTCGGCTTTGGTTTTACAGATAGGAGAGACCAACTGCTCTGCAGGCAGCTGAGGGGCTTGAGTGCATGAGCTGGAAGGGATTTCTGCATTTCAGCTGATGGAAAGAAGAAGAGAAAATTTGATTGGGAGGAGGAGGATCGATATAACATTATAACCTTCAAGGGTTCAGGGCTTTTTTTTTAGGTGAAAAGAAAAACAGAGTCAGGGAGTTAAAAACACCCTGTGAAAATAAATTCCTGCATGTACAAGCAAGCACTTTGATATTATGGTGGTCAGAAAATTCAGGCTTTTGTTCGTACGGAGGATGATGCAGTTTGGAATGACTTGTAGGTATGTTATAAAATAAATCTCCTGTGTACATGAATGATTTTTAATGTGAAGTGCTAGTTTTAGCAAAGTAATAGTGAACTAAGCTTCTGTGCAGCTTGCTCAACAGTCCCGTGTTTGCTGCCACCGCAGTGGAACAAAACCGTTTCTTTTTGGCTTTAAGTTCTTTACTCCCACAAGAAGCAGGATTGGAGTTCAAATGCAGCTCTCCGGTGCTTTGCTTTCATCTCCCACACCTGATGGGTGCGAACCGCGCTGGCTGCGTAATTCTGCTCACTGCTTTATCTGATATGGGATCTTTCCATGGGATAGCATCAAAGACAGGTGGCTTTATATGAAGTCAAATAAACAAGCTGCTGCATAGTCTATGCATGGGAACACAAACCCAATGCTTTTTAATAAGGTAATAATATTGTATTTGTGCGTGTGTGTATATATTTAAATGTAGTTTGCATTACAGCAGCACCTGAAGGTGGTAGTTGGGAATTGGAAGTTGCTGCTTTGCCTGCAAACACAGCAAAAAGGGGCTCACATAGGACCGATTCTTCCGAAAAAGTTCGTCCAAAGCAGCACTCTTTTTCCAAAATCCACATACTTTCAGGGAAATGACCTGGGAGTAAGCGTCCAAACCCCAAAGCAGAAAATGAAAGGCTGGAGAGGGTAAAGACAATGGTAGTCAGCAGAGCGTGATTCCTGCCGTGCTTTTCCCTGGTATCTGGGTGTTGGACTCCGCAGTGCGAGGGTCGGTTTGGATGGGAGTGGGAGAGAGCATGCCATAAAGCTGCCCTTCTCCCTTTGTTTTCTTCTTTCCTTTAGGCGTTTGGAGAAATGAAGCTGCTGTGAGAGAGAAAGGAGGGATGGGTTTGCCTCTCGGGCAGGGTGGAAACCAGGGGATGATTTTGGGATTGGAGAGATGCTGCTGATGTCGTGCTTCTGCCAGCGAAGCGCTGCGAGTTTGCCGGATCACGCTCGCTTTTCAGGCTCGGGAATCACATAGGGAATCGTTGCTTTACCAAGCATCCCTAAGCTAAGCACAGGAGAACCTCAGCCCTTTCAGGTGACTGGTGGGGCTCTGAAATAACTGCCTCCAGGTTGCTTCAGAGTGAGTCAAGACCAAAATGTGCTTTATTTTTTATAAGGGCTTGGCTGGATGCACAAGTTTAGCAGCTTGTATATTTGTGGGATTTGTTGCTCCTGGAGCTCTCCCGGCTCTCTAAATCACTCCATCCTGCCCAGCTTTTCCAAGGATTAACATCCGTATGGGAACGCTGTCTCTGAAGCCGTGTTTACACTCATTTCCTTCCTAGGGCAAACATTGAGCAACGAAACAGGACTTGGGCAGCGCCGGGGAAGCGGTGACAGCAGATGCTTGGAGATGGTGGCACGTCTTTCCAAAGTACAGCTTGTTCTTAGCAGGTTGTGTGTCGAGTTTTCTGCATCCTATATTTTTTTTGTTGGTGGTGGTGGTGGTTTTTTTAACCCAAAAATCAGCAGAAATCTTTTACGGAGCTGAAGGCATTGCTCAGCCTCGCAGCGCACCCAGTTGGGGCTGGCCCTTGGCCAAGCCTTTGCGAGCCACCGCCTGTACACCGGTAACTCCTCCAAGAAGAGCCCCGGCGCTCTATTAAATAAGCCCCCCCCCCCAAAATAAGGTGTTAGCAATGCGTTGTCTTCATCGTTGGTGTAAAGAGGCAGAGATTGGAGGGGATTTCTTCTCCCCCCGATGCTGTCTGTGTGTTCTCCTGTGCCTGCGAAGAGCTGTCGCTAATGCTGAGAAGTATTTTTGGAGTTAATGCGGTGAGTCAGGGCTTAGCCAGAAATTGGTCATGGGATAGCAGGGCTACAGATTGTCTGTTACCCAGTGTCTGGTTTCAGCAATTTCTGAAACAGGAGGAATTTCTCAACTGATGTTAATTAGATTCATAACTCTTTCTAAGAGATGATCTAAGGCAAGGATTAATTATAAAAGTTTCTCGGTGTTAGGACATGTTTCTTTAGTTAAGGTTTGGCTTGCTTTCGTTTTATGATTACCATGAAAGAATTTCCTTCTACTGAAAATCCCTAAATACATCATTTTATCTCGCTATGTAAATAACCATATTTATTAATTTATCTAAACAAATCTAACTGTTAGATGAGAAAAACACATAAAAAGCTACCAAGTGCTACCAGCCACTGAGTGGACTTGCATGTTCCTTGTGGGCTTGGTTGTGTTTTGGAAGCTGTTCTTCTGGCTGTACTTGATTTTTCACTTAACTAAAACTCGCCGTGGATTATTTCCTATCTTCATTTAAGGAATAAGTGACCTAGCAAAGTGCCTTTTTACGCTTCTCCGTTTCTCTCCACAGGCAGAGGCTTTTTCAGGGCAGCTCTATGGAGTCTTGATGGAGATGGGGATCCAGTAATGATTTGTTGTGCTGGGCTTTTGCCTCTGAGCCTGTAGACGGAGCTTTGAGGTGTGCGCTTGCTAAATCTGAATATTTTTAATGCCGTGGCTGCTTATCATTTGAGGACAGAAGGAGGCGGAGCTTGTTATGAAAAATTGTGAGGGTGTGAAAACAGCCAGTCCACATCAACACTTCTAAAAGGTGGAAAAGGGTAGATTTCGATTAGATGTTGGGAAGAAATTTTTCCTATGAGGGTGGTGAGGCGCTGGAACAGGCTTCCCAGAGAAGCTGTGGCTGCCCCAACCCGAGATGTGTTCAAGGCAAGGTTGGATGGGGCTGTAAGCAACCTGATCCAGTGGGAGGTGTCCCTGCCCGTCATGAGGGGGTTGGAACTGGATGATCGTTAAGGTTCCTTCCAACCTAACCCATTCTGTGATTCTATGAAATGAGTACCCGGAGCGCTTGGTTGGACTTGATCCTCACAAGAGGATGGATGAGGTGGTGCATCTTCTCCAGCTTCCCTGCCTTCTGTGCTGCTTATTTTCCTGGGGGATAGATTTTAGCAGATTCTCAGAGCATAATATCAGAATCACAGAATCACAAGGTTGGAAAGGACCCACCGGATCATCGAGTCCAACCATTCCTAACACTCCCTAAACCATGTCCCTCAGCACTTCATCCACCCGTTCCTTAAACACCTCCAGGGAAGGCGACTCGACCCCCTCCCTGGGCAGCTGTTCCAGTGCCCAACGACTCTTTCCGTGAAAAATTTTTTTCTGATATCCAACCTGAACCTCCCCTGACGGAGCTTCAGGCCCAGAGTATTCCCTGATGAGACTCCCTGCACCAGTTTGGAGAACTTGGTCAAGTTTACATTGTGTTCATTTTTTACTTCTTAAAACTCTTTCCTTATGATTAAATCACATAGCCAAATAGTGAAGTCTTTTTTGTTGTTGTTTTGTATCATACTTTTGTGAGTGCTTTAAACCAGATGATTTTCAGATCTCGTTCCTCTGGCTGCCACGTCTGGGATAGCTTCTGTAGGAAAGCATTGCACGTGCGTGTGCTTTGGTTCAGGTGGTGTGGTAGAAAATTATAGGAGATTTTTCCTTGTCATAAAGTTAGACTGGGATTCTTCTCATATGTTAATGTTTTTAGTAATGTGACACCACTGATCTCCCTAGCTTTATGTCCTCTACTTCTGGCTCCGGCATTCTGTATGCTGATGACTGCTGTGCGAATGCAACTTATTTAATTGATTTTATGACAGTGACATGAAGCTGAGTTCACATAAGGCAATAAAAACCGTGCGAGCACAAAGCACTGAAATGACAACAAAATCTTTGTGTCATGTTGGGTGACCAACCGCAGAGGGATTTATAATTCAGCTTCTCACCAAAACCCTTTTGGGAAGCAGTGCTCTGGCATCACTCCAGTCCTCAGTGTCCCTAAACTTGGCCCAGTTACTGCAAGACAAAATGTATTGGATCCATTTTGAGTTTACAAATGGTGACAGATTAATTTGGAAAGACAGATTACAAACATACATCACGGCCACGGTCTGAGTCCTGTAAAAGTGATGTATGGCTGGTGCAGAATGATAAAAATTCATATCAAGGGAACAGCTTAATTAACTATTCTTGATTAAAGTAGTACAGTATGTGAATTTAATAGCTTGTCTTCAGAAGCAGAATGTGAAATCTCCTATTACTTTGGTGTATCTTGCTGGCATATTGTGAGCTGCCAGAGGTTTTTCGTGATTAATTGAGTTTAGAGGAACTTAACACTGGGGTGGGAGATACCAAATAAATATTCTGCTCCTGCCTCAAGCTCATTTTCTCATGTGAATAAAGAAGTCGTCAGGAACAAAGTCATGGGAGGAGACTAAGGATAGGATCAATAGCTGTCAGGAAAGCGAAGGTACATTTGGATTGCAAAGCAAGGACTTCAGTTGGATACCTCTGTCAAAATGTTGGGCGCTGAAATAGTTAACAGCATTGCCATTCGGAGTTCCAAGGTAGTGGTTGATGTGTACGTTATCGTGGTGGCTGGGCCCATTGTAGGCATGGAGAAGTTTGTCATGTCTCAGTTCTGTCATCTTTTAGGTTGAGCAGCTCTAGTTGATGAAGCGTTTCCTCAACAGTCGTGCTCTGTGGAGCTCTAGTGGTCCTTTTGGTTCTTTGAGGTCTACTTGGTGTGAGCAGCTGAAGTTGATGCATTCTGGAGCCCCTCGTGCCTTTAACGTGCGTCAGAATGATGCTTATCTTTTTTGCAAGAGCATGATATTGATGGCTTGTGTCCAGCAAGCTTCTAGATCCTCTTTAGCAGAATTGCTCCGTAAGCTGGTGTTTCCGTGTTGTGTATATGCAGTAGGTTGTTCCTGCCTGCGTGGTTGCAAAGCCATGGTTGACTACAGCAGAGACAGCTTTGTTCCTCCTCACAGTAGCAGTCGTACACGCGCAAATAAAGATGATAGTGGAAACAGAGGAGGACAACTACTGGTGCACATCTTAGAAAGAGATGAGCTTTGAGGTGGAAACCAAAGGGGGAACGTTTACCCCAGCCATGCTGCCTGCCTGGTGCTTTGGCACTTGGTGGGCTGCACAGCCGTTTGCATCGGTCGGTGTGAGTGGACCCTGTTTAAGCTGGAAGAAGAGAGATTGAGGTGAGATCTTAGAAGAGATTCTTTCCTGTGAGGGTCGTGAGGCCCTGGCCCAGGTTGTGCAGAGAAGGTGTGGCTGTACCCATCCCTGGAGGTGTTCCAGGCCAGGTTGGATGGGCCTTGGGCAGCCTGAGCCAGTGGGAGGTGTCCCTGCCCATGGCAGGGGGTGGAACTGGATGATCTTTAATGTCCCTTCCAACCCAAACTGTTCTATGATTCTGTGAAACGCCAAGGTGGCAGCAGGGTCCACAATGGCTGGCTGGGGAGCACTAGAGGGGAGACACTAGGAATAGTGGGGAGGCACCAGGGAGGTATTGGGGACACTTGGGAACCATTGGGGACAAGTGGGGCACACCGAGGTGGCATCAGGGCTCACTCTGGCTGAGGAGGTGTGTGCGACGCGCTGGGAGCACTGGTGTGGCAACACCAGGCAAACACCGGGAACCCTTGGAGACACTTGATGAGCACTGAGGACACTGGGGGACACTTGGGAAGCTCACTCCTCCTCTCCCCAGCAGGGTTTACTGCAACAGGTAATCCTGGTGAAGTGAATAGGACTGGCTGTGGCTGAGGATGTGGTACCCTACAGTAAGTAAATATAAAACCTAATCTTCTTCTGTGTCAACACAGTTTTCTTGGAGTTCCATGTATCGCAGAAGCTGCCTCTGTGGCTGCAGCTCGTTCGGAGACACCATCGCTTTGTACTTTATGAATGCTTTGAAAAAATTAGCAAAATCCATTAATATTGTGGTCAGTGAACTCATCAGAAATTCCCTGACAATGCTGTTATTTATACACAGTGGAAAAATCAATACATTTAATCCAAGGTAAAACTGTCTGGCTCTCTAAAGGAGAAGGCGGCCACGGAGGGCTGGAAATCATCGCCTGACGCTAACTGAATAACACCCAACAGTTGCGTGGTGGAATCTTCCAGACTGCTTTGACTCACAGGGACCAAGTATCCAAATGACGTGTATTTGTCGTGCCGCAGTCCTACTGGATTAAGAGCACTCGCGTTCATTTGATCCGATGCGTTCCAACAATATTAAATAAGTCCATTTGTTATTGTCCTTTGCACCTTGTATTTTCCTGGCTGGGGAAGTCCAGCATCTTGCTTTTGGGAAACTGAGCTGTGATATGACAAATATTTCTGGCCAGTATTTCTAACTCTGGCAGGGCTTGAAGAATTCTTGGCTGGCTTTTACAGTAGGCTGATGGCTTGGACCAAATATAACAAGAGGCGGAGTATAACGTGTAGAATTAAATCATGTTACTTGTTATATTATTTCTCTTGTCTTGAAATTATTCACTATGTTTGGGGTTTTGTGATAAATAGATGGTCGTGCTCAAATATTTTAATCACTACTTAGATGTTAAATATTTTCAAACAAAACGTCTGCGAGATCCTTTTGTCTTTCAGCAAGGTAATTACGCTGAGAAATTTGCTTTCAGAATTCATTTGACAATGAAGTCCAGTTTATTGAACACTTTAGAGGTAGGACTTACTCCTGATATCTGTGGTTTCTCCTCTGGAACCTTCTTTGCAGCCATGTCGGCAGGATGTATAATCATGCAAAGACACAAGTTGCATAGTTTACTTTGTGGAGGTACCTCATGGGTAGGAGAACAGGGAAGAAGTCTGTTGTGTGAATGCAAAGGCATGATTGACTACAGCAGAGACATCTTTGTTCCTCCTCACAGTAGTAGAGGTGTTCCAGGCCAGGTTGGATGGGCCTTGGGCAGCCTGAGCCAGTGGGAGGTGTCCCTGCCCATCACAGGGTGGGTTGGAGCTAGATGATCTTGGAGATCCCTTCCAACCCAAACTATGCTATGATTCTATGATTGCATTATGAATGTTGTCTAGAGCTTCCGATTGGTCCAGGAGAGCACGTGCTGAATGACCATGGAGGTGGCTGTGCGGCTCCCCTGGGTCCCGTGGGGGATCTGGAAGGCCAAAAGCTGCCCTCCAAGCAAGCTCGCAGCAACACAGCTAATACTAATTGGAAGTGATTTTAAGCTCCTGGAATTTGGGGCTTAAACTGAGCTCTGAATTTGAGGATTAGGAGGAGACCATCTAATCATCTAAGTGTTTGTGTTCCTAGATAAGCCTTGATAACATCCTGAGTGTTCTCTGCACCCACCAACTGGTTAAGGAGTTGCTTGGCATGGCCTCTCAGACGTGAGCAGACAGGGGAAATAGCTGTGCCCTGTCTCACTCTGAGGTTGGTGTAATCACAGATAGCTCAGTGGGCGCTGCGTGAGTCCATAGATGGGCTGGAGAAGAGAGACATGGGCACGGGAGCTCACAGGTTTGACGCAAATCCACCTGTAAGCAGTGTGTGGCAAGGCTGTTGCACTTGCCAAGGCAAAGGAACGAGCCCTATACATAGTAACTGAAAAGCTTTAATGGTCCTAGAACATTAATAGCACGGTGCAGTGTTACTACTCACTTATTTATAGCTGTAAGTATAGGCCAATGTGTGGCTGCCCATGTTGTGTTTGGAAGGAACGAGTAGAATCATCTTGGCTGAAAGGAGCGCGTTTCCTTCCGCTCATTACACTCGGTTGATTGCTGTTGGCTTAAGTGAGGTTTAAACATCATAAAATGGGCCCCCATCTTGTGGTCCCCATCTGCTGTTTGCCCTTCCTTTCTCTAGTGAAGGTTATTTTATCAACTCTACCCATGCGTGTCACAAGCTTCTTGAGGTGACCTCCGTGCTGTTCCCGTTGGCTCGTCTTGCCCTTCAACTTTCCTTCCCTGCATGCCTTACCCAGCTGTTTTAAACACACGTAGCAGTATCACAAAGAGGCCTTCCAGCGTAACGTCATTCATTGTTGTTGTCATGTTTAATAGCTGCAAAATCAGCCTTTAGTACGTGTGGTCTTCTGCTGGAAGAGTCGTGCAGGCGGGGATTCAGGAGAGCAGCGTTATGGGCATTTGCGTCATTGACCTAAGGGGGATTTAGGCACCTCTGTGAGATGGAATGGGCCCTGCAGTGCTTTACAGATCATAGAATCATGGTTTGGTTACGAAGGAACTGTAAAGACCATTCAGATCCAAGCCTGGAAGCCCTGATCCAGGAGCAAAGCGTGACCTACTTGAAGTTTACATCAGGAATACTTTCAACAATGAATTTAAGCATGGGATTTGTTAGGGGCGTGTTCCATCATGTCCTGTAGCCTCAGTGATGTGGGAGGCTGTGCTTTTCATGACCAGAGTTGGAGGATGAGAGCAGTTCCATCTTTCACTGGGAAGGGGGAAAAAATGATCCTGACACACAGTTCATCCTCAGTTTGTTTCTAAACTCTTTTATAATCCTTCAGACTGAGGAATTTGGGGTAAGCATTGTCAGATTTGGCTGCTAAGGGAAGAGCATGGTATTTCCAGTTGTCTTTGTATGAACAATACCATCTATTTGTTGGTGTTCCTGGTAGAGTTGCTACATCTGCTTGAAGGTTAAGTGTGCTCCTTGCTAGATCTTCGTGTAGGTCTTGCTAGATCTCCTGTCTGGTTTTAACAGTTTACTAAATGTGGGCCAGAGAAAGGCTGAGGAAGGAACATAGAATCATAGAATCACTAGATTGGAAAAGACCTCTTGGATCGTCGAGTCCAACCATATGTATTAGGGAACTCTGCTATGGGCCGTTCAACAGCTGAGGGGTGAGGAACCAATCACCAAACACGGAGGTGTAGGGTCTGCAGAGAACCCTGATCCCCATGTCTCTGCTACTCTTTGCTTTACCAGAGTGATGAACAAGTGAGAAATATTAATCACAGCTTGCTGATTTGGAATTCAAAATAGATTTTATCTGTTAACGTTCTTGATAGCAGTCGGGGAAGTCAAACTTCTGTGCCAGTTGCAGCTGCTGTGCTTTTACATGGCTCATAGTGTTATAAAAAGGCGGAGGGATTATGGGGCTCTGGTGACTTTAACAAAATCTATTTTTGCTGTTGGACTCATCAATGGGGTATATGGTTTGAATCAGAGTTCTCATTATCACATTAAGATAAAACAAGGAGTTAATTAAGTGAAAGGAAGCAATTGAATTGAAAATATCGCAACACTGCAGTGAAAAATGAGATGGTATTTCCCTGCTTAAGTCCAATTTTCTCCTAGTTGTAAGTACAATGCCTGTGGACGTGCCTTGGACTGTACTTCTGACTTGAGCGGAGAGAGCTTTTGTGTTCGGCAGTGCTGCATCTCTTGGTAGTAACGTCCCAGTCCATCGTTTTCTGAGCATTCCTGTGATGGGACAACCCTACAAAATTTTAGAGGTGCTTTTCTTCTCTTTGCACTCACCCGACTTGAAAAGAAAATAGAGTGTGTGCGAACACTGGGCATCTGCAAGTGGCTGGAAATCAGCTTTCAGACCGAAAAAACTGAAATTGTTTAGAAGTGACGGGGGGTTGGAACTGGATGATCTTTAAGGTCTCTTACAACCCAAACTATTCTATGATTCTGTGACAGTTTTGCTTGTTGTATGTGATTTCTGTTAATTTGGGGAAGACCTGTTGGACTGTGCGTCATGGAATGTGGATCATTTACTTTTCAATAATCCTGCTAGTACCAAATAATTAATTATTTTGTTAAACAATCCCAGGTTTGAGGCAGGAAGGTGGATCACCTTTACCAGCTTTTTGGCTTGAGACTGATCTTGAGCGCCGTACCATGGGTTTATTGTAGAGAAGTGGAGCTCAGCTTATTTCTCCTCCAGCATTTATTTACCTCATTTTTTTCCAGCATGAAGGCACAGGGTGCAGATGTCCCCTGTACATGTGGTAATGAAACTTAATGATATTTCAGCATCAAACTGTGATTTACAGTACAAAGCGAATACATTCAGAGAGGGCTCAGAGAGATGTGAACCGGAGCTGCCTCTGTTTCTGAAAGCCTTGGGCGCCCTCATCCCCAAATACATGACCTAACCTGCTTTTCGAAATAAATGCACTTTTCTTTTTAGGGAAACCTCAACAGTAAAAATAGTTGGTAGAGCCACATGCGGCTTTTATGCATTTGCTTTTGAGCCTCGGACGGGGCTGCTGCAGGCAGAGGAATGCCGTCTCGCAATCCGGTACGTCGATCTTGCTGGTTTGAGATGCTGCGTTAACAACGGGAGCTGCTTTTGCTCTTAAATGTGGCGATACATGTGATACATCCCGACTTCTGCGAGGCTTTAAATACCGTGACCGAAATTGGAAGTGTGCTCTGCAGGAAAGATGGAGGCAGATGGGAACGAGCCCAGAGGGGAGCAGCAAGAATAGGAGGTTTAGCAACCGTAAGCTGTAATGGAAGATGGAAAGGAATTGATTTGTTTAGCCTAAAAATACTGGAGGAAATGCAAGTCACCCAATATTTAAAAGGTTGCTTTTAGAAGCATGATAATCGTGTTTTCTCCATGACCACTGAGAGATGCAAGAAGACATCAGGTGAGGATTTAAGCAGGGGAGTAGGATAAATGTTTGAACTTTCAGGGAAGTGGCGAAATGAGAGACAGGGGCCGTGGAGCAAACACGCAGGATGGGAGTTGGGAGACCAGATGAGACGGAATCGGTTCGGATACGCACCCTGAGGTGATGCACTCAGATCACATTTTGATACCTCAGTGGTGGTTGGTACCCCGTGAAGCTTTTGAGAGATGAATCTTGTAGTTTCACAATGCTGTTTCACATTGTGATCATGGAGCCGCTGCCGCTTTGTGGGGGAGTGAAGGATCCATCGCTGGCCATCCTGATCTTGTGTGGTGGATGAGCCTCCTCTCTTGCAGCCGGTCTATCCCGAGGGAGCAGGTGCCGTATCCCAACATCTGCCCGTCTCATGGCCGTGTCACCGCTGCAACTGGTGTGCAGCAGCCACGCTCTGCTGGCCCTGGCACGGCCCTGGAGAAAAGACGTGCTGCTTTCTGGAAAAGGAGGGAAGAGCTCCCTGGGACACTCTCATTGCCCTAATATCTAGGAGGATCTCGGTACACTTGGATTTAATAAAAAATGTATAACAGACATAGTCTAAATAGACTTGCAGTTTGCTGAGCAGAGCCAGTGACCGGTCTGGTGTGGACTCTATGAAAAGGAGACACCATCAGCGTGCTGTTGTTTCACAGATGGAGGGAACCATGTGCTGTTTGTCATTTACTGGAACAGCTGCCCAGGGAGGTGGTCGAGTCACCTTCCCTGGAGGTGTTTAAGGAACGGGTGGATGAAGTGCTTAGGGACATGGTTTAGGCAGTGTTAGGAATGGTTGGACTCGATGATCCAATGGGTCCTTTCCAACCTGGTGATTCTGTGATTCTGTGACTTCTCAAGGTGGTTGTTGGACCTTTTCAATGAGCCCAACCTAAAATGCACAGCAAAACTTAGGCAGCGAGGTAGTGTATGTGCACATGGGGAGTCATCAGTCTTGGTTGGTTTTGGAAGGTCTCAGGGGGCTTTACTTGCTTGTGCCTGATGCGGAGGCATCCCTCGGGGAATTGGTTTTCCAAACGGCAAGTGGAGAGCATGTTCCAAAAACAGGCTGAAAAAGTTCAGGTTTACTTTTAGGAAAGCAGCATTCCAAAAGTCACTACAGCTGCTGGAATTTTAGGCCCAGCTGTTTAAAAAGCCATCAAACAGGGCACATCTTGTTCTTTAGATGTGTTCTGTCCTATATGTCTGAAGGGCATAAAGCTTTTAAAACCCATCCCAATAAAAAGCTCTGCAGAAATTGGAGTAGCAATAACCCGCGTGCCATTCCAGCAAAGTGCCTTCTTGGAGCAAAAACTAATGGATACGCAGCCCATCTGCAGCAGGGCGTGTAATGCACCAAGTTACTCTTTAGGGTGTCTATACCGTTTATTCCTGGCTATAAATGTTTTACAGACCTCGTGCAATATTGTTGTTTCATGCTTAATGCCAGCTCTTTCCATGTTATTACACTTGGTGGAAAACTGCCTTCAGGAAAGGTGTAAGAACAACTTGAGAGCGCGAGTGCTATATACATTTACTATAAATAACTATAGTTCTGTAAAAGCTTGTGGAGAGGGAGAATAATTGATGGCACGAGCTTCATAAGCTGGAAGCAATGTAACGAGCAGGATGAGGGGGGGGATTCTGCACCTCTCTTCTGCTCTGGTGAGACCCCCACCTGGAGCCCTGCATTCAGCTCTGAAATCCTCAGCAGAGGAAGGACATGGAGCTGTTGGAGCGAGTCCAGAGGAGGCCACGGTGATGATCCGAGGGCTGGAACACCTCCTGTATGAGGCCAGGCTGAGAGGGATGGGATTGTTCAGCCTGGAGAGAAGAAGGCTGCACAGAGACCTTAAAGCAACTTCCAGTCCTGAATGGGGCTCCAGGAGAGCTGGGGAGGGGCTCTTGATCACGGAGTGCAGGGATAGGACAAGGGAAATGGTTTGAAGCTGAAGGACGAGAGAATGAGATGAGATCTTAGGAAGAAATGTTTTGCTGTGAGGGTGGGGAGGCTCTGGCCCAGGTTGCCCAGGGAAGTGGTGGCTGCCCCATCCCTGGGGGTTGTTCCAGGCCAGGTTGGATGGGACTTGGAGCCCCAATCCAGTGGGAGGTGTCCCTGCCCATGGCAGGGGAGTGGAACTCAATGGGCTTTGAGGTCCCTTCCAGCCCAAACTGTTCTGTGATTCTATGAAGTTAATTTGTGAGTGAGGTTTTGTTACCCAGGGTGGCTGTATGATCCAGATAAGCGACATTCCTGGCAAAGAACAACCTTAGTTGTGCTTCTTCTTGCCAGGTGCCCTTAAACCTCTTAAGTTTCCTCAAGGGTCAGTCTAGTCTTGTAAGTTGTCCGTAATACAGCTTTTAACTTTTCCCCATCTATTTTTTATTTGCTAGATAAAACCTTTACCTACTCTGTCCCAAAGCCATTAACGGTCTCGTATATTAATGAGAGTTGGAGAGCGGATCTCCTTTCTGCCCACAGCATTTTTATTTGCACTGTTTCTGGGTGTCTTTCACTGTAAGCAACTTTCTTCCATGCCCCCAGACAATCCCATGTCACCTTTAATTCCAGTGCGTATAACTGTGAGAGACAGCTTTTGGCCTCTTCCAGAGTTGTTTGTAGAGGGAATATTCCTCAACTTCGTTTTGCGGACTGCTTCCTGCTTGCAGACACATCCCTTCCTTTGCTTCCCATCACGTTCACGTTCCCACATCTCGGGTTTATCACATGGGTAAGTAAGGTTTCCTACAGTCATAGAATACCTTGGGTTGGAAGGGACCATCTGGTTCCATCCACCGTTTCTGCTGAAGGAAGAAAATAAATTCACGTTCGAAGTGAAACTTCGTTCACTGTCAGTTGTTTTGGCTTGATTTATCTGCGATGTTTGTTTTCTAACGCTGTCTGACCTTTTGGAGCACCATGAAGGCTGAAGAAACCAGAAAACCCTGATGTTTAGGGCAGTATAAACCTCATATTTCAGAATAGAGGATTTTTTTTCCCTAGTGATCCCACTTCTCATTTTCTGTAGGGGTCACCTTGAGGCTTAGCAATCTTATCTGCAGCAAAGAACTTGGTGCCCTGTCCCTGGAGGTGTTCAAGGCCAGGTTGGGTGGGTCTTCGAGCAACGTGGTCCAGTGGGGGTTGAAACTGGATGGGCTTTAAGGTCCCTTCTGACCCAAACCGTTCTGTGATGATTTTTCTGGACCTCGGTGTCACGAGGTGTATAGAAAAGATTCAAATATCTAATCCCAGTGGAGAGGTGATAGAAGCGGAGATCTGTGAGCAAGGTGCAGCTAAGGGTTTCCCCGGAGGGTTTATTGGTTGTCCTTAATTATTATTTATGTTCCTTATTTGTAATGTCATCTGTTTACCTGCCTTAATTTCTCATCTCCATGCCAGCTGCTCCTGTGTCTAAATTTCAGTTCAGCTTTCCTGGTATTTGGTTTCTGGACAGAATTAATTGGAATTACCATGACCAATTAGCCCAGACTTTGTAGTATTCACTGGGAGGGAGAAGGAGTTGAAAAGCTAATGGAGAAGTTTAAAAAAGTTGTAGCTACTATATGTAGTAGATATTAACGCCCTTTGAAACACTTCAGTGGTGCAAATTTCCCCTCTTTTTTATTTTTCCTGCTTTTTAATGATGCTTTCTTCATCAAAGCTCCAAGATTTTGACTGAGGGTGAACTGTATTTAGGAATCCTGCAACTCTCCCCAGAGGAAGCTTTTCCCTTCTTCTTCCTTTTTTATTTTTTTCTTCTTTTTTTTCCCCCACCTTTCTTATTCCGGGTGGATTTTTCAGCCTTTCTGAGACCCTGCAGCTTGAGTTGAGTCTAATGGGCACATGAGATGTTTTTCTAATAATCCTTCCCCCTCTGTTTTTAACATCTCAAAGGCAATTGAAAAGCAACTAGACATTGATTATTAGAATCATACTTCTAGAATCCTCAACATAAGAAGGAGATGGAGCTGTTGGAATGGGCTCGGAGGAGGCTACAGAGATGATCCGAGGGCTGGAGCACCTCCCATTCAAGGACAGGCTGAGAGAGTTGGGGTTGTTCAGCCTGGAGAAGAGAAGGCTCCCAGGAGACCTTAGAGTGACCTTCTGAAGGGACTACAAGAACAAACCTGAAGGGGCTACAAGAAAGCTGGGGAGGGACCGTTTACAAAAGCTTGTGGTGGCAGGACGAGGGGCAGTGGGGATAAACTGGAGAGAGGCAGATTCCTTGCCTTGCCTCCAGCCAGTGCCATGCTCGGCCAGGAGATGTCTTGCTTCCTCCCTTGAAGGAGTAAATTAGGCTCTGTTTAAACCACTCTCACGGTTTGCAGTGTGTTCCCAGCTGGTCTCACTTTTCTTCTTTCTTGGTTTTCAAGTTCACTCAGCTCCTTGTAATCCGTGCTCACCTGGAACATGATTTTATTCTCCTCGCTGGCACTTACCGTGAATTTCTATGTGGGTTTCTTTGCGAGGCTGGTGAAGGATCTCCCTGTAGGTTGTATTTATTTTCTACAGGCACAACAAGCGTTTCTTTTGCTCAAGCCACCTTTTGCTCAACGGAAAGACTCTTGGTGTTAAGCCAGGTCTTGCTGAGCAAGATACGGAGGCGTAAGCGTGCTTGTGTGTGTGATTGGTAAATGTGTGCTGAAAGCAGCGCTATCTGACTTCTCGTGTTGCAGCATAAGGATGCCTTTCTGGTCAGCTGTAGAAAGTAGCTCAGCATTTGCACCTGTGTCTTTTATTTACCTGCTTTTATCCTATTTTGAGTAATTTTATTGGGGTTTGGGGTTTTTTTTGTGCTTTCCGAATCCTGCTCTTCCATATTGTGTTTGAGGAGCTGGAATTGCTACAGCAAAATTTCCCAGTAATGGCCAGGAAGGAGGAGCTTCGTTAAGTGGCTCATTTCAGGATGAAGCCTGCCCTCTGGAACAGATTTGAGAACACCGTGGACCTCTGATGAAAGCACAGGGTTTTCTCTGCCAAGCCTGGGTTATACTGCCGGCATCGGTGCAGGCTCACTGCGTGATGTTGGCCGGGTTTGCAGGATCTGAGTTTTTTTCCAAAACAAATGCCAGGCAGTGTCATCTTCTGCCTTCCCTTCACTTGCCAGAATAGCCACAGTTTGGGCCTGAAGGCTTCAGGCTTCAGTCTCTCCCACTGTTACTTAAGGATAAAACTTAACAAACCTCGATTTTTTTTGCCACTATCCTGTTTTTTAACAATCACAGAGTGATTGAGGTTGGAAGGAACCTCTGGAGGTCTGCTGGGGCAACCCACCTGCTATAGCAGGACCACCCTGAGCCAGACAGAGGGGATTGTGAAATAGTTCCGAGGATGGAGGTATTTATAGAATCATAGAATAGTTTGGCTTGGAAGGGACCTTAAAGCCCATTGAGTTCCAACCCCTGCCATGGGCAGGGACACCTCCCACTGGCTCAGGCTGCCCAAGGCCCATCCAACCTGGCCTGGAACACCTCCAGGGATGGGGCAGCCACAGCTTCCCTGGGCAACCTGGGCCAGGGCCTCACCACCCTCATGGGGAAGAAATTCCTCCTTCTGTCCAGTCTAAATCTGCCCCTCTCCAGTTTATCCCCATTCCCTCTCATCCTGTCACTCCAAGCCTTTGTGAACAGCCCCTCTCCAGCTTTCTTGGAGCCCCTTCACGTACTGGAAGGTCACTCTTAAGGTCTCCCTGGAGCCTTCTCTTCTCTGGGCTGAATTTTTAGGGTTAAGGCATCACAGGCAAATCCTTTGTCCTTAGTTGAGGAAATTTTGGCCTTATACAACAGTAATATTTATTAAAATATTCCATTTAATACTAGGATTTTATTATGAAACACGACCCGGAGCTTCAAATCTGCAAATAACGGACATGTTTTAAAGTCCTCATTCTGAAGATTGAGGTGCTCCCGGTGGCAGGATGGCAGCACCTGGTCAACTGGACAGGCTAAACGTTGTCGTTGCCTCAGGTGCCTCGTTTATAAGGTGTTCCTTAAAACAGGATCACAAACCACGTTTCCAAGAAGCTCAGGGCAAGACACGCGTCAAGAGTGGAGTGGTGTCAACACCTGTTGACTTGTGTCACAGACATGTTTTCAGGAGTCTCCATGACTGCATCTCAGTCACACCCACCAGGAGTTGTACTGGGGAGATCAGGGGAATTTGTTCCAGTAGTGGATTTTCTCGTGACCGTTGCAGACAGGAGGTTATTTTGGAAAGGCAGCAGGTCCTTCTAGTGGCGCTGATGATAACATCTTTCTTAGGTGTCTTCTCCCCACGAGCATCTGTTTCTTTGTCTCTCTGTGTGTGTGCCATTAATTACTAGCCTGGCTTTAGGGTCTCATTTATCTTTTGGAGCCAATGTACATCTGGAGCATGCCGTCTGCTGCTCAGTGCCCGTAAAGCAAGCTCCTCTCCAGCCGGCTTTCCAAAGCTCAGCCCACACCAGCATCACCTCTGTCATCAGATGGGTTGGTGATGCCATCAGGAGGAGGAGGAGGATGAACTCCCTGTGTTAGCACCATCCAACATCAGTGCTCCATGCCATGTCCTGCTGGATGTGCCCTCCTGGACAGCTCGATGTATCTTCATAAACACATTATGCAGGGATATTGTGATTACTCTGATAAAGTTGGATTAAAGGATCGTTTTCTTTGACCAGCACCTGAGGTTTTCGGTGCTTGATTTGCTGCTTCATTATAAAGTTTTCCTAAATAACACTTCAGGGTGGTTTTTCCTACTGGTTAGAGAGAAAAAGAAGAAAGAGACCGTCTTCTTGCCGAATGATAATACAAAAATAAGTGCAGACGTGTATAAAGTAAGGAGACTGGACTAAAATCTCTTGTTCACGCTGGTGCGTCACGACACTCCAGGTAAAAAAATATATGTTGAAATTCTACATCCCATCTTCCATGCCGTTTGTAACCGATGCATTTGGGTTCCTTCTTTTCAAGTACGACTATTTTAAAGAGTAGTTTGTTATTAAAAAGGTACTTCCTTTTTTTTTCCCCCTTAAATGATTTTAATGATTAATTACATGGGCCCAGAAAAACAGCTTGAAAGGCTCTGTGGGCTCCTCTGAAGAAAAGTGTCATCTCAATATAAACCAGGGGTGTTATAAGTGTTTGAATAGCTGTAAACTACCAATGTTGAGTAAAACATGACCAATATCTGGAGAGATCTTGGTGGTTTTATCAATTTCTATATATTTTAGTAGCAGAGGCAAATCTACAGAGGCAAATTCATGTTAAAATTGATCCTGATCTGGGGGATGTGCCGCCTTCAAACATCGGTGGCTCCGAGATGCAGCTACAGGGTGGATACTTCAGCCTTTTCCAAATGAAAAAACAGCCTTGAGACTAAGAATCTCGATTACTTACACTAAATTGTTTTATGTGGGGTTCCCCCCTCCCCCATTTGGTTGTATATTCATTTAATTATTGCAACACGGAGGTGTTCAGGGCCAGGTTGGATGGGGCTCGGAGCAACGGGATCCAGTGGGAGGTGTCCCTGCCCATGGCAGGGGGTGGAACTGGATGGGCTTTGGGCTTCCAACCCAAAACATTCCACGATTCTAACTTTAGATGAAAAACAATTAAAATCCAAAATGTTACCAAGTTAATGAAAATTAGCCGTTTGATAAGGTAGTGAAATTGCTGCTCTCATCTTTAATTGATTTCTTCCTGGCCAATTTCATCAATTAAAAAAATGCATAAAATAATCTATAGTGTCTTCATAGGAGATGATAGCACTTAGGGAAGCGTCTCTTCAAAATCAACCCTTCTCTCTTAAGTGAGCGCTAAGAGAGTAGAGAAGGTGGCCCGTTAGCGGCTCACCTGAGTCCATCTGTGGCAGTCCCAGGAAGAAAAGCCAAATCCTTCAAATGGAGTTCACGTGGCTCTAGAAATGAGTTTGCAAGAGGCGAAGCGTCGAGGGAAATGTTGACAGATATTTAATTATCGTGGCAGTAGTGGCTGTTGCTGTGTTAATAGCATCTGGCAGCAGAGTCACCACCATCTGTTAATGCCCTGAAATCCTGATATGGTGCCTCCTTTATGGAGGAATTAACAATAATTAACAAATCTATCAAATGAAATCACCTTGATTGGGTGACAGCTTTACCTTGGTAATGATGAATTGCAAAATAATGGGGAGTAAAATGTTCACTATTTGCCTTTTTACTATAGATTCACTGACGCCGCATCCTGGAGGGTTTAGTTTTAAGCCTGTGGTGGGAGGCATCGTTTACTGCATTTACTTTAAATAACCCCTATAAACAGAGCTAGATTAAACCCAAACTTTTGCATATTAATTTCTGTCTGCAACAGATTAGGACTGTAAAAGCAGTTACGGTTCTGCTGATGTGCAGTAACTTATTTAATGTCAAATAAGGGAGAAAATGAGGTTAGACTGAAAGAAGCAACTCATCAACCAAAGTCCAGGGCAGCCTGGAAGAGCAATCTGGCTGCATTAAAGCATTTCAGGGTCTTGTCGTGAGCTGGATGTTAGAATCCAAACCATCAATTTCTGATGAGTCAGTTTGCCTTTAAAGTGATGGGGAAAAAAGATTTTTATTTGTTTGTATTTGGAAGAATTATTTTTCAATATCTATTTTTATCCAAGCTGATATTCTGGTCAGTGTAATGAAATATCGCTGCTGTAAATAATAGCTATAAACAAAGAAAGGAGCCAATTTGAGACCTGGTTGGGTTTTATTTTCTCTTAACTCCTCTTTTTCTATTCATTCCTGCTGAGCAACAGATGGAGAAGGTAACATATTCTCTGCTTAAATAGAAGAATTAAGTAATAGATACTTGAGGTGGTTTAATTATCAGAAGCAATAGAAGGAGTAAACTTTGAGATCTTGAAATCAGTAAACTGGGATTTTATTTCCCTCTTCCAGTGCGAGTCGGTGAATAATTCTGAATATTGCCCTGGGGCTCCCAGAGAGAAGGGAACCTCTGTTTTTCTTGTGTCTTTCTCATTGTTCCTAAGTGTCAGGTTTCTTTAGGCTGGAGTTTGTGTTGATTCCATCAAGTGACAGAGCTGCACTGATGTCAAACCACAAGAGGAGACGTGGAAAGCCGGGTTTGCACCACTGTGACTGATCACAGCTGGCGATGGAGGAGCTGTAAATGAGAGCTTCCCTTCCCTTTTGATTGCAGCAATGGATTCGCAGCAGTTTTTTGATGGGGAAAGGCCTGTGCCTCCAGGGTGACTGTAGGCAGAGACAGAAAACAGCCCAAAAATACACCTTGTGTTGCAGTAGGTGGGCAGGAGGTGTGAAGGTTGCAGAGCGTGCGTACCCGTGGAGCAGGGAGATGTGCCATCCCAGATGTGCATGCAGTGCAGACCATTCCCAGTTTCTGCCTCTGCGTTGTGGGAAACGATCTGGTGGAGCAGATTTGAGGATGAAGCCTCCCCTGGTGCGCGAGGTTGGGATTTTACTGATTTCTGGTGTCGATGTCTTCTCCGTGAGACCTGTCCTACTCTTCTTATGGCGCTTGATGGTTGTAGGAGTCATACATTAACTCGGATGAGCTGTTTGTACCCGCACGTTCACCTCACCCGCAACGTGCCTGCGCGTGGGCGTCCCCAGTTAATACCAGTAAAGTTAGAAGATGCTTTGGAAGCAAGCGGTTTTGTTTTCCGTTCTACTGCTTAGACTTGACGTCGTGGGCTTCTGGGCGGGCAGTGGCTGGTGGGATGTAGCAAGCAGGCAGAGATGGTTGCTAAGGCTTGGAAGAACGCCGTATTTCTCATGCATTTTCATGCAAGACACTGTTTTCTGTTTAGGAGGATTAGAAGATATACATTAAACAGTGTTAAATGTGCTGAGGCAGTTGATGTTTACAGCCCTTGTAGAATTATTCATTAAAATATTAACTGCTAGACAGCCTCTATTTTTTAAAATTCAATGATTTAGTAGCCCTCTTAAAATCATCTTGTGTAATTCAGGCATTCAAAGGCTAAATAAAACAAAACAAAACCACCAAAATTACCCACAAAAGTGCTAATTCTCACGTTTACATTTCTTAAATTGTCACGACCGTGCTGGGCCTGAGAAATTCAGAGGGATTTGTGGAGCGGGCGGGCTGTGAGGGTTGACTCAGCTCTCCCATCTGCACCAGTGGCTTTCCCTAACGCGCAGCGCTGGGAAGATGTGAGAGGGGCCGTATCCTTCTCCAGGATTTTGCAGACAGTTGCTAAGTGTGAGCGCTGAGCTTTGGTTTACAGAAGCTTTTGGCAAGAGGACAAGATGCTACCTTGAAACGATGGCTCTCGACTAAACCCTGTTCCCTCTCTACCCATTTTAAGATATTTTAATGGCTCTGTTTCTCCATGGAGGACACAGTCACGTTCTTGCCTATAAACGGAGGACATGGTCACGTTCTTGCCTAGAGTCTCTTTTGCTTCCTTGGGCCTCTTGTGTCCACTTTTCTGGCTGAGCAGGCCAAGTCTGCCGTTGCTGCTCTTCTTGCTGGAATGTTTGATCTGTGCTTTCTCCCGCGTACAATTTTCCACGTGGTGCTGTTGTTTCTCACCTCGGTTCTGAGCAAGCCTGCGGGTCTGGGATGACTCAGGAGCTCTGTCTTTTCAGTGCTTTCCTTGCTCTGTTAAAGGTGCCGAGCAGCGTTGTCATCGATAGGACTCTACGAGGAGCCCAGCCGCAGGTGCTCACCTGGTTTTCCGTGGACCACTGCAGGGTTATTGGCCAGCGGGGCGTTCGGTTGCTCCACGCTCTGCCCCAGAGGCAATCCCCTGGCCACTAAGCCTGTGACATTTCAAAATTACCCACCTGGGGTCATTGCATCCGTTGCGTGGCCTTTAATTTTGCTTTTAATGAGCTTTTCTCGTTTGGTTGTTCAGGTAGAAGAGCCTGAACCCGTCAGGGTGTGACAGTCGCCGTGATGACAAATGCCTGTCGCGCTCGCTGTGCTTTCTAAATGCTAATGCTGTGTGGGTTTTGTGTGTTTCAGGAAAAAAGTGCCAGTTCAAATGCAAGACTTAAATCTAATAAAGAGATCCCAGGATTAGTACATCAACCCAGAGCAAAGTAAGTGCACTTTTTTATATGTTTTTTAAATACTAATACAAAGAGCAAAGTAAGTTCACTTTTTTAATATGTTTTTTTAAATACTAATTCAAAGAAACACCAGATTGAAGGGTATCTGTGAGATTACAGATTGTCACCTAACACAAACCAATCGGTGGTTCCAGCAGTGCTAAAACCATATTCAGTTTAAATAAAATGGGTAAGGTCGCCTGTGTCCATGCAGCTGGGTGACAATTGTGTTGGCATCCCTGCAGCGTCCTCTCCTTGGCATGGCAAAGGCACAGGACGTAAAAGCATGTGAGGTGCATCTTTCTGTGCCTTACAGGAGGACCATCCTGTGTTATGTCTCAGATATATAGATTTATCTATACATTAGTGTCCCTAAATACTATCGGTTAAGTTCCCAGGGAAGTTTTTGCTAGCTGTTGGCTTAGCTTAGCAGCTGTACTCTCTGGGATTAGGAATGGTAAACGTTTTCCATTTAAAATGGTCGAGGCGTTTCTTAAAATGAGGGTCGTTTTGTAGCTGAGAGTTTCCCCATCCTTCACTCAGAGTTCTGTGCCCGTACCCCAGCCCGGATCAGTCAGCCTTACGTGTGCCATGAAATATTTAACTCCTGTGACAGAGGTGGTTATTGATATTAGGAACTCATTTCATATCTAAATCACTGCTATATTTGAATCACTAATTGGATTGAAAATAACAGATTACGTGGAGCCGTGTATCGGGTTCATAACAAAGGAGCGATAAAGCTTTGGTGTTGGATTTTGAACAATAGCAGAAATGCTGTTCTTTATGCCGTGCCTTCGGGGCACTTATTAACTTAAACTTAATGCATACCAAGTGTGTTGTACATGTTTTTAAGTCTGGAAACTTCAGTAGTTTCCTATTGAGCTGGCAGTATAATTCAACCTCCTTTCAAAAGAAAAAAATCGAGTTCTTCAGATATAATTGCAAAGTTCACAGTAGGGAAGTTGAAGTAAAATTACCCTTGAGAAAAACTGTACTTCATTATTATGGTTTCATCCTCCCCAGCAGGGTCAGAGATGTCCGTAAGATGCTCTAAGAGGAGGCTAAGCCGCCTGGGCTGGGAAAGGGCCACTTCTTCTGGTGGGTCAGAGGGGCTGGATGGGATCAGAGGGCCCATTTCTTCATCAAACTCTGATTTTAAAAGTCCTTGCAGGGAATCAGAGCTGATCTTTATTCACCAAAAGGTGTGAAATCATTGCATTGGCAGTTGGGAATGTTTCTATCACATTCGTGTGAAAATAAGGACGCTTCTCAAAGGGTTACGGAATGTGACATGAAGTTGTTAGGTAAAACCTCCACTGCTTCCCCAAGCAGCGTCTGCTGTTTTCCCAACCTGGATTTCTGCTTATAAAGTGGCTGCGTGTGTTTGAGTTCCTAATCACCAACTCCGCAAACACCTTTATTGTGTGTAGGGGTTTTTTTTAAGGTTTATAATCTGAAACCCATGACAGTTCAGACTGTAAATCCTGCACAGGACCTCCTGTGGGACTTCTCATGTATATGGCAACACAATAATCCTTTTCCACCTCCCCTTCCTTTACTTTCCGTATAAATTGTGGTTGGGGTGAGTCACTACAGCATCGTCTCATTTTATTCGAGACTAGATCTGTGATATTGTAAAAGCAAGAACATGTTTCTCGTGCCTACCTACCCAGAAAGGGCTGTACCGCCCTGAAGAACCTCTCCAAGACACCTGAATGTGCGGGGTGGCTGCCCCAGAGAAGCATTTTTGTCCCCCTCTCAGGTGGAGGTGGGAACCTGAGGGACAGCAGACAGCTGGGGACAAGAATGCCCACAGCCGCTGAAAGGTGAATTGTTCCCTCTCCTGATTTACCAGCTTTAGGTTTTAATGCCACTTGTGAGACTTTCTCTTCCGCACTGAGACTTCATTTATGTCCAGTATAAGCGAATCATTGTATATGTTCATCCTGATAGTGAGTGAAGTATGAATGCTGAGCTTTGTAGGGAAGTGTGCGTGTTGTTGGGCACTCGGGAAAAGGATTAACTCATTAGAGCTGAAAGGATCGTGCTGAGCTAGAGGAGTGGGAATTCAGCAAGTCAAAACAGCTTTAGTGTCAGAGATCTCCAAGAGCTCTGTGTCTTTCTAACCATTTGGTGTCACTGTTAAGACTGGCACCAGTTTCCTATCCTTCGTTTTTACATCTTTTTTTGTCCCACGTTAAGTCCGTGCTGCTTTTCGAGAGGATGCTCCAGCTTCGCCTTCCCAGAGGGATATCGTTATCTCAGGAAAGAGGCTCTCATCACTCCCTAACATAAATAAAGCAGACACACCCCAAATACTGCCTGCCACGCATCCTCATCTTTGTCTCCTCACCCTTTCCTTTGCGTCCGACCTTCCTGTATTTTTAGCTTACAGGTCCCCTTTGGGGAAGGGTTTCTTGTCTCGTGCCACCCTCAGCATTTTACAGATAAATGAACAGGAGTATTTTCCTCGTCACTAATCCAAAATGGTATCACTAACCCTGAGCCTCTTGGAGCTGCAGAATGAATTGGAGAGGGTCCACTCAGGAGAGCAGTAAGGACAGTTTTGGAAAACCACCTGCCTGGACACAGAGGGGGCTCTCAGCGGCCCAAGGAAAGGCAGCGGGCTCTTAAGTTTCTGCAGCCTGCCTGGAAAAGACAATGGTCTTCTTGGGATGCGTGTGGGTCCTAGTTACCATCCCAAGTGTACATGCATACACAGAATTAAATGCAATAATTTTTTCTGTGGGCAAACCAAAAGAAGAAGAAGAAAAAAAACAGATTATGCTTTAATCTACAATGACCATTTTTAAAAAGGGGGTTATTTTTCACAGTGGTGAGAGTTTACAGCTTAGTCCCTCAACGGCCCTGGGCTGCAGAGTTGGTATTTTGAACTGGAAGAAGGCTGTTGGTACTGATACTCTTCCTTTGCCTTTCAGCATGCACATCTCTGAAAGCCAACAAGAATTCTTCAGAATGCTTGATGAAAAAATCGAAAAGGTAAGACACGATAAAGTAAACTGTACCTTTTCACTCGGGGGAGGACATACAGGTTTCCTGGCTCCACAAGGAGGGCAACCAGACACTGTCTGTTGCAGCACTCCGTGTTCTTCGGTTCTTGGATAGACTCTGGCCCAAGATCCCCTTTTCCACTCGTTAGTTAGATAGTTCAAGTGCAAAGATGACCAAAAAGGTAAAGATGTTACAGGAGGTACTGGAAGGAGACCTTTGTTTTGTGGAAATACCACTAGGCTAAGATGAATGGCAAATGAACTCAACACAAGCATTTAGGATAGTCGTGGACTTCTGGATGAAGGAGAAGAGCCAAGTGAGGCTTTATGCTCTTAGTGACTCCAGTTTTCCTTTACTAATCTTAGTGCCGGTAGTGGGCAGCCTGATCCAGTGGGAGATATCCCTGCCCGCGGAAGGGTTTGGAACTGGATGATCTTTAAGGTGCCTTCCAACCCAAACTGTTCTAGGATTCTATCATCATACACTTCTTATTTCCTGCGGAATCTCTTCAAAATAACTCCTGGCTCCGAAGGTTGTGACTACTGTGGCTGTAGGTATAGATGGCTCTGCCTCAAGAGCGACGCTGAGTGAAATAATGATGCTGGAGATGTTTTGAAGAGGGGTGTGAATAGTTCTTTATATATCTCATTGTCTTGATTGCAGCTTTCCTGTGTTTCGTAAGTCTTTTTTAAAAGAGAATCGCAGCTTCTTTGTGAAGTAGTAGTGAATACCTGTGCCACAACATAGTGGGAAACTGAGACTTGAGGAATTATATGGGCTTTTTGGATCAAGCCTGGATCGCAGCCTTTGCTTATGTCTTGAACTGACGTTCGCTCACCAATATACTCTTTACATTTTATACTTTGGAGTTGTGTACCTTATTTAATACTAGATATTACATATTTACTTCCCCAGTTAGAATAAAGTAATTTGTACTCCCAAATTGTAGCGTTGGGTTACAAAGCAGGAGGGAGATTTTTACTTGAATGACACTGAATTTCTGCCAGTTTTGCTGACACTCCTGGTCTTAGGAGCTGGAGTGCTACAGCGGGTAAATCTCTTTGTCCCAAGTTGTTACAGCACTCTTAGAAAAAAAACAAATTAATGAGAGCAAGAAGTTAAGGAGGAAGAGTAGAATTGAGGAGGAGTTTGTAGATTCTTGAGAAGACTGTTTCTATACCAGTATTTCACAGGAATAAGATTTTACTTAACCCAAGAGTAGGATTTCTTCATATCTGTGATATAGCTTCTACTCCTTTGACTAAATGGGTTCACCAAATAAATATTCAGATGCTTTTCCTGGACCTTGGACAACCAAGGCCAGACCGGGGCCTTGGGCAGCCTGATCTAGTGGGACGTGTCCCTGCCCTTCGCAGGGGGGTTGGAAATAGATTATCTTTAAGGTCCTTTCCAACCCAAACTATTCTGTGATTCTATGATATCCTCACCTTCCATAAAGTCAAACACAGAATCTCCGGTGAAATGGTTTTTTTTCCAAAGATCTCTCTTGTCTACATACCGGATCAGCTGATGGCTGTATCTAATTGAGGTTAGGTTTTCATTTTGAGGGTTGTTTCAGGATGGTAATACCATTTGTTCACCAGCTGCCGCGTTGAGATGTGGTTGACTATGTCTTATCACTGTTTGGACCATGCTCTCAGATGCCTGCAAGTGTTCTGTGGGGCTCTTGTCCTAATTTATCCTCTAGGTCAGGAGATTGCCTATTTAGAGGAAACGCACGGTTCTGTCTGTCAGAGAGAGAAAGATGAATCTCATGCATTTCAGGCTGCTGACAGCTGATGGGATTGGCAGGGGTTAATCTGCAGCTGAACATGGGATTTCCTTTCTCTGGAGACCTTCTATGCCCGAGGAAACAGTCTCTTCCTAAGAGAAGTTTTGGGGTTTTTGATTAATCTTTTCCACAATACATTGTTTTTATAGGTATCTGCCACCAATGCCAAAAAGACTGGAACATTTGAGGGGTTTTCTTTGATCTCTAAATAGCATTTTGAGTCCCTTCTCCAGGGAAATGGAGGACAGCAGTGGAACAATTAAAAGAACACTCACCAGTTAGGGCTGAAGTAGCCTGCAGAAGTAGGGGGCGGTTGCTGTTGTGGTTGATGAAGTCCCAAAACACGTTGTAATGTTCGCATGGTAACCGTGGCCATGAGTAGCGCTGGATTTGTGATGGGGACACGCTGTCTGTGGCCGACACCATGGGCTGTGCCTACAGAAACTCTGCAGTCAGAAACAAAACATCTTTTTCAATGTTTGCGTTGAAATCCCGAGGGGTGTTAGGTCATCTAGTTCAAATGAGTAACAACTCTAATGTGTGTGTGTGTGTGCTTCGAATTAGAGAGGAAAATTAGATGAGCGTTTTGGACTCAGCGAAACCATTAAATGGACGGGAAGGTCAGCTAAAATAAAATTTCTGCAATCAAAGTGTGAAATGGAAAGAAAACAGGCTGACATTTTAGCAACTGAAAATATGAAGTATTTATGAATCCTGGAGATCAAAAAAAGCCTTAATGAAATGGTCTGGAGAATTTCTCTAGAAGTCTAGCCCTTGTCGGTACCCAGAAGGTGCTCCTGCGCGGGCACTGTGAAGCTGAACTGCCTTCTGCAAATGCCACCCAAAGGTAAAAACCAGACTGCCAACCCCAACACATGGAGCTTCTCTCTACCAAAATTCGGTGTCAAAACACTGCGAGGCACTCAGAGAGAGACATCTGTTCAGATCTCTGTGTGAGTGTCTGTCTCTGCTTAGGGAGCGAGAGCTGGACTTGCATGGATGGAGCTGCCTGTGATTATGGTAATCGAATTCATAGAGCTTGTGGGAAGGGAGGAATACTGAAAGGGAAGCTCAGCACTGCATGCTGAGATTGGACTGAGAGCGTAAAAGTCAGAGCCGCGCATAGGATTAGGTGTTGGTTCTGCTAAAGTCAACCCAAGCATTTCAAAGGCACCAGAATTTGAGCTTAACCTCCTCCCCCAAAAAAACTTGATGAGAAGCCAGAGATTTTAAGTTATGAGGGAGATTGGGAGTGGCTGAGTAGAGTTAAGCAGTTGGCAGCGCAGGAAACAGTAGCTATGTGTCATATGTTTATGTCATCTATGTATGTCAGATATACGTCCATGGCAAACCAGGGAGCACTTCTCATGGTGGTGTTTCTGTGGCACAGCAACATAGAATTGTGGAATGGTTTGAGTTGGAAGGAACCTTAAATACCATCCAGTTCCAACCCCCTGCCATGGGCAGGGACACCTCCCACTGGATCAGGTTGCTCAAAGCCCCATCCAACCTGGCCATGAACACCTCCAGAGACGGGGCAGCCATGACTTCTCTGGGCAGCCACTGACTGTTGACAAGCTATTTATAGGATTATATCTGGGGCTCGTACCCCTAGAAGAGAAGCATTTCTGGCTTTGTGGTTTAAAAAAAAAAATCCCAAAGCAATCCAAGTAAGTTCTACCCGAGGAAATCACCACCACTTCCATCATCGTAAACAGCAGTCTATAAAAAACAACTGCAGTACAAGCATGCTCATGGAAAAAAATGAGATTAAAATATGTCATAGCATGAGAAGATGTCTTGTTATGAACTCTGGTAGCTCTCATGAAGCTGGTAGATGCCCCCTGAGTGCAGGCCATGAGGTTTTGGCTGCTGCAGGGTCAAGAGGGAACTTGGTCTTGAACACCAGGGTGGGTTTGCGTGGGTTTCTCTGCCGCTCCACACACCTGGCCCCTGGGAACAGGGCTGGAGACTACTGGTTTGTTGTTGAAGGCCATGGGAGAGGTGCCCGGCAGCAACTCGCTCCATCCCCTCGTTAGTAAAACTGGGCATGAAACGCAGAGGGAAGACACAATGCAGCTCCTTGTATCGTGTTTAAAGAGTGCCCTTTGAAAGAGAGGGTGTTGCTAACCGAAACGTATGCAAGGGCAGAATTACTAGGCTAAAGCTCATTAGCAAAGTGGATTGCTCTTAATGACTCTATTGATTTTTCTCTAACAAAATAAGAAACGAACAAAAATTAGCACAGTATACAATTATTCAGTGCCGCCTCCCGGCATTTTCTTCCCGTCCTTTCTGCGAGTGCTGTAAACAAAACCAGATTGATGAAAAGGGTTCCCACCACCGCGCCAGGCTAACGTTTCCCAGCGCCGACCATCGCTGCTGAAAGGGACCACTGTGTCCCAGGAGCTCTTTCAGCCCTCGCAGAAGAAAGGGCTGCTTGGTGCAGCTCATTTCCCTCTTGTGGGCCGGCCGGCCTCCTCTTCCTCCTCTCCTCACCAGGGCCGTGGTGTGAGGATGCCGGTGCCAAACTGCAAAGCCGTGGCGGAAGAAACATCTCCTTAGCCGCCTTCTCTCCCTCGGCAAGTCCGCCAGCCGCACAAAAGGCTATTGAACCGCGAAGGCTTCTGCATTCGGGTGGCGTGCGGGTTTGTTTATTGGCCTGTCACCCACAACAATGGGGAAAAGGGCTTTTCCTGTGGGTTTCTTTCCCTTTTTCCCTCTGAAAGGACACCATCGGCTGTGACGCACACCGCGGTAGGGGCATCGGGGTGGCAGCACTGTCTAGGGGCAGCGAGGAGAGGAGGCAGGGGATGAGGCCTCCTGGTTTGGGTACGAGCCACAGGAAAGGGGCTTTTCTTTTTAATTACCTTAAATTCAAACATTTGTTGGTCGTCTACAAAAAGTTGAAAGTTGGATTTTGGAACTGGAAGGGAGAAAGATGGGTTTTCTTAGGAGTTACCTGGACTTGGATGCATGTTCCCGTTCTTACCTTCCTCGGTGTAATTAATTTACGCTCTCAATCATTAAAATATATTTAATATCCCATGGTTTCTGTGGATATCCCATTTGATATCTTATAACCTGAGGGTTATTAGAGGATGGCCCATACATTCCTGTTATTACCTCTGTGCTCCGTGGCTGTGGCTCCTCTGGCTGCAGGAGCCTTTTCCCTGGGCAACAGGGAACAGGATTTGGCCAGCAGTCCTGCACCCTCATTTTCCATGTTCCTCGGGTCGGGAGGTTGTCGCCTTCTCTGGTTTCTTCTTTTCTTTCTTTTCCTGACACACATCTTCTCCCCAAAACACCCCCACCATCATTTCGGTGTGCGCTCAGGTGCTGCTGGAGCTCCTCTGCCCACATCCTGGAGCTCATCTTTGGACTTCTGCTTCACGTGGTCGGTGTTTCAGTGTGGTTTCTTCAGAAGACCTTATCAGATCTTAGCTCCACCACCATGAGCGTGGTTCTGCCCAGCCCCACCAGGATAAGTCTCCATCTCAAGCACAGCAGGTCTCTCGCTGACTGCAGGTGCGACCACTCAAGGTATCTCCTCCAGCATCTATCAGACATCTTCTGAAACAACCAAGGGGTCCAAAATATTTTACGGGATTGGGACCACGGTGCCTAGTGGGACAAAGCAGCCTTTGTTCTCTGCCGGTGGGGAGATGGAGACCTCTCCTGCCTTTCTGCCCAAGGAGCACCAAGGAGAAACGCTGATGTGTTGGATTTACAATGCAGCATGGAAGGCAGCTGTATTCTTTCTCTGATCTTCCTGAGGAACACTGACCTTGTTATTACTTAGGGAATAAGCTTTAGACAAAATGTTTTGTCTGAAAAAAAGGCGAAGGGAGGGAGGGGATTATTTGGCTTCCTCGTAGTATGTTTTCTCCCTCTCCTGCTCTTTTTAGGAGGATAAATGCCCATTACTGTGTATTTGCTCAAAGAGACCGACTGGCCACGAGCCCTCCTTCAAGAGGATGCTAAAGTACCTGCTTGGCTTTCTGCTCAGGAGAAAAGGAGCTGCTCCAGGACTTAACTGCTGTTTCCCTTGTGCTTAAAGACTAGTATGTGCTTAGCCCTGCTGAACTGGGCCGGGACGCTTCGGACTTTGCTGGTCTGAACGCCACACGCTTCTTTTTCGTGCTGGAGTTCAATGCTGGGCTTGTGTTGGCGTCGGTCTTTGCAGCGTAGCCAGGGCAGGGGGTGTAGGATGGGTGCACGGGTATGTGCAAAACAGGGTGTCTCTCATCACAGCCAATTCCCACCCCTGACAGAGCTAAACCTCCCGGAGCGCCGTGGTCCTGCGGGTTGTATCGCATCCCGCCACTGAGAGGGTGGACGTGGCCCTTCCTTTCCCCAAGGAAAGAAAAGCGACATCGTCTTGACATCATATTAACCTCGAGTGAAAGCAAACCCCCTAATTTTGCATGCAAGCTGCCAGCCCGCTGTGCCTTCCCTCCGACGTTATTCTTGGCGTGTGACAAATGCGTCCGCTCCCGTGCGTGGCAGCGTGCTCCTCCACACAGCTCTGCGACAGAGAGGGACAGTCAATATGAAGACCTCAGCCAGTCGCCGAGCGGCTGTAGAAGCCTTTTCTCGTCGCCCTGCTCAGTCGCCAGCTGGCACGTTGGCTCGGCTGTCCCTGCTGAAGCGAGCGCCAGGGCAAAGCCAGCGCTGGAGCGTTTCCCTGCAACAGCCACGGCAGCCTGGGGCTGCAGCGGGGCTCCTCGCCTTGCTGTCAGGTGTTGGCACCTCGGAGGCGTCAAATTAGCTGGTTGGGTCAGGGTTGTGGGTCTGTGCTGGGCTCGGTGGGTGGAAGAGCTGCATGTCACGCTGGAGGACAGCGTGGGAGGTGTTTCTGGCATTTCAAGCAGTTCTTCTCACCCTCCTCCCCTCTTCGGCTGTGCCGCTGCTGCCCGCTCGGTCACGGGATGGAGCAGGCTAGCGGGAAGCTTGGGATGGCAGAAGATCCCTGCCCACCGGCAACTGAGGGCCGCAGCCTTGAAGGCGACCTCCAAGACACCATCGTGTCTCCATCTGCACCAGCGTGAGGATGGCAGTAAAGTGCCTGTCGGCAGCAGCCTGGCTCTCGGCAGCCTTCAGGCAGTGGGCGAGAGGTGGTATTATGCCATGGCAAGGACTTCTTCAGCACATTCTTTTGAGGTGGAATGAACTTAGTTGCGGTGGGTCAAACCCAGGAGGAGAAGAACAGCAGGAGGAATGAACATAAGATGGCTTTTTTCCCATGTTTTGGGTCTGTTTCAGCCTTTAATAGCACTGATGGCCCCTGACGAGGGGCGTGGTGGGAACGATGGGCCGTCGGGCACCTACTTGAGCAGGAGGCCAGGGAACCAGGGAGATGAGTCCCCTGGAAGTGCCCCGAGCCTCAGTCATCAGTCACTACTGGTGGCTTTCACAGCTCTGAAACATCTTGGACAAAGCCTTCATCACCAGGCTCACAATTTTGTCCAAAAGTCCAAACAAGTGGATGTGGGCTTCGTTGCAATGTATTTTGACATTTCTTCCTTCCGAGTCAATTATTTTACTTTAAAAAGATGTATTTTTTTCTTTCTTTCTGGGTTGGTCGTTGCTGAATGGATTTAGTCTCTTGGGGGTGGGTGGGTTACCATACTAAGAAAGCCCTTTTACTGACAGTATTAGGTTGTAGAGAGCTGTTGAAGTGTTGCACGTGCCTGGGTGTGGACCCTCCCACAAAGTGCTCTGCACAATTAACAGTGGGCTTTTAATTACAGAAACATTTCGGAGCCTTTGTTCCCAACAAGTAGCCCAGCCATGCGTCTCAGATAAACCGATGACTGCATAAAGAAACATCTCTCCTTTTTCTTTTATTAACTTTCTTTCTTCCCCTCCCACTCTTTCCAGACAGGACATTGACCGGTTTTGATTTGTGGGGCCACTGGGTACCCTTTGGGTTGACTTTCACACATTTTATCACTGCTGAGTTGGTCTCTTCTGCTTACAGGATGTTGTTGAGCTTTTACACTTTATTGCAAGGCTGAGGCTCTCGTGTTTCTCCTTCTCTTCTTCTTCTTTGCCAGCCCTTTGCTCAGCTGCTGGGATTTTCCATGCGAGCACTCGGCTGACGCACGTGGGGAAGAGTCCAGAGGTTGAGATATTCAACACACTTGTTTTATGCGGGATATCTTGTGTGTAGAAAAGCTCGGTTGCCGTGTAGAGAAATGATGACAGCAGGTCCCGTTGAGTCCTCTTGATGCTTTGCCAGAAGCAGCTAGCGAGGAACAGGACGTGTCTTCTCCAGACCTTCTTGAGGGTGATGCCTAGATAGGTTCTACTGCCAGCCTTGTGTTTGGGGTAAGATGTGAGGTGTAACGCGACTGGTCTGGGTTTTGTGAAGCTTAGCCTGTTTCCTGCTGCTGTACAAGTATAATTGCAATAGGAACAGCATCGTTTGCTCTTACGTTAAACTCCCGCTGGGGCTGTCAGATGAGGTGCTCGTGTTCGCAGCAGCTGGCTTGCGTTACTCATAGGATTACGCCTGTTGTTGCTTTTCCCTCTGAGATGGCATTTTCATGACGAATCTGTGGTGTTGTGTCCATCGAGGTGTATCTGTGCATAAAAGTAAGTCAGTTTATTGAAAACCACCTCTGGAATTCAACAGAGGGGATGAGATTTGTGAGATTAACGGTGACGGACAGGGAAGGCTCTTCTGTCCTGGCTTCATGCAGACCTTCCAGAAGCAGTTGAGTTGTGCAAACTCAATTCCCTATTTTTAAGGTTTCTCCCCAGCTCTGAACTTAAATCTCCTATGTTTGAGGAACTGATATGAATGATGAGTGAGTGCCCCCCTTGCTTTGTGTCGCTCCACTCCCTTACTGTCCGGCTTTTCTCCTTGCAGGGTCGCGATTACTGTTCAGAAGAGGAGGATGTCACATAGTGCCAATTCTGCCACTCGCACCAGGAGTACTACTGTGTAAATAGATTACAACCCAGTCGAGACCTTTTGGAAGTCTTCTAGAGCGAACAGCACTACATAACAGAAGAAGACCATTTCCACATTATATGCTCCATTCAGTTACAGTGTTTCTTAATGAACAGATGAGGAATATTGCTAAGAACTCGTAAGGAACTGTTTTTGTTGCTGCTAGTTAAAACTTGTTGCAACTTCTCACTTTTTTCTGTGTCCAGATACGCAGCAAATCCTTAAAAGTTAATCCGAAAGACGTTGTTGATTTTATTGAGGCTTCTGGCCTGTTTTCTATCGGATGAGGTAGTGTTATACAAAGCTTCCATAAGTGAACATTCAAGCATCTAAGAAACACCCTTAAGCTGTCTGTCAGTCCGCGTTCGGGCCGGAGTGCTTATTCATGCTGGTGATTCCAAGCTTTGGAGATGGGATGTTTTTGCCATGGCAGGCCTTGTTTCTCTGCTGAGAAGAAGCTGAGAAACTGTTATCCATTAAAAGCATGTTATCACTGAAATACTGGAAGTGATGCAAGAGCAGGAATTTGTATTTTAAGAGGAAAAAGAGTTTCATTTAATAGGTATCTTAATCGAGGACTAAGCTTGCAGTACTGGCTTTGCTGAGCACGAATGGGAGTGTGATCACAATCATTTTGAATCTCTTTTTTTCTAAGAAAATAAACATTTTACTGTTTGTATGTATTCTTGTCTTTTAGCATTCATACGGCACGATAGTTTTAAGAGTCGGGGGGCAAGGAAGGCAAAAGCAGCCCTCCATGCTGATGAGGCTCTGGAGCTCATCTCTTAGAGCAGCTGTCGTACGTGCCCTCTAAAGTTTATTTTTCCATATTTTACAGAGAGGATATTACTTTCTCCAAAGCAGGTGTGATATTTTTAACGAACGCTGTCATGAGTTAAAAAAACAAACAAACAAATCTTAAGGAAAGACAAATACAGCTTTTGTATTTCTTATTTCAAAGGAGATTGATTGTTAGCTGTGCTGATTTTCCTTCTTGCTTTGACAGCACGTGCGGGTCAGGTTTGCCCACGGAGAAGCTTTGTCCGGGCATGGGTTGCTGTATGGCATTGATTTCTTTGCTCTGCTGTGTGTGATGTGTGGGGAACAGGCCATGAGATTGTGTTTAGAGCATCTTTTGCTGAGCCTTTGAAAGGGCGTCGAGTCCTTCCAAAATGACCTGTGACTTCTGGAAAAGTCTCTAAAATAGCAGGGAATTTCTTGACTGAAGGTATTTCCTCCTGTGTTCACTCTTAGTCAGGTGAGAGAGGCTACTGTGCAAGGTTTAGGTCTCTGTCGGTGCTGTGCCGTACCGTATGTCCAAAAATCAGAGCAACTTTCTCCTGCTTCCTTCCACGCACTGGATTTTCTGTTGGCTTTTTGGTGGCAGTGGGGTAGGGAGGACCCACCGGGGAAAGAGACCCAGGAGTTTGTGCAACCTCAACGTTTGTGAGGCTGCTGGATCAAGCTGTCTTCTTCAGTTAGAAACTGCTTCTGAACGCTGGAAACCACCCGGTCCTCCGGCCTCCCGTCAGCCTCAGTCCGAGTTTTGTGGTTGCTGTTCTGCAGGTCTGGGACAGCTCAAGCGCTACGTAGCTTCAGTAGATTTCCATCTAGAAGCTCACTGATGGGTTTCAGGAAGCTCTCTGGCAGGTTTCACCACAGGCATCTTTATCCTCTTAATGGTCAAAAATTGCCAACCCTTTCTTATTGTCCTAAATCCTCACTGTGTTTTGGCAGCTGCTTTGACCACACGACTCTTCGTGAAGCATCTCAACCCATCACAACGTCCTTCTTATGGCTGTTGGCATCTCTCAGTGCTATGAAGCCATTTGATCTGTTAGGAATTCTTTGAGATGATAACGCTGTCCTCTGGCATAGGATTTTCTCCGGAATCCATGTCAGCTGTCAAGCAGGTAGCAATGCTAAGGAGAGTCAAGAGGCGGCACATTTCAATTATTTAAACACTTTAATTAATCAAGAGCCCTGGGGCGTGGTCCCGCAGGTCCTTCTCTCCTAAGTGCTATATCAAGCTTTCGCAAGTACTACAAGAGTGATGGAATCAGGTTTGTCCTTTTCATACGTGGTTCTTTCTCAGGATGCCGAACATCTCACGTATGACTTTCCCCACACAGCCCCTGTGTGCTTCTTCCATCTCAGAAGGCTGCGATCACATCGTTCAGGTGCTCACACTTGTACTTCATTCGCTTGGGCCCTCCAGCAGGAGAAGCTCTGGGCCAGGGCTCCGCATGTGATGATGTGCGGGACCAGGAATGGTTTCTCTCCAGCGCAAAACCAGAGAAAAACAACTGAAGGGCTTGAACAAAGCCCCAGCGCATCCTGTTGGGGAAAAAACGGCCAAGATCCTTTGGCAGAGCAAGGTTGACGTGGTTGGATGGACTTGCTGAGTTACTGCAGGATTAAGCTCTGTAGCAACCACTAGAGAGCGTAGGTTGGCAAACTATGGGCTCTGCAGAGATTCCCACTTTTTCATGGAGATCAGGGCTGGGTATAGAAGCTCTCTGGGCTTTTGCTGCTGTCGCTGGTGATTTTTAGGATGTCTTGGACTCACTGGAACGTTCAGAAAAATGCTGTTTCCTCTGATTATCCCTCTACATCCTTATTTAGACTTATCTTCTTTTGAAGACACACCTGGACTGACCAGAGCAGGAACCACTTCAGCTCACCGCCACGGACTCGTGCCTGCAGGCGTTTTATTTCCCTGATGCTGTTGGGAGGTGCACAGATGTTACGGCATCGTGGGTGAAGAGCAACCTGGAAACCCTGTGGACAGATGGAGAGGATGGATGTGCAAATAGATGTAACTGAGAAACCAGTTGGCAGACCTTGGCCAAAATGCCTTTGAGGAGGATCATCAAAGCAGATGGTTAATTATCTGACTACTAAGGCTGCTGTTTCCTGAGTCCTGTGAACTTTGAATGCTGGACTTTGGCCTCCAAACTACACCATCCAAAACTTAACATTAATTTCTTCCTTTGCTTTCAGACAGAGGTTGGTTTTTCTCCATTAATTTTCTGCTGAGATCCAGAAGTCCCAGATCCACGTCCTCACCTGCCACGAGTCCTTTTTTCGCCACACACAACCTGGGTTGACTTCCTGTGCCTCTCCATCCCGTCGTGCACAGCAGGAATAGCAGGGCTTCCAAATCCTGTCTGGAATCCAGGTGAAACCTTCAGCCCACGAACGCCCTCATCCCATCGTCACCGATGACCTCCAGCCGGCGGTATTGGGTTTGGTGCTGCTACAGGGCACGACGGCCACTGCTGTGGGAGAAAGGAGGCTGCAATCGGCGATATTGCGTGGGGTTTTTGCAGCTGTAGAAGAGGCTGATGACTGCCCACAAAGCACAAGAAGTACCTCAAAAGCTGAATTACGAGACAAGCGTGAAGGAGTAGATGCAGCACCGGAGAGACATGTTTATGCTCCGAAGACGTCGCCGTCGTCATGCGAAAATTAGACTGAAGATAAATATTTGGTTCTCAGCTATTTCAGTTTTATCAAGTCTATAAAATTAGACTTGTAATTACCTGTCACTTCGATTTTGGAGTTAGCGATGACTCAACTCCCGACTGGCTCGGCTGACACGCCAGACCTGAAGGATGGGAGAGGCTCAGCTGGGGAGTGGCTGCCTCTGCCGGGGAGCGTGTGTAACACAAGCTTTGGATAAAGGACACTGATTTCCAGTCGCATTTCTGTCCCACCAACAGCTTTAGTAAGGGTTGCTGCTTCGCAGGTGACAGTCCGTGACGGTCGCGGGCTTCGTGTATAACGCAAATGATTCATACTCACGTTTTACAGTGGGTATCACCACAGCGGCCGTTTCCCCTCTGTTTTCTAAACTGAGAGCTGAGAAACTGGAGCTCTGATGGCTCAGTTGGGTATCTTCACCTCCCCATCATATTGGGGGAGACCTCCCTCAGCTTGCAGTCATCCTGCGAGGAGCAGCAGCAGCTCAGCGCCGTTCCCTGCCACCTGCTGGCACCTGGGAAGAGCATCAGTCCACACAAAACCAGGTCCCTGGTGCAGTCACCTCTGTAAGCTTAAGTTTTCTAACCCTACAGACATCAAGCAGCGTATTCCAAAGCTGACATAGTCTATACAGCCTTGTGGATGCAAGTATGCATCCAGCAAGAGCCCCACACACCCCACGGCAAGCAGGATGGGGGATCGCTGCTTTTTGGCCCCTGCTCTGGGTCTCGATAGTGCTGGGAAATGCTCTGTTTTCAGGCTGACCTGTTTCATTCTGTAGGTGTTTAAGAGGAGATGAGGACTGCAGGGATGGTTTTGAGTGGGCGTTACTGCTGGCGAGGAAATCTTGGGGTCAAATAGCCAAAAAGCCGGGTAAGCACCAAGTGAAAATTGATCTTCTTGTTGTTGTGCTGTTGTAGCAAAGGGAAAAGAAGTCCCAGAGCACAGGACAGCTGTGAAAGTTCAAAATGGTCATCTTTGCTTTTAATTTAGCTGCATACCTGTAGCCACAGCTAAAAGCTCGCTTTGAGGCTGGAGTTGGCAGAGTCATCATTGTCATCATAGTCATCATCATCATTCTGTTCTGCTTCTTCTGTTTCATCATCTTCTTTATCGTCTTCATCAGTATCATTAATGTGTGGGACCGTGAGCTACAGTCTGTGAACTCCAGAGGATGGTCACCTACAGTGCCATCCTCATGGTCACCTCAGCCCTGCACCCACAACACCAACAGGACGTTTTGGGGCAAAAGTGTCCTTTTTTTGATTTAAAGGCTTGCCTGCAGCGAGGGCAGCCGGGCTGGAGGACCCCACTGTTGACTTTCACCCAATTTACCAAGAAGCTGCTTGAATGAAGACGCTGGGCAGGGTGAACCCCAGCTTTGAGTCGCATCGTCATCCGATGGTCACTGATTTATCCGCTGTCACACAGCGAAACAAGCGTGCGATTTCTTCCCTCAGAATGACTCCCTTCTTCCCTGCTGCTCTGCCATCCACGATGGTTCCTGTTTAAACCAGGAGACCTGAACTTTTATTTCAAGATGCATTAATAGCCGCAGCCTCTCCTTAATGAGTTCGTTAGCAGGAGGCGTTGCCTTGAATTGGCCGTTCGCAGGGCAGGAGCAATGCCCAGAGTGAAGCAACGAGCATCTTCCATCACTGCAGCCTTTCCCCCCTCCCCGTGAGCCTTCCAGGTGTGCATTGAATACAAAATTTATTCCCCTTGTACATTCCTATACATAAAAAAAAATCTCAATTTTGAGACAAAAAGTTCTCGAGTGCGATTGCGGCGAGAAACTAGAAAGCTGTGTGTGGGAACTGAATGATATTCTGGGGGTTTTGGCATTCTGCTTTTGTGCCTATTAATAATCCCGCAGCGTGAGTCATATGGAGATGCATTTATTCACTGAGTCGGAGAGAGCTGCCACCCAAAATAGCAGCTATGTAATTTTTTATGATGCTGTAATGCCAGTGTGGCAAAGATTGACATCATTTAACAGAGATGCTCCCTGCCTGGCAATCAAACAACCCGTGTCGAGCCTGAAAATAAATGTGGAAAGGCACGTGCTCAGTTATGTAAAACGGCCGGGAGAGACGGCCTGTGTGGGAAATGCCTTTTTTGCCCTTCTCTGCACATCTTCTGCCTTTCACCTTTCTAAGTCTTCTTCGCTAATTTTCTTAAACTGGAGTGTGAGGAGCATTTGGCCCGAGGAGGGGTGGGAAACGGCTTTTGTTGCTGACAGAAGGATTGTGCACATCTCTAACCGTCAATATTTCCTCTCGGACCATCCAGCTGCCACTGAGGCCGGTACTGAAATCCTGAAACGCATCAAATTCAGCACAACCAGCTCTGAATCACTCATCATCTTCTTTGGGTTGGAAAGGACCTTAAAGCCCCTCCAGTTCCACCCCCCTGCCATGGGCAGGGACACCTCCCACTGGCTCAGGCTGCCCAAGGCCCATCCAACCTGGCCTGGAACACCTCCAGGGATGGGGCAGCCACAGCTTCCCTGGGCAACCTGGGCCAGGGCCTCACCACTCTCATGGGGAAGAAATTCCTCCTTACGTCCAGTCTCAGTCTGCCCTTCTCCAGTTTATACCCGTTCTCTCTTGTCCTGTCACTCCAAGCCTTTCTGAACAGCCCCTCTCCAGCTTTCTTGGAGCCCCTTCAGGCACTGGAAGGTCACTCTAAGGTCTCCTCAGAACCTTCTCTTCTCCAGGCTGAACAACCCCAACTCTCTCAGCCTCTCCTCGTCTAGGAGGTGCTCCAGCCCTCAGATCATCTTTGTAGCCTCCTCTGGACCCGTTCCAACAGCTCCATCTCCTTCTGATGTTGGGGATTCCAGAACTGGACACATTACATTCTATTTCTTCTCTTTCTCTGCCCTCAGGTCTGTCCATCCCAGGGTGGTGCCCAAGAGCACGTGTGGTGCCACCCAGTGCTCTGCGTGCTTCTTATTGCACAATTTTGGCTTAAATGGCTCTGCCGCCGGCTCCGCCCCGGTGTCATGTCCTCACGCTGTGCCCTCCACCAAAGGATTCCTAAAGATGAATTCACCCACGCTGGGCTTTAATAGCTTGGGTGAACTTTCCCAGGCAAACAGTGTTTTATAGGGACGATTCCAGCTGGAAACGTTTATTAACATTATCTTTTATGCAGCACTTAAGAAGAAAATGGGACTCCTGCCACCGGCAGCTTCGGGCTGATGTGAATGATGGGTTTGGGGACGAGCAGCAGCTGAAGATGAATTTGTGCTGTGCGAGAGCTGCGCAAGTTCTCCAGCTTCGGGTGACCTCTGTAGAGAGAGGAAACGCGAAGATTGAGCAACAGCCCATCGGCACAACTATTGGTGTAAAATAATGATTAAGGATGGTTTTAGTAGGAGGCGCGATGTGCTGATGCCACCATGCCGAGGGGTCCTGGGGGGCTCTGTAGGGGCCCCAGAGCACATAAATCAATCCTGAGGGTCCCTAGAGGGGTCCTGGGGGGTTCTGTAGGGGTCCAGAGCATCATAAAGCAATCCGGAGGGTCCCTAGAGGGGTCCACGGTGCCTCCTTTACCCATTGTGCATCACATCTGTGCAACGAGCATGGCTGAAGAGCAGGAGGGTCAGGGATGTGTTCAGAGCCAGAAATAAATAACTGAATATTCCTGCTTTTATGTTATAAAATGGAATATGCCAAGAGGGGCAGTGCTGGGGGCCCCCAGCGCGGGGGTTTGCATAAGATTTTTGCCTTTTCAGATGCCGCCGTCAACAGGGGAGCGACTCCTCGTTACATCAAAGAGCATCTGGGCATCACAGCAGGCAAAGTGGCGAGGAGGAAGGTGGAAAGATAAAACCAGATCCTCTAAGGACTCAGGGAGCATTTTGCTAAAAGGGAACTTTGGTGGTTCCTGTAAGGCAGGTCTTTTTCTTCAATGATAAGTAACAATCATTGATAAGGGCTTGCAGAGGGGCTGCTCCAAGGTCTCTCCAGTTACCCCAGTAGGGAAACAAGAGAGAGACCACTTTGCTGCTGGTGGTGGCCCTGTTCTGACCACCTGAGCCCCATTCCACCACCCGTGAGGCTCCAGCAGTGGGGAGGGACCAGGTTAACCCCTCCGTCACTGAGCCTCAGGCTCTGGTTTCCCACGGTGTGTGTGTTGCCTGCCTGAGAACCGGGGTTTTGCAGAATTGGTGCTTCCTCTGAGCAGCCGCGGCGGTTAGATCAATGCTTGGTAGATGGAAGGATGGGGAAGAAGAACATGAGCAAGGTGGGGATGGGACTGCCTTCTGGAAGGGCAGAGCAGAAGGGACACCACGAGGATTATGAAGGAAGCTGGGAAAATGCAAAGGGATGCAGCCACAACGCACTGTTCCATCGCACTGGAGATCTTAGTCCTGAAGGGTTCAGTCTGAAGCCCTCTGCCCTGTCTCCAGCTTAACCCTCCCTTTTCTTTTGTCCATCCCTGTCTCTTCGCGTGTTTCCTCGTGGTAATCTTTGCCCATCCCTGATAAAACACAGAGCCCGTAAGCGCGGCAGCGGCTGCCAGGGCAATTGTGGGGACCAGAGCAAGGTTTGAGGAACACAGACTGCTCCCAAGGGAAGTGTAATGGATGCAAAGGATGCACAGAGGACTAAGCGTGGTGTTAACATACCCTACGCAGCAAAAGGCTTCTTGAGGAGCCCACATTCAAGACCCTTCTAGGGATGAGGAAGGCAAAAGGTACCTTTGCTCCAAAACACTCCAGTCCCTCAAGTCCTGACATCTCCATAAGGAATTCAGCTCTTCATCAGCAAAGTTGGCACTGCTTTTTGCTTAAGGAGTATAAACACTGCCAACACCTGAACTATGACTTAAATCTAAAGGTCCTAAATATTTTATTTTCTCCCTAACTTCCCTGGAGGAAAAGCTCATAGGAGTAGAGGGGTCAGGGAACAGCCACTAACAGAGAAAGGGAGCGATGGAGTGCGTTTCCTCTGAGACTCACCTCATCAGGCCCAGGAGAGAACCGCTTTCAATTCAGTGGAAAGTCCAGGAGCAGAAGTTATGCTTTAAACTTCTGAGGATCTGTATTCTCCCTGCAGGAATGGATTTAAAAAAAATATAACAAACAACAACAAAGTCACGGAATGAGAGAGGTTGAAACAGTCTGGTCAGAGCAGCTCCGAGAGCCTTCACAGGCTGCTGCCAGTTTTATATGGAAAAGGTGGTGGTTGGGTCACATCGAATACCTGTTTGGCTCTCTCACAGTGAAGTTATCGCAGGTTGCAGAGCTTCCTGCAAGGCAAGGTACCCGCTGCTTTCATGCGGCGCTGAGCACCCTGCGCGGTCCTGGCAAAGCATGGGTGCGAGCAGCCCCACACACGGGGCAACTCAGAAAGCAGCCTCGATGCAGCGCAGCTTGACCAGAATATTTACATTTTATTAAATCTTTACAATCAGCAATTATAATCAAGTACAGAATTATGTACACAGATTATATACATTTTAGCCCAGACTTATACATCACAGTACATAGTTGCCCTTAGAAATATTGTATATGTTTGTCACCAGTGAAACCCAACCATCGTGTTACAGCACCTGGGATTAAACCTCTTTCATAAGAAAATATACGGCTGTAAATTGGGCTGAAAAAAAACACCAAACCCTAAAAAATCTGAACATACAATATTTCATTCACAGAATGGTTTTTTTTCCCTATGTTCTGACTGATGCCTTTTGCATATTGTTCTGGTTTTAACCTCTCAACACACGCTTATTCGTGCCTACCGCTACGCCTTCGGGTACGCTGGCCGGAGGAGGACCAGAGCCGGGCTCGTTGTGAAACTTCATTGAGAAACAATAAATGTAAACAATTGAGACGATTCCTCTAAAACTGAATAAGAAATTAATTGGCTGATCTGAAGGACATGGCATGGAATAAGTGCAAGCTCCAGCTGCGATTCCTGAATTCTTCAGTGTTCAATACCACACCAGTAAAAGGGCACCACCACACCAAGAAAGAGACAATGAGGAGGCGTCTAAAAACCTGGGAAGAACACTTACTCCCTTCTCCAAAAGTTTTGATGAATACATTCTTTTCGCTTTCCAAGAAGACAGTGACAGAAAACTGAATTATTTTCAGAACGATATGAAAAGGTTGAACTAAAGCTCATTTCCTCGTAAGGAAACACAAAGTGAAAATAACCTGAATAAAACTGCCCCCCGATTTAGTCGTTTCCCAAAAGGCAAAACCTTATCTTACTCTGTTCTGTAAACAAAGCTATGGCTTTTGTGATGGTTTAATAGGTAAAGTAAAAGAAACTGAGCAAAATAAACAACCCAAAAGGAAGGAGGCAGGAGTTCTCTGAGGTAGGCCACCACCAAAATGATGCTTTGAATCCATACGGAGTTCTGGGATCGTTCAAATATCCCTTAAAATAGGGGAGCTAATGCCTGTGGCTTTATCAGCAGATGTGGGAAAAGCAGTTAAAAACGAGCTGGTGGTGGCGAGGAAAGTTCATCTTTTAATGAAATTTTACATCTACACCTAAATACGCTGCAAGTAAAAAAAAAAACCAAACCTTTAGCTGCGATATCGACAGCCTCTGCATAGCGACCACAGGGCCTCTACAGCAACACAGACAACGCTGTTTCCACCCAAAAAGCTAAAGAGTATGAAGATGCAGACCGCGTCGGAGAGCACAGGGACAGAAATGCTCCTGTCGTGGCACCAAGCACCCACGGATCATAGAACTGCCGGGGCGGAACTGATCTGCACCCGATGGCTCCGATCCCGCAGCTGCCTGCACTTGGCCACGTCGCTTTGAGCCCAGGGCTGCCGGGGAAGCGCAGCGTCCCTCGAGCACACACCCAGGCTCCAAGTGACGAAGGACACTTAAAAGGCTCCCATGAGCAAACTCTTTAGAGGAAAAAAACCTTAAAAGAAACAAAAACACATAAAAATGAAATTCTCCACTGAAAAGCCCAGCTGCCTCGAGCCCTGCTCATTCAGTCCAAGCCTCCATACGGTTATTTGTGCAAAAGAATTAGAACTACATTTAAAAGCTAATTTATTCAAAAGGACACTTATATGCTATTCTGCTACCACCTCATTTCCTCCTCGAAACTGCCTCCTACTCTAGTGATATCAAGTTACCGTTTGGATAATGCTCCGATTGACTGGCGTGCTCTCAAAAGGTGCCTGTGCATTTCCATACTCTTGAAAGCAAGCGTCACGAAGTAGACACGTACACACCACTTGCCAGGGCTCTCTCCGTTCATACTGTACGAGAGGACACAGAAATAAATACAGTATGGCAGGAATAATTGGCAGTTGCATATTCAGCACGCATCATCCCACCAGCTAAATGAAAGGTGCAACTCAGAAAGGGGCTTTTTTTCTCGTCCATTGTAAAGATGAACATAAACCTTGATTTTTAGCCTGGTGAAGCATATAGGCAGTGTTAATTTACTCTTTAATATAAAACGATTCTTTGAACCACAATTCACTAAAAGCAGTTTATATAAATCAAGTTGGTTTTGGCAGTTTCTTTGGACACAGTCAAAATGTCTCTCAGTTGTTTAAACATCCCCATTTTTATTTAAATAACGTTTTTCATAATAGGGAGAAGAAATTGGGACTTGCACTTACCTGTCACAACCTCCCAAACCCCAGAGCAACATATTATCAGTCATCCTCGCAGCTCACACCACTCTAATCTCCATTATGGACCCAACAGCCCAAAGCCCTGCGCTTCACTACCAGTACTGGCCTCATTGCCTAAAGTATCGCACGTAAAGAAGTTGTGTATAAAAAGAACGACAGCAGAGTCAAGCTGTTAGAAGTCAAACTCGTAGAAAAAGGAAGATGTTTGTTATAGCTGATCTAGTTCTGTTTAGTGTCCTTGGAGAGAATATTGCCAGTTTAAATTCCGTATCTCAGGGTAGATTTGAGTTTTTCAACCTGGGAGGCCAAAGGAAATACCTGTAACTCCACATCTGCCTCAGCCACTTCACCACAGCCCCTCCCGTAACTTTCACAATACATCACAACACTTTTTCTGGCAGACGCCACGGCTGCCTTAAGTTTCCCTGATGGAACCTGCTTACAAAGTACACGTTGCCTTTGGTTTACAGAGTTTCTCTAGGGGAAAGTGGAGCAGAAGGGAAAACTCATGTGTCATCATGGTGGTTCTTCATGGTACCAGATGGAAGGAGTGATGAGCAGTGCTGCTATGTCTCAGTATGATATGTCAGGACAAAACCGAACTGCTTCTAGTTCTGTCTTGCAGACACAATAACTTGGAATAGAATTTCACCTGCTGCTATCAAAGAAGGCTTTCGGCTCAGTGGGGATCAGTGAAACTGCACCTTCGCTCCAACCGAACAGTGGCTGCCCTCTAACCGCTCCCATCAATAACCGTTACGTGGTATGTCAGCCTCACCGCGTTCAGCTTCTGCTTTCCAGACGCCAAGGGAGCGTGACCTCTTGGAGCCTGGAACGCAGGAGTCTGGTTCCCTCCCTGAACGAGCCTTCTGGGTTACAGCACCATGCAGCAGAGCCAGACAAATGCTTCAATTGCACATTCCCATTTTTAAACAGGAAAACTTAAAACAATACAAAGAGCGTGTCCTGGATTTCTGTGGTAATTTCCAGGTAAAACCTGGTTGCTCATCACAATACTGAATATGTTTTCTAGTTCTCAGATATCAGGGCCTCATTTCTACCCAAAGAGTCCTCCATCTATTTACTAACAAATAAGTTATCATTACAAGTCATAGCTCATCCTTTTCCATCATTTCAAATGCTTCTATATCTTCGTTCCAGTCTGCTAATATAGATTCCATAGGTTGGACTTTATTATCCCAGTTAACTTTGGAATTTGACTCTGTCTCTTGTTCCTGAGGCTGGTGATCCTCTTGTGTACACGCTGGCTCCGGAGCACTAGCCTCATCGGTTCCAGCGACGTGGGAATCCTGATTTGAAATGGAAATGCTGTCACTGTCTGAGTGAGCAGGGGATAAAGTATCAGGGTCAGCTACATCAGAGCTTCCTCCTTCTCCAGGCTCCTCACTATCTGCAACAACATCCTGAGGTGCTGAAGTAGCTTCTTCTTCAGAATTCTGTTTATGCGAATCATTTTCAGATAATTTCTGGTCCATATTCTCCATTTCCAAGTCTTCGAGAGGGGAAGAGAAAAAAAATATTTTGAAAAAATGCTGAGGCGGTGGCAATTTATTGCATATTACATAAGCAAGGTAATTTCCCTTGAACTTACTCCTCGAGGAAGTGTAGCCTTTCCATTGATATGAAAGCCTAACGTTATTAAGGAATATATTTTACAAAAAGAGGTGACGGAAGACGTTTAAACAGGGGCAAACAACACAATGAGACTAGATTCCTCGAACTTGAATAATGACTTCTGGGTCAGTGCTAGCTGCTATCCTTCAACATTAAGCAAATACCCACTACGTACACTGAACATTAAATGTTAAGATTTTAAAACACTCCCAGATCCATCAGGATCCCACTTCTAAGCAAGTGGGAGTCAGACAGTTTCATGAGTTTACTGAACTGTGAATTAAAGAGAGCACTAAAGTCAAAGCCTTCCTTGTTACATCTCTAAAAGCAACCACCACCTCTCTCAAGCACCAAGTGAGCTGTAGGACAGCTTAACCGCGCCATTTCCAGGGAGCTGGATGTCTACAGCTAGCGCAGGACACTAACAGTGCAAGACTTGCAGGGAGTTGAACTGCATTATGCCATGTTTAACACGGGATACTTACTGCTATCGATAATGTAGTTTGGAATCATTTTACCTTTAAAGATTGTTGCTGGGATTCCAAAGGGAAGCACGAGGAGGGGGGGAAGAAGCAGATATGGATTACAAATTCTCACACGCAGTGCTATCTTTTGTATTCAGTACTTTGCTAGAGCAGTTTAACCAAAGTTATAAACAGGAGGAGTTTATAAGCATCTGTGGGGAAACAAGACTGTAGCTTTCAGCAGATCTGCTTTGCAAATGTGCAGAAAAACGCTGTTGCAGGTTTATCAGAGAAATTTGCTCCTACATACTCTGCTCGGACAAAGCAGTGCTATGAGGAAGGTTCACAAAAGGAAAACCTAGATTTTTCTGCCATATGCAAAGATTTTAATTGGGAATGTATTAGCTTGCAGTTTTATACAAGGAAAGCTGCAAAACATCTGAGGTCAGCAGCCTCATTTCTCACGATGACCACTTCTCCTTAGATAGGCAAAACGGTTGTAACAGTCGTCTCTTTTCTTCTGTGTACCAAGAATGTCACTAAGGAGTTTGATGAGGGAGGCATTTACAGGAATAGCGAAAACACACACTATTCCTGACACCACTTCAAAGCAGATTATGACAAAAAGGATTCAAATGGAATCCAAAAGGCTATATTTTCTCATTAGTCAAACTGACGTTTCACTTTTGAACAACATTTCTGGATCTTAACTGTTAACTCGCAGGGTGGGGGAACGGATAGTAACACGGATAAAAGTCTCAGATAAGGGCTTTCTTGTGAACAAAACTAACACCAATGTCAAACAGAAAACTAGAGCTCCCAACTAACATGTCTGCACCTTTGGGCAGCAACAGAAATCACTACTGTACATTTAACATCGTGCCACAGCACAGACAGAAGCTGAATTTGTATAAATAACCTCTGATCTTACCTCTATCTTTCGCTTTATCAGAAAGAAGCACCTCCACAGCTTCATACTCGCGGATTGCATCCAGTATAATGTTTCCTTCCTTGTTGAAGAGGAAGAGCATGGGAATTCTGATGTCATCTGTATTCTTACCATCACCGGCCATTTGGAAGAGAGGAGCTGTATCACTACTGCTTCCCTCGTTGTCATCTAGGCAGATGCAGAGGAGAGGCAAAGGAAGCAAACCTTCTGTTAGACAAACGGCCTTACAACTCTGAACTTCAGCAGGTTTTTTGAGCAGCTTTCTACTGCAGTTAAGAGGATCCCAGGCCAAAAATAGCAACTGGGTTGTAAAAAGCAAGATACCAACTTCTGTACTCATTTTCATAACCGTTTTTCATGTGTACCTCAAGTCTCCTGCAACAGTCAGCAGACTGCACTATTTCAACACTTGGCAATCCTTAAAATAACAACTTCTAATCTACAAGAGCAGTGACAATCACCCATCCCAAATTTTTAGCTACACTTTCTATGCAGAACCAAACAGAACCAAAACATTTATTTATCTTCTGAAAGCGCAATTTCTGTGTCGGAGTACTGTCATCTCTGAAAGTTTAACAGCTTCTTGTCAGCTTTCCAGTACCTTCAAATCTGTAAATACAGGTTACATCCACACAAACTTACCAATAACAATGCCGCCTATTGCTCCAGCTTTTTGAATGTTGCGTGCCTTTTCAGCAAACATACACTGGCCTCTCTGCATCAGAGCAATTTTGTCTTTCACTGCCTCAGGATTAGTGATCTCTGAGCATCCATTATATGGCTTAATGGTTGCGACAAATCCTCTTGTCTGTTTGGAGAAACAAAACCGAACAGAATTAGAGCACTAGGTCCAAGCTTGCAAAAGATTCCTAGGCATTTTTATTTCTTCGCTTAATCTAATGCATCGCTGTCTTCTGTCAGAGCAGGCAATCCTTACCCTGGAGCTGGAGGTCTAAGAAGCGAGGAACAACTGAGTGAAAAACTCATTCTCATATTCACTGCATTTTGCCTGTACCTGTGAATTGTTGTTTCTGGAAAATTTTTTTCTGTGAACTGCTAGTCTGGAACCTCTCTTTTGGGCTGCACCTTGCCCAGTTGAAGTCACTGCAACAGAGGCCACTGCCTCTGTGGTATCTTCTTCTTCCATCTAGGTACAGATTTTTATAACAGCTTGAGAAAGAACAGCCTACTCTTACCCTAAAAGGGCTTCTGCAAATTCACGGCTGGAAAGAAACATTAATTTAAGGGAAGGTTTATACATGCACTGCAGATTATATAAATTTGTTTCAAAAATCATAGCACGTATGCGTTTTAAATCCCAAATCATGACTGATGACTCAGGAGCAGAGCTCAGGCCACAGACAGATAAACCACTTATCTAAAAGACTGTCACTGCTGTCATTCTGTCATCGCTGCGCCCTGTCATTTGAACCACTGTAATTAACTGATCACCCTCTAGCCCACCATCCTGAAATAGTACCAGTGCTTGTAAAATTTAGGCTTACACAATAAGGAAAGTAGCAGAAAGCTAGGAAGAGAGCTCATACACATCTTACATACCCCTGCTTTGTGTTTGGATAAATCCATCCCAAACTGCGCTGGTCCAGCAGTCAAGACCACCCTGCCGAAGAACGGGTGGGAAACAATCTGAACAGCACGAGGAGGTAGTTGCTGCTCTTTCTGTTGCTGACTGGAGAGTTCAATCATTTCCTGCATGAACCGCAAACCATCTTCAGCATCGAGTGAACTTGCTGCCTGAGGAGTAAAGGAACGATAAACGGTTTCTTCTTAAATGTTTGAGAAACTTGGAAACAAACAGAACCGAAATTAGGTTTGCTGGGAGAACTCCTACAAAGTTTTTAAAATACAGAGTGGATGCTCACTGGCACTTCACTTCAAATAAGGAATTTAACTATTAGCATCTCCACCACACTGAAGACTACATGAACACAGACACCTCCTAGACAAACAGGAATATCTCACACTGAAAAGTAATATTTTTAGATAAGATGCTGTTAACTGCATCACTTGGACATAAACAACCTCCATCTAATCCCATGGAATATTGGTCTAGAAGCATCGCTGAGGCAAAATACTAAACAAGCATCACCTTGATAAATATAGGTACATATTCAGCTCATGTGCCCCTCCCACAGTTCGGCTGTCCCTCCCGAACCTCTAAGTGTCAAATATCGCTGCTAGTAGCATATTGCTAAAAAAGATTACAGGAAAAGTACTGTCAGGTCTTACTTGTACCGCGTGCTGAACTAACTGTACTCTTCCATCTTTCAGATGGATCAAACTGACTCCCATCTTCTTCAGTATCTCCAGGTGTTCAGGATTACTGGCCATGAAATCTCTGGCTCTCAATGGTGGTTTTGGTCCACTTCCCAGATTCTCTTCTCTGCCAAAAGATATTATAGATCAAAGCTTTAAAAAACCAACTTATTCTTGAGACATAACTCTCATGCTATCTCTACCACTGCAAGATTAGAATTCTTTGGTATAACATTGAGTACAAGCTTCACTGGAGTGCAGCTTTGCAAACTATCTTTTTTAGAAGTTGATGATATTATCAATAATTTTGTAGTGCAAAAAGCACACACAACGTTGATAACAGAACTGCCATAAGCTATCTCTCATTTCTAAGCAGTCCGTGTCATTGTAAGGCTGCCTGAAAACAGTGCTCCTCATACAGTTTCTGCTCGGTTTTACTCGTTAAGTGTAAGTTTCAGAGGCAGTCAGAAGGATAAGCTTCCTCAGCTTTAGCAGATCATTCTAAATTCTTCAAAATAGGTGGAGTTATGTATGGTAGGATGATTTCCTGTAATACCTGCACTACCATGCTCCCTTGGAGTACGTGGCTCATTAACCTCCTCTTCCTCTGAAAGACTCACTAACTCCTACTGGAAATGGACTAAATCTTGCTGATGATGCCAGAAAAAAGGTAACTGATTTTTCCTGTAGGTAGGCTATCCATTCCAAAAGGAGTCCAAACTCGGGCTCAACAAGCTCCAATGACACCTTCCATGCATAACAGACCCAATATTTCTCCTTCCACGCATAACAGACTCTATTCCCATCACTCCTGCTCTAACAAAAGACAGAAAACATTCATCTTACGCTCTGGAAATGCCCCTCGGACAGCTTTTATCCACCACATTTTTCAAAGGTTCACGAATACTTTGAGCAAACATAGGGTCATTTGGGAAAAGAATCTGGGTGTTCGGACAGGTCCAGTCAAAGTTGCTGTCATCCAGCTCTGTGTATTCTGTAGTCTAGAAGGAAAGACACAGATCACCTCTTAAAAATGCAGGTTATATTTCTATACCAAGACAACTGACACATAGACTTATCCTTAAGTAATCTCAGGACACAGAGCAGCTCAACCCAACAAATGTCCTGCAACCACACAGATGCCAGGCTTGAAGAAGACATCACTCTTCTGTGCCACCCCTTGTAATAGTAAAGGGTAACCAGTGCACTACAACCCCTTTCTGATGGATGGATAAATACACCGGTTCTAATTTGTAACTTATCAAACTTTTATCCACGATTTCTAGAAATGCACAAATAGCTGTTTTGTAACACGTGAAACCATGTGGAACATGTATGGTGATCTGCAGCCACATTTAGTTTGTTCTTAGCTTTACAAATAACTGGTCGGATAACCAGCAAGTTAATTTTCTCACCTATAAAAATTAATGAAGTATTTATGTACTTGCAAAGAAAAAAAGAAAAGCCCAACCCTGTTTGCAACGTATTAGCTAACTAAAAATCAAGTATTTAAAGGCTGCCAAAAAAACCAAGACCTAACAGGCTATTAGTTTACTGGAGTAAACACTTCAGAGTATTTATGCTCTTAGTACGACAAACAGTAGTCACGTCACTTAAAGAAGGTCTTGCAAGCACTACTGCGATCATCAGCACAGTAAGGCACGAACCTTTCTGTTTATGAGATTAAATACCAACAGGATGTTGTGTTGCTACTACCAATTATCTCAGACATTTTGGCTTAGTAGCACTGTGTTTACATTAAAAATAATTTACACATTCCATTTTTTCTTAGAATTTTTCCCCACCAGCTAAATTTCTTAGGAGTGTAACACACATCTTCACAGCCTTTTAGCTGTTTAACGCATTTTGTTGACACCATTTCCAGTGGATCTTTCTGGTTCGCATTATGCACGTTAGCAACTTTGACTTAAAGAGCTTAAGAAAACTGCATTTGAACAATTTCCTCTATCATCTTTATTGGCCTTTTATTAACATTTGTTATTCTCAAGAGAGCTCCATGTGTCAGGCCCGCCCTTGCCATCAGCTATAATTGTATGAACATGAGTGCTTTCCTCAGAGCCAGGCATTATTGTAAAACACACAGTAAAAGATAAAAATAGAGGCACACTAACATAAGAGAATTCACATCTCTGATGCCCCAGACAAATCTCTGTTCCCTTTCTCATGCATTTCTGTTGCTTGACAGCAGTTTTGCTGCTTTAAAGATTAATCAAGTCGTCTTATTGAGCAGAAAAACAAAAGAGAGAGAAGTAGTTATAATGCTTCACAGCGCCGTTGTATTACGATAGGTTATTTTGGAAGGTTCTGTAATTCATAAACCCATATATGTTCTCACATTTACACAATAGATGCCCATTGGATGGACTAAAACAATTAACTAACCCAAAAGCTACAGCCGTAGCTCAAACTAACTTTGTAGCAGGCTCAAAAAATCCTTTCAAAGTTTGGCTAGGGTTCAGGTAATAAAATAAGCAACAGAAACTTGGGCATGTTGTTGCAAATATTCTAGAAAAAAATAACAGAAAATAAAGATGAAGATAAAAATATCTTAGTGCGTTATTTGCAAATTTATACAGAGATGAAGAGTGATTTTATTTTTAAATATTGCCAGTATTCCACAGCTTTTTTCTTAAGATTCAGCAGTGCAGAGTTCAGTAATGGCAACATTATTCATATTCATGTGACTGTCACTATTAATATGATGAAATAGTTCATATTAAATGAAGTGTTAAAATTGGTGTGCTGCCTGAAACTGTGATTTTTCCTCCATTTCCTCTCATAAGAAAGGAACCGCTTTAATGTGCCACTAAAACTGATTTAAGTTTGAGCTGTTACTTACTGTGTTTTTTTTAGAGATGGTTTGGTTCGTAGTGGAAAGCCAAAGTGGTAGCAGATGAGCTTCTGTAGTGAAGATATAATCTTCGATGTCAAAAATCATGTCTTCCTTATCAGCAAACAGCAGGTAAAGATATTTAAACATCTCGGCCAGAAAGAAAGAGTCCATTCTACAGAAAAAAAACAGACGACCTTTAGGAAGGCCCCCTTTTTTCCTACAATATCAGTAAAACAAATACTCTTATGGCTCCATGTCCAAAGACTTCATGACTATTATTGTTGAATTTAATTCCATTACCATTCCTTCCACTTGGAAGAAACTATGTTTGGAGGGAAATGATTCAGCATGTTCAGTACAAATCAGCATCATAGGAAGAACAAATAAACCTCTTACACTTCCAGATTTGAGGTATATTTTGTTCAAAACCAATTCATCTATCGCTCTGAGACAAATGAAACGTTATTAAACTAAATATATTTTTCCATAACAAACAATGAAACTACCGGAATAGTTTAAACTCTACGACAAATGGGTAATTTAAGCCTTGGTTATCAAACTGAAGACAGACAGCTACTCACAGGCCAATTAATTCAATTATATAAACAGGCTAATTACATTTTTTCTATAATCTTTTTATGAAAAAAGAAAACTCATCAAGAACTTTTACCTGTCTTCATGACTCCCCGTACGAACATCCTTCATTGCAGCAAACCCACAAGGTACTCTTGCATACTTGTTCAAGTTTTCAATGAGTGTTTTTCCTACTTCTAGATAATAAGGGTCCCCAGTAGCCTACAGAAGAAAAACAAAACCCAAATGCAAACATAGAGGAGCACTCAGACTTACTGTATAATTAGCAGCTTTCATTTTCCTAATGCTAATTTATTGATTCCATATCTTCTCAGGCACCAGTAAAGTCTAGTTTATTGATAGTGTTAAACAGTCACAAGAGACTTCTAAGAGCCCGCTGCATGGCCTTTTATCGATATGCAGATAAGCTCTTGGAAATACAGAAATGGAAGATATTTAGGCATTGCTCTTCTTTGTAAGGTGAAGTGAACATCTTCAAAAACGTGGGCCTTTGTCGCTTAACAGTTTTCTAATTGGACGCATATAAACCAAAATTCCTTGAACAGTTTTTGCGAATCAATACTTTCATCTTGATTATGAAAGAACTGGCTCCAGCAGACAAAATAACTGTATCTCCCAGTCATTTGATATTGAAATAAAACACCAATAAAATTCTTGGTGCTAGACAAAATGACTGCAAGTCAGAGGAATGAAAGAGATCTTACCTTATACAAGAAGTAAGTGCTTTCAGCAAATTCAGGCCTTAAAGGATGCTGAGCCCAGTGAACTCTAAAGTCTGTTGTGAATGCCTGAGGAAGAGAAAGAACAGACAAAAATAAACGCAAGAAAGAAAACCAAACACAGGTTCATTTTGAAGCCTACGTTAACTGTAATTTTGAAGCCTATGCTAAGTGTATTGTAACAGAGAAAGTACACAGCAGTGGAGGAGTGAAGGCCCAGCATCACCCTTAGGATGCTACAAGAAGAGAGTTGGGGTTGTTCAGCTTAGAGAAGAGAGGGCTCCAGGGAGACCTTAGAGCGACCTTCCAGTACCTGAAGGGGCTACAAGAAAGCTGGAGAGGGACTGTTTAGAAAGGCTTGTGGGGATAGGACGAGGGGCAATGGGGACAAACTGGAGAGGGGCAGATTTAGACTGGACACAAGGAGGAATTTCTTCACCATGAGGATGGTGAGGCCCTGGCCCAGGTTGCCCAGGGAAGCTGTGGCTGCCCCATCCCTGGAGGGGTTCCAGGCCAGGTTGGATGGGCCTTGGGCAGCCTGAGCCAGTGGGAGGTGTCCCTGCCCATGGCAGGGGGGTTGGAACTGGATGATCTTTAAGGTCCTTTCCAACCCAAACCATTTTATGATTCTATGAATATCTGTCCAGTTGGCACATCAAAAGCTAAACCAGTGCTCCTGCCCACTTAGTATGATTTTTAAGCTTGGGTTCAGGCAGGAGTCCAGCCTCCACTTGCTTCTCCACGAGCATCCAGCAAGTGGAGTTCTGGCGAGAGATGCCAGCTGAGAACTTGTGCTGCAGAGGCAGGAGGCAGCACGAGCTCCACCAGCACGAGCACCCAGCTGCTGCTGCAATCCAGCCGCGGGAGCCTCGTGACGGGCTGCTACACAGTGACAACCAGAGCTTTGACAAAAATCATTTTTGCAGACCTACCGACTGCCTGACACCTCCAGCACATTGAACTGTCGTTTCAGACTGACAGACTGGTGGCAGCTGTTTCTAACGCAAGAAATACCACAGACTGCAAGTCAGTTATCGAAAAATTTCCTAGTCTATGTATTCACTCTTAAGTTGCACTGGCAAAAGCCACTTCTGTGATGGCTTACGTTCACTTCTAGTTCACACTAGGATTTAAAATAAGTTTTCGCTAAAGCGGATGGCGTATTGGCTTACATGCAGCTAACTGAGCTTTCAAAGATTCCTTTTTAAGTACAAAGAACAGAAAACAATCCAAAAACCCCTAAGGAGCCAAATCACACCATTTTAAAAGCACTCAAAAAACTATGCCAGTGCTTAGAGAGCATTCTTTTGTCTTAATTTCTACATCAGGTGAATGCGACATTAATTAAAATGTTCTCTAACAGAAATAAGCTTACACCAGAGGAAAGTCGAAATTAAAAATGGAGTCAGAAGCTTTCTCATGTATTCTGGGTCATCGCAGATTAAAGACGCAGCTAAACAGCTTTTGTGTGCAGAATTAATTTGCTCAAAGACTGCACTTGCAAAAACTACAGAGAAGTTTGTGTACCAGCTTTCAAGGACTTAATGCAAAATTTCAGAATGTTCTGTCAGAACAATTCAGGCTTGAGTTTCCCTCCGTGGGAATAAATTAATAAAGATGACCATGATCTTAGCATTAACGCATTACATTACTAAGCAGCTACTACTCCAGGTGCTCATACAAGTTTTGCATACTGAAATGAGTCAAGGTCAACTTTGAAAGGCTGAAATATAAAGCCTAAGCATTATTAATAGCAGCAGCTTCCCATTATTGTTTTAATTACAGCATAACTGAAGGAAAAACATTTCACATCCAACACTGTTGTTGTACATGCAGAACTGTAAACCACGTAAGAATGCTGCGGAAATGAGCCTTTGGTTTTAACGACACACATCTACTGTTTTTTCATAAGGGTATCTGAGACTGCTCAAATTGATCTAAGAATCACTTTACACAACAAAAAAATTACTGGCTTACCTCTGGAAGAAAGTTATGCTTTTTTATAACCTGATACAGCATCTCATGGGTTTCAATAGCAGGTCTAATATCGCCCTTCAACACCTAAAATTCAATAATAAGATTAACACTAATTCATCACGCATAGAAATAACATTCAAAGCTAAGTATACTGTGTTCGTTTAAAGCTACAGACCCGTTTCTGCATTTCCAGCAGATACATTCCCCAAGTCTTACCCACTTTCAATGTAAGCCACAGATATTCCACAGGAGCTTTTTAAGCAAAAGCAGTGAGCTCATTAAGATTATTGTCTATGCAGAAAAACGATCTCATTACAGAGAACAGTGGTGGGAATGTGATTTAGTCTGTCTTAAAGAGGCAAATGGCACACAAGCTAGAAAATTTTGCACTAGACCATTACAAAGGCAGCTCGAGTGTTTTCAAGACTGGGGGGAAAGAAGCAAAATCATTCAGACATGCTTTTCTTGACACGGTCAGAACTCCGCACGTTAACTTGCATCATCGCACTGAAGCGACAGGAGGGGCAAGCACAGAAATCCTCCTTCAGTCTTTTTGAAAAATCAAATTACCAAGCTCAACTCGTCAATCATATACCCTGTCTATTCAATAATTTACTTGTTATTAAAAATCTTCTGCATCTGTTTTAAGCCTTACCTGCAATCCAGGGAAGAACGCTAGCAAAGAATCCATCCAGGTCCTAGCATTTAGCATTGGTTTATGAATATGAACATCAAGAAGAAGAGGTGGTTGGCTAATGTATCTCATTATGGCATCGTAGTGCTGACAAACGTCAGAAACATCATGAGTTTATATTATCAATACATTTTACAAAACAGATATAGATCACCCGACTGTGGCATTTTACTTCAACGGAAGAACCAGCACTACACTCTAAATCATTAGATTTGGCAAAGTTGTTTCTAGTTCTGCAGACTAAGAAGTAGTGCAGTAAATAGTGCAAAGTTCCATGGTATCACATGTGATACACATCACTTTTTCCAGGCAACAGTATCATGGAATCATTAGGGTGGAAAAGACATACAAACAGAAGTATTTTCAGCAGCCATGTGACAAACAACTAACTCTCACAATTAAGGCATATTTGTTTTGGCTGAATCTTTAAGCAAACGCTAAATAAAGCTGAAACTGCTTTCTCTGAACAAGAGGATTCTAAAGTAAATACATCTCGGGAGGAGAAGGGGAAAAGGAGGTATAAAAAACCCCACAAAGCAGCTGGACTCGATGGCTCAGAAGAACTTTAAAGCCTACTTGCCAAGTGGCTGACTTCCAAGTCTACACTCCCCGAGATAGCTGCCTGCCTTGTTTTCTGAAGCACAGAACATCCAATCATAAGCAAACTGATAGGAAACGGTTAATAGACATAACTGAGGCAAAATATAATAAAGGTGGCTGCAAGCTAGGATTATGAAGTAAACATTGCACTTAAAGTCCCGCAACAGACCTTTAGATGCTGATTTAGTCCAATTTTAATACTGCTTACGATGCAAAATCATGCTGTGATATAAAATCATTTTATGATATGAAGTGTTTTTACTGGATATTGCTATTTTCAAAAGAAAGAATAAACTTATGAAGAATACCGATGCTGACAAAGCTGCTTAATAGTCTTACGAATTCAGTAATCTAAGCGAGTTTTCAGCTTGGAAGTATACTTCAATGTACACTGCGCCTTAGAATCTGCAGTGCGATGCAGGATCCAGACTTTGATTTTCATCTTTTTTGTTGTTCCAGGACAGAAAGAAGTTGTACTACGGCTTGTACCAAGAGGCTTTTATGGTGTTTTACAGAAACATCTGCAGTATTAGACTTTCCAAGGTGATCCTGAAATACAGCTTCTCCTCTACTGGAAGCACAGAAAAACGTCCAGAAGATGGAGGTCCAAAAAATGAGGTTAAAGTAGCTGCTCAAGTGACAGTTCACCCAAGACCAGCAAGAACTCACAGTAAAAGAGCAGGCACCAGGCACACCAAAAGCCACAGAAACCCTGCTGAAGATCTCTCCATAGGCTGCTTACGCTAACAGCTGACTGACAACACAATTAGTCTTTAATTTGTCTTACAGAACGCACAGACCTGAGCAAGGTGTAAACTTACCGTGTTAAATCTTTCCAGGAAACTGTCATCTCCCAGCAAGACGTAGGCTTTTAATAAATATTCATAATACGAATCTATTCCTGCTCCAACTCCGCTATCTAGAAAGCCCAGAAAATGAAAAGGAAGTTTTACTTTAAGTAGCTGTAGGGATATTTTCACATGGTTTCATTTAGACTTTAAAGGCTCTTTCAGTAAAAGAAAAAGCCTCCTAGTGCTAGAATTAAGGCACAGGTGGTTGCAGAGACACAATATTGTATGGCTACACTAAAGGCTTTGCGATACCAGTGCACACAGCAATATGAACAGACACACCAGTCGTTTCACTTTCCTCAAACAAAAATATTTCTCCTGGCTGCCATATACAACCACAGTCCTATTCATATTTTTCCCGTGTATTTATAGTAGAATATCTGAACATTTATCCCAAGGCACTCTGATCTCAGTATTAAAGTGAATCAGAGAACACTTTCTTTGCAATGAATAAAACTAGTTTCTCTATCAAAAAACCCTTCAGAGCAATGCCAGGTTTCGTTGTTACAGGTTTCTCCAGCACTGAACGGAGGTAACTCCACTTGTCCACCTCATTAATATTTTACAGTATTCTAGATAAAAAGGAGGGCGAGAAAGCGTCAAGATTTTTTTCTTGCCCCCAACCACTCGTAGTCACCGATCCAGAGTCAGAACATCACACACCTTTGCGGACCCAGTCTCCAGTATGAATATTAATAGTAACACCCACTAAATTGCTGCTGCGCTGTCTCTTCTCCCAAATAAAATCAAGCGCTTTCCGTGCATATTCCTGCAACAACAAAAGCACTCATTAGAGGAAATCATAGCGAAGCACAGATAAAGACTGTTATTCTTTTCTCTACTGAAATTAAGATGCTATGAAGTCACATTTCACATCTAACAATTATAAAACTCAGTATTGCATTACATACACTTAAGTAGTACGATGTTCAGTCCACATTTTATAGAAATAGTTATTCTGGTGCTGATTAGAGAGAACAGGGCTTGTATGGGCTTAGGCAAGTCAGGTGTCCTTCTGCACAGACTTCCTACTTTAAGATTGTGTACACAGACAAGCTAGTATATCCTAATCTAAAAGGAAAAATAATATAATAGCCTTAAAATTAAAATTGCTGCATCTTTTCAAGGTAAAGCAGCAGCCTCTTTTCAGTATTGCATGAGCTCTATGCATTCTTCATATACACAAAAAGTAACTTGAAGGTAACAACCTACCCAACACGAATGGCTCAACTGCCATACACGTACACAGGATTTTAGAGGGACAAGTTTTACCAAAATACTGAACACAGGCCCAGTAACGCTCCTGCTCGGTTTCATGAAACTAAACAGGAGACTCGATCCATACTGAAAGACTTAAAAAAATTCCAATCTGGAAAAAGCAGCATTTTTTTTTTTTATCGTATCAAAGAAATACTCAAAACCACTTCCATTTAGCTTCTTGCTGACAATATACCCTTAGATAAGTCTTGCACAACTTCAGTGGGACTGTATGAGTAACACTGGTTTTCCTTTTGCCTTTTTTCAAGCTGCAATTTAAGGAACATGTGGCTCGTTTTTCTTCTTTCTAGTCCTCACTCCCTCTGCCCCAAAACAACGCAACTATTATCCTTTAGCCAGATTTCAGTATATTTGTTTACTTCTCTATTAGTGTAACCATGTTCAAGCAAATTTACTTCCTGTAGACAGGAAGTATTAAATTAAATAAAAACTTTTAGAAAAAAGCCCACAAACACAACAATCTGAACACACGCACACACAAACTTCTTGTGCAGAACAGCCGAGATGTGCACCCACCTGATCAACTCAACATTATTTTTCCAAAACTAGAGAAATGTAGCACAACACTAATGAACACTTAATCCTCAAAAACAAGATATCATGAAAAGCAAACCTCAAATATAGATGTTCCTGTGAATCGGCTTAAAGCTGCAAACTCGAGGATCAAGGTACCTGCACAGGCTGTACAGGTATCAGTTTCTGTTCCTGTTCGTGCTTCTGGGTGTCTTACACCAAATTTTAAGTTAACCTAGAGAAAAATAGAGGTTATCATCTTTATTTTTACTAGCTGAAAGACTTTACGCTCTTATGATAGGTCTGTACAGCAACTGCATAATTTACGCTGTTTCCAAAGGCAGGAAAAACCCCTCCTTCTTTAGTTTTGTTCTGCTTTACCACATACCATCAACTCAAGCATGCACAGAATTATCCAGAAGTACCCAAAATACTCAACTATACAAACCCAGGATCGGACCAATTACTTCTTGCCCGGTTCACTGGACATTTGAATAAAAGAATACGACCCTAAAAAACTAATTCTAGCAATTTATCTGCAAATCAGAAACTCAGAATACCACAAACGCTACAGAAATTAAAATCTAAAATGTAAATCTCTTACTACTCCTGGCTGCAGAGTAGTAGTAAGTACTAAGTAGTACAGCTTCTATATGAACCCGCTTTAGAACCAGGAACAAAACTTCCTGCACTTTGGAGAGGAGCCCTCAGCAGAAGATTGTTAAACTCAGAACGTTTTGAATTAGATATTTGCACCAGAATAAAAGCTGATTTTGTGAGCCTAAATATTTAATATATGGGAATATTTCAAGTCAAAGCCACGTCTCTCAAACTCAGCGGGTGACATTCATGGGAAGTAGTTTTCTGTCATTCAAATATGTACTATGCATTGTTCAAATCTGATGGAGGTTTTAATATTAAGTGAATATTTTTAAATTACAGCTACCTCTGCCGTCTTAAAAATTTGGATGTAGACCATGAAGATTTATCTGTTTTGTGCTAAATTCACAAGTTCTTGCAAGTTGCTCTGTCACTGTCTTGGTGAAAGATAAGTGCCAAAACAAGAATTACCCTCCTCTGCTGCTTGGTGGTGCTATAGCGGCAGGGAACAAGAAATCGGCGGGCAGTGATTTGAGGACATTCCTATCAACCCACAGCAATGTAAACTTAAAGAGTTTTCGGAGCTGGAAATTTAGAGATTCTGAGAATCTAAAACTGTATTTTAAAATACGAGGCAGCATGCATTACAAATGAACAATTTCTCAGCTTTTGCTTTTCCGTACACTTAATAAATACACAAGTGAATTTAGAAACCTAGATACAAACAAAACAATAAAAACTTTGCTTACAGAAGCAATTCTGAATTGCAGGAATCAGAGGACTTACTCTTGGATAAGGGAGACCACTAGTGGTGTTAAAAGCAGGCAAAAGCTTGTAGCCTAGTTCCTTTGCCATGTGCAGAAGTTCACCGTTGTACCACTGCATATATTCACCTTTTTCTTTCAGCATAATCGCCACCGAATGCCCACCCAGGAGACCGCTAAACAGAAGAAAAATTATCCACATCTCAATAGGAAGATTCATGTCAACAGCAACGTCTACGATTTCAACGACTGTATAAGTAAATATTCTATCTTCACATGACCCTAATTTTCCGAAATGCTGAGCAGATGTTACAATTGAGGGATGCTGTCAGCATTATGGAAGCAGTTCTTATTGTTCAGGATTCAGTCCTACAGTTGAATCACCGTTTCATCAATATAGTTAGTCAAGAATAACAACCAACACCTTTAACACTGCATGTCACAGGTTAAAACTAACCTGATCTGATCCTGCTCTGAGCTGCAAGTAGGACTAGAGACACCCAGAGGTCCCTTCCGACCTGAAATAATCCTGAAGTACTGAAATATTCCATCTGTTAAATCAAGTATTGAACAGTGTAATCTCCAAGACTGTTTCTACTAAAAAAAACCCACCGCTGCCTCAGCATGTGTGATTTTTTTTTTAATCAAAACAGCTACATCTGCAGCAGTGAGATGGGGTCAGTTTGATTCAGTACCGCTGCATCGATTCCTGCCTAGCATTTTAAAATCTTTCTCAGGGCGGGTGTCGAGCTATGCTAACTGACAAAGGCACAAGTGTTTTAAACAAGGTGAAACAGCACAGAAAGATACGCCTTAAGGACATTTAGCTAAAAAATCACATTTTTGAGAGTTTTGAAAACATGAAAGTTACTTACCCAAGGACTCTTATGTTGGTTTCAAAGACAGATACAACTATGTCGTTATCTAAATTAACATCCTTTATTACTTTTTTTACAGCCTCTTCAAACTCTTTGGTTTTATTTAACACCTGGAATACAAATATAACCGGGCGTTTAGGTTCCAATACAGTCACACTCAGGTGTGGAAATACAAGTGCAATGAATTAAAAGAGATACGCCTTAGCCACAGCCTAAGTTCAGCGAATCATCCTAGCACTCTTCCTCCTCCCAACAGTTTTCTCCTTGCGCATTCAGCTTGGGCATTTCTTACAGATTTTCTTTCACGCTCCTCTAGTTCAATCACTCTTTAGGAATCCTTTTATTTTATCCAATTTGTTAGCTGAAGTGCAAAAAATTCCCAATTTCCAAACTCTAGTTTATGATGACCAAATGCGTCAAAGGGATTGAAAGCTAACAAAAAGCAGTTTATTAGTGATAGGAGTATTTTAATAAGAGATGGAATATAAGTAAGGCAACATTTCATGGCGCATGTGTCCAGGGTTGCCTTTTTTAACATATATTTAAGTGCAAATTTATCCACAGAACACAAATAATCAGCAGGTATTAAGAGATTTTCATCTCCTAAGTCAGCGTGCAGCTTTAGACTATAATGGGAAGCAAACTCATGCATTTGTTGTTAAGTCAGAGCCCAAGAAAAGCAAGATAACAAAGCATCAACGAAATGCAAAGGAATTGTTCTAGCATTCTTTTTGCAACAAACTCCAAACATCCCCAACATGGAAGTTCTTACAATAAAAGCCACTTTGAACAGGTGGCTAGAGATGGAAGGTGAAGAAAGATTAGTATTTTTATATATAATTCAACAAACTTGAAATCTAAAATTAAGTCTGAACAGCAGAAATCTGTAGTTTTGTTTTATCAAAGTATACTAATAGATTACACCTACCACAAGAGTGTCCAAGGTATCAATCAAGGTCAGTGAAAACCTACGAAACAAAGTTAAAAACAGATTTACCATGAAACTGTGTAGAAATTAAATGATTCTTAATAGTAACCAATACTATGGAAGAAACTAAACTCTCACAGGCAATCAGCTGCTAAAAAAGTAGTTGCATACAATGCATTTAATATAAAACCACTCTGCTACATTTCTTCCCGTTTTAGTGACCACAGCAGGAGCCGACTGAAACAAGCGATGACTACAAAGATATCTTCACTTACCGCAAAGCTTTCGAAGTTCTTTCAAAGCAATTTTTTATTTCTAATTTCCAGTCCAATCTACTAAGAGACCCAACAGAACGGTTCAAAGCCTTCTTCCAATATCTTTTTTTCTTTCTTGCTTGTTTCTCCTCACAAAGAACACTGACTTACTAAGTGTAATAAGAAAAAGGTTTATCTAGGAAGATCAAAAGCCATGTCAAGCTGAATTTCTCTCCTCAGAAACAGTCCTAATCACTTACTTCAGAAAAAGATGCGATTTACTGCAATCAAACTCAGTGTTAAAAGCAGTGGTGAAAGACTAAACAAAACACTGCTATTTTGTTATGGAACTTCTATGTGGGATATAACAGAGCAGGAAAAGGTATGCCAAAGGACAGCGAGAGGGGCTGAAGGTATGTAGCAGCTTCTGTACCTGGAACAAGTGAACAGACCAGCACTTCTCAGCCTGCAAACACTGCAGTGCCATTATAAGATTTTAAGATTGCACACGGCACAAAGAAAGGGAACGAGAATCCACTATTCACTGTTACACCTGGTACCACCCAGCACTAGCAAGCGGCAGCCTCAGAATAAAGAACTATTTATTCTGCAGAAAGAGAACACCAAATCTGATCCATACTGTTTGAAAGAGGAATATCACAAGAAGACTAGTCCCGCTCATACCTTCTTTAGGCCCATTCTAGTGCATACGAAGCTGAGTGGGCCTTTGGCCTAACCCAATAAAGCTGTTCTTGGGTCAAGACACATGTACCACACACAGAACAGAACTCACAGAAGAAAATTTATGATGGTATTAAAACTGAAAACTTTGGCAACAGTGACAACTGCCTACTGAAGAACAAGGGCCAAGAACCGAAACAAGTGCCCAATCTTGGGAGCCCGTAGGCAACGTGTGACTATGCAAGGGGGCGCACTTAGAACTCTAAGCGGTCATATACTATAATTTTCTTTAATTTTAAAGATATAATGGCATTGTGTGAATGTCATTCTACAAAAGAAAGATTTAACTAGTGGCTATGCACAACTGCATAGCAAATATAGCACTTTTTCCATGGAAAACTAGGGGAGATTGTGCATTGCACAGTGACAGCGAAGGCTGGTATGCAAGCATACTCCTTGGCCCTCCAGGGAAACAGAAGTGACCTCGCTGTCTCACCCTGACATTTTGTGATTGCAAAGGCTTGTAGAGAACACAATGACAGATGAGCCAGCTGGCAAGAAAAAGGATATAAGAAATCTGATAATGCAGCTGATTATCAGGAACAGAAAAAAGCTTGCATAAAGAAAAATAATGAACCGATGTCCCCACTATTTAATGCACGTAAGCGACTGAAAGGTATTTTTACTCAAATAATAGTATGTTACTACATAAAAAAGGAAAAGTCATTATGAAGAATGCATGACCAGGGTTGAAGATATTTTTTTCTTGACACTTCTTTCTCATCAGTCGCATCACTTGATACCTCCAAGGCAGCAGGCTTAGACAGGAATCTCCAGACTAATGAACTTTTGTACCAAACAAATTAACCAAAATTATGTGCTCGATATCAGATAGTGAATCAGAAGTAGTATTTAATACAAGGACTTCAGCTTTGGCCAACACTACTCTGCTGAGGGACACTAAGAAGTGACACCAATTAAAAAAGCAGCATCAGCTACTTCTTATTATTTATTTGCTCTATAACCACGAAGACCATGCATATAGACAACAGTCCTTGTTGAATTAAAAAAAAACCCAATTACAAACACTCCTAGTGTAAATTATCCTTTTCTTTGATTGTTCAATTTAAGATGGAGAAAAACAGTTCTTAAATCTACATTCTGCTGGCCAAAGAATCAGCACTTTGTATTATAAACTATCTTAGAAGTGAAAATATGAAGAATTTCCATGTCTGAAATAACAATTTATACCTTGGCAACAGCATCAGGCTGCCACACATGATAATAACTTAACTAATTATGTTTTCAGAAAGGTTTCTACTAAATAAAAAGCATCTTAAATATCACTTAGGGCTGGCATAATGGATAACGGCTCACTGTTCTGTGCAGCTGGTCATTAACACCTCATAACTCCTGTTTAGCAGTCAAATTTACTAATATCATAAATGACACTTCACACCTGGAAGGCTTTCCTATGGAAAAATACTTGGACAATGATTAAAGAAACCTGTCTTTGCATCCCATTCGCTGGTCAATTCCCTTTTTCTAAGTAAGGTACAATCTCACATCAGTCAACACCACAGGTGGAAATAATAAAAGGAACTATTTCTGCTTAACTTGCAAGAAGACCCCAATTATAGCTTTCTTTCCAATAGCTTCTCCCCCAGTAAGAGAACTTATAAGACAAATAATGGATTTGTCTCTACCCACAGAATCTTTTTCAATGGAAGAAACAATTTTTATGGGCTGCAAATTGTATTCCTAGATGTTTACATGAGACAGTAACAATTTCAAACACTAACTTTCCCAAGGCATCATCCACATCTCCTCGACTTGGTTCCTGACCCCGTACTCGTCCGCGACAAGTTAAAGGCATGAGTTCATCAGCTGGATACGCATGCTCCTGGGGGAAACAAAACAAGGGAGCAAGTTATAACTGGTACAGTCATTTCAGAAAATCTTCAGAGTCTGTTGAAAGGAATACCAGTTACACCGTACTTCAGGATCACGCACGACAATAACAGCAGCTTAGAGGTGGAAGGAACCTCCAGAGCTCGCTCTGTCCAACCCCCACAGCCAAGCAGGGCCACCTAGACCCAGTGGCGCAGTAAGTACCGCATCAAACAACTTCTGAATACATTCAAGGATGGAGACTCTGCAACCACTCTGGGCAACCTGTGCCAGGGCTCAGTCACCTTCACAGTAAAATAGCATTTCCTGATGTTCACAGAATCGTTTAGGTTGGAAAAGACCTTTAAGATCATTGAGTCCAGTTGCAAATTTCACACCACTGCCAACTCCACCGTTAAACCATGTCCCAAAGCGCCACAACTACGTATCTTTTAAATCCCTCCAGGGATGGTGAGCAGAGGGGAAGGATTCCCTCCCTCGACCTGCTGGCAATGCTCTGCCTAACACAGCCAAGGATACCATCAGCCGCCTTTGCCACGAGGGCACATTGCTGGCTCATGGTCATCTTGGTGACCCAAGGTCCTTTTCCGCAAAGCTGCTTTCTAGCTAGGGGGCTGGAAATAGTTAAACTGGGGACAGAGCAACAGGACCTCCTTCTCCTCCTCCTCTTCAATCTCCAAGAGGAGCCTGGAACAACTAACAGCAAATCTAAATGAACTTTAATAGTTAATTGTGTGCATTCTGCAGCAAGGCACATGGCACTTGCTATAATGTTTCTTAGGCAGAAGTAATCATCTCAAAGACAAGTTTAAGGCCTAAAATTAACGCAGGCATTACCAAGCGGCTGGTATTTCATGGAGAAATTATTGGGAATTAGACTCTGAAGTCACTTTGGAATCACTTCTAAATGAAAATGAGTGACTCACGGTCACAATTGGTGACAGATAAGAGAACTCACTTTGAAGGTAAAATAACAAAATTGGTGAATCACCACCACAAGGCATAACAAAAGATAACATTTACTGAAAAAGCTTATCAAGACTGAGCCTTTTACAAATATAACTTTTTTTTTGAGAGACACCTTGCTAGATTTTTCTTTTTAAAAGCAATGGTTGTTTTCTATATTTCTAGAAGCATTCTGCAAAGCAAGCTGTATTGCAATCTTATTTCTCGTCAGGCAGAAATAACAGGAGTGGCACCATTGCCTAAGTCAAGCACACTGAACTGCTCCTCTTCCCTCTCAAGTCAATGCAAGCTCCGTAGTTTTAAACTACCACCCAAACGGGATCTCAAATAAAACAGACACCAATTTGAAATTCATCACTGTGCAACAGGAGAGGTTTACTGAAAACTTTCCAGAGCGACCACTGGCATCAGTAAAGATGAATCCTAAATACATCTAATTTTAACAAACATGGATTAAATTGCTTCTGCACTACAAGCCCAGTACAAGAGATGTGGGAGGGAGCTTCTCTCTTTTGACTCCATTGGGAAACTGGCTGCTGTACTGTCCTCTCCAATTTTATTTCAGTGGAAAACTAGCGTGGCAGGACAAAAAAAAAAAAAAAAAGAGTTCAATTACTGCACTAAAACTGGAAGTAAACACCAAGACTTTCCAAATATATGCTATAAAAATAATCCATATTCAAACATGAAATAGAGAAGAGAAGAAAAGAAGGAACATTCTTCTATAAATAAACAGCTTTTACAGCAACTTTTTGAAACTGATGGCTTATTTCCCTGTCTACTGCTCTCCTGAATATTTTGGTCTTTGCACGACTCTTTGTTCTCCTCTGGTTAAACTACAAAAGCCAGAATCTAGATCATTTCAACATGGCTCAGATGTTTCTGAATATCTGTGCAAAGTATTCAGAAAAGCCGATTAAAAGAAGTACACAACAAGAGCAATGTCAAAACTAAGGTCTCCTGCTTAAGTTATGCACAAGAAAGGTGATAGAAGTCCATTTTCTCCTGAATTTTTAAGTCTTAATAAATCATAAGGAACCAGCAGCAGTTTGAAAAACACAAGTTCACCTATTGTCTGTCTAGAGCAGCAAAGGCTGCTGCGTCCAGTGATTTCCCAACTTAGAACTTCTCCCCTTCTGAGCAACCACAAAGAGAGGTAGCAAGACCCATTACCTATAAAGCACAGCCCAAATTGCATACGCTCCTGGAAAATATGATAAAAATGGAGCTCAACAGATACTCTGGAATTTCTACACACTCTGATTGAACAGATGATCGTATTTCCTAGCATCAGGACTTGAAATTCAGGAGAGCATGGTATTCGAATAATGAAAAAAGACGCACTGCCGCTAGTGCTCTAAACCAAGAAATACCCTGGCCTCCGGTGACCAATATCTTCCTTCTGACAGTTGAGTGAAAATTCTGATTATTAGAAATACTGGTGAACGACTGAAAGAAAATCGGCAGCTCTTTACTCAAAACTGGAAAAAAAGCCATGGGAGTTCCCCCCCCTTGTATGCAAACAATTTTTCAGTCTTCTAGCTACGCAAGTCTAAAATGCATATTAATAGAAACAGAAAATCAGAACTTTTCAGCTGACTGTTTCAAAAGCAGCTGTGAAAATACTTAATTCTCTTGGTGTCAGGATCAAGTCCAATACCTTTAATCTTTTTCTTCAGCCTTAAACAAACAAGTCCTATTTCTGTTTGTTTAGTGCCCCAGCATACATGGCAAGTAAACATCCTTTTGGCTTCAAAGTTTCCGGGACAGCTGAAGTCATTCTTCTCTTTCACCCGGAATTTTCTTGCTTCAAATGCATGAAAACACCTACCAGTTTCCAAATTATCACAAAGAACAGCAGGAGCAAAGATCCTTTTTACCAGCATGTAACTTCTTATCCAGGTTTTACCAAGTCTCTAACAGTTTTCCTTTCAGAATGCCCTGGGAAATCCAAGTCAAGTGTTTGTCATGGAAGGAGGTTCTGGTAAAAACTACACCCACTTTGAAAATGCTCTTGTTTGGCTTTCTATCCACTAATTCTACAGCCCTTATGTACTGTACAAACTTGCAACTCACAAGCTTTTAAGCTTGTACTACATATTAGATTTAACCATAATACACAAATTAGGACGTGTGGCAAAATACTGTCAAAAGACAGCAGTTTGTCCTGCAGGAACTGGGGCACCTTTAGAGAGGAGCTTCTGCAACAGCCACAAAGAACGAACAAAAAGACTTAACACTCAGGATGCACCTTTTGTATTTACCTCATTTGCGGTTACAGTTTCTCTTCACAAGTAGAGATCACTTGTGGTATATTTCAGAGTAATTCTTAATTGAGGAAAGTCAGTCCACCCTAAGTAATCCTTTATTCTTAAACCTATCTAAATGAAGCTAATGAGTTGATTAGAGCACAGGATGGTGCTCTTATCCAGAATATGGAGACACCATTAAAAAATCACAAGTCACGCTAAAGCAAACTACGGCGAGCGTGGCTCATGGCCGTATGAAAACCACAGACTCAGAGGAGGCTATAACGCCTGGATATGACACCACTATTTGTTTGTAACAGGGCTGCCGAACTGCATTTAACATATGCTACCACAGAAGAACAATTTTACACAATTTTTACCCACAAAGTAATGAAGATTGATTTGTATTCTGCAGAATCTGATGACTGCAGACAGCACTTCTTGAGCTTCCTTTTCCTAGTAGTTTTGGGAGTCTGGAATTTCAAACCAGTTTATCAATGATGAAAACTGTTCATAGCTGTGCTTGAGATAAGCTGTTTTGAGGAAAGAACAGGCACAGATTAACGGAGTTACTGCCAGCAATTCCTCGCTACCATTCCGAAAGCCACCATAACCCTCCTGGCTGCCCTACCTGAAAGTAACATTTGTTTATTTCTTTTTAAAGGCTACACAGATGCTCCTTATGTATTTTAGTTTTGATGTTGCCCTTACCTCCGAGCTATTTCTCTAGAATGCCATGCACTGCACATTGCTTTCTCTTCCACGTCAGCAATAGCAATCCCGAAAAAATTAAGCAAATGGGTATTTTACTTACCATATAATTGCTATACGCATGCTCAAACATTTCTAGCACTTGGTTTCTAAAAAAGAAAAAAAAAGGAGAAGTATTAGCTGTCTTGCATCACTCAGTCTTTACTACATTCATCTTAGAACAGCAAGATGTATAACACTTCAATATCCCAATATCAGCAGCAGGTTCTCTACCAATGTACTCTACTCAAGTAAAAGAAATATAGCATAATATTTTTTCCTAATTCAGCTACTTTAGTTCACTGAAGAAAGGAAACAGTATTTCTTTACCTAGCATGAAATTAAGGATTTGGGGATCTCTTTCAACCTCCTGTGCTTTCTCTTAAACTGCTGTAGATGTCACCAATGCTTTAAACTTAGAGACGGGACACACTCCATGCCCAGCAGAACACAGCAAACAGAATTATGTTCTGCTTGTAAACACCAACACTAAATCCAACTGGCATAGCATAAATTTCTGTCTTTGATTCAGAAAAGGACTGTAAATTACGAGGTAAGCTCTTCCTTGCATCAGAAGTCTTGGCAAGCAAACACTAAAGAAAACCCTTGTGGATACATTTATTTTATATGTCTGAAAAGCAGTCAAATTGACAAATGCTACTATATAAAAAGCACTGGGGTTTTTTTTGGAGACAGCATTACTTCCAATCATTCCTAACTGTTTTACTGAGGAGCCTTGCAAGGCAAAAGAGCACACTAATTTCAGAGCTGCCATCAACATGATTCACCATCTCTGCTGATAAGACTGAACAGAAAAGAGACACGAACACCACAATTATATTCTAAATATCTGATTTAGCCCAAAGACTCGGAAATTTAAGGAGTAGTTTTAACTGATGAAATGCATTAAGTCACCAAAAGCAGAGCACGATGCCTTCTTCGGGTACTGCACAGGCTAGATCCAGCAGCTCTGGGATCCACCGCAGCAGACCAAACCCCAGGGCTGGGCACACAAGCGCCAGGTCCAGCTGAACGAAGCTGAACCGAACACACAATGCTGTTCAGTGACGTTGCATACCAGAAACTGCTTAATACTTCTCTTTCTCTACACGGAAATTAAATTTACAGGACATTTTCTGAAAGAACTTCTGCACCCAACATAATCTTATCATTAAACAGATCCACAGATCACCTACAGCAGAAGTGACAACACGGTGCCTCCCGACACAAATCCTGGGGCAGAAGATGATACAGTGAGTGCAAGCTGTGAATGTAAAGATGCTAAACCGATCCGTGAATAACCGTTAAACTCTTCATGCAGCCACGTGACAAAAACATATAAAATATTAGAGACTCAAAGCAGCCTGAGAACCCAAGATGAAAACCCCAATAAGTAGAAACACCAGTTAAACGTGAACGATGAACATCAATTCAATATCAATTTATATCTAAGGATTAATAACTGTGAAAGCCTCCACAGTGTTTCTCCAGCAGACTTTTCTGTGCGACTGAATTCCTCAAGCAGTCACATGAAGAAAACACAAAATGTTATACACTCAAAGTAGCCTGAGAGCCCAAGATGAAAACCCCAATAAGGTGGACATCAATTAAATATCAGGTTATATCTAACAATTAATAACCATGAGAGTCTCCTGTGCTTCTCCAACAGACTTTTTGCATCATTATTCCGTGCCACTGATCAGAAGACAGTAAGAGGATGATGAGGCTGCCCTAGCAGTATACTTGGACCATGACACTACCCTTTACACATCTGTCTAAAGAACCTTGTTCTGTACAGTGCAATTCATTGCCACCCGCATGCAATCTTTACCCTTCAACTCCAAACCGTGTTAGAGGAGAACAGGCTGCTCACACGCAGGTGCCTGGAGGCCCAAAGCCATTTACAGGAGCCAGACAGGATCACATGCAAGCACTGACCTTTTTTATGGCTCCCGAGCACGCACATGCTCTGGAAGTGGAGCCAGAACCAGCCTGGATCCAGAGTTACCTTTGCCTGCCTATGGTGACACCTGGGCACTGGGATTGAACTCACGGGCAGCAGGGGTGAGGAGGGGGTGAGGGAAAGGGCGAGGGAGAAAAGGGGGAGAAGATTAGTGGGAGGGCAAGAGAGAAGAAGGCAGAAAAGCGGTGGGAGGGCAAGAGAGAGGCCGGGGAGAGAAGAGGGGGAGCGAGAGAGAGGAAGAGGGGAGGGAGAGTGAGTGAGAAGAGGAGGGCAGGGGGCAAGAGAGAGAAGAGAGGGGAAGAGGGAAGAGAAGACGAGAGAAGACGAGAAAAGAGAAGAGAAGAGAAGAGAAGAGAAGAGAAGAGAAGAGAAGAGAAGAGAAGAGAAGAGAAGAGAAGAGAAGAGAAGAGAAGAGAAGAGAGAAGAGAAAGATGGGAAGGAAAGCAAGAGAGAAAGGAAGAGGGAAGAAGGAAGGGAGGGAGGGTGAGGGAGCAGAGGAAGGAGAACGAGAGAGAGGGGAGGAAGACAGGAAAGAGAGCGAGGGGGGGGAAGCAGGGAGGGGAAGAAGGGGGGAAAAGAAGAGGGGGTAAAAGAGGGAGGGCAAAAGGGGAGGGGGGAAAGGTAGGGGGAAAGGTAGGGGGAAAGCTGGGGGAAGCCGGCGGTTCCCGCACCCCGGCCAGCCCCCGAGGCCCCGCGGTCGCGCCGCTCACCCCAGCCGCCGCTTCTCCTCCTTGCTCATGGCCCCGGCGCCCGGGGCGGCCGCCAGCACGGAGGAGGCGGAGAGCAGCCCGAGGGCCAGCAGCCTCCAGGGCCGCCTCCAGCGGGGCCCCCGGCCGCCGGGCTGCCCGCCCGCGGCTCCGTTCATGTCGGCGGCCGCTAGGCCCGGCCCCGGCCCCGCCGCCGGCCCGGCCCCGCCGCCATCCCGCGGGCGTAGCCAAGGAAACCGCCGCCGCTTCCGGGTCCGCCCGCGCGCGGCCAATGGCGGCGCGGGACGGCGCGGGGACACGTGACACCCCGGCCGGAGCGGCGACGTGGACAAAAAGAGGGAGGAAAGGGTGGGGAGGACCCGGAAGTGGCGACAGGAAACTACAGCTCCCGGCGTGCCTCGCGCCAGCCCGCCCCAGAGCCCGCGCGCCCCGGGGCACGCCGGGAGATGTAGTCCGCCTGTCTCCTCCCCCTGAGAGCCGCGCGGGTTTTAGAATTAAAACCAACAAACGACATTATCACACACTGATAGAATCGTGGGATGGGTTGGAAGGGACCGTAAAGCCCTTCCAGTTCCACCCCCTGCCATGGGCAGAGATACCTCCCACTGGATCAGGGGCTCCAACCCGGCCTTCAACCCCTGGTCTTGGGTTATCATAGAATAGTTTGGGTTGGAAGGGACCACAAAGCCCATCCAGTTCCACCCCTGCCCTGGGCAGGGACACCTCCCACTGGATCAGGGGCTCCAAGCCCCATCCAACCTGGCCTGGAACCCCTCCAGGGATGGAGCAGCCACCACTGCTCTGGGCAACCTGGGCCAGGGCCTCCCCACCCTCACAGGAAAACATTTCTCCCTCAGATCTCATCTCAATCTCTCCTCTTCAGATGAAAAACGCTCCCTCTCATCCTATCGCTGCCCTCCCTGCCATGCTGAACTTCTAAGGACACTTCCCACTGGATCAAGGGCTCCAAGCCCCATCCAGCCTGACCTTGAAACCTGATTATCACAGGATGGTTTGGGTTGGACGGGACTGTAAAGACCACCCAGTTCCAACTTCTGCCATGGGCAGGGACACCTCCACACACACACAGACAAAATCAGCCTCCTGGTGATGGAAGGGAAGAGCGGTTTTTATTGTCTTGACAAGCATTTTTACAAGGGATGTATAAGCAAGGGACAATGTGTTTCGTATCCTGTCCTTTCAAACTGGCAGCTCATGGAATAAAACAGCTCCCCTCAAAGCTCCGTCGCACTCCAGGTGGGAAAGAGGTGATTTATTACTGCTCCCAGTTTACCAATAAATAATCCATTCCAGGTAAGTGTAGGAAATTCCAAAAAAAGTGATAAAAATCACTGAATCAGTGGATCATTATTATTACTATAGTTGATCAGTGCTCCAACTCACAGATTGCTGACCCCTAAATTGCTGTCACCTCTACCTCGGTCCAGTTAAAGACAAGAGCAATGCTATTCTCCATCCGCTTGCAAACATCTGAATGTACTGAAAATATCCACAAAGGCAAAAAAAACCAGTCCCCGAGCCACGAGAAACTTCCACTTCAACTGCAGAACAAAGTGATGTTCAGACTAAATCCTCCTCCTTCCCCATCAACTTGTGCAAACCAAATATGCTGAGCATATTGCTCAATTCTTTAATATTACAGGAAAATATTGCCCAAATGTAAACCTGCCATGGAAATAACCCAAAATTGACTATGATGGGAATGTCTATGCCAAATACTTTCCGTATAGATGTACTTTATACATGTTGGCTGCGAACATACTGCAGTCTTCTTCGCAGAGTCACTGTCCTGCTAGTCCTCTTCCATACAAAACATCGCATTTAAATGTCATGTCATCCAGTTTTAGTATGGCTAAAACAGATTGCTGCTGCGTAAAGCATACATTATAAATTTGAAGTCACTCAAATGTTCAGTACCAATTAGAAATAACTAATGATTTGTTAAAAAAAAGGGTGCTGACAGGGAAATAATTAAAGATTTGTAAAAATATTGGCTGACAGTGTGTGGGGGGTTTACAAATTAGTATTTTTGCATGAAATATAAGGAGGAAATGACTCCCAGTACTTTTCCAAGGAAAACCTCAGTGCCCTTACTGTTTCTGTACCACAGCACGGCTTCTGGAATAAATAGGAGTTGCATTTCTTTTACGATAGTGACATTGCAGTTGGTCCGGTTACTCAACAACGTTCCTTACTCATGCAGTAATATTTGCCTGTTCTGCTAGTGTCAATTCTCTGTTAGTATTATAGCACACTTCGATAAATAGACTTTGCACAGTTTGTTGAAGTTAAATGTCACCAAGTATTACGCTCTCAGCACTTTTGTTATTTCTTCCCACGTCTTTATGGGCGTAAATCCTGCAGTCCTTACTGTATTTATCATTAAACTTTGCTGTCCTGTACTGTATTATATTTATTTGGGAACAGTCTGAAACATCAGGTGCCTTAAACTGACCTCTAAAGTGAGGTCTTGATCTCTAAAGCCCAATTTATTAAAATACTATTTTTCATTCCCAAGCTACTCTGTGCACAGTCTTTAAACTGTGAACAATGCATGTAAGCAACTTTGTGCACGAGTCGTGCTTTGATACAGATGATAATATGCTACGCAAAGCAATAGGTCTCATTTTAATAAGTGCTTTTGAAATGTGATTCTGGCCTCCAAAATCTTAAGAACACATGAATAACCCTTGGCTCCTTTTTGCTTGGGTTTATATTTGTATTAGAAATTACACGCAATGATTACGATACTTCATAATGACTGCAGTTTATATAGTTTACACACCTCAAAAGGCCTACAGAGCTGGGTAACCAACTTAAGTCAGTAAGAATGGGAATGGCAGCACTCAATATTCTGTATTAGATAGCCCTAAGTGAATATATTTTATGGTGGGAAGTAAAACAGGAAGATGCTGCCCAATGGTTATTGCAAACACCTTTCCCTTCCATAAAATAAAACAAAATTAAAATAGCCATAAAGTGCTCTAGAAGGCTAAATAACCCCGAAGTGCAGAGTGGGACGAGAAACCTGCTCCCATATTTTTCCCCGTTTTTAAATATAGCAATAAGAGAAAAAAAAAAAACCAACCCAAATCAGAACCCTTGCTTGTCTTTAATATCCGTCAAACTTTAAAATAATTAAGTGATCGGTGTGCAGAGTTTGCATAGGGTGTGGCTTTTGAGCAACCTAGTAAATTAACTATTTGGCTCTGCTTAACTACCGAAAGTTTTATTTATTTATTCCCCGCATACTGCATGCAAATACTAAAAGCATCCTCGGACAGGAACGTATGTACCAATCACCTAAGAATCATTGCAGTACTTGTCAAATCCATGCATTTAAAAATCATGAGCTACTGTGCCAAAACAGCTACGTTGTTAAAATAACCGTATAGTTGGGGGTGAGTTATTTTTGAGGCACTCAGTGGTCACGTTTGCGGACTTTTCCTATAACCAGAAAAGGCAGCAAATTTTAAGTGAATGATGAGGTTCCCCAACAGTGACCTGGTTTTAAACGGTGAGGGCTTTAACCAAGAAACCTATCACGCGTCACTCAGGAAGGGATCTGTGCTAAAACTGCAAGAGCTGGTAATACCGCAACAAAGCCCGTTTCCTCTAGCCCCAACCCAAGCAAGTATTCACAATTAACAGAGGTTACTGGAGTAAATAAATCCCGCAGGGCTGGGCTGAGAAGCATTTCTTACTCTTCAGAGTTTTGCTGCGCAGAACTATCTTCTCTGTTTTCTTCTGTGCAAATATCTTTTACTTCTGTACTTTTTATTTGTGTGTGTGAGGATGAGTCACCTTCTGGCTTCTCCTCACCCTCACCAGGCTCCATACCTCCTGTGACCTTCACAGCGCTAACCTCACCCTGCTCTGGCACCAAAGAAACTGGCACGTCGAGCAGTCCTGTTCCTGGATTTTCTGTATCCAAAATGGGCACTTGCGTTGTGTCTGCATTTCCAGCAGGATTACGAAAAGAGCTCTCAGTCCCCACCTCCACGAGGACGGCATGGCTATTCCCTGCTCCTCCCTCCTCCCCATTTAATCTTTTGCCTTCAGACACATTTTCAGTGCGTTCCTCTGGCTGGGATTTATCCCTTTCGCAGCTTCCCACACCTGTGTACCAAATGCCTTGCCCGATATCCACCTCTGCCTTTGCCTCCTGAGGCGTATCTGAGCTTTCCACCAGCCATTCTGCTTGTGCCTTAGCGCAGGCCCTCTCGGACACATTCACTAAACTCGTACCATCTGCCCCCAGACCAGATGAAGACGGTTGGTGCTCCTTGAACTCTGCGCATTCCTCTGTATCTTTGTTCATCACTGTCTGGCTCACTCGAATTTCTGCCACAGCCATTTCGCTGAACTCATTCCCATTATTGTGCTCCTGCAACTTTAATATCTCAGCTTCACAAACCTCTCCTATGTTCTCAGCTGGAGTATCTGCTGGTACCTCAACCGTTACCGTCAGCAAACTCCTTATCTCATTCACATCATCAGGAGATTTACAAGTCTTTTCTCCTGACTTGCTTTCTTTTTCTGGATTATCCACAATCCCTCCTTTCCCTGTGTTTTCATCCTGGGAAATAACCCTTGTTTCAGTATTTGCTTCCAGGTCATTGCGTTCTTTTTTACTCTCCTCTTCAAACCCTGTTCCTACCGCATTTTCACTCAGAGATAATTCTTTCATAATGTCTTCTTCAACTCTGATTTTCTTTTCAGCATTATCTAAAATCTCTGCTTCTGCCACGTCATTATGTGGGGAAGTCAGCTTTATCTCAACTTCTTCTCCCTGTGCTTTGCTTTCTTTTTCAGTGCCACTGCCGCACGCCGCATCCATTGCCGTTTGACTCTCAGAAGTCACCTTTTCCTCCACTGCTCCTTCACGTACTTTAAGTTCTTTCGTAGGACTGTCTCCAAAATCTTTCACTGCAGTTTCAGTCCCAGGAGCTACTTTTTCCTCCACAGCTTCTTGTTGTGTCTTAAGCTCCTTCTCAGCGTTCACTACACACTCAGCTTTCACTGTGTCTTTATTCTCCAAAGCGCATTTTTCCTCTGCAACTTCTTGTTTTGTAAGCATAGCTGGAAGGGACTCCTGTTTTTCACTGATGTCTGTAACGAACACTTCTTCATTTCTGTTTGCCTGCTCACCAGCTGTACTAACAGCAGGGACTGCCTCTTTGACTGATAACTTTCTATCACCTTCCTTCTCCCAAGCAATTTTTTCCGTCACCACGAGCGTTTCGTCACTTTGAGTTTCAGCGTCTGACGCCTCGGCTCGGGCGGTGGAAGGCTTCTTCGCAGGAGTGGTTTGTGCTGATCCTGAAGGGGTCTTCAGGTCCGTTAAGCTGGACACGCTTTCACAGGGCAAATTCAAGTTATCTTCAAAGAGGTTGTGTTTCTTCATAATGGCAGCTTCTTTTATCACTAAACAGAACAGAAAGATCAAACTGTTGTGGAAAGACTGACAGAGGCACATTGAAGAAAGTGCAAAGTTTTCCAGAGTTTCTAATGTTGCACATTTTGATATTAGATATTTGACATTCATTTTCAACTTGCTTTTTGAGTTTACATTTCACGGGACTAGGGGAGGATTTTATCTGTTCTGAATAATGGAACTTCAATATTGACCCAAGCATGGCTGTAACAGAAAACTACCTGAGCACTACCAGACTAGAAATAAGAAAGAACTTTAGACTAGATAGAAGGAGAAATTTCTTCACCGTGAGAGTGGTGAGGCCCTGGCCCAGGTTGTCCAGGGAAGTGGTTGCTGTTCCATCCCTGGAGGTGTTCCAGGCCAGGTTGGATGGGCCTTGGGCAGCCTGAGCCAGTGGGAGGTGTCCCTGCCCATGGCAGGGGGGGTTTGGGACTGGATGGGCTTTAAGGTCCCTTCCAACCCAAACTATTCTATGATTCTACGATTCTATGACCTGCAATGCATGCAGGCAATGTGTCAATGCAGAAGTATTTACACTGAGTATATGAATAAAAGTGTGGTTGTTACATTAATTATTATAGCTTGTCTTTTATCTAGGGTATAGACAGACAGATCCAGAGAGATACAAGTAGTTTATATATCTATGTGTGCCATCAAGAACAGTTTTGGTTTCTGATGCAAAAGCAGAGATTTGCAGGGAATATTGCAGTGGCATCAGTGATGCACTCGTAACTGCATCCAGCAATACATTTCATGTGGGGAAATTAATTTTCACTGCCATTAGGTATTGTAGAATCATAGAATAGTTTGGGTTGGAAGGGACCTTGAAGATCATCCAGTTCCAACCCCCCTGCCATGGGCAGGGACACCTCCCACTGGCTCAGGCTGCCCAAGGCCCATCCAACCTGGCCTGGAACACCTCCAGGGATGGGGCAGCCACACCTTCCCTGGGCAACCTGGGCCAGGGCCTCCCCACTCTCACGGTGAAGAAATTTCTCCTTATGTCCAGTCTAAATCTGCTCCTCTCCAGTTTATACCCATTGCCCCTCATCCTGTCACTACAAACCTTTCTAAACAGTCCCTCTCCAGCTTTTTTGTAGCCCCTTCAGGTACCGGAGTCTTTGCAAACATGAGCATAATTTCAGTCCTTGGCCTTAGAAATCAAGATGAAATGAAGCTGGCACAATGGTATTTTGTTAGAAATAGGCTTGTGCCAAGCTATCACATGGAGTTTCCCAGGCTTAGTAAAACTGCCCGATAATTCAGATTTTAGGGCTTGCCACACATCTTTAAGGAGCCGAATGCAAACACTGTAGCGTCGTAACCCCCAGTCTTCAGGAATGTAGGATCTGAGCCTGAAGCAGCCGGGTTACAACTTTGGGAAGCTCTGAAGCAAGAGCTCACCAGCCAATGGCTGAAATGTTGTTACTGTCACCCCCAAGCATGTTCTTACCTTTCAGGGCTTCTTCGAGCAGCGTCTGATATAAAATCTCTTCATACACATTTTCTACTTGGATCACACTAGTATAATCAGCAAAAATGTACTGCTCATATTTCTGCAGCTCCTGTGGAGACAAAAAGAAAGGAACAGATATGAAAAAAAAAACCTGGAAATTCTGAGGGTCCTGCTTCAACAGAGCACCTTCAAGATGCCATCTGGCAGGTCCTGTGATGCTCTTTGCTGGCTCTTTGAATTACGACTAGAGGAACCATGTACGTTCATAGTTTATTATGCGCTTATCAAACAGTATTCTTGAAGTACAATTACATTTAAAAGCACTATAAATCATTACCATCTGCACTATAATAAACAATTCCGAAGTAGATAGCTGGTGAGGAAGTGCCTTGCTCACTGTTTGTCCAAAGAGGCAAATCCACGGTGAGCATGGGAGACACAGCGTTTGGTTTTGTTTTTTCCCTAGGAACTCAAGGACATGGTTTAGCAGCAGAAGAGGAATGGTTGGACTCGATGACCTAAGAGGTTTTTTCCAACCTAGTGATTCTATGATTCTATATAACATTTTTGGCTTACTGATGGATATGCAATAAGCTGTCTAGACACAACTAAGTCAACGTCACCAGGGACTTGCATGGTGGTCTATAGAAACTAAATTACGTGACCTCTGCCCACTTCTAGACAAGGTGCCTGCAGACAAACAGCTGGTGGGTTTCAAGTAGAAGGTCAGGGCTTCACTGGGCATGTGAACCGTGCCACGCATTTGCTTCTAGAGCCGGCTGCTCATTTCTGCCGAGGCACAAATGCAAAAGGCTTGTGGGAAATTAAACACAAAGGGCTCACAGGAAGTTTGCACCACCACTGCTTCCTTTGTCCTGTATGACAGGGACATGATGTGGAACTCCACCCTCTCCACATATATTCAAGGTGAAGAAATGCTCGCCCCTGTGCATAGACACTGTGTCTTGAAGGCACCGCTGTCACGCTACAAAGCGACTATTAGATAGTAGAGAGAAGAGAGTGACATACAGAAGAGAGTGATTTTAAATACATTTTTGTAAGTCAGAAGCTTTAACAATCCATACTCCAAGACTCACAAGCATAACTTGGCAAAACGCTTGGTTTAAACTTGGTTTCGCAACCAAAACAAGCTGGAGGGGATCAGCAAGAGCAGCACACCGTGGGCAAGAGCTTACAGCCTCTGGGAACTGATGACAATCGCGGGATACAAAAGGGCAGAGAGGCTGGGATGGCTTCAGGCAGTCATCTTTCAGCAGGTCCAGTGAAAATGCAAGAGGATAAGCATGGGCTTCAGGAAGGGCAGAGTATTTATTTTGAGCCAAGGTGAACAGCATTCCAGCTGGACCCTGATGCACCCACACAGATAACATCTCCATGGAACTCTGGTAGCCGTGTTTGCTGAGTACTAACCTACCCGTATGACAAAGGGCAACAGAGAAACTCTCTGTATGTTTGTTTCCTGATTGCTGATGCAATCCTTTCCTTTTAAAAACACTGAAAGCGAGCACGCAGCCTGTCTGCCGAGCGGGCATTTTGAAGGAGGTCACAGCCGTGCCTCAGGGTGATGCTGAAGAGGAGAGCGCCCTTCCCACAGACCAAATTCCAGCCTGCAGCACGGCTGCCGAACACAAGGACAAGCCCATAACCTACAATTATAATGGTCAAGAGGAGTTCATTTTGAGAGGACTTCAGATCTCCAGGGATTACATGAAACAGCGATGGGCAAAGGTCTGCAATTATCTCTGAGAAAGCAAGCTGTATCTACAGTTTCCCTGCTTCCTGAATTCTTCCTTATGCTCTACACCGACCCAATCCACAAGGTGGCAAATCAAAGCATCGTTCGGCCAAGCGGGCAGCCTATCTGCGTGACTCTTTGAGAGAGAAAACAGCTTTACAAAGTTGAGGATTTACTGCCAAGCAGTTAATCCTTCCCTGCCTTTTATTATTGTGGGGTTTTTTTTAAATCACCAGAACCTACTGGTTTGCACGTTGAAGCCAGTGTCTTCTGCATTGTGGGCAAAGTAATCTGTACCAGTGCTTCTTGAAATATCTTCTTCCGGATGGTGCTGCTGTCATAATCATATTGCTGTCAAAACAGATAAAGAGAGAAACAAGCCCAAACATGTTTGGGGTTATTAACCACTCGTAGGAAAAACTGATTCTTGTTAACCTACACCTGGTAGTAGATGAATCCCAAAGGATACCACATTATGCGTGCACTCAAGGCTTTGAATTCCCATGACGGTTATTTCAGCTTTACAAAAATTCCCTAAAATGTGATTCTGAGATCTCTTTCCTTTCATTTTTTTTTTTGGCCTAGGCTAGAAACACCCCCCTGATTGCTCTCTCCGGGTATTTCAGCGCTGCCTCTTCAGAGATAATGAATCATTGGGGCAGGCTAATTATAAAGCTAATATAAAATTATCTACCCAGATCCACATTATCATCATATCCAGCTGATTTAATTGTAGTCAAAAGGGCTACGTGCACCTTTACAACTGTCTGCACAGAACTACATTTTACCCCTCCCCAAATGAGCAGTACAGTTCATCAGTATTTCCCACTCAATGGTAAGAGATATCGCCTTTCAAATATTGAAACAAATCCACACACAATATATTCTCCATTGCCGAAAAGGCAGAACCCTGAGCACTGGCCCAAGTAGTCCAGGGAAGTTGTGGCTGTTCCATCCCTGGAGGTGTTCCAGGCCAGGTTGGATGGGCCTTGGGCAGCCTGAGCCAGTGGGAGGTGTCCCTGCCCATGGCAGGGTGTTGGAACTGGGTGATCTTTAGGGTCCCTTCAACCCAAACTATCCTATGATTCTATGAACCCAAGGTCTTCCTGTGCAAAAGCTGTAATATTTACCTTCAGTACTCTCAGCTTGACTTTTTCCATGGTTGATGCCACTTTTGCCGAGTCTGCCTGGTGACTCGGAGAGAACAACTGCTCAAAAGTATAGACTGCGTTCTCCATCAGCTAAGAAGAATAAAAAAACCTGTTAAAGCCCAGTAACTTAAAATTCCTGCTCATGTAAAGAAGCGTGATAAAGGCAACCATTAACTGAAATTGTGGGTTTGAGAAGGTGAAACAGAGAACGAACAGTGGGCCTAAAATCAAGAAATATTGCAAGTACTATAAAGGATTGTAGGAGGGGAAGAAAAGCCTGGTAAAGATTAGACTGCAACACTCGGTTTTCGAACAGGAAACCAAAAGGGAAGGTTATCTAATCCAAGAACATAAGAAAATGCAACTACCCCAACTTCTACCTTGAGTTTACAGGCAGGTCACTACTAGGAAGTCTGCTAATGTCACTGAACAATTCTATCAGCGCGCTTACTCAGAGTAGATTGATTTATGCTGTGCACAAATTTTCTGCCATGTTTCAGTTCTCTGAAGGCTAACGTGCACAGAAATGTTGCAATAAATAAAGAAAATTAGGCCTTGGTATCATTATTATGCTATCATAGCCTTCTTGGATAGATTTAATCTCACGTCACCATCCAAACTGATGGCGACAAAGACAAAAAGGAGACTTGATCATGTCCATATAAAGACCATAGACAGAAGTAATTATCCCTAATAACAAGACTCCCTTCCACTCCTACCAGACCCTAATGGTCATAATCATTAATACTGCAGATAATTTTTAATAAAAGTAATTAATCAGTAGCTTTCCTAATTATACAAATGATTAACAGCGAAAATTGCACAGAGCGCAATCATTTCTCAGAATTATGTTAGGCTGGCATTCGCCGTCTTGTCAGGTTATCCGGAGATCCATTAAAAATATTAAATCCCCTACTCTGCAAAGATATTTCAGAAAAACAGTTCTGCAAATGGTTATTATGTCTACTTAATAAGATTTGGCCTTTTTTTCCTTAAGTGTTTCCATTCAAATTTTCTATATTCTTATTGGAGGAGCACAGGGACACCCCCAGTGAGGCTGTCCATCCCCCTGGATCTTCCTTTACATCACAAGGGACCGTCTCAGTTGATGTACCTAACCAGCCAAACGCTAGAGAAGACTTCTAGCATGTAAATGAATAGGCGCATATTATGGGTAAGAAAAGCTTTCGGCTAGTAATATTTTCATGATTGAAAATACGCAGTGACAAATGTTGAAGGTCAATTTTGACAACTGGCTTGGCAGATAACTTAGGACTCTACAGACAGTGTTTCTAAATGGAAATGGAGAAGGTGGAGGTTTAGTCAATTTTTGTGTGCATCAGAAGGCTGTAGAGTAAATGCTCAGGCACTGTGAGACCCTGGATACAAGAAAAAGAGAGGATCAGTGCAGAGGTAGGTCTGAGGCTAATTAAAAGACAGATATTCACTTTTTTTTTCTATTTTCATTTGCATCAAATAATAAATTGGCCTGGTTCTGGCGAAGGCACTGAAGCTGCTTTATTTATGCCATTGAGCATTGCGCTCCCAAATTTCCTGACACTGGCCACTAGAGGATGCCAAGCTCCCAAGCCAGGGAATCCTGCTCCAGCCTCCACCCCAGTTTACAGCTAAACCAAACGCTTCTTTTACGCTAACACTTATAAGAGCATTGACATGTCTGACCCTGCTCGTTAACAGAATAACATAAGGTGAAATCACTTACTACTATTTTTATGAGAAAACACCCACCTTTTAAAGAGACAAAAGCAATAACAGCATCGTCAGAACAACTTGTGCTTTAGTTTAACTTATTTACTGTGAACTTTTGCTCATGTACTGTTCAGAACAAAACCCCACTTGGTTTGTATGGGATATATTTTCTGTCTGCTTCTTTGTCTTGACTCATGGTCCTCGCTTACTGAAAGCCATTCTATTTGGCAGCTTTTTGGAATGGTCTCCTCTGAAAGACCCAGACACGAAATCAGAATTTTATTCCTGAGTAACCCTTTGGCTGCTGGCTATGGCTGTGCTTAGAAGAGCTGCTTTTAGGAAAACCCTTTCCCAACACTGTGCTGGAGACCTGCTCTCCAGATTCAGAACTCCCACTCCACACAGCTGCACTGGCTCCACTTCAGAAGATTACCAAACAGATTACTTAAGTTTCTCAACTACGGATTAAAGTCACAGGATTCAACACAGAGCCACAAGGCCAAACCTGCCTTGTGATCTGGCAATCGGAAGAAGTCTGCTGGCCAGCCTCAAATAGATTTCTGGCAAGGCATCCAGAAGAAATAAGGGTGAAGGAAAATTATAGCCTGTACCAATACACATGAGAGGGGAAGAAAGAGATGGAGCTCATTTTTCATCTCAAACAATGCAATCACTTCAAACATACCCATGAGAAGTGGAGTCGGTTAAAGCACCTCCACACAGCTACATCCTGAGCTGTCTTGTCTGTGTTCAAGTAATTGCGAGTTTCTAACATTAAATGCCTTACTTTATAGCCATAAGAAAATAAACTGCCAAGGACGAGATGTTCCATTTTGGTAAAATATATTTAAGACCCTTCCTGAAAAAAAATCAACCCCTGAGAACGGAAATCAGGTAGATTTTAGCCACCCCATTGGTTAAAAGCACAATTTTCTCAAGTGCAGAGACATTAAGAATTCAGAACATAAAAATTCAGGGGAAGAGATGATCCATCCAAAAGTTTTGTGCCTTGTTGAAAGACTCGCATGCATGCAACCTCACTAATATAAATGTCAAAGAGCTTCTAGCAGTGATTTCCTTAGGCTTTGTGATCTGTACTTTGATTGAAAGATATTCTGGGACTCTTTGCAGCTTTTTATCAAGATTACTTTGAAGCAGATTAGAAGGACAAACCCAACCTGTTCCCCCAGGAGGAAAAACTGGATCTTACAATACCTCTTGCATGAAGTTCTGGGTCCTCTGAATCACAAAATCAATGTGATAGACCTTGAAGCGACTCTTGAGGTCTTGAAGCAGCTCCTGGAGGGGGTTCACTTTCAGATAGCAGGGCTCCATTTTCACCGAGTTGAATGGTAGGTTCACAAGCTGATCCACGTTCTGCATTCCAGTGGAGGAAGAACAGGTTTTGAGAGAAAGCAACCAGAGGCAAATTTATAATAGAGAATGCAACGGTGGCCCTCAAACAAATTCTGATATCGGAATCAGAGAATCACAGAATGGCTGGGTCAGAAGGGACCTTAAAAGCCCATCCACTTCCAAACCACCTGCCATGGGCAGGGACACCTCCCACTGGATCAGGGGCTCCAAGCCCCATCCAACCTGGCCTGGAACACCCCCAGGGACGGGGCAGCCACAGCTTCCCTGGGCAACCTGGGCCAGGGCCTCACTCTAATTGCACAAAACCCACAAGACGTTTTAAATGACAGAACCAAGCACTAACAAACGACCACCTGGGAAAGCAAACACTGCTGTCAGTCAAGTTCTAGCTAGAAGGTCCCTTGTGCTAACAGAATCATAGAATCACAAGGCTGGAAAAGACCTCTGAGATCATCAAATCCAACTGTACTTGTCCTCTACTAAAACATGTCCCTGAGCACCTCATCTACCAGATGATTTTTAAACCCCTCCAGGGATGGTGACTCAACCACCTCCCTGGGCAGCCGTTCCAGAACTTGATAACCCTTTCTGTAAAGAATTTTTTCTTCATGTCCAATCTAAACTTCCCCTGATGCAGCTTGAGGCCATTCCCCCTTGTCCTATCACCTGTCACATGGGAGAAGAGACCAATACCCCCCTCACCACAACCTCCTTTCAGGCAGTTGTAGAGAGCAATAAGGTCTCCCCTCAGCCTCCTCTTCTCCAGGCTAAACACCCCATTTCCCTCTGTCGCTCCTCATAATCCTTGTTCTCCAGCCCCTTCACCAGTTTTGTTGCTCTTCTCTGGACACGCTCCAGGACATCAGTCTTTCTTATAGCAAGAGGCCCAAAACTGAACACAAATTAAAGGCTCCAGATATATTTCTCTATTACCTCCTTTAGCTTTGTGATATCATTTGTCTTTTGGAAGTCCTGGATGATTTCATTAACTTCTTTATCAAAAAGCGAGCGGACTTCAGCAAATCCGGAACTCACAGGACCCATGAGCTCCTCTAATATGGACGTGAGAAATGGCTGGATATTTTCTGCGCAGCACTTCTGGGCAGGCTCAGACACAGTGGCTGGAGAGTCAGACAACACAACGGTAATATTTAGGCTACTAGGGAATATAGTGAAAACAGTAATCTGAACAGATTTTCTTTACAATGAATTAAATGACTCTGTATTTTTCCCTGGGGTCACACCTCCACAAAAATGATGAGGATGATGAAAGGAGAGTTTACAGTTTTAAGAGTGATAATAAAACATCTATTCCCATGCCCCACCTAACCTAATGCCGGCAGCGTGAGGGCACTGCGACAGCGGAGGAAAGGCAGCTGGCAGTACTGAGATAGACACTGGGAGGTTTGCACAGACCCAGAGCACAGTGACTCTACAAGGAGGCGTCTGAAATTGATACTCTACCGTTCGCTGAAAGCATCGTAGTCTGGCATGCGAGAATATCAGCAGAACATAGAATCATAGAATAGCTTGGGTTGGAAGGGACTCTAAAGCTCATCTAGTTCCACCCACCCCCCCCCCGCCATGGGCAGGGACACCTCCCACTGGGATCAGGCTGCCCAACAACCCCAACTCTCTCAGCCTGTCCTCATATGGGAGGTGCTCCAGCCCTCAGATCATCTTTGTAGCCTCCTTTGGACCCATTCCAACAGCTCCATGCTGAGTTTTATCAAAACAGCATCAAAATGACCAGCTATTTACTTATTCGCTAGCATAAGCCACATCAGCTAATATTTTGCCTGCTTTTCACACTCTTTTTTATATTAATAGGAAAATTACAATTACTTCACGTTAGTTTAAAACCACCAAAGAAGCCCTTTGGTTTAAGGATCAGTGGCCTATGAATCTGTCACATAACCAGAACCTGGTTTTGTGGCACATTCCTAAACATCTAGTCAAAACCACTACACTTTTACTTACGCTCATGTGACCTGAACCTTCATTACAAAGGGCTGTCCAAGTGCAAAGGAAAGCAGAACGAGCAACACTAACCAGGATATTCGGAACCTGCTAGCTTTAGCTCCCACTAGAGAAGACCTGGTATTTTCACAGGCACAGCAGCCGCAGGTATCAGTTCCCATCAAAAGCAGCAGAGGCTCAAAGTATTTGTTTTCTGAAAATAAGTGTCTCCAGGTAGATTTTTTCAAAACACGTGAGGATTTCAAAATAATGACATCTGGTGATTCGAGCAACGCAATGGGAAACATGAAAAAATTGCTGCAAAACAGAGTTCTTCCTCCACCAACCTTTGATTTTTCCAGCTAAGAAGTTCTTGGAGTTCAGAATCTGATCCATGTCCGAGCGAATGGTTCCTTCAAGAGTTTTTGCAAAATCTCTGCATTCTTCTTTCAAGGTACTTAATCCTTCTGACACCTGCTGCTGGACCAAGCCATAGGTTTCTTCTACGATCTAACCCCAAATTAAAATAAGAAGCATAGATCAGCACGCACAGACAACTGCTCTGAGAAACAACTCTACAAATATCGGTACTTACACCAAACCACGCCCGCTTCCTATCGTTCCTCTTTCCTTTCATTTTAGGCAGGATCATCGTCTGAAGGTTAGGCAGGAGCTCCTCCATCACAAGGTTACTCAGGATCTATATGGTCAGAAGATTAAAATCATAGCATCATAAAATAGTTTTGGTTGGAAAAAACCTTAAAGCCCATCCCGTCCACAGCCAAAGAAAGCTTTGAAGTGCAGTGGATATCCTGCAAATCCCAGAGAGACGCAGTAACCCTGTGAAAAAGCAGACAAAACGCATCTTAAGGTTCTGCATCTGTCTCGTTTACTCTGGGTAAAGGATCTCTAGCTTGCTCAACACTTTTGGTGAAGTCTCACAGACAAAATACATAGTCCTCCTTCCTTGCCAGTGAGGCTTGAGCAGAGCGTTTCCTAAGTGGTGTGTATTCGAACCCAGCTCTTTTCCTTGCCTCAACAACAGCCCAGTGTGGTCTTCATTCAAGGACCACCGCCCTGACGCACCCAGCTGCTGACTGAGCCAAGAGAGTGCAAAATCACCCCTTCGCTCTACATTTTCATCCTGCTGCTGCTTTTTCATTTGTGCCAGTGCTTCCTGACATTCAACCTTACAGCTGCTCGAGCGGCTTTGAGGTGCGCACAACAACCCCAGAGAGAAACGGCAGGAATTTAGACAGCAAAAGTAAGACAGAAAGGGCTCTGACTGCACACCACATGGTGTAAAACAGGGTACCTCCTGGGCATAAGACAGCCCCTACTGAAATACAACACGCAATACCCTACTTATTAACATCCCTGTAACAACACTCTGTTGTTGTTGTTTCATACAAATCAATTTCTTATAGATTATGCCGCTCAAATTCCGCTGGGCTGACTCACCCGTCAAAACTAGTTTAGGTCCTAAACTCAGGAGTCACTTCAAACCATCTCACGAATACCCCAAACCGGAGCACCACAGGCCAAAGAATAAATGTGGCAATGGCTCAAACAGATTCTGAAGAATCTAAGCGCTCTGGAACATTTTTAGGAATGCTGGATTTACATTTCTGGGCTGAAAGGTACAAATGTAGGGGCTTGGGGTTCAGCTGTCCTTGATTTAGCAATCTCTTCCTGCTACATTGGTGCCGTACTGATTGATGAAGTGACACTCGTGTAGCATCGAGGTGTTGTAGCGCTCTCACACTGAGGCTGTACTGTTCCTTACAACAGGCGTTGTCAAAAATTCCCTGTTGTTAACTCTGTATTTCAGCACTTACCTAGAGAAATACCACCTACAATTGTGTCTATCCTTTGTTAGTAACGAAATATGATGACATCAAGCTGAGTGGTGCAGTTGCCACACTCAAGGATGGGATGTCATCCAGAGGGACTTGGACAGGCTGGAGAACTGGGGCTGTGCGAATCTCATGAGGTTTGACATGGCCGCGTGCAAGGTCCTACACCTGGGTCAGGACAATCCCCCATTTCAATACAGGATGGGAGATGATGTGATTGAGAGCTGCCTTGAGGAGAAGGACTTGGGGTGCTGGTTGATGAGAACCTCGACAGGAGCCGGCAACGTGCACTCGCAGCCCAGAAGGCCAACGGTGTCCTGGGCTGCATCCAAAGCACCGTGGCCAGCAGGGCGAGGGAGAAGATTCTGCCCCTCTGTTCCTCTCCTATGAGACCTCATCTGGAGGACTGTGTCCAGTTCCGGAATCCTCAACAGAAGAAGGAGATGGAGCTGTTGGAACAGGTCCAGAGGAGACTACAAGGAATATCCAATGGCTGGAACACCTCCCATACAAGGACAGGCTGAGAGAGTTGGGGTTGTTGACAGAAGGCTCTGAGGAGACCTTAGAACGACCTTCCAGTACCTGAAGGGGCTACAGGAAAGCTGGAGAGGGGCTGTTCACAAAGGCTTGTGGGGATAGGATGAGGGGCAATGGGGATAAACTGGAGAGGGGCAGATTGAGACTGGACACAAGGAAGAATTTCTTCACCATGAGAGTGGTGAGGCCCTGGCCCAGGTTGCCCAGGGAAGCTGTGGCTGCCCCATCCCTGGAGGTGTTCCAGGCCAGGTTGGATGGGCCTTGGGCAGCCTGAGCCAGTGGGAGGTGTCCCTGCACATGGCAGCATGTTTCAAACTGGATAATCTTTAAGGTCCATTCCAGCCCAAACTATTCTATGAAACATTAAAAATTAACAAAAACAAAACCATAAAAAGGAACTTTTACAACACAAAAGACATTTAGTAGGTCTTCAGCTGAGTGACCGGGTACTTGCTAATATTACATCCATACTGCTGCATGCAGGCAGAGCTGTGTGCGCTACAGCTGCGGAGACTCTGTCATTATAAATGAATGCCAGGGAATATATTTATTGGCATTCTGCAGAAATTTTTACAGCAACAAATTGCAGCTTGCTTGTTCCAAACCATTCACTTAGCTTGGATATTTGCCTAAAATAATTATTATACTTGGTCAAAGCAGGCATGAGAACACGCTATACTTATAAAATGAATTATTACTAAGAAGATAATAGCACAACTAGTCTGGATGTCTTCTGGTTCCAGTTCTCTTGAGGTATATGGGTTATGAGTAAGTAGTTGGCAAGCAACAGGAAAAACAAAACATGAAGTGAAACTAGCACTATAATAGCTCCATAACGTGAGGGAGGATGGGAGGAAAGAAAAACCCTCACTCCCTCCCCACTGGAAGGATAGAACTCCTTATATTAAGTAATTTATTATCAGATGTTAGCAGGAAGCTTCAACTCCTGAAATGACTGCACTGGGAAAGACATTGTTTCCAATAAAACAAACCAGCTTCCAAATTTTTCAGCATTTCCTAGGTAGATTTCTCCTAAAAGAATAATCCGATTTCTTAAAACAAAAGCCTGATCGTGAACTCCCCATCAGGCTTTTTCCCGTTTTCCCAAAGGGAAGCCAGATTTCATCAAGGAAAACACCCAGCAGCTGGTACTAAAATAAATATTTGCTGCTGAGTGCTCCGTGCTTTGGAAAAAATCATAAATCAGGACCCAAATAATGCCTCGATTGCATTAAGATACATCTGGAGCAACGCCAGAGGGATTTACAGAGGGAGTTACTTCAGTATCGTTGCTCCAAAGTTGCTCGCGCCGGTGCCCCAATACGGATCCCAGACCCCGATCTTAGCATCTTGTTTCTGATTCATAAAATATCTCTTACTTGTCACGAATGGGTAGAAACGGTCATCATGAAATAGAAAACCAGCGGACAGCCCCACGCAGCTGACAGTGAGTATCTGCTGCACGCAGACCACGCTTTCTGAGTCTGCTGTTCGTTGCTTTTGGTCTCGCTGGTTTACCAAAACTATTAACAGTGCTAAATGTGGTGGTGAGCTGTTAGCCAAGTGCCTCGTTTTACACGCAGCGCTTATTCACCCGTTGACCCTGTGCCATAAAATTAAAGTGGATGCAGCAGCCTTTTGTGGAAATGTGGCCATCCCTACATTCCAGCACAACACAAGAACTTTAGTTGGCAGCACCCTTTCTTTCACGGTTTAGGAAGACAGTCACAACGGGGTTTACTAAAGAACTGTCACATATCAGAGGTATTCGGACACCCTGGTTGCTTCTACCTACCAGATTTTGTTTTTAAAACTACCGTTATCTTTCCAGGAGGTTTTACAACCTTCGCTGCCCTCAGAGCTGCCATATCCAAAGCCAACAAAAAGCAGGAAGATATTCTTTTACCTCTTTTTCATTGCCGGTTATCATTTCCCACGTCCCATAGTGACCTTTCTCCTGCCGGAAAAACTGAATAGCTTCTAAGAACGCCTGGACTTCATACGTGGTCTGCTTGAGAAAATCTAAAGAAAACAAGAAGTAGCACAAAGGATTTACTCAGAAATCATCTTTAGGAAAAAAAAATATCCTTTTTTGATCCTTTTTCGATCCTTTTTCCTCTCCCACATGCATCCAGCAGTAATATTTGTACATCATTTATTAAGCTTGAACGTTCAAAGACCTTGGGCTTTCATTGAGATCCGTAAGCCCAATGTTGAGCCATCACATGGCACGTAGGAACTTTCACAAGCCATCGCACCCAAGGTGATAAGTTAAACCAACACAGAGTCGTGTTACGATGGAACAGCTGATAAGGGAAGAGTTTTAGCGCAGCAAGCATTGCCTGTGGCACAAGGCAGTCACTAACACATGAAAGCTCATCCCTGTGAGCAATGTAGGTATGTAGGAAGACTGACAGCACACACCAGGGCCGAGAGTTGGGAGCATCTACTACTTTAATTTAAGATAAAATTAAGAATTTAAGAGTCTGACAGTTGGCTGATTACAGTATGCTTTACGCCCTTGATAAATGAACCTGAGTTACCAATAATCTTTCATTTCCTTTGTTTAATTAAGGAATTGATGATGAACATGATTTTTCACGGACGTACAATAAAACAGACCTGGACAAAGTAAGCACCGTGCTCAAACCAATTAAGCACAAAAACGTCAAACAAAATTGTGCTGCTTTCCCTAAATATTTCAGGACTGTTTAAGCACAGTTCTGGGGTGTCTGGTTATCCTCCGTGGCTACCGCTGCTCCGTGGTAGCTCTTCTCAAGAACAATGCGATAGCCCACAGCCACTCTGTTGCACAAACGAGACCACAGCGTGGAAAAACCAGAGAAGTGGTTAGGCCAGTTTGCCCTTACAAACTCGGGATAACCAGTCGTGCAACAGAAATTACATCTCAGGCATTTTGTTCTTCTAAAGGCTTTCAAGACACAGGCAGCCCACACTCTCCTTCACACGAGAGCATCCAAGACCATCGCTAATCAAGACTGCTCCACCAGTGGCACAGTAGAACCAGTTTGTCATGATTTGAGGAGAAAGTCCCTCTGCCTCAAAATGTAGAAAAGCTCCCTAGAGCAATCAGGTTGCCTGAAAAACTTGAGTAAGAAAACCCAGCCCTGAAATACGTCAGGAATTCAAGTGCTGTCTTTGCTGTGAAGCAGAGCTCTGGGATTGTTGTGAGGATTAATGTCTTAAGAGAAAATCAAAGCCAAGATGTTTTATTGTCCCCCTCTTCAAGGTTATCTACTCGCAGCCCTGATCAGCTGAAGTCCTACTACACACACGTAAGAAATAAAGGAGGGAAGAGGAAGAATACGAGCACAGGCTCAGAGAGTTGGGGTTGTTCAGCCTGGAGAAGAGAAGGGTCCAGTGGGACCTTAGAGCAGCTTTCACTGCTGAAAGGGGCTCCAGGAAAGCTGGGGAGGGGCTCTCAATCAGGGAGTGCAGGGATAGGACAATGAGGAACAGTTTTGAGTTGAAAGAGGGGAGATTAAGATGAGATCTTAGGAAGAAATGTTTTGCTGTGAGGGTGGTGAGGCCCTCAGGTTGCCCAGAGCAGTGGTGGCTGCCCCATCCCTGGAGGGGTTCAAGGCCAGGTTGGATGGGGCTTGGAGCAACCAGATCCAGTGGGAGGTGTCCCTGCCCATGGCAGGGGAGTGGAACTCAATGGGCTTTGAGGTTCCTTCCCACTGAAACCATTCCACGATTCTGTGATTCTCAAGGGTAAGCAGCTCCTTTCAAATATACTGGTTTGTATAATGAGTTGTTTTGTGGAGTCGGAGTACATTCTCAAGCCTTGCCTGTCAAGCAAGACAATTCTTTTGACTTGTTCATGAAACTTCTAAAGAGAGAAACTTTATAAAAGGCTTTGATACATGCCAAGGGCAATACAAGGATTATACAAATTATGGGAAACACAAAGGATTAGCACTACAGTAACGCCTGAAATGTCTCCTCCATGGGCTTTACACAAACAGGAACACTACAGAAACCTACAATTACTTTGATCAACGCTTCGCCCTTGCTACTGCTTGACCACAGCACTGTACAGATTTTATCTACGTAGGAGGCTATAAGGTTTCAGATCTGCTAAGAGCCCAAAGATCAGTATTTGCCCTTTCAGAGCTTCCCCTGGGAGTAATAATTACTTTGGGAAGGTACGTTCTACGTACTGAGGTGCAGCAAACACCCTCCCAGTGCCACTCTACAGGCACCGTCCCTCTCCTGCAGACATTTGGAGGTTCATAGAGATCAGCTTCTTCAAGCTCACATGATCGAACGTGAGAAAAGCAGCCACGTAAAATCCCAACCATTCCATCACTGCTACCTCCATGATTTATAGCATTTTTAATAGCAAGTCAGTACGAGATGCTAAAATATCAGTAAAAGACTTGTAAGTCAGGCTGCTCACTAAGAGCAGAACGTCCTCTGATGGCCACTTTAACGAAAGAATAGTGTTCCACCTGAAAAGTTGGTGGAATGTTGCATCTGAAAGCTTTTGTCCTCCTAAAATTAAACTCTGAATATTTTGATGAGAAGAGGGCCGGGCTTGGCTGGAGGAAGGAGAACTGCGGCTCCCGCAGCCCCCCGATCGTGACTCACATGTTTTCCTTCTTCACAGCTGTGCTCCCTCCTAACCAAAAGGGACAAAAGACCATCCAAAGGGCTGGACCTTGGACTGGCTGAGCTGATGATGCACCAGTGCTGACAAGAGTCTCCCCTCTAAGGTCATCGGGTTTAAAACTCCAAGCTCAAGGGAGTATTTTCTCTCTGGTCTGACTGTACTCCATCCCCACAGAGAAGTGGGAAGAAGGTGCTAAAAGTCCAAGAGCGATTAATTTGAACAGTTCATGGGAAAAATATCAAGCTGTAAGTACAATAAAATCCCAATAATGCATTTTTCCTGTGCCAGTAAACACAGGAGAAAAACACAATTATGGCAGTCTTACTACAAAAACCGCTCGAAGTAGAAAGGAAGCTTTATCCTTCGAGGCTATTACAGCTGCTTAATTTAGGCAACTTTATTCTCACTTTCCATAGGAGGAAAGAATTGCCTCAGCGATAAGGCACTGAACAACGAGAGCCATCCAGCGTCGGGCTGTGCAGAAGCTGTTGGGCTGAAGCATGCAAGACAGAGGAACATTCATGGGATACAGCTCAAAAAAAGGGAATTGTACCCAAGCTGAAAGGCGCTGCGGTGCACATCCTCCAACATTTCAACACGGAAGAGCCAGGACTTCTGTAAATCAGAACGAGCAGTTTACAAAAAGGCTGGAGGACTGTGGCTGGCTTGGCAGCCAGCTCCATTATGCCATGTCAAAGCAAGGAAAACAAGGAATAAACTGTTGGGGTAGCCCTGCTTGCGTGCAAGAGAGAGGATGGTGCGTGGGAGATGGAAGCAGATGCTGCAGCTGCAAATAGGGCAGGTGGTAAAACCCCAGTGGTATCAGGAACAATTGTTCATCAGCAGAGAGGATGACATGTGCTTCATTCTCCTGAACACCCTTGCAGGGGCTTCCCCTTCAACAGCTCAGGCTGGCACCTATCGCAAGCGATGCACTCATCCCCGCTGTTTGTGGAAAGAGGAGTGAGCTAGAGGAGCTTGGTGAAGATTTACACGCATCCAGATTGATGCTACATGCTTAATCCAGGATGGTCTGCACTTGGAAAGTTACCCAAGCAGCTTCTCCAGCTGCTAATGATTACAACCTCAGCTTATTCGTGGTCACCAAGTCAACTTCTGCTTGTTCCGTTTAATTTTAAAATAAGAAAACTCACCTAGAGACTCCTACCTTTACATTCTCATTTTAGTAACAGATAAGATACTCCTAGTCACAGATTATTTTTATAAACATAATGTAAAAGCAGTTCATTCACAGAATAACTGCCATAAAGTTCTGTTTTTAAAGACGGGAGGACATCTGGAAACACCGTGACTTCATAAATCTCCCCCAATTCACACGTCTCTAAGGCACAGCTGAATTTATCCAGTACTGCAGAGAGGTGTCTGTAGGAATAAGCTTCCTTGCAGGACACCAGCAGTTTAAATCCCCCTTTAAAAAACCACAAACCTCAAACTTTAACTCCTCAAAATGATACCCAGAGGACCAGGCTACTCGACACCCACCGAGCGCTCTCATGCCTGGTGTAGAAATGGTAACTTCGAGGGTCACCTTCCTAATTTAGCCGCATCTGACGTTTTGGCTGCTGTGGGATTTGCAGTCCTCTAACGAGGTGCTCCAGTCTATGAGCTGCAGCTCTCCTCTGTCACTTGGCAGATGAACATCTGGTCATATGGGTGAGTAATGAGGGGGAGATCTTCAGTCCCAAGTCTCTACGTGCTCTCCCACTCGCGGTAGGACAGCTGCACCTTTGTTTGAGGCTGGATGTGTCACTGGCACGTTGTTTAAAAGCCCCTCGGGAAAGGCTATCTGAACAATTTTTCTGGCTCACTAACACTTCTTCTGTGTGTCTAAAGACAGCAGAGGAAATTAATTGCCCTGGTAAACGGGGTCTCGTCCATAACCAGCGATCGACCAGTCTTACATCAGTCTAAACACTGAAGATCTCTGTGCAAAAACTGCTGTAAATAGGCCTCGTTATGAGAGCGGATGAATGCCGCAGACCTCACTGCCTCTAGCTCAAACTGTGGATTTTCAGCAAATCTAGTTAAAATGAAATCCGTATTCAAACACAGCACAGTTCAAATTTTGTATCTGTACGGACGGCAGAGTGCTGTGTCAGCTCTCTTGCTGTGCTTTGTCGCAGAAAGCTCAAAACTGGCTGATGTTTAATTGCTTAAATGCCCATTTTTCTTAATTATGATCAAAGGAAGATGACTCTCTAACCTTACATATCCTGCATATTTCAACATCCAGCCTAAACTGTGTGCCCCTCTGAACCGTAAGCGTCATTAATGAAGCTATTCAAACTAATTATTGCACCATGAGAGGTGGAGAAAATAGTCATCAAACAACAGGAATGCTGATTGGCGTTTGAAGATAGTGTATCGTTTAGCCACTTAAAAAATACAAAGCCAGCAACTAAAGTCTTCACTAAGTAGCAGCAGAGCTTGTTTCTTACCGCCCGTGCAACTACATGGAAAAATCCGTGTTGGGGAAGAAGAGGGAAATGTTTCTCCAGCTCCTGGGGGGACTTCAGTCAGATGTGATAACCAGACAGCGAGAGTTTTCCACCTCCCAGAAGTGATGGGGTGGTTTGCTCTACTGAGACACCAGCGGCTCACAGCTCCCCTCTGCATCCTGGCTAACGCTGCCAACTGGGACTTAGTGGGTTTTTGGATGCAGCAGCAGCATTACTGCCTTAAACTGTTTGGGGAGCCAAGGAACTGCAGTCAGGATGTTTTATGATGTGTGAAAAAGGAGTATGTCATTCTTCAAAACAAACTGAGTACCCCTCTTGCAATCCAGTAAATATCCTTCTCCCACATGGGCTTTTATTACAATAAATGTATTACTCTTCTTGTTAATAATACCGAAGGGGTATCTTGACTGTGGACAAAGCGATTTACCAAAGCGAGCTAAACCACCGAGAACAATCTAAGCTTTTTGGCTGACATTTCGCAAAAGGCTGAAGCTCAGAAACAGAGATGAACAAGTGTTAAAACAGAATCCAGAAGCCTGACCTCACAGAGCACGGGTTTTCACTAAAGAAATGCTGATTCTGACATAACGCCCATCATTTGACTGGCAAACCTCGGAAGTTATCCACCTTCATCTGTTTCCTGCAGCACTCGCATCTAGATACACATCCCTGAGCTGGAGAGCTGCCTACAGTTTGGGGAAAGAGTCGGCATTCAGTGACTATTATTTTCCATATGGTCTCTGAATTCTTCCTGCAGGAAACTATAATTGATATCAAAGCAAGGAGGCACCCAGCGACGGCCGCAGTTGTGAGTTGGTCATGGCAGGGAGTGCAGGGATAGGACAAGAGGTTTTAAGCTGAAGGAGGGGAGATTTAGATGACATCTTAGGAAGAAATATTTTCCTGTGAGGGTGGGGAGGCCCTGGTCCCTGGCTGCTTGGAGAAGAGATGGCTTCCCCATCCCTGGAGGCGTTCAAGGCCAGGTTGGATGGGGCTTGGAGCAACCTGATCCAGTGGGAGGTGTCCCTGCCAATGGCAAGGGTTGGATCTGGATGGGCTTTAGGTCCTTTCCTAATGTATGGCACTTATTACAATATTGGGAATACAATAAAGTAGTAGGAACTGGTTTTAATTTTATATGACCTCACAACAATATTTCCTTGCTTCCTCACCCATTTGGTGGAAAGCTGTCTCTATTTTGCAGCTCCTTCTTGCTCATCACCTTATATAGCACTTTCCTGGGAAAAGAAAAATCTTTGTAAAGATATCAGGGAAATGCCTTCCTTCTTGCAATGCCACAAATAGAGAGTAGGAGGCAGATAAAGCTGAAAAATATCTGAGTTTTTAAGTATCATAATTTTTGGTTTAGCACTCTCGAAAGGTGGTGTTTCCACCATTTACTGTTTCCACTGGACAGAACTATCCTCAACGGAATAGCTTTCACGCCAAGAAATGCAAATTACATTTTTCCACATTTCCTTATCCTTCCAAGTCAACCCTCTCTCACCTTGGCATCTGTTTCTTTCAAACATATTTACGGTGTTTTTTTTCCTCTGCTTTCCATTATACATCTTTAACTTTAAAAAAAAACCCAAAATTGTAATTGGTTTTAAAAAAAAAAAAATAGGTCTTTTAAAACTAAAGCTAGTAAAAAAGAAAATATGCAACCCCAAACCAGAGGAGGCTGCTGAAAGATAAAGCTGCTATGTTCAAAACCTGTGCTGTGTTAACCATCTAAACACACAGCACGTTTCCATCTCTTGCACTGGTACTTCAAAGAAAGTTACTGCAGGCTGAGAGCCACCAAAGGATTTGGGTCAAAGGCAGATGCAGAACATCAGGGAACAGGAGATGTTGAGGAATCATTCTGCCAATCTTTCAACACCATCAAATAATAAATTAACATAGCGACAAATGATTTCCCTTTCTAATAGCGATCTTTTTAGCAGAGGTTTCCTGCAGTAGCACTTTTTCTTGCATTTCTGGTCATACCTGCCTGGGATTTATTTGCTGTGGGTTACTGGCTGTTGCTTATATAGTTTCTATTTGATGATGAGAAACTTAACATTCTACTTTGAGGCCTTTGAGTAATATCATCACATGGTGAGGGTGGACAGGATGCAGAGAATGGCTGAAAGAGAGCAAGAGACCAGGTTGCCCACGGAAGCAGTGGCTGCCCCATCCCTGGAGGGGTTCCAGGCCAGGTTGGATGGGGCTTGGAGCCCCTGAGCCAGTGGGAGGTGTCCCTGCCCATGGCAGGGGGTGGAACTGAATGGGCTTTGAGGTCCCTTCCAACTCAAACCATTCCATGATTCTATGATCATCATGTTACCATGGGGCAAAAAGCAACCACCCAAGTTCCCAGCATAATTTAAGAGCTGTCGCTTGTAAGATATTGAAGAAAGGTGGTAAGAAAGGCAATGGCCATCAGCCCCAAAACACGAGCTTCTGAAAATGTCTGTCTCCAAAAAATAAGCAAATGATCCCAACCCAAAGGGGACCACAGGTAAGGAAATGGAAGTGAATCCATCTGCTGGAACCTGGGGAGATGAGGAGAGGCTGGGAACTGGATCTTCAGAACTTACAACAGCTACAGCACCTCTAGAAAAGATCCTCTGAACAAAAGGACGCGGCACCTTTTACAAAATGGAGTCCTGTCATGTTAGTATCCAAAGAGAGCACAAAACGAAGTCTAACGCCCTGGGTCTGAGAAACATCAGACTCACAGCTCTGGTGTTTTCCTGAGAGCAACGTACTATCATCTTATTCATAGATCATGCGGTATCAAGCTGCTAACCACTAACAGAAGCTAGATGAGGTCATTTCCAAACAGGATACAACCCTGCAATAATACACTGTATTTACAGCAAATAAAGTTTTGCAGTGCAACTTCCCTCCGAGACCATTAAAGCAAATTCAGCAGGTTTAACTCTTCGCTTTGCAGCACACAATCCCCATATTGAAGCTGCTCAAAGCAGCACAAGCCAGATTAGAAGGTACCTCCCTCTTCTGGGACCAGCAGCTTCACATTTCATAGTCTAAACCCTGAGTGCATCATATAAACACACATAAAGAATCACAGTATCTCTCATCTTCCACAATCCCAAAGCATTTTCCAAACCAGCCACCATATTCTGGGTGCAGGTGACAATTTTTCTGCTGTTGAACCTTGAAGCCGGAGCCCAAATACGACCTTTCAACGGCACAAATGAGTATCTTCACGGCAGTCCCTGCCCACCACAGCGGGGTTGGAACTAGATGATCTTTAAGGTCTCTTCCAAACCAAACTATTTTATGATTCTATGATAAAGGCAAACCAATTCATTGCATGCAACAGCCCACATCTAAACTAGGAGTAGGGGTTTAGGAAACCGGAAGAGAAAATGAAGACATTTCCTTCCACACTCCACTTTGAGGCAAGCATGGCTTCTATAAAAACCCAAGAAGTTTTCAAAGCTAAGCATGACATAAAATCCTGCACCAATGAAGGTCTGAGCTCCTCAGATGCTTGAGAAGAACAGGCTCCCTGGAAGAAACAGTGAACAGACAGCAGTTCCTCCCCACCAACCAAAAACTCAGTGTACGCGGCCAGTCGTGCCAGAAGATTTGTAAAAGCCTCGACCAGTTAGGTTCTGACCAGCATAGGCTCATTTCAAAGGTCTTATGTACGCTTTATTTGAACTGTACTCAAGAAATGGGCAAAACATCGATATATTCCACTGACAGTGAAGGAAAACATCGTCCCCTCTGACTGCAAACCCCTATCAATTAGCATAAAGGACAATGACAATAGGAAATTTGAGGGAGGGGAGAACCCGCAAGCAGCACATCTGAATTATATTTGCAAGCAGTGATCACTAAATCCAAATCCTTTTGTAATTATTCTCCTGACCATGAGTTCTGACCAGAAAACCCAGAAAGAGAGGCTGGGCTGGTTATTGGTAACAGAGGGACTCAAAAGAGAGGAAGCAGCTGAATGCCAGGGCGGCTCCCCTCTCAAGACCACACACGGATTCATTCCAGTTTTCTGTTCAGCAAGAGACAGTATTTAATTCTGCTTCCTGGGAGAAAACAGCCTTTAACCAAACACTTTCTCCACGTTTTTGGCTAAAGCCCAGCACAATACATTCCCTTCCAGAAGTCATAGATTATAGACAAGCCAGAAAGGCCACTTCTGACCAGACGTTACATCTGCCTTTCTCCTGCCCTTGCCAAATCTGCCCTGGCAAAACTTAACTCATCACTTTAGAAGAGGTGCGGAGAGTGCTGCCTTGGCCGCTGCTCTGTATCCCACTAAATTATATTCCCTAGTCAAACTCAAATGGTTTTTCACATTTCTTATTTTTAAATAAAAGAACACACAGCCGATTTTTTATATCGTGAGCCTTATGACCTGTAGTATCGCTGCATGTGCCTATAACTTCACTGGATTGTTTAGGTATCTGATTTTTCTTGGCTGACTCATTAGCAAATAAGGCTTTAAAAAGTATTAATGTGACACTTTTCATTCATGCAAGAATAACTATAAATCAATAAGAAGTCCTGGGAAAAAAAACCCTGAAGAAGTTCACTCCAAGGGCAGAGTTAAGGTCACCGGGGTGTTCACCAGTGATCGTCTTTCCTCCTGCAGCACCTGGGTTTCTAGCAGATGGTGTGACACCAAGAAACACAGAAAATACGAGCTTCCATTTCCTTAGCTGTAAAAACCTCTTCATTTTTTTACAGGTGCAACAGCAGGTCTTAATCCAGATCATCTTTACCTACCAATCACTCTGTCGAGCAGTAATAGCGTGACAAAAAAGGACAGGCCTTGATGAAGGCACTTCGGTGTCGCTAAGCATGGATGAAAACTTGACCACAGAGAAAGCCGAGAGGGATAAACCCTGAACCAGATGCATAAATGAGCAATAGCTGAGCCATATGAGATATAATGAAACACAGACTCGCAGGCATTGGAGATGGAAAAGACCTATTAGGTCATCTAGTTCCAGCTTCTGCCAATTTGGAATTGGCCCCCAGAGGGATGTGCTGAACTTCAAGAAAAGAAAAAGCTGCCAAAAGCTTTGTCAAGCCTGCTACACTTGCTCCAGAAGAGAAAAACGAAAAACTCCAAACCTAATGAACAGGCTTCAAGTCATGGAGGACTGACAGTGCCAGGAAAACTTGATTGCATCCCCATCTCCTTACCAAACCTCAGCGAGGAGCAAAAGGGTGGCTTTCCAAATTCCGGAGGACTTTCATACTGTACGCCTGCCGCAGCTAAATCCAGGCTAATGAGAACCAAAAATCACAGGAGCAGGCTGTGCCCTCAGGCACGCTACGGGAATTGAGTTCCTTTGGCAGCTATATAGGGAATATTTATTGAGACTCAAGGTATTTGGAAGTGCCAAGTGAAGGCGTGTTCCTTCTAGACTGATGTCTCCAACCTATGTTAATCTAGCCATGAAACAGTCTTTATAGTCCCCGTGACTGGGTATTTATTTGCCTACCAGCGTGTTCTAGCCCTCAGCCTCTCCACACCTACACAGATTTGCATTGGAGCTGCTTCCTCTGGTTTGTACGATGCTGTCGGAGCTAGAAGGGCAGCCCGTGTCTCACCACCTTCGGCATGGCTCGGAAGCAAGCGGAGGAGGGGGACCACTGAGTGTCAGGGGAGCGTACACCACCCGGCTAGCACTGGGACCAAGAATCCTGCGTGTCCTGAGAAGAAGGCACCTGCCACCAGCTGTCACCGAGCACCACGCAAATAACTGCACGTCTAGGAAAACTACAGAGAAATAAAGTAATGTGTGTTTTCATCACAGAAATGGAGTCCTAAACAAGATCGGGAATGCCTTGGCACTGGAGACTAGGGAAAAAGAGGAGGCAGTTGAGAAGGATCTGGAGAGGACAACGGGAGACAGCTGTCTGAGAGTAATGGGTTGAAGCTGATGGCCGGGAGACAAAAATGACAGCTAAGAAAACCTGCATTGAGAGCCACTTCTGTAAATAAGATGGGCTGTTCACACACTGCCCTCTCAATTCATTTATCTACAAACACGGGCTTCGGGCCCAAGTAGCTGAGATTGCTGGAGGAGTTCCTGAGTGTTCCCAACTCCACCACGGCAGCAGGAGCAGACAGGACTCACAAACAACACTAAAGGCATGGAAGAGCCTGGACAACACGGGGGGGGAACCAGGTCACCTTGACGGAAAAAGAGAAAAGTCATCTGAAACACAGGAAAGCATTTCTCTTTCTGAAGGATCCAACTCGTAAATGCTCTTCCAATTTCAAGGGAGCAAGGCTGTTTTTATTATCCTAGCAAGTCACAAGTCGGGGGGGAAGGGAGTGGAAGTGTTAAGGTTTTCTGGTTTAACATACCCAGAAAGTGAGATTTAAATTTACCCTTGTGTAAACAATCAATGCCATGTCTTATACAGCTTTCATGTCCCTCCTCCAAAGCTTAACCACAGCTGGGGGCTTGAGCTGCCATCTAAATGCCTGCAGAAAACACCAAACATTTGACCACAGAAATGAAATGTCCCTCCACGTCGTACAAACCTCATCTGCTGTATCCACGATGCATTCATCGAGCGGACAAACGCAGGCAGGAGTTTGCCCTGCCATAGTTAGTCAACGTCTCTTATGATTTTGGATCACACTACTGGATTTAGATGAGCTGGCAGAGAGGGGAATGCCCCTTTCAAAGCAGTTCCCATGTTCTCTCCCCAAGCTTCCTACACTGCAGCTCAAACCCCACCGAAATTTGCTCTCAGCAAAGCAAGAAGGAGTACGTTAGTGCATTCCTCGAGGCACCGATAGCCAAGCATCTTTCATAAGTGAGCTGCGTTTTTCTGCAGCTTCTTTTACTGTAAGAGCTATTTAAATCTTCACGGGGGTGAACAATGCACAGGAAGAGGCCCCTTCTGCACTCACCGTGGTTTGAGTGTCTCACGCAGTCCCCCAGCACGGCGCTGAACTGCCTCTGAGCTTCTGGCTCCAAGAAGCAATAGTAGCTGTGCCGGGCAAAGGGCTGCCACAGGTAAACCGGGAATTCCCTCGGCAGCTGAACGAAGGCTTGAGCGACCTCCTTCTCATTCGACCCTGCAGGAAAATACACATCTCCATTGGAAATCGGCAGATTTCTTGTAGGTTTTGGCTCTTTTCCTCTGCTATGAGAAAGAGAACAGAACTTTGCTAGCAAAGAAGCATGAGACGTGAAAAAAAAGTCAAGTCTCCTTCTTGATCCAAATGATTCGGCACAGAGGGCGAGGACACACACCTGAGATAGCCAAAGCTCAGCAGGCGCCAACCACCTCTCTACTCTATGCCATGGCAACCTGATGTTCTCTTGTTTTGTATTCAACATGGCCATAAACTACACATTTATGGTAAAATTTCAAGGAAACTATTTCCTTGGATTGTAGCTGCTAGGGAAAAAGTTTTCATGGCAAATAAGTAAATCAGGAGGCAGCTCTTGTCTCTTCCACATAGAGACCATATAGGAGCATACAGTCTTCCATATAGAACTAAACTGCATTAAACCACGTAGGAGCAACAGTGGTTTCCCCGTCTCTAGGATAAACTGCAAGATGACCTCATGAACTGCCTCTTCAAGCCCTTGAAGGTGAAGCAAAGTAAACATTAAGTATCTCCAGTTTCCAGCTGGCATGAGTCCCTGCGTTGCTGGGGTGCTGTACAACAACCCTTGTGGATGAGCAAACCCAATCTTGTCTCGGTGCCACCCATCATGAGCCCAACCACAGAGGTTCAACTCAGAGGGTCTTCAGCATCACATAAAACGGGAGAAGGGCCATAGAAGACTAACAGAGAAACACTCTTTGTGAAGGGAGAGTCATGCAAAGCCCGCAAGCAGCCTCAGGCTGCTCCACATCACTCAACCCCAACTCCTGCAGAGGTGTGGTAATGCACAGAGGACACCTCCAGAGACCATTGCTCCACGCAACTCTCGTACCACCTAGCGCCTTGGGAAAGGGGTGTAAGGAGAACACCTCCCACTAGTCATAACTTTGTATGAGACAGGACTTAACAAAAAAAACCTTGTCTGCATGTTGCCCTTCTCCCTTTCCTTATGTGAAACCTATTTTCCTTATTTCTCCAAATCTGAGTCTGCAACATGAAATCCCCTCCCTTAAAAGCCTGGAACTTCTCCATCTTCATGGATGGGGGCAGGCAGGACCACAGTTGTTCCCGTCCCAGAAACAACAAATTCAGCAGCAGCAACCTTCCTGCCTTCTCTGTGGGACTTATTATCAACTGTGAGTCAACACAGGCAGCTGGCATCTAAAAATGGAAACAAATAAACCAGGAATATTAACAAAGCCTAGGAACAATGGTGGTGTGGTTCCTGCCCTGCTTCTGCACAGCTTCCAGCAGCTTTGTGCAGGGATGCTGGAAAAAAAGGGAGGCAGCATTTCTTTGAATGTTAACTTATGGCATCCCCTGTGTATGTCCAACTCCGGAGCTGCGCTTTGGCTTAGAAAAAGGGTTGCGTGCATCTTCCGTTGCCCCGGTTTAAAGTCTAGCCTGAAAGCCTGCCCAGAAGAAGTCTGCATAAGGGTTTGGCAGTTCAGCTTCGAGCAAGGCTTACCAACAGGATCTGGAAAATGTTTATCAGACAGCAAATTGTAATCGTCTTCTGAAGTCAGTACTTTGCCTCCCGCAGGAAGAACATGATATTTAGGGCTGGCTCCTTTCTGGTAGGCCTGGAAAAACAAGAGAGAGGGAGTCATGTAGAGATTTAAGGAGAGGGGAAAACATAAAATACACAACTCATTGACAAAGCTAATGCCCAGGGATATTACCCAGTAGGAAATTCCCTTTGCGAGGCTGAATTTTGGATATATTCCCCAGACAAGACAAATCTAAAACACGGTTAAAGGTAAAAAAACAGATTTAAAAATACCCTCTTAGTACTTATCAGCCGTGGTGAAGAGTCAGGGACAGAATGGAGGGGAAAAGGATGGGATTTTCTTCCAAGCTCTGTTTTATTTGTCAGCCAGGACTAATGTGACTACAGTATCTGGCAAATTAAAAACTTCACTGCAGTCAACTGCCCCTCAAACCCTGCCACTCCAAATCCTAGTGCAGAAGCAGGGGGGTGTATTACAGCGACATACAGAGAAGTGTTCTGTGATAGAGAAAAGAAAGTTCGAAGCGTTGTTAAAGCGATTTGCTGTCTTTTGCAAATACATGAGGCAACACAAGGCGCTTGGTTGTCCCCTCAGACATCCCCATGGAGCTTCCAGCCGGCTCCACAAGGCTGGAGATGCCTCGTCAAGGACAATTTTTCACCTAATATTGCTAAAAGAAAGGCAGCAGCAGCAGCAGCAGCACATTCCCTTGGTATCAGCTTATTTGGGAGCGTAGAATAGCTTAAGAGGAGGAAGCATTTACCTCTTTAGTCTCAAAGCAATCCACAGCGTAGTCGGTTTTGACAACAACATATCTGTCCTTCCACTTCTTCAAGTCCTCAGCAAAATGCAGCAGCTCTGCTTCATATAAGACTGTTCCAGCTTCCACCGGGGGCTACAAAGACAATTTTTGAGATTTGAAATGGCTCTGAATTAGTGACCACTTTGAAGTTTCATGTGTACGTTTCCATAAGGCTGCTCAAAGGCTTTTGAGTCTCCAAATGCAATTTGGAGTCATAAATCTCTCCCTGATTTGGGCAGGTGCCACATACACAATCAGATTCCTGTAGCCTGAGGTGAGGAGGCAGCAGAAGAGCTCTGCCCACCAAAAATACCTCCACATTTCTGAGACAGAGGCATGCTTTTTTACCTTTAGGTTGGCAGGCTGAATGCAAGACGACTTGTAGTTCACCATGTACTGAAAACATTTCATTGATGCAGCAGAGTATTACGATAAAATAGTATATTATTTTGCATTTCTTTGTGACACTTCTGTACCTGTGCTCTTGTAACTGATATCTACCTTTCCAAAGGACATGGTAGTTCTGTTATCCCACCTGTTACTTACCACGTCATTCCTTTACCCGTTTAATTTCAAATACGTTGGAAACCTGTGATTTCTAATATAAAATCATAGTTTGGGTGGAAGGGACTTTAAAGATCATCCAGTCCCACCCCCCTGCCATGGGCAGGGACACCTCCCACTGGCTCAGGCTGCCCAAGGCCCATCCAACCTGGCCTGGAACACCTCCAGGGATGGGGCAGCCACAGCTTCCCTGGGCAACCTGGGCCAGGGCCTCACCACTTTCGGAGTAAAGAAAATCCTCCTTTTGTTCAGTCTAAATCTGCCCCTCTCCAGTTTATCCCCGTTCCCCCTCATCCTATCCCCAGAAGTCTTTGTGAACAGCCCCTCCTCAGCTTTCTTGGAGCCCCTTCAGGTACTGGAAGCTGCTCTAAGGTCTCCTGGGAGCCTTCTCTTCTCCAGGCTGAACAACCCCAACTCTCTCATCCTGTCCTCATATGGGAGGTGCTCCAGCCCTCGGATCATCCTTGTAGCCTCCTCTGGACCCGTTCCAACAGCTCCATCTCCTTCTTCTGTTGAGGATTCCGGAACTGGACACAATCCTCCAGATGAGGTCTCACAGGAGAGGAACAGAGGGGCAGAATCCTCCCCCTCCCTGCTGGCCACGCTGCTTTGGATGCAGCCCAGGACACTGTTGGTTTCTGGGCTGTGAGCGCACGTTGCCGGCTCATGTCGAGCTTCTCATCAACCAGCACCCCAAGTGTTTTTTCACAGAGCTGCTCTCAATCACATCATCTCCCATCCTTTATTGAAATGGGGGATTACCCCAACCCAGGTGTAAAAAAATTTAGATTTATATCTTCTCAATACTGAAAGCTGGTTCTCTGCATTTTCCTCTGATAAAGAGACTTTTGTCTCTCTTTTTGTCTCACCTCCTCTAATTGAAAACAACTCTCCATTGCTTACTTTACATCAGGTTTTCTTGCCATCTTCTTTATGGAACCCTGCAGCCACAGCTGAAAGGGTTAGTCAAGTTTCCTACATAAATTTCTGCCAAGTGTATCATCTCTGACACAAGATTCTTGCAAAACCTTGCAATCAGCAGGAAGGAACTAGTTTTGTCCACGTGTCTAACTGTACCTTGATGAAATGCAATGCTTTGTACCAGAAACCTGTGCCATAGTTCTTGTCACGCTACGGTTACCAAAACAAAGACAAATTTTCAGAAGTAAACCTTAAACTTGCACCCAAACGCAACTTTTCCACTCAGAAACTAACTGAACCAAATCCAAAATCTGTAGTTACAAATCCATTTTGAACTCTTGGATTATAGAAAAGAAAATACATATGTTAAATGTCCCAGATACTCACTTATTATGTATTCAACTATCCAATGCAAGAAGCTGAAAGAGCACTTCTGTGCGATGCTTTTCTATACAGTAATATCTAAAGGACTTTAAAAATTCTTTGGGTTTCATTTTTAGAAGCTTTTGAGTACCCGTACCACCTCTTAACTTCACTGGAGGGCATTCAACCCTGAGGAAAACAAGAAAACAGCTACCAAGGTAGCTGACACACTTCCAGCTCATGCTTTTCATATGTTATAACTACCAAATGTGTGATTTCAATAGTTAATGTGTTCATCATTCCATGCAGGAGAGCAGAGCTAGATGGTAGCTTGAGGATGGGGAAGGGCTTACATGCTCTCCTACCTTGGTTTTCAGGAAGCGGGACTGGGAATCGCGGTGCTGCTCCAGCTCATCCTGCACGTGCTTGCAGAAAGCCACGGCATACTGGCGTCTGTAGTGGGGGCTGAAGTTTTTAATGACGGCCTCTGTTTTTCCTGAAGTAAAAATAGAGATTTAATTGTATTTAATGTACGGGCATCAAAGAACTGTAATGCAGAACGAAGGCAGTTATCAACAGCTGCCCAAAATATTACCCAAGGGGACCAAGCACAGATCATCAGGAAACCCTGAAGACACTTTCAGCTGTTGTGATAACCAGTGCAGGGGGAATTTGTCCAGGAAAACATTGGGGTTTGGACCTTGGTTTTCCTCCTTATATGGGCAAAAGGCATCACAAATCCATTTCTCCATGGAACGACGCTATGGAACGCCACAGAGCTGGTAATGTTCAAGAGCTGATAAAGCTCTCAAAAGAACACACAGACAGGTGATACCGGGGAGCGTTTGGCCATATTAGCCAATTTTATCACACAGCGAGATTTTAAAGCTGACTCAAAGCTCTCACAAAGGCTATTTTCTAGGCTTGGGCATTGCAGTCTCCTCTTTGTTTTAATGTAAACAGATATGCAATCTGGCTGCAATAAACATTAATCTTGTATTGTCTTGCTATGATCAAGATCTCATCAGCAGCAATAAGAGCAATAAACACACTGCCAGTCCCATTTCTGGGAAACTTAAAGCAATTTACACATCATTAACTCATTAACTCTATCAAGGAAATTAATAATGATTTACAGACAGCGGTATGAAGCTAAAAGTTACAGCCGTGTGCATGTATGTGACTCAAAGAGTCAGCACCAACGAGAAACCCAAAACCTGGACGATGATCTAGACAGCACCCTGACCTGGACACTGGAGAGATCCCTTTCTTCCTTGTATTAAGGAGCCCCAGGCCAAAGGTTTTTTTTTTCCAAGAACACAACAGAAATGTGATTTCACACCCCAAGCAACTTTGATGCTTTCAAAATTTTATTTCGCTCTACTTGGGAATAAAAAACCATATCATTTTTTCTGTGTAAGAAACTATGGTAGTTCCCCATATAAGATTTCTTGAAGCCTTTATATGCAGGGACTTCTAAAGCAGGACTGGCATCACTCAGCACTCCAGAGGGGCCGAAGAGGGGAAACAGGAAGAAGCACTGGGATCTCCAGACTCTGGAAAAGCTGAACCACCAGCATCTTACGATGACAGACTCCTCCCAGGCACCCATCAGCATCACCAAAAGGGACTGGCTGGGTGGTTTCATGCTGTTTCTGTATTTTATACGTGGGCTGCGAGCCTGCAGCAGTTCTGATGAAAGAGAAAAGTCACAAAAGATTTGCTGTTTCAAGCACGCAAACATAGTCCTTCTAAAGTAACCTTGCCAGGTTTACTTCTAAAGTCCTTGCCAGGACTTCCCAGATTACTACTACTACTTTTATTGCCATTTCTCACCAAAAAAGAAAAACGGGGTTTAAATGTCAGCACAGTTCCCAGAACGTCCACACCTTATTTCACCTTAAGCAATTTTAAATACAGATAATGAAAGAGCAAAAACTGTGGACTATTATGACGGTACACGCATAGGATGCTCTGCTGTAGAAGATGCGCTGGTCCAAGATTTAGCACTTCTGGCTACCTTATTTCCATTTACAAAGAATAAATCCATGTTGCTGGGGCTGCCACGGAAAACCACTCTGTTTGGGAAGGAGCTTGCAGAGATGGGCAATGGCAAAAGATTTTTGTAAGGTCCTTGCTTCAGGTCTAGTTCAGATTTACTCCTAATGAGGGACATTAACAGGCTGAAATCATCAATTCAGACAACTGCACTATTTAATTGCTCCGTAACTTCCTGCTAATTACATTTACATCACTGTAGTTATCTAGATACGCACGCAAAAGAAAAAGCCATACATCAGCTCCTCTGCTGCTGTGGTTTCATATTCAGTTTGATGCACAGAATTGGATGCATCTCTCAAGTTCAGGGACAGCATTTTGGCTGCCCCATCCCTGGAGGTGTTCAAGGCCAGGTTGGACAGGCCTTGGGCAGCCTGAGCCAGTGGGAGGTGTTGGAACTGGATGATCTTTAAGGTCCCTTCCAACCAAAACTACTCTATGATTCTATGATTCCAGCAGCTCTCACCTCAGAGAGGTGAGGTGGAGCTCATCAACAGGATCTCGCTGCCTCCTAGTCAAGCCAAAGCCCCTCTGTCCCACTCCTGCCCCTTTCCAAGCACATGCCACCAGGTTCCAAACCTGCCATCTCTTCAAGTCCTGCCTGGGTGCATGGAGGAGATGGCTTGGCCACTGCAGCGCCTGCAGTCATTGCCCAAAGCTGGAGAGACATCAGGTGGGGTGAATTTTTCAGGTACAGAAGTTTTTCACAGCTTTAGTTGTAGGACAGCAGCGGGTGACCATCTGGATTCCAACCCATCACTTTTAAAAGACCAGATCCTTTGAGAACTACTGATTATAGGATTTGATTGGGTAATAGCAGGATGTTGGTGCTGTTGGAGCAGAAAATCCCTGCCCATCTGACAGCCTTTTATAAACCAGCCTGTTTGGAGCAGAGGCGTACGCTTATTCTCCAAATAAGGACAAAGCTTCCCAAAAAATCTTCTTTATAGCATTTTTTTTTCCTTCTGATCCCAGCCAGCAGTAGGATGTTGTTGGTCTCTGCCTCCTTGGAGTTTCCTGCTCAGGCTCCTGCCAGGTTTTGCCCCTGTTTTCCACTGTGGATTTTTGTTTTCCAGCTTGCAGTGGCCTCTTAATTTGTCACCGAGGGCTCTGGGACACCAGACCTCACTGGAGCGCTGCCTGCATCCTGCAGTAAAAATTTGTAGAGGAAGCAAGACAAAGAACAAAATTCTGGTGTTGGGGCAAAAAAAACCCCAACAATCACAGGAAATACCTGTAATTTTGGCAATGTCTTCCAATTATGGCTAAATTGGCTCAGAAGCGATTCTCCAGGGTCAGCATTTCTTAGGTCAGCTTAAAGCACGATGACCAAAAAGACCGGAACTATGTAATTCATAATACATATAAGCGAGAAATAGGAGATCAATGGGATTTCTATATGCAAAATATATTTTCAGTCAACCAAAATACAAATTGAAATGTTTCATGCTGTTTATTTCAGTCTTCTCACTACCTGTGGCGAAGGTTCTCTGTATTAAAAATACTATTCCGTCTTAAAATGAGATGAAAAGGCTTTTTGAAGTGAGCGGCCCTACACAAGGAGTTGGCTCTCGCACTGCTCGGCTCAACAGGAATTTCAACACTACCTGCAGATGGGAAGAGAAGCGGACAGACCCTTGATCCATTGTTCATCAGTGGATCTTTAAACCCTTTTGGTTTACAGAAGATAAAAATACACTATCTGAAAACAAACACGATGGAAACAGTCATGAGTAATAGAAACTCTTCCCATAAAATGATAACATGGGGCAACTGGAGATAAAATACTCCAAGGCAGTTGAAAAATGAGTTCCCCTAATTCTTTTCCAAATTTAGCGTGGCTCGCTTAGTCAGAGCTGTTTATATGAAGCAAGGCCAACTTTCCCACTCGGCTGGCCTGGCAACAGCGCAGCTCCAGCCCATACAAATATGATCGGAAACCCATCAGCCAGATGGATATTTATCCTAGGAGAAGATGAAATGCGGTCATCTCTAGCAGAAGCCTGCATGCAACTGAAAATACCAACAGGAAAAGTCAACAGTGGTGGAGGTGGATGGATTTCTCTCAAATGAACGTGGCACGGGTCCATTCCTCCTTTCTTCAGGGTTTAGATCCCAATCCTGAATAAACTTTTCAAATGCTTCATGATGCATTTCCTGTTCCAGAGAAGCACCCTTGCAGTTGACCACAAAAGTTTAGTGCAAGTTATGATACCCCTTTTGGGACATATCATTGCACTGAGAAACAAGAAACATTTGCCAGTTGCCTCAACGGATGTTGGGAATCCTCCCTCAAACGTGTTTCTTTCCACTTCTTCACTGCCTTTGACTTTCTTAACTGTGTGTCACCCATGCTGGACACTTCTACGTAGCTCCAAGTCTTCAGACCTACAGCATGTCCTCAAGTACCCGCCTTTTTATTTGGGGTTTCACTGCTTTCATTCAAATAAACTGGCATATGACTTTAAAAAATAAGGGCGCTCTTTGGCAAGTTCTGCCGTGAACTTCTGCTGGTGTAGCCACTGGCTTTCAGCCGAGTGGGACGGCCGCGCAGAGCCTGGTTAGGTCACCCTGCCACGCTCCTCAGCTCTTAACAACGTGTTGCCAAATGGCCGGTACAGATGCAGGTCAGGATAATACAAAAAGAAAGGTCAGAAAACAATAACTTCTTGGCTGGCAGAAAAGAGAAGGGTTGCTCGCACTCAGCAGACTTCAACCATTTGGAAGTTAGGAGGAGAAAGAGGCAAGGACTTGCCCAAAATACTGTTATTCCACTTAAATATTGGTGCCTGGTAGTAAGATGACCCTTCTAAGGGTAGAAAGATGACCACTCCATAGCACAATTGCTTGAATTAGGCACCTTTTGAACGGGGCTTTCAAAACTACCACAATCGGTGATGTGAATCTCTCTAGAGCTCTGGGAAATTTAACTTCCTAAACTATTTAAGCCCAATGCAAAATATACTTTACTCCCCAAGGGAAGTAAACTGTAAAAAAAGCAGACAATTTGCTATATCAAAGCAAATCCTAGACAAAATAAAAGCTAAAAGAAACAATAAGCATTGTGCACGCCGAATGCCGGTACGTCCAGCACTTCAAACAAGTGTGAAGTATTGAGATAGAATAGGAAGAAATTACTTTATCCTCGTATTTTTTCCACAGAGCTACAAGAAAAGCCATCAGAAGTAAATATAATATTAGGGAGGTAGCGTTCACAAAGGCTTGGAGTGATAGGATGAGTGGCAATGGGGATAAACTGGAGAGGGGCAGATTTAGACTGGACAGAAGGAGGAATTTCTTCACCATGAGGGTGGTGAGGCCCTGGCCCAGGTTGCCCAGGGAAGCTGTGGCTGCCCCATCCCTGGAGGGGTTCCAGGCCAGGTTGGATGGGCCTTGGGCAGCCTGAGCCAGTGGGAGGTGTCCCTGCCCATGGCAGGGGCTTGGAACCGGCTGGGCTTTAAGGTCCCTTCCAACCCAAACCATTCTATGATTCTATGAAAAGATCAGTTGCTCATACTCACAAGGTGCTTCCTCAGCCAGGAATGCAACAGACCACTGGGGAAACGCTTTTAAATGTTAAACTGTAAACTACAGTGCGTGCCTTAATGTTACTCAGCAAATTCAGTACCAAGCTTTAAAACTACTACTATAGAGCCAGCCAGCTATGCGGACATCTAATCTTATTCTCACAGCCCATCAGAGTGGGAGTAAAACGAGTTAACAAAATAATTTCACTGTTCAGCTCATGAGCCAACTTCATCCCAAGCCCAAACGCAACCTTTGATTGAGATAAACATCTCAAATTATAGATGCTGTACCTGAGCCCTGCGAAGCTGCAAAGCTGGATGTCAGTACTGGCAGCTCGGAAATGGGTTGGATACACAGTGTGAAGAGAGAGAAGCTGCCTCTGTCGTGATCCCATGCGTAAAACCTGCTCTTCCTGAATTCACCCATTCAATCCAAATGTCAGTATCGCCTATTAAATACAGCTGGTAACCAGAAAACCTGTAACAGCAATTCTTTTCAGAGTATCCTATCTAACCATGCCCACACCTTCCAGTGCTCCGGGACACAGAATAGTGCAGTGAGAATTACCAGTGATCCCCGTTTCTCTACAATCTTTCTTATGGTTACTTATGGTAACACCCAGAAACCGTCTAAATCCAAGGGCTCCCACGCTTTATCCTACAACGACAGGGAGGCAACATAAAATACTTTCTCTGTTGTTGAAAGTAGAGCTCGGTTGGATCTTTATTTATAGAAATAGTATCTTGATTAATCGTGAGTCATGATTTAATACTTGTTATTAAAATAAAGAGATGACAGACACAAATCCCATGTTGTGATTTGGCTGAATCACTTCTCCACAGGTTTGTCTGCACTCGCTCAGCCAAACCAGGAAGCTCTCCAGCGGAGCTGCCCCTCTTCCCCATGCAGAAATGCTGAAAAGCCTGGCTTGCACCTGATAAAATATTTAAACCAATTATTCACTCTCAGCCTTGTTTGGTATTAATGGAGATTACTCTCATTAAAAAATTATAATGCTGTAACTACACGGCTGTGCACGCACCCAAATCATCTCTCTGCAATGTGGACACTGGTAAAATCCCAGTTATTCACCCAAAACGCAACATAAAAGAGAGAATTCCATCACACTTTGGATCACCCTCTTCCTAAATCTCAGCGTATAAGCAGTCCTTGAGTGTTTAGCCCATCTTCTCTACAGAACGAGCGGCAAAGTCAATGCTGTCATGTGAAAAAACGCCAGATTTCTTAGCAAGTTTCCAGCTGAGATCATGGATGCAAGATTTGTGCTCCACTGGCAGCAAAGGTTCTCTCTCAGAGCAAGCAAAGCAAACACGATTGTATGTTCATGTAGACTTCATCCACGGCAAAGGAGGAGCTGAAAGCAACAAGTTCTCTTTCAGCCTTGCAGGTCTTCCTTTCTACAATTTTACTGGAGTACTCGTCTCTTCCTCAAGCACTCTGCTAAACGAGGCTAAATTTTAATCAGAGATGCACAATTATCCCATGAATTTCAATAGGTTTATATACCTATAACGTTCTTGGGTTATTTCATGAGCATTTCGTATGTCAGAGGAAGCAGACAGACCTTGTACGCCCCACAAAAAGGCTTGTTTTCTTAACAGTACCTTGTGAATTAACTATGGCTCCTGCTATTTAAAATTAATTCCAAATACTACCTCCTTAATGAAAAATAAAGAGCAAAATATAGAGCAGTAATCCTGCTTAAACACAGACCATCAAACTCATTCCTACAGCTAAGGAATCAAGACCAGGATCAAGAAAACTCTTCTCAGGAAGTGCTGAGACAGGACTATCGCACCTTTGATTTATGGTCAACCATTATTATCCTAAAGAGTGCATCTCCCACACCTTTGCAAGCACCTGCTATAACCCGAAACTCAGTGGAGGAGAGCTCAATTGCAATCACGTTATTTCCATGCTGTGTTCTTCGCAAGAGGCACCTGCATCCCTCTGACTGCACTACATGTCGCCGAGGTATTTTATGTGAAACCAACTGCTGTCAAGATGGAAACGTATTTTAGCATCAATCTGTGATCGCAAAACATGAAATAGAGGAATAACCTCCATCAGGTACATCCACTCCTTCAGCCCTGGGACACTGATCCCTCCAGCTTCTCCATGCCTTCTGCCACCCATGTGTCATCTGACAGGCTGAGAGAGTTGGGGTTGTTCAGCCTGGAGAAGAGAAGGCTCCCAGGAGACCTTAGAGCACCTTCCAGTGCCTGAAGGGGCTACAGGAAAGCTGGGGAGGGGCTGTTCACAAAGGCTTGTGGGGACAGGACGAGGGGGAATGGGGATAAACTGGAGAGGGGCAGATTGAGACTGGATATAAGGAAGAACTTCTTCACCATGAGAGTGGTGAGGCCCTGGCCCAGGTTGCCCAGGGAAGCTGTGGCTGCCCCATCCCTGGAGGGGTTCCAGGCCAGGTTGGATGGGCCTTGGGCAGCCTGAGCCAGTGGGAGGTGTCCCTGCCCATGGCAGGGGGTTGGAACTGGATGATCTTCAAGGTTCCTTCCAATCCAAACTATTTCATGGTTTTATGCTGGGGGAAACCAACGGACAACCTCTCCAGCCAGATACTGGTCCTGCACAAGGAGCTCCACCATCATTGCAGGTAGTAAGCATCAGGAAACCATTAGCAGTTGGGCTGGGGATGGGAAAAGCACCAGGAAGGACTGGGATTTTATCCTTAAAATGCCTGAATTGCAACCGGTGAGACCAGGCACTCAGTATCAAGCAGTGGGGGCCACCAGCCGGCAGCTCTGCAGCACTCCCGTCACTGAACTGTTATTCAGAGGAGAAAAAGGATTTCACGAGTTGCCTTTCTGCTTCAGATTCCAAAAATCCTAACAATCACAAATTACTGAAAAGCCAAAAGCTTGAGGTCAATCAAGCAGAAAGAAGCCCAACACCTGCCAGGGGTTTAAGTAACACTGTCAGAAAAGCTTATCCTCAACCTGCTGAAATTTATCCTTTATTGGTAACGGGGCTGGAAGCAGGAACGCTCTGTCTAGAAACAGTTATTTACGGTCCAATTCAACAAGAATAAGGTCTGACAGCCCTTTATTAATAAGCTTATTTCACAGCACCAGAAGAACCAGGGATTTATTAAAACAATTTCACCCAATCTAGGTTCCTGGGGGTCACAAGGAGCTAAACTGTGTGCTGTATTCAGTTAATTTGGTGAAGGTCAATGGTTTTCCAGTTTGGGGGGGTTATCAGCACCAGGAGACACAGATTGAGCGACTCATGGAGAAATGGGCACCAAGCACATCCTGAGCTGCTTTCTCCAGCCTGGATCTCAGCATCACATTACACATCACGCTAGATCATACAAGAATGCTCCTTGGGAACATTTAAACAGCTTTCTAAAGTCTTAGAATGATAGAATAGTTTTGGTTGGAAGGGACCTTAAAGGTCCAGTTCCACCCCCTGCCATGGGCAGGAACACCTCCCACTGGCTCAGGCTGCCCAAGGCCCATCCAACCTGGCCTGGAACACCTCCAGGGATGGGGCAGCCACAGCTTCCCTGGGCAACCTGGGCCAGGGTCTCACCATCTCATCATAAAGAAATTCCTCCTTCTGTCCAGTCTCAATCTGCCCCTCTCCAGTTTATCCCCATTGCCCCTCATCCTATCACTCCAAGCCTTTGTGAACAGTCTCTTCCCGGCTGTCTTGTAGCTCCTTCAGGTACTGGAAGGTCGCTTTAATACATCTCTCTTTATATATATACACACACACACATATTTCTTTAATATAGCATCCATTCTGTTGATACAAAGCACTGCAATCACATTCTGATGGCACATGGGCCATGCAGGCCATAAAGATGCTACAGCGGGAATTGTTGAGGGCTGACAGAACCTAAAAGACAAAAACGTTGTTCCCCAATACTCTGCCATAAGGTGCAATGCCATAACCCCAGCAGAGAGTCTGTGTGCTTGCCCTGATAAAGCCAGAATTATTCACGACGACTTTGAATAACCTGTTTTGCATACGTATTAAGTATTCCCATCACCTCATCCGTCCATATGTACACCCAGCTGCAAAGCACCAACCAGTGCGTACTAGTGGTTCTACGACGAGAAAAGGAAGCAGCAGATGAATGGTTCTTGGTTGTGGCATTGCTAAATAATTTTTGGTAATATACGGTTAATCTTTCTATGCTTTAGCTAAGCCAAACTAGACAAACTCTTCTCGTCTGTTCTCAGGCTCAGAAAAATAAGATAATATCCTTAAACGCATTCGCTAAATCTTTAGAATTAAATGGATTAAAAAAAAATCAGCACATTCACACTTCACAAGAAATACTTCCAGCACTAAAGGATCTATATTCACGGAACTAAAAGTCTCCCCTGTTACAAACAAATCCTCTTCTGCTTCTCTGTGGGTGACAGTATCTCCCAGCCAGCAAAACCACACTGTTCACTGAATTTTTGATATTGCAGAAGAGACAGGAGGAAGCGTCGGTGCCTCATCCTGTGGGGAAAGAGGTTCCGCCCTCAGCTACAAAAAAGCATCAATAAAAGTTAAGAGTCTAGCAAACCCAAAAAAAAGATGCATAATTACTACGCAAATCTGCTCAGCAAACCGTGTTTAAAACGGTTTCTGTTTCTGCGAATATTACGGATGTGGAAGGGAAACTACATCTCAGTGATGCAATGGATAAGCTTTATCATTCAGATCAGCTGAAAAACACCAAGAAGTGGTACCAGAGAATGAGCCGCCCAGCTACAGGGTTCTTCAAAGCTACAGAAATGTCTGGTTTGACACAAATGGAGGAAGATGCACTGATGCTCAGCTGAAAATCATAGAATCACCAGGTTGGAAAGGACCCACCGGATTATGGAGTCCAACCATGGAGACCTCAACCACCTCAGTCGGATTTAGTACATCTGGTTTTCTCACTCATGCTTCACTCGAACTCTACTACAGCGGCTGCTACTGCCCAGAACTCCCAGTTTGTTTCTGGACGCTGCCTTTTGCTCTCTTCCAGCTGTGAAATGGGGGCAAAGAAAACAGAGTTGGCTGCAATGAAGCAAAGCAGGTCTTCCTTACCTCATAAAACCAACACAACCGCTCCAAGAGCCCCTGCTAAATTTAGTCCTGGGAGAATCCACTGGCAGAAGCAGAGAAAATCAGGCAAAAGGGCATGAAAGTAAAATAAAGGGGAACAAAGAAGAAGATGGGAGAGGGCTCTGAGGCTGTCTGGGTCTTCTCAACACGGGAGATCTGCCAGTGGCCTCCTTCTCCCTCTTTCCCCCCATCCAAAGTTGAACAGAGTCAGAACTAAGATCCCAGTATTTCCAAAGCACTGTAAAAGAAAGAAACAAAGTGATCTCAACATTTTGGAGGGATTTTGCAAAGCTAAAAGGACCCATTAAACTTGAAATAATCATTCCTTACTTGGCAGAGTTTATGCCTTTGATTCTTCTGAATTAAAGCTGGGACCTGACTAATAAAAGTATACCTTCTGCTAGCAAATTCAGAATTAATTCCATACATTTCATCCTGAAAAGAGTTCAAATAAAATTAAAACGAACCCTAACTTCCTACAATTGCAGCACTATTGAAGATGAAGAATTGCCTTTGCAACCTCTCTCGTGAGACCTCATCTGGAGGATTGTGTCCAGTTCTGGAATCCTCAACAGAAGACGGAGATGAAGCTGTTGGGACGGGTCCAGAGGAGACTACAAGGATGATCCGAGGGCTGGAGCACCTCCCAGACGAGGACACGCTGAGAGAGTTGGGGTTGTTCAGCCTGGAGAAGAGAAGGCTCCCAGGAGACCTTAGAGCACCTTCCAGTACCTGAAGGGGCTACAGGAAAGCTGGGGAGGGGCTGTTCCCAAAGGCTTGTGGGGATAGGATGAGGGGCAATGGGGATAAACTGGAGAGGGGCAGATTTAGACTGGACAGAAGGAGGAATTTCTTCACTATGAGAGTGGTGAGGCCCTGGCCCAGGTTGCCCAGGGAAGCTGTGGCTGCCCCATCCCTGGAGGTGTTCCAGGCCAGGTTGGATGGGCCTTGGGCAGCCTGAGCCAGTGGGAGGTGTCCCTGCCCATGGCAGGGGGGTGGAACTGGATGATCTTCAAGGTCCCTTCCATCCCAAACTACTCTACAATTCTACGACTCACCAGGTCTGCTCTCCCTACACACAGCAGTGCCAGCAATCTCGATCTCCAGAGGTAGAAGAAATATTCCCAGGTCACAAAGTCATGGGCAATTTAAGGGGAAAAAAAAGGGAAAAAGAAGGACTATGCTCAGAAAGAATCTGACATCAATTGATGACACATGCAAAGGAAGAACTTCATCTTACAGTTACTGCTGTGCAAAGGCTGGAGTTTAAAGTTTAATTACTCTTTGTCCCAGCAAAGTGTTAAAGTTTATTTATGTATTTATTTTCTTTTTTAGACTTCTATTTTTGGCTGTAATTCAGAGAAACGCCAGTCCCACTGAGACTGTGACCACGAGTCCTGACCAGGTGCGGCTATAGAGCCAACTGCTGTGATGGGAAGGTGGTGGCACACAGCTCCACAGGTGGAGTCTCAAAGTTGTCTTGCTTCCTCCGTGGAGCTGGTTCCACTAAAGCCTGCTTATATATGGTGGAATCAAGCTCAGATGGGCCACTTGACAGTCTGCCAAGAGTTCTACATTATTCTTCTTCCGCCTGGATGAGTTTCAATTCCTCAAGCAGTCATGAAAGCATCACTGAGAAGACAATAGGGCAAGCGTTGATGTTTGTTTTTCCCATGTCCAGGATGACTTCCCGGGAAGAAGCACCATTCAGCTATTGTCTCTCTCACTAAATGTGTCAGAGTCTCCTCGGCTGCTCAGCTCTTCCGCCTCAATGTTTCAATGCTCCTTCCTTTTTGAAAAAAAATAAGGAGATCCAAGTTGCCTCATTTCCTCTCTATTTATCTTTCACATTCAGAAGGGCTTCTGACAACACAACACAATTGAAAGGGGAAAAAAAACAAATCAAAACCACCTTCTTCCAACACTGTGTTTGTACAGTAGGGCCACGTGAACTGCCGGGTTTGGAAAAACTGCCAGGCAGGTTATTATTAAGAAGAGGAAATTCTTTCCTGGGAATGAATTTGGAAGCAGTGAGAGCTCTCCTGCTGGTTTGCAGTAACCCGGGACCCCTCAAGGTCTTCAGCAGAACCTCCAGTATGGAGGCACCAAAAGCGTTTGTTGTCCACCACAACTTGTGGCAACGCTTAACCCAAAGATGTTAGAGGCCTGGTTTTGTGTCTATGACAATCTTTGGTGGCAATACCTCAATCATTTAACAGCCCGCTTTCAAAGCTCTTGCCTTTGTACCATCAATTGTGGAGCTCCGGCTTTTAAAGTCTCGGTTCTTCCACCACGGGTTTCCCTAAGTTCTCCCCATCAATCCAGTCTGAGCTCCTATCAATGTGGATGCTGATACTTCCACTCTTTTTGGAGAGGAATGGGGTCCTCAGTTTTGTTTGCCCATATCGAAATTTAAATTCTTCATCTATCTTTCTGTGCTTGCAGAGTGTTTTATTTAGGGGACCAACAGAAAAACAGCCCCAAGAACACAAAACATAAGAGCTGATAAGAATATAAGAACATAACATTTGTATAATAAGTTTTATCTGGAAAATTTCTGCATACCAGGTTATATTTTCATTTTCTGGACACAGCAGTAATTATCAGTAATGCTATTTTAAACGTATTTAGCTCCTCTGTACTCAATGGCACTCCAAGGAGACTACGAGAGTTCATTTCCCTGGGAAGGAGCCAGGCAGCGGTCTCATTTACAGACTGACCATTGGGGAGAAGGATGCTAAAGGCATCGCTCTGTGGCAAAAGGGCTCACAAAATGTTTACATTAGTGGAGGTCTTCATAGGAAAGAAGATTTTAGGTAATAAATTGATTATGTGGCGTTGCTCTGAAATTTCAAAATTATACAGTGTGTTTCTCTTCGTGTCTTTCTGAGGTTCCTCAGGAGACTGCAGGAGATGAAGGAGAACCTAAGATATGGTCTGGTTTTTGCTTCAACTGCTGCAGGGCTGCTCTGCAACAACCTTCAGTGAGCCCATGTAAGTGTCCAATATCCACAAATGGCCTCGAACAGAGCTCACTTTGACTCTCATCCAACTCTGAATTCCTCCAAAGGCTGCCTGCATTTACTGACTACAACTACATTTTGAGCCATGTTTGCATTCTTCAGTGGTGGCTTCAAGTCAGCCTGTGTCTTGCTCAGACACCAGCGCAGGGAAAGCCGCATAAATCTATGTTCTATCTTTATTTGGGCTGATAGGCTTCACCATCTTGATGAAATGCAGGGTGAGCACAGAATTTCTACAAATATTTTCCCACCTAACAGCATCCAATGTGGCCTCAAAACACGCCCAAGAGCTCCTGAATCCACAACAACCTTTCTGAGACTTTTCTATCCCTTACCGTTACTCCTAAAGACCGCTACTATACAGCAGAATCATCTCTTCCCATCTTAGAGTCACAGAATGATAGACTACTTTGGGTTGGAAGGGACCTTAAAGCCCATCCAGTTCCAACTCCCTGCCATGGGCAGGGACACCTCCCACTGGCTCAGGCTGCCCAAGGCCCATCCAACCTGGCCTGGAACACCTCCAGGGATGGGGCAGCCACAGCTTCCCTGGGCAACCTGGGCCAGTGTCTCACCACCCTCATGGTGAAGAAATTCTTCCTTATATCTAGTCCAATGAGATACTACTCATACAGTTACAGAACTCCTTTGTACCATCAATTCTTCACTATTTACCCCTCCAAGCACCGTTGAGCAATTATTTCATAACATTTTCACCATAGGTTTTGCATAAAACCAGCAGTTGTTTACCAGCAGACGGGCTCTTAGATAACTAAAATGTAGATCAGTGAAAAGGATGAGAGAATAAAGACAGGAAAACTGTCCAAAACGCACCAATATGATTCATGGATTCTTCATAGCAAAACTAGGGCCACTAGAGGAAGCAGGCATGAAAAAAGCGTATCTTACGGTCTTTGCTTTACATGGAGCTTGACTAGCAAAGATGCACCAAACCTTAGAAAACGAGACAGTCAGGTTGAACCTTCTGGGCTCCAAAAACTTGAGCTGAAATTGAGTTATGACTTTTGCATGTCTCAAAAATTCAGATGTCAGGACAACAGGACACAGGTCTAACAGCCTGCTTTCCAACTCTGCTTGCAGGCATGTCCCTCTAAGAATATGTGCCTTAGCTAATAGCCACAAAAAAAACTATCATCTAGGAGAAGACAGTCTTCCTACAACCTCTTCTGAACCAGCGGGGTCCTCATATTGTAAAGATTTCACTTTTAGAAGTACCTCTGTCTCTAAGAGGACAAATACATGGTTGAAGAAGCACCTCTGAAGCCATGCTGAAAGTCTGAATGCCAACTGAAGTTCCAGAAATTACTATTTTTGCTTAGATGCATTAAAAATATCTGCTTAGCGTGCTTCAGAAGAACCTTCTTCAAGAAAAAAACGGAGGGGCTCTTTATCAGGGAAGGCAAGGAGAGAACAAGGGGGAAGGGTTTGAAGCTGAAAGAGAGGAGATTGAGATTAGATACCAGGAAGCAAAGTTTTCCTCTGAGGGTGAGGAGGCCCTGGCACAGGTCATCCAAAGAAGTGATGGCTGCTCCATCCCTGGAGATGTTCAAGGCCAGATTGGATGGGGTTTTGAGCAACCTGATCCAGTGAGACATGTCCCTGCCCAGGGCAGGGGGGTGAAACTGGATGGGCTTTGAGGTCCCTTCCAACCCAAACCATTATATGGTTCTATGATTATCTCATTCACAAAAGACTAGTACAGAGCAACACAAAGCAAGTCGGAGGAGGTAACACAGTCCTGGTTTTAAGATTGAGCAGATATACTAACATGCTTTTAAAACTCTTAATTTCTTGGGGTTTCTCTAATTTGCAAAGTGCTGTATCTCAAAATGTAAAGAAAAGATAGCATTATAGTACATAAAGAAACACACAAGATACAAAAGTAGAACTGCTTCACTAGTCAGCATTGGTACTCTTTATAAAGTTGTTTAAATAAAAATAAGTCTTTTAAATTCATTAGAACTACCCTTTGCAAAGCTGCTCTGGAAAACTCATCTTTTATACATACACTCTGCTTTCCTTGTCTAGCGCATATAAATTACATATCTTCTGGTTAACATATTATTCAGTCTGGAATGATTACACATCACAGAGATGCCTAATAAGCTCATTTTTAAACTCCACGGATCTAAAAGAAGATCCCAAGGCATGTTTTGTGAATATAGAATGGCATCAGCTGACAAATATATGGCACAGTCCATATTATTGTGGTTGCAACCAAGAACCACATCAATCAACGTCATGGGCTGGGTTTTGCATTATTCAAGTCAACAGGACTTCAGAAAGAAAGTAAGAGCATGTTCTGCAATTGTGAGAATCCACTATGAAGATAGAAGAGAATTATCCACATAATACCATAAAGAAAACACAGAATATCAGCATCACTGCATTTTATCAGCATCACTGCATTTTATCAGCATCACTGCATTTTCCTAGATGACTCCATAAGCTATTAAAAATCACACAGCTCTTATGAGAAGCAACAATAAACAGAAATACTTGGATTTACAACTAAAAGTAACAAAGGGCAGAACTGACAAAGAAATATTTTCAGTTACCATAACCATATTGTTTTAGACTTGCATCAGACAAAAGCTATTTCAACAGGAAAACCTGTCTTAGCCAACAGCTGGAAAACTCATAGCCTGATTCTGGAAGGAAAGGAGACTTATTACTTTTTACAGATGTCTCCATTCCCATCATCCAAAAGAAGCTAAAGCTATGAACGGAGAGATGGGCCCCATCTGAAATCTGGCTTTCACATCCTCCCAGGGCTGCGCATGCTCACAGCTCCGGCATCGACACAGCCCACGCGACCATACGTAACGGTCACAGACAGCCCAACACCGCGTGCAGCATCCTCAAACTGCGCTCTCAATTTGGTCTTGGGTCAGCGTCCCTTCCTGCAGCAGAACTCCAGACTCCTCTGCTATCGGAGGGGCTGGATCATAGAATCATAGAATAGTTTGGGTTGGAAGGGACCTTAAAGCCCATCCAGTTCCACCCCCTGCCATGGGCAGGGACACCTCCCACTGGCTCAGGCTGCCCAAGGCCCATCCAACCTGGCCTGGAACACCTCCAGGGATGGGGCAGCCACAGCTTCCCTGGGCAACCTGGGCCAGGGCCTCCCCACCCTCATGGGGAAGAATTTCCTCCTCATGTCCAGTCTAAATCTGCCCCTCTCCAGTTTATCCCCATTGCCCCTCGTCCTATCCCCACAAGCCTTTGTGAACAGCCCCTCTCCAGCTTTCCTGTAGCCCCTTCAGGTACTGGAAGGTGACTCTAAGGTCTCCTAGGAGCCTTCTCTTCTCCAGGCTGAACACCCCCAACTCTCTCAGCCTGTCCTTGAATGGGAGGTGCTCCAGCCCTCTGATCATCTTTGTAGCCTCCTCTGAACTCGTTCCAACAGCTCCACCTCCTTCTTATGTTGAGGATTCCAGAACTGGACACGATCCTCCAGATGAGGTCTCATAGGAGAGGAATAAAGGGGCAGAATCTCCTCCCTTGCCCTGCTGGCCACACTTCTTTGGATACAGCCCAGGATACGGTTGGTCTTCTGCCGACACACTGCCGGCTCGTGTCGAGCTTCTCATCAACCAGCACCAAGTCCTTCTCTGCAGTACTTCATCTTCTCTAAATCTGCTGTCTTGCAGAGAGCAACAATAAACCCCAGCCAGTGTTCCTCTACCCCGTTCAGTCCCAGGAGCCTGCAAGACCCCAGCTGGTGGGTGTAATTTTAGTCTGTATTCACAAAACTAACACCTGCCAGAGCCAAGCGTTATGGAAAGAGCCCTGCAACTGTTCAGTTGACCACACTTCCTGCTGCCTAAACATTTAAGCACGCTACAGAGAAGACATGTAGTGAGATCAAGAACTAACAAACCACAAGCTCTTACTCAACATTACCATGTAGTATTTTTCACTCCTACCAACACATTGGGTTTGTATGTTTGTTTACGTTAGTTACTCCCTTGTATCCCAGCACGGTATTGGGTTTAGATATCCCCTTTCTGGTACTGGATGTGCTCAGCAGCTTCATGGGGTTTTTTTCCATGCATAAGGGAAGCCGGTGACAAATTCAGATCAGGGCTTTCCATCTTCATTCACTTCTAACTCAACTTCTTCCTCCAACAAATTGCAGTGCCACTTGTCAGTGGACTGCCTCACTTTCTCACTTGTCACCACTACTTGGCCACAGCTCCCATGGGATCATCACAAACACATCAAGCCCCAAATGCTCAGCCTCTGAGCATTTGAGCTCAGCCCAAATGCTCAGCTTCTTCTACAGAAGCTTCTTTTGTCACCAATCCTGGGTGTGTTTCACAGCAAATACGGCTCAATTTTGTTCCAAGTACTCTTTCTCCCCTTGGGTTTGGTGGGACATCACTTGAAACCATCTCACTGCTGGGCCCTCCTCCTCTCAGCTAAAAGCAGTTGAAGGTCAAGGGCAGAAGGAAGAGACTGAAGCTGTGGTAGAGAATAGTGAACCACATATAACAACGTGGCGACCTTTCTTCCAGAGCTTCTGAGGAAACCCCATAATGAGAACAACTGAACTGCTGTGCTAATCCCCACGGTCCCCCCAGTGGGGCAGCAATTGCGTACCATGAAACGGAGCATGCACACTACAACCACTCCCCAAGTAAAGCACCTACCACCTAATTACACACCAAATATTTATCTCAAAAGGAATGGGAGAAACAGGAGCCGAATCCTAATACTGCCCCAAAAAAATGCAGTGTGGCCAACGTAGCAGATTGATGAAGTATCACACATGCAGAAGCAAGGCTAGATTGGGATTCAAGCTTTCAAGATGCTTTGATTTTGGCGAGAGGTGCAGCCCCCAAATCATCGGGATTGTTAGCTTAGCTAAGTTGATGGCGGATCTTATGGTGCTTTTGGAGGAGGAAAGATCATAGGATCACAGAATGGTTTGGGTTGGAAGGGACCTTAAAACCTATCCAGCTCTGACCCCCTGCCATGGGCAGGGACACCTCCCACTGGATCAGGCTGCCCAAGGCCCATCCAACCTGGAAATGGCCAACTCTGCTCAGCCAACTCTCCACAGCGAGGGTGAGGGTTAGGTTTAGGGTTACGATTAGGGTTGGGGTTAGAGTTAGGGTTAAGACTAGGCTTAAGGCCCAAGGCCCATCCAACCTGGCCTTGAACACCTCCAGGGATGGGGCAGCCACAGCTTCCCTGGGCAACCTGGGCCAGTGACCAGAGTGAATAAGTGCTTCCTTATACCAAGCCTAAACCTGCCCCTCTCCAGCTGATACCCATACCCCTCTCCAGTTTATACCCATATATAGCAGGGACTTGATTGATACTTCAGGCAAGTAAATGCCACCCCAAGGATCTAGATCTTGTCTCTGTGCCCACTACAAACTGTAAAGCTGGACAAAATCTACGTTGCTTATGGGAGAAACTCCCAGGTGCCTCCTGCCTCCTTCTTTTTCATGATTTACAGAAGTGCTGAGCAACCCCAGACGCAACTGGACACAGCGAGAGCCCTGCTGGACATCTGGGGAAAGAATTAAAATAACCAGTTCCCTGAAAAATGCAGCCCTGGGTTTGTCAAGCCCCAAGTTAATAGCCCTAACTCCTCGTGTATGAAACGAAATCACCACCCATCACAGTATCTCAGTGGGAAGATCAGCTGAACGGTTGTCTGCACAGCACGTTGGAGCTTGGCAGGTGTGCAGGAAATCTCAAAAAGCGAAAAAAAAACCCACCTCAAACAACAAATCTGGAGCTTCCCACTGAATGAAGCCAGCAGAAAAAAAATACCCCTAAAAGCTGGCTTTGCACTCTAGTCTCCCTCAAGCATCAGAGGTGAGTTTGGGGCTTCAGATCCGTGGACCTTTCCAGCTAACGAGGTAAGTTTAAGCAGTAGAAAGTTGTGTTTGTTTTGTGGCATTGCCTCTGTCGACAGGGGGAACAGCTGTGGGTTTCGCAGTTATTCGCTCAACTGCACAGAGGGCAACTGTGGAACAATGGGGTTTACTTTAGCAGGTAAACACCAGCAGCAGTTAGAAACCCTTCTCCATCTCCTCTGGTTTCCCTTATTCCTTATTTTTTAGATTAATTCTCCCCCCCCCCCCAAAAAAAAAAAACAAAACCAAACCCCAGTTCATCCATTTCAGCTGCAGTTTTCTCAAAAATGGAATTTAAGGCAGGCGCTCAGCATGGAAACTTCAAGTCTGAACAGCTGAAGACTGGCAAAGCCTCATTTGCAACCGAAAACAGTGGAAAGCGTCTGGCAGACTAAGTTACAGAACGCTGTTGCTTTACAGAATATGCCAAGAGCAAAAAAGCCTTTTTTTTTCCCCCCACTTTGCACAGACCCTGCCATTAAATCTTTGCCTCGGGATGAAAAAAAGCTTGCCTTTCCTCTAGCCTGGCCACTACAATATGGGGAATATCAAGTGGAAGCATGCAACCATCCTGCAAATCACATTAAATAAAAGCAAGCCAGTCTTTAGACAACGCTCATCTAAGATATTTAAGGTCCCCAAAGGTGCTTCAAGAATCAGGTTTCCAGTTAATCAACACCACGACAAAGCTCTGCAGAGAATCACAGCACAAACAGCAACTGTGGTCTCGTGCAGAGGAAGGACGACATCACGCAGAGCTTTACAAATTGCTTCCTCGGATCACAGATGAGAGGGGCTGAGGCTGAAAGAACAGAGAGGAGCGAGATGGATGCTGAGGGGTGGGACGGTGGGGGCATCTCTTGTAAATCGGAAGCAACGATACCTGTTTATCTCTGCAAAGACTAAGAGAAAGCTCCTTGGCAGGCAGCAAGTTTCCAGACACAGCACATGATTTCAGCTGGAATCCCAAGCACACAGAACTAAAAACCAGTAGTAAACCCAGGAAGGTTTTATCCCAGTGAATGAGTGACTCCAGGCAGTGAGTTAGGAATCTTTAGAAATGGTATGCACGGACAGAGCGGGCTTTCGAGCTCCACAAAACCAGCAGCTACCTTGACCTAGGGAAAATGAAGCCACCTGGGATTTCCCATGATGGTTTGTAATATAAAGAAGGTGTCGGTCTCTTTGCTCAAGCAATAGGTGATAGGACGAGAGGGAATGACCTCAGGTTGTGCCAGGGGGAGGCTCAGATTGGACATTAGGAAAAATTTCTTCCCTGAAAGGGTTCTTCGGCACTGGCAGATGCTGCTCAGGAAGGTGGTGGAGTCCCCATCCCTGGAGGTGTTGAACAGACGGGTGGATGAAGTGCTTAGGGATGTGGTTCAGTAGTGGGCAGGTACGGTTGGAGCGCATGATCTCAAAGGTCTTTTCCAACCTAGTGATTCTCTGATTTTCCCTTAAGGTTTGCTGTGAAAGTATTTAGTGATGGCGAGTGCTTAAAGATCCAGCTGGTGCCCACCAAGGGTCACAGCTGTTAACTCTGCCTGGCTGGGGACACATCTGCACGGAGCAGCGGGATCCGTCGCAGAGCACAGACCCTGCGCTGGGGAGGGGCACAGGCGGCCTCTCCTAAGTCCTGGCACACCCTGGTCCCGTACCTTGGTTTCTCCAGACTTCTGCTTTAGCTTTGTGTGTTCCGCCTGCTTAAACAGTAAACAGCCAGGAACGAGGATTGACGTTACACTGTTTGTACCACGAATGCCCTCTGCGAGGGCCAACACGTCCCCTGCACAGGAATCAACGTGCAGTTTAGGAGCAGATGCCCTTTTCTGCACACTGCCTGTTGGGATGCACGAGAGCTGCGGTCAAAACACGCAGTGCCCTTCGAAGCACAATGCAGAACAAACCTGGAGAAAACAGCAGCATTTTGGGGAGCTATGAACTGGTTGTCTCACACCATTACCAGTGACCTACTTGCAAGTCTTTCAGCACAGGAAGGACATGGATCTGTTGGAGCGAGTCCAGAGGAGGCCATGGAGATGATCCGAGGGCTGGAGCACCTCCTGTATGAGGACAGGCTGAGAGGGTTGGGGTTGTTCAGCCTGGAGAAGAGAAGGCTCCAAGGAGACTTCAAAGCAGCTTCCAGCGCTGAAAGGGAAAAGCTGAGGAGGGGCTCTTGGAAGGAGTGTAGGGACAGGATCAGAGAGAATGGTTTCTTAGCCTGAAAGAGGGGAGTTTTAGACAAGATCTTAGGAAGAAATGCTTTGCTGTGAGGGTGGGGAGGCTCTTGCCCAGATTGCCAAGGGAAGTCTCAGCTGCCTCACCCTTGGAGGGGTTCAAGGCCAGGTTGGGTGGGGCTTGGAACAACCTGATCCAGTGGGAGGTGTACCTGCCCATGGCAGGGACTGGATCTGGATGGGCTTTCAGGTCCCTTCCAGTTCAAACCATTCCATGATTCTACGCGTGCTTCCTGGAAACATCCTCGCATTGGTGGACTTCTGCAGTCCTTCATCTATTTGCACAGGTTGCCCACTTGATGCAAAAATTTTACTGGGCTATCTGCACAGCCTTGGCACGGTCTGTGGCAGTCTCGACTGACTGCACACTGTCCCAGCCTAAAGGTTTGCCAGCACCCTCTGTGATCCCAGAGCATGACCACACACCTGCAACACACCTGCTGGTCAGGCTTCTTTTGATGTGGACCACGACGCTGGTGGCCTTCTGCGCTGCAGGCACACATTCTTGGCTCAGGTTGAACTTCTCATCAAGCAGCAACCCAAAGTCCTTCTCTGCAGGGCTGCTCTCAATCACATCATCTCTCATCCTGTACTGAACCCATGGATTGCTGCCCTCAAGGTCTAGGACCTTGCACGTGGCCTTGTTGAACCTCATGAGGTTCGTATCTACCAGCCCCCATTGCCGTGCTCTGCTGTGGTGGTGCCTACCCCTCTTCGCATTGCGCCTGCCACAGCTTCCACACAAAACTACCAGAGGGACCCTTGGCTGGTCTGGCACCCGGACTGCACAAAACCACCGAGCGTGCCAGCCACGACAAAAGCCTCCGTGGCATCTGCACACTCCTCGGGGACCACACTGCCCAGGGCAAGGCAGAACAACGGGCTTAGACTCAAGTTCACCACATACAACATCAACCAGCTACTTTTAATAACTATTTTTGGATTAAAAAATTTCCTTAGAAAATAAATTAATGACACTACTCCTTATGTCACTGATTTCCTAGAAGAATTTCAACCATACACAAAAAAATCTACATATTTTTGAAAACTATATTGCTTTTAACTTTTTAATCACAAGGCAGAACCCAAAAGTCAGCCTCCCCTTTGTTCTCTGCTTCCTGATATTGTAGCTAAAGCATCAAACCTAGTTCTAAAACCAGACAATAACTAAATAATAAGTTGGGCAGCACTACAATAGCCTGATATATAGGTTCAAAGCTTTATTACCATTGAAAGTGGAAGAGCAACTGTTCGTGTCTGATGTGTTAACCAATATCACAGAAGCAGGACGATTAAAGGCTTGTGATTTCAAAATGTTAACGCATAAGTAAATACCCGGAGAAACCAATTCACCAAAACCTCAACTGACACACATCGAGTTAAGCATAGAATCTGCACCAAACTTTCTCTTATATATAAAACTACTAAAAAAAAATACTGGTTTAAGTCTTCAGAAAACCCAACCTGGTGAACCCTTTCTTCACACAAGTTTGACCCCCTTCCAGAAGCTTTAATCTTGCTGTCACCTAAGAGTGGGCCTCATTTCATCACCATCCGTTAACTGCAAAAGCAACTAAAGTGCTTGCATGAGTGTTCAAAAACTTAAAGAACAATTCAAAGCAGCTACAAGCGCTAAGAGAACAGCACACTTATTGTATGCCATGGAAAAAGGGATAGAAAGAAATGCTGCTGTGCTTTAAAAGCAGCCGGGACCACATTGCTGACAAATACTACCCTGCCCCATCCAGACACTGGCTTTTCAGCCGCTGCTGCCCAAAGGCATCAACAATAAAGCTGCTTTCATCCTCTCCAAACTCGCTCTTTTCCTCTCTTTAATATCAATAAAATTTCTATCAGATGGAAAGACTGTCTAATAATTTGTGGCCAGGCTGTACTAATTAAAGAACTTAGGAAGAAATGTTCTCCTGTGAGGGTGAGGAGGCCCAGGTTGCCCAGAGCGGTGGTGGCTGCCCCATCCTTGAACGTGTTCAAGGCCATGTTAGATGGGGCTTGGAGCAACTTGATCCAGTGGGAGGTGTCCCTGACTATGGCAGGGGGTGTGCTTTAAGGTCCCTTCCAACCCAAACTACTGATTTCTGGGTTCATGAAAGCCTCAAGCCATTTACAGAAGGTAAATGGGATGTGACCACAGACAATCCTTATATTGACAAGTTGAAGAACAAAATCTTCGATTAGGGGAACTCTTGACCATGCCTGTTGCAAGGCAACGTGCCTGTAGACTCCAAAAATTGCTCACAGTACTTTTAAAAGAAGTTAATAAATGGGACCGTGAGCAATGGAAAGCAAATAGAGAAGACTGCTTCCAAAATTTTGATCTCCCAAAGCTTAAATCTGGAAGTTACCAAGCACAGTAAATTCTCTTCACATTGGGTGGCGAACACCTTTCCCATCAATCACGTGCCTGGACGCCTTTTCTGTGTATTCAGCCTAAAGCTAATATGCCTGGTCCCCTGAATTAAAGAATATAAGAACCACAGAGAAGTTGCTTCTCCTTTCCAACACGGACAGGCACTATTTATTAAAACTATGGGATGAAAATCTGCCACTGGCTCCAACAGCAACATTTTCTGAGTACTAAGGCTTCCCAGAGAGCCAGTAAAGCCAAAAGGATTTTTATTCCAAAATCTCATTTCTTAAGGTCCTCAAAATCTTGGACATTTAGCGAGGTGGATATAATCAGAGAATAGAAACTCATATCCATATTGAAATTTGAATTCCCTACGCACTTCCCTTCGTATTTTCATTCCATAGTTATTAATGCCTGTTTGGATTGGACTAGGTAGTACTTGCTAAGTGCTCACCTGCAACCATGAATTCTGGGTTCAATACGTGTTTGTAAAAGAAAATATTACTCTGTCTCTTCCTTTGAGTTTGGGAAGCACAGAAAACTATTGGCTTTTACCATAAACCTCAGAACTTGAGATGAAAAGCACCCTCCCAGAGCCACAAAGTAGGTGCTGCAGAGCCCAGAGAAACCTCGCACTCCTGCTCTAAGTGACACTACAGCCACGTTCACCTGCAGAAAAGGAAAGAGAGAGGATTTCTGAACCACAGCAGGACACAGCTTGGAAGGGACCGCGAGGGAAGGCAGTAAGTACAGCCAGATTTTGTACAGAACTCCGTTATCCTTGCAGTTATACACCAAATTAAAACCAGAAGGACTATGTGACACTTTAAAGCAGAAAATCCAGTCTGCAGCCTGAGTGCCTGTCCAAAAAAAGGCCGACTTTTCCGCAGCGAATTCCAAGTGACTCTTCCAACCTCCTGCACCCCTACTTGTGGCTATCCCTACTTTTGCTGGTGAGAACTGACCTCTTGGGCTCTTCTCCTGCGAGTCGGTGGGACCTATCTCCATAAAACCATGGTATTTGTTCTCACCGTTTCCTGTAAAGCTGGTGACCAATTTCCTCACCTTGTCATTCAATTCAAGTGTAAACCAGGCTCCTCTTCAGTCTTTAAAACCTGACAGAATACGAGGAGCGCATCTGTTTTTTCTACGCATGTTGCATCTTGTAGGGACACATATGAAGTGTTTTATCCTCGTGCAAAAAAAAAACCAAACCCATCTTAATTAGTACCATACTGAAAATTCACAGGCAAAACAAATGACTAGAAAGAAATTTCTTACAGACGTTAAGTAACAGCTTTCACTGTTAAATGAGAAGAAGAATGGCTGGAAGATCTGCTTGGAAAATAGTCCTGAAAAGCAAGGAAACCCGCAGGGCGCATGGCTGGGTACCACAAGGGTCACAGCAGCATCGCTGCATCCCTCTGCCAGGCTGTGAAAAGAGGTGGAAAAGAAGGGAGGGAAGGAAGAAAAGCTGCATTTAAACTAACAAATCAAAAGCAAATGGCTATGAAGGCTCATCCTCTGGACAGCTTTAGGTTTATAGCAGTGAGTAGACTGGCTACGGTGAAGCACACCGAGCACCAGCATTCAGAGAAGTTCAGGGGTTCGTATGCTAAACTCTTCTGAAGATGTACCTGTTGAAATTACCAGTGCTTGGTGCTTGAAAGCTCTCCACCTCTCCAAATTAGAGAAAAATCAATCCCCAGCAAAGCACAGATGACAGAGCAGTGCTTGGTCCTCTCCTGCCTCTGCCGAGACTGCAGAAATGGAAAATCACTGAAGACCCTCAGGGCCATTTCTCCCTGCTGGAAGATCCGCTTCCTCAACTCTCTTTCTAATATTAGGGACCCAACGCAAAAACCGTCTATCGGCAGGTCTGACGTCTCTGGCACAGTCTCTACGAAGCTGTTTGAACACGCACTTTCATCTTTTTCCCAAATCTCATGATTACATCCCGAGTCCGTAACACCACCATCACCCTACGCCACTCCCTGTTGGGTGTAACATTCATTAAACCCCAGACAAACACCTCCCAGCACAGGTTTAGCCCATGCCTCATCAAACCAAAAGCATGAATTCTTTTAATAAGCTCTTTTCACATGACCGCCTCCCCGTCTCCCAATCGTTCCTGCCACTTCTCAAACTCTGTTTCACTCGCAGCCCGAATAATTCCCATGCAGTCCCACCAAAACCCTACAAAGAAGGATCATCTTATACACAAGTGCTTCCTGCTTATTTTTTTCTAAAGAGCTCAGTCCAAAACTTAGAGGAATTGCTATAAAAATTTCTTTTCAGAGGGCTTTAAATAATTTCATTGCTTATAGTGCGTGTGAGGATTTAAAATATCTTAAGGATCTTAAATAAATGGAAAAAAAATATTTTTCCATAGGTACAGTTCAAAAAACAAGTTCGTGCTACACAGAACAGAAGACACCTTTGATACTCCTAAGGTTTCAAGACCAGCAATGCTGCAGCGCATGTGGTCTGGCTTTCTGCCCCCATCCTTGCTGGCACTATATATTTCCCCTAAATATCTTCTGCTCTCCCCTAAATATCCTCCACTGCTGGTTCATTCCTTCCCCAGCCGACATGAGCTGTCCCCAGGGCTCGCAGGAGTCCCTGCTGACTCTCCTTTTTCACATTATTTTACTACGGCATTAATTTCCTTCAGGTAGGAGTACGGAAAATCAAGTCTTGACATTTTATTCACAATATCAGACCACAACAATGACCAATTTTCATTAATTTCTACTTGAAAAAGACAAAAGATTCTGTGGTGGCTTGTGAAATGTTAGCTTCACGCTATATATATACACACATAAATATAGTTTCTTGATTTTCCGAGTATAAAAACTGTTTTGCAAAACATTCCCATCCCTCAATCAGCCTTTAGGCAACTTGGGAAGTATCTGTCCCAGATTTGGAGTTCACAAGGACAATCCCTGTCCTTGCCACTTCAAACATAGCCTCACACACATCATACTGCATAGATCCCTTGAAAAATTACACGTTGGCATCATAGATTCTCTTCTTTGGCATTATTTACTACAAGAAACACACACTACCATGTCAGTAATTCTGTCTGTCAGGTACGGGTCAAGGTTTTGCCCTGTGTCCAAGTCTACATAACTCTCAACGACGTGCAGTTTGGTTGGTTCAACACGAGCGCTTCTTCCTTCAGAGCACACAAGTTTGTTTAGGTGGAAATCAGAGCTTTGCATTCAGTAACTGAGACTTCGCAGAGGATAACCTTCATGTTTTTCTCCAGAATTCATTTCTCTGACTGCTCTGGCGAAGCTCGCATTTATCCACCAGCGGGGAACAAGCCGCACAGAGCACAGCGTCTCGCAGGCTCTACCTCGGGGTGCTCATGCTGAGTGCCATGTTCTCACTACTTCATACAGACACCTACACATACGGTTTTACTTACTTTTTTTACATAACTTTACATAACACATTATTTCGAACCTTGCTTCACTGTCCTCTCATCCCCCAAACAATGCAAACAGACTTCTGGAAGTTGGGAAACCTGTGGATTCAGACATATATCCACTGTATCGGTTTATTGCTGAAAACCGCACACACCCCATTAGCCCCCAGAACCTCCTTTCCACTCCTTATATTGTATTTTGTATTTTCCATTCCTTATATTGTATCCCAGAAAGCCAACCGTGTCCTGGGCTGCATCCAAAGCAGCGTGGCCAGCAGGGCGAGGGAGGGGATTCTGCCCCTCTGTTCCTCTCTTAGGAGACCTCATCTGGAGGACTGTGTCCAGTTCTGGAATCCTCAACAGAAGAAGGAGATGGAGCTGTTGGAACAGGTCCAGAGGAGACTATAAGGATGATCTGAGGGCTGGAACACCTCCCATACGAGGACAGGCTGAGAGAGTTGGGGTTGTTCAGCCTGGAGAAGAGAAGGCTCCCAGAAGACCTTAAAGCAACCTTCCAGGACCTGAAGGGGCTACAGGAAAGCTGGAGAGGGACTATTGATAAAGGCTTGGAGTGACAGGATGAGGGGCAATGGGGATAAACTGAGAGGGGCAGATTTAGACTGGACAGAAGGAGGAATTTCTTCACCATGAGAGTGGTGAGGCTCTGGGCAAGCTGTGGCTGCCCCACCCCTGGAGGTGTTCCAGGCCAGGTTGGATGGGCCTTGGGCAGCCTGAGCCAGTGGGAGGTGTCCCTGCCCATGGCAGGGGGCTGGAACTGGATGATCTTTTAGGTCCCTTCCAACCCAAACTATTCTACCATTCTATTCTGGCTTAAACACTGCCTAAATAAACTACGAGGCTTTACAACAGAGGAACACGGCTTCAGACAAATTAAATCACCATTACAGCAGCAAGAAATTAAATTACACCATCATATCCCACACAATTTTGGACACCCACCCCCTTGCAGGGAGCAGCCGACACAGTGCAGAGCTGCCGTGCCTCCCAAGGAGCGGTCCCTGCTGCAGGCAAGCGTGGCAAGAACCAGCGCGAAGGATGCCAACGTTCAACCAGAGCAAGCTTCTGCTGCCAAAGCAAAGAGAGACGGGCACGAGCCACCAGCCAGGCTGTGGGAAGGGAGATGCAAAAATGCAGTGCCGAAACCAGGACGCAGAAACTGCAAGTATGAATGTGTTTACCGAAACGTCACTCGGGAGGGAGCACTAGAGATAATCTAGACCAAACCCTCCCTTGAAGTAATACTCAGGATTTCCCGTCTTGAGGGTAGTGATATTTGGGGTAATATGAGGGAGCATCACAAAACGCGCCAAGTTTGGAGAACGTGGCTGGCTGTAGTCTCCAAATTAGACATGAGAGGCAGCACCCTCAAGTCTTCTGATTCACCACCTCCCTCACCGGCACCATCCCTTTCAAGCATCATGGATTGACAGGTCTACTGCCAAAAACCTAGTATCTCCCTGTCCTTTTTACCAAAGAACCCTCCTCTGCATCAGCTCTGGAAGAAGAAAAAAAACCCCACAGCTCCCAGCCCCCCAGTAAAACCCACCTACACTTTACAAAGCCAGCTAAAAAAAAAGTGCTGCCTTATCAATCTATAAAAATCAGCGATTCCGCCCGCTTCCTCTTCGAAGGAGGAGAGCTCACCCCAGCACTCACTCTGGAAACATGTCAGATCAAGACAGAGAAGACAGATAAGCAAGGTCTGAATCTTACAGACTCCAGCCTCAATATGAGCTATAGGTTCGGCAAGGCGGATAGACCACACTCTATCTCGGTTTAAGATGCTCTTCTCAATTCTTTTGCCTTCCTGGAAGTACTAATTTAGGGGCAGCCTCCATATAAAGTGGTTCATTAATTATTTTTCAAAGCAAGGCTTTTTAGCAGGGGATCCTCACTTACAGCCAGACCAGCAAACTTGAGCTGGGGGATAAGCACAGGGCTCTCACGTCTTTTCTCACAAGGATTTCGCTTTATCGCTTGCCTCTGCCAAGATGTGATAAGCAAATAGGAGAGGTGTCTGAAGAGCCTCTCGGTTCCCAGCAAGGCAAACGCACCCTCTGAGTGGCAGAGAACAGTCTCAGCTCCATCCAGCCTGGTTTCACATGTGCCTAAACACACAGGGAGTTCCCAACTCTCTGACGTTAGTTCCCTGTTCTAATCCTAGATGATGTCCAGGGCAAAGACCTGCACCGCTTCCTTTTGCACAGCTATGAAGAAGTTACGAAGCTGCCGGAATCTCCACGTTTTTCTCTACAGCAATTGGACATCAGCTTTTTTTTCAGGCACTCACAACTGCCCTCACTCAGTCAGCAACCACACAACTTGAAATGCTGAACTGTGGAAACACAATTCTGGCCAGGAGCGTAAGGAAAATCCAAATCCAGGGGGATTACATCCTCGTGGCTCCGATGGGATGTGAAACTACCCTCAACAGGGCAAGAGAAAAAGAGGATACAGAGGGAACACCGTGGAAAAGTCTCTGCATGTGAGACCTTGCCAACTGCTTTTTGGGTGAAAGCCATTTAATAGTTGGATGTCTTTCCCACTATGGGAGGTTCTTGAAAGATCCTGATGGTGGGGGGAGAGCAGGATCTGCCCCTATGGGAGCAGGACAGTGTCCCTGTGGTGTAGGGAGAGCAGAACATCTTTCCCTGTGGGAGCAGAGCCATGTCTCCAGGGTGCAGGGAGAGCAGGATCTGCCCCGTGGGAGCAGGACAGTGTCCCAGTGGTGCAGGGAGAGCAGAACATCTTTCCCTGTGGGAGCAGAGCCATGTCTCCAGGGTGCAGGGAGAGCAGGATCTGCCCCGTGGGAGCAGGACAGTGTCCCAGTGGTGCAGGGAGAGCAGAACATCTTTCCCTGTGGGAGCAGAGCCATGTCTCCAGGGTGCAAGGAGAGCAGGATCTGCCCCTGTGGGAGCAGGATCGTGTCCTGATGGTGCAGACAGAGCAGGACTGTGTCCCAAGGGTGCAGGGAGAGGGGAGCAGGACCTGTTCCAGTGGGAGTGGGGCTATGATTTCAAAGGAGTCTTAAGAGAGAAGCGGCTCAACACTTGCACTCCCTCTACACCACAAAAAAAACCCCAAAGCAACAGAAGGAAAGAACAGGCTCAGCTGCGGCACCACCCAGGAGTCACCCCATGGCCTGAATCATCAGCGCTGAGTTTCTACTGGAAGGTGTCCCTGCCCATCGCAGGGGGTTGGAACGAGATGGGCTTTAATGTCCCTTCCAGCCCGGACCATTCTGTGATTCTAGGATTCATCTCCCAGTCCACAGCAGCAAGGACCCTCCCGGGCTTTGGATGCCGCACACAGCACGTACTATGGAGCAGGACTTGCTTTTCACGTGCAAAACTTGATTTCACTTGTAAACCTCCAGCCTTAAAATTTGCTTTGTAAATACTTTACCTGCCACCTTACGGATAAGAAATGAAGGCAGACAGGCAAAAGCAAATACATTCCATGTTTTAACTACTCATATAACAAAAATACCCCCCAAAAGAAAGACTTATGCTCTCTTCTTCACCAGTTTGAGTAATACGCATACATTTAAAGCACCTCCCTCTCCCTTGTTTTCTCTCTCCGGCCACTTTAATGGGATAAATGATTATTCTTGCACACGTTTGAGCTGTCAACCCAAACACCTGCCTGACAGTTCTTTAGAGGAGCTCCCACAGGGACAGCTCGAACTCTTCTTGTACCCCGGGGACACAGCTCTGCTCCCACAGGGACAGATCCTGCTCTCCTCTCCCTGCACCCTCGGGACACAGTCCTGCTGTCCCTGCACCATCAGGACGTGATCCTGCTCTCACAGGGATGGATCCTGCTCTCGCTGCACCCTGGAGGCATGGCTCTGCTCCCATAGGAAAAGATGCTCTCCCTTCCCCGCACCCTTGGGGTGCTCCCATAGGGAGATCCCACTCTCCTTTTCCAGCACCAACAGGACACAGTCCCACAGTGACAGTCCTGCTCTCCTCTCCCTGCACTCACAGGACACAGTCCACTGTCCTCACACCCTCGGAACATGATCCTGCTCTCCCTACACCCTGGGGACGGATCCTGCTCTCCCAGCACCATCGGGGGACAGTGCTGCTCCCACAGGGCCAGATCCTGCTCTGCTTTTGATGCACTATTGGGACATGGTCCTACTCCCCAAGGAATAGATCCCGCTCTCCTCTCCTCGCCTCCTGGGGACATGGTCCTGCTCCCCAAGGGACAGATCCTGCTCTCCCCACACCCCAGGGACATGGCTCTGCTCCCATAGGGAAAGATGCTCTCCTCTCCCCGCACCCTGGGGACATAGTCCTGTTCCCACGGGGACAGATCCTGCTCTCCCAGCACCATCGGGACACAGCCCTGCTCCCACAGGGACAGATCCTGCTCTCCTTTTGCAGCACCGTGGGGAGGCAGTCCTGCTCCCAGCCTCTCCCTAAACCATCAGGACATGGGACTGCTCCCAAAGGGACAGATCCTGCTCTCCTCTCCCTAAACCATCCAGGACATGGGACTGCTCCCAAAGAGACAGATCCTGCTCTCCTCTCCCTAAACCATCCAGGACATGGGACTGCTCCCAAAGAGACAGATCCTGCTCTCCTCTCCCTAAACCATCAGGACATAGGACTGCTCCCACGGGGACAGATCCTGCTCTCCTCTCCCTAAACCATCAGGACATGGGACTGCTCCCAAAGGGACAGATCCTGCTCTCCTTTTCCTGCAGGAACAGGACACGGTCTCAGCCCCACCGGGACAGATCGTGCTCTCCCCGCACCCTGGGGACGCGATCCATAGGGAAAGATGCTCTCGTCTCCCCACACCCTCGGGCCACAGCCCTGCTCCCCCGGGCACAGATCCCGCTCTCCTCTGCCTGCACGCCTGCAACACGGTCCCACTCCCCCGGGGACAGCCCCCGGTGTCCCGTCCCCCGTTTCCCCCGGGGGGCCGCCTCGCCCGCAGAGCCCACCTCGGATGTAGGCGCACTTGCTCTCGTCCAGCGCGCTGGAGGCAGAGCCGCCCATGCTGCCGGCAGCGCCGCGGGACCCGCCGCGCCCGCGAACGCACGGCGAGGACACGCCCCCGGTCCGGGCCACGCCCCCGGCCACGCCCGCTACAGGGCTCCGCGTCGGCCACGCCTCTCCCAATCAGAGCACGCCCCCTTCCCAATATAATGGTATATGGTGGCCACGCCCCCCCTCCGCCCGGGCCACGCCCGCCCCCCCGCTTGTCTCCCGCCTTCCAGCCGTGCCCGGGAGCGGAGCGGGAGGTGGGCTCCCCGCCATCACAGCGCTGCTGCCCCTCCTCTCACCCAGAGCCATTTGGTTACAAAAGACCTTTGAGAAAATATGGAGTCAACCATACCTGTCCGCTACTAAACCACATCCCTGAGCACCTCCATCTACCCGTCTTCTAAAGGCCTCCAGGGACAGGGAATCCACCACCCCTCCGGGCAGCCTCTGCCAATGCTCCACCACTTCTTTGGCAAAGAAATTTTTTGTAATATCCAAGTTGGAGAAGACCTTTGCCATCATATAGGCCAACCATAAACCCAACTCTACCACAGAGCCCTGTCTGGACACACATGGCTTTTAATGCCCCCCAGGAATGGGGACTCCACCCCTGCCCTGGGCAGCCTCTGCCAGGGCCCGACAACCCTTTCCATGAAGTAATATTTCCCAATATCCAATCTAACTCTCCCCTTGGCACAACTTGAGGCTGCTCCCTCTCATCCTATCACTTGCTACTCAGGAGAAGAGCCCAGCGCCCACCTCGCTACAATCTCCCTTCAGGGAGTTGCAGACAGGGATGAGGTCTCCCCTCAGCCTCCTTCTCTCCAGGCTGAACAGCCTCAGGTCCCTCAGCCGTCACTCACAAGCCTTGTTTTCCAGCCCCTTCCCCAGCTCTGCTCCCCTTCTGTAGACGTTCTCCAGCCCCTCAACGTCCTTCTTTGAGTGAGAGTCCCAAAGCTGAACCGAGATTTTGAGGTGTGGCCTCACCAGCACTGAGTCCGGGGGGACAATCCCTTCCCTGCTCCTGTGGACCACACCATGGCTCATCCAAGCCAGGACACTGCTGGCCTTCTTGGCCACCGCTGGCTCAGGTTGGGCCACTGTTGACCAGAACCCCCAGGTCCTTTTCCATCAGGCAGCTTTCCAGCCACATTTCCCCACTTTACAATGCCAGGGTGAACAGAAAACCTACACAGAAAACCTAAAACACAGATCAACTCAGTAAAAAAATCCCCCAATGATCAAACCAACTTCCTAAAACACATGTGAGCACCAGCCTGCAGATCCTCAGCACAGCACCATAAGACAGCATAGAACAGCTCCCTGAACTCCCAGCCTCTCAGGAAGAATTCCAGTGAGGTTTTATACCGTATGTGAGTTTCTACAGCATTTTCTGCTGGTTTTATGATGCTAATTCAGCCGGCTGGTGACGGGCAGCGTGCCATACGCTGTTGTGCCTCACATGCACAAGTGTGGCTCTCGTGAGGTGCAATGAATATGGATTGTGCCATGCTGGAGAGTCACAGTGACAGAGAGTTATGTATTTTAGACTTAAATACTTCTCACTGAGCGTGTGCACATCTGTCACCCGCTGTGAAATCACTTTAACATAGTTTTGCTTACGTGGACTGTGTGTTAAGTAGGTTTAACACTTCATCACTCGGTTGATCACAGGATGATAACTAGATGAGGGCAGTGATTCTGCCTCTCTATCCCTCTCTTGGGAGGCCTCATCTGGAGGACTGTGTCCAGCTCTTGAATCCTCAACAGAAGAAGAAGAAGATGGAGCTGTTGGAACAGGTCAAGGAGGCTACAAGGATGATCTGAGGGCTGGAGCACCTCTCATTCAAGGACACGCTGAGAGAGTTGGGATTGTTCAGCCTGGAGAAGAGAAGGCTCTGAGGAGGCCTTAGAGCGACCTTCCATTGCCTGAAGGGGCTGCAAGAAATCTGGGGAGGGACTGTTCACAAAGGCTTGTGGGGATAGGATGAGAGGCAATGGGTATAAACTGGAGAGGGGCAGATTTAGACCGGACACACAAAGGAATTTCTTTACCATGAGAGTGATGTTGCCCTGAAACAGATTGCCCAGGGAAGTTGTGGCTGCCCCATCCCTGGAGGTGTTCCAGGCCATGTTGGATGGACCTTGGGCAGCCTGATCCAGGGGGAGGTTTCCCTGCCCATGGCCGGGGGTTGGAACTGGGTGATCTTTAAGGTCCCTTCCAACCCAAACTATTCTAGCATTCTATGCTTAAAAATTTTCAGGTTAAATCTTAGGATTTTTTAAACCAACAATAAACTTGACGAGATTTGAAATTTTGAAGACAGCATGTAATATAAAGTTCAGTGTTCTGCTATACAGCCTTTTCCCTCAAGAAACCTGGCTGAAGGCAACTTCCATACTGGCTTTTGCTCTCAGGGCATGTGCTGGTCACACCAAAGCATAATGGAGCGATAGTGTAACTGCCCTGAGGAGACCAGGCTCATCCAGAGCATCACTGAAAGCAGCCTTTCATGAGCCTCTAGCTGAGAATATAATACTGAATCAACAGCAATTCCAGGGGTCAAATGTGTCTCAGACACTATCATCAACGTATTGGGTTTCTAAGCTCTGCTTGAGAGCTTTGCACTCTATCACAGAAAGGTGGATGCTCGGTTTGCTCACTGCACATCTTCAAACTGGGTGAGCAGATGAGGATGAGGAAATGCTGTTTACTGTTATGCATTTTAAAGGCGTTCGCTCAGAGAAGAATTTGGCCTCCACTGAGTGCAACATATCTTTTATCAAATGCATTTGAGAAGCCTTTTATAGCGTACAGTCACATGTAATTTGCAAGTCAGCTCCAGGAATCTGGAGAGATAAACTATGGAAAATTCATGAGCCGTAAACTGGATTGCTGTTCTCTCTCGTCATTTAGCAGATGAAAATATGCCAAATCCCCGAAGCTTTATACCCAAGAACAGATGTCAATGTGTATACGGAATGGGAAACCTCCCTGCCTAAGTACAGCTAGGGTAAAAACAAAATGAGAACTGAACAGTTTTTTTAATTACAACATTTTATACTTCGGCAATACCTGATCTCCAAGATCCCCAAGCATTTCACAAATGCTAGTTAATTAAAGACTGTAATTTTCCTCTTAAGATAGGGAAATGCTGTGTTTTAATGGCAAAGTTGCTATCTCTTTAAGATGCTCAAGATACAATGAGAAATGTGAGCAGAGACAGGAACAGATATAAATGATTCTATTTCTATACTGCTTAATTACAGAGCCATCCTTCTCTAAGATAAGAAATTGCCCATGTCTTTAATCTGATGTAACGTACCCACACTGTGGCTATCAATGATAAAGTAGTAAAACTAAAATACCACCAGAGACACAAAATATTTTTCTACTCTTTCTCCTATGAAATCTTGATTTTTGCACTTTTTTCCCTATACTCTTCTCAAAAGTTCCTCATCTAAACACCAGTTTAGTAGCATTTTTAAAGGGCAACATGATGGAGGTCTTTTCCATGGAACAAATGAATTCACGAGTGAACAGGAGCGGGGAAAAATCTCCTCCCCATCAAAGGAATGAAGGGATGGGGCAGCCACAGCTTCCCTGGGCAATCTGGGCCAGGGCCTCACCACTCTCATGGTGAAGAAATTCCTCCTTCTGTCTAGCCTAAATCTGCCCCTCTCCAGTTTATCCCTATCTCCCCCTCATAGTGTCACCACAAGCCTTTATGAACAGCCCCTCCCCAGCTTTCTTGGAGCCCTTTCAGGTACTGGAAGGTCGCTCTAAGATCTCCTCTGAGCCTTCTCTTCTCCAGACTGAACAGCCCCAACTCTCTCAGCCTGTCCTCATATGGGAGGTGCTCCAGCCCTCGCATCATCCTTATAGTCTCCTCTGGACCCGTTCCAACAGCTCCATCTCCTTCTTATGTTGAGGATTCCAGAACCGGACATAATCATCCAGATGAGGTCTCCCAAGAGAGGGATAGAGGGGCAGAATCCCCTTCCTCCCTGCTGGCTACGCTGCTTTGGATGCAGCCCAGGACACTGTTGGTTTCTGGGCTGTGAGTGCATGTTGCCGCCTCATGTCGAGCTTCTCATCAACCAGCACCCCAAATCCTTCTCTGTCAGTAAAACACACAGCCTTCGCATGACCACAAGGCTGACAGACTGCAGATGTGCCATCAGAAGGACTGATAAAACCTTTGCCAGGTTGTTGGCTGCCTCTCCTGTGCGTAATTGTGAATAAGAAATGCCAAGGACCCAGTTGCTTTGATGCACTGTGTAACAGCGCCTGACTGCACCCTTGGCTTTAGAGGGAACCACAGGATTCATGCTCTGTGTCCTCTCCCACGATCTTCCTTGTTGCCTCAAACACAGTGTTAGCAAACAATCATTTTAAGTGTATGAAGTTCATTGGGAGATAAATGTAATTATCTAAAACTACTTATAAGATTCGTGCAGAGGAAAGTAGCTGTTTTCAGACCGCTGACTTCTGTAAAGAGGATCACAAGGTGCTGTTGACAGAGACAACTGCAAATATAATAAACCCATCCCGAATAAATAATAATTATCTACTGCTAGAGGAAGCTGTCAATTGACATCTGAAAGCTAACACCAGGATGCAGGAAATAGTACTGGGAAGACGTTTCAGAAGATAAAAGCGGTCCTTCTCTCAGGACAGGCTGTTGGTTGAAATATATCCTGAATCTCTTCTGTTCATTAAAATATATTCCAAATCCCTTCCATTTAAGTAACACAGAAAAATGTTATTCTTATGAGTTGTTTTCAAAAGGTTAGAAGGAGGTCTCAAAAATATAGCTGGGAAAGATATTCTAAAAGAATCGCAACTGTGCTGGCCAGAGAGCCAAAAATAATATTTTTATAAAGTAACCTTAAAAAAAAGTTAGAGTTGGTGGTGTTTCAGCTACTACCCAAATTCTGAGAGACAGGCAAGCAGCACTGGAAACCCATGGACAGAAGAATAGATTCTTAATCACAGAACATCCCAGGTTGGAAGGGACTCAAAAGATGATCTGGGCCAACCTTCTGTGAGAAAGGCAGCCTGGATGGTGTTATCTAGCACCCTGCGCAATCACATCTTGAAAACCTCCAGTGATGGAGACTCTACTGCATCCCTGGGGAGGTTGCTCCAGTGAATCATGGAATGGTTTGGGTTGGAAGGGACCTTGAAGATCACCCAGTTCCACCCCCTTGCCATGGGCAGGGACACCTCCCACTGGCTCAGGCTGCCCAAGGCCCATCCAACCTGGCCTGGAACCCCTCCAGGGATGGGGCAGCCACAGCTTCCCTGGGCAACCTGGACCAGAGCCTTACTGGAAAAAATTGTCTTTCTTATATCAAGACAAAATGGAAAGGCATGATATGGGGACAGTATATGAAGTGCTGCTGTGTTCTAGAAAATAGAGAAAAATGGTGTTTGTGGTAACATTAAAAGAAAGAAAGAAGATAAAACTCATCATTTTTGCAACTTCAGAAAGCATAGATGACAGTCTGAACTACTCATGAAGGAGTAAAAGCAAGGCAAAGTTATGTTTCCTTAGCTGACAGTGCACAGCCTAATGCAGGAGGAGGCTTTCCTGCCTTCCTTACACTCCTTATTTGCTTCCTAATTATGTTTTCTTGCCATTCAGCAAGTAAACAGCACTTATTTGAGTACTCCTAGAATACCAGCACTCATAAAATAAATTAACGCTCATCATTTTCCCCTGCTTGGTTGCAAATCATTCATTTGAACGATTTCAGAGTTGAATCTACTTCACAATCTTTTTGAAACATTTAAGCAATGAAATGTTCTCACAAGGCATTAATGGTGACGTGTCAGAGCTCAGTGGTTTTTCTACTCGCATTTAGTAAGGACAACACCTAGTCCACAGTGAGACTCAGTATTGTTACAAACCTAGAGCTTCCAGCTTTGGGATCCAAACAGCACACATCTTGTTCCTCAAAACCATGTACTTTTTAATGGAAAGGTAGAATATCTGAGGTAAAAACTCCTCTTAATTGTCAAAGAGTGAGGCAGGGTCACAAAAACTGCACTGTAAATGTAGGTTGGAAGGTTCTCTCTCTTTTAACACCCGGGATTCTTGAGTGGGAGGATTTAAGCAGCTTTAACAATGCTAGATAAGTAAAATATACTGAATAGCATTGCTTCTCAAAAATTAGGAGAATGGCACAGTGCTGTTGGGTTGCACTTGAGACAAGGAATGGTTTGCTCTTCCATATCCGTAAGGACCTTTCAGTCTATCTCAGGCTCCCAGTTTACACGGAGCACAAAAAAACCCCCCTTGTAAACACATTCTAAGCAACTTATACATACACCTTATAAACACACAAGCTCTTCGTACTTAGGGCACATTACCAACTTGGATGTTCAGGCTGCTTTTAAAGAACCAACTCTACAATTGATTTATTACAAATAAACAGATTCCTTTAACCACAGCTCTAGGCAGCAGGTGTAAAAGAGGAAAAACACTCTGTGCACCACAAGTACTTAAATATAAGAATCCTCTGAAACCAGAAATCCCACAGAAACAAAAGACTATGCTTTGCCTTACCTTACTTTTGAAACAATTTACCACAGTCCCTGTGGTGAAAAGTTTCCCTAGTCTTCTCTCCTTTCCCTCCTGCTTCTACTGCAGAAGTGCTCTTGGCCCTCTCACCTTTCATGCCAGGAACCTAACGAGAACATCAGTTTCACCTGCTTTATTTTTGACGTCATCCTTGTGACTCTTGGAAGTTGGAGTCTGATTTTGGAAGGCTGGAGGAGCAGTGCTGGGTCTAGAAGAACAGGAAAAGAAAGAGGTGCAGCAAACCCAAAACAAATGGGAATCAATCAGGAGGAAACTGCTTGTCGAACTAAGGACATTCGGGAAAGGAATGAAGACTCTGAATAGCATTGTGAAAGTTAGAATCTTTAAGATGTGGTTCTTGATTTAATTTCCTATAAATTAAGGACTCCTGGAGCTGAGAATCACCTCCAGCTGTTTCATACTCCATTTGCCTGTCCCAGTGGCCAAGTAATTACATGGATTTATATATGTGTAAATTAAAATAAATTATGTTGAAATTTTCTTGTTTACTAAATAGACAAGTAATATTTGGTAAATTCCAACACCTTTTCCTTCTCTGCTTAGTCACTAGGTTATCAAATCTGTTAAATGACAAAACTAGAGGTGATCATTTCTGCTCAGCTGCCATTAGAGGCTATATTTTAATTAGTTAGGACAGTCTTGTCAAAGCAGTTAACATACAGACCTGTGCAAATTGTTGAAGTCAGCTTCCTCATTGTCAAACCAGACATGTTGATTTGTTCCCTCACCTTGAAATAGAAGTGGTGTGTAGAACAAGTCAATAAAAGCACAGTTGACTGTGCTTTCTTCTGCCTGGTGCTCACAAGGCTCCAGCAGAAGAAACAAGAGGGCACAGCTCAATCTATATCAATCAGCAGAAAACCCAGGGTGAAAATCCACCTGCTAGAGATCCAAAAGGTTCTTTAGCACCTCAAAGGGGCAGCCCCAGCTGCTTGAGAAGGCAAAAAGAAAAACCTTCATAAGTGGTGGAAAGGGGTTTATAGGGTGGGATTTGTAGGAGGCAGTGTTAAAGGCTTTCAGGGTTTGGTTGAGATGACCTTTAAAGATCCCTTCCAACCCAAACTCCTCTATGATTCAGCTTGGGGATTCAGAGGAAGGTTGAAGGCATCCCACTGTCTTTCAACAGACTTCGGTGAGGCAAGACACCAAAATCTATAAATTAGACCTGTTGCTTCTTCTTTGCAATTCAGCAAATTGTAGTGTGACTCTACTTAACGGAGTGAGAAATTCTGTTCCCATTTGATTAACAAAGGTGTGACCACAATTTTCTTCCCAAGTGAGCTGATGTCCATGTATTATCAACTATCCCTCAAAAGTACAGCAGGCACAGTCAGCAGAACCGGAATGATCCTGCAGACATGATTTATGAAGGAGAAAACTAAATCCCCACAACATCTGGATTTGCTTCTTCTGGGCACAGATGGTTTTAGTTGCTTTTTATTCCAAGTATATTCATTAAGACTAAGCACAGGGCTTAAACGCAGCCTTCCTGTTCCAAGTCTCCATTTTCCATGGAGAAGCTTCTCATTGGGAGCCTATCCAAGAAGGCATATGTAGGGATTGAAATGGGATTTGCTAAACCATCTTGCACGGAATGGGCTGTGAGAGTTCAAAAGGAGTTACACAAAGGAAAGCTGAATAGTTTGGGGTTTTGGTATTTTTTTTCCCTCTCCTTCAGAAATGATTGTCTCTTCTGCTTTGTTTTCTTTTTATATTATAAAAGCCTTAGCACTCCTGGGTTTTAACTTACAGTAAATGGATCCCAAACTGTTTACAGGTTTTTCTGTTCATTAAGTTGAGATGCTCAGAGCAGAAGTTCATCCACCCAAGCTGAACTTCTGACATGGGAAAGCCAGGCAGCGATAAGCCTTCACAACAAAGGGCATAATGTGCTAATCGTGTCAGAGGGTGAGGTACCTGCTGATCCCTGTAATCCTGTCAGCCTCATGCTCTGCTCCAGCTCATCTGCGGTCACACAAGAATTTGCCCAGACAAGAGGATGTTGCCTGCTCCATGGCACTGGCATATCCAGTGGGCGGTTCCTTGTTCCAGTGCACACTGCATCGTGAAACGTTTGTTAATGATGCAGAATCTGCCCCAGCGATGCTGGCTGGTATAGAGATTGCAACCAGCATCGTAGGGTAAGTAGGAAACAAGAATCTTAGCAATGAATTGTTACCAAGATTATTTAAGTGGTACTATCTGGACACAGAGTTTTTCGTTGTCCTCTAGAAGAGCAAATATAATTACCTGGTGTATGTCTTACCTCTGCACTGGGTTTCATACAATCATAGAATAGCTTGGGTTGGAAGGGACCTCAAAGCCCATCCAGTCCCAACTCCCCTGCCCTGGGCAGGGACACCTCCCACTGGCTCAGGCTGCCCAAGGCCCATCCAACCTGACCTGAACACCTCCAGGGATGGGGCAGCCACAACTTCCCTGGGCAACCTGGGCCAGGGCCTCCTCACCCTCACAGTGAAGAAATTCCTCCTTATGTCCAGTCTAAATCTGCCCCTCTCCACTTTACACATTCTCTTACGCTTATTGTGTTGCTCTTCTAGTTGTTAATGTGGGTACCAAGTGATCTGCTTTTATAGCTTGGATTCTCTCCAGGTAGCATCTTAACAGCAGCATCTTGTGAAAATTGGGTATGTCTGTCTGGAGTAAAATGGGTGGCATTAGCTTGGCTTTACCATACATTCTTCTGTGCCAACTAACACTAAAAAAAAAAAAAAATTGTTTAAAAAGAGAGAAAAGTAAACTCCTGCATTATTGTCGTGCAACTCGTATCCACATGTCAAGTGCCTGGCCAAGCTAGCTGTGGCGGTTACAGCTCTTAAAATGGTTAACACTTATTTGTATAACACCAAACCCCCTGGTTTGCTGCAGAAGCAGTGCAAAACACAGTCTCAACCTATAGAAATGAGAAAGTATCTCCTTTTGTTCTGACTTAGGCTTTTTTTTATATAAAAGCGATCTACTTAGAATTGATAAACTCTATCAAATCGCCAGTAAGTCTGGTTTTTTTTCAAATCAATTTAAATGTCAGTGTTTATTTGGCTGTTATGATAAAGCGTAATGCTCAGTTTCAAAACTACTTGCTGTTTTCTATACATCACAGCAAGTATACCTGGTTTGCTGTACTGTATTGAATATCCTGGTGTATTTCATGCATTAAAGCAGCTCTCTGCAAGAAAAAAACCAGATAATTTTATTACTTTTTTTGATGATATTTAGCAGAAACCTATTTTCTCCTGGTTGTCTACACAGTTCACCTTCAAAAGATTGGTTCTGACCCCAGTTGTTTGCAATAATGTCTGTAAGTGAAATGCAACTATTGCTTTTCTTTCCTTTTCCCTTTCATAATAAAGTTAGTATTTCCGTAGGCACTGGGATCCTCATTTGCCTGACCTGAGAGAAAATAACAACATTCTTCTGTTATCCCAACTTTGAAACATGATGATTAGAAGTATTATTATAGATCACGGAAAAATCAAGGCTGGAAGGGATTTCTGGAGACCATCTGGTCCAACCTTCTGCTGGAAGCGGAGCCCTCGAGTTAGGTTATCCAGGGCTCTCTCAAGCCAAGTCTTGAATATTTCCAGTGAGGGTAATTCTACCATTTCCCTGGCAACTTATTCCAATGTTTAATTGTTCTCACTATCATAATCTAGACAGAGTTTCTCCTTGAAGCAGCTCTTTGTATTATCCTTAATGTGTTTTCCCTTGATGTGTTCAGATAAGCAAATTAGCGCTTGCCTGGCTAAATAACCAACAGAAGAAACAGCAGTTTCTTGTTTTATTTCTGATGTCATACTGGAGATGTAGTAACTCAACTATCTGAAGGCTCCCTTTGCACAGCCTGCCTAAGCACTGGGCAGAATTGGGTGGTCTTTAATTACTCTGTCAAGAACCGGAGAACCATGGAATATGGAAGCGAGCAGGAGGTTGAAATTGAGGGCATTTAATGTTCTACAGCAGCCACCTTCCTCATTTTAAAAAGGAGTTTTTTAGGGGCTTTACCTACACAGTATAATGGAATTGTAAAGGTCCCAGCCACTGCCTGAAGGCCTGCATTCAAACCTCATTTTGTGTGCATACATCACTGCTCTAGACTGAAAGCAGTATGCAAAACCACCCTTGTGCACCTGCCAACAATCACCTGGGACGTGGCACACTGCCCGGGAGAAAATTGTGTGAGATTTTAGACTCTAGTCTCCTACAGCTGAAAAAAAAAGGACGATAAAAATGTTTAGATTACACAATAAGCATGCATAATGGTTTGGCTCAGGTTCCTTTCTCTCTCCACGAATACTTGAAAGAATAACAAGAGGAAATACTAAAAAGAACCAACGATCTAAACAAATGTTGTGAGGTCAAACTCTTGCTGGCTCCTCCTTCCTTCTCTTTATCGCTGCTAGCCACTCGGCTGTTGGCTCCCAGCTGAAGGGATTGGTTGCATTGTTAGTCCCCAGACAAAAACAATCATCAACTAAAAAAGATTCGGTGGGTGCCCTGTGATATCTTGAGCTGTTCCAGAGTTTTGCCTTGTGCCAAATGAAAATCCTCTGAAAACAAATCAAAATAAACTAAAGTTCATGAACATGAAGTACCAGCCTTAACTCTGGTCACCATCGATGGTAGTTATCCTAGAATGAGTCGCACAAATGACAGCTACATCTGCTGGTTTTGAATGTCTCTGCAAGGGATGGTGAGGAAAAGGGCTGTATTAGCTTGGCAGGACTGTGACAGCAGCTACTGGGGACGCAGCGGAGGAGGAAAGATGTGAAGGTGAGTTATGAGTTATGCAGAAGGAGAAAAGTATGAATATGTGAATGTAAAGATAGCCCAGTGAAAGCTTTGCTTCAAATGGCAACCGGTACAAATAGGAAAGGACTGCAGAAGTCCCCCGAGTGTGAGGATGTTTCCAGGAAGAACACATAGAATCATGGAATGGTTCAATCAATCTCCCCTCTTTCAGCTCAAAGCCATTCCCCCTCATCCTGTCCCTGCGCTCCCTAATCAAAAGCCCCTCCCCAGCTTTTCCCTTTCAGCACTGGAAGCTGCTCTAAGGTCTGCTTGGAACCTTCTCTTCTCCAGGCTGAACATCCCCAACCCTCTCAGCCTGTCCTCATACAGGAGGTGCTCCAGCCCTCGGATCATCTCCATGGCCTCCTCTGGACTCGCTCCAACAGATCCATGTCCTTCCTGTGCTGAAGGACTTGCAAGTAGGTCACTGGTAATGGTGTGAGACAACCAGTTCATAGCTCCCCAAAATGCTGCTGTTTTCTCCAGGTTTGTTCTGCATTGTGCTTCGAAGGGCACTGTGTGTTTTGACCGCAGTTCTTGTGCATCCCAACAGGCAGTGTGCAGAAAAGGGCATCTGCTCCCCAGCGTCACAGGAAAACATTTCTTCCTGATATCTCATCTCAATCTCCACTCTTTCAGCTTAATGCTTACTGCATAAGGGTAGGGTAAGTGCGCTTCACACTTCAGGTGCCTGGTTTGCCATTGCAGAAGGAGTCAGGAGACCCTGTCTGACAGCGCTCCAGTGCTCTGTTTCCAGAATGTTTCTGCTATTGGGGAAGCTCAGGCACCTTGTACTGCTACAGCCCTGAAAATAAACAGGGAAGAAGTTGGAACCTAGTTGCATGTTGCCTAGTTCATTATTCTGGGAGCATAAACACTCAAAACTGTTCTAACATAATGTAAGTGGATTTTCTAGTTTAAGAAGGAACTGGTTCGCTGCAGGGCTTGGTATCTCAGGGCTGGGAGTGAAACACCAGTCTGACACCATAAAAATAAAGGAAGCTATACAGTTCCCACTGGGTTTGCTCTCATGCATCTAATCACAAAGAGGCGATGAAGATTCTGCTTTTGACTGATCAAAGGCTGGAGCTCCAGGCATGAATGACAGGAATTGGATTTTTGGTCTTTATTCATATATCCTGACTGTTGCAATGAATGCTGAATGCACTAGCTAGCAAAATCATGGATGCCCAGTTGTTCACTCTAACTCTCTGAGGTTATCCAAATTGTAACCTCAACCAGAACTTTAAAGTAGCTGTTCTCTTCCTATTGTGTTCTGACACCCTCCCACCAGAAGTTACTCCTTGCTATCTGGCGCCCTCTCCTGCACTTTCCCTTGTGCAGGCTGTCCTGGTTGTGGAGCATCTCGCACAGCATCCTCCTCTTCTTTTCTTTCAGTATCAAAGTCCCTTCTGACCCAGCAAACTTTACCTCCCTGGTTTTGAGATACTTAGGTTGTGGTCACTCCTTGCAATCTGAGAGGCTCCCAGGCAACCTTAGTTTTGTTAATGAAGAGTTATCAGGCAATATGTTTTTTTTACAAAGCAAAACTCCTCCTAGCATCCTCAGCTTACCATGGTCCAGCTGTCTGCTGGTCATCGCTAGTTTATTGTCAATGTACCCCTGCCCATGGCAGGGGGGTTGGAACCGGATGATCTTTAAGGTCCTTTCCAACTCAAACTATTCTAGGATTCTATGAATATCATCACTACCACAAAATGCACTGAATGGGTGTTTGTCTTTACCTCCTCAACATAACCTTTCAACCTCTTCTACCTTTCCCCTCACAGAGTTCAGCTGAAGTCAAAACAAATCCATCTGAGTCTCACTGCCTCCTCACCACCATCGTACCACCTTCAGCCTTCTTGCTGCTCTGCCTCTGGAGAAAAGGAGCAATAACTACATAGCAGCAATTGTCTAAGAAGCGGTCTGAGTTCATGTCTCTGTTCCAAAGCTACGTGCTTTGCATGGAGGGTCCATTGTATCTGCAGCAGGGGGACTCCAGAGAGGTGTGACTTGACCTCTGGCTCCTGACGGCAGGTTCTCAGGTCACACCACTGAGGTTATAGCAACCTGAAACAGCAGCTCTGAGACAGAAAATTTGCCCTGCGTACGGGTCCTCTTCCTCTGGTGTGAGAATGAACCCACATCTTTATCTAGCAATGAAAATCTACGGTCCTGACTCCCACAAAAGACAAGGAACGGGGCACAAAACCTGAGGATTTTAAGAACTCATGAAAGAGGAAACAATACAGGGCTAGCACTTAATCACCACATTCCTACATCCTCCTCTTGCGAGTTGATTGCCAAACCACTTTCTCTTCCATTTCCTTCCTCCCTGTTGTCTTTTTTACACTCCATCAAGTTGTTCACGCTGCTTCCTCATCCCCCTGCTCTGTGTCCCAAGACTTCTCACATCATATTTTCTGAGTTTATCATCAAAAAGCTGCGAGAAACTAAGAAGAGGAGAATTTCTGTCCTAGAGAACAACACAGAGAATGCTGTGGCTTTTGGCTAATGCTCTGCTGCAGCGTTTACTGTGTTTGATCCATACACTTTACTGGCAGGTTGGGGGTGAGAAGTAGGTGCCCGTTTTCAGGAACTGGCCATTCATTTTCTGTAGTCACCTTTGAAAAATCCTTCTGCAGAGTGGCCTGTTTGATTATTCTCTATCTACACAATACCACTGTGAATTATTTCACAAGAAAGTACATTAAAAACTTGTTTTCAGCTGCTTTGTGAGTACTTTATAGTTTCACTGTCCAAGAACTCTGCGTAACTGACTTCTTCAGACACAGATTTTACTTTTCTGTAGATTCCTGGTCCAGTAGTAAGTGACAGGATGAAGCCTCCTGATGCTCAGTATATAAACCAGAGGAGTCAGCTGGAGACTGGGGTTCGCTGCTCAGGAACAGGCTGGGCATCAGTTGCTGGGTGGTGAAGAATTGCACTATGCGTTATTCACTTTGTATATTCTATTATTATTATTACTACTACTATTTTTCTCTTCCTTTGCTATTCTATTGAACTGTCTTTATCTCAGCCCATGAGATTTACCTTTTTCTTTCTGATTCTCCTCCCCATCCCACGGAGGGAAGGAGTTAGAGAGCAGCTGCATGGAACTTATTTGCAGGCTAGAGCTAAACCACGACAAAAATGCATTACCACTCCCAAATAAATTAGAGCTTAGGTCTACGTGCCCCAAATTCAAGGGCTGTCCAGATTATAGCAGCAGAACTGTTTCTAAGTTAAACAACTCCTAATGTTTATGAGAAATGAGCTGTGCTATGAAGAAGTGAACAGAATTCATGTGGTAAGTCACAAGCTGACTTGGAACAAGAATACAGTTGGCAGATACCTATTTTTCACAACTTCTTGAGGTTGTTGCTTAAGTTCAAATAATGGAAAAAAACAGAGGAGTTAAAAGAAAACCTCTGTGACTTATATTTGACACACAGAGCTCAGGGACAAGCTTGCAAAATTTAACCAGCCTCTGAAAAGCATAGCAAAATCATTGCGTGAGCTTCTCTGCTTATGGAAATCAGCCCACACTTATTGATATGGTTGTGTGGGGAATCGCATGCAAGGTAAGCCTATGCCATGAGAAACCCTTCAAAATAAGGTATAAGGAGTGGGAAGGTGTGGTCATTCATGCGCTATAATTGACGCTTAAGCTGGGGATGACTAAAATTCTATTCTGACTTTTTTTCCCTCTCTCCTCTTTGCGTGCTTCTGTCTTTATCTTCCACTGTCTATTTAACTATACTTTTCTTCTATATGCTTCTAAAATACCCTTGGCCAAGACATTCTCATACTTATTTCTTTCTTGTGTGCTCTTCAGTGCAATATAAACCTTCAACAGCTTCAGCAAAAGTGCTCTTGGTTGGGCCATCCGCTCTAACTAATAATTGCAGAAAAAAAAGCTCTATACCTGCAGAAAAAATAACTGCGGGGAAAAAAATATATATGATTGAATCTGTTTCATGCAGCTGCAATGACAAATGCAACTAGATTTTTTTGTACCCACCTTTAAAGAGATCTTTGCGGGTGCTGTCAAGACAAAGTACTTTGTTCTATTATTGTCCAACATGGAAAAACTCCGCAAGAGGGCACCAGATTGTTATCTGAAATATTCAGGCAGCTATTGTTTGTCATAAAGCTGTTCTGTGCACGTAATTAGAGATCAATAGCTGTATTAACCGACTACAAGGTAGGTCTTCAAGACAGAAACATGCGGTGGCAAGTTCACTGTTCCCTGCTACGCTCAGTGTAAATTTTGTTGCTTTGGTTTCAGATCAAGGAATTGGACTCGATGATCCTTGCAGGTCCCTTTCAACTCAGGATATTCATAGAATCATAGAATCAAAGAATCATAGACTAGTTTGGGTAGGAAGGGACCTTAAAGATCATCCAGTTCCACCCCCTGCCATGGGCAGGGACACCTCCCACTGGCTCAGGCTGCCCAAGGCCCATCCAACCTGGCCTGGAACCCCTCCAGGGATGGGGCAGCCACAGCTTCCCTGGGCAACCTGGGCCAGGGCCTCACCACCCTCAGCGTGAAGAAATTCTTCCTTATGTCTAGATATTCTGTGATTCTGTAATCCCAAGGAGAGATTGTATACAGGTATTGCTTCTACCTGCGAACATATCTGATCTTACTGCCTTGCTGTCTTGTGGAACACACCTAAAATATTGCCTACAGCTCTAAGATGAGCACAGTGACTGTTACATTGGTTTTCCAGGGCACAGCATAATTTTTGCCCACAAAGAAAAAGTTCATCGATGCAACAGGCAGCTTTATTATGGGCTAGTCTGTAGAGCTTTTCCCCAAAGGCTATCAGCTCCTGTGCTTCAAAGGCTTTTGACTTTCTCTTTGCAACATGTGTATAGTTGTTTAAAAGAAATAGTTCAAAACACTGTGTACAGAATTTTTGCTTGGGAAATTCAATAGGTGTTGATCACACTTGTTTCCTTACTGCAGAGAGGAGGACCTTACAAACACGTCTGCTGTATCACAAATCAAAAATGTAAAAATAGTTTTATCATGTCCCTGTTTCTGTTCAAAACCTCTGCTAAGCACTGGAGCTGAAGCATTTTGTGTTCTTCTTTCATAGAATCATTGAATCATGGGATGGTTTGGGTTGGAAGGGACAGCAAAGCCCATCCAGTCCCACCCCTGCCATGGGCAGGGACACCTCCCACTGGATCAGGGGCTCCAAGCCCCATCCAACCTGGCCTGGAACCCCTCCAGGGATGGGGCAGCCACCACTGCTCTGGGCAACCTGGGCCAGGGCCTCCCCACCCTCACAGGAGAATATTTCTCTCTAAGATCTCATCTCAGTCTCCCCTCTTTCAGGTCAAAACCATTCCCCTCATCCTATCCCTGCACTCCCTGATCACGAGCCCCTCCCCAGCTTAGATCCTTCTGAAAATAGTGCAAAATCTCCCTAACTATTCTTCAGGAAACAAGAAGGTAAAAAGCAAACTAAAAAAATTATCTCTTTCCCTTCAATCCAGTTATTATAGTGCAAAAAAAGTAAATAAAGTAGTTAAAAAAAAAGGAGTTATGGGAAAAACAGACAGAGGTTGACACCTAGCCTGCGTTCTGCCTTATTTACTACCCCTTTTGCAGAGAAGAGTGGCCATAAGAGTAGCTCCTGTTTCACTAAAGCATTTCAAAAAGTCACTTTCTTTTAACAGAGAAATGTTAAAAGTCTGTAAAGCAGATTTACAATGATTCATGCGTAATTATTCTGAAGTAACTACTTACTTGCAGGAGCCTTGCAGCGTACATGGAACCAGCCTTGGCCCCTTGCCGCGGCACTGGTGGGAAGCCCGTTAAGGGGTGGCAGGTCTCTGAGAAGAAAGGATGAAGAATCTTTGCTGACATGGCTATGAGGGAACAGAAGGAGTTCAGTGACAGTTTGCCAGCCACAGACACACTCTAACACTCCTTTAAAAGCAAAGGAAAGTACAGAATTCTCCCAAGAAAGGAGTGTTTTGTGGCACTGCAGGTCTTTTTTTTGGTTTTGTTTCCAGACATCCCTAATTAAAGACTCATTTGACTTAGTATTCAAAAGGAGCAACATTTAATTGCTTTCTTAGTTGCTTATAATCTGTGACTGCTCTTTTGTCTTTATCTCCCAGCCCTGGATTTCTGGAAATAGAAAAGTATCCTTTAACAATTTATATTTTATAGCCTGAATTTTTAATATCCATTAGCTACACGAACAGGTCATAACACTTGACATCCTGCAAGTAGAACGAAACCACATGTGTTCAGTGTGTTACTGTCGTCCCTTGGAATAAGTAAACTGGATGAGAATAATATTCTTGGTGTCAGAGATGAAATCGCTAGTGGATTTGAGACAAAAATGTCATCAGTGTACCCTGAAAGCATAGCTCAGAGGACAAGAAAGTAGGACCAGAGAGCTGGCGTCAGGTGAGAATCTGCACTATTTACATCATAAACCAGCAACAGTGAAGTAAGGCTTGTGTTAGAGAACTGGAATGGCTGCAAGTGCTGTCACAAAGTGACTGCTTTGGGCAGATAAGCAGCTTCTGCCTATTCAGTTCTGATTTTCTTTGCCAATGCAAGCAAGAAGAACCAATTGTTTGCTTTGATTTGATTGTAGTTGAATAATCTGTTTTAGATAAATTGAATTAATTCTCTCACCATATTAAAGGGATAAAGGAAACGCCCAAAATAAAGTTCCCATGAAATGAAATATTTTTCATAAGCTGCCTAATTACCTTATTAAATACATTATTTGTCCCTCTGCATCTCTACATATTAATGTACTGTCTTAAATACCAGATTCAGAATCAATAACAGTCATCAACAGCGTGCTGCTCTACTCCAGAAGTCCAAGTTAAGCACCCCTTAACAACTGATATCTCTCGTCATCCAGCTTTGCTAGTCCAGTGAAATGTCCTAACACGCCTTGAAGACATTTCACAAACGAAGGAGACATAAAATGTCTGCCTTAAGTATGAACATTCTGAAAACATTCTGTATTTCCAAGCACACAGGCTATAGATTCTGTGGATACTCTTTTTTGGTCAAAGTGAGCTTGGGGATTTGCCTTTTGAAACAGTTAAGAATCTGATTTTAATATATTAACATTTTTGTTTGTCTGGCTCTTTCTCTAACGTGGCAGTGTGCTACTTTGAACCATTGTTCACCTTTTAAACTGGCAAAACCCTTTGATCACTGCCTGGAATGTCATCTTATGAAGCAGATAATATCTTGCAGCTACTTCTAATGTTCTTGGCTAGTTTTGACCTGTTTTCACTTCACTGACATGATGACTCTCAGGACCACGCAGTTTAACGGCGGTATGAAAACACTGTGTGGAAAATACTAAATACTGCTGATTTACTACCACTTACTGATACCTCTGCACAAACATGGTTGTATGATTGTTTGTCTTTTACCCACATTGGAATGCTTCATGCCCATGCAACTGCCAAACCTCTTAGACTGCATTGTCAGTTAAGAGTTGAGATAACTTTTTTTCCTGCAGTCTCTGCAGGAAAGTTGGAACTGGATGGGCTTTACGGTCCCCTTCTGACCCAAACTATTCTATCTCAGCCTAGTTTTGAAGCTGGAATAAACACTAGCACGACATGCAAGACCACAGAGGGTTTTTCTGTACCCTGAACTTCTAGAATGGGATCTGCCACAATACAGTCTGTGCTGAGCAATCTTGTTTAATTTCCCTCCTTTCCCATTCGTAATATATCGAACATTTTTCCTTAAAGCTCACGCAGCTTGCTTGCCTCTGCTTTGTTTTTCAAGAGTCTAAATCTTAAACTGTAGCAAACCCATCAATTCCGAGCCAGTGTTGGTTCAGAAGGACAACCTCAGTGCTCTTCCTTCCTGCCTGGCTTGTATCCGATCTGATCCTATGGAAGGCTGCTTTGCACACACCTTGTAGCCTGCAGAGTGGGAAAATGCCTCAGAAATCTCCCTTGCTCTGAGAGAGGGGCAGCTAGTGTGGGAAAAAGGTTTGAGTATTTTACTAATGCTATGACAGGCAAGACTCAGCCGACCTGGGACACCCCCAGCTGCCTTATCTCATCTTACTGATCTGCTGCCCACTTATATTTCCCTTGCTACCATTTATTTTTTCACTCATCTTTCCTTACTGCAATGTTCACAGCAGAGTAACGTACCAACACAAGCATTTCCTTCTACCTTCTCCCACCTTTTGTGTATTATTTACAGATTTCTGCCTCCAGACTTTTTAAATGGGAATACTTTATTTTCCTTCTCTTTATATTCCGGTTTCTAAAAGGCAGTGAATGGGTGACCTTCAATCTCTTTAACAGCTAATAAATATTTTACCTGGAAGGAGGACATGGAAGCAGCATGTCTCAGTTGACTGGAGTAATTTTCTTTACTATTATTTTGCTGCTGCAAGGAGCAGAAGCAATGTTTCCATTACACCAGGAACTCCATCTGCAAAGATGCACCTCTTTGGAGAGGTGCCTTCCCTACAATCGTGTGCTTTCATTTCACAAACCTTATTTTGGACACCACTTGCACAACTTAACTGTGTCAAATTTCTTTTTGTCTCTCTTTCATCAAAATGTTCTTAAAAAGCATTTATAGTTTGTTAGTTTACTGTATAGTTTTTGTTTTATCAGATGCTTCCAACTTCCCTTGCATTCCCTCTGCAAGGATGCACCTTTTGGAGAGGTGCCTTCCCTACAACCGCGTGCTTTCATTTCACAAACCTTATTTTTGCAACACTCAATGACTTCATTTAGCTTTTTTTCATCCCCAAAACATTTCACTAACAGTGGTAAATGGACACAGAAATGCCTCCACTCACCTCAGTACTGCAAGCAACAAACAAGTGAAGCCGTTTTCACCAAAGGATGGTCTGGTACAGCAGCAGCTTTACAGATGCTCTCTGCCTTTCCTTGGCACTGACAAACAGCTGGAACATCAGGACAACTTCAGTCATTAATTCTGACCAGTTACAGTCTAAACAGAACAACAATTCTTTAAGGAGCCCTCATTGGGAATCAAAGGACTGTTAAACTCTGTCCCCAGTTTAGTCCCTCTGAAGAGTTAGTGGGGATTTTAGATCATAGTTGGGAAACAGAGATGTTGTTGCTGACTACCTTATCAAGCTCTTGTGAGGATTTAATTATATAGGCTGCTGAGTAGGTCAGGAGGGGTCGGGAGGAGTGAAAGCTACTACTTAAAACCAGATACTTAGAATGACTAGGAAAAAACAGACCTAGGCTAGAATTTCTTAAAAACACATGAAGTTCTGCAAAGAGGGAAAAAACAGGACTCTGTTAATATTCCGCGTACGAGAACAGTAACTGTGAAACTCTAGGAAAACTTAAAATACTCTGTAAAGAATTGCTTGAAATACTCCACATTCATCTGAATTCAGTGTTGCATGATTAAAGACTGAAGTATGAATTCAAATTTACGTCTCACAAGCTGATCTCTGTTCACTTCTTACTCGCACCAGATTTAATTACACTAAGCATACTGCTTTGCTTTTGCTATAAAACATTTAATGACAGGACCAATAAAGGCACTGTTGAAGACCCAAAGCTCATAAAAACTATCTTAATTTAACAAACATTTACATGCAGATACCGCAAGATGAATGCTTATTTGATGTTAGGACCACAGAGCGGACTCGAGACGCTCGGAAATGCCTAATGAGTGTTTTTCTACCATAGATTCCAGCACACTGAGTCTCGCTCAGCATCTGGCCCTGGTGTGACAGCAGCCGGCCCCATGTCAGGCTTGGTGCCACCATTGTGGCTCAGCCCTGCTTGGGGCCCCCTCTGTCCCACAGCAACCACGTTCCTCATCGCAAAGGTGGCTGAGAGCAAGGCTGGCCAAGGAGCCATGGAGTTAGCAAGCATTTTGGGGGAGAAAAGCCCTGCCAGGGCCAGCCAGAGGCCACAGTCTTGGCCCAACAGGGTTTGAGGCCAGTGGACCTCTTCTGGTCAAGTTCAACAGCCTCGATCCATCACTTCACCAGGTGAGGAGGCTGCAGGGTGACAGCTGGTGGGGACCTGAGGCTGAAATGTGGGGTGACAGGCAGTGGGGAGGCAGGGCTGGAGGTGCAGGGTGACAAACAGTGGGGAGCCGGAGGTGCAGGGTGACAGGTGATGGAAAGAGGGAGCCATGGGTGCAGGGTGACAGGCAGCAGGGAGCTGGGGATGGAGGTGCGGGGTGACAGGTGATGGAAAGAGGGAGCCAGAGTGCGGGGTGACAGGCAGCGGGGAGCTGGGGAGAGGGTTTATAAGGCAGTGGGGCGCTGGGGGTGCGGGGTGAAAGGCAGCAGGGAGCTGCGGGTGCAGGGTGACAGGCAGCAGGGAGATGGGGCTCTGGGGTGACAGGCAATGGAAAGAGGGAGCTGAGGGTGCAAGGTGACAGGTGGGGGGGAGCTGGGGGTGTGGGGTGACAGGCAATGGAAAGAGGGAGCTGGGGGTGCAAGGTGACAGGTGGGGGGGAGCTGGGGGTGTGGGGTGACAGGCAATAGAACGAGGGAGCTGGCGGAGCGGGGTGACAGGGAATGGAAAGAAGGAGCTGCAGGTGCAGGGTGGCAGACAATGGGGATATGGGGTTCTGAATCATAGAATCATAGAATCATAGAATCACCAGGTTGGAAAGGACCCACTGGATCATTGAGTCCAACCATTCCTAACGCTCCCTAAACCATACCCGTGAGTAGCTATCTCATCCACCAGTCCCTTAAACCCCTCCAGGGAAGGTGACTCCCCCTCTCCCTGGGCAGCTGTTCCAGTGCCCAATGACCCTTTCTTTAAAAATTTTTTTCCTGATATCCAACCTGACCCTCCCCTGGTGGAGCTTGAGGCCATTCCCCCTTGTCCTGTCTCCTGTCCCCTGGGAGCAGAGCCCAGCTCCCTCCTCTCCACAACCTCCTTTCAGGTAGTAGTAGAGAGTAATAAGGTCTCCCCTCAGCCTCCTCTTCTCCAGGCTAAACAACCCCAGCTCTCTCAGCCGCTCCTCGTCAGACGTTCTCCAGCCCCTCAGCAGCTTCGTTGCTCTTCTCTGGACGCACTCCAGAGCCTCAACATCCTTCTTGTGGTGAGGGGTCCAGAACTGAACACAGTATTCGAGGTGCGGTCTCACCAGTGCCGAGTACAGAGGGAGAATCCCCTCCCTGGACCTGCTGGTCACACCATTTCTGATCCAAGCCAAGATGCCGTTGGCCTTCTTGGCCCCCTGGGCACACTGCTGGCTCATGTTCAGCTGCTGTCAACCAACACCCCCCGGGTCCTTCTCCTCTGTGCAGCTCTCCAGCCATTCTTCCCCCACTCTGTAGCGCTGCACAGGGCTGTTGTGCCCCAAGTGCAGGACCCGGCATTTGGCCTTGTAGAACCTCATGCCGTTGGTCTCAGCCTGTTCAGACCCCTTTGGAGCCTCCCTACCCTCCAGCAGATCCACGCTTCCACGCAGCTTAGTGTCATCTGCAAACTTGCTGAGGGTGCCTGAGGTGCAGTGTGACGGCAATGGAAAGAACGAGCTGGGGGTGCAGGGTAACGGGTGTGGGGAAGAGGGAGGTGTGGGGTGACAGGGAATGGGGAGCTGGGACTGCGGGTTGGTAGGCGATGGGGAGAAGGGGTTCAGGGGTTCAGGGTGACAGGCATGGAGGAGAAGGGGTTCTGGGGTGCGGGGTGACAGGCATGGAGGAGAAGGGGTTCTGGGGTGCAGGGTGAGCGAAGAAGGGGTTCTGAGGTGCGGGGTGACAGGCGATGGGGAGATGGAAGTGTGGGCTGACAGGGAATGAAGGAGGGAGCTGGGGTGCAGGGTGACAGGGAGACGGGGTTCTGGGGTGCGGGGTGACAGGCAGTGGGGAGATGGCGGTGCGGGGTGCCGGGCGCTGTCGGGTCTCCGCGGTGCCGGTCCCCCCCTGCGCAGCCCCGGCCATGAATATGTAACTCGGCGGGTTTCCCGAGCTCCATTGCGGAGCCGCCGCTGCCATATTGTGGTGCCGGGGCTGCGGCGCAGCGCGGGACTGCGGGGCTGCGAGCGGCCAGGTGACGGGGCGGGAGCCCCCGGGGCTGGGGGGCACGGCAGGAGCCGGGGGGGGGGGGGGTGCTGCGGGAGCCCCGAGGAGCCCCAAAGGGCCCCGGCGCGGGGGAGGGTGCGGGAGGTGCCGGTGCGGGGGAGGCAGCGGGAGCTGCGCCCCCCGCGGGGATGGGCTGCGGGCTGCCTCCCTCCGCGCTGCCGGCAGAGCCTGCTCGGCCCCTTCTGCCCTCGCTCCCCTCTCCTGCTGCCCCCGCCCCGGTGCCTCCCCTCGGCTGGGGCTGCTGGGGCTCCCCCTGCCCACCCTGAGCCCCCCGAATGGCTGCTCCCCCCGCCCTGAGCCCCCCGAATGGCTGCTCCCCCAGGTCAGGGCTGCTGCATTCCCCCTGCCCACCCTGAGCCCCCCGAATGGCTGCTCCTTGGGGCCAGGACTACTCGTCTCCCGACACCCTGAGCCCCCCAACCGGCTGCCCCTTGGGGCTAGGGCTGCTGGGCTACCCCCACCCTGAGCCCCCCAACTGGCCACCCCTTGGGTCTAGCACTCCCTGCGTCCCGAGCCCCCCAAACATCTTCCGCTCGGGGCCAGGGCTACACATCTCCCCTGACCTCAAGCCCCCCCAAACATCTGCCCCTTGAGGTTGGGGCTACTCATCTCCCTCCACCCCAAGCACTCCAACCAGCTGCCCCTTGGGGCCAGGGCTACTCCTCTCCCCCCACCCCGAGCCCCCCAACTGGCCACCCTTTGGGGCTAGGGCTGCTGGGCTCTCTGCACCCCGAGCCCCCCTAACAGGCTCCCCCCCACCCCACCCTGAGCCCCTCGATTGCTGCCCTTGGGGCTGGGGCTGCTCATCTCCCCCACGCTGAGCTCGCAGCCCACCAGTGCAGGACACAGGGGGGGTAGCGGGGCTGGCAGGGGGGCTGCAGGCTGTGCGAGTCCCCTCTGCTCCCCCAGCCTCCCTACAGGAGCCTCCAGCTGCCCTCAGCCCTCCCAGGGGTCTCGGTGTGTGGCCACGCAGCCCGGACATGCAGGGATGTGTGTCTGTGTGTCCGTATGTGCATGCACGCACTCTGGAAGCTGCAGAGAAGGGTACCGTACACCGCTCCGTATCACGTCCCAGCCCGGAGAGCGAGGCATTGCCAAATGCCTCGTGTGGGAACGGAGAGCTGATTAACAGGGTCATAAGCAGTTATTGTCATTTTAATAAATTTCCCTTGCTTAAAATGGCAACATTCAATATGATTTATTGCCCTGCATTCCCAGTCTTTTGTTTCTCCTAAAGCCTGTGTGCATCACCGTGCTGAACAGTATTTGCAAGGCGTGATGCTGATAAACTGATACTGGGAACAACCTGACTGCGCTTGTGAAAATGTCATCGTTTCCAGCAGGGCATCAGCTGGAAAAAGAGACTGTGTTGGGAGCTGGGGATGTGTCTCCTTTCACACTCGCTCTCACTGCTTCCAGTATGAATTTAGCACTTGTTTCTTGCCAACTTTTATAGTCTGTGAGAGCTGGCTCTCGAAAGTCGTTTGCCTTCCTCAGACCCGCCCCGCAGCATTAGCGTGTGTGATACAAACACGCTGAGCAATAGCCTTTTTCTTGGGATTTTTGTTAAGCTGTTTGTTTTTCAGACCATCTTCCATGGAAAATAGTTATTGGATCGAGTCGCTAATTCCATAGATACGCAGAGGACAGCTAGTGGAGAACGGTGGTTTCCAGTATGGCAAATCATAATCTAGTCCTGTTTGGAAGCGGTTATAGCTTGGCAATAACTATGCATTGCACGCAGGCTTTGAAAGATTAAAGGAAATCGCTTGCATTTGGAAAAATGTGACTGGTGTGCGGGTGAAATTATTTTTGCTTGGGGAAAATTCTTTAATCAAATATGTCATTCATTCAGTGACAAAGACTCGATTTGTCATAGGAGTTCCCTGCAGAGGTACTCTCATTTGTATTCATCTGTTTTCATTAAGAACTTTTGTAATGAGATAATTTGACATTTTTATACATCATGTCAAGCTCGGAGCTAGCATTCAACTTGTCAGCTAAGACAGAGGCGCTCACTTTGAAAGCAGCAGATATCGATAAGCAGTGTATTTTGCACTGAAAGACTTGTCTGCAGGATTAGCTTTGTCGGTTGTTTGGAGATGGGAGGAATTGTCACTGGGCAGGTGTTAGCTGAGCCATAGGGTCGTGTGGCCAGCTTTGCAGCTGGATCTGGTTCTGTTTTGGTGTGCTTCGGTGATGACACTTAAGTTCACCAGCAGGTCCAGGGAGATGATTCTCCCTCTGTACTCAGCACTGGTGAGACCACACCTTGAGTACTGTGTTCAGTTCTGGACCCCTCACCACAAGAAGGATGTTGAGGCTCTGGAGTGTGTCCAGAGAAGAGCAACGAAGCTGGTGAGGGGGCTGGAGAACGTCTGACGAGGAGCGGCTGAGAGAGCTGGGGTTGTTTAGCCTGGAGAAGAGGAGGCTGAAGGGAGACCTTATTGCTCTCTACAACTACCTGAAAGGAGGTTGTGGAGAGGAGGGAGCTGGGCTCTTCTCCCAAGTGACAGGGGACAGGACAAGAGGGAATGGCCTGAAGCTCCGTCAGGGGAGGTTCAGGTTGGATATCAGAAAAAAATTCTTCACAGTAAGAGTCATTGGGTACTGGAACAGCTGCCCAGGGAGGTGGTCGAGTCGCCTTCCCTGGAGGTGTTTAAGGAACGGGTGGATGAAGTGCTTAGGGACATGGTTTAGGGATTGTTAGGAATGGTTGGACTCGATGATCCAATGGGTCCTTTCCAACCTTGTGATTCTGTGATTCTGTGATTCTGCCTCTCTGCTGTGCTCTCTGCCCCTCTGCTCTGGTGGGACCTCACCTGGAGCCCTGCGTTCAGCTCCGGAGTCCTCAGCACAGGAAGGGCATGGAGCTGTTGGAGTGAGTGCAGGCGAGGTCACAGAGATGATCCGAGGGCTGGAGCAGATCCCATACGAGTACAGACTGGGAGAGTTGGGGTTGTTCAGTCTTGAGAAGAGAAGGCTCCGAGGACTCTTAGAGCAGCTTCCAGTACTGAAAGGGGCTCCAGGAAAGCTGGGGAGGAGCTGGGAGAGGATCGGGGGGAACGTTTTTGAGCTGAAAGGGGGGAGTTGAGATGAGATCTTAGGAAGAAATGTTTTCCTGTGAGGGTGGGGAGGCCCTGGCCCAGGTTGCCCAGGGAAGCTGTGGCTGCCCCATCCCTGGAGGTGTTCCAGGCCAGGTTGGATGGGGCTTGGAGCCCCTGATCCAGTGGGAGGTGTTCCTGCCCATGGCAGGGAGTGAATCTGGATAGGCTTTGAGGTCCCTTCCAATCCAAACCGTTCTGTGATTCAGGACATCTTTAGACCTTATTGACTCTGTGAGTTATGATTTACAGTGTTTAATAAATGCCTTATTTTCTGCGTTCAGCCTCATAGTAATAGTGAGACACGGATTTTGCATTGGAGGATTTTTTTAACTTCTTCAGTGGCTAAGATTTTGACCTTTGGCTTCAGAGCTTTGAAACACCAGTCATACTGCAGCTGCCAAGAAAAGCACTGTTGAATTTGAAATAATACGGAAGCGACAGTGAAATAAGTTGCGTGGGGCACCCTTTATCAATGACTCTTTGTGTTTTTAAGAGTGGTGCATGGTAATATGTTGAGTGCAAGGACTTGATTAGGCATCTTGGATGATTAGAGCAGAATTCTGGCATTTCCAGGGCTGTGTAGAAATATGGCTGGCATCTGTAGGAAAACCATCACTCTTACATGTGAGGTAGATGTTGGGATATGTGAAATTCTTCAGCTTTCCTTAAAAGTTTCTCTTTCCCTTGCTTAACAAAAAAAAAAACGTGATGTGGGGGGAAGCACAGGGAAAAAGGAGCTTAAAAAAATGAGGTGCAAGTTTGCAACTGCTCACTTGGATTTTTCTTAAAGGGAGCGTTGGACCTACTCTTACTGAAGCTCCGGTTCAAAGAACGTGCACAAAAGGATCAGAGTAAAGGGATTCCTAAAATCCTAAAGGGATTTTTTTGCCTAAATACCCTTTTACCTATTTTTTACTGAATAGATCAGGAGATTAGTAATGACGCAAACAGAGAGGAAGGAAATGGGAGAAGGGGTGTTGTTGAGCCTCAACTTGGTTCTCGTTGTTGAAAATAACTGGCCCTTGAAGCTGACCTTGAATTCTTAATTTTCTGAGGAATGAGCAGCGCTCTGTGTTATAGAGCTGTTTAGACTACTTGCAGGGCCGAAATATTTTAGGAATTATCCCTGTGCCCTTCCCCCACTTCTGGATCGTAGAGCTCTCATGAGCAGCTGAGAGTTAGTAGTGTTCTGCTAACTAAGTAAACCCCTGATACGTTCTGTACTCTGCACCACTCAGGGATAACGTTAAACTATTTTGGCTGTTTACTGGGTTTAAGCTGTGTAGGTATCACTCCTGTCGTCCCGTTTACAAATACGCATGGTTTTATTTGAGAGAGAATCTTTAAGACACAAATCGTCGTGAGCTGTCACCCAGCTTTAGATGAAAGCTGTCTGGTTGCCAGTTTTGTTCCTGTGTATTTATGTAGCTATTAAGTCAATCACACGTAAGATGACTTGAGTCTTTCTTTTTGTCCCTTGTGTGTTGTGGGGGAGTTTATTTTCTGTTTATTAATAACCCAGCCATCTTTTGTTCTCATTAATAAAACTACATCCTTGTTGGTTGTGGCTGGCTTCACTCTGATAAGAGTAAGCGGGTGAGAAATTTTTGTGGCTATCTAACATAGTTTGGGAAAAACTGGAAACCGAGGTTATTTCTTGGTCTGATATTCTCAGAATTTCTCCGACGGTGTAAACTCATTAGAACAGTCATGCTTAATGCCATTTGTATTGATAAACATCTTTGTCCCTATGAGCACAGAGTTGTATAAAACTGCACAGTCTTGAAGATGGAATTGAATCCGTGTGGTTTGTTATCACCACCAGCAGTGGGCTGAACTCTTGGGTAAAAATCAGCTGCAGGTTTGTTTTTCCCTGGGGTAGCTGAAGCTATAGAAGTGATTTTTGCCAGCACAGTCATCAATCAACTACTGTGTTTCTCCACATTCCCAAAAAACTGACGGTAGAAGACTGGATTTCTAGAGACCAACCCTTTGCTGCTGAAGTGATAATGGCATCTGTGAAGATTGGAAAGACCATTCGAGTTGTAGTGCAAGTGTGTCCGTGGGATTCCTGTTAAACTGTACGGCAAGCTAAAAGGCTAACAGGGCTACTGAAATGATCAAACTCGACCTTATTGATCAGAGGGGTCTGTTCTTGCTTTCCACGGCTGATATTTCAATGATTTTGAGCTGAAAAAGGGGAGATTGAGATGAGATCTTAGGAAGAAATGTTTTCTGTGAGGGTGGGGAGGCCCTGGCCCAGGTTGCCCAGAGCAGTGGTGGCTGCCCCATCCCTGGAGGGGTTCAAGGCCAGGTTGGATGGGGCTTGGAGCAACTGGATCCAGGTGGAGGTGTCCCTGCCCTTGGCTAGAACTGGATGTGCTTTAAAGTCCCTTCAGACCCAAACCATTCCATGATTTTATCCTGCAGGCTGTGAGGTCTGGTGCACTGTGAACGTGCTGCTGGAGAAAGGATTTTTAAAAAGGAAAAAAGATACAAATCTGATTAAAACTGTCCTAAGGCAGCATGAATCATTCCTGGCTTGTGTGTTTGTGTTCACTTGCTCTGACCGATTCGGCTTCTCTGGAGTTTGAAGGTTGATTTTTGTTTCCTCCCAACAGTTTTCCATCCTTTATCCGTCCCACACTGATCTGGTGCAACAGTGAAATGAATTGTAGGCGGAATTTTAGGCATTTTTGCATGTCTCCTTCACAGTTGGTCATTAATCCTGAAGTCTGAGGTTGATTTAATTCGAAGGGCTTAAGAACTTCATTAAGAAGTACGGTAACGTGCTTCATAATATGAGAAACTTTGCATAGAAAATGGCAATTCTGTCACTCCTCCACAGAGTGCTGATTGATATTGTTACTTCACAGGGCTAAATTATGGCTTGGTAATGACTGTTTTCCTTTTTATATGATTTATAGGCAAAGATCTTTGGCAAGTTTTGGGCTTGTCTGATTTATTGGCCCGCACAAGAGTGAAAAGGTACTGTTTCTCTAACGGTTTTGTTTTCACTCCTGGCAGAAAGAGTGAAATTCTATTTTCGTGCTCACTTTTGACAAGGTACAGATGGTGTAAAAGGGTAAGTACTGGCATTTTTTAGCTGTAATGATTAAAATAATCTTACTACCTGTTGCATTAGTAGAGTGGGCAACGTTTGCTATTTTTTCTTGTACCAAAACCTGAAAAGTTTCCTGCATAAACCCTCTGGGATAAAAAAAACATATAAGCTTTTTGGTTTAGGAATAGCCTAGTTATGGAACGTGATGAGTTTGAGCTTTTGGAAGGACAATAGCTAGAGGAAGATGGATGAATTCTGCACTACCTGGATGCAGCTGACAGGATCCAGAGAGAACTCTCTGCACATGTTGTGGTAGTTTTGTGTATCCCAGTTTTTGTAGCTGAAGTGTCCGTTGGAGTACGATACAGAACTATAAATGAGAAGTTGAATAGTAAGGACTGAGATTATTGGCAGTGACGAGGTGATCCAGGGAATAGAGAACTCATTGGAATAAATGGGACTTTAAGCCTCGGCTGTGTGAGAGCAATGTACACAGGCTTATACGCTGTTATACTTTACTGCTGTAAATGTACAGAGAAGCATAAAATCATGTACTTCATGTCCAAAAGTACCTGATTGTACTTAACACTGTGATAAAACAGCCTGGAGCATGATCAGAAGTTCAATTTGGTACTTCTTTTTCCTTGACATCTAAACTGGGAGGATTCTTTCTCTCTCTGGTCATTCCTATGAGCATTAGATTAATTGAATTCTTCCAAAGGTGTCCATATGTACAGCAGATGGCTGGTGTGAGGTCACAGCTCTAATGGTGCTAACGGCCGGGATGAGCAGCTTGGCGGCCAGATTGGAAATGCGGCCGTGCTCCGTGGATCAATTCCTTTCATGCCCAGTCAATGGGGAATGGCAGTTAACTGGAAAGTCGCACGTCTTAAGGCACCGGGCAAAACACTTTCTTCCTTAGGAGAATAAATACAGGGAAGAAACCGTGAGAGCGAGCGGGTGTGTTTCAGAAATGCCAATATTCTTTTTCCCTCTATTGGATGCCATCTGTCCGTAGCCTACTGGACGTAGTTGCAGTGCTAGGGGTTGCTACTTGATTTTCAAGGAAGGAGTTTTTCTGTACGGAAGAGAAATATCTGCTAAGTTTATGGGGCAGTGATGGTTTGGGACTCGTTATCAGGAAAACTAAAAGCTCAGATTGTGATTGAGGGGGACAATCATGTTGGGAAGACATCTAGAGTGTCATTGGCTGTTGAGGCTGTTAAACTGCGCCGATGGCTCCGGTTTCTCCACGTTCCTCACTTTCACTGGCTGCTTTGGGACATTTTTGAGTCAGTGGTCTTGAATGGATTATACGTTTTTTCCCCCCTTTTTTCTCTCCTGGCTGGTAGCGCTTTAGGGAAGAATTGAGGTTGTCTCTCTGCCAATTGCTCTTTATACGCTGACTAACTTTGGATTTCTAGTTTGACCGTCTGAAAATGAAGGGCCTTTTAGTACTTTGGGAATAAAAACAGCTTCCCTAATCTTGACATACTTCTGCTACTGTGGTTTATAAAATAACTTCTTATGTTGTTGAGACTCTTCTAGATGAAAAGCTTTGTTATTGAAAGTAACGGCAGAAGAGGATAAAGCATGAGTCGTTCTGGGGTGACCTTGACAATAGATTTCAATGAGCTTCCAGTTTTGAGACATCTAGACTCCAAATTAAGTGGCGAATGAGAGAACCTGACAACCTGCCTTAAAGATGATGTGCTTTCAAGGAATCTAGCACACTTATAACTTTTCCTATGCATCCTGGTGGCAAAGTACCAGGAGAATGTATTATTTTTTTCATGCACAACAGGCTGTATTTATATTTTAAACGGAGGATTCGGCACAGCCTGGAGTGTGGGGAACATCTGGCACACACATATGTACAAATAATTATTGTGTTAGTAACTTCATCGTGCCAGTCAGTTGTTCATCTAACATTCAGTGGGAGCTGTACCCATCTGAAAGACAAATTTGCGTTTTATTTTAATATTAGTTTTCTGGTTTTATTATAGTTAAATTGTTTCCTCACGGTGGGGCTAGATTGATATAATTGATCCAAGTATTCGAATGGCAAACTCTTTGTTTACTTCTGTGAATAAAGTAGGAAAAGAGGATGGCAAAGAACCATCAGCAGACACTGTTAAAATGGGATTGTTGGGATGCTTATCACCTTGTGTCTGTGTCTTGCTCTGTGTGCATCACTCTGTCCTTCAGGTGTAATTGAAAGTAGAGGGACTCGAAGGAGTGAAAGGGTAGACTTGCTTTGAGTTATTTCATCCCATTAAAAATCAACCATAACATGCACTGCAGTCAGATTGCTTGCATTAGCATACATTATTTATGGTAACATGTGGCCTCGGGATAGTCCCAGCCATCCTTCATTTTCATGTATTTTTCATGTATTCAGACTTGGTTTCTGTTTATTTTGTTTAGCTCAAACCCAGTTTCCCATTTTACTTTTTAAGAATGAAATACAGAACCCCTTAAAATGGACCTAGGAAAAAAGGAGAGAGGTTCCTTAACGGCGTGAGTGCCTCATGGCTAATAGCTTTCCTAAGGAATGGCTTGAATGTTGTCCTGTGAGCCATGGTAGATGTGTTCCGTGTGCCATGGTGCGGTTGTCTATGGGTGAGAGCAAGGGCAGCAGCTACATCTGCAGTGGAGGCGTTAATAGGAGGAGGTTCTCTCTGTGTTGACGGGATCGTGAGCCGGCAATGTGCGCTTGCAGCCCAGAAACCAACCGCATCCTGGGCTGCATCAAAAGAAACGTGGCCAGAAGGTCGAGGGAGGGGATTCTGCCCCTCTGTTCCTCTCTCGTGAGACCTCATCTGGAGGACTATGTCCAGTTCTGGAATCCTCAACATAAGAAGTATATGGAACTGTTAGAACGGGTCCAGAGGAGGCTACAAAGATAATCTGAGGGCTGGAGCACCTCCCATTCTAGGACAGGCTGAGAGTTGGGATTGTACAGCCTGGAGAAGAGAAGGCTCAGGGGAGACCTTAAAGTGACCTTCCAGTACCTGAAGGGGCTACAGGAAACCTGGAAAGGGGCTGTTCACAAAGGCTTGTGGGGACAGAATGAAGGGCAATGGGGATAAACTGGAGAGGGGCAGATTTAGACTGGACGTAAGGAGGAATTTGTTCAGTCTGAGAGTGGTGAGGCCCTGGCCCAGGTTGCCCAGGGAAGCTGTGGCTGCCCCATCCCTGGAGGTGTTCCAGGCCAGGTTGGATGGGCCTTGGACAGCCTGAGCCAGTGGGAGGTGTCCCTGCCCATGGCAGGGGGGTTGGAACTGGATGATCTTAAAGATCCCTTCCAACCCGAACTGTTCTATGATCCTATGATCTGTGCTTCTGCAGTAGATGTGGAGAGAGGTGGAGGCTTCCTGCAGGGCTCCGGAGGCTTTGGCTGGCTGCAGGGGTGACAGCCCCTTTCCTTGTGGTGCTTGGGGAGGCGCTGGGAGGGTTGGCATGGAATAGTGTGTATGGGTGTCATGATGCAGAGGCCTTTAAACATGCACTGGCAGAGCTAAGATTTCAAGATGATGTCCTGACAAGAATCGCATTCCTTTCCTACTTCCCAGCAGCGCTGTTGCTTGTGGGGTTACCAGTGTGCTGGCTATGTCTCTCTCATGGAGTGCATAACAACGAGCTACAGCTATGTCTTCCCTTGGTTCTTAATTCTTTGTTTGTACCCGACAAAGAGAGTGCAAGGATGTGTTTGTTTGCAAGCCGATATACCTTAAGGGTGGAAAGCATGGTGTAAATACTCATTATTTGTTATCAGATGTGACTTCTGGAGCATGTAATTGCTATTTGAAGTTTCAGTTCCATAGTTTGTATTAATTTGACGTCTTTTAATAGTCTTTTAATTGGTTTCGATTGTGCTTTGCAGATGATAGACTTGTAGTTAATGTGTACAAAAGCATTGTCAACACTGGGTTTGTGTAAGCGCTAACCACTTGCCTTTAAAGGCAGCAGGCATTCACAAAGGAGCTCATGTTCCCTGGAGTGTCACCTGGAGCTCTGCCTTCAGCTCTGGAGTCCTCAGCACAGGAAAGACATGGAGCGAATCCAGAGGAGACAACAGAGATGATCCGAGGGCTGGAGCACCTCCCGTATGTGGGCAGGCTGACAAAGTTGGGATTGTTCAGCCTGGAGAAGAGAAGGCTCCGAGGAGACCTTAGAGCAGCTTCCAGTGCTGAAAGGGGCTCTGGAAAAGTTGGGGAGGGGCTCTTGGTCAGGGAGTGCAGGGAGAGGATCAGGGGGAATGGTTTTGAGCTGAAAGAGGGGACTTGAGATGAGATCTTAGGAAGAAATGTTTTCTTGTGAGAGTGGTGAGGCCCTGGCACAGGTTGCCCAGAGCAGTGGTGGCTGCCCCATCCCTGGAGGGGTTCAAGGCCGGGTTGGATGGGGCTTGGAGCCCCTGATCCAGTGGGAGATGTCCCTGCCCATGGCAGGGAGTGGATCTGGGTGGGCTTTGTGGTCCCTTCCAACCCAAACCATTCGCATGATTCTATGATAACCCAAGACTAGGATTTCATGGAAAGGCTGGATGGGGCTTTGAGCCCCTGATCCCGTGGGAGGTGTCCTTGCTTATGGCAAGGGGTTGGAACTGGATGGGCTTTAAGGTCCCTTCCAACCCAAACGGTTCTTTCTATCATTCTACGAGTCTATGAAATTTTTAACTTTCACAAAAGACAGATTTTTGAAAAATAAGACTAAGGAGCAGTAATACGTTGGTGACTCTAAGGGAGTAGAAGGTGACGTAGGGGAGAGAAGGAGTAGCGAAATGCTGCTGTTGATCTCTGGGCTGCTTTATAGCCAGAGTGGTCCGATGAATACTTATTGCTAGTTGGATTTTAGTTTTAGTGGATGCTTTCAGGAATGAGATACCCCAGTGCTCAGCCTACTGTGACTTATGACTGTATTTGAGCAAATAATTAAGAGCATTTCAGTATAAGAGCTTGTGAAGTGGATGCGGCATGTGACAAGTGTGGATGTTGCTATGCTGGAGGGTTTTTCTAAGCTCATTGGAGGGACTTTTGGGTATAAATTCCCCAGTCGGTAGGCAAGCAGGAGAGAGGGGCTTTTCTGATAGGGGCTTTCATGCTATTATTTTTTCCCGTGACTCTGCCTGTTTTCTGTCACTTCAGGAAAAAAACTCATTTTGTAGTTATGTTTTTAAACCCCAGCCATTTGTCTTCAAATTTGTTTTGGAAAATCTTCTACAGATATATAAAGAGCAAAATTGCGTAAGTCCTGTTTTCCAAGGGAATTGGGCTTAAACGAGTCTTTTGAATGAAATGATGTGAGGCTTTTCCCTGATGCCAGCAGGCTCAAATCCCAGCAACTGGTGGGTAAAGTTTGGTTATGTAAAATCGATCTGAAGTTTCCAAAGCTCCTCAAGAAGAGCACAAGTGAGTTTTAGTTTTCTTTTGTTGTTAATGCTGTGTGAGGGTGGAGAGCTGAGAAACATCCCGGGTACAAAGAAATCAAACCTAGCGCTTTCTGATAATCTTCAGCAATCTCCCTGTTTTGTCTTCTAATAGAATCCATGAAGCAGCTAGGCAAGATTTATGACTAAATAAGAAATGTTAGCTTGTTTCTCTTTTCTGGGATACTCCTTGGAACTTGGGAGTGACAAGGAATCAAACCTGAATTCCTAACGTTTCTGGCTCTCAGGTCTATAACACGTTCTGGGTGTAGCAGTCAGCTCTTGCTTTGATAGTGACACATGGGTGTACTCTGTAATTGTGAGTTTTGCTCTGCCTGAAGACTGAGTGGGTCTGAAGGACTCCAGGTGTCCTTATAATATTAGTTAAGGTGGGGTTTTTAGTGACTGACAAGAGTGTCCCTCTGGCTAAAGCATAAATCACAACAACCACTACTTGTTAGGGGCACCAAGGGAAAGAGGTTTGATCTGCCTGCAGGAATGTGGTTTCTCCCCTTCATGTCGTCCTGTTGACATGCGACTGGTTGCTTTCCTCCTATATCCTAGGGGGTAGAGACAAGTCAGAAAGGTGAAAAATGATGAAAACTATAAAGTCGTGGCACGTTAGTTTTCTCAAAGCCTCAGTGATGGAAAAAAGGCTCAGAGGGAGGATCTGACTGCACGTTCTTCCTAACGCTAGCATGTGGGACCTATGAAGAAGAGATCCTGCCTTCTTCTTACTTTATGAAGTGGAAATGATCTAAAGTGTTGAATAGCTGAAAACTCAGGCTGATGTTCATAGCATTGTGAAGAGACGTGATCCAGCCTGATGTCATAAGGAAGCCGAGCCTCATTCACGCATGTTTTTCAGGCCCGATACAGATCTGGAAACTGTAGGTAAATGGGGAAAAAGCTAAGGAGGCTTATTAATTGATTATTAAGCAGATGAAAAACTCTATGCAGTGTAATGTGATTTTTTGTTGTTGATTTTTTCAGAGGGGAAGCTTTTTCAGCTTTCCAGCATGTTTGACTTGCCCATGTTTTCAGTGTTCCTCAGATTTCTACGTTGTATGTAGCAGAAGAGGCGTTTACTGCTGATAAAGTGGACTCTGTGGGTCTCATCAGCTTTCAGCTAGCTTTATGCCAGTGTTTTTCCTCTTAAAATTCAAAAGTGCTATCACTGCAGAGTGAGAATGAAGCACTCGGCATCTTGTATTAGAAGCCTTTAGAACAAAGCCGGTCAATTATTTATCATGGCACTTGTACTGTGTCTTCTGCAGTGTAGCCTTGGGCTTGTAGGCAAGGTTGCAGTCTAAGTGATAGCGTTAATACACTTGTCCTCTGGATTAATAGGTTTGTTGACAGTCTGGCACTTGGAGAGCTGCCCTTCTGGGTTAGCAAGTAAAAGCATGGCATTTTAGACGAGGTACTGCTTGTGCGTGCGGTGATCTCTTTACTATGGGGCTGCTGAGATGAGCTCTCCACTGTGATGGAACTGTGTAATGCTGGAAGGAGGCTTTTCTGTTAAGTCCCAGTAAATCCAGCGCTCTTTTGAGGTGTCTGCTGTGGTATGCTGGTGACGGAATGCTTCGGCAGATTTGGGGAATGGTGTGAATGACTAGCAGCTTCACAAATTTCTCTCAGCGCTTGAAATGACCCATGGCCTTTGGAAGAAGGGGCAAACCAATAAGAGAGGCTCTACAGAGGGATCTGGACATGCTGGATTGATGGGATGAGGCCAGCAGGACGGGGCTCAACAAGGCCAATTGCCAGGTCCTGCACTTGGGTCACTACAACCCCACGGAACGCTCCAGGCTTGAGGAAGGGCGGCTGGAAAGGGACCTGGGAGTGCTGGTCAACGGCAGCTGAACATAAGCCAGCAGTGGCCCAGGTGGCCAAGAAGGCCAACAGCATCCTGGCTTAGATCAACCATGGTGTGGCTAGTGGGAGCAGGGAGGGGATTGTTCTGCTGTGCTCAGCACTGGTGAACCCACACCTCAAATCCTGCAGTCAGTGTTGGGCCCTCAGAGAAGGACGTTGAGAAGCTGGAGCACGTCCAGAGAAGAATAGAGCTGGGGTGCACATCCACTGGTGTGATCCTAGTGGGACCGCACGGGAGAGCTGAACCTCCTGAATAAAACTGCTCAGTGATGAATATTTATCTTTCAGCATCTCTAAACTGCTGATTGGAAACCCTGATGATTTATGGTCAGGAGGAAAAGGAAGGGTGTTCTAGTGTGCTTCCAGTAAACACGTTTAGCTGGTTTTCATAGAATCATGGAATGGTTTGGCTTGGAAGGAACTGCAAAGCCCATCCAGCTCCAACCCCCTGCCATGGCCAGGGACACGTCCCACTGGATCAGGTTGCTCTAAGCCCTGCCCAGCCTGGCCTTGAACACCTCCAGGGATGGAGCATCCACGACTTCTCCGGGCAACCTGGGCCAGGGCCTCCCCACCCTCACAGGGACACATTTCTTCCTCGTATCCAGTCTAAACGTACCCTCCCTAAGCTTACAACTGTTACTCCTTGTTTTCTGTGTGCGTGCATAGTTCTGACCTTCCCCTTGGTTAGGAAGCAGACCCTACGTGACCCATGTGCATGTTTGGAAGTGGATGTTTTCCGCATCAGGTGGCATTTGCAGCTTTTGCACCATGCAGCCAAAATTTGATGGCCTTCAGTTCTGTGTCACTTTTGTTTAACAACCTTAATTGATTTCTTTGCAAAGTGTTCATGGTTGACCGACTCCCTCAGTTTTTCTGGAGTGCTACAGAGCATGGGATTGTCCGTGTGTAGCACAGTGGAGCCTGGTACTCAGAGGAACAAGCATTCTCCCTCTAATTCTGCTTTGTTGGCACAGAAGCTGCTGTGTGGACCTGGGGACCCCACAGTTGCTCGGGACAGGGAGCTGGAGCCACACGTAGGTGAGCGTGCAACTCATTTCTCTCTTCTTTTCCAGCCATGTCTCAAGCCGTGCAGACCAACGGGACACAGCCCTTAAGCAAAACATGGGAGCTCAGCTTGTACGAATTGCAGAGAACGCCCCAGGTAAGACGTGCTGAAGAGCTGCCCCTGTGGCAAGGCTTTAAGAACATAGAATCATAGAATAGTTTGGGTTGGAAGGGACCTTAAAGCCCATCCAGTTCCAAACTCATGCCATGGGCAGGGACACCTCCCACTGGATCATGAAGCTTGATGTTTAAGATTTCCTTTTTACTTTCAGAGTATTATCTGTCTATTCTAAATGACAGCATATTTAAAAAAGAAACACCAACCCTCCCGAACCAAAACATCTCTTATAATATTAAAAAAAACCCTTTTTTTATCTTTATTTCTCTTCTCCTTTCTTTGGCAGCATGAGTGTGTGTACTCAGTGTGGTTGTGTATGTGTCTTGGTTTGTGTTTTTCCCGTATTTCACTTTAAAAGAGTAGTAAACCGTGCCGTCTCTGTGAGGAAGCTACTAAATTCTATTCAAGAAGTTTATTTTATCCTAGGAAGCGATCACCGATGGCTTGGAAATAGTGGTGTCGCCCAGGAGCCTGCACAGTGAGCTGATGTGTCCCATCTGCTTGGATATGTTAAAGAACACCATGACAACAAAAGAGTGTTTGCATCGCTTCTGCGCTGACTGCATCATCACAGCCCTCAGGAGCGGGTATGGAAATGCTCTTACAGGGAAAAGGGATTACCCTTCAGATGAAAATGAGATCCAGGAAATCCAGGTGTCGATGTGGAACAGTTCCATGCCTCCTGTGCGCTGCAGGTTTCAGAACGGACAGCATGCCTTTCCTATTTCATTCCTTTTTGTTCAGAGCAGTCCTGGCCAGGCGTGAAAAATCATCCCATAACTTCATTTTTTTTGCAAGAAGTTGAAAACTCCTTTTATCTTTTCTCTTTTTTTTTCTTTTTCTTCCTTTCTTTTCTCCCTTTTTCCATTTCTCTAGTAACATAGAGCAAAAATACACTATGTATAAAAATGAGTCTAATTTCCCCTATCTTTCCTTTTCGTATTAATTAATTGCAAATCATGTGGCCTTTCAGCAGCAGTCCTGCTTCAGGCTTCTCCACCGAAACAACCTGCACTGAAGTACAAATAACTTCTTGTCTTCTTCAATTACAAGCTCATATTTTCTCAAAAGTGATGGAATTCTGAGGCAACCAAGAGCGATGGTGTGTCTGTTTCTGATGATAGCAGTTACCTGTGGTCAGAGGTCACACTTAATTTGCTGTGCCTGTGTAAATTCTGATGAGTAATCAGCAAAAATCCATTAGAGGGAAGCCAGAGACCCATCAGGAGGACAGATGTCAGTGGTTCAGCTATTGCTGCCCTTCCTCTTACAGGAAAAAAATGGTGTGAGCCTGACAGTTAAATGGGAACAAAGTGGTAGGAAGGACAGGACCTTTTTAATGTTCTCAGTAATTAATGCTTGAACTATAGAAGAGGTCCCTTAAGCTTTGTTTTGTCTTGCAAGACGATTCCTCAATGCAATTCGCACTAGAAGTGTATCTTTTGTAGGTGAAAATCCAGGAAGAGGTAAGGGAAGAACAGGTTTGCGGAGTGGAACTTGTGAACTCTTCAGTCTAAGTACAGTTTGCCTAAGCGTACTTTTAAAACAAGGAATTGGGGAGATACATGTTTTGGGGGGGTTGTTTAAATATCTGGAACTACGTGATCTGTCAAAAAGATGGAAGATCTGTCAAAAGACAGAAGCCCCATTCCACATTTGCTGTAAATATTGAGTCTTGGTGAGCATTTTGACTAAGAATTGCACCATCAGGGCAGCCTTCCGTAATTGCTGGAGAATAATGTTGGATTTTTCCTTCTTGTTCCTGTCCAGCAACAAAGAATGTCCCACGTGTCGCAAGAAGCTGGTTTCAAAAAGATCGCTGAGACCAGATCCCAATTTTGATGCTCTCATCAGTAAAATTTATCCAAGCCGAGATGAATATGAAGCTCATCAGGAGAGAGTGCTAGCGAGAATCAGCAAGCACAATAACCAGCAAGCGCTAAGTCACAGCATTGAGGAAGGATTAAAGATTCAGGCTATGAACAGGTATGTAATCCACGTAACTTGTCCACATGTGACCTCATTTGCCTTAACACTAAAAATACACCATCTGGCCTCACTCCCTGCATAGCCTGAGATTCCTTTTCTCTCCTCCAAAATCTGCTAAAATAACTTTTAACCTGTGCAAAATAATTTTTAACCTTTTGTCTCCTAAGAAGAACTGTTTGTATCGCTCCCTGCAGCCTCTCTGGCTCCTGATGCAAACAGCAGATTCCAAGTTAGGGCTATCAAGTCTGTGAGAATAAACTGTGATGCAATGAATCCTGTGCCAGCGTACTCCCGTTACATGCAAATCAAGGCACGTAAGGCCAGAATTTAGGTTTTGTTTGCCACTCCATTCACAAGGCTGAAAGAGATGGTGTTGAGGCAGTATTGAAATTCTGAGTGTGCATTTAGAATCGTAGAACGGTTTGAGTTGGAAGGGACCTTAAAGATCATCCAGTTCTACCCCCTGCCATGGGCAGGGACACCTCCCACTGGCTCAGGCTGCCCAGAGTCCATCCAACCTGGCCTGGAACACCTCCAGGGATGGGGCAGCCACAGCTTCCCTGGGCAGCCTGGGCCAGGGCCTCACCACCCTCAGAGTGAAGAAATTCCTCCTTCTGTCCAGTCTAAATCTGCCCCTCTCCAGTTTATCCCCATTCCCCATCGTCCTGTCCCCACAAGCCTTTGTGAACAGCCCCTCTCCAGCTTTCTTGGAGCCCCTTCAGGTACTGGAAGGTCACTCTAAGGTCTCCTCAGAGCCTTCTCTTCTCCAGGCTGAACAACCCCAACTCTCTCAGCCTGTCCTCATACGGGAGGTGCTCCAGCCCTCAGATCATCTTTGTAGCCTCCTCTGGACCCATTCCAACAGCTCCATCTCCTTCTTCTGTTGAGGATTCCAGAACTGGACACAATCCTCCAGATGAAGTCTCGCAAATTTAAACCTAGGACTTCATGTTGTGGGGAAGCAGGGTGTGATTTGTGCTTCTAATCACATGTGGATTCATACTTAGATGGAAACAATGGTCTGAAGCTGCCTGAAAAATAACTCTGTGAGGTTAAAATTTATCTTAAAACACATCTAAAAGGTGTTTGAGGGATAGGAAAATCATCCATACTCTTGTCTATGAGTGTCTTTTTATAAAAATGGATTTCTTTAAATTCAATCTCTGAAAAGCTTAATGCTCGTGTGTCCCCAAGCACTGTGTGTGGCGGGAGGGACTGGGAGAGGGAGCAGTTGTACAAGCACTGTGGGTCTCTGCGCTGGCTGAATTGTGAATGCGGATTAGTGTTTATTTCTGCCCGTTTGTGATCAGGTTACAGAGGGGCAAGAAGCAGCAGATCGAGAATGGCAGTGGAGCGGAAGACAACGGCGACAGTTCTCACTGTAGCAATGCCTCAACACACAGCAATCAGGAAGCGGGGCCTAGTAACAAGAGGACCAAAACATCGGATGATTCCGGGCTCGAACTGGACAATAACAACACAACAGTGGCAATAGACCCCGTAATGGATGGTGCTAGTGAGATCGAATTAGTCTTCAGGCCTCACCCCACCCTCATGGAGAACGACGACAGTGCACAGACGAGGTAAACGTCTTCTGTTCCTTTTCAAGCATTGTGCTGTTATTTGCTGGCGCTTTTGCTTTCCGGCACTTCTTGGGGCTTTTAAAAATCAATTTACTTCGGGTGTTGCACATTTTGTTTAACCACATGCACTCTTTCCTTCTTTCTGTTGCAAGGTAGATGGCACTGCTGGACTCCTACCAAAAGTACAGCAACAATCTGTTGTAAGGCTTGGATCGTAAATAAAGGTGTTTATATAAAGTTTTCTAGCGCTGCAGTTCGCAGTAGTTACTAGGGTGCTGGGGTAATACCAGCCCCTTTCTACTAACTCCAAGATTCTATGGGAATAAACAAACCTTGCACAGTGTCAGCAGTTTTGGGAGCAGTTGTGTGTCAGCAGGATTTGTAGGCTGGAAGCTTTTCCTGGCTTTTTCTTCAGGACCCAATCCAAGCACAAACTGCAAATTCCTGATCCCAGCAACGAGCAAGCTCACAGATTTTTCTCAGATCTCCTCCTGGCTTTCGCTCCTGATGAGACATCTCTCTGTAGTGCCTATATATACATTATAAGCTTCAGCCAACTTTTTGTTTTGGTTTGGAATTGCAAGGTTGTTCCGAAAGGCTTCTGGGCGAGGCCTCTGCAGCGTTTGTGTCAGCCTTGAATTCTTGCATGAGGAATTAAAGTGAGAACAGGCAGTGAAACAATACAGAAGAGCATTTAAGAAGGAGCAGAGATGCAGAGTGTGGCACCTTACGGCGTTCTGTGCAGGCACTTCTAAGCTCAGAAGGTTTAAGCAGTCAGGAGCAGCTCTCAAACCCCCTTGATGACCTATTATTAAGGTTTTCATTTCAGGATGACGAGGCAGTGCTGTCTTCTCTCTACAAGAGCAGGAGGGCCTGCGGGTGAAGTGTCAAACAGATGTAAGGGCACTTTGGAAGAATATAATTTAGTAAGCTTGGATGTCCTGTGGGAACAATTAATAGTCTCATTTGTGGACTGTCTTTCAAGGCCTTTTCGCACTTCGATGCAGACATTTGGGGGTGTTCCACATGTCCTTTTCTGATACCTGCAACTCAAATGTCTTTGATTATCTTTGTGGTTGCCACAGATACATCAAGACCTCAGGCAATGCCACCGTGGACCACTTGTCCAAGTACCTCGCGGTGAGACTGGCGCTGGAGGAGCTTCGCAGCAAAGGAGAGTCGAACCAGATGAACCTTGACACGGCCAGTGAGAAGCAGTACACCATTTACATCGCTACTGCCAACGGGCAGTTCACTGTAAGCAGAACTTCTAAGAGTCAAACTGAGCATCAGGGTGTCTTTGGTAGAGATTTGATTAAAATCCACTCAGCTGGGACTTCTCCTGAGTTGGCTTAGAGGTGAAATTCACACCACCACCACGTTGTTTACTTAGAAGAAGATCTATTGGTTTTTAGGAGAAAGTATACAGCAAATGGTTAGTGGAAAAGGAGGCATATAAATTACTGAGGAAAAAATCCAGTGGTGCCAGCAACGACTGCCTGGCTGATGCCATCATTTTATAGTTGAAATTGAAAACCATTATTTCAGCGGAGAATGTTTGGAGGGCACATAGGTCTGGCACTCAAGTGGCTGTTGTGAGGTGGTTTTTCTCCACTTCCATGTAGGCTTGTAATGTTCTGCTGTCAAACAGCTGTTGAGTACACACAGGGAAGAATCCCTCCTTGGCTGCTGGAGGTGCTGGAGTGCGTGCAATGAAGCCGAGGAAGGGGCTGGAGGACAAACCTCACGAGAGACGGCTGAGGGACCCGGGGTGCTTTAGCCTGGAGAGAAGGAGGCTGAGGGGGGACCTCATCGCTCTCTGCAGCTCCCTGAAGGGAGGTTGTAGCGAGGTGGGTGCTGGGCTCTTCTCCCAAGTGACAGGCAACAGGACGAGGCTCAAGCTGCGCCAGGGGAGGTTCAGATTAGACATCAGGGAAAATTTCTTCACCAAGAGGGTTCTCAGGCACTTGACAGGCTGCCCAGAGAGGTGGTGGAGACCCCATCCCTGGAGGGGTTTAAAAGACATGTAGATGAGGTGCTCAGGGCTGTGGGTTAGCAGGGGACAAAGACAGCTGGACTTGATCTCAAAAGTCTTTTCTAACTCAACGATTCTATGCTGAGTCCAGAACATACAGCTAGAACAAGGTAGTATCACAAGGAGATCAGACTCCGACCCTGGTCTTACACATGGGGATTTATCTGAATACAGTGAGTCTTCTGATTTAGAGACATGCAGGTGCTTTGCAATGAGAGAGTCTGTTTCAAACATGGCTACAAGATTGTCCCTTGGACAAAAGCGGAGTCACTTCTGGTGGAAAGACACACCTACTGCTCCGTGTTTGCAGAGAGGAAAGAGGAAAACTCAAGTTTACTTCAGTTGGAACTGTATTCCCTTTGCAAAAGTGCTTTTCGGTGCTGTTTTAAGTGAGAGGAGGAGGAGTTAGGAATAGCTTGCGTTGTTGCTTTGTGATAACGAGTGCTTAGTAAACGACTTGTTCCTGATTATCGAGTCTGCACAGTCCTCTGATTGAAGTAGTTGTCTGTGGCTGCAGTAGTGCCTGTGCAAACCATCAGGCTTCATTTCTGTTTTGATGTTCTCTTCTAGGTATTAAATGGGTCATTTTCCTTGGAACTGGTCAGTGAGAAGTACTGGAAAGTGAACAAACCCATGGAACTGTACTATGCGCCAACGAAGGAACATAAATAAGCTGCGCTTGCAAACGGAGACGGGACTAACTCTTTTTATAGCTCTGACTTTAATATTAAAAGAAGGCACCACCATTATCTTCATGGACAGTACATGCGATGCCTTCAGGCTCTCTCAGTATACTTATTAACATGACTAGACAGTATTCTGGGTTGTATTTAATTTAGTCTTTGGTTTGGGTTATTGGTTTTTCCCTAGGAGACTAAATGCCCTTCTCCAGTGCATTCCAGTGTTTGACATGCTTTTTTTGTTCCTAATGCATGATAACTGAACGAGTGTTCTGGTTTGGAGTGTCTTAATTTTGTCCAGGTCAATCTGGATTTCTAATACATTTGACACAGTTATCGTAGCCTCTGTGAAGTACTGAGCGTTGGATGGCTGTCAGTCTATTCAATAGTAGCGTATGCCATGGAATGTGTTAAATGTTGTAATTTGCTAATGGTTATCCTAAAAGACTGGGAGAGAATTGATTTCTGATAGTCTTGCAGCTAATCTGATTCCCTGGAATAGTGTTATTAATTGTTTTCTTGTGAACAAAGAGAGCTGCAGTGAGAAAACTGACACTTTAAAGCCTTGCTTCAGTGCAAGATGGTTGATGAGATTCAGATTGGTTTGATTTTCAACGCATCTTTTGGTCACCCCCCCCCCCCCCCAAAACAACCCAAACCCAGAACTCTGCCCACTGCAGCCTGAACCGAACAAAGTTCTACAGCCCTACTCTCTTTCTCCTGAGAACAGATCTTTACTGTGAATGTATTGGAATGTTCTTTAAAGAACTGTCCTGAAAACCTTTTTGTTTTTTTCTCCTTAAAACAAATCCCTGAAATTCCCGCACATGGACAGAACATGGAAATTCTTTGCTGTATGGAATTCGTGCCACCCCAGCTGTGAGTTTATCCAGGCGCAGTGGGAGTAGGGAGGACTTTGTAGCTGCTCAAAGATTCTCTTTCCTTTTTCCTTTACCATAGCTTTAACTAAGGTGGCTCAGCACTTTGGAAGACAATTTTAGTACTTGACAAAGTTTACCATTTAGTGTCTTAAATGTAGGTTCAAGTTTTAAAACTAGGCAGTAGGCTGTTGTGCAGAGGCCGGAAGGTGCCGATCGTTGCATGTTACATCCCGCTGCCCTCGCACCGGACCTCGCTGTTGCTTGCCCGGGATTCTCGTCATTGTCCTAAGGGGAATAATGGCACCCGGAGTTCCCTTGAAGGTCAGACTTGAAGCCTTCACTCGTTTGCACCTGAGGCCAGAAGCAAAATATTGCTATGGTAGGTGAGAAGTAATGCACTTCAGACCATACAGTGTTGCTCCTTCTTGGTCTTGCCTGCAGTTAAGACTGTTTTTGGCACGTGGTACCCAAGTATTCAGCTGCTCGGGGATTCTCCTGGAAAGGAATTCCCTTCCTTCGCTTCCATCTTTCAGACATAGCACTTGTAAATGTGTCCCTTCCGCCCGCTGTCTCAGATCAGCTTTATCCCCTTGTGAAAACTGCACAGGCTTCTTTGAGTAACTTAATTATTTTCTCTTCCTGGAGGTTTTGTGACACGAAAGGGAAGTTTCCAGGCCCCCAAATGTAGAGGGGGCCGCGTGTAAGGAAATGCGTTATTCCTGGCTTTCTGGTGAAATGTTGCGTTGTTTAGACTAGTAGTGCATGAATAGAACGCGGGGGGTGGGGGAGCAGCGGCGATAAATGCTTTACCGTTTATGGGGAGACTCCTAGAGTAGTTGCAGCATCCCTTCCCGTTGTGATAGCTGAGGTAACGTCCAGTCCCCTTGAGCAAGAGAGGTGTTTGTGACGCCGAGCAGTCTGTCTGTCCCTTTGTCCCCAGTCCTTGAAAAAGCGTGGGAGAATGTGAAGCTCTTATTTTCATGTTGTAGTGAATTTACTGAATATTTATGTTCTTTAAATATTATATATATAAAATGTAGTCGTTTGATTAAACCATTGATTGCACTGTGACTCGTTAGTGCTATAAACTATTTTTACTTTGTGAATGACTTTACTCCTCCACCTTTCCAAGCCGCGTGGCATTTAAGTACACGAAGGTAGGTACGGGTAAGGCCCTCATCGCTTTCCCATCCAGCTCAAGTCAGACTGAAATTGTCAAATTGATAATAAGAGCAAAACTCTTACCTACAGCCTCCTGGGAAGTCCGATGCTGCTTCCTCTTGTCATTCCTGCCGGAAACCTTTAGACAGGCTGTGCGTTGCGCTGCTGTTTGGGCTGTGCAGAGGGAACGGGGAGGAGGTGGGGCTGCACCACTGTCACAGCCCATCAAAACCGGCTGAACTCCTCTGCCTGTTCCGTGCTTGGACTGAGAGGCAAGAAGGAGCATACGCGACCGGCAAGCAGGGAGTGGCAGCTCTTCCAGGGACCTGCCAGAGCTGCTGCTGTTTGTTCTATACGATTGGATGGTGAGAAATGGGATGAAGCATTTTCACAGCCCTCGGGTTAAATCCGCCAACTTTAGTTGCATTTAATTGCCTATTAGGCAGCTTCTGTAGAAAACAGTGTGGGATAACTGTAATGAATCGCCTGTTGAGGTATAGTACTGAGAAAGGTGAAGTTCTGTTCCTTTCCCTATTTTTCCCTACAGTTTGTAAACAGAAGGATGTTAAGAAGGATTCCTGTTAAGAAGGAATGCTTATGTACACTGAGTGGGGCTTCTTGAGACGGACTGAGCTTTACCTCTTTCTGGTTGCAGAATCATAGAATAGTTTGGGTTGGAAGGGACCTTAAAGCTCATCCAGTTCCCTGGATGCAGAAGGGATCTTTGCCTGCCCTCCCGCTGCTCAGTCTGACTGATTTTCAGAGCTTTCCTTGAACAGCTTTAACTCCCTCAAAGTTTCCTTACATCACAGCTGAACAGAAAGCAACCCGAGAGCTCCTATGCAGCCAGTGCAGCTTTCTGCTGTCTGCGGTGCGTAGGCAGACTCTTTCCTTGGCCCTACAGCAGCAGAGGTGCCGCTGTCCTCCCCACGCTGGTCACTAGATCATATCCTAGAAGTTAAGATTTCCACCGTCCTCTGGTGCGTGTCCTCCAGCGTGCTGATGGGCTGATAACCAAATACTGATTTCACTACTCTGCTGGTTCCAGAGTTCTGAGTTTCTGTTTAGCTGCTTGCAGCAAAGCCTTGATCTGACAGAGAGCTGGTTGCCTGTCGCCAGCCCGGCACTAGGGACTGGCCCGGAGTGCCCGGCAGAGCAGCAGCGGCTCAGGCCTGGTGGCACAGCACGGGCCAGCGCTAAAGATGCAGAGAGGCAGCAGTGCCCTCACCCCCACCAGCTGCGTTAATAATAGAATAATAGAATCACCAGGTTGGAAGGGACCCACTGGGTCATCGAGTCCAACCATTCCTAACACTCCCTAAACCATGCCCCTCAGAACCTCGTCCATCTGTCCCTTAAACACCTCCAGGGAAGGTGACTCAACCACCTCCCCGGACAGCCTATTCCACTGCCCAATGACCCTTCCTGAAAAATTTTTTCCTGATGTCAAGCCTGAGCCTCCCCTGGCAGAGCTTGAGGCCTTGTCCTGTCCCCTGTCCCTTGGGAGAAGAGCCCAGCTCCTTCCTCTCCAGAACCTCCTTTCAGGCAGTTGTGGAGAGCAATAAGGTCTCCCCTCAGCCTCCTCTTCTCAAGGCTAAACAACCCCAGCTCTCTCAGCCGCTCCTCATCAGACGTTCTCCAGCCCCTCACCAGCTTCGTTGCTCTTCTCTGGACACACTCCAGAGCCTCAACATCCTTCTTGTGGTGAGGGGTCCAGAACTGAACACAGTATTTGAGTTGCGGTCTCACCAGTGCCGAATCCAGAGGGAGAACTGCGTTACTGCAGTTCATCCGCTGTCCTGATGGGCAGCCACGGCACGAGGGATGGCCCGCGCTGATCGAAACCCCCTTGGCCCACGCTCCTGGGAGCAGAGGGCTCCTTGCTGCATTCCCCCAAGCCTGTTCCCATAGAGCACGAGGACACATACTTGCCCTACCTTCCAACACAATCATGCAGGACAAAGCAAAAGCCCCCAAATGGCAGCCCTGAAGGAACGGGAGCGTTTCATTAATGAATTAGCGTGGGTCTGCCCCTCCCTGCTGAACAAGCACCACGGCGAGGCTTCCCAGACAACTGTGGAGCAGGAAGAGAATTCTCACCAGTTACAGCTGCCCTTTCTGCTGGACACACACAACAGGCAAAGCTCCTCAGCCCAGATCACAGCTGGTTTTGCCCATCTGACAGAAAAAGAAAGCCCAGATTGTATGGACGAGCCCGAACGTCACCTTTTGTGCCTCTCCCTGCGCACACCAAGGAATAGCTGCTTTGCCTGGAAATGGTGTACAATCCCTTCTGTGTCTTAGGAGGAGCTAAAGGAATCAGAAGTATTTCGCCCACCAGGCTTCAGTTACTGCCTTATTGTAATGGGAACACTTTTGTTCCAGTTACGCGACTTTCTGACTGTCTCTATGCTCCTGACATTAATGCTGGAGCGAGCAGGGCATTATCTGCAAGTGAAGCCCGTGGGCTTTCCGCTTGAAAAAACAAGTCCCTAGTGTGGAACGAGGGAATGTTAACTTTTCTGTCTTGGCCCCACAGGCGCTTCGGAAGCGCTGCAGAGCCAGGAGGGTCACGCTACTCGTGGTTGGTGCTCAGTGAGAGAACCAGTGCTCTTACCATGATGTTTCAGAGATGGGTAAATAAGAATAACCCCCTCCTCTATTCTCCTCTTGGATAAAGAGGAACAGGAAGCCTGGGACATGCTGGAAAGATTGGTTCAGCCGTGATAGCTGTTCCCAAATCACACGAAACACACAGAGGAGGCATCTGAACTGAGTTGAGGGGAAAGAAAGGACAAAATCAAGCTCGTTTGGCTGGAATGCTGCCATGTATTTAAGGAAACCAGAACCGACCACCAACACAGCATCTTTGCTCGTTCACAGAAGAGATCTAACAGCTGACACTGTATTATTGACAAATCAATAGCAAAACTTCACCTTCAGCTTTAATCTGTGGTGTCCACTGTCACTGTACCTTTCTGCAGCATTCAACCAAACGTAACCTCTGGACAAAGAGCTACTCTAGAGCAACTACCAATTCTCTACGGTTTGGATAAAAACACAAGTTTCGGTAATAGTCTTGGGACCATTCCTTTCTGTTCTCACTTGCGTTGGGCCCTTGCTTGTAGGGAGAAAAATGAACAAAGAACTGAAGACCGTGTTACGTGTGCAGTCTGGACCTAGAGGTGCAGAGTGCAGACTTTCGGACTTGCTGAAACTCAAGACTGCACTTTATCCTGTGATATTTTATCATCATAATGTGCCCTCCCCTTCAAATTGTAACCAGTCAGGTGTTAGGAATGATTTGTTTTGGGAATATCCTGCTCTGTATTAACCTCACGTTCAGAAACGTTTAAAGATTTTTGGCCCCATCCACCCTTCTGGATTCCGTGCTGGCAGTGAGGCTTTAACAACGGACTCGGGAGCAGACACAGTGGGAAAGTGGATGTGAGCATAAAAGCAAGTAATTGAGACCTTCTCCCAGCAAGGGTACCTTGCCCTTGCACGCTGTCATCAGGGGAAAGTTCTGCTACAGAATTCTAAAGCGTCTTTTCAAACTAAACCAGCAGGCAGCTCAAGTTTCCCAATTCCAGTTTGGTAAGAAGTACTGGCTTACTTGAACGGGATGCACTTGCAAGTCCGTAATATCCTGCTCTGTGAACAAAACCGTTTTGCATTAATCAGCTTCACAACCAGGAGGGTACTCTTCTGCGAATGCAGCGGCAGCGACTCCAGATTTATCATCTTCCAGAAACTCGGCATCTCCTGCAGCTTGAACCTGTTCCGCTGCCTGGACATCTTCAGGGAGATGGACAGGGCCTTCCGCTTGGCCCCCAGTGTACGTGGGAGTGCTGTACTTCATCAGGATCGTCTTAAACTGTGCCAAGGGCGCATTCGTGCGAACTCCCATGGGATCGAAGTGGGTTCTACTTACCCTGTATCCAGCCTCAGAGAGATAGGTTAAGAACTTATTTAACCTGAAACAAAGCCCATTTGAAAAGGAGTTAATGCTAAGAAGGCTGATACAATACCAGCTACATATCAGTTGTCATAGTCATACGAGACCAGAACCTAAATGAAACCCTTACTTTGGCATGTTCATTCCTTTAATACTGTGTCTGTGGATGTTGTAGTAAAACGCAGGGTGCTCAGCACTGTTCTCGGATTTTTGTCGCTTGGCTGCACTTCGAATCAATTCTTCACATTTTCTTTTTCCTGGACCACAAAAAACACCAGTGAAGCCCAAGACAGTACACAGAAAAACCTACAAAGCAACTACACCTTTGTGTCCGCTTTTATAAGCTAGTATTACTATAAGCTAATAGCATTCCTAACACCTGACTGGTTACAATTTAAAGGGAGGGCACATTAAGATGATTTATAAGCAAGTTAAAACCTTGCCTGAATTTAATTAACATGCCGATAACAAGTGAAGTCAAGTAGGCTTCACGGAGTATTCAGTATTCTGCTCTTAGCAGTAAATATGATTCTGGATGAAGATAAACTAAAATGGGTGCTCAGTGGGAAAAAATACCTGAGCACCAGTGGTTTTAAAACATAAAAAACCCATCGATGCTAGGCTGGCTTTGCCATCATGTAAACTACAGTTTAATTTGAGACTGCTACAGCTACACGGGAATACTCCACTTACCTGGTACCAAGAAGGATTCTGCAGAAGTTTTTGGTGTTTTAATATATACGCCGCACTCTTCTAGAATACAATGAAAAAAAAATTAATTCTACTTTAAGACAGTAAAACGGCAAAATGGCTTGGTTAAACAGAAAAAAATACCACCCTCCGGCCTAAGGGCATGTAGCAAAAAGCATACCTATGGGTAACTTAGGAACTCAGTAAGTTGCACTTAGAGGGGATATTCAAAATACAATTCCATTTAATAGCAGCACAGCATTCCTGTACAAAAGCCATTTCTCATGGCACACTGATTTGCAATCCCAGTGGAGGATGCAGAGCGTGACAGCTGGAGCCGTCTCTTCCCAACAGCACACGCTCTCCGGTGGGAAACAGGGTAAATCAAAGAATTGGCAGACAGCATTTCCAGCTCCTTCAGGGAACACGCTGGATTTCATGGCAGCCAACCATCTGCACTGTGGTTATTTGGTGTAGATCTGTCACACCCACTAAAGATGCCTAATGCAGTGCTCGCGCTGCCTCTGACAGACCCCACTCTTCTTTAAGAGCGGAGCAGTCCCACGCTGCATTCAAAGCAACAAACATTTCCATGACCTTCTTATGGAAGGTTTATGTGGTGGTTTACCTCTCTAAACCACCATAAAGCCAGTCCTCCTTGCGACCAGTCCGCCACTTTTCTTACCTTGTTTGTTCTCATCATAAGGGCTATGAGTAGAAAAATGCTTGGAAGTTGTGCACTCAGCTTCACAAACCAATGTCTTCAGAAGTGGCTGGACTTCATCTAACCCGTACTGAACAGCCTCAAACAGCATTCTCCTAAGGAATCCAGTGTTGAAGAGGGCTCCTGACCTGCGAAATGCAAGACAAGCGAAAAGACTTCTTAATGAAAGCAAAACAGTTGCTTGAAAAATCTCTCACCCAAGCTGATCAGGAATTGCGTTACACTAAAGCACCGCGTCGGGCTGGCTGTGTTCCTGAATTCCTTCGCTTCCAATGACAGGAACGTTAGTCTCCTGTTAAAAATCAAGCTCTTGAGCGGTGCTTTTATTTCCACCACTGACACGAAAAAGTAATTTAACCCATGGAAGAAAAGTACTGTCGACTGTTTTTAATACTGCTCTGAAATAGTTAAAGACATAGCAAAAGCATTTATTCTTGTTTCTAACAAGAGAAAATTGTATTAATTATTTACTTCTGTCACCACATGTAAAGAGTTACTAAATCAATTCGCCACAAGTATCAAGTAACGAAGAATTGCTTAACATTTGGCAACTTGAGGAACACGCATGCCATGTACAACAGAAGCTGCACCAAATGTAAATTTAAAGCAGGCTTGTTATTATTTATGTATTACTTATTAACCTATTTGAACTCTGTTTCCTGAATTCCCAATCACTATCCCTCCTTTTGTAGTGCTAGAATATCAGGCAATCCCTGATTTCAGTACAGGATGGGGGATGATGTGATTGAGAGCAGCCCTGCAGAGAAGGACTTGGGGTGCTGGTCGATGAGAAGCTCGACATGAGCCGGCAGCGTGTGCTCGCAGCCCAGAAGGCCAACAGTGTCCTGGGCTGCATCCACAGCAGCGTGGCCAGCAGGGAGGAAGGGGATTCTGCCCCTCTGTTCCTCTCCTGTGAGACCTCATCTGGAGGACTGTGTCCAGCTCTGGAATCCTCAGCATCAGAAGGAGATGGAGCTGTTGGAACGAGTCCAGAGGAGGCTACAAAGATGATGAGAGGGCTGGAGCACCTCCCATACGAGGACAGGCTGAGAGAGTTGGGGTTGTTCAGTCTGGAGAAGAGAAGGCTCCCAGAAGACCTTACAGCGACCGTCCAGTACCTGAAGGGGCTACAGGAAAGCTGGGGAGGGGCTGTTCACAAAGGCTTGTGGGGATAGGATGAGGGGGAATGGGTATAAACTGGAGAGGGGCAGATTTAAACTGGGCATAAGGAGGAATTTCTTCACCATGAGGGTGGTGAGGCCCTGGCCCAGGTTGCCCAGGGAAGGTGTGGCTGCCCCATCCCTGGAGGTGTTCCAGGCCAGGTTGGATGGGCCTTGGGCAGCCTGAGCCAGTGGGAGGTGTCCCTGCAGGCAGGGAGGTTGGAACTGGAGGGGCTTTAAGGTCCCTTCTAACTCAAACTATTCTAAGATTCTATGATTCTAACATCCAGCAGCCTTGCACTTTTATGATATGCCTGAACCCCTGACCACCAGAAGTCCTTCCACCTTGAATTAATCTCCAATTCTGTATTGTGCTCTGTACTTACCAGAGAGGACCAAGAACTACCGCCGTCTTCCCAGGCATGCTGCCGTGACAATCGCAAGGCAGCTGCTGGTATGGGTTTTCTACAACAGAAAAACAGGAGTTAAGTTCTTTTGAAATAGTCAGCAATGCCTAATGTGCTGGAGAGAGAGATGACATCGATATGAGTAGAAGCTTAGTTCAGTGGAGGCACTGAGAAGGGCAAGCAACAGCAGGAGGGCGATACCCTTCTCCTGCCAAGCAGGGCTTAGGAGAATTTATTGATTAATGACTTGATCTTTAATCATTGTTAAAACAGTGAAGAAAAAGGAAAGCTACATAACTTCCTATGTTACTTGAAATCTGCCAAGAAACAAGGCCATTGTCAGCCTTCCTACACTAACAGTAAAAGACAATTTCAAACATCAGCCAATTACATCTCCAAAATCCAGCCCACCTACAAGTTCTCTGAAAGCCATAAGTCAGCTCGCTTGCAATTAAGACATAAATAAGTAATTGCATGCTCCTGCTCTCGATTTTGAACAGGGCAGTCAGATCCCACCAGTTTGTAGTCATATAGCCAAGAACTTCAAACACTGAAACAAGGGTTTCCCTTCTATGTTCATCCCAACTCCCTCTTGCCAGTAGCTACGTCTTGGCTTAACTTGTGTCCCCTACCTCCGCTAACTTGGGTACAGAGACAGCCCACAAACAGCTGCTTTTTGGCCTAGAGGCTGCCTTCACATACCAGTCGTTAGCTGAGTTACAGGAATGCTGCATCCCTTTCCTACCAGAGCCGCAGGTGTTCCCACCAGGCATTTACAGCTCCTGCCCAGGGCCAGCAGAACACCCTCCTCCGATAGGGATGCCATCCTGGGGAGTTTTTTGAAGTGACTGAAATGAACAGTCTGATAAAAAGCAATCTGACACCAAAGTCTGCCACTGTACGGAGGATTAGGAAGCCAAGACTGTCCCACCCTTCGTGCCCTTTACTGAAAGGACAGGTCCGTGGGCATATCGGACATCCCGGCAGCTGCAGCAGCTACACCAACTTGAAGCATGTCCTGTCTGGAAACTAATCCAGCACCTTTATACAGCAAAATCCACACAGACAACAACACTAACCCTCCACCATAAAGCAGATACTGTTGTATTAGAAATGCCTTCTCCTCTTCATATAGTACACTAGATTAATGGAATTATTCATTTACTAAGGGGATGTAAATATAAACGAGGCCTAAGAAAGCACAAAACAGAAATACAGGAAACAGACCTTCCAGAAAGTGCAAAGGAAAAGCCATTTACCTTCTACCATATTGCCCTCTTTCTGAAAAATTCTCTCTTCACACCACTGGCAATGGATGAGGTATCTTATTTTCTTTGCTGAATCATCCGCAGGAGACGGTCCCCTTAAAACTCTGACCACTACTAGAACAAAATGTTCTAGAGCTACTGCAAGCAACACTTCAATGCCTTTGTTACAGCGAGCTGCAGCTCTATGAAGGAAAAACACAAAACCACGTTGTACTGAGATCAGCAGGCGGAGACTGCCACGGACACCTGAACCTGCTCAAGATCCTTCAGCTCATCCACTTTCTAAGTATTGGAATACTGCATCCTCATCGAGAAGAACTGATCTGCCACCTGCACCGGCTTTCTATCCAAGTATTATACCTGCCTATTGCCAGGATACGGTAACAAAGAGAGAAACAAACTCAATGAAAATCTGAGAAAGCAGAAACGTAGGACACATAAGGACACGTAGCACGCAGAACAGTACATCATCGAGTGTTAATTAAATAAGGATTATGGGAAGGTAGGTTATGTAAGCATTGAGAAGGAAGAACTCTTTGGAGCTTGTAACTCAGTGCACAATTAAAACTATGCTTGAGCGGCACATCTGTATCTGAGAATATTCTGCAGGAAATAAGTTCACACATGCAGGGAGACAGAAGTAAAATCTACACATATTCAGGTGCTTTTTGCTCTAGCATTCTGAAGGCCTCTGCACATTTTTTTTCATCCCGAAGTCTTTCTTGAGCAGTTTTCCCATCCTCTTGCCTTTTTTCCCCCAACTAGGGACCAGGTTTTACATCTTCATTTAACGGACTGAAATTACTGAGAATACCGATATGCAAATGTCTCATTTTACAAGTTAGGGATTACATATATTTTAACCTCAAGCACAAGGATCTGAAGTTTACATCAGCTTCCACTGAAGCGAGTTGAACCGCAATGCTTAGCTAGAAGCCATTCACACAGTGTAATTGATATTTTCAAGTCTTGCACAGCACTAAAACGACTACAAAATTGACGGAGGAATAAAAGAATTTACACGCAGGCAAGTCTGGGTATTTCTTTTTACATTACATCCCTCCCTCCAACCGAACCCCCCTCCCCACCATCCCAAACCCATACCGCTTTTATGCATTTTCCGTCTTGACCAGTCTTTTAGTTTAAAATTTGCATTATGCCACAGCAGCACACAAAATATGAAACATGAACTTTCTATCTCAAGAAGCCTGGCTTTTAGGATTAAGGGATTCTGGAAACTGAACGTGTACAATCTACAGCAGCAGCCGGAAGGTTTTGAGGGCTAACACTTTTCTAGCAGAACTGAAGCAGATGCGTTTTAGCAGTACCTTGTCACAGCAGCGAGGACAATTCTGGCTGCCAGTTCCCTGTAGTACTCTGTTCTGACGATATTGCAGCCGTAGTGACGCAGGGCGACGTGCTGAGCCTTTGCATACAGCGAGCTGATGTCTGTGGATGTCAACGACACAATCCCAAGATTTCTCACATTTCTAAAGGCAGAATCCAGGTAATTCACAGAAGTTCCAAAGGGGTCCAAATGGCTGAGAAGAAAGGATGTCCCATTGAGTAACTCCACTTTAATCTCATGAAAACACTATTTTATATGCTTCACCTATAGTAGTATTTAAAACAACATGAGAAGACAGGACCAAAATTTAAAGCACCCTCTCACGAACAGCTCTGGAACGTGTGTGAAGTTCTGCATTGGAAAAATCCACATCACCACCGAGCCAGCAAGTATTATTTCTTTTGCATCCTGACCCAGTGACTAATTCAAGTTACAAGAATATTTGCCTGATGCTTACCGTCATCCTTAAAACAAAAGGGAACTTCTAAACCAAAAAATATCTTCAAAAGCATGCATTCCAGTTTACATACAAAGTAATTAATTTTCAGCCTGAATATCTGCTGCTTAATTAGCTCAGATCTATGTGTTAATAAAAAAATCCAATCCCTTACTTTGCTGTCTGTATTGATTTTGAATGTATGTGTAAACCCACCCTGGAATAATTAGCCTGCTTTAATTGAAAACGAACATGCTGCAAAATGTACTGAAATACGAGATGCAATAAAGTCCTACAATATGCAGAGGCATGAAAATTCAACTAATTAAAAGCTCTAAGGAAAAAAAGGGAAAGAATAACAATTTCTCTGTTACTGAATGGGCAATGAAGTTCTACTCATACCAGTTGGGCTTGAAATTTTCATGCCTGTTTCCAGGACGTTCTGGATGTCAGAAGGGTTTAATTTTTCTTCTAGTGATTTCTAAAACGTTTCAGATTAAAGTTCTGTTTCTGCACTGTTTCTGGGACAGCAGAATTACAATTCAACACCGAGCGATTTGACCGGTGGTAGCTTCTTCCATTCCAACCTCCCTATATCCTCACACACTGTGAGATGGGGTGGAATGTCATTATCAAATCAGGCAATTATTAACAGAAACATTTAACACTTACATAAAATCAAATGACCTCAAATGCATTATAACGTTGGCATCCATTTTTGTCACCTCAATGGTGTCAGTATTTTCTTCTCCGTCTCCCATAGCTTCATCTTGGTCGTCTTCCCTAGTGTTTAGTTTCACCTTCATTTTATTTAAAAGGCAGTTTTCCTGAATCAGCGTCACAGAATTCTCATTACAGTCGTTAATCGTCACCCTCACAGAACTTCGGAGATGCTTTGCCCACTGTAATCCCATTATACCTGAGGAAAGATGGAATTGTCACTGTCACACTGTTCAGATTTTTGTTCATAGACACTGACAGAATGACGTTACGTTTAGTGCGTATTCAGAATTTCTGTAATTAATTAAGATGATTCTGATAAAGAAGCTTGGATTCATCACCATTTTTAAAACACAGGTTGGTTTTACAGCCACATTCCACAGCCATGGAGTCACAAGACATCTGTGACCCTGGACATGAGTTTAGGAAAATGCCATTTCACGGGTATTTCAAGGAGACAACTGAACTTTGACTTAATATTATTTACAGCTTTTTAAAAGACCTAATACTGGGCTCTTGATGGCTGTTTTCTTTACCTGGAAGCTAATGACTTCCTGCCGAAGGAAGAAAACTACTGTGTACCTCGCATTATTTCTGCATACACATCAGTTACTGCTGATTTCTGCATCTTCATACTACTGATTATAGCCAAAAGATTAAAGAAATTGACTTTACCGGTGGCACCAAAAGCATCCAAACATTCTATCGGTTTACGTTCCTCAGCTAGAACAGCCAGCGCACAGAATATCAATTGCCTTGAAAATAAAACAAGAATGGGTAAGTTGAGAAAATAGTAAGAATCTTGAGAAAATATTTTTTCTTCCTTTTCCTTCCTTATTTCCCTTGAACATGACACTACAACAGTTAAGCTAAACTCTAGTGTTTACATGGAACGATTGTAAATCAAAAACCTCAACGACACTCTGAAGTTTAATTCTGCAGCAGGATATTACTAAGGTAAGATTCTGAACCCACTTACTGGTTACTCTTAACACTGGGAGAAGCAGCAAGCATTCAACAGTAAATACAGTTTCCCTTGCTTTCCCAGCTCAAACTGATACCACCCTGCCAACAGCACCATGTTTAAAAAGATGTCAGAAATGACTGTAGAGCAACAAAATTCACTGTGTTGAGGTACAGGTCTTGTTTGTTTAGGCACAGCCATGGCCTTGGTTGCAACACCTTCCTTCGAGGCGTTGCACTGAAGCTCACGTCGGACCCCAAGCTCACATTTAACAGCACTGAGAACATGAGGGGCTGGAATATATCTCACGTGTATACAATGAAGTCAGTTTTCAAGTGCTCTCCTGACAAATCCTGTTCTCCTCCCTGAACTATTCACTACAGAAAAACACTTAATTGCTTCAGAAATCACAACACATCCCATACTGTGTTCTTGGGTTTAAACATTTGCCAAGAAGAGTTAGAAATCTCTTTCGTCTGAACAGAAGTTTTGCCAGTTTCATTTTCCAAAGACAAGAGTTATTTTTCACTACAAAATCCCCACCCCTCCGGTACATCCTCCCATTCCCTCTTCTCTTACCTGTTGAGTTTCATTTTAGGATTAAAGTAGGAATCTGTTTTCTGAGGTGTGGAGTAGTTGGGAAGAACTTGCACATCTGTGGCTGACTCTTTCAGCACTTCACGAGAAGCCTTGGGAGCAAGAACTAAAAGAAAGTAATTGTGGGGAAGGAGAGAGTTAGTGAGAATTGAAATTAACATTAGCTTTTGATAAATTAAATTGAAAATTTACTCCCATAGAGCAAGAGGTCTGGGCTATGCAGTAACCCAGCTCGCACAGGGATCAGTTAACAAGTGTGTGTCGGGAAAAAAAGGGGCAACAATTTGTCTTCTAAGAGTGGCAGGTTAAGGATCCTGCTCTTCCACAGTTTTCTTCCCATGAAACACCAGATTTGTTCCTTAGTTGGGCTCCCGAGGATCCATTCAAATCTGAGGAAGCAAGCCCAAGGCTTAGCATGTCCATTTTACATGTTCGAACATAATACATTGTTAAATAATTAAAACTCTATTGACATAGTCCTGAGTATATACCAGTGAACCGCAAAAATCCCTCAAAATCCTTCCTCCAATCTACATTATCAATCCGCTTCAGGAAACGTGCACAGGCAAAGCACAAGCAGAGGGACAATTCCAGCACTTAAGCTTAGTATGAACAGTCTGTAGCGAAACAAGCTTTCTGAGCTGACAGCTGCAAAACCCTCCCGTCTTTCCTCTAAGCAATTTAGCCCCAGTCTGACAGCAGCAAAATTTACCCCAGGGACGACCAGGACAAATTTGCTAGCTACCAACTAGATAACCTTCCACTGCTTGGCCAGCATAGCTTCCAGTCTTGTCTTTATTAGATCTAGATAAAAGCTGTACGTTTACAGAGACAGAGAAAATAATGAGATCAATTTTCAACAGTAACAGCCTAAGCTGCAGCAACCCCCCTCAATTCTTACACACCAACTAATCAGTAAGGTGCTCTTTACTTGACGGCTGTAGAGAACGGGCAACTTGCAAAAATAAAGCTTTGGCATTCCAATTATTTAAAATGCTTCCAATCTCGTCTATACAATCTTAAGAGACAGAAAGCCTAATTCCGGAGCAAGTCAGACAGGGCTGTCATTTACTGAAGTTGTATCATGACTCTAGGATTGAAAATAAAGTCATCTTGTTTTGTAAATCCCTACTGATGCAGTTTGGATAAGAAGCAAAGGATTTTTATATTGCAGAGATTTACTCAAGACTGATTTAACAACAGTTAAATACAGAGGCAATAAACTATACAGGTTTTGTTTTGTGGATTCCAGATCATCTGTTTTTGTCTTGAGAGACAGAAGCCAACATTTATGATATTAAACTAACTGTGAAGGGAATATTATTTATCAATAAGAACAGGTCCATGGAGAGACTAAAATCACAGCACTGCTACACCTTGGAGGGAAAAGACGAGTGCTAAAACATTCTGGGCAGATTTGTCATTAGTACAGTTAAACGTGCTTTGGAATTCTTCTTATGTCTGCTACCCACATATCATAGTTATTTCATGGGCTAAATGGTATGAAAAGACTGAATGTTTTTATAGACAGAAGAACCCACCTGTAATAAACCTCGATTCAGTTTCTCCTTTATTCACATGACGATTAATATGACCTATCATATCAGTTCTTCGCGTGATCGTTGCTGAACAGATGATACAGTGGTAGTGGGCTCCCATCTTTGAAAACGCCTGTAAAACATAGTATGTGGAGTTTCAGAATACATAAAGATGTAACCATAAAGATGGTTACATTGGAACCATACCTGTGCACAGGCAGACGAAGAACTCCTCTCCCTGTTGCCTCTAGTGCACACAAAATATTTTGAATCTACAGCCACAGAGACTGTAAATGATCACAGAGCCAGGACAGGACAGTTCTCCTGCCACAGCACCGTGAATTTACTGGCCTAATGAACCTTTTGTCTCTTGCACAAAGAGGCTGTTCACTCCGAACTGTGGTGGCGGCGGTGTACAGGATCCAGGCAGCCACCCACCAGAACAAGACAGACACAACTACATTCAGTTACCCAGGGGTTCTATCAAATACTTCCATTCTGGAGCAATAAACTTTTGGTGCCCCCACACTGGATCGCAAGGCTTATTTTTAAGACTAAGTAGCCACAAAAGTTCCCCTAAATCCATGTCCCCCACTTTGTAGGGTAATCTCTGTTGTTTTTACCTGGTCTCCAACGAGGTTTGGTTTTACTGGATGACAAGGTAAGTGGCAGATGCACATTCTGTACCCTGGAAAACAAGTTTTTGTCACGTCTCAGTGTAGTAAGTGAATAGAATGCTTATGATCTATGCCACAGACTCCAATTCAAAACACTCTTTATTTTTATTGCATGGTCTCATTTAAGATTCCCAGCTGTTGCCATAAGGCAGCAACAAGTGAACATTATCAACTCATTTATAAACTCACCTTTGGCACAGAGATATTTATCAGCCAATTACACACTACAGATTTTTAAAACATGGAAGAATTATATACAGGCAATTTGGTTTAACGAGTCTGTCAGCAACCTACAAAGCTCCAGTGGGTCTTGAGTCGATGCAGTATATAACTTTGAAAAGTGTTGTCACCTGGCTAAAAGACTTATGTTTCATAGGAGTCTTCACACATGTTCCATGTTCAAAGGAAAAACAACCAAAAAGACATCTGCTAGTGCACACACAAGCAGAACTGCAGTCAGATCACCTTTAATTTAACTCTCATCTCTGATCAGTCATTTTTTCTCCTCCAAGCTCATACACTTAGTTCTCTAAAAACATATACTGCTTCTTTCCTTTTCCTTTTTAAACTTTCTGTAGGGATTTTAATGCATCCTACAAGCAGATCACAGATCTCGTTAAAAACCAAATAAGGCTAATAAGTACTGATACTAAATAAATATTATAAGTATCTGTCTGAAACCACGGAACCTTCAAGATGAGCCAAAAATGAGATCCCAGGTCAAAATTAATAATGTCAAAACAAGGTTCTCATTCAGACCTGTTAACGAGATGCTTAAGTTAAGACAGATTTAAAAAGATGAAACACTGAACTAAGTCCTACATGTCCACAATTTCTTCTAGCATTTACTACTCAGTCATGACTGCCATTACCTTCAAATTCAACAGAAACTTTCCAGTGCAGGTTCTGCAGATGACGATGGAGTTTATGACTATAGCAAGCTTTGAATTTCTCCTCAGGACACAACGGACAAGGCTTCTTTTCATCTGAAAATACAAATAAATGAGTATGAGAAACACATAAAATGCAGTTACCACTGACGTTGAGATGCATGTTAAGAGAAAAAAGAATGATGGTATTACCAGAGGACTCCAGGAGATGTTCTATCTCAGGCACACACAAACTACACACGTGTGAATTGCTTCTTTCTACTCCACACAACATAGACACAAACCACTACCACTCTAAAGATCATCAACTTCTACAACCCTTAGTTTTTGTTCTCCAGTGTCTTTTACTCCAGCAACACAAAGGTAATGCAACTTCTGAAGAGTACTGCAGAATTACAGAATTTTATAGATGAAATCTAGAGACTTGCAATGCTTCAAAAAAAACCAAACTCCAACTCAAGAGTCTGGAACAAGAATCTGGTTTTCCTCCTCCTGAATCTTTTAGATAAAACAAGCACCTGGTCTCTTTCTAAGCTGTAAAAAAGATAATGCACTCTATGTTAAAGTAACTTTTCTTCTTGGAAATGGTGCATAAGGGACAAAAAAGCAAAGGTAAGATTTATCTGACAGCTAAGGTGCTAAAGCACTTGAAGTACTAACCTAAATAAAAACCAGCTACTGTAGAGCAAGGCATAGGAACACAAACACAGGAAATGAGAGCACACAAACACCTGCTGCTGGGTCTTAAGGCTGCTGGATGTCAAACCTTTCATGTAGAATTCAACAGAAAAGCTTGTGTGTGTGAATAGTACACAAACAATAATGAAACACGCCACAAAACTCAAGGGTCTAGAATAATAATTGCTTATCTTAGCGTTGCACAACTGGAAAAATCCTCTTTACGACTTTTTTATGAGTGGATTTCTATGTCTGAGCACTGCCACACACCACTGCAGCAAGCAGAGGCAGCCCACAGCTCACCAGTTAATCACCAGCACTCCCTAATATTGATTAGCCACTTCTATCGACTCACAGTACCGAGTACCAAATGCACGAGGTGATGGTAATAAACACAGTGCATTAACACACATGCCAGTAGAAAAAAAAAACAATGCTACGGAGAACACGCAAGGGAATAACGTGTTTCTTGTTACTACTGCCATAAAACTCAGCTCAGCAACAGCCAGAAGTAGCAGATTTAGGAGATACTTATCTCCTCACTAAAAAGGAAACAAACTCTCTATAGTTGTTGGTGGACTTGATAGCAAAAGTAAAGGGACGTGGAGGTAGGCTATGATATCCATCAGCAGCCGCTCTAACAGACTATTAAGGCGCAAGACCCGTGTGAGGCAGATGCCGTGTACACCCCGATGTTCTTGATCTGCGAATAAAAACCAGCTCAGCTGCAAGGGCTGCCACTGCCAGCACAGAACACAGACACGGGTGTAGAGAAAAACTAAAAGTTGTAATAAAAACACCTCACAGCCTAATACAATGCTCCAGTATACATCAGAAATTAAGACAGTGGGTAAAAATACATCCAAAATCAGAATTCATTTTATTTAAACTGACACTTAAACGCTGCAAAGACAACAATTAGCTTCTCCGTTATTGTGGCAGTTGAAGTAAAACAAGCCTAAGCTGCTGAAGGATAGCTAGAGTTAACGTTTTGCTGATCCACGCACACTGCCAATGTCAAAAACGCTACAGCATAAGGAAAAAGGTGGCCTTAAGTGTACTGAAGTAAGTACAATATTCAATCAGTAAGAAACAAATCATAAAGCTGATTTTTTAGTGAAATTCCTACCCTTCAAGCAACATAAATGTATACAGTGTGCTAAAAATAAAAACTAAGAAAAGATGTAAATACCTGTAACATGAAGCTCTGTGTTCTGGGACACTGCCACGGGAAACTCACCTTCTTTCAGGCCAGCTAGTTTCTCTAGGTCAGCCAGATGTCTTTGAATTGAAATGTGTTTCTCTAAAAAGCAGAGATATTTAGAAGTTTAAACATTCTCAGTCACAAAGGGTTTTTTTTTAGCTTACTGCTCTTTTTCTGTGCACCATTTCAAACATAACACCAGTGGCAAATGACTGTAGTACCAACTGGAATGCTGGCTGGTATCCTTTAACTTTCAAGGCAGAAGGAATGACAGCAAAACTAATGCCTGGAATCGTTCTTTACCAAGATCCACACTTGGTATATTCCATGTATTTCTACTTGCTTTATAAGCTGACACACATTAAATTTCTCAAACTGGGAAGATCTCCATTTGAAAAAACAAAATCAAGTCACATTCCATTTATTCCTGAATTTAGTGCTCGGCATTGTTAGTGAATCACACACAAAGCAGTATAAAAACATCCTATGAACTGTCTGCCAAAACTAAACCATCAGCTAAAAGCGGACCAATTGTAAATAAAATTAATTCACCGTATAGCCAAGATACATTAAATCGTGCTGCTTATTTTTCTTCCCCTTAGGAGACTGTGTAGCCTTTAAATTTACCTCCTGATTTTTCAACTTCTCAAACAGTGGGAGCAGTGGGTAATTTGCTAGAAATGAAAGAATTACCTTATCAGAGAAATCAGAAGTATTGGTTTCAGCACACAGAACACCCCAGCTGACAGCAATCCTGATGCTGTAGCGACTGTAAACCTTTACGATCTTTTTACAAGATTAATCTTCAGGTGTTTGTACATGAAACAAAAATAGCAATTGATCCGTGTGCTCAAGATACAGAGGCGAGTTTTAAAGCTAGGGATAAAAGCCATTCTCAGCTTTAATTCTGCACTTAGATAGAACGGATTTTCTCTGCTCCCTGTGGTGCTTTCAGGATCAGAGCCTGATGTAGACCACACCTCACCTAACCTTGACTTCTCTTCTGTTGCATGAATTGTATGCAACAGAATTGCCTCAGTGACTCCCAGAAACACCAGTAAGAGGAAAACGTCTCGTTTGAAAGAGGCTTCCAGTGCTCTGGGGAAGTATTTTATTCAGATGCATGGGGAAAGTATCCAGGCCTATCGGGTGTATGGAAAACAACACGCTCCCTTCTCCTTTCTCCCACACTACCTTTTCTCCTCCTTTCCTCATGCACACAATACAAATATTACTAAAGTTTATTAGCAAACCTCTTGGGTAATCAGGCGATACATCCAAGATGTTGCTATCAGATTCCCTTGTGGATTCTTCCTCTGTTCCTTTTTCTTCGGTTTTCACTTCTGACTCAGTAACTGCCACATCCAGGTCGTTGCTTTTCACTTTTTCAGAGGCAACGACGCCATCTAAACAAAAAGCAAACAAACAAAATCAGTAAAAGTGTTGGGATAGACCTGAATTGCATGAATATGTTCATTGGTTTCCAATAATTTGGTGATTCTAACAAGCAAAAATAACTACAAGTGTGAAGGAGGAAAAAAAAATACAGAGTTTGTTGGAGAAAAATAGGAGATTCACTATCCTTCATCCTTGCAAACCACTGTGAAGTAATGCCACTGTGAAATAATAATAAAACTGTTCTCTCATCTGTATCATCAGATGTTTAGAGGTAACAAAACATCATCTACACATTACTTTCTAGCACAAGGCAGGGCTAGCAAGGCAAAGCAGGCAAGGAGGAGGTCCACACACTCCTAAGAAAGTACCAGCGACGTTTAAAATTGGTTATGACCAGTTGAACAGTCTGAGAACAAGAGGGGAGTGAGGAAGGAATTTGCTCTCGTAGAATCATAGAATCACTGCCTTGGAAAAGACTTCTTAGATCATCCAGTACAACCATTCCTATCAATTCCTATTATGAGGAGATTAAGTCCTGGAGCCATCATCATCTGCAAGTCAATGACTTCTCTGGGGTGGGGCAGAGAAGGGCTGAAGGATTGCAAAAGAAGCTGAGTGGCCGGGCAATCAAATGACAAAGACAGTCAAGTGGTGGGCTTGAGGAAAAAAACCTTATCTTGACTTCACACCTCCGCTCTGAGCTGAGCATCAGCACCACCTTGATGCTGTAAATACACTTCTGAGGAAAGGAAGAGGTTTAAATCTTCAGAAGCATGGATTCCAATCCCCAACACTGACATTAGGCAGTACCAGGGAAAGATGCAGAAAGCCACGCTCATGCAATCCCACAAGCTTCCAAGGGACTGGTGACAAGAAAGCATAACGCTATGGCGTTGCTTCTCAGCTACTGAGAAGCAACAGAGCAGGACAGGACTTTCCAGCCCAGATATGACAGATGTTTGCAAGATCAGGAGATGCAGAAAGCGCAGAGAAGTCAACGCCTCATTGTCTATTCCAACACAAAAAAAGGGAATGCACCACATCAGCCGGAAATTGAGAGCAGAGAATGTTCTCTACGCTACCTGATGTGAGCGCTGTGGACCTCTGCCACAGGCGGCTGCTGCAAATCCAGTACTGAAGTGAGATTTCTCTAGAAGAGAAATTCATGATGGGGCTTTAAATACAAACTCAGGACCTTTAGCTCAAGAAAACAGGGAGGAACAAACTAGACTGTGTTTGAAGGTATTTCTGGAGGACGCATTATGGTATGTTTGCTCTGTCCTGCTTGCCTGGCCACAACTGAAGATGGAGTAAAGGCTGGAAAGATCTCACAGCAATTCCTTTGTGGTTTTTCTGTGTTTGTTTTTCAACATTGCAGTTTGATACAAATCTTTGCTATTGTAAAAATAAACAGGAAATAGAGGAGGAAATAGAAGGAATACCTGAATACAGCGGTTGGAGAACTTATTTAGAAAGGCAATTCTAATGATTTTCTACCTACCTCAAGACAGATCAAGACCAGCACTGGTCTGGAAGCATTGCTGTATTCCTCACAGATCTGGCAACTCGCCTGAGGCGATTACATTTGTTGCCTACTTCTCAATTAAAAAGTTTCAAGATGCCTGGTGATATTTTCTACACACTTTATTAACAGAAAGAAAACGAAGAAACCAGAGGATTCTAGGTAAGAAGAACAACTATTGACTACAACTGCATGTGCTGTGAGAAAAGCTGCTCCTACAGAAATGCCCAGCGAGAGCCCAGCAGTGCCTGGAGTCACCAGAGACAGAGTTTGGGCATCTTCAGAGCAGGCGCAGGGGATAAAATGGCTGAAAAAGAGAACACGCAGGGATGGACAGACAGATTGTGCCTACACCCACTTGGAGAGGCCATGCTAGGTGGTTAAGGAAGGCAGGCTGCTCCCATAGCGAGACTGTACGGATTTTGAAGTGCTCGTCAGGATTTACTGCTTATGCATGAACACAATAACACTCTAAAGAGCCTAAATTAGCCTTTTTTAATTGGAAGAGCCCCAACAGGGCAGCAGGGGCTGGGAACAGACGCAGCCTTTGGCACACACATGGTCGGAAACCCGGACTGGGAGCAAGGAGAGCCCAGCACCCATCTCCAATGCAAGGTCAGACAGGGCTGGAGCCAGCTCCAAATCAGCAAGAGATTTGACTTTTGTGAAGTTTATAATGATACAAAAAGTTCTTACTATTGCAAAAAGGGGAATATTTTAAGTTAAAAGTAGAGTTAAGTTAATCCAAGTAACTGTATTTTTTGAGTTTGACAGAAAGTCTCTCTGAGAACATAGGGTTTTTTCTATAGCATGTTTTATCAAACAGTGTTTTTCCAGATGCTGTTACATCTTGTGTTCACTGTGAGCTGTGCTGAACAGACGGGCCTTTTGCTCTAATTGCCTCTGTTTGCAGCCTCTCCTCATCTCAAATGCAAGGTCAGATAGAGCTGGAGCCAGCTCCAAATTAGCCAGAGATTTGACTGTTGTGAAGCTCATATTAACATTAAAATTAGTCCTTAGAAAATAATAGAATATGCATAAGATTTACGGAGAAATCTAAACGCATGTAAATGGGAAATCTATTCTGCTCCAGCTCTTGTCTTGCTGCACGTGGTTGATGGAGATCCCTCCCTCGTGTTGCCCAGCCCTGATAAAGGATGCTCGCTTTCTAAAAAGACTCTTAGAGAGTTGATTTTCCTGTATTTTCGGTATCAGGCGGTCCTGTGTGTCTCCTCCTCCCCTCGTACCGATCCCGGTCATCGGTTCGCCCCATCCCTTTCAATACCTGAAGCGACCAATGCCCCTAGAGACCTTCCAGTACCTGAAGGGGCTACAGGAAAGCTGGAGGGGGCTGTTCACAAAGGCTTGTGGGGACAGGAGGGGGAATGGGGATAAACTGGAGAGGGGCAGATTTAGACTGGACAGAAGGAGGAATTTCTTCACCATGAGGGTGAGGAGGCCCTGGCCCAGGTTGCCCAGGGAAGTTGTGGCTGCCCCATCCCTGGAGGTGTTCCAGGCCAGGTTGGATGGGCCTTGGGCAGCCTGAGCCAGTGGGAGGTGTCCCTGCCCATGGCAGGGGGTTGGAACTGGATGGGCTGTAAGGTTCAACCCAAACTGTTCTATGATTCGATTACTCTATTACACCCCCCAGTTCTCCAACACTGGCTCAGCCCCCTCCCCCCCTGTTCCCAGTTTCCTCTCCTCCCCGGTCCCAGGTCATCGGTTCCCCACTCCACCCCCCCACCCCATCCCCAGTCCCGGTCCCCTCCACCCCACCCGGTATCGGCCCCCTCGGTTCCCCTCGCCCTCACTGATCGCTGCGGTCTCGCCACCGCCTTCAGGCTTCTCTCCGTGCTCCTCCTCCCGCCCCGGGGACAGCGAGGCCTCCGCTGCCGCCGCCTCCGCCACTGCCGCCTCCGCCACTGCCGCCTCCGCTGCCTCCGCCGCTGCCATGCCTTGCGCGCCGCGGGAAGGGACTGCCCCGCTCCGCCTACAGCTCCCGGCGTGCACCGCGCCCTCAGCTTCCTGTCCCGTGAAGCGTCCACATTTCCCAGCGTACCCCGCGGCCGCAGCCCCAGTGCACCGCGCCCTCAGCTTCCTGTCCCGTGAAGCGTCCACATTTCCCAGCGTGCACCGCGGCCGGAGCCCCAGTGCACCACACAGCCTTCAGCTCCCAGCTTGCACCGCTGCCTCAACTTCCGACCCCGCGCATCGCCTACATTTCCCAGCGTGCACCGCGACCACTGCTCCCACTGCCCCGTACAGCCTAAAGATCCCAGCATGCACCGCGGCCGCAGTTCCCTGGTCGCCCTACACCGCATACATTTCCCAGCGTGCCCCGTGGCTGGGTCCGTAGTTTCCGGGGCGGGTGCGCGGCGCCGGGCAGGGGCGTAGAGGGCGGGGAAATCCCCGTCCCGGCTGAGGCGCCGGAGGGCTCGGAGGCAGGTGAGCGTGTGAGGGGAGGGGAAGGGAAGGGGAAGGGAAGGGGGGGCGGAAGAGGGAAGGAAAAAGAGGAAGCGGGAAGGAAAAGGGAGGGGAAAGAAGGAGAGGGAGGGAGGGAGGGGGAAGAAGGAGAGGGAGGGAGGCGGAAGAAGGAGAGGGAGGGAAGGGGGAAGAAGGAGAGGGAGGGAAGGGGGAAGAAGGAGAGGGAGGGAGGGGGAAGAAGGAGGGGGAAGAAGGAGAGGGAGGGAAGGGGAGGGAGAGAAGGGGAGGGAGAAGAGAACAGAGGAGAAGGGAAAGAAAGGGAAGGGAAGGCAGGACAGGAAGGGGAAACAGGAAAAGAGAGGAGAAGGGGAAGAAGGGAGGAGATGGGAGGTAGAGAGGAGAGGGGAAGAAGTGAGGGAAGGCGTGTGCTGGCAGCTGTGGGCCTGCAGCCCCTCAGGTCGGGAGGTCTGAGGGAGCTGCGCCTTTGCTTCGCCTCCCCTGGGTTTGAGGTGAGCTGCCTCTGGCTGCTCTGCCCTCCAGGAATCCTGCTCTGAATGGGAGCTGGGGAAGCTTTCCTGCAGCCCCCTCGGATCCCCACAGGCTGGCCGGGCTGCTCTGTATGCATGGGGTGAAGCTGTGGGGAGATATTGCCTTCTCCCGGTGGCACAGGAGCCGTTCCATGGTGGGAATGTCTCAGCCAGGAAAGCAGGCGCTGGGATGAGTACCTGGACCAGGTGGGAAGGGATCACCATCCTCCTCTCCATGAGGTTCTCTTGGTAGTGAGGTGTGAATGACTAACCCCATAGGAATCTCCATAATGAGACAGCAAAAGAACAATATGTAGAGTATTTATGCACTTAAAATCTATTTTTTCATGCTGGAAATAAAACCTTGATATAAATAATAACCTAACGCTGTTGTGTTGTTGTTGTTTTAGAATTTGAAGATGTCTAAAAAGAAACTGAAGAAACAAACCGGGAAAGAAGACTGTTTGGATGGCCAGGATGACAAAGTAGGAACAGCTCTTTTATTCCTGTTATTGTTATTTTAATTCAAACCCTGTGTTCAAAAAGAGCATAACAGTGTAGCAGTCTTATAGAAGGATGAGTAAAGGTGGGGCTGTTTAGAACAGCAGGAGGGTTGAATTGACCAGAAAGTGGCAATTTCTAGCCAGATAACTAGCTTGTGTTTTTCTCCAGAGACCACAAATACTGTGGGCATGGGGTAATAAGGGATTTTTTTTTTCCACAACGGGAACATGGACATACTAAGCAGGGATAGAACTGCTTGCTAAATGAGGACTGTGCAAGTTCTTTGCCTGGAGGCTGTCTTTACTCTTAGCCATGTCTACATAACTGTGCTTTCGCACTTTTCCACCTGATTATAAATCTGATGAAAATGACATGTTTTCTGCACTAAAACCTCCCATAGAAGTATTCTCTTCTGGCTTTACCTGGGGGATAGATGGAAGCAGTCTTCAGGTAGCTTTATTTTTTAACATACTTTTACACACTAATTTACTTGTAAATTATATGAAACACTTGAATCCTAAACGTGTTTCAGTTATTTGAGCTTTCTCTTTTCACAACCTAGGAGTGTGCAACATTCAGTTTTTCCACTTAAATATAACAAACTAAATACTAAATTATAGCAAAGGATGTGGCTGCCTTTTTCAAGGTCAATTTATTCAAAATCGTAGTGAATCTAGCATGAAGTAATATCTTGTTCCATCTTATGAAGACTTTTTAACTGAAATTTCCTCTATAAGCCCTTGGATTTTTTTTTCCTTCTTTCAGAACTCTGAAGACACAAGATCCTATAAACGTACTTTGAAGGGAGAGGCAGAATTTCAGAGGTAAATTCTTGCTCTGTCGTTAAATGGAAACTAAAATAGTTTGATTTTAAATACTTTTAGTATTTACAAGGACTGTGAGTTCGCATTTGAGTGCATTCCGAACTGGTACTCGTAAACGTTTAGCTGGAACTGCCTGACGCAAGTGTAGGGGATTTTGTGGTTGGTGTTTTTTTTTCCCTATTACATTAACTGAGCTTTGTTTTTGGCGGGGATGGATGTTTCTGTAGGTTCAAAGTCGAGAAAGATGGGCAAAAGAAGAAGCAAGACGAAAGTTCTAGTATTTCTCATGGCTCTAGTGGAAGATCTCAAGGAGAATCTCCAACTAGAAGCAAAACCACAGAGAATTCTTTAATCCAGCCTGAAAAGCAGAAGAGAATCGTTATAGAATTTAAAACCAAGGAAATTAAACATGGAAAAACTACACGTGATCCTGATGTGGTGACTGCTAGCAGGGAAAGTCATAACAAAAGTCATTCTGATGGAACACAAGGGAAAAGAGTCTGGCATAGCTTCGCCATTCAGAGGGACAAGGCGCTGAAGAAAAAGGCAGAGAAAGATGAACTCCGCAAACTAAAGTTAAAAGCGGAACAAACTATGCTGGAAAAATTTAAGTCATCTTTATATGATTCCCATGGACCGCATGAAAAGGCAGATCGCTCAAAAAAGTGGAGTGAAGATATCAGAATTCCCAAAAAGCCATCTGCCACCTCTACAGGGACTATGCATGGTGACAGGCCTCTTGCTAAGAAGCCAAATACGTTATCGAGGAATTGGGAAGAGGAGTATGAAGAAGAATATAAGGAGTTTTCAAGGAAAAAACGGCACATGAATAAGCGAACACCATCACCCAATTCAGCTGAAACGCCTCAGCGATGGGACTTGGGTAAACGGAATAAAAAGGATGCTGATAAAGCTCCTGCTAACTCGGGGACCGAAGAACGGGACTTTGAAGGCACAGCATTGAGTTTTAAGCAGGTAATGAGAGCCAGAGCTTTGTGTTACGCAGGTAGATGATTCAGGCTAGTTTCTGAATGGTCTTTATCTGAGTAGACTGTGTTCTTGCAGATCTCACACATAGCTAACTAGATGGATTTTTCTGATCCCAATGTAAACCGTATTAAAACTTTTCTCTGCTAAGTGGCTGAACAGGCTAGAAGAGTAAAGGTCTCACATATTAGGGCTGTGTCTGTTCATATACTTTCGTAGCTTTACTATGCTGCCAGGGGTGTGGAATCCTTCAATTTAGGTAGAAGTCAAGAAGTTTTTTTGAGCTGACAAGACTGTATCATTTTTGAATGAATAAACTGAACTAGTGAAAACTCCCTGGCCAAACAGGTGCTTGTTGCTGGCAAAGTGATGCCACAAGAACTTCTTGTAGGTCTAGGACTAAATTTGTGTGTTTCCCGCCTACCTTCATGTTTGGCTGCAATTGATTTGTTCCTCAGTTCTAGCTTGTGTTTGACTCAACACCTCATCTTTCTCTTCAGTGTGGTTACTTTTTTGCTGTTGTTTTTGCGTAACATGCCTATCACTATTTTTTTTGAGATTTTGGTCCGTGTTATGGTACCGCCATCACTTTGTATGTCCACAAAGATAGTAATTACATACAGGATCATGAAATTGTTGAGGTTAGAATAGAATAGTTTGAGTTGGAAGAGACCTTAAAGATCATCTAGTTCCTAGATTGGAAGGCATCTCTGGAGATCTTCTAGTCCAGCCCCCGTGCTCAAGCAGGGTCAGGTAGAGCAGGTTGCCTAGCACTGTCCAGTCAAATTTTGACTGTCGCAAAGGATGGACACTCCACAGCCTCGTTGGGCAGCCTGTTCAGACGCCTTCACTGTAAGAGTGGGTTTTTTTAATCTTCAGCTGGAATTTGCTGTGTTTCAGTTTCTGCCCATTGCCTCTTGTCCTGGCAATGGGCACTGCTAAGAGTCTGGTTCCATCTTCTTTACGCCTCTCCCATCAGATATTTATAAACATTGATAAGACACCCGCTTCTCTGTTCTCTAAAAAGCACTCTTGGAGATCACTATGTGTTCTACTTCCCTTCCTACTTGTTTCTAGAATTTTGAAGTCCTGTGCACGTCTGACTCCTACCAGGAAGGTGAGGACATAAAGCCTGTCCAAAAGGTTAGTGATGTCCTTGTTTCACACTAAAGAGCTGTAATCCAAAAGTCTTGACACGGGGATCGCTTGGTCCTCGGTCTTCCTTGGTATTTTGTGGTGTTAGTATATTCTTTTCATTCTTCCTGCAGAACTTTGAAGTCTTTCCACCCACTCAAGACAGTCAGAACCCAGAAACAGACCAAGAGGTCAGTAATGCTTTAATTTAACACTTCTGACTGGTATATTGAAAACTCATGTCACTGAGGTTGTGTAGCTGGACAATTCCATGACCTTTCCTAGCATTTTACATTGTTGGCTTATGATCTATGCTTCAAAAATATGAAGTATTATTTTCAAATACTAAACGAACTTGCTGAAGGTACTGCTAATCAGGAACTTTGAGGCAAAAAGATTGCCTTTCTGTTATTCCCTGCAACACGGGGGGCCTTCATGGTTGCTTACATACACCTAGCTATCTCATTTTCCATCCTCTAACTTTGAAATTGGAAAAAACCCATTTTTTTTAAGAAATGCCTGTTAGGAAACTTGCAGTCTGTGTAGCAAAAATGGAACAAAGGTTTTGTGTGTCGGATAGAAAGGTCATAAACAAGTCTTCCTTCTAGGCTGTGTTTTGGATGTCTTTTGTGGACTTCTTACAGTGGAAGATGTGCAGAAGGTTCTCATGGCTTTACATTTGCTTAACCAACTTAAAATTTCCATGTTTATTTTTAATCAGTTTTAACACAACGTGAAAGTGTCTTTTTCAGGAACAATTTAGAAATGATGACTTACAATTGGCTTCATATATGTGCTTTTTATTCATTGTAGATGCAGATAGTTGAAGACTTGCACGTTGCTCGCATTCAAAGGACAATGGCGCTGTCTGTCGTGCAGACTTGTGGAGAGCTTACAAGTATGGAAATAGATCTTCCAGAACCGGATTTAAATATTTCTGCTGGTATGTCATGATTTGATGTTCTTTGGTATCTACTTGCAACTTGTTATTACAGTTGGTTAAGGGTTTGAGCAGAGAGGACACAAATGATTTTTTCATAACTGGTTTTTTTTCTCCCCCCAGGGGCTTTTGCTTCGGGTCTGAACATATTAGTGGTGATAGACACAAATATAATGATCAGCCACCTGGAGTTTGTCAGATCCCTGAAATCTGAGGATATACCAGGTATGTGAATGCATGGGGATTGAGAAGATGTTTTAAGAAAAAGCATATTGTAAGACTGTGGTGAAGAAAAACAAACCTGGGCTCCTTAAAATGGCACCAGGTTTCATGTAGAGGCAGAAGGCTGGTTCGGTCCACTCAAATAGACTTCATCTTAAAGGAAGTTTAGCTATGAAAGTAGAACCTTCTGCGCTTATGCCTACCTACTTATGGAGAATCAGGGTCACATCAGGAATGTGCCTGAGTTCCGAGAGTTAAACAAGTCCTCGCAATTGTAAGAACGTACTCTTAAGCATGTAATCCCTTGCTTGTGGTAAGGATGTTTTCTGTTCTTTTTTTCCCTAGAAATCTTAAAAACATTTAAAAATCTGATAAGCAGTCAGTCAGTGCCTTGTTTCTGTCTTGATAAATAAAGGTCACAGAATTCATTGTGTGAGCAATTTCTCAGTAATTCAGATTGCAGGCCTTGGTTTTAATGTTTGGCTTTATTAAATGTGAAGGTTTTGGTTACTTAATGGTAGCAGGTTTAGGCTCGTGTGTGTCAGTGGCTAGAAATGTTTGGAATCTATCAGAATACTTAAGGTGCTTTGACGCTTTCAGCTAATGAATGTTCTTACTCCAGCCACCTGGAAAATTGCTTTAATAAGGGCCCACTTAATTTTCAAGAGTATGTCAGACTGTATTTCTCTTTCCCAGACTAGGAATGGCATTGCATTGTGTACACTGGGATGCCTTTATTAGAATACAGCAGCTCCCAGTTTCTGGTCTTACACCAGACTCATTATACAAAAGGTTCAGAAAGTTGCTGATTCCTCACCTATTTCTTGCAGAGCAGATAGATATTAATGTCTTGCTTCACAACTGTATTTTTATGATGTGAATGGGAAAGAAAACGGTGTAGGTGGACCAACAGAACCATCCTTAATTTTCTGATTGAGTGGGTATTTGATATATAATAGTTTTAAAGTTCAAGCCGTACTTGGATGCAATAAAACCATGGTCTAGTATCCGTACTTCCTGTTCTTGCTTAGGAATGCTGGTTGGCGATTAGCACAAATCATTGCTGCTTTTATTTGACAATGATTTTTGCACCGTGGCTGTTGTGGTCTTTCAGATGTTTTCAGCCTATTCTTTCAGCTGCTTTTACACCTTACAGGGAGTGTGTGATAGGATGCGAGTTGCTGCAAATATACTTTACAACATTGCTACGGGCTGCTGTCAGCGTGTTGTTGATGAAAATTGTTTATTCCCTTTGTTTGCCTAATACTGTCAGTTTTACATGTAACCAGTTTGGTGCCAGTTTGAGGTTTGCTTAGAAAGTGGGAGCTTGGCCTTTCTCAGTTGTTAATTTTTTAATCCTAGATACACTTGAGCGTGGAATATGAAAACAGCTGGCAAAGATGTTAATGTTGAGCAGATGTCATACTTATCTGTAGGAGTTTGCTTGGTTTTTCCAAGTTCTCTTTGTTTTAATTGGTATTTTTGTTTTCACTTCTAGGCGTGGGCAGACTTGCGTTAATAATTCCTTGGGTCGTTCTGCAAGAGTTGGACAATTTGAAGAAAGGGAAAATGTTGCAGCACGTTCGGGAAAAGGCTGTCCCTGCTGTCCAGTTCATCTACACGTCTCTCAAAAACCAAGATTCAAAATTGTGGGGGCAATCCATGCAGCTTGCTTCTCAAAAAATATGTAATATATGTGCAATCAGTTTGTTTGGGGTACTTAATCCTTGCAGTTACCTGGTTGAGCCTTAGACCTAAATTTTAATAGTCTTCATACTGCTGTTTGCTAATTAAAACTGGGTGATAGCTGACAGCAGCTTTCAGAGCGCATCCCAGGCTACGCTGCGCAAATGCTTTGTTCAGATTAGTGTTTTGTTCACTATTGTTTTATCAGTTGTTTCTCATTTTTTGCTACACCTTTCGGTAGGTGGGGGATTACTTAAAGAAAATTCATCTGGTTACTATTATCTGTGAGCTAAGGGTATGGTGTGTCCTTTTGCTTTCGAGGCAGTCATCACAAACCCTAATATACTCAAATCTGTGTGTGGCTCACCTCATGTGTTCTGGCAAAACCATGATGGTTTTGAGTGCAGTAGAACCTCAGACTCCAAAGCTGAGATTTGTGCTTGGTGTGCACTTTCTGTCCTTGCTTGGGTAGTGTTGAACTTAAAAACAATACCGTGACTCCGCTGAGATACTTCTGCAACTAAGTTACTTCTGAATGTGTCAGCACTGTCTCAACTAAATTTGCAGATGGCCTGAGTGACGAGAACAACGACGATCGCGTTTTACAGTGTTGTCTGCAGTATCAGAACCTCTTTCCTCAAGCTGTTGTCATACTCTGCACGTGAGTCCCTGCGTGGTTTTAGATCTCCTATCAGGTGTAAGTTAGTCTCATGCAAATACACTGTTTTCAAATCATATCTTGAAATGAAGAACTGCTTCTGAAGGAAGCTTTTTGAAGAGCAATCACCTTCTTAAAGCTAGACTTGAAGGGTACATAGAATCATGGAACGGATTGGTTTGGAAAAGACCTCAAAGCCCATCCAGTTCCAACCCCCGAGCCATGAGCAGGAACACCTCCCATCGGCTCAGGCTGCTCAAATTATAGATTTCATCACCTTCATGTGCATGAGGCCTGAAGTAGAATTTATTTTACTGAATATTCGATTTTAAAACTCTTTAAAGCATAGCTTTTCAGATGTTATTCCAGTTTCTCATACAAAAATGTTAACTGGAGTTAAAAATAGAAAACAATATTTGTGTTAATGATTGAGATCCAGTTGGATGTTTTGTTTCTGCCTACGTGATTGGGACAAACATTGACAAAAGTTAATCTTAGAAAGAGGGGAAAATAGAGATAAATTTGCCTCTGGCTTAGGGAGAGTGATAGGCACTGAAGATTACTCTTGGAAAGAGAGAAGATGAAGGCAGATTTGCTTCTACTCTTGTTCTATGAGGATAACAGCTGACTTTGCAGTATTGATTCTCAATTTGATACAAGAGACACAAAGCTGGTTTTATAGGGCAAATAGTCCTTGATGGTCCTGTGAGCAGCTTGCTCTGCTCTGTGCTAACACGGCAGAGGTTCAGGATGAAGACCCTACGTATCGGTTGGTTCGTGTCGGGTGATATGTATGGACTGGGCTGCTGCTGAAAGTACTCTTTCAATTGCAGCATTGGTGGGGCTATTGGTAATCATTTTAGGTTCCTCTGAGTAAGGAACAGGAGTTGAGTTCAGAAGTGGTTTTCATCCAAAAATCCCTTTAACTTTTATTGTTATAAGCAATGGGAATGTTTGAGAAAGCACTGGGATCCAGCTTAGTACTGCATCTTTATGGTAGTTCTGCCGGAGTGATGTGTACTTCAGGGCGGCATTTCAGACAGTGATCTGGCCAGAAGAATGGTAAAAAGTGATGTTGAAAGTCAGGGTTTATTGCAGCAACCGAATAAGGTATTGGTGTCTTAGAATCATTGCCTTGTTTGCACTCCAAGCTTGTAGCAACCAGGGATCACTGCTGTAGGATTTATAGCTGTTTGTTACTTAAAGCAAGCTCAGAGCCTGAAACATTTTTCACTGTTTCTATTTTTTTCAGAATAGCTGCTTTAGTTTATTTTCTTGTTGAACACTTTGAACTGTTTCCAATTGCTTGAGAAAGAAAACTGTTTATAATGAAGCTTACAAAATAAGCTTACCTAAGACCATTTTTCAGTGTGTTACTTTTATTACTTCCTATGTAATAATGTCAGTTTTATCTCAAGAATTAATCGTCTTCTTCCAGGGACGATAAAAATTTATGCAATAAAGCCATTGTGAGTGAGGTCAAGGCATTCTGCAAAGCTGATTTGGTTACTGCTCTACAGAACCTGAGGGTTAACAGGCAGCAGAACTCCATTGAGCTGCAGCAGTTGAGATGCGGTAAGCTTGTTTCATGTGCACACCTGCATAGACTGGGTTTGGCGACACGTAAAATGGGTATAGGAGAGGGAGAGTAGTTTCTACTGTAACTTCAATTTTTTACTTTGAAACCTTAGGAACACTTTTTGTTTGGGACAGGTTTTTTATTTTCAAAGGTAAATGGTTTTCTGAAAGTTTGAGACCTTTGTTAAAAAATCTGCCTCTTAGAGTTGTCGGAAATTCAAATATTTATGTTTTATAGAGAAAAAACACAGTATGAATTTTCTGTGTTAATAGAATCATAAAGTGGTTTGGGTTGGAAGGGATCTTAAAGATCACCCAGTTCCACCCCATGCCATGGGCAGGGACACCTCCCACTGGCTCAGGCTGCCCAAGGCCCATCCAACCTGGCCTGGAACACCTCCAGGGATGGGGCAGCCACGGCTTCCCTGGGCAACCTGGGCCAGGGTCTCACCACTCTCATGGTGAAGAAATTCCTCCTTACCTCTAGTCTAAATTCTTCCTTATGTCTAGTCTAAATTCCTCATTGTGTCTAGTCTAAATTCCTCGTTATGTCTGGTCATTCTAAGGGTGCCCTGAACTTCTTAGGAAGTTTTTCCAGAAGAGCTGATTTGCGTCCTATTCTTAATAGCTGTAAAATTCAGTGAGCTGAGATCACCCCTTACATTTAATGCCAGTACCTTTTACCTTCAACCCAAAGAGCAGAACTTGTTTCTTAGGTTGTCTGTTCATTTTTCCAAAGATACAAGTACAGCTAAAGACTGTTAACAAGCCATTGTCTTACACTTGCCAGTAGCCCCACTGGCTGTATAAGTTATTTAAAGAAAAAAAGAAATGTGGAATAAGATTATAAATGAGTGATGCTCTGGGGAAATTAATCTTTTTGGTTAGTAACTCATAATTAAAAATTTGCCAAGTATTAGTGAGTATAATTAGAAGTACTTGAAACCTAATTAGATGTAGCCCATCTGCTTTATAACATAAGGTGCAGGCTGTCTTTATTTACAAGAACAAGTTATTTGCGAATTATCAACATAAATTAGATATAAAAACAGTTGCAATAAGTACCTTTTGTTATAATTGGTTTGACAGATACAGAACTCAAGAATACTGGAAGAAGTGATGCAAGTCTTACTGCGCGATTCCCAAATATCCTTCCAGACCTTGAAAAGAACTTAGGAGAAGCTTTGTCCTGTATTTTGGAGACTGAAATGAAAATCGCATTTGGAAACCTATGGATGGAGGTGCTTTCTTATGTCATCTTGCTTCATATTTCGTATATGAAGAGGTTTAAACGTTCTTGGTGTTTTAATATTATTAAAACTTGTGTTAAGGCAGCCAGCTAAGCCATCTATTCCCTAGCGTAACAGCTTGCTGACTGGGAACAGTTCAGTGTTCAGTTTTACTCTTTTGTTTTCTAACAAGATTATCCTGTTTGGCCAGTGATGACTGGGCAGTATTTTTGATAGTCTTTCATTAATACGTTAGCAGAGATGTTGACTGTTCAGCGTGAATTTTCAGAACTCTCTCTATTGGTTGCATTAATTTTGGGGTTTGGCTTTTATCATTTGGTTAAATCACTGCATTGTAAATATGTCCTTCAAGAAATGATTTCATCACGTCTTATATCTGAGGCAGTGTTGTTGCAAGTACTTCTTCCTCATCAAAATAGATGGTTTTAGGTACCGTACCGTGTGGATAGAATTCTTCATAGCTAAATCGGATGCAATGCAGACAGAGAATTAAAAGAGGGTTAATGAGAACCTCTGAACACTCACTCTTCCAGAAGCACTGTAAAGAGAAAAGAAATATTTATGTAGAAGGCATTTTCAACTTATAGAATCATAGAATGATTTGGGTTAGAAGGGACTATGAAGGCCATCCAGTCCAGCAGCCCTGCAAGTATGCAGGGATGTCTTCAGCCAGATCAAGTTGCTCAGAGCCCCATCCAGCCTGACCTCCATGACCACCATGATTTTTATTAGATTCCAATTCATAGCTAGGAGGGGTAAGGTAAGATTTGACTTTATTGCTGATAAGCCTCTGTGGCTTATCAGAAAATGTTCCTTTGAATTCATAGTGTATTGTCTTTCAGATACTGTATCTGAAGCCACCGTGGACATTGGCAAACTTGCTGAAGTGTTACAAAAAACACTGGATGGCTGTTTTCGGTTATGTTGTGCCAAGGAGTTTACTTTCAACCATTGAATGTCTGGATAAACACCTCTGTTCAGGTAAAAATCTGGGAGAACATTAATTGTAAATGGTGAAAAACCTCTTAGTTCTGCTTTTAGTAGTTGCAGCAGGAGATCCTTCGATAAGGCATGGGTTCTGTGTGTTTAAATAGTAATGCCCTTTCCCTCCTCTTCTGCTTTTTCTGCCATTTACGATTATCCAAATGCAGGGACATCTCGCACAGTCCTGTCTGCTTTTGTGTCAGTGCACAATTAAAGTCCCAGGTTGGTGACAACATCCCCACATGGGTTTTGTAGCCTTAAGGCCAGAATTGAGCTAACATCGATGAGCTATGAATTACAATTAAAAAAGAAAAAAAGAAAGCTTTGCCGGTTCAAGTCTGTCCAGGCTCTGGTTCCAGGTGGTCCAAAACCCATCTGCAAAAATCATGAAAACGATTCCTGAAGTGTTTTGGGTTTTTTTGTTTTGTTTTTGGTAATTTAGTGTTCTGCTTTTGTTACAAAGACAAATGAGGAAATGAATAATTTGTGCTGTTGCAAAGGAAAATGTGCCATCAGTCATTGGACAGGGAGTAAGAAGCAGTTCTTGTTTCTACCAGTTTATCATGCTGGGAAGCTTTGGCATAGGGTTTGCCTTTGCTTCCCATTCCTCTCTGTAGGAATTCAATATATACATGCAGAAGAAAGACTTGCAGATGCACAGACGCTATCGGGCATGTAGGAATTTGGTTCACTCATCTCTATGGACCTGCAAAAGGCATTTTGATGAATATTTATATCAATAGGCACGAAAGCTGCCGAACTGTTTTTAAATGGCAGATAACCCCCTCCCTCCTTTGCCACCACATTATGTGCGGCCAAATGATCTGCATTTGCCAAAGGAATTATGGAGGAAGAACAACTACTTAATATGGTAGATGAGGGCAGGGAGGTTTGTTGTAAAAAACACCAACAGAAAAACCAAACAAACCTCCCTCATTGACTTAAAGGCGCCTTTAAGAACTTGATTTTAACAGATACCCACCTTTTGGGATGTTGCTGTTCTGCAGAGTTATTTTGGCTATGCCAGCTGATCCCCTTGCCAGATCCTGGGATAAATGTGGAAGGTTTGACTCAGAAGTGAGAGCTCTTAACCTTGCACATGCTTCCCTCAAGACTGTTTTATCTTATGCTTCTGAACCATTTTCAAGGCTTTTTTGTGCTTCAGTTAATCCATGTATTTGATTATTAAAAATTTGCCTCTGAAGTCTGATAAATCCTAACATTGAATACTTTTTTTTTCTGTTTCTCGTATTGGTCTCTAAATATCAGGTAAAACAGTCGACCTCTCAACAGCACGTATCTTGCTCCAGGAATCTAAAAAACTCCTCCATGCTTTCACCTCGAGGTCAGACTATAACGGTGTGCTTCCTTCGGCGTACACTGAAGTGAATAAACTACAGCAGACGCTTGCCGAGGTAGGGGCAGCTTTAGTATTTGTTCATCTGACATCCTTTGAAAGTTGTTCCATGTTCATGTTACAAACCTGGCTTAGATTTCTAATTATTGCCATAATTTCAACAAATTATTGCAGGGAATGTTGTTGTTAGAGTGCGTTTAAAATTAATAGACCACGAATTTCACTTTTATGTAGCAAATATGCTGCAGGCTGAGAGAGTTGGGGTTCTTCAGCCTGGAGAAGAGAAGGCTCTGAGGAGACCTTAGAGTGACCTTCCAGTACCTGAAGGGGCTACAAGAAAGCTGGGGAGGAACTGCTCACAAAGGCTTGTGGGGATAGGATGAGGGGCAATGGGGATAAACTGGAGAGGGGCAGATTTAGACTGGACATAAGGAGGAATTTCTTCCCCATGAGGGTGGTGAGGCCCTGGCCCAGGTTGCCCAGGGAAGCTGTGGCTGCTCTATCCCTGGGGGTGTTCCAGGCCAGGTTGGATGGGCCTTGGGCAGCCTGAGCCAGTGGGAGGTGTCCCTGCCCATGGCAGGGGATTGGAACTGGATGATGTTTCAGGTCCCTTCCAAGCCGAGCTATTCTATAATTCTATTAACTACTTTCTGTTTTCTCCCACTGGCTCTCCCTGATGAGGATGAGAGGAAATGGCCTCAGGTAGCGCCAGGGCAAGTTCAGTTTGGACATCAGGAAAAAATTTTTCACTGAAAGGCTGCACAGGGAGGTGGTGGAGTCCCCAGCCCTGCAGGTGTTTAAAAGACAAGTAGATGAGGTGCTCAGGGATTTGGTTTAGTGGTGGACAGGTATGGTTCGACTCCATCTCAAAGGCCTTTTCCAACCAAGTGATTCTATGATCCTGTCAAAGTCTGCAGTTGCATGATTGGTGCTGCCAGAAGCAGGCTTTCTGTCCGAAAACTCGTTTCCTCACATCGTCGTCCTGACGGGTGTTTTGACTGCACACACAGACTGCGTTGGGCCAGATCTGTTTCAGTTTGACCTGGACGAATTAGTGAACCAGTTCACCAAATGAGTAGATGAATGCTTCGTGCTTTTGCAGAGGAAAATATGTCATCAGTTGTGAGATAGAGTAAGATACAGTGGAAGGTGTCCCTGCCCATGACAGGGGGTTGGAACTTTATGGGCTTTAAGGTCCCTTCCAACACAAACCGTTCTATGATTCTAAGAGTAAGAATCGGTTACCGTTTATACCAGCTCACCGTGCTGGGAAGCTTTGGCATAGGGTTTGCATTTGCTTCCATTCCCTTCCTGTGGGAGTTCCGGTATATGCATGTAAAGACTTGGTGGCTGACAGAGATGCTTTAGACACAGAGACTGTAATAAGGATGTTTATGATTAGAAGAGATTGCCTTGCTGTTTTTTGAGCATTGCTTTAACTAAAAGTAGAAGCTAGGAACCAAATACACTCATTATTTGTTTGCTAAACTGTTTTATAAGGTGAGGTCAGACAGTGAGCAGGATTTATCAGAAGACACCATGGTTCTTTCAGAAAATGCTGCATGTGAAAAAATGGAATCGACGACACCAGGTCTTCAAAACTGCGAAGGAAAGAAGTTACATCCAAGCTTTTATGTAGCTCAGGAAAACAGGCACCAGGAAATCTGGTCAGTCCTTGAAGGTGTATGGAATACGATAAACTTATACAGGTACAGTGTGCTAAAGAAATTTGGAACGTCTACATAACCTTACATAACATTCAAACAAACACAGTCCAGAAAATGCCTTTTTTTCGTATTATATAGAAGAAGCTGTTAGTAATTAATCAAAATCGACAAAAAAAATCAGGCAAAAAAGTCAGAAGCGTATAAATGTTGTGTGGATGTGGTCAGTGATCTGTCTAGTCTGCTGCTTTCTTTCTGGACAGTGACTGAACTAAGTTGCTTTAGAGAATTATAGAATAGTTTGGGTTGGAAGGGACCTTAAAGATCATCTTGTTCCAATCCCATGCTGTTGAAAACCCTGTAAGAGCTATAAATGTGAGACATCCACAGAAGTCTCATCTTAATCCATTAAAAAAGAGACATTCAAGCTCTAAGTTTTTTTTGCTCGTTGGGTGCAGGCTTACTAGCTGATGCAAACTCATTTACTGTTCTTTTTGCACTTTAAGCAATTTGAAATATAGTAAGTTTTCTCGTTAAGCAAAATTTTTCACTCTGCAATCCGTATTGCAGAGTACTTTGGGATATGATTTAGTAGTGGACAGGTACAGTTGAAGCTGATACTCTCAAAGGTCTTTTCCAACCTAATGATTCTATGATATTCAGAATCTAGCGATGAATTTCCTTTCTCATTTTCTAAACTCAGAAGTGCATGAGATTTACGCCCCCCCAGTCTTGATGTTATGCCATCATTAGTGTTTATAATAAAAAGGTAGCTGAGCTGTTGGCTCTTGCCACCTGTTAAGGACCACACTAGGGAAAGAGGAAGAGATTTTAGAATCAAAGGTCACTTCACACTCCCTGCTCGTCTGAAGACAACACTGCTGATCTCACACCTGTGGTGATAATTCCTCCTGAGTGCGTGGCAGCTCATCATCCCAGCGCAACTGTTGCTGGGAAGCTATCAAGCCAATTCCAGTGAATCTAGAGAACAGAGCTGCTTGGAAAATTGATGGAAGGCACTTGGATTGTCTTCTTTAACCTCAGAGTTCTCCTCAAAGAGAGGCTTACTCAGGTATACTCAGGTCATGCTCTGCGTTGAAGAGACTGTTTCATTCTCAAGTGAAGCTTAGTGATAAATCTATTTAAGTCAAAGGTGAAATACTCTTACAGAACAGTCACCAAGGAAAATATTAAACAGGAATACACTTGTATGGCACAGATTTTCTACTATGTATTCTAAGACTATTTTAGATAATGTGGTTTTAGTATAGATTTACATTTGACCTTGTTTTTTTTAATAGTCCAAATACAATGCATACAATATATATTGTTTTTCTCTGAATTTTGAGGATTATTATTAGCTGCTTTTCAATGTCTATTCTTTTTTCCTTATATTAGTATTGAAATTTTCCAAAAGTTGGACCCCAATGCAGGAGCTGTGACTTCAAAGTCTTCTTTTGAAGAAGCTTATTTAGGTCTGCAGAAACTTCTGGCAGCTGTGAATGATATCCGTGAAGGAATTAGTAGGTAAGTGTTTAAGCTGGTCATAAAAGCAGGTGTTAGTAACAGTCACCTGAAGTCATAAAAGTCACTGAAACCTTTTGATGCCAAATTACAATTTATTGTGTGTGCTCACTTACATGATTTCCAGTTAAAAACTTGATATCAAGGCTCCCTTAAACCATTTCTTGGCAGCAGCCAAATAAGAAACTGTTGCAGACATTCAGATCTTTTGTAGACATTCAGATCTTTTGTAGTGAATTATTTCTTTTATGACTTGGGACTTGTTTTCAGTATTTATTTGATGATGAGCCACTTGCTCAGAGCGTAGCTGGAGCTGGGACGTGGTTAACTGATGCATTAGCTCTGATGGCAAGAGCTTTAAATAATTAACAGTGTTTTGTTTTCAAATGCAAGGCCCAGGGGAATTGGGGCAGATGTCTGATGTGGTGAAGGACACAGAGTTTGGGCTTGACTGTTACCAATTCTAGAGTATTCTTCATGAGCCACAACCAGTATTGCAGCAGTTACAAGGACAGTTGATCAGCTGGACTCTCTCTTTGGGATGGATGGTGCTCTCTCTGTCTTCCTTCTCCCTTTTTTTAGAGTGCAGAATGATAGCAATGAAGCTTCAGGGTCCATCAAGCATCTCCTCTGTAGTCTTAGCGTAGGCTTTTGTTTATAGCAGTGGTGTTTATTCACTGGCAGGAACAGCTACAGCAAATGCTCTCGTGATTGTGGAGTTCCTTCGTTTCCCATTTGCTTTAAAAAGTGTTTGTAGGAGCTGGTGTGTAGTTGTGGTTGACATTCCAGTCACTGCCATGAGCATCCTGAAGTGGTAGAGGCTGTGATTCTGAGAGCTTGGAGCTATTTGATGTGGGAAAACCACACCACACACTTCTTTTGCATGTTGATGATGCCATTAAGGTAGGAAACAGTGAAATAGATGCATCCAAGCGATGGGGCTTGCCTTGCACGTTAGCAATCTGCCTTTTAAGTAAAAGTTGGTGTCCTGCCAAGTGTGGGCATATAGTTATCCCAGTTGTACACCGTGAGGTCTGCCCTGTCGAGGTACTTCCAAAGTGGGACCTGGAGCTCTGTCCCTTAGGACTTGAGGTGGTTTTGGCTCTAACTGCTGGAGTATTCATTTTTCTTCAATGAAAATGATGGTAGAATCATGCAAACATTTGCTTCACTTGTCCCTACTCCCAAATAAGTTTTCATTGCCTTTTTTTAATGATTATTATTATGGTCAAAAGAATATTTCAATAATTAAATTGTCGGAGTAAAATAGGTTGCCGAGGGAAGCTGTGGCTGCCGCATCCCTGGAGGTGTTCCAGGCCAGGTTGATGGGCCTTGGGCAGCCTGAGCCAGTGGGAGGTGTCCCTGCCCATGGCAGGGGTGGAACTGAATGGGCTTTAAGGTCCCTTCCAACCCAAATGATTCTAGGATTCTATAACATATGTTCTGTAAGTCCAAAACAAGGTTCAAGGTAGACTCGTGTGAAGTGGCGTGTTCACATGAGCTTAAAAGACCACCCCTGCAACAGGAGTATTGTAGCCTCAGTTCTGGGTCTGATTTTTATCAGTACACCACAGTAATAGAGGGATAAATCCACCCAAAGGATTGTTGTCTCTTATTCAAAGATAAATGATCCAAATATAATGAAAGTAGACACAGAAGAACTTGAGAGCAGCCAGGGGGGAACTGGTTCGTTTTCATTGCTGTTTGCTTTTTTCTCTAAAGAAGTTGTTTTATGCTGAACTTGGTTCTTTTTATTCCAGTCCTAACATTTTTGCAAGAAATCCCTGCTCTCAGTTTCCATGTGTGCAGGATGGGGTGTATCAAGTGCTTTGAGATCATTAGTTCTGTTTTACAGGGTTAAAACTTCATGTGGTGATAACTTATTTCTTTTAGCGATTGCTACTTTCCTCTTGTATTTCCCTGTGGGCGAACTCGGTGAAAGTAAAAAGGTCTATATTCATATCAGAGAAATCTGGTTTGCAAGAGATGTCCTTTCTGAATTAGAGACCTTTGAAAATAAGCAAGGTTCTGTTATTCCACTTCACTTGCACTGGAGGGCTGTTTTCTGGCCCACAGGGTTGCTGTGACACTTGGTAACATAAAATGGCTTTAAAAATTCCTTTCCTACTTTAAAGTTTTCTGTCACTGCACCGAAATACAGCATTTATGCATCTAGGATGACGTGTCCCTGCCCATGGCAAGGGGGTTGGAACTGGATGATCTTTACATTTTTTTTCCAACCCAAACTATTCTATTATTCTGTGATTCTCAGTGATTTTTGTGCTCGGTTGCACTTGGCAATGCCTGCTCCGAGTTTGTTCTGCAGGTTTGCAGCAGGGGGCATGGCGGTGCAAGAAATGCAGAGACTTTAGCATTGCATCAGCTGGCATGGGCTGGAGTGCAGGTATCCAGTGAGTTTGAGAATTCCGAGTGGGTTTTCCAGAGTCAGAAGCCGTATTTATGAATCAGTGTAGGTTAGCGTCTGTTACAGAGTATTAAAACAGGAATATTTGGAGTTAGCAAAAGCGAGGGAGGCTCGGTTTGCCAGAGTCTCTCAGCCTGTCTAAAACTACACTTAAAGTGTCTTTACTTTTCTTGATTTTTGAAGAAATAAATTTCAGTCACTGCCAGGTAAATGGTGGGGGTGCAGAAAAGGCGGCATCGGGAGGAAAAATAATGCAAGAGTTCAGGCTTTAATATTCAGAGGTAGCACAGCTGTTAGTGATAAACCACAAGTGTTTTCAGCATGGCCTTGTGCTCGTTGCTGTGCAGAACCAAGGGAAGAGAAATGGTTTTGTTCAAGTTTGTAAATCTTACAAGTTATATGTTAAAAGTTCAGATTTTCAGACTGTTGAAAACGATTAGAAAAGCACAATCACTCTTGAGATCAATGTGTGCAGTGATGCCCTTCCTCATAGAAAAAGTGCTACAGGAGTGGCAGTGCTCCAACTCTTCAGGCTTCATGACCAGAACATGTTATAGACAAATATAGATATTCAAAGAGAGGTTTATAACCTCCTCTGTGGAGTGTTTGGCTGTGCCTGCTCTGATCGGCAGCACTGGGAGCGTGGTTATGGTCAGATGAGCCAGAAGGCATCTTGTGGTGTATAGAAATGTCCCTTCCCAGAGATTGGCACTCACGTGGAAACACACCCCTGGTTATGAGGCAAACAACCACTTTACATCAGGAATTACGTTTCCAAAGCTCGTCCTTCTCCAGTATTTTGTCCTTTAGATAACTTCCCATGTCTGATACTGCTGAAAATGCTCAGTATCTGACAAAGGGTTTTCTCCCAGTCCTAATGTTTCCGTTCCTACGTGGATTTTTTGCCGTCTCTGCTGCCAGGGTCCAAATCTGTCCCTTACCCTTCTGCCTATTTTAATGAGAACTGTAAGGAATTAAGTTTCCAGGCCTGTGCCTTTATCAAACGCAGCTGCAGTTGGGCACTGCTTAGCAAGGGGCAGGGCAGAGGCGATGCTGGGGCACCAGCTCAAACCTCATGGCCTTTAAACCAGCCTAAAGAGCAGAAGAGTTTGAATATGTGAGTCTGTTGTAAAAGCCATGGTCCTTTCTGACCTCAGAGAATAAGCATCCAGACCAAGCAGCGCTGCGATCTGACATATGAAGTACTTCCACAGTAAAAAAAGCACGAGCTTGGCTTTGTTTTGGGAAAAATCCCGTTGATTTCCCAATAAAGCCATAGAATGATAGAATCCCTAGGTTGGAAAAGATCTTTGAGATCATCAACTCCAATCTGTGCACTACTAAACCATGTCCCTAAGCACTTCATCTACCCTTCTTTTAAACACCTCCAGGGATGGTGACTGAACCACCTCCCTGGGCCGCCGTTCCTGTGCTTGAGAACCCTTTCCATGAAGAAGTTTTTCCTAAATAAGTTGATGTAAACAAACCTCTGGCACGTGTTTTTTACTTGTAACACTGGTTTGAGTCTCGTAGTGCAGCGCAGTGTAATGTGGAATTGTTAATAAGCCACATGGAAGTTTTAGTTTTCTATTTCTCAACTTTTTTCTTCCCTGGTATTCTGACAGTGAGGTTAAATGGGGTTTTTAATGGGTTAAGTTGCCTTTTATACAATTAAGTCCTATGCCTTTTTGATTAACCACATGGATTTATTAAATTGGTGAACACTCTGTGACTGCTTTATCAGCCTCATGCCACGGGCGGTTGCAGAAGCTTTTGGAGAGGAACAGCTTGGTGTGGCAGACACTGAGGTGCAGAGCTCTGGCCAGACCTGAGCGATTACCACAGAGGCTCAGGTGACTCCAACCCACATGTTTTCCTTTGCCTTGCCCAGGATTTCGGTGCTTGCCAGTGGCTGGCAGGCCGGCCTGCTTTTGCTGCCAGATTGTCTTGTGGGCTGGGTTTTCCCCTTCTCCTTGAGAAGTTCATTTTCTGATACTTTCCAGGCAGGCTTTTTGCTTGTTTCCCAGGTCTCCTCTATGCTCGAGTAGGGAACCGTGTTGTGAACTGTTTCCTATCCATTTCCATGTCTGATGATCATATCTTCCACACTGTGCATGCGTTTGGCATCAGATGAGTGACAGGACACCGTTCTGAGTGGTTTGGGGAACGCAATTGTGTATGAGATAGAAATCGTTAATTCTGACATTCTCCTTCCTCCCTTCTGCTCCAGGAACAATATCTAACCTCCAAGAACTATTTAACCTCATTTAGTAGGTGGTGCCCTTTGTCTCTTTTTGTGTCTTCCTGTGACAGGCTCTTCTCTACCCCATGTACTAAATCTTTTCAGAAAAGCGCATGGAACTATAAAACACAAAACTAGATTTTAGCTTAATCAACAAGTTGCACTTTAGTGGCAATCCTGCTTTTGTGTCACCCGGCACCTGCTCAGGTCCTGATATTTGAGTGAATTTAAAGTTGAAGGACATAACATGGGGTTGTTTGCAGTTGGGCTGTGCTGATAGGAAAGGCACGGTGATTCCGTGGCTTTCATAGAATCATGGAATAGTTTGGGTTGGAAGGGACCTCAAAGCCCATCTAATTCCACCCCCTGTCACAGGCAGGGACATCTCCCACTGGATCAGGGGCTCCGAGCCCCATCCAACCTGGCCTGGAACACCTCCAGGGATGGGGCAGCCACCACTGCTCTGGGCAACCTGGGCCAGGGCCTCCTCACCCTCACTAGAGAACATTTCTCTCCCCCCTTTCAGCTTTTCTACCCTTGGCTTTTGAAATACATTTGATGTTGTGTGGAGAGAGAAGAGAAAGCAGTGGTTGATATTACACTGGTCTCCGTACTGCGATTCAAATTGCTCGTTAGGGAGGTTTTACATCAATCCTTTTGCTTTGTGCGTTATTAATTTAGGGTGTGTTCTCTAGACATAGTTCTACAGCTGAGGGAGACCCTTTTTCACTGAGAAACGTTAATGAAAACTCATTCAACCTCGATTTAATGTAGTAATAGATGCAGAGTCAATGTGTAGACAAGCACGACCAGGTTTCCCAATGTACATCATCTCTTGAAATTTCTGTTTTCCGTAGCACGGAATGATGGCTGCAGGAGATGAAAGGAACATCAAATGATTGAAACCAGTAGAGAGCAGCAGTGGTGTGGAATGACTGCCCTGCAGACAGAAGCGTGTTATGATTTTCTGCAGAAAAATATATTCCAGCCCTGAAGCTTGTGTTCCAGCTCCTATAGAGTTGAGAACAGCAATAAGCATGTTTTATGAATGCTGACCTGTTAAGAATTTGTGGGGGAAGTTGGTGTGCAAGCTCTTCTCTCACCGACTTCTTTTCAGTGCTCAGTGTGCAGCAATGTTTCATCTTTGAAAATAACAAATGCCTTTGTGTTCAACGATACTGTAAAGCTCTGAGCCAAATGTCCCATTTCTCACTTCATGCTATAAACCCAGAAGCAATTGTTATAATCCAAGTAAACACCTTAAGTTACAGGATTTAACATTGAAGTGCATAGTCTTGAGAACATCATAGAATAGTTTGGGTTGGAAGGGACCTTAAGGATCATCCAATTCTACCCCCTGCCATGGGCAGGGACACCTCCCCCTGGCTCAGGCTGCCCAAGGCCCATCCAACCCGGCCTGGAACACCTCCAGGAATGGGGCAGCCACAGCTTCCCTGCGCTTGCAGCCCAGGCGGCCAACTGTATCCTGGGCTGCATCCAAAGCAGCGTGGCCAGCAGGGCGAGGAAGGGGATTCTGCCCCTATATTCCTCTCTTGTGAGACCTCATCTGGAGGACTGTGTCCAGTTCTGGAATCCTCAACATAAGAAGGAGATGGAGCTGTTGGAACGAGTCCAGAGGAGGCTACAAGGATGAGCCGAGGGCTGGAGCACCTCTCCTACGAGGACAGGCTGAGATTGTTGGGGTTGTTCAGCCTGGAGAAGAGAAGGCTCCCAGGAGACCTTAGAGTGACCTTCCAGTACCTGAAGGGGCTACAGGAAAGCTGGAGAGGGACTGTTCACAAAGGCTTGTGGGGATAGGACGAGGGGCAATGGGGATAAACTGGAGAGGGGCAGACTGAGACTGGACATAAGGAGGAATTTCTTCCCCATGAGGGTGGTGAGGCCCTGGCCCAGGTTGCCCAGGGAAGCTGTGGCTGCCCCATCCCTGGAGGTGTTCCAGGCCAGGTTGGATGGGCCTTGGGCAGCCTGAGCCAGGGGCAGGTGTCCCTGCCCATGGCAGGGGTTTGGAACTGGATGATCTTTAAGGTCCCTTCCAACCCAAACTATTCTAGCATTCCATGAAACAGGCTGCAAACGTCCCCCGCGGTGCCAAGGACATTTGCCAAATGGTCGCTGCCGTGGGGTTTTTCACTGTCGGAGCTGATTGCTCTGACAATTGTTGAGGCAGCGCTTGAAGGCTTTGAGGTATTTTTAGGAACAGTAGCCAGCTGGTTCTCTTGCCGACTTTTAGTTGGCAGGTGAAGTGGTGTCGTTTAAGAGCAAAATTCTGGGCACATCGTACGAAGGGGGAAGGAACGTGGGGCTCATTTTTGTAACAGTGATAATTCCTGCGTAAAATCATAGTGAAAATAAGCAGCAGGCTTACTAGTTATGATAAATCCTGTGGCGTGTCACGTTCTTCCAGCCAGTTTAAAAGATAGTGACTCTTTTAACTGGGATTTTTAACTTACTCTGTTAGTTTTCTGGGTTGTTTTCAATTACCAATTAATTCATTTATAAAGGCTTACAGCTTGCAAAGGGAGGGAGGGGAGAATTTGGACACTTTCCCATGGGAAAGTAAATAAAGCTTCCCAAAAAAGAGATTTTATTTCACTTCTTTTTTTCCAAATCCAATAATTTTCTTAATCATTATTTACGTACTTAAAACTTAACATAAGGCAGGGGTTTATCAGTATTTCTTAATACACGTGAAGTGTTCCATGGTTTTTAATGTGCGTTTTGTAAGGTTTAACAGGGTTCTGTTGGTTTTTTTCCCTAGTGAATGAAAATTACCTTACTCTGAGCTACAACAGAATTATATCTGCCTAAATAGATTAGGGTAATTAATTTGTGAGAGAATCACTTCCTTATTGGATCAGTTTTGGAGCCTTGTGGAAAAGGTTTTTTTTTTCTCTTGGAACTTCATGCCGTCTTAGTAGATGGTAGGGAAGACTTGAAACGTCCTGGGCTGCTTCGTGGCTAAAGAAAATATTAGGTTAGAGCAAAAAATAATTGCCAGTTTTGTCATTGTAAACTGTGATGGGTATTTTGGCTTCAATCTTTAACTGTCTCCATGCAGGTGGATTGCTTGAAAGGGTGGAATTCACTCTACTTATTTATGTTACAGGTTTTGTTGTCACTGTTTGTTCTTTTTTTAATATTATATTGTTAAATTAAATGGGGGAAGAAAGCAAATTTGAGTGATTTTTGTTTTCTGAGTTTAAACGGGGATGTAAAGCAGCAGGAACTGTCAGTGATATCAACCAAGAGGTTGGCCAGGAGATCATCAACGAATGTACAGCTCAACAGGGGTTCTGAAAATTCCATGATGGAAATGAGAGCCTTGAAGATGAAGTGTGTAGTGGATGTCCTTCTGCGATAGATGACAGCCAGCTGAGGGCCAGGATTGAAGCAGACCCATGCAAAATAACTTGGGAGGTTGCAGAAGAGCTCAACGCCGACCATTCAACAGTTGTTTGACTTTTGCACCAAGCTGGAAAATTCAAAAGCTCCACAGATGGGGCTGCACAAGCTGAGCCAAAATCCAGAAAATCATCGTTACTGAGTCTGTTCTGCTCTTCTTTTTCTCAACAAAACCTATTCATTTCTCCATAGCATTGTGACATGTGATGGAAAATGGATTCTATGTGATGACAACGCAGTGGCTGGACGAACTGGGCTATGAAACTGCCCCCAGGAGCTTCCTCCCCAGCCCTTTCTCCTACCCGTGACCATGATTTCAAACATCTCAGCTCCCTGCAAGAGGTTTTCCACAACCAAACAGCAGCTCAAAACACCTTCAAAGGACTTATCAATTCCAGGACTCTAGAATTTACACTCTGGGAATAGCCTTGTTGGCAAAAATGTGTTGATTTAACAGTTCTTATATTGATGAATAAATTCTATTCCAAGCTGAGCTAGATGGATTTAAAGTCAATGGGTAAAAACGGCAATTATTTTTGCACCAACCTAATATGAGTATTTAAGATGATATGTGGTTCTTCATAAGAACACCTCCCGTCAGCTGCCAGACCCCATTTTCACTGCTCGGTCTTGGGTGGGAATGGGTTCTCGGTACAAGCAACAAAAATAGTTTGTAGGTGGTAGTGTTCGAGCTGTGCGTTAGGACATGGAGGGGTTGAGTTAAAGCTGTCACTACTGTGGGAAAGTTGTGTTGCGTTCCGCTCCTCTGTGGCTCCGCAGTAATGCAGCAGGGTTTGCCTATGTGACACAAAAGGCTTTTAATTATTGCTGGTGTTCTTCCAGTCTATACAGAGGAATTGCTCATGAAAACATCGGTTGACGTTTTAATGAGGAAAAACCTTCATAGAAAGTCCTTGCAGAAATAATAAGCTCTTTTCATTCTTTTAGAGGAGTGGAAAGGGATGGGTGGAAGGGAAAATTCTTCAAAGATCACAATTTTCTTTTTGTTTAAAGGAAGTAATTAACTTTTTTTTGTTCATGAAGCACTTCTTACTGTTGTCTTTTTTAATTCTTTCATAGAATCCTTCTATACTTGCTCAAATAAAGCCCCGAACTTTTCTTTTTCAGAATTTTGACCCCAGCCAGTAGTTTCCAAGATATTTGGACCCTCTATAACTTCCTCATAAGCAACGAGGTATGAAACATTCTGTAAGGTTGTTAGCTACAAGGTGTCTCATCACTGTTTCCACTAAGCTAGGATTGTAAAGGTTGCTCTTATTTATTAAATATTGGACATAAAATATGGCTTTAGGTGGCACCTACCAAAAGTTATTCAAATCTCTACTGGTATTCGAGTTGCTCACGTGCCTTTCTGAGCCCTCTTTCGTCAAGAGTGAAATCCTTGGGGCTGAAGTCCCCAAAGCATCTTTAATCCAGTCCTTTTAAGAGCGAGTGAGGCCGTTGCGTTAAGGTCACACTCTGGAGAATATGAGCTGCAGCTCAGAGGAAAAAAACCTACTTTGAAATTACCATTTCTTCATGAAGTTTTAATTAATTTGTGCTGAAGGATTTTAGGAAATGGAAATCATGTTTGAAGAACAGGGTTATTTTCTCATTTACTATATTATGTATTTCAGGTTTGATGTCTTCTCCCGTGCAGGAAAACAGATTTGATGTCTCCTGATAAATCCTGCTCACCTTATAAAACAGTTTTTGCCTCTGTGTGTGGTGTTTGGTTATGGGATTGTCATAGAACTATAGGGCAAATTAAGAAGGGAAGAAGAATCATTTACAGTCTTAGATTTGAGCTGAAATTGTAAGAAAATGGAGCTGGAGTGACATCTGTCACTCCCATTCTACACAATCAGGAGGGTTGATTTGGAACATTTGGTTTTCTAGTATAGACTCTTATATGCTGTCTGAACTCGAGAGCCTTTAGGCCACACGCTAACAGTATCTGTTACACCAGCTGTATAATTGTAATCGCTATCTGCTGCTTGGTTAATTACTGTGTTCATTGTTTGTTCTTTGTTGTAGATAAATAACAGCGTAAAATTCACTGCTGAAGAGCTCTATGAGTGTGTCTCACAGGAGGTGTATCGGTAAGCTGGTTCCTGACCACAGCGGGTGGGTGTGAGACAGCATTTAGCATGTGCCGCGTTAACCCAAGTCCCAAAAGAGAAGTGGTTTGGATAAAGAACAAATGACCATTGTGGGAGGGAAGATCAGTGGGGATGTTTGCTTTTTCCCCCTTCTAGTTTCTTAACGTGACCTGCTCTTAGAACAGAGAAGGAGAGGAATGAAATCAGAGATGAGCCATTGACATCTACACAGGGATTTTGAGCGATTTGACTTGGAGGCGAGGCGCTGGTCCCACTTCTCTCTACCCAATGTGGGTTCCTGGTGCAGTGGCGGGCAGAGCCCACGCAGGTCCACATCCGTTGTGAGGCAGATTAGAGCACCAGGATGCTCTGAAATGAACTTGATAAGACAGGGACCTCATCTGAGACCTCATCTGGAGGATTGAGACCTCATCTGGAAGATTGTGTTCAGTTCTGGAGTCGTCAACATAAGAAGGAGATGGAGCTGTTGGAACGGGTCCAGAGGAGGTTACAAAGATGCTCCAAGGGCTGGAGCACCTCCTGTATTGAGGACAGGCTGAGAGAGTTGGGATTGTTCAGCCTGGAGAAGAGAAGGCTCTGAGGAGACCTTAGAGCGACCTTCCAGTACCTGAAGGGGCTACAGGAAAGCTGAGGAGGGGCTGTTCGCAAAGGCTGTGGGGATAGGATGAGGGGCAATGGGGATAAACTGGAAAGAAACCAACATTTGTGCTCAGCAGTGACCCCCTTATTTCAGAAGGCCGCTCGAGGCCCTGTGGCTGCACAGCTCCGGCCAAACTTTGCCTTTTCTCCCTTTTTAAGGAGCCCTTTTGAACAGTCTGGTGAGAAAGCGTTTCTTGAAAATTGCAAGTTACAGAATGTTCTCTATTCAGTCAGGTTTAGATTCCTCTTTTGAAAGGAGTAAATAATTTGAAAGAATAAATAATAACTTAGTGTAGTTGAGAGGTTTGCGTGTAAATACATTGTTGTAAATACATGGAGGATGGTTTGAACTGAACCTTCCCGTTCTGTCAAGAAAGCTGATGTAAGTGACCTTTTAAACTTGATTAAAAGTACCTTTATGCAGCACAGTGAAAAGCAGAGAGTGAAAAAGGAGCTCTGCCTTCTCCCCCTATTTGTGGGGCAGCTGTGTCAGTATTGAAGATGCAACCACGAGCCCCATCACAAGTAGCTGATTTAAACAATATTTAACATGTATGAGTATAAGTAAAGCCTTGTCTCTGATGGGAGTTGGAACTGGATGATCTTTAAGGTCCCTTCCAACACAAACTATTCTATGATTCCATGGGTAAAGCTCCATGTGCCATCAGCACCATTCCAGGTGTCAGGCAAGTGCCAGAGAACAGACCAGCTGCACCCAGTAAAGACTGGAGTCCTCTTGTCTGCTAAATTCTGTCTCTGACCATGTTGTAACCGTGGGCAGGGCCTGTTTCCAGCTGAAACGTGTAATCTTACAGGAGCTGCGGCCTTGCCTTGCAGCTTAAACCCCCTCGGTGAAAAGCAGTCACGTTTTAATACGTATTGTTTGAGTGCTCAGGTTTGGCTTGAGGAGGCTGAGCTCTGGCCTCTGCGTGGTTCCTTGCCAGCGATGTCGGTGCGGCTGGGAACGCGCGGGGCTCGGCTCTGTAACACACTCAGGTTTTGGTTTGGGCTTCCAGAGGTAGAGAGTATTCTCTGCTTCTGGCAGGGGGAAAGCGTGGTGGTAGAATCCTTGTGAATTTTGTTCTAAAGGAGCATACGGGAAGATTGTCGTCTATAAAATGAGTCCACTGTGTCCCACTAACCTTTGTGCCTTCTCTTCCCTAGGGAAAGGCTGGAAGTGGGATATGGCCAGCTGGCCCAGCTGGAGCACACCATTAAGCAGTGTGAGGTGTCGGTTCACACGGAAGCCAAGAACAGGGGCTGGCTGTGACACTGGGGTCAAGGACCGGAGCGGCCGTGCTCTGTCCGTGTCCTGGCAGAGCCCAGCTCCTCCGGCAGGCGCCAGGGAAACACTCGAAGAGCTGAAAATCTGCTGCCTTATTTCTTGATGGTGCTGGTTTGTGTTCTGAGTTGAAGGAAAAACCTGGTTAGTTACACACATGCATTAAATGCTGGGATTTCTGCTGGGAATCGAAAACCGATGGAATTTTCCATCCCAAGTGAGAGGCTGTGGCCCCAGTGGTTGCGTGCACAGCAGACACGCCGGGCTGCTGCTCCACAGTCCGAATGTCCGTGTTTCATGCTGTTACCAGTGCTCTAGGATGAAACAGGTAAGGCATCTGTTTTGCTGGTGTATGAGCAGTGATGAGTGAGACAAAAGAACACGGTGCGGTTGGGAGGCAGCAGTCGGATACCCGGGATGCTCCATCCCCTGTGGGGTGAAGGGCTGAGGCGGGTGCGATGTCTGTGTCCTGTGAGGCCGAGAGAGGCTGCAGAGCAGGGACAGCTGGACTGATGCCCATTTAGAAGTCCCTCTTCCCTTGGAGAGGCAGGAGCTGTGTTGGGTTGCATTCCGTGACGTGCCTGTCTGCTCGCCTGGTGCCATCTCTGAACGTGCTCTGTCCCGTTCCAGAGCCGCTTTCAGTCCACAAAACTCACTAAAAGCCATAGTCGGTGCTGCTGTGGCCTTTGATACTGCCTCTTCCAGGTGTGCGTTTGTACGGAGATGAGAGGCTGGCAACGTTCTGCCAGTGTTTATTTTGCTATGACCTGTTGGATGTATTTGTAAAACCTCTACTGTAAAGACCTCTTTTATGATGGTTACAGTAAATGGCCGTTAATTCTACTTGGTGGCAGTTTCTTTTAACAGCTCTGTTCTCACCTTCCCTCGTCCCTGGGGACCTCAATTGTGTGTGGTTCTTGCCCCCAGACTCTCTCCTCTGAGAGAGAAGGCTCTGAGGAGACCTTAGAGTGACCTTCCAGCACCTGAAGAGGCTCCAGGAAAGCTGAGGAGGGGCTGTTCACAAAGGCTCGTGGGGATAGGACGAGGGGCAATGGGGATAAACTGGAGAGGGGCAGATTGGAGACTGGACATAGGGAGGAATTTCTTCACCACGAGAGTAGTGAGGCCCTGGAACAGGTTAGGTGCGACTGCCCTATCCCTGGAGGTTTTCCAGGCCTGACTTGGATGGTCCTTGGGCAGCCTGAGCCAGTGGGAGGTGTGGAACTGGATGATCTTCAAGGTCTATGATTCTATGAACTACTTTCTTTTCTCCTCCTGCTGGCTCTCCCCAGTCAAGCACAGCCAGCTTTACAGCCCGGCATAACCAGGCAAACGTTGGGGCTGATATTTCCCCCCTCCGGTGCAGACACGAAGGCTCTGCTGCCCCACGGTGACTTTGTGCTGCATTACACCGACAGCTCTGTTCCTGCGTTGGGATCAGAGCTGCAGTGAACTAAGACTGGGATGGTAAGTGCTGCCCTCACCCCTGTGGCTTCTGTACCCAAAGCTACTTATTTACTTTTGGGGAACGTGGGACACGGCAGAGCGCCCCCTCTCTGCTTCCACCCAGCCCGACCCCAGTTACGCACCCAGGCACCGACTTTGGAACATCTGCTTTCACATCATAACCCATCTGGTTAAATAAATGACACAGAGACACAGCACAGCCTTCCTGTGATGCAAGGATTTTCCCAAAGGTACCTTTAATGTGTTTGCATCGGCAGCAAGCAGCCCGTGCTCCTTTTGGCACCGGGAGTTAATGTGCAGCACTACACGTTAGACACCAAGTCATCTCAACCAGCGCTTTATCCAGAGGAATAGAGAAAGTGAACTAAAACATAGTACTATGAGCACATATGAAATCAAGTTATTCGTGTTCTATCACACTTTCAGCTTGTAATATTAGAAAAATAAACTGAAGACAGGTACTAATCAGATGAATACATTTTCATTGCCAACTGGCAAAGAGTTTACACCCATAAGAAAGCCCCCACGCTGCAGTTTTTGTTTGACAAACGTTAGCTCGCCCCGTGACAAAGCTGCTGTACAGAAAGCACCCGCTGCGTTCTGTCCAAAGAGGTGGAGCCAAACCCTTTCCCTCCCTCGAGAGTCACAGCTATGTTATGTTCAGAAACTCCATCCGGCCCTAACGGAGATGTTGCACGCCACCTTAGTGCTGTAGCAGAGGCAAAAGCTCAGAAGCTCACGTCCAGTGGTAAGTTAAGTTCTCCCACTCAGTCTCTATGAACTCCAAGGTTGTCTCTTTGCTTTGAGAACCATTTATCTGCCATTTTCATGTCAACAGATAACTCTGCTGAGTATAAAAAACTGTTATAAAAAGGCAATCATAAAAGTCAAGGTATTGGCAGGCGTGTCAGCTTAATTTTTAATAAAAAAAATAGCCATTATCTCTATTTAAATAAGGCTTCTTGTTATAGGTTGTTCCAGTTACTCAAGGAAAACAAGGCCTGATGAAAGAAACAATCCCCCCCTAAACGCTAGACTTCCTGCCCCAAGAACACATCCTACAAGAAACGTCATTTAATGTGCAAAGTGACCAAACAAACACTGGGGGAAGCTCCTGAAATGATATGCCCAGCCTAGTTTCTCTTGCATTATCTTCAAAACCTTAAAAAAAACCCTAAAACAAAGTTCTAAAATACACAAAAAAAACCCCCTTCATCTCGGTATTCTTTCCAAAACAAATATGTACAGCACGTTAATATGCAATATGCAAAAGCTCTGTGTTGCTGTTGGCAACATCTATGCCCTCCCCAGCCCTATTCACAGGTGTACCTCTACTAACACACAATTACATCACTAAGCCTGTTAGTTTGAAAAGGGGATTTAATTCACTTAAAACTTGTATATTTTTGTGTAGGGGCTCCACTCATTTGTTTCTGGATTGTAGACCTCAACTGTGTTCAAGAACTCATTGCCATCAAACCCCCCAACTGCATAAATAGTGTTTGCCACCGTCGTAATGCCGGCGTTGCTCCGCGGAGTTGTCATGCTTCCCATCATCTTCCACTCGTTCCTAGCGGGGTCATACATCTCCACGCAGCTCACGGCGTGAGAGCCATCAAAGCCTCCACCGACAAAGAGTTTTCCTGTCAAAAGAAAACAAAGTGAATGTTCCACCAAGCACAGCCCCCTCCTCCTTCAGGGGAGATAAACGAAACCAATGTGAGGAACTTCAGGTTTTGCCAGAAACCTGTTCCTCATTCAAGGTCTGAAGTGACGGATTCACCTCCTTTGGGCATCTCAATCATTACAGCTGACTGGAAATTATTTCAGAGTAAGTGCACAGTCTGAATTCAAACCGACACAGCTCTGGGAGCTGCATGCTGATGTTTTGGAAAGAAAGAGGTGGCGGCGAATGCCTCAAAACAACCTCAAGAGTTTTCTGGTTTTTTCTAATTGCAGTTTTTAATTGGAATTGGAGGCACAGCCAGGTTCTTACTTAGTGTATTGTTTCCTCCCTGAGAAGGAGCACGGTTTGGTATTCTACTTGCATCGTAGCTTAAGAGGAAGAATTTATCAAGCACAAGAGGCTGCTTAAGCCCGCGGAAGCCTACCATCACGAACAGCCACTCCGGCTCCTCGGCGAGCCACGTTCATGGGTGCGATCAGGGTCCAGGTGTTGTTCTCTGGATTGTAACGCTCCACGCTATTCAGGCAGTTCCACGACTCTGCTCCTCCAATTATGTACAAATACCCGCCCAGCTCGCACACTGCAGACTGGTGCCTCCCTGCAAGCAAACCCCAGGAGTTACAGCCTGCACAGAAGCCGCACACTAATACGATGCAGCAGCTGGAATGTAAACACGGTTTTTTGTTTGGTTTGAAACCTGCTATTTTGCAATTTGCCCTTTTCCCGCCCTCTCTCCCAAACCACACCAACAAACTTACGGATATTAAGGGGAGCACAGCTTGTCCAGGATTTTGTTACTGGATCAAACACATCACAGTTCTTAAGTCCCTTTTGGCCGTAAGGGTCCGAACCACCAACAATGTACAGTTTTCCATTCAGGGCACACACTCCTGTTCATGCAGGAGGGAACAGTAAGTAAACAAATAAACGAATAAACTGTAAAAAAGCCATCAGTGGATCAGCTGCAGGTGTGTTACCTGCATTGCAGCGATTGGTTCTCAGCTCCGGAACGGGAGTCCAGTCATCTATTTCTGGCTCATACATTTCTCCACAGCTCAAGTCATCCGAGTGACCGTTTGACCCACCCACAACATAGAGCTGCCCCTAAAGGAAGGAAATAAGTACCTTAAATATCATCTTCACAACAATTCAAATCATTAGCACTCTACTAACCCTGCAACTAGTGTGGAGCAAGTCATGCTCCCATTCTGCAGTTTGCCATACTCGTCCCAACTATGCTGACCTCTGTCCCGTTCCCTCTGACCTCCACCCACCACGCACCATTAAAACTGCCATCTGGAACCGAGCTCTTGGTGTTCGCATTGGCGCGATAAAAGTCCAAGTATCCTTCTGTGGATCGTAGCATTCCACTGTGCGCAAACACTCCTCTCTATTATAGCCACCTGAAAGCAAAAGGTTTGATGAAACCACGTAGAATCATAGAATAGTTTGGGTTGGAAGGGACCTTAAAGCCCATCCAGTTCCACCTCCTGCCATGGGCAGGGACACCTCCCACTGGCTCAGGCTGCCCAAGGCCCATCCAACCTGGCCTGGAACACCTCCAGGGATGGAGCAGCCACAGCTTCCCTGGGCAACCTGGGCCAGGGCCTCACCACTCTCATGGTGAAGAAATTCCTCCTTATGCCCAGTCTAAATCTGCCCCTCTCCAGTTTATACCCATTGCCCCTCATCCTATCCCCACAGCCTTTGTGAACAGCCCCTCCCCAGCTTTCTTGGAGCCCCTTTAGGTACTGGAAGGTCGCTCTAAGGTCTCCCTGGAGCCTTCTCTTCTCCAGGCTGAACAACTCCAACTCTCTCAGCCTGTCCTCGTAGGGGAGGTGCTCCAGCCCTCTCATCATCTTTGTAGCCTCCTCTGGACCCCTGTTCCAACAATTCCATCTCCTTCTTATGTTGAGGATTCCAGAACTGGACATAGTCCTCCAGATGAGGTCTCACGAGAGAGGAACAGAGAGGCAGAATCCCCTCCCTCACCCTGCTGGCCACGCAGCTTTGGATGCAGCCCAGGACACAGTTGGCCTTCTGGGCTGCTAACATACGCTGCCAGCTCATGTCGCGCTTCTCATTGACCAGCACCTCCAAGTCTATCTCTGCAGGGCTGCTCTCAATCACATCACCCCCATCCTGTACTGAAACTGAGGACTGCCAGTCCAAAGACCAGCTGCTTTGATTATGAAGAAGACTGATTCTTCTAATACCTCCTCCCTAGTTAAGAAACCACTGCCTGCCCTCCCCAATAAGGCAAGTTGTTTAAAGAGTTGTTAGTTTCCTTTACCTGCAGCGATGAGCTTGCCGTTTAGCTCCGCAGTGCCCAGTCCCGACCGAGCATACTGCATTGGAGACATGGGCTTCTCTATGATATCGTTTGGTTGAAGCTCGAAGCTCAGGCTCTTCAGCAGTCGCGGTGTGCTTGTGGGCGAGCTCTGCGGGCTGTTACGGCCATGCAGGAATATCACACACAGCACCCCGTCCAGAACAGCAAGACACAGGTAGGTGTTACCTGTTGTCAGGAGAAAAGGAGAGACCACCAAGATGATGTAAGTTTTAGGTGAATGCCACCGAGGGTCTTCCAGTTATACCTCTCCCCTTCTAAGTGCGAAAATCCTATTTTTTCTGGTTCTCGTTCCCAGCGTTAGCCTAGTTACTGAAAAATTCCAGTTTCAGAGGATTAAATACAGTGCTCAAGGTATACAAGACAGCAATCTTAAGACATGCTAGGATAAAGTCTCCTCGCACGCACACAGCAAATAGTTCTGTTAATTAATCACACACTGCTGATCTCCTTAGGATTTCTGGGTAAATTATGCACACCAGGGATGGCCCTGTCGATATGGAATGAAGGTGTAAATGGTTCCAGTTTGGTGCCAGTTATGTTAGAAACCTCCCACAAATCACTGGGCCTGTTGCTTGATTTGCATCATCGCCAAGAAGCAGCACTGCTGCATTTTTTACAGATGCTGAAGGAAATCCCTAGGCTGCGAGTGGGTGCACTACACCAGACACATCTTTTAGACAAGCCCTGCCCAGTTACTCACTTGAAGTTTTCTCTGACGCAATGATTTTCCATTCGTGCTTAGGGCTCTGAACAGTAGCATTTGGAGAAAGACTTCCAGAGGAGCTGCTACTGATCTGCTTGTGATCATTCTCACGTGGTGGCTTCTTCTGCAAAATCAAAAGGCAGCTACAGAAACCTAGCCAGAGACTACAGCTCCTTCTACCTTTGCTTCTCTAGCTAATACAGAACTGTTCAAGGCAACGCTTTGTCTGCCACCTCCGCAGAGCATCATTTATAGCACACCTAGATTTTCAACGGAATATCCTGCCTGCTCAGCCAGTGGCCAAACCCCACCCTACATCTCCTCTTGGTACTCATTTCATCCTCTGACTGCACCCTTCATGCTGCTGGGGGCTGACCAGAAATCATTTCAGACTCCTGAGAGAAATATGTGTTACTAGTGGGATTTTCATATCTACAGAAAACCCCACATCCTTCTGTCGGGAACTGATTGACAGAAGTGAAGCCTCATGCGCAAGCTCTGTTCTGGAACGCAAGGTTATTATATAACGCTATTTGGAACTGAATTTACTATTCTCTTTATTCCCTGAAACAAATTAATTTCGCCTTAGTTCCTCTCTGTGCCCAGATTAGCTGTTTCTTGGATTTTATTCTCTCGATACTTCCCACTAACAGGAGGTTTCTCCTTTCTTTTCCTTTGCAATTAAACTTTACACTAGCTTACATTATTTTTCTCAATTAAGAAAAAAACCCACAAAATTTCACATTTCAGTCTGCACTGCACAGTTGGTTGGGTCGCTCGGGCTTGATCTGAGCTGTAACAATCACGCACACAAAGTTACCACGCTGTCTATCCTTCCAGTAGCGATGTTTGTGACAGCAGCACCAAGTCTGCAATGCTTGCACAGGTCCCTGGTGTCCAATCGCTATGGAAGCTGTCATAAGGCTTCTGAAATGCATCACCTAACTCAGAGAGAACCTCACACAGAAGGGTTCGATTGCTAAACCCAGCTCACCAAGAAAAGCAACTCATTTGCCAACAGCATTTTTGTTATTTCTGAACATACGTACAATTAAGAGCTTATGCTCTTACCCATAAGTTGCTCTGATAGTCACGGAACTACAAACTTTAAGTCCTTCAAAGTTACCAAGTTTCCCAGACTGTCACATCTGGGTTTCTGGTGCTGATTCTCACAGCTGTTCAGAATTTCTAAAGTTGGTAATTCCTAATATCAGAAAGGACTTAAAAGAAGTTGAGAACTCTTGGCCCCATTTCTAAACATGAATTTCTTGTATATCGACTTCCAGGTATTACAAAGAATGGTACCCAGAGGTGCTGCAGTCTGTGAAGGCGTGCTAACAACAATTACGAAACTGGAAAATGAGCTGCCTTTTCTTTGTATTCTCTTTTCATTTCTAAAATCCATGCTCCGGGCTGGAGGGTGTTCTACATAAACATCACCTAAAAATCTCAAGAACTATACTTTTGTATGAGCACATTCTGCTGTTGTGAGTTAAAACATTACAACAGATTTTTCCTAACTCTGAATTTAAACATTGATTTGTATAAAGCAATAGGTAATTTAGATCTCTCAGCCATGTTTATTTGTTTCTTAAACAGCCTCCGCTGTGCTAAGTGTGTTTTTGAGTACCTGAGAATTATTATAGCAGGCTAAATAAAAAGACATCTCAAAAAGCTCAGACAGCATCGGTTGTCTCTAGATCAGAAGTTACCTCCTGCTGCGTTATAAAATCTCTTGTGCACACTACCAGTGCAGCTGAACACAAGAATGGACGCTGGCAGCTGAAGGATTAGGACTTGCGTCTGGAATCTTTCTCTGTGCCAAAATTTAACAGACGCAGAAGCTATTCTTCACTGCAAGCCAAGCAGTCCATGATCTTTTACAGTCTCTTGAATATCTGTACAAAGCCACAGCTGACATGCTACAGCTGACTGCTCTTCTACCTCTGCCTTCTTCTAACAGCCTACAATTTATTTATTCTGAAGTCACATCTAATGCGTTTTGTTTGGCAAAGGCTGAGTCTGCCGAAAAAAACAGAAGCAGAGACTAAATCATCGCCACCAGCAGTTTTGAGAAAGATACTTTCTCGTCAGGTATTCCTCCATTACAGCGACCGCTGCTTTCACAGCTACCGTACACGAGACTTCAGGTGTGCTGTAAACTGCTCCAGTCTACCTGGGTTACCTCAGGCTGTCTGCAGTTGGTACCTGCACAAACTGAATGTGGTCATCATCACTGCCATACACCTCAGCCTGTCCATCTAGCAGATTTCCATCAAGCAGCTTGTGATCAGCTGAGTAGTACAGCGTTTGAACCTGCAAAAACAACAACAGAATACCCATGTGGCTACTGTCTCCATTGCTCCTCAGCTACAGGCAGATTACAAAAGGCAGTCGCCAGCATACTTCTCGTCATCTCATCTCAATCTAGCTGAACGACAAAACTAAAAGGAAGCAGATGTCATGGTGGCAATCTTCAAACATTGGATGAAGGCTCCTTACTTTCTCAGCTTGAGAGAAATCTTCGTTTTCCAAGGACTTCTACTGTTTTTTCCAGCACAGAAACATTAGACAAGCAAGAGGCACATTAATTTGCAGAATTACAGAAATTCACAATCTCATGCAAGCATTTTCGTTATCCCCGCAAACAAGTTTTCTGCTTTGAAAAATACACATACTTATCTTGATCAAAAGAAGCTAAAGAGAAGCCAACAGTGGACTCTAAAAGAAAGGCATGGGGACGAGGGAAGACAACACAAATTTATGTTCTGGAGGAAACCGCTGTCCTCAACTAAGCATCAGATGCAACTGTTTCAGTGAAAAAGCATCTGAATTTCAACACGGTCAAAGCTTTTAAAATTAGTTATTCCAAAAGGAAACACACATTTGAGAATACACGACAGTATCAACATGTACTTTGCCTATATAAGTCCTTCCGAAGATCTACTGTGCTTGTAGCAACAGACTGGGAAAATGCTGATCTTTCATGGGTTTCGGTAAAGTCCATTTTCTCCAGCCAATTAAAAATTTAGACTCCCCACTAATTTTGCCATAAAACATTGCCCAGGCTACATCTAGTATTAGTATCCATCAGTAAAGCCATTCAATAACACACAACTTTTAAAATAATGTATCCTGTAAAGGAGTAAGTAAACACCATTAAATCATCATCATCGTTCTCTGCCCACAGCGGATTTTCTTAGGAGAACTGGGGCAGGACTGCTGCTTCTGTACGAGTCAATACACTTGAGGGTTCTTCTTGGTTCTTCAGCCTTGGTATCCTAGTTTTGTTAATAAACCTATGGGGAGATAAATCAACGGGGAGGAACAACCATTAGAAGCTTTTACCTACTTTGCATTTACAAGCAAAGCCTGCAAAGGAAAACATCAAGAATCTACGGCAAGTTTCAGTACCACCTCCCCACTTCTAAAGCAAGATACAGGCCACTCTGAGGTCACTATCCAGCACACGGGGAGCAAAAAAGGAAAGCGGAAGACCAGACTGAACAGTTCATTCAGCTCACCTGAACACCCCCCCAGTTTCTCAGCTTAGGGGTACCTACAGTAAAATTTAAATTCTTTAGGGTCATAGTTAAAAAAGTGACAAAATAAAAAAATTAAAAGGGATAATCCTTCACATTGACTTCTTTTTTAAAAAAAACAAGATGTTTAATCCCATTTTCTTAAAGACTAACCTCTTCCATTAGATCTTCCAGGCTGTCTCCATTCTCCCAGATGCTGCGCTGTACCCAGTTGATTACCTTTGTGTACAGTTTGCCGTTGCTGGGTAGCCCAACATTGTCCTCCAGCATTACTTCAAGCTTGAATTAGAAGAGGAAAGGACAAATTATTCTCTAGGTATTCCCTTGTTTTGTGGCACATTGTATTTTATGTAGCAAGCATTATTCCCACTGCACCGCAGAGCTAGAAACCACCACCCACGAGGAGCTGCCAGCTCGTGCAGCTGAATCCAGGAAGCACATTGAGGTAAAACTGCAGTTTTCTCTCATGATTAGAAAGGATGACGGTACGTATTCTCTACCATTGAAGTTCACGGTAGTATGGATCTGAAGATCGACAGATCTAGAATTTTCAAGCTGCTGGTAAAAATACATCATGTTTTCCCACTCCCAAAAAAGGAAGCTCCTTGGATTGTTTTTTGGAAATCACATATTAGAAGGAAGTCTACAAACTCAAACTAACCTTTAACCGTGGAAGTTTGAGAAATTCTTCCTGTTCTGAAATCTGTAAGAGATGTTCCTGAATGTAGCCATCGATCTTGTTCAACAAACGCGAATCTCCCATACAACTTGCAAAGTTTCGGTAAGAGATGCAGCTCTGAACATCCATCTTGGAGAGCAAATAGTCACCACAAACCTTGAAAGAAAAAAGGCTGCATCTTAGTTTACAAGGAAACAGGATTTTTATACATTTAAATTACCCATCCCAACACACAATAGTTGTTTGCTAACAGCAGAATAGTGGCCATCTGTTCTCATTCTCCCCTCTTGCTCAAGCTGTAAACAAAATGTTGTCTTCCATGGGAATCTGCATGTATTAAAAGTCAAACACATCTGAAAGCTGCTCATGTACACATCAACCCAAAGGAGCAGCAGGAAGATGTGCCAGGGGAGGGTTAGGTTGGACATTAGGAAAAGGTCCTTCCCTCAGAAGGTGGTGGAGCACCGGAACAGCTCCCAGGGAAGCAGTCACAGCTCTGAGCCTAACAATATTCCAGAAGCATTAGGACAACGCCCTAACTCAAACACAGTGTGAATGTTGGGGTTTTTCTATGCAGAGACAGGAGTTGGATCCTTGTGGGTCCCTTCCAACTCAGGACAATCTATGATTCTATAACCCTGTGCCCTTCTATTGAAATCCTGTTCCAAATGGCTTATCTGTGGGCAAGCACAGGTAAGCACCCCAATTCCCTTGTCAAACAAACTCCCACCCGCAGCAACAGTGTGCATTTCTTAAGAAAAGCACTGCCAAACACGTTCAGGAGTCTGTGGATTATTCTTTTTTTACATATCACTGCCACAGATTCACAGATTTAATCCTGCCTGCCCAAAAAACCACTATGGCTTCCATGAACCTGAAGGTAAGTAACCAGCTATGATTCAGAAGTTGGTTTGTTTACATGAGTGTTAAAATCAGAGAACCCTTCAGCACCGAGACAACACAAGTGGATGCAACAGATACTGACATCACTCAAATCAATACAATGCTAACAAACATCTAAAGGAGCTTATATGCTGAGCACTTTTTCCACAGAACAATAGTTTTGTTTTTTTTCGCTAACACCAAAAAGCATAACGTTGTCAGCCTAAGAATGCAGAAGGGAGCTTCTAGAAGAAACAAGAGCTGTACCTGCTTAACTCTCTCCATCTTCAACTTCTTTGCTGCAGAGTACACATCCTTCACCAATTCTTTATCAGCTTTTAACCTATTAAAGAAATTTAGCTTCGTTATTTTTACTTTTGAAAATTAAAGTCTACTCTCTCTAGTTTCTGTGAAAACTACTTACTGCGCTGTATAAGCGTAATTCAACAGAACTTCAACAGCTTCTGGATTGAGATCATCAAATTTAACATGGGAAATTCCATGAGAATCACTATCACTGTTGAAGATTTCAAACAGGTAGGGACTGCAGCAAGCTAGCACGGCTCGGTGTGCCAACATCTCATGTCCGCATACCTTTATTTAGAACACAAATAAGAAAGCCGCATACTGGTAAGAATTTTTTTTAAGTATGTTTGTATTATAATAGAGCTCTACTCAAGTGAATCTCACAGTTCAAGTTTTCAAATCAAGACAACCTCCAATTTGCATCAGCTGAAAAAATGTTAAACCGTCAAAGTATATCTTATTTTTATTCTTAATGCATACGTTTTTCAGAAAAAAATCAGAGTTTCAGCTCTTGTGCCTCACAATCAATGAGGCACATAGCATTACACAGTATAACAAAACCCCCGCCACATTCAACCCTTGCCCTCGGAGAGAAAGTTACCTGGAGACGGACATCACAGAACTGACCACTTTTACGTAAGGCATTTAGTTTGGCAACAGATGACTCGATGAAGTTTTCATCTTCAAACATCAAATATCCGTTAGGAATCATTTTGGTGTTGTCTGGCTGAAAACAGAATGTATAAGGTTTACAGACACAACCTTTTGCTTCAATATGGAAGCACTATTAACACAAACAAACATTCCAGGGGAATTTCAAAAATCCAGATCACTTCAGCAGGTGCCAAATCCAAAACTGCACGCTGAACCTGTGCTAGCTCCGTGGGAGCAAACTGGAAACCACCGGATTACACAGGAAGCTTTATTCTCCTGTATGAAGATTGGGTTTGCTAAGATCCATCATTATTTTCTTCTCACTGCACAAAATCTGTCATACTGGTCAGCTTCATTTTTTCTCACAGATCCAAAAACCAGCTACACCGAAGATAAGAATTGATAATTTAAAGTAACTAGCAAAGTAGAAGAATGGCTATAGAAATCGTTTTCGTTTAATTTTATGAGTAATGACTTAATTAAACGTTTTAGGGTAGCTGGAAGTCATGAAAGAACATTAGCACCAAAAAAGCAGAAAGAATGACATACGTTCCAAGCAACGACCATATATTTAAGTCATTACAAAGCTAAAACAACTTGCCTTGAAGACCTTACCCATATACAAACATATCACCTCAGGTATGTTGGACCAAAACTGGAAAAATAACTTCAGGAAACTAAATTTTGAATTTTGAAAGTATTTTACAGATCATTTAATTGATTCTCTTTTTATCTAAGTGGAAAAGTCCACTTTACAAATAGAAAGCTAATTAAGAATACTAAAATATTACCCTCAGGAGACCTAAAAATACCTATATAACAAATCTGTAAGTTTGAGCTGTTAACATACACAAAAACTACACTTTCATCAAGAATTTTAGAGGAAAGAATATGTGGAATGCTACAAACATTATGAGCAACAATTTGTATTTCCTTCTGAAGTTTACAAAAATTTTGAAGATCAGACTAAATGAGAAGTGCTCATTAGAGCACTTAGTAGAGAGTTTAGCAGAGAGTGAAAGTCAGTAATAAAAACAGCAAGCACCATACAACATAATTCCAGTGTTCATCTGTTTATTTTACATTCACCTACTACTGAAAGCATTTGACCCTACACTGGCAACAGTAATCTTACTTACAAAGATTATTATCCATTTGCATACACTTTATCTGCTGTGTTATATTAAAAAAAAATGGGACAGCAAGGCCTTAAAGTCACAGAATTTCAGCAGAAGCATCAACTACTATACACGCGGTCAACAGCATCAACTTACCTGGCAAATATGTTATTGTAAATTTTTAACTGAGAAATCTTAAAATAATCCAAGGGGACCTCTGTGTTAAAACAGAGCACTTCAGTTTCTGAATCTTCTGGTAGGGAAGATGTTTGTTAAAATGCAAATGCAGATGTGTCTGTGCAGCTGCAATATGGGTTCCAAAACTATCAGGCTTGAAGGTGATGTAATAAAGTCCTTAAAAGCTATAGACATGAATTTCTTCTGTGATAATCATGCATCATAACCTGCAATAAGGGAGAAGTACAGAGTAAGGACAACAGCCAGCGCCACCAGGCAGTTCAGATGAAACTTCCGTAGTCTCTTAAAGCAGAAGTTCCTGACCCAAACGAGTTTTTCTTCACAGAAATAAAACAGCCTAAAATGTTCTATACTGACACCAATACTTTCTCGTGCCTACTGAAGTCAGCCATGGAGACAAGAAAGTGGCTAAATTAGAGCTTAGAGAACAAGTCAGAACAGACGAATCCCATTTTTAGAGGATTCGTTACCAGCTCTGACCTTCAGCACTTGCTATATCTAAGACCATTACTGCTTGCTTGCACGAGGACACGACTCTTCCATAACACAACAAAAAATGAACACATTTTAAAAAGGAAAGCAGTCCACACTCCTCCTACCTTTTGCTTTTCCTGTACTCACCTACTTGTATCCTTCTTCAACTGAATGCCTAAAATGGACTGAAGATAGATTAAGGACACGTCTGAAATGACTGGGCATGTCTCCAGTCTTCAGTACTTCCAAAGTAAAGTCAGAAATCGCTGTTTTGATAATAGCTCTCTTAGATTAAAAATCTCCTTGCTACCCTGTGAACAGAATCTGTCCTGGTCCAGTTCTGAGCTGGCAGTGCAGACTAGAGTAGCTGTGTTGGGATTCTGCATGCGGGTGGGCTGTTTATGCTCAGCTTTTTCAGGGAGGGGAGAAGAGGAGGAGGAGCAGAAAGCGGGGAGGGAAGAGGCAACAAACATCCACTCTGGAACTTTCCATAACCCTGATGCCCCCTCGAGAAAGCATCTATCACTTCATCCACTTGAGTTCCTCTCTGCAGTTCCAAAACTATATTTGTATCTACAGATTAAATGCCACAGTGGGAATCAGGTTTCCTAAAAATAGGTGCAGCTCATTTCTCCTCACCAAAAATTGTCACTTATGTTGTATGCAAGAGCACCTCAGGCCCCTACTGCCTGAGCAGCACGTACACCTGGATCATTCTGGCAAGAACCAGCCAGCCACAGCTCTGAGCTCCAGGACTTGCACTGGGTGGGTCAGTACAGCCTCGGACCATTTTGGCGAAAAGGCTTGAACCAACCCAGTCATCATTTGCTTAGTTCTGAGCAGAAAGCAACACAACGCACGTCAGAGCATTCACCTTGCTCACACTGGTTTTAAAGCAGCTTCTCCTTGACTGTCAGACCTCTCAAAGAAGTTTTTGTTGTTAACTGATTAGAGGTCCTTAATTACCGTAGCAAATTAAATACACATTGCTACCACGGTGCAGACAAACAGGCAATGGCCACTGCTCTGCTCTCCCCTCACATCATGCATTCCCTCCCTGTTCAATACTCACTGGGACTGCTAATTAAGTATGGAGGCTCTGGGGAGATTTTGAGTTAAATGTCAACTATTCAAACAATTTCAGCTGAATTCCAGAATTATCCCTGCTTGATTTACATCTCTGGGTACGTTTTGTCATGTCCTACTGTAAAAGAAGAACTTTGTTGCATGCGCAGCATTTTGACTTTGCCCAATGTACCTGCTTACGACCTTCAAGGCTGATAAAGGACATCCAAAATAATTCCGGATTGAAATGGAAGGTTTGTCTTTTAAAGTCCTTCTTTGTGCACGAGGTCAAACCCACATACTTTGCCTTTATGCACCTAACCGTACTTTCTGATCGGAATACCTAGGAATTTGAATGTCTGAATTACTGTCACAGCTTCAATACTGTTGTGTGTGAACCATGGCTAATGTTAGTACTCAGAATGGCATTAAGTAGCACAAGCACATTCACTACCTTCTGCCTTCTTTTGGGGTTGGTATACTACAAAAGCCAATCAACCTAAGCCTGGTGAAAAGCCGAGAATGCTTCGGTTTTTGCATCAAACGTTATTATAAATGAGTATTGCAAAGAAATTGTTTTCTTAAATTGTAGGAATCTCAGTAACTTTGCCATTACCTTCCCCTCCTTGCTTCCCCTTCCAGCTCTCCACATCAAGAACTGTCAGCAGCTTTTTTTGTAATATGCCAGGACTCTGAATTTTCTAAATCAAGTGCGGTGTTCACAGATCCCTGTCAGCTAGGTTAAGCATGAAGTCTGATGCCTCTGAAATGATTACTTCTCAAGCTCCAACACAACACGATTCTTTAAGCACAGCATAGCTACAGAATTAGCATTCCAGAATGGGAACAACACATTCCATTTGAGAAAATTCTTACTTGAGAGCAGGCCTATTTCCTGCACTTATTTTTAAAACAAAGCAAAAAGTAAGAGCTATATATATAGCCTCTGGATTCCCATTGAGGTTTTATATTAAAGACTGATACTGGTGCTGAGCCTGGAGGCGCCACCTTCAGTCACGAGTCGATCTCGCGAGGTGCCACACTGCGGAGGGCTGAGGCCAGAAGCCATGAAGCGATGACGTGGGGCTGTGCCCAAGCAGAGGGATGCCAGCACTCAAACATCTGCCCAGTTGCCCGATTTAAATGTAATTGTGTTCTAATAATTGTGTTTCCTAAGCGGCTGCTACTGTTACGCACAGACGGAGATTTTCATTTGCGACATATGCACCACTGGACCATGAAAGATTCATGGTTCATAATACACTCAGATGAAGTCGCTGCTCATAGCTGACTGCCAGAAGAGAAATTTTCCTCTTTTAAACTCATCTTTCCATTTCACTTTGTATACATTTAAAGATGCATTTAAGGAGACTCACCTAAACAACGATACTAAGTCTTCTCATCCCTCACTATGCTATCCTTTAACATGTATCCTGCAAATGCAAATGCTACTGAAATACAATTAGATCAGTTATGAGAGCAAATAAATGTCATAACTAATACACTTTAGATCATTACTGCATTTAGGACATTTAGAATTTGGGATTTGTTAATCCCGTTGTTTTTCTTTTTTTAAACAGCTGTCCACTGCAAAAAACACTGCGACATTTAAAACACCTGTGCCGACATGATTATTGTTGAATTTCTCCAAGATCTAAACACTGTTCTCATGCCTATGACTCTCCACAGCGGAGCCACTTTGGGAGATATACAAGATGTGGTCTCGGGTGAGGTACCAAGAGAAAGGCTCTAGAGCCATGCACTGAGACAAAAGTCATCTTGCCCATTTCCAGACACCACAGGCAGCATTTATTTCTCTTCCCACCCAAGAACTCCCATTTTTAGTGCAGTCCATCTGTACCTTCCACACACGGTGTCACTAAAAAACAAAGTCCTTGCTTTGCACCAGTTCCACACAAACTTTTTTGCCAGATTAAGGTATGACCTCTTCAACTCTCAAGTAAAACACTAACTTGGGGGAGATGCTTTTTAACCTTTTGGATGCTTGTTGCTATAATGATGGGTTCTTGATTGACACTTGTTGGTACAGTGAAGCAAAAACGGAATCTAACACCACAGCTGGTGCTTTTTGTTTGCTGTGGGCTTCCCACAGCCTGGTTCGGGAGAAATGTAGGTCACACCCACGACTCCTTCTACTCCAGTACCGGTATCAGCAGATAAAACCAAATGTCCTCAAGATTTTTCTTTCACAGATCGATATTAATAAATGGTAAAAATGCACCATCTTTTCACTTCTGAGTTTGCACTGGGGCAGAACATCAGACTGGGACATATATCAATGTATTTCACTCCGCTAAAGAGGCTCAGCCTCTTTACATGAGTGATTTGAAAAAAAAAAAAGAAAAGGCTCACAGAACTTATATCCATTTTAGTTTGCATATTTACTTTTCAGTCATTTTCCACTAAAGATTCAGTCTCATTGATAGGTATGATTTATAAATTAAATTGTTCTATTTCAATGCAAATCACCCTCAGCTGCGCTTCCAACGCCCGGCACAAGAGCGAGGAGACAGGGAGAGAATATTTGCTATCATTAGCTAAGAACTAAAGGGGAAGGAAAAATTACCACAGGCATTTCCCAAAACCTGCACATGTAGTCCCAGAAGATGGAACGTCTGGACTGTCCTCTACAGAGGGCAAGCCTCGAGAGCTCTCTCAAAGACACATTTATGCATGCAGACTTAAAAAATTTATGAGAAGCTGGTTTTATGGCTGAATGTTCCTGCCCTTCCAACTGCAACTCCCAGCTGTAGCACACCCGCTGTGCATTCCATACAGGCTCCCAGTGCTCTCCCCCACACTCAAAATACTCTTCTACTGTTTCTTAGCACTGGTTCTTTCCCAAACTGGTTCTGTGTTTTCTCTTCTTTTCCAGCACATCAGACTACTTGTTCTTGTCATCTTTCTCTACACCTCTTTTTCTACCTTCGGCTTCATAAGCACTCGTAAAATCTGAGCTCTTTCCTTTTTTTTCCCCCTCCATATGGGCTTCTTTTTAATACTAACACACACTTCCCACAGTTCTTCAAACATTTGTCACACAAACAGCAAACTCGGGGTTTTTTTGTGTGTCATCCTTGTCTCCCACTGCCCAGTTCCAGACAGTTTTTGCCTTACTTACCATCTTCTCCTCCTTAACAACTCAAGCCGAGGCAAACAAAATTCGACCTATTTACAGTAGTTAAAGTATCATTTCCTAACTGGAAAGCATTCCCCGACTGTTGCATCCTGTCCTCCAGGAGTTAGATTTGCAGCCACAAAATCCTCTTTCTAAAATTAAACCAATCTCATCATCAAAGCACCACATCCTGCTTGGTTTCTTATTTTGCAGATCCCTGACAGAAGAGAGTAAATGTGATGTCTACACACCCATCACTGGAAACAAAAAAAATCCTCCCCTTCACTAACCAGGACAAATAAGGAGAGCGAATGATTCTGAATTTCCACTAGTCTGTCACCACTCAGTCTTGCTATCCTTCTCCTTCGTAAATAACTCGGACGCCTCGCCTCTGGCTTTGTCCACATGTTTCCATCCTGCATAAAACTTTAACCAATTTGGTTTTTCTGTGAATGGGAATCCCAGGGGAAGGAACAGTGAAGCTGCAAATGTGAAGAGATCGTCTACCTTGAAGACCCTCAAAGAAATTCTAAAAGGCTGCTGAAAACTCGAGCATGCAGGCAGGAAAGCACTTGGTTTCTTCTCCCCTATCTCCTCCGCCTCCTGCCAAAAAAACCCTCTGCTTATTCTCCAGAATCACTAACGTGGACTGGCAGCCACAGGTATTGCTACGTTATCATTTCACTTATCTCCTATGTCCTAGAACTGGTGTAGATGACAGGAAGGGTCGTGACATTGGCAGCCAGCTGCCAGCACACGCTCTTCACCCTGAAATAGCTGCTTTCCTGGGTCAAACCCCAGGATCCTGGGGACTGTCCTTCTATCCCCAGCTGGTTTAAAGAAGGTACCAATATGGGGCTGCAGTGTGGTGCTTGGGAATTTGGGAATCTCCTTTTATCTCCAGCTGGTTTAAGGAAAGTGCCACTATGGGGTGGCAGTGTGGCGCGTGGGAAGGCGTGCAGGCAACGTCTGACCTTGGAACCCCCCCATCCCTGTGGGAACCATTCCATGTCACGAGCTGGGGGTACCCAACATCGCCAGCAGCACTGGGGCAGTGGCAGCACCGCCGACCCCCCAAGGCCCCAGGCAGTGGGAGACCCGCTCGGTCCATAGAATCATAGAATAGTTTGGGCTGGAAGGGACCTTAAAGCCCATCCAGTTTTCCGCTGGGGTTTTTTGTTTGTTTTTTTATTTTTACAGTAGTGACACGACCTTTGCTTTTCACACCCCAAGCACGAGCAATGATAGTATTTATAACAAAGCTCGATACTCAAAGCAGCCACATCTTTTCTTCCACTGTGGGCATGCCCCGAGGCTGCCTAGATTTGCACACACCCCGATCCTGTGCAACTCAGCCTTTTATCACAGAACGGTTTGGGTTGGAAGGGACCTCAAAGCCCATCCAGTCCCACCCCCTGCCATGGGCAGGGACACCTCCCACTGGCTCAGGGGCTCCAAGCCCATCCAACTGACCTTGAAACTCTGGTCTTGGGTTATCATAGAATGGTTTGGGTTGGAAGAGACCATAAAGATCACCAAATTCCACCCCCCTGCCATGGGCAGGGACATCTCCCACTGGATTAGGTCGCTCCAAGCCCCTACCTGGCCTGGAACACCTCCAGGGATGGGGCAGCCACAGCTTCTCCACAACCTGGAAGCCTCCCCACCCTCGCAGGAAAACATTTCTTCCCAAGATCTCATCTCAATCTCTCTTTCAGCTTAAACCCGTCCCCCCGATCCTCTCCCTGCGCTCCCTGATCCAGAGCCCCTCCCCAGCTTCCTGGAGCCCCTTCCAGCACTGGAAGCTGCTCTAAGCTCTTCTCAAAGCCTTCGACTCTCCAGGCCGAACCCCAGACCCCTCAGCCTCTCGCACAGGGGTCGCCCCGGCCCCCCCACCACCACCGCCCGGGGTCGCGGGACAAAGCGGGCACCGAGGCCGCTGCCCCCACCCCGGGCCTCTCCGTCCCCTCTCTCCCCCCCCGCACCTGGTTCCTTTCCGCGCGGGCGCTGCCGTTCATATTGGGAGCCTCCAGGCTGAGGGGAGAAGCGGCCGCGGAGACGCAGCGCCGGGAAGAAAGGGGAACGGAGGGCGGGACGCGGCGGCCGGTGAGGACGAGGCGAGGCGCGGCGCGGCGCGGATGGACACGCGGCCAGCGGAAAGGAGACGCCTGCGCCCTAGGTCCCAGGCAGCGGATCCCTCCGCGCGCGGCGGGAGCCCCGCCCACAAGCGAGTCCGGCTGCCTAAGGGGGGGCTCGAGGAGGGGAGAAGGGGCGGTGCGAGGGGTGGGGGGAAACGCGAGGAAGGGAGCGGGCGCCGCCTGAGGAGCGGCGGGGGCGGGGGGGAGCGCGCGCTGCGTTGCGATCGCTGCGAGGGAAGCGGAGGGAGTTGAGTCATTTCACTGTTTGACCCTTTTCCCGTCAGCTCCGGCTTTCTCGCCCTCCAGGCACCCCAATAAAAGGCTTTTCCCATCCGCATGAGAAATGTCGCCGTCCCGCCGCCCCCGCTTTTGACGCTCAGTCAGGCAGAGTGGTTCCAAACCATGGCTGCTGGTGAAGGAGAAGCGCCCCCGGTGCCGTTCCTTTGGGGGGTCCCGTTGCTGGGGTGCTGCAGCGCGCTGGGCTCCTGGCCTGGCCCAAGCGCTGCTGTTGTATCACAGCATCGTGGAAGACAGTCACAGAATGGGTTGGAAGGGATCTGGAAGCCCATCCGGCTCCAGGCGAGGGCAGGGACGCCTCCCACTGGATCAGGTTGCTGTAGGCCTCATCCTTGAGCACCTCCAGGGATGGGGCAGCCACTGCTGCTCCTGGGCCAGGGCCTCCACACCCGCACAGCAGAACATTTCTCCCAAAGATCTCATCTCCATCTCCCCTCCTGAGATGAAAAACGTCGCCTCTCATCCTGTCCCTGCGCTCGCTGATCCGGAGCCCCTCCCCAGCTTTCCTGCAGCCCCTTTCAGCGCTGGAAGCTGCGCTAAGGTCTCTCATATCATCACGAAGAGAACACAGAGCAGAGTCAAGCGTGAGGCTCCTTGCGTGCTTCCTGGTGTAAAAGAGCAAGGTCACCTGGAAGGCAGGAATATGCTTCCCCATGCGAGATTCCCCTCTGCTTTCCCCTGGCTCAGAAGCTCCTCGGTCAGAAACTGGGATACCTGAGCACCTCCCAAACGAGGACAGGCTGAGAGAGTTGGAGTTGTTCAGCCTGGAGAAGAGAAGGCTCCCAGGAGACCTCAGAGCGACCTTCCAGTATGTGAAGGGGCTACAAGAAAGCTGGGGAGGGGCTGTTCACAAAGGCTTGTGGGGATAGGAGAAGGGGCAATGGGGATAAAGTGGAGAGGGGCAGATTTAGATTGGACATAAGGAGAAATTTCTTCATGATGAGAGTGGTGAGGCCCTGGCCCAGGTTGCCCAGGGAAGGTGTGGCTGCCCCATCCCTGAAGGTGTTCCAGGCCAGGTTGGATGGGCCTTGGAGCAGTGGGAGGTGTCTCTGCATATGGCAGGGGGGTTGGAACTAGACCATCTTTAGGGTCCCTTCAAACCATTCTATGATTCTGTGGTTCTATGTGTTGGATCCATGTTCAGTGTCTCCCCTGTCCAATGCATATGGCTCACACGGTAGTATTTACCTATTGCCCTAACAGCCTTCAAGAATCTTGTCAGAGAAGCACATTTCAAAACACGGAAGTTGGATAATTCTGCAGTTTCAAGCAGAAAGTACTTCAAAATATTGAAATGAATGCTCTTGTCTCTCCAGAAGCGAGCAGAGGCATTTAGCGATAGGTCTATTCCTCACCTGCACAAGCCTCTCTATCTCTGGAGACATAGTACAGCACCCACGTGTGGCTGGGGCCTCTCTTCAGCATCTCATTTTGCCAGCAGCAAACAGGGCTGCCTTGACTTCTCACCTCTGTCTTGATCTATATCCATTTTCCCCCTCCTTTCAGTTCCTAAACCAACACCCACACCTCCATAACCACCCCTGTTCCCCCCTCTGCTTTCCTTTTGAATGAAGCTTCTTATTAGGGCCATGCTAATCGGAGGCATTTGTGGTAAAGCTGAGAGGGAGAGGGAGGTGGAGACAAGAGACAGAACTGTGATCAAATAAAACAGTGCTGGGGATGTTCCTTAATTAAGCAAATCTCAGGATTATGCAACCTGCTATTCCAGTATTCTTAGGAAAGGTGATGTCTTTATGAATCACCATTCATTATCAGCTGCTGCTAGTGACATCAATGAGCAAGCACAGCATCTTCCCGACAGCCCAGGCTTAAGATAGGTGTTTCCAGTTCTGTTTGCAGAGATCCCCACGCTGTGACTTCAGAGATCATTTCATTTGGGCCAGATTACATTCTAATCGCCTAAGCTCACCTCTCACTGAAAAAGAAAAAGGGAGGGTTTCTCTGCTTCTTGCTTTGTAGTCAACATTAAATTAAATTACATCATTAAAATACGATTGTTCCACCTGAGATGGGACTATATTTCCTCTGACAAGTGAAAAGACTTCTATAACATGCAAATAACTTTATTTCCATTTGCTAGAAACTTTGCAATGCCTCCCAATGAAACTTAGGTTGAATCTTAATTGATTTATGAAGAAGAATTCCCTTTATTGAAAGGGACAAGTGGGATTGCGTTGATATCAGACAACTGAGTTGCTAGGAGCTGAGCCAGAACTAATTAGCACATGCAGCCACCAGAACAATAATGTTCATTAGTGGTTTTGATCTCCTGGCTTGACAGCTGCCCTTCCCTGTAACAGTGTTTGTAGGATGTCGAAAACGCTTCTTTAACAAAACCACTTCTCTAACAACACCAAATTTTAAAAAAGTGGGTAAAGTTATGCTTGTGGAGGCTCTGGATGTTCTGCATAGCTGTCGTCTCCCACCACGGAAGATACGGTCTTCCTAATTAATGGAAGGAAAACCCTCTTTTGGAAAACCCTCCTTCCTTTCTTCCAAATGATGTGTTACTCCTAAATCTGGGTGTTTGTCTCTGAGTCTGACATGGCTCTTCGGCTGGTCCCTGTCTTGCTGTCAGGGCCTCCAGATGTGTGTCAGGGCCTCCAGATGTGTCAGCTGAAGACCTAATATCTGAAAGAAAGGCTGAATTTGTTAACTCTGGATATTGCAAGGGCTTCATGTCATAACATGAAGCTCTGCTTCTGCTGAAGCTTGATCGTGAAGGTCACCTGAGAGGCCAGGTGGATGGGCCTTGGGCAGCCTGATCCAGCGGAAGTTGTCCCTGCCCTGGCAGGAGATTGGAACTGGGTGATCTTTAAGGTCCCTTCCAACCCAAACTATTCTATAATGCTATGATTCTATGATTCTATGATTCTATGATTCTATGATTCTATGATTCTACGGCTGCAATGCTAACATGAGCAAATCTCTGACAATTTAAATGGGAAGTGTTTGTTTTTAATGTCTGTCATGTAACCTATTTATACTTATTTTAATTGTTACCATTAAAATAACAGGACACAAGTAACTGCAAGTTTCTCCTTAATGAGAATATTAAATTTAAATATAAGTAAACAGGAACAAAGCCGTCTTATTTTAGAGCTAGTCAGCCCGCATATTGATTTAATTGGGAATCAGTTCATGCACAGAAGCAGCCTGTAATATCGTCACAGAAAATTACATAATCAAAATACCGTGCACTCTGAAGACATGCACACCAGTGTAAATAGATGAGCACCAGAAGGTTTGTGAAAGCACATTTCCTGCAGTACCGGTGTCCCTTCAAGTACCCCAATTACTGCAGCGCTTTGAGAGGAGACAAAAAGGCTGCAGAGATTTAAAAGTCCAGCATGATGGCTGCTGATGGGAAAGAACTAAATGCAACAAGAGCATGTAGCGTGCCCTCAGTGTCCCTGCTCTCCCAAGGACTGCAAATTCCATTATAAGGTCATACATCTCACTTTTTGGCTCTGTCGTTTAGCACAGGGAATGATAACTGCTAGAGGGTGCCTCGTGTTACACGGGAGTATTAATAGTGTCGTTATGTGGCCAAGCACTGCCGTGAAACAGCCAGCTTATTTCTTTAAATATATGTATATATATATGTGCTTTATAAAGTACCATTCTTACGTGTTCTGTATTAACATACCAAGATACTCAGGAGAGGCAGTTAAAGAATAAACTCAGTTTTTATTTATATATATTTTTATATATAAATAAATATATATATTTATATATATATTTATGAAACACAGTATTTTGGCCCTCACATTAAGGACTCAGTTATTTTGTTATCATGCCTAAGATGAAGAGTTTGTAACGTGCTGATATATAAATGTGTGTTGTGCCAAGATAATTACTTGATGTGTGATAGCCTTGTGTATTTTGTTCCAGCTTCAAAGCTCTGCAGCCATCTCTGCCAGTCAATGTTAAGTTCCTACTCCTGTGCAAGTTAAAAGCATGTTTACCTTTGAACTCCGTGGGAACAAGAAGTGGCCCCTTGGGTAATTATGTGAAATAATAGACTTCAGTAATATTTACTTGTCCAGTCAGCCTTGTGAGTTGATTTGAACCAAATTACTCAGGCAATTGCAGCACGGTTTACTTACGGTTTTACATTTTTAATTAAAATGCAAGTTTCTAACATTGGGAAAGGAAAGAGATGTATTCAGAAAAAAAGAGATAAAGGTGTTGATAGTTTTCTACAAGCAGTGTTCAGCTGATACACCCAGACCAAACAAAATATCAGCCACTCCCAAATACACAGCGTGTTGAATTCCAGCAGTCACTAGAGCAAACAAAGCAGATGCTCATGTTATATCAGTCGAAAGAAACATTTTCACTTTGTATCACTGAGGCTTGAAGTTCTGAAAAGACGCTGGGAAAGTTGTCTTGCTTTTCCTCAAAAGGAGCTAACTGACAATCTGTCTTCACCTCTCCTCTTGTTCATTTCTCGTTTTCCCTGTTTCATTTATGGTCTGCCTTCCGAGTGTCCTTTCCTCAGTAATTTTCATTGTCTGCTTTCATATCTCTTAGTAAAACCCAAGGTGAGAAATTACAGACCCTTTGTTAGAGCAAACCATCCCCCATGGCTTTACTTTTGCAGTACTTTTATGGGATTACTTATCTTTTCCTTTTGCTTGTGAATGAATGAGATGTGGGATGGGTTTTATGGGAAAAGGGAAGTGGCATAACCATTTGTAAAGTCATAGCCACAATGTGGAGAAAGAAAATGGGTTTCAAATCTGTAAGTGAAAGCTGGATCCCTTTCAGTTTTGTAGTCATTCCAGTTTTATGAGCGAATCGGGATTGTGCCCGGTCGTGATTTGGATTTCTACTACAGTTACTTTTCTTTACGTTTTCCCCTCTGTAATATCTGGTCCTATCACTAAGATTAATGATTGTAGTCTTACAACAACTCAGAGCGGTTTATAGAGCTCATTTCACAGTTTAAGAAGCTGAGACTCAAAAAAGGCAAAGCCCTTGAGTAATGTTTCAAAGGAAAAATGTTGCAAAATTGTGAGTTAGATTTGGATCTCACAAGTCCTCTGTTAATGCTTTCACCCTAAAGCTGTTGTTCTGTTGTGATGCAAAGAATAAGATGTGACTTCCTGTGACCAACTCTTCCTTTTCTCTTCTACATAACCATTTAGAAGAGGACCGCCTTACAAATATGAGTAACCCAGCATGATCTTAAGGAAGAAATGTCTAGAAAGATGTATTATCATTTGGAGAAGAGTGAAAACTAGATATTTATTAAGTCATCACTGAAGGCTGAGGGCCGAAATACCTGGCTGGCTGTAAGTGTTGCTATAGTATCTTCCTGTACTTCCTAGCCACCTCTTTAAAAAATTAAACATTGGGATGGGGAGACTGTGTGTTTGGTGAAAGAGTGGGTAATGGCCTGGTCATCGTGAAAACTCTGGTAGAGGGATTAGAAGAAGGAAATACTCTCAAGCTTTCCAAGACTTCCGAATTTCAAAATGAAAAAAACCAAACCCCCAATCAACAAAAACCAGAATGAAGGAGCTGTTATTTGACACTCTGTGATGTTTTTCCACTGTAGCCCTTACACGATTTCCCTTTGCCCTTCTCCACCTGTAGACTCAATTAATCTTCATCGAGAAACTCTCTCTTCACAAATTTGACGTTGCCAGTCCTGACTCCTCCTTATGTTAGGACTTGCTCAGCTCATTTTTATCCCCAGCCATTTTTTTCTAGTCTTCATTCACATTCCCAGGCACACCTCTAGCTCTGCTGCCCAAGACCCTTCTTTCTCAACTCCTTTCATTTCTGAACTCTGCATGTTCCCAAACAACTCGCTACCTTCCTCCCTTCCTCAGTGCTAGCTCAGAGGAGCAGCTGGTAAGGGAGATGTTATTCCTGCAGAAACCCACCGACAGATGCAGAAACACTTGCTCTACTATCTCAGACCACCTGCACTGTGCATGCAGCTGCTGCTGTATCTACAGGAACAGCAGATGAGGCAGTGAGCAAACTGCTCCTAGATATGGAAAACATGTGTTCCGAGTCAGTGTGGTTGGTGAAAGTCAGCTCTGTGGAATAATCCTCCATCCTTCACTGTCTGCCTCCTCTTCATGCTGTGGGACTGGGAGTACTGGCTGAGAATCACTACAGCTTTCAGCTGGCTATAGCTGGTACAGCGTTGCTGTGGGCTTTAGGACAGGTGCTGTACTTCATTCTCAGGCCGCTGTAATTTAGGTGGTGGGTGCATGATTCAAATAGATGAAGGAGAGGGGCAGATTTAGACTGGACAGAAGGAGGAATTTCTTCACCATGAGAATGATGAGGCCCTGGCCCAGGTTGCCCAGGGAAGCTATGGCTGCCCCATCCCTGGAGGTGTTCAAGGCCAGGTTGGATGGGCCTTGGGCAGCCTGAGCCAGTGGGAGGTGTCCCTGCCCATGGCAGGGGGGTTGGAACTGAAGGATCTTCAGGGTCCCTTCAACCCAAACTATTCTATGATTCTACAAAATAAGTGGGAATAAATAGATCGGTTGGTACAGGGCACAGGCAGAGTTGTATCCTCTAACATCCCTGCACAGTGGTGGGTGTGGGGCAGTAGGAAGGAGCACAGAAAGTGGGCCAACTTGTGAGCCTACCCAAAACAGCATTTTCCGTTGTCGCTGTTGAAGGCAGAAACTTGGTCGAGACAGACCATTGGCCTGAAGGCATTTCTCATACCCACTGTAAAAATAGGCCTGGGATTGCTGAATACATATCTCAGATATTTGATTTGCTCTAGCGTAGTGTAGCAATAAACACAAGACACATATTGTTCAGGGGTCTTGGGAAGCAAACTGCAGGCAGGCACAAAACTAACCATTTGAAATAGGCGCTGGGGAAGAGATTACTCTGACATTTTTGGTATGAAATAGGATTTGTGCCTAAGAGGGGCAACTAGCATTCCTGCTTCAGTTTCTTCAGTACTTTGGAGATGTGGAAATGAGTGGTTTTGAGAATATTTACAGCAGACTCTGGAGACTGACATCCAGAGGAAGGCAGCTGCTGTACAGATGAAGATGCTTGTAGTTAGGCTGGGTGCACCTTGGAGTTTTGGCATATTTTTATTGACCCACAGACTCTTAATGAAATTATTCAGCACTCACAATACAGGAGGGAATATCTTTGAACCTGTCTGTTCTGTTCTGTTCCCAAGTGACCCAAGCTACCACACACGCATTGCTTGACCTTTTCTCTGGACATGACAGGAAGTAAGATATTTGGAGGGACAAAGAAAGCCCATCAATGATAAAAGATGAGACAGCTCATGTTCTTTTTAAAATTTTGGGTCTAATTCCTTTCTAACTGAGTACATTTGCTGCATATTCATTTTCCTGAAGTTACATAAGGCATAAATGCAGCCCTTTGTCACCAAAAGCAGTACAGCTGTTTCCAGGACCGTGAGTCATGTGTATGACTTCTCTTTTTAACTTCCCACTGGCTTTTTAAAAATATACTTTATCTCAGCTTTGCTTTTCAACACCATTGAGAAACAGCAATAAGTTCTCCCAAGAACTGGAGATTTGAACGAAACATGAAGTTTCCATATGCTGAGAAAGTTGTGTTTCGAGGTTGTTCTAAACTCTGACATTTGCACAATAATATAGAATATGGGAGAAGTAATAGATATAATTTCATACATCTAAAATTCAGACTGAAGGTACTAGAAGTGCCTTACTTAAGAAATAGTGAAACACAGCTGCTGAGGGGTCGCTGGAGCTACTTTAGATAACCAGGCAGTCTAGACCTTCTGTGACTGAGTTAGGCATCAGAGTGGTTAAGATGTTGTTTGACAAATCACCTGGTAGAAGCAAATGTTAGTAGCAGTGGGAAAAACTGAGAAGTTTAGGCTGCACTCCCAATTTTTTAGGAATGTGTTTGTGTATAGTTCTATTGAAGCCTATGAAAGGGAATAGACTGAAAAAATAATGAACTTGGGTACAGGGTAAGACTGAAATTGTCATTGAAATGTTTTGTATTATCCCATCTTGGACTGATGACTAAACCCAGCTTTTCCTTGTCCTCTTTCTGTGCTACTTCAAGCAGAGGTACAGCGACCTGGTCTTTGTGCCACACCAGTGTGAGAGCGTTTGCTTTGGAACCTTGTTTTGTTTTGCTCCAACTTTCACACCAGGGATCTGACCTGACCTGGATGAACCGCCAAAGAGTTTGTGCTTTTCTGAAGCTATGCCAACTCATTCCTCCGCTGGGTCTTTGGGACAAGACTTTGCCTTTGGACAAGGTTGTGGCCCCAGCTTTTGTTTGATGTCCAAAACTTCTCCAGTGGTACCAAGAAGCTGCAGTCCTCTTGGCCTTTCAGTCTCTTGTTAAATAACAGCAAAAGACAGTGTGGCAGAAGCTTACTTTAAAAAATTACCTTGTCTGACGTTGTGGCTACACTTGAAAATGTTCATCTCCCTGTCATGTAATAAGAGTGACTGTGATTTGCCACGAAGATGCAGGCGGTGGTGAGGGAGAGAGAGAACACAGTGATCTGAAGATAGTCATCCGAGCGCATGTCTGTGAGTATTCCTCCTGGGATCCCAAGGCGGAGCGCTTTGGCGTGTGCATGTTGCCCTGTTTGTTATGTCAGTCCCTCCCAGGTGCCTGCAGAGCCAGGCCAGATCGCTGCCTTGTACACACAGAGAAAGCAAGATGTGCCTAAGCTGAACAATTGCTCCCAAGTTGCCTTGGCAATCTGTGGTTATGAGTTAGTTTATGAGTTAGTTTTATGGGCTGCAGTCCAGCCTATTTACCGCATGGCTCGTGGAGCAAGGAATTTATGGCACCTCTCCTCAATCTAGTTCCCTCTTAGGGGTGTAAAAAAGCCACCGCACTGCTTTGAGTGGCTTCCCAGGTGCTGTACCAGCATCCAGGTACTCGACTTATGGCTGAAGCACCTCCCATATGAGGACAGGATGAGAGAGTTGGGGTTGTTCAGCCTGGAGAAGAGAAGGCTCTGAGGAAACCTTAGAGCGACCTTCCAGTACCTGAAGGGGCTACAAAAAAGCTGGGGGGGGACTGTTCACAAAGGCTTGGAGTGATAGGCCGAGGGGTATAAACTGGAGAGGAACAGATTTGGACTAGACATAAGGAGAAATTTCTTCACTGTGAGAGCGGTGAGGCCCTGGCCCAGGTTGCCCAGGGAGGTTATGGCTGCCCCATCCCTGGAGATGTTCAAGGCCAGGTTGGATGGGGCTTGGGCAGCCTGAGCCAGTGGGATGCCTATCCTCGTATGGCGAGGTGCTCCAGCCCTCGGATCATCTCTATAGCCTTCTCTGGACCCGTTCCAACAGCTCCATCTCCTTCTTATGTTGAGAATTCCAGAACCGGACAGAATCCTCCAGATGAGGTCTCCCAAGAGAGGCATAGAGGGGCAGAATCCCCTCTCTCGCCCTGCTGGCCATGCTTCTTCTGATGCAGCCCAGGCCGTGGTCGGCCTTTTGGGCTGTGAGTGCACGTTGCTGGCTCATGACGAGCTTTTCACCAATCAGTAAGTTATCTTCTTTCCATTCCTTATCCCTCTCCCTGTGGATAACCACACGCACAGTTAATGCAGGATCAGGCCCTTGCTCTGTCTTAAAAAGCAATGCTGCTGCTTAGCAACTCTTTTCTGCCTGGCTGAAAGCAGAAACCTTGCAAATCATAAACAAATATATAGGTCCGTGCAGAAGCCAAGTTAAATCAAGTGGTCTCCTTTACCCTATCTCTGCCTGCTCCTCTTTTTTTCATGGTAAAAAATTCCATAAAAAACAATGGGGAGTATAGGACACAGGGCTTTAAAGGAGGGATTTTAAAATTAAATCAATAGGAAGTAAATATGATGCACAGGGAGTTTTCAGCCACCATAGAAAATAAAAAAAAAGACCCTCAGAGGGGATAGAAATAAATTAATTCAAACTTTTAAAGCCAAAATTCAAATTGGATTTAAAGTTTTCCTTCCTCCCAGGAAATAATCACAAATGTGTTATTTCTTCCATAAAACTTAATGCGGAATGGAGAGGACAAGGAGTTACTTTTGATATCTTTATTTACAGTTATTTTTAATCGTCTCAACCAGATGTATGCAGGCACTGAAATCTCCTGAGTGCTAAAGGCTGATGGGGTGAGCTTTAGAAAGAGCCACAGCTGCCAGAGCACGAAGCTGGGACCCTTCAGTTTGCCGGCTGCTGTACCCCATGCTCTCTGGCCAGCTGATAAGTGTCCCGTTTTCAGAGATTTTTGTATCCCTAGACATGCAGCATCCCCCAGACAGAGCATTTTCCAAAGAAAATCTAAGGAATGGAAAATGAAGTGCCTAAAATCTCAGTGCAAGTGGATACTTAATCTCTGAAGTGCTTTTGTACAACACCCTGCACCAGTAGAGGTGAGGGGCTGGTCTGCTGGAAAGGAGTTCTGAAGAGAAGGACCTGGGAGTCCTGGTGGACATCAAGGTGACCATGACCCAGCACTGAGCCCTTGTGACCAAGAAGTCTGGGGTGTCCTGAGATGCATGGAGAAGAGTATGGCCGGCAGGGTGAGGGAGGTTCTCCTCCCTTTCTGCTCTGCCCTAGGGAGGCCCTGTCTGGAGTCCTGTGTCTTTTTCTGGACTCCTCAGCTCCAGAAAGACAAGAAACAGCTGGATAAAGTCCAGCAGAGGCTATGTAGATGAGAAAGGGACTAGAGCATCTCTCTTATGTGAGGAAAAGGTGAGACACCTGGTTCTGTTCAGCCTGGAGAAGAGAAGGGTGAGAGGGGATCCCATCAATGCTTATCAAGACCTCGTGGGTGGGTGTCGGGAGGATGGAGACAGGCTGTTCAGTGGTGCCCAGTGGCAGGGCAAAGGGCAGCAAGCACAAACTCGAGCAGGAGGAACTCAGTAGGGCTGGCCTTGTAGTGATCAGTGATCTGAAAGATGAGACCAGAAAGAATGGAATGCACACATTTCCTTGATGCTCTTTGACTCTGGCCATTCCCTGGCAGGTTCTTTGACTGAATTCCTCTGTTAGGTCTTGCTTGTGCAAACCAAAGACATCCAGGCTAGCTCCTGCAGCTACAGTAAAACCAGGGATGGCAAATAGAAGTGGACAAAACTGGAAAGTTTTGCAGAGAAGTATTTAAGAACTGCTGAAACCCAGGGATCTGTAGGAGCGCGGTGACAAGTTTCCCCTAAACCAGAAAGGAACAGAAAAATTTGAAATTTTTAACATAATGATAATGCTCTTTAGCTGATACTGAAACTAGAGAGACACGCTCGTGTGTTTAAGACATTTTTTAGTGTAGAATTTCAAACCTTACAAGTGTGGCATTTTGGCCCTGGAGGCTGCTCAGGTAGAAACTGATGTTGACATACTCACTAATCTTCGGAGCATTCTGAGCGAGGAAATAATATGTAAGCCAGAGGCATGTCTGCAGAAAACGTTCTGTGTCTGTAATGCCATCGTAAACAAAGTTAAGCGGTACAAAAATACTCTTATATTTTCTGGTTATCTTCCTGTTTTGAAGTCTCAATATCTAATGTAGCAAAAACCTTCAGGACTGTAGCAATCGGTGCTATTATTTTTAAGCAAGTGAAGCTGTTATTGTCACTAAACATTGTGTGGGCTTTGATTAGAGGCAGATCAGTGCTATCAATTCTGTTTAGGAGAGATGAAACACCACCAAACTTCACAATGATGCTCTCGATATCGTATCTCTTAGAGATAAACTAAACCTCTAAAAAGTACCTCTCAAAAAAGAACACCAAACTATTTCTGGTTAAAAGAGTTAGAAGTATCTGTTTTCTGGGAAGCACCTTATCAAGGGGGAAGTTACGGGGCGGTGTGAAAGAGAAGAAGGACTTCTTGATTATTAACAGTGACAATAGCTTTTATTTTTATATGGGTTTCCACCACAGGATGAATGCAATCCTTGAGTATGAAATGCCTGGCAAAGGACTTCTGGAGGAGATCACCACAGAGGTGTCTGTGGAATAGTGGTGTGGTTAACAGGGAGCCTTCTCTCTGAGGTAGAAGTCCTTCGCTAGGACAACTGACCCTTGGTGTGTGCAAACAGGGTAAAAGCGAGAGCAGCTACACTCAGAATGAAAAAGGGAAATTGCTTCAATTAACTTTGCTTGCATTTTCATCAATGTTTATCAAAGGAAATTACTCCAGGGTGAACAAGAACATCAAGTACAAGGTGCTCAGCAAATCACCACTGTAGTTGAATATTTATGAAAATTTAATAGGGCTTGTAGATTATAACTGGTGTCTTTCAAGGCTGACTACCAAGGAACAGACAGAGAAGTCATGTGTTGGGAAATAAAATTTACAACCCCAGTCCATGTGAGTTGATTGGGGCCAGATAACAAAATCTAATCTCTGTCAGCCTTCTTCTTTGTTATGGTCTAATTGCAATTAATAGCTCTGTGTACATGAAGTCTCTCAGCGATCAGCTTGTTCTGCTCAAACTTGGAATCAGGGATGTAATTCAGATGTAAGTTTTAAGCTGGAAAAGGTCTAGAAGTCCAAAAGCAATCTGAAAAGAAACAGACACACCTGCTTCACTGAAAAAATGCTTGTAAAGTCTTGTGCAAATACTTCCAGGGAAGGAGCATAACAATAAAAAGTGCTGTTAGGCCCTAAAAATGTCACATTAGCAGAACTTTCACCTTCAGGGGGTGACAGGCTGTGGAAAGTAATCCCTAACAGCAAAACTCAGAAAGAAACTCAGACACCTCCTTACACCTCAGACACTTCCCACTGGCTCAGGCTGGTATTACCAATCTCATCTCATGAGTCCTGACATCTCAGAAACACCGAAAACCCAGTTGAGCTGGATCCTTGTTTTAATCAGTCGGTAACATCCTTAACATAAGAAGACATTAGTTTTAAATATTAACACTTCAAAAGAACAAAACCTGTCTCCAGCTGAAAAATAGGTTGTTTAATGAGGGAATAAATACAATGATTCCCTTTGAAATGCAAAACTGGCTTTAGTTGTAGCAGAGTAAATATTGAAAGTGCTTCTTAGCGAAGAGGAAATGCAGACACTCGCTGACCAAAACTGGATGCACAGCAGCTGATGGGCTCAATACAAGACAGGCAGAGTAAAATGTATAATAATAACCCTACCCCCCTACTCCAAATCTGTTTACCTCTGTGCAAATGTCTTCTTATTGCTTTGCAGTCCATCCATAAGTGAGGACCAGCTATTTGTTGCTGGCAAGGTAATTCTCTTTGACATTGACATCTTTCCTCAAGGTAATGAGGAGTTATTTCTGTAACATTTCAAATTGGAAATTTGTATTTTAACATGGCAATAGTATTTAACATAGGACAAAGTGTTAAAATAGGGAATGATAATATCAGTTATTCTGAGCAGTGTTTTGTGGGGAGGCATTGTTCACTTGTTTGCCTCATTCCAATATTTACAGTCTTAAATGTCAGCACCATAGGGTTCAATTGCCTCTCTCATCATTTAGATAATTTTGCCTTTTCCAGGGTTTGCTCTTATTTCACAGTAATAAGGCTTGAAGCCTCACAGTGTCCACAGCATCAGGCTGGGCACTCTTCTCCCCTTGAAAGGGGAAAAAACACAGCGCAGCTGGGAAGAACCAGGGAGGTCCCTTACTCCAGCACACACAACATCTGTGGGCGTAAAATTCCTTCCCAGCCTTACGCAAGTGGGGGAATTCTATTTGCCTTTGCTTCAGATTGTGCTGAGATCGGGCAGCAGCAAATCTTTGCTGGTCACTGCTGATCTCACAGCCTCCCGGCGATACCGAGCTGTAAAACCTGGCTGAGAGCTTGAGTCATAATTTTGGTACTCACTTTCTCACCGCAGAAAAGCAGTAAATACCGTATTTCAGTGGATGGCAGACAGACCTGAGGGCAATTACTCTCCTCAGGGTGAAACATCTGGCGTGAATAAGGCTCGATGTGGTGCTGGGGATTCAGTGGGAGACTGTGTGTGCCTCCGGTGGGCTGTGAAACAGACCCTAAATACGAAACATGGCTTTACCTTAACTTTGCTTTCAAAAATAGACTGTGGGTACCAAGAATTATGTAAATGAATACATAAATTAACTGGTCCAGATAATGGTTAGCTGCCCTGTGGTAAACAGCTATGTTTCTGTTAGAGAAGGAGAATGTAATTAAGGTTACTTAGTGCTGGGAAACATAACATTATTTGGGTTATTTCGTTACTGCTAATGTATTAATCAAATCCATCTCAGCTAGGTTTCCTTATTCGCTGTCTTCAGGCTATCCTTGTATGGGAGGTGCTCCAGCCCTCTCATCATCTTTGTAGCCTCCTCTGGACCTGTTCCAACAACTCCATCTCCTTCTGAGGTTGAGGATTCCAGAACTGGACGCAGTACTCCAGATGAGGTCTCAGTACTCCAGATGAAGTCTCACAAATCATGACTTTCCAAAAATCCAGGTTCTGGCTAAGTAAACTGCTCTGTTTTTTGGAAATATGAAAGTATTTGAAGCTTTACTAGATCTGCTTCTGCATTTCGTCAGTGACAATTGTTTTCATTCCAAAGACCAGCTTTATTCCAGGGTAGATCTAGATCGGCAGTGATTATCTTATTAGAGATTAATGCTGCAGAGAATTTTAGATAAGGAGAGCACGAATGTGTGCTGCTTCATTTCATCCTCACTGCATAGTAGCAGCTTCAGTCTGCTTCATGCTGTGGGGAAGCTATCAGAAAGGATTTCATAGCTAATTACATGTGACTCAAAATGCCCAGTCGCACACAATCTTAAAAGCACAGAATAATTCAATTATCTCAGCCGCTCTGCTTCCCTCTGGAAGATCCAGGGGTGTAAGAGCAGCATGCCGGAAGCTTCTTACAAATGTATTGTACGTGGAGCGCAGGAAGACCTCTGGACCTCTACTGAGGTGGCCAAGGGTTCTTTTGAGGGAACTCTTTATCCCTACTTGAAGCACTGTTTGCAAGATATGAAAGCTGTAGCATATGAATCAAACAAAAACCCAGCTTATAGAGCTGATGCAGTGCTCCATAGGGACCGAAACTTTATAGTCTCCAACCAGAATCCGTAATAGCTCACAAAGTCCTTAAGCATGGAGAATAGCAGGTTTATGACTGCTGAGAAAACATGGGTTGGAAGCCCAGATGAGGTCATAAATGCAAGTATAAAATGAAAAAGATGAAAATGCTGAGCTAAATAGGTGTTCTTATGTTCATAAATTCGTCATGCAAAACACTGTTATTTTGTGCCTTGATTTTAACCTGAGGCTGTAACAGCTTCTAGGGTTTTGCACCATTTGTCAAAATGGTGTGATTCATCTGAAAGCATTTATTATCAGTTTATCTCTGCTGACTTCACTGGTATTGTGTCTTTATCACTCTCCTTCTCTCTAATAAGAGATTCCTGAATTTTCATTCTCATGTTAATAACTGAAAGAAACATCATATTCTCCTCTCTTCACATAAACGGAGTCCCACCAATTTAGGGTCAAATCCAATTTTCATTAAGTCAGCACAATGGTTTTTTCATTTATTTCTGTGGTGTCCAGATCAGAGTTTCATTGCATAAACTAAATGAGGTATCACCTCATAGCATATACATTGTAAATTTTCAGGAGAGTTCATGCATTCAGGCAGTTTGAGAGGTGAAGCTGACATAAACCACATTTAGTAGATGGAGTAAAAGCTTCTTACTTAAAATCCATTAAAATAATTTCATGCGAGAACAGCCTGGCTCTAAATTATATACCGGGCATTTCAACACGTGATACTCAGCCAGATCTCGTGTGATGCCATAGGAGAGAGGGGAGAAAGGGAGGACAAAAATAAGCTGTAAATATATTCAAGGCTGTAATTGTTCCAGATTTGTTGAGACCTCATCTGGAACATTGTGTCCAGTTCTGGAATCCTCAACATCAGAAGGAGATGGAGTTGTTGGAATGAGTCCAGAGGAGGCTACAAGGATGATCTGAGGGCTGGAGCATCTCCCCTACGAGGACAGGCTGAGAGAGTTGGAGTTGTTCAGCCTGGAGAAGAGAAGACTCCGAGGAGACCTTAGAGCGACCTTCCAGTACCTGAAGGGGCTACAAGAAAGCTGGGGAGGGGCTGTTCACAAAGGCTTGTGGGGATAGGACGAGGGGCAATGGGGATGAACTGGAGAGGGGCAGACTCAGGCTAGACATGAAGAGGAATTTCTTCACGATGACAGTGGTGAGGCCCTGGCCCAGGTTGCCCAGGGAAGCTGTGGCTGCCCCATCCCTGGAGGTGTTCCAGGCCAGGTTGGATGGGCCTTGGGCAGCCTGAGCCAGTGGGAGGTGTGCCTGCCCATGGCAGTGGGGTTGGAACTGGATGGGCTTTAAGGTCCCTTCCAAGCCGAACTATTCTATGATTCTATGATTCTAAGACGTGAGAACCGTGAGGTGTGAACACCAGGAAGCATCATTTGTAGTTAGCAAATTTTATTTTCTGAATGTTCTTGTCTGAAAGAATGCTGCCTCTACATCTCTCCAGGAAATATCGGATAACTTATGAATCTACCAGGCAACAGTAATTAATTGAAGACACTTAAATCAAGAAATCCCTGGTGTGAGATAAGGTTTATCCAATTTCTTAAAAAAGAAGTTGGTAGGCTTTACAGCCCTCTTGGGTGATGACAGTTATTCATGACACTACATTTATGAAACTAAACTTCTATAAATATGTGAAAATGCCACTAACCTCCCAAGACCAAATTCACAAGTATAAATGGAAAAAGAAGCTATTACAGTGGTAAAAAATGAGTGCTAAAACATTGCTGAATATGAAGAAATATTTTCTGATCACTGACTACTATAAAAAGAATTACTGAAATAGCTATAGCTTCACTGAACCAAGTGAAATACAGATATTTAAGGGGTCTGATTATGTCTTGGGGCATCATTTCTGGAAGATCATTTTTTCACATGACCCATTTTCAACTACATCTCCATTTTTGTAATGACAGTGATGAAAAGATAACGAACGCAAAGATGAAGAGCTCTTAGATTTTTGAAGCGAGGAGGATGTTATGTGACACATATAAGTTAGTTCTCATGGTCAGAGAACAAAGGTATCCATTTATTAATGGCATTATATGTTGAAAATACAGATCTGTGATAGACAGAAGGATCCAGATTCCAGGACAAACAAAAGTCGTGAATGTAGCTTGGGTTGCAGAGGCATTAGCCAAGTTTTTAGTTGAGCAGAAGTTATTTCACACTGATGAATTTGCTGGCTCTTTCTATCAGAAAAAAACCTTTCTGCCTTATAACTACAACCTTTTCTTTTCATACCTCAAATGCAAAGGGCTTTGAGGAGGTTCCACACCAATCCAGACTCTGTTTATGGCCAACTCAGAGTAAATGAGAGTATGAAGCGGCCTCCTGCAGAGGAGGTGAAGTGGCTTCACCTAAAGATGAAGAGCAGGGAAATAAGAGTCCTTTAACACAATGTCTGCTTCCCACACAGATCTTGGCAGTCACCTGTGGCAGAGCATATCTTTTTTAGGCAAGCTATAGGGGGGATTTGAATCAAGATACATAGCGTAAGCATGGGATCAGCTATGTCTCTTTCTGTCTATAAGTTTTGAAGTTCATCAGCTTCTAAGTACAGTATTTTGCTTGTTTCTTACAACAATTTCTTTGGAAAGACGTGATAAATCCCTATCATGTGAACTTCCTCTAGAGCTTCTTTAACAATTATGAAGCAAAGCAAAACCAATTTAGAAAGATGTTTGAGAGAAAAACATTAATGAAATAGAATTGGACAAAAGAGTTTGAAATTTAACTTAAAAATTTAGCTTAAAATATTTAGCTAGTGACGAAGTTTATGTTTGCACCCAAGTATAATTAATCTGTAATGTAAATACTATCCACGTGTTTGGGAAACAGCGGAACTAATTGAGAGGTGTGTATCTAATAATAAGTACAGTGTGATGGTCCTTCTATCTTTATTCTGCTTTATTTCAGCAGTATTGTCAAGGAAGTAATTTTTTGCTCTGAAGTAGTGTAATCCTGTTTTTCATCTACAAAAGTACATATTTTCTAGCTGAATTTGAAATTCTTGTACCGTGTCAGGGAAGACTTCTGTCATTTTGACTTGTAAAACAGCGAAGTCATAGACAGGCACTGGCACTTACAGCCTGAAATTGCTAGGGGCAGGCATGCGCAAAACACAGTGATTCCCTTACATTCTGTAGTTGAAAATGTAGTGTTTGATGGTAAAGAATAATTGCTTTGAAGGGTAAGAACCAATACTTTGTTCTTAGATACTTTCATCTATGAAGTTAACAGCTCCCATTCATATTGGCATATGCTCGCCACATAGAAATGTGATTTCTGTTCTGTTCAGGAGAGACAACTGTTTCTACTCTGAGAAAATCTTATAGCAACCTTCTAATACCTGAAGGGGCTCCAAGAAAGCTGGGGAGGGACTGTTCACAAAGGCTTGTGGTGACAGGATGAGGGGCAATGGGGATAAACTCCAGAGGGGCAGATTGAGACTGGACATAAGGAGGAATTTCTTCACCACGAGAGTGGTGAGGCCCTGGCCCAGGTTGCCCAGGGAAGGTGTGGCTGCCCCATCCCTGGAGGTGTTCCAGGCCAGGTTGGATGGGCCTTGGGCAGCCTGATCCAGTGGGAGGTGTCCCTGCCCATGGCAGGGGGGTCAGAACTGGGTGGGCTTTAAGGTCTCTTCCAACCCAAACTATTCTGTGATTCTATCATACTCCCCAGAGCTTCAGTTTTTTACAAGGATCAAAGAGGTTTGAAGAATGAACTCTTCCTTTCTCTCTAAGCCCTTCAGTCAGCTTTTTACATCAAAGTTGTGGCTGACAGACAGCTCTAAGTAAGCTCTGAGTAAGTGCTGCTTAGTTTTACCAGGGCTGCCTCTCTTTTGAGAGGCATTTAGATAAACAACAATGAGAATTGTACCTAATATGATTCCTGAGAAAAAATAATAATGCGGTAGAGATTGTGTTTTGAAGACGAAGGAGTCTGTCGTAGGAGATTATTTAAGAAAACAAAGCATAAATCATAACACCTACTTGTATAGTAAGAGAAAAATGTACTTAGTCATGCTGTCATGTGTATACAAAGCAAGGAGGTGAAAATAGTAGGAAGTCTGTCTCAACAACAGGAGATTGGGTTATATGGACAACCTAGACTATTCAGGAGCAATGAAAAGAAATTTCAGAGCAGACAATTTCTTTTGCCATCCCCAGTATGCAGAGAGCACAAATAATAAAGGGAAACTGGGCAGCCAGATCTGTTCTTCATTTTTATTCTGCTTGATGTTTTCAGGGAAGGGGACATCTTGCTCTTTCCTGGGTGGCTCAGCTTCAGCTTCTGTGACAGTGTTTAATTGCCCTTCCCGAAAAAACAATGTCACTTCAGTCAGTGGAGGGAAGCAAGATACAAGAGCATTGAAAGCAAAATATTAGAGCTCAACAGCAGTATAATTACCTGAATTTAAAATGATTTCTGGGTAGTCGGTATATGAGTAATAAAGGAAAATGCAAGTGTCTCTATACCAGATCTGACATGCAAAAATCCATCTGATTGCCTCCTGAATTTCAAGATCTGATTCTGAGGTCCGGCTAGCAAAGGTTTTTTGGTGCAAACTACATCTGGTGTAAGCCTGCAGAGGTGGCAGGCAGCACAGCTGCCTGTGAACATCATCTCATTGCATGATCCTCTGTATTTAGGGAAAACAGTCATTTAAAAAAACCCAAACCCACAACCCTTAAATACCACATTGAAAATTCAAAAGGAGAGGAAGAAAATAAACAAGTTGTCAAGACAGAAAACAAGCCTTCTGGCATAATTCAAGGCTTCTTTTGCTTTTGTTCTGTTCGAGCCCTAGCATATCTAGGCCAGCATTTGCTAACAACCAGGAAATAGAATATGGTTGCTGTACAGCGTTAAAGCTGATGCTGTTCTAAAACGCTCCAAAAAAAAAGAGCTTACTCAGAAGAACATTAAGAAAACAAAAAAAATATTACATTACTAGATAATTGGAGCTCAAGCTGGCTGCATTATAAAATTGCACTTGCCAATCCAGCTGCATTTCACCTATTTACCCATCCCTCTGAGCACAAGACACAGTAATTGTTACCACACCTTAGAAACTTTACACGGAAAGGTGTGGTCTGTTGTTATCAGAATTACATCAGATCTTGAGCTTGAATCCGGAGTAAGCAAGCAGTTAGAACCTGCCAGTAACTACAGCAGAGACGAAGAAGAAATCTGGAAGAAGAAAGTGGAAGAAAAACTGCTGAAAGTGGAACAGCTTCCTTTTTTTGGTCTTTTTTCAAAGAATCATTTAGGTTGGAAAAGACTCTTGAGGTCATTTTATGTTACCAAATAGATTTGCATAGAGAAGTGGAAATTGGTGAAGAATCATAGAATAATTTGGGTTGGAAGGGACCTTAAAGGTCATCCAGTTCCAACCCCATGCCATGGGCAGGGACACCTCCCGCTGGCTCAGGCTGCCCAAGGCCCATCCAACCTGGCCTGGAACACCTCCAGGGATGGGGCAGCCACAGCTTCCCTGGGCAACCTGGGCCAGGGCCTCACCACCCTCATGGTGAAGAAATTCTTCCCTATGTCCAGTCTAAATCTGACCCTCTCCAGTTTATCCCCATTGCCCCTCGTCCTATCCCCACGAGCCTTTGTGAACAGCCCCTCCTCAGCTTTCTTGGAGCCCCTTCAGGTACTGGAAGGTCGCTGTAAGGTCTCCTCGGAGCCTTCTCTTCTCCAGGCTGAACAACCCCAACTCTCTCAGCCCGTCCTCATAGGGGAGGTGCTCCAGCCCTCAGATCATCCTTGTAGCCTCCTCTGGACCTGTTCCAACAGCTCCATCTCCTTCTGATGTCAAGGATTCCAGAACTGGACACAATCCTCCAGATGAGGTCTCAGGAGAGAGGAACAGAGGGTCAGAATCCCCTCCCTCACCCTGCTGGCCACGCAGCTTTGGATGCAGCCCAGGACATGGTTGGCCTTCTGGGAGAGGAGAGAGTTTCTGGCATGCTCTCAGCTGTTAACAGTACGCAGAGTTTGTATCTGAAAGGGAGAGTTACTAATGCTTCAGGCAAAGCCATAAGGGACGGGAAGGTGTTTGGGAGCTGGCATAACTCATGTGACTGGCAGTGTTATGCAGTGTCTTTGAAGCTTGTCACCAGTTAGATGCTGGCCAGGCAGGGTTTGAAATTACCACAACCAACAAAGCTGGCAATTAACTTGCATATGATATTATTTGCTGGACATTTGATAAGGTAAGGGACATATATTAAACTTTAATTTCACTTCTCTAGCTGCCAGATTCAGCCAAAACACATGAATTAGCATTGTTCGGTTCATGTCTGTTTTCTGAGGTGCTTCTCAAATTAGGGGATGTTGGAATGCGCTCAAAAAAAGTTGTTTTCCTGGAGCGTCTTTTAAGAAGGTTTAAAATGAAAAGTACTTGGAGTATATTCAAATTTTCTAAAGAGGAAAAAAACCCCCACTAAATAGTCTGCAGAAGTTATTGTGGTGCTTGTTTTATCAGCAGATTTGCAATAAATCCATGGGCTTATATATAGAAACAGAACTGTATTAGCATTCCGTGAGAAAAAGGCTATTTTAGGCTGTTCATGCGCTAAGGAGATAAAGCAGACTGTTATGTCAGCCTTGACAGCAGCTCTGAGTTTTCCTGGATATGCCTAAGAAAAGGAATTTATAACTGTCCCCATATGGAGCTATAACATGTGATGCAGCCTAAAGCTATTTCCTTTGAAAGCAGAGCTCTGGATTCCTGTAAGAAAGCCACGGATGTAAAAGCCTGTTGTTATCTTGACAAAACAACGTATCCGAAATGGTTAAAGAATAGCACATTTCACCAGAATCAATTTGTATTTTCCCATTAGTACCTGCAGTGGGATAGAGAACAACCATATGTTTTAATTTACCTGTGATTTTTACAGCCAAGAATCTCTTTTTTAGAGGCTTTTTGTGATTTAGGTCACTCTGGTCCTGCGGGTGACTGGTTAGTCCAGAGCCACGTGGGACTTCCTGACCTGAACAGGCACTGAGGTTGTGAGGCTGTTTCAAGCCTTAGCGGGCCAAGAAAGGACAGAGGACTGGGAAAGAGTCTAAATCAAACAATATCCATTGAGCCCACTGGATCTTTTTGAACAGAAGAGCATGGTGTGGTGCCATGGAACTGTGCCAGCTACTCCAGGCACAGGGGTAGTTCAGACAGAGTGGTTGTGATACAGAGTGCAGAATTTCTGTTCCTTCTATGCTAGCGACCATTAAATCAATCTGTAAAGACCAGGTTGGTGTTTTTAATGGAGAAGACACCTGCTGTCACTTATCTACTTCAAATCTTCCTCCTATGATGGACGCTACAGGTTAACAGGCATTGACTCTCAAGAGAGTAGAAACAGCTCTGCTGCTTCTTTTTGCTTTATCTCCATCCCCCTTGCAGGGAAACAAACTGCTCTGTGATGTCTTTTCATAGAATCATAGAATAGTTTGGGTTGGAAAGGACCTTAAAACCCATTCAGTTCCATCACTCTGCCATGGGCAGGGACACCTCCCAGTAGAGGAACAGAGGGGCAGAGTCCCCTCCCTCGCCCTGCTGGCCACGCTGCTTCTGCTCTCTGCCAGAGGCTGCCTGAGTGGCGAGGCTGCAGGAGGGCACATCCTTTCCCATGTGCTTTTTGCCTTTCTGTACAATCCTGCGCGTGCACCTCTTTGCCCCCTTCCTTACGTCTCCCTGCAGCAGCTGGGGCAGCGTGCGGGGCAGCAAGCACCCACTGCTATGGGTGAACTCCCTCTGCACTTTAACTAGTGAGCAGAAGGGAAAATATTCATAAAAGCAAACATTAAACCAGACTGGTTGGAAAGTGTGCTTATTGTTACAGGTTATAACAAGACCAAGATTCTTAGTTGTTACATGTTCTAGCTAGGTCTCCCTGTTTGGTTAAAATAATATACATTTATACTTAGTTTGAATAAAAAATGATAATAATAGTGGTATTTAATGTGAGCAGGTGTACATGTCAGGGCTTAAATTCAGTGAAGAATGTGAGTGAAATAATTGTTGGCTCTCTTTCTTGACCAGGAGTTACTATCTCATTAACTGTGAGACACAGTTTTACACAGGATGCTCTGCTGGGTAATGGCAGAGGTAATCACTGACATCATGCAAAACAACGATGCAGTGTTAATGAGCAGATTTTTTTAATTAACAGGCTTTAGGGGATAAGAATCATGGCCATAATTCTGAAAGCATTAAGTGAATGTACTGTACTTAACCAAAGTAGATCTACTCAACCTCTGGAGCACAGCAGGAAAAAAACACAGTCTGAGCTGAAAGCGCACAACAAGCTTCTGTGTAATGTGAAAATAAAAGCTATCCTAGGACACTAAACTACCCCCCCACATTTGTAATTGTAGTGTCTTTTTTATCTTCTACTATCCCTGGTCAAAAGTATTCTTAGAATTAACTATCCTATATCAATTCAGGGGCCATGAGTCACAGAAGTGTGTGGAAAAGTTGTATTTGTTTGTCTTCTTCTCTGTGGAAGCAATGAGGGACCAGAGCCCAGGCGTTGCAGTGGGGAAAAAATGCAGTTTGGTCCAAGTAACCAAAATAGAGAGACTATACAACATGTGTAAACATGTGGAGGGATAGGAGAGGTCTTTGGAAATCATAAATATAACCTAAACCCTAATGCGGGAAGCTGGTCATACCAGCCGCAGTCTTGCTAAAGTTTCCATTATTCCAACTTGTTTTCACCTGCTTTATTTTTGGGCAGAAGTCCTGCATGACCTGCTGCTGCTTGAAGACTAATGTTAGAAAACCTGGGCAAAAATTCCTTTGCTGCATCTTGAAGGCATTGTGGGAAAGTAGAATAAATCTGCACTTCTCCTGTTGTCAAAACACTTTGATTATGCTTCTTAGAATGCAAATGCAAAAGGAAAAAAACCACTGACAGAAAAGATAAAACTGGTAATGTGAATGACTTTTTCAGGATCCCAGCCGTAACCAGAGAGGTCTTATATTTTCTTTTGAAATTGCTTATTCAGTACTCGAAAATATTTATTTAAAAATATGCAAACATCTAGAAGTTTGTATTTCATACTTGTGAATGGTTATTGAGCTCAGTGGATGTGAGCTCGCTGTCTAAGCTCTGCTGAATTACACAATCTTTAGTATACTAGCAGGTCTGGGTTTGTCTGGTTGCTGTTGAGACAATTTAACTAGGGAAGATTATATGCCTATGAATCAAAGTATTTGCAAAAAAATTCAAATACAACTGCTTTCAGATCTGCGAGAGGGCAGACTGCCCGTTTTTGCTGAAAAGATTTTTTTGCAGTTAAACAGATTTGATGTTGCATTGTTTAAAATCACTCCTCCTGAATTTTTTTTCTGATACAAACATAATAGTCCAAATCAGTTCTCTGTTATGCTTAGCTTTCCTGCAAGGACAGCAGGAACAGTGCCCTGGGATAACCATCCTGCTTAGATACAGGTCCTTCTTGGATTGCTGTCTGCAGCAGAAACACTGCAGAAGGAGCCGAGATGTTTTCTGGAGGCTGGGTTTAGCACGATGAGCTCCATCAGTAGCAGAGGCTTCTTCTAATGTAAATTTTTTTTCCCTGTTAGCTTCCATAAAGAAGTAAACATAAACAAGTCACAAACATTACCATAGAATCATAGAATAGTTTGGGTTGGAAGGGACCTTAAAGCCCATCCAGTCCCAACCCCCTGCCATGGGCAGGGACACCTCCCACTGGCTCAGGCTGCCCAAGGCCCATCCAACCTGGCCTGGAACACCTCCAGGGATGGGGCAGCCACAGCTTCTCTGGGCAACCTGGGCCAGGGCCTCACCACTCTCATCGTGAAGAAATTCCTCCTTATGTCCAGTCTAAATCTGCCCCTCTCCAGTTTATCCCCATTGCCCCTCGTCCTGTCACTGCAAGCCTTTGTAAACAGTTCCTCCTCAGCTTTCCTGTAGACATTCAGTGAAGCTGAGGATGCCAAGCTTTAATTTCTTTCTCTTTTATTTTAAATGGTCATAATATCTCTTACAGAATGTCCAGTGTCTGCCGGATGACACCTGTAGTTGCTGGGAACACCCAGTAATCCTCCCTTCCCCAAGTGGCAGTGTGAATCAAGAAGCCTGTCTGTTGTTTAGTGGGATTCTAAGCCACGTGGTGAAAAGGTCAGTATAAACTGGGCGTGCGCTTTCTAGAGATTAGTGATATGCTAATGACCCAAATTCCAGGCGTTGTTCTTAATGTACCCAGAGGGCATGAAGGTGTGTTGGATCCATAATCTCAGCAGTACAATAGGAAACAGGAGCTCTAGGAGGAAAGAAAACAGAGCTAAAGCTATTTTGCAAGAGATTCTAGTTTTTAAAGTTGAAAAGGAATATACTAAAGGAGGAGAACAGAAAGACCAGGACGGTGTGAAAGACATTAAATAACCTCAATAAACTAAAAAATTACAAACCAAATGAGCAAGATTTGACATGTGCATTGGCGTTGTATATAATGGCTTTTATTACAAAGTTTTCCTATGATAAGGTAAGATCTTTTCCAGCCATTTCTCTCTACTATACAAGTGTCCCTGGTTAGATTCTCCAGGCAGTGCCTGGTGGGCACCTGTAACCTTGTTGCTGAAATGGAGCCCTGTGTTGTGCTGTTCTCTGTCAGCTCAACACCACAGATGTTCCTCTCTTTCCCTTTCCAAAAGGCATAGCGGGGACAGAGTGGAAAGAAATCCCAGAGGATTAGATCAGTGTCAGAGCATTAACACTTAGTTGATGACAACTGTAGAGATTAATTCAAGCTGGTTAAATCCTTCTTAGCTAGGATAGGAACCAGCAAACCATCTGGTGGAAAGAGCAGTATGACAGGGCTAAAAGGAAATGCTGTCTGAGTAGTCAAAGGAAAAATAAACCTTCTTGCAGACTTTTGGGAACTGCTGTGTTTCCTAAGTGTCTGGCCACAGCAAGGGACAGTTTTGATTCCTGTAGTTTAAATAGTGTGGCAAAATATTGTGTTTGCAGCTCAGGAAGAAAAATCAGAATTTAAGCTTTTACATTTACTATAATAATGCACAACAGCTGCATAGAAAGGGTACAAATAATAATGCATTCTAAAAAAAATTATATACAATACAATCTATTTTTCTGCTAACATCTATTCTGTTGCCAGTCTACATTATTCTATTGCTTCATTACTGACTGATTTTTACCGGTAAATGCCCTCACTGTTCTCAGCAGCCCTTTCCTACTTCTTTCTTTGAGAGAGGAGCTGTTGGTTTCCATGCACAATTTTCTTTCCTGTGAAGCAGAATAAATGAAGCGTGTGTAGTCACAAAGACAAAATCCAGGTGACCCAAATTTGCAGACGAGGTTAGTATCACAACTCTTGGGGCTAGTAAAGATAGGCTGGCCTACAAAGACAAGGTGATCAGCGTTGTAAACTGCTTTGAAGTTACCTCTGCAGGAATTAAGAATGTTTGTCTCTGGAGAAGATCAGACAGTGTAAATTGGATTTAGCAGCTCTTTCCTCTGCGATGTCACTCTGCTGATGTTTATACTAGGAATGAGGTCTTGCTTCTGGTAAGTTTAAACTTGGTTCATTCATTTCAGTCTCCTTATAAATAAAGGAATCAGACGAAACCTGTTAAGAATTTAGTTTACAGCCTCTATTTAATGGAGTGCATGCTGCTACCTTTGACTTGTACACAACGAAGGTTGGCTCGTTGTGAATGATTGGTGGTGGCTCCGCGTGCAGTCTCACCAGCAGGGAGTTTCCAAAGAGCATGCAGCAAATACATTTTTCATTCACTTTGATCTGTTCATTTTTTCCTTCTTAAATTTAGAAATTCTGTTGCTTGTTTATCACGGTCTTAAAATGTAAAAGTGTTTTTTCTGCTTATGTTGTTCTATGGCAAGGTTTTGTTAACTTCCTGATTAAAGAGAGCTGTTTTCATCCTGCTGCTCCTGAAATACTGCCATGCAAAGGCATTTATAAATGCTGCAGTCTGGCATGTAAGCAAATGTAACTCTACACCTGGGTCAGGGCAATCCCCAGTTTCAATAAAGGATGGGGGATGATGTGATTGAGAGCAGCCCTGCAGAGAGGGACTTTGGCTGCTGGTTGATGAAAAGCGTGACAGGATTCGGCAGTGTGCGATCACAGCCCAGAAAGCCAACCATCTCCTGGGCTGCATCCAAAGCAGCGTGGCCAGCAGGGCGAGGGAGGGGACTCTGCCCCTCTGTTCCTCCCTTGTGAGACCTCATCTGGAGTATTGTGTCCAGTTCTGGAATTCTCAACATAAGAAGGAGATGGAGTTGTTGGAATGGGTCCAGAGGAGGCTACAAAGATGATCTGAGGGCTGGAGCACCTCCCATACGAGGACACGCTGAGGGAGTTGGGGTTGTTCAGCCTGGAGAAGAGAAGGCTCCCAGGAGACCTTATAGCAACCTTCCAGTACCTGAAGGGGCTCCAAGAAAGCTGGAGAGGGACTGTTCACAAAGGCTTGTGGGGATAGGATGAGGGGCAATAGGGATAAACTGGAGAGGGGCAGATTTAGACTGGAGAGAAGGAGGAATTTCTTTGCTATGAGAGTGGTGAGGCTCTGGCCCAGGTTGCCCAGGGAAGGTGTGGCTGCCCCAACCCTGGAGGTGTTCGAGGCCAGGTTGGATGGGCCTTGGGCAGCCTGAGCCAGTGGGAGGTGTCCCTGCCCATGACCGGGGGGTTGGAACTGGATGGGCTTTAAGGTCCCTTCCAACCCAGGCCATTCTATGATTCTAATGGAGAAAATGGCTTTGACAATTTAATAACTCTCTTAAATACTACTTAAATGCTACTCTTCTACATGTGGAAATATTTGGTGTCAAGTCAGCAAAGTAAATCCGAACAGAAGAGTCCTGACATCTGTAAGGTTTGTCTGGTACTTGAAATGAACCTGTTCTATGCAGGGCTAGAGGCGATAAAAGTCAGCATCTTTTGAACCTATTCTGCTACAACAGGGAACAAAGTTTCCTTAAAAATGCTGGCATGGACAGAGGTCCTGTTCTTGAGCCCATCCTTTCCCTCTGAATGCTGCTGGGTTTGAAAAGAGGTTTTCAGAATACACTGCTTTATCCCTGCTCGGACGTTTCATGGATTTTAAAAGATTGTTTTCTTTCAGAGGCTGAAATGAAGATAAATTGGGAATTTTTGGATTCAGATTTGAAATAAGAGGATCAAAGCAATCAAAATATCAACAAAGATAAAGAGTTTGTTTGCCAGTGTCAGGTCTTACTGCTGATACAGAGGGCTCTTTCAGTCCTTGTCAATTATCAAGCAGGAAGCATCTGTGTGTGCTTATTGTATTTTTACAACTCAAAATCACATATTTCTGGCCTTTGCCTTGCAAAGATAGGGAGTCAGAGGTATCTTAAAAACATCTGTGTGTCGGAATAATGGACCTATCCCCAAATTTGGAGTCACTTGGTTTGCGTCTTTTAGATCAGTTTATGGGCAGTTTGTCTAATAACATTAAAACTGTGTGAAAGGTTGCAGCTGTCCATCTCGTTTTGCTCTAATCTTGATGATAATCCATCAGTCTGGCCAACCATTCTCACGAAACAGCTGTGCCCTTAGCATGGAGAGTAAATAACAGGAATGAGTCATCGTGGCGAACTTACAGGAGTCCTGAAGGGAAAAATATATCTTGGAAGACTGCATCATGAGAATACATCTTTCCAAAACTTCTTGATAAATCATGAACTGTATAGCAAGATTCCCAATGCTAGCAGTAATTATTTACCAATTACTAGTTATTAATTAGTAGCTATGACTTAGCATGGTACTCCAACCATATCAGCTTAGGATGGAACAGTAAATGCTATGCCATTTTTTTGGGCTGAAGTACATTATTATTTTTTTATCTTTGCTCTGATCTTAGCCATCAGAAAAATGAACACGCTGATTCAGACCAAGGGTTCACGTGGCCACTACTTTGACTCTAATATTGGCCAGAAGTGGATGGAAGCCAAGTAAAAAGTAAAACACTTTCCCTCTCCTCTCTTTCTCTCCCTACTCCAATCCCCAATCAGGGCTGGAGCACCTCCCATTCGAGGACAGGCTGACAGAGTTGGGGTTCAGCCTGGAGAAGAGAAGGCTCCCAGGAGACCTTAGAGGGACCTTCCAGTACCTGAAGGGGCTCCAAGAAAGCTGGAGAGGGGCTGTTCACAAAGGCTTGTGGGGATAGGATGAAGGGCAATGGGGATAAACTGGAGAGAGGCAGATTTAGACTGGGCATAAGGAGGAATTTCTTCAGTATGAGAGTGGTGAGGCCCTGGCCCAGGTTGCCCAGGGAAGGTGTGGCTGCCCCATCCCTGGAGGTGTTCCAGGCCAGGTTGGATGGGCCTTGGGCAGCCTGAGCCAGTGGGAGGTGTCCCTGCCCATGGCAGGGGTTTGGAACTGCAGGATCTTTAAGGTCCCTTCCAACCCAAACCCTTCTATGATTCTATGATTTTCAGTCAAGGCTGATGGGATCTGTAAATTTTGTTTTCCCAACTGCAGCTCTTTCCTAAGCATTTCTCCAGCTGACCTGTGATCTTATGTAAGATTTTTGCTTATTAAAAATGGAAAAGGCAACAAATGGAAAGAGCAACAAAGGTACAGAACAATGTCCTTGTGAAGTCTGATTGAGTGGAATTTCACAGGAGAAAGACAAAAGAAGAGAGTTCATTATGCATCTTGTGGTAGACCTGTATAACTCTTCACAGAGTAAAGAGTGTGCTGCAGATGCACAAACATTTTGTCAGTTTGAAGATATTTGACCAAGTGCTTTGGAAAGCACTAACAATTGTGGTTTGTTCTTACCCTGATTTTTGCTAGCTTCACTTTCTCTTCCAGCACAAGAACCATGAGATGAATGGTTGTTTCTTATTTACCCCTTCCAGACTATTCAAGAGTACATAAACAGCTGAAATATCTCCCTTAGGACAAGTATTTTCCGTGCTGAGTTCCTGCGCAATCATTCCTTGCATGGAAGCTGTTTCATACATTTAATCATCCTCATTGCTGTCATATGAACACTTCCCATTTTTAGTGTTTTGTGTTTGACCAAAGCATCAGAGAGTACTCATTGTGAAGGAGCTGTTGGTGTATGTAATGGCACAACGTTTATTTCTGTTTCATGTTCTATTGCTTTCATAATAACTTCCCTGAGACCTGGTTATTTTTGACAGCTGCCAAGTATGACCTGATGATTTTATGAAAGTCTTTATCTGGACCCTAGTTCTTGCTATGCCCATTTTCCCGTAGCTCTTCAAAATGTTGACTTAATAATTCCCAAACTAATGAATAAAATTATTCATTACAGCTATTTACAAGATCATACTTGTATATGCATGCTGAATTTAATTAGCTTTTATAGGCTGAGTGATTTCAATCTGCATCTTTAGGCATTTTAATATCTTTTTTACATTTGACCTGAAAATGAGTGTTAAATATCTTGTTGTGGCAGTTTGGGGTCACCATAATCATAGCGGTGTGACACAGAGCAGTGCGATCTGCCATTACTTTGTAATGGGTAATTAATGAGATACCTTCAAGTTATTGAAAATATGTTAATACGCTTATGATTAATCATAGAAATCTGAAATTGAAAAACAATATTAGTTTCTTTTTTTTGCCATTCTCGCACTACAGGACTGATTGTCCCTTCCCATTCCTTCAGGCTGACTCCTGAAGTCCGGGTCTGTTTTTTCCATAGGAAAATCTTGCTTAGTGATTAGGGTAGAAGCTTTTGCCTCCAGCAAAGCCTTTAGTCAAAAGCCGTGTTGAGTTTTCAGTGTTCGAAATATGCATTCCAAGAATGAGGTGGATCAATGCAAACAGGCTGGAGGCAATGAGGAGAGTTATCAGGGATATGGAAATCAAGGTGTATGAGGCAGTCCGACAGCATGAGAATCCTACTGCTTAAAGAAAAGGAGACAACATCAGTTTTCAGGGACTAAGAAGCTGCTGTAAAGGCAAAAGGACTACTTTGTTTTCCGTGTACATGATATCTATGATATATAACATGAAGAAAAAAAGTTTGCAGCATATTTTCTGGGAAACCGTTTTTAAAAGGTGTTTGATATTATGGCATGCTTCTGCAGACTTTCAGTATCAAATGCTAGGTGAAGTTAATCTAGTTTTTAGTATGAAAGTGAACCTTCTTAGATTCCTCCCATCTCTACCTATAGCTGGCAAAAATAGTCAGACACCAGCTGGCAAGATGTCAGATAGAGAAAAAAAACAGCTACGGATCCAGACTTACAGTCTGGTAAGAACCTCACTATTTTTGGCAGGTTTTTTTTTTTTTTCACTTTATTCTTTTTATTATAATTCTCTTCTTTCAAATGGATCTAATTCTGTGAACTTGTACTCTCTATGTGATTTAGGAATTGTTCTGCAAATCTCGTGGTGCTTTGTTCTTTACCAGCTTGATATTGTTAAAGCCAGTAGCAAAATCTCTTGGGAAGCTGGAAAAAAAATTTAGGGCAAGCTCAAATTAATTTCACTGTTTGGAGTACAGTGTTCTTAAGGATGTAAATAATCAAATGCTTAGAATATCTGTGAAATCTTCACAGTTTGTCAGCCCCTGTTAAAATACTCTCATGCACAACTTCTTGAGAATTTAATAAGGATGGAACAACTGTGACTTCCAGTACCTGAAGGGGCTACAAGAAAGCTGGGGAGGGACTGTTCACAAAGGCTGTGGGGATAGGATGAGGGGCAATGAGTATGAACTGGAGAGGGACAGATTTAGACTGGACATAAGGAGGAATTTCTTCTCCCCACCATGAGAGTGAGGATGCTCTGGCACAGGCTGCCCAGGGAAGCTGTGGCTGCTCCAGGCTGGATGGGCCTTGGGCAGCCTGATCCAGTGGGAAGTGTCCCTGCCCATGGCAAGGGGTTGGAACTGGATGATCTTTAAGGTCCCTTCCAACCGAAACTGTTCTATGATTCTATGATTCTATCAGATACACACACCAGAAAATGCATGGCAGTATCTCTTTCTGTTAGGCAGTAATAATACAAAGACTTAGGTACATGTTAATTAGATGTTTTGCTGTAATAGGTGTAAAAATGTGTGCCTAAATCTTAATTCAACCTTCTCTGAAACGCATGCTAAAAAAAGGAAAATAGTGTAAAGAATCTGTGTGTCCCACAAAGTTCTTCCATGATCCGGCTCTTATATTAGTTGTTCATATGAGATCCTTCTGAAATACAAGCGGGGGTGTAGCCAGGAAGACTTTTCCAGAAGTGTTGGTGGTTGCACAATGACAACAGCCTGCTTAATTACAAACAGAACTACTTGAGAGGAACTCTGTTATTTTTAGGAACATTTGATTTTTCAGCGTGTTCATTTTTACATCTTTGCTCAAGACCAGAGAAATAACAACTTTTTGGAGTTGTGGTGTTGGATTCTAATTACTTCCAGCATTTATAGCTACAGACACCCTATAAAATTCGTTGGGACTACAAAATGGGAGAAAATTAAAGGAAAAATATGTAGCGGCTTCTTTTTTCCTGTTGTCTGTTGGCCAGTGCACCTGCCTGAGTTACGTATTGAATGCAGGCGTAGGGTTGCCACTGGGCATAGGATTTGGGGACCTTTCTTGAGGCCTTTTTTATTCCAGAAACAGAATTAAAGAAAGCACAAATGTCTCTTAAGTGTGACGGGCAAGAATTTTAATGCAGTTGGGCAAATGGTGGAAGGAATTAGTATGAATGATGAATGCCTTGCCTTGATAGGAGGTTGTAATCCTGGTCTCACGACTGACAGCAAACGCAAGCAAGGGCTGTTGGTCACTTTGGAAGACATCAGAACAGTGCTGATGTGTGCTACAGGTAGGAAAGCCTTAAAAAAGGAGGAGAAAGTCCCTAAGGAGGAATTAGTGCACAGTTATTTGAAGTGTATGGAGATGTTAAGACTGTAGGAACATACTGAGCCAGTGAGAAGGCACCATAAGATAAACCTAATTGGAAGGCTCACAGTGGCAGGATCTGTGCTTGGTGATGGCAGCTGGTGTGGGGGGAGTTGCAGAGTGGGTCCTTCTCTTCAGCAAGGGTGGAAGGGAGGGGAAATTCATCTCAAATCCTGAAAGGTGTAGCACCGCAGTAAGAGAAGCCGTGCTGGTGGGGCATGCCTGCCCTGGGGTGTGAATGCTGATGGGCCTTTTACCCTACAGCTGCTTGCTGAAAGACAGTTAAAGGGCTATGGTAGGCAAAGAATCATATGGTTCTCATTGTGTTGCCTGCTTAATGAGAAAATTAGCTGATTTTGGTATGTTGAGAAGTTGTTTGGCAAGCTCCTTATCTCTACAGGCAGGAAGGATTCCTAATTCCAGCCGTCTGTTTCTGAATCTTTTCAATTTCTTTAATTACCCTTATTTGATAGAGCTGTGTCTTCCAGTGTTAAATGATCCCAAAGATCAAATACTGGATTCCCTTCTCTCCCGTTTTTGCTTTTTGAGTCTTTACCTTCCATTCTGTGCAAGAATCAGCATCGGAGTTCCCGTGCAGTAATTCAATGGTTTTGTATCCTGAGAATTGGACAGAAAACTAGAAATTTGGTGAGTTTTTGTCCTACTGCTGGCCTAAACTTGTATGACATTGTTAGCTGAGGGCATGGTTAAAATGGTTTGCAGAGGATGGGACTGAACTGTGGCTGGTCTGCAGTGTTTCTCTGCGGGAAACTTTAGTTCTTACTGCTGCCTCCGTTTTCCATTTTTGTAATATATGATGAGTAATGTTCTTTACTGCTTCTAGCATTACTGCATTTGTTATTGAATAGGTATGCCAGGCACTTCGAAGAGCCTAAACATTACCTACCTGTTCTGTACAAGCAATATTGATTTAAATTCCTGATCCTTTGTGTGAGTCGTTACAGTTCTCCAGCAGTTGGTAGCATTAAAGAGGTACTACCAGGCTAATTTTTATTAGCATGACACCACGATCGAGTTCTAGGCTTGCTTTTTATGTAGTGTGTTCCTCTATTTGATTTTCAAATAACCATTTCTGGCATTTCTGAAAATGTTAATATTGACAAGGAATCAGCTGTTTATGTGTAAAATATTTCATTAAGATGATTAAGGGAATAGAATTTGCCAGGTCTTGTTTGAGGCAGAGTTCTGACAGTGGCTGCAGCTGCAGTGGCTACAAAGAAAGGCAAGTTGGCACATTTAATGCCAGTCTGAAGAAAACAGTTGGAATCAAAGGCTGAATTGCAGCATGAAGACATCAGTAAGACAAGGTGTTGCTTTTTTAACCAACAGCCTTGCAGCAGAGAGAATATTTTGGTAGCCTCTTCCCTCTTCCCTCTCCCTCTCTCATTATTGCAGCATAGTTAAATGGTTAAATATTATGTTTATTTTCCATAGCCACGTGGAAGATAATTGTCACGGGATGTTTGCTTCAAAACCCTGCTTCAAAGTAGCAGTATTATTCCTTGCAAGGCTGGAAAAAAGAGGTGCCCTTTGATGTATACCTTAGAAATGTTTCACCCCATGCTGTTTCTTGATGACAAAAGGCTGTAGTACCCTTGATATCGTACCTTAGGCTTTGTGATGGAGGCGAGACATGGCCAGTGCTGGAAAACTCATGGATGGATGAGTCAGGATGGACGTCACTAGAAATGCACTTTGCACCATGAGATCAAAACAGCTGGGAAATATGACGGGAAAAAAAAAAGATTTTATAAAAAGCTGATATTCACCTTCCCCAAAGAACTTCTGGGCAAGGTGAAAAGCACAGCTCTTTCCAGACATAGAACAGACAAGCACAGCTCTTGTCTGAGGCCCTTTGTGCCTCTAACAAAGAGGACACCATACACCTAAATCTGCAGAAAACAGGGGTAATTTATGGATCGGGTTCAAATTTCTACTTAGATTAAGAATTCTTGCTCTCTCCAAGAGCAAACCCCAGGCTCTGCTCCCCACTGCAGGTGCCTGGGGAGCATCTCTTCCATGTTTCCATTAGCTGTAAACTATTTTGCCTGCATGGCTGGTCAAATGAGTCGTATGGTAACTGATGCGCTCCCCCTAATTTCCTTACCAGCAGGGGATCCACCACAGCACTGTTGTCTGCAAGGCTTTCAGTGCCCATTTCCAAACATCTTAATTTCAGCAGTGTGCTGGCTCCAGCGAGCCAGGAGTTGCTCCCTTTGTCTGTAAGGCAGCGGCAGTGACTCTTCCAGACTCCACACACTGTCCCTCATAGAATCATAGAATAGTTTGGGTTGGAAGGGAACTTAAAGATCATGTCGATCCAACCCCCCTGCCATGGGCAGGGACACCTCCCACTGGCTCAGGCTGCCCAAGGCCCATCCAACCTGGCCTGGAACACCTCCAGGGATGGGGCAGCCACACCTTCCCTGGGCAACCTGGGCCAGGGCCTCACCACCCTCATGGTGAAGAAATTCCTCCTTATATCCAGTCTAAATCTGCCCCTCTCCAGTGTATACCCATTGCCCCTCGTCCTATCCCCACAAGCCTTTGTGAACAGCCCCTCTCCAGCTTTCTTGGAGCCCCTTCAGGTACTGGAAGGTCGCTCTAAGATCTCCTGGGAGCCTTCTCTTCTCCAGGCTGAACCCCAACTCTCTCAGCCTGTCCTCGTATGGGAGGTGCTCCAGCCCTCTGATCGTCTTTGAATACCTGTTTCAGTCACTGTCTAGAACAGTAAATTTCACCACTTCTGCTCTTGGTTTTCACTGATACCTGGCTGTGTGAGTGTCCTCATGAAAATTTGGCATGATTTTGATCAATGAGCACTCCCTCAGTAGACAAAATGAATTGATAGTCTCTTTCCACTAGTAGTAAAATCTGTTCCACAGATAATGGGGAGTCTAGCTTCTTAATCTGTGTTTGTGTCTCCTGTTGTGCCATTTTTAATCGGGAATGTTAGCTTCTTATTCGAATACGCATTTGTAAACTCAGTACTTCTTTAAAGCTTTTTTGCTAGGCTCCTCTTGAAGAAAATGCCTCTTACACCATACAAAACTGCTTTGAAATGCCATTTTTATTGACAGCAAAATTGACAACAGACTTTTGGTATGTGAAATAAGGCAACACATGGTAAAAGCAGAGTTTGCATTTGAAAATATGGTGGAAGCTGATGAAAGCTCTTCTCCTGAGACAGATTTTTGAGTGCGTATTTGTTATTTTTCCCCAGAAGCTGCTCAACCCTATGCCCAGACTATTATTCAGCTGCTCTCTAGGCTCATTCCGTGCTCTAAGTGTGTTAAGGTTGGCTGTGTGCCATGCTGCACATGTAGCCAGGGTGGAATAATCTCAGTACCTCTGCTTGCTTGGACGTTTAGGGAAACAAACAAAGGAAAAAGTGCATCTAGAGCTCTACGCTGATGTTACTATTGTTACTATATGGTCTGTTTACGCAACAGGGTCAATAAAAGCTAATTGAGATTAGCTTTTTGTTGCCCTACTTCTCTCATTTTTCCGATGTGTCCCTTGCCAGATGCAGGTTATGTTTATCTCCAGCTGTCAGTGCTGGTTTGTCTCTGCTGCCTCTAAATCAATACAAATGTACTGGTATTTTCTGTGTCTGTATTTCCTGGGGCATCGTGGGGCTGGGAGATGTTGTCGGTAACAGTATTGGGAGATGGTATGAAGAGCGGGACGTGCACACTAGTGTGCTGCCTTCAGTGTACAAACATCATCCTGTAGTCAGCTGCTTCACAAAATACCCGATAGCATTGATAAAAACCTTGTTTAGATGGATTAAGTCCTATTTCCCTGAAATGCAGCACTTGTACCGTGTGCCCTTCCAGTTAAGCACCAGTTACAATTAAATGGATATCGATCTCATAGAGGGATTATATATGTTTTAAAAATCACAAAAACATTTGATTCCATTTAATAACCTCACACTGGTTTTCAGTTTTTTATTTATTTACAAATGTAAACTGCGGTATTTCCTAGTGACAGGTTGAGCAGCTTCCCAATTGCCTCTCTGCACTGAAGTATCTTTGCTTAAATCTCTTAAAATGCAAGACCAAAGAGCAAGAAGAAAATATATTGGTATCTGCACCACTCTTATTTCCCACTGAATAATGTCTCTCTCTTACTGCCTACTGTTGAATGGTTAAAAATAGCTGACTCACTTTGAACTTCCTGAGCTTCGCTGATGTGCTTAAAGCCTGCATTTTATGAGATTATAGGACTGGATTTGCAGTGGTCTTTATGTTTGTTTACCTGCTTCTCTCAGTTCTTCTGGGCACCCCTCGGAAGACTAAGGTTACTTACACATCTTGCTGTTAATGCTCAGCCGTACATTATCGTCACTACATCAATAGCAAAGCATTTTGCTTCCTGTACCCCATACATTGTTTATCCCTACAGGGGCTAAACCTTAATGATTTTCCTAGTGCCTTTTTACCGTTTACAGTCCTAAGTTTTTAATGTGAACGTAAAGTAAGCGGATTTGGTGATTCATCGTTACAAGTCCTAATGCTAGCTGTGAAACTAAGGAGGTGATCTTAGGGACAAATTTAGATTTAAATGGCACTGGGTGTGCGAGGGCTGGTGAGGTACAATTCTGGTCTGGTTTGCACTCTTTTAAGGAGACCTGATGTAGATGCTCATGTGTTCACAGAGTTTTTTCTCTGTAGCCTTCTGCACTGAACAGACAACCTGCAAATGCTTCTTAGGCCAAATGAGAGTAGTCAGACAATAGGTATCGTGGTTTCTGAAATGCAGCATTTTGGAAGGAGTCTTAAGCTGTTGCTCAGTCATGCTTACCAAAGTGGTGATGTAGGAAACATCCTTTGATGTAGGAAACGCTTATCATAGAATCATAGAATAGTTTGGGTAAAGATCATCCAATTCCAGTCCCCCTGGGATGGGCAGGGACATCTCCCACTGGCTCAGGCTGCCCAAGGCCCATCCAACCTGGCCTGGAACACCTCCAGGGATGGGGCAGCCACACCTTCCCTGGGCAACCTGGGCCAAGGCCTCACTGCTCTCATGGTGGAGAAATTCCTCCTTCTGTCCAGTCTAAATCTGCCCCTCTCCAGTTTATCCCCATTGCCCCTCGTCCTATCCCCACGAGCCTTTGCGAACAGCCCCTCCTCAGCTTTCCTGTAGCCCCTTCATGTACTGGAAGGTCGCTGTAAGGTCTCCTCGGAGCCTTCTCTTCTCCAGGCTGAACAACCCCAACTCTCTCAGCCTCTCCTCGTATGGGAGGTGCTCCAGCCCTCTGATCATCTTTGTAGCCTCCTCTGGACCCACTCCAACAGCTCCATCTCCTTCTTCTATTGAGAATTCCAGACTGGACACAATCTTCCAGATAAGGTCTCACAAGAGAGAAATAGAGGGGCATCTACATGAGAAACTAAAAATATTAGCGTTTTCTAGGACTATCACTCTTTCTGCTGTAAATAGAAATACAGTCAATGTCAGTCTAAGACTAAATGTTGGGGTTTCCGGTTATCTGTGTTCACAAGGTTATTAACAGGTGGGAAAGGACAGTGCAAAAGACAAGTCAAGGACCAAATGAAAAAAAATGCTTGCTGGATCAAGTTATTGAAAATTATCAACTGCATTTTTTCCCCTCAAAATTTGTGAAGATTTGGATGTGCCTGCTGATCTTTTTTTCTGTGCTAGTATTTCAAGCTTGGATGAAGTGTAGGAATGGAAGAATTCTATCGGCAGCACCAACTGTTTTGGTGACATTAAAGTGAGTTTTAGTTTCATTGGAGCACAATTCTTGGAGCTGTGATATAGTGCAAGTATGTAAGGGAGAGGAAATTAATAGCCTGGTTAAGAAAATTAATCTTTGCCTGTGTTCCCAAGGCAACACAGATAAGGAAGGCAGTAACAGCCATGCTTGCTAAGTCATATTCAAGGGGAAAATTGCTCTAGCGATATCAACAAGATTCTCTAGTGAAAATAAAAACCCTAAGCTGTTTCTATCAAAAGAGATTCCAGTTATCATTTTAAATGCCACTGGAACTGCCCACATGAAGACTTCTGGAGGTTTCTGAACATATAAAACCTTAGTGAAACCTAGGGCTTGTCTAGGTGGGAAAGTTACTCTGAAGTGAATAAAATAGTTTACCATGTGGATATGTCTGAAGTAGTTTACTTCTAGCATCATGTATTTACCATGTTCTCACAAGAATTCGGAGACATTTAGAATTGTCAGGGATGGGGCAGCCACACCTTCCCTGGGCAACCTGGGCCAGGGCCTCACCACCCTCATTGTGAAGAATTTCTTCCTAATATCTAACCTAAATCTTCACCCTTCCAATTTAAAGCCATTCCCCCTTGTCCCATCGCTCCAGGCCCTCCCTGTCTTTCTTGGAGCCCCTTTCAGTATTGGAAGCTGCTCTAAGGTCTCCCTGGAGCCTTCTCTTGCCCAACTCTCTCACCCTGTCCTCATATGGGAGGTTCTCCAGCCCTCAGATCATCTTTGTAGCCTCCTTTGGACCCGTTCCAACAGCTCCATTTCCTTCTTCTGTTGGGGATTCCAGAACTGAATGCAGAGCTCCGTGTAGGGTCTCACGAGAGTGGAGTCGAGGAGGCGGATTGAGTCACTCTTCTGGAGGCCTTATTTGTTGCATGGTTTCTTATAACAGAAGGAAAGAGAAAGAAAAATATTAGTGCTTCTGTTTGTTTTCTGTTGATTTAAGCTTGCCTATTGGAACACCAGCAGGAGCAAGGATGAATGGGTTGGAAGCTTACAAGAAAAAAATTGGCCTTTTCTCACGTCTGATGCAGTCAGATGAAAGGATGCAAAAGGTTTTATTATATGTACTCCCTTCTTGGGCTCTGCAGTTTGTGGCTAAGTATGCCTGAAAAGTCAATATTCTTCTGCAAAAGCATGAATGAAGAATTCCTAGTGGAAACTTTTACTCTGTGTGATTATTTTTTTTATGATGAAACAACGTTTGGAAGTGAATTGGATGTATTTGTCTTCAGAAATTCAATATTTAGAAGTTATTTTTCTTGCATTCTTCCTTGCTTTCCCCCTACTTTCTTTGTTTATGAGGTGTGCGAGACGATGTTTGTCCTTTACACGTTTTTCTTTTGACATGACTACTTTTACAGATTTGAAAAGGCAGTCGGAAAAAGTGGTTCTGGAAAAAGAGAGGGAGGTGAAGAAGTAGCAAACTGACATTTCTGTTATATCTAGGGGCAAGAAAAGATTTAAATAGAGATCTGAATATCTTCACTTTTGGTGTGTTTTGGAGTGTCTAGAAGGCTGCTTTTCTGTTGGAAATCTTCCAGCTCAAGGAGCTTCAGAATCTCTTTCAGTGGTTTCTATTGTGTGTTTTTTCTTCACTTTGGCAACTGGATAGAGTTTAAATCCATGCAGATGCTTTAGCATGATTTTCCATCTCCTCAATCATTAGTGACTTCGCGTGACTTGGCGTTGTCAGGCCAGTGGAGCTCAACTGTGGATTACCAAAAGGCTGACCTTATTCCAGCCTTCCCTATTAGTCCTCCTTTTACTGCTCTCACTGATAAATTGTTACTCACCTCGAGCTGACAGCAGCCGACTTGCTCTTTTACCTGTGAAAGGTTGGACCAAAACAACAAGGCAATGTGGAAATATTTATGTTTATAGACATCATACTTAGATAAGTATGGGCTTGGAGTCTCGTGGAGTTGTGTTTCAAAGTGTCTTTAATAAAGTACAGCAGGAATAGTGGTAGGTGACAGCCCGATTTAGAGGGTAGAGGTGGGGGTGTTGTGCTATTTTGTGTGCTTGTTTATTTCTAATTGAATAGAAATCCCTCTCTAATGGGATTATAGTATTTGCCAAGAGCACCCGTGGGCTTTTAAAGCATTGACTTTCTGACATCACTGAAAATGGGAAATGGGATGCTTGCTCGCTGTGTCTTGTGGAACATAAGTCTGAATAATTGAGTGTTTAATGTACTGGGCTCATTAATATTGGCTGGAGCTGGTAGATACATGGTGGATATGGGCAGGGAATGTGTGTGTATAGAAAGAAAGAGAGAGAAGAAGGAAGAGAGAGTGAAAGAGAAGAATCGAGGGTAGAAATAATAGAGGCATGGAAGTACAAGACAGAAAGACAAAACAAAGGGGGGAAGTAAATCTTATGCATTCCCTTGCATGCTGAAGGCCTGGGCAACGGGGCAAAATCTCTCTCCCAGTGCAGTGTGATGCCTAATAAGGAGCCTCCCAAACAATGCTCTTTGAAACTACAGCAAGGTAATAGATCTAAAGATTCAGATTACCTTACTTGACCCTGGTGATGTAGCTGTTCTGCCAAAGCAGAGAGCTCAGGGATCAAAGGAGACGCTAGCTGTACAAAGGTCTTCCTGAAAGACCGGAGGGGAGAGCTTGTTGGCTGCCGTGCGATAACGTGTACTGATTGAATCAAGTTCCTTGGTAAGCAGGGTGTCACTTTGATTCCAAAAAGATCAGGATTAGTCAGGTCTATGCAGGTGCTTGAAGGAAATGTCACTCATGAGGAAGGTGCTAGGACTGTGCCTCTTGGTGGTTTTGCACTGTCTTTATTTTGGCAAATCAACCCATGTCGCAGTGATGAATCCAGTTGTGTAAAGGAGCAAACTCTTTCTGCCAGCTGGGTCCCAAAATGCAACAGTATTTGCCAATCCTGTGAAGTGTCACAACTATACCGCCAGCCAGGCTTAGAGCTATCTGTGTCGTTTGACCTTCCCCTAAAAAAAACAGAGGTGTGGACACTGGACTGCAAAGCTCTCAACTTTTAGTTTGATTACAAGAGATCATTTGGTTTGACTAGAAGAACTGAGGAAGTTGTTCAGCAGCAAAGGAATTCAGGCTGCTACAGGGAATCGCAAAGCGAATGCTAATCAACACTGCTCTAATGTGGTTGGAAAGGTAAATATTGTGTGAAAATGTGAAATAAGGAGCCCTATTTGACAAAGTGCAGTAATGCATCTGCCCTACTTGGCATTAGTCAGACCTTGACTGGAGATCTGGGTCCCACTTTGCGTGCCATGTGTCAGGAGGAACATGGGCTGATTGAGAGCGTTGAGGGGGACCACAGTGAGAGTAGTCAGAGGTTTGAGAAATAACATTCTTGGGGAAAGATTAAACCAACCCTGATTATCTCAGTTTAAAAACAACTGAAATAAGCAGAGTGAAATATAAATCTATAAGATCTTAAAATGCTGCTATAAAAAGAAAGGAAAACAGAATGTCCTGTGTGTCCACAGTGGACACAGGACTCTAATAACATTATGGGAGATCTGGGCTGGTTGTTGGGAAACCTCTACTAGCAGTGAATGTAGTTAAGCCTTAGGAAAAAAAACAAATGCTAAGGAGAACATGGAATCATTTGATGACTAGAGGATTTTAAGAATAAGTTTGACAAACAACTGCAAGCAATTTTCTCAGCTGAACTGGTGCTGTGGGTCAGAGGGTGGATTAGACAGTATCTTTAGGGCCTTGTTTCCTTGCTTTTTGAACTACTTTTCAATTTGTCCAAAGAACAGTGAGTTCTGATCCTGTGCTTCAAAGCACCTGCTGTTGCTTTGCAAATGTTGTAAGCAAGTTTTCTCTCATTTCATCCCAGTCACCGGATTAAGATGCACTTCTAGACTCGCCCTAAATAGTATGATCCCACTTGCAGTACCCTTTGAGTTGGATAATAAATCTCGCATTGTTTGCTTCATTTGGAGAGGAAGTTTTTTCAGCATACTGCACATACATGATTTGGTATCTACACTCCAGACAACAGTTCCTTATGAGAATATCCTGCGGGAATGGGCCTTAGAAAACGAGGAGAAGAAACCTCTGTGGCTTCCCCTTCTGCCACTGGACCACTTGCCCCATCCAAGGAAGTAAGTACAGTGCTTTGATGTTACTCAATGCCTTTTTTAATCAGATTGTCTTCTCATTTCATATTTATTTGTGTCTAAGTTTCCAAGGGATTAAATGCTGGCTGACTCTTACATTACCTAGATTTCCTTTTACCATCTTTTTTAAGACGGGGATATATTTGCTCAACACGCTGCAGATCAAATCCTATTTTAGCAAGCGTAGGCAAACAGCCGTATCTCTGCAAGGATGTGACACGCGTTGGATTCCGTTGGAGAGGCCCCATCCAGTGATCTGTGTGAGACCAGGGAATGGTTTATCCCAGCTCTTTGTAGAAAGTGCTGCACAGAGCTGTGTCCTGGATTGGAGCGAGGCAAGTCCAAGATTGCACAAATGGAACTGCAGACACACTTCTGGGGCAAAGTGACCAAAATTGGTCCTGTTTTCTGCTCTGCTGTAAATGTTTAAAAGGAAATGTGTGTTTGCAAGTTCTAGGAATGGATCTGGCCCTTTCAAGTGTGCAATCTTGATTCTAACTGAAAGCAAAACACAAGGAGGAGGGGCAGTTTTTAGCTGTCCTCCTGACTGTGGGGAAAAATGACCTTTCCAGAGGCTGGATCCTTGCTTGCATTTTTTCTCCAGGCAGGTAGCTGACCTGATAGGTGGCTTTCAGATACCTGTGGCAGGAGGTGGCTGTCTGCTCAGCTTTGTGTAAACCAGAAGCAGCCACTGCTCCCTGGAAGGCTGCCAGCATGGCCTTAAACCGGGCAAAACAGAAATTCCTGTCTTTGAACTCCTACCTTCTATTTCCCAACAGGGTTTGTTGTGGTGGTTTGTTTTTTTTTTTTTTTTATGAACTTGCTTATTTTGTGGCCAAGTTGACATCAGGATATGGGTCATTAAAACAAATATATTTCAGGTGATTAAAAACATCAACACAATGTTAGCTCAAGGAGTAGGTTAAGTGTGAAGCTGAAGGAACACTCTGTGCGGCCTTGGGAAGGGGAACAGAAATAGACTATTCCCACAGTAACTCCACGAAACTATTTGTACTGTTTATCTATTGTACACAAAACAAGTGGTGGTGGACAGCACAGTTCAATTAGCATTGAAATAGATCCAGTTTTATTTAGTACTCTGGGTTCTTGCCATCCATCAGGTGTTCAGGACACCTTGAAAGCAGCTAGTGGCAAGCTGGCTAAAGACATGGCAATGGCTGAGAGAGTTGGGGTTGTTCAGCCTGGAGAAGAGAAGGCTCTGAGGAGACCTTAGAGCAGCTTCCAGTACTGAAAGGGGCTCCAGGAAAGCTGGGGAGGGGCTCTTGATCAGGGAGTGCAGGGATAGGATGAGGAGAGTGGTTTTCAGCTGAAAGAGAGAAGACTGAGATGAGATCTTGGGCAGAAATGTTTTCCTGTGAGGGAGTGGAGGCCCTGGCCCAGGGTGCCCAGAGCAGTGGTGGCTGCCCCATCCATGGAGGGGTTCCAGGCCAGGTTGGATGGGGCTTGGAACCCCTGATCCAGTGGGAGGTGTCCCTGCCCATGGCAGGGGGGGTGGAACTGGATGGGCTTTGAGGTCCCTTCCAACCCAAACCTTCCTGTGATTCTATGAAATGCGAGATCTCCCTCCATCTGTCTACCTAGCTGCAGGGAATGGCCTTCTATAAACTTCTGTAAAGTGAAATAAGCCTGCTAGTGCCTTGGGGAAATTCTTCCCATAAACAGGAGAAACCGTATTTCTGCTTGGTCTATGTTCAAGACAGAAATATTACAACAGTGTCCAGGAACAGCTACGGGATGATCTATGATTACTGCAGAAAGAGCAAGCTTCTGATTTACTCTGAGGAGTCTGTGCTTGTGTTTTCCCTTGCCCTTTTGTAAATCTGTCTGTTTATGCTTGTGTCACTTGTTTAATAACAATTCTTGCTATAACATGTAGATGTTCTTAGGGGGTTTATTATATGTTTTTTGTATGACTGCCTTCTCCATTCCTCTCTGGAGTACAACTCGGGGCAAACCAGGCAGCCGTTCCCCCATGAGGTACATGGGGTGTCGCTTGGGCTGCTCAGTTCTGGCTCCCAGCCTGCCAAAAAGAAGCAGTTTTCAAATGTTGTGGAAACCTCCTGCTGCTCCTGGCCTGGTAGATGGTGCTGTGTGTCACTGCATGTCACCTGCCTTGCTTCCTTTCCTTCAGTGTTACAGCGTAACCACCTTTCCTTAGTGTTTCCTACACCTCAGGATGGTAGGAAGTGAGGATGACTCTCCACCAACAGGTGATCATGTACCACCTGTCCATCAGTTGGCTGTCTACTACAACAGACAAGGTATTTCTCACTGGTATCAAGGATACCCTCTGCTGCCAGATGCCTGAAGAGCTGAGTAGCGTTTTTGTGTGTGTAACCCTACAGTGTAGGTGTCTGAGTCCCTGTTTTTGAGGAACCAATGTTGACTATAGGTACATGTCTATGGAAGTACCTGGGACAAAAGGTCTGTGGTCAGGCACGCCTGAAAGACCTCGGAGGAAAAACAGTGACTGGATTCAGCCTGGATCCAGAGAAAATCATGTGAGATGCAGCTAGATCTACCTGCAACACAGTGATGACTGTCTAGAGGGGTCCAGACCAGGCCCAGCTAGAAAATCTAGTTATCATGCATGCTCAGGCTGTTTTTCAGTATGATCAGCTGTTGGCAGCACGTGCTATTGGCTCGGTTTTGAATGGAAACACTTCCATGGCTCACTGATCTTGCTCTGGAGTGAGCTATCAATATGTAAACCAAGCCTGGATTGTACTTTGAATGCTCCAAAGGAGCTTACTGAGGCTGCAGCTGATTAAAAATTTACTTCTGTAAAGGGCATGGTATGTTATAGGTCATGTGTACGAGTCAAAGAAGACAGAAAGACAAAATACACTTGGCTTTCAGTCTTAAGAGATGTATCTATATTTGTTCTGTTAAAGAAATATAACTTGGAAAACTTTTGCTTGTGAGGGGAAGTGAACTGTTGCAAAAAAATATACATTTAGTTGATTATATAAAGATATTCCTATTACTACAAAAGTACAAATCTAAAGCAAACTGAAGATTACAGAGGAAATCCCTTAATTTGCGGATGGAACTTTAAGCAAGCTCCTTCTCTTAGCTGTTGTGCAAATCCGTCAGTTAGTACCACCTTTTGAAAGATACACTTTACCATTTCCCCCCTCTCAGTCAAAGTTTGGCGTAGGATTTCAGGTAGATGGCAGATGGGTACTTTCTCATAGCTGATGGCTCTGCTGGAGAAAACCAGCCTTGGTGTCCATTTATTTGCTTTTGTAAGGTAGGATGCCCTGAAAAGCTTGTGTCTGGTTGCTGAGACTCCTATTGATCCTCTGCAGCTACTCTTTCACGTTTCCTGGCTCTAAGCCTGCAGAGATGTTGCTGCCAAAAACTAGATGGGCCAGTGTGGGTCAGGAGCGCGCTTTGGGTCAAGTCACTGATAATCCCAAACTAGCTTCTCTTGCATACTGAATACTTGGGGTGTAAGTGTCCACGCTGCGAGTGTGTTACTCACAGAATATGAGTGAAGTGTTATGAGCCCTGCTCTGACTTGCATTCCTTCAGCCTGAAAATCAAGTCTAAGCCTGGAAGTAGCGCTCCTGGAATGGTACTGCTTCGTGACACTTGTGCATCCAATGGGGAATAGTGTGATTGAGAGCCGCCCTGTGGAGAAGGACTTGAGGGTGCTGGTTGGTGAGAAGCTCAACATGAGCCGGCAACGTGCGCTCACAGCCCAGAAGGCCAACCCTGTCCTAGACTGCATCAAAAGCATTGTGGCCAGTAGGGCGAGGGAGGAGATTCTGCTCATCTGTAGGATTGGGTCCATCTCTGGAATCCTCAACATCAGAAGGAGATGGTGCTGTTGGAACGGGTCCAGAGGAGGCTACAAAGATGATCTGAGGGCTGGAGCACCTCCTGTATCAGGACAGGCTGAGAGAGTTGGGATTGTCCAGCCTGGAGAAGAGAAGGCTCTGAAGAGACCTTAGAGCAGCTTCCAGTACCTGAAGGGGCTACAAGAAGCTGAGGAGGGGCTGTTCACAAAGGTTTGTGGGGATAGGATGAGGGGGAACAGGTATAAATTGGAGAGGAGCAGATTTAGGCTGGACAGAAGGAGGAATTTCTTGACCATGAGGGTGGTGAGGCCCTGGCCCAGGTTGCCCAGGGAAGCTGTGGCTGCCCCATCCCTGGAGGTGTTCCAGGCCAGGTTGGATGGGCCTTGGGCAGCCTGAGCCAGTGGGAGGTGTCCCTGCCCATGGCAGGGGGTTGGAACTGGATGGGCTTTAAGGTCCCTTCCAACCCCAACTCTTTTATGATTCTATAGTTCTATTAAAATCTCATTAAAAAGCCTGCACTTGGCTTTAAAGGGAGAGACTTATATGTAGACCTGAATTCAACATCAGAACTAGTGCTGACTTGACTCCTGTCCAGAGCCTTACCGTAACTTTTCAAGACTTTTGTCTGTCCCTGAAGAGATGGTTAAGTGGGGAAGGCTGACACTGAAATCTCTACTCAGGGCATTCCTGATCAGACCCTTTTCTAGTTATAAGGGGCAAATAGAAAGAAACAGAAGAACTTTAGAGCTTTAGATCTTACTGCATGCATGCAAGAATGAATATTTGGAGTACAGGCACCTTAAATGTTTGCAGGTTTGTTTTAGTGAAACTAGAATGCCAAGCAACTGGCCCTGATTTATTATGTTCGTAAAACAGTGAAGGTTTTTTCTCACAGCCAATGTTTTCTTTGTTATGTTGATAAAAATGAGTGAGTTGATCCCAGAAGGAAAATATTTTCAGAGTCTGATTCTCTCTTTTAAAATAATGCATTGAAATCTCTCATGGGGTTACTCTGCTGATAAGCCTTGCTGGCTTTGGGAAGAAATTATTAGTTCAGCTGATGCACAAGTCCAGAAAAACAGTCTATGAGCAGTTTCTTTGAACTGATGTTAGCTGAATTTAAACAATATTATTGAGGGAGGAGGGGTAAGAACACTGTGGTCAGTTTGCCATCAATTACATTGAGCTGAAATGATATAAGCATGAAAGATTTCAGATTTGTTGTCCTGCTCTTCTCCCCTCTTCTTGCAGTGAGGCTGTCTGCAATTTTCAGAGAAACTCAGTCTTGTAAAAATGCAATTTTGAGAGAAACTCAAGCTTCTAAAGTACAGCGTGGGCTACTGATGGTCTTTTCTGGGAACGATTTTCATTTGGGATCACGTTTTTCTAGCTAGAAAAAACAGCAACTCAAATTAGAGAGAAATAATTTAGTGTTTAATGCTTGGGTTTTTATTAAACGCTTATTTTTCTCCTGGTAAGACCTTTCTGGTTTGCTGTTGATGATTTATTTCATTATGGATCATGGGGTTAATCATTTGCAAGATTACCTGGTGAATGGAATAGAGGTTTCAATTTAACATTTTGGAAAGAAAACAAAACAAATCAACATTGGAGACTTTGATACACGGGGTCATTGATTCATCTGCTAAAGCCGGCAATAAACAAATGACTCATGCAAAAATGCACCAGCTCAAACATTCATCCAACTGCTCGAGCTGCATTGCTGTATTTATGGGAATGTCCCTAAATCTATGGTGGATCTGCTGCAGTGCTTCCTGCTTCCTAAAGACATCTCCAGTGATACTGTTTTCAACAATAACAACTCAAGATTGTTTGTTAAACTGTACTGTGGTGGAGAAAATGGGGCTTTGCCGCTTGTGCTATGAGATATTTTCCACTTTTATTTTTGTTAGCTCACGTTTACTTGTGGAGTCATTCCATTTGGGGCAGAATGACAGCATTTAGCACCTTAAACACCATCCCCTGGCTCCCAGCAAATCAACAATGTAAAAAATGATACTAAATGCCACGTGAATTGGAAGCAAAGCTCCTGAATAAGCAGAATCCAAGAGAAAACAGCATTTCTTGGCCCGTAGGCACAGCTGGGATGCTTTGCTAGAAGGACCTCAGCTCTCACTTTCAACCTGTTTCCATAAATAAAACCTTCGTGGAAGACAGCAGGACTGGTGCTTTACTGCTCCCAGGAGAACCTGAACCTCAGCAGAGATGCTTGTTTTGCAGGACGTGCTTCTACTCCCCGTTGTCAGTCCATGAGATATTTTATCATCCTTCCTGATGCATTCTACACTAGATGGGATTTTTTTTCCCTCCTCTAAAACCATTAAAAAGCCCTGCATTTTCAGGTACCCCTTCCCCACTCTGATACCTGCACTCCTAAGTCTTCATTTTGATACTAAACCAGTGCCTCACTGTTCACCAGTCTTAAATGGGTAGATTTTAGATACATGAAACTCTGATCTAAATTCTTTTCTGTGTTTAGCAAGTGATAATCTTTTGGGTTTTTTTAATTGAAATCAAGATCTGAGCATTGGTAACAATCTTCTAAATATACTGCTGTGTGATTAATAACAAAATAGCATAAGATTGAAGCAAGGCTAAAAGTCCAGCAGGAAAACCATGAATATGTTATATGACTTTATTATAATGATACATGACTGATATGTGTGAAGCGCTGCTGCAATACAAGCCATCTTTTTCACTCTAGAGGCATAATACGATCGAAATTATATAAGAAAAGGACTTTATTTTTTGTCATTTCTGCATTAAAAGCTTTAAAGCCTTCTGCAAGCCAGATTTCTGCATTTCTTATGTAATAATATGATGCTGAAATCTTATACGAAGCATTTCAAGGGAAACAGTGATATACTGACATTGCTTGAACTCAGTGAGAGACAGTATATGAACTCTGATTCTTTGTAATGATGAACTACAACCAGACAGCTTAGGAGTGGAATGTAAGCTATTCTTGCAAGAGGGTAACCTTGTGTTACTGAATTAAACCTCAGGTCACTCTTCCAGTCGCTATGACTGCAAGAAAATAACTCAAACCCAACAGAAAGGCAATACAAAATCCAGAGGAGAAATTGAATTTATCAGAGGAGATTTCAGTTGAATGGGTACTTTACAAAGGGCAAAATAATTAAGACAGTCTTGAAGACCTAAGATGACTCTTTCTGGAGTAATGTTTGGACCTGATCCTGCAAGCCCTTGGTCAAGTCAATAATCCTGCCTCACAGAAGGAGTGTCACCTGACATCGATAAAACGATTTGCAGGGGACAGATTGCTCACCTGACTAAGGGTTTCTATGTTCACTTTAATTAGCTGTGCTCTCTCTGTTGTTTATTTACAGATGTCAGGGGTAACTTCCTCACTACTTTTCTTTCCACACCCGTTGTGTTCAAAAGCGCAGGTGAAATACATGCAATCACGCACAAACGTATAGTGCATTTTAATTCTGTGTCACTATAACAACAATTAAAACCATTTACACACAGGCATAGGGATGACTATAAAGGGTCCCAGGTGCTCTATTTTTAACAAGTTTACCGATGTATCTGTAGTCTCCTCCCTTAGCACTGTGATGGTTACTTTGGCTTTCGCTCCTGGAAGAACATCGTCTTTGTCTAGCTACTGCCATCGCAGCAGAGCCTCTCTCAGCTGAGATACCCCCAACTAGGGGTGAAAAATCATACTTCCTTCTCATACCTTCATCAACAGATCCCTATGCTGCTGTTCCACAGCAGTGCTGGTGCTGCTGAACTGGTAGTTTGAGTAGATTTCCAATGAGAGAAGGCTTTCTGCAAAATCAAAGATCTACTGCAGAACTGGAATAACAAAATTGCTTGGAGAGCTGAAATGCTAGTTGTGGCGTTCCGTGCTCCGGTGCCTAAGCTTAGCAGATTTGCCTTATCTGCATCACTGAATGTCTTGTGTCATTCTGGCAAAGTAGCCAATGATCTAGACATAGTGAAGAATTTCTTCACCATGAGGGTGGTGAGGCTCTGGCCCAGGTTGCCCAGGGAAGGTGTGGCTGCCCCATCCCTGGAGGTGTTCAAGGCCAGGTTGGATGGGCCTTGGGCAGCCTGAGCCAGTGGGAGGTGTCCCTGCCCATGGGAGGGGGTTGGAACTGGATGATCTTTAAGGTCCCTTCCAACCCAAACTCTTCTATGATTCTATCTACTTACACAATGAAAGCAGCTCCCCCCCCCGCCCCGAAATCCAAAGAGTAGGGAGTTGTGGGACATTGTTTTCTGTTCTTTTGAGAGGTTTTTGCAGAGTCCACGCTGGCAGCCAGTGAGGCTTAAGGCTTCCTAAAAAATAACAAACCAAAACTACAAAGACCCCAAACCCTCTCCAAGCACACAGGCACATCTAATAGTTGTGGTCTTTCCAAATGTGAGATGGGAATTGTGCAAACAACAACGGAATTTCTGTTGATTTTCTTTCTTCCTTATCTTGGTTTAACCTTCCTGTGTGCTGTTTGTTTCGAGACTGTAAAGCGAAAGAAAGGTACATGGAAATCTTCATAGTTCTTTTCTCAAACAATCTGTGGGAGCTTAAAATGCTGTGAGTGTCTTTGGAAGCTTTAAGTTTACATGACAACCTGAAAAAGAAAAGGTAAAATATGGGCTGTCAGTGTTCTTGCTGCTTAAAATCAGAGGCCCAGGACTTAAGAATACTTTATTGTCTTTGATGGCCACTCCACCAGCACCACGTATTCATATTTTAAGATCCTATTCTAGCAGGAAATGAATTTTCCTATTAGATCAGACAGGAAAATAGAATGTCCTGCTTTAACATGGGTATGCAAATCCCTGCAAAACTCAAGGAGTAAAGAAACTGAAGGAGGTCAAAACTGCAAGGTATTCCAAAGGGCTGTTTTATGAGTATTGGTGGAAGGTGTTGCTGTAACCTGCGAACCAACACACCCTTTGAGCTCTATAGAAGGAGGGAGGTCTCTAAGGTTGGTGCTTTGAGCAGCTCAGGAGACTACAATGGTTTTAGAGAGATTCAGCTCCTAAGTTAAGCTGAGAATAGCTGGTTTGTGTAACAAGGAGGTGTTCTGTAGTTTTTTGTTCTTCCTATACTTCAGTCCACAAATTTGATCAACAGGCAGAGACTTATTTTCTCCTTATGGGAAACTCCTGTAGAAAAGCTTGCACTGGATTCCACCATGGCGTACGTTTTATGTTTGGGTTTGGTTTTCTTTTTCAACTGAACCTTAGCTCAGTAACTAAGTAAAATAAAAATAAGAACGATTTCTTTTTGGAAACAGGTTCGGCATCTAGAAAATTAACAAACCAGTCCTTGGAGCAGGTAGTAAAGGAACAACATACCCTCATCTTTTGGAGAAATCCAAGTCAAGTGAGGGTAATTCTTTGCTCTATACCAGACTTCCAGTGCTCTGTGTCACTGGCTTCCAGTTTTGTCATCATTTTCCACTTTCCATGACACTTCTTATCGACAGTAGTTATTCAGCTAGCATCATTTACTGCCATACCCTTCTTCTGTTTGAATAACTGATACATATAAACAGAGGAGGATTATTTTATTTGGGCCTTCGTTAGCAGCAAGCCTTTGAACTTCCACCCCATTCTTAGCAACTGCAGTGAAGGTTTAAGCCAACTGACAAAGCTCATGTGCTGAATGCTCCTCTAGGTGACTTTGCTCTATGTTTTAATGTAAATAATTAAGTGGTTTATCAATCTTTTGGACACTAATAAGCGAAAGCTAGTATCTTTGCCAAGCGTTGTGGTGCAAGTTGTGTGTGTGCCCAGTCATCCTTATGCTGGAAAAACCTTGGGTGTTTCATGGAAACAGGTCAGAATTACTTTGTCTATATCAGCAACCAAAAATCTACTGCTATCTTTCTTAAAAAGCACCTTGGAAGGTCTTTGCTTTCAATGCTATAGACTTAGGCCTGCCAAAAGGGAAAAGACTCATGGGTAGAGTAGCATTTATATCCTGCTTTCCAGATGTCCATAGATATTCTGCTAGTTTTTGCATCAGACAGCAGAGCCCAGGCTGTAAATAACTCTTGCTGGTGCTTTGTCCCTTATCACTTGGAACTCACCTGTGTGCTCAGCAGTGGACGTGCTGGATGCGATCTTTGCCCTGCGCAGCCTCAGGGGCTCAGAAGACCTTCAGGTTCCCAGCCTGCAGGCACCTCCCTGCCCTCTGACGTTTGTCCAGATATTGCAACACCTGTGTACAGCGAGACAAACACCCACTACGCTGCGGGCAGGTAAAAGCCGAAGCCACCGCTGCCTCTTGAAATCATAGAATCACACAATGGTTTGGGTTGGCAGGGACCTCAGAGCCCATCCAGTCCCACCTCCTGCCACGGGCAGGGACACCTTCCACAGGATCAGGTTGCTCCAAGCTCCATCCAACCTGCCCTTGAGCCCCTCCAGGGATGGGGCAGCCACCACTGCTCTGGGCAACCTGTGCCAGGGCCTCCCCACCCTCACAGGAAAACATTTCTTCCTCAGATCTCATCTCAATCTCCCCTCCTTCAGCTTAAAGCCATTTCCCCTCATCCTGTCGCTGCACTCCCTGATCAAGACCCCCTCCCCAGTTTCCTGGAGCCCTTTCAGCACTGGAAGCTGCTCTGAGGTCTCCTCAGAGCCTTCTTTTCTCCAGGCTGAACAACCCCAACTCTCTCAGTCCATCTGATTGTTTTCATGGACTCCTCTGGACTCGCTCCAACAAATCCACGTCCTTCCTCTTCTCATCTCCTAAAGAAACCATTGCCTTCTGCAGTGAGGACCATTATGAGAGTGCCTCCACTTTGCTGCTACCCAGCACATCAGGCTGTGCCTGCTATGGGCTCCTTCTGCTCCTCAGGTGGTCAGAGATCAGGTGAATCTAGCCCAGACCTGGTCCTTAAACTTTTCAGAGCCTGATAACAGAGCTAAATCAATGCAAATAAATTGCAAGTTAATACTGATAGCTTCCTCAGTCACTTACCTTGCTGGAGATAAGCAGAGGTTGTTACCCGAGCTTGACATTTTGGTTCCTCTGCAGAAAGAGGGTGCAGGCAGAGCAATACAAAGCAGCATATTATGCTGATAATTTGAATTATAGCAGTGACTTTGTTTTCACCCCACTTATATAGAATTGCTCAATCATCCAGCAGAGGCAGGAAGCCTCTTTCAGTGTTTTCCTTTTCAAAATCTTACTGCTTTACAATGGAAGTTATTTGGGTTTGAAACCATAATCACAATGTGTATTTATTAGCTGTAGCTACATCGACCTTGAACTTCATATTTAATGAATAACGAAAGTCAACAGAATACTGGGTGTTGGTAATCTGTAAGAGACATGAAAAAAAAGAGGAAGGTTAGGCAAAGAAGGCACATAAAACCAGGTAATAACCATTTAAAGCATCCTGTTATCCAGTTGTTACTATTTATACTGTTAGTGGGAGCTAAACAAAGTTAATACAGTCTTTCAATCCAAAATTAAGTCTTGTGGTTTTTCTTCTTAACTAGAGAGGAGGACGAAGATAAGCAAAATGGAAAAAAGTCAAATCAAGGACAGAGATTTAGTCCAGCATAAAAAGGGTGGAGTTCAGCAGGATATTGAACTGTGCCTGCTCACGGGGAGGGAGAGGACACGTGCCAGCATAGAAATTAAGAAAAGCACGTAAATGTTATCAGAATTGTCTTCCTTATAAGCTTGCTGTAATGTGCCTGCCCATTTCTTGGTTCCTTTCCATAACGCAGGTCTAACTGGTTAATTACTGTACAAGGCGGTTGCCTGTGGCTTTGTTCTTGTGGTCGACTGCATTTTTAATTGTCAAGGGCACCTACAACACCGTCTAGGTAACGTTTTGGTCTGTTGTTACAAAAGCAGATAAACATAAGTGGAAATTCTACTTGGAAAAACTTGGCTGTTCACTGAAGTGAATTTGTAAACTTCGCTCTTGAATAAGCCCAAGCAATTAACTCTGAATTTGCATTTTGCAACATTTCCTACTGGTTACATATCAAATCAGGAAGCATAAACAATCATATAGTACTTGGAACCAAACTTAATAAATTGTACCTTGAGAAATCCCTGGAGGTGTTTAAAGGCAGGCAGATGAAGTGCTTAGGGATATGATTTAGTAGTGGACAGGTATGGTTGGAATCAATGATCTCAAAGGCCTTTTCCAACCTAGGGGTTCTATGATTCTATGAAATTAATTTTGACCAGCAAGCCAATATGTAAATCAAGCTTATCAAAAAGCAAAAATAAAGATATTTTTAAAAGACATTCAAGAAAAATCTCAAACAGACACACAAAGAGGAATGAAAGACTGGTGGATGAGCTGTGCAGTAGGGATTTCTCTAAGCTGTACGCAGCATCGAGCATGGGGAGAGTCTAAAACCACAGAATAATAGAATAGTTTGGGTTGGAAGGGACCTTAAAGCCCATCCAGTTCCAGTCCCCTGCCATGGGCAGGGACACCTCCCACTGGATCAGGCTGCCCAAGGCCCATCCAACCTGGCCTGGAACACCTCCAGGGATGGGGCAGCCACACCTTCCCTGGGCAACCTGGGCCAGGGCCTCACCACCCTCATGGTGAAGAAATTCCTCCTTCTGTCCAGTCTAAATCTGCCCCTCTCCAGTTTATCCCCATTGCCCCTCGTCCTATCCCCACAAGCCTTTGTGAACAGCCCCTCCCCAGCTTTCCTGTAGCCCCTTCAGGTACTGGAAGGTCACTCTAAGGTCCCCTGGGAACCTTGTCTTCTCCAGGCTGAACAACCCCAACTCTCTCAGCCTGTCCTCATATGGGAGGTGCTCCAGCCTCTACGGGAGGAGAAATACACATAGTGAAATACTGATTTACATGTATGTATGCTATGCACTCCCTCTTCTGGATAATCATATAGTGGCTGCGCTGGTGGAATTTTCTCCCTACTCTGTTGAGAGTAAAAATTCATCAGGACTGAAATTATGGTCACATACATGCTGTTACTTGACTGTGCTTTCTCAAAATAGGAGCAATCACAGAAAGAAGAAGCAGGCAGAAGAAGCAGAAGGAGGTCTATGAACTCCTAGGTCTTATGACCTCTAAGAGGTCTTACGACCAGGTCACAAGCATATGGTTATTATCATTTGCCTGAGATATCATTACCTGTCTCTCAAAGGTAGTGGTGGCACAAATGGGACCTGACCACATTTGGGCAGGTGCTGGTAGAACCAGCGTTTTTAGTTCTGACCATTTCAGAACCTGAAAATCTCAATCCAAGTGCGGTGTCTGGCCTCCTCCTTTGTAATGAATCCCACTGAAATAATGTTTTAGATGCCCTAGATGCCAGGCATCCAAACCTTTGATCACAGTTTGGACACTGCAGCTCAAAATCATCACTATGAAAATAGGATTTGCATTTAGGAAAGTGACTGTGATCTTGCAGTTATATTGTGTAAGAAAGACAGGAGTCTGGCCCTTTCCCACCTCTGCCACAGACTGCCAGGCTGACTCTGGGTGTGGACACATCTTCTGGTCTCTTTTGGCCCTAATTCCCCTTATGTAAAACATAACCACATTTCTGGTTATCCTGACCACATATCTGGTTATCCTCTGAGGAAAATGAAGGCACACACTGGAGGCAATCTGGCAGATGGCATTATGAGCTGTGAACAGCCTTTTTGGGCAGAGAAACAAAAATTGTTATCCGTTACTTTCATTTATTTTGAGCTGACTGTTCAGTTTGGATAAGGGGGGATTTTACAGTGTCTCTTCTTGTAGCCTCTGTGCTGTGCTCCTCCACAACTAAGCAAAAAGCCCTGACTCTCCCCAGCTCTCACTGCTTCTCCACCTAAAGCACTCTGATAGAGATTGCCTAATTCATTCCTCGGGGATGAAGAACGTACCAAGCAATTTTTTCAGCATACAGATATTTTTGTACCCTCCACACACCCCCAACACCTTTAGCCTCCTCTGCTCTCACACCTCCAGAAATTTTTAGTCTTAAAAGCATCTGAAGAAAACAGAATTCTGGTGTAATCTGTTGTTTGGTCCCTTCCTTCCCACATCCCTTATGGGGCTAGAGATGTATTAAAGCTCTCGGATCTCATACGCCCCCAAAATAACAAAATCATTAATAACAAGCTCTTTTCAAAGTGCAGTTAAGGCCTCAAAGTCCTATTTGAGCCATGGAATTTCATTGCTAAGCATTGTACTGCTGGCAGAAGGGAATGCTTCAATCTGAAGCCCATGAGATTTACAGGAATAAAGTAAAGCTTTGCTTTAGGTTTTCAAAAGCCCGAACTATGCCTGTACATCCATTACACATGACAGAACGATTATACCACAACAAAAAATTACATCTCCAACCTTTTGTATTTTGGCTGCGGGCAGTTCAGCTCTGTTTGGTCGAGCGGCGTTGCGCGTTCTTCCTTCCGATACACAAACAGCTCTAGGTTAGCACTGAAAGGGGTCTGGAATCACATCAGACTCTTTTCTCGCCATGTTTAGACAATGCAAGAACACAAAGAGGGATCCCTGTGGATCATCATTTGCTGTAGACGAACTCAGTGTCCCATTGTTCTGATGCATAATTGGAAATATTGGTTCAGAATATGTTGAAAGGTTTCTGTGCATCCTGAAAAAATGACCAAGTCGGCTAACACGTGGACTTGCTTTGTATCAAGGCACATGTCCCTCTTCTGAAGTGGTGTCTCAGGCCCAGGTAAACCCATACAATTTCCAAAGTAAACATCTCAATAATTTGGTGAGGGTTATGTTGAAGTCAAACTCTTACTTACCTGCCTGCTGCATTTATTTACCTAAAATAAGCATTTATATACAAGTAGGTGAGTTGCTGGTTTTAGCATGATGGGACCTCCTAGAAGTAAATAAAACACTCGGCTCTGAAGAGTCAGCTGTGCCATTCTACCCATTTCAGTGCGACTATACTGGTGTTGTCAATGCTTCATACTTGCCCGGCAGGGGAGACACCATGATCAGGCAGGTGGTTTTCCCAGGGTGAGGCTCATCGGAGTCTGATGACCCCTGCGATTTCCCCAGATGTGGGAAACTCGACTGCATAATTTGTGGTAGTGGAGGACTGCGTTATTTTAAAATCTGATTTTTGAGCTACTGGCATGTGTTGCGCAGGAAAGTTGTGGCTGCCCCATCCCTGGAGGCGTTCAAGGCCAGGTTGGATGGGCCTTGGGCAGCCTGAGCCAGTGGGAGGTGTCCCTGCCCATGGCAGGGGGGTGGAACTGGATGATCTTTAATGTCCCTTCCAACCCAAACCATTCTGTGATTCTATGATTCATGTTCTACAGGTCTAATGCAGCTGAGGACACCTCAGCCCTTCAGCATGACCAGACAGTGTTTGGGATCTTACCAACTGTCTGACGTGAAAGGAAAAATCTGTGATCATAGAATCATAGAATAGTTTGGGTTAGAAAGGACCTTAAAGATTATCTAGTTCCACCCCACCCTGGAACTAGGTAAAGTCAGGCTTATGAACTAGCCAGGCTGCATTCAGGGATAGAAAAGTCCTATTTTCCACAGTGCTGGAAACCAATTTTCTTGTCGTTTTTTCCTTTCAGCTGGTTTTACTGTTGCATACATCGCTGCTGAGCCACTCCTTGGAGGTCACACTGCAGGTGTCCTGCAGTTGTGTAAGACTGCAGCTCCTCATCCTCCTCAAACTCTCTCTTTACTCCCTACTCTCCATCCCATATGCTCCAGCCCTGCACACAAGCGTGGGGAAGGTGACGTGTTTGCATGCTGGATGCACACACTTGTGTCCCTGTCACCACCAAAGCTGCTCATCTGCAAGCTTCAAATTCCCAAACAGCCTCCGGTGGGCCTGCAGGGTTTTGCGTCGTTGCTTTCAGCCAGCTGCTCCTGTAGAAGTGTTTCTTGATGTGTTTCACCTGTGGTTAATGAAGGACAAACGTGACACCTGCGAGCCTTGATAAGGATTGAAACCTTTCCTAGTAGAGAGCTGGTTTTGTTTCAGATTTACCAACACTTCTTATTGTTATTGAAGTGTCTGGAAATGTATTAGTGCTCCTTTATTATTTTTTTATTTTCCTGGCCTGGCTTTAGCTGTGTGCGAAGGCAATGAAAGTAAGGGAGAAGAACAACCCCTGCTGCTCTTTATCGAATGTGGGCTGTATGCTACAAATCACACATAGTGTGCTCAGCTACACAGGTAATCTTCTGGACTCCTTTCTCTCTGACTATTTTAGTACCTGAAATCCCTTTTATTTTTTTCTTTTCCCCCTTCCTACCCTTCCCCCCACCTCTCCAAAGGGTTTATCTTCTCTTTGCTCTGCTCTGCCCCGTTTTCTGCTGAGGAGCAGGGTGCTTTGGCTGAGCTGAGCGCTCCTCACGTAAGGAAAGGCTGGGGAGAATATGAAACTGTATTTTGAATACAGTGTTTCTTTGATAAAATCACTTGGAGGTTAGCTACCAACATCAGCAGGATTGTATTTAGACCTCTGGGGCATCTGACTTTTTTTGCAGTTTGCAAAGCTCAGCTTGAAAAAAAGGGCGTTTAAAGCTTCCTAAAACAGAGAAGAGCTGCAAGTTACTCTTTGCCTTCAGCTGCCTGAGAACTCAGGTGGTGAATAGCTGACTTGGTGACCCTGTGTGACATCTGAACAATTGTAAGGGGAAAAACAAAGCCCTGTGCTAAGGAAGGAGGAGGAAGTTCAGGCTGTTTATGTGTGGTTAAGGTTTCCTTTGTTTCTTCCTATTATGTGTTATGCCTGATTTTTTTCAGGTTGCAGAAAGCAGATGTCACAGTGCAGGCAACAATATCCACTGAATGTGCTAGGAAATAGTCTTGTTTTCTAGGGATACAGGGCTGTGCTTGCTTTTGTCTGAAATCTGGGTTTCTGTAAGAGGTCCTAAGGCCAGTTTTAGAATACACACAGGCTAGAATTGTATGGAATATAAAATATGCTTTGGAGGTTTGAGTGGATAATGTCAGTCCATGACAGGTAAAGGCCAGTTTCAAATTGAATTAGTTGTTCTCAAGCAGTGAATAAATCAGAAGAAGTGGGATACATCCTTACACAGATGGCTCTTTTCTATCCAGGATGCTTTATCTTTGTTTGGCCTGGTTTCGAATGTTTTTCTCTTCTGACATACTCTGTAGCTCTTCAGGCTACAAAGATGATCCGAGGGCTGGAGCACCTCCTGTACCAGGACAGGCTGAGAGAGTTGGGGTTGTTCAGCCTGGAGAAGAGAAGGCTCCCAGGAGACCTTAGAGTGACCTTCCAGTACCTGAAGGGGCTGCAAGAAAGCTGGGGAGGGGCTGTTCACAAAGGCTTGTGGGGATAGGACGAGGGGCAATGGGGATAAACTGGAGAGGGGCAGATTTAGACTGGACAGAGGAGGAATTTCCTCACCATGAGAGTGGTGAGGCTCTGGCCCAGGTTGCCCAGGGAAGGTGTGGCTGCCCCATCCCTGGAGGTGTTCCAGGCCAGGTTGGATGGGGCTTGGAACAACCTGATCCAGTGGGAGGTGTCCCTGCCCATGGCAGGGGGCTTGGAACCGGCTGGGCTTTAAGGTCCCTTCCAACAAACCATTCTGTGATAGTCAAAGGCCACAATTAGTTTCTCATTTCCAGAATATATCAAATGTTAATGCTGTTCTTCGTTAATATACATCCTTTTTTTCCTGGGTTCCTCTTCAGGGGAGGGAGAACAAGGGATTCTTTCTGGAGCGCTCAAGCGAAATAAGTCACTTGTGTCCCAGGATGCTCTGAACATGCATGATTACAATTCCTTTAATAGATCCAAAGTGTGCTCTCTCTAAAACTGCTGGTCGTGCCTGTCCTTGAGTCAGCTGCGTTAACTGTATGTGACTTCAGTTGCAGGCAGGGGAGGGAGTTGATCTGACTGGAAAGCATTTTGTATTCTTCTTTCTGTTAATTAGCAGTTGACTTGGGCCAGCTCTGAGGGTGCAAACTGCAAAATGTGGGGGTGTGCCTTTTTGACAGCACAGAATTAAACTGACTTAAGCCGTTTATAAATAACACATCTATTCTTGCTCGTAGCTTTCCCTCTTTTTAAGAAAAGAATGACTGTAGAAAAACATTCCCTTGCAGGTGCAATCAACGGTGGCCAACTCAGACATTGGCCTGTGTTTATTCCCTGCTCAGAGGAGAAGGATTTCTGCAAAAATTGCTGATGGTTAATGAATCATGACTGCTAAGTCAACAACAATGTAAATTCTATATCTTGTTGCATTGTTATTTCAAGCTCGCTTCTTTAACAATGAAGCTGCAATCATTTTTTTTCAATGAAAATTGAGATTCTGTGTTTGAAAAGGAGGTAAAAAGCAAGAAAGACTGCAGTAGCTCAAAGGTGTAGTAACACCAGGGTGTCATAATGTTGTTTGTGGAGGAAGGTGTTGTGACACACAAGTAGAAGAGACAGAGTTGATCTTGCTGAAAGCCTGATGTATAGCACCGCCAGCACTTCGGAGCCACCTTGTCAGGGTGGCAAAAGGCTGCCTCCTTCAGCCTCTTGTAATCTCACATGTTCTGTCTTCAATTGTAGCCTGGCTATAGAAAGGAGTTTGAAGAGTGAACACTTATGTGAACAATGTGATTGCTTTTACAAAATAACAACTGAATTGCGAGATTTCTGCAAGTGGGAAATACAGAAGCCCTTGGGAGATGCACTTGGTTTGTCCCCCAGTAGTTGTCTTGAGAAATTCACTCTGTTCTGCCACTGCTTTCTGAGGTTTTGTGAGCTGAGAGCTGAGTAATGATGGTTTAAGGCATGGCTTTGAGAATGCTGGCATGGCATCAGTGGGGAGGAGTGCAGGATGTAGGTTTGCAAAGGTCTCAAAAGAGCTGTTGCTCCATTCTGATGTCCTAAAGCCATTCTCCACCCATCTGTGAAGTAATGTGTCTCAGAGTTATTTACTTGGATGTCAGTTAAAGTAAGTAATATCCTGGGCAGCCTAATTCGCTCCTTTTAGTGACTGAATAACAAATTAGGAGACTTGTTCACACAGCTCAAAAGGATTTTCTTAACACAGGGCTTATAATAAAGCATTTAAACAAAAATCAAGGAGGTGGCCTAAGTCAGAGCTGTACCAGGGTCACCTAGTGCAGTTTCTCTTGAGGTTACTGTGTACAGTGTTAATGGACGTGCATGTTTTCTGCCATTAGTCCCATTTTTCGTGTTTTAGGGTATAATTGCCTTAGGATGAAATAGAGACATGCCTGAATATGTATTTTGGTGGATCTAGGCTATTTAACGCATCTTCTAATAGTAATGTATATTGCTTTGTTTTAGAAGAGAGCTTGGAATGTCATTCGTCCCCTTTTGTCTTTGTGTTTGCGGTGTCTTCTGAGAGAGTGTTGGTTCCGTACATGCCACAGATTGTGCAATTAAAACACAGTACATTTTTGTATATAAAGTTGATGGCTGAGAGGTTTACAGAACATTACTCTTAAAAATGCATCTACAAGCTCCAGGCCCGTTTCTGTAGCGCTAATTGTCCTCCTTCTATTACATGTACGCTGTTTGAAACAGCTCCTGCCTTTGGTCTTGGAGCTTCAAAGCAATCCCTCATCATTTTGGGGTGGTGAACTGCACCTTGAGGGCTGTAGAATTGTGCTGTTGTTAGTGTAAGTCAATCGGGGGTGAAAATGCTGGCAGAACTACAGCTGTACCTTAAAAATTGTGCAATGGTCAAGCTGTTATTTTTCCCTGTGGATATGTTGAAAGAAAATAAATGTTTATGCTGGCTTTGAAATGTTTTGGTCCTGTATCAGACCACTGACCTCTTAAAAACAAAACAGAAATATGCCAACACCCCTCTGAAACAGGGCCATTCCCCAAGCATAGGCCGGTACCTGTTAGCTTGCCTGGATACTCACAAATAATAAATAAAAAGAGCCGCATGTCTGGTTGAATCAGAGAGCAATTAGGAACCTTGAATGAAGGTTTGCAGATGCTGGCTTTGCAATTCATGGGTTGCGCATCCCTATTCCTCTGCTTTTTAAAAGTAAATGAGAGTATTGGAGCAATGAGGGCTGTCAGCATGTCCTAGCTGCACTAATATCCTTATTTTAGCTCTTAATACTTCTATTTTGAGTAAGTGTTTAAAGCCTGAAAGAGGGGGGATTTCATGCCCTCTTGCTGAATCAGCAAAGCCTTGACATCTGTTACTTTTCTTTTCAGTTATTTGTGGCTAGAGCCGTCTCCTCCCCAGTCCTTCACTCTTGGATCCTGCAAACCCAACTGAGAGTCGTCTAAGATAAGAGGTCATGATGATATGAATTACAAAAGCCCCTGAACTTCTAGTTTTTACTTATATTGCCTGTATTACTTTGTTAGCTTTTCCTCTTGCTCTCATCCTCTCAATTCTTCTTTCTCAGGCTTCACTTAAGATGTTTCCCCTCTCCCTGTACTGAAGGCTGCCAGGCAGCAGATATGTTCCTGCTTATCAGTCCTGTTTTCCAATGTTGATATCATCCGGTTCCAGCCCCCTGCCATGGGCAGGGACACCTCCCACTGGCTCAGGCTGCCCAAGGCCCATCCAACCTGGCCTGGAACACCTCCAGGGATGGGGCAGCCACAGCTTCCCTGGGCGACCTGGGCCAGAGCCTCACCGCTCTCATAGGAAAGAAATTCCTCCTTCTCTCCAGTCTAAATCTGCCCCTCTCCAGTTTATCCCCATTGCCCCTCATCCTATCCCCACAAGCCTTTGTGAACAGCCCCTCTCCAGCTTTCTTGGAGCCCCTTCAGGTACTGGAAGGTCGCTGGAAGGTCTCCTGGGAGCCTTCTCTTCTCCAGGCTGAACAATCCCAACTCTCTCGGCCTGTCCTCGTATGGGAGGTTCTCCAGCCCTCGGATCATCCTTGTAGCCTCCTCTGGACCCATTCCAACAGCTCCATCTCCTTCTTCTGTTGAGGATTCCAGAACTGGACACAGTCCTCCAGATGAGGTCTCACGAGAGAGGAACAGAGGGGCAGACTCCCCTCCCTCGCCCTGCTGGCCACGCTTCTTCTCTGAACTGTGCCTTTTCATCGTGCTGGGCCAAGGGAACGGAGGATGTCTATTGTGGCTGCCAGTGTGTTGGGGAAGGACTTTGCACAAAGGGCTTGAAGTTGGGCTTTCTATTGGATGCCTTCCTCCTGTAGGAAGGAGATGCCAAACCAAAGAACAGGAAACATGACACAATCATGAGAAGCATGTGGCTTTTCTCTCCACACAGAAGCTGTATCGCTGCAAAAGTGTTTGATCATTTAGTGCAGCAGCTGACTATGAGCAGCAGGATTGCGGTGTCTTGGCTAGTTACTTTACAGGATGGCTGCGGCACTGGAAGGAAGGGAGTAGGGTGTGTAGTGTAGGATCTGCTTCCACTTTTATACCTATTCCTGGCAACAGGATCAGCAGTACAACTCTAAGCATTTCCTTTTGGCTTTTCATACTACCTCCCCCTTCCTATCTTATGGTGGAAACAGAGTCATTCCTCAGCCTTTGAATACCAAAATCCAATTCTTGCAATGCTTCTGGAGTGGAAATAAGGCTTCCGGCAAAGGGTCTGAAGCACAAAGGACCCTGGCAGGAGTGGAGGCAAATCTGGTAGTGTGGCTCCAAACCCTGGAGGGATGCAGACCTCTAGTGTGTGAGAGCTCTGCTACTGGGGTCAAAAGCCAGCTCTTCTTCACAAGTTATTCACCAGCACTTCTTTTGCATATTCTTGCATGGTACTTCTAGCAAAACACAGAGAACTCATTTGTCGGTGTAGGAGTTTTATTTGACTCTCCCTGATCTTTTTGTACCTGCACATCAAGGTTTAGTTCCAGATTTTGTTTTCTTAGCTACTCGCAGGGCTGTTCCCTAGTCAGAGCTTAACATATTCTTTAGGTGATCCAGCAACAGGCAAATGTTTTACCTTAATCCACTAAACTATTAGCTTAAAAGTAGGAAAGCACCAGCTTCTGGGGTTTAGTCACTGCAGTTTTCCATCTGCTGTCAATGGTAATTGCAGGGCACATAAGGCTGGGTTGGCAGGGACAAACTGTTGTTCCTTCAGCTTCTTAGGTACCAGAAATTGGCTGTAAACTGGAGAGGGGCAGATTTAGACTGGACATAAGGAGGAATTTCTTCACCATGAGAGTGGTGAGGCCCTGGCCCAGGTTGCCCAGGGAAGCTGTGGCTGCCCCATCCCTGGAGGTGTTCCAGGCCGGGTTGGATGTGCCTTGGGCAGCCTGAGCCAGTGGGAGGTGTCCCTGCCCATGGCAGAGGGGTTGGAACTGGATGGGCTTTGAAGTCCCTTCCAACCCAAACTATTCTATGATTCTATTAAAAGGCAGCTTGTGTCTGTATATAGAGTTTGTGGTCACACAACAATGTGCAGGTGCCAGGCTTTGAATCACCCTGGCTGGCACAGGGCATGTGTAAGAACCTCTTGATAACGTGGCAGCCTCTGCACTAGATGAGATCTTCACCTTACGATTGCTATGCACATAACCTGTGGTGCCCATCAGCTCTACAGGAGATTATCAAGATACTCCAGCAGGTTTATCTTTTACCTCTGGCAGTGCGAGTACAGCTGTAACTGTTCTATATATGTATCTTGGTAAAAATAGCGTTCGAAACGGGTAGATGAAAGGAGAATTCTTATAAAATATGCACACACAGTGGCATTTGAAACTCATCTTCCATTGAGACGAAACTCGTCTGCCACTGAAAATCCCTCCAAAATAAATGTCAGCACATAACATTGTTTTTAAACTTGTCTGCTGCATTTCAAATCATATAAAAATATGATAAAGCTTAATTAGTTTAGTATTGCTTAGAAGGCTTAATTGTTTAGAAATGCGAATACATCTACGTTTCAACAATACAGAGCTGAAGCAACACCCTGGCAGAGTCCAGGTAGCCTCATTTTTTTTGTTAAGATGACTTCAGTTCTAAGGATGAGATGACTTATACCTAACTTTAAATATCTAAAAAGTGGGGGTTTTTCTCTTTGAGGTATATAAGTAGCTTTTCAAACAGCATCCCATGACTGTGCATAACACCCACACTCTGCTTGCTTAGGACTGAGGTGGTTCTGTACCCTGTGCTATCTCAATTTGTTATATCAAAAGTATTTGAATATGTCCTGTTGTGTTTGCCTATTCAAACACATTAATAAGTAGGCAAGGAACAGGGGGATTTCCCTTTCCAGGGTTCACCACCACGACCTGCTACCTGACCACGTGAGCCAAACAATCTGGTTTTTCTAGTTTGATATTGTGATGAAAATAAACAGGCCTTGAGGGGAATGTCCGAAGGAGCATTTTCTACTCTTTTCATTCTGGTTATAAACCAAATTATGTGGGAATATTGCAGCCCTGACACAGACTTTCCCAAAGCCTTTTCCTGGTCAAAGCAAGGCCAGTGTAGATAAGGCTCAGCTGAGTTCTTAATATCTCCAAGCATGGAGACTCTACAATCCCTCCAAGCAACCTGTGATGCTGTTTGACTAGTCTCAAGCATGACAAGACTTGGCAAGTAATTGCAGTTTGACACATGCTTCATTTCTTTTAGTAAGTTTGTGTAATGTAGGTCAAGGTGGGGTCAATACAGAGAGGTAGAAGAGGTAGCATCAATACAGATAATGGGGCACGAAGCTTCACGACACTTAAGAACTGAAACGAGAGCAAAAGTTTGCATATTGTTATTGTCACTGTTGATGTGATAGATGAAGTTCTTTCTTTCATGTTGTTTAGATGCATTATGATAGTAGACTTACCTTGTTTTCTCTGTGTTTATCTTCTACCATCTCTGTGTTTTCTTAAAGCTGCTAATTTAGTGGATTCACAGTGCATTTGCAGCCGAGAAAGAGATCAGAAGTGAGTAGAGTTGACAAGGAAATATTTTTCCCGAGTAGTGCAGGTATGGCACTAGTGGTTGTACTTTGTGTAGGAGTTGACGCATATATACTGGGTATGGGGAAAGGCTGGGGGAGCTGATCTTGCCTCAAATGGCACTACAGCAATCCAGGACAGCAGGTCTGACTGTCAAGAGTGCAGGACTGGTGCTTCCGAAGAGTTGGAAGCAGTCAGTACATCTGGAAGATTGTATTGTCTGCTCTGCATTGTGCTAAGAAGATCTTTTCTACAGTGCAGCTCACACCCAGATAGCTTAACAAATCATGATGTGATATGTGAGGGAAAAACAGGTCAGTGAAAAGGCAGAGATTGAGAATCATTTCCATAATCGTCATTAATCCTTTCCTTTGAAGTACAAATATTCCAAATGGCAGTAAATGTCCTTACAGCATTTTGGCACAAGCAGGCAGCCTGTGGCGCCTTGAAATCCGTTGCCGCATATGAATAAATGTGAGTGGATAATGTAGAGCAGGGGGATATAATTCCATAGGGACAACAAATAAGACAGCAAAAGAGTAGCTTTGCGTGAGAGCCTGTTAAAACCCTGTCAGAGGTTTTCTATAAATAGGGTGTTGTTTCTCTCCATCATCTTTGAGAAATATTAAATCCAGCAGGGTTGGCATATGAAATCTTGACTTATGAGAACTATAAATGCTGTTTCTTTCTAAAGAGATGCAAGACAGGGGCGTAATGGGCATTTAGGGTTATTTAAGGATGATCACTGCTCTGGGAGATAGGAGAGGTAATTTATTGTGACGGATAGATTGTGTGTTTTGAATGACACTATGAGAGTCCAGCATGGGGAAGAAATCCCAGCAGAAGGAAGGGGGAGCACCAGCCTTTCTGGAACAGCTGGCTGTGACTGCAGTTTAGCAGCAGTGCTGTCACACCAGCAAGGAAGGTGTGAAACTAGAGGCAATATCCCCTTAGAGACCAATTACCATAATTTGTGGAAAAATAAAGGTTTGGTCAGGCATGCAGTTCGTGAAGTTTTGATGAGGCAGCACCGCTGACTGCTTTTAGCTCATTAAAAGCATTACCTGGCAAGAGGTGCTCCAAAGTCGAGGGGTTTTCATTCGAGTTTGACAGTTTGAGACAGTAAACAGTATCTAATGAATGTAAAAAGGCCTCATCTGTCCTCCCGTATGAGGACAGGCTGAGAGAGTTGGGGTTCTTCAGCCTGGAGAAGAGAAGGCTCCAAGGAGATCTTAGAGTGACCTTCCAGTACCTGAAGGGGCTACAAGAAGGCTGGGGAGGGGCTGTTCACAAAGGCTTGTGGGGATAGGATGAGGGGCAATGGGGATAAACTGGAGAGGGGCAGATTTAGACTGGACATAAGGAGGAATTTCTTCACCATGAGGGTGGTGAGGCCCTGGCCCAGGTTGCCCAGGGAAGCTGTGGCTGCCCCATCCCTGGAGGAGTTCAAGGCCAGGTTGGATGGGCCTTGGGCAGCCTGAGCCAGTGGGAGGTGTCCCTGCCCATAGCAGGGGGCTGGAACTGAAGATCTTTGAGGTCCCTTCCAACCCAAACTATTCTAAGAAATAAGTGGGAATAAATAGATCGTTCGGTACATTTATGATGTGGCAGCAGTAAATGAGGTTTATGAGTGCTACTACTGGTAAACTGGAAGAGAAGAGCAAATTCTTGCAGACAATGTGGGAATCACTTGCTAACGGAGTTAGACTGAGGAACACTTGCGTTTGTATGTGTCTAGACTTTTGCCCTCTGAAGATAAAACCCCAAATCTATGTAAATTGGGTTGTTGAGAGGGAATGGAAATCCAGCCTTTTCTTCCAGTAAGAAGCTGTGCAAGGATCTGCAGACAGTGAATCTTCCTTCACCTTCTCATTAGAGGTCATAATCCATTGCTACATACCCCCAACTCACCAGTCTCTTTTGAATCCTCAGGCAGTCTTTGGAAACCCTTCAACCAGATATGATAACTAGCCAGATCTGAAAATACATTCCCTTTTTATTATTTTGAATAATTTTACCAAAGCCAACAGGTTTTTGCCTATTGCAGCCTGAAAGTGTTCTTTGGTGCTTTAACACACTGTTCTGAACCAATTTCAAAGTTGAGATGTTATGAAATAGATGGAGAAAGACCACTGAAAGGCCTCCTTTCTTTAGTCAATTAGCGTTGGTGAGATTTAGGACCTGCCTTTGCAGGAACACTCAAGTAATAATCTAAATTAACTGAAAATGGGGTTTTAACATGGATTAGTCAAACTGCATTAAGCCTGAGTGGTTAATCATAGTCAGAATTAAACAGGCCTTAATTTGATATAGCTGGCTTCATTTCCAAAGTCAAATTAAAGTTACTTGACTTCTGAATAGAGATTTTATTAATCTGCTTGAAAAGTTAATTTATGGAATGTCCCTGTTTACACAAGCTCTCGACAAATACACAAGCTCTTGATAAATACAGCAGCTTTAAAAATAGTTACTCTTGTCCTAACGCAGTTGAATCGCCGGCATTCGTTATTCCCATGGTCGGCAGTGTGCCAGCTTGTTCTCTAGCTGTACCTGCCCACCTCCTTTGGGACGGATGGAAAGAGGAAATCTACACTTGGATTTTCACATTTTGCTAAGAAATTTTTACAAGCAGGTGCTCAAACTATCTTCTTCCTTGTCTTGAAGATCCTGTATTTTCTGGGGCAGTGAATAATTACTGATATTCTTACTCTGAAGATAACTCATGAGCTCTGATTTCTTTCTCCTGAGCCACTTGGCAACCTCCACAGCATCATTTATAGCTTCCCAGGAGTGTGATCTAGTTAACGCATTTCAGTTTGGCTTCCGAAAAGCATGGCCTTATCGCTGCTGTCTTCAAGGTGCAGGCTGCTTCCAGGATGTACTCAGGGTGGTGCTGATGAGTGAACCTCCAAACTTCCACATTCTTAAAGAGTTTCAATAATCATCAGAAAGTCTGGATGTTTATCTCAAGCATATTTAAGCCATTCCAACCCCTTGGGTCTGCAAACTTAGGTTAGAAATCTTTCACGTAAGTCTCCTGGTATTTCCTGTTCCTGACAAGGCCAGATATGCTCAAGTGTCTCTTCGAGGCAATATTTGCCTCCTGTTTTTACTACTGTTACAAGGTTATCAGGTCACCAGTTGTTGGATTCTGGTTCAGGAAAAGAATTAAGCGTGTTCTTGGTCTTCAGGATAAAGCAAAACAACAAAGACTAGAAAAAGTGCTTTAAAGGAACACGAGAGACAATAGGAAAACACAGCAGAGACAGAAAGAAGTTACGGCAGCTGCTTTGAGACAACAGACATCTGTAGATAATGAGCTCTTGGTTTGCTCGTAGGAGGAGAGGACCGTGGCTTGTAAAGATAAGTTAAATGGAAAAATGGATTGAGAATGTAAATGAACATAGTGCAATTCTGTTCAACTTATGGTTTACAGTAAACCTTACCAAGAAAGGAGGAATACAAATATTGTATACAAAAGTGTGGGAACCGATAAAAAATGCATTCACCTCTGTAGAAGAGAAGAAAGGAATAAATCTTAACCGACAGTACAAAAATGTGTGAGCAGTAAGGGCTGCATATTACCCTCTTTTCTTCTTGAATGAGCCTGGCACTTTAATCAGTCTTGTGTGTATGGTGGGTTTTGGTTTTCTGAGATTTCTACTATGGCAGGCCTACAGGTTAAGACCTAATTTATGTCAGACTCTGAGCTGCTAAAAGATCAGAAAAGCAAACGGTTCTGATCACCTCCCAAGACCTCAGGAAGGGCCTTTAGCAAGGACACTGGCACCAAACTCTTACTGCAACCATCCTGGTTGAGGCTTTGAGGGAGCCAGATGCAGTTTTAAGGTGAAATATTCATCTCAGCCAAACTGAGAACAACAAGAGAAGAAATAAATCTAAACAAATTAAGATCGGCCTCAAAATGAGAATAGCTTTCATGTAAACCCAGCTGAAGGCTTCTACGTGATAAAGTAAATAACTTTTTTCCAAATAGATATTATTTTAATCTTTGTCCTTGAAGTTAACAAATTAACTTTCTCTGTGATTTCCCCATTTGTGACAGCCTCTGGCTGTGTTTTTACTGTCGTAACAGCTTCTGGCAGACTATGTGTCTCTCACATTCACTACAAAGTAAACAGGAATTTTTTCCAAGGGTAACTGGCCAGGCTCCAGTGGAAGAATGCAAGTTATTCATAAGTTCTGGTAGGCTCATTTCTGCTTAATACGATCTGTTTTTATTGTGGATTTTATGAAGAAAAAAAAAAAAAAAAGTTGTGAAATTTTTTCAGCCCCCTGGGATGATTTTCCTCAAATGTGTGGGAAATTACCTCTCCTCCTCGCCCCCCAGCACGTAGTCACATTGCTGTTTGTCCTGGCTATGTTCATCTTTTTTCCACCTTCAGTCACTAGAGGCTGCCAGAGGGTTACCAAGATGCGACTCAGACTATTTTAAGGCCATAATTGATGTTGCAGACACAGCAATCCATCAGGGTTCTGGTGAAGGTCTGAGGAGTGCCAACGGTGCTGTCTGCCCTGCAGATTCCACTTCCCAAGCACAGGCAGAAGCAACAACAAGAGGTTTCTTTATGCTGGGCGCAACCCTGGCAGAAAAGGGTGAAAACTACTTGAGGAGATTCAATATTAATGAGAGAGACCAGGGTCTGGTGAATCCTACTCAGCGTTTGTCTTTCGTGGCACCAGCAGGTCCCAGGTGCCCATACGGCAAAGCTTGGTTACACTGATTTTTGTACTTTCTTTCCTCTGTTTTCATCTCTAGAGCTGCTGCTTTCTGTTTGACTGAGCTGAGCAACCCTTTGGTCCTTCCCCGGGGACTTGTGGGGGTACATGGGATCGTTCCTGTCTGCAGATACTGCTGGGGGTGACAGATCAGTGGAGGAAAGTCTATAAAGCTGAAGGCAGATGTTGACATAAGAATAAAAGGATATGGATTGTCCAAGCATAAGCTGGAAATTGGATGGAGGCCTCTCAACAGAGTCATGAGGTTCCTAGCAGACTTCCTGGTAGGAGGAGTGAGGGAATTTGATGCATTGCGAAAGGGTTTATACAATCATTTTACAGAAATACTGTTTATGGCAAAAGGAGACTGAATCTGATGAATAGAGAGGTCCATTTCAAACTTGATTTCCCCTTTTTTTCCTGGCAGATAGGGACAATTATTGAACTAGACTGTAATTGAGGACCATCAGCACTTTATTGACTTCACAAAAGGGATGGATTGTTAAGCCAAGTACAAGTGTTATCGTGGCTCTGGCCTGCGTACTGGATAAATCAGCGTGTTGTAATTGGGAACGCTCCAGTCAAAGTGGTTTGCATGCTAATGGTTGTAGAATACCAGACAGCATTTCATTAAAAATCAATAATAAATCACGCATTTAATTTTAATATTGGTAATGTTTCTAGAATATATTTCAGTTTGAAACTTCAAGCTTCTTTGCCATCAAATCTGACTTAAATACTGCAAAACTCGGTATATAAGTTGTATTTTATCTGGTTTTGTGTATGGGAAATGCAAAAAAGAAAAAAAAGGTAATTTCTCCTAGGGCATTGCAGGAGAGCTATGTAAAGGCAAGGCACAGAACCTTTTGACACTGGATTTTTAGGTGGAAGACATCCTATAGAAACTGCATGTAATGAATGTTGGGCATCAAACTGAGCATGCGGTTGGTCAGGGCTCACTGGTTAAGCCTCATGGGATATTTCGTGGCCAACGTGATAGCAGCTGAGCAGAAAATGTTTTTCTTTGGCTGCCCTTTGGTTCGAGTTGAGCAGACAGGTCAACTCAGTCCAATTTGTTCCAATCGCCTCTCTTCCCATTTTCTGTTTTCCTTTTGACTGTTTGAGTGCTTGTCTTTTGTTTCTGCTAATGCTCACAGAGGAGGTTTTAATTTCACATGAAAGAGCATATTGATGTGAGATGCCAGGGATTTACACCAGCATTGCTGGCATACTCAGCTCTGTATTTTGGCTGCCTGTATGTATTTGGAAATTAGGGTATTAAAAAGAAAGGGGAGACCATTCATCATAATGCTTAGTATTGTATGTCTCTTCTAAACGTTCAAAGCGCTGTCCAGACATCATCTAAATAATCTTGGGATCTTTCCAGGGAACAGGAACATAAACAGAGTTTATCTCCTTCTCTCACACAGGGGTAAACTGTTTGAGGCTGGCAGTGGGGGAAGCTCCCCTTCTCCTGTCGCTGCCTTCCTCCTAAATTCATTAGTACGAACACAGCTCTTCAGGTTTAGGGGCAAACAGCAGGATGAACAAAGAGGAGGAGAAGGAGGGGAGAAGGCAAAGTGCAAACAACTCAGAGATAAGAGCCTCTCGTGGGTGCAAATGTGATGGATTCAGCGTTTTAGTACATTTAAACCACTGTTAATTCATGCTAAGCAAGCCTCCTTTTTGGTACCTTTCTCGATCGGGAGGTGAGTTGAAAGGAAATTAAGTAGACCTATATTTTCCCTTCACTGAACAGCAGGAGTGTGACCAGTTGTGTAAAATGTTTGTCACACGCAGCTGGAGAAAAACCAGAGAGGCCAACCTTATGGCACTGCTGTATTCTTTTTAGATATCACTGCAACTGCTGTATCTCACAAAGCTGACAGGATGCCTTCTGCCAGCAAACCTTGAGAAGCCTGTATTTATTTATTTTTTAAGATTGAAGAACATGCTGCTCAATTTAATATTTGTAGATGAATATTGTGAAAACAATATACCTCGACTACAGAAGCTATTCGTGAATAGGGTCCTGAGTCTGTCTTGGAAGTAACGTTGCATCATTTCTTCTGTTAAAACACTAATTCATTGGTGTCCGCACCTCAGAACAATGAGGTTACACCTCTTAGTAGCTCGGCTAGTAGAAATGTATTGGTTTTTTCAATCTATGCATTTGAGATAGGATCAACCTCTTGAATTCTGAAGTTCACTCAGGCTCGAATTTTTTGTTTGTTTGTTTGTTTTTTGGGGGGTGAACTTGGATAGGAGGCCTTGAAACAGTTGGCTGGGTGGGAAAGTCGCCAAGCCTTCCAGACTGACTCCACATTGTTATCGGGACTTTTGACCTGTTCTACAGTTATGTGCCCCCAAACGGTGCTGTTTGACCCTGGTCTGAGTGTCACTCCGGGGAGATGTTGGTGTTGGTTCAGCGCTGTGATCAGTCTATGATGGTCTTTGAAACCTTGGGGTGTTTTCTCATTTTCTCTTTACTTATGTCTTTTGCTCTCTCATGGATATTCACTCTTTTTCTCTCCTAGTAGTGATGAACTAATAGTCAAACACGGGGCACATTTAAGACTTCCTGCTCTCTGGATAGAGCCTATCTCATTTTTCTTTGAGAAACATTAAAATTTAATTTTAATTCCACAGAAGTAATCCAAGAGGTCACTGGATTGCCTCTTTTTAAAAATCCTTTACTCTCCCTCTCTCTCTGCTTTTTTCTCCCACTATGAATTTCTTTTCTAAACGTAATGAATTCCTTTCCTTATGCTTTCATCCACTTGTAAAATTCACTAATGAATCTTTTATATAAGTATTAGCCTGGTCTTTCAAGCAATAAATAGTAATAGTAAAAATGACAAAGGTGGAATTCAAGTTCCTTTATTACATGCAAACCAGTTAATAACATAATATCTAGAGCGGAGCCTTTTCCTGCACTGCTTTGTCCTTGCTGTAGGTGTTGCCTATCAGTGCTCTGAAACCACAGCTGTTGGCAGACCTGGCTTCCTCCAACAGGAGCTTCAGATGGGAGGGAGCTGTAAGGGGAAAAAATGTGAGGTAATGGCTTGTTTTCTGCCATGTGACCATCTCCTAAACCTTGGCGCGTGTTGGTGGTCTGTCTGGTTGGTTAAGGTTTCCAGTTCTTCTGGTGTCTGGTGGCCTCCCATTCAAAGCATACGGGGCAAACACGTTCCCCACTTGCATGGATTTTAAAATTTAAGTTTTGATGAAGTGTTCCTTTACTTACCAGATGGATACTACAACCAGATCCTGTTATAGACGGGCACAGTGTTGTCATAGCGACAGAATTTTTAGTCATGGCAAGAATTAATGTAAGAAGAATATGGAGCTGTTGGAGCAGGTGTAGAGGAGGCTACAAGGATGGTCCGAGGGCTGGAGCACCTCCCATATGAGGACAGGCTGAGACAGTTGGGGTTGTTCAGCCTGGAGAAGAGAAGGCTCTGAGGAGACCTTTGAGCAACTTCCAGTACCTGAAGGGGCTACAGGAAAGCTGGAGAGGGGCTGTTCACAAAGGGTTGGAGTGACAGAATGAGGCACAATGGGGATAAACTGGAGAGGGGCAGATTTAGACTGGACAGAAGGAGGAATTTCTTTACCATGAGAGTGGGGAGGCTCTGGCCCAGGTTGCCCAGGGAAGCTGTGGCTGCCCCATCCCTGGAGGTGTTCCAGGCCAGGTTGGATGGGGCTTGGGCAGCCTGGTCCAGTGGGAGGTGTCCCTGCCCATGGCAGGGGGGTGGAACTGGATGGGCTTTAAGGTCCCTTCCAACCCAAACTATTCTATGATTCTGTGATTTTTTTTTTAAAGGCAGCTTCTTCCAGAAGCCTCAGAAAGGCCCCCCCCGGTTCAGCGAGCTGGCCCCTCTCAACAGCCGTGCCTCAGCACTTCATCATTTTGATAATCCTTTCAGAACTAAAACAATGACAGTAAAATCTACTTCCCCTTTAGGAAGCTTTTTTTAGAAATGACTTCTTTCAGTCCCTAGAAAGCACATTTTTCTTGCCTGAGGTATGGGATGTGGAGTATGGGACCTTTTTGAGTAATGACACCATCTGTGTTTAATGTTCTACTGTACAGGCAGCAATGATATATTTGAGAAAGGACCTAGTGCCCAAGGCAGACCTGGACATTCAGGGCTGTAGATGTGCTCCTGTGGTTTCTCAGCCGTTAATACCAACGACTGTCCCCCTACTGATCAGGTATGTCTACACGTGCGACAGTCGCACAGCTGCGTGCAGCACAAATACAGGCCAGACATGAGAAAGAGCAATAAAAGATGTAACAGCGAAGTGGAGGAGCCTGGCAAAGCTGGTCTGTGTAGTGTGTAAAATCCACTCCCTTTGGAGCTCCAACAATGATCCAATGCCAATTGTGAAACATTTCATGTGGTCTTAAAACGGACGTTGCATGACAGAAGAAATACTGTCTCACTGCACGGCAGAAGGAATACAGTTTTCCCCTGTAAATGTTGCCTGTTGATATACAGTTGCTTCTGCTTAAGAATATCATGAGAAGAATCTTCTGCCATATGAAAGGCTTATACAGTTTGTAAAATGCCTCCTCAATATTTGCCGGAAGACCCTAAGTTGTAGCAGTGAATTTCATGGGTATTGAAAGGCAAATTTCCTTTACAAATTCCCCAAGGAGAATAACTTCTTGATTGTTTGTGTCGATTTAAATCAAATGAGAGCTAAAAACAAAACGAAACCCAAACAACAACAACAACAAAAAAACCCACTTGAGATCAGCATAAACACGCTTGTTTAGTTTCTCAGGGTTGCTTTACTCAGAAGACAGACACAATAGAAGACAGCGGTGTTTGTTTTGCAGCCGTTTTTGCACAGTTGCTGAATGTTTCATTCCCTGCTTCCCTGGGTATGCCATGAAGGAGTAGTTCCCAGAGAGTTTTCAGTTCCTGTTTGGCCTCTGTTTCATTAATATTTATGTACACTAATGTGCTGACACGCCAAACAATAGCTCCTCGTACCACTCACTAACACACACAGGCATATGTGCTGCCAGTGTATTGTTTTCTATGTGTCAGGAAGCAATTCCTAAGCTTACTTTACTGTTAGCCGGGAAGAAATAAAGAGCTACGCCGCCTTCTGCTTCAAACCTCATCTGTAGGTGGAGTCAGGAAGATATTTCTTACTTGTTTAATTGGACAAGTTCATCACTGGGCATGGGGGCTGTGGGGGGACGGTAGGACTTTGCTGGTTCTAGTACAGCTACTGAAAGAAAAAGACTTTCTAATAGGCTTCAGGAGTGACCTATTCCCATATTTTGACAGCCTACATTCCCTCCTGTTAACACCCTCTCATTTGAGCAAGAGTTGGAGTCAGAGCAGCCACATTCCCCCCTAGAAATGTAAATGCAGCTTTTCATTGGACGTTATTCTTTTAACACAAAAGTTGAAAGTTAAAATCGGAGTTGTGGCAACTAACTGTCTTTCTGTCTTTGAGGTGAGGGTAAGGTATCACAGCTGAAGTGGTCTGGTCAACTTTTGGGGGTGGTGAAGTTTCTGTAAACAGCAAAAGTGTCTTTAGGAAACTTCCTTTAAAACAGAGATAAATTATTCAAATATCATCTAACCTCGGGCAAAATAACTCTAACTGCAGAGTGAGCTTGAAAGGATGGAGAAGCACAAACAGAAACTGGAGAGAGGAAATCTCTGTTAAGTTCCCTCATGTTTGCCCTCAGTGTGTGTTGTCCTGTGATTTAATGACTTGGTGAAAATGGGAAGGGAAAATATGATAGGCATGTTGATGATCACAGAAAGCAGAGTGGTGTTGTTTCTGTACACAGAGCTCATGATGTAGATATGAATGAGAAATTTATCTCAGTTTGGAATTAAAGGGATTTAGTGAACTTTTGGGAACAGTCCCGGTTCTTTCTCTTCCTTAATACTCATAATGCTGCTTTGGATATAGAAGTGCAGGTAATCTGTCATTATTAGCTGCTGGTGATAGATTCTTTGTTTTCAGAATCATTTGAATTTCATTGGGTTTCTCTTCCATTTGTTCGAGCAAGAACTGGTTCCTGCTTTGCAGCACTTGTAGATGCACAGTGTTTCTCGGCATGCACCATACTTAACTGTTGTAAAGAGGTACAAACTAGATTTTGACCTTTACAGCTAGAGCGGTGCAGGCAGTCTGTGAAAGGATATGTCCCCAGGGATAGTTTTGGGAAGCATTCTGCCTACAGATGAGAAGAGATGGCAGGAGCACTCCTCGGGGAGTGATGCAGGAGCAAAGCTGCTCTGTTAATGGAATAACATTAACATTTTCTGAGGCTGCGGTCTGGAAAGCAGCGTGACCCCTGAGAAGGTTTGCTCAAATTCCACTTGCATTCCTCATCAACAGCCATCCAAAACCTTTCCCCGACTGTTGAGGCAGGTACTTGTATAAGAGGAGGAGTGGGCTGAGGAGCAGGGAATTGGATGTGCCGAGTTTCTTTAACAATGAACTGCAAATTGTGACTTTGGCGAGTTCTTTGACTGCTTTTTTTGTTCAGCATCGTCATGAATAAAATGTGCTTTGAGATCCCTAAGTGAAACAAGTTATATAATAGATAAAAGTTCTGGAAAGACAGCGGGGACTATTTTAATGCAACTGTATCACCTGGAAGCAGTGAAGCTGTTATGAAATGAAACAATCAGTGCATCTTGATCCAAGCGAATGAACAAGTCTGTCTGCTCTTGTGTTTAATGAAGTGAGTCCTCTTTATTATTATTTTCGTTTTTGTTTAACCAGGTTCAGAAGGTAATTAAAACACCTCTGCTGGCAAATAACACCTCAAATGCACACAGTAAATCTGGGTGGGTTGGAACTTCTTGCCAGAAACTAGCACAGTTCCAATGCAAGAGCACAGAGTGGCCCAGCTCTCAAAAGTTAGCGCTGCATTTGGAGATAATCAGAGCTCGAGGATTCTTGGGCCTGTGGCTTCCATTTGGGTTGTTGGCAAAAAGTCTGGATTCCCACTTAACCATATAGTCAGAGCACTGCCTGGTGATAGGAAGTGGGAAAACAAATTACACTGTTCAACAGGTAATGAATTCATTGCTCTTAAAGTAGAAAAGTTGAAGTTACCTTTGAGGTGTTTCCAGAGAAAATTGAATTTGGCAAAAATACAGGAAAAAGCCCTGGGGAGAGGAGAGAGGGGTGGTATGTTGGCACAAATGGCCTTTTCCTGCTCTTTCGGTTCCTGGAATATTCATCCAAGAATAAAGGAATAATGGTCATTGAATCATAGAATAACTGGAAGGGACCTCTAGAGGTCATCTAGGTCTTATTTCCTGCTCAAAGAAGATCCAATTAGATCGGCTCGCTCCAGGCCTTGTCCAGTCTAGGTCTGATTATCTCCAGTAAGGGGAATTTCAGACTCTGAATATTTTTTACCACCTTCATTGTGAAAAAGACTTTGTTTGTATATGATGGGAATTTCCCACGTTCCAACTTGTTTGTTGCCTCTTGCCATATCTCTCTACACTTCCAAGAAAGTCTAGTTTCATCTTCTCTGCACTTTCCCATGAGGTGGCTGTAGACATCTCCTCATGGACTTCTCCTCATAAGGCTGAACAAACCCAGTAGTTTCCACCTCTCTTCATGCATTACAGGTTCTATTCAGGGGAATGTGGTAATGGGAAATTCATGCTGACTTACTTCACTGGCATTTGCTTGGAGATGTAAGACTGTAAACATAGGTACCTCAAAACCAAATCTAAATGTCAGGTTCCTTTTGCTGTCCTCAGCAAAGCAGTAAGGAACCTTAAATATCTTGCCCAGGGTCAAAGGATGAGAACAGAATGCAGAAATCTTGAATTTCAGTAGGTATCCTGTAGCTTGTCCTAGGAAATGCTTCACAAAAGAAGCCTTCAACACAAGCGCTCACTGGTTTTCACATTGCTGGATCAGTTTTTAGCTTTGTCCTTACCAAAAAATGGCTACATAGATTGGTGAGATTAACAGCAAATCACATGCTAATGCTTTACAAAGGAAATGATCTTCCCTCAGCAGTCGAAGTGCAGAAGTACATGATACACAGAGGCTGACTCCAGTGAAATGCCCGGGTACCAGCTGTGGCCAGTGAGCACATACCTTGTGAACTTGAACATATCATAGAATCGTTTGGTTGGGAAAGACCTTTGAGATGATCAGGTCCAACCGTTCCTGTCCACTAATCATATCCCTGAGCACCTCATCTACCTGTCTTTTAAACACCTTCAGGGATGGAGACTCCATCACCTCCCTGGGCAGCCTCTGCCAGGGCCTGAGAACCCTTTCAAGGAAGAAATTTTTCCTGATGTCCAATCTGAACCTCCTCTGGCACAACTTGAGGCCATTTCCTCTCGTCCTATTGCTTGTTACTTGGGAAAAGAGACCAACACCCACCTCACTGCAAACTCCTTTCAGGGAGTTGTAGACAGTGATGAGGTCTCCCCTCAGCCTCTTTTTCTCCAGGTTGAACAGCGCCTCAGCTGCCTCTCCTTTTGTTAGAGTAGCTTGATGGTCCTGCTTTCGCAAAGCAGCAATGGATCCGTTCTTGATCTATGGGTACCGTGAAAAGAACTGCTATGTTGTGTAATCACCTTTTGTATAAGATGAGCCACACAAAAATCAGAAGCTTTATAGATTTAACAGCCTCGCTGGGTATTAAAGTGGGTTGACTGACAAGGAGGAACAAAAGAGCTCTGAATGGAATTATTAAAGTTTGAACAGTGGGGTCACATACCATTGGGTTTAGAGCGTGGTAGATGGGTATGAGTCACAGCGCTCAGATTTATTGAGAGTTGTGTTGCATAAGGGAGATATCTGCGCAATAATAAAGAGGAAAGAGCTGTATGGTTGTAATTACTCATACTTAATATTTAATCCCAGTGATGCTTAAGGCCGTTGCTCTTACCAAGTTGTTTAACTCTTGCAGTGGAAAATTAAGGTTACTCCTGGAATAATTTTTTCTACTTCAGTACCTTTGAGTACCCTTTTCTTCAGCAAAGGGGATGCTGTTTTACTCTGTGCCCACTGTGCTTAACCTGATAAGCTCATAATGAGATATACAAGCAATCAGGTTTCTTGCATTAAAGTTGAAAATGCCTTAAACATTCTAACTGGCAGAAATGGAGAACTGAGAACAAAACGAATATTTTTTTTTTGCTGTTTTGCTGTTAAGTGTTATAGTGTTGGTGCAAGGAAAACTCTTCTCCATCAGGTCACCAGGGGACGTCTCCTCCTGGTCTCCCATGAGTACTGGGTAAAACCTGTGCTGTAGAACTGTGTCTCTTGCTGAAACAGTTGACGTCTACAGGCTTGAGTTGTGTCTTCATGCCTTACCTTCCAGTCTAGATGTCCACGACACACGATGCTTGTCTTGTTCAGGCAATGTGGGTTTGTTCAGAAAGGAACTTCACAAGCTTGGATCATGGAATCATATTGTGCTAATAATTCATAATCAGTGAGCCAGAAAGAAATGAAATGTCCCTTTCTGGTTAGGGACAAATAATTCCGGTACCTGAAAGAGCTACAAGAGAGCTGGAGAGGGGCTGTTTACAAAGGCTTGTAAGGGGGATTGGGTATAAACTGGAGAGAGGCAGATTTAGACTGGACAGAAGGAGGAATTTCTTCACCATGAGAGTGGTGAGGCCCTGGCCCAGGTTGCCCAGGGAAGCTGTGGCTGCCCCATCCCTGGAGGTGTTCCAGGCCAGGTTGGATGGGCCTTGGGCAGCCTGAGCCAGTGGGAGGTGTTCCTGCCCATGGCAGGGGGGTTGGGACTTGATGGGCTTTAAGGTCCTTTCCAACCCCAACTACTCTATGATTCTATGTCCATGCCAAAATTCTCATTTAAATGGATCTTTTTTTCCACTCCCTTCGTTACCTGTCAGTATTCTTATTATCATCTACCCTAAAGAAGGATTTCTTTCCTCCAGTCCAGTTGTTCTGCATCTGGCGATATGGAAGAGCAATCTGTGGATCATTTGCTTTTCAGATTCATCTGTTCCTTACAAGTTTGAGCATAAACTTTACAATAATTACTCCAGAAATTACCTGCAGAGCTAAGAAGTCTATCTCTCCACCGAATGACCAGCTCAGAGTGGGGATCAGTACCACTGCATATGAGCTCATTAAGCTTGATTAAAAAATGGACATTGCAGCATTTGATTTGTCTTCTAAGGAAATATAAGACAATAAATGGAAATGAACATTCTCTCTCTTTCTTTCTGCTGCAGGTGCCTTCAAGATGCTCTGGAAGGACTCTGTCTCAGAGAGGGAGTGGCTGCATTTGCATCCCCTGATTCACTAATTGTAAGTACACAAGAAACAAGTGAGAGGTATATATCAGAAAGTTTAATCTTAACATTTGTGATTGCTTTTTTACATTCTTTTTCTTAGCCAGGTGTGGGAGGGCATTCTTGTAGGATTGGCTTCTTTGGAACCATCCAGATGCTCTCAGGGTGGGTGGTCTTCACTGGTTTTATTCCTTTTTATTTATGATTCTGGTTATTTATTTTCTGATTCTTCTGTGATCGTTTTAATTTAGGATCTGGAACTAATCATAAAACATGATGAGACTTGGTGACTCTGTAACTGTTTGATCAGCAACCGCCAGGTGTGATAAGCAGCAGCAGATGGCAGTGGGGTTTATTCATGAGCAACAGGAGGTTGTTCTTAAAAGAAAGGGGCCCAGAGAGATTGCCTTTGTGGATGTGATGGTTGAAGAGCCAGTAGATGGCACTGAAGAATTTATAACACCATCTCTGGATTTTGTAGCATGTGTAGTACCTCTTGTGCGTTACATACACCATAAATTTCATAGCTCTTTACAATCAAATGCTGTAGTTGCCTATTTTGGTTTTCAGTTTGTAGACCACTTAAAATGAAGGAGATTATTCCTCCTGAAGGATACTTTTTCCATGTTTAATCAGACTGTGGCACAAAGATCGTTAGCTCTACATTTTTTCCTGAATATATGAATTTCCACTGCATTAATATACTTAAATCTAAAGTTTAAAATTAGATCCGTGGCCTGCTGTTTCCTAGATACAGACTATTCTGTATCCAGTACATCCAGTTCTGGAATCCTCAACATAAGAAGGAGATGGAGCTGTTGGAATGGGTCCAGACAAGGCTACAAAGGTGATCCGAGGGCTGGAGCACCTCCCATACGAGGACAGAAACTCCTTCAAAATAATTCATAAAGTAGCAATGTCTAGTATTTACTTAAGCATTTTATACAGGTTTAAATATTTTTTTTCAAAGCCACAAAACGAATCTGTTTTGGAAGCAGAATTTCTAGCTAATGATTCTGTTTGATATTGATTTGTTCCCTTTTTATTAATAAAAGGTAAAGAATAAGAATAGGGACCTATAGAATAGTATAAATAGATGTCTTGAAAAGCAAATCTATCAGCCCCAAACCATCAAAAAGCTATAACCGGATTCCAGAGTGTTTCTGAACGCGGATGAAGCCGTTTTCCCTGCAGAAGGAGCCTGTGGCACAGGGCTGGCCGGCTCTGTAAAGGTCTCCACCTTGTGGCTGCTCTTGTCAGAGTGCAGCCTCCCCCCAGCTCCTGCCACCAGGTAGGTCCTGCAATTAAACACCTCAAAGCCAAGTTTTGACTTCTACAACTGCCTCCTGACTTTGCTAAACAGCCTTTCACCGTGCAGTAATGTGAAATATGGCTTTAAAGTAAGTGGTGGTCTCCTGGGATCTTCCGTGCGTTGGTCCTAAGATCCACCTGAGTGATGTAAGTGTGGTGTCCAGCCCAAGGAAGATGAGACACGGGAGATCTACACCATGCTGTGTATCAAACCCAACCCTTCAGCCTGTGCTCCATTTGTAGGGCAAATTAGTTTCAACAACACGAATTAGGACAACACACGAACTGTGTATAACGCTGTAGATAGAGTTGTTCTTCTGAGCTGATCCCTAGTGAAAAATGATACACAGAACCTGTTGTCAAACCAGAACCCATTGTCAAACCAGAACACCCATCTACAGAGAAATTGTCATGGAAAGAGCCATTTCAAATGAATACTTTGTTAGTCTAGTTTTACTGAGTGGATTTGAAAACTCATGAAAATGCTCATGTTTTTTAATTATTACACATGACAATATACATGACATTCTCATCAGTTGATTCAAAAAATAGAAATAATGGATTCCTTATAATAGAAATCAAATGGGAGAAATGAGAAGGCAGATCAGACTCTTCCAATCTGCTGTGCAGCCTCTCCTGAATTCGACCCTTCTGCTGGGTATGATGTAATTGCCTGTGAAAAAAGCAACGGTCTGACCCAAATGTGGCTGAAACTGAGGAGAAGCAGCCCATGAATCTCGGTGAGCTTCAGTTCAGGCCAGTAAGGAGTTTATTGTTCATATTTTAGTGTAATCGGTGCTATTTCTGATGCCTCTCTATGTAACGATGTTTAGATTTTAGTCTCTTAGACCCAGGAACTTGAAGACAGGAGGTAAATCTAACTTGAGTAGATAAGATTTGCTTTTAAAAACATCTATTTATACTACTCTATAGGTTCCTACTCTTTATCTTTTATTAATAAAAAAGGGAAAAAAAAATATAAAACAGAATCGTTAGGTAGGAACTCCTGCTTCCAAAACAGATGGCAAGAATGGAGCATATGAAGAGGAATTTGTCTTTTTAAGCATAGCCAGGATCATTTTCTACAGCAACTCAGAAACTTTTCTTGTGTATAGGCCAGCAGTTATAATTGCAGGAACAATTAGTTCTCCCAGCTCAGCTAATGTCAGTTATTCAAGATGTAAACTTATAAAGATCCACTGGGGTCCTTCAGAAAGGGCTTGTCATCAAGTTATACAAAGTAAGGAAAATATACAGCTAATGCTTTTGGACTGGAGACAAACCACAGGCAATGACCAAAGCGTCACTTGATGCTTTACTGAGTTAGAGTAGAATGAGCTTGCTTGTCTCACGTGCCACTGTGGTTTGGCTTCAACCCAAGTTTCTCTTTTGCAAGTTAGACTTTGTAAGAGACATTTAACCTGTGACGTGGCACTGCCAAAGCTCATTTAGACTGAGGTCTTGACCTAGCGACGGCAACCATTGCTGTGCTCCGAGTGATCCTGTGACCATAGGAAAATCACTGCTTGTAATTGGCTTTACCCACTGCCCTGCTGGCACCTGAGGGTTGCCGTGCTGCACAAACCTCCTGAGGTCCTTGTGGGGCCCCGTTTTACACCCACTGTGGGTGCAGGCAAGCTCCTTTTCTTCAGTATGGGTTTTGTCAGGTAGAGCTGAAAAGCCTGCAAGGGCTGTGGTATTGATGCAAACAATTAGACTTTATCGACTCTCAGAAAATGACCTTCAAATCTTGCCAACATAAATTGGTTTATAACTTCTCGGATAACTCCTGCTTTTAGTTAGTCTGTAAGCATTATATGAACAGCACTTTTTAAGGGTACCAAGATCAGAGTTTGGTTCTGATCAGATGCAGGAGCTGGAAAAGCAAGCAGAGAGCGGGAGGAATGGAGGGAAGAGCTGGCTGATAGCTTTGAGCTGCTTGGAGAACTCTTGGCTTTGGCACGTGACAGCATCTTAGTGAGTGAGTATGTGTAAAACCTAAATGCAGAGTTTGACGACTAAGCAATTTTCATGCAGCCAGAGCGTTGTATGAGAAACCAGGTCCATTGTTTTAGTTTTTACTTAGTAAATACCATATCACATCATTCATCTCTCTGAGTCTTTTTCCTTAGTCTCTTTGAGGGACTAAAACACTCACAGTCTGAGCATCCTTATCTCTAGAGTGGCAAAAAGAAAACAAACAAACAAACCCCACTTATTCATACTGTCAGCTTTTGCAATGACAGATGTAGTCACTGAATGCAATACACAATACCATTCTTTCTGTCCTTCCCTGTTCAAACAGCTGTGTTTCATGGAAAGAACACAAGATTCTTCTACAGTTGTGTATGGGAGAAAAGTCTACAGAGTAGCTGACTACTAAATGCCCACTGAATAATATAGTCTGATCCTTAATGTGTCAGGTTATTCGCATTAATAGAATCAGATCTATTCAGATTAATAGAATTAACAGATCTAATAAGGACAGTTGTGTATATGAGGTCTGACACGAAACCCCTGAGACTGATCCTATAGCTTGGGAACCAAGAGTAGGAGAGGAGAGACAAAGAGATGTTATAGAACATGTTCTGACCTGACAGTGAGACAGGGCTCAGCTCCATCACTTCACTCAGTGCAAGGGGATGCATGCTCAAATAGGGACGCTGTCTTACCCTCAATTGAAAAATGTCAGTGTGCAAGAGTGAACATCGAGTTTCTTGTGAAACTGAAGGAATCCATGATGGGAACTTTTCAGTTATTGACTGAGGCTGACAGTGAAGAGATCCCAAAGATCCCCTCAGTGCTCAAAGGAACCCAGAAGATGTGGAAGCAAAACTAACAGGGATCCTCAACAGCCTTTCAGTGATCTGTGGAATGGCTCTGGACATTGGCAGCATCGATGCAGCTGTGTGTCAGCTCAGAAGAGAATGATTTCAAAGGTGATTGCAGTTGATTTTCTTAGTTTAGAATCATAGAATAGTTTGGGTTGGAAGGGACATTAAAACCCATCCAGTTCCAACCCCCTGCCATGGGCAGGGACACCTCCCACCGGATCAGGGGCTCCAAGCCACATCCAACCTGGCCTGGAACACCTCCAGGGATGGGGCAGCCACACCTTCCCTGGGCAACCTGTTCCAACCCAAACTATTCTATGATTCTATAATTTATACCCCTTTCCTGTGAAAGGCTTTTTATTCTTACTATGAATAAAAGCCTGTGGCCATTATTTAACCCATCCTTCTAACCCTAGAAAATGACATGCCTGGCAGAGGTCTCCCTTTGCCCAGCAGAGGGAGCAGCAGGCTACAATGAAAAAAAAATGACGTGCAAAACCTTCGAAGTTGTAAGAATCTCTTCATTGTGCCAAGAAGAGTGTGATGGTGGAGAATGTAGGCTGTCTTGGTAGGCACACCTACTCTCCAGCCACTTAAAGGTCTTCGAAAGTTAGACTTGGTAACTCCTGGTAAGGTGCTAACTCACAGTCTGGCAGGAGTTTAAAGGATGCCTTGGTCTTTACGGGCTTAAATATAAAAACTGAAACTGCAGACTGAAAAAGAATCGCTCAGAAATTATGAACTTATAAACTGGGTGACCTTGGTTTCTTTAAATGCCAGGAAAATGCACTTCACAACCTGATGTGTTATAGTGCTCTCTTGCTGAAAAAAAAATTAAAGGAGGATACTTAAAAATGTGAGAAATATTTAAATCAGCCAAGTCTATGCAAAAAAGAAAAAAAATGGAAATGAGATGGAAACTATGAGGTAATTCTTGCACCACTTTCATGGGGATGAGGATGGGCAGGGGGAAAAGTGCCATGTGGTTTTCACTGTAGGCTTAGCCTGTACAGACAGATGCCCGGAATCTGGACTTGGATTTGGTTTTAAACATTGTTATGCGAATGGCATGAACACCTGAACTTACCTGTTGTTTAAAAGAGTACTTCTATTTCATGATTTATGATCGAAGAAGCCTAGATCTCTTTCAGTGCAGCTTTGTTGGAATACTCCCATGGGGCAGCTCTGTTTGCTGGAAGGCCTTTCTGTCATGAAGTGTTAATACGATGCTGTACCCCAACCAGCTCCTCCTGAGAAATTAAAAACATTACAGAAGAGTTCATTCCAAGGCATGAAGTGCAGTAATTAAGCTCAGGGGGGCTGCAAATCTGCCAGCTGCATTCCAGAGGATAACTCTTGGTATGAGAAGAATGGGATGCTTTTTGATGTTATCTACGCGTTGAGTATCTATCATTGACTCCAAAACAAGCTTCGGTCTGTGCAGCCGAAGTGGAAACGCATAACAGCTACCCTTTGTAATGGAGGATTATGATACTTGGAGTCATTTCCTCTTCTTTCAGGAGCTGTTCTGGTTGTCAGCCAGGAGACATTGCTTCTTGCTGCAAGATAAGAGATGGGAGAGCTGCAGCAGATATCTAATCCAGGGACTCTTCTTCAATGTATATAACTTGCTTCTAATATTAAGATAATCATAGAATAGTTTGGGTTGGAAGGGATCTTAATGATCATCCAGTTCTTGTTCTGATGGGGAACAGTTCATGCTGAAAGTTGCTCTTTGCATAAAGTGATGGAGGCTTTGTAGATTTTTTTTTCAGGGTTTCAAAGGCAAAATGGCTCAAAAGCATTAATGATAGGACAGAAAAATACTAACAAATGTTAGATTTTCTCTGGTCAAAGTAATTAAATGTATCCTTTCTATGCCAGTTTTGAAAATATATCATAGAATAGTTTGATTTGGAAGGGACCTCAGAGCCCATCCAGTTCCAACCCCTGCCATGGGCAGGGACACCTCCCACTGGGTCAGGCTGGTCTAAAGAAATCTTTTTTTTCCCCAAAAAAATGCAAAAAGTGCACTTGCTATTCGAATTGTCGAATCACTCTAATCTCTCTGTGCAGCTCAACTTAATTTCCTGAAAACCTTTCCTGTAGAAGACTTGAACAAAGGTTCTGCACAAAACATATGGCTATAGGGATGGAGTCTGTGCATGTTTGTGTGAACGCTGCTGACAGTCCAAGGCTGTGCTCAATCTAAAGTGGGAAAAAATAACTTCATATTACATTCTCTAATTTAAAAATAAGAATAACAATCTGCACTTTTTGTAGCCTCTTTTCAAGACCTTGGACTTACCAGCAGAGGGAGAAAGAGTCCTGGAGGAGGGCCCTAAACTTGCTACAGCTATTTTCATATTGCAGCATCCTTCCCTGTTTGTAAACTCTATTGAAAATCCTGCCTGGACCAACGGAATATCTTGAAATTCTTGAGAATATCATAAGTTTCAAAGGTAATTTTTTTTTAGAACATCTTTATAGTCGTGCTGCAGGAGTTTTGCAAAATTTCCCAACTCTGACAGGCATTTACTCAAGTGGTAAAAGCAGTCAATGTGCTGTAACAGGACCTTATCCATTACATTACACGCAGTTTTCTATGCATGTAATTCAATGGAAGGTCATGACTGCAAGTTAATAATGCACAAGCATGAATATTTCTTGGAGGAATCAAATGGTGAGTTGGTGATTCTCCTCATTGATACAGGAGATCTGTACTGTATTATGTTTTATCGTAGAATCATAGAATAGTTTTGGTTGGAAGGAACCTTAAAGCCCATCCAGTTCCAACCATGAGCAAGCAGGGACACCTCCCACTGGCTCAGGCTGCCCAAGGCCCATCCAACCTGGCCTGGAACACCTCCAGGGATTGGGCGGCCACAGCTTCCCTGGGCAACCTGGGCCAGGGCCTCACCACCCTCACAGAGAAGAAATTCTTCCTTATGTCCAGTCTAAATTTGACCCTCTCCAGTTTATCCCCATTGCCCCTCATCCTATCCCCACAAGCCTTTGTGAACAGCCCCTCCCCAGCTTTCTTGTAGCCCCTTCAGGTACTGGAAGGTCACTCTAAGGTCCCCTCGGAGCCTTCTCTTCTCCAAGCTGAACAACTCCAACTCTCTCAGCCTGTCCTCATACGGGAGGTGCTCCAGCCCTCGGATCATCCTTGTATCCTACTCTGGACCTGTTCCAACAGCTCCATCTCCTTCTGATGTTGAGGATTCCAGAACTGGACACTGGTTTATGTTTTATTCTGACTGCCACCTCTGTGGTGGCAATGTCTCCTGTCTCCTAGAGCTGCAGTGAAACGATCTAGTACTGCTACATGGAAACTTGACTTGAAAAAGTCTTGGAAAATTTATTTCAAAGAGAACCTTCAGGCAACAATTCTTGATAAAATCCTCTCTCAAAATTTTAGATTAAAACTCAGAAGTGAAGAGATCTGTAAGTCAAATAGCAGGGACAGGCACAGTCACACAGAACGGTTGTTGTGTAGGTGGCATTTACCCCCCATCGGCTGCGTTGTTGGTAGAGATCCATCTCTATCTGAACTGGTCACCTCTAACTGGCTTTGTTAAGAATAAGCTAAGGTCTAGCTGCCATTTACTATGTTGGTCTGTCCTCCATGGACTGGAAAAGAGGCTTGAGATGCTTGAGCTGGATGTGGATGCCTATGGTAAGATATTTACATGTTAGATGTGATGAAGCCTGCGGTGCCTCACGTGCTGCATTTAATCTACCAGCTCAAGTAATAAGGTTTGCATGATGACATGATTGTGGGTAAAAATAGTTTGGAATTGCAGATTATTAGCGTGTATTTCAGGTGTGCATAAATTGAAAAATTCACAATTTATTGATCTTCATGGAGCTGATTTTGAAAAATGACCTTTCTGTCGTGGTTCTTCTTTTGCTTTCAGTGTGTGACACTACTCCCATTGTTTTGCCATTAGCTTTCTCAATATACATCTAATACCTTCAAACAGCAGTACGATATAGATTAAAACATATATTCCTTGGTAGCTCTTCAGACATAGTGTAGGTTTTTCTAACATCTGGATTGCACTTAAAAAACAGAAGTGACAGTGAATATGGGTTCTCTTTAGTCAAGAGAATGCTGTAAAACATCTTGCAAATAAGAAGGAAAAATGTATTAACTGGTAGAAACTAAGCTATAAACCTCTGTGAGAGACTAACAAAACTTAATTAGCCTCACAATGGGCATTTTTTTTCTGAAATACAGAATATTTTCACTTCAAAGGCTATCTCTACAGCAAAACCCAGGAGTTTTGTATTTCCGTAGAATCACAGAATCATTTAGGTTAAAAAGGCTTTTAAGATCATTGAGTCCAATAGAAACACATTTGTACTTTGTGCCCAGAAGCGCTTAGGCTCTAGTGAGGAGAGTAATCATCGATAACGAGCTCCAGACTGCCTTGCCCACTAGGTACAGACCCCATCATCCTGATTATTCTGTTCCATCATTTTCTCTCCTCTTATTTTTCCAAGTGAGGAAGGAAGTCGCGCAGCAGGTCCTGACTCGGTCCTGGTCTTTATACATGATTGTATGAATAAAAGCAGCAAGGCTGCTTCTGAGCCAGAAAGAAAACTTTTGGCCCCTGACCTTTACTACTATGTCATGATCACAGGATCATCTATTTTATAAAACAAATGTTTTATAACCCAAAGCAAAGTGATTTCATCTTGCAGATGAGAGATGATTCAGTGCTAGAGCAGGGTGAAACCGTCTCTTGGCTCAGGCACTTGGTTTTTTAAACAAACTACTCCAGTTGCTACAGCTACTTACTGCTTGTGTCTGGCCCTTGTTCACTATTCTGTGATATTCGGAAATGTGTTGAGCTGTGAATCAAACTGACATTTATATTTAAGCAAACTTCTGTGGAACTGAGAAAGGAGATTGAAAAGACTATCTCTGTGAGATTGAAGATTCTTTACAATGTGGAAAATACAGCAACTTAAAAATGTGTATTTTTTACAATCTTTACATTAAAAGCTGCTACCACCTAGAAATATTTGTAGGACACATAAAATTACTAGCACCTTTCTGCTCTGGTTTTGCTGTAAAACATTACATTTAAAAAGGAATTGATCACCATAAGATACTGGATGGTCAGAATTCAGCCAGATGGTACAGTTCAAAATACAATTCTGGGTCCAGTTTATGTCTTAACACTGATACCTGAAGGGTGGGAGCAGGGAATAGAGACCATATCTTGATTTCAGATTCAAACAAGTCTTTTGGAAAAGTGGGAATCAGAAACTTGTTCTTCAGAATCTGGATTATCTACTAAAAGCATCAGTTCCTACAGAGAGAGACTATTGTGCCACAATCGTAGAATCATAGAATAGTTTGGGTTGGAAGGGACCTTAAAACCCATCCAGTTCCATCACGCTGCCATGGGCAGGGACACCTCCCACTGGCTCAGGCTGCCCAAGGCCCATCCAACCTGGCCTGGAACACCTCCAGGGATGGGGCAGCCACAGCTTCCCTGGGCAACCTGGGCCAGGGCCTCACCACTCTCATGGAGAAGAAATTCTTCCTTATGTCCAGTCTAAATTTGACCTTCTCCAGTTTATCCCAATTGCCCCTCATCCTATCCCCACAAGCCTTTGGGAACAGCCCCTCCCCAGCTTTCTTGTAGCCCCTTCAGGTACTGGAAGGTCACTCTAAGGTCCCCTCGGAGCCTTCTCTTCTCCAGGCTGAACAACCCCAACTCTCTCAGCCTGTCCTCATACGGGAGGTGCTCCAGCCCTCGGATCATCTTTGTAGCCTCCTCTGGACCTGTTCCAATAGGTCCATGTCCTTCTTATGTTGAGGATTCCAGAACTGGACACAATGGTCCAGATGAGGTCTCCCAAGAGAGGGATAGAGGGGCAGAATCCCTTTCCTCCCTGCTGGCCACGCTGCTTTGGATGCAGCCCAGGACACGGTTGGTTTCTGGGCTGTGAGCGCATGTTGCCGGCTCATGTGGCGCTTCTCATTGACCAGCACCCCAAGTCCTTCTCTGCAGGGCTGCTCTCAATCACACAGTCCCAGGGTTTGCTCCTTAATGAAAGCAGGTAGGTTTTAGTAATTTGGATTTGGGAGAAAACTTACAATACGTGACCCCTCTGAAGCCAAAAATTGAACAAAAGTTACACACATGCCATTTTTAGATGAAGTCATAGGGTTTGTATTGTGGCCAAAGGTAACGTATCTCACAGGAAAACGTGAATCTATTAAGTCTAAGACATTAAAAGGTCTCAGGATCAGTGGGTACAAAGGCTATCTTGTTCCGTCCGCAGAGCTGTTAGCTGTATCCCACAAAATGCCTCGGTCACAAAGAGGAAAGACAAGACGAGCACTAAAAGCGTGCTGTCTAAGTGTGAGACCAGCTGCACAGCTACGGAAATAGTAGTCACGGGCTGGAAGTGGGTCACTGATCACTTCAGAGTTTCAACTCTGATCATCTAATGGAATTGGTGTGACAAAATCTCCCCTCAAAAGTAGTTCTGGTCTTTTCATGGTCTTTGTAGGAGAATGGGAAGATTTTGCCACATGTAACTTAAGATTAATCTCTTCGTCCCCCCTGTGCTCTGTTTATCTTCCCTCGCAGATCTTTAGCAGCAGCTCCAGTGAGTTGCCTTACCTGGTTTCAGGCTCCTCAGCACACCTGCTAATTCCTGTCGCAGCATTCCTCTCTTAGCATGGCATTTTAACCCTCTCCTTCCCCAAAGCAGCACAGGTTCTGCCTGCACACTACTTGAAAGCAGAGCATTTGAGACCCCAAACCTGATTTGCAGTTTCAGAAGTGAACAGCTTTTATAAATACAAAGTTGTATCTCTCATACCCGGGACTGGATGGTGTTTACACATTAAATAGAATAAAGGGACTAAAGATTGGCTAAGAAAACACTCTGTCTGCGAACTGTAGCGATCTCACTGTACAGCACATATACTTCTCACGGGGAGAGCCAAAGCAGATGCCCAAAACAAACAGCAATGATTCCCTTTTTTTTTTTCCACAACAATTAATCAAGTTCAAAGCAAAAAGGAGGGACGGGATTTTGGAGGGGAGTGGGAATAAAAGCTTCACATGTGCATGGAGTTCCAGAGGAAAAAAAAAAAATCCTTGTCAAATATCTGTGACAACACAGTTTAGAGTCTCTGGTCTACGTGCGGAACTTGCTGAGCAGAGAAGAGGTGTCGTGAGAAAGAGCCCTGGTAGCTGCAGCCCGCTGAGAGTCCATGGGATCCAGGAGCACAATCTGTTTTGGTACCAGCAGTGTGCTCTGTAATTAGAGAGTAGCATCAGCTTTAAAAACAATCATTTTGATATTCTCCTTCAGATGAAGGCTTCAGTTCTTGAAGTGGATGCTCATTTACTATGAACAAGAAGGAAACCTCTTCCTTCATTTGCAGCCATTGGATAGTAACAATTTTTAGCTGCAAATTACAAAAGGGAGCAGATTCAGACATAAGCCTCAAAGGGTGAAAAGTACTTTATTTCCTCCCCAATCTTCTAAGCTGGTTGGATATGGCCTTAGGCAGCTTTATGTAGTGGGATCCACGGCAGGGGGGTTGGAACTAGATAATCTTTAAAGTCTCTTCCACCCCAAACTATTTTATGATTCTATTTTCCCCACAGCACACACACGTTTTATGCTTTTTGTATTTGAGACAAGCTGGGAAGAGAGGAGTTAAATGACTTAAGTCTTTACTCCGCCTCATCTCACAATTTACAACTCCCCAGGGTAAGCGTGTAGTCCAGATGGCAACACCTTGCTCGCACTCAGAGGGGCAGCCCATGAGTTCGGTGGGAAGGAAGTAGACGATCAAGTTCACATCTCTTGAATTCTTCAGTGCTACCAAACTGTATAAACAAAACATCAAATCCCATCCCCGAAACAGGCATGCAAAGAATATCGAGGTTAAGCTAGAAACACTCAAAATGAGAAGGTGTCAAAGACAAGGTCTTTGAGAAGGTGTCAGATCTGTACATGCAGCAGAGACTTTGGGGAATGGTAGAGGTGGTGGGGAACCTCTCCCCAGTGCATCCCCTTCCCTCTCCCCAGTTTCCCTATCCCAATAATCGCCAGGTGTTTCTGCTACAACGCGCTTTGACGTGGCACGGGCCTGACCTCGGACTGCTTGTGCTTGGTTATCAATCTGGCAGGCTGTCAAAACTTCACTGTAGAGCATGTCAGAAGGAACATAGTGTGTTTTTCTTTTTTTCCAGTAGATGACTCTTTGGCAAACTATGAGAATAATGTCATTGGAGAAGAAAAAAAATCGTTCCTCTTGCTACAGGGCTTTCTTCCTGCAAATTTCAAAAGCCTGCTGTGAATAATAGTGTTTGAGCTTCCAAGCTTTATAGCGGAAAGTGTTAGGCAACTAAAATAAATATCAGTTTCCACTGTTATGAAATTAAAATTATTTTTTATGTTCTACCTTAAACCCTTAGGCTAAAATGATGGGATTTTTGAGTTGCCGCACTGTATGTCCAAGAGGGTGATGTTTTCATAGGTCTGTTCTACCTCGTTTACGTCGAAATGAGAAGTAATTTAAGGTAGAAAGAACATGGTGGCTTTCTCTGGGAGGAAAAATGTAACAGGAATCCAAAAAGGCCTGAACATCCAAGTGCTGCCAGTCTCTAGGGTGTTCAAAATACATATTTCTATGTATTCCTATTTTATGGCTTGGACACATCCCTCCTCACAAGATTTGCGAATGTTTTTGACAAACCTGGTCTGAGTTTTCTGCTAGCGGAGTTACAGATGAGGCAAGTTTTCCATGGTTTGGGGTTTTATGGCGAATGGTTTGCACGGCTCTGGTTATGCGCTTCCTTCTCATGACATCAGTGCTGAAGGGGAGAAAGAATGTAAACATCTGCTTTTTATAATTCAATTCCAGCCTTACAACTTGATTAGGATAAGTGATATTTCTACACCAATTATCTCCCAGCCACAAAAAGTTGGGTTTGAGCGTTCAGCTTTAGCAGCAATTTGAAGATTAATGAGGGAATTCAATTAGGTCAATGTTGCTTCGTAGTCTACCTTTCCGAGCCACACCATGTGCTGTGTGCTTCATCCACCTCACCCATCCCACAGAGAGCACAGGAAGGGATTTCCCTCTGGCTTGGGGTTTCAGCCGATGCTGGTGGCTCCTTGCAGCAGCGATGCAGGCACCCACAGCCAATGGATGCAGGAGCGAGACACCAGAGCAGAGGGAAGCTGGGGTAGGTGGGCTCAGCTCCTGGCTCTGTCCCAGCCCTTCCCAGTGCCCTTGGGCAAGGATGTGCGTGGTGGGACACAGCTTCAACTTTAAACAGCTAAGGAGCTCTGAAATCATAGAATCATGGAATGGTTTAGGCCAGAAGGGACGTCAAAGCCCATCCAGTTCCAACCCCCTGCCATGGGCAGGGACACCTCCCATTGGATCAGGGGCTCCAAGCCCCATCCAACCTGGCCTGGAACAATCCCAGGGATGGGGCAGCCACCACTGCTCTGGGCAACCTGGGCCAGGGCCTCCCCACCCTCACAGCAAAACATTTCTTTCTAAGATCTCATCTCACTCTCCCCTCTTTCAGCTTAAAACTGTTCCCCCTCATCCTATCCCTGCACTCCCTGATCAAGAGCCCCTCCTCAGCTTTCCTGGAGCCCCTTTTCAGTACTGGAAGGTTGCTCTAAGGTCTACCTGGAGCCTTCTCTTCTCCAGGCTGAACAACCCCAAATGTTTCAGCCAGTCATCGGATAGGAGGTTCTCCAGTACTTGGATCATCACTGTGGCCTCCTCTGGACCCCTCTTTCAATCAATGGAGCAGAGTTAGACCACTGTGGTGGGCAGTGCCTTACTTGTGTTGGTTCTCTAGTCTTTCCCTTGGCAAGAGGCCACCTGCACCTGGCACCACAGCCCAAATCACATTGTGGGGTCTTTTCTGCCCACTTTAAGAACACTTGCACGGGTGCAGAGGGAAACTGAGGCTGGAAGTGGTCTTGGGAGATCCAGCCTCTGGGCTTCAGGGAGCGTTTGTGTTGGGGTAGCTGATGGGCAAGGCGAACCAGGGTGAAGGTGTGCGCAGGGGCTGTTTCATCCTTGCACCATAATAACAGTTAACAACAAATGCATCCTCTGTCCTGCTTGGGATGACTTTGGGTCAGCCCATAATAACAATCATTGAATCACCAGGTTGGAAAAGACCTTTGAGATGATCAAGTCCAACCGTCCCTGTCCACTAGCAAACCAGATCCTTGAGCACCTCATCTACTTGTCTTTTAAACCCCACCAGGGATGGTGACTCCACCACCTCCCTGGGCAGCCTGTCAGTGCCCGAGAACCCCTTCAGTGAAGAAATTTTTCATGATGTCCAATCTGAACCTGCCCTGGTGCAGCTTAAGGCCACTTCCTCTCATTCTATCACTTGGGTGAAGAGCCCAGCGCCCACCTCGCTACAATCTCCGTTCCGGGAGTTGTAGACAGTGATGAGGTCCCCTCAGCCTTCTTTTCTCCAGGCTGAACAGCCCCAGGTCCCTCAGCCGCCTCCCATAACTCTGTTCTCCAGCCCTTTGCCAGCTCCATTCCCCTTCTCTGCATGTGCTCCAGGACAGTAGTCGTAGAGGGACCCAGAACTGAATATAAGATTTGAGGTGCAACAACAAATTAAAAACAACTGCACCCCCACTCCTGCACGGGATGAGCTGGGGGTCAGCTCATAATTACAATTAACAACACCTGCATCCCTGTCCTGCTCAGGACGAGCTTGGGGCAGCTCCTAATCACAATTAACAACAACTGCATCCCCTTTCCTGCTTAAGATGGGCTCAGGTGAGCCCATAATCACAATTAACAACAACTGCACCCTCTTTCCTGCTCAGAGTTAGCTTAGGTCAGCTCCAATAATCACAATTAACAACTGCATCTCCTCTTCTGCTCAGGACGAACTCGGGTCGAGTTTGGGTCAGCCCATATTCACAACCAGCCACAGCTGCATCCCCTTCCCTGCTCGGGATGAGCTCAGGGGTATCTTGGGGCAGCCCATAATCACAATTAACAACAACTGCACCCCCTGTCCTGCTCAGGACGAGCTGGGGTCAGCTCAGAATTGCAATTAACAACGACTGTACCCCATGTCCTACTCAGAGCGAGCTCGGGTCCACTCATAACAATAATTAACAGCAACTGCATCCTCTCTCCTGCTCGCTGTGAACGCTGGACCAGCTCCGGTCAGCCCATATTCACAACTAACAGCAACTGCATCCTCTTTCCTTTTCGGGATGAGCTCAGGGGTAGCTTAGGTCAGCTTATAATCATATTAACAACAACTGCATCCCCAGTTCTGCACGGGACGGGCTCGGGTCAGCTCATAACAACAATTAACAACAACCGCATCCCCTCTCCTGCTCAAGATGAGCTCAGGAGGGGCTCAGGTCAACTCGTAATCACAATTAACAATAACTGCACCCCCAGTCTTGCTCAGGATGAGCTCAGGAGGGGCTCAGGTTAACTCGTAATCACAATTAACAACAACTGCACCCCCAGTCTTGCTCAGGATGAGCTCAGGAGGGGCTCAGGTCAACTCGTAATCACAATTAACAACAACTGCACCCCTAGTCTTGCTCAGGACGAGCTCGGGTCTGCTCATAACAACAATTAACAACAACTGCATCCCCTGTGCTGCTCAAGATGAGCTCAGGTCGAGTTTAGGTCAGCCCATAAGCACAATTAACAACAGCTGCTTCCCCAGTTTTGCACGGCACGAGCTCGGGTCAGCTCTTCACGACAATTAACAACAACTGCATCCCCTCTGCTGCTCAAGATGAGCTCAGGTCGAGCTCGGGGCAGCCTATAATCACAAATAACAACGACTCCCTCCCTAGTTCTGCACGGGACGAGCTCGGGGCAGCCCTCGGGGGTCTCGGGCAGCCCCGGGGGGGTCTCGGCCATCCCTCGGGGGTCTCGGCCATCCCCCGGGGCGGCGCCGCCCCAGCCCCGCGCGGCGCGGAAAGGCGGAGCGGGGCCGGACAAAAGCGGCGGCGCCTCCCCGCGGAGCCGGAGCGGCGGTCGGCAGCGATGGGGGGCGGCGGGGCGCTGGGAGCCGTGCTGCTGCTCGCCCTCTGCCCCCGCGCCCAGCCCGCAGAGGCCCCGCCGCAGGGCGCCTCCACGCTCGCCTTCGTCTTCGATGTCACCGGCTCCATGTACGACGACCTGGTGCAGGTCATCGAAGGGGCGTCCAAGATCCTGGAGACGTCGCTGAAGAGACCCAAGAGGCCGCTCTACAACTTCGCCTTAGTGCCGTTCCACGATCCAGGTGAGGCGGGGAGGGATGCGGGGAGGGACCGCTCCTGCTCGGGGCTGATCTCCCGGCAGTCGGGTCCTGCCCGGGGCTGCCTCTGGGGAAGGGCTGAGCTCCGGGAGCCCAGCGGGACGGATCCTGCTCGGGGCAGAGCCGCGGGGATGCGGTGGGACAGATCCTGGCCGGGGCTGGCTTGTGGGAAGGGCTGAGCTCCCGGGATCCAGGCAGGGCTGGTCCTGCTTAGGGATGGCTTTTGGGAAAGGTCTCCCCTCAGCCTCCCTTTCTCCAGGCTGAACAGCCGCAGGTTCCTCCGTCGCCTCTTATAACCCTCTCTATCCTTCCTCGGATCCAGCGGGACAGATCCTGCTCGGGGCTGAGCTCCTGGGAGCCGCTGGGACTGATCCTCCTTGGGGCTGGCTTTTGGAAAGTGCTGAGCTCCCGGGATCCAGCGGGGCAGATCCTGCTCGGGGCTGAGTTCCCGTGGTCCCGTTCAGGGCTGACTTTCGGGAAAGGCTGAGTTCCCGGGAACGGGGGGGACAGATCCTGCTCACGGCTGGCTTGTGGGAAGGGCCGAGCTCCTGGGATCCAGCGGGACGGATGCTTCTTCGGGGCTGAGCTCCCGGGATTCATCGGGTTAGAACCTGCTCAGGGCTGGCTTTGGGAAAGGATTGAGCTCCCGGGATCCAGCGGGATGGAACCTGCTCAGGGCTGGCTTTGGGGAAGAATTGAGCTCCCGGGATCCAGTGGGATAGAACCTGCTCAGGGCTGGCTTTTGGAAAGGGCTGAGCTCCCGCGATGCGGTGGGACCGCTCCTGCTCGGGGCTGAGCTCCCGGGATGCGGTGGGACCGCTCCTGCTCGGGGCTGAGCTCCCGGGATGCGGTGGGACCGCTCCTGCTCGGGGCTGAGCTCCCGGGATGCGGTGGGACCGCTCCTGCTCGGGGCTGAGCTCCCGGGATGCGGTGGGACCGCTCCTGCTCGGGGCTGAGCTCCCGCGATCCAGAGGGACCGCTCCTGCTCGGGGCTGGTGTTGGGAAGGGCTGAGCCGCAGGATGCGGGCGGTGTGCGGGGCCGCTCCGTTTGGGTTGTCCTGGTGCTCGCTGGGGGCTGAGCTGCTGTGGGCGGAACGCGCGGGATGCTGTTGTCCTTCTTCCTTAGCCGTGTCCCGTGTTTGCGTCCAGAAACTTGTAACGAACTGACCCAGGAGCTCCAAGCCGTGTGGGTTTTAGTTTGGGTCTTTGTCTTTTCTTCGTTTTACCTTTTTTCCCCTTTCTGTCGGACATCGTGCGTTCCTCTCTTTCTGCATCTGTTTTCTATTCCATCCCTGTCCCTTTGCTCTCTGGCTTTCTTCCTCTCGCCCTGTCAAATATCTCCTGGTGGCTTGAAGAGGAAATGGGAGCGGGATGCCCCAGGCTGGGGATGCGCTGTGCTATGCAGCAGAAACTCCTTTTGAAGAAAAAAAGATGACCAAAGAGTGGGGGAAAAGCCCTTGATAATTACCTTTCTGCTTCTAGTTTCCATGAGATGTCTCAGAATGGAGTATTCCAGAAATCAGTTCTCAGAGTTCTGTTTGTGCAGGGATGTCCTCAAATGAGAGGACATCTCTTTTCCTCCAGTCATCGATACCTTTGTTCACAAACAGTAACAAATGGGTTTGCTATTGTGATACCTACCTTAAACCAAAGGCTTGGAAAAGTAGATAACCTTATCTTTGCTGTTTTGTTGTCTATAAACTTGTGTAGGTGGTTCATTTTTTCTCCTTAGAAGGAGTCCCTTGTCTTGGTACTGGAATGTTCTTTCACAAAAGGATACCCTATTGTTTTCATCTCTGGTGTCATTTTATTTCCTCTCTTTTAACTTCCTTGTTATCATGTGGATCAAACATATGAGGGACTCCAGAAGCATCATACCACAGGAGGAGAAGATTTTAGTCAAGTGTAGAGCCTAGAACTCTTACATCCTTTTGGAAAATCAAGCTGAAGGCTCTCCTTGGAGCTCTTTCTCCGTGATGGGACAGAGAGCAGGATGGGTTGTGTGTGTTTTGCTTTTATTTTATCTCCATAATCTCACTTCATGCACCTTCCCTTTTTGCTCAGCGAAGTGGTTCACTATAAGAATTGATGGCTCTCTTTTTCCGGAGGGCTTGGGCATCTGTACCAGCCATGAGAGCAGGAAGATGATCTTGCGTGGTGCACTTTTAGTTTATAGGTTTGTGCGGGTGGTCCTTTGTTATTTTGCATCCTCAATAGACAGAAGTTCTGGTTCGTATCCCATAGGTAGTTCCAATGCTTAATTTTCATCACAGGCCACTTTAAAATCCTTTGTTTCAATAACTGCTTTTTCTTTTCTCATCTCACATGTCTTCTTTTCCTGTTACGGTTTTTCTTTTGCATGTTTTCCCCTTTTCATTCCTTTTCTCTCATCCCCCCGACCCTCTTGCTTCCCCTGGCTCTTTGCTTTTGTACAGACTGATTGTTTTAATCATCCTTTGCTGTACCATTGCCTTATTGCTCTGTACAGACCTCACTAGCAACAAATCCACTGCTGCCTTCCTCTACTGGGGTCACACTTGACCCCTCATGAGCTTCTGGCTTCCTTACCTCCTCCCCCATTCCCTCTCTTCCCACAGGAGATCCCTTTCCTTGGCAAATGTTGGATCACATTCAGTGGAGTAACTGAAACTTAAGCCTATACAGCATCGCACTGCTGGCAAACATACATTGCTGTATCTCGTTACATGTCTCTATAAGGAAGTCCAACTTCCCTGCACAGCCGGAGGAGCCTCGATTTTTAGCGTGATGGATAACTTGTTAAGTCATAAAGCTGTTTGAAAGTGGAGAATGTATGATCTTAAACTTGGTTTTGCCTTAATTTCTTAAAAACGTTTCTTAGAGTTAGAAGGACGCACCCCAGTCCAGTGTCTTGAATTTGATGGAGGTGACAGTCCAGACTGCTGTTCATCTGGCGTCTTGTCTGGTGATGACCAAACCTAGGCGCTTGGAAAGAAAATGCCAGAAATACTGTTGTGACAAGCTCTTCAACATCTTGTTTGAACCGATAGAGCAGTAACTTTTCTCAAAAATCCAGTAAGAAAGACTGCTTTGCCTGTATTTCATAGCGTCTGATTCATTTAGGGAGCATTGTTCCTTCTGAAGGCAGATAATTAAATTGATGAGCGTGAGATGATCCCCTCCTCGCACCCCTCACCCCCCCCAAAGTTATCTGGTGATTTGCTGAATTGATATTTTTCCTTCAAAAAAGAGTTCTATACGTAGCTGCCCCACAGACACAAGTTCTTGATGTTTCTGTGAGGTACTGTTGTCCATGAGGAATGGTCCAAATTGTAGTCGAACCTCAGCACGAAGGAGCTTCTCTTTGTGTAAAGTCACCCTGATCCAGGTACACTGTTCATTGATAGGTGATTCCAACTTAAAGTTGGTGTGAATTTGGCAGCTGTTTTCTGCGGTTTTCCTAGTTTGTTGCATGGTGTGCGCTGAGCGATGCCCCAACCATTTCCTTTGCGGTGCTTCTTGGTCAGTGCTGATGAGTGAAACAACCTAAGTGCTTTCAGAACACCATAAGGAAAGTGTGGTTGACACGGAGAATGTGTTCACCAAACCCATACAAGAATCTGCCTTGGAAGAGTCCTTGACATCACACATAGTACATCTGAATTACAAGTAATTGAGGGACTGTTCACAAAGGCTTGTAATGATAGGACAAGGGACAATGGGTATAAACTGGAGAGGGGCAGATTTAGACTGGACATAAGGAGGAATTTCTTCACTCTGAGAGTGGTGAGGCCCTGGCCCAGGTTGCCCAGGGAAGCTGTGGCTGCCCCATCCCTGGAGGTGTTCTAGGCCAGGTTGGATGGGTCTTGGGCAGCCTGAGCCAGTGGGAGGTGTCCCTGCCCATGGCAGGGGACTGGATTATCTTTAAGGTGCCTTCCAACTCAAACTAATCTGTGATTCTAATTGGAGTTACTTAAAATCCCACCACCTTATTGTCTGGGTGTTGTGTATCAGTGCTGCAGTGAAATAGGCCAATATGTTGTGTTCTTTGATGGCAGATTTAAACATCATGTTATGATCACTCCAGTGATATTCTGCTCAGACCACAGCGTTTTGGTGAAACAGTAATGATTCACGAGTGTTTCTCACAGTGTTGAATGTGAGGCTTCTGGCATAGAATTGCAGCCTACAGAAAATATGTTCTGGGTTTCTGATACTGCTGTGCCAGCCAGCGACGTGCTGAGGTCTCCACTTTGAAAAAGCCTTTTGTTTTGGATCCCGCTTTGTGCATAAGCACGTGCAGCAGTTTAACAGATTACAGGACTTTTTCTATTGTGATTTTTCATAGAATCCCTAGATCGGAAAGGACCTTTGAACTCATAAAGTCCAACCATACCTATCCACTACTAAATCATATCCGTCAGTGCCTAAACATGGTCACCAAAGTTCTGCAGATAGTGAAAAGGGCTGTTGGTGAATAAAACTCTTGCCAGGCTTGTGTTTGATGGAAAAACTGAAAAAGAAAAAAAGATTAAAAAAAAAAATCCTGTTAAGAAGAGTTGGCAGACAAAAATTTTGAATTGGAGCTAAAGCTTAAGATCAACAAATGCTTTTGTAGTTGCGTGTTGTGGGTCCTGATCTCCTACTAACTAACTCCCATTGTATCCTGTGGAAATGGGATTGGAATCAGAATGTCTTTATTTAACATCTGTGGCCAGCTTTTCTGTTTTTTTTTCTTTATGCCATTAAGGAATTTTGGAATGGAAAATAAACCTAAGAGGACAAATTCATCCCTAGTACTTTTCTCTAAAGCTAATGGAATTATACCAGTAACAGCTCTGACTCTCTGTGATTTAATCAGCATTCCTTTAGTGTGAATGACTATTTTAGAGGCCAAACTCCACAAAATTACTTTAATTACAAGAAAAATGGAGGAAATGTTTAACTTCTGGGCTTCTACTGTACAGGATGATCTTAGCCTGTTAATTCTCTGTGTCTGCAAGTCTCTGATATGAGCAACTCCCAACCCTTTCTCTTACAAATCAGGTAGGCAAAATATAGAGAAAAGGGAAAACCTTAATACTGCTTTGTTCAGATGGGAAAATGGTATGGAATTGAAGTTATCCACCTTGGGCCACATAATACATGTGTAGGAGAACTAGAAATACGATAGGTTGGTTTGTTTCCTCCTTGATCCCACTTCTCTTTTTTAGCAAGTGAAGCTCTGATTCTCTCATCGACTTAAGGCACATAATTATGTTTAAGTTGAGGTCTCCTTTATCTGGCAGCCTTGCAGTGCTTTACCTGTAACGATGGCAAGGCGGCCAAGCCACGTACTAGCTTGGAGCGAGTTCAGAAGGGTACAGGAAAGGTCTGGGAACTTTGGGTTCTGTAGGTTTGATAGTTGGGTTATTTTTAGAAGCTATAATAAAGAAATAATAGTTTTTTTTCGGAAGAGGAATGTAAGACATTAAAATGAGGGTATTAGCGGCATTAAAATTTCTCATACTTCCTGATACAAAAAGTATTATGATTATACGAGTGGATAATAAAGGGAGATGGAGAGCTGAGAGTGGAGACAGAGGCGTATAAGCTTTCCTTTACGTGTGAACCTTTACCTTGAGAAAGACCCTTGTGAGTGATTAAGAATAAACTGTCCTCTGAGCATAGCAATGAAACCTCCACCCCTACTTAGCTAAACCTCTCCCTACTTTCTGTTCAGCTGCTGGGGCTGCGTGGCTGCCCTTCCCAATGTGGGCCATCACCTTGTCATTCCTCTGTCAAATGGTAGCGCTGCCTTTTCCCTACCCAGCAGGTTTCTGGCATTGGACTCTCTTCATGGCTTCTCTCCAACGTGCTGTCTTGCACTTACCCTCCTGTGTTCTTCTGTCACTTCAGGTCTTCAACCTCAGCTTTACTCATGGATTTATGGATGGCTGTTAAATTTTTCCGGCAAAGGCTGAATAAATGTGCATGAATTGTCCCAAACCTTTTCCCATTTGGGAGATGCTGAATGGTCCTGCTGGTATTGCTTGAAGGAGGAGGTCACTGGCAGCAGGATTCCCTCTGGTTCCTTTGGCTGGGGGAAGAAATACCTCAAGACTTTGTACTAGTTTTAGTAAAGAACAGGAACGTGGCTATGGAGAAGCTGCGTGGCAGTAACGTCCAAAGGACAGGGCAAGGTCAAGGGAAATGCAGTTTTTGATACTGGTATTGGAGTTGACCAGCACCAGAGGAGCGGAGTTTGTATGTGGAATGGGGGAGACATGAGAAAAGTTTGGTGTGCCATTCCCTTGTGGTTGTTTTTTGGGGGTTCACGTAGACCTGTTGGTGTCATCATGTTTGTGAGTGAGCTGTAGCACTTCTCTGAGGCTGGTTGGCTAAAAGTTATGTGAGGTGTGGTGTAAACTGCCCTGGTGCTTCAGCGGATGACATTGAGCACTGTGTGGTTGTAGTACAGTGGGATTTAGTGGAGGTTTGAGTACGCTGTGATGGAGTTTGCAGGATTAGAGATGAGGTGGAGCAGAGATACTGCTGCTGCTTCATGGTGTATCTTTTAATTAAGAAAGATTCAGTGGTTACTGCTGTGTGTATGTGTCCTGGACAGACCTCATGTCAATCTGTTGTGTTCTGCACACTGGAAATGAGAACCTCTGCCTATCAGGAACCAAGGACTCTGGGTTCTGGGAAGATCTGCCTGTCTTTGAGCAGTAGCTCTTCTTCCACCTTCAATGTGTCCTCCTTACCTTCCTCAGTAGGTAAAACTGCTTGAAAGCTGTCTGATACCTTAACTAGGCAAATTATTAGGCTGACCAGGAGGAATAAACTGCTTGCTGTTGGAATTCTAGTGGGCAGATACCTAGCGAACAACGGGTACTTCTCAGGATCCCTTAGCTTTTATAGGAAGAAGAGGGAAGAATTACCTTGACTCTTATTTGATAAGAATACAGACAGAGGCAAAGAGAATTATTCTTTCTGTTTAATTCAAGTAGTCATCTTATTTTGGGAGTGGTTTCCATGTTATTCCTGAAATCCAAAGTGATGAGAAAAACTTGTGCTAATTTAACCAGTGGGATCTCCCTGCTCTGGTGCAGGAGCCCCACTGCCATACCACAGAGTATCAGGTTCAAGTTGTCGCAGCTGATCTTGAAGAATAGTGTTCTTTGGTGGCATTGAATTTCTGAACATCCTATCTGAAAAACCTCAAAAGTTGTGCAAGATATTTTTGTTTGCTTTATTTTGGACTACTTTAGATATAGGGTGACAGCAATAATGAATGTGTGTCCCAGTTTCGAGTGTTTCTTTCATGTCTTGGGGGCACGGTGTGAATTTACATCTGTTCAGTGCTGTCTTGGTATCTCTGATGATAAATAATAACCAGAAGTGGGAATAATAACCATTAAATCTGCCCTTTTGTGCTATAACTGTCCAAGTCTTATTATTTTCTGGTTGACAGCTACAGCGGGAAATAGTGTTTCTTTAAGGCTCAAATACTGCCCCTGTATTGTTGTTAGGACTTAATATTATTGTTACTGTCATCAGTTGAGTGCGGGTCATTGATGCTCTCTACAGCTCTGACTTGATAAGGACAAAGACAAAAGCACCTACAGGTATTTTCCATCTCTCAGACATCTGTGTTAACCGTACAAAAGAGTTGTTCTCAAACCTCATTGTTGTCCTTAATGGAGACATTGTGATACCTATAAAATCAATCCTGTGTGGTCATACGGCTGTTTTCTTGATCCTCTGGTAGGGTTTATCTGGGATCCCTCTAAGAGTAGCTGCTTATGTAGATGACAGAACACGGTATTGCCAGTGGCAGACGCTCCAAAACCTGTGAGATGGCCCAAGTGTTGTAACACCACCCAACAGTCTCCTAGAGCATCACTTCACTTGTTTTTCTGCTGTCTTAACTCTGCCTGTCCAGCCCTGAAGATACGCACAGTAGTAATTTCCTTGTGATTCTTAAATCTTTTTATTGCAAGGGAATGGAATTTTGTCCTTGTTTTTACTTGAGGATACAATGGAGATGATCTTTTCCTTAAGAAAGAAGTGACACTGCCTCAAATATGTCATTGTCTTCTGCTTTGCATTATGAACCGTTTCATGTTACATTTGAAATTGTTGCCTACTGAACTTAGACAGAAGCTACTCACTCTACTTTGCTGTCCCCAACACCATGTGGTGACAATTACATGAAGAGCTCTGCAGCTCGTTAGTAATGCATCCCAGTGTTGTTCTATCCCAATAATTATTACCGATGTCGTTTAGCAGACAAGGGTTGCTGTTTACCAGTGTATGCCTGTTCGCTGTAGCTACTGGAGTTTAGAGGATGCTTCACATGGCACATCCCTATAGACATCTCTTGGTGTAGCAGTTAATGGTAGAGTTTTAAATTCACTCCCAAATACAGTGGGTTTGGATGGCAGAAGCTTTCCATCAGTTGCCTTAGAATCTTGAAGTTACTCTTCTCCATCTGTACACCTGAACAACTCTTTCACTTCCTGGTATAGAATCGTAGAATAGTTTAGGTTGGAAGGGACCTTAAAGCCCATCCAGTTCCAACCCCCCTGCCATGGGCAGGGATTCCTCCCACTGGCTCAGGCTGCCCAAGGCCCATCCAACCTGGCCTGGAACACTTCCAGGGATGGGGCAGCCACAGCTTCCCTGGGCAACCTGGGCCAGGGCCTCACCACTCTCAGTGTGAAGAAATTCCTCATGTTCAGTCCAAATCTACGCTGTGGTGTGGTGAGTTTTCCTTTGCATCACTTCCTGCTGTTGTATTTTCTGAAGACTGGTGGGCAGCACAATGCAGACCTTGCTGGAGGATCACACCCCTTGCAGAGAAGGGAAGGATGGTGTGCGCGTTTGGCAACTTCCACTCCAGGTACCATTGTGTCTTTAGATCGTTTGCAGGGACCTCAACCTGTTGAGGAGCCATGTGTCACCGTTCTTGCAGCTGACAGTGTAGAAGTGTAGGTGAGCATCATGAAACACACGTTTAAAGAGCAGCATGAATCCACACAGGGACAGTTTGATGAGCTGCTTGGGCTTTTATTCAGCTGCTGCTGTTCTGCACAGAAAGATTTGTCCCTGCCTTCCCGTTAGAGGTTGCTGCCCTGTTATTACTGTTACTTTAACCACCTGCTGATTGATTTTGAAGTATCACAGGACACTGAACCAGGTTAGAAAGGGATCAAGCTGCTGGTTCAACTTGCACAACCAGTGAACCCTTCTAGTTAAAAGTAGCTGCAGAGCGTATTTCACCACGTCCTGAATTACCCAAGCAGTGAGTACCGTTTAATCCCTTTGTACCGCCATGTGGCGGGAGGATCTGTTGAGGTTGTCGTCTTTGTCTTTCTGGGTGCATGAGGACTGCGCTTTCTCCTCCTCGGGAAGCAGGGAATGATGGTTACCCTGACCTAAGGCAGGAGCATCTGATAACTGGGAGCAGCGATGAGAATCATAGAATAGAATCATAGAATCACCAGGTTGGAAAAGATCTCTTAGATCATCAAGTCCAACCATTCCTGTCTGCCACTAAACCATGTCCTTGAGTAAAGAAGGTCGGTACCAACAGTGTAAGGGCTGAACTTGTGGTTGTCTGACTTCCTGCATGCTCCTTCACCTCTTCTTCCTCCCATTTTCAGTTCATTTCTCATGAATTATGGTAGTTTGTTTCCACACAGCCATGCGCAGAAGCCAAGTTAATCCTTATAACAATAATTGTTTAACAGTAGGTCACATCGGCTATGGGTCTTTCTAGGAGCTCTGTAGTCTGGCAGGAGAAGATAAGTTCCTGATGATGTGTTCATCTGCTGCATTGGTTTAAATGCCCTCAAATCACATTTCTAGTTATTTATAGATGAGTGCTGCAGCTCCTCAAGTGCTTTTACTCTATGGTTAAACTGTCCCTCCCTGACATCGATACTTATTTGTCTCTTTCTTATCTGAAGAAAACAGTTCTTTTCTGGGAATGCACAGTAATGAAATGAATAAGAAAGCGTAAATATTATATACCAGTTTATCTCACTTAAACTGAGGCAGTAGTGTTCCCTGTCAGTGAAATGCATGGTGAGCAGCTGACAGGAAGGCTAATTAGAGAATATTTGCCTCTTGGAATGCCAGCCTTGATGTTTTAAAGTGGCTATGCTGGAAGATGATGGGGGAGAAAAACAGTGCTTTCTGTGGGTGTTTATTCTCAGAGGAGAATAAAGGGAGGACTCCCAAGACTCATAGAATCACCAGGTTGGAAAGGACCCACTGGATCATTGAGTCCAACCGTTCCTACCAGTCCTTAAACCATGCCCCTCAGCACCTCATCCACTTGTCCCTTAAACCCCTCCAGGGAGGGTGACTCCACCTCCTCCCTGCGGCAGCTTGGTAAGAAGTAAAGGACTGAAGGCTGCTGAAACAAGACTGTGATCTGGAACTCTTCCTCCATGTGCTGCACCACCAGCTCGAATGGATCAGGTACCAAGACATGTCTACAGGCCTTTTGAAAGTTCTCTGCTGCGTGGGACGGAGCTGGGCTGCGTGTCAGCTGCGGGAGGGTGGACATGGGGTGATGGAACTCCATTTGCTGGTATGAATTGGGCTTGAGTTGTTCTTTTCTTAACTAATGGTGAACAAAAGGAGTTTATATCGGGTCGGTGCTTTGTTATGCATCTGATGTTCTTCATCCTGCTGTACCAGCTTGTTAGGAGCCTGAGAGCAATTCTTGTATGGACTTGAGAGATACATCTCGGTAGTCATTTTCCAACTTGTGCTTTATGCTTTCTGCGTGTGTGTTGGAGGCTGCTTGGAATCCGTACTAGAGTGGATTCAATTCAGTCAGTTGAGGACCTGGATAAGCTGGATTAAAGAGAGTGGAAAAGGAGCAGCTATTTCATTTAGTTAATGGATTTTGAATGTGGCCTGAAGCATGACAGGGGGAAACTTTAGATGAAGAAAGCCCTCAGATGTCAGTTGGTATATATTTTCCAATCAGTGATTTGATTTTTGGCATATGCTGTGCGCTTTGATTTTGAAGGAGACGCGTACATTAGAGAAAATATTGGGAACATATGTTTTTCAGTTTGCAAATGGCAAAACAACTTCTCTGTTGAAAGAGACGGTGTTACTTGATTGGCTCACCATGCCTTGATAGTCAACAATTCTGTTAGAAGAAATAAGATGGATTTAATGGAATGTGCTCTAGGCTGGCTGCTTCATATGCTTTCTTTACCTCTGTCAGGGAGAATGTTTTACCCCTCCATTATATTGTTGAAGAGAATTCATTTTTTATAGCTATTGCCAGTGTTTAAGATGTCCTGGTTTAGATGTGTTGCTCGCGGATGTGATTCATGACATCCTTCAGTTATGTCATGCTACACAGTTGTTGGGTGAACGCTGGGTCCAACACTTGCATTTGTTTAGAGATAGTTTGCAATTTTGTATTTGTAAATGGAATTAAAGTGGTTTAGGTTACAGGTAAGTACTTGTCTGGGGTTAAACTTGTCTTGTTGCCTTCTGAAGAACACGTGCGACCTCTTCTTTGGAACTGTAGATGCGAGTTGAGGTTTTCCCTTTTTCTTGCAAGAGGAAAACAATGACTTAATGTTCCTGAAGCACTCAAATGGGATCATGTCAAGATATATGGAGCTGTAACATCGAGGACAGGATTCATCCCATTTCACTTTAGGCACTTAACTGAAGAGCCTCAATAGAGGGATGAGATACCCAAAGTTTGTCTGTGATTCCCAAAAGGAAACTGGTGCCTTTAGGGAACAATTAATCTCATATAACTTTTAAATGCTCTTTGGAGGTCTCATTTGCCTTCCCTGGCTGCAGAGAGAGCAAAAAGTAGTTCAGCTGAAGCCTTGAATTGAGGAAGTACGAAATCAGGTGATGAGAGGCTTTCTGCTGTCTGACTTTTCGCCACCCTGCGGCTGTCTGTCCCGAGATCAATTTTCACACTGTTCATCATCCTGCAATAGGGATACTGAGTGCTCAGATGCTCCTACCCCCCCGAGGGGAACAGGTTGTGGTGTCCTCTCCGGTTCTGATTGGACCCCAGGGCTGAAGATCTTCCTCTGGTGGGACATTTTGAGCTAATTTGAGTAAAGTTGAGAAGCGGGGAGCTCCACCATCAACTTAGGGGCTTCTGTGAGTCTGTTTTGTGGATGATGCTGGTGGCTGCCAAATGATATGGCTAAATCCAAACATCTTGCACCTCTTTCACGCTTCCCACAGGTTGTCAGCAGGGTTTGAACCGCGGGTGTTCAGCAGAGACTGTTCGTGTGAGCTGAAGGGGTAACACTGGCAGCTGTGAGGGTGATGATGTTGGGGATAAGCCACAAGCGGAGGCTGTGACGCATGTTCTTAATGTGTGTTACAAATATAAACAGGCTGTGTGTGTTTGTGAAGATGTGTTAACTTCTCATGTACTTTCTCTTCCATCTTGATTGTCTCTGGCATCCCTGGTGCTCCTCTTTAGAGACACTCTGCAGTTCTGCTGCTCTGCTCAAGATGCAGCCCTTCTCCTAAAATACACTTAGCCTCACTCACTGCAAAACATGAGTGGTAAAATGTGTGTGTATTTGAAAAGGACACGTTCCTGGACACCCTGCCAATGCGCTGTGTACATCCCAGGCACCGTGAGATCATTGAGAGTGTTGAATTGATTTTCAGTCATGTGTCCCTATTAGCAGCCTTGTCTTTTTGCTCTGGAATAGCGGCTTCCTTAGCATGTGCTCTCACCGTGGATTGTGTGTGATATTCATAGAGTGAATCGAGCACATTGATGTTTAGAGCCAGTGTGTAATGTAACGGGGCTCCCAAAATTATAGGATCATAGGATAGTTCTGGTTGGAAGGGACCTTAAAGCCCATCCGGTTCCACCTCCCTTGCCGTGGGCAGGGACACCTCACATGGATCAGGGTGCTCAAAGCCCCATTCAACCTGGCCTGGAACACCTCCAGGGATGGGGCAGCCAAACCTTCCCTGGGCAACCTGGGCCAGGGCCTCGCCACCCTCATAGCGAAGAAATTCCTCCTTGTGTCTAGTCTAAATCTGCCCCTGTCCAGTTTTTCCCCATTGCCCTTCATCCTGTCGCCACAAATGAACTTGGACGTGCAAGCGTTGTGCAGGGAGAACTTTAAACTGTTGGGTTGAGGTGCTGCATGAGCTGGCGCTTGCGGGAGGCACAGAGCCCCTCACAGAATTGCCATCAAGAAGGGAGTGTCTCTATTTCAGTGCTTTCACGGGAGCTGTAATGCTTCCTGTCTTGCTGTTCCCCCACCTCCCCAGCCATAGGACTACAAAATATGCAGACAGCTTTAAAAGACAATTTTGTGTAGCCTGATACATGGCAGAGCCAAATTCCCAGTATCAACTTTATAACTATAGGATCAGTTAAAACCCGGAGAGCTTATCTGCAGCGAGATGTAACCGAAAGCAGAATGGGACCCCAATGATCCCAGCCTGGAAAGACCCTGCTGGAGTGGAGTGAGTGGGGGTGGGTTTGCATAATTAAATGAAAATGAAGGAATGTCTTGTGTTGTAGTCCCAGCTACATGTCTGGCCTGTTTGCTCAGGACTATAGGTTACTGCTGGATTCCTGCCATCGTGTTTAAATTGGAGCCGTAGCCTGGGGCAGGGGGTGTAAGCAGGAAGCCATCGCAATTTTCAGGCTTTGGACACCAGTGTGTATTCATGATCTGAAGTTAAGTGTCTCTGGGGATGCTGCATATCACTGAAACATTTCCTGAGTTCTCTTAAGCAGTGCAATGGTATGTCCGAGTTTGCTTTCCAAAGGACAGAGCTTTTTGTTTAGTTAGTAAGGTCTTAGCTAGTTCACTGAACTAGTATGCCTTTGCACTTGTAATTTATTGAGGAACTGAAGAAGAGGAGGAAAGTTTGAGTAGGAAAAATGAAGTCCTGTGTCCGAGGATAGCTAGGAATACTGTGGTTTCTTTTATGCCCCCATATTAATTTATATTTCGATTTACTAACATCCTCAGGAGGCTGTGGCTTTACAACCACTGGGTCAGAGCTAGTTTTTTAGGCTGTCAGTACACAAAATGGTTAGGGCAGCATGTGGTTTTAAGTAAAAGAGCTGAGCATCCAGGTAGAGAGACTGGTTGCTGCCAATCTTTGGGCGAATCGCTTTGCATTGTGTCACTTCTTTTCCATTTTATGTTGCTGAGCTTACGCAGCACAGACACACCAGTAATGTGGCTCTGACTGGAGATCTTTGCATCGGTGTGCATGCATTGCCAGCTGTCTTCTGGGGTTTGAGCAGCAGCAGTACTGCTAGTCCCCAGTACGTGGCACGGGCAAAGTCAAACCCCAGCGTCGTAGCGTGGGCTGCTGGAGTAGGACATGGTGTGCACTGGTTGGGATAACATTTGGCTGCTCTCCTACCGTGTTTGGAGAACGTAATGTGGTGCTCATCTCGGTGCCTTAGGGCGTTTCAGATGAGTAGGTTTATTTGGTGGTGTGGGTTTGGTTTTGTTTTGGTCATGGCTTCTCCCTTTAAATTTTATATAAGCAGGAATCAAAGCACAGGGTATTCATGTGACTTACTCCTGAGTCAGTCTTCTGCGTTAACCACAAAGCCACAAATCACTTATTTGTCCCTGAAATATTTGATGCTTCTTTTCTTTCCTAATCTGTTGGACTCCCACATCACTTTATCTTCTTTGTCTCTGCCTTCAGCCCATCCCTTCCTCACAGTTTCCACTGACCCTTTTCCCTTGGATGTTCAGTGTCCCTTCTCAGCACTCCCCTCCTTTATCTCAAGATTTCTTGGCAGTTGGGAGTATCTTTTGCATATACGGACTGGGTCCTGGTGAGGACATGTGTTGCCGCTAAAGGCAGCGCGTTCTTGGTCTAAAAAGTGCCGTGTTAGGCACCAGTAGGGTTTGTGCAGGAGATGGTGGAGAAATCTTTCTTTTACCGCTTCCATTTGTCTTATAGTTGCTTCAGCATGAATGAGGATGGTAGCAGGGATGTTGTTTTATCTCTGAAATTTTGGGTAAATCTGTGGACGTACATTTTTTTTTTTAAAGTATAGCTGCATGGGCCAAACTCATTATTGCTCTTTGTGCTGTTCTCGTCTTCCCTCCTCTTTGAGATTATAGCCTCTCCTCATCCCCAGCTGTGAGTGTTGCTTTGCAATTCTAGGTTCATTCCAGAATGGTTGAGGCTAGCAAAGCCTGCTGGAACTCTTTAAGCTCCCTAGCTTGGTTTGGAAGAGTGTGCAGGACCTGCTTTGCTGCCCAGCAGAGGAAGGTGGTAGCTTGGGTGCGGTGGGTTGGTGTGAGCAGGGCTGGCATAGCTAGAACTGGATGGGCTTTGAGGTCCTTTCCAACCCAACCCATCCTGTGATTCTGTGATAAAGGCAGAGCTACACAGGGTTGGGAGTGAGGGCTGTGTGCAAATCTAGGCAGCCTCGGGCAATGCTGACAGGGGGAGAGAAAAATGTGCGGGCTTTGTGGATCAAGCTTTTGTTCTAAATATTACTGTTGTTGCTCACGCTTGGAGTGTGAAAAGTGAAGATTGTGTCATTACTGTAAAAGCTCAGCCCTTTCCCCACCCTTGAAAGTGTAATTAAATAGCGCTCCGTTACCTACAGTGAGCCATGGTAGATGAAGATTAGAAATGGCGTGTTTGCTAAATTACATCTTTGAAGACTGACAATTTTATCAGTTGAGGCAAATTTCTTAAGCTCCTTGTCTCAGCGCAGCTGCCTACACCGATGCATGCCACGGGTGTTTGGGATTTGGGGTTTTCAGAGGGGAGGTGCAGGACTCCTCCGTGGGGTGCGAGGGGGCTCGTGGGGGTGGAGATCTGCAAATAGGATGGGAGGGTGGATTTGTCTCTGGAAAGGGCGTAGAGCAGCAACTCAAGAGATTGACTGAGATTGTTGCGTGTCTCCTTCATGGGGACGAGTCTTGTTTTGGGGAGTGTGGTTGGGATAAAAAAGCAAAGAAAGCCCTAAATAAGTGAAGCGTGCTTTGCATTAACTCTTTTAATTTGCCTAGAGTTTGCTTAGAGGCAGACTTAAGTGCATAAAACCTCTCCAACTTTAGAACTTTTGGCTGTGAACATTTCTACAATGGCTCAAACCCATCTTACCTTTTGTGTTGTAGCTACACAGCATTAAACGGTTTCTTAGTTACTTGCAATGAAATGTCCCATTGTGTATGTATAAAAGCCATTTTTTCCACTTCAATATTCTGTCTCATTGAACAGATTTTGATCTCGGTTAACATGGAGTAAATCCAGAGTAATTCCATTGCTGTCAATGATGTTAGTTTGGATTTACACCAGTATAACTGAGGGCAGAGTCTGGCTTTCATTGTCTTTTCTTAATTTGCCTAATATTACACATTTCCCAAATATCCTTTCATGTCTCTTTAGATCTTGCTGGCTCCTCCTCCTTTCCCAGATTCCAAGAGTAACAAGCTAGGTGAAGTTTACTTGATGAAAGATTGTTTAAGCAGGGTCTGGTTTTTGTTAGCTCAGCTGTTTCTCATTTTTCTCCCCGCTGTTTGAAGCTCCGTTGTGCTCAGGATAGGATCTGAATCCATCATGCTTTTCCTACTGGACTCAATTTTGTCAATTAGAAGGGTGATGTTTTAAATTATAGGGTGGTCTCCGATGTTATCGTTGGGTAAGAATCGTATGCCTCGGTGACATTTCAAAGCAGTTTTTAACTTGGACGATCAGGAAAAGGAAAAAGCTTGTGCCTTGAGGCGTTACTGTTAATCAGCAGCATAGCGTGTTTGAAAGAGCTTCGTAAATGCGAGATGTGACTTTGGGGAATGAGATGAATTAAATTTTTCCTGGTCTTGTTTATATTTCCTGACATTACACTAGCTTTGTAGAAGTGTCCTTTGAGCTTTATTATGGAGTATTTTAATTTATTGTGTGTGAGAGAACTCTGGAATTTCATATAGGTTATTCTGTTAGTTAAATTACATTTATTATCGAAGTTAGATGTTTGGACAGTTTTATCTGTGTTTATATAGTTTAGCTGGTACTCTGGGGTCTTGGTCTTCGTAACCATACCAGAAATGAATTAACATTTGTGTTCAACTTCTGCTGTTACAGTATCTCTGCGTTCATACAATGGTAAATAAACCTGCCCAGAATATCCAGTTCTTACTCAAGGGATAAAGAAAGGATGGGAGATGGGAAACACCACCTGCTTCACTATTTGGAGACCTTGGGCACAAACAAATCCTGTCTGTAGTTAAGGAAAACGTTTTAAGAATGGGGTTTGTATGTCTTCAGTTGGTTTTGATATGATTTTTTACAGATGCTTAAGTGTATTTCTGAGCGAGACCCTGATTCGCCTCTGGCAACGCGGGGACTGTGGCAGACCTGGTGATTTAAACCCATCTTACCTTTTGTGTTGTAGCTACACAGCATTAAACGGTTTCTTAGTTACTTGCAATGAAACATCCCATTGTGTATGTATAAAAGCCATTTTTTCCACTTCAGTATTCTGTCTTGTTGATTGTGAAGGGCATCAGGCATGACGTTCATGCTTGGAGGTGTGCTAGAGAGGTCTTGGAGTAGGGGCACCAAGCAGCCCGCACGGAACAAAGACAGAATGCAGTCTCTAAGGGTAAGATCCATCTATTTCAAGACTAGCTTCGGCTAGAAGAGTATTTCCTGTCCCAGGGATGTGTAACTAGTGCTCTTGTCCTTTAAAGAGGCGTGAGCAGCAAGTGTGGTGTGACCGTTTGGGCCACTGAAGATACTAATTCACACAACTTAGGAAAATTGTTCTTTTTATGTTTAATGGTGTAGAGTCTTGGAGGAGTATTATTTCCTAATGCTACTGGGATCCTACCAAGCTCTCATAGTTTTAGGAATTCTTTCATGTTATGTGCTAAGCCTGTTGGCTTTGCCCTGAGGAGGCTGAGGAGTGCTCGCTTGCCACCTCTGGCAGGGCAGTGGTGTGAGCTGCTTAAAGGTGGACATTTCTGCAGTAACATCTGGGGTTCTGCTGCTCTTTGGTAAATAAATGCCTTAAGCCTTAATGACGTTAAAGGGCTGGATGTGTTGTGTCAGTCTGACAAATGAAGAAGAGGTGAGAAGCCCATGGAAAATGTGAGATAAACACCAAAACTGTGCCCCTACCCCACTCCGTTAGCATAAATGGGTGGGAAACTTATAGTAGGGCAGCTGAAAACACCATCGATTGAGAGCTAGCTTCAGCCGGTGAGCTTCCTTCTTTCTACTGAGTGCTAACGGTGAGTGACTAAACTCTCAGGCTGCTCTAAAAACACCCTTTCCACACTCATGGGTGGAATATTCTCCGTTAATGTGCTCAGCTGCCAGCTCCAGCAGCTGAGAGTTGGCTCACAAGCGGAATGCTCACCACTTAAAGCCAGAGTGTATTGAAAAGCACCTGCAGGTTCAGTGTTTTTCAGGGTCTGCATTGGGTCTGGAGGAAAATATGCTTTTGATTGAAAGACATAAACAGTGCAAGTCAAGTTGTACTATTGGTTTTTGGAGCTTGATGGCTTCAGGGCCACAGATCCAGATTCTCCAAAGGAAAAATCTTCGTGCTCTGGGTTGCATAAATTGGCTGAACAGTTTATTGAAGATGGTAATTGTGGTAAATTCTGTTTAAAAAAAAATAATAATTCTTTAAGAGTAACTTTGATAATTTAGCGATTTATTTCTCCATGTGAGTTTCATGCTTTTCCAGTAGTCAGCTGAGTGCATCCCAGTCTTGTTGGACTAGCCCAGACAGAAGGTGAAGCTGGGAACTACAGGGCTCAGGGTAAATAAGTTAGTGTGAGCTAACTTCTGTCTAAACATAAACTGTGGTATGATTTTGAACAACTTTTAAAAGATCTGCAAAGGGAAAACAAGGTTTCTGTGTAATGAATGGATTCCTGTTTAACTGATTTAAGTTATTCTCATGCGAAATGAAAGTCTGTGTTGTTTAGGGTAGAGAAAGTTCATGTTTTTGTCTCTTTTTGTCCCCCTCGCTCCTCACAGCTGCTTTCTGAATTAGTTTGGAGCACACTTACCTTTTTAAACTAGTGAACTCAGTGGAATTTTATATTACATAGATAATACTTAATGTTTTCCTCTCTCACGCAACTTCCTAAAAACTATTGAACGCTCAAACTTGCATCAGATAATCTCATGATTTCCCTTTCTCTTCTTCCAAAGCCACAAAGCAGCTTTCCTCTCACCGTTAACCTCCTATTCTGTTCGGGCATCCCACGGCACATCTGGATCTGTAATGTCACGGTCCCTGTGGTCAGTGCCAGGGCAATGAGCCCTTGCAAAGGGGCGATAGAAATCTGCACAGAATGGGATTCTGCTCCTGCCGACGCTGCAGACCGCAGCCAATTGGGCAGAACGAGGTGTGTAGATAAGCGTGGGCAAAGCTGGGTGGATTAGTTGCTGCCTGGTTAAGCTCCTGTGAATCCTGCTGTAATGAGCTGCCCAGAATTCTCGCTTGGGTGGAAGAGTTGGCAGAAAGGCAGCGTGTTTGGGAGTGGGCTGCCAATGGAGACGGAACAAATGCCACTCTGGGACTCGCAGGTGGAACCTCGGCAGCAGTGCAGGGCAGGTGGCAGGGCCCTGTCACTGAGCTCAGTCTCTGTTCTGTTGGGGAGCTCTGCTTTGTGGCCTTGACACGAGCTTCTTCTGAAATCCCTCTGCCAGCTTAGCTTGGGGTTCATTGTGCAGGGGTGGCCGCCTCCTCCGGTGGGGAGATGCTTGCACAGGGGCTGAAGGCGCTGTGTGACTGCTGGCAGATTGCAAAGGCTCTTCTGCTCTGAGGATGGGAAGGGGTAACTGGTAAAGCTGGAAGTCTGATTATTTTTTTTGTCCAGTAGAGTTGGAAACATTGATAGTCTATTCATCTCTAATCCGTACTGCTCAGGAAATGTTTGTTCTGTGGAGACATCAGCAATGTCCTTCGCTTCAGTAAGGCAGCATCATCTCCTTGAAACACTTCTCATACCTGAGAGATTCTAGGTACAATCTCAAGGATGAGGAGGACAGTGACTGATGAAGGTTTAGGATGTGGATTCCAGGTAGAGCTAATTCCCACTGAGCTGGCTCGCTAGCTCCTGCCTCCAGCTCCCTGTGCATTCGCTCGTGTCTGAGCTGTTAGTGGTGAAACCCAAGAGGTTCTGTTTCCCAGCTGGAGAAGCGAGATGAAATCAGTGCTCTCAGAATGAGCGGACGACTCTTCCAGCTTTGGTTCTTTTCTACACTTTTCTCAGTTGATTTTTCAAATGATATGGCTATATTATGAAGTATTTTGCTGTCTGGCTGAAATCAGTTTTGTACACCAAATGACTGTCAGCAGAAACGATGCTTAGACATGAATTGGGGGATTGTTTGGGTACTGCAGCATTTACATAAGGTCAGTGAATTTGCAGATTCTCTTTCCAAAGTGATAAGTAAACACGTTTGGCTTGCAGCCAAACCCTTGGCAGCAAGAGGATTTATTTAACAAAGACTCTTAGGGATTAATTCATAGAATGGTTTGGGTTGGAAGGGACCTTAAAGTTCTGACCCCCTGCCATGGGCAGGGACACCTCCCACTGGCTCAGGCTGCCCAAGCCCATCCAACCTGGCCTGGAACACCTCCAGGGATGGGGCAGCCACAGCTTCCCGGGGCAGCCACAGCTTCCCTGGGCAACCTGGGCCAGAGCTTCACCACCCTCACAGTGAAGATATTTGATGACTACTGGAGGGGCAAATTCTGAGTTTTGGTCCTTCCCCTAGATTTAAAGTATGATGAAAATGCAGTGCTACAGAGAGGGGAGAAGAACGTTTTATTCCTTCCCATGTGGCTGTTAATTAAGTCCCAGCAGGTAAACCCATGGGGACTGCAGTGTGCCAGTTGGAGCTGGTAATGTCACTGGTCTGGTCCTTCTTGTGAGAGCTGGGAAGAACCAGAAGCCCTACTGCAAGGCTCTTTCGCTGATTTGAACTACACGAAGTAGACGCGTGAGACCATTGTCACCACCAAGCTGTTCTGGCAGCTGTGCAGTAACTCCTCAATCTGGCTGTGCCTCCTTTCCCCTCTCCTTGCGGCTGAGATGGCCATTTGAGTTTCTCAGGCACAGCTCCCTGTAGTTCTGCACAAGTTTAATTCTTATTGGATGATTTCTGCCACTTAAAAATGTTTTTCTTGGGGCCTTTTGGAAATCACACAATTACAAATGACATGGGCAGTAGTTCAGGGCTGGGAGAGAGCTGCGTCCAGCTGACTCGCCAGTTCCCAAAGTCAACAGGACTCTGAAGGTTTTGAGAGGCTTATCTGGCCATGAAAAGCTTGCTGCATCTTTTTAAATTGATGTTTCAATTCAAACCACATTTTTCAACAAATGAAATGAAAATGTTTCAGGGTCCTCTTTGCTCAGACTGGCTCTGTCAGAAGAGCAGTTTTGCAGTCACGGCTTCTGCGGTTTTTCCCCATTGCTTCTGCAGTAGAATCCTGCAGCAGCCTGGGTTGTAAGGGACCTCCAAAGATTGTCTGGTGCAACCTATCTTATTCTGGAATAAGAAAAGTGCCTGTTAAATAGTTTAGTTTCCATTTCTTCTTCCAAGATCTTCGTTGTCATAGTCAATAATAGATTTTTTTTTTAGAAGGACCAAGAAGTTCGCTTTAGCCTGGTGTACTGGGAGCCGAACTAACATCGTTACATAGAGCTTTAACTGAACAAATTATTGATGCTTCTTCCAGATTTTTCTGAAAGAGGACTGGTCAGTTGCTATGAAAACTGAGGATAACTTATTTGTGTTTTAATTTCGCAAGTGTAGGTCTGTGGCGAGGGTCTCATTAGCATCTTTGTTTGGGGCTAATCAACTAAGGATGCGGTCTGCTGATAATTTTCAAAGCAAAACTTTAATAACTTTTCAAGGGTTGTGTCGGGCATTTGAAGGAATTTTAGGTTGGTCTTTACTTTTCTGTTTCTCTTCTACAGAGAAGAAAACCCTAAAACCTGCTGTGCTTTGTGTGAGCTTTGTATCCAATAGTTGTGCTGTGGCATTTTGTCTTGGGTCAGTTAACTCCCTGTTGTCCAAGAAACTCCAACAGACCCATTTGCAGTATGATACAACACATCCCAACTATGAATTTTTAACAACGATGTTTTACCGTGCAGAGGTGTTAAAAGAACAGTGCAGGACTCGTAGAACAACTTGTTCTGGGGAGTCCTTGTTTCCACAGTCGATTTAAAGCACCAGTAGGTTGGTGCTGTGATCTCCATAAAGCTTGTTAGAAGAATGGCTCCTTCAAGAAGACATTAACTTCTGGTTTATTAATAACTGGGCAGTAATTACACAGGTAAGTACTGCTCCTGACTTAGACTACCACTGTGTGCTATGTAATGTGAATGTATCGCCCAGGATTTAGCATCCTCACAGGCCGAGCAGCGCTGGGTTGTCCTGCTCTCAGGATGCTCGGGTTGCTGCTGAGAACTTTATTTGCTTACGCGATCTGTTTTTGTGTAGATGTGGGTGCTGAGTGCAGCAGTAGCTCCATATCCATCATGAAAGCGATGCAGCTGAGGTTTCAGCAGGAAAGAGCAGTTGCTTTTTCAGTTTTGATGATGTCTCATGATCAGAAAGCTGACTTGGCTTGAGTAAGATGGCCTTTTCCAAGGAGCTTCCAAGTCTCTTTGAAGAAAGTAATCTGTGAATATAATCTTCCAAGCAACAGAAGCTTTTAATTAGTCTTTGTAATTGGATTCATCTATTCTGGAAGAATAAAAAGCCGTGGGGTTTTTGCCAGTTGGCCTACCGACCCTTCCTATGGTGAGTTTCACGTGGGGAAGTGGTGGGAACCAGGGTTCAGTGAAGGAAGAGGAGCCTTGCGATGAGCTTGTGGTACCCTGCAGTGCCAGGAGGCTCCCGGCGGTGGAGCTCGGCTGTTCCCAGCCGGCAGCGGTGTGGGCAGCTGCTCAAAATGAATCATTGGGAGATGTTAAGGTAAGGAAGTTCATTTTGTAATGCCATACCATGTATAAATTTTGAATTAAAAATTGAGTTTTAAATAGTGTTTGATTCGATTTCAACATGTTAAGGTTATTAATCACAAAGCAGTACTGTAGAACTTGTAATTGCACTCATTCCTGCCCTGTTCTTGAGTGGAAGTTCTCCTCCAGCACTCTTACAAGTGTTGAGGGACTATTGCCAAAATATACAGACCGAGAGATGAGACAGAAATAGACCTGGACTGAACTGCAGTTCAGTCTGCAGAAAGAATTTAAAAAGCACTGTGAACTGGGTTTTACTAAACCCTTCAGATTGTTGTTAACAAGGGGAAATAAACAAAACCAGAAAGTAAGCTGATGGCCTTCTCAGCTGTTGGGAGGGAGCTGAGCGCTTGGGCCAGCTGCGGGAACTGGTTGCTGCTTCCATCCTCTACAGTAAGAAAGCCGTGGGTGTCATCCTTATCCGCTGTGTGTTCTGTATTCGGGACCGAGGGGAGCAGACCAGTCAGAGCTTGCGAGCTGCACACCATTAAGAAGTGATTTCTTTTCTGTTTGTCTGCTGGTGCTTTGTTAGAAAAGAAAAGCAGCAGTATGGGCTTCTCTGCGCTTGGCAGGGCTGGGCTGCCAGGCGTAACCCCAAACCCCTCCGTGTGGGGATGGGATGGGTAAGAAATGGGCAGCAGTTCTGTCTGTACTTGAGTTGCCGCGGTGGTTCAGGGCTTGCTGCATGGGCCATCTTGCTTTGAGACTTGCAGCATCTCCATGGCTCTTGCTGTCCTTTGGTGGCTCCTAAGGAACGTCAGCCGAGTTGCTGGCTGTGGCCGTGTGTGTGTGATTTGAAGAATCATAGAATAGGTTGGGTTGGAAGGGACCTTAAAGCCCATCCAGCTCCCATCCCTCCCACTGGCTCAGGCTGCCCAAGGCCCATCCAACCTGGCCTTGAACTCCTCCAGGGATGGGGCAGCCACAGCTTCCCTGGGCAACCTGGGCCAGGGCCTCACCACTCTCATAGTGAAGGAATTCCTCTTTCTGTCCAGTCTCAATCTGCCCCTCTCCAGTTTATCCCCATTGCCTCTTGTCCTATCCCCACAAGCCTTTGTGAACAGCCCCTCCTCAGCTCTCTTGTAGCCCCTTCAGGCACTGGAAGGTCGCTCTAAGGTCTCCTGGGAGCCTTTTCTTCTCCAGGCTGAACAACCCCAACTCTCTCAGCCTGTCCTCATATGGGAGGTGCTCCAGCCCTTGGATCATTTCTGTAGCCTCTTTTGCACCCACTCCAACAGCTCCATCTCCTCCTTACATCGAGGATTCCAGAACTGGACAAAATACTGCAGATGAGGTCTCAGAAGACAGTTGTACCCTGAGAGCTGGCTGGAGGTGGCCAAAGCCATTTCAGGGATGATGGCTCAGAGAACTCTGGGGCTGCTCAGAGAGCCACGGGAGCGAGGAGGAAAGTGTGTCTCCCACGGGCACCAGGCTGCTGTGGGCTCGTTTGTCCCCAGAAAGAAAAGAAGCCTTGCTTGGTGTCAGTCTTCCTACATCTGGGACATTCAGTGGCCACTGGCATTACTTAAATGTTAACCACATGGAGTCAAGTTTTCTGGTCCTTTTGGCTCTTATTTGTGCCTGGGCAATAAAAAAAACCTCCTGACCCAGCAGTGGAACCAGAATGGGTGTTCAAGGGAGTTACTTTCTTGGAACAAACATCAACCTGCATTTCTGTACCTTCAGCTGGAGGGAGTAGATTTTCTGCTGGTGGTTCCACAGTCGGTGGGATCTAGTGCCAGCCGTGCCAGGGGCCGGAGAAGCTCTAAGGTTGTGTTTGTGTGTCACTCATTTCAACAAGATTATGTACCAAACTTGGATATAATTTACTGCCCTCTGGGTAGAAGAGGTTACCCTCCCCATCCTGTCATATATAACTGTAGTTTTGAGAAGGCAGAGTTAACTGTGTGCTTGTTGTTACTGTGCTGGGTAAATCAACACCTGATTTTTGTTATTGGTTATTGCATTTGGTTAATGACTTCTAGGCGGTTTGCACTTGAGGACCGTAAGATAAACTTAGCACTTGTTGTGGAAGACAAAAGATATTGGACTTTATCCACTGCAGGTCTCCAAGCTAGCTTTTCACTTCCAAGAAACGCTAATATATGGAATATCTTTTTTTTTCCTTCAACTATTCTTTTTTTTCCTTTTATAAGAAAGAGACACAGGCTTATAGATGGTAAAACAATGGGAAATAACAATACAGTGTAACTATACTATATTGCCATGGGCTGACTGGTGAAGAATTTGATGAACACGGGTGATGGCCAGTGCCATCCATGAGGCTGGAGCTTCAGTAATGCTCCATAGCCTGACAGCACTTTGCCGTTTGCCTGGAGTGTCTGTTTTTTTGTTTGAGTAGCCAACTGAAGGAAAACGCCGTGTGCAGTCGGACTCCTTCCAGGCAGTTGTCTTCCTAAGCTGAAGTTTGCATATTAAACTTAATAGTCATAAGTCATGCGGCTGAAAAACCTATTTAAAAATAAATTGCCTGCATGAGGGAACCATGTGAGCTTGCTGGGCTGGTTTGGCTTTTTCCTGTCTGGTTAAGGATCTGGTAAAAGTTGCTCACTGCAGTTCTTGGGCTCTTAAAAAATTTAATTGTACCCAGGTGAGAGAACGAAAGCTAAAAGCAATGGAGTCCCCAGGGAACATCGTTTGAGAAGAAACTTTAAATAGCTTAATCCATGTTCTGGTGGTAAGCATCTTGGTGTGTTCCAGTGCTCTTGAGTCCATTGGGAGGGTCTTCCCAAGGCAGTGTGTGTTACCTTGGGGCACTTGAGATTGTCGGCAGCACCTCCACTGCTGCTTGTGTTCCTACAAAAAGCTAGCGAGGTGTTTATTCACACACCTCCTGTTGTCTTCCATGCGAGTTGAGGGTGTCTTTCACATCAGAGGATGAAGCAGGTTTCGTTGAGTTTGGCTTTTTTTTCAAGGTGGTTCTTGCTGCTACCCCGTTTCTGTTTTCAGTCAGCTGCTCGGGTCTGGTAGCTTGCTGTAGAGATTTGTAATCAGTTAAAAATGGAGCAGCATTATTATATTAATGGTTAAAACATTAGGAGGCTGAGGGGAGACCTTATCGTTCTCTAAAAGTACCTGAAAGGTGATTGTAGAGAGGTGGGTGCTGACCTCTTCTCCCAAGTTACAGGGGACAGGACAAGGGGGAATGGCCTCAAGCTCCAGCAGGGGAGGGTCAGACTGGATATCAGGAAGAAATTTTTCACGGAAGCAGTCATCGGGCCCTGGCAGAGGCTGCCCAGGGAGGGGAGGGAGTCACCTTCCCTGGAGGTGTTTAAGAGAGGGGTAGATGAGGTGCTCAGGAACATGGTTTAGTTGGCAGATAAGAATGGTTGGACTTGATGATCCAAGAGATCTTTTCCAGCCTGGTGATTCTATGATTCTTCTGATTCTGTGTACAGACATTTGTCAGCTGTTTGAGGAATAAACATGTTCACTGTAACTTTGAGTGAAGGCAATTAGAAGTATTTTATTTTGTTGTACCAGTGATGGTGCAGCCTTGGGAAAAATGTGCATGCCTGACATCGGACCAACAGAGCAAAGAGTTGAGATGACCTTCATTGTGTGTGGTGAAACGGGAATGCAGTAGAGGCTGTTGTAATTACATTTGTTATTGAACTATTCGGGGTTTGTTAGTGTGGTGTGTGCTTTTTGGTGATGTCTTTTCATTTGTTCCATGCTAGTTCTGAAACATTCTGTAAAAATACGCAAAGGTGTGGTAGTTTTGAGGGGTATGGTTTGTTTAATTCCGTGTTTTAGTCCTGGGTGTAGTTTTGAATCAGAGAAATGCCCTTGCTCTGAGTTGAGAGAAGGAATTCTGTGGGTGAGAGTGCTCCACAGGACTTAGCATCTCTGCTGAAATTCCTTCAGCTACCAGGAATCAATTAGAGCTAGTTTTTTCTTCCAGAACAAACAAATCCAGTGTTCTGACTTGATGAGAAGTAGGTAGATGGCTCCCATGTTCCTTTGCTACGTTCTCCTAAAACAATTGGTTTTCGAAACCAGATATTTGGTGCAGATGTCTTGCGTGGTCTGGATTAAGGGAGTGCCAAATGTGCGATCACTCTCAGCAGTAATTACGTGTCATTGTGTGTCCTTGGGTAATTTGTGGTTTTCCCTGTGTGCTTGCTGTTCAGTTTGTATGTAAACATGCAGCCATTTGAGATGTGGCAGAAAGTCATGGAAAATCATCTGGGCCTGTCAGAACAGTCACTTTCTCAGGTTACCAGGGACTTCTCTTCTTATTTCTCAAGGAGATGATGCTTCCTTTCTGGGGAAAATTTGGTAGAAACAAAATTTCCTAACCTCTGTTAGATGCATTGATGCTCAGTTTTATCATCATCACAGAATAACGTGGGTTGGAAAGGACTTCAAAGCCCAGCCAGTTCCAATCCCTGCCATGGGCAGAGACACCTCCCACTGGATCAGGTTGCTCCAAGCCCAGTCCAACCTGGCCTTGAACATCTCCAGGGATGCGGCAGCCACAACTTCCCTGGGCAGCCTGGGCCAGGGCCTCCCCCCCTCACAGAAAAACCCTTCTTCCTAAGATCTTGTCTAAATCTCCCCCCTTCCAGCTTAAAACTCTTTGCCCTCATCCTGTCGCTGCACTCTCTGGTAAAGTAAACTCCCTGATGAACCTCTCCAGTGTTCTTGTAACCTCTTTTAGTACTGGAAGCTGCTCTAAGATCTCCCCGGAGCCTTCTCTTCTCCAGGCTGAACAACACCAACTCTCTCAGCCTGTCCTTGTATGGGAGGTGCTCCAGCCCTCAGGTCATCTTCATGACCTCCTCTGGACTCACTCCAACAGATACATGTCCTTTCTGGTTTATGTTGTCTTATTAATTCAACAGCTGAGGTCCAGTCTCTAACCTCATAGGGGTTATGTTGAGTTTTGTGACTTTCAGTTCAGAAGGTCCCCGCTTTGTTCAGTGATGTGTGCAACCTTTCCTTTCCTATCATGTTATATCGGAGACAGCTTTGGAGTGATGAACCATGGGGAGACCTCCGTAACAAACTAGTCCCAGATATGCCACTGTTGGTGCCTAAAAGTGGGTACATATTACAGCATTAGAAACATATTCTGTTGGAGTATTTCATGTGTCAGGCTTTGCCGAAAGAACTAATGAAGTTTAAAAAAAGTTTTTCCTTCTGCTTTACATGGCCTGTTTTCAGGATCTACTATAATTTCTGAATAAATTGCATGCATTGAGAATGATACGTTTGTAGCTATGCTTGTCTTCATGCAGTGTTGGGACTTGGGGCAATTTTAGATGTGGTTAAACGTGCAGTTAGTCCTGTGAGCTGACTGGCTACGTGCATTCCATTAAAGATCCACAACAGAACAATGTCATGCCTATCTACTTTTCTCAGACACCCAAAACCTGTTTTGAATGCTGTGTTGGTGTCTTTCTCTTCACAGCATTTCCTATTTTTTGTTAACTTGACCTTAGTCTAGTGCCTCAAGGTTCTCTTGGCATTGATTATGATGGTGGAGTCTCAGTCCCTGGAGGTGTTCAAAAAGGGTGTAGACGTGGCAATTCAGGACATGGTTTAGTAGGCGTGGTGGAATTGGACTGAATGATCCTTGAGGTCTTTTTCCAACTTTAATAATTCTATGATTGTTGAAATGAAGGCTCTTATGGGAGGTGAGTTTATGCAGAGGCACTGTAAAGCTGTTGAGCTTTTCAGGTTCCTTTAAAAACTGAGTGCACCTCATGTGCCGCAGTACCTTCCAAGTGCTGAGAAACATTCTTTATTGTGATCTATAGAGTTCTGTAACAGTGTGGTAGTTCAGCATTGATGTCTCACCTGCACTGAGTCTCAGACTGGCTTCTGTGCATTCATACTGCGGAGCCATGCTCAGACCGACTGCAGCTGGATTGAGATTTTACAGTTTTTGAGGTTCTTATTATGTCAGTAATTTAACCTTCTTTGTGAATTTTCTGTTGTGCTTTTTGAGAGGACTTGCCCTTCTTTCCTGAAGACCTCTTTGGAAATGGGTCCTAGCTGGCAAGTAAATTTCAAGTGCTTCTGATTATATTCACACTCTTATCTCTTTTGAGTGCTTTGAGGGTCTGTGTGCACCGGTGGACCGCTTTTGGGAAGCAGCTTACAGATGACTGTGCCCCAGCAGCATGGGAGAGGCAGCAGATCCTGGGTGTTTTGGTACAAGTCGGTGAGCGTTCAGATGGTGAGAGTCAGTCACATCACCGTTTAGACTTGGAATAATGGGATTGTAAGCGATGATGAAGAACACTGAATTACCTACATCCAAGCGTGAGTAGATCAGGCCGTGTGGATGGCGGCAGTGATGCTAACCCAGAGCTGGGTGGTTATTATCCCAGATGCCCTCTGTATCTATAGTGATTTGTTCAGTGTTGGCAAACTGGCTGTAGCTGTAGGTTTACGTGAAGTCCCAGTAGCATTGCTTACAACTTGAAGTATTCCTGATGACCCTCAGATAGGAGCTGATGTGGAGAGACATGGTTGCTATCTTGCACTGGGAGTTCTGGTGTCATTCACATTGCTGCTGGTTTTCGCTTTGAGGATCATTCACATCATATTTATCATTTTTCGGGCGCTGGCAGGGGCTGCCGAGGGAGGTGGTTGAGGCACCATCCCTGGAGGTATTTAAAAGATGGGTAGACGAGGTGCTCGGGGCCATAGTGTAGTGGCACATAGGAATGGTTGGACTTCTTGATCCAAGAGATCTTTTCCACTCTGGTGATTCTATAATTGCATGAGTCTATGATTTGTAGCAGTGATTTCCTACTTCTTTCTGGGACCTTGCTTGACCTCAGGAAGCTGATGAACTCTGGCCATGGTTGCAGAGTCGGCTGGGAAGATTTATGCTCTCTATGCCTCCTGTGAAGTTCTCAGCTCTGTCTTGACAGTGATTGACTCTCCGCATGCTGCTAGTGGGGCCATACTCCTGTTCTAACCTCTAATCTTGGTGCCGTGTCCCAGACTGGCTCTTTACTGAGCTCACAGCAGAGGGCAGCTGGAGCCCTGGTGTGATCCTGCAGCGTGCTGGCCTCAACTCTCTGGTGCTGCTGGAGCCAGCAGGAAAACGAGGAAAATTCTCATCCAATATAAACTGGATGTGCTGGTTTAGCTTAACTGAAGTAATATCGCTTTTCAGATCTTTTATAGGGGGAGAAAGGCGTTCCAAAGGATTTACTACTCTAGAACTGAAAAACATTGTCCCTTAGCTGAGGGAATAATGGAGCTGATGGGTTTACTCTATGTACAGACCACGTTCTGTTGCGCACTTGAGAACGATGGCTGGCAGGGGACAGGTCTGAAGCAAAGCAGTTTGGAGATCACTTTATTGCAGGCACATGCTTTAAAGAATACCCAAAGGAAGATGGTACCAGGTGGAGGGGTAGGAGTGGGAGCGTGTGGAATGGAGTGGAGCAATGGTGAGTCCTAAAAGATGATAGTGTTGCGGTTTAGTAGATAACATTCACAGATAAATGGTTCAAAGCCATAAAAATCCCCTTAAATTAAGACAGCTTAATACTGTAGGAAAGGTTTTGTGTGATCTCACAGGTGAGTTTCAAACAAATTAAAACCTACACTTAGCACAGGCACGAGCGGAGACCCCCAAGGCCAACGCGGGTCTGATTCTGGTAGACGTTAGTGGTGGCTGTTGTTGAAACTCCAGTGAAATAAAACTTTGGACAGTTTAATACAGAAAAATGCCTAGATTATATGGAAGATAAGTACATACTAACTTTTATAGAGCTTGGAAAGCACTGCAGGGTCTGCTGAGGCAGCACTTCCCTGTGAGCTGCAGCTGTGTTAAATTGGCACCACTGCGTTCCACGCTTTCCTTTCACCTGGACTGCATTAACTGTGCCCCATTTTGTGTGCTGGTGCTCAGCTGATTTCTTTGAGTGCTTTGGGCACTTAACTGGCAGAAATATATTCACTTTTTTTTCTGTTTTATGTCTAATTTAATTTATTTAGTTTATTTCTGGTTTAGTGCCCTGACTGAGGTTGCTGAGCTTGGTGAACGCTGTTCTTCGCGCAGGGAAAGGGCAGGACAGTGAGAGGATGGATGCCTGTCCAGGATTCCCTGCCCAGGACAGGGAAAGGATAAAGGGCATGTGTGCTGAGAGAGGTGAAAATGAAGGGTCAGGAAATCACAGCTGTAGGGAAACAGCTGGGTAGAGTCACATTTGATAGCAATTAGGCAGGCACTTATTGAAGGGGCAAAGGGAAGCTTGTGGTGCTGCTGGTGTGACTGGGAAATGCTCAAAGAGAATCACAGAATAGTTTGGGTTGGAAGGGACCTAAAGGATCCTCCAGTTCCAACCCCCTGCCATGGGCAGGGACACCTCCCACTGGCTCAGGCTGCCCAAGGCCCATCCAACCTGGTCTGGAACACCTCCAGGGATGGGGCAGCCACCTCTTCCCTGGGCAACCTGGGCCAGGGCCTCCCCACCCTCATGGGCAAGAAATTCCTCCTTATGTCCAGTTTAAGAAAATATGTGCTGCCACTCCTCGCATAGCCCAGATGGCTTCAATTTGATGTCCTGCTTTTTCCGAGTATGCAAAGACATGGTAAATGCCATGAGTGAAGTTGTTTCTGCTTCAGTTCTTGCTGGCAGTTTCTGCTGGATGTGCTGAGATTGGCACTGGGCTCACTCCAGGCTTTTCCAGCATGTCCTATTCATTCAATCAAGAGATGAGGCACTTCTATTTTGTTTTATATCACTCAGTGAAACTTGTTTGTGTACTCTCTTCAGAGAGACCTTTCCTTCACATTTGCTTATACAAACATTTCTGGAAAAAATGCATTATTTTTAGGTGCAGCCACGTTTGTTTGGGGGATTTTTGTTCCCTTCTGATTGCAAAGAGCATTTGAGTAGGTCAAAAGAAAGACAGCACAGAATGCCTTATGTGCCTATAGATACTTGTCACCTAGAAGGTAATACTAGAATGATATTAGAGTTACTAGAGTTGGAATCATAGCTTTCAGTGCTGGGTATATTGTTCTCAATTTTTCTGTTCCGTTAAATGCTTTTAGTTTGCTTCTTACTCCTAGATTTTTATGGATGTGGAACAGTTAACTCTTCTGTTGAAGTCGTGTTTTGATAAATTTGTGTTTTCCTCACACTTCCTGATTTTTTTTTTTTCTTTTTTTTCACCCTAGAAATTGGTCCGGTGACGATAACCACAGACCCCAAGAAGTTTCAGTTTGAACTCAGGGAACTTTATGTTCAGGTGAGTAACTTGCTGGTTCTATGTGGTTCTAGCAAAGGCCCTGTTTCCTCCCTCTAATCTTTCCTCTCATATTAAAGTCTTTGCTACAGTTCTTCATCAGCATGGAGGCCATCTGGCTCTGTCATTTTACCTGCACAAGCTTTTGTATTCCTATTGTCTTGGCTGTCTTAATTTATGATTATGGTTGATTACTTTGTCTTAGTTTATATCTTTGTATGGAGACTGAGTTCAATAACACAAAAAAGAATAGTTAGATAATGCTAATATTTATTTTGCATTCTAATTAGTCCTGCCACTTGTTTACAGGCACTCTTATAACCCGTTTTGCTCTGTTCTAGTACTTATTTTCCTTAGCTTTAATTAACTTATTTAGGTACAAAAAGACTGTAAGGCTTTTAAGTACCATTAAGTACACCTAGTAATGCCTTCATTACCAAGTGTCACTTAGCATCTTGTGATTCAAAAGTACCAGTTTGACTCGGTGAAGCCATGCCTTAATACGACTCGGTCAATCCCTTCCGCAGGGATGCTCAGGAGGCAGGGGGTTTTGAGCTGGTACACCAGCGTGTCTGCCTTGGAGGAGATTATCTGGGTGAGAATGAACCACAATTGACCTCTGGATGGGGTGATTGAAGGAAAGAGAAGTATTGTATAGAGTTCCAGACTTCAAATACAATCTGTTGTCTTGTCTTTTAATCAAGCAAAATGCTTTGTAACTTGCTGGACTCGGTAGTGCCAGACAGACTCTCCCATCCTAAAGAACAGCCTTTTAGAACTTTTAGCACGTGCTGCCTTCCCTGCAATAAAAGTTTGCTTGCAAGCCACTAGTGCTAGCTTGGGAAGAGTTGAGTGGTTTAGAAGTTGGCAGAAAGACTCGAATTCAGAGAGAACAATAGTAGATTTTTCAGGGAGGCAGAAAATGCCAGCCAGTACGCTTTTCTCCTTCACAAGGAAGTCTAAACCTTAAAAAGTCCTACTAGTCTTTATTTTTTTGTTTTCTAAATAACTATACTGGAGAAGGATTGCAGCTGTTTCTAAAAGGTACATGATTTAGATGAAGCTTTTGGGAATTCAGATGTCTTCATTTACAAGCAAACTGTTTAAAAGTTGCTGTCTAATGAATTTCAGATTTATTTCTGTTATCCTGATTGATTGCATATTTGGTAATTGCTTTCCACATGTGCTCATTCAGCCAAATTAAGACTTTCAGTCACTTCCATTTATTCATTATATTGGTGAAGGGCCAAAATATAAACTAAAGAAGTGATTAGAACAGGACTGGTAGGACGTCTTGCAGTAGTTCTCCCAGAAAACGTGAGCACTTCCTATGTTGTTTATTGTGAGTATTTTTCCTAGAAAGACAGTTAAAAGATCCAAGAATTAATATTGTGGAGCTGGGGGAAACTTCAAGTTAGGTTAATTTTGGAAAAGGGTATAGAGCAAATATTCTTGCAGTGCTTTCCCTGTTGGCTGCAGAAAATTGGTGCTGCCCTACCCGAATATTACATGAGACAATAATCTAGTGGACTTGAAGTGGGACTAGAGGTTTTCTTTGTTCCATCTGTAGAAATTAGCTGTTATTGTGACTTTGCCTACAAATTAAAGCTTTACATGGAAGAGTCTTCTGCTGAATACTGTACTCGCTTTGCAGTAGCGGGGAAGAAACAACTTGAATATGTGTATTTGTCCCGTAGGATTCTATAAGCATTGCCAAGATCAAGTTCTGATGTGTGTCAAAGATGTTTTTGGAGAATTATCTCCTGAATTTCAGGCAGTCTGGAGTCTACCACTTGCTTTTCCCAGATTTAGAAAAGACTGACTTGTGAAAAGCAGGTACTTCACCACTGTTCTTTTTAGATGAGAAGTTTATTGATATTCTTGCTTTGAAATGGCATTAAAGATGCGGATAGAGTAAAAATTGTTATTGACATGAGCATTTCACTGGGGACAGGTGAAGTTCTGAGGGACTCGGGGACTGGGAAGACAAGGATTTTTCTGTTTGTGTGTCTGTGTGAGTGGTTAAGCTCAGTACTTGTCTTCTGATGGTGTCTCAAGAATCAAATATAGACATAACACATGATCTTTTTAATTCTTCCTTCCCAGCATGTGAAGCTTTGTATACAAGTGTATGAAGGCGTGTTCACTGTAGAAATAAATAACTTTTCTATTTAATGTTGAAAGTATGAAGACCTGCTGATTATGGGGGAAGGTTTTACAGTTGGCCTTCAGCTTTTAAGGGAGTTCTCTCTGCAGTTCGCAGAGTGTATTTGTATGGAGGTTGAAGTGAAGTTTTATTTGAATAGTGTTTTCCTCTAATTCTTGATTTGGGAAGAGAAATGGATCCTTTCATAGAAAGTTGTACTTGGAAGCATTTTATTGAAACACGGTCTGCAGAATCTCCAGCTACGCTGCTGTCTGATTCCTGAACGCACATCACCCGTGTCCCCTCCGGAGCTCCCTGCACCGGCTGCCCACGGCGTGAGGTCAAGGTCAGGTTCTTGCTGTTCTGGTATCTGAAGGTCCTCCTGGAGCTCAGCTGAGCTGAGATCACTTCCCATCTGTGCCTGTGACCGTGACCTCCTGTGACTGCGGTGTTCTAATGGAGCAATTAAATTGTTGGCCAGCGAGGGAGCGTGTGAGTGTAGGAAACTGAGCTGCCGCGAGAGCTGGAGCTGAACAAAAGCTTGTGCTCCCAGGAAAGATAAGGCTGACCATGACAGCAACCATTTTCAGGGCTAACCACAACTCTTCCTTTCACTTTATTTTCCCTAAGGAGTTGTTGCAGTTGTTTGTGAGTGAGTCTGTGACAGCACTCTGCAGAAAACATAAATGCAATAAAACAGTGAAGAAGATAACAGAAGCTGAGAAAGTATTTTGGGACATCTTGAATGTCCCAAAAGAAAATAATTTATCTGATCTGTTCTTTTTTTTCTTAAAATAATGCTTTGTTTTCTCCTGTAATTGTGAACAGGGTGGTGGAGACTGTCCAGAGATGAGCATTGGGGCAATAAAAATCGCTCTGGAAATTTCTCTTCCTGGTTCTTTCATCTATGTATTTACTGATGCACGATCCAAGGATTATAGACTTGCCCATGAAGTACTTCAACTCATTCAACAGAAACAATCACAGGTACAGAGGGGATTTACCTTCAGGGCTGGTTTATGTCTTTAGCGCTCTGTTTTTGAAGAGTTAAAGTCTTGTGCGAGGCTCTGAAATCTTTATACAGGAGACCGTAATACTGCCATTCTGGGGAACTGTTCAGAGAATTAACTGATCTAGTTAAAAAACTGAAAGGAATATTCCTTTTAATATTGTGAATTAAATAAATAGTGCAACTGAACCTTCTACTGGTATATGTATTCTTGGTCAGTTTAAAGCTTATATGGATGTTTCTATATTGTTCTGATATAAAGTAGTCTCTGAGGACCAAGTGCTGATAGATGAGTGTTTCTACGAAAGTGATTCTTATTTGTTCCTTTTCTTCTACGTTGCTTTTTCCATCAGTAGTGAGTGCAGTGTGGGTGCTCTTCATGCCCATTTTGTTTCTTTTGAAATACAGGTTGTATTTGTGCTGACTGGGGACTGTGACGACAGGGATCATATTGGCTACAAGGTCTATGAAGAAATTGCCTCAACAAGTTCTGGTCAAGTTTTTCACCTGGACAAAAAACAAGTTAATGAGGTAACTTTCCTCAAATCCTGTGTAGAGAAACCAAGGCAGGGGATTGAATCTTTAAATGAGCTGATCGTGGGCTAGGGAGAGGAAGGGGAAACTCTTAAGTGTTCTGCTATTGCTATGTGGTCTCTCTTCCACCTTTCTCTTCCTCCTGTTTTCATCTGCTATACCAGGTTGCAATTCCAGGACTTCTGTTTACATTAGGGAAATGGGAAGGGCTGTATCTAAAGAAAACCTCACGAGCTTCCCTCTGCCTGTGCCAGGAGGCTTCCAGGAGGAGAGAGCCTTTAGAACAGGGAGCAGGTGGGTGCTCTGAGCAGCCCAGTAGGCTTTACTACTGTGAATGAGTGCAGCATTGGGTGTAAATGTGCATTTTGTTAGCAAGCAAATAATTGTTAATAAGCCTGGACAAAACATTCCTCACACTGTGGATGATAGGTGTGAGCTAGCTGGTTTCCATCGTTCACAAAGCAACTGTGGTTGCTTTTTAATGGAGGTTATTGTTCTGCTACCTACCGGTAATTGTGATTGCTGCCCCACAGCCTTGAATGACCCTTTTCTTTGAAAACTCCAGTAAGTCTGAAACAGAAATGAAATTTCAGTAGTGCATGGGAAAGTAATTGGGAGAGAGATGAAATCCTGTGTTAGTTATCTGGGGAGCTGGAATCGTTTATAAATGTTGTAAACACTTTCCTTTGACTTCCTGGTACCAGCAATAACTGGATGAGGTTTTTTATTAAAAATTGCCTTGGATTTGTTCTTCTTTCTTATGACAATTCCTTTCTTTATGACAATGACAAATGTTGGAAATACATTGCAGGTTTCTACTGCTGTTGCCTAGAAAAATTGAAGTTCTTTTTGGGGTTGTTTATAAGGTATTGGCAATGACATGAAGGTGTTTGAGGTGTACCATACCCAGAAAGCCAGATGCGTCCTGGGCTGCATCCAAAGCAGTGGGACCAGCAGGGCAAGGGAGGAGATTCTGCCCCTCTACTCTGGTGAGACCCTCACCTGGAGCCTTGTGTTTGGTTCTGGAGTCCTCAACAAAGGAAGGACGTAGAGCTGTGGGAATGGGTGCAGAGAGGGGTCCTGGAGATGATCTGGAGGTGGAGCACCTTCCATATGAGGACAGGCTGAGAGAATTGGGATTGTTAAACCTGCAGAAGAGAAGGCGCTCCAGGGAGGCCTTAGAGCAGTTTCCAGTACTGAAAGGGGCTCCAGGAAAGCTGGGGAAGGGGCTCTTGATCAGGGAGTACAGGGATAGGACAAGGGGGGATGATTTGGGGCTGAAAGAGGGGTGGTGTTCAAGGCCAGGTTGGATGGGGCTTTGAGCAACCTGATCCGGTGGGAGGTGTACCTGCCCATGGCAGGGGGTTAGAACTGGATGGGCTTTAAGGTCCCTTCCAACTCAAACCATTCCATGATTCTGTGACTGTAAAAGGAAAGACTTCCCAGACCTAAGTCGAAAGAATGAGCTGTTGGGACTGCACAGTTTCTGACCTGCAGTTTACTGTTACACACAGAATTCACACAGAATCACAAGGTTGGAAAGGACCCACTGGATCATCGAGTCCAACCATTCCTAACACTCCCTAAACCATGTCCCTCAGCACTTCACCCACCCGTTCCTTAAACACCTCCAGGGAAGGCGACTTGTGTATGAAGGGTAAAACTCCTCTCTGTGAGACTCCATGAAATCCTTTTATAAAGAAGAGGATCACAAAGCTGCTAGTGAGGAACGCTCTTTGCTGGGGCTCAAGTTTTAGGATAACGTTTTTGATTGTTTAGTTTTTGTTTTCTTCTGCTTTTGGCAGGTAGAAATGAGCAGGAAAACCAGCTTGCAGGTTCTAGGCAACACCGTGTTCTTAAGTAGAGCTGGTGTGCCCTGCCGTCAGCTGCCTCTTGCTTTCTGAACTTCTTGGCACTTCCTTGTTTCCAAGAACCACAGCTTCTGCTTGAGCGTTTAGCCTGTCTTTGAATTTTGAGTAAGGTTTAAGCACAGGGGTGTTTCAGTAGCCACTTTCACCTCCTTCCTGCTTCATCTCAGTATTTGCTCTGAGTGTAACGGGTTTCTTAACTATGTGCCACACAGCCCCAGGGCCACACGAGAGCTGGAGGCTGACAGCAACAAGTGAGGACATCCGTGGGTGCTGTTCTTGCAGGGTAGTGTTCACTGCATTATATAATTGCATCTCCTTTCTGTGGCCGTAGGCTGTAAGAGTTCACCTAGGTGTAAAAAACCCTCAGAATCACTTTGGGAAGTTCTCCATAATAACTGCTGAATAATTTGCATTAAAACCAAACTCAGAAACCTCTGACATTGCTTTGGGTGATCCTCACAGAAAGCTGTGTCTGGGCAAAGGGACTGTGAAAGTAAATTTACCAAATTGCTATAATCTCAAATAAAACCCTTCCCTGCAGATTTCAGTTCTGGATCAGAAGTCCTGTTTTCAAGGAGCGCATCTGCCAGTGCGGGGGTGACAGGACATGCAGTAGTAATCTACGTCAGCTGTTTATGGTATATGATTCGGGCTGAATTCAACACAAATAAAATGTGCCTTACGTTATATCTGAGTAGTCAATGATGTGTGAAGAATGAAGTTTATAAACGCTAAAACATATTCACTGTTTCGAGCCTAGGGACAGCTCGGCTAATGTGGAATTGTAGATTAGGAAAGAGCTGCAAAGTCACTGGATGCTCTGCCAAACCAATGTCTTGTTTTGTTAAAACGTTTCTGATTGTTCTACCCCCAGAAAACCCAAACAAAGCTATTTTTAGTATATAAAGTTTCAGACCGTTTCTCTCATCCTTGCCCTTTGTGCACGAAGTGGAGAATGAAGCAATGCTAGGAGCTCGCTACAAGGAAACACAACAAAACAATACTTGATACTTGTCCAGTGCTTGTGTTATCGAGAAGGCTGGGAAAACTTACTGCCTTTTTTCCACTTCTGAAAGAGATGTTATGCTCTCAAATAGTACAGTTAACTTGGTCGGAATGATTATCGATCAACAACATTGGATGGGGCCTTGGGCAGCCAGGTTGGATGGGCCTTGGGTAGCCTGATCCAGTGGGAGGTGTCCCTGCCCACAGCAGGGAGGTTGGAACTGGATGGGCTTAAGGTCTCTTCCAACCTAAACTATTCTATAATTCTAAAGTTGTTTGGTTCAGTCCAGGAAAAATGAAAGATCTGTTATCTCCACCTGTTTGCTGAATGAAGCTCCTCTAGCAGCATGAGGAAGATCATAGGGTGACAGATTTCCAATGGTTTTGTTGTGTTAGATTAATGAGAATATTCTTAATGTCCAAAGCACAAGTCATGTTTTTATTATCTAAAATTCTTCTAGCTTTTTCATTTATTTGGGATATCATCACCAGCATCTCCAGAGGTAACTGAACTCAAAAACCATAACAGGTCTCATGGTAAGAGCCAAGTTTTTTCATATTTGGTAAAATTTGATTAATTACCTCATTCCAGAATTCTAAGAGAGGAAAAGTATTTTGTGATCGGAGCCCTTAAAAGGGAAAGATTTACTCTTTAATTTTGGTTTAGAGGTTCTACTAACGTTAACTTGTGAATGCTACTGTACTTAACTACAAATCGTGTGGTCTTCAGTTTGAACTTTCTCAAACTGCTCTCTGAGATACTTATCTTATTGAATCAGCTGTAAAATGAGATCTTTCCTTCTGAAAGAACAGTAATGTTCTCATCTTGTCTCCAATATCTTGAAATGATTATGTGTAATTTATCAAAGCATTTAAGTCCTGTTCTTGAAAGGTGTTTTTATAGGGTGAGGTTGCGTGGCTCCTTTTGTAGGCTCAGGGCTTAGTTTTGCAATAATTGCTCAAAATTAAAATACCTCGAGAATATTCATCAAACATGGGTTAAATTCTCCTGTTAGGAACAGATTCTCTATTTTCATAGCCATGTCCTATTTTATTCTCTTTCCAGAAAGTACTAATTGTGACTTGAACTGAAATTACGTTACACCGCACTCACTTATTCCCATCATAATTTTTACTGTAAGGAAATTCCTGTAAATGTTTCTGATGCCCAAAGGCTTGTACCGATGCCAGAACTGGTGTTAGGATGAACAATGATGGACCAGCAGAGTATGAATTTGGTACAGTTGAAAACCAGTGGAGACTAATTAGTTGTTGGTGGTTCAGATCATGCCTGCAGGTCATTTGAATTGTTTGTGGTAACAACGAGTCATTACGATGTCTGATGAGTTGGGTGTATCGGGATGGCTGGAGCTGGGAGCTGACAAGAACTCAGCTAGTGAGTAGGAGTTTTCAACTTCTTTTAGTGTTGAGATGCTTACTTGATTTTTCTTGTTCTAACCTTCCTGTAAGAAGGGAAAATTTTTCCTTATGCTGCTTAAAAATACAGCTCTCTTACTGATTTTTAAATAAGGGGAAATAGTTGCTCCATACACGATTCCATATATAGACCGTGGATGGAAGGAGAGCAGAGAATAACTGTAAAAGAGGAGACATGGCACTGGCTTTGATGGAAAAGAAGTGGTGTTGAGTGACCCGAGAGGTGGATGTGAGTGGATCAAAAGAGAGGTTGGAATTTGAGTGAGAAGCCTGAGGATAAAAACGATGTGAACAAGAGGAGATTGGAAGGGGACTGAAGGCAGGGATAGGACTAGAGTGGTAGCAGAACATGTTCAAAGGAATGATGTAAATGAATCATCTTTGTGGGGAAGGCACAGGAGGCTTATGTCTGTTAATTCACGTGGAGCGGAGTCCAGTGTCCTTCATGCTCATGAAGGCTTCCCTGTGACCAGAAGCCTCTAAACCTCCCTGGAAAAGCATCCTGTTTCTCCTTGCTTTTAGTCCTCACATAACGTAGGAGTTGTACCTGCATGGCTCGGGTTAAAGGTCTGTAGTAGGTATGAACTAAGTGTGTGTTTGGACGATGCTGCGTCACAAAGCTATTCCAAATTCTGTTTTACTTTATTAAAAATGGAAAGACCTCTCCACTGCTTTACAAGGATAACACGAAGGTAATAAAGTCAGAAGCTCAGAATTACAGCTTAGAAGTGAGGGTTTTTGCATAGCCCTGGTTTTGCCTTTTCTTCTCCCTCTGTCTGAAACAGATGGCGTGCGTAGTCCTGGAAAAAGAAGGAATGGTTTCATGGCAGAGGCAGCCAAACGCTGCCTTGGAGAGTGTGCTTCTACTCTGAAGAGTCGTTCTACTGAGAATGTCAGACAAAGGAGGGGAAAGGCACCATCCTTTCCCTGTGGAACTTGAATTCTCTGGAAGAACTAGATTGTGATCACGTCCAGAAGCACTGTCAGAAGGCAACTGCGAAAGGATGTTGTAAAGGCAGTTGAAAGCAGGCAGGATTGGTTCCTGTGTTGTCTAACTTTGAAGAGCTTGAGGTTCAACACTGATAAAAACCACACTGCTGATAAGTTTATACATGTAACTATAGTTATATATGTAATTTGTTTTATTGTCAAGTGCAGTTTTCACACGCGCTGTCTCAGTCATGTTTTTAGATGTGCATTTAAAAGCATTATTAGAGTATTTGTCTCTTTAGGTGGAAGTATGGACCTATGTGTACTTAAGCAATGAAACAGTTAACTTCAAATCCTGTTGCTTTGACTGTTTGAGAGATATTCTTGAGACTCAGAGTAAACAAATGGGAATAGAGACTGTGCTCCATAGATTTTCCAGGTTTCAGTATACATTCCAAGACATGACCTGACAGCAGGGCAGGTTGCAAGAGCAAATTCTCTGGAGAAGCGTTGTAAATTATTTCTGTGTTTGCCCTTCTCCCTCAGTGATATAAGTCAAGTCACGCTTTGGCTGAACAATAAAGCTGCAGTTGTTTTGGGGGCTTTCTGTAAGGGTCTCGAAGGAAAAAAAAAATCGACTTCCAAGCCAGTGTTAGAGCAATATTGCAAACGTCTTTGGAATGACAGGGTTGGGAAATGGGTCTCCCAGAATTGCCTGTTGAACTTTGGGGAAGAATTTAGCTATACAAGCAAGTTACTGCCAGACTTAAGACAGCTGGGTCATTCTGCTGCTTGTTGTTTTCACTATTGAACTTGAAAGTCTCTCAGAAAATGAAGCTGGGTCGCCTTGTGAACTTCAGACCCTTACTCTCATTAGCTTCTACTGTTTATATTTACCTGGGTTAAAATAAAAAGTGTTTTTCCTTTCTATTTTCTGAAATAGCAGTTGCACAACATAATTCTTCCTTGGGCTGATGCATTTTATTTTGAGGGCAAACTTGGCTATAGGAGAACTCCTGGTAGCCGCAGGGCCATCAGCCAGTCCGCACACCATTCATGAGGTGGAATTTGAGCTGAGGTTTACAGCAGTTGCAGTAGTATCTATGTACCTCAGTTCTGTATGTGTTTGCGTAACACTCGGGTGAGACGGAAATGTGTTGGCCTTGCATTTTTGGTTAAGGAGCGTAAAGAGATTAAGGTGATGTGGCGAATGTGACAGCTCAGCAGTCACGCAAAGGAATTGCGCAAACTGAAGATACAAGAAGGAGGGCAGAACCTTTGTCAACTTGGCGAGTGTACGATTGAAGGAACCAGAGGGTCTAAACCCCACACCTTACGTAGCTAGTTCAGTAGGGATTTATGTAAGGAAATGCATTTCCATATGCCTAAAGTCAGGCATAGTTAGTGTAACGTGTGCTGGAGAGCCCCTACCTAATGCGAGTCGCCATCCCTGGAGGTGTTTAAGGAATGGGTGGATGAAGTGCTGAGGGACATGGTTTAGGGAGTGTTAGGAATGGTTGGACTCGATGATCCAGTGGGTCCTTTCCAACCTGGTGATTCTGTGAATGTTTAGCACTGGTTGGACTCTACTGAACATCTTACCCAAGCTCCACTTTACTTTGCATTCACAGTAGGTCAAAATGTACAACACCGTGTGCCTGCTTTTACTTTCTACACTGAAAATTTCTTCTCTCATTTCCAAGCATTCTTTATTCTCCACTTGAAGTACACTGGGCTGCTGTGCACCATTAAATAACTGTTGCTTGTATTCCTGGGCTGTAAGGCCTTGTGTAATTTACCTTTGAAAGAGAGTTGAACTTTTGGAACGATTTCCATGGCTCAGCCCTCCTGACTGCCAAGAAGGATATCTGGGGCTCATGAAAGTATTTATTATGATGAGGTTTTTGTTTTGAAATGAACTGTTGCATGCTGAGAAATTTCCCACTGGAGAGCCTTCCCGCACGCCTCCCAGGTTGTAGAAGGAACATGGTCCTGCAGTGGCCTGAAGTGAACTGTGCTGCGAGAAAGCAAGATTTATTGTAAGGGAAATTAATACATTGTCGTAGCCTGAGAGACGTAATTAGGAAAAACAAAAAAAAAAAGAAACCCCACAACAAACACCAGAAGTTTCAAAGCTGGAAGAACCTGTCTTGGCTCCTTTTGTTGAAGTTGTGTGCTGTGGAGCTTTGGTGAGTGTGGTTTAAGACAGATCTCTTTAATGATTCCATGATTCTAATGGTCTGGCTTGCGGCATGACCCCAGAAATAGGTATGTAGAATCATAGAATCGTTTGGGTCGAAAGGGACCTCAAAGCCCATGCAGTTCCAGTCCTGTGTCAATTTATACCACGGTGAGATGGTTTGAGAGCTTACAATAGTAGTGCTTAGAGATTGACGTAGGTAGAATTGCACCTTCTTTCCATCTGTGTTTTCTATTCCAATGTATTTCTACCAATCAATAATGGCTTTAATAGAAAAGGGAACAAATCGCAGAGAATTCTCTTTCGTGAGGGTGGAGTAGGAAGGTGAGCGAAGCTGCTGAAGGCTTTAGCCCTCCTGCCTCTTCCCAGGTGTGAGCAGCAAACACAGAACTGGTCCGTGAGTGCTGGGGAGGTGGGTTGCCATCTCCACCCTGCCAGCTGCTGTGCAGGAAAAGCCTGTCAGGCTGGTGGTCACCAGTTGGGAATGAGGTAGCAATGACTAAGAACCCCCAAAAATCTGTCCTGGGAGCTGAAACTGTTACCTAATTTTGTTGTTGATTTATTTTTTTAAAGTAATTTTGAGTGTAACTAATTTTTTCCCCCCCTATGGTATCTATGTCACAGTGTAATTTTCCCTGATGTTCAGATGTGTAATATTAACCCTCTGGGCTTGAGAAAGAATTTTATAAGTATATAAATGCGAATAGGATTCTGATTCTTGTATATATTGGCAAAGTTCCTGAAACTATGCGTTACCTTATGACTTGCTTTATTTTGCTAAAGTCTCTTGAAAGAAGTTGAAGCTAGACTGGAAAATTCCTTTCTTCCAAAAATTCATGTAGGTTCATTAAGTTTTACAGTTTGTTTAGAAACTTACCTGCAGAGCTCAGGTTCTGGAATTCGTAGAATAGTTTGGGTTGGAAGGGACCTTAAAGCCCATCCAGTTCCCATCCCCCTGCCGTGGGCAGGGACACCTCCCACTGGCTCAGGCTGCCCAAGGCCCATCCAACCTGGCCCTGAACACCTCCAGGGATGGGGCAGCCACACCTTCCCTGGGCAACCTGTTCCTCACCACTCTCATGGTGAAGAAATTCCTCTAGTTTCAAATCGCAAAGTTATCTCACACGGAAACCCACAGTATAACCCATTTTTTTGATGGAAAAAGTATGTAAGTAATGGCCAACGAGCCATGGAGGTGAGGCTCTTCTGGACTAGTGTGTTGTAGCGGGTCCTAGAGCTAAGGACTTGCTTCAGAGTCTTCCACCACTGACGGATGACAGGTCCAGGTTAGTTTACTGTTGGCTTCCAAGTCCTGTTGAACTAACATAATCAAAAATTCCTTTCAGTGCTGTTTTGAAGTGCAATTGTGGTTCCCTGTAACTTAAAACCATGATTTAATACTCAACCGCTGAGGGCAAAGCAAACTCAATCTAAGGGAAATTAATTCATTTCCACTTTAAATAGACACTTAATTACTCTTTCAGGTAGTGGGAAACAAAACAAACGCGAACACCTTTCCATTCCAGTCCTTTTCCAAGCACAACTTCGTTCTGACTGTTGCTCCTTCCCTGTGGAGCCATGAGGGTGTAGTCAGTCCATAGGGGATTCTCTCTGCTTTTCCTCCTCACGCTCATCTCTTTCACTGTGATCTGTCCCATTGGGGAAAAACCTGCTCTGATGTGGGGATCGATCACAAAGTTATCTCCATTGGCTCCACCGGCTGCCAGAGAGTGGATCTCCGCTGGGCTGTTTTCCCTCTGTTTTCTTTCCCCTGGTGCTCCAGTGTCACGACCATGCCACCATGACCAAAATAGGGGAATAAAATCAGTTATACAGTGAATTTTATGGTAGTTTCACCTGCCTATGTTATTCTAATGTTATGCTTGGGCAAAATATCACCTCTGCTCTTGCCTGCCACACACACCCAAGGCATGCTGTGTGTGTCTCATCGCTCCCCTGACCCCGTTTCTGTCCGTCCCATCACCTTGGTGATGCCGAGGGGTCTGGTAGGGCTCAGCTTCAGAGGCAGTGGTAGCAGAAAGAGTGAGATCTTTGCTAATAATGTGGATCTCTGCTTTGCTTCCCTCTGTTTTTTTCTGTTTTTTTAAATAATCATTGATTGAAAATGCTTGAAGTTAATAACTATAACTTTGCAAAGCCCAAGTTTGGTTTTCTCTTCTAAAGCATTGCTCCCATCTGTTCTGACCTGTATGCTGTGCCTCGTTGGAATTTGGATTAGGTGGTACAGGCAAAACTTAAGAGTCCATGGATAGCAATTACTCAGTACATCTGGATAAGGGAATTTTTGTTCTTGCCTCAGGCGATTAATAATTAGTTGATGGGCAGAAATATGCATAGATTTGTACTCCTAATTCCTTTTCAGAAGCGTACATGGGGATGTGCTGTAGAGGCATATCCAGGGCTGTTCCCATACTCCTATCCCCATCATGCTGATTGTGGTTTCAGTAGTGTCTTCTATTCAAATTGCATGTTTTAAGTATTAATATTTCTTAAAATCGATTTACCATAACATGGCAAATAAGCGTGTTCGCCTCCGAACCCATAACCGCACAGGTGAGACAACATTGTTTGATCCTTGTTTTTCCAGGCTCTCTGTTTAGTCAAGTCAGGTATATCAGTTCTGGTCTTGACTGGCAGAAGCTGAACCGTACCTTTGCTTGGACGTTAGCGCTTTGTTTCCTGTGTATTCCCAGCATCCGGTCTTCTTTTCTTTTGGTATTCCTCTGCTCTTGCGCGCTGCCGATACAGACTGAAATCTAGTGATGGTATGAGGCCGTACCACTGCGTCCGCTCAGCGTGATGTGGGAACCACGTGCCATCAAGCAGTGAGATCATAGGTTAAATACAATCTTCTGGTAGAGTAGAAGTTAACATAAAATCTCTACAAGACTGTTTCAGCAGAAAATATTTCAACAGCAAATACTGTTGACAGTATGATAACAACTGTTATTGTCTGTTCTAGGTCTTAAAGTGGGTTGAAGAAGCAGTTCAAGCCTCCAAAGTGCATCTCTTGTCTACGGACCACTTGACCGCGGCTGTAAATACTTGGCAGATCCCTTTTGATCCAAGTCTGAAAGAGGTCACGGTGTCCTTGAGTGGTCCTTCGCCAGCAATTGAAATTCACAATCCCTTGGGTGAGGTGGTTTGTACCTTCTTTTGTGATAGCAAAACAAGTGAACGAAAGAGACAAATCATCTTTGCTGTATCCGATATGGAATGCTGTATTTGTGATATTTATAAGTATCTTTCATGTTTTTAAAGCCAGTATCAGGATTTCAGGATACTCTTACGTTTAAAATGCAAGATCTTTGGATGGATGCACTTCTGGTATGCACTTCATTCCTGGTTTCCATTTTTCTGACTCAGCGGAAACTGGAAATCCTCACTATTCTGACCAATTCATCTCACCTCCATCTGCTTTCTTACTAATTGTCCTTGCATTCGAAATTTCGGGATGCTTCTGTTCTTCATGTATTTATGTAGTTATTGAACCATCGTTTGGGGGTTGTACATGATGGTTGTTTATGTGGGGAATGATAAACCAGGATCTGGATTCTTTGCGCTATGAGAGCATTCGGAGCCAGACCCTGTCTCATGTGCCTGTCTCTGGCTGAACAGCATGGGATGAGGAATGCGATGACACATTTGGATGCTAATTTGTGGTTGAAGATGTTTTGAACAAATCTACTGTTCACTGGCATGTTGATGCCTTGGGAACCTGGAACAGCGCTCCAGAAATTAATTCAGATGATGCTTTGTATTCTCTGAGTGACTTTGGCTAAGGACATAGTTGAAAATATCTCCAAGATACTAAAACCAAAGCACAGGATGGCTTCCCAGCAATATAATGTGGTCCATCCTCTGCAAGGAAAGACATTTGCTTAGCATGTCTTGTCAGACCGTGATAACACACAGTTGTGTACACAACTGCCAGGCTTAGCTGGAGCTTTGACCTCATCTATGTTTTCCTTTCTCACAGGCCAGCTCTGTGCATCTAAATCCACATTGTTTCATTGAATTTACTCTGAAAAGCTCTTAAAAACTGACACTGGGACATCTGATTCTCAACTTGACCTTTGCGTTAGTGCTCTGATAGAGCCAGATGTGGTCCTAGTGCTGATGATACTTCACAGTCACCCTTGAGAGGGGAGCAAAATGCCTCTGCAGAGAGCCAGTTCCTGCATAAAACACCTGTATATTTGTGTATAAAGGGTAGTATGGTGTGGTATGAGGACTTGCCATCTTTTGTTCATGTCCATGATGTCTAACAGGCTGAGTTCCCTGTGTGGATCTCACATACGTAACCACCCTTAGTCGCGTGCTGATGCTCCTCTGCCAGGAGAATCTGGCTTATCACGATTTTTACTTGTGGAGTTTCTCCTGCGTGAAGTAGGTTTAGAGGATGGAAGGGTGAGGGGGCTGGCAGGTGAGTTGGGGTAAGCCCGTTCTAAAATAACCTTTGAGAGATTTTGCTTCTGTGCTGCCTCCTCTCACTGGGAGCCAAACATTTCTGTGAAGAAAAGAACTGATTTTGCTTACAGTTTCTGGGTTTCCCACAGCTCTGTGTTATATTTCCCAGTTGAATGAAAATGAGCATTTTTAGTGTTCTGGCAAAGAATTGCAGGGAATTTGGACTGTTGTAAATATCAGTGATGGCTAAATAGTGAGTACATCAAGTATCAAAAATATAGGAGTACAGAAGAACAATATTGTATTTACACTTTTTTAGGCAATACCATACTTAATTTACTCCCAGTTCTCTTTTTTTTTTTTTTTTTGGCGTTAGGCAAACATATTGGTAAAGGATCAGGACTGAATGAATTGCTAAATATCCATAACTCTGCAAAGGTTGTAAATGTCAAAGATCCAGAGCCAGGAACGTGGACAATTAAGGTAAAGTTCATTTATTACTTGTTCTGTAGCTTCTAAGGGGATTGTTTAACTATTTACTGCATTATTTATCATGGATGCTCGTAGATGATTTTGTATTATGATGAATGTCCTTTCTCGAAGTATGTATTGCGATTTATTCTGAAGGCAGTAGTATAAAATTCCGATCAAGATAACGTATTGGATTATCTTAGGTCAAACGTTTAGGTCATCCTTTTCCATTGGGTAGAAAGCGACAAAGAGAGCACTGGATTTTTGAAGTCTGCTGAGCGGAAACTCTGCAAAAAGTGTGAACAGAGAGGGTCTTTGCTGCGTGTGGCATGTTTTAAGGACCAGGAGAAGGAGGTGATGTGCATGTTGCAGGCCAGAGATCTCATTAGTAGGGTTACAAATTCAACAGATATACATTTAATTAAAATGCGTTATCAGTAAATCATTTAAATAGTACAGCATGTAAATAAATCTATTCACGTGAGTGCTATCCTAGCACATACAGTTACGGAACGGACCCTAAAGGATTCGTGGAAGTTTTACAGTATTAACAACATGTTTCACAGTAGAAAGGATAATTAAGACTTTGAAATGGTCTTCTTGGAACTGATGGTAGCAACTTCATGTGAGTTCTTGATCCAATTCTCCAAAGGCTGCTGCTCCCACAACAGGAAAGTTCAGCCACATGTTTGGGGAAGGCTCCTTGTGGTAAGCGTGATCAACGTGCACTGAATCAGTTGGAGAGCAATCATACTTGCTGATTCCGAGAGTGGTAGCCAGCAGCAAGCTCCTAGGTAATGAACATTCAACTATCTGCTTCTCAAATGGAACAATGAAACGTCTGTGTGAAGACAGGGCCACTCAGAACTGTGGTTCTGTGGAATTTTCTCTGCGTGACGGTGCTTGCTCAGATGTTTGCTGTTGGTGATGCATTCGTGTGGGTGCTGTGTCATGGTTGTGAGGCATATGGTGAACAAGATGTGTAAATGCAACAACCTCCAAGAGTGCTTGTGACCTGTTGCTACATGAAAGAGCTGGGGGTTGCAAGCTGAACCCACTGTAGCTAAAATCTGTACCGTTTGTAGGTGAATAAATGTACATGTAAAATAGATGTTAATCAGGAATGGAAAGAAATTGCTTTAGTCCTAAACCCTAATTCAGCAGAATTTCCACGTTAACGGGTGCATCAGGCCAAGAATTGCTTACCTGAAACCGTAATAGGGACGAAGGATGAGCAAGAGCACTCTTACTGTAAAGCGGTAAACTGGGAGATGGAGCTTAGAACTTGGCCAGACCTAAAGAAATATATGTATTCATCACTTTGTTTTATAACGTGTTCATTACGTCCTTTTAATCAACTGTTCAAAGTGTAATTGCACCAAGTGTGAATGGAATGTTAAAACATTAAGGATTGCGCTATGGGTAAGATAGTATTGACATAAACTGAAGAACCTGCCCCAACCTTGTCTTTGTGGCTGAACACTGGTGTTTGAAAACACATGGCTAACAAATGACGCCCCGCTACCACACCTTGAAATCTGTGCAAGGCCTGTAGGCCTTTCTGTTTCTATAGAAATCGCACTATGGAACTATGGTTTGTGGGCAGATTATCTTCAGAGTTGAGTCTGTACCTTGAGCTGATTTGTAGGGGCAGAATGTTGTGATGTGTGCTCAGAGGAAGGGAGCTCTAATGAACTGTTAATTTTTATGTCATCTTCTCAACTCTGGCATGTAACTGGCCTAAACTGACTCGTGCCTCGTTGTATACTTCTTACAGAGGTAAAGCAGCGTAATCCCAGCTTTCCTAAGCTGATGTGGAAGCAATCCTACTGGAACAGGTCCCTTCCAACCGGAGTGTTGTATTCAAGCAGTGTAAATACTATATTGTCATTTGAGGAAAAGTCACCTAAGGCACCTTTACAGCCAAGCTCAGGTGGATGCATGCTGTGTATTGTCCGCGTGGCAAGCACAGAGGTGGTTGGAAAAGGATTATTAGCTCACATACAGCACTGCAGACATGTCGATACTGCTGCAGGATTGCGACTGGCAGAGCGTGTTGAGCTCAGCAGCTCGTGGCCAGTTGTTTGTCTATGCTGCCAAGATCGGAAATACTGAAAAATCTGGTACATGTATACCACAAAAAAAGGGTTTGGGTACCAGTGGATTTTATACCATCAGACATGTTTGGTACTGAGAGAATTTTTGCTGCAGTCAGTGCTTTAGTTTTCAGCTCCGTAGCTTGTTGGACTCCTTTGGGTCGAGCGTGCAGTCTAGCAAAAGTTCAGTGTTCTACCACATAAAGGAACAGAGGAGAGAAAAAGCAAAAGCCCTGTGTGGTGGCTCCCAGTCCCTGCAGGGCTGTGGCTAAGCTGAGACCTCTTTGGATGTGAGCTGAGCCATGTGGAACCACTTGTGGAAGCCTGTGCTGTGTTGCCCAAATTTCTGGATTCCAGGAATTGCTGGGAGAGGCGCTTCCCACTCATCAGGCTCCATGTGTAACACCCTTCACAGCTAATAAGCGCTCCTAAAGCTGAGGCTGGCACTCAGCGTGGTGCAAACTGCCAGTGGCTCGGCTGGAGCCTGGCCAGCGTGCTGAGCTAGATGTGAACCAGTCCCGGCCAAAGCATCGGGCTGCTCCTGCCGTGAGGAAGCTCAGCATAATGTTGTCTGCAGTTCTATGGAGAAGAAAACATTCCAATCTACATGTTTTGGGTTAAAAAGAAATAAAATTTGCCTTGAATATAGTTGAATTATTTTAATTACTTGAAGCTTTATAAGCAAATTAGATTTTAATTAGGTTTGTGCAGAGTTATCTATCACCTGGAAGTGCAAAAAATTGTCAGTTTGGTTTGATAACAAATCGTGGTGAGCTAAACGGAATCGGCTGTTACTAAATCAACTGGAGAGTGATCAGTCCAAGGAAATCCCACCTTAATCCCCAGACAATTGTTAGTGCAGTTTCAGTGCTCAGTGAATTCTTCAAAGCACAGGTTTGAGCAACATATAGAGCACAGCATGCAATCCAGGTGCCTCCCATGGCTTTCAGTTTCTCTGTGCTGAGGACATCAGATTTGTGCACATGGGTGTATTTTATAACCAAGTTTTCCTTCCAGGGCTGCTGTAGCACTCTTGGTTTACAAGGGGACGGAAGCTTTTCAGGGGTGCTCCTGCCATGGCAGGTGTTTCCTGCACCTCAAAGTTTAGGTCTATCTGCTGATCCTACCTCTGAGACCCCCACCAAGAGCTGAACCTTGGTGAGAAACACCTGAGTCGTTTAAGAGAAGAGGGAGCATCAATTTGCTTTTGCTAAATCCCTGCCACAAAGATCTATCTGTTACACTTCTCTTAAAAGATTTCTTTGGAGCAGTTTGGGAGGCATCTGTCATCTTGGAATTGGCAGTTATCTGCAAGCTCCAGGACGGCAGCGTTAGAAGGCAGTTGTATCGAATTATTCCTGGAAGGTCTTGCCTGGCGTGTGTTTCATCCCACCACACGTGGCTGGCTCAGCGTGGGGACAAAGCCTGGAGTGATGGCTCCAGGGTGAGCACATCCCCTAGAGCCTCATTCAGCTGTGTGTCTCCATCCTTCTAAACCTAAACATATAAATGTAACCTGTAATTAAAGATGTATTTTAGCCGTTGTAGCTGGATTTTTTCTGTTGTCTGAGGATTGTGAGTTTTTGTGAAACTCCTGCATTTTTTCATCCATTTGTCTGCAGCGACCTGTGTTTACGGCCATTTCATTTTGTGGTGGTTGCAAGACAAGAAAGCACTTTTTCCCTGACATCTGTGACAAATATGTTTGCTCTTTTTTATCATACTCATCCAGTCGTGGAGAAGCAGCGCTAATGTAGAATGTTAACTACAAACAATGAAGAGACTTGAAAGGATACTAATTGGAAAGCAGTCCTTTTGGTATGAAGTTTATTTTAGGTGTTGGTATAAGACTGCCAGCTCCTAGGTGTGACAGTGATTTATTGTTACTAGCAAGTGGTAACTTTTTATAAGGTTATTCTAGCCTTAACAATTCAATCACAGAATGTCCTGAGATAGAAAGGACTCACAGTTGAGTCCACTGAGTCCAATTCCTGTTCCCACACAGGACAACCCCAATGTTTGCACTGTGGGGCTGAGGGCATTGGCCACCTGCTTGTGGAATATTGTCAGGCTTGGCATTGTGACTGCTTCCCTGGGAGCTGCTCCAGTGCTCCACCACCTTCTGGGTGAAGAACCTTTTCCTAATGTCCCACCTGACCCTCCTGTGGCATCTTCCTGCCATTCCCTCGGGTCCTGTCCTTGGTCACCAGAGAGAAGAGCTCAGCGCCTGCTCCTCCTCTTGTGAGGAAGCAATAGAATGAGATGAGGTCTCCCCTCAGTCTTCTCCAGGCTGAACAGACCAAGTGGCTTCAGCTGCTCCTTGTATGGCTTCCCCTCTAAAACCTTCACCAACTCCGTCCCCTCCTCTGGATGCTCTCCAGGAGCTTTGTATTGTTTTTATCCTGTGGTGCCCCAAACTGCTCCAGTGCAGAGCAGTGTCCTCTATATCCAAAGGTCTGAATAATTCATAAAGATAAATCATTCACAAAGATAAATAATCTGCAGTGTGTGCTTCTATGGATTGTTTACACAAGTTTAGGCACTGGCTTGTTTTGTTTGCACTAAGATTTTAAGGCTGTGACTGAAGACTTAAAGAAAACCATTTATTCACCCCATAAATCCCTCATGCGGATGCATAATGCTCTAAAAAGAAAACTTTGTCACTGAGATTGTCTAATGAAATTTTAACTGCCAATTAACGCCTGATAACAGGAGTCATTTGGCATGCCTGAGTATTCCTTTGTATCATTAACAGCTGGTTTATATCAGAAAGGCTTTAGTAGTGATTTTTCTGAGGTGAAAGGCTAAACAAATAGAGGCAAACAGAGGTTGTTTTAATCAGATAGACATCAATTTGTCAGTGTCTGAATGGCTGTCCCTGGACAGTTCGTTATAGGAAATAACTGTTTTAATATTCATGCGCTGCTGTATCTCAGTGACTGAACTGAGGGAATTGCGTATTTGCGAATGGATCAGATAACGGTCTCTAGGTAGATAAAGCACACAGATAAAGTGGAATTTCTTCATTGTAATATAGATTTTCTTTCCCACTGCAAATCTCATGTGCTGTATTGTGTCCCCAAACAAAAACGGCAGGTTTGATCTTGGCATCGTACAGCTTAGATACCACTGCACAGCCCTTTGAATCTTTACTTTTCCTGCTGTTCATGGGTTTGCCTTTGTTTTCTCAGCACAGAGTGTGACTTAAAGAAAAAAAAAATGAAAGCAGTTGTGGGATTTGGGACTTGCATAAAAGCTGCTGCCTCTACTTTAGTCTGGTGAGACTTCAGCTGGAATATTGCATCCAGCTCTGGAGTCTTCAGCACAGAAAGGATGTGGATCTGTTGGAGTGAGTTCAGAGGAGGGCCTGAAGATGATCCAAGGGCTGGAGCACCTCCCGTATGAGGACAGGCTGGCAGAGCTGGGGTTACTCAGCCTGGAGAAGAGAAGGTTCTTGGGAGAACTTAGAGCAGCTTCCAGTGCTGAAAGGGGCTCCAGGAAAGCTGGGGAGGGGCTCTTGATCAGGGAATGCAGGGATAGGATGAAGGGAACAATTTTAAGCCGAAAGAGAGGAGATTAAAATGAGATTTTAGGAAGAAGTGTTTTGCTGTGAGGGTGGGGAGGCCCTGGCCCAGGTTGCCCAGAGCAGTGGTGGCTGCCCCATCCCTGGAGGGGTTCCAGGCCAGGTTGGATGGGGCTCGGAGCCCCTGATCCAGTGGGAAGTGTCCCTGCCCATGGCAGGAGTGGGACTGGATGGGCTTTGAGGTACCGTCCAACCCAAACCATTCTATATTTTTATGATTCTTTTCCCTCAAACAACATAAAGCTAAAGCTTTTCGTGGGTGGATGGATGGGGGTGGTTTGCAATTTGTTTTTTCTGATTCAGCTGGAATGCCAAGGTGGGGGTGGTGCAGATGAGAGGCACTTCTGCATCCTCTGCTTTCTACCTGAGACCTTGGCTGGGAAAGGGAAGAACCTTTGGCATGCGTAATTGATTGCAGCTGCTCCATGCTTGCCTCCTGTCCCGTGCTCTGCAGCGCCCGTGTTTGTGGGTAAAATTATCTTGGTATATATTTAAAAAGGGAACTTACTAAAAAAGTAAGATAAATTATTGTAATTTTGGAAGTAAATGGTTTATGTGTCATCATCAGCAACAATTCTGGACGGATTTTTCTGTTGACCTTTGTTTCAGTGTCTGTTTTGTAATGTAGTTTAGAACGGGCAGAATTCTGACTTCTAGAGAGTCTTCTGTTACAGTCCCTGGTATGGGACAAGTAGCTGTCGGTCTTGTGTGTTTGTGTTGTGATTTACCTCGGAGACAAACTGGCTCTTTTTGTTTATGCTACAGCTGGAGGGTCCAGTATCTCAAAATAAAACTTTATTAGAGGTGTTTTTACTCGCAACTTTGACGTAGCCTCCTTTCCCTTGTGTTTGTAACGCAAGCTGACACCTACCTACTGAACTCAGCGGACGGATCAGACACTTTGCAGTTGCTGAAATGCTAATTGTGCAGGTGGTCTTTCCCTCTGTTGCTGTTTCAGACCTCGAGCACTGGAAGGCATTCTGTGCGCATCACTGGTCTCAGCACTATTGACTTTCGAGCTGGGTTTTCCAGGAATCCAACACTGGACTTCAAAAAAACATCCAGCAGACCAGTGCAAGGTTCGTTCCCATTTTATTCCGTGCTAAACCGTGACTGGTTTTGCCCCCTCAAAATCAAGTAGGATTCTGTGATGATCACTCTGGAGAACTTTGTGATCAATCTGGGGCTGCTGTTGGTTGGTTCTTGGACCTTGAATGTTTGAGACCATCCAGTGCTCCCGTTTTATCAGACTACAGTGGGGTTTTTTTTGTGTTAGCTTGTTTGGTTTTTTGTCATATTTTTAGTTATGAAATGCTTCAAAACTGTAACTCTTTGTTACTTCTGGAGTTCCAGAAAAAGCCTTTGGTTCCGAGGCATGGTGAGGAGTTAATAAAGCGTCTGCTATTTCAGAAACACCTACTGGGAGTTGGTAACCTAAACCCACTCAGCGCTGTGTCTCCTGACAGCTAATAAGCAGAGCACAGCTTGGTATGGAAGGGTTGAAACTAAATGGTGTATTCATGGGGTGCTGGGCTGTACATATGGAATTTAACCTTTCCCTTTCAAATTATGTATTTTTTACAGCTCTTAAAATAGCATGTTCCTGTTTTTCTAGGGATTCCTACTTTCGTCCTGCTCAATACCACAGGGATCATTCTTCCAGCTAGAGTAGACCGACTGGAACTCCTGAGTATTACAGGGGAACTGCTTAAGACCTTGCCTGTGAAATACTACCCAGACAGAAAGCCCTACGGACTGTGGAATATTTCTGACTTCATTCCACCAGATGAAGCTTTTTTTGTTAAAATAACGGGCTATGACAAGGATGATTATCTTTTTCAGAGAGTTTCAAGTGTTTCGTTTTCTAGTATTACTCCTGGTAAGAGATTTTACGTTGCATTAAATGTCCATTTGCCATATCTGAATTGGTTAAAATTGATATCCAATATCTTTTTCTAACTGACGCGAGTGCTTTCTGTGCCGTTTCCTTCCAGTCTCTTCATGGACAAGTTAGTGTTATTATCTGCTGTGTATAACTTTATCAGAAACTGAGCTTCCTTTCAATAAAAGAAGAAGATAGGTTATATGTTAGGAGCTGTCATTAATCTTCTGGGGATTATTTGCTTTCTTCAGATGTTCCAAAAGTTACAATGCCTACCAAGACTCCAGGATATTACTTACAGCCAGGGTCTGTTCCTTGCCACGTAGAAAGTCTTATACCTTTTATGCAACGTTTTACTAAAAATGGAGTACCCCTGGGAGTGGATCAGTTCTTCAAGTAAGTATTGACGTTTCTTTCTTACAATACTGTTTTATTTCCTATTTATATCTGGTGATTTCTGTTTATTATTTCCTATTATATGCTGCTTATATCCTGTTAGCTTTGTTCTGGGTTTTTTTTTTGGGGATCTTTGTTAGTGAGGCTGTATTTTATGAAGAGATTTATAATATACATCTATGCACGCTTCAGGAGGGCAGACGCTCTGTATAGATCATGAGATTATGTGCATCTGGCCAAAACCTCCTGAGATGTGTGCTCCTAGTTGTGATAAACTGGATCTAAAAAGTCTAGGAGGTGAATGCTTTTAACTTGTAATTTTAGAGAAGTTTCTTTTTCCTGCTTCTAAAAATATAGCAGCTTTGTTTTTCTAGATCTCTTCATCCTGTGGTGATCTAGTAAGAAAATTAGGATTTTGATTGCTATCCTAGGGCGGTTCTGACAAGTCTGATTCAGGAGACAAGAACCAGTAGTTGAGCACCTCTTTCCAGTCAGTGGAACTGAGCACTAATGTGTCTTTAAAATCCATTGTGTTACAAATAGCAGATCCCACCAACCCAGCCAAGGGCAGAATTGCCAAAAATTGTGTGACATTGTGATAAGAAAGGCAATCCATTTGGTTAATTAAAATAATAATAAGAATAATACTTTAAAAATCATTCTGGATCAACTGATATTGGTGACTTAGTCAGGTCTAGTGTCCAATTTGCTCAGCTCTGCAGAATACATCCCTCCAAATGATGCGTTGGATGTGTTGACTCATTGCATCCTAGTGAATCTCAGGTTTTGGTTCATTGCTGTGAGCCCGAAGGGAAAACCTGGTATGGAGAGTGATGGCTTATGGTGGCCAAGGGATGAGGTTAGACGCAACGTGAGTGTCACTGTGCTCTCTGCCAGTGGTTCTGCAGTATCTTATCACCGGGATGTGATTTGGTCTCTGGGCTTTGCAGCTTGGCTAGGGGACCATGTTTGTTTTTTCCAAACTGACCAGATAACAGCTTGGTCACCACATTGTATGTACTATGAGATGATTCGGGGAAACTAATGACTTGATGCTGAGAAGTGCTGGGTTAACCTGAGAATACATGTTGCAGAGTTGTTTGCAGTTACTGCTCTTTAGAGCCAGAGTAGATGCTCAGCAGAAGCCCTGAGGTGGGAAATACTCATTGTTGGCATTCTTGTATTTAATTTTATTTAATAGCTCTCTGTTTGCCAGGCGTTTCCGCTCTGGACACAGCTTGTTTTATGCTTCCGTTCTCAAGGCTTCCACATTTGACATGTGGTGTCTAGCAGAAGGGAGGAACGAAGAAGAATAGAATTGTGTAACTCCACTATTGACCCACTTTCCTTGAAGAAGAGAAGTTTCCCCTTTCTGACTTGGAAGAAACACAACCTTATTCTTTAGCGTTGGCAGTTGCTGCCGTTTCCATCTGTCAGCACTGCGCTGTAAAATGTCATGGATTTGGTAGATAGGTTAGGTTATCTAGAGTAAGAGAGAGGGAGTAGGAAGCCGTTTAAGGTCACAAGCAACTGTTGTCATTTGTGGTGTAACTGGATTGTCTGTCTCGTGGTGCTCCAGCGTTGGAGTTCCCTGCCTCTTCTCTTGTTCTTTCTCTATGCTTTAGGGGTTGATGAATCAATCTATTTGGACAAACAAAAGAGAGACAAAGGGTTCACTAATGTAGTGTTTCCCCAAAACGTGGCAATTACTTGCCAAAGTGATTGTGGATGTTTTGATGCTAAGCAGTTTTGTTTATATGCCGTAGCAACAGGCCACAGGGAGCACTGGGACACTGCAGAGTTCTCCTCTGTGGGTTTGTTGGACCATTAGCTGTATAAAATGTGGGTTTGAATCTTGAGAAGCTGTAAGTGTTTGGTTTTAAGCACATGTACCAGTCAGTGTAGTTATGTTTTATTCTCTTGGGTTTGACAGTGTATGCGATAGATACGTGGTATTATTGCCTTTCAGCCGTGTCCTTGCTGTGATTTACAGAAAAACTCCCAAGTATTTTTCTGTTCTGTTGCTTGCATCTCTTCTGTACCCCACCCCCATGCTGAGTCTTGAATCCATCAATTCTGTCTGTGTTTGTTGCACTGTTTATTTTTGTGTCGCTTGGCAGCTGTTGATGTGCAGAATATTGGATAACTATGGTTATTGCTGGTCACAAGCTCCGAGGTGCAGCTGGGAGAGCAGAAGTCAGTGTCCTCCTCATACAGATACTTCAGGTGTTTCTAGGCTGTAAATGTTTGGGATGGAGGTAGTTTAAAAAGTACAGAGACACCTCCCTGGATGCAGTCACCGGGCATTCGGGTAGCTGCTGCCCTCACCTCTGTATGAACCGAATGGTGGATTTGCACGTAGAGGGAGAAGGTAGATTGTATTTGGTGGTGGATGGAGTCTCCTTTATGTGCAGCCCCTGTCTGTACCAGAGCGTTTGAGGAGCTCAGGCTGGGAGGAGGAACCCTTGCTAGGAATAAGCCACAGGTCTGGTACCAGATTGTGGTTCTACATAGAAACTTGTTGGCGTTGAGGAAAGGCGTCTTCTCAGGTAGCAAATACAACCCTATCATATGAGTGACTGACTGCAGGTCCAGGGATGTTGATTGTTGTGTGACAGCTGTTGACGTATATTAAAGGTATATTTATAGTTGTGCAAGTGAGACATTCTGCAGAAACTTTGAGTTTTTAATGCTGCTGAGAAATCTGACTCTGCGTATATTGTTTCTGTCAATAAGATCGACTGAGCTGATCCAGTTTGGTTCATCAGAGGGTGAGGTTTTCCTCTTAATTGTTACGAAAATCTCCTGTGCCTGTTGTCGGGACACCAAGTTCCTGTACCTCTAGGTTCCTTCAGGAATTTAGTGTGCCCTTTTCTTCCTCCAGAGAGTCCTCAAGTATGAGTTGGGATATTGCCCAGGTCTCCTTGGCTGATGAAGGCTTTTACGAATGCGTGGCAAGTAGCAGTGCGGGAACCGGCCGTGCGCAGACGTTTCTGGATGTGTCAGGTGGGTTGCAGTCCATCCTATGCTGGAGTGTGGTAACGCCTTGTGCTGGAACGCTTAACGGAGAGCAGGGGCACCTCGGGCCGAGAAAACACAGTTCCAGGGTCTAAGTGTATTTTTAATTAACGTGGCTTTCCTCACCCCTGTACATAAGTGTGCTGATGTTTATGCCTGTTTTAAGTATTAACAATGATTTGTTTTAATTAGGTTCCCCTATCAGCAGGACTTGCAGAATAGATACGGCCTGCCGAAGCAGAAATCAAAATAACAGATTTTGATCATTCTCATTTTTATTTCAAGCTGTAGCAGTTATATTTACTTGATTGTATATACGCATTACCCGATAGATGAGGAATTGCAGAAGTTGCATTCAAGAGCTTTGAATAAACTATAGTATTTGGTGACTGGCCCCAAAATAGCTCACAATTCTTGTCTATGCAATAGATAATCACGTAATTGTGGTTTTGGGCGTTTTAAACTATTGTTCCTAACTTTATCAAAATCTCATTTTGAAGGACAACTCATTATACATCTGGTCATCCGTTTAGTATGAAGTGGTGTGCCTTATGTTCAAGCAATTTCGAGGCACAGAGTGTTGATATCCCACTTGCTGAGGGGAGAGGGAGTTCTCCTGTGTAAGTTAACACCCTGTTGAGACTTGGAGCACTAAATGATTGTGCCCCATTAATTATTACTGAGAGTTAGTTTGGGTAAGAGAAAAGTGAATAGGATCATCGAATCATTAGGTTGGAAAAGACTTTTGAGATCATAGAGTCCAACCGTACCTGCCCACTACTAAATCATATTGCTAAGCACTTCATCCTCTCGCCTTTTAAACTTCTCCAGGGATGGAGACTCCACCACCTCCCCGGGCAGCCTCTGCTTGATCCTGAGAACCCTTTCTGTGAACAGTTTTCCCTGCTGTCCAATCTGAACTGCCCTGACGCAACTTGAGACCATTCCATCTTGTCCTGTCACCTGTCACTTGGGAGAAGAGACCAGCACCCACCTCTACAACCTCCTTTTAGACAGCTGTCTAAAAAGAGAGCCGTAGAGACAATAGTGTCGTCCTGGGCGAGCTTTGGGTGTAAGAACTGGGAGTGGGAGAAAAACAGAGAGTAAAATTGGTCTTGTGCGAAGGCAAATGTAAAGCTACATGCGTGGTGTGTTGCCAGCGTGCCCGCTGGGACGTGCGGGTGCTGGGTGCTGCCTGCAGTGGATGCTGAGCGTTCCAGTTGCACATCAGCTGGAAATGCTTCCCGAGGTAAGCCAGTAGGCTTTGCTTCACGTAGTCAATCCTTTTACTCTGTCAGAGGAATTTAGCTTAAGTAGCTGTAAACCAAAATGCACCCCAAGCAGAGATGGAGAAAATATAAAACCAGACATGAGCTTGAAGTCCTTCAGCAGACGAGGGAGATCTTCTGCAGGAAGATGACCTGGAGGGAAAATTAGGAAGAGCAGCTTTTTTCATGCATGTGGCTGGGTAGATGAAAGCCCTGTCCACGCTATAGCAAGTTTTGTCACTTCATTTTTCACAGTTGCAGCCTGAGGGAAAGGGAAAAATAATTTCTGTTTTGAAACAAAGATCCATTCTCTGTAGTCTTCTGTTTGTGTTGATCAGGCGTCTGTCACACAGAAAGGCGAGCTGTTGCTCTTGGCCGGGGAAAGCACCGGAGTAGAGTCACTTAATGCGCAGTGGCAGTGGAGATCAAGCTCAGAACGGCAGTTTGCACTCAGCCTTTGGTTTTCATCTAACTGCTTGAAACTGAAGTTGTTGTCTTTTATCTCTTGTAGCGGCTAATTCAGATTAGTTAACCTGGACTGTGAATCACAGAATCACAAAGCAGTCTGGGCTGGAGGGACCTTTGGAAGTTACCAGCTCACAGCTTAAAGGAGAATTAACTTCCAAACTTGATGGTGGTTCCAGGAACTTGTCCAATCAAGCTTTGAACGTCCCCAGGGATGGAGGTTTCACAAGTTCCACGGGCAGCCTGCAGTGCTTAACTACCCCCACTAGGAAAATATTTTGCGTGTCTAGTCAGAATTTCCCCTGGTGCTTGTTAGGATCACAGATTCTCATCCTTTCTTTTGTGTCCTGAGAAGACTCCAGCTCTGTTCTCTAAAAGAACACACTTCCTAGCTGAAGAGGGTGACTACTTTCCCTTAACTTTTCTTTTTTGCAGGCAAAGGTGTTCCTTGCACTGCAATATGAGCTGATCCAAAGAAACCTGTACGATGTCATTGATTCCATGCCAGGCAAACTTTGCAGAGAAACAGCCCTTTTACACCAATTGGTAAATTTGAAGAGAGGAGCGTCCTTTTAGTCACAAAGTACTCAAGTAGAATAAAACAGTAACATCAATACTTTCCCAAGTCTTAGCTCCAGAGTGCTGTGTTGTATCTCGACTGTGAAAATCCTTCAGGCGGATAAAGGTATTCCCACATGCTTGTTTCAAACTACGTTTTGGAGGACAAGCAGCTGCTATATTGTGCCACAGAAACTGTGGGTATAAAGATTCTTGATCTGGAAGTTGAAATAATCCTGCTCCTCGCGAAGAAAACTGGAGGAGAGTCCTAACTTTTTTCTTGTGATATCAGGAGCTCTCGAAAGTCGAGAGTGACAAAGGGAAAAATTCCGGTATCCCCTCATTTACAGAGCAGTGAGAGATTGACTCACTGTGTAAACATGAACAATTAGTTCTGTTTGGAGCCGTGCAGAGGATTAATGTGAGGGAGATGCTTTGAAATCCTTGTGTACAAATACTTGGAAGGAAATTACTTGAAAGTTCTTCTTTAAGCAAAGTAAACAGTCTTTTCAAGTGTTCTGGGTTTGCCCAGCTGACAGGCAGTCTCACAGATAATCCCTTTGGTCAACTGCTGTGTGAGAGGTATTGGAACTGTGTCAACATTTTCTAGTTTCAGCAAAAGCAAACACTTGAGTTTGACCTTGTCTCCCTAGTTATTAAATCCTTTAAAACGTCAAACGTTTGTTAGGTTGCGCGGGCACCTTCAGTGCTGTGAACACAAGGGATGCGGCTCAGAGCTGGCTGGGGCGTTGCTCTGTGTGCGCTGTTGTGCTGAAAGGCTGCTGGAATCCAGAAGGTGTTGTGCCCCTTTTCATTCAAAAGATGGGGATTTTAGTCCCGTACTGGCCTTTATCTCTCTTTTTTTAAGTTTCTTGAAGTGACGTACTTGATGATATCCCTGTGGAAAGCAGATCTCTTCCCCCAGACAGACCAAACCCTAAAGACCAGGAGAGAAGGCCCATTTTCAGTGACTGATTCCAGCTTTTCTTGACTCTCCTCTGCAGACGTTACAATACACATGGTTGGTAACACCGGGGACTGCTGGTAGGGACTGGATTTATCGGGAGAAGCACTGCCTGCCCAGCATGCGGCACTTATGAGTGATTTGTTGCTGTGCAGAGACCTGGCATAAAGCTTGTGAACCTCATTTGAGACCCCGCATGAGACTTAAATGAGGAGGAGTTACAGCTGGCTCTGAGCTTAGGAGTAACTTTCACCCTTCATAAATCTCTACCATTTTTATTCCCTGTTATTCTTGCTTTTCTTAGGATAATTGTTTTTTAGTGTGTACTGATAAAGATTTGGTCTTGCTTTTACAGCTGTCTTATTTCTGCTAAAGCATCCCACTCGAATATTATTCATTGCGGATCTTTCTTCTTTCAAGAACCAGTCTGGAGAAAACCAAATGGAATATATATATAAATACACACTCATTTTAATGGGAATGCGTAAAGTGATGTGTAGTGTATGTTCTTCCTTAAACATTTAAGTATTGCCGCTTTTATCAGAGGTATCTGAAGAAGGATCAGGATGACTGCTCCTATTTAAAGCATCTGTGGTTTCAAATTTTAATTCTGATACAAATTATTGCAGCTGCTTTCTTGCAGGAGTGTTTTAAACCAGGAGTAGAAGAGCAGGAGTAGAAGTGTACAGATGAGTGGAGTGGAAAGCAAATAATAACAAATAACGGAAGTTACACCATAAATATGTGCAGATAGGAATGAAAATATACTGGCATTACCTAGGATTTGAGTGGCAGCTGTTCAGGGATGTTGTAAGTGGTTGTTGCATGGAGCAGCTCCAGCCTGGGAACTGCTCCTGCCTGTTGGCTGGAGCCCAGCCCTGTGTGCCCAGGGGTCTCTGTCTCAGCCGCATGGACACTGCTGCTGCCCCTTCCTGCCTCCTCCCACCTTTGCTTCTCTCTGATTCTCCTCTACTGCTATTCCTTCGTCAGTCTGCATAGTTTTGAGTTCTTCCCCCTGTATCTGGGACCCTCAGGTTTGTGTCCTTACCAGCTGCAGAGCCCGGGTGGTCCCCTTTCTGGAACGGTGCTCTTGATTTGCCCATCAATGAACATGGCGGAGTTTTATTTCTTGTCATTGTTTCTGCTATGGTTGCTCTGTCGGGTCTGTGTCTCTGTATACTGGGTTCGTTACTTCCCCTTATCCCATTTGACCAGGTCCTCGATCAGATAAACTTTAGGGAACAGATGCTTTATCCTTCCACATTCCCTTCTGGAAGCCACCATGGAAATAACTTCATAATGATGCCTAGAGCAGCTGCTGGGTTGGTTTCATTGTTGCTATAACAAAAGTCTAGTGCATAGCTCAGATCCCACCACCCGTGGTCACACTTCAGTCAGAGATTGGACTCGGAGCTGGTGGTGGCCCTGTCTCTTCCTTCTGTTGCGGTGGGCTCTGAGCTCTTGTTGGCTTTCCCCAGTGCTGGGAGAGCTCAAAGAACGTGGAGCTGTTTCCTCTCTTAGACATTATATGAGCCTTCATCCTACACAGTATGATGCTTTTGACCTAAATCGGGCGTGTTCTGGTGATGGAAGCTCCTGTCAGGTAGCTTAGCGTGAGGATCCTGCCCTGGGTTCTGTTTAATGGCTTCAGCAGTGTAAAACGAAACCAAATATTAAACCAATATAACATTATTTATTTATTTAAACCGAATATTAAACCAATATAACATTATTTATTTATTCATTTACACTATAGCGTACTTGAAATTGTTTATCCAGAATCCACAAATGAAGCCACGGTTCTCCAATCTTTCTCTTATAACTTAGTTCTTTATTCTCCTCTTTCTCCACAGAGCCTCCACCTCTGATTCAGGTTCCTAATAATGTCACAGTTGTCCCCGGTGAGGGAGCCGTCTTGACTTGCCTGATTTCAAGCACAGTGCGTTACAATCTCACCTGGCAGAGAAATGGCAGGGATGCCAGACTCCAGGAGCCCCTGCGGATAAGGATGATGAGCAACCTGTCTTTAGAGGTGAAGAGTACAAAGCTCACGGATGCTGGCAAGTACGACTGTGTTGCTTCTAACGAGGGTGGATCTACCGCAGCATCGGTCTTCCTTACAGTGCAAGGTAACAAGAAACCACACGTTTAACTTACTCTGTCAGGGTTTTAAACCAGCAGTGGGAGTCTTCAAACAGCGCTGCCTTCTGCTGTCTGTCTCTGAGCAGTGGCTGATCCTCCTCCTCCTGTAGCTGCTGGTCGAACTGCTCTGCAAATTGGTGGAGCCTCTGTTGTTGGTGTCTCCTAAAGAGCAAAGCACAAACAGCTGCGCACACACTCTCACAGCCCGCTCCTCCATACTTCTAGCCAACCTCTACTTTGAGAAATTTATAGGCTGGCTCTGTGGATTACTTTATCTTTCAGTGAAACTAGAACTATAGTTTCATACATGTAACTAAATTGGTATTCATCTGGATTATTTTATCTCTCTTTATAACAGAATAGTACTTCTAATTTTTTCTGTGCGTTATGTTATTGTGTTTTATAGTGCTAATCGATAAAAGCTGAGAGCTAATCGTAATTTTATGAAGGGCTAGATTTGATGAAGGCAAGGGTTTTAAAAAGTGACAGCGTGGGTGAGACCGAACAGGGCCTACGGCTGTGCTATTCCTTCATAGCAGGATCAAGCATCAAAAAATATGGATAAATACGAGAATCCTTTTAGAATCAGAAAGCACTGCAGATGTCCCTCTGTTTTGGGGAGCTTTGAACCTTTCTTTGTGGGCAAGAAGAGATAGAAATCAAGATGTTTTGGAAAGAAAACTCTTTCATCTACTTGCAGGTGACTCTGGCAGGATTTCTGCCTGCTGGTGGTACTGGGTCATCTTCTGTGCAGCATCAGTACCTTCGTTAACTTTCTTGCTGTAAGTCAAGTGCTTTAACTGGTGGAAAACTTAGAATGATGGAAAAAAAGAAAAACTCAATGGAATTGCCTGACTTAAGGTGCTCCAAACCATATGAAGGTCGAAAGTTGTAACGCTTGCTCTAATGGGATAAGGTTTTTCTTGTAGGAAGAACATATTAGTTTACTGAGGTGGAATAAGTAGGTGTACAATTGGTTATGTAGGGCCTATTAAAAACCACAGCAGAATGAAGTGTTTCTTCATTGATCTGTTTGAATTCCTTGCAGTGGCTACAGGAAATTTTTAGCTTAAATTTCTAGTAAGGCAGAAGGAAAAAACACATTAAAAAACCTCAACCCCTACAGGTCTGGAAAGCGTAGATTTAAATTCTACAGGGTTTTTCCATTAAAATGGTCATTCAAGCATGTCAAAGGCAGCAGGAGAAGCACCCCACTCCTTTCTTCATCTCTTAGCGTTTCCTCCCCACTGCCTGTAGAGCAGCTGGGAGATTTTAACAGAATGACCAAATTACTTCTGGCAGTTTTTTTTGTAGGAAAGCTAAAGAAGTTTGCTCCTGCCAGAACAGAACAGTGAGTTTCAAATCACATATGTATGTAGAATGATTATATCAAATAGTTGGGAATTACATTTTGGCTGGTACCAGTATTGCTAACAGCTCTAAGACATGTCTGAGATAACCCTCTTGGACAGTTTAGGCAGGCAGCGTTGAGAGTCTGAGCTGTTTTTTCTTCCATTTCTGGTGAAAGATGCTTAGAAGAGAATAAGAAAGTAGGAAATGCTAAACTGCAGCTGAATTGAGATTTCAGCAGTAGCGTCTGTCTCTGTTTGAAAAAAGTCATAGAATCAAAGAATCACCAGGTTGGAAAGGACCCACTGGATCATTGAGTCCAACTGTTCCTATCACTCCCTTAAACCATGTCCCTCAGCACTTCATCCACCCGTTCCCTTAAACGCCTCCAGGGAAGGCGACTCCCCCCTCCCTGGGCAGCTGTTCCAGTGCCCAGCAACTCTTTCTGTGAAGAATTTTTTCCTGATATCCAGTCTGACCCTCCCCTGGCGGAGCTTCAGGCCATTCCCCCTTGTCCTGTCCTCAGTCACTTGGGAGAAGAGCCCAGCACAACCTCTCCACAACCTCCTTTCAGGTAGTTGTAGAGTCACCTGCTGCCAGCTTTTCAGCCGGCTGTGTGCGGAGGCTGGGTGGTATCGGGATGGTAGGACACGCTGTTGTTTCTGATTGTTTCAGTTTGCTCGGACAGAGTGGTTTCTGTCAGAATTCTGGAGGTTCTCTGCTGTGCAGCTGTGTCATATGTGACCTGTAGTGCTTGTTAGGATCTAGAGCAGCATTCAAAAGAACGGTTTGGCAGCAAAAGAGTAAAGAGAGGCTATATGTAAGAAGAAAAAGCTCTGCAGGGTTGTCATTATTAACATTGTGAAGAAGGAAATTTGAAGTCTTGTTAATAGATTGAGATGGTTCCTGGTTTGTATAGTTGCAAGTACTTGAGAATGTCAAATAAAATTAATGTTGAAGCATTTTATTGTTGTTGGGACAGTTCCATATAGATCTCTGAATTTTGGATCATAAGAGAATGAACACTGCTTTCATCCCAATTTTTTTTTCTTTCTGTAGTAGTAATTAAGGCAGAGGACCAATGTTGGTAGCTCTAAAAATAACCCAGCATCTGCTTTACATGCTGAAGTGCTTTGTAGTAAACCCTTGTTTTGAAAGCTTTCTGTTCCTGAAAGGGAACATTCAGCTCATTTTTGTGCCAGCAGCTGTACAAATACAGCCTGAAGCCTCGAATGAGCGCTGCCTTCCCCCGTGTCGTGTGTGAAGAACAACGTGCTCTACCCACCACGAAACATCTCACACTCATACTGAGCGTGGCTGGGTGAAGAATCATAGAATCATAGACCGGTTTGGGTTGAAAGGGACCTTAAAGATCACCCAGTTCCAACCCCCTGCCATGGGCAGGGACACCTCCCACTGGCTCAGGCTGCCCAAGGCCCATCCAACCTGGCCTGGAACACCTCCAGGGATGGGGCAGCCACAGCTTCCCTGGGGAACCTGGGCCAGGGCCTCACCACTCTCATCAGGAAGAATTTCCTCCTTATGTCTAGAACCTGTTTAAAACTTGTGCCTGTTTGTGGAGTGGCGAAACACTGCTTGGAGGAGCCTGAAAGGTCACTGAGGGCAATGTTATGAATTTCCAGGAGTGAAAGCTCTCAGCCTTCTAGGGTTGGTATCGGTGCTCAGTGAGGGTGGTGACCAGCTCTGGAAGCACACACTTATGGTTGGACCTTGCTCAATGCTGGCTGTACAGTGTGGGTTGCTCAAGTCTTCCCAACAAAGCAGTGCTGTATGGAAACATAAATGAATTTGTAAGGACATTCACTTCTCTTTCAGATGCTTTGTGTAATTGATCAGAAGCCTGGAGCAGCTTATTGCAGCCATGGGAGGCCAGGGACTGGCCAGCGTGGGAAACATGGTGATCCCGTAAACTTCAGGGATGGATTTCTCACTGATGAGGGGAATTGCATGAGCATGGAAACGCTTTCCCATTTGTTACAGTTCTGTAGGAAAAATATGCGTTTGCTATGTGTATATTTATCAGGAGTACCTTGATACCTTGATGGTTTTGTCCTGATGTCTTCATGCCCAAAAGTAATCCTGATCGGGGGTGGTGTAGGGGTTGAGGAATTTAGACTATTAGGCTTTCTTTTTTTTTTGTTTAACTGAAATAGCGTGCATGCTGAAGAGATTGATTTGTGGTGAGTTTTCTTGTTGCCTCACCCTTCCCAAGAATTTCAGATACACATTTCAAACTCAGATCCTTGAAATGTGGATGATGCTAAATGAGATTTTTATGGTAGTCTTGGCTTTGCGTGTTTTCTGCTCTGAGTAAGAGTAGACAATGAAGCACTTCTTTTAATGATCACAACTGTCTTTTGTCTCTGGAACACAGCTGTATAGCATGTGGAAACTTAGGACTTCTGCTTGTGTTTACATTGGCAATTAGTAGAGATGTTTGCATTTAGTAATCTCAGTGCCTGATGAATTGCAGCGGTATATTAGCAAAGTGAGGCAACGCTGACCATTTGTCTTATTGGGAAATGTTAAAGGTAATTAGGTGCCAGCTGCTCCACACGGAGCACATGGATGACCGGCAGGCAGGTCAGTGTCCTGCTCAGCTGTGTTTCTTTATAGGTAGAATAAAACCAATAAATAATATAATGTAAGAGAATTATAGTGAAGAAATTCCTCCTTCTGTCCAGTCTCAGTCTGCCCCTCTCCAGTTTATCTCCATTGCCCCTCATCCTATCCCCACAAGCCTTTGTGAACAGCCCCTCCCCAGCTTTCTTGTAGCCCCTTCAGGTACTGGAAGATCACTATAGGGTCTTCTCAGAGCCTTCTCTTCTCCAGACTGAACAGCCCCGACTCTCTCAGCCTGTCCTCGTATGGGAGGTGCTCCCACCCTCAGATCATCTTTGTAGCCCTTCTCTGGACCCGTTCCAACAGCTCCATCTCCTTCTTCTGTTGAGGATCCCAGAACTGGACACAGTCCTCCAGATGAGGTCTCCCAAGAGAGGAACAGAGGGGCAGAATCCCCTCCCTCGCCCTGCTGGCCACGCTGCTTTTGACACAACCCGTATTTTTAAGCTCTTTTTCAGAAACCAGCCTCTTGCACAGCAAATGTGGAGTAGCAAGGGGTCAGGAATGGCCTGAGCAGCCTCTCTGGAATTCTCTGCCACACAAGAAAACAAATGAGCATCCCTAAGTTCATTTGTCTTCTCTGTGCAGACGCTGTTTCTGAGAGCTTCTTGTCTACACTTGGTGAGAGGGAACCGATGGGGAAAATGTTTGCATTATTAGACTAATGACTCTTATGGCCTGATTTCATGAGTTGGCCTGAATTTATTGTTTGGGAAGCATGTTTTGATAATATTCCATGCGTGAGATCCTCTACGGATCGGTACAATAGCAGGACAAACAAACCTCGCTAATCCAGCTAGAAATCTCTTTACGTTTGCTGTGTCTTTTGGATAGTTCATTACAACTTCAACTAAATAAGTGGTGATTCAGCTTTTGTAGGTTTTATTCATAGCACTAAGATTATGCATCATAGGAGAAGTTCTTACTCCATAGAACCTGAGTCCTAACTTGGTGAAAGATAGAAATTTAGGGTATTAATTAAAACAGGAAATTAGTGTCATGTATCTTAATTTCTGTCATTTGATTTATTGCTCTTGCTCATTGTTTTCTTGCTGCTTTCTCACAGAAAATGTAGACTGTTAGGAGGGTTTCTGTGAGGAGTTTTGGAGGAGTGGAACCATAGCATTAGTACTTCTAGATGTCCTTTGACCTACGCCAGCCTCTGGTTCAAGGCAAGCCATGTGGATCTCTTGGAAAATAGCTTCTGGCAGGATATTTGATCTCTCTTACTGCAACAGTTAATCAAAAGCACAAGAAAAACATTAAGTATTGCATTTGTAGCTCTAAGGAAGCTGCTGGTTTGGTGGCCCTGTCGTGAGGGCTGTGTGCAGTCCTCGGGAAGGCACAGGAGCACAAACAAGGTCAGTCTGCATTTCAGTAAGAGGAACAGTCTGTCATGTGGAGATGAGGCCACATCCCCTGAGAAGAACCCACTCCCTTCCAGTGATCGGAGTCCCGTCTCCCTGTCTGTGAAGTGCTGCTTTTCCAAAGCAGTATCTCTTTATTTGCAGTGTGTCGGTGCTGCTCTGTTGGGGCAGGAAGCCTGATTTTTGTGTTTCCAAAGGTGTCGTGGTTTTTCCAGAGTCTGCCATGTCCTGGGGCTGAGAACGAACCCAAGGCAGGGACATGAGGAGGAAGGAACCTGTTTCTTTTCTTCCTGTAGGTCTCTGTCCTGGTCATTGTAGAGGTCAGACGCTTTCTTTACCACAGCTGGTAAATACTTACCCTGTGCTTAATTTTTCCTGGTAGAGCCTGCATGTGGATAGCGAAGTGCAGGGAGGCTATGGAAAATGGTTTTGGTAAGAAGACTTTTTGACCACAGTACATATCTGCATGTCTTATGGGAAGTAGTTCTCTTGGCTACAGGGAGAGAATGGAGGGTCTGTCCCTTCTTCTCTTCCACAGCACATTTTGTTCGTGCAGGGAAGGATGCTGCCTGGCCGCCACGTGGGAAAACTAAGGCATATCCTTGAAACTCACAGGAATGCAAGAATTCGTAGACAACACTGTGGTCACGTAGGACTTCGGTCTGAAAAGAATTCATTTTTCACACCAGCGCTACAGTTCCTGTATTTGTCAAAGAGGGCTGTGTGAGAAGCATCTGTTCCCACAGCATCTCAGTAATTAGAAGCCCAGGGGGATGCATCCTGCCCTAGCACAGCACCTCAACCTGTTCTGTCCTGCGGCGGCACGGAGTGGTGGTAGGACTGGTGAAATGGCAGTTTGTGCATGCTGCCTGGCTGGAGGACGGGAAGATCCCAGTAACGCTCCCCCCTCTCACCCTGTAGCAGTTCAATTTGTCCTTGGAGGCTCCGTGGGGGTTTCACAGAGACAACTGTGAGCGCTGCTGTGTGCCTTTTAGCCGAGCTGCTGCATCAGCAGGTGTGGAAACAGCCTTGTGCAGCATCGCCTTCGCTCCGTGCCAGGGAGAGGGTGATGAGGAGTAGCACACTTTGAATGGTCCAAGGTGGGCTGGGAAGGAGATCATTTAGAACCTGGCAGCCAACTAAGACGGCTGGCAGGGGAGTGTAGCAAGATAGTAATGTCCAAACAGCTTTCCTTTTTAATTAGGCTTACTTTGTTGATGCCAGAAATATAAATGAATGCGGCTGGCCGATGAGTGCTGAAGGCTACTTTTTGCTGATCCCTATTGAATGTTTTGATCTTTATTTATGCTGTAACAAATCTGTTTGCGGCTTGCTATTCAAACAGGAGCCTTTGTCAGCTTTTCTCTTCTTGTGCAATTTTTCTTCTATGCTTCTTTCATTTGGCTTGTGAACAGGAGTATAAAACACTGCACTGAACATTAATTCCAATGTACATTGTTGAAATATAATTGAAACTTCATAGTAATCAGAGGAATGGAGAGGATTCGTGTTGTGAATGTAGTCTCAGGTTGTGTGTATTTGTGTTATTATGTCATAATATTAGGATAGAATGTGAATTGTGCACCTGAGCTGACATCAAAGTGGAAATTATGCTCTGGGAGGAATTACAGAAGCATAGAATAGGATCATAGAATGGTTTGGATTGGAAGGGACCTTAAAGATCATCCGGTTACAACCTCCCAGCCATGGGCAGGGACACCTCCCACTGGATCAGGCTCCCCAAGGCCCATCCAACCTGGCCTGGAACACCTCCCTGATTCTAGCTGGTAGCCTGAGTATCGCAGCTGTGTATATTTACTTCTGTCAATTCATTTCACTGCCTATATGTTAAATACAACTATTTCTTCCACCTTCTACTCACCCGATACTATCGTGGTGTGAAAATAACAGTGTGGGCAACAGTGTGTTGCCCGAGTGTGGTGTGTGGTTGCCATCTGAGCCAAACAGTTTCCCAATACCAACAGGAGAGGTACCCTTCCTGAAGCCCAGAGCCTGCAAAATATCTTCCATTCTCTCTTGGCAGGCTTGAAAACAAAACAAAAGAGAGCTGAGCAAGCTGTGCACATCATGAATCACTTGAGGACGTTTCTGTAACTTGCATCCGTTTCTTGCCCCTTGCTACCCCCTTGGATCTGGTTTTAATCCTAGTGCTTCTGGAGCCACAGCTCCACCTTCCCCTGGTGCCTTTCCCCTGACAGCTCAGAGCGTTCAGGCCCATTCGGAGACGTGGAGGGGCTTTTCGGGGCCTTCAGCTTTTTATTAAATATACTGTACAAGTGAAAAGTCGTGAACTCGGGGAAGGTTAATGGACATCAGTTTAAGAAAGGAAATGATAAGGCATTATATGCATCTGTGTTTACAATTTTGCAACTGTGTGCAGATGAGTTGCTGTTTATTGTTGAATTTATTCCTTCTTTTTGGCAGTGTAGTTTGTATACATGTTTACTTACACATCTCAGGATCCTTTGCAAGCTCACGCGTCTTAGTAGTGACTGGAAACGGAGGCACTGAGTCCTGGCAGGAGCAGTTCTGCTTCCCAGAGCACCAGTGCCACGAGCAGTGCTGCATCGGAGCGTATTAATGACGTTGCTGTTTGAAAGAGAGGGTTTATGTGCATAATAGGGGCATAGAGATAAGTTTACATGAAACACTAGCAGATGCGAAACATTCATGAAACTCCAACACAAAAATATTTTCAGTAAAAAGACACTAAAAATGTTAAAGTTATGGCTATGACTTGTGTGCTGGTGTTATTAGAAATTATTTTTCAAAGCTGCTTATGCTCCTGGGAGCCTTGCCCTCTTGTTCGGTGAGGCGTTCTGTAGGAGCTGCGGTTGTGGCAGGCTGGTGTCCATGGGACAGTTGAGTACTGCCGTGTGGTGTGTTATAATCGTCAAGTGGACCCGCAGAGGCGTGGACACCTCGTTAAACTCAATGGAACGTGACTCAACTCACAATATCTACAGACTTACCAGGTTGTTTCACCCATTCACTCATGGGGGGCTTTTTCTTGCCGCTGTAAGACAGAATTCTGCGATTCATAGAGGAAAATGTCTGTTGCCACAGTGAATTGTTTTCGTGGTCTTTGTTACCGAGGAAATCTGTGTAAGGATGGAAGTGATTAAGTTCTATGAAGTTCACCTCATCACTTATCTGGTGAAATCCATAACATCCCCTGCCACTGCTAACGCTGCAGGCTCAATTGTCTCCAACGTGATTTTGCTGTTGATGAAGTTCCAGGTGTCTGCACATGCATTGTGACTTGTATTTTCATTGCTCAGGCAATATTCTTAGCATTGACCTGCTAGAAGGCTTGTGACCGCTGGCTTTCATTTGCAGGAGTCTACACAAACATGACTGAAGTTGGTCAAAATTGGCTCTGTTGCTGATTTGCTCAATTTTAAGCATGCATTAAGAAGTCTAAGTTAATTATTGCGTAATTATTACGCTCAGGTTAAATCTGCATGCCGTCATATTTCTATTCAAAATGATGACCAGGTAATAATTCTCTCTTCAGCCTGGCATTGTGTCTGCGGTGGATCACGTTGGTGAGCTTTCCTTGCTTCTGGCAGCTTTTTGTCAGAGTTGGTGCCCACGTTTGAGAGCTCCAAATTCTCAGAATTCTGAGCATCTCAGAATAAAATAAACCATGTAGGCACATGAGTTAATTTGGACTCTGTCCCTCGAGTCCCGACTGACTGATTTTTATACAGGTACACGTGTATTACAGCAAAGAGTTGGTTAAGCGTGCTGGAGGAAGTGAGGACTGTGACCTCTGTTAGCCTGTTTTCTCTCTGTAGACCTGTTTGAAAATGGGAATAAAGTGATTATTACAACCTGTGTTTTCTAAGTAGATGTTTCTAATTGCTCTTTTTAATATTTTTCTCTAGAACCACCCAGAGTGGTCATTTCGCCTAAGAATCAGACTTTTACTGAAGGCTCTGAAGTGTCTATAAGGTGTTCTGCAACAGGTTATCCACAGCCAACAGTGGTATGGACACACAACGACATGTTTATTATTGGTTCAAGCAGGTAGGAGTTAGAGCTTTTGCTGTTAATTTTTGTTTTTTTCCTGTATGAGAAAGCAGCTTTGAGGAATGCCAAAATATTCTGATTATTTCTTCCCCAGGAGCCTGTGAGATTTGGATGTATTACCTCAACCTTTGCTTTTATAATCTTCAATTTAAGTTTCCTTGTCTCTTAAGTAGAAATACTTTAGTTCTCTTCTTCAAAAGGCTTTTTGCAAGATTAGATTAAGTGCTTTTTAACAAGACGTAGTGACACTCTGGTAAATATAACAACACTGTTTCTTATCTCAAGAAGAAGCAGCAATCATAGACTCAGAGAATAGTTTGAGTTGGAAGAGACCTTAAAGATCATCCAGTTCCAACCCCCCTGCCATGGGCAGGGACACCTCCCACTGGCTCAGGCTGCCCAAGGGCCATCCAACCTGGCCTGGAACACCTCCAGGAATGGGGCAGCCACAGCTTCCCTGGGCAACCTGGGCCAGGGCCTCACCACCCTCATGGTGAAGAAATTCCTCCTTCTGTCCAGTCTAAATCTGCCCCTCTCCAGTTTATCCCCATTGCCCCTTGCCCTGTCACTCCAAGCCTTTATGAACAGCCCCTCCCCAGCTTTCTTGTAGCCCCTTCAGGTACTGGAAGGTCCCTGTAAGGTTTCCTGGGAGCCTTCTCTTCTCCAGGCTGACCAACCCCAACACAAATTCTTCCTTACGTCCAGTCTAAATCTGCCCCTGTCCAGTTTATACCCATTCTCCCTCGTCCTATCACTTGAAGCCTTTGTGAACAGCCCCTCCACAGCTTTCTTGTAGCCCTTCAGGTACTGGAATATTCGTTTATAAACCATCTGGTCAAGCTTCCGCTCTTGCCGCTCGGGGTGTGGATGTAACAGTTATTGTTTTTTTTCTTTAACAAATCATTTTGGTTGGTCCCCTGTGTCTTTCCAGGTATAGACTGACCCCAGAAGGCACCTTAATCATAAGAAAGGCCATTCCAAAAGATGCAGGGGTTTATGGTTGCTTGGCAAGTAACTCTGCTGGGACTGAGAAGCAGACCTCCACCCTTACCTACATCGGTAAGCGAAAGAAACAGTGTAGGGAACCTGAAAAAGCAAACTGATACATCACCAGGCAGGAGTTGCTAAAATCAGTAGAACCACGTGGAACCTTTTCTACCATATGGGTAGAAATGTCAGAAATCTCAGCAAAGACGTTGAACAGCTCACAGATGTTCCTTCTGGATCTTAATATTTCTCCTTATGCTGTTTTTAAGGAAAAAAAACCCTAAAATTTGGTATTAGAGCGCGGTAGGCGTGCAAACCCAAGCAGGTATTTGTAGGAGCAGTTATGTTTCTGTAAACTCCCGCAGGGTGCTTAGCACTCTGGACTCCCAATGGTCCAAATGGTGTGCTCTAAACACTAGATTAATGTTTTAATAGCAGACTACTAAAATTCTTGATGATCAACATCTGGCTGAGGGGAGAGACTGAATCTTTTTACTTTCTACAGTCTTCTCATACTTTCCTGCACATTTTACTTATGGTCCTGGTGCTCTGGACATCTACTTTTTTCATGTTTCCCAGCATTTATATGTCACCTTAGGTGATTTTTAAGGCTTTCTGATTTTTAACACAAATATTCTACTAGAGGACAAGGGAAAATCAGACTATTTCATGTTTTTTCTTAAAAATGTTATATGCTTTGGATGAGGAATTAATTTTTTCTCTATTATTTCTTTTTAGAGGGGCCAACGTTGACCGTAGTTCAAAGTGAAATTCTGGTTGGCCTTGGAGACACAACTATTATGGAGTGTAAAACAACTGGAATCCCACATCCCCAAGTTAAATGGTTTAAAGGTGCGCTTCTAACTTTGTGTTTGGTATATATATTTATATTCTATATTTAGAACAATGATCTTGAAGTGGCTTATTTTCTCAAAAGCTTTTATATTACTCAACTAGTGGCTGGCCTGGGATGGTCTCGAAATCTCTGAGGTGTGGGACTTGACCCCTGGGGCATAAATTCTGTTTAAATACAAGGAATGAACATACAGTGGCACAGTTAATGGCACTCAGGGAATTTTTGTTTGTTCCTTCCAAATTTGAGGTATCTACTACAGTTTCTCAAATAGTGGAGGAGGAGGATATTGAGTGCCACAACTGCACGAGTTTTCATAGAGTTCAGTTGGCATCAGAAAATCCTCTGTCTCAAGACTAAACACACATGCTCAGAAAAAGCAGTCGCTGCGTGGTTGTACCAACCACCCGTCTGCTGCTTTTCTGCGAACCAGAGATGTTGTTTGGTGGCTGTTGCCAACAGATAGCTTATTCAGTCCAGTTCTTCACCTCTGGCGGTGGCTGGAGGGAAGCACAAACCCTGTTCTGGTCTGTTTGCAAATAGCCTTTCCTCGTGGAAAGCTGTTTCTGAGCTCACTGCAGTTAATGCTTGGCTTGGGTTTTAAAGCAGGAGTTGACAAACTTTGGTACTCGTCCCAAAGTGGATGTGTGAGCCAGTTCTGGATGTTAGACAGCAGTATTGTGGATTCTGCTGAGCCTGAGGGGTAGCAGAGCTGTTTCCCAGGTTTTGTGGGGTTCCCAGCTTGGTATGGAGCTGGCAGACACGGCACTGCTGTTGTGTCTCTAATTTGGGAAGGAGAAATACAGGCTGGCACACTGTCTTAATGCTGATCTCTGTCCAAAGCCACTTGGGTTTGCTCTCCCCTTGTGAAATAAATAATAAGAAGTGATTGTTTTTAATATAGTAATGAGTTTTTCCACTTATCTGTACGTGAACGCCGGCATGAGTAAACGAATGCATTGTGAACTAATCTTAGACTTGGACACTGGGGTTTTTTTCCAATACTTTTGGTAAATACCTTGTTATATTTCAATTAATTTGTTTTCTCTTTGGACTTAGGTGACTTAGAGTTGAGGGAATCAGCATTTCTCATTATTGATACCCATCGGGGTCTTCTGAAGATCCAGGAAACACAAGATCTGGATGCTGGGGACTACACCTGTGTGGCCACCAACAGTGCAGGGAGAGCTTCTGGAAAGATAACTCTAGATGTCGGCTGTAAGTAGCTTGTAGTATAGGCAGCAAATCCTTTAATTTCACTGTTTCTGTGTCTGGTCAGTGTTTGAACCTTTCTCACAAGTGTGTGTAAGTCTGTGTGTGCTGGGAGTGCCTTTTTGGTGGTGTTCAGTAAGTTGTTTCCTTGTCATGGTTGCATCCAGCTTCCCTTATCTCTTACTTCTTTTGCAAAGCATGAAAGTTACGAGCAGGAAGAGAAGGAGGAAACTGTTAAAACCAATATAGTTAAGTAGAGAATATATTATACTCACTGAAGCCACTATATGAGGTTATTGTAACTTAGCTCTTCCTCTCTTCTTTTCCCAGTTCTTTCTAACTGCTTGTGTCCTGGTGCATCATGCGTTGTGAAAGCCTGTTCCCATCAGGCACTTACGCTTTCTGAAGCAATGAGCAACACTGTTTGAAGGAGATGAGGAAATTAATACTGTTAACACTTTATCACGCACATTTGTCTGATGGGGGAGGCTCTTGAGAAGTTTAGCCTATTTCTGAGCTCCCCATTGCGGTACCGAGCGTGCAAAGCTGCTTCTGAAAGGTGCTGCTGGAGTTGGAACTCTTTTGTTTTAAGAAGAATAATTATTCATAATGGGGGTATAAATTTAGCTCGTCAGTAGTGTAAGCGGAATGCTGATGTCGTGTTTCAACCCCAATTCACTTTGTGTACTCTTTTTGGGTTTTTTTTGTCTCCCAGCACCCCCAGTTTTCACGCAGGAACCCAGTGATGAATCTGCAGATATTGGCGCTAACATCACGCTGCCGTGCTACGTTCAGGGTTACCCAGAGCCCAAGGTTAAATGGAGGCGACTAAATGGTGCTCCCCTTTTCTCCAGGCCGTTTGCAGTCAGTTCCGTCAGTCAGCTGAGAACAGGAGCTCTTGCTATCACTGGTAGGTAGACCAACCTTTGTAAGAAACAGATTCCAAGAGGAAGTATGACAGATGCAATGGTTTTAAGACACCGCACTGATTTATTAAATTGTTAACTTTGTAAAAAGAAAGGATTTTTATCAGAGATTGTTTTTTTTGGTACAGACTTTCTTGGTTTTGACATGTGGTTCATTTCCCGAGGAGTTTGTGAATTCAGTTTTGTTTGGTCATTGGCTTCACTCTTCTTCAAAGAAATTATGACACCTCTCTTTGAAATAAATGTTATGTGCCCTGTTGATGCTGCGGTTGATTGAGTTTGGGTTGGTGTGGTTTGAGAGAAGTATTTCTAAACCCATTGGTTTGGGGAAGCGCTAACTTGGGTAATAACTAGAAATTCTGCAAGTGGCTTTGCAGCTTCACTTACTTGGAACAGTTCAGTCACCCATACACTAAGTGATGTTATTATTTTTTTTCTTAATTAGCTCTTTTCTTCCTTTCTAGAGATAATCAGGTTGGGTAAAGTAATCCCTCTGCTGTATCTACAGGGCAGTAACTCATATGTTTCCTGTTGCTATGTGGGTGTTCACCTACAGACACTCATTGCTGTAGGTAATAAGCAGTGTTGCTCAGTAAATGCGCTACGTGGTAGCGTACACATGTGTGAGTATGTAATGTACTGCCCTGTATTATTTATGTACATCAATATATGCTGTATCAAAATATAAGCAGCATATAAAGTGATGAAAAGCATCACCTGTGTGTATGTAATGCCTTTTTCACTCAAGTGCTTGTACAGTCTTTGTTTCTGTACTTGGTGGCAAATGGAAAGGAATGATCCGGCCAAAAATGCATATTTGAAAGGGAAAGGTGAAGGATAGGGTACCGTGTATTGCAGACTTCTCAGTATCACCTCAGATGCTGCAATCTGATCTCTTTTTTTTCCCCTCCTCTAGGTTTGTGGGTCAGTGATGAAGGGACGTACATCTGTGAAGCCGAGAACCAGTTTGGAAGGATTCAGTCCCGGCCAGCCACGATCACAGTGACTGGACTGGGTAAGGAGGGTTAAAGGCGGTGACAACGGTGACAGGGAAGACTGGCAGCATGTCGATATTCGGGAGGAGGTGATAGTTAGTGGTGTCAGTACAACAAACAGGATGCCTGTGGTTTATGTATGAACACGTACATGGTGACATATCCCCGCGCTTTTATCTGTAACTGTATTTACGTGTAGGTAGTCGTCCACGCCAACCGGAGCAGAAGACATTTGAATAGAGTACTATAATTGATTTCAGTGAATTCTGCACAATAGAACATTATCTTTTAACTGGCTTCAAGAATGTGAATTAATTCCACCTACACTTCATAACGTGGACCTTAAAAGTGATTTATCCTGTCTTCTGTTTCTTACTCCTAAGCAAATTTATTAAGGAATGAAAAATTGCTGTAACGATGAATGTGAATGTTGGGGTTTTGCCACTTAATGCATCTTAAAAAACCAAAATACAGCAATGAAGTTGCTTAGGTCAGTGTGTTGATATAACTGGGAAGGAATCTTAGTGATCCAAGAAGACAGTGAAACTCCAGCTTTGGCAAGAGCTGTGCTATTAAGGGGTTGTTTATTATCTCAGTGGGACAATTGGCAATAGAAGGAAAAATAATGCTATGGAATGTATATATTTCCAGGAGAATAAGAATGGAGTCCATCTGCCATCAAAGAAACAATTTGCTAACTTAAAATGTGGGAACCTGTACTGCTGGCAGTATTTGATACACAATATGCTTTTTACCTATTTAAAAGTGTTATTTAATCCCTGTTATTTAAAATCAATTTACAAAGCGTGTGCAGAGGAGAGCTTTCTCCTGGCTCTGTACAGAGTGTGCAGAATTTTCTGCTGGGCTGTTGACCTCTATTCTGACCCCTTAAAATTTTATGCCCGAAGGAAATCACTACTTATTTTTTGTCTTCACCAAACTTGCTACTTTTGGTTTTTTGCTATTTTGCCTAAGCAAGGAAAAATGATGTGTTAACTGGGGATCCAGGGGAACATGAGTTTTCAGGGAACTGATTGCATCCAATTTCAGCTGGACAGTATCTTCCATTTGCTGCCACTCCTGAGTCTTAGGATCATTGTACGTGTATTCCTCCAGCTTCTTTTCCTCTCCTGTGTTACCCCATCTCTTCCTTTGTTTTGTTTTTTTTTCCTGCGATGTTGTTGCAGATACCAGAACCTCTTTTGGTTTCTTTTGTGGTAAAAGTAAGTTTGTTGGAACTTGCATGCTGTTTGTTGATGGCCACGTTTTTTTCTTACCCCTTTTTTTGCCTTTCTATCTAAATCATGTTGTTTTCCTTGTCAGGAATGTTTCTTCCTCTATGTTTTGTGTAGGTCCTTGCACAACGAGACCTTTGATGCTGCTGCAAAAGGCATTATTGACAGGACTAATAATAATCAAAATTCAGATTTGATGCTTTACAGAAATATATGAAAAATTCCTAATAATGTCTCCTAATACTTTCTTTTGTTCAAGTTCTGCCGCTGATTGGAGCAAGTCCAGCCACAGCCAACGTGATTGAGGGGCAGCAGCTCACTTTGCCATGCGTCCTGCTTGCAGGAAACCCCATTCCAGAGCAGAGGTGGATTAAAAACAGTATGGTGGTAAGAGTCTTTTGTGAAGGGGCTGGAGAACAAGTCTTAGGAGGAGCGGGTGAGGGAACTGGGGCTGTGTAGCCTGGAGAAGAGGAGGCTGAGGGGAGACCTCATCACTGTCTACAACTGCCTGAAAGGAGGTTGTAGTGAGGTGGGAGCTGGGCTCTTCACCCATGTGACAGGACAAGGGGGAATGGCCTCAGGCTGCACCAGCGGAGCTTCAGACTGGATATGAGGAAAAAATTCTTCATGGAAAGGGTTCTCAAGCACTGGCAGAGGATGCCCAGGGAGGTGGTTGAGTCCCCATCACTGGAGGTATTTAGAAGATGCATAGGTGAAATGCTTAGGGATATGATTTGGTAGTGGGCAGGAACGGTTGGAGTTGATGATCACAAAGTTCTTTTCCAACCTAGGGATTCTATGATTCCAGTAGGATTTATTGGCAGAGAAAATCTACAGCTGACATTTCAAGCCCTGATAACAACTTGGTTTAAGTTACAGAAGCTAATGAACAGATATACTGATTTTATGGTTACAAATAAAGATGCTTCACAAGATTGGACTGGAAACAGAGATCCAATGCCATCCAGGGGAATTTCAGCAGAGAGCCCCAACTCAGGAGGTGCTGCTGCCAGCTCTGCCATGGGCAGGGACACCTCCCACTGGCTCAGGCTGCCCAGGGCCCATTCAACCTGGCCTTGAACGCCTCCAGGGATGGGGCAGCCACAGCTTCCCTGGGCAACCTGGGCCAGGGCCTCACCACCCTTATGGGGAAGAAATTCCTCCTTGTGTCCAGTCTAAATCTTCCCCTCTCCAGTTTATCCCCATTGCCCCTCGTCCTATCCCCACAAGCCTTTGTGAACAGCCCCTCTCCAGCTTTCCTGTAGCCCCTTCAGGTACTGGAAGGTCACTCCAAGGTCCCCTGGGAGCTTTCTCTTCTCCAGGCTGAACAACCCCAACTCTCTCAGCCTGTCCTTGTATCATCTTTGTAGCCTCCTCTGGACCCATTCCGACAGTTCCATCTCCTTGTGTTGAGGATTCCAGAACTGGGCAAAATCTTCCAGATGAGGTCTCCCAGGAGAGGAATAGGGGGCAGAATCTCCTCCTTTCCTAGTGGTGCACTGCTCAGAATATGTAGGAGTGGGTTTTCTTCCCCGCTGAGGGTGTGCTGCTGCCAGCTTATAACTCCTGCTAACAGAATGGTGGTGGACACACCACACCTACATTAGTTGTCTGAAGTTTCATTTCTTTAGTAGTAGCCAAATTACTGACTTTAACATCCCTGCAAAGCTTTGCTTTTTACTTGTGTGCTAATTTCTCCCTAAAGCCCTTTTTTTCCACTGTTGTAATTAAAAAATGCTACCGGAGTTTTTAAATTCTGGAGTTTTTTAATTCTTGCCACCAGGCAGAGCCCTGACACTAACTAACCCTTCACTGGCCAGAGTTTTCTGCTCAGTTTTTGAATCCCTAAGAGCCACTGGACTTTTCTTTAGACTGTGGAAGTGCAAGAAGCACCGGCTGCAGCTTCTGGGAGAGATGCTGGCAGGATCCTCCTTGTGGAGTTGCTCATTCCTCTGTTAGTGGTGTTAGTTTCTTGTAATTCTAACCTTGTGGCAAACACTACAGCCCATGGAAAGTGTTGGGTATATTTAGAGAAGAATGCAGCTTTTCCTGAGCATGGGGTGACAGGGACAAACTTGCATTCTAACAACCATCCTGTGAAGTTGTCTCTATTGCCGAACGCGTTGATTTTTTGGGTGTTACTGTTGGATATGTTACTTTTACTCCTCTTTTGTGGAAGTTACCCATTTTTCTTACCTTTCACCATGATTTGCTGCAGAGCTGCTCTCTTCTACTGATGGATATAGTAGATTAGAAGGTCTGATAACTGTGGAAGAAAGAGTCCATTTGTGGAAGAACAAGAAGTCATTGCACTCCGCAAGAGTGGATCTGTGATCAAGTTGTTCATCAGTTTGGGCACTGGCAGAGGCTGCCCAGGGAGGGAGGGAGTCACCTTTCCCGGAGGTGTTTAAGGGACGGGTGGATGAGGTGCTGAGGATTATGGTTTAGGGAGTGTTAGGAATGGTTGGCCTCGATCCAGTGGGTCCTTTCCAACCTGGTGATTCCATGATTCTAAATTGAGTTAATGGAATAGCCAATAAAAATAGAGTAAAACAAGTCAGCTAGGTTGGGTTTTGCTTTGGTACACAGTTATAAGTGTAAACTTATAACTTCTGTACATGCTGTGGCAGAGCAGAGTTGTCATTGCTGATCTTAATCTTGCTCCAGGACTAATTATGAGGTGTTACCAAAATCCTTATTTAAAATCAGTTTTTTTATGAAAGATGGAAGGTAAGAAAAGCTCCAGTAAAATCCTCCAAGAACATAGAGTATTTAAGGATGTGGAATAGTCAAGCAAAGCCACACTGCATCCCATAGTAAATATTACCAACAAATTTTTTTCTTCAGTAAAATGTTCCATTACTCTCTTGGCAGCTGGTTCCCAATCCCTACATTAATGTTCGCAGCGATGGAAGCTTGCACCTGGAAAGAGTTCGGCTGCAGGATGGCGGCGACTATACCTGCATGGCCAGCAACGTTGCTGGGACAAGCAACAGAACCACTACCGTGAACGTCTACGGTAAGGAACACTGTCCTCCTACCTCGGTGCAGAGCGCAAGATAAGAGTGTGTTTCTTACCAACAAGCACTCACGCTAGAGCTTTTGTGTTATAGTTACATTCCTTTCTCAGATTTCCTCTACTATAAAAATGTTATTTTCTAAAGTGACGTGATAGGAAATGTGATCCGCTGCACCGGGAAGAACTGACTGATTGAGGCTGGTTTTAAAATACAAATAATGCAGGTTTTTAATTGTGAAAGATGCTAATTTTAAAACGCCTACAAGGGTTTGGCTGCGTGGTCATCATCTCTGGCTTTATTAAGAGAACAGATACAAGTGGAAATTTACTGGTAAAACAGTAAAAGCTCTGTCTGGGGCTTTCATAACTTACATAAGGAAGCACGGCTCACAGGAGAGTTAGAATTGAAACAAATTATGAGTTTGGCAAAATATGGGGTTTTGGGTTTTTTTTATTTTATTTTAATTTAAATAAAACTTACCAGAAATTACACTGACAGCAAGACAAAAGTGATAGTGTTGGAGAAGCCACCTGCATTTCAACTGAAGTTACTTCTGTGAAATCTGTGTGAGGTCGTAACCACTTCAAGTTTACAGCCTGAAGTTTTTTTATTTGTTAAATGAATCACGGGAGATCTATTTTAAGTTCCCCTGAAGATGCTGGAACAGCCTTTTATGTTAAGAATAGCTATTATTTTCTAATACAGGCAACTACTCAGTGTCTGATAAGGTCTTGCATGTCAATACCAATTTTTGGAGTATTTCAGATCTTGAGAACAGAAGGGAATATATTTGTAAGATTTTAGAGAGACCCTAGGGTTTGTTATTATAGCCTTAAATCTGAACTTGTTTTTTCTGTTGTTAATTCACAACCAGCTCAGTTACGTAGAGGAATTGAGGTTCTTGTTATCTCTTGCTATGGATTTTGTGAAGTGGTCTGTTTTTTTTTATTCAAGTTTGTCTATCAGTCAGTCCGTGCAGAAGCCACCAGTGCAGTGAGCACAGCAGTGTAGCATTTATAACGAAGATTAAATTAGCTCCGAGTCTGATCGGTTCTTCACTTCTGCACCTACTCTGTTCAAAATGTTGGCCATCAGTGGAAATGGGATGAGCTCCAAAAATGCTGAACTCATTCCATTCTCATGAAATCATGAGGTTAGATCATGTACGGTATCGTTTTGGGAAGCCTGGCCTAAAGTGTTGTCAGAAGATATTGTAACAAAGACCTTCTGGAATGATTGCGATCACCTAAGTGAAATACCTACAGTTGCTTTAAACTCTGTGTGTCTCATCTGGCGATCAACCTATGGCAGATGTGCTTTGATAGGAACAAGTATGGGTTCCATCTAGAAAGACTGGCAAGTGGAGGGGAGGGTGGCTGGTCATTGTCAATGCTAGGGTTCAGAGGAAGAGCAGAAAACTCGCAGACCTTGCTGCCTGTGTACAGTGGTAACTGAACACAAGAATTTTATTGTAAGAGTTGTGCCATGATTTGAAATCTCTATTCAGCACGTGTTTCGTGTTTGCATTGATTTTCAGTTGTGCCTGTGATTCAACACGGACAGCAGATATTCAGCACCATTGAAGGCATCCCAGTAACGTTACCGTGCAAAGCAAGTGGAGTTCCGAAGCCATCTATTGTCTGGTCCAAGGTAATTTCTCATCTTTGAGCTGTTCGTAGTGAAAGATCAGTTGAACACGTCATCTGTTTGACATAAAAATTACAGGCAAGAAACACTGCTGAAATTCTTAGTTGAGAGGGAGCTGGCAATGTCTCTTTGTGTCTGCTCTTGTTTCTTAGAGCAGTGCTTGCTGGTCATGGGCCAGCCCTGGGTTGATGTCCGGTTCTTTGGAAGGGCTTTGGTCATCGCTGTGTCTATGGTTTCTGACACTGTAGAAACTGTTCATATATTCATGTTGCAAGTTGGTAAGTTGAGATAAAGCAACGTGCCACTGTTTGCATGCTCATTTTTGGGTTGGAGCCTAACTTCAAGGTGACTTTATCCTCTGAGGAAAGTGTTTCTAGTACTGCAATTCTGGAGTTAACTGTCAGTCACTCTTTGGTCATGTCCTTAACAAGATGTCCCCCGGGGAGGACCTCACCTCTTGGGGTGTTTCTCTGAACGTCAGGCTTTTTTTTTTCCGCTTAGTTGAACAGCGAAGTTTCTGATAGCAGTAGTTATGCCTCGTAAGTTGTGCAGCTATACCTGGCCGGGACCTTGTGAACAGTTTTGTTTAAAAGAAGGAATTGAAGAGTTAATTGTGTTGGTTTGGTAGGGAGGGCAGCACTGGAGCAGTGTTTTTCTTGGTTATCATATAACGTTCAGTGCGTCACAGCAGTGGTGTAAGCTGGGGGAGGTACTACAAGCACTAACAAATCTTGTTTTCCTTTGATAAATTGAATGTTTTAGTTACATTGTAGTTTATCACTGTAAGCTTTATCTTTTATTGTATTAAGTTACTGTAAATTGATTTGTTTTAGAAAATCCTGGTACTGTGGACTTGTATTTTCTTTTCCTTTCCACAGAAAGGAGAAGTAATTCTTCCCAGCAACGTCAAGTTCTCCGCAGGATCTGATGGCAGCCTGTATGTGGTTTCACCAGGGGGTGAAGAGACTGGGGAATACACATGCACTGCCACCAATGCTGCTGGTTACGCGACACGGAAAGTCCAGCTGACTGTCTACGGTGTGTATGAGCTACACTCAAATACTGTATCGTTGTCTCTCCCTCTTTTGTGTTCTACTGTAGATGGTAAAACCCTCTCAGGTGAAGTAGGATACTCACAGTGCAAACGAGAGTTAAACTTGTCTCTAATTCATGCCTTTGCCTTTGTCCCTGATCATTGGATCCATAAACAGGGCAGTTTTACAAATGGCTGATACGGACAGGCCTGTCACGATTCTCTTAAAACCTCCTGCTACCTTCTACCTCGAGGTCATGGACTAGGATCTTGGGCTGATCATCGTTTCATCTGTTGGGGATGGACGAAGTTACCTGTATAGGAATAGAAGTTCCTGCTGATAGAAGAATGAAGATCCATTAATCCCACCAGTCCCAAAGATTCCTACCAGCTCCCCTTATTATAAACAAATTTGATTTATGTGTAGGCTGCGAGGCTTTTGCAGCTTGTAGGTATTGGTGCTGTAGTGTAACGCAGTTCAGGTATCAGTTCCAAGCTCTCTCTGCAATACAGAGCTCAGCATATTCATGGATCGCATGGATCTGCTGCTCTCCAGCTTTTAGGAGAGATCCTGGAGTCTTGCTGGTATTTGTGGTATTGCAGGCAGCAAACAGTGTCTGAGCTACAGCACATCAGCATCACAGTGATTTGTGTCTGTTGCGGACGGGTCATTACAAGTAAGATTGTGATGTTATCAGCTTGATAAACAGCTGGTTTTTTGATCTGAAATAAAATTGTATGGTGTTATATATGTATAGATATGTATATTCATTGCAGCTTCTTAACATGTTGTGTGTTATAGTGAAACCTAGAGTATCCAGGCCCGGAGACCAGCAAGGAGGCGATTATGATCAACCCATAGAGATGTCAGTGATTGCAGGGGAAGATGTCACACTTCCATGTGAAGTAAAGAGCTTGCCACCTCCCATAATTACCTGGGCCAAAGAAATGCAGCTCGTATCGCCGTTCTCTCCGAGGTAAGGATGTCTGAAAAGGAAAGAGAAGTGAAATTGTGACTAGGCTTTTCTATTTTGGAGGGGTATGTAATTTCTAATTACCTCAGGATCAATCAGGAGGTGTTAAGTTATCCTTTACGAGGACCTTGTTTCACTAGATCTTGAAACTCTCTTTACAAAACCAAGCATCTGTCTCTTCCCAGTGGATACTGGGATCGTGCCTCATTGAACAGCTTCCATTCCCTTCAAATGTGTGTCTCTACACAGTCTCAGGAGGCCAAGACGAAAGAAATCCTTTTATATATGTTTTGTGGTGGTGCCCAGAGACCCACATAATCTGGGCCTGATTATAAATGTTTAAAAACTGTTTTTCTTTTCTTAAGCACTTCATATTTATGCTCAGGGGAGCACTGTCTGTTATTCATATGAGGTCTGGGCTGCCAGTAGAATACAGATGGTGATAAATGTTTTGGAGTGCTTACAAGGGCTCGTTGCTCGCTGTGTTTTGGATCCAGAGATTCTTGAACAAGTGAAAACATAGCAAAATGCTCATAAAAATGTTGACTTGACAGCCTTGGAGGATGAAGAGATATAATTGTATTGTATACAGCATAGGCTACAGTGTTGGACTCCTTCCTTATTATTTTAGTGTGGTACAAAATAAGAGAGGAAACAATACGTGATTATTCTCTGTATGTTCCCACTTGAAGTGCCAGGTTCTGTCACAGGCAGTGCTTGTGCTTTCCAGTCCTCGGGACACCTTGGAAGGGGTAAAAGCTACAGCTGCATTCATCAGCCAGGAAACGCTAACGCTGCCCAAATACAGCCCGTAGCGATTGCTGTGCCCCTTGGCTGGTGTCTCGCCCTGATCCGAGTGGGAGCAATCAGCCAATATCTGAGCTGCACTAAGGAATCGTACCGACCTGAAGGCGAGTCTCTGTGCCCTGTGGCCACACCTGCACCTCGGAGCCACCTGTTCCCGCGAGGCGGCGGCAGCCGCAGCGGCGAGAAGTTGCTGGGCCAGCACGTTTGGTGAAGGGGGCTTGTACGCAGAGAGTTGGCTTGGTGTTAGTCATCCGTGTGGAATTCTCTGCTGTGTCCTGCAAGCCTGCTGCATGCACTAACAAATCTGCATTCTTGGTCACGTATTGTCCCTGTTTTACCTCAGGAGGCATTGATAAATTCAACTCCTTGCTCCTGTGGAGAGATCCAAGTTGTCCAGCGTAGCAGAAGTACAGCTCAGCCCATTCCATAAAATTGTTTACAGATGTCAACAAAAGTTAAAGAATTATCCAAACAAAATTGTTTGAGACCACTTAAAGCTGACGTTAGAAAAGTGACCTGTGAACAGAAGAAGAGTGACATAAAAAATGAGGGCACTTTTATCAAGAAGCAGGTCTAATTAGTGGGCACGATAATCGAGGGTCAGTTGTCCCAGCAATCTATCTTTCGGGTTTCTTAAGAAAAATTTGGGAAAGAGATGCACAGCAGAGCAGGAATGGTAACGCCAGGCACGTTTGGGTGGCCTGGAGGAAATACACTTAATTTTTTTCCCTTCATCTCTCCGTGTTGCAAGCCTTAAGTTCATCATTCATGTCCATATGATACGTTGTCCTAATTAGACTGTGCCAGAGGAAGGGAGACAGATGACACCACCGTTTCCCACCGGCCATGTCCAAATTCTGTATACAGCCTTGAGTGCTAGACTTGGATTTCTTTTTGTCAATTCCTGGCTGTCATTTTTCCTTCCCTCCTGATTTATTTTCCTTGTCTCTATTAATTTTTGACTTCTACATAGCAAGGTTTTGGCTTAGCTTCCCAATGGATCCTGTAATGTTCCAGGCGTGGGACCAGAACTGTAGCAAAAAACGAGGCTGTGTCGATCGCTGTTTACTGAAGAATAATGACAATTTTTATAAACTCCAGTCTGGAATTAGAATCCTCTTCAGAACCCTCTCTTTTACCTTGAATCAACTAATACCTTTTTTTTGACAGGATAAAGTAGTATGAGAAGTTGTTTAACTCTGTGACCCCACTGACCCGGGCTGAACAAAAATTTCTAACAGGAGATTGAAGAGCTCCGTTTCTCTGTCTTTTGGGTTTTGTTGTTGTTGGTTTTTTCATTTCTAGAAACAAGACAGATTTCAATACATCCTGTAAGTAGGTAGAACCATGTTTCATAATTTGGATCTTGGATTTTAGGTATTTGCTGTATATTCTGAATGTAGAGGCTCCATACAGCGTTAGGAAAATGAGTAAATGTAATTCATAGTTTGGTAATGCTCAGTGTACCCTGCAGAATCGTGTAATTTTAGCTCCTGGTGACTTTTAGCAGTGTGTAAGTAGAGAACATTCACCTTTCAGTGCATGTTTATACAGCATATCTGCTGCTTATTTTTCCAGACACACTTTCCTACCCTCGGGCTCAATGAAGATCAGTGAGACACAAGTTTCAGACAGTGGAATGTATATCTGTGTAGCCACAAATATTGCTGGGAATGTGACTCAGTCGGTGAAGCTAAGCGTACACGGTAAGTTTTACCTTAAAGGATAATCATATGCAAGTTCTTACATGGAATTTAGCATCATGCACAGCTTTTCAAATATCTTTCCTTAGGTACATTAAATAGAATTAACCTATTTTCGTTCAGGTCAGGTTGTCTTCATGTGCAAGTCATTCTTACGTGGAAAGGAAATACTGTGTGCACACACATATATGTATACATAAATATGTTATATATACACCCCCACCCACCTTCCTTTGATGCTCCTGAGGCCGGTGGAAGAATTATAGCACAGTATGACATTTAAATCTTATTAAAAAGTCACACAGAGGGATTTTAAGAGCTGAAAACTTGTTCTAATGCACTTGGATGTTCCTGTGCAGGTGATTCCTAAGCAGTAGGTTTGCAAGCAGTGGCTGAGAATAGCAAAGTTGGCTGAGGCTCACAGGTGTCGAGTTCCTGCTGAGTTGTTGGGAATTACATATGCAAACTCCTTTGGTAGAACATGTCGGAGTTTGCTCAGGTGGTGGTGAAACCGGTGTGTGGCTGTGCCACCTGCAGAGAAGCAACTGCCCCTGTCTGGGCACACAGCTTTGTGTCCCTGCCCGTGGGAGGGGGTTGGAACTGGATGATATTTAAGGTCTCTTCCAACCCAAACTATTCCATGATTCTATTTTGATTCTGTCTACATTCTGCTGTACCCACCTTCGCAAAGTAATGCCTTAACTCATCTTACTGTACTTTCTCTGTTCAAACCAGCGCCGTGTGTTTGTGCCCATCTTCCTCCACCTCCAGGAACGCAAGTTGCGCTTGCTCAAGCTGGGACCCACGTCCCCTTCCTCCTCCTCCTCCCTAACACAGATCCTCATGTGCTCACTCTCTTGTCTCTCTCCTGCTCTCCCGACGCTGGGGCCTCAGCTGAAGGCTCTTAAGCACTTGCACGATGTCACTCTTGTTGGCTCTATGCTGTCTTGTTTATTCCTCCTCACCAATGTCAGACAGAAGCTCAGGCTGTGGCACACGCATGTCCTAAAGCCCGTAGCAGAGTGGGGCAGGAGCTACAGCCTGACACGACCCAGTCGAGGCCAACGCGTAGTCATTGTGGGTGTATAGATAGTTCTGCCATGGTTCGTGCAGAGTTTGGAAGTGTTGCTGCCACTGGCCGTTAGCAGCAGATGTGTTTGAAGTGGATCTCATACCGCAAACATACCAGAGGGGAACTCCTACCCCCAGCAGCTCTGAGACCTTCAGACTGCGTGGGCTCTGTTACGGTGTCAAGGATCCTTAGAAAGAAAAACGTTCTGTCAAGAGCGTGATGTTGGATTTATATTGTTCTTTAGGACCAGCAACATCTCTTCCAGTCATATTTTATTTCCTTGTCTGAACTTGTGTTTGGAAGCATGCAGAGATCAAGGATTAGGGGAAGGAAATTAAAATGTCAAAAGGAAAATGTAATTAACTTTATCGTAAAAGCTTTTGAATGTTTTGTGTTGTGAAGAGCCAGTATCCGTAGGTCTTCAAATGTGCTTAGGGTGATAATGTTCCACTACTCATGGAGGTCATGCAACGGAATTTGAAATGCAGCTTCCTCAAAGAGGTTCAGCAGTAGGGTTTTGTACATCCTGTCCTATGCAGAGAACACGCAGATTGGCTTTCTGAGTCACCTGCGGGGGGGTTTAGTTTCAGTGAATAAAGAAGAACATTTTCTAATGTCATTCTAAAATGACAATAGCGAAAAAGAATTTCATAAAACCATAGAATGATTTGGGTTGGAAGGGACCCTTCAAGGTCATCCACTCCAAGCTCCTGCAGTGAGCAGGGACACCTTTGACTACATTAGGAGGCTCAGACACCCGTCCAATTGACCTGGAATGTTTGCAAGGATGAGGCATCTACCACCTCGCTGGGCGACCTGTTCCGCTGTCTCTCTACCCTCATCATAAGAATTTCTTCCTTTTCTCTTATCTGAATCCGTCCTCCTTTAGTTTAAAACCGTTCCCGCTCATCCTGTCCCTGCAGTCCCTGATCAAGAGCCCCTCCTCTGATTCCTTGCAGCCCTTTTCATTACTGGAAGCTGCTCCACGTTCTCACTGGAGCCTTCTCCAGGATGAACAACCCCAACTCAGCCTTAAGAATAATCTTGTCCATCATTTTATTCGTGCTACTGTGGATTAAACTTGTCTTCCTTAGTTCCTCCAAAGATACAGCGTGGGCCTCGAGTTTTGAAAGTCCAGGCTGGCCACAGAGTTGACGTCCCCTGCAGAGCCCAGGGGGTCCCTCCTCCATCCATCACTTGGTTCAAGGGCAGAAGTGCTGTGCCGATAGATGGAGGGCAGTTTATCCACGGCCTGGGCGGAACACTAACCATCAGCAACGTCCAGCTTCCTGATGCCGGAATCTACAAGTGTGTCGCTACTAACGCAGCAGGCAGTGACACGTCGGAGATAACAGTACAAGTTCAAGGTATTTGTTAGGGCTGTAATCTTGCCTCCTGCCCTGATTTGGTATAATTTCCTGCTGCTGTTGCCTGGTTTATGTTTCTGAGAGCAATGCTCTTTGCTGTTAACCGTTAATGATGCAAAATCCAAGTCTGTTTTATGTGTTCCGTTCTGATGTTAATCATGGAAAGTTAGAATAGGCAAATAGTCTTTGTAGAGTTTGCAGAAATTGGTAAAAGAAACTCAAGATGTGATGGGGCAACAGAGGTCAACGTGCCAATTTAAATATGTGGTGTGATTCCTCGCCTGATGGGCTGATGTACGTCAATGTAGCACGACTCACTTAAACTAAGTGGGCATTTTTTCTTCTTTGTAATAGTCTAAAGGCAGCATTCCCGTCCCTTTGGATTAGAGGTGCTGAGACTTGCTTGTTCCAAAAAACAAAGAGCTGCCGGTAAATTTTCTTAACAATAAATAATGTTCTTTGTGTAAAGTCTTAGTCTGCACACAAGCTTAAAATGAGGTGAAAAAACAAGGATGGAAGTAGTACAGATGAGTAGTATGAGAAAAAACAGTTTAAATAGTATTTTTCAGATCTTGCAGAAACACTCTCTCTACCCTCAAAACAAATGCAATGGGTTTTAGAGAGAATCCATTTCAGTCAAATTTGTGAAAGCCTCTTTGTAATGCGTATTTGCTTAACTCCCATTAATTCCATGCTGCTTGTGTAGGGCGCTTTGTCAATGTAAAGGAAGTTATGCAACCTTGTGGGAAGGAAAGACACTTGGAAGTGTCGTAGAATTATAGAATCCTTACGTTGGAAGAGATCTTAGAACTCCAACCATACCTGTCTACTACTAAATCATGTCCCCAACGCCTCATCTCCCCATCGTGTATCACCAGACCATGTTTTCACATTTGGGAGCAGAGATCAAGATTCTTCTGGGGTCTTATTTTCTTTCAGAGTCTCCCACAATTGGTGATTTGGAGCCTCCATACAACACTCCCTTTCAAGAAAGAGTGGCTAATCAACGCACTGCATTCCCGTGCCCGGCCAAAGGTGCGTATCGTTGTGACCACCCGTGGTGACGACAGCGTATTTTTCTGTTAACAACTGAAAGTTTCTGTGTACTCCTGTCACGGTAAAAATGTGCAATCTGCACAGTATTTTCCATGACTACTTCATGTGGAAAAATTCAAACTAGCAGTGGTTTAAATAACCGCCGCGTGTGGAAGATCTGTGAGGAGTCATTGCCAGCCAACAAGGCTATTATAATGCATAGGACTAAGATTTTTAGTATTAAATTTATACTCTAAGCAGCCAGGGCTGCTTCTGAGTTTGAAAGCTCATGGTCCCGTGTGCGTTGTCCTTGCCAGTAGGGCTTCAGAAAGCAGTGGGAATTGGTTGAATCTATCTTACTGAGCTAAGCGAACTGTTTCTTGAGGTGTCACCATGTTCTTGTTAGGTGTTCCAAAGCCTGTCATCAAATGGCTGCGTAACGGAAGAGAGCTAACAGGCAGCGAACCAGGGATTTCAGTTCTGGAGGACGGGACACTGCTGATCATAGCTTCTGTTACACCTTCCGATAGCGGAGAGTATATCTGTGTGGCGACTAATGAAGCTGGAAGCACGGAAAGAAAATACAACCTGAAAGTTCATGGTAAATAATAAACACAATTGTTGGGGAATTGGTTTTGAAGAACATCTTCTCTTTTCTTGTTGGAAACTGCGTGCCCCAAATATGCCCGTGTGCAATTGAATTATAAAATCTACTCTTGAGTCCTTGCATTTCTATCATTCTCATACTCTATTTTTTTCTGTCCTCTGTGACTTCGTGCACAAACTATCTTTGACTCATTTGAGAGGGCTCCAGTTATACTTGAAAACTTTAATGCAAATAACTAATGAGGACTTATACTGTAGAATCTGAAGACTGGGTGATAGATGTGCTTTTCAAATACAAATATAAGAGAAGTTATTTATCAGAATTAACATAGAATAGGAGGATTGTTGCTCCTGATATTCTTCTTCCAGAATCCTAATGGGAAAACAGAAAGTCTGCAGGTGGCCTTGCTTCTTGCGGAGTACTTTTATTCCAGCCTTATTTGCTTCCCATTATAGTTAGTTCTGATGCCTAAGCGGGATTCTATCTCTGTCTTTATTCTGAGAAAAGCAGGAATTCCATCTTGTGCCAGGAGGAATTCACGAATCAGTGAAGTTTAAACATTCTAGTCCACTACATAAAGCCCTTCTCTCTGCGTTCATGGTAGGACAGGTGATAGGCAGATGTTCTTCAGGATGACAGGAGCAAGGATGGCTTTCTGGGTTCTGCTTCCTTTATATTTTGAGCAAGTAATATGGGATATTAAGATTAAATAAAACTAAATTTAATATTAAATTTTAATACTATTCTCTTAAAATGTTGATGGTGATTCTTTTTGAATGTGTTTCCATGAGGTTCTGTTATTGGGAAAGAGAAGACTGTTGTGATCAAGAGAAGAAAGGACATGGGGAGGTATATCCAGATCCAAAAGGCGAATGGAAGCATTGGGGAGAGAGTAAAAGTGTCTGAGAAATTTAGATTAGAGTGGCCTTTGACTTGGAGGGAAGAAGGAAGCGGGAACTCACTGGAATAGAAGGCTTAATACATGACTTTGAACTTTCTTGTAGTGCCTCCTGAAATCAGAGATCAAGACAAGGTGACAAATACATCTGTGGTTGTTCATCACCCTGTAAGTCTCTTCTGTGAAGTGTCTGGTAATCCCTTCCCAGTCATCTCCTGGTACAAAGATGATGTCCAGGTATGTACAATTAACCTATTTGAAGTAGCATCGCCATCATCAGTCAGTTTTTTTTGTGTTACTTTTGAGCGCTTGGTACGAGAGCACATTTAAAATAAATACTTGCACATGTCGTTGTGTGTATTTAAACTGCACTGAGAACACCCACACAGAAAGGCAGCTAACATGCGGCTAATCCATTAGTTCAGCTGTTCCAGAAGTCAAAAGTGAAGTCTTTATTTATCAGGAGTCCCCTGGGAATCAGCTGTAGCAATCTCTGAGCATTGTAGATGCCAGAGTCCTTGCAGGAGAGACCAATAATGGTGTTTTCTTTGTTTTGTAGATGGAGAAATAAGAACTCTTGGATCCTTAGGATTATCCTTGAGTCCAATGCTTCCAGTTGTAGCTGATAAGTGGTAGTTCAAGATGAGGAGAGAGCCCTTTATGCACTTTTGTGACTGACCATTACTGATGGACAAAGAATTTCTGTGGGTTTCCCACTCTCTATTGTACTTTGAGCTACAAGTCATATTGAACAGATTGCAGAGGTTGAGGAGATTAGTGCTGAAACTGAAAGGAGGGGAAACGGATTATCCTTAGACTAAAACTACCATTTTCTTATAAAAATCCAGCTGTGATATTTGGCTGATGTAACTTGGCTCACATACGGCTAATGTCTCGGGTTCCTTTAAGGTTGTGGAAAGCAGCACTCTCCAGATTTCGCACAACGGGAAGATATTGAAGCTCCTTAAAGCTGCTACTGAGGATGCCGGACAGTATTCATGCAAAGCCATAAATGTAGCAGGAAGTGCTGAGAAGATATTTAACCTGGATATCCTAGGTTAGTTCTGCGTTTTGGGCTTTGTTTTTTTTAGTTGGTTGGTTGGTTGATTTTTTTTAAGATGGAGATTTGAAAGGCACTTAATATTTAAGAAGCCAATAAATTTCAACTCCTTGTAAACAGATTCTTCCTCTCGCTGCCCATTAAATGTCGGCTGCGGAAGCACTTATTAATGATGACTTTTGGATACTTAAAATTTGCCATTCATCTGGTAATACAAAGTGCTGTTTTTCCTTACTGGATTTTGGTTTTCAATACTTTGGTTTATATTTTGGGTGTACAGTGGTCTAACGCAGGAGTTATTTTACGTCCAACTCGCCGGCACAAGGGGTGGAGGTGCTGTCATGGTAGAAATAATGTGATCCAGCAGGGACTGTGCAGTGAAAGCTAAAGTTGTTTCAAGGGGAATAGTATGATCCACTACTGTATTTCTTCTAGTTTCATAACATACCTTCCCTGCCTAAGTACCATTTTTTCCTGTAATGTTTGTCTTTTACAAGTTCCACCAAGTGTAATAGGTGCTGATGGCCCCGGTGAAATTGCAGTCATCCTGAGCCAGGAAGTCAGTCTGGAATGCAGAGCCAAAGGCTTCCCTTTTCCCGACATACACTGGTTTAAAGATGGCAAGTGAGTACATTATGGCTTTCATGATTGTGTCCCTGAGAACACAGAAGTTGCGCAGCAAGCACTGCTTTTGGCTACATAGCCTTAAGTTCTTGTCATAGGGTACAATTTGTGGTGATGTGAGGTGGTTAAGTTTTTTAACCAAAAGCTGTCATCCTGCTTTTCTGTGTGAACTGTCTTGTTACTGGCACTTGCAGGGCAGATCTACAGTGTTTGGATCATGGAATCATAGAATCGTAGAATAATTTGGGTTGGAAGGGACTTTGAAGCCCATCCAGTTCCAAGGCCCATCCAACCTGGCCTGGAACACCTCCAGGGATGGGGCAGCCACAGCTTCCCTGGGCAACCTGGGCCAGGGCCTCACCACTCTCACAGTGAAGAAATTCTTCCTTGTGTCCAGTCTAAATCTGCCCCTCTCCAGTTTATACCCCTTGCCCCTCGTCCTGTCACCACAAGCCTTTGATTGATTCTTGGAGCCCCTTCAGGTCTGAAGCCAGACTTCAATTCTTGAACCAACATAAACGTCACCATTTCTTTGAGTTTATCTTGTCTGGATTATTTTAAACTTATCATTAGTTAAAATATAGTTGTTTTGCTGACATGATTTTTTTCATTGGTAGACAGCACCTATGTCAAACATTTTTTTGATCCACTGAAGGTTTTAAAACATTCAAACCCTGTGTGTTTCTGTTCTTCACCTCATCTTCCAGGAAAGCAAACCAAGAGAAGAATTCTTGGTGGCTTAAATATTTGCTGAAAACCAAAATGGACTGTAAATGTTTTTAAGTGGTGTTGGTGTTTAAGGATATGGTTCAGTGTAGATATGGGCTGGGACTCCCAGACGTGCTGATGGGACTATTCCTTACTGTTTGGTAGTGATATGTAGACACTTTCATTTAGTCAATGCAGACATTTTGTTACTAGAAAAGGACTTGTCATGACCTGAGTGGTTAGAAAAAGGAACTGAGATGAGGAGTAGGACTCTGGCTCTGATCCTGGCATCCTGAGTGACCCGAGTAAAGTACTTTTGTGTTTAGGTTTCTCAAAAACACTAGGAATAGTTAATTTTAGTAGGGAATAGTTAATTTTAGTAGTTTTCGATTTAAGATGATGGTTTGGATTGATGGCATTGCTCTACTGCTAAATGATGCTCTTCAGTGGTACAGTTACTGCCGTTAAAAGGCCTCTTATTATTACTGTCAGTTTAAACTAAAGTTGAAAGGATGGGGTCCTCTCTGTGAAGCAAAATTATCTCTATTCCAGGCCTTTGTTTGTGGATGATCCCAATGTGGAGCTTCTGGACAAAGGTCAAGTTCTACACATAAAGAACGCTCGAAGGATTGACAAAGGTCGTTACCAGTGCAGCGCCACCAACACCGCTGGCAAGCAAGTGAAGGAGGTCAAGCTAATCATCCTCGGTAAGTTTATAGAATGCCTGATCCTAGAAGATCCATTAATTTTACTCATAAGATTTATTTTCTCAATGGAGATACTCAGATAAATACAAATTAAGGCTCTGATCCTGCAAAATTTTTGTGTAAACATAATTTAATACTCGTGTGTGCACAAAGTGATCTTTTTGAGCGTTTATACGTATCAGGCTCCGTGTGGATGAAGTCTTTGCAGAGTTGGCCTTGAAGTGATTTAATTGGTGAAAGCCAAAAATCTTGAAGGGCCTTCTCAAATTTTGCTGTTAATTAGTTTCAACTGAATTATATCATTATCACTTTGGCTTTGTTATTTTTGATCTGTCTTGAGGAGGAGAAAATGAATCAGAAGACTTTTGTTTTAATACGCTCATGGTCTTGTTTTCCTTAACCGAGTGGTAGGATTAAACTCAGGAATAAGTTCGTGTAAAAGTATAAAATAAAGTGCAAACCAAATAAGAATCAGACCCAGACAGTCTTTGAAAAGAATGTTCCAGATGATGTTCAAGTAGCGTGGTGTCATCTTCCTTAAAGTGGTGCAAACGGTGGTCATTTAAAGCAAGTGATGTTATTTATTGCAAGAGGGGAGATAACAATGTTAACGTTATTAATTTTGGGAAGTTTACAGCACAATGAGTGTACTTTTTGTGTTTTTACAAGCAGTGAAGTCTTAGCAAAGACATGGAGCACAGACAGTTCCTCTGAGGACTGTAGATAAGTTTGATGCAAATTAGGAGATCATTAGGGAGAGAAAGAGGGGAACGTTTAATCTGATTCTATGAAGACTTCTTCAGTTTGGAGCACAAAGAACATGTGAAGGCCCACTCAGACCTGAAAGCTGAGAGGGCACAGTGCTAGCAGGAATTAGGGGGAAACAAGTGTAGAAATCCATAGGCAAGATAACGCTCTTGTGCCCACACTGTGAAGGGCAGGAATTGGAATCGGTGAGCCTTTAAGCTGATGAGTCCTCATTCGCTGTGGAATTTTGCATCTGAAGGTTGTATGTCTTTTGTTCTGGTAACTGCAAACTTATAATGCATTTTTTCCCTCATGTGGGATGTTTTGAAGGACAGAGTAGCCACCCGCACAGAAATATGCCGGCACATCAGTCACAACGAAGTCTCTTTCCATCAGGAACAAGGAAAGCGCTGTGAGGACTCACAGGGGATTGTGGCTGTTGTGAGATTAGAGGAGTAGAAAGCCCACAGAGATAAAATCTTCTCAAATGAGCAGACCTTACTTGAGGTTCTTCAGAAGAGAGAGATGAATTTGTGTCAATAGAATGGAATAGCTCTTTACTTTTAAATTTATTATTAATCCTGGCTGGACAAATGAAAGCCCACAGAGGAAGTGAGGAACCGTGATGCTAATTCTTGCTAGTTCTTACTTTGTTTTAGCCGTTTAGCCCTGCTTTTGGCTTGGAGTTTTTTCCTAAACACTGTATTAAAACCATTCCGCATCTCTGTCGAAGAAAACATTTGCTGTGTGGGTTTCAAAGTATTTATAAGTTTCTGTATTCTTGCACACAAATTATTTGATTAGGAAAATACTTTGTCAGGGTTTGATAATCTGCAAGACCCATCTCAGAGGAGCAGATCCGTTCACTGACACCGTTGAACATTCTTGTAGTGGCATTTTAAATCAACACCATGGAAGTCAGTGGAAGTCTGGGATATACTGAGCATGTTTGGCAGCCGAGGAGTTAATGTGTCTGCCAGATGTGTCTGGTGCTTTCAGCAGTCTTAAATTTAGCTGTTGCCAATTGCACTGTGTTTTTATTACTTCTACAGAGATTTACGAACTCTTTATATTGGCTGATACAGGAGAGCTTGTTTGCTAGAAATATCGGAGCGCTGGTGCCTAGCGAGGAAGGGAAGTGACTATGGGCCAAAGGTTTCAAAAATAGGAGCGTAAAGCTAGACTGTTCAGCTCCTATTTAGTCTCAAAGTAAGTGACTTCATCTTGAGAAGTTTTGAGTGCCGAGCAGTTCCCACCAGTCGTCGTGGCTCTGGGATGTATTTGGTGTTTCCAATAGCAGGTTGCTGTTGCTCATTGTGAGGATGTGCCTCCCAAAATACACAAGGATTGCTCTTTCTTTACTCCTTGGAGACAGGGAAGAGGCAGAGCCATGTCTAAATGCGTTGCGGGAGGCATGGAGGCCCAGCTCTCCGAACTTAGCACGTGTTGGAGCCTGGAAAGGGAAATTTTTCCAGGGACCTCTCGGGAGGCAGCAGTGCTTTGCGGTGCCACTTGCTGTGAGTTGTTTCTTGACTGTATAGTGGCCCTTAGAGGTTACATTCCGTTTATGTTGTGTTCTCTTTGTGCTTTCGGCTCTCAGTGTGCCTCAGAATTGTACAGGCGATGTATGGCTCTGCTGGGAAAAACTCAAACAACAACAGCAGGAAGGGTTGGAAGTCTGATTAAGCTAAAATCCTTAGTTCTTACCTGTTCCATTCTTACATCTTTCATTCTTTGATGTTTCACTCTTACATCTTTCATTCTTTGATGTTTTACTCTTACATCTTTCTTTCTTTGATGTTTCACTCTTGCATCTTTCATTCTTAGGTGTTTAATGTGTTTTTACTTTATACAGCCTTGTGTACTAAGGCTTTAATACTGCTGTTTTGTCTTCTGAAATAGTCCCTCCGAGTATTAAAGGAGGGAATATTACCACAGAAGTGTCGGCGCTTCTTAACAATCTTATAAACTTGGAATGCGAAACCAAGGGAATCCCTGTTCCTACTGTTACCTGGTACAAAGACGGACGCCCCATCATTTCCAGCCCCCAAGCTCTGTATGTGGATAGAGGGCAATTCCTGCAGATACCTCGAGCCCAAGTGTCAGATTCCGCGAAGTACACTTGCCGTGTGACCAACACTGCTGGAGCTGCTGAAAAAAATTATGATGTGGATGTCTACGGTAAGTGAGAGTTTATTGAACTTGGTTATTTGCCACGTTGCAGGAAGCGTGTTTTGAAAGCTCTTCTGCCATTGTACCGTGAGCCTTTCCGGCTTTTCCAGGGTGAATGGCAGCCGGTGCCCGTGTTTATAGACTGGTGTGCATTAGTAGGGCTGTGCAGACGGGGCGTTACACCCTGTGCTTTGTGACTTGCAAAAAGCTCTTGACTTCAGGGGCCTTGATACCATGTTTTAGTGAAGTATCAAGTTGGCCCCTCAGTACAAGAAAGACATTGAGGGGTTGGAGCACGTCCAGAGAAGGGCAAGGAAGCTGGTGGAGGGGCTGGAGAACGAGTGTTACGAGGAGTGTCTGATGGACGTGGGGTTCTTCGGTCTGAAGAAGAGGAGACTGGGGTGGGGGGACACCTCCTCACCCTCTGCAGCTCCCTGAAAGGGAGCATTTCTCCCAAAAAGCAAAGAGATAGGATGAGGGAAAATGGCCTAAGGTTGCACCAGGTGAACTTTAGATTGGATATTAGGAAGTATTTCTTTATCAGAAGAATAGTGAAGGGTTGTACCGGGCTGTCCAGAGAAATGCTGAAGTACCCATCCCTGGACGTGTTTAAAAAATGAGTGATCGTGGCACATCGCAACATGGTTTAGTAGACACAGTGGCGTTGGGCTGACGGTTGGACTGGATAAGCTTAGAGGTCTTTTCCAGCTTTAATGATTCTCTGATCAAAGCTGTTTCTTCTCCGTGTATCCTTTCTCTTTCTCACACGAGCATGCTGAACAACACTTATGTGAAGTACCCACTCTGAGTAGGACCTTTAGTGTACAGTTTTAATACCTTTAGATTTAGTTCTTCCACCTCAAAGTCCTGCAGAGCCTCTCTTTTATACAACTGGTCAGTCTTAAACTACGTCATTTCTCTTCTCTGCTTCCCCTTTGTCTTGACTTGCCCCCCCGGCAGCAAATTCTCACGTGAAGTTGTGTGTGACGATGCCATATAGAGCCAAAGTGGGTGGAAAGGAACTAACCCATTTGCTCTTCATACATTTTCTGGTTAATAAATAATGACTTGCGATGTGTTTTTTCCTTTCTGCAGTTCCTCCGGTGATCGAGGGCGATGCTGGCACAGCCCAGGACAGACAGGTGGTTGCTGGCGATTCGCTGACGTTGGAGTGTAAAGCTGCAGGCAACCCTCCGCCTCTCCTCACCTGGTTAAAAGATGGTGTGCCCGTGAAAGCAAGCGACAACCTCCGCGTTGTCTCTGGTGGGAAGAAGCTGGAGATTCTGAATGCTGTTGAGGCCGACCGGGGCCAGTATTTGTGTGTGGCCACAAGCATAGCTGGAGAAGAAGAAATCAAATATGCAGTTGAAGTCTTAGGTGTGTGAGCAACAGAACTACTGATTTATCAGATTTCCACAAATCTAATAAACAAGAGGAGGAGCAGGAGCTGATCGTTTTTCTGTGGAGGGGATGGCAGGAAGATGTGCTGGAGGAGGGTTGGGTTGGACATAAGGAGAGTAATTTGAAGCCACAAAGTATCAGTGATGGACTGCAAATCTGTGTGTGTCACAAAGTGAGATAAATAACAAGATTATTTTTTAATGTCACTATTTAAGGTAGACTTTCATGATGTTTCTAATGTGTAAATGTTCCTGTTGATGGATTTTTCTCTCTTACAGTCCCACCATTTGTGGAAGGTGGGGGTGAGCTCCTGGACTACATTGTGATTCTCCATAGCCCTTTGGAGTTGGATTGTTTGGCAGCAGGGACGCCCTCTCCAACCATCACGTAAGGGGATTGCTGTCGCAGTAAGGGAAAGAAAAAAATCTATTGATTGGTTAGGTGAGCTTGGAGGGAGTCTTTATGAACTACCCGTGAAATTTAGTGATGGTTCATATGTGGAGGACAAACACCTGCCTCCTCTGAAGACAACGTCAGACACACGCGTGGCAGGACCAAGATTTTGTTTTAAAGTTGTTTGTTGTGTTGTGCCATTCTTTGTGTCCTGGAAATTAAGGGAGATAAGAGCTGACAAAACTCTCATTCCTTTGCTAATGCAACTGTATGGTTTTCATCTATCACCAGTGACTGCTGTTGCTTTGGAGGTTTCTGTTTGCCTCTGTTGGTGGCATCTGCTTTCTCTACTGCTTCCGACTGTCAACGTTTCTGACTTTGTCTTTAGTTCCTGTTCTGTATACTCCCTTTTCCTGAGCCTGTGGCACTCAGAAAAGCAGAGAACTACCTGACAGCTCCAAACTTTCCTAGAAATTCTGTTTAATAGAATTGTACGTATTTTAGAAGTGCTGTTGGTCTTATTTCATAGACATCTGAGATTGTACTTTCTTTTCGGTAGGTGGTTGAAAGATGGTCAACCGGTTGAAGAGGGAGCTGGAAATAAGTTCTTACTAAATGGGCAAAAACTTCTCATCTCTCAAGCCCAAGTGTCAGATACTGGCCGGTATAAATGTGTGGCTGCAAATAAGGCGGGAGAACATGAAAGGGAATTTGATGTTACTGTGCACGGTAGGTTGCTCAGGAGGTGGGAGGGGAAGTAGCAGTCTGCCTTTGTTTTAAATTGCTGGCAAGAAGGTGCTCACGTTTTCTGTAAATGTTTATTTGTATTGGTGGGTTGAAAAACTGGAGATGAGAATATATGAAATGGCAGTAGAGCTGCTCTTATTTAAATGTGTGTTCAAATGATACTTTGTTTTTGTTTCTGGTGCTTCTTCCAGTCCCTCCAACCATCAAACCAACTGGGACTTCCGAGGGAGCTGTGGTGATACACAAGCCTGTGACTCTGCAGTGCATAGCCAGTGGCATTCCCAGCCCTTCTATAACCTGGTTAAAAGATGGTCAACCTGTAAACACAGCCAGAGGGAATATAAGAGTAAGCATTATTCTTTTATGGGATCCAGACCATGAGAGAGAGTTACAGTAAATCATACATTAGTTCTTTTTTCCCTTCTACTTCCCTCTTTTGTAATACAAAGATGCTGAAGATCCATCCTAGAGAGTGATGGACTTTCTACCTGAATAAGATGGTATCGCAGATTGAATAACAATGTTTAGTAGACTGAATCCCGTTAGACACCACCATATCAGAAGAGTCCGTGACTGTAAATTCAGCAGCAGACTCTTTTCAGTTGTACTTTGACCTTCAAGGTATGGTTGTCTGCCAGTTCCGAGGTGACTCTTCCCACTTGTCACTGTGAGGCAGGATTAGGTGGATTTTTCTGTAAGCGCTGCCGTTGCAGCACCTACCTGTACGTTCCCTTCTTGCTGTGAGATCCTGACTTTCAACGAGGAACTCTTCCCCGTGCTTGCATGCTGCAGGGGTTTGAGCGCTTGGCTTTGGTTTACTTCAGGCTGGAGCAGTTTTGGACATCTTGTGAGCGGCAGCTCTCTCTGCCTGCAGCCCCCTCTTCACTTTGCTTGCCTGCCCCTCTGTTGTCTAGGTCTTCTTATAGCTCTACAGCTAATATCCTGACATCCCAGGAGCACTGGATTCTCTGAACTACCAAGATACCTCGTGCATGAATATTAGCCCCAGGTTAGAGGAAGGAGGAGACTGGCTGTATTGAGCGTAAACCTCTGCTTTGCCGTGATGCTTAGCAGCTCCTCCTGAGATCGTTGTGTAAATTGGTTCCCTGCTCTCTGTTTTGGTACAGCTGGAGTCTTCAGGCCGTATTCTGCAAGTTGTCAAGGCCCTGCTGGAAGATGCTGGCCGATACACTTGTGTGGCAACAAATGCTGCAGGAGAAGCCCAACAACACGTTCGGCTTCACGTGCATGGTAATGATGTTTTTGCTTCTAGTTAGAAGCTACACGTGGCTGTTGTAAGGCAGCTCTTTCACATCTGTATTCCTTTCTCTTGTAAGCCCTCTGGCATTTTTGTCTTGTCTGCACATCCATCTTTCAGTTTTCTTTCTTGGTCCCACTCCATCAGTGAGAAGTCAGGACAGAAGCTGTCTGTCTTGGGATTTCACCTTTCTCTTGTGGTACTGAGGATCACAGAAGTGAGCGTGTGATCCCAGTTCACTCTTCTCTTCAGAGGTATCCCAGAAGGCCAAATGCGTTGCCACTAACCCATTGCTCCAAAGAGTACTTTAGGTTTCTAAATCAAGATGTGATGCATCACTACTGGCATTATTAATTTTTTCCAAGTTTTCTGGGGATAGTGGTACTCCTTGTGACCGTGCAATGGGGAAATTTTATAGAAATGACTTTTCTGAGAAAGAAACATTCTCTTATGAGGCGATTTTTCAGACTGTTTAAAAGGAATTATTTTGCAGCTAAATAAAATATACAAGCAGTGAGGGGAAACTTGAGCAGCTGTTGTTTGCGTGTGAATTTAATAAACACTCCGCCGTGATTTGCAGGCCAGTATTTGCCTCAGCATCCTGGTCACGAAATATTCTGCAGTCTTGGTGTAATGCAGTCCTCAAAGGATAAGGGATATGTGGGAGTGCATTGTGGCAAAAGGCTCATGATAAGTATGATTCTGTTGACTTCCATGGCCAGACTGAGGCAGTAACTGGCAAATGTTAAACCAAAACAAACAGCAGTTGCAGTATCTCCGTGGATGAGACTTAGAAACCGCACTCATACTGTGATAATTGCATCACAGTTGAATTAGAATCATAGAATAGTTTGGGTTGGAAGAGATATTAAAGATCATTCATTTCCAACCCCGCTGCCATGGGCAGGGACACCTCCCACTGGCTCAGGCTGCCCAAGGCCCATCCAACCTGGCCTGGAATACCTCCAGGATGGGGCAGTGCCATGCTTATAAATATCTTTTTTGCTCTCTGTCTTCATGTTTCAAGTGTTGTTATCTGGTGTTTCTGTCATGTTGCAGATTTACAGACTTCGAGTAAGGTAAAGAGCTTTGCTTTGTTAAAGTCATATAGAACATTCAGTTGAATATTAACAGTTCAAGTGAGGTGAGCTTGCCACGTTAGAAGAATGGTGGGGGGCTGGAACGGGATGATCTTTAAAGTCCCTTCCAACCCAAACTATTCTATGATTCTGTGATTCCTGCAAGTCCATTTTAAGTGCTATTTTTCCTGAAAAAAATGGAAAGTAATAAAAATAATAACTCTTAACACTAATGAAGTTATACGATTAGAGTTTTCCTGTTTCAAAGACAAACTTCCTTGAGAAATTCCTCAGTTATCCAGTCCTCAGTTGAAGCTTGTGCAATTCCTTGCCCAAGGTTTCCTAGAGGCACGCTTGCTCTCTGATGGGATGTTCTGTTAGCTGGGTGGCTGAATTAATGAAAACCTCTGATGCCTTTTTCTTTCCCCAGAACCACCCAGTCTGGAAGATGCAGGGAAAATGTTAAATGAAACAGTGGTGGTGAATAATCCAATCCAGCTTGAATGCAGAGCGACTGGGAACCCTCTGCCAGGTATGCACGTACACCCGGAGAACGTGGAGCAGATTTGAGAACAGGTTTTCACTTTTTATGGGTCTTTTGAAAATAGTGGATATGCTGAATGTGAAGCGACTTCTGTGGGTTTTAAACGCTGGATAATGGAAAATGGGAATATGTGATTGATGTGGAGTAAGTATTGAGGTTAATATGAGAAGGGAGCAGCTCTTTATCAGGGATTGCAGGGACAGGGTGAAGGGGGACGGTTTTCAGTTGAAAGAGGGAAGATTGAGATGAGATCTTAGGGAGAAATGTTTTCTTGTGAGGGTGGGGAGGCCCTGGCGCCAGAGCAGTGGTGGCTGCCCCATCCCTGGAGGGGTTCCAGGCCAGGTTGGATGGGCCTTGGAGCCCCTGATCCAGTGGGAGGTGTCCCTGCCCATGGCAGGGGGTGGGACTGGATGGGCTTTGAGGTGCCTTTCAATCCAAACCAGTCCATGATTCTGTGAGAGTAATTGTCTCTCTTAGTTATTGCACGGCAAATTTTGTGCAACTAATATAGCAATTTACTCTTGTGCTGATGATAGTCCCATGTGCAGAGGAAAGATATTAATAAATTTCAGATGATCATCCAGGTTCACCTTCTTTCCCTTTTTAAGAAATAATTCTCATCAGTGCATTACTTCCTATTATTTTCTGGAATCATTTATACCTGTATAAAACAAAGTTGGAAGTTTTTGGGGTGTATGTAAATTTTTATAAAACCACGAAGCTGAGATGCATTTTTTGGCTGAGATCATCTTTTGGCTCAGATGCAAAAATGTCCTCAGGTTTTGTTGATATAAAATTTTCTTTTGGAGCAGTAGGAATTTTCTGGGCTTTTATTTTCAGCTTTTCAGTCACCAGTTACGCTTTGATTTGGTTCTTGCATCTTGATTTTGTAAACTCCCAGGTGGTTCAGTTCAATGTAGCAATGCCTTGGGGTAAAAGGTGAAAAGAATTCTGTATATCATATTATTGCATATTTTTAAACAGTTGCTGTTGACTTTGGTATGAGATGAATAAGTAAGTATGCATCGTGTGATGACTTTTTATGCCTTCACAATGTTTTTTTTCCTTAAATACGTCATAGAATGCCAATGTTTTGGGGTGATATGAAGTTCGAATGAGATGGCCCAGCTCCCTGTGAGTTGAGCCTTAGATGTGTCCAGAGTAGAAGAATCCACCACTTCCCTGGGATGATTATTCCAATGTTTAACTGCACTCATGGTGGAAAATATTTTTCTGGAATCCAATTGGAATCTCCCCAGCAGCAACTTAGCCCCATTACCACTTCTCTTTTCCATGTGGCTCCTTGTAAAAAGGGGGGGGGTCTCCATTCTCTTGGCAGACACCCTTTATGGTGCTGGTACGTGGTAATAAGATCTCCCCTAAGCCTTCTCCGCTCAAGGCTGAACAAACCCAGTTCTCTCAGCCTTTCTTCATATGGTAGATTTCCCTGTCCTCTGATCATCTTAGTGGCCTTTCCTTCTCTGGACCCGCTCCAGCCTGGCTGCATCTTTTTTGCATAGCGAGGACCAAAACTGGATGCAGGACTCCACATGTGGCCTGACGAACACTGAGTAGAGTGGGATAAAAACTTCTTTATCTTTGCTGGTCATGCCTTTCTTGATGGACTCCGGCATCCTGCTGGCCTTCTTTGTTTCTGCAGCGCACTGTTCACTCATGTTGAGCCTGTTGTCCACCAAGACCCTCAGGTCCTTTTCCACAGAGCTGCTCTCCAGCCAGGTGGAACCCAGTCTGAGTTGCACTCTAGGGTTATATATTCCCAGGTGCAAGACCTTATACTTCTCTCCATTGAGCTTCATAAGGTTCCTGCTAGCCCTCTCTTCCAGCCTGTCCAAAGGATGTGGTGCCCACGGCTAATCGTGTCAGGTTTGCTCTTGAATTCTGTAGGCACAGTCTGTATTTTGCACAAATGTTAAGCGTCTCCTCATTTTCTATTTACTTTATAATGTTATTAATTACGATTAATATTGCTTTGTAAATGTTGTTACGTATCTGAAAGCTTAGATGCAAAGTTTGAAGACTCTTTGATCCCGTTGCTTGTGATGGGGGTACCTTTGGCAACTCTTCCGTCTTCCCTTTCATTCCGCAGCTATCACGTGGTACAAAGACAACCGTCCGCTCCGCAGTGCTGCCAGTGCCTCTGTCCTGAGCAGAGGGCAAGTTCTGCAGATCGAGGGCGCTCAGATCTCCGACGCCGGCGTTTATAAGTGCGTGGCTGTCAACACAGCAGGAACAGCCGAGTTGTTTTACAGCCTTCAGGTTCACGGTAAGGGTTGTAACCTGTAGAAGGGCCACCTACACGCACCACCTTTGCTCTTTTTGAGTTTCAAGGCTGCTTCTCAGCCCTGCCACCTCTCATCACACCATCGTACAGAAAGGGTTTCAGCAGAGGTCAGAGGGGAGAAAGTTTGCTCTTCTGTTTGTCGGCGCCGTTAGAATGCATGTTTTGCATTAGGAAAACAGGATAGGGGAAGTCAGTTCTAGGAAGAAAGAGCAGCAGGACCATTTTTGTGGAAAAAGTATTTACGTTATCGCTTCAGCAATTTGGAAGGCCTTGCAAGGCTGGGGTTTGCTGTAGATGACTTTGAAGCTCACAGTAGATGAAGAGAGGACACGGATCAAATGCTCTTTCATAATCCCAGAGTTTTTAAGAAAAATATACTGTCTCTTAGAAGATGAAGTGGAAGTGTGGGTGTTTGCAGACGTGAAGCACCTGATCAAAAGCCAAATTGGAGCTTTTCCACCGATTTCAGTGGCTTTTGGATGGGGCTGTACTCCAAATTCTTATCTCTGAAGCGTGCATCTGCGTGTAGCCGGTTTTCTGTGGGAGTCTTCCATGCAGAGCTGTGGCTCAAATTTGGCACTGTTTCCCCAGCTGAGATGCTCATGGAATATGTAGTTCCTATGGATGTTAATTAACAGATAATGAGTTGAGCAGTACGTTTCCATGGGATTAATGACCATCCTGGGAGAAACTGATAGAGACATGGTCAACGGCAATTAACTCCACCCAGTGATTAATACCCAGGAAAGATTTAGAGCCAAGGTCGTGATTCTGGTTAAACCGAAAAATGAAAAATAACTCTTCTTTATATGCGTGTGTTTTTATGGGTGGCAGAGTTTCAGCGGATATGCCTGGAGTTTTCTAGGGAGCTAATACTTTCTGACTTAGACACATAAAATCGTTTCCCCTTCCAGAACAGAATATGTGCAGTTGCAGCCAGAACTAATTGCATCAAAGGAAGCTGAAACACCTATCGATGAACCCACTTAATTCAGCTTGCGTCGTGCCAGGCTTACAAGGACTTTTTTAACTTTACCATGAACAGGTTTATCATCCAGTTTCCTTCGATTTTATGAGCTGGAGAAGAGAAAACTTGAGGTTTTTCCCCTCTTAATAGAGGAAGTAAGAATGACTGCTTAATGGAAAGCAGGCTCTGGAGTGTCCTGTATGGAAAGCTGTGCAGCATCGACTGAAAGCCTGCTCTAGATTTCTGTATGGCGCTGTGAAGGAGCACCCGTGTTGGGTGATTACTGGCTGTACTCAGCCTCTGTTGTTAGCAGTGTTGTGGATACAGTAGCTACAGTAGAAATTATCACATCACATTTGCATTAAAAACAATGCCTGAGATACTACAGCCTCAAGACTGAATGAAACCAGGCAGGACTCCTGAAGGAAGCAGGTAGAATTCCGGTTTAGTATACACGTGTGATGTCATTGGATTAATTTTTTCCACTTCTTTCTCACCGCTATAGCTTTTACAGGCGGTTGAGAACAATGGGTTCTGTTGGAGTGAAATGGGAACTGTGTGCATATGCGTAGGGGGGAAAAAGGTTATAAAATCACACTTGCTTTTTCTCTGTCATTTCTGCTGTTACTGGATCTATGAGTAGGCAGTTGAGTTGCAGGCTGTTAGAGGCTGCTGACTTTATGAATGAATCTTACTTCAGCACAGAATTTTGTTTTCTTCCTCCCATAGGATATATGTGAGCGGATCACACCGTTCTCATCTCTTTCTAAAAGTCATTTCAAGTTTAAGTTTTGCACTAACACTGACTGCAAAGCTGTGTCACTGAGTTGTTTGTGGTAGGAGCAAATAATATTGTTTTGATTCTCCCAGTGAGTGAAACACCTCCCTTCTTTTAATACTTCTTGTCTCCTTTTTATCGTAGTTCTAAAACTTTGCTGAACTGTACACTTAGAGTAAGTGTTTTGAGGTGTTCCTTTAAGATGGGTTTGTCCTCAGACAGGCAGATGGTCTCATCTGCTAAATGTTCACATCTGCTCTCCATGCTCCATTTGTAGTTCTGTGTATGTATTTTCTTCCTGCAGTTTATACGATAAACTTTATTTCCTCACACTGTTCATGCCTTTCACGAGGTGTAGATGGAATATTGTAAGAGTTTGAGGGCATATTTCCAGGTGTTACGTTATGGTTCCTGGGTTTCACAGCTGTCCCCTGGGCCCAGCCCTGCTTCCCTTGCTCACAGAGCTTTCATTAACATTACCTGCCTGCTTAGGCAAAGAAAGAGTGGGATTTGGCATGGAGCAAACGAGTTCAGTGGGAATACCATGAGAAATCTTGCCAACAGTTTGCAGGAAGAGAAATAACATCCAGAAGTAAGTGGCCCGTTTGATTTTATTGAGGTTAATACTCTTACGTAGCTGTTTCAGCTTGGTTTTGGTTTTTTTTTTCCAGTCCCGCCATCGATCTCTGGCAGCAGCGACACGGTGACGGTGGTGGTTAATAACCTGGTACGGCTGGAGTGTGAAGCAAGAGGCATCCCTGCGCCGATTCTGACATGGCTAAAAGATGGAAGCCCTGTTTCCAGCTTCAGTGATGGACTGCAGGTACTGGGATCAAATCCCTGTGCTATTTCCTGCTGTGATGGGAGAACGTTAAACCGGTGCAGTTTAATGGAGCAGAATTTGTTAGAGGTTTTAGAATGAAAGTTTAAGGCTTTTTGCTTTAGGTTATTGATGCAATTTGAGCTCCAGTAATCACTGTGCGTATTAGAACGTATGGATATATTGAAATAAGATGGTCCTTTAAGCTGATTTCGTACTGAGTAACAGTTTGCATTGACAAATGTTTCACTTACGGCAAGAAGAGGAAGTTGAACCATGTTCCCATGCCAAAGAGATCCATAGAGCTCCAGATCATGTAATATCTCATTCCATGAAATAGTAAGTTGGAAAAAAAGAAAGACTGGTGATGCAGAGAGATATTTTAGAGTTAAAAGGAGAAGGCATGGTTGTTTTTTGAAAGGTAATTCTGTGATCCGAAAAGAGTGGAGAACTTTATACACCACGTGAACAACTCAGGGCACAGAGAGGAGGTGGGACAGAATGTTGGAAACTGGTAAGAATGAGGAATATCCAGGTCCTGTGAAGACGTGTGACTGACAGGAGTTCCCTATGGAGTTGCATGAAGTTAGGCTGCTTCTGCTTTTTCAGGTCTCGGAGAGCAAGAAATACAAGGAAGAGCGTAGGGAGCAGAGGGATGGTAGGAAGCAATGGCAAAAGAAGTATTTAGGGTTTAGATGAAATCTAATAGTTCTTTCTGCTTGTTCTTTGCACTGAGGTGTGTGTTCTCCCTGTGTCTGCTTGTATTGCAGGTTCTGTCTGGGGGCCGAGTCCTGGCACTGACGAGTGCTCAGATCAGTGACACAGGAAAATACACTTGTGTGGCAGTGAACGCTGCAGGCGAGAGCCAGAGAGATATTGATCTCAGGGTTTACGGTGAGATTTCCTGACTGATCTGGTTTCGGTGATGATAACTATTATTGAAGCTTTAGTTAAACAGGGGCTTGGAGCCTCTGATCGAGTGGGAGGTGTCCCTGCCCGTGGCAGGGGATGGAACTGGATGGGCTTTAAGGTCCCTTCCAACCCAAACCATTCTGTGATTCTTCTTTGTATCCTCGAAGAAATGTAGCTGCAACAGTGAATCTACAAGTTTAATGCATAAAGGCTTATTTATAAATGCTAGGAGAAAATACATGTTTTTCTTTGGGTAAAAAAACATGTAGATCCTGCAGGCAAAAGGTATTATTGGGGCCAGAGCGCAGCTGCCTTTATTGGACTAGAATGGGTCAATGCGAGTTTGCCATACAGCTCTCCAGTTTCTGTTCTATTTTCAAGACCTTGCAATGCCTGCCTAAATGGTTGTGGCTTTTGTAGTGCTAACAACAACGCTGCAGTGAGCCCAACCAATCGGTTTTGTCTCTTCCCAGAAGCGGGGAATGTATCGATAGCTTCTGCACTTTCAGTTTTCCACATTACAGCAATAATCTAATTCTGAAGTCTTTTTGGCTGAGCTCATGCAAATTCATCCTTCCTTCTGGTTTCTTCTAATTTGTATGAGCTTCATCCTGATCTCTTGTGACTTGTGTAAGGCGCCTTTTCATATTGCTTTCTTGGTGATCACTGGTGACGTACAGATACCACAGAGCTTGACGGACTGCCAGGAGGAATGCCAGGGAGTTCGCCTGCAGCAAGTTTTCAGTTTCCCTGGACAGCTCGGTGGTTTTGTACAGTAATCTGCCGTTTCTTTTAGGAGTCTTATGGTATCAGATGTGGAGACAGAGGGTTTGGGGATTGAAGAACCAGTGTGGTTTGGCCTCTACTTTCAGTGGGTCAGTGGAGAGAGAGTTGTTTTGGGTCTAACAGTCTCTAGTTTTATGGCAACATAAGCAGAAGTCTGGAAAATCTTGCAGAAGTTAGAAGGTTGGATGTTTTCTAAGGTGAATAAGAGCAGCTGGCCAGGTTATTGGGGTTTGGGTTTGGCTTTCAGAGTTGGCTTCCCTGGAAATGCGCTGTGGTTAGATGACTCGTGACTTGAATCACGGCTACTTCTTCATCTGCGAGGGGCAGTTTAGGAAGTCAGGACTCTGGCATCACAAGCAAGCGCAGGGTTAACGTGGGCTGGAAGGTTTAATGTCTACAGCAAGGAATATCAAGGTCCCTTTTGGAGTTTGAGGGCAGATGTGTGTGTACGTAACCACACAAGAGGCATGGATGTATTTATTATTTCTCTTTTATTCTCTGGAAGCCCTGTCCATTTTTTGCTAGGGGTAGAAGTTGTGCATTTAATATTACTTTTGTATTAGAAGCTGACCAGAGTTGAGCTCAGCTGCAGGGCCATCTTGAGTGAGGCTCTAACCAAAAAGGAATATTACTCCTAAGACTTGCCTCATGTGGATAATCTAATTAAGAAGTCACAGGAGGAAAAGAAAGAAGTCCGCAGTTGGAGCAGAGATAGTTAGAAATCTGCGGTGTGCTGAGCCAGCCTAGGAATTGGAACAATCTGGGTAACGTATAGGTACCATGAGCATAATTAGATGAATTTTAAACCCTATTCCTTCAGAAACAAATGCTTTAGCGTCTCTCTCTGTTTCATAAACTCAGTCTCCTTTTGAACACGTTTCAGTTCATTTAGCTGAGAGGAAGAGTAAATGGTGGAAAACTATTTGGAGGTAAATTTGCCTTCTGCGGTACTGGGTCAGCTTCCAACTTTCAGTTCCACAGCACTTGTAAAGGCTCTGAGCCTTTGTGAATTCTATTAAGAGAGATAAACAGATTTTTTTTTCTTCCGTTACTGTATTTCTTATCCACAGAGACCAACTTTTTCCCTTAATTGTTTCCAAACTGTGAAATCAGCCACTCTGCTTAGTGCTTCCCAGGCAAGGAAAACAAAGCTTTATTGTTAATGTGATTTTTCAAGGCATATTGAGAACTGTATTGCTGGTTGCTGAGCACCACTTTTGGGACATCTCCCACGTGCGAGTTAATTCAGTATCGTTTGTTCCGAGGGAAGCCCAGAGCCTTTCTCACAGACAGTCGCGCTGCTTTCCTCCTTCTTACCCCAGCGTTTTGTGCAGTCAGACTGTAATTTCTGGAGCAATGGATTGCAAAACTAAAAAGGGGAGAAAATGTGATAATAAAAATTCTTATGTTTTACCAGTTCAACTGTTTTTGGGCCAACTGTTCAATCTTAGTACACAACAAGCCTAAAAATCTCACTGGATATGTGTAACCAGACAAAATAATTCTTGCTAAGAGTGTTTTGATTTTGTAAATACTTTAATTGCAGAGCTAATGTTGCATTGATGTCAAGACTTTGTAATGAACATGCTTTGTGTTTTTAAATAACGAGAAAGGAAAGGAAAGGATTGTGTTAAGGCTTTAAGGGTATGTGTGCCATTAAGGGCGTGAACAGGAATGCTTGAGCAGCCCACTAAGAACCCATATAGAATGGTTTGGATTGGAAGGGACCTTAAAGATCATCTAGTTCCAACCCACCTGCCATGGGCAGGGACACCTCCCACTTTTGTATAAGCTCATCTTGTCAATCTCATATTTCTTCTGTGTTCTTTTTGACTCCATCTATGAGTACTTTCCCCATGAAACTCACTAACATGCTGCGTTCCAAGGTTTAATTCTCAGATGCCTTCTCAGTTGCTTTGCCTTTCTAACTGTGGAAATATATAATTTTAAAAACTGGAGGGAAAAATGCATCTTCTTGAATTTTGACGCTATTCAAGAAGAGCTACAGGCATTCAATGTAAAAGTTCAGAAGCGTTTTTTTTCCTTCTGTGCAGAAAACATTCATTCTCAAAGCTGATTTTTCTACCCTATAATTTGGAAAGAATAATCTAGTAATGAGGCTATCACTGAAACATTAGTACACATCTAAATATAGTGCTCAGTGCCCACAATTGCAATAATTAGCTATAGATACCACACAAACCAGAGAGATGATCAAGTAATTGGAGATTATGGCTTGATGATTAAGGCATTAACCCATTCACTTGGCTGGAACCATATAAATTCTCATTCTGTCTTCTGTATTTGGACAAAATTCTTCCCAAAGTCAGAGCTGTCCTTAAAACCAAGAATGCATTTTCGGCTTGTGGGTCTGATTATTATCTTGTGAGCCTTTTCACTCACCAGCTCTTATATTTGTTAGCAGGAATATACTTCACCCTTCTTTAAATACTGGTGATTTTCCTCTCTAGTTGTATTTCAAGTATTTTTTTTGCTAGTCTTGGCTTATCTATGTGATTTCTTTGTAGCCAATACCTCACTGACATGTATCCTGTGGAAAGTGTACAGGAAAGTATATCCTGTAGGTAACAATGATTAGTCCAGTGTTTTTTGTGACATAAAGGGGATTTAAGTTGTGTGTCAGAAGGATATTAATGGCCACTTTGTTTTTATGAATTGAAGACTGTTAACTCCACAGTACGTTTAAGTCCGCGATGCCTGAGGGTCCTTTGTTTTGATTTATTGCTGTAGTTCCACCAAACATCATGGGAGAGGAACAAAACGTCTCTGCGCTCCTCAGCCAAGAAGTGGAGCTCCTCTGCCGCAGCGATGCTGTTCCGCCACCCCTCCTGACGTGGCTCAAGGATGGACGGCCGTTGCTGAAGAAGCCAGGTCTTAGCATCTCTGAAGATGGAAGCGTGCTGAAGGTAAACTGGGTGCTCTGGCTGTGGTGGTGATGGCTTTCTGGGGAACATACCCACTGTGAAGGCACCAGATACTCATCAGGATAGCGTTAGGACCTCTGGTGCGATAGAGAGTGGTGGGTGAGGGGTCTGTCACCTCCTCATTGTTGAACCCATCTAGGCGCTTGTGTATGGATTCTGCAGGAGTGATACTCTAGTATTAATATTTAGAGAGACGGGTGTAAAAATAACAATCGAAACGTGAACAGCCTCTCCTTGAAATTCCGTGTATAATGATGTAAGAAGAAATCCAGGTTTTCGTTTTCTTCCTAGATTGAAGGAGCTCAAGTACAGGACACTGGCCGTTACACTTGTGAAGCGACAAATGTTGCGGGCAAAACTGAAAAGAACTATAATGTCAATATTTGGGGTAAGATTTATTAAGCTTTTTCCAGGAATGGGAATTAAGCTTAGACTGAAATTATGATGTGAGATACTAAAATCCTCTGTAGTTCATCAACCCTTAATTGCTGAGGGTCATGCAGGGAGGTGTTATTCCATTTGCTGTAGTTTAACAGCCACGAGAAAGTGCTCATGTTTTCCAAATAGCTTTGGTTTGGTTCTAAGTTAATACTAGCTACTTTGTGGGATTTCATCAGGCTGAGTTTGAATGCGTGATAGTAGTTTAGAACTATAACGTTTCATATCCATAACTCCTGTTTGTGCACTCTAATGCCATTTAAAATAACCCAGCAACTTCCCACTCTCTGAAATGCTGAAGCATGGAAATTCAGATAAATAAAAGCTGGCTTAGCTTTGTTTGCTGCTCAAAGTTATCAGAGCTGAATCATAAAAATAGCTTTAGTGAAATTTTTCTGTGGCTAGGCGATGAGTGTGGCTTAGGACGTTTATATGAATAATTAATTTTGAACGTGTTTTCTGCACTGTTGTTTTCTCCCCACGTGCAAATTAAAATGTGCCTTTTTTTGCTAGTACAAATTAACTTCCTGCTTTGAAATCACAGCACTAGAATTATCTAACGTGGTTTATAATGATAAAACTACATTTTTAGCACAGAACTCTGTCACTGTTTATTAAAAAGAAACGTTCCCGCTGTCGAAATTAGAGGTGGGTGTTGCACATGCAGGCCCGTGCGATTTTCCCATGCTAAAACGGATGTGCTCTTACTGTGCGTATCATCTGCAGCCCTCATCTCTCCCTCCTCAGATCTCTAAGTTCTCTGGTGTTGTAGAGGACCTTCACTACTGGAGGGATGTGGATTCATTCTTTTGTGCCATCACAGCAGGGGTTTGAAAGGAGGGATAATTCTTTGCTAACTAACAGTGTTGATAGAATAAGCGTAGCGGAAACCAAAAGCTGCCTGTGAAAGTCAGCTGTGAATAACTGTAGAATTACAGCCTTCGGTTCTACCCAGGGACCAAAAGTCCTGCTTGCTGTATTTTTAAGTTTTAAATCCAGGCAATGAGCGCTCCTGAGGACTGGGAAACCCAGAGAGCAAACTCTGGTTCCAGGACCCGGCCTGTGTGTTCGATAGAGAATGGCATAAGCATTTGGACTAGAAGCAGGACAGATAAAGGTTGAATCCAGCGTTGACAGGGCAATCAAGCCCTTTGCAGTCAGTCTTTCTGAAACCCATACAACTGGTTGCTGCTCAGTAAAGAGTTTCAAGTGTGAGAAGGAGAAGCTGTGTGTTCTCATGTGCATTAAGAATGTGCTGGAGGAGTTATTCACTAATGAGGTTTTGATTCAGCCGATGTTCTCCTCTTTCTTTGGTCTCTCTTCAAGTTTTACCTACACTATGTTCATCAGAAGAAAATGGTTCCCCCGTTTCAGTTCCCTAGCGATCGAACCGAAGTTCGTTAAGACTTTGAGAGAGTGCAGCCAAGTGGTCCTGTTTGTCCATAGCTGGTTTCTGGTCACAAAGCTGTAGGGCAAAGCCGGCACTGCTGCAGTAGGGCATCAAAGGGAGGATGGGCACCCTGCTTCCGTAGGACATCAAAGGGATGGGATTCTTGTCGCTGGATGCACCTGCCAGTGAGTGGCTGCAGGAAAAAAAATCAAGGTGAAAACTGGAGTGAGGTTCAAAAGTCACTTTCTGACTAGTGATGATATCTGTACGTTTATGAGCTAAGGCCATGAGCAAGGCAGGCTCTTAGACTTGGAATCTGTTCCATAATTCACAGAAACTGCTTTCTTCTGTGAAGTCTGTTCACAAGTCGGCCAGAAATGGAGCTGCTGCATGCAGGCTGGAAGGATGGATGCAGTCATTCACAAGTCCGTTCTGCCCTGCCCAGGGTCTGGCTGCATTGCCATAATATAATATATACAAACCTTCTAATCAATTCAGAGCATAACGAGGCAAACTTGTGTGAGGGTCATGTGGGTCCTGCTGTTGGCTGATAACATTTTTGTTGCTAATGCTGCAATTATTTGGCATTTCTTTTCAGTGTCACCAAGCATTTATGACTCAGATGGTGTCTCTCAACTGACGGTGATCGAGGGGAGCCTGATAAGCCTGATATGCGAGTCTAGTGGCATCCCACCACCCAGTCTTACCTGGAAAAAAAATGGTGGGTAACTCTCCCTCAGCTGTTTTATAAAGCAAACATCATCTTTCTGACCTGCCAGTTTTCCTTTGTTACTGTAAACATTTCAGATGGTGCGTTCTGAGAAGCTGAAGCATGCAGCTATCCAACCAGTCCTGATACAGATTAAAATGAACTACAGGGGTAGATTATTCATAGACTCATAGAATAGTTTGGGTTGGAAGGGACCTTAAAGATCATCCAGTTCCAATCCCCTGCCATGGGCAGGGACACCTCCCACTGGCTCAGGCTGCCCAAGGCCCATCCAACCTGGCCTGGAACACCTCCAGAGATGGGGCAGCCACAGCTTCCCTGGGCAACCTGGGCCAGGGCCTCACCACCCTCATGGTGAAGAAATTCCTCCTTCTGTCCAGTCTAAATCTGCCCCTCTCCACTTTATCCCCATTGCCCCTCATCCCATCCCCACAAGCCTTTGTGAACAGCCCCTCCCCAGCTTTCTTGGAGCCCCTTCAGGTACCAGTACTTCTCTCTGGCTCACCACTGCTTGGATTAGATGTCATTATTCCCCAAGATGTGCAGGAGGAACGCAGTGAGGAGATTCCTGACATAAAAATGGGAAGTTCATAGATGTTAGTGAGGCACTTAACCCCTCTCGACGTGCTCGTTTACCACGGTGCAGCGAGACAGCATCCAGGCTTATTTGTGGATCCGAGCGAGCAAGGCTGTAAGTTACTGTGAAGTCCTGTCTTGCGGAGTCGAGGAAGGGGCTTTGCCCTGGGATCCGCTGCCTAAAGTAGATGTATCCTCAGGGTTATTTTGAAATTTGCAGCTGTGGCATTCTTCCAAGTGATAAAAATGCTTCCAGCTTTAGTAATTCCTTTTGGGGTTTTACTCAACCTTTCTCTCATCCCATCTTAATATTTAAGAGTAGGAATCACACCTTTTTTGCTTTAGGGGTTGAAGTAACGTTGGCAGACACTTTCTTATGAATCAGGAGACAAAAGCAGGTGCTTTTAGCACATTGTGTTAAACCTGGGCACTGTTGAAGACAGAATATTAGACAAAATGAGATGAGCCATCCAGCATGGTAATTCCTGCGTTAATAATCAGTCTTACCTATTCATCTGTTTTTTTTTCTGGACAGCACAATTCCGTGTGGTATGTGCCTTAATTAATTTGAGGCACAATACCGTGTGGTATGTACCTTAATTAATTTGAGCTTGTGGAAACAGCAGATTTTAATTACAATTTTTCAGATGAATGAAGTTTTCAGAGAAAATGAGGTTTATTTGCTTATTTTAAACCCTGTCTTCTTGGAAGCCAAAAAGGCGTTGCGTGACACGTTCTGCTGGCGTGCTGCAAGGCTGAAGTGTGTGCACTTACATGGCAGAAGGGAAATTTAATCCTGTTGGAAAGGCTAGAAAGGCAGTTGGAAAGTAGTAGGGTTTGGAATGTTACTTGAGAGTTAGGGTTTTCATCTCCTGTGACATGTGGTGCGCTTGTTCATGGAGAGGATTTTAACTACGCCAGTGGGAAATGAAGATTGGGCTTGTAAAACTCCTCGGTAGCGGGGATGCTCGTTCCGTCACGCAGCCTCCATGCAGTTTGCCTAAGGTGAGGTCTTCACAACTAAAAATTCTGCTCATGGAATGCAGTGTAATTTTGCTGTCACGTTTCTGCTGAGGATTTCCTGGGCAGAAGCCTGTGCAGATGTGCCTTGGGAAGACTCAGTTCTCTGTTTCTAAGCACTGGCTGTGCTGGGTGAGAAGATTATATATGTGTGTGTGTGTGTGTGTGTGTATATATAAAAATACGTGTATGTATTATATATACGTGTTTTTATACATATAAATATGTATATGTATTATATATACGTGTGTGTGTATATATATATATAAAACGTATACGTATTATATATGAATTATGAGAAGAGAAGGCTCCAAGGAGACCTTAGAGCGACCTTCCAGTACCTGAAGGGGCTACAGGAAAGCTGGAGAGGGGCTGTTCACAAAGGCTTGTGGGGATAGGACGAAGGGCAATGGGGATAAACTGGAGAGGAGCAGATTTAGACTGGACATAAGGAGGAATTTCTTCCCCATGAGGGTGGTGAGGCTCTGGCCCAGGTTGCCCAGGGAAGCTGTGGCTGCCCCATCCCTGGAGGTGTTCCAGGCCAGGTTGGATGGGCTTTGAGCAGCCTGAGCCAGTGGGAGGTGTCCCTGCCCATGGCAGGGGGTGGAACTGGGTGATCTTTTAAGGTCCCTTCCAACCCAAAACATTCTATGACTGTATGTGTTTTATATTCTCTATCTAATCTCTAATATATATTTTTATATATTATATTAATATGTTGCATATTATATTTTTATATAAAGTGAGTTGGATTTTACTGAAAGGAATTCCAAATCTGCTGCTCAGTGGAAGTGTCTCGGGCTTTCTGGGTGGCTGTGAGCGTGGTGGGAGTTCCTGTGCTTTAGCCCAAGTTGTTGTGTGTCATCAAGTCAGCAATTAACCTGCGGAGCTCTTGGAATCCGCTTGTTTGAAGCTTCCAGCACACAGAGTGACTGCAGTGGACAACTGTGCAGCTCAGGAATGTTTGAATGAACCGGGGAACTTTGCATCACCTGTCTGTGTTTCTGTCTGAAGGAATGTGTCTTGCAGGCTCTCCGCTGGTGCCTGACCTTTCCGGAAGGGTGCGGGTATTATCTGGAGGCAGACAGCTACAGATCTCAATTGTTGAGAAGTCTGACGCTGCATCTTACACGTGTGTTGCTTTGAACGTGGCTGGAAGTGCAGAGAAAGAATACGCTTTGCAAGTGTATGGTAAGTGACCGTGGAAAATCTTGTTCATCATTTCCAGTGCTGAACTAGATTTACGTTATGGAAGTGTTATTGGTGCAGGGATGTTAAGCTGCAGGATTTACTGAGCGATGTCTGGCGATAGGACAATTTCACAGTCCTCAGAGGAGTACGAGTAATTAAAATTTGGACTCTGAGCTTGACCAGGATTGACCGTTCCGTATTCCTATTGAAAGTGCATTTGACCACAGAAGATTCTGAGGATAAAACCCCTTCAGAGGTTCGCATAAGGTTTCTTGTCACCAGACGGTCGTAGTGATGGCAACTAGTTGAGCTTAGATTTTCCAATTTTACTGCAAGTTCTGTAGTTCAGTCAGGAATAACAGGAGGTATTCTAAGACAATCCGAATAAAAGGAGGTATTCCAAGACAATCCCATGAAAGAGAAAATATTCAAAGGCCTACAGGGAGATATAGAATCATAGAATAGTTTAGGTTGGAAAGGAAGATCATCTAGTTCCAACCCCCTGCCATGGGCAGGGACACCTCCCACTAGATCAGATATGTAAATATGTGTGTGTATATATATGTTCTAAGCATTTGGGGCAGTCTTCTTAATTTTTTTTTTCCTGTTTACAGTTTTAAAATGATATTTAAATTCCGTTTTAGAAACATTTTTATGGGGTGGACGGAAGCTGGGGGTGTCTTTTCTCAGCCTTGTGGAAAATGCTACAACCAACAGACTGCCCCTAACGGGTTTGCCGGCAGTAACCCATGATAACTTCTTTATGAAAATGATAACAAACAAGTAACAAACTTGGTTGTTGCTCCTCTTCCTTGGTTCTGTGTCAAGGAAGAGGTGCAGATCCTGCAATGCAGCTTTCAGCTGACTAAACTGCGTTTCTTTTTATTTCATAGTTCGACCAACTATTTTAAACAGTGGTAGCCATCCATCAGAAGTTGTCGTTACCGAAGGAAATGAGATTTCCTTGGAGTGCAAAGTACAAGGAATTCCAGAACCAGCAGTAACGTGGATGAAGGACGGCCACCCACTGGTCAGTGGAAGGGACATAGCGATACTTCATGATGGTCACTTTCTTCAGCTGAAGAATGCCCAGGTGTCGGACACTGGCCGCTATGTCTGCGTTGCTGCCAATGTGGCAGGGCTATCCGACAGAAAATACGATTTAAGTGTTCATGGTGAGTACGTACAAAATGAAACAGGCATAACAAAAAAATCAGAGCTTTAAGCTCACTCAGGGACATCCAAGAAATGAGTGTATATCAAAATGCACCACCTGTACCTACTGCCGGCTTTACCCATGATGCAGTTTCAATTGCAGTGTGGCAAAAATCCAAATACAACTTTATAACTCCCAAATGTTTTGAAGATCTCATCTCTTCCTTTATGTCAGTCTACCCTCAGCTGCTCATCTCTCAAGAGGAGAAAACCAAGATACGGTATAATTCTCTGTGATATTGGGGTGAGCATCATGTTAGGAAATATTCTTTTGCGGGAGGGAGCAATCAAGATTTGAGTGGGAACACCCTGCTGGTGGCCCCTACGAGAGGACAGTTACCTGAGGACAGCCAGTATCTCCAGGACCTAATTACCAAGTTCTTTCATTTTGCACAATCGGATGAATTTGAAGATGTAAACTGTAATTAATCTGCATAATTTGGCTTGATGGAATTGATCGGAACATTGTATTATCTTGCAGCCACTGTAGTTTGTTCGTGTAGGATATTTTTATGCTTCATTGAACACGGAATAATCATGTTTACTGTGATATTAAACACAGGGATTACCACAACTGAAAATGAGAGGCCTAAATTATATACCAGTTTTAAGTATGGGGTTTTTTTTCTTTTATTTGGGACGTTCACTGTACTGGATTATTGTACTGTGTTATACCTTAAACCTTCCCACGCTTCTTGGAGTGCTGAAGGGTACTGGTCAATCCTTGACTCCAGGCTTTATGTTCTGAAGGATGAACTGCTTCCAAAGTGGGAATAGTCTTACTCGTAGCAAATAAAAGCTAAACATAAAGTTTTGGTGGTTATTTTAATAGAGGCTTGTTCTTTCCATTAGATTCAGTGTTAGAATATCCCCTAGCGGTTCATTAGATACTGGAATACAATAATAACTGGAATGGACAGAACTAATTTTGTTGGGCAACAAACAGGAGGAGCTGGAAGCTACTGTCCTACTAGAGAGCTACGATCTAGTTGCAATCACTGAAACTTAGTGGGATGAATCCCATGACCGGAGGCTACAGGCTGTTCAGAAGGGACAGACCAGGAAGGAAGGATGGAGGCGTTGCCCTCTGTCTCAGGAAAGGGATAGAATGTGAAGAGCTGTCATTGAAGAGTAGCCACGAACAGGTTGAAAGGTGGGTCGGAATAAAAAATAAAAGAGTAGATCTACAATAAACTGTTATTTGGTAGGGCTGTGAAGCCATAAAGTAAAGATTATAGAACTGATAGAATTTAATTTTAATATTTCTATGCAGTTCCGCAGTAAGAAGTTGTCATTAGTGTATAGTATTAAATGTCTCTGTTTTGTAGCTCTTTGCTTACTAAGCTTATCTCAGCTTCAGTGCATTATTATTTGCCTGACAGAATGTTTTAGTTTTTATGTTCTGAAGCATGACTTTTCTTTACTGTTGTCCTGTAGTTCCGCCAAGTATTGCCGGTGACCCGCAGGTGCCTGAAAACATCAGCATTGTGGAGAAGAATCCCGTCTCTCTGGTTTGTGAAGCCTCCGGGATTCCCTTGCCATCCATAACGTGGCTGAAGGACGGGTGGCCGGTCACTCTGAACAGCTCGCTGCGCATCCTCTCAGGTACAAAAGCTGTAGTTGAAAGGGAAAAAAAAAGAGGGGAGGAGGAGACAAAGGGCTCTCTGCATCTGTAGGGTGGGTATTGCCCATGGCAGAAGGTTTGGTTTAATGTTCTGTAAAGACGTGGAGAGAAGGGAAACTGTTGTTCAGTGCCAAGGTGGTCAGGTTGGCTGGAGATAACGTGACCTTTTGAAGCTGTTACCAAGCCTTGTGTGTACGGGCCAAAGGCACAGTACCGCTCTGCTCTGGCAGGGAACGAGCCCTTCTTCTGGCTGTCAGCGTATGGTGTAGTCCAAGGCCTATTTCCAGAAACATGTCAGACAGTGACATCTTGCTTTGTCAGTGTCTACATACACTGCCTTGGCACTCTCGTTTGGTTTGTTTCCTCTACCTCTTCCTCTTCATGCTTATTTTACCCTTTAAAGACAAAAAAATCTTCAAGAGAGTGAATATATATGACAATAAAAAACCCATTTCTTTTATTTCTGTGGGTCTGTACATAAAAACAAATGGAGGCTCTTCATGAGCCTTAGAAATGTGTGCCTGCATATACTTCCAGCCTTGGAGCTAACTGGATCTGATCTTCAGAATATCGACTAATAAAAGCTAGAATTAGGCAGTCAATCAAAGATAGAATCACAGAATGCTGCATTAGCAAGAAAACTCTGGAGAAGCTTATGATAGGTGAGCAGCAAAACAAATCCGATTCATCAGGGGTCACGATTTTCAAGCTGGAACAACCGCCAAAGTTCAGATGCCTTTTCATGGCAGTGGTGATTGGCAGAGGTGTCCAAAAGGACGGGCTCGGAACCTGTCGTGTAAACCATCTTCTTGCAGTATCATAGGCAGGTGATGAGAGTACTTGCTGCAGGATGTTTGCAATAGAAATGGAGTTATCAGCCCTTGAGCTCACCAGCGGAAAATGCTCGCTGAGCAGGCAGTGTGTTTTGTGTTGACTTGATGTGTCTGGGGACCGGCTTTGTGGAATGGGTACGATGAATTAAGTGTCTGGTTATGACCGAGATGTATAGACAACAACTGAGATGTTTCTTTGATCTTGGGTTTGCTACTCATAGCTAGAAATATCATGAAAATCAGTTTTGATGGAGTTTCTAGTGCTCTGACATAGCTGATACGTAAAGCCAAGCCATCCTACAGCAGGAACACCAGAAAGCTATCACACAGATAAAGGAATGGGAAGGTGCTTAAAAGCTCAGCTAAGGCTGGATTTGAAGCTGGAATTTTTTCAGGATTTGTCTCATTTGTGTAGCTTTTAACAATACTGGGAGTGCTGTCTTCTGCTTTCCCATTTTTACATGCGGCACATGGAAAAAGGAGTGGGTGTCTGATGATTATCCAGTGTAAATGTGACTCTCTGAGCTGGTGTGCATTCCTTTTTGTGTGAAGTTGCCATCAACAAAACCAGTTTCTTCTGGGCTTGATTGTTTCTGTTTTGCCTGTTGGTTTCTACACCCACACTAATATCACCACCCGGATTGCAGAGTCAGGGAGGGTGAGAGACAAAAAGCTGTTTATTGTCCTGGGATGTTAGCAGTGGGAGCAGGGAAACAGGCCAGGACTTTGTTTTCTGTAAAAAGGCAGAACTGCCACCAACAAAATCTTGACTGATTTAAGAGGTAAAAGGCTTTGCCAAAGCAAGATTTCGGTTCTGTTGATTGAAAACATACTTGGCGTCGCAGATGATTTCAATGTGTGGGCACAGCGCTGGCAATCTGTTAATTCAGAAATTGTGCTGATGATTCCTTTTGGTGATGCTTCTCACAGATCTTTTAGGAAAAAGAAAAGAACAAAGCTCCACCATCCCACAGTTGCTTTCCTTGCTGGGGCACTGAGCGGCCTAGTAGCTCTAGGAAGAGGAAAAGGAGGTTATAGGGAGATGGAGGTTGGTTTCTTTTCTCTAGTAGTGAGCGACAGGCTGAGGGGAAATGACCTCAGGATGCATCAGGGGAGATTTAGATTGGATATTCAGAGGAATTTCTTTACTGAAAGAGTTGTTAAGCATTAGAATAGGCTGCCCAGGAAGATGATTGAGTTGCCAACCGTGGCGGCATTTAAAAGATGAGTAGATGTCATACTTCAGGATGTGGTCTAGTGGCGGGCTTAGCAGGGCTGGACTCGATGGTCTTAAAGGTCTTTTCCAACTGAAACCATTCTGTAAAAGCTTTAGTTAATTTTTAGCTAAATGCGCAAAATGATACCCTGCCCCAGCGCTGGAGCCCCAGGTGTGCTATGCTGTACGATCCCAGAGGAAGTTAGTCTCCTGCAGGCAGAAATCCGTTGGTTTGGCTTCTGTGGTTTTGCTCAAGGCGTGGGTGGGAGAAGGGGTCAGGGTGGCAGGAGGCTGTAAGACATGAGCCCTCCTCAGTCTGACAGTGCTCCCGGCGGGAGGCGGGAGGCCTGGGGCAGAGGCACATCCCTTCACCAGGTCAGCAGTTCCTGCCTTCCAAGTACGGGACCAAGAACATAAATTTCTAGGGTATGTCCCAATAAGGAGACCCTGTGGATATCCACACGCAGGGCATGCGCCGTTCAGGTGTGATGCGAGTGCACCCTCAGTGGGTTTCCAAGTGGAGCTGTTGGAACGGGTCCAGAGGAGGCCACAAAGACGATCTTAGGGCAGGAGCACCTCCCATAGGAGGACAGGCTGAGAGAGTTGGGGTTGTTCAGCCTGGAGAAGGCTCTGAGGAGACTTTAGAGCAGCTTCCAGTATTGAAAGGGGCTCCAGGAAAGCTGGGGAGGGGCTCTGGATCAGGGAGAGACAAAGGGGAATGCGTTTAAGCTGGAAGAGGGGAGATTGAGTTGAGATATCGGGGAGAAATGTTTTGCTGTGAAAGTGGAGAGGCCTCGGCCCAGGTTGCCCAGAGCAGTGGTGGCTGCCCCATCCCTGGAGGTGTTCCAGGCCAGGTTGGATGGGGCTCAGAGCCCCTGATCCAGTGGGAGATGTCCCTGCCCATGGCAGGGGTGGAACTGGATGGGCTTTGAGAACCCTTCCAACCCAAACCATTCCATATTTCCGTGCGGTGGAGATGATTGCCAGTGTGAGAGCTGCTCATGAGATGCTTTACAAGGCTGACGACGGCCCTCAGTTTTGTTTTCATACACACGCTCACCACTATTTGGGTTGCAGTTCCTCTGCCAAAAAGGAAGCAAAGAAAAAAAATCATTCTGCTAGGGCAAAGCAGGGATATTCTCAGTCCTTTGGTCAAACATATTTGCAAATCCCTTTAAGTAGCGTGTCTGTGCTGACAGCGTTAAGGGGAATCAGTGGCTGTAGAACACTGTGTGCGCCCCAGGCTGTCATCACCAGTTATTGCTGTCGATGACACGATGAATATAAGCGCTAGGAGAAAGGAGATTTGTATTCCTTATCTGTACGTGTGAAAATACCTTCATGGAGTGTTTGTATGTGTTCATAAAAATAAACTTATTGTTATGCGTACCCCCCTTCCTCCTCCACTGAGGCTGTTATTACTCCTGTATAATCACTTAGATTTTCAGTATGGCACAGCACTCACGTGAGTGAAAATCCTGTGTCTGAGACACTGTATTCTGTCAAAATTCCTCACGTAGAACTTTGTCAAGAAATCCTGCACATCACAAACGTGGTGTTCCTGCCATGTCCCGGGTGTCTGTGCTGATCCATGCATTATGTGTGTGCTGCAGCCCTGCGTGTAGCTTGCATGAAAATCAAATGTTTGATTTTTCTCTGCACATCTGCTCTAAGATGTGTCCGCAGTTTGCGGTGTTTTTTCCTTTTGGTCTCCGACTTCCTCCAGAAATTCTCAGAAAGTGTCTAAAAGTGCCTCAAATTTTGCTTAAGTGTATTTTTTGGAAGAGAAAAAGGAATACATCTGAGTAGTTTGGAAGATACTGACAAAGCACATGAAAAAAACAGACAACGTTAGAAAAAATTAGTGCTGTAAATTTAACCAAAACATAGAAATGTAAGTGTTCGCCCAGGAAATCTGGGTTAGTGTTGGTGGGAGCAGGGCTGTAATGACTGTTGGGCTTTTTCCGTAGGCGGCAGGACGCTCCGTCTGACCCACACGAGCGTGGCAGATGAAGGTCTGTACACCTGCATCGTGACCAACGCTGCCGGGGAGGTGAGGAAGGATTTTGACCTTTCTGTTCTGGGTAAGTACATGGTTACAGCATAAGGTGATGAGGGCTTTTAATGTATACTTTGGTGGTATTTTTAAAATCAGTATGACAAATCGCATGTCCTTTGGAGGGAAAAAAAGTGCATTTGATAACACAGTCAGAAAAAAAAGAGAAGATGATTTTACAGGTGCGTTTACTGCTTGTTTAGTTCTTAAAATTAGGATTCTTCAGGTACAACTTGGAATAACTGACAGCTACTTCTGGTTTCCTCGTTTTCTGTCAGGGAGCGATGGCAGTTTGACTGGCTTCAGTTAGACGGTGGTTTCTTCTGGATAGCAGCCTGGGAGATGCTGGTAGCTGGGCTCCCATCCTCTCTTCTGTTTCTCCTTGCTCACAGCTCCATTCCCGCTTGGGTGTGACGAACAGGGGGAATCAGTGCGCAGGGGATCTGGGCAGGTCAGGGTTTGTGTTTTCCTGGTCAGGTTGGTTCTCAGTCAGCTCAGTTCCCTGCTGGTTCAGCACAGAGCCTATAAATGCCTGGAAAAAGGCAGATGACAGGAGTTGGGGAATAGTTTTCTTTCTTTTGGCACTGGCCTGAGTTTAAGCTGGTTAAGGTCAAAAGAAAACTACAGCTCTGGGAAACCATATGAGATTGGAATCATTGAATGGTTTGGATTGGAAGGGCCCATCCAGTTCCACCCCCTGCCATGGACAGGGACACCTCCCGCTGGATCAGGGGCTCCAAGCCCCATCCAACCTGGTCTGGAACCCCTCCAGGGATGGGGCAGCCACCACTGCTCTGGGCAACCTGGGCCAGGGCCTCCCCACCTTCACAAGAAAGCCTTTCTCCCTAAGATCTCCCCTAAATGTCTCCTCCTTCAGCTTAAAACCTGTCCCCTTCATGCTATCCTTGTGCTCCCTGATGAAAAGCCCCTCCCCAGCTTTCCTGTAGGCAAATTTATGTGAATTTGTTGCATCTGATGCTCAGGTGTAGAAAGGTGCAGCCCTCTATGCTAAGAATGCTCATGCGTTAAAGCTGTCGTTCCTGTGTGGCGCTGGGTGTAATACGTATAGCTGAGGGAGGGGATGGTAAGTATCTTTTGCTACAAAGATGTGAAGACAGTGTTAAGATTGATGGGGAAATTAAGCACTGGAGCTGGAGCTGCTTTTGCAAAATAGAGATCCTCGGATTCAGTGGAAACCTTCAGTCAGTGGGGCCTTTGGTGTTGTAAAGGATATAAACAGCGTGATAGTGGGTAACCCTGCTAACGTATTTAGACAAGGACTGGTACAGCGGACTCTTTAGATGGCTGTTTGGAGCCATCCATGTGTAATTTTATCACATTTCTCATTTTTTAACGACAGCATTATTCCTAGAAAATACTGCTTTTTGGTTTACTAAGTCTCTGTTGCTTTCATCAATAATTATCCGGCCTGATGCAGGTTTTCTGACACCGTTAAGTGTCTATCATTTCCCTCTAAGTTTCTTTTCTCTAAGGTGTCAAGCGCTGTCAGCTTCCCTTGTCTCCAGCTGACTGATGCGTATTCAGCCTGTAAATCATAACTCGCCTTCGTGTCAGTTCATGTTTCTTGGATGAGCTCATGGAAGTGTAAGTCTGGTAGGATGGGAGAGATGGATAAACACTGAAAAGCATTCATTGTTTTAATGTTTTCTTTGGAAGGTTTTCATAGGAGGGTGTTGTTGAGGGTTCTGGGAATCTTTATTGTATAGGCTTTGTTTACCTTGAAGAAGAATGCTCAGTGAAGCTGATTTCAAGTGGGCTAAGTGGAAAATTCCGTTGTTCAGACTCCTTTTCCCTCCCCCTAGTCATCTCTTTGTCTTTCTAGAGGAAAGTTACTGGAATGTGGCCTAATAGCTACACAGAATATTCCCTGGCTCACTGTAAATAAGAACTGTACAGAGACCTTTCAGTTGTTGTAGGAAGCGCAACAGGCGAGCCCGTTTGCATGGAGAACTTGGTGTAATAAGCACAACATTTATATATTTGAGAAAGGCTTGGTGTGGCTTTGTCATATTTCTGAAATTAATATGTGTTGACATCTCACCTGCACTATTTTGGTGCCAAAGCGATGAGTTGCTTTGTTTATGAATAGTAACTTTTGGCCTGACTTGAAAGACCTGAACTTCATGGGTTTAGATTGTATTTTCCCCCATCTAATTCTTTCACTAACTGATGGATTTTGTCTCCTTGCATTTGGGCGCTAGAACCCATACAAAAGTCTAGTTTACATTGCTTGTACAGTCACACCAGGGAAACTGCAGCTGCCTCACAGGTTGGTGAGAGTGCCTTTCTTGGCCGAATCTTCCTTCTGCTAACCTGTGTCTCACCACCTGTAGCCACCCTGAAGTGATGTCTTTGCCATTCCAGTCAAGATGCAGACCTTTTTCCGGTTTTGTTTTCTCCTTTGCTCTAGTTTGTACCTTTCGCTCCTGTCAGAAAGCAGCTGTAGCGTTATTTTTCTCCGTTGACAGTGAATATTGCTGTGATTCTTATTTTTATAAAGATTTTCCTTCCAGCTTAGTGGTAGATGACAAATAAGCTGCTGAATGTCTTTTAGATCCTCTCTCTTTAGGGCTTCTGTCTAGGCTGAAAATTTGCATTTTGGAAGATTGTAAAAGTGTAATACCTGGCTCCCTAGTTACAAAACTTTCGGTTTTGTTACAAAACTTTCCAGAACCTTTTGGAGATTGGGCTTTTTTGCTTAGAACTATAGCCTTCCGCTTCAACTTGTTGTACTCCAGGCTTACTTTGATGTGTAGTTCCATTTTCTTTTGGCCTGAACCTACAACTGCCTCTACTTTGAAAGAAGTAGTTGATCAGAGCTCTTTACCACCACAGCTGCACACCAACACACCCATAGTCGGACATCCCACATCCAAAAGTATGTGAGTCTGTGTGGTCCTGGTGGCCAAGAGTATTTGGCCATCTGTCATGAAGTGATCAGCCATACAGTAAGAGCTGCCGTGTCTTGAATTAGCTGTTTGGGAGGCGGATGGGTATTCTAAAGGTATGGATTTGTCTTCTGTTTCCCTAGAGAAACATCATTTGTATGGCAGCAGGATGCCTTTAGACCTAGATATTAATAATTTGTTCGTCTCCGTGTGTGAAATTAGCTGTATTTCGTAGAGTCACAGAATCCCTAGGTTGGAAAAGACCTTTGGGATCATCGAGTCCAACCATACCTGTCCATTACTAAATCATATCCCTAAGCACAAATAATATCCCATGTGTAAAACTCCTGTATGCTTTTACCTAGCATCTACTTGTTGGTGATCTGTTGCATTGCTTTGAGCGTGTTGGTAAGGAAAAAAACCCACGTGGTACATGAAGAGTCAAGCTGGCTCTTTTTTTTATGAAGTAGTTATTTCCCTGGAGTTCTTGATAATGCTTTCAATTACTGCTGGAAAACAAACAACTCTGAAACTTAAGCACATGGTTTCAGTTGCTGCTTACTATGGCTGATAGAAATTGTTTACAAAACCTGCTGGGGCGTAAAATCAAATGTAGCCCCACTAAGAAGTGATCATTACCATTTCCCTACTGAGCATACTCAGAAATATTGCCCGAGAGACCGTGCTCATCAGCACCCCGAGTATCCCTGTAGCTCTGAAGACACACTGAGGTGAGTATTTTATAGGTCTGTGGTCCTCTCTTGCCCTTTGTATGGACTTGTGTGGCTTAGGGCTGCAGAACAGAGTGTGTAGCTGTTGTCCGGGCAGGTTGGCACTACATGGTCTCATATCTTGACCTGTTTCTGGTAGAACTGAGCTGATCATAGAATGATGTGATTCAAGGAAGTCTGAAATATAGCCCGAGTGTGTCTTTGTTGTATTTAAAGTGGTCATAAGTAATAACTTGCCGATGTTATCGTCCTGTCTGTTTGCAGTGCCTCCAGGGATTGTGGGTGAAAATACACTGGAAGATGTGAAAGTGAAAGAGAGGCACGGAGTTACCCTCGCATGTGAAGTGACAGGTAAAAGAATACGACATTACCTGTCTTTGCTGATCAGACCCATGGTGTCGATTACCATTGGTTCCGAACAGCGTGTTTTCGATGGCATTTTCAGTTCAGTGGAATTTTAAACTTTCAGGTGTAACCACAGAATCACAAGGTTGGAAAAGACCTATTGGATCATCGAGTCCAACCATTCCTAACACTCCCTGAACCATGTCCCTCAGCACTTCAGGGGTAATTAACCGTGGTAATTAGGGCAGGACTAAGCACTCCTTCATGTAAATGTTGTATAAAATATAGCCAGGAGGGTAGTCGCTGCGCTGCTTCTCCTCCAAAGGTCTGTAGAATTGAAGAGGAGGTGTATGTTACTTCAGAAGGTTGGAAGACTTCAGAATACGTGTTCCCAAGCATCTTCCTAAAGGATGTATTTTAAAAGGGCATCTGAAACTTGTTTCTTGTGTTTCAGAAATCTCAGCGTATCCTAGAGGCTATGCGACAACTAATACTTGCAATTTTCTTTACTCTGTTAAGGAAACCCTGTACCCCAGATCGCCTGGGTAAAGGACGGGCAATCTCTGACCGAGGATGAAGATCACAAGTTTCTGTCCAGTGGGCGTTTCCTGCAAATCACCAACGCTCAAGTCACTGACACAGGAAGATACACGTGTGTTGCATCCAATAAGGCTGGAGAGAAGAGCAAAAGTTACAGCCTTAATGTACTTGGTAAGACAGCTGGGCTGGCTCCTGCAGGGAAAAGATTCATCTCAGGAAAAAATGGATAATCCCATTGGAATTTTGTAGTACTTCAGTTACAGCTTATGTTGCCTGGCTACAATTAAAATTTTATGGCTTAGTAATTGATAAATAATGGTAGTTTGATAGAAACAGCAGTTCTGTGCTTTAGGCCGCAAAGAGCTAGAAAATGCGGAGCTGTAATGGGACATTGTATGGAATGAGGAGGACAGAACATTGCTCTGTTGTGATTCACGGAAGGAGGGTCTGAAGAGCGTTTCAGATTGTGATCTCTTCCTTAAAGCTAAACCCATTTACGGTTCTCTTCTGTTGTGATGGTTATTGCATAACCAAGTGCAACAATGGTGAGTTTGTTTCCCACATCCTCGTTTCCTAGGCTCATGCCTCCTACCAGTCGGCTGCTCCTGGGATCATCAGGCGGTGGGTCTGCCGGCTGCTGCCAACAAGTGGTGGCTGGCTTCCTGCTGACCCGTGGGACCAAGGCTGAGGGGGGATAGAATCCACCGGCACAGGCTGACCGGTGACTTCAGGACAAAGCACAAAGCCAGATGAATGTTGGCTGGTTCTGGGCTCCGCTGTGCCCCATAGGAATGCCTCCCGGCTCTTTAAAGCCACAACCAGATTCCTAAACTGAGCAAGGAACAGAAAATTGGCCTTTCATAGAGGTCCTTCCTCTGGTTAATTATTTTGTTGTTTCTAGTGTCTCCAACCATTGTGGGTGCCGACAGCCATGGAAATGCAGAAGATGTCACTGTTATCTTCAACAGTCCAATATCACTGGTTTGTGAGGCTTATTCGTATCCTCCTGCGACCATCACCTGGCTGAAGGATGGTAATCCTTTAGAATCAAACAGAAATATCCGCATTTTGCCAGGTAAATTCTTTGTTGTTATTGAGAAATAACGTAATGCTTCATTGTTCTGTCTCTTAGTTTCCTGTTACAGATTCTTTTAAAATATTAAGTGCAATGTTGGTAATTTTGTAAGGCTTCCATCCCAGTATTTTTTTGAGTGTTTCACAATTAACTGATTATTTATTTGTATAATATTTATATTTATATTTATATTTATATTTACTTGTATTTTATTTGCATTTTTATATTTGTTCTGTAAAGCTAAGTGGTGGCAAAGAGGTTCATTGGAGTTAATAATGAATGTAAATATCTTGAAATGAAGTGTGGAAATTGGAGAGAGAGAGAAACAACAATGCTAGTGAAAAGGATAAGGTGGCATTTTTCTTGGTCGTTAGTAGTTTGCCATTTTTAATTTGTGGAGTAACTCATACCTAGCACAGCTTTGGAGGAGGAAAATGGGAACGAGCTTCACCGATGACACTGCAGCAATGTAGATGAACGAGTACTTTAGTGTTGTTAACTGCAGGTGTTCAAAGGAAAAATGAGTCGATAGTGCCAGTGAGGAATTGAATTATTACATGGAGGGACAGTTTCTAGGAATGCAGCCTGGAAGGAGCTGCAGCCACACAAAATAGGGACTCATCTCTGAGAACGTGGACAGTGTAAATCATATATAAGCGGGATACTGTGGGAAAGAAATAGATGTCAGTGTTGTTGAGGCCTCCTAAAGTCTTAAATCCTACTGATTCCTTCATGTATGCCCTTCCTCTCTCGTTGTGGCTGTTGCTTCTGTCCCCTCTCCGGAGGGAGTTAAGGGCCTCTTCCATATGAAGCGAAACAGCAGGGCAGCTCAGCGGCTCACGCCACCCCTCTATGTTGGACAGACTGGTTTTGCTCAGTCTTAATGCTTACGCCTCCTTTCTGTTTTTCCATGAATGAGTGCAGAACCCTATATCACTTCTTCCAATCTAAATAGCTTCAAGAAATTGCTTGTACAGAACTACGTTACCACATTTTCCGGGAATCCATAAGCCACAGGAGTTGTGATCCAAAGTGGTCTTACAAATTATGCCCTCAGTTACTGCACAGCGTACGTGGTGAAAAGCAGTCAGTTCTTCATGCTCATCTGAGGACAGAATTTGGCATTGCAAATGTGCTGCAGGAATGAATTAAATAATTGGGAAGTAAGAATAGAGCATAGATACTATTAAGTAATGTTTTTTTGGCAGGCGGTCGAACCCTGCAGATTCTGAACGCACAGGAGAACAACGCTGGAAGATATACCTGTATAGCCACGAATGAGGCCGGGGAAACTCGGAAACATTATGAATTGAAAGTTTACAGTAAGGAAATACTTCCAGTTCTATTTGTTTTGTCGTTCTGTTTTTTCCCTTTGCAGTTTTACCCATCCAGGTGAACAGGTTTCTGTTAGTGGCTTTGTTTAGCAAAAACATCTGCTTTAGCTCATAGAATCGTAGAATAGTTTGGGTTGGAAGGGACCTTACAGATCATCCAGTTCCAAACCCCTGCCATGGGCAGGGACACCTTCCACTGGCTCAGGCTGCCCAAAGCCCATCCAACCTGGCCTGGAACACCTCCAGGGATGGGGCAGCCACAGCTTCCCTGGGCAACCTGGGCCAGGGCCTCACCACTCTCATCGTGAAGAAATTCCTCCTTATGTCCAGTCTAAATCTGCCCCTCTCCAGTTTATCCTCATCCTGTCACTCCAGGCCCTTGTAAAAAGCCCCTCCCCAGCTTTCCTGTAGCCCGTTCAGATACTGGAAGGTCACTCTAAGGTCTCCTCGGAGCCTTCTCTTCTCCAGGCTGAACAACCCCAACTCTCTCAGCCTGTCCTTGTATGGGAGGTCCTCCAGCCCTCGGATCGTCTTTGTAGCCTCCTCTGGACCCGTTCCAACAGGAGTTGCTTGAGGAGAGATGCTGGAACGGTTCGCTGTTGCTTTTTCAGTGCTGTTGTCGAGTTAAAAATCTTTCTACCGCGAAGGTGTTTAGGATATGTTGAACTTCAGTTTCTTCTGACGTGCTTCGGGTAGTGATTTTTACGTCAGATAAGCACAGCACAGTGGGAGATGCGAGCAGAGAATTTTGTGAGCAAAGAAACTAGGTTAGACAAAAAAAGAGGGGAGAGGACCTGTGACATCTAATGGGAAACTTTTTCAAGTAAGATAAACAGAAAGACGCTGGGTTTATGTCTTTCCATAAAATACTGTATGGAAAAGCTTTCCCATCCACAGCTGCCTGTCAGCACATTGTCCTTTAAGCATCTGTACCTAATATTCTGTCTTGCAGAAGAGCCCAAACTCTCCATTAAGAGCTCTGTCAAGCATGATTTTCATCTTTTTTTTTCCAATTTCCTAGTCTGAATTGGAGTTTGGTTTGCTCCCTCATAGTAACCATGCAGTTATTTTAATTACATTAAGTCCCTAATAAGTTCCCATTGCATTCAGAATAATGAGAAGATGACAAAAGAGTTCTTTATGGAAGTATGGCCATGTAGCAACATAAAGCCCCCCCAGTGCCATCGCCAGTGTCAGTTATTGTGGTACCATAAGCATTAGGGAGAATTTAAACTTTCCCATTGGAAAAAAAGAATGGAAAAGGCTTTGAAAGCATTTAAAATCTATTACGAGACCAAGGTAGGGGGTAGCTTAAGAACTTTGAAATGTTCTGTTTTCATTCTGATTCAGAAGGAAATGAGGTTTTGCAACGCTTGGGGTTTCAATGGAATGGAAACACTGAGTTTTGACCAGCTTGTCCGAGTGTGGACTTCAGTTCGAACATGTGTTTCTGAGAGTACTAGTTTCCATTAAAATTTTTTTGCTTTTTAGTGACTGCCGTACACCGAACTTCATAGAATTCAAGCCAAACACATAATAAATTGCTACAGCTAGGTCAGGCTTGTATGCCTAAAGCTGTCGAACACAGTTTTATATGTTTTTATATATAATACAGATAGTAAAAATATTTTAAAATATATATATAAAGAAATAAATCATCAGCTGTGGGGAAGAGGCAGATTATAGTGGAATGCACTTGCATTCCCTGAGGTTATAATCCAGGTTTTTCCTTTTTCCAGTTAATTTTGAAATGCTGTGTAAGATAGCAAGTCCTGAAAGTTCCTCTTGTTGCCTTTCTTTTTGTGCAGTTCCACCCATCATTAACAAAGGGGACACCTCTGGGCTGGGTCTCTCCCCTAAAGAAGTGAAGATCAAGGTAAACCACAGCGTTACCCTGGAGTGCGAAGCTCACGCCGTTCCTGCTGCCGCCATCAGCTGGTACAAGGACGGACAGGCCAGTCACCAACTTAATTCCTGCTGGCGGGTGGATTGTGTACGGAAACAGCTGCACGTTCTCTGTCACTGCTAATGAGCGTTGGTGCAGCATCACAGGCTCACTTGCGCTGCTGAAGTCAGTGGGAAGTCTTCTTCCCTCTGTCCTGCCGGTGGGATCGCCCCTCACTTATCTTAAGATGGTTGCTGTTGGCCAGACCTCCACAAACTGGAACTAGATGGTCTTTAAGGTCTTTTCCAACCCAAACTATTCTAAGCTGAAAACTGTGGTTTTCTGTAGGTGCTTGGCAGTGCCACTGAGACGTCAGTGATGGAGTTTCCAGGCCCAACTGCTGGCCTGCGCTTTAAACATAAACCTTGCCTAGAAGTAGTGTCCCGTGGTGTGACCACGTGTCACTTTGCGGTTGTATAGATTCCCCAAGGGCGCTGTTGCAGAACGAGGAACCGAGCGCAGGGCCCAAGGGCTGCCCTTGCAGAAGCTGCAGAGAGCCTCCCCCTCAGTTCTGGCTCTGCTCACAAAGCCACAAAAGCATCTGGACCTTCTGGGAAGGGAGGAAGGGGCATGGTTTGTGCCTCACGTGGTCTTCAGGTCAGCATCAGTGTGGAAGAGGAAGGGCAGTGCCGTGGAACCGAACTGATATACAGTCTGCTGGGGGCTGGCTTTGAATAAAAAAGGAATGGTCCAAGTTTGTATAAGAAAGGAGACGATGACATTGCTTTCTTCAGCTGTTTTTATGCTACAGGCTGCAGCACCTGTGTTTTCTGAGCGTGCAGAAGCAGCCTGGAGTCACGGGAGAGGCCACGTATCCACCCGCTGTCTTTTTTTCAGCTTGTACTGCAGTGCTAAGGCCTCCTGGGTGTAGGGGTTGTGCTGCCAGTGAAAAGTCATGCTGAGGAGAGTTGAGAGGTCTCCAAAGAAAGATGTGGCTATAAGCAGCTTACTGCCACCGGCACAGCGGCAGCTTTCTCTTAGGTTGCCCCTGGCCAAATGCCTTTCACTCACATCCATGGACTAAATGAATTGTCCCTTCAAACCGGGAGTGCAGTGCTGACCCCCTGACATGTTCTGTTTTCATTATTGAGAGCTACACGTTGTATTATTGTGGTCTCTACTGTCGCGTGTGAGGTCATTTCTAGGGATAGTAGCATAAAATCCTGTGTGTTTCTGCATTGCTGCTGCGTGGGGTTTATATTCCCACCATGTCCTTGCTGGGCAGCACATCCTAGTGGTGGTGTGGCTGTAGGGTGTCATACAGTGGACTTTTCCCCTCGTAGAAAACTGATAGAAAACCTACACACGTAAAACTATCAGCCCATCAACTTGGACAGTGAGTTCAGGAGTTGAATCGACCCAATTTAATCCGATGTGATGAGAGCCGCTGCCTTGCCAAGCAGCAACTTGAAGCTGAGGTTTGGAGTGTTACAAACTCACATCCCCTTAGGAAACCAGCTACCGAAATCAGAAAGGTGAAGATGCAGAGGTTTTGACAACCATGAAAAGAAAACTATCTCCAGGCACGTGGGGCTTGATCAGGTTTGCTTGGGGAGGAGAAGCTGCTCTGAGGGAGAGGAGGAGCAGATGGGACGGGAGCTGGGCTGCACTGCCTGTGGCCAAGGGCACCTGGCCTAGGGCTGTGCCCAAAGCGATGGTCCTCAGTGTTTAGTGTCCTAAGCATCTTCTGGATTTGTGTGGATTGGAAGCAGGAGCAGAACTGGAGAGGTGTTCTGTTAGTGGGATCAAAGCAGAGGGAACACCTTACTCCCAGTATACTGCCTGAAGAAGGGCTGGAAATCACCCGGATTTGACCAAAGGGGAGACAACATTGTATTATTTCCACAGATGTGGCTACTTCTAGAGTGTATTTTACCAGATATTAATTTATATGTGAAATTACCTTACAGCCACTTAAACCAGATGATCGTGTCGTTATCCAAGCCAGTGGCCGTACTCTGCAGATCAAGGAGGCTCAAGTGTCAGACACCGGTCGTTACACTTGTCTGGCGTCCAACATTGCTGGAGAGGATGAAATGGAATTTGATCTAAATATACAAGGTATACAGAGCTCAGATAACAAAATCCTTCTGGTAGCCTCCTTCTCTAATGTTCCAGGATGTTGGAATTCTTTATAATTTTGTATCTTTTACAGCTGCTTGGTCTAATTCAGTGCTTTTGTGTGATTGTTATTTCATGTGTATTTTGCTGAACAGTAAGAAATACGGTGTTTGATTGTTCTTTCTTTCATATTTTCTGACATGTGCAGTGTATCTGAAGTCAGTGGAATGACACAATAACTCTGATCTTCCTCTAAACTACATGAAAACGTTTAAAATTAGGTTAAACTAGGGCATCATATTTTCTTTCTCTCTCGCGTAGTAGTTGGAGGCCCCAGAGATGAGCATCCTATTGGCCTAAACACTGTGTGTAAATACAAGGAAACAACCGTTAGTCCATCCTGAAAATGTACACAAAATTAGAACTTGAGTAAAACCAGAGAGTTTGCCATTTCGGTATTATTGTTGATTAATACCCTCTGTGTTTCGTTATCAGGTCTTACGCTGTTATTTATTAGTCTTTAGAAAGTATTCAGTAGATTTCCGTTGTTCATTCTGATGGAAAGAGCTAGAGTTTTCCTGGCTAATTTAATACACTGACTTTTTATTGCTGCTGTTGAACAGTTACACCATCTTCTCATTTCTTGACTTTAAAGCTAGTTATTTCTGCTGTAAAATTCTGACGTTTTTCTCCTCCTTGGTTTAGTTCCTCCGAGTTTCCAAAAGCCGTATAAGGAATGGGAAGCCGGTAACACGGTAGATAGAGGAAGAGGTGGAGAAAGTAAAGATGTGATTGTCAACAATCCCCTTTCGCTGTACTGTGAGACCAACGCTGTTCCTCCTCCAGTCCTTACGTGGTATAAAGATGGGTATCCTCTCAGCTCCAGCGATGAAGTGCTGATATTACCAGGTGACTACTAGAATGTCACACTCTGACCGTAAGAAATGACATTAGTGCCTGTATTTGTGAAAGGATAAACTTTTCCCCTGCGAAACACTGCACTAATGTTCTTCTCAGACTTTCTTGATTGGAAATGTTTCTTTCTATTCCCTGGACTTAAGCTGTTTCTATCTTTAATTTAAAAGGTAGTATCTAAAACGACCATTTAACTTCCATATGATGCACTGAAAAATAAGATACCACAATGATACCTTCCTGATTTATTTCCTTATTAAGTTACGCTTTAGCAAAATCATAATCGGAGTAGAAAAGCCTCTTGACTAGAGAGTGAGGCGTAAATATGTTTCCAGCAGAAAAACGGTCATGAGTTCCTACTCAGCCTCATGTGGGAAAGGGAAAGAGGTGCTTACGGTGCTGAGAGTACAAAAAGGGATCTTGGCTGTGCAGAGTGTGGTTTGGGATGGCGCGTGTAAGGATGGGCAGTGGTGGGGATAATGTCTTTTTGTCTCCCTATTGGAAGCCAGTAACAGCCACTCCCAAAATACATTCCGAATGTGTTTTCTCTTTCTGAAGCTGTTCATGTGGCTTTGCTTTGAATGAGAAATAGGGTAGAAAGTACCTTAAGTCTGAGAAGGGAATTTTCTCAGTTTGGAACAGCTTTATCAGAATATTCTGTGCTTGTATTTCCTTTTCCCTATTAGTTCTCTGTCACCTTGCTGAGAAATGCGTCTGGGTTTGATTGAAGAACTACATTTGGCTGCATATTGATGCAGAGCGTTATTCCTTTCTGTGGAATTAATTACTCTTTAAGTATGAACGTTGTTGAATTCCAAGTATCTGCCAGTAGAAAAAGTAGCTAGGAAATAAAATCTGTAGTTGCTCATAATTCAGAACAACTGCTGACCGTTCATAAATCTGCTTGCTCAGGTTTCTAGTGAAATGTGGTGTGGAAATGATGGAAACTGCTTGATGCTGCAATTAAATCTTGAGTGCATTTTCCTTGCAGGAGGCCGAGTGTTGCAGATTCCACGGGCCCGGGCTGAAGATGCCGGGAGATACATGTGTGTGGCAGTAAACGAAGCTGGGGAGGATTCCATTCATTACGATGTCCGCGTGCTCTGTGAGCTTTCTTGCTTTCCTTTTTCTTTCTAATGACAAAAAGAGAGTTCTGTGGAAACTACTGAAGGATTTTAGTCCATGTTTACCTAATGTTTTTAAAGTTTATAAATGCTGCATATTTGTGAACTGTGAAGTTAACGTGTTTCTGTAAGGTTCTAGATTTTTGTAGAAGTACAACTGCACTAAAATGGCACTAATGTTGTTACCTCAGTATGGTTTGAGGTTATCATTATAGGAACTCAACTGCATTATCGTACTCACACTTCGTGGGGAAAAGTACACATAGAAAATCATAGAATAGTTTGGGTTGGAAGAGACCTTAAAGATCATCCAGTTCCAACCCCGCTGCCATGGGCAGGGACACCTCCCACTGGCTCAGGCTGCCCAAGGCCCATCCAACCTGGCCTGGAACACCTCCAGGGATGGGGCAGCCACCACTGCTCTGGGCAACCTGGGCCAGGGCCTCACCACCCTCATGGTGAAGAAATTCCTCCTTGTGTCCAGTCTAAATCTGCCCCTCTCCAGTTTATCCCCATTGCCCCTTGTCCTATCACTCCAGGCCCTTGTAAAAAGCCCCTCCCCAGCTTTCCTGGAGTCCCTTTCAATCCTGGAAGCTGCTCTGAGGTCTCCTGGGAGCCTTCTCTTCTCCAGGCTGAACAACCCCAACTGTCTCAAGCCTGTGCTCCTATGGGAGGTGCTCCAGCCCTCAGATCATCTTTGTAGCCTCCTCTGGACTCGTTCCAACAGCTCCATCTCCTTCTTATGTTGAGGATTCCAGAACTGGACACAATCCTCCAGATGAGGTCTCTCAAGAGAGGAACAGAGGGGGCAGAATCCCCTCTCTCGCCCTGCTGGCCACGCTGCTTTGGATGCAGCTCGGGATACAGTTGGCCTTCTGGGCTGTGAGCGCACATTGCCAGCTCATGTCGAGCTTCTCAATCCAGGTTTTATTTTGGGATTTCCTTTTCCCTATCCAGTTTCCAGTTCAAAATTCTGACCTACTAGACTTTTTTCCTTATTTTGGTTGTCACGTTCTGAAATACCCGCAAAACTCTGAAGGGCATAATTGATGATTTAGATCAACCTGCAGAGTCTGTTTCGGCTGATATGTTTACAAACATTATACAGAAAGTTTTGCTGTGCTGCTTGCATGGTCTGTTGATGTACTCAAGGATTTTGTCTTGGGAAATGCTTATTTTGTTATTTCTCCTTGTGATCGACCACTGAAAACACTGATTTATTGTTATGGTCTTGGAAATGCGCTTTTGTTCTGACAGAAAAAAATATGACGGACTAGCTGGAAAATGAGTTTTCACCTCCTCTTATTTGTCTCTGTGCTGTGTAGTTCTCCTGGGGTCCTTTGAGCTACCCTGATTTGTTCCCACTGAACTGCTCCAGGAATTTTATTATCTACCACTGTGTTCACTGAAGATATCACTGCTTCCTTGTAAAAGCCAATCTAAAAGATTGGTGGGTGATCTTAAGAAACCAACAAAACTCCCGGGGAGATAGTAAGTCACAGTATTCTGATGATGTTCTGCTCTTTCGTAGTGCCTCCATCCATCGATGGAGCTGATGGCGATCTGCCTGAAGAGGTGACTGTGCTGGTGAAGAAGGTTGCGGTGATGGACTGTGTCGCAAGTGGCAGCCCTTCTCCAAGTATTACGTGGCAAAAGGATGGCCACCTCCTAGCAGAAGACGACAAACACGCGTTCTTGTCCAATGGAAGGAGGTTACAGGTAGCTCTTTGTGACTTTTAGCATCGCGTAGTCTGGCTGCCCATAAAGACAAAGCTCAGATTTGCTGAGCGTGAGATTCTGGACTTTTTTTTCCCTACAAGTCGCTGCAAACATAAGGGATTTTGTGCCTTGTCCCTGTCCCTCAGCTGCTTCTTCCCACTTTGGTGTTGACCCACTTGTCCGTGGGGTCATCCTGTGAACTGTGTCAGTACAATCCCTTGATGTAAAATAATGTTGGTTTTGGTGGAAAAATGACCTATTGTTGTCATTTTGTCCACATTTCCCTAATGGAGTTTAATTATTGCAAAATGAACTACTTTTTATAAAAAAGAAAATAGTGTATTTTGATGAACTTTCCCCAATATCAGTGGATGAAACTCTTCGAGCAGTTAGAAAGCTGAGCTTAATTCTCTCTGTTTTTGTAGTGTGATCTTGGAATGAGATCACAATAAAACGTTATTATAAAATGTTAAACCTTTATAGAACATGAATTTTTTTATTGCAAATAGTTTATGAATAGTTGTCTTGTGATGCTTTGAATTAATTTAATGTGGAAGATGGCGTGTTAACATTTTGAGAAGCAGAGTTTTGCATAACGGATTCTAGAAGGGGTACCATCACTTCCCTGAAGGTGAAAAATCTTTTCTGAAATCTGAAAAGGAATTTTCTCAGATTGGCTTCTCCACAACACCGTGAAGGCATGAGCAAAACACTCGGATCAAAAGGAAACTGCACGCGTGCAGCACGAAGACCTTGGAGTCTTTGAGGAGACACCAAAACCTGGTGCTTTAGCAGTAAGTCATCATGTATATTAGCTCAACAACAGTTTTGTTTCTTTTTCTTAGGTTTTGAATTCCCAAATAACAGATACTGGCAGGTATGTCTGCATTGTGGAAAACATAGCTGGAAGTGCCAAGAAATATTTTAACCTGAATGTTCATGGTAAGTAAAATAATCCATAATTTGCCAGTGCTCTTCTTTCAGACCCTGGCGTGGCTTGAACGTATTGATTTCAGCGTAGTGCTTAGGCACGTGCTTTAGCCTTACGTGGATCTGACTGGTGCGGTTGAGATTCTGACATACTGGAAATCAAATCTAAGTTTAAAGTCTCTTTGCCGCATGTGGTGTTTGATGCTCCACGGCCTCAGCTCTTTATATGTGTTCTGCATAGGTGGAAATGGTTCTTGAGGAAGCCCTGTGTAGCGGCTGTGTGTGAACACCCTGTGGGCGTTGCTAAGCCTCCAGTCCATGAGTTACAAACAGGTTGGATTAGCATCTGTTTTGATATGCTATTTTGATATGGAATTCGTTTTCCAAGAAAATTAAGAATTAGAAAGCATTAAACAAAGAATCATAAGATAGTTTGGGTTGGAAGGGACCTTAAGGATCACCCAGTTCCAGCCCTCTGCCATGGGCAGGGACACCTCCCACTGGCTCAGGCTGCCCAAGGCCCATCCAACCTGGCCTGGAACACCTCCAGGGATGGGGCAGCCACAGCTTCCCTGGGCAACCTGGGCCAGGACCTTACTGCTCTCACCGTGAAGAAATTCCTCCTTCTGTCCAGTCTAAATCTGCCCCTCTCCAGTTTATCCCCGTTGCCCCTCATCCTCTCTCTCCAAGCTTTTGTGAGCCGCCCCTCCCCAGCTTTCTTGTAGCCCCTTTCAGTACTGGAAAGTCGCTACAAATATAGCATCCCAGGAATCTGATGATACAGGTTATTACATACAGAAGAAACAATTAGATTTTTTTTTCATTCACACAGCTAATTTACATACTAAATGAAACAAATTCATAGTGCTTTTTTTCTACTCAGCAATACAATTAGCCAAAAGTAGTGTTGTCGTGGGGAGGAGTTTGCCCTGGGGCAGTGCTCTAAGAAGTTACCTTCTTTCAGTGGAGTCTGTCCAGATTTCCTGATGTTTGAATTTTGTTTTTAAATAGAAGTATTTTGCTTTTCATGTGTTTTAATTTAAACTTGTTTTCGTTAAAATATTTGTTTCTAATGACTGTAATCTAATATTGTCATTTTAAAAGAAGTATTTGCCTGAAGCTTCAATTCTCGCCCAATGGTATCACCAACTTAGTTCTATTAATCTCATCCAGTACCTGGAGGAGCTCCAGGAAAGCTGGGGAAGGGCTGTTCACAAAGGCTTGTGGGGATAGGATGAGGGGCAATGGGGATAAACTGGAGAGGGGCAGATTTAGACTGGACAGAAGGAGGAATTTCTTCCCCATGAGAGCGGTGAGGCCCTGGCCCAGGTTGCCCAGGGAAGCTGTGGCTGCCCCATCCCTGGAGGTGTTCCAGGCCAGGTTGGATGGGCCTTGGGCAGCCTGAGCCAGTGGGAGGTGTCCCTGCCCATGGCAGGGGGGTTGGAACTGGATGGGCTTTAAGGTCCCTTCCAACCCAAACTATCCTATGATTCCATGAATGCAGTTTCATTTAAAAAATTAGACTGTAGCTGTTCAAGGAAGGACCATCAATTTGTGGTTTCAAAGGTGAGTAACAAAACTAAAATAAAACCTTCCAAAACGTTAAAAATCTTAACCTCCAACCTTAATACCTAATAAATAAGTAATTTTCATACTGACTACTAAAATTGAGCCTCTTAGTGCATCTGTATGCAGATCACCTGTTGTACTTTGGGAGCTGTTTGCACACACCGTGAAGGCTGCAGAATCTGAGATGTACCAGTTCTATAGTTTAAGCAAAAGTCGTTAATAGCTCAGATTTGGCCCGCTATGCTTAATTGCTCACCGTCTTGCACTGCCAGTAATCACATCTGTGGGAAAGTAACTGTAAAAGTAAATAAACATAAATAGCTATAAAATGTCACCAGATCAGAATTCTCTGTTTATTCTAGTGAACCTTTTTACGCTCATTATCAGGGAAATAACCTTCAGTTGTTCCAAGCTGAAAAATATGGACTTAATTTGCCCATTTACATCCACTCCTCTTGTTTCTGCAGCGCCGCAGAGGAGCAATAAACTGGGTTTAATGACTGGTTTGTGTCATTCAAGTGACAGAAAGCAGCTGGAGTATTTCGGGTGGATGCGCTCCAAAATACTTTAACATTTCTGTCTTTGAAGAAGAGGATTCCATGTGTTCGTTGGAATGGTTTTTCCACCCAACGGAGCCAAGAACATGCTTTTGCTATCCTCTTAAGTGTTTTATATATCCGCGCTGCAAAAACATGGAAACTAAAGCTTGGGATTTATTAAAAGGAAAAGATTTACAGTTACTTAATTTTAAATAGTTCTTTTAGAAAGGTCAAATGTCAAAATATTCTTGTATTTAAAAACACTGGGGCTTATAAGCTTAAAAATGCACCCCTTGGAGCAACGCTTGCGTGCCAGGATTTTAAACTGCTTAGCTCACTGTTAAATAGCAGGTTTGTCTGGTTAACAGAAGTTCTGAACTGTGTCTGAAGGAACCATTTTTTGGTTCTCATAATGAGAAAATGGACTATTTCAGAAAGAATAGGAGCGATATGATGTCAGGAAGAAATTACACTTGGTCATCTTACATATCCTGAGAAGGAAGATTTAATCTGCCCTGCCTTACGGAGCAAGTGTCCTGCGAGTACAGTGAATTAAAGTCAATACTGCATTAGTCAGGAACTGCAGGATGTCGGGCAGGTTAAATCAGCCTTCAAAACCTCGAGTGCACAAGGAAATCATGGAAATTCTTGTGAATTGTAGGAACAGGAACGACTGTTAACATTGGCTTCAGTCAGATTCCCAGCTACATCCAGAATCAGCAGATCCATTCATAGGATGTGAAAGATTTTTGCAACCTGACCCTTTGGCAAAACAATTCAGCTTTATTTTAGTAAAAGAGGATTTTGTTTGCTGGTGCTCTGCTAGATCCTGTGAACGTATTTCTCTCCGCAGTTCCTCCAGCTGTTGTTGGTACTAATCCTGACAATCTGACTGTGGTGGTGAATAACTTCATCTCTCTGACTTGTGAGGTCACTGGCTTTCCACCTCCTGATCTCAGCTGGCTCAAGAACGGGAAACCTATCAGTTCGAATACCAACACTTTCATTGTGCCTGGTGAGGACTCTCAGCTATTCCCACAGCCTCTGGACTCAACGTCTGTCTGGTCTGTCTTGCTAAGGGCGATGGCCGTTATTTATGGAGCCAGTATGTTCCTAGCATTGCTTCTGTGAGTAGACAGGGCACTGCTGGGCTGAAATGATTTCTTGGCTATTGGGTGGCTTCGCTTTTAAAGAAAACTGACTGAAAGCACTGAAACGAACCGTGTGGAAAAGACCGGAGGGCAGGTCAAATGGCAGATGTGCTCTGGTAGAGGCAATGATCGAAGGCGAGTCTCTTTGACTCACCGTCCAGAGAGACAGTTAGATGTTGTGATGGAGACAATGATACATGCTGCTGACTGAGGTGACAAAAAGTAAAAACGTGCCCGTTGGCTTCAGAGGGAAGCTGGATTAACCTTGAACTCCGAAGAGCAAATCCTTCTCTTTGAAGGTCATCTTAAGCATTCCAAGCTCCTCACTAAACAAAGTCCCTGAGCGTCTGCGTCATTTCTTCCCTGCTGCTTAACTTCAGCCCGGAGTCTCAAACGCGGACCAGTTGCTGTGGTGCTCAGCGGCAGCTGAGGTGCCTGCATAGATTCGTTGTGTAGGCGTAGGCAGGAAGCTTCATGGATGGAGACAGGAGAGACTGGGAAGGGAATACTGAGATAGTAACAGAGTTAAGTAGTGAGGACATAGTTATGTTAGGAGACAGCAGTTAAGAGCTATGAAAGAAACAAGTCTAAAAAGAGTGTTTGGGGCCCAAACTTATAATTAACAGCATTAATGAGATTTGCTCTAAAATTCTAGTTCTCTTTGCTGGATGTTTTTTTAAGGATTAATGAATCTCAAAAAGCAGTGGTGACGCAGTGTTTTTGGAGTCTGAGGTTACTTTAGTGCCTGTGCTCAGTCTGTTGGAAATGCAGTTTGAGATGGATACAATAACCACAGAATAATTAAGAGCCTTCTCTCTCTCTCTCTCTCTCTCTCTTTCTCCTTCAGGTGCTCGGACCCTTCAGATTCCTCGAGCCAAACTAGCAGACGATGGTGAATATACTTGTATTGCCCGAAACCAAGCTGGGGAAAGTCAGAAGAAGAGTTTCCTAACTGTCCTTGGTTTGTTTTTCTCGCGGTCTTTTGTATTTATTTTTATTAGACTGTTTTCTCCTCTGCCACAAAACAAAGGCAGAAATAACTCTGGGCTTCCTTTACAGTTCCTCCAAGCATCAAAGACCATAGTGGCGCTTCAGTGACAGTGCTGAACGTAAGAGTGGGCACCCCCGTGATGTTAGAGTGTGAATCCAATGCTATTCCACCACCAGTCATCACCTGGTACAAGAACAGGCGCGTCTTTTCGGAGTCAGCGAATGTGGAGTTCTTAGCAGATGGGCAAACATTACGGATCAAGAGTGCAGAGGTAGGCAGGCTGGTGGGATGCTGCGTCTGCCACGACTCTGCTCCTGTTAAGCAATTATTTTCCTCTTTATTGGTGTGTTCTGTACATAAAAGATAGATTTGCTGGAGGCACTTCATGCTGTGAAAAGGACCTTGAATTGGCAGAGGCAAAGGCTCTTGTATCTTTAAACTGCAGCCTTAAAATATGACTCCGTAATGAGATTCTTTTAATTTATTTTTTGTTTTAGGTTTCTGACACGGGCCAATACGTGTGCAAAGCCATAAATATCGCAGGGCGAGATGATAAAAATTTCCATCTTAATGTTTATGGTGAGTATACTCTGCATTATCTGCAGTAGCTGTTATAATGCCACAGACACTGTAGAGGAGACAATTGAAAGTCAGTTCACAAAAAACCAAATGATAACCAAACCATTCTTACTGCTTCCATTCAATTTATAGTTCCACCAAGCATAGAAGGCCCTGAACAAGAGTTGGTCAACGAAACTATCGGTAATCCCATTACCTTTGTGTGTGATGCTACTGGAATTCCTCCACCAACGTTAGTGTGGCTTAAGAATGGCAAATCAATAGGTAATGTTCTCTTATGCTCTTTTCTGCTTTTTTCACCCTCTTTGGAGCACCACTGTGCTGTTTGCGGTTGGTTTTTGGTTTCGTGTTCGTTTGCTTCCAGGCAGACTCGTAGGTGAACTGATTGGAATCTTTGTTTTGTTTTGTTTTGAAATTTTGGTGGAAGAACTTCTCAAGATGCGTTTGCCCCTTGTGACCGGGTTTGGAATGACTTTTTGTTTGCATATTTTCAGAAAACTCCGATTCTCTTGAATTTCATGTTTTGTCTGGCGGAAGCAAGCTTCAGATCGCTCACCCTCAGCTTCAGGATAGTGGGACCTACGCCTGTGTTGCCTCAAACGTAGAGGGAAAGGCTCAGAAAAGCTACGTGCTTTCTATCCAAGGTGAGGTCGGGGAGTGCCGTGAGCAGGACTGGTTAATCACTGGTTGAGCGTGACACTGGGTCTGTACTAGAGACACGGAGATAACATAAATCCGTAGAAAAAAGTGGAGAATTCAGACTATTATTTTGATTATCTGCAAACAGCGTAAATGGTTAGAGACTTGTACTATTAGTCAGAAATTTGTATGAAATAGAATCCCAGAATTGTGAGGGTTGGAAGGGTACTCTGGAGCTCATCCAGTCCTTCCCCTTGCTAAAGCAGCGTAATATTGAGCAAGGTGCAAAGGAATGGCTCCAGGAAGTTTGGAATATCTGGCATATATCCTGCTCGGCAAGCCGGGACCAGCTGGCACGTCGGTAAGTTTATAAATTTTAATGTAGCAGGGTGTAATAGGTTAAGGTAGAATAATGTACTTCAACAAAAAAAGCGTATTTGATTTAACTGTGATTAGTGGTCCTGTCTTTGCACACTGGTTATCTATAGACGAACCTGATACGGTGATTAAAGTGGCTTTGAATTTATCTTTCCAGAACCCCCTCGAGAATGACTATAATTGTAGGCTTTGTAAACAAGATTTGAACAGAGGCACTGCAATAAATGCAGTACTCTTGAGCTACTGTGGTGTAATTTATTACTATTTAGATTGTGTTTCTTGCTGATGAATCTTGTCTTCCTTCCATCATGCATTTCTAGTTCCTCCTAATATTGCTGGCTCGGAAATGCCGAGTGAGGTCAGTGTCGTCTTGGGAGAAAGCATCCAGTTTGTCTGCAATGCCAATGGAGTGCCAACGCCTGTTATACAGTGGCTTAAAGATGGAAAATCAGTTGCCAGTGATGATTTACAAAGAATAAGGCAAGCAAAAATAAGCAGACTCTACATTCTCATCCTGCATAGTTTTAAACCTCAGAAGGGCTTAAAGAGAAGATGGAAAGAGCCTGAGTTTTGTCTTAGCCAGGTTAAGAACATCATCTCCCTCTTTAGGTTCCAGAAATCCTGTGTAATTTGTTACTACTGTGATTTTTACTTCTTTGTTGTACAGAGATAAGCACATGACATCTATTTCTCTCTCAGCTAATAAGTTCCGTTAAAGATCATCAGGTTCATTAGAGTTTATTAGGGTGAAAAAGTTCCATTAAGTTCCTTAGGAGGGTAAAGATCTGAGACATGGAAACATTTTAGTCTTGATGCTTTTCATTATGGGTCCTTCAGAAGCCTGCTTGGACTCGAATCCCGTTACAAGGTTAAACAGGACATCACTAGGAAAGAACTTCCTAGCCTATGTGTAATAATAATACTTTGCAAAAACGAATGGTTCTCTGTCTGGATTCTTAAGAGGATAGAGGTAGTCGATTTAAATCTAAAAACCAGGTTGTTTTTTGCCAGGTCATAGGAGTATATAAACAAACTCACTGTGTTTCATGACCTTCCTTGCAGCGTAACTCCGGATGGCAGCACATTAAACATTTTCAGAGCTCTCAGCTCTGATACGGGAAAGTACACTTGTGTGGCTACTAATCCTGCAGGAGAGGAAGACCGAATCTTCAACTTGAATGTGTATGGTGAGTTTTCACAGATGTGAGACTGGAGCTTTGTCTGTAATCCTGTCTTTGTAAGCCTTCCCAGGAGAGCGCCAAGAACGGAATGCATGTGTTTCCAATTTCATGTACTGTAGATATCACAGTATATTACCCGGGATGTTCTGTCAGTGACAAAATGATTGAAATCACTGTTAAATGTGTTTTGGGATAAACAAGTTCATTCCTTTGGTGTATTTCATAATAGAGGAATTCTGCTTGTGGGGATATTTTTTTTTCATGAAGGGAAAGATGCCCTCGGGGCTGATGTACTACGATAGTGCTTTTTTTTGTTGTATTAGTTTATCTTCACTTGTCCCAGTGACATTACGTCAGCTAAAACCACAGTGGTATGGTAGGGAACGAATAGTTAAAGGTTCCCTCTCCTCTGAGAAACAGTTTATTTAGTGTTTAAAAGACAAATGATAGAGTTTTGGATGACGTCCTTCTGTCACACCATTTGACGTGCAGAAGAAAGTGAGCGTAACTCTTCTTTAGCAGGGTAGAATGTGGAATTTTAGTTTGTGCAAACTGTATTCATGATGCACAATGCCTGGTGGGGAGGGGCGCGGGGTTCTGCACAGGCGGCGGTGGAGGTGTCTGTCCCCCTCATGCCGAGACTCAGAGTCGGTTGGAATATAAGTGTGAGCAGAGAGTGGCGCGAGATGACCTTTGTTGGTTGAGATTCAAGCAAGAACCATCTTCAAGGGTCTTACCTATGATACTGTCGTGGTGTGTGATGGGATCTTAAGACAGCGAGAGCTTGGAGCTGCATGTGGCCGGGCTTGCTTTATGTAGTGAGTCCCCTCTTGTCCCCAAAACCACAGCTTTGAACCTACCGTATAAAACCAAAAAGCCCCAAAAGCAGTTCTGTTAGAATAATCAGCCCAAATACTTAACTGGGCATTTTGGCATTTTCTGTATTTCAAAATGAAGTTAGTGTGTACATCTCGAAGTTAATATACTAACTTTCCTCCTGCATGGGTTTAGCTATCGCTTTATTTAGCATTTATTTAAGTAGGAAGGTTTGAGTGGCAGCAACCTGCCTGGTCCCATCTGGCCCATGAGTGGCTCAGCCCGTCCTCTCCAAGGCTTGGCCACCAGCTCCTTCCTGCATTGTCATTCCCCTCCCCTTGAGCTTCAGGCTCTCAGCTCTCTTTTGTTTGCCACACCCTGACCAATCAAAGACAGGATTCTGCTGTCATCCTGCAGTGCATCTGATTTTAAATACGTGAACGGATAATTTATTAGTGCTCAGAATTATTGGTAAAAGGATTTACTCTTCGAAAAAAAACGGGGGTGATGTTATTGAATTGCCTTTGGGACATTATGTGCAGGATTTCCTGCAAGGTAATACATGTGGAATGATTTTAAGAGCCAGTTTTAACATCTTCCTTTTCAACATTTACAAAATGTAGTTCCTCCAACAATAGCCAATAATAAAGATGAACCAGAGGACCTCACTGCCCTTTTGGACACATCCCTAAATATTGAATGTACTGCTACTGGAACCCCTCCGCCACAGATAAACTGGCTAAAGAATGGCCTTCCTCTGTCTGTCTCCTCCCAAATCAGGTTGCTGTCAGCTGGGCAAATTCTCAGGTTGGTTTTCATCTGTTTTAACTGAGTTTACTGTTCTCTTTTGCTATATCAACGTAATTCTGCTAGTGTTTTTGGAAGCAAGAATAAAATATGATCCAAACCGTGCCATAATAAAGATAATTTGTTCCCTTTACAACTTGCTTAAAATGATTTTCTCTCTAGACTTGCCCGAGTGCAGACGTCTGATACGGGTGTGTACGCTTGTGTAGCATCTAACAGGGCTGGAGTTGACAACAAACATTACAGCCTTCAGGTTTTGGGTGAGTTGCTCTGAAATGTTTTATGGAAAGAATCTTAATTTCTTAAACCTAATATTCGGTTTACTTTCTCACCAAAACTAAATTGCAGGCAGCCACAAAGGTAATTGTTAGGGAAACATGAACTTTTCAGGGTGGTTTTTTTAATGGAAAAGGGTTTTAATCCTAGAAGAGTCCTTACTTGAATTGGCGCTCCTGTGTCCCTGGCTTTTTAGGAAGGGTAATAATGTATAATTTCTAGGTGAATTTTAACACGAACATAAGTTGGGGAAAGTCAAAAGAGCAGCTGCACCCCAGCTTATTTATGTTCAGAATTAGCACGTGGGTTGTACCCTGAATCAGACCTTTATTTGTTGGCAGTGCCACCAAGCCTGGATAACGCAGGAGGAACGGAAGATGTGACTGTTGTACGAGGCAGTTCAGCTTCGATGAAGTGTCTGACTGACGGCACTCCTGTCCCCACTATGTCTTGGTTTAAGAATGGGCTTCCTTTAAGCCTCGGAGCTCACCTTACGTCCAGTAACCAAGGAATGGTCCTACATTTTGTAAAGGCAGAGATTGGTGACACGGGCAAATACACTTGTGTAGCATCCAATGATGCCGGAGATACCAGCAAGCACTTCATCCTAAAAGTGCTGGGTAAGTGTCTGCCTTTCAGTTGAACAAAAGTAAATTTGCATCTGCTCAGGTCAACAGTTAAAGTCTGTAGGGCTAAGCAGTATTTTCAAGAAACGTTTACTGTGATAAATAAGAGAAATTAGGAGATAGAATGTACCTGAAGATGTGTGAATGTGTAATATAGTATATATTTTTCCCGGTGTTTCAGGAATACTGAAATACACTATCGTTAGTAATAAACTATGAGGTAATTGGTTTAAGTGAATAACTTTGGTTAGTAGAAGTGTGGCCGGACAGGATGATAGTGCAGCTGAAGGCACAACAGCTAAAGCGATAATAAAAATCTTCACTGGTATTATATAATACATTTCTCTGGGATCATTTAAACACGTTTTAACTAATAATTCCAACTCAAAATATGCAAATGAACAGAGGCAGATGGAAATTACGTGAGATACTCAGCAAGTTCCTGATGCAGCCAGAAATAATATTAATGGTAGACTAATTCTATAAACTCTAACCACAAGGCTTATATATTGGGTTTTATAAGCTTTGTGTGTCAATAAAGAACTGGAGCATTTTTCCTTCCACAGAGCCGCCTCATATCAATGGGTCGGATCAACCAGAAGAGTTCTCTGTCATTGTTAACAACCCTCTTGAACTTCTCTGCATCTCTTCTGGAATTCCTGTCCCCAAAATCTCATGGATGAAGGATGGGCGCCCGCTTCTGCTGAATGATAATGTTCATCTCCTAAGAGAAGGCCTTCGAATAACCAGTGCTCAGGTAGGATGTTCATTTCAAAATAGGCTCCGTTTTGCAAGCCCTTGAGGAATGCGTGGAGCTGCCTGCTGTTACAACCACCCTAAGAGGTGTCCTAAAAAGCTTGTGTAGTATCATCCACCTGCAGTTGTGGTTGGAGAATGTTTTTCACCCCTTGCCTTGAAGTTTCCGTACAGAACGAGCAGTAGCGTTATGGGTTTGAGAGTCCCCAAAGCACTTCTGCCTCTTCTGAGCATTATTGCTACAAGTTCATTTCAGAGGTCTGTTGTTTTTTTTTGTTTGTTGATGCTTTGTGTTCCAAAGGACAAGAATCAATTCTAGGGACTTTTTGTGGGGTTATTCCTCGTTTCAGTCTGTATCTGTAATCTGTTCTCGTTGATTTCCTGCCTGTTTGACTCTTGTTACTATCTCTTGCTTTTCTTCTTCCGTGTTTTATAGTTGAACAGGTTGCCCAGGGAAGCTGTGGCTGCCCCATCCCTGGAGGGGTTCCAGGCCAGGTTGGATGGGCCTTGGGCAGCCTGAGCCAGTGGGAGGTGTCCCTGCCCATGGCAGAGGGTTGGAACTGGATGATCTTTAAGGTCTCTTCCAACCCAAACTATTCTAGGATTCTATGATAGTTCTTCCTTAGCCTTTCTGCTCTTTCCGTTAGCTCAGATTTTCCTAATTTCCATTTGCTCCTGACACGTGTAAGCCATTGACTACAGAGAACAATTGCATTTGCAGTCATCTGTGTGCGAGTTAAGAAAAATGAATAAAGACAACACAAAACCTTTCAGGTGAATTCAGACAGTAGAAGATTCTGGGGAAAAATAACCTTTACAAACCTGTGTCAGTACACTGAGGCTGCGTTCAGCTGTGGACGGAAGTTCACTAAACAGAAGCGGGACAGGGCTGGAGTCTGATTGCTGCTCATTTTGTTTGTGAAGCAAATATTTCTTGTCTTTGTGATGAAGAGTTTACAGGAAGGAGAAAGCATAAAGGAATTAAGGAGTACGTATGTACAAAGAGATTCCCTTAGGACCCAGAGCTGACCCTTGCTTCGGTGGGTGGGCAGCCTGATCCAGTGGGATGTCCGTGCCCATGGCAAGAGGATTAGAACTAGATGATCTGTAAGGTCCCTCCCAACCCAAACTATTCTATGATTGTATAACCAATTCCATCTTTATTGATTACTCATTGCCAAAAGCATCACGGAGAGAAGGGTTCTTGCTGGAGACACATTATCCAGAGAAGTTTTATGCAGTCCTGCAACTCCTAAGCCATCCCTGTACAACCCTAAAATAAATCCCATGGCAAAATAAAGGTGTTTTCAGGAACTTTATTAATTTTTTCAAGCATTCCTTATCTATTGTGTTTCAGTTGAAGCGCTGCCTGTTACACGTTGCTGTCCATGTATTGTTTGTATGTAGACATTTCACTGTTTTCCTTAATTATTCCCATGTTCTGAGGTTTCTGCTGAAGTTGTTCCTGTGTTTCCAGGTGGAGGACACAGGAAGATACACGTGTGTGGCATCTAGCCCAGCAGGAGATGATGATAAGGAGTATTTCGTGAGAGTGCATGGTGAGTTTAATTTGGGGGAAAAAAAATATTCTTTCTAACTATAGATGGCTAAGGTATTCATCAATATCTCATTTAACGAGTTACGGACCACTACAGAGGAAATATTACGTGTCTTGAGAAAGTGATATTACACCGTCTGATCATAATGAACGTTTCTGAGTGCGGTTGACTGTTCTGAACCCAATACGCAATAAAAGGGAGAAGCTCCGCCAGGTGCAACTGGTTTCTGTTATCATTCCAGTCTTACATTTTGAACACCCGGGACGGTCATAGGTGTCAGCATTCAGCTGGGTTGAGTTAATTGTGCTTGCTGAAAAGGATGGGCAGTATTCTCATATCTATGATCATCTTAGTTTTTCAGTAGAAGGTAAGAAATGTATTTAGAAGCAAAAACATAAAATGTTGGACAAGAAAAGAAGCATAAATGAGACTTCCAAGGTTGGAAGTGGGTTTCTGCTTGAGACTATAGCTTTCCTGTCTATTGATGAACAGTTTATGGAGCTTCAGCGATCTCTGCTCTGCCCGAGATCTGTTCTTCTCTGTTCTCACTGACAACAGGCTTTAAGTAATTTCTGTCGCAGTAGCTTCCAGCGTGTGACTTAAAAGACAGGATCACCAGTTAAATAAATGAGATAACACAGGTATTGAAAAGTAGAACTAATTAGTGGCACCGTACCTTTGCATTTGTTTTAAACTTAAGCAGTAAATTGGAAATTTTCAATGAATAATTCTAACAGTAGCTCATATGTGTGGTGGGTTTTTTTTCCCCCCTTAATTTTTTTAACAGTTCCTCCTAACATTGCCGGTACCAGCGATCCCCAGGACCTCACTGTGCTGCAGAACAGACAAGTTATATTGGAATGCAAGTCAGATGCTGTGCCACCTCCAACCATCTCATGGCTTAAAAATGGAGAACTTCTGGAGGTACCGTGGTTACCTTATTTGTCCTAGTCTTTTGCTCCGTTTATTTTTAACACGCAGTGCCTGAGAGGTTTCTTGTTCTGCTCACTTGCTCCTTCAGTGCAGTCCAAGTCATGGTGCCTTGAATCCAAGGGAAGCTGAGTAGCCCCAGTACAAATACAGTCAGTGCTAACGGAGTACCTGAAGCTAGCAAGCGTGTGGTGGCCATCCCACTGTTACTTGTTCTTTTTTCCTTTAGGGGGATCCCTTGCTCCTCCTGGATCCTCTGAACAATGCTAGAAGCCTTCGGTATACTCCTGAATGGCTTCCCAGGAAAGGTAGCTGAGAAAAGATTACACTCTATGTTTCCTTTGGGTATAATATGCATCCTCATATCCTAGTAGTATTTAGAAAGGAATTACGATTCTTTATGTTGGAAAACAAAGCAAAAAGGTTGCTGATCACCACAGGGTTTTGTCAAATGCATCTTTTTCACTCTGAACCAAATTCCACGTAGTGTCATGGTAAGGCATCGAGTCGTTGCTGGTTGAGAGATTATTAGCAAGGTGGGGATGGTTTAAAAAATCATGGAATGATTTAGGTCAGATGGGACCTTAGAGATCATATGGTTCCAAGCCCCTGCCATGGGCAGGGACACCTCCCACTGGCTCAGGCTGCCCAAGGCCCATCCAACCTGGCCTGGAACACCTCCAGGGATGGGGCAGCCACAGCTTCCCTGGGCAACCTGGGCCAGGGCCTCACCACTGTCATGGGGAAGAATTTTTGCCTAATGTCTAATCTAAATCTTGCCCCTTCCAATTTAAAGCCATTCCCCCTTATCATATCCCTGCACTCCCTGACCAAGGGCCCCTCCCCAGCTTTCCTGGAGCCCCTTTCAGCACTGGAAGCTGCTCTAAGTTCTCCTCGGAGCCTTCTCTTCTCCAGGCTGAACAACCCCAACTCTCTCAGCCTGTCCTCAGAGCAGAAGTGCTCCAGCCCTCAGCTCATCTCCGTGGCCTCCTCTGGACCCGTTCCAACAGTTCCATATCGTTCTTATGTTGGGGGTTCCAGAACTGGACACAGGGCTCCAGGTGGGGTCTAACGAGATCCACATTTTACGGAATGAATTTTTGTCTTCTTTGGGATCACTCAGAAACCAGGTGCTTTCCAACTGAACAATTTAAGTTCAGTTATTAATTGAACTTAATTACTTGATGATTTTCTCTCTTATTGGTCTTTATTCATCAATAAAGAGGAAACAAATTCATAACGAAATTACTTCTAACCCTTAATATATAGCCCAGTCAAAGTCTTCATCCAAAGTTCTCCTTATTTGCTTTCCTTCCAACATCCCGTTCTTCAGACTCTATTGTAAATATTGAAGAAGGAGATATTAGTGGGAGAATGAGGACAGTGGTGGGCGATGGTGTCTTACCGAGTGCCTCTAGGAATGTTACCTTGGATATAGCAGGAGAACTCCCTAGAAACAAGTCTCAGAGAAACAATCCTCTTCTGAACAGTCAGTTCTTTAACTGGGTAGTGAAGGATTTTTTTTTTTTCCTTTATGAAAGCAAGATAGAACAGGGATTGGAGGTTAAATATAGAAGTATTTTTTTGCCCTGGAAAGTTTGTGTTTTCAGAGGAACACTTAATGAAAATAAGCCATGAAAGGAAGCTACTGTTAACAAATATTCACCGTAAAAACAAACAATGGAGGAATACAGTGATAGACACATGTAGTCACCTGAAAACCTGTGAATTACTTTTGTAGTATTTGTTCTCCTCTTGCCTCATGAGTTCGTGTCAGTGTGTGAGGGCTGAGGCGTCGTGGTTGTGTGATGCGGTAGATCCCGTGCCTTCAGGTTGATAGTAGAGTAGGGAATTGCGGTCTCCCGCTAGCCCTGCTCCAGCACTGAATTTAAGTTATAAATGTCGTTCAGATGTGGGACTCTGTTTGTCACGTGGACTTCAAGTAGCAGCCGTAGGTTTGTTCTGTTCCCCACCATCCTCCTCATTCATCAGCTTAGCTTATACAAATACATATTCCAGATATTAGGAAAACATTAGTGTCCTCCTGAGTGCCCGGTTGCCTTTTCGGCCTCAAAGAGATATAACAGCCTAATACTAAGCAGGTGGGAAAGAGCTCTCCTTGGGCGTAGAGAGCGAGAGGCTCTGTGGCACATCATCCTCCTTATCTTGGAGAAATGGAGTTTTCACGGGGACAAGAGGGGACTGCAGAAAGTCACCTTGTCAGGTTGCGGTGTTATCTCAATTTCAGTCATGACGGCTTTTGGTGAAGTGATGTTGTGGAGGGTGTCGTTCCTCCTGGTTTTGTTGTCGTCTGCTGCGTGAATGTTGAGGACAACTCTAGACCTCTGCGTGCTTGGTGATGTAACTGTGCAGCACCACCATCAGTTTGGGTAGCAGAACCATAGAAAGATCTTGCCTCTGGCAGCTTTGGAGTCCGAGCGCTCTTCATTGATTTGGAAAGGCCCATTGAGTATTCAGAAAAGAAGTAGGTAGGAGCGTCTTGACCTTAACTGACTTTGTTTAAACACCAAAAAAATTGCTGAAGTTGCATTTTTTAGCAAGACGGGTTTTCTGACATACCTTGAGTAGAACGTAGGAGTTAAATACATCTTCATTTTGTCACACGTATGCCTCTGTGTTTAGAACCGGAACATAGGCTGTGTCCTCAATGGGAGACACCAGGTAGGACCCAAAGCCTGATTGTCTATGATGTGCTGCGGTGGGGAATGGTTTCCCCTGCGAGGCTCCAGCGCTGCTGGTCTGTGCTGGACAGCTTGGTGGGTTGGTGCCTAGAGACCAGCGTAGCGGGGTGCGAGTGCGGAGAAGTGCAGAACCAGAGGAGTTTCACCTCTCTGTTGTCGTTGCTGTTCTCAGATGTTCTGACCCAACGAGTAGATGGAAACGTCAGCTTTCGGTTTCATCCAAAGTGCGAAGAGCACAAGCGTGAAAGTTTGAGTTTCTGTTCTTCTTCTGTTGTTATTTATCCATCTCATTTATTGAACACTTGAGGTTACTGTCATCCATTCATGTAGATGTGATGCAGACTAGTTGGAGTAAAAAAATTTTGAATTCAAATGGCTGCCTGGCAGGTGTTATAGAGTTGTTGTCATTAATCATCTGCACCTTTCCATAAAAACTCAAAAGTCCTTTGGCTACATAACCCAAAAAACTGCCTCATTCAAGCCCCAGGAGGGATTTCAAGGGGGAACCATTAAGCAGTGATAGTTTTATACCTTTGTTTACCCTGTTATCTTCACCTACATAAACAAAGTTAAGTCAGCAATTAATTCAATTCTTGGTTTGTTTTTGGCCTTCCTTCGTGGTCTTTATTACTCTGCAATAAAAGCATGTTCTGTCTTCACGAGGAGAACAACAGTAAAGTTAAATTCGTCAAACTCTTTCTCTTTGCCCTTAGGGAACTCCTCGAGTTCGAATCCTGTCCAATGGGCGATACCTGCAGATCAATAATGCTGACCTCAGCGATACAGCAAGCTATACATGCGTGGCAAGCAATATCGCTGGAAAAATGACCAGGGAGTTCGTGCTGACAGTACACGGTAAAATCCTGGATCCAATCTCGTGTATTTTGACTGTTGTGTGGTATTTCTGCAGGAGTTCAAGCGTTTGTCGTCGCTTTCTAGCAAAGTGCTGAGCAGTAGGCTGGGTCTGAACTGTGGGAGCGCGCGTAGGATCACGTGTGCCTCTGAGTCTGCGTTTGTCCCCCACGATAAAGGACTCGTTTGGGCCTCACCTTTGCTCCCTCTCCATCTGTCGGTGCTTTCTGCTAGTGGGGGGTGCTGTGCACCTACCCAGCATCCTGACACGGAGTCAGGAGACAGCCAGAATGAACGTCCAGATCCAGGACTGAGAAATGCTCTTGGATAAATTTGGAGAAGTTCCTGAAAGCATTTGGCTGGCACCTTGGGGTATTAGTTTTCATAGCTGGCTTGACTGCCAGTTTAGTAAATTATATGGGAAGTGGCTGCTTCTCTGCACCTGTAAGCAGGAGATTTAGGGAGGTCGGGCTTGAAGGGCTCTGTGCATCTCCATTCCTCTCCTGTACTACCGTAGGCCTGAATTTCATTTTAAACCTATTTATTTTTTTCCTTTTAATCTGATGAGAAACTATTCTGGTCTCATACTTGGGTGATGATAAGAAACTGTTCACAAGCCAGATACAAATGCCTCTTTTACGCTGTGCCCCTGCCAATAACTGTCCTTACCAGTCCAATTAAAAGCCCTTTTTCTCCTTAATTTGTAATTGGAAAGCAAGACTATCACCACAGCCTTTTTTTACTGAGTTAAAGATGCTGAACTCTTTTACTGTTTTAGCTGTGTGATAACCTTTGCGGTCACTCGCAATGATGATCTTTACAGTGCCTTTCAGACTTTCTTTTTCATTCCCTACTGCATCCTGGCAATGATCCCGCGTTACACAAACCAGTAAGAATCTTGTTTCTGCCTTTGCAGTGCTCCCCACACCTGTTTCCACATCTGGGTTTGTGCGTTTAGTTTCAGTCAAAGAATCATAGAATAGTTTGGGTTGGAAGGGACCTTTAAAACCCATCCAGTTCCACCCCTGCCATGGGCAGGGACACCTCCCACTGGATCAGGTGACTCAAAGCCCATCCAACCTGGCCTGGAACCCCTCCAGGGATGGGGCAGCCACAGCTTCCCTGGGCAGTCATTGCAGTGCCAATATTTTTTCTTGTGTCACCCATGATTTTTCCCTTTCCAGTGGCTCCCACGATCCGAAGCGGCCCTCCAACTGCAGTGGTGCACATCAATGCTTCTGCTCTCCTGGAGTGTGCTGCAGAAGGAGTTCCGACCCCAAGAATTACGTGGAGGAAGGATGGGGCTGTTTTTACTGGAAACAATACGAGGTATGGGCTAGAAGTTAATATAGGTATTCTTCATTGTTTTTTTATTAATTACAAAAAAGCTTAATTATCTCTGCCAAGAGACATCGTTATCAAGACATCTCTGCCTTGTGAAATTGTTCATTTCCCACAGGTCAGAACTCATGTTTGTGCTCTCATCTCAAATAGACCCAAATGTGGGAAATACAGTGACAGAAACAGTAATGCAAAAAAGTTGTTCTACAGAAATATAGTAGTACCAAAGTTTTAATCCTTTTATTGTCAAGAAGGACACAAAACTCCTTTGACAAGCCAAGAGAATAATTATTATTCTGATATTAAGTATTTTGAACGCAAAACATGGAAAACTTTTGTATTCTTAAGTATAAATATCATAGAATGGTTTGGGTTGGAAGGGACCATAAAGATGATCCGGTTCCAACCCCCTGCTATGGGCAGGGACACCTCCCACTGGATCAGGCTGCCCAAGGCCCCATCCAAAGCCACCGCTCTCATTGGGAAGAAATTCTTCCTTGCGTCCAGTCTAAATCTGCCCCTCTCCAGTTTATCCCCATTGCCCCTCGTCCTATCACTCCAAGCCTCTCTAAACACTCCCTTTCCAGCTTTCTTGTGGCTCCATTCAGGTACTGCAAGTACCCAAAACTGGAGTTTTGATGGGAAGCAAAGCAGTTTCATGCAGACCAAAACCTACTGGAGTCTACTCTGTAGTTTGTAATATATGAAACTTCCTATACGCATTCTAAGATCAACGTTTAGTGTAGTGGATGGTTACTGTCGTGTGATCGTTTTAAAGCAGTTTGGCATTTTCTAGAACCGGGCAAATGCTAAAGAATTCTGTTATTTTTCACAGGAAAAATAAAAGGAAAATATACAGGCATTAATTAGGATTTTTTACAGTTAAATGAGAAACCATAAAAGTAGGCGTTTGGATGTTTTCTGCAAATCTGTCATCATTTATGTAGAATCACTGTGTCAGGTAGATTTCATAAATTCTCTGGATGTCCTCGCAAAGAGTGAAGTCAGAATAAATGCAATAGATGAGAAAGCTCTGCGTGCCCACAGTAAAATACCACGTGTTTAGGCTCTTTGTTGTGTCCCTGGAGTCATCTTCTGTTCAGTGGATAGTAGAAGAATCTGTGTGGCTTTGTTTCAGGTATTCCGTGTTAGAGGACGGGTCTCTGCACATTCACTCAGCACTCGTCACCGACACGGGGAGATACGTGTGTATGGCAACCAACGCCGCTGGCACTGAGCGCAAACGAATTGATCTGCAGGTTCTAGGTAAGAGTTTTGGGTTTAGACAAAGACGTGTAGTTTTATAAGCCTCAAGTCCAGTCACACCATTGTGTACACCGTTAAAAACAACAGCAACAAAAAAAAGGAAAGACATTTACGGCTTTAGGGGTACAACCCAAATGTTCCTGAAAGGAAGAGATTTATTCCTTGTGCACTGGAACTAGAAAGACTTGGCAGATCCAATGCTACATGTTTAGTAAGTTTACTACTGTCAAGTTAGTCTTCATAAAATCAAGTGCATGTGTTCAGGCAGTTCAGCTCTAAATCTGGAGGGGGCATAAGTATGTAATTATTAGGAATAATTAGGCTTGCTTTGTCCTTAGTTCCTCCAGCTATTGCTCCTGGACAAATGAATATCACAGTTACTGTGAACGTGCAGACCACTTTGCCTTGTGAAACCACCGGAATTCCCAAGCCAGCAATTATCTGGAAGAAGAACGGGCACCTGCTTAGTGTTGACCAGAACCAGAATACGTACAGGTGAGAGAGATTTTGTTTTCACTGTGGGTTTGAAGGGTGCTTTTGGCGTTTTAAAATCTAGCCATGCTTAAACCCATAGAATCGTAGAATAGTTTGGGTTGGAAGAGACCTCAAAGCCCATCCCGTTCTAACCCCCTGCCATGGGCAGGGACACCTCTCACTGGATCAGGGGCTCCAAGCCCCATCCAACCTGGCCTGGAACCCCTCCAGGGATGGGGCAGCCACCACTGCTCTGGGCAACCTGGACCAGGGCCTCCTCAACCTCACAGCAAAACATTTCTTCCCAAAATCTCATCTCAGTCTTCCCTCCTTCAGCTTAAAACCATTCCCCTCATCCTATCCCTGTACTCCCTGATCAAGAGCCCCTCCCCAACTTTCCTGGAGACCCTTTCAGTACTGGAAGTTCATTGGTTTAATTGCTCGAGAAGAAATAAAAGATTTCAATGGCTTTTACTTTCTTTTCTTTGTTCAGACTTCTGTCTTCAGGTTCCTTAGTCATCATGTCTCCCACCGTGGATGACACAGCGGTCTATGAGTGCTCTGTGTCAAACGATGCAGGAGAAGATCGAAGAGCAGTTGAACTCACTGTTCAAGGTAGAGGGGATATTGCTATTACGTGTCTATGGATCTCAGAATTTCTGCGGGCATTTCAATATTGAGATTTTTATATCGTTCTTTTATTGTAGTGATATCCATAAGTCTGTGGTATTCCCTAAAAAATAAGTTATTTTATTATTATTCATAAACATGAAAATGGATAAAGTAACCTTTACACTGATCTTTATTTTCAGTGCCCCCGTCCATAGCAGATGAAGCTACAGAGCTTTTGGTAACAAAGCTGTCTCCAGTAGTGATTTCCTGCACCGCATCAGGGGTTCCTGTCCCCTCAGTTCATTGGACCAAAAATGGCCTCAAATTGCTTCCCAGAGGAGATGGCTACAGAATTCTCTCTTCAGGTACTGTGCGTGACTGGAGCTCAGCTGCAGAACGTCCACCAAAGAGTGCAGTTGTGCATGCGTGGAAGTAATTAAGTAAATGCAAAGAAGCTGTCTGTTGTCATGCGGTCTCTCTGTGCGGCAGGCGCTGTTGAAATCCCCGCCGCTCAGCTGGCGCACACGGGACGATACACGTGCGTGGCCCGCAACGCGGCGGGCTCGGCTCACAGACACGTCACTCTCCATGTTCAGGGTAAGAGGGGAAGCTGAAGAGCGTTCTGGCAGTAAGCATTGTCCATTTTATACGTACAAATGCTGCAGAGTGATGGGGAGGCCAGAGCCGGCTGTTGCAGGTAGTGTCTTGCTCAGCTCACTTGTCTTTTGGAAGCTTTCATTATTCACGGAGTCACTGCTCTGCGTGTTACAGCTCTCACGCCTTTGTTAGAGCCCTGCGGTCCACTGCTCTATTTTATTTTTGTTTCTTTGCTTTTTGGTGAGTTAAAAATGTATCTGTGTAGGCAAATTCCATGAAGTAAGGCCATGTTTTATACTCGTACTCATGCTGAGTAGATTTACTGTATTTGAGAGCACTTCTGAGCTCTTCATGAGGACGGCAGAATCCAGCCATCGCTAATTCAGGCTTCTCTCGGTTTATGCCACTTTAGAGTCTTCTGTGCTTTCTAGCTTTGAAGGTAAAACCTCTTGCGTTTTCCTTTTTGTTTCATTCCACAGAACCCCCAGTTATCCAAACTCAGCCAGGGGCGCTGGATGTCATTGTGAACAATCCCATCTTGCTGCCGTGTGAAGCGACGGGAACACCTCGACCCATCATAACGTGGCAAAAGGAGGGCATCAATATCGTCACAACAGGTATCCTCTTAAAGGCCGTGACTTCAACCTATTTACTGTAAGACACTTATTTTCTCTTTTTTTAATGTTCAAATTTGGATATAAGGAACTCATTCCTTTAAAAACAAAAAAAACCCAACCCAAAAGTTTCATCCTTTGTTTATATTTGGTTTAGGCAACAGTTACATGGTTCTGCCGAGTGGCAGTTTACAGATTGCAAAAGCAGCTGTGGAAGATGCTGGCACTTACATGTGTGTTGCGCAGAATCCAGCTGGCACTGCTCTGGGGAAGATCAAACTCAAAGTTCAAGGTAAATCATCTTTTAAACTCCTGTAGTCATTTACAGGCAAGAAATTTGTTTATGCTTTTTGTTAGACAAAACGTCGATCTCAGCAATAGAAATGGACCTGATGCTATCCTGTTTGTGATGCTGAATAGAGCCCGGGAGGTTTATTCACCTCAGTTGTCTCTCTACCTTAGGATCAAAATCATAGAATCATAGAGTAGTTTGGGTTGGAAGGGACCTCAAAGCCCATCCATTTCCAACCCCCTGCCATGGGCAGGGACACCTCCCACTGGCTCAGGCTGCCCAAGGCCCATCCAACCTGGCCTGGAACCCCTCCAGGGATGGGGCAGCCACACCTTCCCTGGAAAACCTGGGCCAGGGCCTCACCACTCTCATCGTGAATAAGTTCCTCCTTAAAATACGTTTTTAGGAGTATTTTCCCTGAGAGCTGAAGCATTCCATGTTTCTTACAACATCTAATTTTTTTTTTCAGTTCCTCCTGTTATCAAGTCCCCCATCAAGGAATACGTTGTTCCCGCTGATCAGTCCGTCGCTCTGCAGTGTGAGGCTGAAGGCTACCCCGGGCCAGAGATCAGCTGGCATAAAGATGGTCAGCAAATATCCGAGTCCATGAGGAGAAGGATTCTCAGCAGCGGTGCGCTGCAGATTGTGTTTGCACAGCCTGGCGACACCGGCCGTTACACGTGCGTAGCGGCAAACCTGGCGGGGTCCAGCAGCTCTAGCGTGGAGCTCACTGTGCACGGTAAGTGGGATTGTATGGAAACAACACGTGTTGTCACAGCACGGACACGTGGAGGGTCAGGAGCTAGGGTGGAAGGGAGATGTTAAAGGAAATCGTGTTGTGTGATGTCTGAGTTTTATTGGGTAATGGTTGTCGGCCAGTTGCTTGAGTTTAGGAAGAACGTCACCTTTCCTTAACTCGGTTACAAATATTCAGTTGTTTGTCTACATAGGATCAAAGCCGTAGAATCGTAGAATAGTTAGGGTTGGAAGAGACCTCAAAGCCCATCCCATTCCAACCCCCTGCCATGGGCAGGGACACTTCCCACTGGCTCAGGCTGCCCAAGGCCCATCCAACCTGGCCTGGAACACCTCCAGGGATGGGGAAGCCACCACTTCCCTGGGCAACCTGGGCCAGGGCCTCCTCACCCTCACGGGAAAACATTCCTTCCCAAGATCTCATCTCAGTCTTCCCTCCTTCAGCTTAAAACCATTGAAGTCTGAGTTTTATTGGGTTGTAGTTATCAGCCAGTTGCTCGAGTTTAGAAAGAACGTTGTGTTTCCTTAACTCGGTTACAAATACTTCACAAATTTCTGTGGCATTATTAAGGGTGGTCATTGATGGAGGCAAGAAACAATGCAGAAGATCTGGGCAGGGCTTTCTTCAGTCCATCATTGTGTGCTGATCCAGCTGTACTTGGGTAACAGCATAGTGGTAAATGTGTTTTAATAAACCTCCTGGCAGTTCCACCCAAGATTCGCAGTACGGAGGCGCAGTACACAGTCACGGAGGACTCCCAGGCTGTTCTGTCCTGTGTGGCTGAGGGCATCCCGACACCAACAATAAACTGGAAGAAGGACAATATGCCGTTAACAGACATAGTAGGAAAATACCAGGCTATGCCAGATGGAGACCTCATTTTGGACAACGTTGTGGTAAGTTCCTTAAATGTAAGCTATGACTTGACAGGTTTGGCAGTAATAAGACCCTGCTTCTCTTAGTTTTCACCCACTTCTGGATTAGTCTTTATATTTTGTTTTCTTGTTCTTAATGTTCCAGAGTGTTTATAAATGTTTCGTTTTGCACTGAGGAGTAAAATACCCATGAAAAATTTGTACTGATAAATTATTGGGAAGGTAAAAAAGCCGTGTAGGTCATTGCTCCAATTTGGAGGAAGTGAAAAAGTTCAGAGTTTCACTGAATGCTTGTTCCAAACCTTTGGAGATCCTCTTATCCTTTCAAGTGGCAGTGTTGTGTAGGATATCTCACAGTTGAAGTTCCCCCGATGTGCTTTCTTCCAGCCTGAAGATGCCGGCAGTTACACCTGTATTGCCAACAATGCTGCTGGAGAAGACACGCACACCATCACTTTGATCGTTCACGTGCTTCCAGCTTTCACTGAACTGCCTGGAGATATAGCTTTGACTAAAGGAGAAAAGCTCAGATTAACGTGCAAAGCAGCTGGAGTACCTGTCCCCAAAATAACATGGACCTTTAACAATAACATCATTCCAGGTGGGTATCACCGGGTCTTCCTGGTAGTTGTGCTTTAGTGTTGTTTTCTCCCATGCAGCGTTGCAATTCGGTTAGGATAAGGAAAACAACTCTAGAGAGGACAAACATAGGTGGTGGTTGTGTGAGGAATATCTTTAGTATTATGAAATCACGTGATTAAATTGCCTCTGAGACAAAGCCGTTAGAAAGGTAATTGAGACATTATTCCTCTTCTGTAGCCAATGATGTAACACACAAAAAACATTCGATATCTGATTATATTTACTCAGTGTCAAACATCTAATGGTGTTTCTCTTAAATATGAAGAAATCCTCAGCAGTTCCCAGAATGCAGATGCACAAAGCTCAAAATTAAGGGAGTACTTAAGCGAATACACGCACATGGGCAAATGTCATAGCAGTGACTTGTCTGTGCATTTCTGAGCTCTCAGAACTGGCCCAGCGCCGTCGAGCTGGGTTGCTGAACAGCCCTGTCATCCCAACCTTAGGACGTACCACCCACTGAGATGTACAGGTTTAAAAGCATCGCAGTAACGCTTTGCTTTGCGTTCTCCCTTCAGCACAATACGACGATGTAAATGGACATAGTGAACTTCTTATCGAAAGAGTATCTAAAGATGACTCTGGTACCTACGTGTGCACAGCAGAAAACACTGTCGGCTCAATCAAAGCTATTGGGTTTGTGTATGTCAAAGGTATGGAAAATAACGGCGGTTGTGTTCGCTACTGGACAGCCTCACGCGGCCATCTCTTCTGATAGTAGAATCATGGAGTGCTTGGGTTGGAAGGGACCTCAAAGCCCATCCAGTTCCACCCTCTGCCATGGACAGGGACATTACCACTGGATCAGGTTGTTCAAGCCCCATCCAATGTGGCCTTGAACCCCTCCAGGGATGGGGCAGCCACCACTGCTCTGGGCAGCCTGGGCCAGGGCCTCCCCACCCTCACAGTAAAGAATTTGTTGTTAATATCTAATCTAAATGTCCCCTCTTTCCATATAAAACCGGTACTCCTTGTATTTAATATCTTGTCTATGCCTAAATGGAAAGAAACAAAACAAGTTGAAATTTTACACTTCAGAAAGTCATAGATGAATTATTTCTATCAGTAAAAGAAACAAAACAAGTTGAAATTTTACACTTCAGAAAGTCATAGATGAATTATTTCTATCAGTAATTTCATTGAGGGCGTTTATTTTGACTCTGCTATTTCTTTTCCATGACTTATTTTTTTCAGAGCCTCCAGTCTTCAAAGGAGATTACCACTCTAGCCGAATTGAGCCCTTAGGTGGCAACGCGATGTTGAACTGTGAAGTCAGAGGAGATCCGCCTCCAACCATCCAGTGGAGCAAAAAAGGAGTTGGTGTTCCAATTAGCAACAGGATCCGACAGCTTAACAATGGTTCTCTTGCTATCTACGGCACTGTTGTGAGTCGCTGCTCTGTTACCGTGGGTTTCTGCATTATACTTGATCAATGAAGGTATTCCAGACTGTATTGTTTTGAAAGAGCGAGGCTGGACACTTAATTCACTTTTGCTTTTTCCTTTAACAAATGTTGTTTTCATTCAGACTAGAATTAGACTCAAATGGTTGTGACAGCCCCTCTGTCGTTCTTTTTAATGGTCTGACTCTGCAAGCTGATCATTGGTGTGCGAAATCCTGGTTATGCCCAATTAAGTGGGAATTTGCTTTTGACCTTAAAAGAGCCTGAATTCTACAGAGTCGGGTCAGCTGAAAAGCGATTGCGTTCTGCGTGTGCAAATCTTTTAGCATTTAAAATTGATCCTCAGCATTAAGGAGCTGAAGGAAGTGAAAAATGGAATGTTAATAAAGGCAAAATGTTGAGATGCTCTAGAATCTAACAGCGTGCCTCTTAAAATCCGGGATGTTCCATATTGTGTTTCAGAGAATACCTTTACAGGAGGTGCAAACAGAAACCCTCGTTACATACACGTTGACTATTTGCTTTGCGTTCTTTAGAATGAAGATGCTGGTGACTACAAGTGCGTGGCTACCAACGAGGCTGGAGCGGTGGAACGCAGTCTGACGCTAACGCTTCAGAGTAAGACAAAAGCGATAAGTTTAGCGCCACTAGGTTGGAGCAATAACCTACCTTTGGATAGGTGTGTGCAGCTCCCACTGACGTTCTGGAGGTCAGGTTAAGGTTCATCTCATCTTTCGTCGTTAATATTTAACAGTTCAGTGTGAGCTAGTGGCTCAAGTCAAAGAGAAGAAGCACATAGAGAGTGATTCAGCCTCATCTTAGAAACCAACTTAGAGGGGGTGAATCGCCCTCTGAAAGACCGATTTCTCTCAGCTGACTGCTAAGAGAAATAGCATATAAGTAATATACAATTGGATTAAACTAGCTTCTTAGCTTTTAAATTGAGGAAATTACAGGAGATGAATCCCAGCTTTCACCGAAAATATTATATTTTTGGCAGAAATAATATTTTAGAATTATGTTTTCACTAGCAGTAGAATTTCCGAACATCTCTTTGCTCTTACAGCCTCAAGCAGGGTATGGATCTGTTACTTCTTGTCTCAGTTGCCTCTGGATGTGATTAATAGCATCTTCCTGCAGGGTTTATGAAAAGCAACCCATTTTAGTAATAAAGACGACTCTGTGCTCATATAGTCAGGCCTTAATCCCAGCTTTGGTCCTCAGGTTTCTGCATGTTAAAAATAGTCTATCATGGATACCGCTTGCGTATATTTTTGACAGTGGAAGGTCAGCAATGATTTTAATCAGAATAAACAGACTAAGGATTTTTTTTTGCCCTTATTGTGACCGGGCTTTTAATATGCAGTGTGAAGAAAAAAATGTAACCGTCTGCTCTTGCCTAAAGAAGCCCTTCTCTTTCAGGTCCTCCAGTCATAACTGTTCAACCTGTAGAGACAGTCATTGAAGCCGGTGCCACAGCAATACTGAACTGCCGAGCAAATGGAGAGCCTCCTCCAACCATCAGATGGTCCCGCCAGGGTCATCCGGTTGTGAGCGACGAGAGAGTGACTGTCCTATCTAATGGCTCGTTGCGTATTATTGCAGCGCAGAGGGAGGATACATCCGAATATGAGTGTGTGGCGAGGAATCTAATGGGATCTGCTTTTGTTAAAGTCCCACTGACTGTCCAGGGTAGGTGCACAAAATATAGGAGATGAACTGAGAAGAAATGTGACCAAGATTTTATCTTACCCGTATTTTATGGATATTTGATCTTACCTACCATCTATCCGTTATTTTAAGGTTGCTCTGAGATGTCAGCGGGTTTCTGTTTCATCTCATTTTGTTCCATTATACTCATCCGCCTGTGTGAGACAGATGAGTGTGAAGGAGTGAGAGACACAGAATCACTGATAGAATTATTAAGGTTGGAAAAGCCCTCTAAGGTCATCCAGTAATAATGAAAAGATCTTGAACTAAACCCCGTCCTCAGAACACATATCATAGCTTAATTGTACCTCTACAGAAAAGCACGTAGGAAAATGAGCAATAACTAGGAAGCAATAATTAGGAAGAAATCTTTCTGTGAGGAGAACGTGTCCCAGGGAGGCTGGGCCAGAGCATCCCAGTTACGGGTTATAAACTGGAGAGGGGCAGATTTAGTCTGGACGGGAGGAGGAATTTCTTCACTCCGAGGGTGGTGAGGCCCTGGCCCAGGTTGCCCAGGGAAGTGGTGGCTGCCCCATCCCTGGAGGTGTTCCAGGCCAGGTTGGATGGGCCTTGGAGCCCCTGATCCAGTGGGAGGTGTCCCTGCCCATGGCAGGAGGGTTGGAACTGGATGGGCTTTGAGGTTTCTTCCAACCCAAACGATTCGATGATTCTGTGAGCTGTTGCAGAGCACTTGAAGTATTCTCTGATCTGTAGTAAGATATTTCGGCAGTAAAGAAGATGTGACATGACTTGGGTTTCTGGGTATGGCTTATAAAGTTCTTTTTTCACTTTGCTGTATGGGTCTAAGCGAGTTGTAAGTACAAGCGCGTTACAAACAGAGCGTCGTGTTGCCCGTTGCAGTGCATGGTGGATTTTCTCATTGGCTTGAGTGGCGACCTTGCAGCGTCACTTGTGGTCAAGGTGTCCAGGAGCGCGTCCGTCAGTGCAACAACCCTCTGCCGGCCAACGGTGGGAGGAGGTGTGAGGGGCCCGATACAGATGTGCGCAGCTGCCACAACAAGCCGTGTCCAGGTAGTTCTTTAATGTGATTGATACCTTTAATGAGCCTTGTGTTAAGTGCCCTAACAATTAACCGTTATCGCCGTGGATCTTTGTGACAGATTAATTATTCTCAGAAGCTGGAATTCCTTTTGACTTCTGTGGAAAGAGAGAATTTGAACTAAAACCCACTTACACATTATTTATTAAAACTGGGGTTTCCTGTTTCGTAGTGGATGGCAACTGGTCGGAGTGGGGGCTGTGGGAAGAGTGTTCAAAGAGCTGTGGACAAGGCAACAGGACCAGGACCAGAACGTGCAGCAGCCCAGCGGCTCAGCACGGCGGGCGGCCCTGCGAAGGCAGCGCTGTGGACTCCGTCATATGTAATATTAGGCCTTGCCCAGGTAAGAGAAGGTTGCTTCAGAATCAGTTGTAAAAGGGGCTTTCTATATAGATTTCTGGGTTTTTTTCCTGCAAACACAAATTCTCTCAGCTTGTTTCAGATTATTAAAAAAATCACTACTCGAAATCTGTTGTGCAAATCCAAAACCCTCTTCAAAAGCCACATGGAGCACAGCTGTTAATAAATTGAGACATTATCATCGTTTTCCTCCGTTTTTTTAATTTTCATCTGTGTCTGTCTCCTAACTAGCTGAACTAGTAGGTTTCCTTCCTGTCTTGGCATAACTTTGCATGTTTGACAAGCTGTAGCTTATTCGTAGCCCTCTACCACTGGTGTGTTTCCTTCTATACAGTTTGTATTATATTGATTTTTTTCTCTTTTTCACTGGCTTTGCTACAACCGCAATGCTAAGTATTCACCTACCATCTAGAGATTCATTTCTCTAGCTGTTGGCAACAAACCCTCTTCTGGCTCCTGCTTGACGGCAGCCACTCAAGCCCTGTGTCAGCTTTTAGCTCACCTGGTCCCTTTTCCTGCTGAGACCTTCAGCCTCGTGCAGGATGGTCAGAGCCAGGTCTCTTATGAAAATGCCAGATTTGATCAGGTTTTCAGTTCTGCTGTCCTAAGATTGCAGCTGGAGGGGTTCCAGGCCAGGTTGGATGGGGCTTGGGCAGCCTGAGCCAGGGGGAGGTGTCCCGGCCCATGGCAGGGGGGTGGGACTGGATGATCTTTGAGGTCCCTTCCAACCCAAACCAGTCTATAATTCTGTGTGTTCAGAAAACAAAAAGAAAAAACTTAAATCTCTCTTTTGGAAACTGTTAATCTGTTTCTCAAGGTGAAGGTTTTTCCAAGGGCTTATTTGGAATATTTCACCTATTGGTTTTAAACAGTGGAGCTTTTTTGCCGAAGGCTGTGGAGCTGTGGTTTCCAGTTGAAGCAGCTGTGTGTTTTAAATAGTTTTATAGCTGTGCTGCCTTTGCAGTTGATGGTGAGTGGAGTTCTTGGCTGCCGTGGGGTCCCTGCAGTGAGACCTGCGGGAAGGGCACTCAGACCCGGCTGCGGCTCTGCAATAACCCCCCACCGTCACACGACGGGGCGTACTGCGACGGCTCCGAGGCACAGATGCAGGTCTGCAACAAGAGGCGCTGCCCAGGTAAGACACATCTGACACCATGAGAACAAGGACAAAGTCATCACTTCCTTTCCAAATTCTACTTAATTTATATCAAAAAACTTTCCGGTTCTAAAAGTCTGGTCCCTGAAAAAATGCTCTGCGAGGTTTTTATTTTTACTAGCCCTGGCACTATTTTTAGCATCCCTTTGGAAGGATTTCTTCTGCTCTCCTCGTCTCCCTTCCTGTGCCCTGCCCCTGTGCAAAGGCAGCATTTTAGATCCTTGGCACTTAAATTACAGGTTTCCTAAACATTTCTTTATGAAATTTTTCCCAGGTTCAGCGATTTGTTTATCCTTATCTTCCACATCTCAGTGAGTCCTTCATGACTGGGTAGGAAAACTCCGAGTTTTGAAATGTGGTCTCTCTATTTGGCTGAGTGCAAGGGTAGGGAAGGGAAAAATTAGGAAGTGGAACAGCCAGTGGTTCAGGCTGGATCCTTCTGGCTTTGTGCTCTGTTTTGCACATCCCAGGTCTTAACGCTGAGTCCATACTGGAAATACCAACTGGTAGGAGAGAGAACAAACTGTGTGGTAGTTGAGCAACTGCAGTTTTAACGTCACTGATTTCTCTGGCTTGATGTGCTGCTGCCGAGGATGCTGTTGCTTACAGCTTAACGGCAACTAACTCGCCTTGTCTCAGCCACCGACTCCAGTGACCATGTGGATGATCGAAGACTCTTCGACTCAACTGCTTAAACCCGGCTCATGGGAGATAATTTAATAATAACTCCTGTGAAGAGCTGAGCCAGTGAGTCAGAGGTTGGTTGGGAAGGTCTGAGAAAGAAGACAGCAATGGTTATATCTTCAGGCAGCACAGCTGCAACCAGAGGAGGATAGAGGAGTAAGGACTGTGTTTTTGGGGTGGTATTCATACTGGTGTGGTAATTTTGGAGGCTGCTTTGTATACAGTTCAACTCGCTTAGAGATACCTAAAAATGGGTATACCTAAAAAAAAAGGTATATTATACCTATATTAGGTATACCTAAAAAAAAGAGTGATTGAGCTTGAGAACAGTGATCCCTGACCATGACTCAGGTCAGGCTTCTCCCCATTTTCACTCCTGGAAATCCCTTTGTAGCAATCTCTTTGTAGCCAAGATGCTCTACAGAGAGTCAGTGTATCCTACAGTAGGTTTTCCCCTGATGTAACGCTGGTTCACTGGGTTATTTCTGATGTCGACGACTGAAACTGTACCGTGCTGTGCCTCTCTCGCCAGTGGATGGGAAGTGGGCCACCTGGAGCAGCTGGAGTGCCTGCACCGTGTCCTGTGGTGGAGGCAGCAGGCAGCGAACGCGCCACTGCTCAGACCCAGCTCCGCAGTTTGGGGGTCACAAATGTGAAGGGAACGACATACAAATGGATTTTTGCAACAGCGATCCTTGTCCGAGTAAGTGCCTTGGGAGAGGCTGCTGGTCCGCTCCGACTGGGCTTCTCCGGGTGCACCAGAGGAGGGAAGCCCTCCGTAAATCACCCGCAAAAATGAGGGAGGCTGAACACAGGGAGGTGTTTTGGCTGCGTGATGAGAGCGAAAGCATCTCTTCGTCAGTCTGGGACATGTTAATTAAATACGAGGCTCACAGAGCAGCAGGAGCTGGTACCTAAGGTCCGGCCAGGCTGTCAGAGGGCACGCGGCTCCAAAAGCTACAGCTGTCCAGTCAAAGCAGCCTTTGTTTTTATTTTGTGTAAAGTAATGTAAAAGTTCCTCTCCGCTAGGAATATTTTCCTAGCTTGACTAGGTTTTAACTATCTGTTGTTGTTAAGAGGAAGACAGATAAAATCTGCCTTATTCTTACAGTTCATGGCAACTGGGCCCCATGGAGCAGTTGGGGAACTTGCAGTCGAACGTGCAACGGAGGCCAGATGAGGCGATACCGGACCTGTGACAATCCTCGCCCTGCCAGCGGCGGGAGGGCGTGCGCAGGGGCCGATACGCAGATCCAGAGGTGCAGCACCGAACTGTGCCCCGGTGAGTGCTCAGAGAAAGAGCAGCCATTAAATCCACTTCCCCTGGAAGACTTCAGGCTATACGTGATTTATGTGAAATGACTTGCCTTACCTTATTTCCTGCTTCATGTGTTAGATTTTCCCAAAAGTGAGTGGAATCATTCAAAGCGGGAAAAATGAAAGTATGAAAGTCTTTCCTACACCTTGTAATTCTGCTTAGTTTTTACTGTAAATACCATTTATGAGGCTCCCAGTGAACTTGCGACGTATTGCAGAATCAGAGAACTCACTCCTGCTCAGCTCACATGTTTTAATTCAACTAGAAACATCCCCTGGATGTACTGCTTTGTTTCTGGTACAGCTGATGTGCGAACAAGAGCTGGCGTGTCCCTAAAGGCAGATGTCTTCACACCTGCCCGTTCAGGTGGTTTTGTCATCCTTTTAGTTATTCCTGTTCTCCGTCACAGTGGTTCCATCAAGAAGGAACGACACAAAAGCATCACTGATGCATTTAGAATGAAAGGTGGCTTTCTCCGTTCTTTTTTTCATCAGTGGATGGAAACTGGGGGCAGTGGCAAACATGGAGCCAATGCTCTGCTTCTTGTGGAGGAGGAGAGCAGACCCGAGTGCGCCTGTGCAGCAATCCGGCCCCGTTGAATCGTGGACGTCCTTGTCCTGGAGATTCCTCTCAGATCTCCAGGTGTAATACCCAAGCGTGTCCTGGTGAGTTAATTTACAGCCTGCACGCGGGACAGTGTGGTCGAAGCCTGTGGCGCTCCCAAGATGAGGCGTAGTCTGATGTCTTGGCCAGTTGACCAAGTAATTGTATTTTTTTAGTTTAAAATCTCCACTGCTACTTCAGCTGTTAAACAATTGTTGCTTTTCAGAGGTGAGTGCGTAAGGTGATTCCCGTGTTACTGTGCATTTATCTCATCCCATATACACAGCATCCTGTTATTTGCAGGTCGTGAGCTTTACTCTTGCAAGTAACATAGTAATATTTGCAGATATTCTTACTTGTTCTGAATATTCTCACCCCCAAAGTACCAGACAGAGGTGTTTTCACGTCGGGCTTTTTTTTACCTCCATTCTTCCCTTTCGTCTCCTGCGCAGGTGGGCCTTCACGTGCCAAAGGCAGCATCATTGGAAATATTAACGATATTGAGTTTGGGATTGCTTTCCTGAATGCCACAGTGACAGACGGCCCCAACTCTGAAACTAGAGTAATACAAGCAAAGATTACAAATGTTCCTCGAAGCCTTGGTAAGGTTTTATTCACTTTTTATCACTTTTTCCTTTTAGCCAGGCTGAATTCTGTGCAATGTCAGCTTTCGCCACTTCATTCCATTGAGTGCCACCGAAGAAACGGAGCTAAACTTTCCATAGACAAGGAGAGGAAAAGAGAATCTTCAATATTTACTTCTAGTACATTAATATTTGTGAAATTACTCTTCTGAATACTCTAAAATGTATTTTTCCTAATTTAAATCTGAAAGTGTGTAAAACCAGTGCTACGTACTTGTCTTCGTATTCAGTTCCCACTGATGTGGGTCGCATAAAGCTGGGCAAAAAGCTTTCAAATATGATGTTGTGTTTCTTTCAGGTCCAGCGATGAGAAAGCTTGTTTCTATACTCAGCCCAATTTACTGGACGACTGCAAAAGAAATTGGAGAAGCAATGAATGGCTTTACGCTCACTGATGCGGTCTTCAAGAGAGAAACTCAAGTGGAGTTTGCAACTGGTTAGTAACCTCTGATCTACCATCTCCAGGGAAGCAGTCACGGTGCCAAGCCTGACGATATTCCAGAAGCGTTTGGCCAAGGCCCTCAGCCACGCCATGTGAATGTTGGGGTTGTCCTGTGCAGGGACAGGAGTTGGACTTAATCCTTGTGGGTCCATTCCAGCTGAGGATGTTGCATGGTTCTATGATCCAGGGATCCCAGGTCAGACCTGAGTCTCTGGGTGGGATGTTTTCTAAATCCGTGGGCTTTTACAATTCACAGGTGAGATTCTGCGAGTGACTCATATTGCGCGGGGCTTGGATTCCGACGGAGCTTTGCTGCTCGATGTTGTTGTGAACGGCCATGTGCTGCAGCTCCAGTCAGTAGCTGATGTTAACGTGAAGGTAAAACTGCTCGAGACGCCACTCTTTTCTCTCGCGCTACCTCTCTCTCATCTACATTAAAGAAATAGGCACTAAGTGCTGAAAACTGTTTTACTGTCTGCAACTTATTTTGCGCCTGCTTTAATTGACACATGCGAACATAGCCTTTGAAAACAAAAAGTTGTCCTCGGGAAGGTAGTATTGGTCCCTCGAGATTTTTAGGTGCTGGAAGGGCAGTATTGAGAAGTGTCTTTGGGGCTCGTTGACACGGGCAGGCGTGTCAGCTTTTGCTTTTGGTAGTTACGGAGGAGCATCTTGAGCCTGTCGGGCCTCGTGGCTTCCCTGAGGATGACACGGTCTCTTTTATGCCGTGGCACGTTGCAAAATGATCTGACTTTTGCTGGTGATTGGTCTGCAGCTACAGTTGTACGTAGTCTGGCAGAGAACCACTCCTGTGGCTGGTGAGGTGGCGAAGGCAGGGCATTGGCAGATTCCGAATCGGGGTGTTTTACGTCTCCTTACCCTGCGCGCTCTCGTGATGCTCTTAATAATGTGCTCCTTCCTCTGCTGTAGCATCAAAGCTGTGTCCCGGGGAGACGTGGGTTATGGCACGTAGTCCTGGGACACAGTTCATCTGAAATACTTTACAAAATGCGCCTTTTCAAAGATTGACGCTTCTCTATTAACTTTTTCAGGAAGGATTAGAGGGAGGTTTGCCTGACAGCGAAAGGTTACGCTCTCGCTGCTGAGTTGCTCTGCTGATTGTTTCTAGGAGCAGTTTCCTAATTAAGAGAGCTGCTAGCACTGAGCTTGTACTCCTGATAGAAGGGTGGACTTCAAAGGAACTTCTTCTGTCTTTTGGGTTTAGTGTAAGCCTATGAAAAACATTTTGCTTAATATAATGTGTGGTGTTAAAGGTTTTGGTTTAAAAACACCGTCTGGTTGATGCCTGATCTTACTGTGAAAGAACAAAACATTCTTTAAAGTTGTTTTTTATAAAGATATTAATTGGTTAGTGGTAGGTAACGGGTACAAATGTTTTAGTATCTTAATCCCACGGTACAATAAATAAACATGAAGTTCTTGCCGTTTTGATACAGTGCGATGTGTAGCGTGTCCGATATTTATACCCAGAATATTTTCTCTTCTGATTGTTTATTTAGCCCACATTGTCAGCAACTGACACAGAATAAAAGAAGTATTTAGGCCTGTAAGATTGTTGTTGAACAATAAGATCGTGGTCAGGGGTGTTGGGCAGTGCTTTGCTGTGGCCCACGTCGCAGGATCCTGGGTACCACAGCCCGGTTCTTATTGACAGAAAGAACACTGCTAAGATTAAACAGTTATAAGAGTGAAAAAAAGTCATATGCTTTGTGAAATACAATTTGTTCAGCTGCAGCCTGTCTCAGAATACATCTCAAACTGGTTTATTATACGGAGACCACAGTCGTGTTGGCTGGAATCCGTGGTTGATGCCTGAATCTTGTTCTTTCAGGATTACACGGAAGATTATATTCAAACCGGCCCTGGGCAACTCTACGCCCATTCTACTCGGCTCTTCACCTTGGATGGAGTTAGTGTGCCCTATACATGGAACCACACGATCACCTACGATTACACCAAAGGAAAAATGCCTTTCTTGGTGGAAACACTCCATGCTTCCTCTATTACAACGGAGTACAACCCGCTGGAAGAAAGCGTGGCTTTTAAAATCCACGCCTCCATCGCAAAAGGTATTGTTCTCCTCTTGTGCAACAACAAAACAAGGGATAAATAGCATCCTGTCTTCCTGGAATTCATTACCTACATTCTCAAAAGGTGATTGTGGCTTTGAAAGGAAATGCTGGCAACTTAGGAAACTTTCTAGTAGATCCTTGGACCTACGTGTGTGGTTAATATACCCAGAGTGATGTGTGAAGCTGTTGTGACTTCTCATCAGTGATGTCCATTCGCACTTGCTGACACTGATAACATCACCGGTAGCTTCAGACAGTCAGCCCGAAGTATTTCTGCATTTCCTTGTATGTACCTTTAATTCTCTAAAGTAAAATTATGATGGCTTTTTTTGGTGAGGTCAAGTGACAGTGAGGGTTTTTTTCTTTTCTTTGGTTTTGCATAGCTATTAAGAAAAAGGATTGTCTATTTTTCTTCGCACGGCAAAACCCACATAAATGTAAATAAGATACTAATGAGGTTGAAGAACGTTCAGAATTCAGCATTAAAATGGGTAAAATGTCCTAAGTGCCTCCTCAGCTTGAACTGCTGTGGAATTATTTGGCGTGGACCAAAAGTGTGATGCTGAGACACAGCTGGAAATGTTATTGGTGCTGTATAGATATATTTTTATGGCCCGATACGAATGGTGCACAGTTTGTAGCCACAGCCTTCCGTGCGCCCCGTAAATCTGGCGAGTCCGAACACAGAGGCAGCGAACAGATGGCTCCATCGACTGCCTCACCACTGGCTGTCATTAAACTCTCACCCAAGGGATCTTCAGGAATAGAGCCATGTGTAAGCAGGTTTTCCTTTCAGAAGTCATATTTGCTTAGCAGAATGTCATGTTACCTTTTTTATATACTATTTGGGCCTTTTTTTTAACACTGTAAGGCTTGATATAATCTTTCAAATGAAATAACTCAGGCTTGAATGTAAATGAAACAGTGGCATTGCTTGTCTTGGCCTTTCTTTTCAACAGCAGCATTCTAAATGAAGGAAAATAATTACTCTTTCCACCTCCCAGACTATGAACTCATGGTGCAATTTGAAAGCTAAATAAGACTTTTTTTCCCATTTTAAAGTGAGGTCTGGTAAAAGGAGGTCTTCAGACCAAGTTATGCCTACGCACGAATCTGGCCAAGCCTTTACTGAACTTGCATTTATTTCCTCCAACAGTTAATATACTGCTTTCTTTCTTTAAAAAAAAAGAAACGAGTCAATTTTCATGTAGCAAAATACATGTGATCTTTGGAATACTCTTGCAGAGACTGCTCAGTGCAGCTCATAGCACACACTTGTGTTCTGCAGTCACTTCCCATAACTTTTGACGCGGTAATTTGTTTGGTTTGGGTTTATTTCCCTCATTTTACATGAAGTGGAACTTCATGTTCTTTTAATAATGAAAACTTTGTGGAGGAACTTTGCAGGATGTATCAGGCTGGGATGCAACTTGGAGTCACTCTGAGGGAAACTCCCTTCACCTGTTTAATGTTTTTGAGAACAGCAAAGCCTGTGGACCGCTGACTTTTAGTGCCCAAGTAGAAAAATCACTAAAGTCTGGATTTTAAAAGTTTCTCTTCCAGTGTCCAAGTATAATAAATCTTTTATAAATAGCTGGGCTGCGGTTCTTTATGTTACGGTATTTTTTAAAAGTAATAAAATGACCATTTTTTCATTTACAAGTAACACGTGCTTCCTTTACCACGCAGGAGATCGGAGCAATCAGTGCCCTGATGGGTTTGGTTTGGACTCGTCTGGGCCTTACTGTTCAGGTAACGATGTGAGAAGGGCAGGGTGTGATCACAGAGTGGTTTGGGTTGGAAGGGACCTCAAAGACCATCCAGTTCCACCCCCTGTAATGGGCAGGGACACCTCCCACTGGATCAGGGGCGCCAAGCCCCATCCAACCTGGCCTTGAACACCTCCCAGAATGGGGCCTCCGTAATTTCTATGGACAACCTCTGCCAGGGCCTTACCACCCCTATCGTAAAAGAAATTCTTCATTTCCACCTAAATCCTCCCCTCTTTTAGTCTAAAACCCTTGCCCCTTGTCCTGGCCCCCTACCAGGGCCCCTACACGTGTTCGTGTTGGTTTGGGAACCGTGAAAATAAGAGCAGGGAATGTATTCCTCAGCTGTTTCCTTGAAGCTGCTCCATTGCCAGATCTAGTTTTACCCCGTGGGCTCTATCAGACATAAACCTCTTCAGAAGGGTTGGTTTGCTATAGTTTCTTGTGAAGTCTTGTGAGAAGTCTCCCTGGTTTTTCAAACGTTTCCTTGTTCCTTGACAGGGGACAGGACAAGAGGGAATGGCCTAAAGCTTCGCCAGGGGAGGGTCAGGTTGGGTATCAGAAAAAAATTCTTCACAGAAAGAGTCATCGGGCACTGGAACAGCTGCCCAGGGAGGTGGTGGAGTCGCCTTCCCTGGAGGTGTTTAAGGAACGGGTGGATGAAGTGCTGAGGGACATGGTTTAGGGAGTGTTAGGAACGGTTGGACTCGATGATCCAATGGGTCCTTTCCAACCTGGTGATTCTGTGATTCTGTGATTCCAGACGAAGATGAATGTGCTGCAGGAAATCCTTGTTCCCATACCTGTCATAACACCGTGGGATCTTACTACTGCTCCTGTCTGAAGGGCCTCACTATCTCTGCGGATGGTAGAACGTGTCAGGGTAAGAGGAGTATTGCTGCGGGCAGGTTGGATACAGAAACACCACTGGCACTTAAATCAGTAGGGAAACACCCATTTTCTCATTACAAGAATATAATTTATTGCAAGTGTTCTAATTATTTCATATCTGAATATATTTGCAATCAAGAATTTCATAGTTAATCGCCTTCAATATACTGTTTATGTTTCATTTTGATGTTGGGAAGTTTAGAGCTCGTTTTTAATTGCAGATATCGATGAGTGTGCGTTGGGTGGACACAGCTGCCACGCTGGCCAGGACTGTGAGAACACCATCGGCTCGTACCGCTGTGTGGTTCGGTGTGGGAACGGCTTTAGGAGAACAGCAGATGGATTTAGCTGCCAAGGTATGGAGATGGCTCTGGGTTTTGGTGTTAGTTTTCGGGGTCTGAAAATGCTGTCTTTCAGACAATTGAAAGTAAATTCTTTATAAAGATGTATCTCTAGTGAAGATGTCTATAAATCTTCATTATTAACCTAACAAGACAGGTTGTGGATTTTGAGTTGGTTTGTGGCTTTTTTGGAAACCTTTTGTTCTTGCTGTCCTTATAAATGAAAGTAAAATCTTATCGGGGAATATCCTAACACCGGCGCTTTTGTATCCCGCCTGCATTTTCTTTTCCAAAGAAGTGAGAGGAGTGAGCACTTCTGATGTGAGCGCTTCACTCAGCCGTGAGGTGGAGCTCATAGCAGAATCCAGAACATTGACTTAACCAAAACACCGTTCAGGTAAATGACAACAATGTGATTCACAGCTCTGTTACCGAGGATTTGTATTGTTCAATAGATGTTAACGAGTGTCAAGAGTCCAATTCCTGCCATCAGCATTGCTTCAATACTATAGGAAGTTTCCACTGTGGCTGTGATCCAGGATACCAGCTCAAGGGCAGAAAATGCATAGGTATGAATGATTTTTTTTCAATGTTCCTTCTTTCCTTCCAATGGATGTAATTCAGCATTTATTTCTTCCTATTTTTTAACCTGAAACCTTTATGAAAATAAAGGTTTATAAATAAAATAAAGGTTTATGAAAATAAAGGTTTATAAATAAAACCTTATGAAAATCCTACTATAGATTGTTTTTAGTACGTACTTTTTAATTGTAAAGCAGTTATGAAATCCAGAGGCAGCGGGAACTGGGCCAAGAAATGGGTGTGAAATGCATTCAGACGTACATACCCAGTGTAATTCCAGCTGGATTATGCTGCTCTTCAGGAACTGAGCATAAGGGAGCGAGTTCATTTTCATTCTTGCTCTTTTTTTCCTTTTTAAACAAGATATAAATGAGTGCAGGCAGAACGTGTGCAGGCCTGATCAACTCTGCAAAAACACCCGCGGGGGCTACAAGTGCATTGACCTGTGTCCCAGTGGAATGACCAAAGCAGACAATGGAACGTGTATTGGTGAGTTATTGGTTGTATTGGCGTTCCTGTACTGAACAGGAACAGTGAGGAACGTGAAGCATATAAGAAAATCTTTGAAATAGTCCCATGTGAATGTAGATTTAAGGCATCCACTTTTGTTCATGTATGGGAACATGGCTCTGGAGTGTGTCCAGAGAAGAGCAACGAAGCTGGTGAGGGGCTGGAGAACGTCTGACGAGGAGCGGCTGAGAGAGCTGGGGGTGTTTAGCCTGGAGAAGAGGAGGCTGAGGGGAGACCTTATTGCTCTCTACAACTGCCTGAAAGGAGGTTGTGGAGAGGAGGGAGCTGGGCTCTTCTCCCAAGGGACAGGGGACAGGACAAGGGGGAATGGCCTCAAGCTCCACCAGGGGAGGGTCAGGTTGGATATCAGAAAAAAATTCTTCACAGAAAGAGTCATTGGGCACTGGAACAGCTGCCCAGGGAGGGGGGAGTCACCTACCCTGGAGGTGTTCAAGGAACGGGTGGATGAAGTGCTGAGGGACATGGTTTAGGGAGTGTTAGGAATGGTTGGACTCAATGATCCAGTGGGTCCTTTCCAACCTGGTGATTCTGTGATTCTATGATATGTATTTAACTTTTTTGGAATTGGTATTAAAAGAATAGATATGTCCTTGCTACTTCTAGATTAGCTTTTAAGATAAGGTTTTCCTCAGCATCTCTTCTGTGTTGTCACCTTGAATTCTGTGAAAAAACACAGATGTTGTTCCTTGACTGAAATGTGTGAATGCTTTCTGAAGAGTTTGTCCCAGGAGCTCTGAATCGAGATCACAGGTCCTTGTGCTTTTCAACATAACTGATGTCACTCATAGAATGCTAGAATAGCTCGGGTTGGAAGGGATAGCAAAGATCATGCAGTTCCAATCCTCTGCCATGGGCAGGGACACCTCCCACTGGATCAGGCTGCCCAAGGCCCATCCAACCTGGCCTGGAACACCTCCAGGGATGGGGCAGCCACAGCTTCCCTGGGCAACCTGGGCCAGGGCCTCATCACCCTCATGGTGAAGAAATTCCTCCTTATGTCCAATCTAAATCTGCCCCTCTCCAGTTTATCCCCATTGCCCCTCGTCCTATCCCCACAGCCTTTGTGAACAGCCCCTCTCCAGCTTTCTTGTAAGCATATCTAGGAATTATTAGATTCTTTAAATCCTCTGAGCGGAAATAGAAAAAGAGATCTCACAAATATTTTTAAAGAAATAGGGAAATCTGGGGAAAACAAATATACTACCAGATGTTTTTTTTTTCTTCTGGGGTATGCCAGGAAGATGGATTATGTCTCTTTAGTAGCTGATGAATTCGGAAACCTCGATTAAAAATTCTGGAAATCAATGGAAAAAAGTGTGTGTAAATGCAATGCAGTTGTAATTTTTTTCTGTGTATCAGCTCAAAATCTGTTTTCAGACTGCGATACGCAGGTTGTGATTTGTAACGCAAACAGGGTAATGCCTAACCGTGGCCCCAGGTAAGAAAACTGGATGTTCAGAGGCCAAACCTATCTAGAGGATCAAATTCACTTGTGGCTTAACTGCATTCCTTGTGCATTAAGAATTTAATGCTGTAAGAGCTTTCAAGAAAAATCTGACTACCTCCTCTTGTATCGCTGCCTGCAGACGTCGATGAATGCCGGGATGGGACCCACCAGTGCCGCTATAACCAGATCTGTGAGAACACACGGGGAAGTTACCGTTGTGTGTGTCCAAGAGGATATCGATCCCAAGGAGTTGGAAGACCTTGTGCAGGTAAGTCGTCCAGACGCGTAATTATTGCATATTTGCTGCTGCTGCTTTGGGCTGAGCGTTCTCCTCTAACAGAGCAACGCTGTCCCAGTTGAAGACTCTGCTATATGGACAAATTTGCTCTGAAGTTCAAAATGACCCATCTGAAACAAAGCATTCCGTTCAAAACGAATAGTCCAAGCGAAATCATTCAAAATAGAGATTTTTATAGATCCATCCTTAGAAAACGGAGAGCGCTGGCAAGCTGCCGCTCCATGAGGCTTTAAAAATCAGGTCAGGTTTGTTAGTGGGTTACAGTGAAACGTGCCGGGCTGTACTTTGGACCGCATGGATTTGCACCTGAAGGCAGCCGAGCAGGGAGTGACGTGGATTCCCCTAAAGGAGAACACCCAAAGGATGTGTTGCAAGAGGCACCGCAGGCCCTGACCTCCGTCACCTCTGCAGGCACAGAGCACGAGCGCGCTTACCCTCCCACTAGAACTGCAGAGGGCATTCTCCGTATGGATAGAGCGGAAGAAGCCGATAGGCGTTTATCACTCAACACACTGATTTTTGGGTGGATCAGAGCAGGGAAGGAGGATTCCTGTCAGTCGCAGGAATGCTGACTGTGGAGTGACTCCCCTGTGCTATCTGTGTAGAGCCTTTTGGCATTAAAGCTCACAGAGCTTTCTCCCACCCACGCGTGTGTGGCATCTGGAGAGTGCGCACAGAGCTCTGACGTGGAGAGCTGGAGAGATTCACGTATGGTGACAGCACAAGAATCGCTTCCCCTGGCATTTCGTAAACCTCAGGATCTTATATTCACCCTTTCTGTATTTGTGTGGAATATTTAAAATATACCATTAATAATAATAAAAGATAATAGCTGATCCACCTCGATAATAACGATTTATGAGTGTTAGTATTTGACACTCAGTGAGGTTGGTTTTAGTTGCTTTCATGTATCATATCAGAGAAGCATTCCTCCATGATGACTGCTTCAAGATTAGCTTTCCTAAGTGATAAAATAGTTGCGTTGGAGAACAGGGTTTCTTTTTTCCTTTTTAAACAGCGTAAGATTTTGGACTGCTAAAAGCCAAGAATGTTTTTTTTCCTTTAAAAAAAAAAGAGATTAAATTGCAGTAAGAAACAGCTTGGCTGTAGACCAAGACATGACTTCCGCCAGCTGCCTCGCTACTGAAATAAAATCAATCCCAGACTCCTTAACATGTATTAAAACCATTTAAATTTCTGACAATAATAAGGTAGATAAAGTCTAGGATTACAAAGACAGTGGCAGCTGCCTTAGAGCTATCTTCTCACCAAGGAGCACTGAAGGCTTCCTCCTAAATTGAAGTATGACCTTTATGCACCTTTGAATTTTTCTCTGCTTGAAAATATATTTAAAATATAGATGGGTCAAAAATATTAGTTCGTGTGCATTAATAAAATCCAGGTTTTATTATTAATGTTTCCAGTGAGCATAGGGAAGAGTTGAAAAGTAGGTAGGACCCTGGACTGAAACAGAAGGATTGGCCTTTCTTCCTACCTGTGCCACTTTACTCTGGGTAACGTCCTTTGTGGCACAATTCACTGCCTGTTGGATGGGTTAAAGTGCTCATTTCTTTCATAATTTCTATAACTTTTCATCCATTGATTGTTCCAACGCCATCGGTTGCTGTAAAGATGTTGGTGCAAAACCCTGTTGTTTATTTTATGCAGGTAAAGAATGTAAAACTTGGCAACTTGAGTGCTAAGGAAATGATGAGTTTCAGTGTTCTTTTACATGACTATGAGTAATCTTTCATTTTAAGCGCACAATGAAATGAATAAACTTAAAATTCGTATTAGTTGTTGCCATATTAAAAACAAAACGCTTGACAGTTCTAACCTTAATCACATTTCAACTGAGATTATATGTGAAGTTTCGGTTACACGTTTGTGAAAATACTGTAATATTCTGCAGTAATTACTCATGGATTTCCAACTCTTTAAGCCCCAAATTCTTGAAAACTTCAAGATGAGATACTCAGTAGAAAATGAGGTTTCATTTTTATTATGTTTCTGAACAGCTTTATTGTTTAAATGCCATCATCATGCATTCCTGTCTTGGAGGGTTAAAAACTATGCTCAAAATGCTGTGTTTAGAGAAGACCAAAATGGAATTGAAATAACGCGATTTCAACTGGTGTTGAAATAACACCACCGCTTTTACAATAATAGTTTAAAGAATACACGCGTTCCTAATGAGACAATTAAACCCTTATTGAGTCACCACTAAGATAACCGTTAAATTCTGGTTAAACGAAGTTCATAACATCTGTCCATCATAGATATGTTGTTGGGTACGTTATTATCAGGTTAGTTATTTCTGGCGATAGAATAATTAAAGCTGGAAAAAACCTTTAAACAATAATTAAAGCTGGAAAAGACCTTTAAATAATACTTAAAGCTGGGAAAGACCTTTAAACTCATCCAGTCCAACCGTAGGCACAACCCTACCATGTCCACGCCTGAAGCACCACATCTACGTGTTTGTTGAACTCCTCCAGGGATGGGGGTTTCGCCACGTTCCTGTTGGGAATTAGCAGGTTTTTGTCTTTTTCTCATAAAAAAGAATGATGGCACATTTGAATGCTGAGTATGTCAATGTTTTCTTCCACTGAAGAAACTTGATGAAAATGTCTTTCTGGTAGTGCCAGAAGGAAGGAAAACCTGGGACTGCGGTGTCCGAGTGCGCTAATGTTCTCTTTATGCGGAGTGAAGGGCACTCATCCTGGTTTATAGCGTGGTTTATAAGGGATCTTAAACTTAAAGATGATCTAAGTTCCAACCCTGCCATGGGCAGAAGAAAGGAAAGACCCCGTCCCTGGGTGGGTTTGAACCACCAACCTTTCGGTTAACAGCCGAACGCGCTAACCGATTGCGCTACAGAGACTCCTGGTGGCTCTGGTTTGATTTAAGGATGGGTCTTGCTCGCATCGCTTTGGATTACGCTTTGAAGCATTCCTTCATATATAATAATAATGCTTTTTTTTTAATTGTACAGAAGTGAATTAATATTTGCCATTAGATCACCAACCTTTCACAGCAGGGATGACCCATGGCAACATCAGAGGTTGGAAGGTACTCTACCTGTGACATGTCCTCGAGACACAATTTGTCCCCTGATGCCACACACAGTGACCTATCGGAGCTTTTTGAGCTTCTCTCCCTGCCGGTCTGAATGAATTCTAACCTTGTACTTCTCAACAGTCCTCAGTGTTGGGTGTCCTCCACCCTGACAGCCTCTTCCCTTCATCTGTGGAGCCCTTAGGGAAAAAAAAAAGGGCTGTGGTAGTAGTGAGCAGCTTAGGGTGAAATGGTGGGCAGCGTGGGTCCAAAGGGCCACTTATTTCTCAGGGTGCATCTTCTCTGGTAACGAGGGAACCGAGGTTGGTGCTTTCAGGCTGTCACACGGCCCTGCTCCTGCCAAAGCTGGGGGGAACAGGCTTGGCTCCCTGCTTTATGGCCGTACCATGCGTGCAGGGACACCAAGGCCAGGCTTTCAGCTGAGCTCCTGCTGTGCGTGAGCATCATCTGGTGTCACAGGGAGCCTTAAGGAAGAATAAAGGACGGAATAACCTGCCTGCTCGGCATTGTGTTCTCCATGTTGTACTGCCTTACAGGTCTCGCTTTGAGCTAAGTGTTTATGTATACATGTCCATGTAGTTATGTGTTGTTGTTTGTTTGTTTTTTCTTTCTCCTCTCCACATGGTTTCTTGCTCTGGATCATGTCACATGAGCAGACATTAATGAATGTCAACAAGTGCCTAAACCCTGTGCATTTCAATGCACCAACACCCCCGGCAGCTTCAAGTGTGTCTGTCCGCCTGGACAACATTTATTAGGTGATGGGAAATCTTGCGCTGGATTGGAGAGATTGCCAAATTACGGTGCCTATTACAATAGCTATAACTATGCTCAATTCTCCCCTGTGAGAGACAACTATCAACCGCAGCAGTATTACAGGCACTCCTCAAATCTCTACAGCTCCTTCTCAGAGTATAGACACAGCAGAATACCTTTCTCCAGGACTAGAAGGACCATTAGAGAACCTTGTCCTGAAGGCTATGAGGCAAGAGATGGCAGATGTGTAGGTAAATGTCAGTCGTATCTATGCAATTCTCTTGTTTCGGTCCTTATTCTTAGGTTACTGTTTAATATATACCAGGGGCTGATGGTTTGTGGTGCTGTGGGGTTTCCTCATATTGCCCTGATAAACGTTCAGACAGTTCTGCATGTTCTTGTCTCCTGAGTATGTAGCAAAAACGTTTAAAAACCTCCTTCTTGTAACTTCTTGTTGGAATCGTGCTGTTTATTGTGTGTTTGCAATGATTTCTCTCTCTTATTCTCTTTCTTCTGATGATGGTGCCTCCCCTTTGTGAATATTCCCACACTTCCAAGCACACCAGTAGAACCAGTGTAGTCCTGGGGATGTTGCTTATGTCAGATTCCCGCTGATAATGGTTATCTTCAAACCCCTTTTCAACCAGATGAAAGACTTTGGGATTGAGCCCAGTGGGGCCAAGTGGCAGCACTGCTGCCGGAGGGGGACTCACCGCCTTACGGGCAGTACAAGGAGAAGCTTTTAAATGATTGTAGATGTGATCTATGAAGGGGTGCAGCAAAACTCATGGAGCGTGGGGAGATAGACTGTGAGCAATTAGAGGGGTTGTCGTGAGCTGTGGCAGGGACAGCACTGCCATTTCAGTTCTGTGACGAGGAGAGCAGGGCAGTTACTGGCAAGCCAACCGTATCCTGGGCTGCATCAAAAGTGTGGCCAACAGGGCGAGGGAGGGGATTCTGCTCCTCGGTTTGTCTTGTGACACCTCATCTGGAATACTGTGTCCAGTTCTGGAATCCTCAATGTAAGAAGGAGATGGAGCTGTTGGAACAGGTCCAGAGGAGGCTACAGAGGGTTGGGATGCCTTCCCTACGAGGACAGGCTGAGAGAGTTGAGGTTGTTAAGCCTGGAAAGGGCTCAGAAGAGATCTTAGAGTGACCTTCCAGTACCTGAAGGGGCCTACAGGAAAGCTGGGAGTGACTATTCATAAAGGTTTGTGGGAATAGGATGAGGGGGAACGGGTACAAACTGGAGAGGGGCAGATTTAGACTAGACATTAGGAAGAATTTCTTCACTCTGAGAGCGGTGAGGCCCTGGAACAGGTTGCCCCATCCCTGTCGTAGAATAGTTTGGGTGGGAAGGGACCTTAAAGATCATCCAGTTCCACCCCCTGCCCTGGGCAGGGACACCTCCCACTGGCTCAGGTTGCCCAAGGCCCATCCAACCTGGCCTGGAACACCTCCAGGGATGGGGCAGCCACAGCTTCCCTGGGCAACCTGGGCCAGGGCCTCATCACTCTCATGGGGAAGAAATTCCTCCTTATGTCCAGTCTAAATCTGCCCCTCTCCAGTTTGTACCCGTAACTGGGATGCTCTGTCTCAGCCTCCCTGGGACACGTTCTCCTCACAGACAGATGTCAGACAGATGTTGGCAGGAGAGGGGACTCGCAGGGCTCCCTCCTGCTCCAGGAGGCATCGCCAGACCTGGTGCTTTGCCCAGAAGACAGAGGGGACATAACAAATGAGTTCAGTTTCTGAAATATGCTTCTGTTAAGCCAAATTTTGCCAACTTAACTCACAGTTTGAGTATCTTAGGAAAAAAAAAATCCAGTTAAGTTATCGTGTAATAACACTGGTGAGTTCAGGACTGGGGGTACCCCATTTAGGCTTTACTGGAGCTCGTGCCAGTGCACTTAGCACAGCGGCTTGGGGTGCGTAAGTGATGTGCTTCAACCTAGCACATACACCAGGGCACTTTATAGAGAGACAGTATCCTTCAGGGACAGACAGAGTGATCTACAGCTGGATTCTAGCAACCACTGTTATGGCTAGAGTTATATAGCAATGTGTGATGTTGAAAAATGTGAATATCCTTAATAAAAATGTATTAATTATCCTCAATAAAAATTTATTAAGAGATAAAAGTTTATTTCTTAATAAAAATTGTAGAAAGGCAGACATCAAACCCTTTATTGACATTATAAAGACATTTCAGTGGTCGTATACATGGAGTTTGGTGGCTTAGCAATTTAACTGACAGACCTAGGAATACATCTATGGCTTTAGTTGAGCTAAAATCTCTCATCTTCACCCCAACTTCCAGGTTGAACAAGTTAATATTCTCTTACTTCTGCTTCATTGGAATTAATATCTACATTTAAAAATTACTGTTTAATATGAAAAAATACACCCGAATGATGCTTTTTTAAAAGGAAATTCTGTGCATAGACAGAATCTGATCACAGCATAGTGTAGATTTCCGTAATCGCATCTGTTTCTCTGCTGTATTTGCATTTTTATCTAATGCAACACCTGTAAATCAGACAAAGAGAGGGCAAGCAAAGACCTTATTTCCATTGTTTGAACTGTGCAGCTCTTGCACGAGACTAACTCGAGTAGGATCTCTGTTGCTCTCCAGAACTAGGCAGACATTTCAAAAGAAATTGTATGTGATGTGTATCTAAATCATACCAGTCTGCTTTGCAAATTTGATGTAAAGTGGTCTGATATTTCTATATTTGAGAAGGAAATGAAAACAAAAAGAGTTAAGAACATTTATTGATAGTCTTCCCAAATACTGAGCTTAATTAATTCATCCCCATGGCACGAGTAAGCTCAGTTTGGAAGGGAAACAGCTTTGCCTAAGGAGGGATTAACTGTAAGAACAAGGCCCCAGTGTGAAGGCTTGCCCTTGGCAAGATAATTAATCTGAGCATTTACTAACCATATTGCCTAAAACCTTACTATCAGGCAACTCGGCTTGCTTTTTGGGGCAAGACTATATTTGTATAACCTTGTTGAGGTGTTCAGATTGCACATCTCCCTTTCTAACTAGAACTCTCTAGCAGGTTTGGACTCTCCAGGCAGAATAAATAGTGTGGCTGCCATCAAAAAAGGTGAGGACTTTAATAATTAAAAGTGTTTAAGGAATGGCACAGGTAGGTGTGAAAGGACTTGCTAGTCTTAGGCATTCAACCCCATCGGTAAACAAGATCCACACAACTTCTACCAAGTCTATCCATTGCTTGTGTATGAATAGGACATAAAATACCTCAGTTCAGTACCAGGATCGAATAATCCTCGTGTGTGTGTGTGTGTGTTCGTGCTTCTTCCCACAGACGTCGATGAATGCGAAACCAGAGATACCTGTCAGCATGAGTGCAGAAACACCCTGGGAAGTTACCAGTGCACTTGTCCATCCGGCTATCGCCTGACACCCAATGGCAAAACCTGCCAAGGTACAGAGACCCCTTTGACTGCTTAGAAATGTGTCTGTAAATAAGAAAGATATAAATTGTGTTCAATACGATACAAGATTCAGCATTCAAAATTTCAAGTTTCAGAAGTTTGTATATTTCACATTATAACGCTTCTTGAAACACCAGCAAATTAGACAATTTTAGCCTCAGTGACTTTATGTTACACGTTTAACTCCAGGCAAGTAGACAGCATCTCTAGGAGCGAACCAAATATAGTCCTTAACTCACCTCTGTCAAAGAATGGTACTGTCAGATTTTTGTGATCCACAAAAAAACTATTAAAAATGCACTAATTAGCTTTTGTCGACAAGACCTCTATGGTTTCCGTTGGATCGTGGCTGCAGGGCAGCTCTAGCATGCTACACCTTCCTGCACAGTAATAAAATACCAACAATAATAGATGCAGGTTGTTGGAACTCCTGGCTGCAGTGTCCAACAGAGAGACCAGATTTTGCTTTGCTGACCCAGCCAGATTTTAACCCTTTGTTTCTTCTGCAAGCAGTTGATCGTTTGCATGTCTTTTTACCGTCAGATATTGATGAGTGCCTCGAACAGAATGTTAATTGTGGATCAAATCAGATGTGTTTCAACATGAGGGGAAGCTACCAGTGCATAGACACACCTTGTCCACCAAACTATCAGCGAGAGCCTCTTTCTGGGTACGTTTTATTTTCAATCCCTTCTTGTTTTCCCCCACCCCAAGCTTGGATCCTGTATTCATTAAAGAAGAACCTTTGACTGACACCAGTAAAGCAAAAGGTCAGGGATTGGTATTCCAGGTGATCACTGGTTTTGAGCAGCAACATTCCCTGTTTCCCCTGCTGCTGGTGAGCTGGCTGGCTCTCACTGTCCCTGCACCATATGACTGTTAGTTCCAAAAGAAATAGCACCAACTGTTCTTTTACCAAATAAACTCCAGTGAGCAGCACGCTGCGATTCCATCTGCTGATGCAGTGTAATTCCATTTGTCACTCATGGGCCTGCCTTTGCATCTAAGGTTTCAGACCTACTTTAAAGCCTAGCTTGCCATCACTTTCAAAGCATTTAAGATATCCTTTCAGTCATGAAAATTGTTATCTTTAAGTTACTGTTTATTTCCCTGTACTGGAACAAACATATTAATTCCATTTAAACTTTTAATGTACTCAAGGAAATATCTTGTGTCATAAGCAGAAACCGTCTTTTCTGAACAAACTGAACTGGAATGACACTAAAGTTGAAATGGATAATGTTCTTTGAGGTCTCTTCGTAGTGACAAGCAGTGCTGACAGATATCTCCTGTTTTGACTTTTGGTTAATAGAAGCAAAATTTAATTTGACCTTCTTCCTTCCAGATTCTTTGGTTTATGGCCTAACGCACAGACAACTCAAATGAGGCCACCCAGTACATTTTAAACCAAACTTTCCAACTCTGTTGTTTAAAGAGCAAGGTCCCTAAACTGTATACCATGGACTTCAATGACAGATACTGTATTCAACTTCTTTACATTGCCTCTTGGCACCTCCTGAGGTGATCCTTTTGAGAGAAAGTAGGACAACAAAATGGGCTGCAGCTTTAAAGGAACAATGGATAAAGAGGGTGTGAGCATATTTATAAAGAAATTTAAGGGTAGACAGGAGACCAATGTATACTTAAGCCCTATTGCAGTACTTATCATAGAATCATAGAATAGCTTGGGTTGGAAGGGAACTTAAAATATCATCCATTTCCAACCCTGCCATGGGCAGGGACACCTCCCACTGGATCAGGCTGTCCAAGGCCCATCCAACCTGGCCTTGAACACCTCCAGGGATGGGGCAGCCACAGCTTCCCTGGGCAACCTGGGCCAGGGCCTCACCACCCTCACAGTGAAGAAATTCCTCCTTCTGTCCAGTCTAAATCTGCCCCTCTCCAGTTTATCCCCATTGCCCCTTGTCCTATCCCCACAAGCCTTTGTGAACAGCCCCTCTCCAGCTTTCTTGGAGCCCCTTCAGGCACTGGAAGCTGCTCTAAGGTCTCCTGGGAGCCTTCTCTTGTCCAGGCTGAACAACCCCAGCTCTCTCAGCCTGATACTATGCCTTCTCCCTGCGCTAAAGTGCTCTGCTTATTCCTAGGTTCTGTCTGAAGAACTGCCCAGCCAACGACTTGGAGTGTGATCTGAGTACCTATGCCTTGGAATACAAATTCCTTTCCCTCCCCTTCGGCATTGCTGCTGGTCAGGATTTAATCCGTCTGGTTGCCTATACTCACGATCAAGTTATGCACCCAAGGACAACTTTCCTAATGGCAGATGAGGACCCAGCCATGCCGTTTGCCCTGAGGGATGAGAACTTGAAAGGAGTTGTGTTCACCACCCAGCCGCTGCGAGAGCCAAAGACTTACCGCATGGGAGTCAGAGCCTTATCCTACAGCGCCGATGGAAATATTGAGTATCGGACGACTTTCATTGTTTATATAGCTGTGTCAGCCTACCCCTATTAAACACCCAAACTACTTGACAGTAATCACAGTATTTTAACCGCACTCATAAATACCGGTGGGTATTACCACTGCCAGACTGACTCCTGCCTGCCAAACAGTTGTGAACCATGTCCCTTGAAAATGGTGCTATGCTCTTTTCTTTCTCCCTTCTTCCCTGAGGCTGCCTGTTCAGTCCCAGTATTCCAGTGCAAGAGGAAAAGCCATGGCTTTGAGGACCTGTTACCGCTTGCTTTATTTATTACACCGGAGAAGTCGTTTTCCAGCGTTTGTTCAGAACACCAGCAGAAAAATCAAAGTATGAGCTGAAGTATGTGGTGAAAGCAGTGAGCAAGGAGCAGCCTCTGTTGAAAGCAACTAAGGAAAAGCATAACCAGAAGAAAAAAAGAATGTAATTTCAAGTGGTCTGTGTATTTTAAAGGTTGCTAAGCAGTTTACAATTCTGTGTCAATTAGATTTTTTTCTTGTCAAGTACCTGATAGAATTAGGGCTGTAATATACTACATTGCGTGCTCAAAAAAACAAATGCCACTGTGCCTAATGGTTGCAAATGCTGAAACAAATGATATTACAGTTTGTTTCTAGCTAAAGAATCTACAGTAGAATTTGGAACTGGTACATTTGATTTCCATGCAAGTTTAGAGATGTCACTGTTTTTTGGAAGGAAAACCAACACGGCTACTTCTCCTTTATACAGCAGGTATTTTATAAGTATTTTTTACTCTAACATTCTGGTATAGCCATTTATTTAGCTCCAAATCATATCTATTTCAGCATTGCAGTACTCCTGAACTCAGCAGTTAAAATGTTTTTGGGGTTTTGCAAATGGAACATGGTGTAAGTTTGGTTCAATAATGTCCATACACTGTACACACGTAATTTTGCCAAGATGTATTCTATTTTTATGAAAGTGTATATATGTTTTTTCCTATGTGTATTTTCTATGCAGTATCAAGAGTGTTTTACAGTTAAGTGAGTTAGCATAAAAGGACAACGTCAATACATTGAAAGTAATCAAAATAAAGGTTCCCTTTGCCTTTGAGATTGCTGTGAATTTCATCAAAGCACTTGCCTTTAGCACCAGCAGAGAGCACAGAAGCAGCATGCCCAGCAAACCAGGAGCTGCATGCGCAAACGCAGCCACGTCTCCTGGGTTTTGAGGCACTGGCTTTCCCCCATCCTTCAGTGCTTGAGTCAAGGAAACTGGTGCACTTACTGTAAGACCTCTTGATAAAATACTTTATCCAGAGCTTGCTGACAAGGAGCCACCTCATTTCCTCAGAGGAGAGGGGTTTGCTGAGAGTTTTTGTTGCCTATAAAGGCAGTAGTTATTCATAAATATTTTCAACTCATTGCCAAGCATGAAGTAAGTTGCTGTAATTCCAATGTATCTAAAAAACAGTCATTGAAGGGCATGAAGCTGGGACCTCACTGGGAATTACTGGCGTAATTACTGGGACAGGTTTGCCATTTTCAGTCAATGTGAGAAAGAGGCACCAACAGGAGAACTCCATGTGGGGTCTCCGGTATCCGTGTTGCATGGTTAGGGTGCGAGGAATGGACCAAGAATAACTCATTGCATTCATTCCAAATAAAGTATATTTTTAGTGACAGGGTCAAATTGCTCCACAGGGGAACTTTGACTCTTCAATATTATTTACCATCACTAGTGAAACCTCACTAGTTTTCCCGTGACCTTTCCTTTTTATACAAATGTACACAAGTGACAGACTTCAAACAAAACAGGTTTGTTTTTCAAGTCAGGCTTCCAAGAAACAAAAGCAGTTTAGGAAGAAAAAGAAGATGACTTTCATGACAAAGGGGGAAGGAGAAATGAAAGCAAGCTGTAATATGTACATTATAGGGAAGTACAGGGATAGGGCGAGGGGAAGCGGATTTAAGCTGAAAGAGGAGAGATTGAGATGAGATCTTAGGAAGAAATGTTCTGCTGTGAGGGTGGGGAGGCTCTGGCCCAGGTTGCCCAGAGCAGTGGTGGCTGCCCCATCCCTGGAGGGGTTCAAGGCCAGGTTGGATCAACCTAGAACAGGAGAAGGTGTCTCTGCCCATGGCAGGGGGTGGAGCTGGGTGGGCTTTAAGGACCCTTCCAACCCAAACTGTTCCATGATTCTGTGATTAAAGCCTAAGGAGCACTATATGGTAAGGTAAAAAAAAGGAATAAGGCATGAAATGAAGTTCAAGGATGAAACCAGAACTAAGTGGCATAGAGGATAGAAAGTCCACAACTATCACCACTTGTTATATAGCAGGCATTCAGGAACAGATCCCCCATCCTTTCACCTTCTGTAGAGCTCCAGCTTGCCAGTCCCTTGAGAGAGGAAATCCATGGGAGTTCCTTTTTCCTTCATCCACTGGATGAATTAAAAAGCGAGGGAACAGGTACAGTAATGAATCAATGCAGAATACACACACAGCCCTGTGGGTCAGAACAAGTTATAGGATGAGAACAATGCTCAGAAAAGACAAGAGTAGCAGTATTGGAGAGCTAAGCACCCACTTGCTAAAGTAAGATCCAGACAGCGCTAAAGGAAGCACAGGGATAATGAATAAAGTGGTGGTCATCGCTCTTGCATCATCTTGGTGATTACAGCGGGACTGCTCTTGGGGGGTGCAGGGCAGCTCTGGTACCCTTTGACTCCAGCAGTATTTCTAGTTCTGGCAGCTCAAATTGAAGGCTGTTGCCAATAAAAACTTGGCACGTTATGACCTTTGAAATCCACGGATTAGCTTATGAGGCTGGAATCCAGCCACCCGCCCCCCAGTCGCACACGGGTGGGGAACAGGACATGCAGCACTGCGCTGGGAGGTACCCATCGCCTACACCATGCTGTTAATCACCCTGGCAAGGAGATGCAAAGTAAAGCCGACAAACATCTTTCCATTTAAACTCACCCCTGCTGAGATGTAGAAAGGTATCGATGGGCGAGGGCTTCTGGGCAGGTCCCGCCCAGGCTTTATTTCTGTGGAAAGCCTGTGGAAGGCTCCTCCAGCCATCTGGCCTTCAGCCTCTGCTTCAGCTGAGCTTTTTGATTCAGCACAACACCAAATGGTTTTCATCTGCAATGATTCAGGAGCGCACTGAGAAATTAAACACAGAAGAAGTGTGGAAATGTGGAGCACCTTCTACACCAGCGTTCATTCATGCTGAAAAGCCTGAACATCCACAGACTTGCTCAAACACAGACCTGTTTCTTACTGTGAAACCAGAGACCGCATCAACTCCTGTTGATGCTCCACATGAGCTCCACGTGAGCTCTGATACACCCTTAGCAAATGACTTGATTTGTCTTTTCTTCCCCTGGACAAACTTTTTGAGGTAGTGAGTGTGAGATGAAAGAGCAAGGAAACATCAGAGAGTGCCAGTCTCTGGTGCAAAACAGGGCTGCGATGCATCACATCCAGCAGCGTTGTGATAATGACCTTAAATAGCCAAGCACAGCTTATCCAGCCATGCCCTGTGACTAATGTTCGATGTGGTCCCTAACTGGCAACAGATTTTTATGACCACATTTGCATGTCTGGACACAGTTAACAGAACTCCAATTACCTTTCAGATCATTGAGTTCAGCTATTCTGTGTAAAACTGGTGGCACTCGGCACACACAGCTGATTCTTCTCGTTTGATGAATTTAGTCTTAGAAAGGGAGCCAGAAAATAGTTGCTTGCAAAGGAAGGGATATAGTCTAAATCTGCCCTCTCCAGTTAATAAACTGGAGAGAGGCAGATTTAGACTAGATGTAAGGAGAAATTTCTTCACCATGAGAATGATGAGGCCCTGGCCCAGGTTGCCCAGGGAAGCTGTGGCTGCCCCATCCCTGGAGGTGTTCCAGGCCAGGTTGGATGGGCCTTGGGCAGCCTGAGCCAGTGGGAGGCGTCCCTGCCCATGGCAGGGGGTAGAACTGGATGGGCTTTAACGTCCCTTCCAACCCAAACTATTCTATGATATGGATAAAGAGAATTGTTCTTTAATCTTTGACACAAGTGGGGATTCACATTGTTATTTATGAACAGCCAAACAATGGGGACATCAGAAACTCAATCAAGTCATAAAGCAGTTCTGGTTCCAGAGCAAAGGTTCAGAAATGCTCTTAAGCAATGCTGTGTGACCACTGCATGTCATGATGACTGTGCATTTGGGGGGGCAACCTCCATGCCAGGTTGTAAGAGAAAAATCACGTCTAGCTCTTGATTTTGCATTTCTCTGTGCCAAACGCTAATGTTTACAACAGTAAACACTATTTTAGGTAAACTGGTTACAGTCCCATTAGCCAAGGATCACACACACACACATACGCACACTCTCCCATGCAAAGGGCAACTGGGTGTTCAACTATTGGAAGTAAGAAGATAATTTTGTTAAATGAGATTAGACTTCCCTCGGCCAGTTTGCAGATGATTCCTAAATGGAAGGTGTGGTGGAGACACCTCATCCAGGTGATAATCCTAACCTGAGCCAGTGGGAAGTGTCCCTTCCCATGGCAGGGGGGTTGGAACTGGATGGGCTTTAAGGTCCCTTCCAACCCAGACCATTCCTTGATTCTGTGACTTTGAATACAAACCTTGTCAATAATTGGAATTACATCAAATTTATTCATCCTTCCTCATCGTCTGCTAATGGAATTAGCTCACAAGCCTTCACTTACTTGCCAACCCTACAGGTCAGGTTGTTTTTCTGTGCCCTGGCCTTGTTTGAAAGAGAGTATTTGTGGTTTGCTTACCGGTTCCGCTGCAATGCTCTCAGCGATGTGGAGACTGATAGAGAACCTCAAATTGGGTGTAACCCTGCGAAGCCTTTGCCAAAATATTACCACTAACATTTCGCAGCTGATGTTTTGGAAAGATTCTTGGATGCAGAAATGCAGTTGTCCTTTAATAGATGAGGCTGTAAGTAGTTCACGTGCACCAAGAGAAATGCACAGCGAGGTAAATTCCATGGTATTTTCGCTATGTGCAGTAGCTTTCCTAGAGAAAAGCAAAGAGCCATCAGTGATCACCAGAGTCACAACCTTGCTAAAACAACCCTGACTGCATTTGAATTGGACACGCCATTTAACCAGTCTCTCTTAATCATCTAAACAGGTCTTGGCAGATACTAAGAACAATAGGAAAAGTTAAGTTTTACTTTGAGCTGATGTAAAGTGAATTTTCCTGATAGAGATTTGAAAATGATAGACAGAACAATAAGTATACATCACAAAATTTATTACCACAGCATTAAAAAGAGCCTCTGCAGAGTTGCTAATAAAAACTGTCTGCATTTTACTGAGAACTAGCTTTTTTAGAGAACTCAAGTTGTTATTTGAGCAGTCTGGCTCAGCCCTTGCAAAACTAGTCATTATTTATTTGTAGAGCCCTGTTAATTATCTAAACAAATCACGTAGCACTGGTTGTGCTCCCACCTTGTGTGCTAGAAGAGTTAGTAGAGAATAACAACCACTGGATCTTAGGCTGAAAATCAAACCCAAACTAGTCATGGTAAAATCAGAGACATTTTTTATGCTCTAGAGACATTTGAATAAATTAACCATCAGTAGCTATTTACAAGTATTTGTAGGAGTGAGACCTGGCTGCGTCTGGGCTGTTCATTCACATAACGCTGTCATACACACTTTACTACCTTCAATAAGTTTACTTTGGACCTTATTACACAACTTGTCACTATGTGTCTGTAAAATGATTTATTCCATCCTTAACATGACATCTTTAATGCCATCATTTGCTACTTGGCTACTTCTCCAGCAAAGACAGTCCTAAAAGTGGAAGGGGGACAGTTTGAGCCGCAAACATTTAGAGCACTTTGACAAAGATGTCTGACCCACTTAATGCTGAGCAGAAAAAAAAACCTCAACCCAGGCATTTTTTTTCCTCTAGCTAATCTAAATCTCAGACTTTCTGGTATTCCTTGACAGATAGATGCATGTGTGCAAGAATGAGTTCAGCATGCTAAAAATCCTAACAGTCTCTGCACTGGCTTTTCTACCAGCTTCTATTTCTTTCGACAAATGCTTCTGATACTCAGATACACAACCCAGACATCACCCTCACATGAGTAATTTGATTTGAATTCCACTGAACTCCAAGGGTTTTTTACTTAAACATCATAACAATACGACTATCTCTACTCATGCCTTAAAAGCTGTAACAACTGTTGCAGGATGTTTGTATGCCTGAGCATCCAGACTTTCCAGTAATCTCTCAGTAATGCCAATAACCTTTTCTCTGACCACAGCAAATCCTTTCTCCCCCTACTAATTCTAAATTCTGCCACAAAGATCTTTATCTTAACCTAATAATACGAGCTGCCACTTCTTTGTTTTGAAGTACAGTCATCTTCGCTGTCAAGAAACAGCCTTGCTAGACTTTCAAGTACCTGTGCTCTTCCTCTCAAATTATCCTTTGTCCTTGGCAGAATTCCCCTCACACACAGAGCAGCACTTCACTGCGCTCCTTCAGATCTTCTCTGTTAGGACATCATTCCAGATAAAAGACAACAAAGATGGGGAAATGCATAACTACAGGGAAGGATTCTAATATCTTTTTCCGTAGAAGCTACCTGAAAAATTAGGTTTGGAAGGTATTAATCATCTTCCAGTGTAACCTCATGTTATGAGCAGCACTTTTATAATTACTTCCCTTATGAAAGGGTTGATTATTGAGTTGTTTATTCAGTTTTCTGAGGTCTGTATCTCAAGTCCAGATAAACTCCATTCCATTACACATAGAATACATGCAAGACGCATGTTCAGGGATTTTAAGACCTGTCCCGCAATGTGCTTCTAGGGAAAGAGCATGGGGTTCCTCTGGGTCACAATCTTAGATATAAATGATGCACTGAGATTTGTTCACTGACACTACACCAAAACATGTGATGCAGAAGAAGAATTCTTGAAAATACAAACCTGCTATCAATAAAACCAGAGTCTTAGCTGGCAGGGTATGACTAAAACGAGTTGCTGCTAAGTATGAGCACACAGGAGTGGACAGAACATGTGACAAGTGGTGCCATGAGGAAGGACCAAGACTAGTACCGTAAGCTTTGGGCTGCAGAAGGCCTAGTTCAGCTTTGCCACGTGCTGCAAATAACAGCTGCTGCCACCTGGATTTGTAGGTGGTTAGACTATCCAATACCCTGAGTGCTCTCTGCGACAGTCACCGAGGAGAAAAATGGTACAGAAGAGTAAAAATTGATGATCATGAGTGACTCTCATCAATACAACCCCACTACTAATGAGAGAAAGATCCTTTCTAGATTTAAATCAGAAAGGGCATAAGCAAACACTGGATTATATTTCATATTGCACCATGGATTTACAGAGTTAGTCCCAATGAGAGCTGTCACTGATTCCTTACAAGGCCCTGAGCAGCTCCTTGCAGAGGATGGGAACACTTACAAATGCAACCATGCTTCCATAGCACACCGAGACAATGTGAAATCAGAAAACAGAATTTCAGTCCATATTTGCTGAGAGAACAGATAGAATTGGAGTTTTTTTTATGTCTTTGGGATTTATTCGTTTGTTGTAATGTTTCTGATGAGAACAGGACACACACAGTATCAAAAAGCTTTGCTAATTAGCAAGCACATAGGATCATAGAATAGTTTGGGTTAGAAGGGACCTTAAAGATCCTCCAGTGTTCCAACCCCATGCAATGGGCAGGGACACCTCCCACGGGATCAGGCTGCCCAAGGCCCATCCAACCTGGATGATCTTTAAGGTCCCCTTCCAACCCTGACTATTCTACCATTCTATTATTCTATGAATTTTGTACTCCAGCTTTCCATAGGTAGATTTTCGTAACTAAAGAAAATATTGGACTTACCTTTTATGCAGTGGGGTTTTTTTTTTAAGTTGTTTTGGTCCTACTTAAAATAAGTTTATTTATAAGCTGAGCAACAGTACTTGTAAATCAGAACATCTGGTAAAACCTTGCAGTCTGCCAGATGGTCTTGTGAAAGAAGAAGTGTTCCAAATGAACGGTATTTGCTATACCGTTTAATATGAGTCCAGACACAGTGATTATATATATGTAAAAAGTTTAAAAAGAATGGAAGTGACATCATATCCCTGATATCATCACTCGATGTCCTTATTTTCTGAAGTTCACATATGAATCACCAGCAAACTACTGTCCTGGCAGAAGTCAAAAGTCCCAGAGGGTGAACATGTGTGATGTTCACAGGAAAAAAAAAACAGAATAGAAAAAGGGAGCAAAAACTACAGGTATTTATCATGCTCTATGGACATATTCGTTCTCCAAGTGATATTCATAGATGAACTGAGGCAGCAGAGAGACTTATGAATGAAACTGCTTTCCTGAGCAAATGGAAGGTGGGAAGGAACTTTAGAAGAACAGAACGTTATTTTACTGTTGGGCCAATAGCAGTATTTCCTTTCATTCCACAGTGGCATGAAGGGACTAATGGCAAACATAAACACTTTCTCACACTTTACTATTTAGTGATACAATTTTTCTACAAAATACATGAACCAGGAAAGCTGCATTTAAACTATCTTGTATGACTGTAAACTGGTAATACATTAATATGTCTCTGAAATACATTGCAGTTAATCATCTTTGTTACTAAGAAGATACGAGTTTAAATGTGGCTTTGGTTCCAAACCTGGATTAAAAGACAGCTTTCTGCCTCGATCTGGATACTCTAACAGCATCATCTTATAAAATAACCTGCTTATTATTAATTAACCTGTTTCAACATTCCTTCTAATTTTGTATGACACAGAATGCTGCAGATGCCAAATGCCTTATCTTTTACAACTACTTTGGCACCCATGGTTTTTCTTACTCTTAATCTGGTGAAAACTTGTGTAATTTTCACATTTAGAAAGAGAAAACCAGTGAGTGAAGCACAGAGTTCACAGAAGTGGAAGGACAAAGAAGTTCAGAGGGATGACTGAGTATCTTTCTCCTCCTCACTCCAGGTTCCCTAAGCCACTAAGAAAGCTGGAACTACCCCAGCAGGAAAAAAGACTGAAGTAAAATATTGGGGCCACCATCATTTGTGCTTTGGCGGCAGGAAACTGGGAAATGACTGTTGTTGCCTCTCCATATAGTTATGTAATGGCAAAGTTTTACTGGCTGCCCAGCTAAGACTCTTCGACAGATGGCCATGATACACAACTTCGGAAATGGAAATTCATCAGATCCATTTAAAGTGAAGTAATGTCTCTGAAATAACTATCTCTGCTCTGTCACCTTACAGTAACAGGCTCACAAAATCACAACAGGTTAACAATATAACCTCGATTTCACTGTTGTCTTTTAGGGATGCAGACCACGAGGAGAGCAAGGGAGGGACACCAGGAACAAACTCTTGCATTAAGAAGATCCTTCTCTTACAGCATTCCCTCATTCAAAAATGCACCCAGCTCCATCTTAAACCTTATTTGATCAGAAGGCTGTTTCCAGACCTCAGGGATATAATGCTTAGGAACCTCATTCTAATTCCCTGAATAATCTTATTCACAGACTGCTTAAAGCTACTCGACGCCTGGCTGCTATTGCTCTTTAATTTAGATAACTCTTCTATGCTCAGACATCATTACTGCTTGGAGGTATTTACACCTGGAAATCAAAGCCCTTCTTTGTTATAATTAACAAACTGCACTCTTCTATGATTTCCTCTTGCATCTTTCCATTACAGTATTGATGACCGCACTCCCCTCTTTTCACCTGCTGTAGTTTCAATAACTCGTGCATAAGCAGCAAAAAACACTCATGGTGTTTCATGTCAGATCATGGGGTCTGGTTAATATTTTAAATGACTTTCTTGCACTGAATTTAGGTCCCTAAATTTCAGAAATGTGCTGGTTTAAATGTCATCCAAAAAGTCTGAACAACAGGTCACAATAACGGCGATCTGGCCACATAATTAACTTCGCTGAGTAACCCAGGCCTCAGGAGAAGAACGCTAGGGCGTTACCATGAAGTAATGCAGAGTCATCAGCCCAAGCCAGAGCCCTGGAACAGAACGTTATGAATATAACACCAGCCCTAAAATGGTGCCAAACTTCTGCAACCTTTGCAAATTCCACAGCCACCTCACCCAACCCCCACAGGATTCCCAAAAAGAAAACTACGCAGACCTACCTACTGGCAGCGAGGGCCATTCCCGTCTCCTTCATGACTCTATATTCCAGTTAGCCCCCCACTGCTTGCAATTTGGTAGCTGATCTCTGGTGCCAAATTCTCCTTCTCACCCATCCTGTGTCTGCAGCCCAACCCATTACCATCAGCGCTCTGCAGGCTAAACAAACCAATACATCATCTCCACCAATACTGAGGGATTCATTTGTGCTTTCAGTGCCTCTCAGGCTTCATTTACACCCTCCAAGATCTCCTTGAACTTTATTACTCCAGGTTCAAGCTTGTCTGTAATGCTGTAAAGCTGCTAAGCTTCTCCTTAACACAGGATATTTAAAGTTGATTATAACTGGCCTGGTTTGCCACTGGATCTAATCATGCAGCTGGTCAAAACAGAATTTAACTACCAACACCATATACTCTCTCTAGTCACCATGTATCTCAGTGAATTTGAGGTGGAACAGAAAGGGCTCATCCCATATCTACATCACTCACAGAATAGGTTAGTCAGATGATAACACGTGTTTTCCTTATCAAAAATACTGGAAATAAAACACCATAATAATCTCAATAAGGCCTCAAGGCAACATTCAGGATTGGTACACATTCTGAAACACTTTTAGGAAAGGAAACGCCTCACTTCTGCACAACTTCTGGTAATATAAAAGCACTGTAAGGTTTCAAAGTTATTATACACGGGGTAAACCAGGCTTGATCTTTTGTGTTTATTTATTAAGAGGAAATAGGCTGGAATATTACAATATAATGTATTATTTCAGGCATATATTTTACTGATGTGAATAAGCAATTTAGGACATCAAGTTCCTAAATGAAATATCATCACATTTATAAAGTACCACAAATAACCCGAGTTTCCCTGTTGGTTGTTCACTCTGAGCAAGTTAGACACAACATTTTCACACACTTTTTCATTGTACTTTAAAGAATAAGCATTAAAGCTTCACCAGAGGTTGAATAATGTGCAACTCTGTTCTCTATTCCTTATAGAAAGTAAACTGAATGAAGATCAGATTTGTACTCTGTCGATATTTTCAGCTTTGAATTTATGCTGGTTCTTTCCCACCTTGCAGAACGATTTACTTTGCTGCCAGCTATTCTGAAAACACCAGCGGTCCCACTTCCTTATTAAAGTATTTGAGACAATAGTTTCACGATTAGAAAGTCCCAGGTCAATTAAAAAAAAACCAACCAACAAGGCACCAGAGGCTCTGTTACAGAGCAATGCCTATATTCTGTATTTCTTATACCCAAGTAAGGCTACATCAGCCCATCTCTTCACCTGCCTGCCAGTCTGCTGTGGCTGACAGAGGCAGCTCGAGCCACCGGGTTGTTGTTTTGGAATAGTCTTGCACTTGCAGTTTGTGATCTGCACCTCTGATGACATAAGCTTGAAAAAATATCCTATTTAATCCTCTGATTTTTTCAGAAATAGAGCCCTTGAATCTATCCTGTCCTCACAACTCCAGTATTTGGATAGAAAAATCACTTTAATGCATTAAAATTAATCATCAAATGGATTTGGAATTTAAATAACTATGCCCAAAACACTTTGCTTATAAAACATTTTTTATTTAAGCCAAAGTCACAAATTAACCCTTCTCCAGGTTTAACAGAGCTAAGAATCAAAATATCTTCATAGAAATAGATAACAGCACATGCTCTTAATTGAAATGGTCACAAAATTATGCTTAAAATGCTAGGGGAGCAGTACTGACATGATTTCTGGAAGCTAGGCTTTAAGCGGCATCATTATTGTATATTATTTTGGTTACACAAATTCTTTGCTTTGCAGTCGGATTGAGTCTATACAGATTGGTATTTCAGGCATATTGTCCATAATCACAGGGTAAATCATGTTTTCTTATGTCAATACATCTGCTTTATCAACATCCGCATTTTCCGAAAACTAACTCTGAGCAACAGATGTTGGCAACTCTCTGACCCTAATCTTTCTGGAACAGAACTGTCTTAAGGGTGGTGCATTATTAATAATTTTAATCTTTATACCGACTGTTTTGCCTACAAAAACATATGACTCATTCCAAAAAGTATAAAAGAAAGCTGCCTGTCAGCCATCCCATCCTCCAGATACATCTCAGATGAGGTATTAAAATTAGATCGAGAGACGCACAGGGTGAGGACTTTTCCTTGTTTGTTCTGAAAAGCACATAAAGAGATTCTGAATATTGTGAAAACATTGCTTCAAAACAACAGTAGTTAAAAAACTCAATGTACTTGGGAACATTGGCTGACACAGTCACATACAAAGAGAAGATACTGGTTGCTGCCTTAAGGGTGCCCAGCAGAGGACGGCCTGCAAGGGAATATGCTGCCACAGGCACAAAAGCCAAGGATAAGATTTTCTTTGGAAGAACAGAAGCCAATAAGGATAATCGCCTTCTCATGGCCTCCCAGTGATAAATGCATTCCTCACTATGGAATCTAACATCCAAAACCTGTTTTCGGAGATTCCTTTTGACATCCCTGGATGTGTTGCCCCATCCCTGGAGGCGTTCAAGACCAGGTTGGATGGGCCTTGGGCAGCCTGATCCAGTGGGAGGTGTCCCTGCCCATGGCAGGGGTGTTGCAACTGTATGATCTTTAAGGCCCCTTCCAACCCAAACTATTCTATGATTCTACAATCAACCTTAGAAAGGGAATCAACACAGTCCAGCCAAGGAAAATAAGTTATTTTCAAACTAAGCTTTTATTTCAGGCTGTTGTTACCTATAAACCTGCCACTCCATTCAGAGAGTGATGTAAACTGCTGAATTCTCTACAGACCGGGGAGATATTCTTCTACAACCCAGAGTGTCTCTAACAAGTTCAGTGAGCAAAGAGAATACTGAGCCATCAGCAAAGCGAGTACTGTAACAGAAACAGGATAGGTTACGTTTGCTGCCGCTGATCTACTGCCACATTCTCAGATGTTAGTTACAGAAGAAGTAGGAACTTCTTGCCAGAATTCAGTGTCCTGCCCCTTCCTTCCTCAGTGATGCCAACCAAGGCCCAAAAACCTGTCAGGCCATTGCTTAAGCATACAGTGTCTGTGGAATACAAAGTAGTGCTAAAATAACTAAAAAAGATTACAAAGGATAAATCATGTCTTCTTACGTCCAATATATCTGCTTTATCACCTTCTGTATTTTCTGAAAACTAACTCTGAGCAAAGGATGCTCTCAATTCTCTGACTCTAGTACTTTTGGAACAGAACTGTCTTAAGGATGGTGCGTTGTTCATAATTTTAATCTTTAAACTGACTGCTTTCCTCATAAGAACACATAGAAGAGTTTGGGTTGGAAGGGACATCAAAGATCATCCAGTTCCAACCCTCCTGCCATAGGCAGGGACACCTCCCACTGGATATGGAGACTAATTCAGATCCCCAATCTTAACAGGAACTTTTAGTTATGACAGTTCTTGCCGTGAAAGGATTGTTTAGGAGAGGTAAGAACTTAAACTTAAGTACCAGAAGGGAGCTACCTGCACCACTGAGAAACAGGCAATTAGGTGGACTTTCAGGTTTAGGTTTCTAAAACCTAATACTTATTTCAGTTTTAACCTCAGACTTAATTATAGAGAGAGACCAGTGCCTAGAAATTTCCTGATACAGCAGAAAGATGCATAGCTAAACAAATAAAGCTGGTTACCCTCCTCATTTTGCTTCATAATCATCTCAGCAGATCAAGTTAATAAACCTGCTTTTGCTGCAAATTATTCCTTTTTCAGACTTAGATCAGCACTGCACAACCTGTAATGTACCACAGTGTAGCTGAATAATCTAAATTTTAGCAATCATTTTATTTGTTGGAAGAACCTTCCTGTTTTCTTTCAACTGCAAATGGGCTGCTCTGTTCCCAGTGCCCCATTTGGAGCTGCTGTGGTCCTGCTGTGCGTCTATTCAACTCTTGCAGGAGGATTGAGAAGAAAACTGATTTCTCATGGGCAAAGTTCATTTGGGAAGCACTTAAAAGGAAATATTACTATTCCGAAAGTCAAGAAACTGAAAGGAAAATTAGTATTTTTCCATGTTTAAATTGTCTTTACCTTTGACAAAGAAGGGGTTTATCATGCTGAGCCAATGCACTCTGCCAAATATCCAGCCAACTCTCGTTCACTGTCAGTGTCTTTTACACAACAGAATCCTCCGAGGCAGAAGCAAAGTACTGAACATTTCAGATCAATAATTCAGATTCTTGTAAAACTATGAATCATCAAACCCAGTTGTTTACAGGAAGAATAATAAAGGGGAGCTTCCACAAGCCTCTGGCGGCTTTAGCTAAAGCTTTCTCTACTAGTATTATCATACAGTATTCAGTGCTGCCAGGAGAGGGTTTTTTGTATATGGACTTATTATTTGACCTTCAAGTCCTTCCTGTTGAATACACACCAGAACAGTTACTGCTCGTTTCTCACTCTGAAGTCAAGCAACTGCAGAGAAGTTCCAACAAAAAGAGAATATAAATATCTTCTCAGAGGAGTACAACTTAACTACTTGTTGGTGTTACATACAACTGCGCCGATCCAGCAAGCCTTTCCCCCTTGAATATACACATTTAAACAGATGGTTTTTACTTGAATACATAAAGGGATTATTTCTAGTAGCCTAAGAAAGATGATTTTTCATATTGGAAGAAAATTACTTCATACTAAGTCAAAAAACCTGCTCAAAAAACTCTGACACCGTTCCACTGCTGTTTTGCCAAAGCAAGGGTGTTGTTCTTCAGTCATATAAAAAGTGATGACTGCTTCTGGGAATCTTTATTAACAGTCCTGCAGATGGCAATGAAATAACTGCAGCCTGAAAGAACCAACTGCATCTTTCATTCACAAATTAACCAGGAGTCCATGCTAATTCGCCTCCTACAGTTCAACTCGGATTCCCTGTTTAATTGTTAAACATGATTATGCTTATAGACATGTTTATGTTATAGACACACATCTATAGCTTCTTGCTCTACTACTTTTACCTCTTTTTGCTTGTCTTTCTCATGTTCATTATCCTTATTGTTATTATGTGCCAGTCTTAGTATTAATCACATCTTGCGTGAAAATGTTTTCTTCTTATCATTGGATTTGTCTTCTTCCTGTTACTATTTAGTAGGAAAGTTAGTCCATACACTATATTAATTTAAAAAATAACAAACTATATGGAATACAAGTCATTTTGTGACTTTTCTGTGAGGCAGGGGTGACTGTTAAATCAGGCTGTCTGGATTCAAACAAATAACCATTTCACTAGACCCGTGTTCGGAGGGGAATAATTCATATAGTGGGAAAGAAAGAGAAGTTGAATATTTCTGATTCAGTAAGGTCCTGCTCTGCCAGACATTCTCTGGAAGGTTCCTCCCTTTAACTGTGTCACTAAAAGTCTACCCTGGTGTATGAATCAGAGCCTGCATCCCACACAAAATGAGATTCCAGCCTAGTTGAGATAAATCCACACTCTAGCTCTGGGATAAAAACTGTAAAGCTCTTTTACAGGCAGTTGTTATGATGCACTTAGAAATATTATGAAGTGATGGTCTTAGGGCCAATGCTCCAGGGGAGCCAGGTTCTATACATCTATAGTGTAAACCACTAATAGACCTGCTCCTCCTCTTCCCCTTCAAGACACTCAGTAAGGTCTGCAGCTGTGCTGAGTACACAATTGGACTCGATCTCAAAGGTATTTTCTAACAAAACAATTCTATTATTCTAGAAAGCTCTTCCAGAATAGAAGTTTTTCTCTTACTGATTTCAGTAATACTGTAACAGTGACACAAACCTGCAGCCTCTAACCCCTACCCTCCACCTATCACTATGGGCTCATCTGTCATCATTCTCCGGACAAAAATAATTTCTAAGTCATATTTTTCTCTCTACTTCTTACCTTTGAACAATTCTGTCAACTTTTTAGGAACTGGAAATGCAGTAAGTCTATATTTACACCCACTGGATGATGCATGTGGCCACCTGACCCTTATTACAGCAGCTTGCTACAGCAGAATTCATCACAATACTATTCAGAAATCACAGAAATTCAATGGTATTAATATCCTTCTGTCTTAAAAGTCACCATATTTAAATGTTCTTCAAAATTAACATTTTTTTGCTACAATGAAATAAAAATGTAATCAGTTCTGGCATGGCAGAAAGTGACTGATTGTGCAAGGCAATACAGGGAATGTGTCTTTCCATCAGTTATCAGAAATCTCAGAATAATTAGTTATAATCCCATGCCCTTCCCACTTTAAGGCCTCTAATTCCACTACATCATTCCTTTTTCTCGTCCTTCCATGACTGTAAGCCTAGAAATGTGCTGGTCCTTCCTGCAAGAGCAAAAATTTTCTGCATTTCTTCCTGATTTTTCTTAGTAACTTATTTGCTGAGACTTGAACGACTCTCATTTAACTTTCAATTAAATTCCTTCTCCAACTCCTTCTAGGTTAGGATCATAGACTCTAGAATAGTTTGGGTTGGAAGGGACCTTAGAGACCATGCAGTTCCAGCCCCCTGCCATGGGCAGGGACACCTCCCACTGGCTCAGGCTGCCCAAGGCCCATCCAACCTGGCCTGGAACACCTCCAGGGATGGGGCAGCCACACCTTCCCTGGGCAACCTGGGCCAGGGCCCCAACACTCTCATGGGGAAGAAATTCCTCCTTATGTCCAGTCTAAATCTGCCCCTCTCCAGTGTATACCCATTGCCCCTTGTCCTATCCCCACAAGCCTTTGAGAACAGCCCCTCTCCAGCTTTCTTGGAGCCCCTTTCAGGTACTGGAAGGTCGCTCTAAGGTCTCCTGGGAGCCTTCTCTTCTCCAGACTGAACAATCCTAACTTTCTCCACCTGTCCTCGTATGGGAGGTACTCCAGCCCTCAGATCATCCTTGTAGCCTCCTCTGGACCCATTCCAACAGCTCCTGTCACAGCCCACTTTAAAAAAAGTGAGGTCTTTTTCCCGGCACGGTGCCCAAGTAATCCAAAATCACTCAGAGCTATAGATGTACAATATATCTTTTACCCAATAAGACGCACGCCCTTAAAACGCTGGATTCAAAAGAGCAAACAACCCCCACGGGCCAGAGAACAGACAAGGAACAGCTGCAGCCACAGAAGTGACTGGAACAGCCCATCAGCCCAACGCTCCACAGCTGTGTAACCACCTGCTTAACTGCGCCCCAATCAGCACCCAGAGCCCTAATGTGTCCCGGAGTCAGACCCGAAATCAAACCAAAACCGCCCACAGCTGCATGAGTTGCAAAGAGAAAAGGGGAAAAGAGAAAAAAGGAGAAAAGATAGGAAAAGATAAAATTGCAAGAGATGATAGTCACCGCCTTAGGAGTTCCACATGTAGCAGCAAGTGTTTCTTTGTCCCGCGGGGCAAGAAGATGATGGGTGTCCACACACAAACATGAGACAAGACAAACAGTGAGGGACAAACAGAAAGAACAGAGAGAGAGAGAGTTGCAGAGACAGTTACAGAGAGAGAGAAAAAACAGACAAACAGGGAGAAACAAGACAAACAAACAAAACAAAAAAACCACCAAAAACGAAGAGTTGCGCAGAGTTGCGGAAAGAGAGCTTCATAGAATCACCAGGTTGGAAAAGACCTCTTGGATCATCGAGTCCAACCATTCCTATCTGCCACTAAACCATGTCCCTGAGCACCTCACCTACCCGTCTGTTAAACCCCTCCAGGGAAGGTGACTCCCCCCCTCCCTGGGCAGCCTCTGCCAGTGCCCCATGACCCCTTCTGTGAAAATTTTTTTCCTGATATCCAGTCCAAACCTCCCCTGGCGGAGCTTGAGGCCATTCCCTTTGTCCTATCACCCATCACTTGGGAGAAGAGCCCAGCTCCCTCCTCTCTGCACCCTCTTTCAGGCAGCTGCAGAGAGCACTAAGGTCTCCCCTCAGCCTCCTCTTCTCCAGGCTAAACACCCCCAGTTCCCTCAGACGCACCTCATAAGACTTGTTCTCCAGCCCCTCTCCAGCTTCGTTGCTCTTCTCCAAAGACCCTCCAGAGCCTCCACATCCTCCTCATAGCGAGGAGCTCACGGCCTTTGTGGGGCTTTTTCGACTCTCTGTCCCCGCCCCTCCCCTGCTCAGGTGTGGGAGGGCAGAGGACAGGCTCGGGCATGTTCCTCCTCCTTTAGCCAAGTCCAGAGGTTCTCTCCAGTACTTCCAGCCTCGCCTGAGGCTGCGGTCCGTACACCTGCTTTGAGCCATTCAAGTCCTGCCAGCCCAGGTCCACACAGCTCCATTTCCTTCTTATGTTGAGGATTCCAGAGCTGGACACAATGCTCCAGATGAGGTCTCCCAGGAGAGGAGCGGAGGGGCAGAATCCCCTCCCTCCCTGCTGGCCACGCTGCTTTGGATGTGGATTAAGAGTTGGTGCAGACTGATTAAGAGGGACTCTAATCAGTGGATATTTATCAGACCAACACTACTCTAAATATACACTCTTTTGGTTTCTTTGGGCTTTCTTCAAGCGTGAAAAACAGGGAAGAAAGGTTGGCTTTGCGCCAGTGAACAATGCCAATAAGGACATGAAATGCCACCCCTAAAGACCCTCATGATGGACTGTGAAGGGGGAAAGATAAAACACTAATGATTGTCTAAAATTGAGTGGATTGTTCGTGTTGTAGTTCAGACGCGGGACGGGTTCAATTCAGGTGTAGAAAAAACGGTGGAAAGAAAAGTGGATTAAAATTCCAACTTCAAAGAAAAGTGGATTAAAATTCCAACTTCAAGCCAAAAATTAGATGAAACATTAAGGGAAATAAACAGGCTATTGGCATTTTTGGCGTGAGGGGGGGTGGAGATAGAAAAGGTCTCTCTTTGGTGCCACCAGTTTGCCCATGGAGGGGCAGTGCTCGCCCCCCTTCTGCCCCAACACCGCTGATGGGGGACTATAGGCCTTATTGTTCTGATGGGGGATTATGGGCCTTATTGTTAACTGCTTTGGCGCCAAAACATGGCGGTTTTGGGGAGAGGAGCGTGGAGCAGGGGCACCTCTGGCTGAGGTGACCGAACCTCCACCAAGACCCCAATGCTGCTTCCTTACTTTGCAAAAATTGAACACCTGAGAATAAATTGTTCATAATAAGCTTTTGTTTGATTGGATAAAAGCTTTTGCTTTGTCTGTCTATGACACTCAGTTTCCTTCCAGAACTTTCTGCTCTTACAGCCCACTGAGTTCTCACAGGGCCTCAGATCACTCCAGGTGTAGTTTAGTTTTTATACGAAAATTACAGGATACTGATGGGTTAACAACGTGGGACTAAAAAAGCACTGAGGCAGCTGCCAGACCAGACCAAAAATTAACACAATGGATGTTTTCTGGGATTTCACTGGCTTAGATTTTCCATGCGATCCCTGGAGGATATGAACACATCCCCAAACCACTATCATAAATGGGACTGACTGATGAGCTTCCGAAAAATCCAAGGCCTGAAAGGTCATAAGGATGCAGCTGAGTCATGGCCATCGACATAAGGAATCCATTAATCCACAAAAATAATAATAATAGTACTGTAACGATGATGTTCTCACTATATCAGCAAAGCAAAGTGTAGGGAAAGGAAAAAATGCAATCAGCTACTGAAGCTGGGAGATACAGATGAGGTTTTGGATACTCCTGGCAAGATTTAATGAAGGAGTTATGCTGCCTGAAATCTTTGCCAAATTCAATGACTGGTCAGTTGATATCTAACTGAAGCAAACATGTATCAGACAAAAAAGTAATGTTTTCTCTCACCATTTGGTGTGGCTAACCACAACATTAAGTCTCATACATTGCTCCAAGATGAAGAAAATTGGTGTTGAAGCCATGTATCTTTTATTTACTCTCCAGGAATGTAATGATTCCTGTTTCCCTAAATGCAAGAGAAATAAAAATAAGGAAATGGAACATTTTGTACTTGTCCTTTGTTCACAGCTCCAAGTCCATTTCAGAGGAGGCTCAATCTGAAACTGGTTGAGTTGCGTTCCCACCTCACCCTCCCCTACCCATGCATCCCCTGTAGGCTGGTTCATTGTTCCTCTCATTCCCCTTTTTACTGGCTCATAATGACTACAATTTAAGCAGGATTTTGTAGTCCATCCCTGAAAATAAAGAGGAGGTCAACAGAGGCTGATATAGCCCCCTGCACCGCCCCAGACGTGACACTACAATTTAATGGGTATAAACTGGAGAGGGGCAGATTTAGACTAGACATGTGCTCCCAACAAAGAGAACTGCCACTGGAATCCGATAATCCATTTTGGGAACTCATCTCATCACCCAGACTTTGCAGCCCCACGTCACTTCTGGCAATCCAAAAGGTTAATTTGTGAGAGAAATAAAACAACACAACCCCACCAAACCGTACACATCCACAACACATAATAAATGTAGCAGCCAATGATGACTACAGTATTTTCAAGCTGTGCATGTACCCAATTAGCCCCATGTGCCTTAATTAAGTACTGGCATGTTAACAGAAGCACGATAACAGTTTTGAGCTTACTTTTTAGTCACTACTTTATATTTTCACCTCGGTAGCTCACCAGTATTAACTGGGACTCAGAGCTGCCCAGAATGTGAAATGATGGAAGAGCAAACAAATCTCCTCCGTACCACAGATATCAAGGTAAGGATATACGCAATAATGTAGTCTTAAGTGATTTCTGTGATCAAATCATGTAATACATAGTAGCTTCCATGTGTTACCTTGGATGAGCTCCATAAAACTTCAGTCTTGGGTTCCTGTTTCCACAGAGAAAAGTGATAGTTACTTCATAGGCAGGTTAGCAGTGGGCAGAGAATCTTGAACAACAATGTCAATGCTGTGTAAATGCCCCCATTTAAAACTTGTCTAAATAGAAGCTTTTGCAAAGATTATGTGTGTTGCTAGAGCAATGAAAAAGCACTCTCTTTTTCAGTTAAGCGAAGCATGGCTGTGATATATCCTTCACAATGCAGGAAGACTGAATGAAATGTGATAATACAGAAATTAGAAAGAAATTCTAGCATACAACTATTAAAGCTGCATAATCATTGGACCAAGCGAGAAAAACTTTCAAGCACAAGTCTAAACCCACTCGTTTTCACAAGTGTCTACATTATTTTCCTCAAGACGCTCAAGCACACGATTAAGTGCTTTCCTCAACTGGAATCAATACATATTATAGTGAATTTGTTGCTTTGGTATAACAGAATTAGTTTAGATAGGATTCAAATAATATTGTAAGACACAAGTATCAAAGTTTCTGGGCCTCTAAGATAGTTCCTGAATAAAAAAATCTCCCTTAGACTCTGGGAGTCTGGATCAATAAAATTTCAGTGGAAACTCCTTTATCTGTGAAAGAGAGTTGCAAATAACCATTTCCAGCACCCTGAATCTGGAACCAAGAAACACAAAGATTGCTGAGACAATTTAAATCTCTTTCATTTTTTTGATGCTTTACATACAAAATATTTAATAAATTTGAGATTTGACTCAATTCTTTGATTTCTAGCCAGTACCTTGGCAACACTTCCATTCAGTTCAGGGAAAAGCACTGTGTATTCAGTGCAGAACTGACAAGTTATTTACAACTGTAGGAACTAGAGCTCAAAACTTTGGAGAAGATACACCTTCAATAGCAGATAATGCTGCGTAAGTTTAGGCTTCTGTCACCTAAGCTACATTTGACAGTAAAGAAAATTTAATCAGCATTCGCCTGATTTTTTTATTGCTCTGCAATAATATCTAACGTCTTCCAGATGCATTCAGGACAGTCTGTTCGTTTCGCACAGTAATCAAAATGTGTTTTGACTGGTTTATTTAGTTTTTTCTGTAATCGTTTTTCTTAATGGGAGTATTTTCCAGATGTGGTGTCAGTCTAGTCATCTGGGACCTCATCCAGCTCATGTGGAAAGTCTGCTGTCATAGGCTGTCCCTGGCAGGGGTGGTTAACGTGCAATCTGATTAGTTACCCCCGCAGACTTACAAAGCAATATATAAGGCTTCTGAAACATCACTGAGAGCAGATATATTCTTTAGTAGGTAAGTGTAACACTGACCTCTTCTCTGAGAGTTTTGATCAAAGTCCTCTTCTTCAAAAGGAAAACGATGAGCAGAAAAAACAGACAAGTTTTCCTCTTGAAAGAAAATTTATCTTTACCTACATTTCCATTTGACATATAATACTAGTATTTCAGTGATAGGCTACGGTCAATACTACTATGGTGCTTAATAACTAATGTTTTGACAGCCTTTTATTTAATTTACATCTATACGATCAGCATTGTAACCTTAGAAGTTGTTGTACTGAAGTGCTAAAATGAAAAGGCTGTGACTGTAGCTTTTATGCGACAGTATTCTGCAAAAAAATGTCTGTTATTTGCTAAAAATACATTTTCCTAGTCTTACTACAAAATTTGTGTAGTACTACCCAAAATTTTAATTTAAATTTAACAAAAATTCACAGTTAATCAACCGATAACCGACAGCGAATGTATGGAATAATTCTAAATGAGCGATTTGTCCTTGTATAACCCTAGCATTTGTTTTGTCTTGTTATTAAACCAGTATCATCTATAGAGATATCCACTACAGTTTGGTGTTTTTTCTTAAATTATGAACTGATTATTTGCATTGCATGTAGTGATGTGAGATTATTTCTTTTCAGGAATGATGTCGTACCTGAAAGTAAAGATCATATGGAACATACTTTGTATATCCCTGCTGATGCTTTCACTGTCCTTGATACAAGAAGTGTCTTCTCAAGGTACTGTAACTTACAGAGTTGAAGGGAGGCTGTCCAGCATATCGAACAGATACCAAAGATGCTTCAAATGCATCTTCATAAAACAACTAAGTTCTAGAACTTCATATTTATTCAGACAGGCATTATGATTCAGTTTTATCATCACTTAATGTTTTTATTAATAAATTTTGATACAGTGTGTTCCTCTTCTTTTGAGGAACTGCATTCCGATGTGAGTATCATGTAAAATGTGTATGAAACTACTTCTTTTTCTGTAGATGTTCTACAGATCCTGTTGCCCTCAGACTGACATATTTAGCCTAAATGATTTGCAGTATGACTCAAGGAAGAATCTAAAGTTATAATATCCCAGAGCAACTCGAACCATTTAGGCATTTTTCTTAGAAGTAACTTCATATCTTACCAGTCAGGAACTTAAATGAATGAAAAGGTGTTACTTTTTGGACTTACCAATGTTTTGTTCCCATAAGGGAAGAAGGTGCGATATAATGGGCACTTACCCATAAAGGAAGATTCCTAGGTTCTCTGCTCAGCTCCCTTCTTAAAGGCCCATTAACTCAAGTCCATGAGCATCTCCATTTATTCCTTAGTCTTGCTTCATTATTTGTAGAGAAGTGGTAATGAACTTCATACCTAACTGCTGGAAATGAATATATATATCTAATTATTTGTTATCTCATGGTCTTCCTTCGTACACACACATGTGGACTGTGTCCCATTAGAAAACTGTCTTTGGTGTTGTGTTGCGTTATACGTTGTTTCTTGTTATTTTCTTGTTGTTCCTCAATGTTTCAGCTGATTATCTTAACTTCGTTTGAGTTTGCTGGTTGTTCAGCTTCTTTGTTTGTATTTAGGGGTGCTTCACTTATGGTCCTGCATGTTTCGTTTCCAGAAGCAGCTGTCAGCGTGTTATGTTAGTCGAGATTTCACACAGGGAGGGAAGTTGTTCAAGGGTTGATATCTGGGCTGACAGGAGACGGTAGCAAACCACCGCTGAGCTTGATAGTGTGCAGGATGAAAGCAGACCTCCCAACATCTTGCTTACCATGGTTAACCTCCACCATTGACTGTTACCTAGCATCCTCCAGCTAGCAGCAGCCTAGCAGTAAAACCATTGTGGGGCGAGCTTTTATGTTACTCTGCTGATTAGTCATCTCCTAATTAACAAACAGAAAGTGCTTTATAGAAGCTCGCAGGGTTAGATCCCGACTGTTCCTAACCTGAGTTGGTACCAAATTCCTCTCTCACCTCAATGGAAAAAATAACATAGAGGGCAGGCAGAGTTTGAAAACCATCCATAGGAAACGGCTTTAGGGACCCACATTTATTCTGAATGATCTCACCAGTTTGCAAACTGGTTTTATTTGGTTATTATGTAGAGCAGTACAAAAATGAGAATGGGTCTGTCAGGCACAGCATGGGGAGGGGGCACCTTTAGCCATACATGTGGCGAAATAAGATGGGGAATAAATCTGCAGCACAATACAGTGCCTGGCTGAGGTACTGCTTAAGCTAAACCTGCACGAGGTAGTTTGGATGCCAGCACCGGTGTGGCTGCGTCACTGAATCAGTCCTCAGGGACTCTCTAAACTTCAGGAGGAACAGGAGAAGTTAGCCTCTAACCAGAGCACTTTGGTGCCGGTCCTCGGGCTGAGCGTGAGCCCCTGACCCTCTGCCTTCAGGAGGGGTCGCAGCGGGCCCACGGCTTCTCTAATGCCTTGAAAACAAATGTCATTTGGTAGAAAAATAGATAAGTCTTACTACTTTGGAACTAGATGAGCTTTAAGGTCCCTTCCAACCCGACCCATTCCATGATTCTACTTTGCCATCATGCGTTTCATGATACACCACTTTGGTTTGGCAACGTTTACAGCAGTGTTGTGTGATTTTAGATGTATCGAGCTGTACAGGGAGATGTGGGGAAGGGTATGCTAGAGAGCATGTCTGCCACTGTGATTTTAACTGTCAACTCTACAAGGAGTGCTGCCCTGACTTCAACAAAGTCTGCACAGTGGGTAAGTTCCCAAACGCAGCCAGTTCCTATCAGCAAGACCTCCCCCCCTGTTCGCTCCAACCCCTGCCATGCCCAGTGTCTCTCCTCACAATGCTTACATGTCTCTCTCCATTCCCTGCGTCTGTGTTCTCCTCTCATACATATATTGTTTTCCCCTTCAAAGAGGGGTAAATGGTTTACCTACTGCTTGTTTTCTCCTTAGTGCAATTGTACTATATTTGTTTGTCTCTTACACACACAAAAAAAATGGTAAAAGCAAACGCTAAGTTTTCCAGGCAGAAATTCTGGGGCATTCCTACTGAAATTGAAGAGATGTGAGGGCTGTAGAGTCTAATCCAAAGTCAGAGGGAATTGTTCCATGGGTAGAAATCAACTCTGGATCAGAACCATGTCCAGAGTTTGATGGAAAATATGGTTGGATGAGTGTTATTTTATATCCTTTATATGCAGAATCCTATAGTGTAAAAAAATAAAGGGATTTCAAACTGTTTTACAAGAGAGTTCAAAATATTTTCATATTAATCAACAATATCAAAAATATCAGTCATTTTGATGACTGCTGCTTGTTACGCAACACTGTTGTTCTAGCAAACTTATGGGTGCAAGATAAGACTTCTTAGATCCAGCAACCCAGGCTGCGAGTGGTTTAAAACACAAGCACAACACTCTGAGAATGCTAATCCTGACACGTGCACTGGAAAAACTTGCACTTCAGTCTGCCTGATCCCGATTCTGATTTGCAAGGGAACATCAGTATTTTTCATAGCTGACAGGACATATTTTGATGATGGAGGCAAATTATTTCTCGTGGGACAGGTTCTGAAGTTATTCTGGCGTATATGTGATGATGGAAAAGGTTAAGGCTAGAGGAGATTTTCTGTTCTACCCTATATCACTGAATTCAGGCAAGCACAGCCTGACTAAGAACTCGGTCAATGTGGGGCTGATGCTTATTTGATTAGAGAAATGCCAGACATTGTTTGTTAATAACATTCTAAAATAAAAACAATTCTCACCAATTCATATGGGATGAGTCCAGTGGCATCAACAAACCCACTCAGCATCTACAGTGGACAAAAGGTGTTCAGAACCTGCCCATGCAGTAATCCTAATTTTACTAGATTATTATTTGATTTTAAAATAATCTTTTATGCTCTGCATGCCTCAAAGAAAATGACTTCCATAGAGACTTATGTAGGGAAAAGATGCAGGAGAAGAATTTACAGACCAGTCTGGAAATACAAAGCGATAGTTCATTGTTGGTTCAATTCTGTGAGATACCAAGCATCCTCCAAAAGTGCCCACCTAAAGTCTAACATCATCACTTCAATTTAACAGTTAACTAAGTACCCATTAAAGGCACTACTGAATGTTAATAAATATGAGATTGTAATGAATATAGGGTCATTTGTCATTGAAAATAGAGCACTCATGGTTTGCTGAAGTCTTAAGAGCTGTGCACGCACTTTCCAATCCAGTTCAGTCATTATTTGATACTAAGCAGAAGTCCTTCAGTGACTGACTTTATCAGAAGTTAACCAATAATGAATTATTAAAAGCCTGTATTTATTAATCATGTCCAAACATGCTAGATACTCCTCGAATCCTAATAATTTAAGAGCTGTTTTAACTAGACTGGGGTAACACTTCAAACACGGTCACTTTGTGCAACGCCATTAACTCATTGACACAACTAAGTTGCAGTATTTGCCCACAGACACCAGGTCCACTAAGTCATGAACTGTTTAGGCAAATTCTTCGTTCAGAAATGCTTTGGTAGACATATTCCTCTTGATGCAAAGCAGTACCCTGATGAACACCTTTTTGAAAACCCAACCCAGAATTTAAATAATACTTGGGATAACTGCTATTTGCCTAGGGAAATGGAAGGCTTCTGTGATGGGACCTAGCTAAAGTGAACTCTTGAGTTTATTCTACTATAAATTCTATGTGGTCTCAGTATACTGCAACAGCAAAACGCAGTTCTGGTTGTATGGCCTGATCCAAACCCCACGATTACACAAACAACTTCTGGGTCAGAGCACAATAACCACCTGATTTTAGGAAGCTGTTCTTTACTTCAGCTTAAGCAAATGACTTCACTGTAGAAAGGTCCCAGTGTTAAGTGTGAGCTAGCCCGAAATGCTAACTCTGACGTTGTGTCTTACGCAGCAGCCTCCTGCAGAGGACGTTGCTTTGAAGCCTTTGAAAGAGGAAGAGAGTGCGACTGTGACAAAGACTGTGAAAGATATGGCAAATGTTGCCCAGACTACGTAAAAGAATGTAAAGAGGGTAAGAAATATCTTTATCACTGTATTTTCCTAGATGTAATTATGTAAATATAGATGCTTTGTGCTATCATGAAATATTAACTGTGCAGGCTTTGTTGTCATTAGTCACATTGGTTCTGAAGTGAATCTTCCCACAAAATTCAGCCAGGCAATCTCATGTTTTTCGCTAGAACATCCACAGCATCACAACCCAATACACAGGAACAAAGAGGCAGGGAACATTTTCAAAGGTTTCATTACCACAGATACTTGACACCACTTAGGGTTGTTCTGTAACATCCCTAGCAGTCAACACCAGAACTTGCTGGCTGCTTCCACGAGTCTGAAGACACAAGAATTAGCTGCCAAACACAAAACAAAACCTAATTAAAAACTAAACTGGATATTTTCTCAAAGAACACTTTAGGGTGCATATGGGTAGATAAAACCATCACCAAGATATGAATTTTGAGAGGAAATGTTCATTTTGTGTTAGCCTACTTTGGCATTAGCCATGCTCTAATTTAGGGATCACCTAGATGCTCCCCACCCCAAATCCAAAATGGGAAAAGCAGGAACTGTAGGACCTGCCTGGTTAGAAGCAGGTACCCAATCACCCTGCAGCTAGAGGAATTTACAGAAAAATGAGTATTTAACCTTCGGGCTGCAAATTTAGCTCAGGGAAGGATTACTCTGCCCCACGGTAATTTTTGATTATTTTGTCCTTCCCTGCAGAACCTGACAGGTTTTAGCTAGTTGAGCACTAAGGTACCGATCTGGAGGAGCAGTTTTACCTTCGCGTAGCTTTAGTGACACCAGCACTTAAATTCTAGTCTAGAAAACACCACTAAGAATAGGTTTCATTTCATCATGTCTTTAAGCTTCCTGCTCCTCATGAACCTCAGTTCTGTGAGCACACTTGGCAGATACGGCTTGGCACCAGATTGCTGCCTTCACAGACCAGACAACCTCCAAGGCAGCTACTTTTCAAAGCGTGCAGTTGAGCAAACAAGATGACCCTTACGGATTACCACTTGGTTTGCTTTACCAACCACTCCCAGTCCCCAAGGGCTCATATAGAGGCTTGGCTTTGCTACTTGGTCTCATAATGATTTATACTGAAGTAGACTCGTATTGAGCATTTTTGAACTAGATGTCTAGAAGAAGAGAGATGCCTTGGAAGTGTCTTGAGGTGAATTTGCTGCCTTTGAGGTTGCTTAAAACGTCCCACTTTATGCTGACTTTATCCTGCATGAATGCTCACAAAAGACAGTTAACCATTTCACTTGTTCTTCAGTTCAAATAGAACAAAACTCAACTGCTCTTAATCTAGTTTCATAACTAGTTTCTGTACAGTGGAGCTGAGTTTACTCTGTATATCCTTCCCGTCCTCCAGAAGCTCTCTATCCTCACAATACCCACACAGTTAAGGACCAAATCTTCTCCCCACCTCGAGTCCTCTGAAGGCTGAATCATCTCCCACAGTGATTTTATTCCATTTCTTTCTCTTTGTCAGTAAAATCTTCAGGATATAGTCCAGCACCCAACCAATTAAAGACATCCTGCAGGTACCCTGAACTCCATCACACCATTTTCACAACCGACAACATCCTTCTACATTAGTGGAAAGAGAGGGTCTCACTTCCAATTGTACAGTTTGACCCCCCCAAATCATAGAATCATGGAATGGTTGGGGTTGGATGGGACCTTAAAGCCCATCCAGTTCCAGTCCCCCTGCCACGGGCAGGGACACGTCCCACTGGATCAGATCTGAAGCTGGAAAAACTGAACACAAACCTCCAATTTCTCCTAAAATTCAACCTATTAGAATACTTAGATCTTGCATTAATTCCTTGGTCCATGCCTACTCTGTAGCTCCCATCTTTTTCAATGACAATTGCTTTTTAGAAATATCGTGTCTGATGAACTACAATATAGATTAATCTTTGGGGGATTATCAAACTTGGTTAAAATAGTAGCTCTTAGAGATGACTATAGCGAGTTAGCCTCAAGACACCTCTGGTCAAAACAATAAGCTGACAAAAAATCCTAGACAAATTTTCATAGAATCATAGAATAGAATCAGAATAGAATCATAGAATAGAAAAATAGAATAGAATCATAGAATAGTTTGGGTTGGAAGGGACCTTAAAGCCCATCCAGTCCCAACCCCCCCTGCCATGGGCAGGGACACCTCCCACTGGCTCAGGCTGCCCAAGGCCCATCCAACCTGGCCTGGAACACCTCCAGGGATGGGGCAGCCGCACCTTCCCTGGGAAACCTGTGTCAGGGCCTCACCACTCTCGTGGTGAAGAAATTCCTCCTTCTGTCCAGTCTAGATCTGCCCCTCTCCAGTTTATCCCCATTGCCCCTTGTCCTATCACCACAAGCCTTTGTGAACAGTCCCTCCCCAGCTTTCTTGTGCCCCTTCAGATTCTGGAAGGTTGCTATAAGATATATTTTCCACATTTAGAATTCATCTTTTTCACACCTCAAAATTAATGTTAGCAAAGAATGCCTCACCTCAAACTTCCAGGAGGAACATTTCTCCCATTGATGATGAAAGACCTAGGGGTCCAAAGGTTATTTTTCCTTTTTTCCCTGAAAAATACTTTAAAGAAACCTACACAGAGAAAGAAACTCAGATTTATATGGAAGATAGTCACTGATATTTTGTAATCGGTTCCTTCTCACACAGTTGACAGCGAGCACCTCTGCAGGAGAACGCTCTCATTAACAGATTATTTTCTTTCTTTCAGTACACGCAGAAAAGCCATCACCTGAGACTCCTCCACCAAACAAACCGACACCTAAAAGTTCGTCCCCAGATGAGGAAAAGAAGCCAGAGGAAGTAACGCAGCCCCATGAAGTTATGGAAGGTAGGCAAGTTTATGGATGAAACAGGATGGGTGTTACCTGAAAGAACCTGAAAGGCCATTTTCCTTGTTTGGAAATAGCAAACTGATGTGAGACATTACCAGACAGTTACCAAGCTTGGAAGCACTCGGTTATAAACTAATTACCTCACCTAGAGCTCAGGATACTGACTTTGAAGAGTTCACCCCACACAGATGCTGGAGTGTGGTGATGTCTCCTGTGTCTCCTTTGGATTTTCACACACGTCTTCCAAAAATACGCTAGACATCGTTGTCAGGTTTGGACCAGGTCCACGGCTGGAACAGGAAGGGTGTTGTATTTTGGGACAGGGATGAATTGGCAGGACCAAGACAGGAAAATCTCCTAGTTGGTTTCTCCAACTTTAATCAAGCCAGGCCTCACACAGCTTCAGAAAATACATCATTTCTTTTTTTCTGAATGCAAAATATGTTGCTCTCCTGTGTTCTTTGATATTCTGTTCCAGCATTTTAGATGATAACTTAGGACATCAGTTTGAATGTGAAAACTGAAGTAACGAGTATGAAATGAGTGTAGAAGTCAATTTTGGCTGATATTTTAAGCCTTTTTTGATTTTTATTTTAAATTCAGAGTACCTGCCTTTCTGCTATGGCATTTTACTACAATGAAAATCAATGCAGCAGGTCAAATGGAACGGAATTAAGGAAATTCAAATAACCATGAACAGGATCCCGCTTGGCTGATGGTATTTCAGACACACTGGGTGGGAGGGAAGCCTGTTCTGTAACGCTCTGCTCATACCACACTCTTTCTACAACAATATTGCACAGCGATTACTGCTCACACTGCAGCATTATAAGTTCTTCCAGTCTGCTGGAAGTGCTACCAGCAGTCACCAGGCCGTGACCATCAGCAACAGCTCAGATCTTTTTAGATCTTCAGATCTGTTCCCTGCCCATCTCAGGGGGGTTTGAACTGGATGATCTTTAAGGTCCCTTCCAACTCAAACTATTCGATGATTCTATGATTTGTTCAGGAGCTGAACATGGTCCCAAACAACCTGATGCTGTACTTGGTTTTATTCAGGCTTTCAGGAAACCAATCCAGTTGTAATGGTGGAGCGTACACAGCAGGAATCATCCAAAAAAAACCAGTGTGAACACCAAACTAAACCACAAAACATCACAGAGAGAAAATATTGCGATGGATTAAAATGCAGAGCATTTTACTGCTAGTTTTTAATGAATACAGCTATGGCAACTCAGTGTAACTAAATACACAAGTAAAACGAGTCCGACAGCTCTGAATCCCAAAGGGGAAAACCCCCAAGATATAAAGGAACAGTGGAAGGTGCAGTCGGGTGTCTCTACTCCCAAAGTTTGTTTTCCTCTTGTTTCCCAGCTTTCTCCTGCAAGTGCGGGTGGTGGGTTCAGGCTAGGCTACAACCAAGGGCAGAGGAACAGATTAAAGAAAGGTTTGAAGGAAAGTGACCTGTTACAAGGACTGGATTTTATAGCGTGGTTCCCCTTCCGTGAAAAAGAATGGGAATATCAGGTGGCCTCACCTGCTGACATCGAGCCAAGATCTGCCATCCTGCACTCAGACCTGAGATAGCTCAGCCCAAAGTATTACTTACATCTTAACTAAGGGGCTGCGAAGTCCAAGGCAGGCAAAAGGAACTGCGGTTTAATCCAGTTCAGCTTAGTTTGGCTTTTCTAAACTGCTTCTCTCTTGGCAATCACCCAGGTCCAAAAGCAGGCCCTTATCGATATAAATGAGGTGTCCACGTATACGTTGTCTTTGCCAGATTAGGTACACATGTTAACAGCTCTAAAGCCAATTATGTGCAATTTCAGACCAAAAGTTGTTATAGCGAACACCATAAACCCAAGTATTTGTATTTGAAAGGTAAAATGCTCTTTTTAAGTGGTAAAATAAATTAATGTGAAATATATGTCTGCACTGCAATTCCAACTCATTAACTTCACATCTATTTCTTCTCATAGATCATGGCACTACAGAGGAAAACAAAGTGACCAGTCCTGCTCCACCTACAACAGAGGCACCAACAACAGAGGCAGAGTCTCCCACCACCCCCAAACCTGAAGAAACAACCCCTGAACCAACAGAGGCACCAACAACTGAGGCAGAGCCTCCAACCACCCCCAAACCTGAAGACACAACTCCTGAACCCACAGAGGCACCAACAACCAAGGAAGAGTCTCCCACCACCCCGAAACCTGAAGACACAACCCCTGAACCCACAGAGGCACCAACAACTGAGGCAGAGTCTCCCACGACCCCCAAACCTGAAGAAACAACCCCTGAACCAACAGAGGCACCAACAACCAAGGAAGAGCCTCCAACCACCCCCGAACCTGAAGAAACAACCCCTGAACCAACAGAGGCACCAACAACTGAGGCAGAGTCTCCGACTACCCCGAAACCTGAAGACACAACCCCTGAACCCACAGAGGCACCAACAACTGAGGCAGAGTCTCCCACCACCCCCAAACCTGAAGAAACAACCCCTGAACCCACAGAGGCACCAACAACTGAGGCAGAGTCTCCCACTACCCCCAAACCTGAAGACACAACCCTGGAACCCACCGAGGCACCAACAACCAAGGAAGAGCCTCCCACCACCCCAAAAGCTGAAGACACAACCCCTGAACCAACAGAGGCACCAACAACTGAGGCAGAGCCTCCAACCACCCCCAAACCTGAAGAAACAACCCCTGAACCCACAGAGGCACCAACAACTGAGGCAGAGTCTCCGACTACCCCGAAACCTGAAGACACAACCCCTGAACCCACAGAGGCACCAACAACTGAGGCAGAGTCTCCCACCACCCCGAAACCTGAAGAAACAACCCCTGAACCCACAGAGGCACCAACAACTGAGGCAGAGCCTCCAACCACCCCAGAAGCTGAAGACACAACTCCTGAACCAACAGAGGCACCAACAACTGAGGCAGAGCCTCCAACCACCCCCGAACCTGAAGAAACAACCCCTGAACCCACAGAGGCACCAACAACTGAGGCAGAGTCTCCCACCACACCAAAAGCTGAAGACACAACTCCTGAACCCACAGAGGCTCCAACAACCGAGGCAGAGCCTCCAACTACCCCCGAACCTGAAGAAACAACCCCTGAACCCACAGAGGCACCAACAACTGAGGCAGAGTCTCCCACCACACCAAAAGCTGAAGACACAACTCCTGAACCCACAGAGGCTCCAACAACCGAGGCAGAGCCTCCAACTACCCCCAAACCTGAAGACACAACCCCTGAACCCACAGAGGCACCAACAACTGAGGCAGAGTCTCCCACCACCCCAAAACCTGAAGACACAACCCCTGACCCGACCGAGGCTCCAACAACTGAGGGAGAGTCTCCTACCACCCTGAAACCTGAAGAAACAACCCCTGAACCCACAGAGGCACCGACATCCGAGGCAGAGTCTCCCACCACCCCGAAACCTGAGGACACAACCCCTGAACCAACAACCGAGGAAGAGCCTCCTACCACCACGAAACCTGAAGACACAACCCCTGAACCAACAGAGGCACCAACAACCGAGGCGGAGTCTCCCACCACGCCAAAAGCTGAAGAAACAACCCCTGAACCAACAGAGGCACCAACAACTGACACAGAACCTCCCACCACCCCAAAAGCTGAAGACACAACTCCTGAACCCACAGGGGCACCAGCAACTGAAGCAGAGCCTCCTACCACCCCCAAACCTGAAGAAACAACCCCTGAACCCACAGAGGAACCAATGACTGAAGCAGACTCTCCTGCTACTCCGGAAGAGCTCTCTCCTGAAGCCACAGAAGCACCCATGACTGCGTCTAAGTCTCCCACTAACCCCTCAGAAGATGAAGAGAAAACTGGTGTGCCCACAGAGGCACCAACAACCCAGGAGAACTCTCCAACCACTCCCAAACCTGAAGAGACAACCCCAGAGGCACCAACGACCAAGGCAGACTCTCCCACCACTCCCAAACCTGAAGAGACAACCTCAGAGGCACCAACGACCAAGGCAGACTCTCCCACTACCCCTAAACCTGAAGAGACAACCCCAGAGGCACCAACAACCAAGGCAGACTCTCCCACCACTCCCAAACCTGAAGAGACAACCCCGGAGGCACCAACGACCAAGGCAGACTCTCCCACCACTCCCAAACCTGAAGAGACAACCCCGGAGGCACCAACGACCAAGGCAGACTCTCCCACTACCCCTAAACCTGAAGAGACAACCCCAGAGGCACCAACAACCAAGGCAGACTCTCCCACCACTCCCAAACCTGAAGAGACAACCCCGGAGGCACCAACGACCAAGGCAGACTCTCCCACTACCCCTAAACCTGAAGAGACAACCCCGGAGGCACCAACGACCAAGGCAGACTCTCCCACTACCCCTAAACCTGAAGAGACAACCCCGGAGGCACCAACAACCAAGGCAGACTCTCCCACCACTCCCAAACCTGAAGAGACAACCCCGGAGGCACCAACGACCAAGGCAGACTCTCCCACCACTTCCAAGCCCGAAGAGGCAACTCCCAAGGCACCAACAACACCCAAACCTGAGGGGACAACCCCTGTAGCCACAGAGTCGCCAACGACCAAAAGAGACAAAACAACAGCTAAACCTGTTACTACTCCTATAACCCAGGAGCCGACAACTAAACTGGAGACAACCACGGTGAACAAAGCAGCAACAACACCCAAAAGTGAAAAAACTACTGTACTTAAAAACATTTTAACCACAGCGAGGAGAGACACAACTACTGCAACTACAGTAACAACAGCTAAACCAGATGACTCTCCTAAGGGTAAGGACAATGTTCCAAACACAACTCCTCCAGCCGAGAAAGCTGTCACTACAGCGGCTGAACCGGAAGCAACTACTGTGGACAAAAAGACCACAACAACGGCTGCAGAGAGGGCAGCAACCCCAGCTACTCAAGACAAGGCTCCCACTCCAAAAGAGCCTGTAACAGCTGAAAAGGAAGAAAGCCCTGCAACAACGACAGCGGGAACAACAACAGCAGCAGCTACAACTCCCATGCCCAAACCCACTGTGTCAACAACAACCGCCAAAACAGAGTCAACTCCTAAACCCAGGGTGGCTGTAACAACAACTGAAACGGACGCAACTACAGGAACAAAAGAGACGGTAACAGCACCTAAGGAGAGCACAAGCACTACTTGTGGTGTTGTAGAGCCAACCACAGCTGGGAACAAAGAGTTAATGACCACCAAGGACACCACTGTCACACGCGAGAAAGAAATGGAAGATGCCCCTGAAAAGGCCCCTGGAGCTGACACCAGAGAGGAAATGACAGTCACCAGAGAGACCACTACCAGAGATAAAAAAGACACAATAGAAGAAATGTTTATTGTTTCTCGGGGGACATCCAAGCCAACTATACATTTCCAGGAGGTTACTGACACGAGAGATGAGCCTCATCCAGCCGACCCTGAAACTCTGCCAGCAAAAGAGGAGCCGGAAATAAACAACAAGCCTTTAATAGAAACTGCGGACTTACCCACTCTGACCGGAGAAACACAAGGTAATTGTATTCCTGTAGGTACCAAAGCACCAGCAGCTGCACCAGAGAGCACAACAAAACACATGAGTAAAAGACAATGCAAGACCTTGTGTCACAAGCACAGGGCGCTCCTGTCCCGGTGGCCAACCGTAACCACGGTGTTCCGGCTGTCAGCACCCTGAGTGCTGGGACCTCACTTTTCTATTGGGTTGTTACGGAAGTTCTCCACGTAGTTCAGAGCATGATCTGGCTTCACCAACAGGTTCCAGTAACTGGTCCTGCTGAAAAACGTTTGCTTAAGTGCTGTGGAAGATGCAAACAGAAAGAAGTCAAGGACAAAGAAGATAAATATCTAAGTTCTACAGAAACATCACTAAGCAGGCAGGCTGAATGTCACAGAATAGTTTAGGTTGGAAAATACCTTTAAGATCCTCAAATCCAACCATTCCTCATGGTACCTAACCTGGCATTTTGTAGGCACATATAAACAAGGTCAGCTAAGTCTCCTCCTTGTATTCTCTTTCCTCTGTGTATTTTGCCACATTTCTCACATCCTCACTATTTCATCAGAAATAGCCAGCAGATTCTTGGGCAATTTTTTCAGTCACACATTGACAGATATTTTCAAGGGAAAAAGAAGCTTTTTAGATGGAAAATATTCAGATTATTGTCCAAAACAAGTTCATCCTGCCTTTATATTTAAATGAAAGTGTATGCAAATGCTTTTTTTAAGAAATAAGGAGGGGGAAACTTGGAGAAACATCAAGGAAACATCATGAAGCATGAAGTTAAATGAGAGACATAGCACATAATACACTTAGGAGTGGTCTTCTGAATTACAGGTATTTGGGTAAGCAATAAGCAAAGATATCCATACTAGTCAGGGGAAAGGCTGGTCTTGTACTCCAAGGACCACAACATGAGTGCCAGAGTTGCCAAGACTCTATCTCAAATGAGTAATTAAACCCTGTGCCTGATCCGTGCCAGGCAAAGGCCTGAATGAGAGCCCCAACCATCACCTGATACCCACCTCCACGTTTCCCAGCGGGGGCTGGGAGGCAACACAGGTTTTGTTAAAAGCTGAACAAACCCAAGCAACTGTGTTTTGCAGTGAAGGACGAGAAGGACCTGTGCAACGGGAAGCCAGCAGATGGCATGGTGGCCCTGCCAAATGGCACCCTGGCTGTCTTCCGAGGTAGGTGGGAGGTGAGGATCCTCAAGTCCAGTGCCTTTCTCCCTGTCCATTGGTCCACATGCCTTTCACCGCCTCTCCTCCCCCCAACACAGGTCAGTACTACTGGCTGCTGAATGGCAGGAGCCCGCCGACAACCAACCCACGCACCATCCGGGACGGCTGGGGCATCCCAGGCCCCATCAACTCCGTCTTCTCCAGGTGCAACTGCGATGGGAAGATCTTCTTCATCAAGGTGGGAGCCCTTTCCTCCAGGCAGTGAGGGTCACGGGCACACGAGGCCGCTGAGAGGGTGTATAGGCAGAGCAGTTTAAAAAAGGTTCTGAAACGCAGCCCCGGGGAAGAGGAGCCTTGTGTGGCTCTGGGATTGTGGTGCTCATTTTATAGAGCAAGCGGCGTTTTCAAATGGGGGCGGGTGGGTTTGAAACTCTGAGGGTGAAGTTCAGCATCTCTTCCCCATTTCTGCCCTGAGATAGGATTTATTAGGAAAAACCTCTATTTAGTGGGGTTTTTTCCCCCCTGGAATTGGCCAGGAGACGAAGCATTGGCAGAATAACTGATAATGGACTAGTCCTTACACAAGCTGCTCCTCAAAAAATCCCCCTTACAATATAGGAATTTTATCATCTTTCCCTTGCTCAAACAGGGCCTAAATTTGTTCCTAATACAGTTCCATTCTAGAAAGAAGCCGATAATGAAATGCACACACCTCATTAAAGACATTATACCGTTCTGTCCCAATTAATCATTCAGGCCTGGAATCCACGCAGTTTGTTCTACCCGTGAATGTTTAGGGATTTGGAAAGCGAACTGCTTTGTTCAGTGACCACTCTGAACAGCTCATTTCTAAGATCAAACACCGTGGAAAGCATTTTGTGAGGCTGTAAGATTCCTTTCCTATTTTCCAGACGGTACAGGAGCAGCTCCAGGCAGTTTTACACTGCAGTTATCACAATGCTGCTGTCCTTGTTATTTTTCATGTCTGTGCGAAGCTCAGTTATCAAGAATGAATTTCCTCTGAAGCCCATTTTTTCCTTCATCCCTCAGGGTCCCCTGTATTGGCGTTTCACTGGTGGCGTTATGGATAAAGGCTATCCCAAACCTCTTGCCAATGGATTTGCCGGGCTAAGTGGGAAAATAGTAGCAACTCTCCCTGTGGCGAGATACAATACCAGACCGGAATCTGTTTACTTTATCAAAAAAGGTATGTCTCATATTTCAGTTCACAGATGATGAAAAGGCACTCGGAATTACCTTAGTCAGGAATGAACTGCCATTTCTCTTGACTGGAAGGTATATTTCTTTCAAACAATGGAAATGGAAGTGATGTAATAGTACGGTAGGTAGTCAAAAAATAGCCCGAAGCTTTCCAAACTCATACGGGTGCTTCCAGATCTCTAAATGCATTCTAAAACAGACAGGATGGTGAAGGACCCACTCCAGCCCTGTGCTGTGGGGTAACATTAAAATAGGTTCTGTGTGGCTGTAAAAGTATTTTAGCTTCAAGTTCATTAGAGAAGGGAAAAGCTTTAATCCTACCAGTTCATGAAACCTCCTCTCCTATTCCTTATTCTGTATTTTAAATTACTGTGGTTTCTTTCTCATACGAATGATATACTGCCAACGTACTGCAATCTGAATTGAAAAAGCAGAGGTGAAGGAAATGCAAACCCTTTTCCAGAATCCAGCCCTCCTAAAACGATGGTCTCACCCTCTCCGTTAAACAGGAATGACGGCAGCTGAAGCCGTCCCCCTGGCACTGTACTGACCACCAACGTGACGAGGAATCCTGTCACAATACTTCTAGATGAATCCAGACACGTGCTGGATTTAGAAAGCACGGCTTTCTTTATCTTAAAATGTAGGAATGAATAGAGAAAGCTGAAAGCCACTACAGCTGTAGATGTGTTAAAATACTATTGATTTCCTGCATGTAATATGGGCATCAACAACGTTTTCGTAGCTGGTGGCTTAGTGGGGCTTTTTGCTTGTTTGTTTTAACCAAACAAATATGAATTTTAGATGGCAACATGCAACAATACGTGTACAGACAAGGCCCAGCCAAGACGTGCCAAAGGAGAACCCAAGTTACCATAAGATACCCAGCTTACGTCCCACGGCTTGTAATAAGGAGACGTCTTCCGCGTGCAGTAAGAATGCCGAGCGTTATTCAGACCATCAGAATCAACCCAATTCCATCCGGTAACTTACATTTATTCAGTTTCTTTTATACAACAGTTTTCACCTTAATACTTCCTGCAACACAATATTCTGTTCCATTTTTTTAGAAGATAGTTCTCTTAAAACGTTTTAATCCAGTCAGTCCTGCTTGCTGTAGATCACACAAGCAAATTTTAGCTTATAGCTGCCACAACTCCTAACTTAAATTTCCTTTTGCCTGCAGGAATTTTGCATAAGGAAATCAAAGTGAATGCCTACTGGAAAGGGCTCCCGAAAGTAATTCATTCCACGATATCCCTGCCTAACCACAATAAGCCAGATGGCTATGATTACTACGCCTTCTCTTACAGTAAGTTAAAGCTAATGCAGGTTACTGTGCGGTTTAAAACGGAAGAAAGAAGCCACTGTATTTCTGAGCTTTCCAAAGTGGGAGGCCACTGCTTGTGATGCTGCAAGACTAAATTTAAGCACTACTGAACAGTCCTGAAAATTAAAATGTTGCCTGTAATTGAGAGATGCTTCTGTTACACAATCAATAGTTACAGGACAACTAGCAGCAACGAGTACGATTCAAGCTAGCTGGAATGCACGGCCATAAAGGTTCAGGCTCACAAAGTGACAGAGCCCTGCTTTGTTCCATTAATGACAAAGTGAAATCCTTGCGCTACCACACCGATAGTTTTTTCACTGGCTTTCACAGAACTATGTTTCTGACAAAATACAACAAAAAACGGGAGGGACATCAACTTCTTTTGCTTCACAGGAAAAAAAAAAAAAAAAAAGATGATTCTAGATTAAGGCAGAACCTCTCCCTCCAGCCAGGATCACAGAAAAGCACTCCTCAGAATTATCTGGATTATTCAGAAACAAACAGCCCTAAGAACTAACCCTATCCAAATACAGGACATTGAAATAAGTCTGCCTATTCTTACCCTTAACACAATTCGACCCAATTCGATCCAATTCTTACCCTTAACACAGGGCAAATCACACTGGGGACCACAGAGCTCCCACTTAGTGCAAGATTGTTTATTTTCTAGTTTGTTCCATTTTTCAAATTCTTAAGACTATTTCTATGTTCCAGCAGCGTAAGAGTATTCCTCCCTACTTCCTGCTCTTGGGACAGATTTAATTACTAGCAGTACTGCAAAACTTGGCTAAACACAAAGAAAAACATGTGAAAAATAAAGTTAAGGACAAAAAATCATTGTTCAAGCCCTTCAATCCCACATATACATATATGTATGTATATGTGGAATGAAAAATTTTAGTCGTACCTAAATGAAATTAAAACCACAGCTTCAACTTCACGATTCTTTCCAGGTGCTAAGTTTCTGGAATTTAACTCTGACACATCTTTGTTTCAGATCGGTACTACAGTCTGGACATTGGCAAAAGAATAGCAAGGCCTGTAACCGCTCTCACAGGGAAGACCGTCTCCAAGGACTGGTACAACTGTCCTAGCAAGTGATGCACAGCAGGGGTTTTAAAAGAAGATGCCGTTTGAATGTTGACATTTTCTCTAATTTTATTAATAAAGACATTGAAACGTGTGCACACAAATCTAAGTATAAAAAGCTGCTTTAAGCTCTGGCTTCATTACACTCAGGCAACCACAGGCAAACTGACACTGTATACACAGCTGTAATTACTTTACAGATGGTTTAACTAATGTTGCCTCTGTTCAGGCCTCCTCTGCCGCCCATTGCATGAGTTACACCTGCAGTGGGAGAGAAAACAAATGCGTTAATAGAAAGTCTTTTCACCTTTTTAATCAACTTTTGGTACCAGGGGTGTTTCATCCTTCTGTAAGAATTTATTACTGCCCTACAGCATTTCCTTCCTGATAAAATTCCAGCTCCCCTTCCCTGCCCTAGAGGCAAGGGATAGGGACACATCACACCTCTGTAATTTAAAAGGGCATTGTTGACTTGTGAGCCTCCAAAGGAACACCTACAGCATTCTCCCCACATTGAAGTCAATTAGTCCCTCCCTTTTGTTCTTTACTGACAGACAATCTATCTCAGGTCAACCTCCTCCAGCGTGTTTTTTTTCCGCTTTAAAATACCAAATACCTATATTTCAGTGCTACTGTCAAGTCTTCTACAACATAAACATAATGCCAACCTAAATATAATTCACTGAAGGGTTCAATACAGAAGTTTGTCATGGTTTAAGTCTAAACTGCATTACAAAAATCTGATACTGCCATAAAGTTTTTTGTGTCAGACATAGCGAGATAATAACTGAGATTAACAGTGAGATAACTGAAACCCCTACATACCCCATGGGAAACAGATAGAATTTTAAACTTAAAGATTTCTAAATTTACACCCTGACGTAATTTTATAAATCTACCTTTAAAACGAGCAGAGTTTAAAATCTACTGCCCTTTGCTTTCTCTCCACTGACAAAAGCCAAGTGCCGCGTAAGAAGAAAGTTCGCCCATCTGAAACATGCTCAGACTAACCTACTAAAACACAAGCACAGGGCTCTCAGGGTAACAGACTGAAAGGCAGGGCAGGGAGCTGCAGTATTGAATATATCACAAGCAAACACAGGCGTATAAAGTAGTACTTCATATATGATTCCTATGGGGAGAACGTACTAAAAACTCATTTTAAAAGATAAAGAGTCTGAATGTGAGCAACCGCAAACACATACCCCTCTGTCTGTTGAACTGACGACCGCGAACACCAGTTCTCAATGTCGGTGGCTGAAGCCTGACACGTCGGAACGGTTTAGGCTGATTACTGCTCGTGTCTGTGAAGAAGTGGAAGTGCAGGAAAGAATGTTTGTGTCACGTAGTTTCTCACTGATAATGTTTAGGTGATTTGATTATGAAGGTACATCCTTATTTCATTGACATCTTTTCCGATACAAATAAAAGCCGCAAGACAAGTAAGCATGGGGTTTCTTTCATCACCTACGCTAGGTGGTAAATTGGTAAGTGAACAAGGATTCACTTCCTGTCCTTCAATGATTTAATTGAACGTAAAAATGTTTAAATCTAACCCCGAGCACAACAGCAGGCAGAACCACCAAAGCTTCAATAGCCTAAAGGATTATTCTTGGTGTGGGCTACGCCGGTGACCTGTGGTTCACGTAAAAACTGTTTGCTATTAAGACTGCAGGGATCAAAATGTGACCTTGTTCCAAGAGTTCTGTCTTATTTCGTGTATCCTGGCTAGCAGCGGTGCACGATGCTGGTCCAGCAACCTCCCACACTCAGTGAAATGCCAGGAAACAACTGTTTCCAGTAATTAACCCGTACCTGCAGATGAACTAGAAGGAGGATCTTGACTAGTTGAAGGAAGATCTGACTCATCAGATGCTTGAACAGATTCTTCCTCTTGCTGGCTATCTATTTCTAGGCCTGCTTCTGAAGTGATTCTGGAAGAGAAGGAAGGGGAGAAAAAACATATGAGTGTATTTGAGCTCTAAAACGCTCAGGAAAAAAAGCAGCACCTTGGAGCAAAAAGATTCCTATGCAAATGCCTTTCCCCCGAAAACTCTCACAGGTTTTATTGTATCCCCCCACATCCCCATCGTGAGAGATTTATTTGGCTTTTAGAAATATCACAACGTAAATTCCTCGATACGCAGCTCAGCTCCAGATGCGCATCCGACACACCAACTCTCCGAGAACGTCATCCAAGCGACTTAACGAGAAGAACCAAAACACCTAATGTGACGATAGTGCGTATGTTTAAACGGGGGAAGAATGAAGCGGAGGGGCCACACTGATTGGTTATGGCTCAAGACCATTCTCTGGTGCGATACTGCAGTTACTTGGACTGCCTTCAAAAGCCAAAACCAAACAGCAACACAGGGCTGGGAAAATCCTGAAACATTTGATCTGCTTTAAATGCAGCTCACTTTTTAGTACACAGTTTATTTACTCTGATTAGTATACTAAAAATGTTAAAAACAATAAGTAAATCTCAAACTGTAGGAAATCTCTGTTTGCTGCTGGCAACAGACTGACTTGCTCTCCTATCAAGCTAAAGGCCTGTTCTGAACTACAGATTGTTCCATGAACACCAGATTAGATGGTTTTGTAAGGAACAAATATGAGACCTTAGCGTTAGAATACCCATCTTCTGCCCTATCTCCTCGTAGGCAGATTACTGCAGTTCAGGCTGGTGCTTCATCAAGAAAACTGAGCGGTGTATTTAACCTGCAGCAGTAACATTTCATTTTCTTATGGCCAAACCTCTCACCTGCTGCAATCAGTAGATATAAGTTTAGGTAAATTGTGAACTACATCTCTTTTATTATTATGCAGCCAATAGAAATGAAAAGTAATATAAAGCATAAAACGATAACCTATCCCCTTTTACTTTTGTAATGTACTCGGTCACAGAACCAAAGAATGGTTTGGGTTGGAAGGGACCTTAAAGAACGAGTTCCAACCCCCCCTGCGATGGGCAGGGACACCTCCCACTAACACAAGATACAGCAATTATCACAAATATTAAAAATTGTACTTGCAAAGTGGAAGACAAAATCATTTGTCTATCAAATTCTAAAGAACTGCTCATTCCCCTCCCTTGTGGGACAACTTTAGTGCCCGCACTGCCATAACTGAATGACTGCGTTCCATACGCTTGCTTTGTAATGAGGAGTGATTTTCCCCATGAACAGGAATGCTTTAGCCTGTATTCTACAAACTCCAGTCCTTCGAACTGGGCCTTTACCATCAGTCTGACTACCACAGAGCTTTCTATGTTGTGAAAAAATACAGAAATGTTTTCTTTTTTTCCCCTTTTTGGTGACTTTTACACTAGCTCTGTTACCTCAGAAGAAAATGTTTGGTTTAGATGAAAACATCAGACTGTCCCACTTCACAAAATTACTAAATCCTGTTTGAGCTGTTCTTCCTACCAGAACAGAACTGAAAATGAATCACAGGCACACTCGGATGAAAACAAATCGGTAACACTAACATGACATCAAGCCTTAGGGAAGCAAATCACTCATAGTTTACCCTTCAGATTCTGCCTCTGCAAAAACTTCATCCCCATCATCACCCGCTCCGGCCTCCGTGGTGGTGGACAGATTGCCAGTCGATGTCGTAACCATTGGAACAGACTGAGAAGCATGCTCGGAAGCGTCAGCGGATGCACTTTCCGTAAAGACTGTCACTGTAGAGGAAAGGCAGTTGAACAAACATCCAGTTAGTTTGATTTCCTAGAGAAAACCTATGGAAATCCTAGGCAGGTTGGGGAGGGGGTTACTGGAACACTCCTGATGTAGCAATAAGCACCATCATCTAATTCTTTCCTGGAAAGTCGAGGTTTCCAACTGTTACCTTAGCCTGCAAATTTCTTGCCACTTACCTGGTGCTGCTACTTGTAATGGTGTTGTGGGAACGCTACGACCACCTGACTCTTCCTCATGAGCAAGGAATAGTGGGGTTTCATACATTCCTAAACCTGCAACACAAAGTTTTAATGACAGTTAAAATAGCTAAAAACAGATCAAGTGCTGCCTTTCCTCCATACACCTGATGAATTCCAGTGATTTACACTTAAATAGGGAGACTTTGGTTATTTTAAGTTCTTTTGATAACAGTCAGAGAGCTAATTATAATTTATTGAAAGGTAAAGCCTCAATGAAAGTACTACTCTTCGCAGTAGTAGTACATCCATTACTTATGCCATTATTTTGCTATGAGCTTTCTTCACAGAATAACATCCTGACCATGGCGACAGCGACGCAAGAGAAAGGGCCGATTCAGGACAATGACGACGACAATATCGCCACCTCTCAGAAGGTAAGGATATAACCCAAAGATTCCTTCGCATTTGCTGTTTTCCCCTATTGTTTTGCTACAGGAAAGCTATAAATAACAGTAAATTTAAAGGCCATTCCTTCAATATTTTATTTCTCCTTAAAAGAACTTTATTCTGCTTGGCAGGCAATTTGTCCTACATAAAATATCAGCTTCTCTGGTTCACCACGCTCCCACCCACAGAAGCATTCTACTTTTTAAGCCATAGCACAATTAAAAATGCAGCAGCTTGAAGGAAAGCCCTTTTCATTTTTATTAGTCTCTCTCTGCTGACAATTATTTATTTAAGAGTCGCACTTCAAGTCCCCAAAGCGGAACTGCATTTGACACACTGCATTATTTGTTTTGACTAACCAGCATAGAAGAAAGGACGGGAATGGTTTACCTCCTTGTGACGCAAGCTGACCGAGATCAGAGTGACTTGAGCTGGTTTGGGGCATATCTTCAGGGGGTCCAAACCTGAATCTGGGAACTCCAGCGACCTGCGGGGAACTAGCGAAAAAAAAAAGAGACATTTAGAATTTTGCAAGTTTTCCAGTGACTGCGGGGGGAGGGATTGACAACTTTCTGACCAAAACAAAGGAACAAATTATGCACGAGACAAAAGGAATTAATACTGACCATAAAAATCAGCTAAACTACTGCTAATTAAATAGCTATCGGTTCATCAGACTTCTTTGGACTGTATCTCAAAACAGTAGAAGGGCCCAGAAGAGAACATTTGTTACTTATTCACCCTGTGAATTTATTCATTATAAATGGACTGCTGAATGTGTCCAGAACCACCCCAAATCCAAAACTGGAGATAACTTTTCCTACTCTTATTGGTAATATTAATGGGGGGCAGAAGGAAAACACAGGGAAGGAAATTAAACAGAACAGCCTATTTTTTTAATCTCTTATATCAGTAATTTACAATATCTTAGCGATTAATTACCTCTTAATTTGCTGATACTTTCTATGAGACACAATTCAAGCCATGATTACTTATTTGTAGATGCAGTCATCTACCATACTGCTTAGCATGTTTTAGCAGGTTACTCCAATCACAAGTTCATTTAATCCGATTTATTTTCTTTCCAATGAAAACAAGAAAGAAATAGATGCCTTTTCTCCTCCCACCTCTTCACATCTACTTACTGAATGGCTTCTGCAAACCCATCTGTACGATGCGGAACTACAAGCGTTGGTGTGCTTGGAACTGTTCTGTCTTCATCATCAAAGAAGTGTTGCTGCTGGAAAAACACAGAGTGATTAGAGAACCTATAACGCATTTCCAGTTTCTACCAAGCTCAGTTAAAAACTGGATTGCTTTTTCCACACAGCCCAGCAAACAAAAATAGATTTAGCTCTAACAGAATTCCTGTCTAGTTTCACACCTAAACCCTGAGCATGTTACACAGATTGCCTTTACAGACTATAAAAAACCCCAAAGCTATCCAAAATAAACCCCTCAGTACAAGGAGGATATTGAGGGGCTGCAGTGCACCTGGAAGAGGGCAATGGAGCTAGGGAAGGGTCTGGAGACCAAGGCTTATGAAGAACCTCGTCCTCCATGAGGCATTCTCTTCACTTTTCTGTCTTACTCCTCTGTTTTTCAAACGTTTCTCTCCAAAGAGCTTGTAAGGTCCCTCCCACGTGCTCAGTTACTGTCCGGGCAAACGGCAGCAGGTATGAGGCCAGGCCCAAGGAGAAACCGAGTGGCAGGTAAATGTAAGCCAAGGAGAACATAAAAAGCTGAACCGACGCCTTTGATCTCATAAAAGATACTTTTCAGTCAGTCAGTCTCTCTCCCCTCACCTCAATGCACTTATATTCATTCTGTTAAATACAGCTGACGTTGAATAAAGGGTTCAAAATTAGCTGGAGGAGACAGACAGAAAGCATAAACCAGCCTTGTTCCTTTAGGATGAGGCTGAAAACATTTTATTATCTTTCCCAGCAGCACTTTTTAAATATTGCTGCTAAAACTAAATAATTACAACAGCCTTAGACAAAACCAATTCAAACTCTTTCGAAGTCATTTTGCTTCCTGGAATTTTTCCAGTATTTGCTTCCATTAATATAGAAATTAACAGGACTAAGGTGATAGAATCGTATCATCCCACCCTGGAAGTCAGCAGCCAGGCTTTGCTAGAAAACAAAATAAACCCCAAGATCTATGAATGTTAGCTCAATGCAGGTTTTTGGTAGTAGTAGACTTTCATATACTGACCATCCCACCTATACCAGGAGTGAGCTGAAGTCCACGCCCCACCGACTGTCTTCGAGTCATCTGGATTCGCTTTATAGTAAAGAAAAAATGAAGCAGTGTGAATGCTCCCCTGGAATTCCAGTAACATGCAACTGTGCAGTCAGACGTAAGGAGAGAGGCTATATAAGCGTAACAATTCTTTGTCAGCAAGGCTCAGTACAGCATCAGAGCTTCCTAAAGAACAGACCTTCGCAGCAGCTACTTCCCATCTTGTATCTGCTGCCTGGTCTACCCACAAAAGATAATCATTTAAGTTCTGGGTCAGTCACATTACTAGTTCACTCAACTTTCTACTCAGGACAGAAAACTTGAACAGGCAGTGTACTTCAGTTTTACTTAGAAGAAATCATACAGTAACTTTCAAGCAGCCTTCTGAACCGTTGGAGACGGTTTCTACCTGCACGGGGGGTCCCAGCTCCTGAGGAGGAGCATGAATAGTGAGTCGGGGGGGCAGTGGATGTGGCGGTCTGCGTGGGGACTGGGGGGGCCGGGGGGGCTGTCTCTCCGAGGCAGACGATGGCTGCTGTTCTCTTGAACTTTCATGGGGAAAAGTGGACTCCGCAGCACTTGTGGTCCCTTCTCCTAAAACATACAGGAATAGAGAGGAGTAAACCCATATCCTGTAAATGGGGTCAAAAACCTTTCAGGTTAAAATGGTCTTTTAACATTTTGCGTTACATCCTTACTTTTAAGTGTATATTTTAACACATGCAGAACACGTTTTACATTTTACCCCCACACAGACACAGACTTGGAAGAAAGATGGAATAACCATACCACTGTTTTGAGAATCTGCTGCCCTCTGGTTGCTTTCGCCTCCTCCCATGCTTTCCTCAGTTTCTGTTCCAGGGTCTGTACCATCGGCACCCTAAGGAAACCCATAAATGCACAACATGACTTGGCAGTAAACAACTGATAGGTTGTAAAGAGAACATCAAAGCAGTACAGAAGCATTCAGGAAGTAAAATATATGAATATCTTAAAATATTTCTGTAAATATTTACAAAATTAGTTAAATGTATAAAACCATATGAGATTTCAAAAGTTTTGCGCATCTGTCCATACACAAACGTGAACAGCACAGCCTTCACCGTTTAATAACAACAATGAACAGCCAGCTTTTGAAGAAACTGCCCGACTAGCTTTGCTGCTACAGTACTTGCCGCAGGCTCCTGTACTCTGCATTTCTTTTCAGCCTTCTTAAACATTCAACGCTGATTGTTCTTGTGAAAACACCAGTTATAACAGAAAATACAATCATCTACTCACAGCCTCAGTTTTCTGGGATGAATTCAAGCTAACAGTTTCTCTTTCAAGTATTCCAATATGTGCAGATACATTACAGCACTGATTTACTCGAAGAAATTTAACAGGCAATAAGAAAAGGCACAAATCTCACCTCAGCATCATCTGCTTCATATCCATCATTACCATCAGCACTACCGGTTCCTTCATTACTGTCATCACCTTCATCGCCCATCCCTGTGTCTTCATCATCATCCTCATCTTCTTCTTCCTCATCCTCGTAGTCCTATGATAAGATCATAAAAAAGCCTTAAGGAAGTGTGGAAGGGCAGTGGAATCATTTCCAGTCTGGAAGCGGTACACTTCACTTTGTGGGACACAGATCACCTCTGCCTGTGGATCTCTTCCTGAAGATGTTCAGCATTTATTATACACGGAGTACATGTAGGTGTAATTGTAGAAAATAAAATGGAAAAACAGACTTAATGTTGGGAAAACTAGTTTAATTTGTTGCCAATGAAAACCAGTTGGGTGGTAAGAAACCAAGACAAAAACCAACAACAACCAAGAACATCTTTCCCCGCCTCTTTCTTCCCAGGCTGAAACTGTCCCCAACAGTTCTTCCCCATTCCCAACTGTTCCTCCTCCCGCACCCCAAGTAGGGCAGAGTGGACAAGGAATGGGGGGGTCGTGGTCAGTTTGGAACAGTTTCTCTTAGCTACTCCTTCCTTTTCCCCCGCTCCAGTGTGGGTCCTCTCCACAGCCTGCAGTCCTTCAAGAACTAAGCCAGCAATGAGTCCTTCCTGCTGAAGGGCTGTTGTCTACCAGGATAACCCTGCTCCTGTACTGGCTCCTCTCCAAGTGATACAGTTCCTGGCAGCAGAGCCTACTCCTCCAAGGGCTGCAGTTTCCTTCAGGGAATATCCTCCACCCCACAGCCTGCAGGGAAATACCCCCTCCATTGCGGTCTCTTCCATTGGCTACAAGGAACAGCTGTTCCTACAAGAAATGTTAAGTGTTTCCAGCAGCTGATGGGCTCAGACGTGTCCTGCAGTGGGGTCACTCTACAGCCAGCTGGATTGGGCTGTGTCTGGCACGGGGCAGCCCTCAGCCTTGTGTGTTGAATATTCATAGAATCTAGAGTTACTGTGGAATTGTACGGCTCCAAAAAAATCAAACTGAATTAATAAACATCTTTAAAACACTCAAAGTGCAGGCTATTTACACAGTCAAAAAAATATTCTGATTCTATTAAGTCTTGCCAAGTGAGCTTTACATGTGATCAAAGACAAAATCATAAATAAAGTAATTCCATGATATACGTACTTCCTGCTCGCCTTCGTTTTCTTCATCATCATCATCTTCATCATCGCTATCAATTACAATGACATCATCTCTTTTGGATTGACCATCCTGAGATGAACAAGTATTTTGCTGATCTGACTGAAGAGGTCCAAGATCTATCGGGATAGACTGGGAAGTTTCTTCACTATCCTCCATAGGAGTGTACTCTCCCTGGGTAACACCCTGTCAAAGGTAAAAGGAAATTACCAGAAGGAACACAACAAAAATGCAGCAAATAGTATTTTTAAAACACCCTTCAAGGAAGTGGCGGTTCTGTTTCTGCACTCCTAGCTCTCAATCTCGACCAAATCGAGGCTGGCTCTACAACACAAGTATTTTCTCCTTCACTTCCAAATCTGACTCAGGATGGGAGCCATTGTTAGGGATGGAAATCTGCAGGACACGATTTGAGATTTCATTTCTAAAAATATTGCGAGTTTGATACGAAAAAAAGATAGTTATTTCTGTTGAGATGAAGGGTTTTTTCTTTTCAAAGACACTTACTTCTCCAATTGAGTCTTGAGAATCTTGATTGTATGTTTGAGCTTCCACCTCACCATCAGTGCTCTCTTCTGCTGTCACTTCCTCCTGAAAGAACATATTTTTCTCATTTAAAACACACTCTTAGCCCCAAAGTTTGGTTATCTAAGATGCTCTGAATTTAATTTTTTCTTAACTTTTTAGAAAAACTACCTTTTCCCATAAAGATCATGGCAACATATTGTTCCCCTTTTGCTATTACTCTTCATCTCTGCTTTTATCTAGCACCCCAGATTTCTCTGCCCTGGAGAAATACAATATCCCTCGTCCAATCCACCGGACCTCAGTGTTTCAATCTTTTCAGGGTCAACAAAGAACCCTCAAGGTTTCCTGCTCCACCGCCCTCCTCTCAGCTAATTAAGCGATAATGTTCTTGTACAACCTTGCCCTCTTCAGTAACACAGCACCGTAGAGTTGTACAATTAATAAAACATCTCTCACTTCCTCATCCTTTGCCTTTTTTGAGTTGCCTGCCGTGAGGTTCAGTCTCAAGTTTATTCTTTTTTCACAGGACACACCGGTTCCCTCACACCAATATCTTACATGCACCTCCTGTAAGCTTTTCCACAGAACTCATCTTTGCTTCTCAAATACACAGTATTTTATTCCAGAATAACTGTAGATAATGACCTGCCAGACCACACTGGAAAGTGTTTTATGTTCTTCCTCCTCAGTTCTAGAATACAGCCCTCTCTCTTTCACCCTACGGTTCACTAGGATTTCCATCAGTCATCGCAACTGGTTAAACCCCTGTGCTTTACAATACCCAAACCTAATTTCCTCCTCCTTCACAGATAAAAAAAGTCGCATTAAGAATTAACTGACTTGCTGCAAAGTAATACACTCCCTCTTCCCATCAAAAACTTCCAAAGGGACAGATTAAATACGAGCACGTTATGTTCTTACAAACCTCAGGTCCAACTCTCTGTATGCTTCTCAGTTTCTTTGGAAGAGGTACATCCACTGTTTCCTCTGGAATCTGTTCTGAGTTTTCTACAGTGTTATCCTCCTCTTCCTCTCGTGGGCGTTTAGACAGTGAAGAACTTGGGGTAGCTGAAACTTAAAAAAAAAGCATTTCTGTTATTGTCAGAGCAAAGAATGCACAAAACAGAAAATCAAGAAGTTTGTTATTTCACTCTGGAAGACTATCTTTTTCAGCATTAAGTGATAAAAAGCAGAATCAGACAGAATTATTTGTGCTGTTTCCCAGGACCTGAAAATGCGAGCCCCTTCGCTCACAAGCCCTATGTTCTTGGACCCATTTTGATGACCTGACCAAACCCAAATGTAAGTTTTAGGATACCACTAAGATATTTTTTTCCAACGTCTTTGCTTCTGACAAGTTCACCTACAAGTTTAGGAGGCTCAGGACACACAAAAAAACCAGTTTACAGAAGTGTATTTTGGGAAATAAACTTTCTACACCAAAATCTCACACAGATGAACAGATGTGCAACAGTGCATCACAATCAGTGAATGAGCTTTAGTGTTCATATTTTATATTCCAGTTTAAGAAGCTTGCTCATGACTCCTAAAATTAACCTTGCTACAACGGTACCCTAAAAAGAGAGGCATCATGGCTTAATGTATTGATAAACACATGAGTTTTTATTTCCTATTTTAAGGAATGCAGTCACAACTGCATTTCTGAAGGTTCAAGTAAGGAGTCCAACATCAGAAGTTTGTAAAACATGTAATGAACTAAGAGGAAAAATAATCCAGAGTACATTCTTTTGCTGAAGCTTGATAAAGGTTCAAATGGAGCTACTTAATAGCACCAATTCAAAAAGGCAGGGCTATAAACCACAACCAACCTGTGCCAAACACTGCTGTGGAAGTGGAGGGCCTCTCTATTTGAGAGCTCTGTACAACCTCTACGATGGTAGGGGAGGGCTCCTGATTCGCAGGCTCAATCTGAGGGTGACTTTGCTGAGTGGGCTGCACAAAAGCAGTTGCTTGAGTCTGCTGCTGAACAGTCAAGATGGGCTGAGACAGGGACGTCTGAACATTAGGACTGGTGGAACGCACAGACCCACTAGCGCTTCCAAAGACGGGAACGTGCTCCACAGGTCCTTCCGACTGCATAGCTGAAAGGCAAACAGCAACACATTCAGCTGCCGGGTACAGTTCACATTCTCGTTTCAGAATGCCCTCAAGAAGTGGGTTTTTGCAGATGGAGTTAACATTGCTTATGCCCGTCTCCAGGCGAGGAACCATGAACTCTCTTGCAACAGAAGCACTCACAGAAGTGCAATATTGAAATAAATGCAGGGACAATACAACTATTCGAGGTACTTTCAAAACAATAACTACTGAGACTTTGAGGCAAAGGTAGTATTTATGATTACTGTAAATCCTTACGCTATACTAAAACACTCACCTTCCTGCGTCTCCACCTGTGTTGTTGGCATAACTGTGGCTGTTGGAGTCGTGGTAGGATTAGTGACTGTAGCAGGAGTAACCATTGGACGGATACTGGCTCTTGGAGTAGATTTATTCCCAGCCATTGCAGCAGCAGTCACTTTACTTGGAGTTGACACAACAGGAGTTGGTTTGATATTTGCTGTTGGTGGATCTGAAGTGCTAGCACTGAAAAATAGGATATCGGTTTCATCATGCTAGCACAGAAAGTAGATTTTCAAAAGACCAAATATAAATATATTATCATAGACAGAAATAATTTTTAAAGGTCTAAAATTTGAAAGCCTGACCAGGGTGTAATGAATTGTCTTCCAAAAGTTGTTAACAGTTAAAACAGGAAAAAAAAAGACAGACCCACTATGCCCCCAGTAGCATTTTGTCTACCTTAGAGGTTTGACATGTTTCTTCAAAGGTAATCAGCTAGAAATCTTTAAGCAGATCAAAAGGAGCAGCGCATAGCTCGTGCTATTAGCTGTGCTGGGTCTTTATTACAGCGAGTAATACACCTTACATTAAAACGAACTGATTCCCTCAATACAGAGCAACATCATCTCTAGGTTGAGCCAACGATCAGCCAAATTTTAAGAGGCATTTTTGAAAGTCTTGCTTTCAAAAGGAGCTGTAATAACAACTGAAAGTGCGTTTGTTACCTCAACTTAGTAATATGGTAACATTTCTATTTTGGAGCTTAGCCGTTTGACTATTTTATCTGTTATTAGTTACAAACTATTCAGTCCATTTCTCATGTTGGAGATTCTTGCACAAGAAAGATCCACCCCCCAGATCAAGAAGCTTAAAGGTAACAATCAAAACCATACTTCAAGAACCCTGAAGTCTCAAAACATTTAAAAAAAAAAATCTTTTGTGTTTCCCACATACCATGTTCCTGGTGGTTAATGTGACAACTTAACAGCTTAAAAGCATAACTTGGTTAAACGTAGGTGACAAAACAGGGGGAACATCCTGTGTCAATCAGCATCTTTAAAGCTGCTTAAGGAAAAATCTGAAAAGCCAGCGTTTTACTAAAGAGAGCAACTAGAGGAGGACAAAACCAAACCCCAACCACCACAGAAACTCTACAAACCCTGAAACCCTTCAACTCACATTCCTCTTTCACCTGAAGCTGGAGTAGACTTCAGTGAGATTTGCCTCTGCTGTTCTGGGACCTATTAAGCAAGACACAGAAGTATCATACCACATAAATAGGAAACAGAGCACGTGATTTAGTAAAATATTTCAGCAGACAGATCTCTCTGCCAACAATCATTTCTCTAATGGATTTGCTAGCATACGTAATGAGACTCTAGGATTATAACAAATTCTTCAAAACAAATCATACCAGTCATACTGAGTATGTAAACCAGTTCAGTGACATCTCAGGTATTTGCTGAGGCTGCTGAGACAAGAGCAGCTAGACCCCGGAATACAGAACGTGTGGATAAAATACAATAGCAGAGTGCAAACAGCTCATTGGCAAATTCACATTGAATGATATAAATGTGAGCTTCTTCGCACTGGGAATTCTGATTATGGCAGGAAATCAGTTTTCCATTAAGTTCTGAATCCTTACTAAAGTCAACTTGAGTATTTCCCAAACCTGGGGATGGTGGAACTTGAAGAGCACACAGTTTGTTGGGCCCAGTAGTATTTTTTGTTTGCAGCCTAGGAGTCCTATAATAAGAATTCCCAGCCGCTATTTAGGATGTTTAGAGAAAAAACCTTCATGTAAAGTAATCCTCAGCATTAATGACTGTGTACACAAAACCAAACCAACTCGGGTAACGGTGCTCATACCAGTGGTTCTTCTTGTTCAGCCATGAGCCATGTAAACCGTTTGTTTTCTCTCACACAGATAGCTAAAAGGATTTTCTACCTTGTTCGTGGACTCCGGTGTCTCGTCCCTCTGTTCATGGTGTCGCTCTTGCTGCTCTCTGAGCTCTCTTTCCAGACGGCAGATTCGACCTTCATACTGGGATTTAAGTGCGCTCATCCGCACCTCCAATTCAGTCTTCTGTTCTTCTAATGAGCTGCTCTTTTGCTTCCACTCTTCATTTTCTTTTGTTAGCTGTTCTTTTGTACCTAATTGAATAGGAAGGAATTCAGTCCTGCCACTGCAAAGCTGCCCACTAAGTCTCTGCATGCTGAGTACCTCTCTGTTTTAATAGGTTACTGAGTATTTTGAAGTCTTAAAAACATTAAGCTTCATTGCAATTAAATAAAAATTAATTTTAAATATGTAAATAGATAATAAACGTATATACATTAAAATATAAATAAAGAAGTAGTCACAAAAATACAAGACGCTTTCAGCAAGCTCTTACACCACTACTCCTCTCAACACCAATGAAAACTAGAGGAGGGAGTATGTTCTGCACCTGTACACTCAGGGAAGGCAAGAGAGGGGAGAACTACCTGGGCTGTTAGTAAGGGTTGATCTGCTCTAATCAACAGAAGGGTGAAAAATGAGCCTTTCATGCTGGCTCACCAAAATGAAGCAAATCTTTTCTAATCTCTTATGTGCAGCTAGTTACACACTTTTATCATCTCCTGAAGGAATTAAAATTAACATTTTGGAACAATTCCTGTAACATCTAATCTAGAAAACACTTTTCAGTAAAATATGAAGTAGGCCATATTTTCCCAAACATCCTATCTGAATGCTTTTTCATAGGAAAAGCCAAAACCCAAGCAGGAGAAGGCATCTTAATGACAGAAAAGAAATATTACAATACCGGCTAACTGTGCAATCTTCTGCTTGGCTGCAAGCAAGGTCTTCCTAGTTTTCTCTTCCTTCTCAGTGATCTGTTGCCTCAGCTGTTCTTCCTGCGCAGTCTTCTCTTGCAGATCTTGATGAAAACGAGCAAGTTCTGCTTGTAGCTGTGTTATCTGCTCCTGAAGATTTCTAGCTTCAGTTTCCTTCTCTGCTACAGTCTAGAGAGAGAGAGAGAGAGAGAGAGAGAGAGAGAGATTGCAACTATTGGCCACAACCAGCTTCTTTGGTAAATATAGAGCCTAACAAGCTCCAACAACTCAGTATCAGATGGGCATTGTTTTAAGGTTAAAAGGCAACAGAGGAGTCCAGTCCTCTCTGAACTCAACAGCTGAAAGAACAGCATTCTCTTTCCCACTTACTTATCCCAAGAAACAGTGTGAAACACACTGGACAATTTAAGCCATGTTTAAGGTCCCTATTTCCCAACAAGGTAGAGGCACACACGGGTCATTTCACAAACATGAAGTGCATGTTTCTGTGCATACACGCGCACACACAAGAGAAAACCACCCTCATGTTCTTCACAGCTACGCACTTAAGACTGCAGTGCAGTACAGTACTCTGAAATTGTTGCCTGTTCTTGCCTTGTTCACTCTATTCTTACCTTTTGTAAGTTTTCAACCTGAGCCTCCAAAGCCTTTGTCTTCACTTCAGCTTGACTGAGTGTGTCTTTCAGCTCTTGTACTTCCTGGGCAGAAACTTGTTCTTCTTGTTGTTCAGCAAAAGACTGAGTTGATGCTTCAGCAACCATCTGAAATATGTCAAGCGGTATCAGGCTGAAGATTCTATCTGATTAGAACGTCATTACTTTCTCAAGTTGCCCTTGCATGCAAACTTGAGTGTTTAAAAAGTTCTGGGCAAAACCAAGGACTTCTAACAAACGCTGGAGTTTTGTTAGGAACCCTGTAAAATCTTAAGTGATATACAGCTCACGCTTTGTGGCAGCTTGAGCCATCAGCAGAATAAATGATGTGATTTTCTGCTTTTCACAGATAAACATTCATACAGTATTGCACTAAAGGAACATCAAGATTGTTAGCTAGATTATACATGACTCCAGATGAAAATACACTTTAAATGTGCTTTCTCTGCTTGCAAAGAAATTTATCTACCTTATCATGCTGTGCTTTCAGCTCCTCATATTGAGTCTTGTACCTGCGCCCAATCTTCTTGACCTGCGTTATAGTTTTCACTTTTTCCTGTATGTCAGCCACTTTAGCATCCAGTTCTTTCTGCAAAGTATCCTTTTCAGTTCTTATTTTAGTTACTTCATCCTTCAGGCTCTGCACAAGATTCTGGCTTGTAGTCAAGGATGCATTAGTTCTAAACAACGAGAGATCAGAGGAAGATGCAAATGAGACGTTTGGAATAATCATTACATTTCACATTTATGTAATATCACAGGCATTATGTAGTGAATTATGCTTTCTAGGATTTTATAGCACAAATTATTCTACAATATTTGAGTTTAGAATAATTTCAGCTAAAAGAGCTTCCAAAACTCACTTCGTTTTACCTGCATATTACCAAGCTACAGTAAGAATACCAAAGGTTTCATAGTTACACAGAGAGAGATAAAAAATTACACTTCCAGATAAAACTTTATTTGAAGTATTTTGCCCTGCGCAGAAATTTTTACTAATTGACTTATCCCATACCTGGCTATTTCTGCTTTAAGCCTGCCTGTTTCTTCACTCATTTGTTGTATACGCTTGGTGTTTGCCTCCTTTTCTGAAAGCAGCTTCCGATACTCTTCGAGATCAGTGTCCTTCTGTTGACTCAGTAAGTGCTGAAAGGTTGAGAAAACAGTTTGCATTTTTGTGAGATGATTATATAGTTACATCCAGAAAACCTCTAAGTTAGAGCTACTGCTTTTGATTTGGAATGTCACAGAGCCTGTTGTGGAGCTGCATAAACAATACTTTATAATTCAAATATATTTCTTTGTTGTTTTTACGAAAATTTAGATCTTGCTTTTAGTTGTTCATCACCCTCACATCATCTCTGAAAAGAAGCATTCCCAACCTGAGTCCGGGATTTCCAGCGTTTAACATCTTCTTCCAGAAGCTTTTTCTCTGCCTGAAGCATTCCACTTTTCTCACTCAGTTCAGCATTAGACTCTTGTAGAGGGAGGATGTCTGCCTCCAGCTTGCGGACCTGAAGAAACACAATTAGGGATAAACTCTCTGGATATTAAGAGCCTGAAGGAAATGGAATATGGTAGATCTTGAACAATGATAGTAAGAGAGACAGAGAGAGCAAAATCAACACCCTCAAGAAGTCATGATATAACTTCTTTTCTAACTCTCTGCTTTTCAGTGGCAGCTGGGGGTCGGGAGAAGGATGAGGAGCAAAAGCAGGGGATGATCCCACAGAGAGGAAAAAAAATAGGTATGACTTCACAACTCTAGATTCTCACTCTCTGCACTTTGGTACAGGAAACAGATCATTAATTATATCTTAGAAGCCGAGCAGCACGGTACTGGATTTCACTAAAACAACTGGTGTGTAGAAAGGGGAAGAGGCAGTATCTCCTTAAACTCTTAATAAAACTGTGATCTCTTTATAGGGATTCCTATAAAGAAAAAGATAATTTTCCATTATCTGCAGATGGTTACTGGTACACCTCTAGCCAAAGATAAGTGCTGAGTTTCATTTAAATGAAACAGAGCTTTAACCTTTACGATGTTCTAGGTGGACTAATATCTTCTAAAATTCTAAACGGGAAAGTGTTCTCATTTGTTTACGATATAAAAGAATAATCACATTCTAGGTCATGTAATTATTGTAATTAGCAATGGTATATCCAGACACTAACTCATCGACTTGAATCTCTGAAAAAATTACGTGAAGCTCAGTACTAACCTTTGCTTGGACCTGTTGCAGCTCTTGCTCTAGCCGCTCCTTCTCTTCTCTTAGCATCTTGTTAGTTTCTATCAGTACGTTCATGGTCTCAGTTTTTTTCATCAATTCTTCATGCTGCGCGATGGTTTTTGCTGTCACCTTTAGAAAAGGTGTAACCAGGTCATTTGTTTTGCTTGCACATACACATATACTTGCCCAGATCTGGTATAACACCATCTTGGGAAGCTATCACGGCATTCATGTCTTATATGTACATTCAAAACAAGTAAATACCACTTAAGAAATGGGAGATGAGAAAAAAATTCAGAAAAACTACCTTTATTTTCCTTATTTATGCGATTTTTGGATTGCCACGCAGCTTTGTGGGATTCAGAACAAGATCCCCTATTTGCCTATAGTGCAATCCGAGTTTAAAAGACTCAGATTCTTCCAAAACTCTATTTTTGGGCACAGGTAGCAAAGACAGAGAAGAAAAGAGAGCACAGCCCTCTCTACTCATTGAAATAATAAGCAATAATATCCAACCATACCTGCACCTTCTCTCTCTCAGCATTGAGACTGTCCTGCAGTTCCTGGAGTTCCCTTTCCAGGTGCTCCACCCGCTGACGGTAACGCAAACTCTCCACCTGGGCCACCTCAAATCTAGTTTCTGCAATCTCCTTTTCTCGACGTATGAATCTGCAGTGAAAAAAAAAAATGAACACCATATCACTTCAATGAAAATGCAAGACAAAACATTTTACGATGAAGCATCTAAAGGTCTACTGAGTGTAGAAATTGTTCAGAAAGAACAAAAAGAAAATCCTAGATAAAAACCGCTTGAAAATCTACATGCAGCCCTTAAGAAAAAAATCTGAGAAAATACCGCCTCTGAAACCTTCTTGCCAATCTTATTTGCTAAAAACTGATTTTGCTTCCTGTCATAATTGACTCTTGTTTTTTTCCTAGGAGCAGAAAGAAATTTCCTCTATTAGTTACTGACATAGCACAACCACCCCCTACCTAGCAAGGTGCTCAGATTTTCTACAGTATTCTTTCACTATAAAGTAGTATGGAACTACTTAATTTGGCAACTAATTTATAACTATTGAGAGAAGAAACTCAGAGCTAAATTTACCTAAGAATTTCTAAGATTTGTTCCTGGGATTTGCCTTCCTCATTGAGAGAAACATTCCCTGCAGCTGGCATGGCTTCTTTCATAGAGGTCACCATCTTATCACTCAGACTTTCCAGCTGTTCATGTAATAATCGATTCTGTTTCTCCAAATCTTCACAGCGGGATGCAAGTTGTGAAGCTTCATCCTACAACAAAATTGTTGAAAGGCTGTGAATTCTGCGGTGGAACTTCTGTTAACTGAAAAACAAACCCACGGAATCCATAACAACAATCAGACCTTGATCATTCTCTCTCTCTCTTCCCAGGAGGCCTTGCACTCCAACAATTCAGACTCAGCTTTCCGAGCAGCTTCCTCTAGCTGCTGCCTTACTGCTGCACTCTTGGCAACTTGTTCTTTAATGGCCTGTAACGCTTCAACATCGGCAGCATGGAGCATTAATTCCCTTTCATATTTATTTTGAGCCTCGGAAGCCATCTTTGCCTGCAGAGAAGAATACAAAACATAGATTCTATTACCTTTAATATGATCTGTTCAATATGTACAAAGAGATTATCGAGTTCTAGACAAAATCTAAGACCACTAATACAAACCAAGGCCAAAACCTCTGTGATTCTCAAGAACATGTATAAAGAAAAAGATAAGCCTAGAATAGTTCCTTAAAGAAACGGCTATTTTCAAGAAAAATTAGAATGGGAAATAATTTTCTCCGAGTGGCTAGAAGGAGGACACACTAATTCCTCTACAACCAAACCTTTTGCTGTAGATTCTGTGTGGATAAGAGGCAAGTATTAGTCTAAAAAAATCCACTGGTTACAACAGCCAAAAGTTTCCTATATCCTTTACATCAATCAGTTTTGCTGGAATTCTTACCTTCAGAAAAGCGGATGCTCTTTAAAAACCAGCTGATTACAAGACAAACATATCAGCTGCTGCTAATACCACGTGGCCCCAGTTTTAGAAAATGACAATTAAGTTTTGGGTCAGAAAGATGTTTTCCCCATTGTCTTGCTATAAGAGGTCACTTTCCTTTTTTGCTCCCCACTCGGGACAGTGAGGTAGCAATTCATTAAAAGGCATTAATTACATTACTCAATCAATTTATGTAATGAAGCAGATCTTAGAAACAATAACCCATTGCCTCTTCTGTTGTCTTTTAGACGCACTCAAACTGTGCTTGCAACACAATTTGATATTCAAAGTCAGTTTAGTTGCTATTATCACGATATTCGATCAGGTGGAAGAATGAAGCACTAAATAAGCAGCTGTTCACAAGAAGTGCTCTCATAGTGCTTTCCTTGCCTCCACAGGCTCGGTTTAACAGCACTATCTTCGAAAAAAGTTTTTAAGTTCAACTGGAAAACAATGAAAAACTAATATTAAGTTTACTACCTCTGGCTAAAATAGACAAACCCTACAACCATACCTGTTCCTGGCAGTCCCGTCTAGCTTGTTGTTCATTAGTTAGAGCAGTGCTGGCTCTCTGAAGAGCTTCCTGAACTTCGGATTGCACGGTTGACAGACTCTTCTTCAGTTCCGACAGCTATAGTATTGAGGGTGGAGGAGGACAACAACAACAAATAAAACCCAAGCCTAAATGGCAAAACATTTTAAAAGTATCAAACGCAGCAAAGCTTTGAATGCAGTCATAGATAATGTAGAATTAAGGGTGCTTGGTTTGGTTGTTTTTAATACTAATTTCAATCTAAAGTGAAATACTTTTAAGATTTTGACTTATAAATATTCTCAGCTCTTTCCTGGTAAAAAAAGTAGTAAAAAAGTTCTCCTGGTAAAAAAGTTCTTTCAGAGTCAGGCCCGCAGTTGCAGTAATCTTGTTTCTTTCAGCCCCTTTATAAACCAGACAAATAGAGCAGAAACTACTCTGGTTTTAAAATACACACATGCTAAAAACCTCGTTTTGGCTTGGGCTTCAAAATAATTTTTTGGAACCTTTCTCAAAGGCTTTGACTCGTGTTTCTGCAAAAAGAGCTCAAAGTTCAGGAAGATAGTGATGATTTTAAACACACAATGACCCTTGTGATAAGGTTAACGTTTGGAAACCTCTCAAATTCAGTAAGCCTTTTGTACATCCTAAAGGAATTAGTTCTGGACTCTACTATACTGTGAAAACAAACGACAGTCTAGGGAACTACATAGAAGTGCATTCTCGCAGACCCTCTACAAGGGAAGTTTAAGGGAGGGGGTATACAGTGCATACCTGCTGTTCCATATTCTCCACAGCTTTACGCTTCTCCTCCTGCAGTTCTTGCTTTTCCTTCTCTGACTCCATCAGCTTCTTTTCCAGCTGTGCCTGATACTCTGAAGATTCCTTCAGACGAGCTTCAACTGTTGCGCGAACCTCCTCTGTCACCTTCATGAAAACCATCAGGACAGGTCAATTTTTTTCTATTTAAATATGCTGAAACTCGCATTTTATTAACAATCTAAAGCCAGAACAGGTATTCACAGCATCTCATTTAGAAAGATGCTGAACACGTGGAAAAAAATAAATAGCATTGAAAATATTTCTTTTTTCCTTTTCCCTCTAAAGCTGCGATACCTCATGAAGTACATTAAGAAAAGGTTTAGGTGACTGCACTGAGGTGTGCAGTAGCCAGCGTATCTCTATCGCATCCTTCAGTTTGCAATATTGTTAAAGGGTATCAAGCCACAATGAAGTTTTTACGGTAACAGAACACAGTCAGGCAGAGAACTTGCAGCACTCCACTGTCTCCTGGTGCTGCAACCAGTAGAAAATGACAATTTTGTTTCCCCAGTCTATCTTTTTTTCACATGTTGCACAGCTTGGAAGAACAGGTGTAATTTCCTATTAACGTAGTGTAGTATATGACAGACTGGAAGGTCCTTCTCAAGCTTTTCCCAAGAATGTCACATACCAAAAGAGCGTTCTTTTACATCAGTGAACACCTTACCGATGCAGAAGGTGTGAATTTAACCACTTCTGGCTGAGAGCTAATTAATACTTGTAATCATTGATCACAGGGTTATAAGGAAGAATATTTAAAAGTCAATTCCTCTCTTTTAGAGGAAGACATTGGCAGAACACAGCTTTGACTTTAATTTACAATTCAGCTTCTTAAAAACATGCTGCAAAAAGGTTTAATGTTACCATGATCAAGTGTTTTTAATAAAATTATCTAAAAATATGGCCTTACGTTATATCCTAATGCATTCTTGGCTAACTTCAGTCTAGAACTCCTCCCATAATCCCACAGACTGTACTGAGCACAAAAATAAGAAGAAAACTTCCATTTTCTTTGTCTCTTTCCTCCAAAAAGCAGTGGGAACTACTTACTTGTTTCTCCTTATTAAGGGATTCCTCTAGGCTAAGAACCATGGCCCTGTACTGTTCCACATTACTAGAACTTGTCTTCAGTCTTTCTTTCAGGTCATTAACTTGTTCGTCAGCTTGTCTGAGTTGACTTACAAGATCATCCACATCTTCGTTTGTACCAGGCTGACCTAGAACGTCAAAACACAGTAATTAACCAATTAAGTTCAACTCAGTTTTTTAAACTGCTGTTCTGTTGAAAACCGAAACTTTTTTAGGGTAATAACGTGGAATAAACAATCACTCTCAGAAAGCTTCCCTAAATAAAACTGTCAGCTCTAACCAAAATAGCAGCTTAAAACAAACATTTTTAATTCAGACAAAAAAAATTGGTTATTTATAAATAAGTATCCTAACAGATTTAAGTTCTCACCAATAAAAATAAAAGGGATTCTTTAATTAGTTTTGCTTTATTTTTCCCCTTTGCCAAAGACTTCTTGGACATTAATTTAACAAATCATCCTGGCTACCATTTGTTTCAATATGTGATTGTAATAATGAAGAGTTTTATTATTTAGTGTTCTAATTCAAAATTACTACGAATTATGGAGTTTACCATTCTGCAGACAGCAACATTTGGCATAAAGAGGAATTCAATGGAATTCAGTGGAGAAAACCACCTTACCTTTCCCCAGAGCCCTCTGTGAGGACTGAGATGCCAGCTGTGCCTCTGTATTGTTAAGCTGCTGCTTCAACAGCGCTGTTTCTTTCTGGGCATTCTTTAGCAGTTCCTTCGTGTTAATGTGACGGTTTGTCTCAGTCTCGAGCTGCCTCTTAAGATCCAGGATATGAACCTGAAAACACAAGGTTCTTAAACTTGTAATTTTTCACAAAGACCAAATAGGATTATCAATTTCCTGTATGAAAAACAATGCGCTAAGCTGGCAGAACCCATGCAGTTGCGGCTTTATTTTCACTAGAATGAGTTTAGCATATTTATCATTACACTTACCTCTTGATTCTTGGTAAGGGAATGTCTTTGTTCCACTTCACTTTCTAGTTTCTTCTTCAGCTGAGATATCTCACGCTCTAGCTTTTCTATCTGATTGTTGAGTCTTTGTTTTGTTTCCGTCTCGGACCTCTCCAGGATTCCCTGATAAAAGAGCATAATGTATTATGCTTACAATACATTTTAAGAATTTCCTTCTGAATTACAGCAGCACTTCTTACACAATTGTCCCAAGTCTTCTCCAATCGTCAAAATAATTACTGCAGGGAGCAAGTAATAATAGATAGGTAGATACAGATGGTAATAATAGTAGGTAGATACAGAAAACAATGAAAAAGAGCACTCACAATGTATGACTGAGTTTGGAAAGATTTTTAATAACATTGATACAGTAAGTATTATTAGAATAAAACCTATTATCCATGCAGTCTAATTCCAGGGATTAAAAAACCCACAAAGATCTACCACAGAAATAGAACTTGGTCAAAATTCAACCCTAGATATTTATACACTTAGAGTCAATACACCTTATAATAGAAGACTTAAAAGTATAAATGTAAATACACCTTAAAACAATAGCAAAATAAACTACCACAGCAGGCTATCACAAAAATTAACATACGGATTCTTTCCTTTCATGTGTTTTGTTTCCATTCTATTGTGAAAACTCTTCTCATTACCTCAATTCTCAGGACTTTGCCCAGAGAAATAACAGTGTCATAACTTAGGACACGAATAGCAACCTTGCTTAATCAAATTGCCCGAGTAATTTATGTTGTGTCAATTTGTAACGAAAACCAATCCTCTTAAAGATCCAATCCCCTGACTGTTGTATTTTATTTCCATGGGTATTTTCTGAATACTCCAAAAGACACACAAACTTGGACTTAAGAATAATGCCAGTTACCTGAATAGTTCGCAGATTAGTAAGCAGCAGGTTCTGTCCTCTTTGTTCAACTAGTAAAGACTCACGTTGCTGAGTCAAACGCACATCTGACATCTTCAAGATATCTTTCTCTTTTTTTAAGTTTTCTGCTCTCACCTTTAAAACACCAAATAATTACAAGAACTTTGTTATCAACCCCCAAATCTGTCCATTAATATTGAATTATGACCAGTTAATACAAGTTTTAAAAAAGAGCTTTTAAGATTATGGATTGGAAATTAAAATTCACGCCAATCAAGTCAAGAACGTTAAGAACACAACTGTCTGATTAATCACATGCGGTTTTCTCTGTAAACTGAGCCACCTTGGAAAGTACCAACCTTGTTCAGTACCTGAGATACTTAATGGAATATCACAAATATGTGCATCAAAGATACACGCACACAGGCTGTTAGAAATCTCATAGCTGATGCACTCAAAAACCACACATTCAAGTTCTGACAGCTTTCAAGATAATTGTTAAGAAAACCTGTGCTAACTTGGAATATCTAGCAATATAATACACTGCATTGATGATAATGAATAGAAATACACTGTATTACTAACCTCTGCCACCGCCAGCTTTTCATTAGCTGCCCTCAGGTCTTGATTCATAGTGTTAATTATCTGCTCTTGCTTCTGAGTCGTTGCTGTGAGTTTCTGGGTTCTTTCATGCAGCGATGTTATTTCTCGGCGATAGCCTTCGACGTTATCCTGCAGCATTTCATACCTTCAAATGGAACAACAAAGCAAAGTATGCTCGCCACGTTAAATGGTTTAATTGCAAGAGAGGTATGTACACAGCTGTTACATTCCACGTTCTTGTGCCTCAGCTCTCACACATGTGGCTCACTCAACTAGAAAGTATATTCTTCACCCCACCTTCAGCACTTCCTTTGTGTTCTTTAAGAGAACAGACAGTACTAAATGTTTAACTGGCAACTCTTCCCGAGCAAATGGTATCAAGCAGCCAACATGATCAGGCTGACGCATACCTAAGGCAATGGAATGAAACAGCTGATTTACCGTTTGGAAGCAAACTCCAGCTGTGTGGATATCTTTGCATTTTGTGACCTCAAGTCCGTGACCTGTTCCTGAAGCTTTTCATTTTGTTCATTCAGCAACTTGTCATTCTCTGCCTTTTCTTTCTTATAGTTCTCAAAAACTTCCTGCAACTACATTAAAGAACAGACATTGAAGTGCTTACACAGTAAAAAGAAATAGTGATAGCTTTCTACAGTGTTTATTGCAAAATGTACCTGCTTTAGCGCAGCCTTAGCCTCCACAGTCTCCACTGACTCTGTCATTGACACCGGAGCAGGAGTTGACATGGCTTGAGGTAAGCTTGGGCGCTTTGGAGTAGATGTAAGAGAAATGTCGTCTGACAATATAACTGAAGCTAAAAAAAACGATATAGAAGACTTTAAAGATTCATTCACAACTGAGTGAATGCCTGCCAAAGCAAAAGATCATATAACCACACTGAAATATAGCTAAAACCAATACTGTATTGATAGGAAAGTCCTGGGCTCTTCTGAGCAGCTCACTTTTGTACCCACAACAAGCTACACTACATGTCAAGCATTATGTAGCAAGTTCCTATGCTGTAAAAATAAAATCATGTGTTTAATTCTAAATAAATGTGTTTAAATCTAAAAAAAAATAAAAAAAACAGATCGCATCTTTTCCAGGAAGTCAGGGAAAAGCTGAGCACCAGACTAGCAGAAGTTACTAGTATTATTTTCTAGAAGAAGTTACTAGTATCAATACAGCACCATTAGGGAAACATGCAGCCTACCTTGCAACGGAATGACCGCTCCTGTGGTCTGGGCCAACAATATGCGGAACATATCCCGCTGACGAACGATAGACTCGACAAGCTGCAGCTGATGATGACGTGATTCACGCAGTTTTTCTAGCTCACTGAGGGCCTCCCCAAGCTGATTCTGAAGGTCAGAAATTCTGAAACCAACCACAGTTGTTTTCAGTGACACACACGGTGAGGAAGACCAAGACGACCCAGCCCTTACGTTCTGTCCCAAGTCCTTCATAGAATCATAGAATCACCAGGTTGGAAAGGACCCACTGGATCATGGAGTCCAACCGTTCCTAACACTCCCTTAAACCACGTCCCTCAGCACTTCAACAACCCGTTCCCTTAAACGCCTCCAGGGAAGGTGACTCGACCACCTCCCTGGACAGCTGTTCCAGTGCCCGATGACTCTTTCTGTGAAGAATTTTTTTCTGATATCCAGCCTGACCCTCCCCTGGCGGAGCTTCAGGCCATTCCCCCTTGTCCTGTCCTCTGTCACTGGGGAGAAGAGCCCAGCTCCCTCCTCTCCACAATCTCCTTTCAGGCAATTGTAGAGAGCAATAAGGTCTCCCCTCAGCCTCCTCTTCTCCAGGCTAAACACCCCCAGCTCTCTCAGCCACTCCTCGTAAGACTTGTTCTCCAGCCCCTTCACCAGCTTCGTTGCTCTTTTATTTTCCTGGCGCGTGTCCAGAGAAGAGCAACAATTCTTCAGTGTGCATTTACTGCAGCTTTGAAAATTAAGCATCACTGAGATTTTTGAGCAAACTTAGAGGAAGACTGGCCTTTGGGCTTGCAGTTTGTAGATGACAAGGGAACTAGGCCTATTCCACAAAAAGCAGAAGAGAAGCAGTTCTATTTATGTGAATAATTCCAAACAACAGCCAGCAGCACGAGCAGAGAATCGGGCCAGGAACTGTTTATGCAGAATCACATTACCTGTGGGCTTCACACTTAGTGAATGAGATATGCACGTATTTAACTTATTGCTCAGCTAACAGGAGGGAACACTTGGCTTTCTTTTTCAAAAAACAGCTCTGCTGCGTGAAATCACATTCACTAAAAGACCAACAATTATTTTTACTTTGGATTTCGATAAGGGAACCTATTACAAGATATATAGCTATAAAAGCCATTTTTATCTAAACCTGAAGACAATGCTGCTTAATAGCAATTTGCTTTTATTAATTACGTAGCTGCTCATGAGTATATGTGCACTTACATACACTTATGCACACAATTAATAACAACTGGAAGCAAAAAAATGAAGTGTTTTACTAAATTCCTGTTACTACTTAGTATAAACAGTTCATTACAAGGAACTTACTTGGATGATGTCGTTTCTTGCTCCTCTTTTTCTCTAGCCTCTCCCAGCTCTCGAAGAGCAACCAAGAGACGCTGATTCTGCTGTTGAAGTTCTTCAATATTTCTGTAAGAGACTAGATGCTGAGATATCACTTCAGAAGAGCTACTGATGTCAGCAGAGCTCACTTCTTCATCACGAATGACGTGATTGCCTCTAGCCTCTTCGAGCTCCATTAAAAGGACGCGAATCTGGAAGAGAACACTTTAGTTTAAGTCTTGCAAAGACACATAAGATCACTTTGCAAAACAATATGTTAGAAATACGTAATATGTTGGAAATCAAGTACTTTTGTCCTGCAATATACAGACTATTACAATCAATTAATCCTTGTAAGATAATTACATGATAGAAAAAACAGTTTGATAAAAGGAAACCACATGAAGAGCAGAAGTAGATTGTGTTCAGTTCTGGGAACGGACAATCACATCAAACAAAAGTCATACAACGTCAGATGTTTAACAATATTATTCTAAAGTAGCATCATTCCTACCCAGCTAAAGTTATTCCAATTTTGTAAGCAGAATGTAAATACCAAGTTGTCCCAAGGAGAAGCTTTTAACATCATTAAAGGTCTTATGACAACCACAGTTGACGTGACTGTGACTGAACACAACTTCCAAGTAAGCTTCAGAAATACAGCACCATATTAATAAATAAATTATAAATAGTACATTTAACCACAGCAACATTTGTTCTACCTGCTGTGAAAGATCCTTCACTTGTATTTCCAGTCTCTGGTTTTCCCTTTCAAGCAGAGAGGCATTCTTATTGGCTTTATCGGCATCCTCCTGCAATCGCTGGATTTCCTGAAAGTAAACAAAGGTTAAGAAACACGCAGCAATTCAAGTCTGACACACCCCTTTCCAGAGAGATAAAGTCATGTACAGACATACCTTGTGAACAAAACTGTGCTTTACTACTTTAAAGTTACATTCCAAAAGCTAAACTGCACATATTTAGGAATCAAGTGCCCCACTCATTCATGCTGCATTAGTGTACATGTTAAAATTAATGGGAAGAGAGCACTGAAGTTCGATTTTATTTCTTTGGACAAATATTAATCTTTGTCTATAAAGAATTCTACTCTCTCAGAAAATATGAGATTGTAAGTCACCACATTGATAGTCACCACTATCAAATCTGAAAAACGTTGGTTCTAAATCACAAGCTAGAAAGTTCAACAGATATCTCCCCACAACAAGAGTGGCCTAGAGATTCCATTTTATACATTTACTAACAGCCACTAGGATCAAGGAATTAAAACCCATTTTTCCCCAACAAGTTCCTTTATTTTATACTAACCTTCATGGCTTGTTCAAGCTTTGCAGACAGACTAGCAACAGCTTTTTGGGCACGCTCAAATTCTTCACGTTGACGTTTTAAGATTGGCGCTTTGGCTTCCACTTCCTGCACTATTTCATCTAAATACTTATTGATTCTCTTATTCTCCAGCTTTTCCAAAAGCAATTGATCCTGAGCTTCTACATAAGCATTGTACAGCTGCAAGAGAAGATCTTTATGGTTTGCTTTTGTTTGTTTGTTTTTGATACATCTGGACAGACCTCTCAAAAAGGAACCACTGCTAATTATACTCTTCATACCTTAAGGCCGTATAATTTCATACGGCTCTAAAGTAGTTAATCCAGAGAAACAAGCCAGACTCAGACCACGGCAAAGCTGTTATCCTTAATAATTTAAAAATGGAAAACTTTTATAGCTCAACTGTATGCAATAAAAGAATTCTATGTAAAAGGGACAAATCTTAAAGTTTAAGACAACAGAGATATGAAAACTAATATCACAAAAGAAAGCAGCAAGCACAGAAAAAAGTAATTTAATGGCTAGACAGAATGACCGTTAACCAACCAAACCAAAGTAATAACTGCATAATTCCCCCAGCCCCTGGATACGTACAACCTATCATTATGTTAACTTTTTTCTGCAAGTATAAGACAAATGCAGAGTAGTAAATATTAAAAGTTTAAGTAAAAAGAAAAGCTACTGCCAAAAACACCTACAGAAAATAAGTTCGTGTGCTCAAAAAGCACATGTATTTCAGGAAAAAATACAAAATACCCTACAAATGTTTTTATGTGCTACAGAAATAAAGTATGTTAAAAAAAATCCCGACAACTTAGCCAGTAAAGTCTGCCTCAAATGCAGGCAAAGATTTCACTGACTTCAGCTAGGCATTCATTACACAAAGTCCAAAACGATGTCCCAACTCTTATATTATTAAGGTATTTCTGTTGGCATTTCAAGAATCTTGAAAGTGAAGAATTTCTTCTCACTCACCTCAGTTAATTTCATTCCTGGCTTGACCACCTTGGCTACTGCTGCAGCAGTGGGAGACATCGCTGCCAGCTCCTCCTCGGACAGTATGGCTCCTGAAGACAAAACTCCACCAGTCACCATCAAAAAGCTGCAGTAATTCCCACTATAAACATTCTTTAATATAGTACTATTGTAGTTTAAATAAGTCCTTAAGTCTGTTTTAAGAGTTTTCTGTAATCCACGTTTTACACATACACGTGCAAGCAACTGGTGTTACAGCCAATATTCCATCTCAAATATTCTCAAGGTCTCCGACTACTTTAATTTGAAATGCTGAAAGGTTTTTTGCTACTGGATTCTTCAAAATGAGATAATTTCTGAATGTAAGCAATTGAAATAGCTGGAGCAAAGCTTGACACCAGATTTCTTAGCAAACTGCAGAAGGTTTACAGTGGCAAAGCACTTGTTTATTTTCACTGAATTAACATAGGGAGATAGCAAATATACTTCAAGCATCTCTGTTCCTTTCTGCTCTGCTCTCTCTTTCCTTTAGAAATTACCTATATGTAGCAAACAGACCCCAACAAAATAATGATAGACTAGAACAGGGAATATTGAGCAAGATTTAATGCAAATTAGAAATTAAGGACAGAGGTTTGTTCTACACAGCTTTTTTTTCTAGTAAGAGCAAAATAAAAATAGTCTATCAACCTCTCAAGCCCTCTCGAGAAAAAAACCCAAATATTAAAAGCACGATGATTCAGCCTTAAGGAAATGTTTTCTCTCCTGTTTCTTCGAGATGGTAAGTCAGGTTAACAAAACAACTTCAAAAGTATTTTGATTGAAATGCATTCTCCGGTGGGGAAAAAAAATACACTTCAGATATATAAAAAGTATATTTCCATACATATGCGAAACTATACATAGATGAAAAAGCTTTCCAAATCCATAAGGAGAAACGACCAAAGGTGAATGAAGATGAATGCACTCAGTTCCCACAGAAATTCAGCACAGTATTTTCATGTGAGACTACTCAGGATAGAAAGCTCAGGGCTTTATGCACTTCAGTTCCCAGTGTTGCCCCTACCTTTACGCTTCGTAGCAGACAGTAAATCATTAGCATTCTCCAACTCCTTTTCCAGCTTACTGATCTTCTCTCTCAGTTCTTTTTCCATTATAGCTTTTGATGCTTCCACCTCAGCCAAATGCTCCTGGGTTGCTTTATTAGCTAAAATTAAATCAGACAAGCAGTTAGTCATGCTGCAGGACTTAAAGGATTCTTTGTCCTTTAACAAAGATCAAAACTTACATATGCACCCTAAATTTTACTCTAACTTTATATGATCTGCAGAAGCTCATGTAGATAAGGAAACTCAGTAGCATGACAGAAGCATGAACTGCTGCCTATCACTTTTCCTTAGTAGAGGGCTAAAATATGAACTGTTCTTTTATCAGTGAAAAGGAACCTAAAATGCGAATCTAAAATGAAGGCCTAACTTGCAAAATTAGACCCTTTCAACAAAAAAGTAAAATCCCAGGTATATTTGAGAACAGTTTTGTGCCCTCGTTCCCTGCCCAAGGAAATTTAACTGGACAGGTAAAATTTCTGCAACAAACGGACTGATGTTTCCACCACCCCAAAAGCCTAACAAAGTTCCTCTCAGAAATGCTCAATACCTGCTTTTCAATGTGTCAAAGCAGTTACAAAGGAGCAATTGTTCTGCTCCATTTCTCACTCACAGCTTACCTTCACCTGCTTCCTTCAGGAGCTTATGCAGCTCTTCGACTGCTCCTGTCAGTTCATTGCTCTTTGCCTCCGAATCATCAGCAGCACTCTAAATAAAAGCAATTTATTTCACTTTCTATTATGCAGTAATAGCAACTACATTAAAGCTCAAGCTGACCAAAAATTACAAACATGCAGTTTTGTATTAAAATGCTAAAAGATTGATGTAAATGGGACAATTCACTCTCCACTTGGATTGTCTCACTTTGATGCAAACTGCCCACCTGAGAGTAAGATTTATCAGACATTGATTTAGTAGGACAAATCCAAATAAAATGTATGCCCTTTAGCTTCCTTATAGCTGGTGCTGGCTTTGTTCCTTCATAGAACCGTAAATTATTTGGGTCAGGAGTCGAGAAATTTTGAGTGTTCTATGTTTGTTAATTCTGAGAATTTTGATATTTTTAGGGACTATTTATGTAAATGGTTTACATTTCTTCGCTTCCAGTTGGAGACCTCACAAGTGCAAGACTGTACAACACTCCAGCAATTCTGCAAGTCCATTAGAAAAAAAATGAAATAAAGTCACTTCAACTTTCCCTAATCAGTACAGTCTCAGAATAGGCTCCCATGGGTAAAAATACCCAATAGTGAAGCTTTTAATATCAGGTCAAAAAATACATCAGCAGCTACAGGTATATAGCAAACCTTATGTTAAACGGAAGACAAACTTGTAGTCCCTTCAAATCAATGATTCCATAATAAAAGCATGAATGACAGGAATAAAAAAGGAAAACAACTCACAAAATCCCAAATCAAAAAGGCAAATGATAACGCTTTATGTTTCAGAAAAGCCAGCTACTGACTTGCTGTTCAATGAAGGGACATCGGCTTACATCTGATCAGGCAAAAGTATTAAAGCAGAACTCAGAATTAAGCAGGGTAGAATGTTTATGTGGGTATCTATGCAAGAAAACTCAGGAAAGAGAACTTTTTAAACTGTGAATCTAATATGCGTAAACTAAAGAGCAATCAATCGCCCTTCTTAGCCAACTTTGTCTTAGTCAATAAACTACAGGATAGTTTTAAACCACTGAGTCAACAAAACAAACGAAAATGTCCTGTTTAGATGGTGCTTATGACACAAATACGTGACTTTCAGTTGTGTCTCAATTAGATCAACACTTGCCCGTTTTGAAAGAAATTTCTAAACCAAGGGCAGAAATACCTCCTGCACAGTCATCTTTTACACAAAAACCTCTACCTCACAACACCCTAAGACATAACCACATACATACAGTACGAAGCCTCAAAAGAGTAAGCATAAAATTACTATTGTAAACCCAGTTTTGCTTCATCTACAAAATGGTCCAAGGAAGGCAGCAGCAAAGAAATATTTTGAATGCTTTACTGTGTTTTGCAATGGAATTTAGCTTTCCCCACATCCACGCTTTGTGGGGGAAAAAAACCCAAAGCAAAACAACTGCGCTGCATTACATGCAAGGCTAAGACTCAGCTCAAATGCAGAATCAATAAACTCACCTTATACAAATTAGATAATTTGATGTGGGCATTCAGCTCATTGTGGAATCTTTCCTCCATGCCAGCTTGCTGTTCTTTTGCCTAGAGAATTAAGAAAAAAGAGTTGGGGAGCATTCCCCTATTTCCATCTCACACGTGTTGTGTTTTAAACTCTAATGCAACCGAGATGCCATTACACATACACTTACCTCCTTCAGTTTATTCAAAAGGTCTTCCACATGCTTCTGAAGATTTTCATTTGATTGTTTCAAGCCGTTTACCTGGTCCTCCATTCTGGAAACCTGTTTGAAGCATAAATTAGAACATCACGCATTAATTCGTAGTCTTGTACACTATAGCAGCCTTATAGCATTACACAGCGCTGTTATCAGTGACTCCAAAATGCCTGGCTTGTAATTAAAATCTTTGAATTTTCCATTGTAGATAATGGCAGCTACATGTATTCCTTAAAAATCATGCGTTAAAAGAAAGAACATCTCCTAATTAATTGAAAAACATTCACTATTTTTACCTGCCTACAATTATTAAAGTACTTGGTTTTGTTTAATACAGTAAAACAAAATGTAGAATTTATTAGAAATAGCAAAAGCATTCAATAATTACATTACCTCCTCCTTCTTATTCTCCAGATTACATTTAAGCTCCAAGATTTCATTGCCTTTCTCTCTAGCAGTATGTAGCAGTTCATCTGTTTTGGCTTTCAACTCAGTGTTCAGCCACGTGTTTTGATTCTGTAGTAGTTCTTTTTCTTGCTCCAACCTTTTCTCACGGTACTAAAAAGAAAATTGCATAGTTTAATTGTACTGGTTCCACAGAAAATATAGGAGCTAATTAAAATACTACAATCAGAGCAGGAGTAGCAAAAATGTACCGTAATCTGGTAAACAGCACCAAATGACAGGCAGTGTTCCTTATTACATTGGTAAAACTAAACCAGTCTCAAACAAAGAACTTTTTCAAACTTGAGTTAGTTTCCTCAAAGTTTGTTAGCTGAGAACATTAAGATTAACTAGATTAATATCTAGTTAAAGGAAATAAATGAAGTTCTCCTCCTTTTTTCTCGATTCCTCCTCTCTTTCAGTTCTGCATGGAGTTTATTCTGCCCATAGAGAAATGGTGCAGGGTCGCAAGGAGATATTTTTCTCCTTTCTACCTGCCTTCATGGACCTGGAACCCTCCCCAGTGGGCAGGAGTGGCCTCTATTTGCACCAACGAGGCTTGGTCATGCTTGCCCAACTTGACGCCTGCTCTCCTCCTATAAATATAAGTCTCGCATCCAGTCAGAGCCACCAACTTCATATTAAAATAAATTCTTACAAATGACAGGAGTGCACTTGACCTACTTTCAAAGTCAAAGATGACAAAATGATGACTACATCACACATCAACAACTACTTATTAGAACATTAACACATACTACGTATATAAGTACTACTCGCCTTCACAGAAACATCTGATGTTTGTAGTTCATCCAGCTTTAACTGAAGTTTCACCTTCTCAGTGTTTGCTTCTGTAAGTTTCTCATTTAAGCGTTTAACATCCTCTGGAGGAGGGAAACCAGTGTTACAAAAGCTAACTGTACAATCACCAGTTTTAATTACTCAGCTTAACTAAATTGACAACAGACGAGAAACTATGTATTTAACTGTATAGTGTGCAATAAGATATCGTATAATGGATGATTTTATGCCTATGAAACCAAGGATCAAACTACAGTTAGCATGTAATTTCCTTTCTTGTTTCCTTTCACTAAATACCATTTCCTGTTAATCCACCATTTGGTGGTGCCTATACAAACCCGACACTCTCCGCTAGTTCAACTGTTCAAGTATGTCTTTTATTTAGCAAAACCACGTGAACTATTTAGTTAGCATGTCCTTGGCTATACCGTGTAAATGTTCAACTTCTTGAGACCGTCTTTCACTTGTTCGAACCAAATCTCTCTTTTCAGCTTCCAGTTCTTCTTTTTCCCTACTTAAATGGCTCTGAAAAATAAAGAAATGCGATCAGCTTTCTATAACAGCTTATAGAGATTATTTTCACTCACCATGACAGAGAAGCATGCCAAAGCAGAGTAAGTTACTCCAGGCAACCGAAAACTCGGATAAGAGGGCAGCTGAATCAGCCTATGCTGCATAGTATGGAAGCACCGTTGCTTCCATTTTTTTATCCATCGTGTTGGGGTACATAATTCAAACAAATGCAGGTTAAAGAACCTCTTTCTTCTAGTGCCTAATAGCCAACACATTTCAATTAACCTTTCTTCTCCTATAAATCACACTGATGCCAACGTCCAGCTGGCCCTTTGTGCTTAAATGTGAAATACCACGGGAAGATTAGATATTAAAGCTGAGAGATGTATCACATGGCTTTCTAGACCTGCATACTGAACAGGCAGCGTTCATGCCTTTGCTTTAAATTGGCATAGAGAGGTCCAGACTGCCCCAACTTTTCCTCCACTTTGAGTTGCACTTGAATGCAGATTAGGATGAAAACTGTTGAACTTGCAGTACATGAAACAAATTGAAGGCCTAACAGAAATCCAAAGCTAACAACAGCAGCTGTTCAAAACTGCATCTAACTTTAATATTCTTTAAACGACTGCTTTGATAATTACCACTTCATTGAAACAGTTTTATTTGGTTAAATAAAAGACAACAGATCCTCATTGTGGACAAATCAATCTCATACTGTTTTCGCTTCCTGCTCCAAAACTGATGTTCTGCTGGATCAGTCAGCTGCAATGACGCATCCTGCAACCCTGTGACTTTTGAGCATAACGCAAGGAAATTTGTGCCAGAGTATGGAAAAAGGTGTGGGAAGCCAGAATTCCTCTTTACACCTTAGTTCTATTTTTGAAGTTCAGCCTGAAGCCACTTCCGAACTGAAATAAAAGCATCTGCTCTAATATACATTCCCCTTCCATTCAGTTTGCTAAAATACTAGCATATGCTTAAAAACCGCACAAAATTTTCCTGTACACATGGCAATACAGACATGAAAATATGTACACCAGTATGTTTTTGTACTGATAATAGTCCAGTTTGGAAATTGACTGAATTCTCTGCCACAATAAGACAAATGAACTGTTTCAACCTGTCATCAAGCCCTTCCAGTACCTGGATTGCTGCATTACGATCCTGAGCTGCTTCAAGTTCTTTATTTTTCTCACTCAGTGACTTCAACTGTTCATCTGTTGGATAAGAAGGAATAGTAGTGAGGTATCTCCACTATAACATAAAGATGGAATTCACTCTCCAAATGCAATTCAGCCCAAATTTTCCTGAACAACATGAGAAAAAGAGAAAAAAAAAGAGAAGAATCCAAGACTAGGTAGTATTGTGGTAAACTAATGCAATACTTAGAGCAGAGGCATTTGCTCTGAAGTTCAATACTTAACCCACTGTTACTACAAAATCAGCAAACAAGGAGGTTTTTCTTTTCTAGTAGAACAAAAAATTCATTTTAAAAAAGCAGACTTAATTGCAAAAGCAAAAAACCTTCCTACTTACAGAAGTAACCAAAACAGTTAACAGATGGACTTTCAACTCCTAGTTAAAACCTAAAGCATCTCAGCACAACACTGGACTAAGACTGCATATCCTGTCCAAACTGAAGAACGTGCAGTTATACTTACGAAGTTTTTTAAGCTCCTCACGCAGAGTTTGACATTCTTGCGTCTCATTTACAAGTCTCTCCTGACTTTGAGCTAGACGCTTTTCTACTTCAAAGTACTGTTGCTCTGCAAAATAACAGCATTATCTCAATTTCACTTAATAAGCATTTATTTTTCTTTCTTAACTTTATCAAGGATCCTTATTAATTGACAACTTTATTAAATAGTAGTATTTATAAAGAAAATATCTGAGAATAATAAGACTAAAGGAGAATCTGAAGAAAAGTCTTTCTGAATGCAAAAACATGCATTTGCACTTTGAATTAACATTGCTTAAAATACTTTGTTAGCATGGAAAGCGGTGTGTTCCCAGAAATTATCTATAAAGCTGTAGCCTAACTGATTTTAATGATATAGCATTGTATCAGCATAATCACGTATTCTGGTCTCAGTTAAGTCTAATTAAAACTTCTTAAGCCGTAGCATATTTCTACACACATACAATAAAATCCCCATAATCCTAAGTGTCAGCAGATTTCATTTCAAAAATTTTTAATGATAACTTCTTAAAACGAGCACATGTGCTCTATGCTGCATATCGCACAGCACTGGAAAAAACAATCGGATCCAATCTTTGGTTATCTGCAACTGTAACTGTGTCATAGAGCTTAACCATAAAACACTCCGTAACAGCAGAACTAATCTCGCTCTTAAGCACAGCAGGCTTTAAGGAAGCACAAAGGGATTTTTAGTTATCTTTTGCTTCCAAACTGTGGTGGCACAGCTGCCCCTCATCCCCCGGCCACTCTGCGATCTCAGGATAAGCCATGTTTAGGGCAAAACTCCCAGTGTCTCTGTCTTTGTTACAAGTGCAGTGAGTTGGAGTGATGAGACATCTCCTGATGGCCCCTGGAACTCCCGCCGTGTGGATCGGAGCTGGAGCAGGAAGGTACCAGTACTGCAAAATCTGGGAGGTACTGGAATTGTACAGCTGGTAGAAAATACCAGAATCACTTAACACGAATCACAGCCAGAATGGAACAATACTGACCAAAGTCACTCATCCGCAACCCTACAAACAGGGATGATAAGGAAGACCCTTTGAGCTCTCCAGGAATGCAGCAGGGTATAAAGAGGAGGCTGAGGGGAGACCTTATTGCTCTCTACAACTGCCTGAAAGGAGGTTGCAGAGAGGAGGGAGCTGGGCTCTTCTCCCAAGTGACAGGCGATAGGACAAGGGGAATGGCCTCAAGCTCCAGCAGGGGAGGTTTGGACTGGATATCAGGAAAAACTTTTTCACAGAAAGCGCCATGGGGCACTGGCAGAGGCTGCCCAGGGAGGGGGGAGTCCCCATCTCTGGAGGGGTTTAGCAGACGGGTAGATGAGGTGCTCAGGGACATGGTTTAGTGGCAGATAGGAATGGTTGGACTCGATGATCCAAGAGGTCTTTTCCAACCTGGTGATTCTATGACCAAGATCTTTCTCAGAGCTGGGACACCTCTCAGAGTAGATTTTGTAAGGATTCAAAGATTGTCCACTAATAAATGCCAACAAAGGAGAAGGGTCAACTATTGCCCACTGAGGAATGCCAACGCATTGAGTAACTCACTAAACCTGAGAAAAGGGACATTTTACTCAGCGCTTAACCCCTGCGTGTCTGCCTGTCTACACATCTCTGTGTTTGTGTGTCCATGTGTGTGTGGGACATGAGTTAGGAAACCCTGCAGGATGTCTCAGGTGAACCTTGCCACTCCTGAATCTCTAACTGAGTCGTTGTAGCGAGTTCCTGTTCAATTAGGCTGTTAAATTGTCTGATGATTGAGTGCTGCTAATCTTATGACAACCTATTTTTGCGATCTATCTCAAAACTATTAATAAATCCTGAATTGCTGATAAATTAAAGCCCTGTAAAACGTTAATTCATGACAAATGCTCGGAGTCCGCAGGATCCTGTATCAAGATGCACACCACCACCATATCTTACAGTTCCAAGTCATGCTTCCCCTCCAGCCACAAGTGAGAAGAATGGACCTGAAAGACACTAACCTACTAAAATCTGTGGGTTACATTTGCGCTATATGAACTAACACTGGCAAGATTTTTATTTGAAAGAGACAGAAAGGTTGACGGAAAGGTGGAAGTGAAGTTTACTTCTCATCATTTACTTCTGATTCACTTCCTTACATCACTTACTTCTGATCTAAACTTATCAGTTACTTCATACTCACAACCCCGGCCCTGCGCTTACACTCATCTACACTCTTCTCTCCTTTCTACTCCAGTTGTGAAAGAGACAGAAAGGTTGAAAGAAAGGTGGAAGTGAAGTTTACGTCAGAAGTAAACGTCACTTCCATCTTTCCTTCAACCTTTCTGTCTCCTTCACAACAAAAATCTTGCCAAAGTCAGTTAATGAAGTGTAGCGCAAACATAAACCACAGATTTTAGTAGGTTTTAGTATTATATTCCTGAGATTGAGTAACCTACGAATCAATACAGAAACATTGATTCTACCATGAGTAGTTTATGACCAAAGGTTAAGGTCTTCAACAAGGAATCTAACTGGAAAAATATAAACCTAAGTCTACTGGAGAGCTGGGTGAACAAGTAACGGTTTTTCTTCCACAACTACAAGCAAAGCAGACAGAAACTTGTTGAAAAAAATGATGAAACTCTGCTTATTATTTTGAACACACGTTTAACCCTGAACAGTCTTTTACAAAGGAAAAAGCAGTAGAAATCCTCTCTCCAGAGGAAAGTGAGGGGAAGAACAGACATCCAGGCCTGCACTGGCCCCTTCCAGCTGGGGCTGGGGGATGCCTCCCCGGGCCTAGGCAACCCTTCAGGAAGACACTGCTCCCATCGCAGAAAGACACTTCGGGGGGGGGGGGAATGACCCGAAGTCTGGAGCACCTCCCATACAAGGACAGGCTGAGAGAGTTGGGGTTCTGCTCACAAAGGCTTGTGGTGATAGGAGGAGGGGGAACGGGTATAAACTGGAGAGGGGCAGATTTAGACTGGACAGAAGGAGGAATTTCTTCACCATGAGGGTGGTGAGGCCCTGGCCCAGGTTGCCCAGGGAAGCTGTGGCTGCCCCATCCCTGGAGGTGTTCCAGGCCAGGTTGGACGGGACTTGGGCAGCCTGAGCCAGTGGGAGGTGTCCCTGCCCATCCAGTTGGGCTTTAAGGATGGTCTTTAAGGTCCCTTCCAACCCACTTCATGCTGTGATTCTACGACCCCGCCAGCCCAGCCCTCGGCCCCGCACGCCCGGGCCTGCCCCCGCTCTCACCGCTGTCCACCTTGAAGCGCTCGTGCCTGGCCCTCAGCCCGTCGATCTCGCTCTGCTGGTCGGCCAGGAACCGCTCCAGCTTGCCCTGCACGGGCCGGGGCAGCTTGGCGAGCTCGGCGCGCTCCAGTAGCTGCTGCAGCACGGCCGCCATCTTGGCGGCGGCCACAGTGCCTCCCGGCCTCGCCGACGCCGGCCGCGGAAAATTGCGCATGCGTGCACCGCGCGGCATCACGGGAAATGTAGTTCTCAGCGAGGGACGTAGTACACCAGAAGTACTTCCGTTTTCGGTAGGGTGGTGCTTTCCGCCATCTTGAGCCTGGCTGTAGCCTGCTGGTTGAGGGGCGAAAGGTATTCTAACCGAGATATAAACACTGAAAACTTCGTATTGAAGCCTACACGGATTTTTATTGGCGCTCGCCACGACCCTGTCCCCCTTCTTTGCCTCTGGAGACAGGAGGCGCTGCTACCGCTTCCGCCACTCGAAGCATGGCGGCGCGTGCGGCCAGCGCTGCTTCTGCGCGGTCTTTTCCCGCGCTCGGCCCTGAGCGGATGTGCGTCATCACCGCGAGCCGGATGTCGCTGGTGGCGCGACTCCCACCTTAGGGTAGTGGCGGTGCAGGAGCGAGTGGCGGGTGCGGAGCGGAGTGGCCGCTCCCCGGCCCCGGGGGCGAGGAGAGGTGGGTGCGGTACAGGTAGTGGTTGCTGTTAGAAACAATGGAGTATTTTGGATCTAAGCTGAAGTAGAGCTCGGTTTCCTCTGAGTTATTGCGTTGTTTTTGGAATACAGACAGAATGTCCCTCCGAGTGCGGGTTTGTGTTAAGTATCCGGACACTGTTCGCTCTTCGGAGATGAGAACGTCTTGTGTTCAGCGTGATCCGTGCTGAACAGAGCGGGGTTCTTGTGTAATCCCCTCTGTTTGCAGTCTCTCCCCATCTCAAATACAAGGTCAGGCGGGGCTGGCTTCAAAGCTCCAAATTATCAAACGATTTGGCTGTTGTGAAGTTCGCAGTGGCGCTAAAATGAGTTTCTGGAAAGGAATAGAAAATGCATAAGATTTCTGGGAAAATTTGTATGTGTGCATAGAAGTGGGAAATCTATTCTGTCCCCAGTTCTTGTCTCACTCCACACAATCAATAGAGATCATTGCCTCGTGTTACCCAGGCCTGAGAAATGGTGCTTACTTTCTAAAACACCAAAGCAAGCCTTAGAGAGTTGATTTGATGGTGTTTTCGGTATCAGATGCCAGCCTTCCTCCTCGTCCCGGCCCAGAGCCTCGGTTCTGCCATTCCTGTGTGGTTTGTGTGCCTTGTGTGGGTGCTGCAAGTGCCTTTTGCTCCCTCCTCATGGGCTCGTTGGCTTCACAGTTGGTTTTGACAGTTTTCAGTGCATGAAGCTGATTTCAGAGCAGTTCTGCATGGGTGGGAGGAGTGTCCGTGGCAGTACGCATCTCCTGAGTTCTGCGTTCCTGTGGGCACTGATGGGAGCATTGTAGATGGCCCTTTGGGTCACCTGCAGATGCCATGTTTTGAATGTGGTTTGAGACGTGTCCTGGGGTACATCAAGCATGGCATCGCCTGCTGGTCAAACGAGAGGATTGTCCTGCTCTGCTCCTCGCTGGTGCAGCCCCACCTCAAGTGCTGGGTGCAGTTTTGGTCACCACAGGGTAAAAGGATCTGAAGATAGTGGAGGGAGTCCAGAGGAGGGCACGGAGTTGGTCAGGGATTTAGAGGGGAAGCTGTATGAGGAACAGCTGACGTCACTTGGTCTGTTCATCCTAGAGAAGAGGATACTTAGAGGAGACCTCATCGCATTTTACTGCTTCCTCACAAGAGGAGGAGCAGGTGCTGAGCTCTTCTGTTTGGTGACCAAGGACAGGACCTGAGGGAATGGCAGGAAGATGCTAGGGGAGGGTTAGGTTGGACATTAGGAAAAGGTTCTTCACCCAGAAGGTGGTGGAGCACTGGAACATCTTCTGGGGAGGCAGACATGGTGCCAAGCCTGACAATATTCCAGAAGCATTTGGACAAGGCCCTCAACCCCATGGTATAAATGTTGGATTTGTCCTGTGCAGGACAGGAATTGGACTCAATGATCCTTGTGGGTCCCTTCCAACTTAGGACATTCTGTGAATGCTTTAGGAATTGGACTGGAAATTGTGCACAGCGTGTTTCATTGTGCATGTGCAATGCAGCAAGTCCCTTAAAGAGGAACGTGAATGCAGAAATATATTTTCTGGTTTCTGATGAAACACGATGCAGCAAGAAGTTGTTCCTTGCAGGCATGTTTTTCCTAGCATTTGCCTGCATGACTTGCCATATCATTTCAGTGGTAGGTATTTAAAACGGTTTTCTTTCCAATAAGGGCCACGTACTTCTTCCTGTATTGTAGAGAACTCTGCTTTTCATTTGTAAAACCCCAAACTTGTGGATTGTAAAGCTACTTAAACCTGTGTTGACAGATAAAGTATTAATCTATTACAGATCTTTATGTGAGACTCTTTATTTTCATCTAACCAGTGTATTTATGATTTTTTTTACTCTGTTTTGTAGGTTGAAACTACACATTTAGTTCTAAATCTGCGGCAATGGGTAGAACTTACTTTGTTGAGGAAGCCGTCGGGCAGTATCTTTCAGACCTCAGCACAAAATTGAGGCCCTATGTCACTGGCTTGTTAATAGGGCAGGTAAGTGTGTGATGGCTGAAGTCTGTTCCATTCATTCCTGCTAATTGGGGACAACCCCCTTGGCCTTAATCGTTTGGGATAAGTCCATGAGCATCATATTGAGCTTGGGTAGTGCAAGAGGGTGGCGCTATGACCAGAAGGGATTTCCGTGAAGGGTTTGCAGTGTCAACCAACTACACAAGTCTTCTAGAATTGTTTTATGAAAGATGATCGCACACAGAAATCAAATCCTTGAAGATAAACCTTATCACTAAACTACTCTTTAAGGCAAAGGTATTCATGAAGGAATTATTTGTATAACAGATTCCTGTAGAGTTTAACAAACAAAGCGGGGTTTGCAGTTGCTGTATTACACAGGATATTCTAAAACTTGATTGATATCAACCTCATGGTATATTTGCTTATATTGATGTTCTTGAAAGTGTTCTGCACAAAGAGACTACGTAATTCGGGCTGTTCGAACGCCTCCAAAGGAAGAGCAGAAGGAAGACAGCATCGCTCCTTCGAAACTGGCGTCTGTTGATGAAGAATGGATAACTACACACGCCAGTCAGGTACCACAGTGGGAGTTTTTTAAGGGGCTGGGAGGAACAAGAAGGAAATAAGACTTAAAACAATAATCTCATCCCTTGTGTGCCTTTTTCTCGAAGAGAACCTCCTTAACCACAGTAGGCAGAGATATTTTAAACCAAAGTACCTGTATTGTTTTCAAAGTTTATGATGAATAGCGACTTGATAATGATGAAGCTAGAAAATGTGCAAAGTGCTGTGTTCTATATTTCAGAGGAACCAAGAGGTGAAAATCAGTCTGGCTTACTTGATTTCTGCTCTTGATGGTTACTTGTCTCTTTAGAAATTATTGATATGTGGGGTTAATTGGTTGCTCTGATTCCTGTTAATACATGTTCATTTTTATTTTTAAGGTTTCTAGAATGCTTCCTGGAGGCTTATTAGTTCTTGGTGTATTTATTATTGCAACTCCAGAACTGTCCAAAGAGAGTCAGAATGCTTTGCGCAAGGTAAGTACGCTTCCTGCTGGGAAAACGGGAACATCCTTAGGTGTAGCTGGACAATTCCTATCGTTGCCTTGCCTTTATATGGTTGTTTTGTTGCTTTATTCCTAAATGCATGAATATTCTGGTTTGAGGTGTGATTTTGAGACTGAAACCTCAGATATCACCCTCCTATGGTCCTATACCACAGGGTTATTTGCTAATGTTCTGTTTCATGTGATTTTTGTTACTGAAATAGCAAATCTCCCTGTGTTTACTGAAAGTGGGTGTTCCAGCATAAGGAAAACATCCTCAAGGCTTATATTAAGTTAAATCCTTGTGGCACAATTGTTAGTAATGGTAACACGTTACCTTTGTTTGTCTGAATGGGTTGTTCAGATTAGAGATGTTTACAATAGGGAAATTTCTATAGTTCTGAATCATTTAAAAGGAATGTTTTGTCTAGAACTAGTGGGATTTTACTTTGGTGCATGGGGTTATATTTAAAAACTACTTCGAACTTGCTATTCTCTGATACACTTAAAGTGCTTTTCTTGTTACAATATTGGGGCATCTAATGCCACATTTCATTTCAGTTCTGTAGATGTAGGTTCATTTTATCTTTTTCATAAGGTAAGTACGGCAATTGATTTAAACATGAGAAGGGTTTGAAGCCTAAGGTTTGTGATCCAGTTTTGGCTTCAAAAAGATATTATTTTTCCAGTGATTACTGAAACTGATAGCCAAGAAAAAAAAAAAAAAGATGAGTTGTGTCCACATGATCAGTGATTCCTGAATTAAAATTTGTATTTTTGAATTGGTGGCTGTTTTGCACAGGTGTCTTTGCAGATCTTCAATCCATAGATACAAAGCTGTAATATTTTTCTAAGGAGAAAAGCTTGCAAGTTAAATATGTGAGTGTGTGTTGCTTGGCTCAGTTTATAAAGAAGCTGAATTAAGATTTCACAAGCAACTTTTGCTTTGAAGTAGTTGCCTACGGATCTTCGTTGAACATTCTGTTAACATGATGTTTTGGTGGCATGTTGTAAGCTGTATTTCTCCTTTACACATACTCGTGATATCACTTGGTCTTAGAACTTTAGTGCCAGACTGTTTGCCAGAAATGATAATGCATTATTTTTATGGAAAAATGTATAATACTTTTTTCATCTTTAGCTAATCTTCTCAGTGGAAAAGTCCTTGACTAAAAGGCGACTCTGGAAACCCGCGGAGGAGGAGGTCTCGGACAGAGCAGCTCTTCAAATTTGTTCTGCTACAAAAAAGTATCCTTTATGAGCAAAGTTTATTGAGTGAGCCTGCTACCCCCTGCCTTGATTCTGTAGTTGTTTCTGAGCAAGTGATAAATTGGGAGGGGGAAGTCATTTGAGTTCAGGCATAGATCAGGAAGTTGTAACCACAAAGTTTTCCGATGAGCCACGAGTAAGACTATTGACCCTCTTATCCGTGCAAGATTTCCATCATTTCTTACCATTTGATATGTGTGTGTAGTGGCATCAAATTCTGCTTTCCCCGGTCAGTTTTGATTTGCATAAATGGAAGAAAACATCTAACGTGCTGTGTAGCTTCTTCAGCTTGCGGTTACCAGCGAGATTTCCATGGAAGTGAGGAGGTAGCGGGCAGGTGGGATCTGTGCTAGTGCTGCAGAAGAATGCTGCTCTGTCGATAATGAAATAATACAAAGAGGGAAAGCAATGTTTTTCCTTAGAGATGTAAGAGAGGAAAGGACAAACTGCAAACTGTTGCATTGGTGTTCCGCATGGGAATAGCTATTGATCTTAATCTGTGTGTAAGACATGGGACGGCATCGCTGTGGTAGCTGGAGTTTACAGTCAAATGTTTTTCCATTTCTTTACACTAATGAAATGTGGAAACTTCCTTTAAAGCATAAAATAGCTCAACAAAGAAGTTAAGTAAAGGACAAAGTTAATGGGAAGTTGTTCTTACTAGTTTCCTTGCTTTTCACTGGATCTTTTTCTTTAAGTAGCAAAGAGTAGTTTGCCGAACCTATGATGTACAAGATCCAAAGGTAAGCTCATCATCCTGTGTGTTTTGTACGCTCTTAATTTGTGACAAGTAATATTTCTGTGAGTTACCCGATATTTCATACAGATGCTTTATTACTTCTTTCTGCCCTCAGAGTTCAGCTAAACCAGCAGACTGGAAATATCAGAGTGCTCTCTCTGCTTCCTGGTTAGCTTTGGACTGCACAGTAAATGTTAATATTCACATTCCACTTCTTGCTACTTCACCAAACCATGACCTGGAAAAGAACACCAAGGTAACTGCTCAGCTGCACCAGTTGTGTATCTGGTCTCTACATTATTTTTTCTGTTAAAAATTAAATGAGAGAGAGAGATTTGAATAGTGTGAGTACAGGAGTAGATCTAATCAGCGGAGAATTTTGGTAGTTACTCTTAAAGGTAACAGGAAGTTATGGTGAAGTATTCATGGTATGGAAGTACTGCTAGCTTTTCTGCTGCTGTGCTTGGTGTGGGCAGTTTCCATTGCTCAAAATGATTTAGGAATTGTCATGAGTATTCCAGCTGAAATCTTTTCTACTTCACATAGTGAAAGGTCACACCCAATTAGATCAGTGGTATAGGGTGCTTTTAATACGAATTGACTTTGAATTGGCTGCACCCCTCTCTACCGAAGTCACATCCCTGGCGTAGCACTTAAATATTTTGAAATTCTCATTTCTTAATGGATATATTCTTAAGGTGTTGGATTTAACATTTAGCTTTGGACAAATATAAAGACAGATTTTTCAGAGACTTACACGTTTCAACAGTTACTTTGAGAGTTTATTTCTGTGTTTTTCAGCATGATACTGTCCAACTCTTGTAGTGAAATTCTCTTTTCTCTTTCTTACGAGATTTTTGTGTTTTCACTTTTTCTAAGAATGGATTAAATAGATGGTCAAAACAAATAGAAGACAGTGTTTTTCTGATCAATGGACAAGTGAAGGACGGTGACGCAGAACTGCTGGAAGGGCATGTGAGTACCAAACTGCAAGGAATTGAACTCTTAACAGATGGATAGTTGGAACCTCCAGCGTTGGCTGACATCTTCTGTACAGTGCTTGGTGATCTAATGGGCTCCTTTCAGGGAACTCTGAGCAGGTTTGCTTGTGTTCCCATCTTCATTGCTGCAAACTGCTTCTTTTTCCTCTGGCAAAGCCAACACGATAATCATACATGAAGTCTGACTAAAAATTTTTCTACGTGGTGTCTCCTCATTAAAGAATGCGAGTAAGATGTGAATGTAGACAATGAGATTTCTAAGATCTACACATGTGTAAACATTTAACAGAGCGGGAACACATTGTTCGGCTGATACATTTCTCTCTCCTGTTATTTATGTAATTATATTCTCATGGCTGTTTTCTCTGTGCCATTTTTCTCTTTTAAAAGCTGTTAACCAGGCACTTTCTATACTATAGTGAGGAGATTTTGGTTCAGGGAGATTTTTATTTTTTCCTGTTTCATAACTCACAAAATCTTTCTTCCCCTCAGAAAAAGTTGAAAGGAAACACTCAACCCAGCACTCAGTTTTCTGATGTCAAAATTCTGACGCAATTGGTAAGTGTTTAGTGGTTTGTAAAGGATAAACTCTGTTATTTTATAAAAGAGACTAAAAAAAATTAAAGAACATTCTTGTCTGGAAATCTAGTTTACGTTGTCCTAAGACTTTTTATTTCCCCATGGATATTGACTGTGACACTGGACCTATTTGAATATTTTATCTGTTTGGAAGGTCTTGCGCTGTGATAACTGCGTTGTCAAAGAATTGCACAGTACAGCTGTGAGAAGAATGTGAGAAACTGGTTGTAGGAATGAAATCCTGCCAACTAATTCATTTGATAGTAACATATGTTGCTGCATATGTTGATTTCAGGGTAACTTTTCATCGTTGGGAAGTTCAGTATCGCCCCCATGCTTCCCCTTGCCACGGCTCGCTATGGGCGTTTACTTATAGAATCACAGAATTGTTCGGGTTGGAAAGGACCTTAAAGATCATCCAGTTCCAACATCCCTGCCATAGGCAGGGACATCCCACTGGCTGCCCTTGGATACTTTCGTCAAAGCTCTGTCACTAGCTTTGGATTAAAGTACAGATCCTGTGAGCTGAATCATAGCCTCGAGCTGTTAGGTCTGTGTCAGGAGTTTCCTTGCTACTGGAGGTTATGCCCACTTGAACCCTTATTTTGGCATCTTTTCCTGAAGTCCAGATGTTTCCAGGTATTGTTTTGTGGGCTTCTTGCACGCACCAGCCATCCTGTTTTGTCACATGGTTCCTGGTTTCTCTAAAGTTATTTTTAGCAAAACTTTTAGAAATTTATAAAATGCCATTTGAAAGACTTAATGAGTATCCGGGCCTTTTGGTGTGAAGTTGTTCTGTTGCCTAATGGTCTCAGAGAATCATCAAATGGTTTGAGTTGGAATGGACCTTAAAAATCATCTAATTCAAACCCCTCTGCCATGGGCAGGGACACCTCCCACTGGCTCAGGCTGCCCAAGGCCCATCCAACCTGGCCTGGAACACCTCCAGGGATGGAGCAGCCACAGCTTCCCTGACCAGGAAAGGACAGCTTTTTATTTTGGTGGGGGTAGTTGATGCAGTTCATGAGTAATTTATACATTCCCGTGTTTCCAGGTGTTGTCTTAGGGAGCTTCATACAACACACTCGTTGTTGTGATAATTAGGGTAAATATTTTGAGGCAATGGGTTGATACAGTTCTAAATGTGACCCCATTTGTAACTGAGTCCTAATGAAAGGGGTGACTCTTGGGATGCCATAGGCTGTGCTGACCATGTAGTAAACACACAAACAAAAGAAATATTCTTTAAAACATTTCTGGAATGCAAGACTAATATTAGCCTCAAGCCACTTGCCTGGAAAGTTTTAGAAGCCTTATAGACACAAATATTTAAATCACCAGAAATGAAATGTTCTGGAAAAGTAAATAATTTTCCATAGTGGGAAAAGAGAAGGATTTTCAGTCTTAACTAACAAAACTTGACTGTGTGTAAACATCTCAAGGTATGCTGTTAGTTTCCTAGCTCTGTTTTTTGTTACTCATGCTCAAGTGCCTTGGTAACAAGATAAAACTGAAACGTTTATTTTTCAGTCCCAGGGTTCAAGTCCTAGATCAACAGCTACAGTCCAGGTCTGCAGCGGTTCCATAAATCTCAGAGGTGCGGTGAAATGCAAAGCCTACGTACATAACAACAAACCCAAAGTTAAAGAAGCCGTTCAGGTAGTGGACAGGTTGCTAACGCTTCAGAAATGGTTTTCTGCAATGCATGTCATACTACTTTTTCTTTGCTGAAGTGGCACGGGCTAAGCTGGGGTTAGGATATTCAGTAGAAAATGAAGTTATTCATCTCTTTGAACACGGGGATTGTTTCAGGAACCATCTCTGTGCATATGTGGTGGGTTCAGATCCCTTTTTACTTCTAGCAGATGGGTCCCCTCTTGGTAAGGCTGTTCTCTGGTGAAGCTTTGCACAAATTGTCACCGTGATCAGGCTTTGAAGACTTTTCTTAGTTAACAAAAGGTTACAGACCGTTTTTTCATGTGTAGAGGGATAATACAGATCTGTTTGTTCAGTGATTTCACCCATTCCTTACTGAGTCAATATCTTGTGATGAATTTTGTTTGTTTTCAATGGTAATGTCTAGATGTCGTCAGTTCTTATTCTAACAGTGCTAAAATTCTACTCACCTTTTCATTTTATTTTCCTTTTTTGATTATCATTCTTTTGGTGTTGGTTTCTTTTGATTGGACTTTAAAAAAATCTCCTTAGAGTTTTTATTTTCTGTGAAAAACTATTCTTTCAACATGGATTACACCTAGAGGGACTTCTGTTTTTTCTTACTAGTCAAAAAACTTTGCAAATGGCTTTTATGTCACTGATGGCTTTGCTTTTTCCCTGCAGGCTTTGAAAAGAGACGTAATAAACACATTGAGTGATCGGTGTGAAATACTGTTCGAAGATCTGATCATAAATGAAGGACCTCACAAAAAAAGTAGGTGGGGAAAAACCAAACTAGCTTACATTTGCATTAAGTTTTGGTTGTTGTAGGGAATTCTGCGGGTGTATTGAAGGTACGGCATAATTAGAGCAGAATAAAAAGCAAATGGCAGAATTTCTGTTTGGCAACCTTGACTTTTTCTTAAATCTGGGTTTTTTTTGTCAAGCTCAGATACGTTCTTTAGCATTGCAGCTTTCACCACAAGTTTGTATTCAGTTCTCATGATGACACAGTGCAATTTCAGCTTCTTTGTCACTGACGGGAAATTTTGTAAGTTTTAAAACCTCTGCAGTTGAAATTCCTGTCAGTGAAGTGGTCGCTGTGACTTGCGCATTTGAAATTTTGGGATTTTTAAATGATTGTGTGGGATTTCTGTTAATATTGGAGTGTGCTCAAAGTTGGTAGGATTAAAAGAACCTGCTGGATACAACCTTCCCTGTTTTTGTATCACTTATGATACTAACACTAAGTGTTCAGTCGTTCATCTTCAAATGAAATACGTCTTTTTATGTGGCAGTCAGGATGTGAAGAAGTATCTTGTTGTATACTTGTCATGCATTAAAAGCTGTGCACAACACACAGGATGATGAGCTTACCTTTGGATCTTGTACATCCTAAGTTTGGCAAACTACTCTTTGCTACTTAAAGAAAAAGATCCAGTGAAAAGCAAGAAAACTAGTAACTATTCTATGAATCTATTTAGTCTGTGATTCTATGATTATGTTAAAAACTAAGGAGGTGTATGCTGAGACCAGATCTCCTGGCTCACGCTGGGCCATTCTTTAAACTTCTTTGAGTCAGTGCAGTGTTCTTTTTTGGTTTTTTTTTTCATTTTTACAAACACCAATTTGAAGATTTTATCTAAAGGAAAGCCTTTTAAAAGATACTCTCTTTGGTAGTGATGTTGGAAGACATAGAAGAGAAATGCAAACAGGTTGATTGTGTAATAAAAAATGATTCCTTTGCGGAATTACCAGCTGCTGTAGGGTAATATGATTTGGTTTGGGGTTAACCGGCTTTCTCTAGCCTGCGTGGTTTAAACCTGTTTTCAGTTGTGTGCAGCTTCCCATGTCCTCTTTAGGAGGCGCTCGTACCTTGTGGCTTGAAATACAGTGTAAATCCTCTGTGGTGTTGAAATCGTGTGCTGCTCTGAGCACACTCTTATCTGCTGTCTTTCCCAGAGTCCATTTGCTTGTCTTCCTAATCATGGAAAAAACTCTGGGTAACATTTTATGGGTTGTTTTAGAGATGTCTCGGGTGTTTCTGGAGAGATTACTGTAAGAACATAAATCAATATAATAGCCAGAACTTGCATAAAACAGTAACAACTAAACAAGCAATGCCTGAAAGGAGGATTTTTACCTAGAAGCCTTCAGCAGTTCTTTTGCAATAGCTTTATCTTTTGGCCAGAGATTAATGAGAAATCTTAATCATAACTGGCAAGGCTTTTATTTCAATGGTATTTGTTTCCCTCTTTTCTTTTAGATTTTCAGAGGGAATATCATGTCTTACCTCAGAGACTGTTTGTCCCTGTCGCTGGATCCAGTGTGATGCTCAGTGATTATAAGTTTGGTGATGAGGCCGCTGGAGAAATTCAGGAACGTTTTGTTGAGATGTTGGATCAGTCTGTGCAGGCTGAAGACATCCACGTAGCAGAGGAGATGAACACAGGTAAATAACCACAGCTGAGGACCAGGACAGACTGCGTCATGGATTATGAAAGTGTTGACTAATGGCATAGGCCAGTTTTATCCAAAATATTTCTATTTTATCTCAAATATTTTCACTCTTTCCCTGCGTTATCTGCACAGCCGTGGTTGCAGCTCATGAACTGCAGTAGATACAAATACATATTTAAACAAGATTTGCACACATTACACTGTGTGTGAGTTAGAGGTGGTTCTGTATTGGCCAGTAAATGGTAAGAAAATCCTGTGAAGCTTTACATTCGAGTGACTTTTTCAGTAGTTTGAGTGGTTTTGCTACTACTTAGAATAACTTGGAATAAGCAGTTGAGTGCTTAAATGGAGAAGAGAAGGCTCCGAGGAGATCTTAGAGTGACCTTCCAGTACCTGAAGGGGCTACAGGAAAGCTGGGGAGGGACTGTTCACAAAGGCTTGTGGGGATAGGACGAGGGGCAATGGGGATAAACTGGAGAGGAGCAGATTGAGACTGGACATAAGGAGGAAATTCTTAATGATGAGAGCAGTGAGGCCCTGGCCCAGGTTGCCCAGGGAAGCTGTGGCTGCCCCATCCCTGGAGGTGTTCCAGGCCAGGTTGGATAGGCCTTGGGCAGCCTGATCCAGTGGGAGGTGTCCCTGCCCATGGCAGGGGGTTGGAACTGCATGGGCTTTAAGGTCCCTGAATATTTCTGGTTTACATTGCTTCCTGTTGTGCTTTGTTTTCCCCTTGTGACTTTCATTTCAAAGTAGGACTCAAATCTGTTGTTGAAATGCATCTAATAATACCTCCTGAGATCTTATGGAAGAGATTTCATAGAATCATAGAATAGTTTGGGTTGGAAAGGACCTTAAAGATCATCCATTTCCAACCCCCATGCCATGGGCAGGGACATCTACCACTTGACAAGGCTGCTCAAGACCCCATTTCTCCCCTTTCTGCCCCCATCAACACGAATAAGAACTGCAGGTTATAGTTTTATAATGTAAATTATTAAAAATGAACACTGATTCTCAGATAAGAACTGTGAACATTTTTTGATGTTGGTATTTAGGAACAAAAATGGGAAATGTGACCAGGAGCTTGCGATGTAGGGCGAACTCTGATTACTGATGTTCTACTTGACCTGCTGGTTTACTTGGAAGGGGTTTTGAGTTTCTTAATTTCAGAGCTAACGATAAATTCTTACATCTTTCTGAATTAATCAGTTTTCCCCAGGCTTTACCTAACCCTGTTAGCTGTGAATGTGACTCATTATCTTGAGAAGTAATGCATAGCTCGAGAACCTCAAGAGTAACAGGAAAGCAAATAAATATCTCATTTGCATTGTAAAAGTAACTTTAATAATCTTAAAGGTAATTAACACTGAGCTTTAAGAAGTAATATCACATAGGGAAGCAAATTAATATTGTAGCAATGGAGACTGCTGTGGGAGGAAGAGAGATGGTTCTGTTCAGGTTTATTGCTTATGTAAGGATGTGTGATCGGGAGAAGGAAGAAAGCACGATTAGACAGAGAGTGATGCATCATAAAGATTTAATGCCAATAATACATATGTTGTGATGTCCAGATAGCTCACAAAATGAGTTTGTGTGTTCTTGTAGCTTGCTGAAAATAAAATTAGGTGTGTGGGATTGATTTTCTTAAAGCCTGTGCTTTAAGAAGAGGAGCAGGGGAAAACACAGAGTTGTGGAAAAACCCAAGAGACCGGCTTTGTCTCAGGGAACGCCTTAAAGTTTATCTGTAGAATGAGTTGTGTTCACAGTGATGAGAGTATTACAGCTACTGACACAATGCACTTTGATTCTGCTAATTATTGTTACGGCATTATTAAGTTGTGGTTTGTTAAAATCACAGGTTGTATGTGCACATTTATTAACACCAGAAAGGCCGTTTTTGAAATTAGTTCTGGAATCCCCAACATAAGAAGGATATGGAACTGTTGGAATGGATCCAGAGGAGGCTACGGAGATGATCTGGAGGTTGGAACATCTCTGCTGTGGGGACAGGCTGAGAGAGTCGGGATTGATTGGCCTGGAGAAGAGAAGGCTCCCAGGAGAACTTAGAGCAGCTTCCAGCACTGAAAGGGGCTCCAGAAAAGCTGGGGAGGGAGTTTTTCCAAGGGCCTGGAGTGGCATGACAAGGGAGAATGGCTTTAAATTGTAAGGGGAAGATATAGGTTAGACGTTAGGAAGGAGTTCTCTGCAATGGGGGTGGGGGAGGCCGTGGCCCAGGTTGCCCAGGGAAGCTGTGGCTGCCCCATCCCTGGAGGTGTTCCAGGCCAGGTTGGATGGGGTTTGGAGCAACCAAATCTGGTGGGAGGTGTCGCTGCCCGTGGCAGGAGGTTGGAACTGGATGGGCTTTGAGGTCTCTTCCAACCCAAATCATTCTGTGATTCAGTGATTCTATGAAATGTCTCAGTATTGCTGCAAATATGTTTTTGTGACATAGTGAGAGTTTGGGATTTCCCTCGAGTGAAGGCTTTTTCCATGCGTCATTCCAATTCGGGTAGCATTTGGTGTTTCTTAGGGCTTGGTGCTGTCTTTATTAGTAACTCAGTAATGGTTTAAAAATTAGTTTGTAGTGAATTTTGGCATCAACCTTTCTGTTTGTATTGGGATTCCTGTGGTCTTAGGCTGCAACCTTGAACTAACTGCAAATCGATGGTGAAGTACCAAGGAAAGTTTGCTGATAAAAAGAGTTATTTAAAATTCAAGAACAGAAGCAGGCTTTTCAAATAATTTCTTTTTTGTTGTTGTTACTCTTTAAAATATGTGCTTGAGAAGAAGATGATTTAGTCACTGTAGGCAAATGGCTTATTTTTTAGCAGCTTTTAGTCGAAACATATAAAAGAAAGGTATTTTAAGGACGTTGGTTTTATGTGCTTCCTTAGTACAGCCTCTCCTGCTGTCTCCTACACTTCATTCTCTGGATTCCTTGCACAGCTCTCCAGGGAGGGCACTACTGGTCGCACTTTAAAAGCGTTACATGGCAAATAAAAAGTAAAACCAGACCTGTTTATGATTGAAAGCTCTAAATCGCTCTAACACTGCAATTTCAAGGCGTTTGATACTTTTAATGCAGGCAGTTGAAAGCTCTGCGTTTATGGTTGGCTTTACTAAATCCCTGCTCTTCCTCGGAGCGGGGGAGTGGAAGCGAGGTATCGGATACTCTGTGTGGATGAACAGAAATAAGACTGCAGTAGAGGTAATCACTTCCCCATCTTTGTTAGCATATTGAAGCATTAATGAAGAATTGAGGACTCATATAATTGGTACTAGAAAGCATCTGCTTTTGACAACTCTATGATATATACCACAGCTGCCTCAAATGGAAATCTTCCCTGGCTTCATGGCATAAACACCTTTGGTTGCCCTAAAAGTGATATTGTAGGGAACTGAAAACTGTTAAGCAGTTTGGAGAGGATGTGGGGCTCTCCCTGTGCTACTTAAGATATTAAAAAAGCTATTTTGCAACAATTAATAGTTCACTTATCCTAGTTGAAGATTCCAGCTCATATTTTAGGCTGAGGCGGCTGTGTTTTCCTTTTCACAATAAAAATAATGATGAAACTGTGGGCTTATTCTGGACCAGTGGCCTTCGGAGAGATGTGGTAATTTCTCTTCAGAAAAACACCCCTTGTGCTGAAGCATTGCCCTTAGTTCTGTTTCACATGTATGAGCAGCTTGCAGAGAGATCTCAAAGCAGTGTTTATTCATAATATATGCAGATGTTTGTGCGTTTATTCTTGCTGTCCAGTTAGGCGTCATATCGGAGAGGTATTAATTGTTCTGCTGTCATACATCCTGTTCAGAGCCGGTGAGTTCAGGGATGAAAATAGCGAAGGACAGGTCTGAAATGTCTGGTTTGAGCGCTTTTGTGTAACAGCAGATCTTGTGCAAGTGCAGCTTGAGATTTTGAAGACAATCATGAACATGACTCATCTTAGATGACAGAAACAACCTTTCTGATCACACATCTAGATTATACAAAGTTAATGATATGATAGAGAAAGTACTTTTCCATGAATCATTTTCTTATGAATCATCAAGGGATGTGCCTGGTTACTCAACTGAATAATTTGTAATTTATTGGTGATTGACAACCCCGCTCTGGTAATAGGAGGTCCGTTTTAATTTAAGTCGGTATTCCACGGACTGCTGAAACTAGATATCTGATACTGTTGTGGGTTTTCCTTCTGGGCCTTCTGAACAAGAACAATCTCTTAAGTCTTTTTCTTATCTCAGTGAGCCCATCCTGTTCTTTCCAAAGACATCGGATCTCACTGCAATAGCACAAACACTTTGTCCTACTCTTTCCTCGTCCAAAAGATATCTGCAGTAGAAGCTACTGAATTGTCAAAAGTTCTGATTACAAGTGATTCCTTAGCAAACTGTGTTTGGAACAGGAAGGAGAATTAAAGACTTTTGGCCCACCACCATCAAGTAGCTTTATCACTGAGCTGTGTAGTCAAAAGCATGGCTGAACAAGTTCAGCTAGAGGACTCAAGATTAATCCTCTTCTTTCTCTCCTCCTCCTCTCTAACAAGCTGGATATAGCCAAGTGATTAGGGAAATCTTTGGAAAGGAAATAGATGCAGGTTTGAATCCCATCAGTCTGGAAATAGTCAAGCACCCTCACATCCTGGCCAAGCAATCTGGGGATTTAGTAATTGTTCCAAAGGGGAACGTGTCCTCTATGCCTGCTCTGAAAGTATATCATTAAGGGATCCTCAAAAACGAATTTCTGTGCTTTGAAAAAAAGCCTTTGTGGATTTTTTGTGTTGGGTGGGGAAATGATGCTGGGCTCGTTTTTTTAGTGGCAGTGGAGGTTTGCATGTAACCTGAACTCGGGGCAAACGGCTTTAAAGAGAGAACTTTCATCTTGGAAGGTGGTTTGCTTTTGATGCTTCCCTCTCAGAGCAGTCAAATTCTCCCTAGGTTATGTAGAAGGGGTTGCATATGTTGTCCTGAAAGTGAGATATGGAAAATGGGGTTTTGGCTGAGGAACTCCTTCCCAAATGTATTTCTTTCTCTTTATTTCTCCTCTTCCAGCCATATAGAATTGTTTAGTATTAGACTGTTGCTACTGTATTTTTTCTACACTTTCTTCTTTCTAACATACATGTACTTTTTATAAAGTTGATGTGAAATTCTTGTCCTTTTGCATTAACTTAGTTGTAAAATGCAACTTTCACCTTTTAACCTAGTATTTATTTCTTCACTTGATTTCCATGCAGTTGATATTTGTCCAGTTACTGACAATGTGGATAACACACCGCAGAAACAACTGACAAAAGCAACATTGCTGCTGAAACTTCAACAAAATGTGGGTATGTTACTTCCCTGATTATACTGTGGCAATCCAGAAACTACAGTGGGCCCTTTCAGTGCTGTTAGATTCCATGGAACTATTAATAAACTGGTGAGACTTTTTTAATCTGCTGATAGCTTAATGCAATAGCTTTTCTAAAGCGAGTCCCCATTTCAGTGTTATTGGTGCTGGGAGTTTCTGGGGAAGCAAGAAAGAAACAGCCCGTGTTTGAACAAAGCCAGCGGTTTCGTACATTCAGCCTGCAAGTCAGTACAAAAGGCTCGTGTAGGCTGCTTGTGTTTTTGGAGAGCCACCGCTTCTATAATTCTGTGCTTAAATAACACGGTTGAATGGCTTTGTCAAATAGGCATCCATAAATCGGCTAGTGACTCACTAATCTTCTTTCGAAGCTGATGCATAGATGTGGGCTTGGGTGCTAATTGTCAGCCTCGATAATTCAGGGAACAGCGGCCACAGAACTCCTCTTTCAAATACAGCTTCTCTGCGGTAGTGGTTTATCCAGCTCTCATGTATCTCTGCATTTAGAGCTCTCTTTGCTGCAAGCTTTGGCTGCCTGGTATTAAAATACAGTTCCACTTTAGTCAACAAAGCAGTACCTTGTGTTTTTTATGAACTCTTAGAATTAGAACGCAGTGACTAGAAGATTAAAGAGTAGTAGCAGGAAATGTGTGTTTGCTTTGGATGTAAAAATGTTTTCCCTTGAATCATCAGTCAGTTGTTTTGGGTTTCGTGTGTTGCCTCCTCAGCCACATCGGTAACAAGTGCGTTAATCAAGAGGAAAATAGTGCTGTGCTACAAAGAGACTGACAGAGTAGATGTAGTGCCACACAGAAGAGGAAAGATTTAAGAGCTTTTGTTTCTTAAAGTTTAACATTTGTGTTGTTTTACCTAGTCTGATTAAGCAGCGGTGCAGAGTCAGTGCGAGAGTTTATAGGCCAGGACATGGCCAGGGTACTACAAGAGTCAACTGGGACTACTGTGCAGTCAGCTGGATTTCTGAAAGGATCCTGCTCTGATTAGAAATGTCATGTGGAGCTTTATAATTCAATTATCTGACTTTATACCTTTAGATTTAGGCTTAGCAGTGATAGATGGGGTCTGAGGTGGTTCTTATTGCTTCTCGTTCCCTTTGCCCCTGCCCTCCACACCGTTGCTGCCGGTGACTGTGCTGCCCTTGCCGCTCACCCAGTGCGTTTTCTTTGTTATTTCAGGTGTGGTAATAGCAGCTGCTGTTGCTGTCTTTGCATCGATCTTCTCTTTCAATTACTTCAGTGATTAAACTCAAGCAACTGGAGCTTCCTGGAAGTATTGGCCAGTTACAAGGTGGAAACATCTGGGTTTGATATATTAATGATTAAGAACTGTTGCCTAAATATCACCAATTAGATGTGCAATATAAATTGTAATGATAGGCTCGGTTACCTTCTTCCAGCATGCACTTACTGTATCAAGTAGAATCACAAGGCTACAGTATCAAGTATTCTTCTCCTGGTGTGTTTTTCAGACTATTGGGAAGACTAGAGTAGTTACCTGGTATGACAGTTCTTGCTTTAAGGGTTCCTTTGCTAAGAGAAATCTCATTCCATTAAAGTTATTTGGGGAAAAATTAAGATTTAACAAATCCAACGGTTCAACGTATGCGTTGTTTTAGGTCATGCTGATTAGCTAGCATAGTAGGTATACAAATAGTTTCTAGTGGTTTCAAGGTGAGACCAATTTAGCGTGTAAATATAATACCTGGAGAACTCGGAACTCAATAAGATGCATAGAAATTTAGGGATGTGTATTTGCCACCTCTTACTCAGTGACTCTTGAGGATTTCTGTGTCCAGCTCCAATTCAATCATCGCTCTCTTGGGACGTTGTCTTTTTCAGCAACAGTTACACCTAGGCAGCCCATGAGATCATCTTGTAACTACATGCAAGTTGTCAAAATTGTTTGCTAATCAGGATTTTCAGACTGTAAACAGATAGCTTTCCGTTATGAGATGTTCTCCTGGGCATACTGGGTGATAACATTGCTGTTTACTTGCCGTGAGGAGAGCGGAAGAGGAGAAGAATTCTAGTCATTCATATACGCAATGTGATGTTTACTTGGATCTGAACTACAATAGAAAATAATTCCAGATTTTAGGGCATTTTAATGCCGCTGCGTATTTCTTTTTTGTATAAAGGCACCGGAACTCTAAGGAAAAATAGAAGCACGTCAGTTCTAAAGCATAATCAAGGATGTACTGGGATACTTTTAATAAAAGGCGACTATGGGAAAGAAATCTCAAATGCTGCTGCCTCATCTGTCTATTCTGTTTTCACATGTTTGGAAAAAGACCTGCTCTTAACATTGTACCGATATTTTTGGAACACAGCGTTGATCTTTTGTGCTCAGTCTTGCTCAAGAGGGAAGTGAACGTTGTGATGGAGGCTGCTGCCTGTTTTATGGATGGGTTTCATGGATGTTTTATTTATTCGGTGCAAACAGTGGAATCTGTAGGCAACATGGGATTATGGAGAAGCAGCTGATTCCAGGGGAGACTGGGTGCTGTCTGGAAAAAGAGATGAATTTTATAACATGCTTCAAAATATGGCAGTTAACGTGTAGATATTTCTGTTCTCAGAGTGAGATACAGATATTTCTGCCCTCAGAGTAAAATGCAGCCTTCAGCTTTGCAGTGTGCAAAAGGCGGCTTTGAAATGTTCCCAATGTTTTGTTGTCTTGCATCAAAACTGGAGATCATGGCTTGTTCTACACCTACAGATGGACAGAGGAAGTTTTATAGTGAGTTTACTCTGTGCCTCCTTCTCAGCCGGACTGTCCAACTGCGGTTCTCAGCAACATCCCTTTAGCAAAACTTAAAATTTTGATTTTAGTACACGTCTAATGAATGTGAACTTTTTTTTCATGTTTTAATGTTAAGGTTATATACTACCAACATATTTCACGCTTCCAGTGGCAGGATTTGAGAGCTGTGCGGCTTTATTCAGAGTTACTACATTAGCACAATATACTTTTTCAGTAACTCACAGACATTTTAAACATTACTGGTCAAAATATGGAGCAACAAGGAACTGCAATTAACTGATAAATCTGTGCAAGCTGTCTGGGTGGCAAACTTACAGAAGCACTGAGCTAACTCCTGTGTCCTCATGAGTATCGGAAGTTGAATGCAGAAGTGGAAAATAATGTCCTAGATACCTGAGCTATCTTGGAGCGCAAGGACTTTGGGATATTTGTTTGTCCTTAAAACTTCTGGGTGAAGTCTTCTTTCTACTGAAGTTGGTACAAGTGAATCTGAGGAGCCAGGACTTGCCGTAATTCCAGAGCATGGAGACGGCTTTTTTTGTATGGGATGGATCAGTCCTGTTCCTGTTGAAATTAAGTTGTTCTCGTGCTTAATGGAGGCACGGACAGGCCCTCAGTTTTTAGTTTCTTTTTGTCCTTAGTTTCTTAGAGATTGCCAATAGTATCTCCTGTTCTTCCTATTACTTGTGAGTGGCATAGCAAAAGTGATGTACAGGACTGCCAGTTGTCTGTGTTTTAAGTAAAATTCACTTACTAACAGTTAAACAATGTTTATGTATGTGCATCTTACAAATAAGTTAGCAAAGACAGCCTTCTCTAAATGAGATGGGTGTTACTGAAGTGGATTTACAACATTCTGAAGAGGAAAGGGAGACTGTGAGGACTATGGCTCTCCAGTTATTCAACATCTTGCTCATCTGTGTTGCCATTTCCCAGTGCTGGAAGCTCCCTTTCAGGTAGCAGCCCATACTCATTTAGGAAAGACTCCACATCCACAGCAAAAAACTCCTCATTGAACTGTTCAGAAATGCTTATGAAGTTGCTCAGGAGCTCCCCACCCTTATAGACAAGTAGGGTGGGAAGCACGTCGTTTGAGAAGCGGTCTCCAGCCCCCGTGTTGGAGGCCTTAATCTTGCAGAACTTCACAGTGGTATACTCAGCCGCCAGACAGGTCAAGCTGTTGTTGAGAGCATCGCAGCCCTTGATGCCATCTTCATAAATGTGGACGATGACAGTGGTAGTTTTACGTTCTTTCTCGATGGCCTCCAGGAACTGTTCCCCGTTTTGCAGCTCGCACAGATAACCATATTTTGGCCCAAAACTCAGCCGCTGGTGCATATCCTGCATGCAGCGTTTGCGGTAGTTTTGTAGGCAGCTTTCGTCTTCTTGCTCATCGTGAATTAATTCATACTCCTGCATGCTCATCTGTAAATAACGAGAGAATGTTATATTAATAAGTGGCGATCTGTTGGCAATGAAATGGGAGGAGAGGAAGTTGCTCTCTAAAGCGTTTCACATTGAAAGCTTAGCCGGAGGAGCAGTCCCTGCCTACTGTGGCTCTGACAGGTCCCTTCCAGACATGGGTGAAGATCCTCTCTCAACACTTGCATGTCAGCATGATGATATCGAAGACAGTTGCCGGAATCTTTCAGAGTTGGTGGGGATTTTGCCAGTGACTGTGGTGGGATTGATGTTTAATTCCTGGTAGGGTTGGGTCCCCCCCTTTCAGAGGTGATAGATGGTAACGAGTGCCGTTCAGACTCAGAGCTCTAACCTGCCTAGTAGGTTTTCAAACGTGTTAAAAATTTTCCATTGCCTTAACCAAAGATCGAGCATGGAGGCAGGGAAGGGGGGAAGAAAGGTCATACTCTGTTGTGTGATACGTGAAATATACTGCCGCGTTTACTGCAGATGGGCTTTGCTTGAGAGAGGACTACATACGTGGTTGGATGGGCATTTGTTCTGTCTATATTGAGTGAGCTCTGCTAAGCTGCAAAGGAATTAGTCTGGCAAATTCAGGATATTCCAGCTCATAACTGGTATGTTTTATAGAGAATCAAAATTAATGGGTTTTGCTTTTCTTACCTTACGACAGAATCTCTCTCGGGTGTCCTTATCATCTTTACTGAAAGATCTGTGGGGTGAAGACATTTGTCTCAAAATTTCTTTCTTGCTCAAGGGTAAGGAGTCTAGGTCTTTGCTTTCTAGTTTAAACTTCCTCCAGTCATTGATCACGCCTTTGGGCCCTAAGAGAGATGAAGCAAGATGAGAACCTGCCCACAACAAGAAGCTGTCTTAAGAATCTTATGCTCTTTGCCGGTTTGTCCTTCTATGCCAGCGTTTATCCATCCACCACTCTTCCTTCCAGAGCATTCTCCAGGAGTGCCAAAACCCAGAGCTTTGGAACCAATACATTACATTAACCTCTAAATGAAAGAGGTCTTTTCAAACCTGGATCCCTTTGGTGGTCTGGTTCCTGCCTGGATCCTGTAAAAGGATTTTGGTGAGCTACATGAGTAGTTCAAGGTCAAGGATGTCGAAGCCTGTTAGAACCTGTTGCCAAAGCTTGTGTTTCGTAGATGTATATTTGCATTTCTCTTTAGACAGTGTATTTTAATACATAACAAGCGTAAGGACTTATGGTGAAACTAAGATTACACGATACTGGAGATATCTTTTTTTTAGACCCATACCTGTTCTGCTGGAGGAATAACCTGAAACGCAAATGCTGCGAGAATTTGGATTGTAATGCAGGGCTTGGTGTGGAGCTGGTTGGTTAAAGCAAATACATTTTGAAATGGGGAAAGAAAACAATTTCAAAATTCAAGAGGTGTTTTTCAAAATGCAACATTTTAATCAGCATCTTAGGTTGTAAAGCAAAAACAAGGAATATTTTAATGTCTTCAGAGGTGAAGTTTATTTCTATGGAAAATTTAGAAGAGGTTAGGTAAGCAGCTCTTGCTATTGTGAGAGAGATGTGGTGTTGCCACACTCTCTTTTGGATTAAATTTCAACATCTTGAAGTGGTGGCTAGAGGTGCTACACCACTCGGTGGAAAGGGAAGGTGACCGGATTGTTGGCAAACGGGGTTCCAAAGCAGGAATTAGCCTGAGCCTCTTGGCATAGCAATAGCATTACGGTAGCCTGATTTCTAAAACTGTTTTGAAGCCTGGCTGCGGTTGTAGCGCCCTGCATTTGGGTCTCCTGAAATAGTTTGTATATAAATGATTATCTTGGCCAACAGCAGCAATGCTGGTTGGAAAAGCAGCCCAGAAAGTTACAAGAGCTACGTTTATTATAGGACAAAGAAAAAGAAGCCTCTGGAGCACAGGGAGGGGTGGATTGCCATATGCACCTGTTGGTGGGGTGGGATGAAGTGATACCTGTCTGTAGAGCTGAATGCAATGTCAGAACTCATAAAAATCATGGTAATTGAGTGCTGGGTTAAAAAGAATTGTGATTCTGAGCAAGGATGCTTTTAAAACTTTTAAAGCTGTCTTTGCCAGAAGGATTTAAAGGTTCGCTTATGGCACTCACCGAGTGTTCCTTTTATAAGAAGGACAAAATAATTCAGCCTTTACAGTGAAACCTCATAACTAATTCGAGCACGTGGGTGTGTGTTTTGTTGCTCTTTTATTCCCCAGAAGGAGAAAGGCCATTGTTCATGACAAGCAATAAACCGACACGAACTGCATTGGGATGTTGCTGTTGATGGCTTCTTCAGGTGTCTGCTGCATTTGCTGTTTGCTTCAGGTGTGAGGAGGATTGGCACAAAGATCAGGTTGGTGTTACCTGCCCTTCGGGGGGGTGTCACTCCAAAGTATGTTCTCCTTGGCTTTGGAGCCTACGTTTCTGTGCAAAGGGGTTGGCAAACTAATTGGATCTACTCGAATGCTGGGCTTCCCCAGTGGACAGGGATGTTTTAGCTTATTAGGAGAAAAAAAAAATGCAGTTAATTTTCTTGCCTGTGTGTGTCGCCTGTCCTTCGAAATCTTCTTCAAAGCTGGCGTTGGCATTTTCTTCCATTTTGGTGACTGGAGTAGGAGATGCTGCAAGTTCAAAAAGGAAAATTATTAATAACAGGATGGAAAAGGGATAAGCAGGTACAGCGCAGTGTGTCATTTCAAGCGGCTGCTGGCTAGCAGCGAAGATCAAAATGCACATGATAATTGTAGAGCTTCTCATCGTCTCATTAAAAGCAATTAGGATAGATGTTAGGCTCTTTAAAAAGATTTCTGGCCAGATTCTTACAGAAAGTGCCTGGGCGAGGGTTTCTTTATTATGCTGTTTCTTCTCAGTCATCGGAGAATATAGAGTGAAATAGTGGTTGTAAAACTGTCGCAATAGGAATGTGTAGTGAGTATTTTCTCGGTGTTTTTGGTTTTTTTTTTTCATACCCCCCCCTTGGAATTGGGAACCTGATAATTTTCCAAGCCCTGTTTCTAAGGATTGCCTGAACTGCTCATTTCTCATACATGATATGGAGCCAAGTATTTGAACCTGTTGGGCAAGAGACCTCTGAACATCATGGGGATTGACTGCTTGTACTGGTTGGGCCGTGTTTGTTACATAAAACATCACAAGAGTTATAAATCAAAATCACTTTCTTGCTCCACCCGTTCGCTAAATAAGGCCAAGGAGCCAGAGGCAGCAGTCACAGGGCACCGTGATAAAGCGATACTCAAGCAACACCCTTTTTGTCTTTTCTGGTGGAGTTTTTGAGGGGTGAAGTGGAACCACTGCTGTTTAGGGGAAGAAGAGAGGTTTCCCTTCATGTATTGCCGTCGGCAAGAGGAGCCGGGCTGGGTGGTGCATTGCAGGGCAGTGGGGTTTGGCCAGAGAGCATCAAGCTCTCAAGGTCAGGCTAATGTTCTGCTGGTTCCTGGAAGTCACAGTAAATGTTCTTGGTGTCCTGCAGCTTTCTTGCAAAGAGCTGTTTCAGGAGGATATACAGGGGGAGAAAAGTACCACGTCTTCATGTGCATTTTCACTAAACTGTTGATAGACACCTACATAGCCCTCTACATCAGCTCTGCCACCACCTACTGCTGAGTCTTTTCTCCTGTTGGCTGTCAGTCACAAGTTTCCGTTTTAGCTGAAAACTGTAATTCTAATGTCACTGTCCACTGCAGTCTTAAGGCACGTGACTTGAGTGCTCCCATTTAATCTGGACTAGTTTTAGATGTTAGGGTAAGCTTTATTTGACTTCACAGTAAATCCCATCGTGAAGCAAATGCTAAGATGTTATCGTGCCACGAATGCCGTATTTAAAAACTTAAATGTGTGTTAAAGTGATGTTAGTGTTGCAGCACGTATGCACAAGAGGAAATGCGCCTTCATTTTTACCAGCATCAAGAATGAAGTAGAATAACAACTGAGCAAGACACAAGGAATCTGATTTGTGTGTATATTGGGATGAAAGCTGATCAGTGAACGTGAGAATAAATTATTCCGTACGTGCACTCGTGGCAGTTAATCAAAACTCGGGAAGTGTTGCAAGCAAGTTTGGAAGAAAAACAGGTAATGAATTACACATATAATTACACATTATTAGTCTGAATTCTTTATATAGATAGATCTGTAGATTGACTGTTGTCAGAACATGGATCAAGATTACTGGATGCATTGCTGTTCAATCAATTCTGAAATAGAAATATGCAGCTCAGCCTTCTCACTTAGGCAAAACTTTGGCCGTGTCAGGGATGGACGGCTGTGTGACTATGCAGGGTTGAAGCCTTGCAAGTCATTCCTGTGACTTGCATCAACATCTACAAAAAACCCTTCTGTCTTATATTTTTTGATCCATAAGGAAAGAGAGAGTTTGGTTCTCTGCATGCTTTGCTGTTTTATGGCTTTTTAGCCCTGAAAGGCACTAAAAATACAGAATATGAAACTTAAGCAGTCTGTTGTAGGCTCAAACCATGCTTTTGGTGGAATGGTAGAGATGGGAACCGGTTGCTTAACAAATGAAAGCTCTCTATAAGGTTTATTACTGATCTGCTGTAGCTAATAAATCTAAAACGATTAGGTGGATCATAATGGTGTGGAAAGCTACATTTCACCATCTTTTGCAGCGTGGCATAAGGCAATGATCCTGGCAATGCACAGGCTGGTAACCTGACCATGGACCTGCGAGCTGGGAACTCCTGCAACTTAATCTCAGCGCTGTGACTAAGTCAGGCTGTGAGCCTGAAGCAAGTCACGCAAACTGTTCTTCTTTCTGCGCAGTTATAAATATTTATCGTTCTTGTTTTGGAGCTGTGAGTATTAGGCTGTCCAAGTCAGATGTTTCCCAATTTGGCACCTGAGGACAAGGGCACATGAACATGTAACGGCAAGATGATCCGTGGGAACACACTGTAGCACCTACTCTTCCTTTCAAGAAAGTATAGTGGAAGAAGGTGTAAGCTATTGCGTTTCGTGTGTGGGCAAAAATACGCAATCAACAGGGTAGGAAATCCTTGTGAAGGGTTCACATGAGGTTTTTTGTTACTGATTGGAGTTTTCTGGGGTGGTATTCTACATACTCAGCATATAAGAACATTTTTCAAAGAGAAAATTAGGTTCCTGATGTTTGGAGAAATGTGGGTGCTTCTAGAACTGGAGCACATTGGGCAAGTACCTCCACGAGGAAATGTCTCTGCGTGGTGCTGAGACAGTAAAGCAGACAGTGTGGTAGAGCAGTTGGTAACGACCCATCAGATGATGGCTCAGATCTAAAGTTCCCACCTTCCTGGCTTTGCAGGCACACTGGAATCTGGTGTGCCCAGCTTGGGGACAGCTAGAGCTGTCCTTGACATGAGACAGCAGCTCTCGTAGGAGCAGCTGTACTTTGCAGCCCCCCCCTGAACAGACTGCAGCGCTGATGTTCGTGCACGCACCTACAAATGGGTTCTAATTATTTGAATGACAGTGCTGTCTTTTGGGAGTTCATTCAGGTTGTCTGTTAATACAACACCCTTAGACCAGCATCAGCCCAAGTGCCTCGTGGAGTACATGTCACAGAGTCGTAGAATTGTTAAGCTTGGAAAGGACCTCTAAGCTCATCCAGTCCAACCACCAGCTCAATGCCACCGTGCCTACTAAGTAAAAATTAGTTTCTTCATAGAGAAGATTTCAGACCTTTCTGTGTCCCAAAAGTCACTTCTGCAGCAAGAAAAGAGCCGAAATCCTAAGTGTGTGCCTGAAGCTGCTGTTTGGTTTCTATGAGCTTTGGATCTGTTGTAGCTTAAGAATAACAATTCCTATTACTGATGCTCACCCTTCTGTTGTCAGGTGGGCCAGCCTCGCTGCAGGGTAGAATTGACCATTTAATAAAATGTTTCCTTTTTATCTGATATGTAGGAATGCTTTCCACTTAGTAAAAAATATTTTGTGCCTTTGGCCTTCACAGAGTTTTCTGTTTATCCAAAACTACAATTTTTTTAATCATTTTCTCTTATACATATTGAATTTCTGAGCTAGCTCAGGAGGAGAGCATTGTGCCTGTGTATTTGTAAAGACGGCTTACTTAATCCTTCGAAGAGATTGCAGCTATAAATGCAAAAATAGTGTCTTCTAGCAGTAAGTTATAGTTACAGAAGGGAAGGAAATTAGAGAAAAAACTCTAAACAGACTGTAAAAGACAAGATGCATTCTGTAAAGAATAATGCCAATAACTAAAACTTGCTCTCTAAAGTAAGAGGGTTTGCTACTGGTCCAATAAGTAAACATGAGAAATATTTTCTCAAACTATAAACAAGCTGTAGGCATAAATTTGCTCAGATTCGATTGAAGATGCAGGTCTGGGTGTGTATAAGGCTTCATTTTCCATGCCGTGTTCTGGATGTTGTGTAGCTGTTGCATGTTTTCGGAGTAAGAGGCTGGGCAGGGAGTGCAGCACATCAGTATTTAAAAAAAGAGAGAGAGAAAGAGAGAGATCCTCCCGTGGTCATGTACGTGTTCAGATTTGTAAGTGGCATTAGCATCATTACATAAGCAAACCCAATGTCAAGATCAGAGGTCAGAATTCCAGCCCCGTTGCCCGAGCATTGCGGGGGGAGGCGAGAGCCGTGAATCTTAGACTCATAGAATCACTAGGTTGGAATAGACCTCTTAGATCATTGAGTTCCAACCACTCCTATCTGCCACTAAACCATGACCTTGAGTTAATGTCTGTGAGCTCCATGAGGGATCCGCTCCCGGTGCCGACTGTCAGGCACCAAGCCAGCTGGCCACTAGCCACAAGAACGGGGGATCTGCGGCTCCCTGCTTTGCCTTTAGGGTCAATCAGGTCCCTTACATTAAAGTGGGTAAATACAGATTTAAGAGCTGGTCTTCAAAGCCACAGTCGCCTGCTTCGACCACTTGCACTGGTGTCGTGTGGTCCAGATGTGCAAGGACAGGCTCATTATGTGGATAAATGGAAATTTCCTTTGCTTGCCTAGAGGAAGTATATCCTGTAGTAATTAGATCACTCTGGGGGAGAAAACATCATTCCAAAACACCAGAACGGGACTTTATTTGCTTGAAGAAGAGGTCATAGCATAGGAGGAAAATTATAAACCAGGATGGGGTGACGTAGAAAGCTGTCAGCTTCACCGCAGGTCGCTATGACTGTTGAGAGGGTTATGGGATTGGATTATGCACTCTATCCGCTTTAGGAGAGTTGTGCTGTTCTTTATTTGTCAGATGGAAACATCTTAAATAGATGCAGTCCAATATTACATCTATCCTTAAGGCTCTGCCAGTTAGGAAATTCCCCGTGTGACCACCCCTGGCTTCAGCATTGTGTTAGCTTGAAAATCACAGGATTTAAAAAAATATCCCTTTCTTTTCCTTTTTTTTTTTTTTTTTGTCTTTCAAAATTTGGCCTACAGTTACTCACAAGAAAGTATTCGTCTCGTACAGATTGCACATTTATTTCTGGATTTCACTCTCAAATGGGAAATGAGTTCAACGTCTTTCACATCAATCAGTGATGTGATATCACTTGTGCCGCAATACCAGTGTGTTTTGTGTGGGAAGATGGAATGCAGATATTTTGAAACAGGACTTGCTTTATTATTTCAGAAAAAATATTAGTTGCTATTAATAATGTCAATTTTCAGTTATCATTAACCTATTTTTTTTATTTGAAAAGGCTTTATTTTCTATATTATATGGAGAATGTCTTTTGAAACTCGGCATCTGACATTCTGGAGCTTGTTACCTGTTTGCTGGAGCAGTTACGTAGTTGTTACAATTGTGATAAATTCATCCTTTTTTAAGTTATGAGGAAACAGAATAAGTGAGGTATATCAAGGGGGTGGAAGAGAAGGATGCTAAGAAAAAATCTATTTGAAGCGAAAGCAGAATGGCCAACGTTTTCAAATGCAGATTTAAAGGCATAAACCTCAATCCATGTTTAACCTCAATGCCTGGTCTGATTTGTCGGATGGATTGACCATTTCACACGATACTCTGAAAGTCAGGACAGAGTTTTCTGCTGATGTTTAAGTACATATTTAATTTCTGAACATCTTTATGCCGTCTAGAACTGACACATTCCTCAGAGTTTCAGTTGGAGTTCATTGCTGTGATTAGCACAGGCATGATGAATGGCAGAAGCCCAGGGGAGAGATTTTATATATTGTTTTTTTTTCCAAGCTCAACAGATGTTTGGCAGTGCATATAATCCCTGTAATTTGTCCAAAATCACTTGTGTCAGAGCTGTAACTCCAGCAGTGACTGGAGATGGGCATTTAGGGGGATTGACAGCCAGCATTTTATGGAAAAGGGAAGGAACTGAAACTGGTTGCAAGGTTAATTAAAGATCTAGACCTGTAGGGACTTTGAACAGACTCTTACTGCTCCTTTCCATGAACGAAAAAACAGTGCCTACAGGGGAGGGCTGGGAGGAATCAGACCTTGTGATGCTGGGTGAACATCTGCGCTCTGTTTTGGGGTTGGGCTTGACCTAAAATACCTCCTAAGGCTCAGAATATGCAAAAAATTGCACACAGAAAAGAGTCAACAAGATAGAATTTTCTCAGAAATGTCAGGACTTAATTCTGGGGTGGGTTGTTTTTTATTTTCCAGCTTGGTTGAGGTTTTTTAGGACTGCGTGTTTGCAACTGTAAAAGTAAATCATTAGGAATTCTTGCTTTTGCTTTCGTCTGCACTTTGTTATCGTTATCTGCAAAGGGCAGTCCTGACTGTGCCAGCAGGTTCCCTATCAATGCACGATCTACCTCAGCAGTCTTTCTCTCAGATTTGAGAGAATCAAGCGATTTGTGTGATACAGCTGTTCATGACAGCTTTCAAACTCACGCATTCTTCATTCCTGGCTTTCTCTGAGCATATACGCGCCTTCTCTGACATGCGTAAAGATTTTGTTTGCTACTGTCTCATCATTTGAGAATTTTTATTATCTTCTAATTCTGACACTCTTAACACTGACCTGGTGCTTTCTCTGCAGTTGGACCTACTCGCCCTGGTTGGACAGAGTGCACCAACGGGTGCTCTGGGCAAGCTAAGGCAGTAGCTCTTGACAGGGAGTATTTATTAACTTCTTGGCAGATTAATTAGATTTGCATATGTCTTGCGGTGATGATTGAAGATGAAACTGTGTCGAAGCAGACTAAGAAAACTGTGTTGTGTTACAGAGATTGGTGAAGGGAGTATCTTCAGGAGAGCTGGGGAAGGGTTCTTCATCAGGGGTTGCGGGGAGAGAACAAGGGGGAACGGTTTTAAACTGTAAGAGCAGAGGTTGAGATGAGATCCTAGGAAGAACTGTTTTCCTGTGAGGGTGAGGCCCTGGCCCAGTTTGCCCAGAGGATTGTCTGCCCCATTCCTGGAGGTGTTCAAGGCCGGGCTGGATAGGTCTTGGAACAACTGGATCCAGTGGGAGGTGTCCCTGCCCATGGCAGGGGGGGTTGGAACAGGGTGGGCTTTAAGGCCCCTTCCAACCCAAGCCATTCTATGTTCTTCTCCTCGTAGTTCTCTAATACCTTCATTCTAGTAAGCAACAGAATAGGATTTGCTATGTCTTTGGATGCCAGTTGTGAAAACTGTTCTACAGCTTTCACTGGAGTCCATCGGCATAGAACATAAAAGACAAAAACTGTGGTGTATGCTGATTGCAATAGAACAGAGATCTCTGTGTTGATTTATGGCACATTCCAGCTTACATTTAAATCGGTCAGAAACATTTTGCTCTGTTGGGACTCAGGCTAAATCTTTGTGGTCGTGGTGACTGCCAGCTCCTTGCTGTTCTTCCATTCCCTTTCTGACCCTTAAGGGAGAGTCTCCTTGTTGGAGAGTCTCCAAGCACATCTCCACGTTTTAGAAGAACTGACAGAGTCAGTTGTTCACATTATCTTGTTATATGCATTTAACTTAAGACACCAACACAGGGAAGCTGTTTTTTCTTAGCTTTATCTAGTCGATGTGTGGGAGTAAGCCCTCCCGGTGGCTCTGCAGAAAACGAGTCTGTAGTGCCTTTTTCAGCTTTTTTACCGTGCGCAGTAGGTGACTGCGTTAGGCTGGTCTGCATCTCCCATCCTCTGGGCTGCTGCATTACCTGGTGGGTATTCATGATGTATTAATAGCTTTCAGCCGCTCTGTTAATATGGGAAGAGCCCGTACCGACAGCTGGGATGCTTCTACAGCTCTCTGAACTCCCAACCATCTGCTAATGTTTCACATGTGCAGAAATATGATTAAAAACATGTTTTCCTTCTCTCCTAACACTCACACGATAGCTACGTGTGCAGCTACTGGGTGCAAAATCGTTTACCCTTCGCAGAGCAGAAGGTGAAAGTCGCTAGCGTGGGGGATTATTTTCCGTGTTTATCTCGAATGGGAAGATCGCCGTGTAAAAACGGTGTGTTTGTGTTCATCAAAAGGCAGCGAAGATCCTGTGAGGATGGCATGGGAAATCTGCAGTCCCATCAGCACTTCCAAGTTGGAAGGCAAAGTTTCCCTGTGGACTGTAAAGCTGGATGTGGCACAACAGAGTGTTTGGGTTTAGTTTTTTCACTTGACCATTTACCAAAAAACGCAGTAACTGTTTATAAAGGAAAGGATTAAGCAGTGGACGTCCACGCCCCGTCCCGACCAGCTGCAGCTTCACAGAGTGTGCGACAGGGTTGCCTGGCCCCTTGTTTGCAGTATCAGCGGTAACGGAGTTTCCACTGGATGGTCCTGACATCCCGGTGAAAACTACAATTTCCTGAAGGATAATCAACAGTAGGAATATATTCCTCGTATTACCTTCATTAATCAGAGGTGAAAGCCAAGGCAGACACCATCGCGTGGCCACAGAGAGCCCTGGGGAGCTGCTCCTCCTGCAGCGAGCCGTTCCGTTCAGCCCTTTTCTGTACAGATCTTTTATACTCAGTGCCATTCCAGAGGCCTTCTGTCTGTCTTTGGATCCTGTGACCGGTGAACTTTCACCAGCTGAATTATAAACAGCTTCACGTGTGGCTTGTAAAGCGGCAGAGAATTAATGTTTTCATTTCCTTTGCAGACAGAAACTAAGCAAACCGGGGCTGCAGTTCTGCAGCGCCTAACGCGTTTGCACAAGTTTCTCTGACCGTGTAAATAAATGTCACAATTTGGAGGAAAGGCCAATGGCTTAAAACATGCTTTTCCTATTTTGCTCCAAAACATTGCTCAGATAAACAGCAAAGTAAATCCTTTCCTTGGGACTTGCTTTTATTTATGTAGAAACTGAAGCGCGAATTCTAGGCCAGGTTTTTAGCGGGTGGTTAGTTGTTTCTAGGACTCCTTCCCAGGGACTGCCGTGGCTTTATTCTCAAATTAATTCCAACTATTTCAGCCTTCCCCATGGTCAGGCTGTGGTTGTATCATCTCGCAAGAAGCCAGCGTGGCTGCAGCTTCTAGCGGGGATCTTTCTAGAAGGCTTCTGCTATTCGCCTGAGCACAAGAGAAGAGCATGAGCAGAAAAGGGCTTTTAACAAGCAGCAGGAGGTGCCAGGGAACTTGTTTGCTTCAGAGAGAGTGGAGGAAGAGAAGGGAGAGGGAAAAATAGAAAGTGAAGGGAACAAAACTATCTTATCAGCAGAGATCTTACTGCCTCTGACTAGTTTTATCTGCTTTGCACGAGCGCGATGTGCACACCAGCACAGCGCTCGAAGGCTGGTTTACCTCCCTCCTAGGGACAGAAGTTGGAGCAAAGCCCGGGTGAAGCGTTGCTGTCACCTGCATGATGTGAAAATGCTTCTGCAGAGCTCAAGAAATAGCAGTATCGCAGATTCTGCTGTCCTGGGTGTGGGCAGAGGGGCCTGAGTTCTTTCGCTCCCTCCGTGCTGATCTTAAGGGTGAATGGGAAATGCACTCAACAGCACGAGTTTCTAGAGAATGAAGTAGGAAACGAGTGGTTAAGTGTCTGAACACAACATTCCTTGTGTTGAAGGAAGGCGTGCAGGATTGAGGGACCTTCTGCCAAGTGTCCGAGCAACCCCGTTTCGTTGCTGTTGGGGTTGGCGTGGTAAGATACGCCTGATCCCGACCTGTTCTGTTTGCAGCAGCTGGCCGGAGGAGCAGGAGCAGGAAGGACAACAGCTACAGAAGGTGCCTGGCGGTGGGTTTTCTCCTCCCTCTGGATTTGTTTATGCAGCAGAGTATAAAGCTGGTGACATCTGAGCCGCTGTAGGGACCTGCCTGCGGCTGGAGAATGAGCTGCAGCAGGCGTGGGAAGCGGATGGAGGGGCAGGCACATACGGTGCACGGTGTTTAGGGAAGGAGAGGGATTCTCTGAGCATTAAAAGGAGCGAAATCTGATTTTTCTAGGATTTTATTTTAATGAGTTTGGTGTCTAAAAGCTTCTCGCTGTGACTTCAGCGTTCAAAGAGGCTCAATTTGTGGATTCTCCAGATTCTGTCTTGTTATTAAAGAATAAGATCTGAATACATGCAAAAAGCACTCACTCTCCCTTCGGGAGAATTAGACTTGGATACAAAACCACGAGTGTCATAAACCAGAGGAAAAACATGCTATTTCAGATTACCGTGATAGCTATTTGGATTTACATGATAAATGACTCCTACAGCATTAACTGTCCCACTGGAACAGTTGAAATGTGACTCAGTCTGCAAAAGCCTCATTTATTGGTGTGTTCCAACACGTTCTCTAAAAAAAAAAAATCAAATTATAGTTCATTTGACAGTCGATAAACACTAGGTTGGTCTGAATGACAGCAAGTCTGTATTAATCCCTGCATTTTAAATACTGTAGCAGGATCTTGGATGACGCATCGATATTCACGCTAAGCAGAAGAGTATAATAAATTTCTTAGGTCTTAAAATGATTGCTGCTCTATTATAAATGAAGAGCCATGTTCTGAAATGATTTCAGTCACCTAAGTAAGATCTGATTTAAATGCATTTTAGTGTGTTGTTTGCCATAGACTGGGGATGGCTGACATCTCCAAGACAACTTGGTTCAGTGGCCTGAAGCTCTTTTTTGGATGAACTACAGAACTTAACGAATCCAGAGAGGCTGCAGGCATGGATAATGGGAATAAAAATTGATGTTCATTGGAGAGCTGGTCTGCAAAGCAAAGAGCGCCTGGAGGTGGCTGGAGTGTGGGCGCTGAGGGAGTCCCGGGGTCTAGAGGCACAATGTGTAGCCCTCAGAGGGTCAGTGGCTGGCGTGATTCCTCATCCAATAGGGCCTGACTTCTAACGCTTTCTGAGGGTTTACTTCATCCTGTTTGGCTTATGGCTTAGGAAGGTTATTTTGAGCCCGGCTGTGTTTTCAGACGTGACCCTTGCCTGCGACCGTATGCGATGTGTCACAAAAGAAACCGGGACGGCATCCAACGTGCGAGGGAACAAAGGTGAGCGGTTGCTGAATGCTGCCTTCTGGGATCTCTTCTCAAGAAAGAACTGAGGTCTGCGTACGCAGTGGGATTCAGAGGACGCCACCCTTGAGCTGCACGGCCAGCGTGGTACACTTGGGTTTAGTTAAAACTGTCAATGGGGGCATTTCATCATTGTGTGCTTCCACAGAGGTGAGAGCCAAGGCTCGATCTCAATTGCTTTCAAAAGAGTCTCCACTTGCTTCATTTACAGATTACAAAGGCCTTCCTTAGGGTTCTCTGGGAAAGGGAAGAGCTGGTATGTGCTCTGCTTTTGGCCCAGACAGCATCCCTGCTAGCGTGGGAGTGTCTGATTAGCTTTCAGTACCGCTGGGGGCAGCTAATTTAGTAGGATTCCAGCAATTAGGACCCAGCACAGTGATTATTTGATTTGATACTTTGTGTCAAAGTGACAAGGCTTTATTCTAACACACCTTCGTTTCAAATGAAGGTAGAATATTTAATTGCATGCAAAGCAAGATACTGCATGAATGGAATCGTTTAAGAATACTTCAATTACGGTGTCATTATGAATGAGTGTTTTACTACTGAAATGGCAAGGATATGCAAAGAGAAACACGTTTCATGTCAAGATGCCATTTGAATGCATCGCTTTAATCTTGTCAAAACAAACATATTGCTTTTATGGAAGTTCTCATCAACACAGAAAGCTACCAAACAAAAGGAAGATCAGTGAAATAGTTTTTGTTAAGAACTTTAGCATATTTCTGCCTGGCTCTAGGCTGGAACGGTTACCCAGCGATTTTCTCTGTGGCTGAAAAGAACTAAGAGCTGTTTCTGCCCCACAGCGCGGCTGAGTTTAGGCTGGAGTGGCTGCTGCTAATCCAGTTCACAGACCCCTATTTGGAAGGCTGGCTTAGGTGTGGTGAGACTTGGATTTCTTGGAGGGGCTGGGACCATGTGGAGTTCCACAATGCAGCAGGTGTGTTGCTCAGAACACTTGGGAGGGCTCATTAATACCCAACTTAGCGCTCTTTGCAGGAATCACAAAGTTCCCGCAATGTTACCATCCCTTCCTCTGATGGAATGAGTGAGAAAAGCTTTATGGCATTCGCTCCCTGGGGTTTCTTGCATGTTCCTTCTCTGTTATCTCTGGCTGTTAGAGTGGGAAGGGTTCTGGGTCACTAAAACTAGTTTCTTGTTATGGCAGGCAAATACGTGGAGCTCTTTTTCAGCCTTATCACCCTTCCTCTACTTGTTGCTGTCCCCATCTCGCGTCTGTCCAAAGTGAAAGTGCCAGTGAAAAATTGGAATGTGTTATTTCAGCTTAAAAAAAGGAATTACTACAAGAGGAGAGATGAATTCACAAAGTCTTTCACTTTGAAATAGTTGGAAGGGATTTTTTCTTTTTTTTTTTTGTTTCGATTTTTGGTGCAGTCTCCCAAAATTTGACCAACTCTGCTTGGACCTGATGTTGAGTAGAGCCCATTTCTCACTTTCATTTTTTGCTCATTTAGGGTGGGGAGGCCCTGGCCCAGGCTGCCCAGAGAGGTGGTGGCTGCCCCATCCCTGGAGGGGTTCCAGGCCAGGTTGGATGGGGCTTGGAACAACCTGATCCAGTGGGAGGTGTCCCTGCCCATGGCAGGGAGTGGATCTGGATAGGCTTTAAGGCCCCTTCCAACCCAAACCATTCTATGTTCTTCTCCTCGTAGTTCTCTAATACCTTCATTCTAGTAAGCAGCAGAATAGGATTTGCTATGTCTTTGGATGCCAGTTGTGAAAATTGTTCTACAGCTTTCACTTAACTCCATCGGCATAGAATATAAAAGACAAAAACTGTGGTGTATGATTGCAATAGAACAGAGATCTCTGTGTTGATTTATGGCACATTCCAGCTTACATTTAAATCGGTCAGAAACGTTTTGCTGCGTTGGGACTCAGGCTAAATCTTTGTGCTCATTCAAGGAATTCAGATTTAAGGGTATAATTCATTCTAACTGCGATTAGCCATATGCCTTAAAATGAAGCCTCTTACATGGTTTAAGATGGAATAGCACTGAAAGCTGGTTGCCAGACTCCAGTTGAGTTCCCTGTATCCTTTTGCCATGTTAAACATACCAAGTCGCGGAGGCAACCTGTTTTTCCTTCCCTTTCCTTGCTCCCTGGTGTCTGACCAGAGTGCTAAACAATGTCTGGAGGGTTTTGTGCCCACAGATGGCTTAGGTGATATGGGTTTGTTACTCTGGTTTTACATCACTGGCTATCAGAAAGTGGTCTAGGAAGAAAATAGATCTAAAAGGTGGGAGAGGAATTTTAAGGGTGATGTGGATTTTTTGTAAGTTCTTGTGTCTTCTGCATTTAAGACTATTCTGAAGTTGCACAGCTTTTGTATGTAGTGAGAATTGCCGCCTCCCATCGCTGCAGTTAGGTGCAGCGATGCACTGGCTAATCCCTGTAATCCAGCCCGTTCAATATTCATATTGAATATCCAATATTTATTGAAAGCTATTTCCCTGCTGAGGTGGAGATTATATCGATCAGGCCCCTTTTTTTCTGCTTTGGTGCTCTCTTTGTTTTTTTGGTGGGCTGGAATTGGGCAGGGATGCCCTTTAATAGTGTAATTCACCCAGGAAAACACTTTGCAGTTGGGATAAGGAGATGGACAGATGACATCTTGAGCTTTTTGAAGGTGTGAAATACCTGTAGGGATTTTTGTGAATTAGGAATGAGGGAACTACATGATGGTTTCAAGATCTATCGCTGCTAGGGATGAATTTATTCTTATCACTGAAAAGCAGTCACTGCATATAGTGGCGTATGACAATCGTCTTTAGCTACACAATTTGCTCTCAAGCTGTATTATTTTGATTACCGTCTTTAATTCCCTAATGCATTTCCCTATGGTTTTAGCTGTGCTGTAATTAGAACTGCTAGCATTAGACATTAATATTTATAACACGGAGCAGATTAAAATCTCATTCTGAAATAGGATGAGAATTATAACACATATAATTCTTGTGATCTGCTTTATATCAGCTGTGACGTGATGCTCAAAACGTTCCTCCTGTATTTTTTTTTTTTTTTACAAAAGGTCAAATTTTTTTACAAAGTGTCGAGTACTCTCAGAAAACTCCTAAAGCTGTGGATTGCAAACACCATGGAGTTTGTGTAAGCAGGTTGGAAAGATCCAAGGTGAAATTTTGCCATGGGGTTTAGTGGGCTGTTGTATATAGAATCGTAGAATAGTTTGGGTTGGAAGGGATCTTAAAGCCCATCCAGTTCCACCCCTGCCATGGGCAGGGACACCTCCCACTGGCTCAGGCTGCCCAAGGCCCATCCAACCTGGCCTGGAACACCTCCAGGGATGGGGCAGCCACAGCTTCCCTGGGCAACCTGGGCCAGGGCCTCACCACTCTCATGGTGAAGAAATTCCTCCTTCTGTCCAGTCTCAATCTGCCCCTCTCCAGTTTATCCCCATTGCCCCTCGTCCTATCCCCATGAGCCTTTGGGAACAGTCCCTTCTCAGCTTTCCTGTAGCCTCTTCAGGTACTGGAAGTTGCTCTAAGGTCTAAGTTTACTAATACCATTGCCAATACCAATACTAATCCTAAGTTTTCTTTGTTTGCCTATGGCATGGTTATTTTCTTAGGAATTACTTATCTATATGAAAATATAGCTGTCCTTATGCCCACTGTCAAATCCAAATCTGAGTACAAATGACAAAGATGTGCCACTGGGGACAGCAAAATCCTGATGGGTAAGTAAAGCACCTCCACTGAACGGTGGACTTGGTGATGTTTTCCATTGCTGTCGGTGGCAGATTGCCCTCCAAGTAAGCAGGCTCACCAGCTAGACAGGGCCATTTTCTTGATCTTTTCTCTTCACACATTGTTTATACCTTTGGTTACACACTACAACCTGCCTAAAATCAATGCTGTCACATCAGCTGCACAGTGAAACTTCACGTCCAATATATTTCATTTTTTATTCTTTCACAGCGATATTTATACTTACCAACACATTCTTTTGCAAGAGAACAATTTTAAGCTTGAAATAAGATACCCGAGTCAGAAGGGTTTATTCTAAAGTTAAGACTTAGAATTTCTTGGAGGCTCTGAAAACACCAAACCCAGACATGGGAATTTTCTGGCGACTATCCCGGACATTGGAGCCCTTCACTTGCCTTCACCAGGGCGCAGAACTCCACCCCAGTACAGAGCACAGAACTGCATCCCAGCACAAGAAATGGCACATTTTATGTTCTCTTGCAGGTTCTTATGTACAGGTTTGTACTCAAAGGAAGGTTACAAAAGAGCAGAAATCCCATTTTGAATTAAATCAATGGCAAAATCAAATGAAGAGAGGTTGGATTCCATGCAAGGAATAGAAAAGCTACTTCAAATTAGTCATAGGTATTAGTTCTGATAGTCTGAGCGCACAGCATCAACAGTTTGGGTCAGATTTCCAATACACTTCCTCTTCCCAAAACTGCTCTATCCGGAGTGAAGCACCGTGTACTGTCCATGTTAGAGCAAAACCTGTATTTATTTAAAACACCGGTGATGCCACCTCTCATGGCTTATTATTCTCAGTGTAATCAAACCAGCCTGCCAAATTCATAACTGGGAATCTGGCATTAGTTTTTACCTCAGCAGCTACATTTCAGCCTGGTGGCAAAGATGAGGTTCCTCTAAGAGACCACATCAGTTAACTCAACTTGGTTTAATACACTGCTAATAAATTTTAGCAGCTGTGGCCATCTTCAAAACGCATATTTTGTTCCCCTACTAAAGTAAAAATTGAAAGGCAACCGACATAGAAATCACTCTACCTGAGAGGCTCAGCTGCTCAGCTCTGCTTTTTCCAAGCTCTGACAAACGTCCTTGGTGGTTTCCAGGAGAGGAGCTGGATTACGACTGACCACAGATAGACCCGGTCTCCGATTTACATCTCTGGGTAATGATGACCGTTGCAGAAATAGCTTTGGACAGGTAATAGGATTATCATAAGGGAATTAGAAAACTCTGTTCATTAGTTTGAGCCAATGAAGTTGCAGGCTGGAGAGAGGTTTAAAGGCTTTAGTGCATAGATATAATTGGGAAGGGAGGAAAACAACTGAGCCTAAAGGAGAGATACAGATGGCACCTTGGTGTTGCAGAGCAAGGTGTATTAAAAATGCTGAAGATAGACAGATGGCTTATGAGTGTAAGAACCTGTTACTGTACGCAGGAAAGCCTACCCTTACCACCCTGATGGCCTTTTCGATGTTTCTGAGTTGCGATAGGATGTCTGTTTATAAAAAGTAGAAAACGATGCATGGAAATGATGCTAATGTTTAAATAAATCACCCAGTCATAGCTGGCTGCTCATTAATTTAAACAGGAGGCTCTTGCAGAGTAAATGCAGAAAGGGGGAGAGAGAATTTGATTCTAGGGAAAATGATAAATTATATTCATATATTATATGTACTAAATATATATCATAGATTATTTAATAATCTAATATTCATAAAATGATTATAAATTATTATGATGGGGAACACTATAAATTATATACTTATGTGATGTTAAGAAATGGTGAAATTCAGAGCAGCTTTAAATGGAAGAGAGTGGTGAGGCCCTGGCCCAGGTTGCCCAGAGAAGCTGTGGCTGCCCTATCCCTGGAGGTGTTCCAGGCCAGGTTGGATGGTTCTTGGAGCCCCTGATCCAGTGGGAGGTGTCCCTGCCCATGGCAGGGAGTTGGAACTGGATGGGCTTTGAGGTCCCTTCCAACCCAAACTATTCTCTGATTCTATGACTTGTATTTACACCTCTGCAGCTGTGGCTCTTGCATGTGCTCAGATGTTTTGCAACCAGGGATGTCCCATCCTGCCCCAGTGCTGCTGCTCAGATGAGCCCTAAGGAGGGTGGCTCTGGAAATCTTGACAAGTAATGGATGCCAACAGAAGTGAGGAAGGGATGGAGCCCTTGGCTTTGGTGTCCATGCCCATGCATCTCCTGGTGAGGCAGTGTGGAAATGACCCGTGTGCAAGGTGCTACCGTAACAGAAAGTCCTCGTGCCCTTGAGCTCTTGTCTCATTTTGGTCGTGCTTCCAAGGAGAACTGGGAAGCGTTGCCACTGATGCTCTGCAGGAGAGGGGGACCTGCTGTCCTTGGAGCTGTTTACTTTCTTCCACGGCACGTTTCTTTTGGAGTTCTTCCTCTGTGCTCATACCCTGAATTAGCTGGTGGGATTATCCCACTGTAAATTTCATTATGCTGTGGTAAAGATAACACCAAAATTAGTGTGAACTGCTTTCTCTTTGAAGGCACGGTTGCAGTCCATCCTTAGCTTTCAGCTCATTTTAGGTCCTTACGTAGCAGTAGTGGAGTTTATTGTTGCACCAAAATCAGCAAATGTGACCCAGTTAAAATAACATATATAGAAGGAGAACATAGGTGCAGCGTGTGGGTTCCTGCTCCGTGTGTACAGTGAGCAAGACTTGCAAGGTACCAAGAGCTTTTTGAAAGCTGACGAGGTTGCTGGAGCAGCCGTCTGGTAGCTTAGGTTACCCAAGGGTTTGTGTGATTTCTGACCAATATTAGTGATAAAGCAGTGACAAGCTTTCAGCTGACTCATCTAGTGGGTTGTCCCTGCCCACGGCAGGGTGTTGGAACTAGATGATCTTCAAGGTCCCTTCCAACCCGAACTGTTCTATGATTCTATGACTGCCAGTCCTGCTTATCCACCCAGCAGTGGCTGTTGATAAAACTCGAAAGCGCACCAACGATCTGCATCCTCATTAAGACCAGCCCTTGTTAACCCCCATCCTCCTGAGCCCAGAAGGTCTGGGTCAAGGAAGAAAACTCATTTTCACTGTGGAAGAGGATTAAGTTAGGGGATGTTTTAACAAATTGAATGTGATCAGGTCAATGGGATGTGGGGTGCACCCATGAGTGCTGGGGGAGCTGGCCCATGTCTTTACAAGGCCATTATTACTTATCTCAGTGTTGGAGAGGCACGTCTGGAATGCTGTGTCCGGTCATGGGTTCCCCAGGATGGGAGAGATGTGGGCTTATGGGAGTGAGTCCAGGGAAGGCCACAAAGATGATTAAGGGATTGGAGCATCTGTCGTATGAAGAGAGGCCAAAAGAGCTGGGAGTGCACAGCCTGGAGAAGAGAAGGGTTAGGGGGATCTTATCAATGTTTATGAATATTTGATGGGTGGGTATAAAGAAGAGAGGCAGGATGTGGGCAGCGGTGCCCAGTGACAAAGCGAAAGGTAATGGATGCAAACGGAAACATGGGAAAGTCCTATGAACATAAGAAAATGCATTTTTACTGTGAAGGTGGTCAAGCACTGGTGAAGGACAGATTATGGAGCCTCCATCCTTGGAGATCTTCAAAAACCCAGCTGGCCAATCGTGGGTACCGTGCTCTACCTGACCCTGCTTGAGCAGGGCTGTTGGGTTTGGCTGATCTCCATAGGCACCTCCAGCTAGTCTGTGATTAATTAGTAAAGCTGTTAACAGTGTAACAGGATCAGTTGCAAATTATTGAAAAATGGGGTCGCTGTTTCCTTAGAAATAAAATTGCAGAGAAGGATATCAGTATCGATAATTTCATATTAAAGGTTGGTTTATACTTCAGAAATAATATTATTAATGTGTTGGGAACCTGCTGAAACTCTTCACTGAGATTATTGCTGTGAAAGACAAAGCTATGCGTTAGTGTATTGTATCCTACGGCTCAAAATTTACCTTGCAGCCTGTTGCATGGCTGCCAAGTGGAGAATGTAGGAATATTGCCCAGGAGGACATCAAAGAATCACGGAATCAAGGTTGGAAAAGCCCTCTGAGCTCACCCAGTCCAACCGTCAGCCCAACCCCATTGTGCCTACTAAATCATGTCCCGAAGCAACACATCCACGTGGTTTTTGAACCCCTTCAGTGATGGAGGCTCCACCACTGCCCTGAGCAGCCTCTGCCAGTGCCCCACCACTCTTCTGGTAAAGAAATCTCTTCTAATTTCCAATCAAAACCTAAATGCGCTCATGCTGGGGCTCCTAACCTTGGTTTGATGGAATATTGTTGTAGAAACAGCAGCCGCAGGAGGTAAGGCTGCAGCTCTCCAATTAAAAGAAAACCACAATTCTTAGAAGCTGAAGTGATGATATTTTCTTCTAAAATTAGACATACCACTTTGGTGATGTTTTTCCCTCAATTTCTAGCATTTATGAAGTTTATATACACTTGTTCTTTAGGTGTTTGCCTGGTTTTATCTCCTGCTTGACGATGTCTCTTTGTGCTAAGCCTGCCCCGAGCTGTTCCGTACCTGATGTGCGGCAACTGTCAGGGATCTCAGGGGCTTCATTTCCTTCACTTCCTTATGCAATATTTAGATGTCTTTTATGAAGTGGGTGTTAATTTTTAATGGAAGGTCCCGTTAAATTGGGAAGCTCACTTAGCTCTCTTCCAAAGGGCGAACAGGATATTTCATACTCTATTAAAACATCAAATATCGCTGTTTTCCGGGTAGGCAAAATGTAGTTTGGCAATGGAGTGGCTGATGGAGCTTTTCCAGGTCCAACAGGAGGAGGGCAAGCAGGGGATTTCGAAATAGAAACTTAACAGCTTCCAGTTCTTTGGAGACAGTTGAGTCTGGTTTGAGTATGACATTGAATAGTATTGTTTTTAAATATCTAACCTTCTGCTTTTAACTGCTTTGTACGGTTTTACAACTTCAGACTGTGGGCATTAATTTCCTTCTCTGTGACAGCATTATTTTAGTGCAAAGCCTGGATACCACTTAATCCTATCGCTCAGTCTTAACTCCATCACCCACTGCAAATCACAGGAACATAAGAAACATCCCAATATGCTTTGTGCAGGCAGACTTCTAAATTAGTGTGGCCAAAAAGCTTTTTGAGGCATAAAAATAACATTTTGAAACAATTTACAGTCTTCTGCAACTGGTAAGTTTCTTAAATTTTTAGATTTTCTCTTTTTCTGTGTTTTTTTTCTTTATTTTTGGTTTGGTTTTTTTTTCTCCTTACTTTTGATGAGCTATCACTTCCACAATTTTAGATTAAAACATGCCCTTAATGCTTTTAATTTAAAATTATGTTTTCTCTGCCAGCAAGCAACTGTACACACCACAATTTCAGGAAAATACCCATTTAAGCAATTGATTACTAGTGTTATTTCATGATAGTTTTCTATCATGATGAAGAATTTATACTTGCAAGAATATTTGCAAAACTGTTCATCATTGGCTTAAAAAGCCCTTTGTTGCAAAAAGGTGGATTAAATCTTGACGTGGATAGTGATCCTAAACCAATTATGAAAACTCCTTTTGTTTGCATCCTTGTCATTAACTTAAGGAAGATTAAAATAAGAGGAAGAGGAGGGATGCGTTTCCCGTGTCCTGTTCATCACGAGCTGCGGTGTCGTGCCCTATTGTACCTCTGCGGCACAGGATACCCTTGCAGTTTCAATACAGGATGGGGATGATGTGATTGAGAGCAGCCCTGCAGAGAAGGACCTGGAGGTGCTGGTCGATGAGAAGCACGACATGAGCGGGCAGTGTGCGATCACAGCCCAGAAACCAACTGTATCCTGGGCTGCATCCAAAGCAGCGTGGCCAGCAGGGCGAGGGAGGGGATTCTGCCCCTCTGTTCCTCTCCTGTGAGACCTCGTCTGGAGGATTGGGTCCAGTTCTGGAATCCTCAACATAAGAAGGAGGTGGAGCTGTTGGAATGGGTCCAGAGGAGGCTACAAAGATGATGAGAGGGCTGGAGCATCTCCAGTACCAGGACAGGCTGAGAGAGTTGGGGTTGTTCAGCCTGGAGAAGAGAAGGCTCCCAGGAGACCTTAGAGTGACCTTCCAGTACCTGAAGGGGCTACAGGAAAGCTGAGAAGGGGCTGTTCACAAAGGCTGTGGGGATAGGACGAGGGGCAATGGGGATAAACTGGAGAGGGGCAGATTTAGACTGGACATAAGGAGGAATTTCTTCACTCTTAGGGTGGTGAGGCCCTGGCCCAGGTTGCCCAGGGAAGCTGTGGCTGCCCCATCCCTGGAGGTGTTCCAGGCCAGGTTGGATGGGCCTTGGGCAGCCTGAGCCAGTGGGAGGTGTCCCTGCCCATGGCAGGGGGCTGGAACTGGGTGATCTTTTAAGGTCTCTTCCAACCCAAACTATTTTATGATTCTATGGTTCTGTGATCTGATGAAAGCCATTTTCATGAGGGAGGTAGCTGCTTGTGAAGTTCATCATTGCATCCAAAGAAAGGATCCATATTCCATGTCTTCTTTATTCCTCTCTTTTGCACCATGACATGTTGCCCATAGAGGTCAGTGTTGGCCTTCAAAAAGGAGGAGTGCTGCTTGCCTGAAGCAATCTGTCACATAACACACAGCTGTCTTGTATGCCTGCTTTCACCCATTTCCCTGGATTAATGATGTTACGTTGGTCTCTTTTGAGGTTCTAAATATACAATTGAGAAGGAGAATGGTGCTGTGTAGTTTGGTACTTTACTGGGTTCCTGGCCTGGAACACCTTCAGGGATGGGGCAGCCACAGCTTCCCTGGGCAACCTGGGCCAGGGCCTCACCACCCTAAGAGTGAAGAAATTCCTCCTTCTGTCCGGTCTAAGTCTGCCCCTCTCCAGTTTATCCCCGTTCCCCCTCGTCCTGTCACCACAACCCTTTGTGAACAGTCCCTCTCCAGCTTTCCTGTAGCCCCTTCAGGTGCTGGAAGGTCACTCTAAGGTCTCCTGGGAGCCTTCTCTTCTCCAGGCTGAACAACCCCAACTCTCTCAGCCTCTCTTCGTATAGGAGGTGCTCCAGCCCTCTGACCATCCTTGTAGCCTCCTCTGGACCCGTTCCAACACCTCCGTCTCCTTCTTATGTTGAGGATTCCAGAGCTGGCCACAATCCTCCAGATGAGGTCTCACGAGAGAGGAACAGAGGGGCAGAATCCCCTCCCTCGCCCTGCTGGCCACGCTGCTTTGGATGCAGCCCAGGACATGGTTGGTTTCTGGGCTGCGAGTGCACCTTGCTGGCTCATGTCCAGCTTCTCAAGAAGCTCAAGAGGAAGCATTGCATTTCAAAAAACCCCAATGCTTGACGTTTCTTCGACTATTTACATATTTAAAAGAGGAATAGTGGTTGATTTAGAACAGGAACCATATGTGTAATTATCATCTTACATACATTTTATGCAGTCATTTACTGGCTTGTAGAACGAAGCCCTCCCTCTTCATCCTGAGACCACATCCGTACCGTTACTGGTGGTTGTAACCATTGTGGCTGTGTGACAGTAATCACAGACAGGAATTCCCTGCCTCACCTTATGGAAGACTCTTTGGGAAATTAAGTCTGTAGAGCAGTTTTGAGCAAGCGCTGGGTGAAGAAAGTATAAAATCAGTCACTCGAAACTCCATGACCGCAGGCTGCATTTTGTAAATCCTGGTTTCTCGAGTGTTGTTTGAATGAACTGTAGCTCGTGTTACCAAAACACCTTTGAAAAATATTGCTTTGAATTTCTTTCTGTGTGCTTTCGCATGGAAAGTGAAGGAAGAACCGTGTGGATTGCAGCACATTTGTTATCTCCTCAGCTGTATCTATCAACTCCCCCTAGGCTGTCTGCATTGCAGTTTACTTAACTGTCCAAATGCTTTTGAAGCAGAAATGTGAAATGCGTTTACTGGTTGGATGAAAATCTTAGATTATTGGATCAAGAGATGGAAGCTCTGTTTACTAAAATAAACATTCCTTAGCTTCATCGGGTGTGACGTTGGAAATGATTTTGCGTGGCATGCCTGCCTGCAAAATAATCTGAATTCTTGTGTTTCACACCTGTTGATAAAGGAGAAACCACTGTTAATAGTTCTCTGTGTTCCTTTAATTAAGTTGTCCTGATGCCTCTTGGAAGAGTGACCATTTTCCTACAAAAAAATGAAGCAATTAATTGAATTTGATAGTAATCAGTATTCCGTTGCTTGTGAAGTCTATGAACTATAGATTATTAATGTCAAGTTTGCAGAAAGCACGGTGCGGTTAGTGGGTTTGGAAATGTATTAGTGGAAATGTTCACCTCAAAGTGCTTATACAGCTCTTCTGATATTTGTTTTCCATCCATAAATCTTGGCAGTGGGGTGAGGGGTTCTGATAGCATTGAAATACTCTGTTTGCACCCAGGGGGATGGGGGGGGTGTCCTCACTTTTTCTGTTTTTAAGTGCAGAGGACAATGTGCTGCAAGACTTTCTCAATTTACGTTTAGGCAAATGAAGACCTCTTCTTTTCCCATTTTCTTCTTTCAGACCCATAGCCAGAAGGGAGCACTCTTACCTAAGGCATGGTAGTGCTCTCTTCAGTCCTTCCTTTCTGCTGTCTGGGTGTATGTAGGCAGCAAATTCTTTTACCGCAACAATGGGAAGAGGGTGAGGCTGGGAACTATTCGACAACGGATGCATGTGCAGTCTCCATGCTAATTTGTTGCCACATAATGAGACTTTTCTGTCTCTCTCATTATTGGTGGTGGCCTTTGCTTGTTAAAATTGAATGTGATTTGGAGTAAGACGAAGCAATACTGCTATTATCTTGTAGGGATTTACCTTGTGTATTTTTTTCAAGGCACTAATATATGTCATTCATATTGACTCTCCTCAATATGATCATAGAATGGTTTGGGTTGGAAGGAACCGTAAAGATCATCCATTTCTACCTTCCGTGCCATGGGCGGAGACGCCTCCCGCTGGATCAGGTTGCTCCAACGCCAGTACAACAGCCTCTGAGTGCAGACAGATTGCACCTGTTTTTCTTCGTAGGGATTAACCTGCACTCCACGCATTGTTCAGTGAAGGCTTTACAGGCAAACAGGGGTTTCCCCTAAGAGGATCCAGGCAACGCAGGTGATTTCACGTAGCTATTGATTTACCAGGTAGACAATTGTTGAGCTGATAGCTCGTTGCAGGCAGTAAGTAAGTGGGTGTCTGAATATAGAATGTCACAGTTCCTGGTCCAAAGAGCTTCTGAGTGAAGCATCTCCTTCCCAGTGCCAGGCTATCCGGCTGCCCTTGCTTCGGATGCTGTCTCTGAGAATCAGTGAGTCTTGTGGTAGAGAGCCACACTGGCTGTTTGGTGTCGCTGAAAGCCCATAAAAGGCCTTTTGGACCTCTCTACTATTTGCTCGTTTTGAGGAACACCCAAAGAAACTGTTTCTGATAGTGAGAGAAGTGCAGTGCTTGGTGGTCTCCTTAAGCTCCTTCTCCGATTTCTCTCCAACGGGCGGCTGCTCCTCCAGAGTTCGTTGGGCAGCGTGAAAACCCAAATTGCTTGTGGTAACGTTAGGGGGGGTTTGTAGTTTCTCGAGGGCAGCTTTTTGGCAGATCTTTGGAGAATACATCATGGGAATATCAGACTCCTTGTGCTGGCTCTCTGCACGCTGGGGTCAGGTGGGAGATGTGTGTCCAAGGGCTATGGTTAGAGCACAGAGAAAGTGGATTATTATAAAACCAGGGGGGAAATGAAAAAATAACCCAGGGCAGACACACAGAGGGGGTGGGCAGTTATTCATAGGTCGTGATATAAGACTGGACGTCATAAAATGATGCAGATCCAAGCCTGAATTTTAGGCAAAACAGAGAAATAAGCTGGCAACGCACCCAGGTATTTAATCAGCATATAATCACAGAGAGAGATTTCGAAGGAACCCTTCATTGGTCATCAGGTCTATTCCCCTGCGTCATGGAAGAGTTTAATTGCTCTAAGCCACTCCTCCTCAGATGGAGGCCAAGTAGTCATTATGTCCAGCAAAGATGGTTTTTGGCAGCTTGCTGCACTGGTCATGTCTTAGAAACAAAACGCTGCAGCATAATGTAGTTAAATTCTGGAAAATGACAGTGAAAAATGGCATAATTTGGGCTCCATGGTTACTGCCTCTCAGCAACTTCCGCCGAAGTATTTTCGGTGGGTAAGGAAAACTTGTAATTTTGTTTGGAGTCCTGGAAAATGTCCTCTGGGAGTTGAAATTCTTTGCTTTTTCTGTCTTTGCTTTTTGAGGAAAAATCTCTGGCTCAGCTACGTATGTTGTTTTACGTTGTCATATATGTATATACCTATAAGTACGTCACCTGCATATGTTCATGTTCCACACACCCTTAGGCACGTCAGAGAGTGAGAGCTTGAGTTGCTTCTGATTCCTTGAAGGAACTGAATTATTGCAGAACAAGTTTAATTCATTGAAAATGACTTTTCCATTGATATCTGCTCTTCTGGAGCAATGAGTTATGCGAACAGACTGTGCCTTATTCATGTGTGATCCTAAATAAATTTTTGCTAAGGACTCCTTGAGCTTTTAGGTGCTGTGTGCACACTTTGGGGTGTTTAAGACTTAAAATTCCTGTTTTGTGCATGTGATTAAATAAACAAATCTGGTGCCACTGGGATTAGGTGAGCGTAACTTCCCTGTTGGGAAGACACAGCACAGGGCATGTTCACAGTGGATGGCAGCAAACTTCTGGCAACCAGGAGTATAGAGAGGCATCACCCATGTCCAGCATTGCAAGGCTGCTACAACCCTTTTTTTATGAAAAGAAACAAAAAACCAAACCCCAATCAAAGCTTTCCAGCTAAGTCTGCTCCACGAGGCTCTGCTGAGAAGGACACTTAGAATGACCGTGTTCAAACCATCCTTTTTTCTTAGTTCGAACAACCATACCTCTCTAAGGATTTTTAAACCCGTTAGGAGAAATTTTGTGTTACGAGAAGACAATCAGGGGAAGTTATTAATAGGATGTTGGAGCACAAGAAGTTATTTCTGTTAGAATGAGGGATGGGCACAACAATCAGATGTGCTGGATGTTACCTTGTGTAAGTGTATTGGTTTTAATCAAAGAGAAAAGGAAGTGAGATATAATTAATTTTTCCTTTGCAAATTCCAAGCTTGTGGTTCTTGGTAGGGGCCACAATAATTGGTCAAGAGGTAAAACTGTGATTTCGATCAGTCCAAGCAGTCTCAGCGTAGTCTTTACCTTTGCTCAGGTACCGCTAAAGTAATGGGCAAATGGACTTCATTTAACTCACCGATACTATTTCTTCCATTACCAATTGCATTGCAACGCATCCATGGAAATGTTAAGAGCTATTGTCGTGGTAGTTATCAGTTTATTCATAGTGAGGGCTTGGCTAATCACCCAGAGTATTTCAATCTCAGTTTCTCTTCTGAAACAAAAAAATGCTCCTTCAGCAGGAGGGAGAGGGTCTGGAGGGCTTTGTACTTAGCACAGTAGTTTCCTGATTCACCAGTCCTCTAGCAAAATAAGATGCTTTTAAAGCTCAGAGAAAAATCCAGGGTGTAAATTAAAGGAATCCTTTTTGCTTCTATTTCTGCAGCTTTGATCTTGCTAGATTGGATCAGATTTCCATGTATTTTGCCCAAAGAGCTTAAAATACAAATAGAGAAGATAAAAGGACATGCGTGGTCAGGACTGTCATTTAGCTTGGAGTAGGGTCCCCAGATGTAACGGTATCGTCTGTTTTGGCAACCTTTCACCTGACAGTGGCTTGCTTAGGAACAGTTGGACCTCTACCACGTCAAGATTTAGATATTAAGAGAAGTTGCCTTTATAGATTTCTATGCTGTGTGTGATCTCTGTGGCTCTTGTTTGTGAGAACCTGAAGCTGATGACATAAGGGACAAGAATTTGCTTGTCAAATGGCAATCTCGTTAGGACGTACCAAAATGTGTGTGCAGTATTGGTGCTGAGTGCCCGTGGAAATCCACTGATGTCACACCTAACCCCCTTCGCCTCCTTTCAGAAATCCTGGTCAAGGTAAATCAAATAGATGAACGGAATGTTTGTCATCATGAGAGAAGAACGTGCTTAATGCCTCACATCATTGATCCCTTATAATAAATAGTAGTTCCTGAGGTACCCCCGACCTCTGGAATATCCCAAGTAAAGTAAATAGAGTCAGAGAAATCTCACCAGGACATGTGCTTGTATTTTTGTGTGTGAAGGAGAAGGTGAATATGTAAAGCATTGTCCAGCCATGCTGGGGTGCTCTGAATGGAGAAGGTCAGGGAGATGGGGGGTTATTGTCACACCATTCCCTTATTGCACCTGTAACAGGAGCAAGAGCAAAGTGTCAATTCAGATTACAGCTGTTTTCAACGTTAGGATGAAAGGGCTTCTGAAGAGCACATGAGCTGACCAGGAGGTATCAGCATCACCTTGGACTGGGTGTGCTGAGGACCTGTAAATGAGTTACTGAAGGAACTGCACAAAGAGAGAAAATTGTGGAAACTTTTGCTTATATGAAATGTTCTTCTCTCAAGTCAAGTATCGATGCAATTCTGTTGCAGAGGTGTAGTCCTTACAAGCAGTGAGACTTCTAAGTGACAAGTGAAAGGCCGCTAATGAGGAAATACAGCGCAGATGATGCAAGTCCTTCAAAGGAGGATGAAAGAGAAATGAAGGCTTAAGGTGGAGTGAATGTGTCCAGAATAATCACAGTTTTATAAGCAAGCCTGAATAGATTAAATACTTTAAAAAGACATCATCTTCTTCCTCCATTCTCTTTCCACCTTGCCAGGAGGTAGAGAGAGATGGTGCGAGAGAACACCTGCTGCTCGCAGCGATCTCCAGGAGCCCCTGAGGTCAGCAGGAACTGCCTTAAGTTATAGTAGGATGCTGTGAGTTATGTTACACAGCTGAACAGGCTGCAAGTATGAAGTTACACATCTGGCCTGGGCTTGAGACCACGAAGAAGGCTTAAATCTTCTTCTACGTTACCATTCTCCAAGTTAAATATGTCCCACAGCTGTTGCTGAAGATTGCAGTCATTATCTGTTCCTGTATTTTTTCTGTCTTTCGGGTTTCTTGGGTAGGTTCATAAAATGAAATAGTTAAAGCAGGGGCTTGTTGAAAGCTTGCTCTCATTTTTACTGACCTTCTCCTAACCTCACTGGTAGGGTTTGAGAATCTTTTCCAAACTGATAGATAAATTCTATCTAGTAATGGAAAAAACTCATTACCCTGTTCCAGTGGTTTAAGTCTGAACCCCTTCCAGCCCTGTATTTTGGCTTCTCTCTACTGCAGCAAGAAAACAAGCGGTTGAAAGCAGTGGTACTGGCTGTCTTCTCCAGTTCCAAGGCTTTTTCTGTATACACTTTGCATATTTCAACAGGTTGTTCCAATACAAATATTTAAAGAAAAAGGCTAGAAGCCCCAGACTGGAGTGGACAGCAGTTTCCAGAGCTGCTTCAGAGAAGTCAGGAGAGCTCTTGACTGCAAAAGAGAAGAGTACAGCGTGTTATTGAAAGATAGAAGATAATTGCTAGGCAAAAATCATAAACCAGTCTGGCAATCACGTCTGCTATCCTGATATCCAGACGGTAGGAAAACAGGCTTGGTGTCAAACCACGGGGGGCTGATGGAGAAGGGGTGGGAGGAAACCCGCGAAACCGCAGTCTTTCCTCCCTGCTCCTCAAAATGTCAAACACCACAAAGGTTTTCCCTTGCCTTTTCTGTACCACATGCATACAGCTATGCGAAAATGTGAGTACCTTAGAGCACATCACGGTACAGTCATGCCTGCGTGGCTCGTCTGCCTGGTGTGATGCATGGGGCTGCCGTTAGTAACGGAGAGCGTGGGGACGAGGAGGGGACAGCCACGTCTGTGGCGTCTTCCCCTGGGTGGCCCTCCTGGCTGAGCCTGCTGAGAGATTATAAACTCGAAACGCTATTATAAACTCTGTGGGATAGAGTTACTTACCAGATAAAAAAAATGAGAAGCAGTTAGTCCTGTCATTCTTGTATGTGAACACTGGGGCAGGTATTGTCCACGGTCAATAAAGGGTGTTGCTCTAATTTCATACCTGCAGCCAAGGAGTAGACGGATAAAGGGACTTCCTCCTTGCTCAGTGGTTTGGGAATCCAACGCAAGGGAAAATAGCAATTTCTATTTTTGCTTATCTTCTAACTGACCTGCTATGACTTCAGTCTCTAAAATAATAGAAACACTTGTGCTCTGAAAACATCTTTTGTTTTGTTTTTTTGGGTTTTTTTTTCTTTCCTTGTTGAAGAAAAAGTACTTTAATCCCCTAGGTTAGCTGAGTGCACGCAAAAACGAGTACCTTCAGAACATTTAATCATAGGATCATATGGTTTGCGTTGGAAGGCACCTCAAAGCCCATCCAGTTCCAACCCCCCAGCCATGGGCAGGGACATCTCCCACGGGCTCCAAGGCCCATCCAACCTGGCCTGGAACACCTCCAGGGATGGGGCAACCACAACTTTCCTGGGCAACCTGGGCCAGGGCCTCCCCAGCATCACAGGAAAATATTTCTTCTTCACATCTCATCTCAATCTGCCCTCTTTCAGCTTGATTCAACCGTCTCAGCTGAGAATCCAGTCTTGCGTGCCAGACAGATTTCTGAAGAAACATTCTGAACATATAAGTTATTAAATTAAGGATATTTAATTCTCTTTCCCCCCCCCCTTCTAGCAGGCTAACTGTGATCTTCTGAAATTGAAACAATGCTTTTTTTCCCCCCCACCCTGTTGGAACCCCCCTGATCCATGCTCTCTATGTTCGTTGCTCCAGTCTATACGCTGTGTGGACTTTACTGGTTTTCCATAGAGTTGGCCGGAGCAGAGACATGGTTCAGCAAGGGAACTGAAGCTTGAAAAAAGAGCTCTTTTTTTGAGTGGAAATGACATCTTCAATGCTTTTAGAAATGAAAACATTAAAGAGTGTTTTTGCCTTAACTCAATGCCACATGAAGATGTAAAGGTGTCTTATTTAAAATTGAAATCACTGATGCCTTTGGTTAAGTTTTCCATTTTAGTTTTACCTCGTTTAAAAAAAACAAAGTTAAAAATTGTGCTGTTTGGAGTAAAACTTTTCAGTTCAAAAAATCTAAATGGTTTTGTGCTTTCTAAGTCCTTCTTCCCCCAAGTGAAAATAATTGATAGAACCACAATTCTGGGCTTTTTTAAATCCTTTCCTTACCCTGAAGTCCTTTTCTGTCTCGTTTCTTGGGGGAGGCTGAGGAGGGTGGAATTCCTGGTGCCGTGTGTACGGTGTGTGAATGTTTTTTTGGCCCAACCCTGTTCCGCGTTGGCTTTCTTTGAATTCGGTCTGACATTTGAGGTCTGCCCTTCTCTGAGGATGGCTGCTGGCTGCTTTGCCTCAGAGGTGCCGGGAAGCAGGAGGAGACACACGGAGGTGTGCGCTGTGTGCCCGGACCTTCTGGTGATGGTTGAACTGAGAGAGCCACATCTCCCTGCACTGCATGAGTGCAAGTTGTGGATCCAATTCAGCCCAAAATAGCTGGAATTTTGATGAGATCAGTAAAATAATGCCAATGCGCAGGAGACTATTATAGTCTGTAGATGAAGAGACGTTGTCTCATAGACAAACTTATTTATGACGGTTGTCATATGGTGCTATTGCCAATTAATGTGGAGCCAGTAATGAATGCAATTACCTTGGATATTTTGGTAAGATGGATGTTCGCAAGAGCTGTGATTCTCTAAATTCTCCTTCTCTGGTACGATATCGTTAATATTAATAGGGAAACTGGTTAATTCTGCTGTCCCTACTAACAGGATGCCTCTTCATTCCCGGTGTCTTGCTGTCCAGTGCACAGTTTCTTTTGTTGTGATCAGCCAATGTGTACCTGTACTCTGTTCCAAGCTTGAAATGGACTTTGCCATTTCAAAAGCCAGATGGGGCTTGCGAAAAATCTAAACTCTGTTAGTCACTATGTTTAATACTTAACATCATGCTGAGGAGTGAAACGTTGCCTAATGTCTAGGAAGAGATTCCTGCAGTGAAAAGATGACTTCTTCAGCTATTCTTTCTTCCTTTCTCCCCTTATTTGCCTACCAGACTCATCATTACGATGTCAAAGCTCCTCTTCAGTGATGGAGCTCTGAAACCTGGTGGATGTGTCACCCTCATTTGCTGATGCATACGCTACTTTGGGTTCCTTCTCCTTCCTAGCTTCAGTGCCTTTCTTCACAGTGTGTCCTTCAGCATGATACGAATGCACGTAGATGCTTCATGGTGAAAAAATGAATCACAACCTATTGTAGTATTTTTCATTCATTTTGAGGTTTTTCCAGGTTACTGATTCATTCAAACAGAACAAATTTCCATGGTAAAATTTAAGGTGTCAAAATACCCACCCCAAGAATTCAATGTTTGATTGTCTTGGCTGCTGGCGTTTCCTTTTTCAAATGTTTTGACTGGAAACAATGATGGTGGACCAAAACCTGGTGACTCATTTTCAGAGAACGGGGACTAATTTTAATTCTGGGAATTAGTAGAGCGACATGTAAAGTGTCTCTCCAAATTTTCCAAAGGGTCTACTGTGAGCAAGCCAGGTGGTAACCATTAACAGGTTTTAAAGAGCATAGCTCTGAACACATTTCAGAGATGGAAGAGGATGTAATGACTCCTTGGACTTGACTGTAGTAGTAATTAATAAAATAGATTGGGTTAATACGATCATTACTATTAATGCGTGCACCGCTGTCCAACTTGTTTCTCTTTTTGTGGCACGGCAGATCATTTGTTCCCTGTTCAGCAATGGTTCTACTAAATATTTCACTGTTGCTTGTTTTGTTTTATAAATTTCCTGGCATGTAATGTTATACAGAAAAAAAGTATTTCTAAAGATGTGATAGGGGAAGAGTAGCTGATGGAAAGGCAGGAGAAAAGCTCTTATGAAACGTTAGATGGAACTAATCTTAATCCATGTGTGCCTTAATATTTTCATGGTCAGATTTCTGACTGCCCTGAGAGTTTCTCACCATTCTAAACCCCAGTCTTGTTAGTCCTGCAGGGATGTAGCCGGGCAACCTCTGATGTTCCCAGCTGTGTTTCTTGTGGCCTAATCTTTCTGGCTTTTGCAATGTAAACCTTAATGGCTGATAAAGGTCTATTAGTTCTTCCATATCCAGCTGCTGTCTTAGCTTTAAGCATAGCTAGGTGAGCTCCACCTTCATAAAACTTTTTTTTTCTAATACAATTTATTTATTTTTGTTTCAGACCTTTATTTTGGGTGGTGGATGTTTGTTTGTAGCCAAGGCAAGCTGAGCTGAGGTCCATCAGTAATAACAGTCATCATCAGGAGGATTACAGACATAACACAGGTACTTCTGTTCTTCTTTTCGGACACCGTGTTCCTAACCTGAAACCTGAAGGTCTGAAATAAAAATAAATGAAACCTTAAATTCAAGGTGCCGGATTCCCTTTCATTACCCACTACCTGCTCTGTATTAATGAGCGTAACCTATTTGAAATAATTCACACTGATCTTACAGAATACTTCCAAACAAATAATTAACACCCAAGACTAATCCTTGATTATCGTTTATCCAATGGTAAGGTAGTATGTCTGAAGCCAAACAAGATGGTAATTCTTAATTGTTGCTGGAGTGTCTGTACCTGATTTAAGAAACGTTTTGCTGGCGTAGTGACACTCTTCTAGCTTCCAGCTTTCTGTTCTGAGGCCGAAAGATCCCAGATTACCTGAATTGGCATTGGTATCCGTACATGAGTGATGTGCAAATGCCTTGGAGGTGTCCTGCAGCCTCTTCCTGCCTGGAAGAGGGCATTGGAAACTGATAACACTGTGGCATCTTCAGGGATCCTCTATAGGTAAAAAGCTCTGCTTTGGCTTTCCGGATCCCATTGGCCTCTTGATGTCTAACCCACCGGGACAGCATTTCTGACCTGAGTCGTCTATGCCTGGAAATCACAGTTCTCATTGAATGGGGGAAACTGGCATTAATCACTCTTTTTTTTTTTTCGCAAAATTCCTTTGAATTTGAGACTACGGGTTGAATTTTCTGAAATATTAGCCAGGGGGTATTTGCTTTTGTGAAAATAAGATGAAGATGAATCTTTTTTCCCTAATCATTTCAGTCTGCATCTGGTTTCGTTTATTGGAATTCTTCTAATTTCGGCTCGACTTTGAGCAAGAAGACTAGCGAAATAACCTTCTTGCTGGTTTTAAGATTGCTTTTCAGTCTAACACTCAGCCAGTTTAACAAATTTAGTTTTAATTGTTCTTAAATTCCCAACACAACTTTGGGAATGATGATGAGCGTGTTTTCTAGGTGTCTTTACGGATGCCTGAAACGACACCTGTAAAGAAGCAAATCCCTGTTCTGACTTGCTTAGTGCAGCTGAATAGTAACAAAGAGAAATCATCCAAGATTATAGGAATTTGCACTAATTTCTTGCTTAAGTTTATTTGATTTTACAAAATCTTTTTCATTTTAATCCTTGTTTAAAGACAGAATGTATCCTTGCCAAACTGCGCTCTGGTGGGTTTCTTTTCCTCACGCTGTGATTGAATTGTTCCATAATTACAGCTGTTTCAATCTGAGACTCTAATCAGAACAACTAGAAAGAGAGAGGATGTGGGAGAAGACATGAATAGGGCAGTGTGATGAATTCAGAGTTCATCTCTCTGCGGAAGATAGACGCACTCATACTCTAATCCCTTTCCTCAAATACAGCAAATCCCATTTCAGAATGAGACTGAATGACCCAATTATATATTTTTCAGTGACGAAAGGTTGCAAAGTGTATTTACACTACTCTGGCTGTAAACCTGTTTCCCCAAATATTTATTTTAATGTCTGTCTTACTACAGCTATTTAACATCTTGCTCACAAATCTTTTTTCAGGTGCCGGAGATCTGCCGTCTGCAATCGATGTTACTGCGACTGCTGCTGTTTGTGGTAGATATTTTGTTTGTTGGTATTTGGGACAGCTGTACCTGGTGGGTTCCTGGTGTAGAGGCAGCAAGTTTGCCGTGTCCTTCAGATTTGGTGACCCTTAGATACCAACTCAGTGGCGCAGAACCCTCCTTCTGTCATAACTCGTGTGTTTTTATTCTTCTTTACGATTCCTGGCAATGTAACTTAAAATGCACCTTGCTGCCCCGTATTTCACAGCCGTTGTGCTGTGACTCTTTTCGTCCCTTACGGCCCGTGATACAGATCTCGAGTTTGATAAAGATCAGCTGCTGACGAGGCCAGCTCGAGCCTCTTTACTTTATCTAGAAACACCATTGAGAAAACAGCCCTGAGAAGTTTTCATATTTCATTTTATAATTTCCATGTAAAATTTCCAAAGGAAAGCGTTAACATGTCCTCAACAGGCATGCGGAAATTGATATTGAAGTCTAGAAAGAAACGAGGAGATGATTTTCCTCCCCAAACCCTAACCCAGGGCTGTCCCCGGGCATCACCGAGAGCGGCAGTTTCGTTACAACTGCCTTTATTCCTCCTTTGGTTTCAGTGGGAAAATCTTCAATGCCAAATGTCATTATGAAACACAGAGAACTGGGATCAAATTCCGATTCACTGGCTGCTAATTGGTTTCTGGCTTCCTTGAATGATAGAACTGTGTTTCTGCTGGTGCTATGGGATGTCTGTACAGGGTATCAATAACGTCCTGACCATATAGAAAGTATAATTTTCACGTTTGCTTCTGTGGTTGCACTTTTCTTCTCTGCTTAGTTGACAGATAAGTATTTTCTAGTGACTTCACTATTAGACTGAGATCAGGAATCTCTCATAGAAGAAATTAAGAATCAACTTCCGTTACCAATAATCATTCTAAAAATGTCTGAAGGACTATTGATATGATTTAATGTGGTGCTTCCTAACACAATCTGCTGAAATAAAGCTGTCATTCCGTTGTTTTACCCGATAACAGAAGAGAACAATATCTTCTCTCTTTTTTAACTCTCCCAAGTTTAAATCCTTCCTCTTAAATCAACCTTCTGGCACGTTTTCCACGGTGGGGATTCCTCCAGGCTGAGTACGTGTGAGTTCACATACTGAGCATGCACTCACGCACTGAGTCTGAATTACACTCAGCAGTCAGCAGCGATGAACATTGTCTCTTGACTTTTGTTTTATGTTTTGGCTTTAATTGCTTAAGTATTTTGGATGGACTTACCCTGCCCTTATTCATCAAGAGAGGTCAATCCTGACCAAGAGCTGCTGGAGCTCTGGGGCTGTGGTTCTGCTGATTCTGCTCCACGGTTAAGGAAGTTCTGCGTGGGAAATTGAAGTGAGATAGTGTCTTGTGATCGAAATTACGGCATTTTGTCTTTCAGACTTGATTCGGTTTTCCACATGGTCGCAGCAAAGCCCATTTTTCTTCATTCAAACCCAAAGTGCAATTCAGTTCCTGGTATCAGGCCAAATTTTTTGGTGGTGTAATGAAGTTACTGCTCAAATTTCCTGCTCAGTTTATGGCAATCCTTTGCCTAACTGAAGTTTTGAAACAGTTTTAAGATTTCTGATTTTCTATTTCCTTCATAAACCAAAATCTCTTTTCTGTGATCTGTGAAATTTTCGGAGAACTTTTCTTCTTCTTCATGCCTTGTTCCTAGGCAGGGTGAAATCCGTATACTAAAACAACCCCCACCTGCCCTGGAAGGGTACTGTAAGAGGTGAAAATGTGGAAAAGGCTTCTTATATGTCTGTGAGATTTGGGACTGAGGCTCTTGTGCCTCACACACAGACAGAAGTATAATCACTGAGTACATATATTCCTTTTTTATACCTTACCATGCGTGAATTTTGGGTTAAAATGGGCTTTAAATGTCTTTATTTCTTTATAATAAAGAAATATTTATTTATTTCTCTATCTTTTTATTTATCTATTTAAGTTTACTCTATATTTAGTTTATTTTTAGGTCATCTCTCTTTATTATGCTTGGGTTTGGGGTAGCGTGTCTCACACAAAGTTATAATTTGGTCAGATCAGCCTTAACTCCATTTTAACTTAATTTTTATCTGATGTGAAAAATTTGTTATGTTATGCCTTTCTCTTTTCATTTGTGCAGAATTAACATTTCTGCTATGCTTTCCTAGCTGCTATTCGCAGCTGGAAAAAGGTTCTGCCTCATTTACAGCTTACTGTTAGCTTGTTTCCAAATTTGTTGGAAAACTCCTAATAAAAAGGACAAGAAAATGAAAGCCTTTATTGGGAAAAGCTGTAATTTTTAGAGGAATTTCAAGCAAAGTAGAAGAATAGATTGAATAAGCAATTGTGTAATTGCCACACAGAAAGGAAATTAATTAGGGGAAAAAAAAGAAACTCTTCAGAAGAGTAGAAAAATTATACTCTCTGTTGCGTGGGCACCGTAATTCTCCACTAACAGAACAATTCTCCTCAGCTAATACATTTGGAAATGGTCGGAAGAGCTAAATGCAAGCGGAAGAATTAAAAGATACAGGGTGATAAACGTGAACGGTGGTATCCTCGTGCCAACTCAGCGTCTAAAAGAAAACGCTATTAAGAAATAGCTTGACTGCATGAATCCCAAGGCTTTTAATTGCAGATCTATTTTCAGTTGGCTCCTTGCCGATAAATAGAAGGGGGTTAGAGCAGAGAAATTTTGCGTGCTGAATGAGAATCTGAACCTGTTTATACTTCAGAGGCAATACTTGCCCCAAAGGGTTTTCGTTTTGCTATTTTCGGTTGCTTGCAGGTCATTTCAGGAGACAGACATGGCATTACAAAGCCGGTATTAATAGAAGGATTCCTTCAGTCCTTAATTGATGCGAGCTCAAACCACACATTAATTATAACAATTTTATGAGTTTTTTCCTCATGAAACAGATGTAATTGTAACAGAGGAAGATTAAATCTTGGGCAGGTCGCTTTGGAGAAGTTACTTTCTGTAGTTTCCCCTGAAGAACTTTTTTAAGTTCAACTGGAATGAACTACTGCTTTGAAAATGCAAACCAGAAGTTGTTTGAGAGTGATGAAATGAAGCCAACAAGTCAAAGGCACAACACTGCTTCCAGGTGGGCATTTGGAGGGTAAATAACAGTGTAAGACCTTTGAGAGGAGAAACTGATTTGAGAGGCAGTAGGGGCTGCTACTCTTGAAGCCGTGCATGGAGAAAGAGCTAGAAATACTACACAATTGTATCAGGATGTGTGTCTCCAGGATAACGGATCGCTGTGGCACACAGCAGCAAAGAGCCTGGGGCTCTCTGCACCTCAGGGGCAGGATGCAAGTGTCACGTGTGGAAGAAAAGCTATTTGAAACCTGGATCTAGTTTGCTTTGCCAGGTGTTCATAAGCAACCGCAGCAAGGGCTTCCTTTGTTCTTCAGCTGGTTTGGTTACGTGGTATAAGAGCAAGGCAATCTCTGGGCTACCCATTTAGAAGGTACCCAACTTTCTTATTACAACTCCAAATCATAATGAGGATTAATATGCTCAACATTATCGCTGGGTACCAGATGTCACAACCGCGGTGCAGTTGGTATGCAGCCTGACTTTGATCTTGTTTCTGTACTAATAAGTAATAAATGCAGCTTTAATCCATGAAATACAAACTTAGTGGGAGAGTTCAAACTGGACTGCCATAGCTAATCTGCGCCTCTGTCAGTCTGTGTGTCTCTCTCGCTCCGCTGAGACTAATGGTCCTAACGTTTTCCTGGAAAGGTCAAGGGAAATGTCCTGCTGGTTCATCTATGGAACTTGTTTTTTGTTCACATCCGCTGCTCCATCTTTGGGTGAACCACTTGATGTCTTCTTGTCAAGATTTTACATTTCATAGAATCATAGAATAGTTTGGGTTGGAAGAGACCTTAAAGCCCATCCAGTTCCAACCCCCTGTCATGAGCAGGGACACCTCCCACTGGATCTGATTGCTCCAGGGCCCATCCAACCTGGCCTTGAACACCTCTAGGGATGGGGCAGACACAACTTCCCTGGGCAACCTGGGCCAGGGCCTCACCACTCTCAAGGTGAAGAAATTCCTTCTTATGTCCAGTCTAAATCTGCCCCTCTCCAGTTTATACCCATTTATACCCCTCGTTTTATCACTCGAAGCCTTTATGAACAGCCCCTCCTCAGCTTTCTTGTAGCCCCTTTCAGGTGCTGGCAGCTGCTCTAAGTTCTCCTGGGAGCCTTCTCTTCTCCAGGCTGAACAACCTCAACTCTCTCAGCCTGTATGAACCTGCTTCCTGATTTCACCGGCGAAGAACCAGAAAGAAAGTCTATGTTTTTCCCCAGTGTCCCCCAGGAGCCACTCCCGCTCAACACGGTTGCTGCCTCTTCCTTTCCGTACACTGATGAGTCTTTGGTTCTACTCATCTGCATCTGTGATCCCTTTACATGTAAAATGTGGAGATGTAGAACTTCAGACAAATGCTTGTGAGCATCATTGTCACCCTAAATACCCAACTGAAAGCCATCCTTTCCTCCCTTTTCTATCTCGAATCAACCATAATTGTTATGATTTTGTTTCATGGTAAAAGTTTTGAGGAATTACAGAGATAGCTGACGAGATGATCATGTATTCCTTCACTGTGAGTTCTTCCATTCTTGACATTCATTTAATTTAATTTCTCTTTAATTTCTCTTAAATGCATCTTACACCAATAGATGGGGCTGGAAGCTCATTGCGTTTCAGCAAAAACAAATATTTGCATGCCTGTTAAATGCAGTTTAGTAATCAGTAGCATATGTTCTGCGCCAATACGTGATTAAAGGTGAAAGATATTGTCTGTTAAAATAAGGACCGTAAAGAAACTGTTAATGGTATGGGATGACAGATCAGAGAGGAAAGGCTGCAGTGTGGGATAGAATTCCTGGGTACAAACGTTGTGTTAATTAGCAATTTGAGCTATGACCTGAGGGTGGAAATAGTAAGTTTTTCTTCTCTTAGGCTCCTTGTTTGTGTATGTTGTATTTCAGATGGAGTATTTACTGTCAGTGTCTGGTCATAACGGCTCATCGAAGAGGGATCCGTTTTCCTATTTCCTGCAAATTTTTGCATTTGAAAAATTTCATCCTCTATATAGGGATGAAACAAACATTTGTTGAGTTTTCCTGCATTATGTAGGCATGGACTTGACTGTCAAATCTCTCTATCCTAAACACATGCTCCGGCTTTTGGGTCCTTTCTACTTCTCATGTGTCTGTCTGCAGTGAGGCGACTGGATTAGAGAGAAGCTGAGTGCATGGTCCGATGATTACAGTCCACTGTGATGCCTCCCACCCGAGGACAGGCTGGGAGAGTTGAGGTTGTTCAGCCTGGAGAAGAGAAGGCTCCCAGGAGAACTTAAGTGTGACCTTCCAGTACCTGAAGGGGCTACAAGAAAGCTGGAGAGGGGCTGTTCACAAAGGCTTGTGGGGATAGGACGAGGGGCAATGGGGATAAACTGGAGAGGGGCAGATTTAGACTGGACATAGGGAGGAATTTCTTCACCATGAGGGGGTGGTGAGGCACTGGCCCAGGTTGCCCAGGGAAGCCGTGGCTGCCCCATCCCTGGAGGTGTTCCAGGCCAGGTTGGATGGGCCTTGGGCAGTCTGAGCCAGTGGGAGGTGTCCCTGCCCATGGCAGAGGGTTGGAACTGGATGGGCTTTGAGGTCCCTTCCAGCCCAAACTATTCTATGATTGTAAATCTGGAAGATCTGTGTCGTGGTGCTGTAGCACTGCCCATCCTCCCTGCCGTGTTTCCTTGCTTGAAGTCATGATACTGAAGTAAAAAGTGAACTTGACATGAACTTGACTTTTCAGACTGAGGGAACGAACTTCAAGAGGCAGAAGAGAAACCGGAGAGGAGAAGGTGTTTCTGAGAGCTGTTAAAAAAATCACAGAAGTTTTCTCATTATTGCTGAGGAGATGATGACAGACTGACTCGTCTTGCTGCTCTGTTGTGGGTACGGCGAAGTGACGGGGTTTGGGACAAGCTGAGGTCCAAAGCCATGGATTTCTTCAGGTAGACAGCTGTCTACAAAATCCACCGTGTGTGAAGCCCGGTTTTGCCCAACATCCATGAATTAGGCAGGCCCTCTTCCCCATTTTCTCTTCTAAAGGATTTGAAACCCATTTCCAGTTGCTGAGAAAAAGCTCTGGAAATGCCTCCAAGGTTAGAACATAAAAAACCACTGCAGCAAAGAAAGAAGAAAGCAAGTGCCCTCCCTCAGCCATGTTTTTTTCCAGCACAATTGCCTAAAGGAGCATTCCAAGTCATCCAGCCAAAAGGCTGCAAGTTAAGGTTCGATTTCCCGTGTTACAACAGCTAATACCTATTTAAGCTCAATTAATATCTTTTTAATCTTCTATGCTCCCTTTCCCTCCAAAAATGCCATCGACACAAGCTGCTTGCTGGAGGGGAACTAGTAAAAATTTTTCCTCCAGCTGCGTTTTGAATATCTGGGGGCTAAAGTAATTTTTTTTTTTTTCCTAAAAAGCTCTTTTCTTGCCTTTAAAGGAAACAGAAACGTTGGAAATTTCCAAAGCTTTTTATGTTGTAACTTTGGTGCATTGTCAAAAAGTGAGACAAAGAAGCTGGTGGGTGTGAGGAAAGGTTTCCTCATCAAACTCCTGACACTTAATTACAGTGATTTCTGCCAGAGGGACTGAAGAGGCCCCACTGACTATGGTCAGAATTGATGAGTTGTGGCTGGGAGCCCTTCTCCTCTCTGTACCTTGTTTCTTGAAATAAAAGGGCTTGATTGATGCTGGGGGCTGAAAAAAGACCCCACAACTGTACGGTTGAAAAGGAACTTTCTACCAAGATGACACGAGAAATGACTGTTCTTCCTGGGGACTGCTCTCAAGGTCCAGTGTGGGGATGGAGGTGCACAAAGGTCTGCATGGGGAACATTTGGGAAAGTTCAGTTCCCAGATCGTGCCATTTCTGTCCCCAGATGAGCTTGGAAACATGAAGCTGAGCTCCATTACCATCACAGCAGGACAGGGATGTTCTAGGAAGGATGATGCCTTCTTACCACCATTTCTGTTATGTCCTTCAGGGCCAGTTTTCATTCCATCCATGGACAATAAAACATGATCTGAGGTACATCTTCGCTTTCAAGCATTTTAATGGCTTGGACCAAAGTTTTTAATGGGGAAGCACTTTCTGAGCAAGCCAACTGGAAGGACTCTGTGTCTTAACTTGCTACAGTGAAAAGCAAATATAAAGATGAGGGTGAACGTTTTGCACAGTGACGAAAGCCTTGTGGAGAGGTTTAGCCAAATATATATTTTTTAGTTAACAGTGAAATGCAAATAGCATTTTCAGAATTGGAAGTTTTGAACTTTTCTAACGAATTACTGTTGGCACTTTCAACCATTTCAACTCAAGGTTTTCTATTTTTTAATATTCAACACCATTTTTTTTCAGCGGGCTTGTGAGGCCATGTGCGTGGCTTGCAGCCCATGCATAGAATAGAATCACAGAAGCATAGAATAGTTTGAGTTGGAAGGGACCTTATCTAGTTCCAGCGCCCCTGGCTTGCACAGGGACACCTCCCACTGGCTCAGGCTGCCCAAGGCCCATCCAACCTGGCCTGGAACACCTCCAGGGATGGGGCAGCCACACCTTCCCTGGGCAACCTGGGCCAGGGCCTCACCACTGTCACAGTGAAGAAATTCCTCCTTCTGTCCAGCCTAAATCTGCTCCTCTCCAGTTTATCCCCATTGCCCCTCGTCCTATCCCCACAAGCCTTTGTGAACAGCCCCTCTCCAGCTTTCTTGTAGTCCCTTTCAGGTACTGGAAGCTGCTCTAAGGTCTCCTATGAGCCTTCTCTTCTCCAGGCTGAACAACCCCAACTCTCTCAGCCTGTCCTCATATGGGAGGTGCTCCAGCCCTCTGACCATCCTTGTAGCCTCATCTGGACTCGTTCCAACAGCGCCGTCTCCTTCGCATGTTGAGGATTCCAGAGCTGGGCACAATCCTCCAGATGAGGTCTCCCAAGAGAGAAACAGAGAGTCAGAATCCCCTCCCTCGCCCTGCTGGCCACGCTGCTTTGTATGCAGCCCAGAACACCGTTGGCCTTCCGGGCTGCAAGTGTACGTTGCCGGCTCATGTTGAGCTTCTCGTGGACCAGCAGCCCAGGTTCTCCTCCTCAGGGCTGCTCTCAATCACATCATCCCCCATCCTGTATTGAAACCGCAGATTGCCCCAACCCAGCTGTAGGACCTTGCACTTGGCCTTGTTGAACCTCATGAGGTTCACACAGACTCGCTTCTAAAATACCAGGGAAGTGTTTGTCCTCATCAGATGGTGCTAGAAAATTTGCTGTCCGTGTAGCTTTTTAAAGTTGTTACATTGCAAGGGCTTTGTCTGATTTTGTTATGAGTCGCAAGTTTCAGTTGTGTGGTTGGGTTCTAGAGAATGCCATGGGAAATCTAGAGGACTTCTCCTATGGTTGCTTATGGTGAGAAGGAGGAAATCCATAGCTTTGGGGAAGCCTCTGTGAGTTACAGCAATAGAGCTCTTCTGCATAGAGCTGAGTTCCCATGTTAGTGAGTTTTCTCTCGTCCCGTGTGGATCCGCAGCTCCACACTGTGTGGTGCGTATTTCAGTGCTCCAGAGCACTCAATGACCTTTTTTTTGAGGGAAACTATAAATACTAGTTTTGGCATAATAGACGGGTGGGCAGTATTTCAAGGGTGGTGTGCCAGACTGTGTTTTTCCTTTCTCAAATTAGAGGCTAAACACGCTGCTGGGAACTCAGCAGAGGCAGGGAGATGCTCCATCCCAAACAGGTAGGATGCTTTCTGGGCACTTCACAGGTAGTACCTTCCTTCAGAGCAGGACAGCATCTCCCCAGCCCTGCTTCTTACGGATCCCGTACCAAGAGGAAAAGCACATTGCTCTTGACTTCACTCCAGCTCTGCCCGGCGCGTGCTGGCAGTCTGGGTTTGGCAGTCTGTATCGGGGGTGCTGGCGCTGCTCTGGTTCTTGGTTTGTGGTGCCCGCAGGTACGTGTTGCGGGTGAGAAAGGCGTAGACGTGGATGAAATGGCTTTGAAAAGAGACTTTCACTCCTCGCCCTTGATGTGGTGACGCTGTCTTTGTAAGTGGATTGCCTGAACGGCTTGCTGAGATGTGTGCAAGCGATGTACCCCCCAGAGAAGAAAAAGAAAAAGGCGGAGTTATTCATTTTTCTGGGAGGACAGACGAAAAGGGCATGAAAAATGGTGACACAATTAAATCAATATTGACATGGCTGTCTGCGATCGAGTGCTGTGCATGCATGAAGTGCCTCTGTTTGTCATGTGAACCAGCCGGGGCTGTTCCGTAGAGCAGCTTTGCGAGCTGGAGTGGTCTGTGTCCGGTGATCAGCCGTGCACAGCCCTTGTGCGGCTGCAGAGAGAAAAACGGTCAACAGGAAATAAGATCATTCCGCATCTGTTGTTTTAGCTTCAGTTCTTAACGTTTTTCTTTAAAAAGTTAGGCAAGATGAGTTGCATAACAAGGAAGTTTACTTTCTACTCACGCTAGCTTTCCCTCTGGGCTTTCTTACTTTATGTAAGAGAATGTTTGTTTTGCCTCCACTCCAGCGTGGTTCAGGAGCGGCGTGCTCGCATTTAATAGTTAAACTGTTGGAAGGCTGTAAGAAAAGGGCTTCCTGCTTTCCTAGGAAATGGATACCAGGTTCTGCAACTGTAATACTGAAAAGTATGTGGTTTAAATGTGTTCTTGCTCATATAGGGGTTGGAAATACTTTATTCTTAGTTGTTTGGGAGCAGTGAGCTCAAGCAACTCCTCACCCCCCTCACTGTACAGACCACCGTAAAGAGTAAAGAAATAGGTAAGAAATGTGGGCAAGAAGCCAGGAGTCTTTTTTTGGGCAAGGAGGGAAAGCAGAGAAGCAACTCCACTGGCATTCTATGTCCAAATAGAGAGCATTCATATATGCTTCCCTGTTTATTTGGTGAGATGGACAAGCGTAGAGAGGAGTGAGCTGGAGCCAGGGACATAGGCCATCTGCGTGTGCTACAAGGAACATTCCTTGCCCAGGTGGACCTCCAGCATCTACGTGGAGCTGGTCCCAGGAACCTGTTGTACCATGTTCCATAGGCACAGGAGGAGCAAATGCAGAATTAAGTCGTGATAGCAACAAGTTCGCTCTTTCACTACAGATTCTTAACTAATCATTTAGAAACGGGTATTTCTGATACTCCCGAGTCTGCGCCAGGGCTAGTTTTCTCAATTTCATGGATGTGTGTGCAGGCTACACTGGGGGAAGTTACCAGGAGATGAGGAGGAGGTTCAAGAGCTGATATGTTCCCAGTGACAGAAATACAGAGGATGAGGTGGAGATATCTTTGCTGAAGTATGGAAGAAAACTGAGAAGAGGGCACAGGGGGAATATCACAGCCAGAAATGCTGGTGTCTGTGGAAAAGTACTCCTTCCCAAAGAGGGTGGTGCTGCCTTTGTAGCATGGTCTCTATCCAAAACCTTTTGAGGCTTGCGTAGTCAGAGGCATTTTTTTCCCAGACAACTGCTCCTCTGTGGCCACTGTATAAAGCAGGAGATACTAATTCACCTGACTAGTAGGAAGCTGGCTTTTGACATCCCAAAGTTTCTGTCTTCTTGATCAGTTTGGGCTACTTGGTAGACTGTGAACGGTCCTCCAGAGAAGATAACAAAAAAATAATGTAAAAAACTTCTTGTCTCATTATCAACCTTTTCAGGTCTCTAGACATGGCAGCTGCTAGTTCGTCTGCTTGCCTTGTTCCTTCAGAATGCCAGTCATGGAATCATAGAATAGTTTGGATTGGAAGGGACCTTAAAGCCCATCCAGTTCCAACCCCCTGCCATGGGCAGGGACACCTCCCACTGGCTCAGGCTGCCCAAGGCTTCATCCAGCCTGGCCTGGAACACCTTGAATACCGACGTCCTGCAGAAAACCTGACTGGCAAAACCAAGACAGATGGGTTAAGATAAGACCTCACGGGAGAGAGTCAGCCTGAGCCTCAGTTGCTAGGGGCGGTCGGCTGTTTGGGAAATAGAGTCTTCCTGCTAAGAATGAGAAAATGGTATTGATGAGGTTTCTCATCACTCACTTTGAATTCTGCAATGCGGGCTATTCCCAGCCTGGGGCAGAGCTGGAGATGACAAAACATTTTCACAATTGTCCACTTTGACTATGATTTGAGGGAAATGCTATTGCCCCATGCGGAGAAGGCCATGTGCGTCCAGCCCAGTGAGCCTGCCCGTCACGCTGATGCTTGTCTTTCCAGATAGCGTGGTGTGGCCATGAAGATGCAGGGAAAAGTACCTTCATGGTGTGACGGTGATGTGTTGACCACATGTTGTATACAAATGGTTGCAGAATTCATGGTGTGTTGAGGCACTGCCTTTGTAGTAGAGTTTTCGACCTCTGCCTCGAGGCCACCATGTGCTTGGGTTGGTGTTTAGATTATCTCAATCTAGAACACAGCTATTAAGATGGATTTTTTTTCCTGTGGATATCTTCTCTCACTTTCCTGCCTCTGTTTCACTTGCGATACTAAAATGCACCTCCTCTACGTTTGATTTTTTTCTCCCTCAAGTGATTGGATGTTATAATTTCAGCGGAGCAGCACATAAAAGAGAAAGGTATCGGATAGACTTAAATGGCAAACTTCACCTAATGCGTGATTTGGAAACAAACTGTCTTTTCTGATGGCCTTATTTGCATTCTCACAGACTTCTCCTTGTTGCTGCAGCTGGGAAGAGGGAAGCGACAGGGTGGGTTGACGTTTGTCCAGCGTTACATGGGAAACGCTGAGACCTTTCAGGGGATGGGTATTTTTCAATGAGATTTCCTGGTTGATTCAGGTAGTCCAGGAAGAACAGTGCTGGGCGAAGAACTAGAAATGGGTCAAAACAGGGCAACAACAACACAATTTCTTTGATATGTGGAAGAAAGTGAAGCAGCTGATATATATGTGTGCTGGTTTTTGTGAACCTGTTTCCTTTGTCTGCTATCCCTCTCCAGAAAAGAGCCATTTATCAATGAGATGTGATGACAGATGCCTTTTTTCCCCTCCTAGTATTTCAGCCGAGCGTCAGAAACACCAAACCCCGGCTCGGATGTGTATTTATATCCCGTAAAGTCTGACATTTTCCTTGTGCTGTGCATACAAAGAGCTACATTCAATCTGCCCACCAGGTCCAAGAATCATAAAGAAACCAGAGAACCACAAGGAACCTAAACATAAATGCAGGAAAGAGAATTACAAGTTGTTTCGACCCCTTAATTTCCCCTATTTGGTTTGTAACACAAGTGTGAGTGGCCTCGCGCATCTCTGCAAACTGATTTGAGGCATTTCCCAGGCTAAATTGTGCTGCACATCCTTTCTTGCTCCATGCTTTCAAACCATACCCCTTGCGCCCCAGCAGACTCACATGCTCCATTCGCAAGATAATAATGAGAAAAGAATATAATAAGATAAATAAATAAAATACCCACCCTCCCGCAGTGCCGTGCTGACTTCACAGTCCTGGCAGCCCATAATGACAGGGGTTTGCTGAAAGGGCTGCGTACGTCAGCGGGGCTCTCCGCCACACAACCTTGTCCTGCTCTGAGGTGCCGTTGGGAATATCCATATCCAGCTGCTCCACACTGGAAGATCCACAGTGGAGCTTTTGTCGGACATGCTTGGAGAATGGTGTCATGGAGCTCTGCAGTTTAATTACAGCTTCTGATGCTAACCCTGCCCTCCTGCAGCTTTCTGGCAGGGACGTGGTCAGTGGAGGGAGAGAGGCCACAGAGGGGGTGGATGCGCGGGAAGGAAGATAGAATCAGGGAGTCATAGAATCCCTAGGTTGGAAAAGACCTTTGAGGTCATCAAGCCAAATCGTACCTGTCCACTACTAAATCATATCCCTGAGCATCTTATCTACCAATCTTTTAAACACCTCAAGGGCTGAGGACTCCACCACCTCCCTGCGCAGCCTCTGACCCTTTCAGTGAAAAACTTTTTCCTGATGTCCAATCTGAACCTGCCCTGGTGCAGCTTGAGGCCATTTCCTCTCGTCCTATCGCCTGTCAATTGGCAGAAGAGACCAACATCCACCTCTCTGCGCTCTCTTTTCAGGGAGCTGTAGAGGGCAATGAGGTCTCCCCTCAGCCTTCTCTTCTCTAGGCTAGACAACCCCAGTTCCCTCAGACACTCACCATAATCCTTGTTCTCCAGCCCCTCACCAGCTTCGTCGCTCTTTTTGAATGCGCTCCAGGACTTCAGTGTCCTTGGAGTGAGGGGCCCAAACCCGAACCCAGGATTTGAGGTGCGGCCTCACTAGAGCTGAGTCCAGGGGCACAATCCCTACCCTGGACCTGCTGGTCACGCTGTTTCTGATATAAACCAGGATGCCATTGGCCTTCTTGGCCACCTGGGCCACTGCTGGCTCATGTTCAGCTGCTGTCAACCAACACCCCCAGGTCCTTCTCCTCCAGGCAGCTTTCCAGCTGTCTTTCCCCAGGCCTGGAGCTGCACAGAGTTGTTGTGTCCTTAGTGAATAATTGAGCCTCCGTCTCCCCGTGTAGCCAGCTACACCCCTGCCTGTTGCTCCAGCAGCTCAGACCAGACTCAGACCTGGGGTTTCTCAATTAGCGCTACCGCCTCCCCGTGCAATCAGCCAACACTGACACCAAGTGCGCAATGCAGCCTCGAGCCCAGTTCCCTCAGCGATCAGTCTGGCTCTGCCTCCTGACTGACTGGGATTGCAGGGATTACAGGGATCCCCATCCCTGGAGGTGTTCCAGGCCAGGTTGGATGGGCCTTGGGCAGCCTGAGCCAGTGGGAGGTGTCCCTGCCCATGGTGGGGGAGTTGGAATTAAATTCTATTTTTCTCATTATTATGATCACGGGTTTTAATATTCTGTTTTCCATCTACTTAGGTTTTAAAAGGAAGGCAGCCAACGGTACAGGCTGGAGCATCTTTGCTATGTGAAGAGTTTCCCTTCGTGTTTGATCTGGTACATCCCACACTACTCGACGTGCATCGTTAAGGTAAAAATAACAGAATATTAAAACCTAAAAGACAACGAGCCACATAATGCCTGTATTTTCTGAATCTCTGTTATTCTGAATTGGAAAGAGCAAACCAAGGTGTTTTCTCTGCAGTGCCTACGAGCTCCACTGATTGCAGACAAAGCTTGAGTGGAGCCTCAGCCTCTTTCCCCTCTGGCCTTTCAATACAGCGTTGCGTAATGAGCCAGTGAGGGAATTTTTAATTGGGAGTTTCCTGTAAGGCCCTTTCTGCTCCTATGAGCTCTCGTAGCCCACTTAAAAGTGTGGTCACCTCTGCTTTGTGCTGACTGGCCTCTGATAGCATCATAGAAACATAAAATCCCTAGGTTGGAAAAGACCTTTGAGATCATCGAGTGCAACCGTACCTATCACTACTAAATCATATCCCTAAGCACTTCATCTGCCCGTCATTAAACACCTCCAGGGATGGGGACTCAATCACCTTCCTGGGCAGCTGTTCCTTTGCTTGAGAACCCTTTCAGTGAAGAATTTTTTCCTGATGTCCAATCTGAACCTGCCCTGGCACAGCTTGGGGCCATATCTGGGTCTGCTGTGGCCCACCCAGAGGTTGCTTTCAACTTGTCCTGTTCCACAAGCAATTTTCCACTGGCCAGGCGACTACTGCTTGCTTTATTGTAGCTTCTGCTCAGCTTTGCACTGTGCTGTGGTCTCACATGGACATATTTCTTAGCCGACAGCTTGTAACAGCAGTGGGTTATTGGGTTATTTGGTGGCCCTGGGAGAGGACAGCCAGCGTGGAGTGAGAGATGCCGTAAGTCTTAGCTTCATTGCAACAGAATGAGAAATAATCAATGAGACCGTCCTAATTTTAATGAAGTTGATGAAAAACATTTTGTATATAAGAGCTGTTCCTCTGGGCAACAAGAACGGCGTTAAGTTGTAGTGTTGCAGCTTGATGGAGGGTTTGGTCGATGTTGTAGCTTGGAGGTGATGACTGGGAAGTCACGCAAGTCACCTCGCCCTAGTGCTGCTCCCAGGATCTCTGCTGACAACAAGGGCTCCGGGAGGGTTGCAGCACTTGCACTACTTGCATCATGTAAATTAAATACCATCCTTTGGCTTCTGGACCATTGTTGTTACAATTCCGGTATCGAGATGTTGTCTCAGCGCAAACCCCTGGCTTCGCCGTGACGTGGTAACATTACCAGCAAGATCACATACAGCTATAATTAAAAAGAGACTTAGATTAAACAAACCTATTAAATAAGTAGCCAGAAGGCTGAAATTACAACCGAAAGTTATACTTTCAGTTGTGATCTTCGGAGTGTCATACCAAGGGGAATGGATTTAATCAGAGCAGTGTTCTGCGCTGTTCCCATTGGGAGAAAGGGCTGACGAAGCAGGGTAAAGCTGTTGCAGGTCGCTTGTGCTTCAGATGGAGGATTTTAAGGGAAAAAGGCAAAAAAAGAAGCAAGCTCTTCTGAAACAGTTCTGACTGTGGAGCACGTGCTGTATTCCCCTTCAATGTCTGTCTCTGGCATTTTGAGCAGTCCATGTCACAAGGCAAATGACTCCAAATAAGGGTTTGTGTGGAAAATAATTGAATTTTTTTTAGTTTTATTTCACTGAGTAGTTTAACGTCTTCACAGCCTGTAGAAAATGCAGAACCTATTTCCATCCAGCTTTGGGCAGTGGCGCTGGGTACCACCAGTGTGCAGGTCCCTGTGGATTCACGAGGAGGCCCAGTGTTGCTCCATGTTACAACCTGGAAGGCGAGGAATGAAGAGGGTGTGATTTTGCGAGGTTTATGCTGCAGAGCAGTGCTAAGGCCAGGAAAGCAATCCTGACTTTTGGGGTTTTAAGGAGGTTTTTTTAGCACTCCAAAACCTTCACGTGCTCCTCCTCCAGCTTCTCCAAATCGTTGAATAGTTTGTGCTGGAAGGGGCTCTTCGAGGTCATCCAGTCCAACTCCTCTGCAATGAGCAGGGACATCTTCAACTGCACCTGGTTGCTCAGAGCCCCATCTAACCTGACCATGAATGTTTCCAGGGATGAGGCATCTACCACCTCTCTGGGAAACCTGTGCCGGTGTCTCACCACCCTCAGCGTAAAAATGCTTTCCTTATCTCTAGTCTAAATCTCCACTCTTTTAGTTTAAAACCATTACTCCTTGTCCTGTCACAACAGGCCCTGTTAAAATGTTCTTCTCCGTCTTTCTTATAAGCCTCCTTTAAGTATGAAAAGGCCACAACAAGGTCTCCCTGGAGCCTTCTTTTCTCCTGGGTGAACAATCCCAGCATTTGTCCACTGATGTAGTCGTAGGAGGCCACTAGGTCGGTCAGGCAGGGCCCTTGGTGTAGCCAAGCTGGCTGTCTCATATCACCTCCGTGTCTCCCACGTGCCTCAGCACAGCTTGTAGGAGTACCGCTCTGCAAATCTTTCTGATAAAGGTTTTCTTCGTAACCAATTCTCAGAACTTATGCATGAAAAGCTTTTCCATCGTTCAAGGAATTCGCCTTTGTCACAGTAAGCACCGGGCTTAACTCAAGCAAGCCAAAGTTCCTCTTTCTCTCGCTTTTGTCCGTAAATTGGTGAGCAGCTGTTTGTGGAGGACAGCTGAACCCACAGCAGGTCGCTTCTGGAGTTAAAAAAAAATGGATTTTTTTTTCAGTGATGTTCAGTTCTTGTAAGCACGGGCTTTGCAGCCTTCTCAGAAAGTGTCTCAAAAGCAGGATGAACCCTTTTCATCTACAGGGGAACTGTGACTCCGTGCACTCCCTGTGGGGCAGGTGAGATCCAGCCCTTCCCCTCAGCTACGTGTGGGGCTGGATGGGGTTTTCGGGACTGTATTCCGTCTTTCTCCTCAAGTAGCCGGGGGTGGATGGGAAAGCGTTCCTCCAAGAGGAAACGTGTGTGAAGGCCGGGAGGAGCCAGCGTGGCTCCTGATGGACCCCATGGGCTGGAGGATCAGTGAGTTCATGTAGAAATAGAAAAAAAAAGAACTGTTTTTTCAATAACATGAAATTGCTGGCAACTGGAAGGTGCGTTTGATTCCTTTGGCACGTGAAAGAGATGAGATGGAGGTCCGTATCCCCACTCCCGACCAAAAGGAGGAGCAACATCCCAACAACCCAGTGCAGTATCTCAGCTGGGAGGTGCCATCGTTGTGGGTGCGTTGCCTTTTAGGGGGCAGCTACCCCGGCACAATGCAAACAGGGCGGGACGCGCACCTAACGTGTGTAGACATGTTCACGAGGAATGCCAAAACCTCGCATTATTTTCACGAGACAAAATCCCCATCCTCCAGCCAGCTTTCCTTTTAATCTGGCAGCTACTTCACTGGAGGCAATCCAGGCTCCGTGCCTGGTCTCCGTGCTTGCTCTCTTTGAATGCTTTTCAGCATACAGTGTTTTGGATTTATGACTGACATCAACTTATTTACATGTAGATTTAATTGTAGGTAATGTTTTCCCTTTCCTTTCTGAAGCCTACCTGGTCCAAATGTTGAATCATGCTCTCTTAGAATCCTAAAATCATAGAATCACAAGATCATAGAATAGTTTGGGTTGGAAGGGACCTTAAAGATCACCCAATTCCAACCCTCCCTGCCATGGGCAGGGACACCTCCCACTGGATCAGGGGCTCCAAGGCCCATCCAACCTGGCCTGGAACACCTCCAGGGATGGGGCAGCCACAGCTTCCCTCACCACTCTCAGAGTGAAGGAATTCCTCCCTCTGTCCAGTCTCAATCTGCCCCTCTCCAGTTTATCCCCATTGCCCCTCGTCCTATCCCCACAAGCCTTTGTGAACAGCCCCTCTCCAGCTTTCCTGTAGCCCCTTCAGGTACTGGAAGGTTGCCATGAGTCTCCTGGGAGCCTTCATCAAACTTTTTATTGTTGGTCTGTGTCTTGGCCTCCAGGCCTTCTGCACACAGCTAGCTCCCTGGATTTTGCTAGCATCCTCTTTATTTTCCTGGCTGTTTTCCAGATTTATCGTGATATTTGTCTTGAATTTAGAGGAATCTAACATTGAAGCAAAGCAACACAAACTATTTGCTTAATTGGTAAAGAATCATTTGATATTCCAGCTTGCCCCCTCTAGTTTTCCTTAGGAAGCACAATTTTAATTCCTTTTTGAAATAATGCAAGTCTTTATCTAATTAAGTCTTTAAATATTTAAAGATGAGTATTCTGCCCAGCCTTGCCTTGCAGTTTTAATGATGAATGTTTCCTTCGCTGTTTCATCAAGCTAAACGAAACCTGAGTTTCAAGGGGTTTATTGTGTTTGATTTTACAGATGAGAGGGAAAAATAGCTGCTGAAACAGTGGAAGGAGAAAAATATTTATTTATTTGTTTTATGTGCTCAAAAGAGGCTTTATTTTTCTGCTGATGCCTTTTTCTTTTTTTGCTTAAAATGGGTCTTTAAGGAAGACAGACTTAGCTGTTCAGCGGATTCAAGCCCAGACGCTGCCAGGCAAGTTCTGCTCATCCGGTGGAGAGCGTGTTTCTAGCAGGGTCTTTGGAAGCATCATTTGATTTTGTGCCTGTTTGAGCTCTATTAGTAAAAGTTGAGAAACTGGCCAAAGGCTGCATTTCCCTACGTGTGCATGGTCTCCAGCTGAATCATCCGATTCCAGAAATTCCCTCTCCCACCTGTGGCACTGTTTAGCTTGGGTGAGACTACCTCAATAACTGCATTGTTAAACAAATGATTCACAGTCAGACACATGCATTCAGCCTCACACACAGCTCTGAATAAAACATACGCATTGGATGCACGATGTTACGAATAGCTGGAAGAGGATTGAGCTGTATCAAGGATTCTCCAACACCCATGGGAAGGATTAGTCGATCCACTGCTTGTTTCCAGATGTAGAATGCAGCCCCTTTCTCGGCTAAAGGCAATTTTATTTCTTTTTTCAGTAAAAAAAAATCTTTCAAAGCAGACTTTAGACGTGCCTCTACAACACCGTGTAATTTGTAACAAATACAGCTTTTAAGACTTTATTTAGACTTCCTACCAATACTGTTCGTGTTGTTGATGTCCAGTTGGGTGTGGGTAACTGGTATGGATTCTCCTTTACTGTAAATTCGGTCTGCCCGAACCTGCTCACTCTACAGGGTACGTAAAATAAGATATGTTAAAAACTTGTTGTCAGCAATATATACCTAAAGGTGGAATCAGATGGGAGACAGACCTCTTGAGGAAGTCCGGAGCCTTCCTTGTGTGGTTGTATCTTACCTGTGGACCTGCAATTTTTAGCAAGCTTCTTGATGCTTCAGAGAGATTTCCTGGATGAGAGATAGACCAGGAAAGGCAAAAAAGAACATTAAGGGCAGAGGAGGACATGGCTAGAATAAGCCACGGGGCGGAGTGTGACTGGAGACACCAACCTCATAGGTGGTTGAGAAGAGTAGGAAAATGCCTTGGCTGTCTGGGAGAGAAAGATGACACACAGAGAAAAAAATCTGGAAACTATGCCTTCTTTGTCTTGGCATGGTAATAGCTGACCGTGTCCTTCGCCGCACAGCTCAGCACATTCCCCTCGTCCCATTCATTTCACTCCCAGATCTTCTGTGGCTGGAGTCCTCGTCCATCAGGGAGAAGAAGGCATCTTGGAGAGGGGCGCCAGCCACTCCCAGGAGGTGCAGTGAGCCATATCAAAGAGGGCGTATGGAAGAACTCCTCGCTGTCCTTGGGGCTGTACAGTGTGGTGGCAAAAGGCAACAGGCACACACAGCAATGGCAAAGCTGGGCATGAGGGAGAAGGTTTTCATAGAGAAGATAGTTTAGCGCTGCAGACCATGCCATCTCCATCCATGGAGATGTTAAAAGCTTGACTGGGAAGGCTCACAGCAGCCTGATTTCGCGTTGAGGCTGATTTCAGAAACATATCCTCCTGGGGCCTACCAATATCTCCGTCTGGTTAGGGGTCAATCCTCCTCCAGCTATTTGTAACATTGTGCATCCAATGTGTATGTTTTATTTCAGAGCTGTGTGTGAGGCTGAATGTATGTGTCTGACTGTGAATTTTATGATTGGACCAACACCACCAGCATCAATGTCTTCATTGGTGTCACTGCGTGCCCAAATAGTTGTGGACGAGGGCCTTGGTGACTCCTTTGGAGTATTTCCTCCAAGGAAAGTCACTGCATGCACCTGATTTACTGTGGTGAAGATCTAGAGCTGCAGACCTCCATTTATCCAAAGGAGGTTTCCAAATAGCCATTCAAACAAGTGGATCAGGATGGGTGCTGCCCACCTGGGACACAAGGCGGTGAAGGATAAAGAAGCTCCTACAGTTCTTCAATGCCAGTTTGATTTTTTAATGGCATGTGAACCTGCTGGCTTGAAGTTTTATGAGCTCATTGGAAGCACAGGGTGAGTTCACCTTAGCTCAGACTTTGAAGACAGGTCAGCTAATAAAACTGCCTGTGAGACTAAAGCACAATTAGTAAGAACACAGCAAAGCATATTATTAAGTTTGCTGTTCGTGGTGCTCTCTTTTCAAACATTTCTTAAACAGAAACACTTTGTTTCCTGAAAGCTTTGTTTCAACTTAAGTGCAGCTCTTCCTCTCTGACTGTTATTTTATGATTGGAGTATTAACACTGGTTAATTTTGATAGGTCAAATAAACTTAAAACTATGTTTGTGAGTGCAGCAAAAGCTTTCAGGAAATGGAAGATTTTATAGGGTGCTATAATAGGTAACACAGATGGGATATAAGTTAATAAATTCCAGGTACTGAGGATGGAAATACCTGTAAAAGTTGAATTTAACACCTAATAAATATGCTGGCGGGCGGCGTGTGTCAGGGCGCTGGGTGGCCTCAGCCGGGGCCTCCCGCACCCCTGCCCGTCGCCCCAGGGCTCCGTTTAAACTCAACCCTGCAGCTTCAGTCCTGGTTTGGGTTTGGTCCTAGGTGTGCCAAATAGTTGAGCTCCGAAACTTCACGTGTTTATAGGGGTAGAGATTGGAGAAGACAAAAGGATTCTGAAGCCCTGTTGCGGAGTGGTGCGTCCTCTGCTCCGGCGGCACTGCCGGACCCCCTCCCTGGCACTGCCGGTGCATATCCTGAGTCGTCTCCCATGGTGGCTTCTCGACTCCTGGTGCTGGGTTGGGTGTTGGCTGGTGGACAAGGCCCTCGGTGTTTGGGGTGCTCAGGATGTTGTGGCTGAGTGATCCTAAGAAGGTGTGGCTCAGTTAAAGTGGAGAGGATGTTGGCAAGAGTGAGCAATGTCTGGAGCACTTTGATCACCAAAGAAAAATGGAAAAATGGATTTGTTTACACCTTGCTTCTAAAGTTTTTTGAACTAAGGATTTTTTCAATGGATATAGAGGATCTTGAATCCTGTAACTATAGTCCCGCTTTTCTAAGCTATGTTTTATGGACTTTGGTCTGTAGACTTAGTTTTAAGTTGCGTCTTATGGAGGACAGACTTCTGGAGTCTGGGGGAAAGAAGGACGTCCTCTAGTCTGAAAAAGCCTCTTGCAGGGATTAAGGGAATGAGCTGTTTCTTCCTGGCCGCAGGCAATAGAGCAAGAGGTTGTGGGTTTAATTTCCAATAGGAAACTCCGCTGCCGTTTTCTGATGAAAGCAAGGCATGGGTCTAAGGGTGTGGTATCTCGGCTGCTGAGGTTTTTAAGAATAGGTTGGACCAGCGTCTGTTAAATTATTTGGGTCAAATTGATCATGGCTTAGGGCAGCAGGAGGAACCATGTCTAGCTTTCTTGGAGCTGAGCATCACTCAGGAAATAGATGCCATTCCCTTCCCTTCTGCATCTGGTTCCCCAGCTCCAGCGAGGGTAGCTCTTGCCAGCTCCTTGCTTTCATCCATGGATACAATTTTGGCAGACTCTCTCTATTTTGGGTTCTGTGCTGGGTTTTGTGTTTCATCTGTTCTTGCCCCTCATCAGAAATTGGTTTATTAGCAACCGCGGGACCTGTTTCCCTATGATTGTGGTTGCAATGGACTAAAACCCCCTGGCTTCTTAACTCTATTCCCGTGCTTTAAGTTCAAAGTGTACAATGACGTTTTTAAACATTTGAACCAAATCATGAGAGTTCTTAATGTCTGCAGTTTCTCCAGACGGAGGGGGTGTGTTTCTTTGCCAGGAGTGTTCATAGTCGCTATGTTTGAAGCTTGTAAGGGGCTGTAGCATGAGGCTATCACAAACTGGTGGACCATGATCCACTGGAGGCATTAATACCTTTACAGCATTTAAGTGATTTATAGACGTGGGACTGAAGGTGCTGGTAATTTTGGTAGCTTGGAGGATACGTGCAGAAATCAGGAAGAGCTTCAGCAACTCTTCCTAAATCTCTCAGAGGAGGTGGGATGAGATCCACCAGACTTCTCATATGTCCAAAGAGGTGGTTTTCAGTCGCTACTTGATCAGGCAAGTTCTGCTTTGCGTGTTTGTTTGGGGCCTCAAAGCTAAGCGTATATTTACCCCTAGCATGTGATTTGTTTACAGTCCAATGAACTGCTGCTTCTGTGGGATGCGTTTGTATGTTAACTGCTGAAAAATGTGTGCTTGCTTTTACATTCACTGCAAGAGAACAGGATGAGTGCTCTTGCAATGCGTGGTGGTCTCCCGCAAGTATGGGAAGGTACTCAGTTCACTGCTTTTCCAAAAAGCCCGTCGAGACTGATTTAAGTAAATTCATGCTAAGTTAATTATAATAAAAATAAACAACCTGAAAAACTGTTGGTTTTGAAGAAGAATCTCCCTTCCCAGCCCCTTAGATCTGCTGTAACGAGTCTTTGTGTGAACAGAAGAGCAGAGGACTTCAGAGCCTCCAGCCTGGGCTCAGCGCCTGTGTTGGGAGACTAAGAAAATATTTGGATGCTGGTGTGAGCTTTGTAGGTCTGAATGCCTTTAGCTTAGCAGAACTGTTCCTTTAAGGGACATTTACCTAGGAGAAAGTTATCGTCCCTCGCTCCATTTTTTCCTTGTCTTTTCTCGTTGTCGTCATCGGATTGTAAATGTTTCTTTCTTAAACTGCAAGATGCCCAGAGACCCCCAGGAAGCTCTGGCGTGGCACACGAATTTATTTGCTCTTTGCAGTGGGGATGGTGCTATGGAAAACCCACTCCCTAATGCGCAGCAACGTCTGCCGCAGGGGAAACTTGGGGTTTCCTTAATTTATTGCCTGTATGGGCAACGTGCGAGCCTCCCCGCCCGAGAAGAGGGTATGATGTGGTTGTGGGAAGGCAGAGCAGGCAGGCATATCGTACGTGCGGTGCCGTCTGTGCAGAAACCCTGTGACTGCAGCAGCATCGGTCTCCCGGGGGAAGTGAGACCAGTTTAACAAACAGCTCATCGATGCGTGTGTTTGTTTGTTTGTTTGTTTTAACGAGGGAGATGATAAAATAGGGATCCTCCCCTTGATTCCTTCGGCAGTGGGTGTTTCGGTCATCGAGTTACTTGCGGACCAGCTGATGGGAAATAGAGTAGGAGAAAATTCCTCTGCAGTTGGCGGCATCCAGCCTTCGGCAGAGAGGCTGAACTCTATAAAACCAAGCCGAGAAATTCTGTATCTCAGCCTGCACGCGCTCTTTTAAGGGGAAAAAAGAGTTAAAAAGGGAAGAGGATGGGGGAAAGCCAGAATAAACAGGATGTTTATGGAGCGCAGGGTGGTGCCAAGATGGAGGGAAAGGGAGGAGGACAAAAAATACATTGAAGAGATACAGGTGGGCACATCAACGTGAGCGTGCTTGGGTTTTGACAGGACTGTAATTTGAGCAAACAAAACACAGAGCTGGGAAGGTTGGAGCAGCTCTGACTTTTAGCAGTGCAGCACTTTCCTGTTACTGCTTATTCTTATTGTCAAAGCTGACCCAAGAGAAGTTTTCTGCAGATGACTTCCCTCAAAACCAGTTCCAGGACTGACTTTTTCTAGCACTAGATATTTTCCTTCTTTTAGCCTTTTGTATCATATGTAATTTTCATTTTTTTCGCCCGGAGAGGGAACCAACAAAAAGATGCGAAATACAATATATCTCATAGCAGTATTAATGTCCTTACTATGGATTTTAACGATTCAAGCGCTAGTAATTAATTTTATACAATTAACTCATTTCCTTAATTGCTCTGAGCAAAATTAGAGTAAGATTTTGCTATCTGTTCACTGAAATGACTTCCTAGTTACCAGCCAGGTTCCTCTACGGGCTTGGATGAGAAGTCGCAGTCATCACCACCAGCCAGAGTTTGGTTTGTGCGTGCTGAGCGCCTGAGTCAGCAAACCTTTCAGAGTCTGATATGCTAAACAGAGACAATAACGTACCGAAATGGATTTGATCGTTGTGTGATACCGTGCGTTTGCCCCGACCGCGCCCCAGGGATGGGTGAGAGCAGCCATGCACTATCTCTTCGATGCTCAGTGTGATCCATCACGGATTTGATACGCAGCTCTGGTTCTCGGAGTACTCGGTGTCGTGATCTGAACTCGACTTTTAACTGGGAGGGAGAAAGCAGCTTCCTAGTGGCACAGGGCTCTACAAATCCAACCCCACCGCCAGATAGCTTGAGGGGGGAAGGCAGAGGGTCAGCTGTGTCAGAAAGAGTTTTAATTCTGGTTTTAATTCTGGTTTTCTGCTTGTGGCACTGCAGCACATACCCCTGCTCCTGAAATACAGCTTTTAGTGGGGACAAAGAACCCTTCTTTTGTGTCAGTGTGCAGGGAGCTCCTGCTCAACAGCCCCTGCTCTTCTCAGCAGCTCCCACTCTTCTCAGCAGCTCCCACTCTTCTCAGTGAAATTTCTTACTGTAATCGTGAGACTTGGCAGATGCTCGCAAAAGAGTGGAAAGAATGAAATCCCGCGTTGCTTCTTCTCACTGAAGACTCGCTTTCATCTCCTGGGAGGCCTCTTATAAAGTAGTCAGTGGTTTAAATAAACAATAAGCTCTGGTGTTTTCTCAGTGCTGTATTAAATCAATTTGATTAAAATCAAATGATTAGATCAAATCAATTGCATTAAAGAAACTCAATTTTATAACGAGGCAAAGGTGTAATCTCACAGCCCCTCAAGCAACCCATTGGCTTGGCTGGAGCACCTCATCCACTTGCACGTCAAAACATCCATGAGACTGGGTTAAAACTCAGCCATTCTCTTCCATGGTAACCTCGAGCCCTTTGAAAAAGACATTACTATTAATCAAATACAGACTAGAAAGCAATAAAAATTCCATGTTGTTCCTCTTCTTTTTCATTCTGAAGAGGGTGAGCTGTGTGCTCCATCGTGGAGCTTCAAAGCTCTGAGGCTCCCTGGGCTGGGTTTGCTCTGAGGACGGTTCACTGAAATGACCTATTTTCATTAGACATCTGGGTTCAATAAAAGGATATTTTTTATACTGAGATAGTGAGAGTTGTGCTGAACCCTTCTGACTGTTGGCTGGGCCAGGAATCTAGGTGGAAATATTCAGCCAGCTTTGATCTTACTAATGGCCTGTTGATCCAGGAGAGGAAAGCCATGGTGGGTCCTGAGTGATCCAGCCAGTGCTTATTAGTGTTTTTAGCATGCGTGCTAATTGCAGAGTTGAACAAATTATATACTTCCTACGGATCTTAGTCTAGAGTCATTAAGATAGTCAATATTCCAGGAAATCAAGTTCATTTTGGTGCATGCTGGTGGAGAAAAGGGGAATTTGGTATTTGCCTTGGAAATCTTCAGGATGACTAATGCATCAATGGCAAAACACATGTGGCATGAATGAAATTAAGACTGGATTTTGAACAGATCATTCAGCGATGATGAAATGCTAATATCTGAATATGAGCAAATCTCCTGAAGTCTTGATGTAAGAAGAACAAGACCTCACAGGTTCGGGGTGAGATAATAGTTGGATAGAAATAATTGAGTCTAAATTTAGCATATGAAAGAAATTCTTGACTAAATGAGGCTTGTACCACACATCTTGAACATCTGTCTCTGAGTGGGATGACTCATCCTCTGAACACATGCATCTCTTATCGGGTGACCATAGATGGAGCCTGCATGACCAAATTGTTTAAACTTTGCACTGATAAAGTTAGGTGAGCTGAATCCCACCTAACGTGTTTACTAACAGTGTTATTTTTCTACAAGCCTGGATATCTTCTAGTGTGCACTGGGCAGTGCCGCTTTTCTGCTTGCCGGAGAGCTGCTTTGAGTTCTTTGCAGAGAGACCCACTTAAAACTGTGGTTACAGAGCTGCACTTTGCAATTTAAGGCACTCGGTAAGAGCTGAACTCAGCTCACTGCAGCAAAATGTTTTGCCGCGGGGCTTGAACTGCATATCCTTCTCCTTGCAGAAATCCATCTGGCTGCCTGCGGGGCTCCTTCTGGCAAGAGGCTCAATGCTTTTAATTCAAGCCTGGTGGAAATACTGTGCTTTTTGCCTCTCTGGCCCGAAGACATTCAGGAAAGCAGATGGTTTGAGATGCTTCTGTTTGAAACCCGGGGAAGGAAGAAGAGAGGACAGTAGGAAAAGTGCATGCTGAATGTCCGTCATCTAGGGAGACGCTGGCCATGCCTCTGGGAAACAGAGACACAAACTTTTCTCGTTTTATATGTGGGCTGAAGCACTGGAGTCGGCCACGGTAAAGCTTAACATCTCGCTGGTGGCGCTCTTCCTCTTTGTGGGTCGAAGGCTGACGTTGTGGTGGGTTAAATTAACTGTCTCTACTCCCTACCACTTAAATTTCTTTTTAATTAATTTTCTCTGAGAAAAAAGATACTGTTTGAGGCACAAAGCAAACCAAAGTTACTTTGCGTATAATAGTTACAAGCACAGATAAAATGTCAGAGGTGCTGCCGGCTTTTAAAAAGCTTCCTTTCCTATCATAACTATTAAATGGGTTATAACATACGCACCTGAATATAATTACACAGAAAATCTTAACTAAATCTTAACAGAACTAAGACATAAGGTCCTTAATCGGCCGCCTCCTCCTCCTGCCAGGCCCCACACGGTTTCCCAAAGACACAGCCCTTCCCTTCATCCTTGCCGATAGGTCCGAAACGCTGATGCTAGAGGCACAAACTCCATGAGACGTCAGACCTTTGACATATGGAAAGTGTGTCGAATTATTTCCTGCTGCTCTGATGACATCTTTTCTTCCCCTGACCTCCCAGCAGCTGTCAGAGAGTGGCCTTCCACCAATTTGGGGTGATGCTCCTGTGGGATGATGTAGGGAGCTTGGGAAGAGCCAGATGCAGCTTGTACCACCAGCTCCTTCCCATCCTATGGAGCTGCATTCTTAACACCTCCAGCACCTCCTTGGATATGTGCACCTCACACTGATTTGTGCTGGAAGTGACGCCTGCAGCCACGGGCTGCAAATAAAAATGGAATTAATCTTTATGGGGAAAAGAATGAGGTCTCAACTGTGTTATTTTTGGTGGTGCTGAGGGAAGCTCCATTTCTAACCCCACCGGCTAATAATGATGCATGGATTGTCTCACATCAATCTGCAAATCATGTTCTGTTGGTAGTGAGATGAAGCGATCTAATTAGCTCTTTGGTCAATCTGAACTTTTCAAGATTGGTATAGCTTGTATTTATATAGTGATTGTATTTCTCCTTGGGTTCAGGCGTTGTCTCCAGACCCTGCAAGCTGATCTGTGTTCCTATATCCCCAATGCTTCTGGACCTGTCTAAGCCAAACAGCTTGTTCTTCCAGCCCTGATCCAGATCGCACTGAGGCAGCTTCTCCAAGCTCTGCTCCCTGTGCTTTTCTGAAGTGGAGCTGGCTGGGTGGTATTTCTGTGTCCTGGGAGCTACGCAAATACAACTAAAAATCTATTTCTGGATCTACCAGAATCGGTGTGATTTCTAACGGGATGGTTTGGTCCATAATTACGTTTAAACGCTTGCTTTAAAAGGAACCCAAACCCACAAATATAAAGCAGACTCCATAACTTCTACCTCCAGTTTAGGATGGTGGTGAACCCCCTGAACCCGGGGACTCTGAAAAAGAAACTTGAAGTATTTCAGTTTGAAGTGCTGAAGTGCCATTTCAGCTCCCAAATTTCCTCCTCTGTGTATGTTATTAAGACTAATACTTAATTTGATGAGCACTGAAAAATAGTTTCCTCCTTCTGGATGCTGGATATGTAGATGAATTTTCTCTTTTTCCTCCTGGACTCTTATGTATAAAGGTTAAGGAGGTCAGGATATCGTAAAATGGGAAATAGCTTGACCTCAGATTTTTCTAGGAGAGGAAGTTGATCTATTTATTTGAAGTTATTATCAGACTTTCTGGACTTATTTAAGGTGGAATTGTGGCAGGGGATGACTTTTTTCAAAATGCTTTTCCAGATATATAAAATAATCAGAAATTTCAAGTGTTCCTTATGCCTGTTTCAGTGTCTGCCTTCGCTTGCCTCTATCATTTTACGTTTTAGTTGAATTGGCAAAATCACTTTCAGGAAACAGAAGATGCCAGAAATAGGATAGAAAAAAAAAGATGATTTCAGTAAAAGAACCCTAAAGGTCCTTTCAAAGACTCTTCTCCTTTTTGAACAGGCTTGTGCTAAAACTGTTGAGTGTAGTGGGAACTTTCTAGAAGGATTTGGTGTTTTCCTTGCCTTTCTGATCATAGTCAGTTGTGCTTTTGCCTGATCACCTGACAGCACAATTAGCATCACAGGTAATTCTCCTCCCTGCTACGTTTCTATTAACTCTCTGAAGTTGAATGAGACACCTGGAATATTTTTTAACTAGTTTTATACTTATTTGTTTCCAGAGCGCTCTTAAAATCCCAGGAAGAGGAGAATAAGGTTCTCTTCCAACCAGATTAGAGCACTGACCAGGCTGCAGATTTTGGTTTTGCTATTGGAGAGCGTCTGGAGAAGGGGACAGAGCTGGTGAAGGGGCTGGAGAACAAGTCTTACGAGATGCGGATGAAGGAACTGGAGTTATTTAGCCTGGAGAAGAGGAAGCTGAGGGGAGACCTTAATTCCAACCTAACGATTCTATGGTTTTATGATATATACAGATGAGAAGCTTAACCCTGTTGTGAAATGAATAGAGGATGGTAGCAGGTAGTAAGGGCGGTGATGTTTCGCGTTGATTTACTCCTTTCCCATGACAAATTTGCAGTAAGGCAGGTCAAAGAGCATTTTAGCCCCTGCAGGGTTGTTTTGCTGTGGTTGTTATTTAAGATAACTGATGAACACTGAGGCAGGCTGCTCTATTTCAGTTTTCTGAGGGCAGGCGTATCTTACTCCTGAGAAAATTACGTGCTTCTGAGTCAGACACAGTCAGGGACGGGTACGGAGGGAGTGTTGCACGCAGCTTGGTGATCAAAGGTCTCCTTAAGAAAAGAGTTAATGTGGGGGTTTTTTTTTGCTTCCTTGAGGTTTCCCTTGGATATCTTGGGGCTTTTGGATGTTTTCCTTAGTGTAAGAGTTCTGGGTTCTGTTTTACAAAGTTTATGTCTTCTGAGGGGAGGTGAAGAGAAACCACATCCTGCTCAGGTTTATCTTCTTTCTTGTCAGCCAGAAATACAAGCTGGGTTGTTATAAGCTGCTTCTTAGATCTGGCAATGCTATTTAACGTGGATTTCGTGTTGCAGGTAGTGCGGCTTCCTCCTCTCACATATTGGTTCTTATTGATCACCAGACAGTTGTGGAAACATCGCTTTCATATGCATATAAATGTGGAATACGGGGACATCTTCAGCAACAGTACGTTCACTTGCACGGGGAAAAAAAATTTGAGAAAAAAATGGGCAATTTTTGAGAATTTTCTGTTGAAAAGAGAATGCAGGTGTCCACAATGCATCTCGACTGAAGAAATTCGTAATGGAGAAGGGAGGAATGATATTAAGCTCTTGGCATCCAAAATAATTCAGGAAAAGATGTCACTTCTCAGGGACTCATGGCCAAAGCAGCCAGGGTTTCGGTATAAACCTGCCTGGTTACCTGTCCTTGGGAGAGGGAGCCACGGGGAATCCCAGTGACCAGAGCCTGTGGTTTTGGGAAAGCTGTCACGGTGATGACTGGGAGGCTGGGAACCATTCTACTTTCCAGTTTGACCAGTTAAGGTGTCCAGTTCTTGGAAGAGAGGTAGAGCTGGACCATATAGGGTTTTCCTGTTCTCAGAAGAAAACTAGAACTGGACCAGGTGGAGTGTGTAGTTCTTGGAAGAGAGCTAGTATTGGTGGTTGAAAATGACTGATTGTTCTTATCCCTGTGCATGGCTTTCCAAGACCAGAGAGTTTGGAGCCCTTGTAAAGTTTGGTGCTGGAAGCTTTGGATCAATTTGGACAGTGAAAGCTTGTGACAAGTCAGTATCTATGAAGGTGTGACTGATGTTTCATCTCCCGTGAGCCTTTTCCATGCTCTCGTCACCTAAACTACTTTGGTTGAGCCACCCTACCCGCAGCCAGATAAGAGCACGCAGGTGTAGGATCACTTGACCTTTCCCCATCTGCCGGTTTTCAGCATCTAAGAAGTCATTGTCTACGTTTTGAGTCACTGTTTAAATCTAAGACAAGTTGAGCAATTTAGGACCAAGGAAGTGCAGTTGGTATAGCCTGACAATCCTGTTTGGGTTAACAGGTAGATGATGGATGGATGGATGTCTCAGAAGTGCTGAAGTTTTTCCTTCAGCACACGCTACACATGTAGTATATGAATCAAACCACGTAATTAGAGAGGTCTTCAGGTTTTCATTGCTCTGACCACTTCTCTGTGGTAGCTGTTAGGAAACTGGGTCATGCTACTTGATATTTATTGTATTCTATTACAGCATGGCTGGAAGGTGTCGGTATCTGCAAGAAGGCAAAGAAGGATGGAGGGTGGCAGGAGAAATCACAAGGTTGGGGTGGATGTGACCACTATGCCTGAGAATTTCCCCCCAAGCCCACACTCTGTGAAAGCGAGCTCAGGACGTCAAGATGAAGATGACTTCCAGATGACAAGAAGTCTTGTCCTGAAAAGTTGCTGACCATAAATTCCACCCTGAGCAGTTCTGGTCTGCAGATAAATTTACTACATATCTTGGATATTTTCTCCAGGGCTTTGGAGTCACCATAGATCTCTGTGCCTCCAAGTTTGGGCTTTAGAATGAAGGACTGAATTTAAAAGATTTAGAAACCTCAGCATTAGTAAAGAGTCAATTAGGTCTGCAAGGATAATAGTCTTAGTTCCACAAATGCTTGCAGTGAGCTATGACTTCATTTTTAGCTGGTACGTGTAGGAGCACCAATGGTTTGAAGCTTTTTCTCTTCTCTGAGAGGGTGAAAATGTGTAGAAAAAGGTTTGAACTGTGAGAGCATCTGCATGAGAAGCCGAGGTGGTTTCAGCTGTACAATGTTAGATGGAGACAACCCAGATTCTGCTGGTGTTACTGGAAAGTAGAAATCATCAGAAGGTGACTTTCTTCCTCACCTGCTTCCAATCCTGGATAATAGGAGTCTAAATGGGGTTGTTTTAAGTGCAAGGTGGTTTGTTCTGGTCTTGTCCAGGAGGAGTGAAAATCTGTGCAGCACTTGTCAGGGGTGTTTGGCAATGTGACGGTCTCCTTCAATGGTGCCGATGTTACGTAGTAGCAAATTTCTTATCTTACAGCGCCTCATGAATACACAAACCCTGTTTTGATGTGATTGGTTCATATTCTCTAACTTTGAAACGGTTTGAAGGCAAACTGATGTGGAAACGCAAAGCGCTTCCCTTAGTTTAAGAACTTCCTTCCGCGGCTGGTGGAGGTGTCAGCGATGGGGAGCTGCTGCGGCTTCAAATCCACAGTTGGCTGTGAACTTCCGAGTCAGATGCTCTTTTAATGTGTTGAACGTGTTGTCACTTGTTGATAGACGTGCATGTGTATTTGTGTGTTCTGAAGCTCAGACTGGAGCCAAAAATCCTCCTACTTAGCAAGAAACACTCTTCTCTAGAATAAAACTATGCATCAACTTTGCGTATCTTTGTTTAGTTTTGAAAAGTTCTCAATCTAGCTTTTATTCTGAATTTTACCAGAAAGGCAGCGGCCCAGATAAATGATCATCTTTGTGGGGGTTTTATGTTTATTAATCACTACCTTTACACACCTTATTTACACGTGCACGTTGACAGCAGGGTAACTCATGTTTTGCTTGAGAAAAATGACTTTTATCTCAGTAAAGAATGCTTCTGGAAGGACAGGATGATGGGTGTGGACCCAGATGTAGAGAAATCGTGAGGCATCCTGTCTGTGCCACAGCAGGAGAGGCAATCGGGGAAGGCTGGTGTGCTCAGCCCATCCCCAAACGCAGTCTCCATTTGAAGTGAGACTGAAACAAAGGCCTTTTCTAGGGAGTCATATTGGACATTTACCCCTGGGACCACACAGCCTAACGTCTCCTTTGGAGTTCAGTGAATGTTTTAGAAGACCTTTCCCATAAAGGGATGTTCTTCCTATTGGAAAAAATTTGCATGAACCGCAGCAGTTCCCAAAAACTATTCTCCACTTGCTAATAGTGGGTTTCCCCTTCTTCTTGGCAACACTTCAGCAAAGGTGTATCTGCTTCCCCATCGCTGCTCTTAAAGTAAATTTCCAGGAGTCTAGGAGGTTAAGCTTGAGGTAAGACATTGGATTACAACATCAAAGTCTTATATGTAGTTTTGTGGTGACAGTCACACAAGAGAATTTGTCTTGTATGAAAAATCATAGACTCATAGAATAGTCTGGGTTGGAAGGGACCTTAAAGATCATCCAGTTCTGACCCCCCTGCCATGGGCAGGGACACCTCCCACTGGCTCAGGCTGCCCAAGGCCCATCCAACCTGGCCTGGAACACCTCCAGGGATGGGGCAGCCACAGCTTCCCTGGGCAACCTAGGCCAGGGCCTCACCACTCTCATGGGGAAGAAATTCCTCCTTCTGTCCAGTCTCAGTCTGCCCCTCTCCAGTTTATCCCCATTGCCCCTCGTCCTATCCCCACAGCCTTTGTGAACAGCCCCTCCCCAGCTTTCCTGTAGCCCCTTCAGGTACTGGAAGGTTGCCATGAGTCTCCTGGGAGCCTTCATCAAAGTTTTTATTGTTGGTCTGTGTCTTGGCCTCCAGGCCTTCTGCACACAGCTAGCTCCCTGGATTTTGCTAGCATCCTCTTTCTTTTCCTGTCTGTTTTCCAGGTTTATCATGATATTTGTCTTGAATTTAGAGGAATCTAACATTGAAGTAAAGCAACACAAACTATTTGCTTAATTGGTAAAGAATCATTTGATATTCCAGCTTGCCCCCTCTAGTTTTCCTTAGGAAGCAGTTTATGCCCATTGCCCCTCGTCCTGTCACGCCAAGCCTTTGTTAACAGTCCCTCCCCAGTTTTTTGTAGGCCCATGTTTGCAAACTGAGGAAAAAAGAGTGAAAAAAGGGTGAAACTTCTTGTCCTCGGTGAGGAGTGTTCCTGTGGTGCCCGTACAAGGGGATGAGAAAATGCTTTTTGGGCTCTGCCATTCCCTGCGGGAGAGAAAGGGTCTCGGCACTTCCCGTCGTCGTAGTGGCTTTTCTACTGAGTCAATGCAAAAGGATTCACGTTGATTGATGCGCAAAAAGCACCATTTCAGCTGCATCAGCTTTTAGGAGACAATTCTTGAAAGAATGGAAAATTTCCACAGAGTGTATCTGGGATCTGGGCTCAGCGGCTTCCGCTGGCTGCTGCTGGGACGCACGGTGACTGGCTTGGTGACAAGTTCAGTAGTGCTACCGGCATCTGACTTGCTGACGAGCACCTTCCCCTCCTCCTTCAGACGTGCTCTATCTTGGTGATATCTCAAACGCGAAGCTTAATAAAAAGCATGTATTAGAAGATTTTGGAAATAACCTTTGTAACGTGCCTTAGTGGTCACTTGTCAAGGAAATATCCGAGCATTTCACCACTGGGGGTTCTTAGGAGGCTGGTCTGAGGTTCTGTGTCAGCAGCAGCCTCTCCAGATGGGTCTCCTGATGCATGCTGCCAGTCTGTGGCTTTTTCAGCCAAGATCAGTCCACAGTTTGTCTTCTTAAAGGCATCTCTTGGTCAAGGATGGTCTTTTAGAGTGTGTCTGTAATGTAGACAGTACGACAGCCGGAGTAGGTGGTTGCTGAGTGCCTGCAGCGCTCCCCATGTCCTCCTGCCTTTCCTCGCTGTCCTACCACGTACTTTCTGCCCGGCAAAGCCTGACAGCCTCCAGGTGCTTGTAGTGACGAGGGGCAATGGGTATGGCTGGAGAGGGGCAGATTGAGACTGGGCAGAAGGAGGAATTTCTTCACCATGAGAGCGGTGAGGCCCTGGCCCAGGTTGCCCAGGGAAGCTGTGGCTGCCCCATCCCTGGAGGTGTTCCAGGCCAGGTTGGATGGGCCTTGGGCAGCCTGAGCCAGTGGGAGGTGGCCCTGCCCATGGCATAAAAGTGGAACTGTATGGCCTTTAAGGTCCCTTCCAACCCAAACTATGCTCTGATTCTCTGATTCTGTGCTTCTCTCGCCCCCGCCCCATGTCCTCATACGCAGCAGGTTCAAGGGTGAATGGCAGCAGCTGTTTCCTCTCCTCCGGGCTGGCAAACCCCAGGCAGTCCCAGCAAATGCCCCGTGAGCGTCTCTGCACGCAGCAGCGTTTTGCATAGCAGGGTGGAAGGGCACTGGCAGCGCGTGGGTGAGTCAGGCATTTTGCATCAGCCCCTTGCTTGGCTAAAAAAAAACCCCTTTCCGCCTGTCTCTCAAAGAAATTCAGGGGTTCCCCTTTTTCTAGGCACTGCTCACAGCTGTCAGTGTGTCCAGGAACTTTTAATATTTCCCCGAAATGGTAAACCTGCTACTTTGAACTCCCTAATCAAAGCAGAGGGTCAGCTCTCCTAAAATCCAGCTCAGTCTGCCCCAGGCAGTTGATTTCAGCAAGCTGTCGCCTGTCCCGCAGTCCCACATATTGAACAGAGTTTGGTATTTCCTATTATTTCCCATAACCTGCTGGATGGAGAGGAAAAGTTTGCTCGGTATAATGGCAAACTATGCTGTATTTCCATTCCGAGCACTGTTTGGCTCTCTTATATTCACATTCACAGCGGAATGTATTTAAAAGCTAATCCTATCTTGTTTTAGGAAATAGCAAAGGTTTCAGAATAAACTCACCCTATTGTGATACTTTCTATATAATATGGAAATGCCGCAGCTTTGGTGAGACATTAAAATATTTGTTTGTCAACAGCAGTTACACAGGTACAAAACTTACTGAAAAGGGCCAAATAACTTGCCTGCTGTCTGCTCTGGTTAAGAACAGAGAAAGGGACGTTGTCTACTGCACTTTTATCTGCAGAACTTGCTGTGCCAGTTCGACGTTTAACGATACGAAGAACTTGATTGGAATATAGATATTAGGGAAGGATAGCCTTTAATGCCTCGTGCCTTGCCTCTACGAACAAACTTATCCACTAACTTTACTGATTAATACGAAGGACCCATTGAAAGATTCAGGGTTTATAAAACACTGGGATGTATCTTATCAAAAACTCTGAAAAGCCAAAGAAGTGCAGTTGCAGGATTCAGAACAGCACGTTCCTCAACGAGAAAATACTTCTCGCATTTGATTAGAAAGGATCCGAGGGGAAGGGCAGAGCAAAGGATATGATGCAAACCAGCATAATTAAATAGCTTGTGCTCTTGAGTAACTTGAGCTTGATAACAACCCCATGTGGGCTTGATATGGCTGCTCGTGAGCCTCGGTGGGGCTGCAATTGTTAAGTTCTGCCGATCTGGTCTGTCTGCTTCGAGCCTATGAACTCAACCAAGGGAACTTTTCATAGCAAAGAAAAAGAATGCAAGGATTTGGGAGCTTCAGTGGTACTTTTGGGTGTAGTGTGGGCACCTCTCATTCAAAATGTGTTGGATGGAGCTCAGGGAGAGCAAATACTTATTTCAGCTCACATTCCTCTCAGAAGAGCTGTGCGTCGTCTTGTCGAAGCTTGCGTTTTGGTGCTGTTTTCCTCTTTTCCCCAGAGCCACTGTGTTAGCTGCTATGTTCCCATCCGATGTTTTAAGCAGCCCTCTTTGTCCCAGTGCATGAGGGGCATGAGGGGATAAATATGGCATCGTGGCAAACTTTCCCCTCTATTCTCGTGTCTAAGCCTCAATGGCCTTGCATCTCCTCTAAGCAATGATGAACGTTGACCTCACCACCTCATGTGGAAGGAAAAACACCAGTGAGATGAAACAAAGAGTGCTGCCTCCTTTCCACCGCCTGTCGGAGCCGACCCGAAGTCTCAGATGCCCACAAATGTCACTCTTGGGGATAGATTTCTGCAGCTTTTTGCTTGTGTTAGCAAAAAATGCCTCTGCTGTTGGCAGCTCAGGTGGATCATACGAAGACACACACGCTCTCTACACGGACATCGACTGCAGGACCTGGAGGCTGCAGTTGCTCCCCTCTCTGGCTGTTGCGATGCTGCTGTTGGGGACCTACTTGTGCGCCAGAGTACAACACGATATGAACAAATCATCATGTCTCAAGCATTGAACTAAACTTGTTTTTTTCTCTCCATGGATTTAGCTATTATGTTGCAAAGCCAATGCCTGGTACCAAATCTTGATGGCTTAGGCGAGTAGAGCACCCTTGAAATTGTAATAGGATTTAGTGAGAAGAGGAAACTCTTAAGCTGTAAAATGCAGCAGATCATAAAATCAAACCAATTAAGCGTAGCTACCCCCAGTCAAAGCAAATATATCTCTTGTAAGACTGGCATATCTAATCTTTTTTGTGGTGTGTATGCATGAACTCAAGCAGCACACGTGAGCCAGAAGCTGCTGCCACTTGGCTGCTCTCCCCTGTTTCGGTGATAATGCTGTATAAGATATGTCACGATTGTTTCTCCACTGCTCACTTCTAAGAGGCAGAATGAGTTTTCTCTTTGTGACCACAGAATCATGGAGTCATAAAGGGTGAAAAAGACCTCTAAGCTCATCCAGTCCAACTGTCAGCCCAACACCCCTGTGGCTACTAAACCAGATCTCATAGTGCCATGGCCACATACTTCTAGAACCCCTCCAGGGATGGAGAATCCACCACTGCCCTGGGCAGCCTCTTCCGATGCTTCACCACTCACTAGTAAAGAAACTTTTCCTGACATCCAATCTGAACCTCCCCACAAACAACTTACGGCCGTTTCTGCTCATCCTATCGCTTGTTACTTGGGCAAAGAGCCTCACAGTAAGGAGGAATTTAATAACTTTGCAAAAATAGCCGCAGACTCTAGCAATAACATTGGTTATTGAGCATTTCTGTGTGGATTTAGGGCTGGGATCCAACCCTGAGGTGGATAAAGGATCACATGCTCTCATGTGTGGTGTTGCCCGTGTCAAGGGAGGTGAACGTCTTGTGATGATCAACATTGGGCTGCCCTTTCTGCTCTCAGAGACCAAAGGAACGCTTTGGGTTGCAATTTCAAGATTTCTTTTTCTCCACCAACTTTAAAGGCTTTCTCAGATCACATTCCCGCACAAAGCTAGTTATAACAATGGGAAGAAGTGTCACTGGGTCAGAGCTCTCACCTGCTGCAAAACACGGTCTGACCTTTACACAGCTTTTTGTTTTTCTCAATTCTAATGAAAATGGATGCAAAATTAAGAGAATGCTAATAGCTGCATGACTAAGAGTAATGCACTTAGTATTGCGGCATAGGTTAACACATCTAAACAGTGACTGCGTTTTGTCATGGGGAAAACAGAGTAAATCCAAGAATACTGGTATTTCTTCAAGAAAATGAAAGAGTTCATAGTGCGCAATTCTTTGCTAAGTCACCGGTTGTGTAAGCGTGAGGAAACTGTTCATGTGGTCAGCTTAATGATCCTACTAGATCTCATGGATCGTATCTCCTGCAATGAAATGTCTTTGCATAAATGCAGGAAGTCATAAAAATTGTGTCAAAGATCAGTGACACACTATATTTGTTGGCTGATGTATGCAGGAAGTACCATTTCTGTGACATAGGGTCAGAGGATATCTCTAGATGGAAGTGACCTCAGGAGGTCTCGCTGAAAGCTGCTCATCTCTGGGGTCAGACCAGGCTGCTCAGGTCTGAACCAGTGGGAAGTTGAAAAGGTCTAGGGAAGGAGACGGCACAACCTCCTTGGGCAATGTGAGCATGTGTGGCACCTTCCTCCTGCCCAAAATGAGCGGTGACCATTGGTCACTCCTGTCCCAGTCGCCATTGTAACATCTGTTTCTGAAATCAGTTTGTTTGCTGATAATCATAGAATTATAGACTGCTTTGGGTCAAAAGGGACCTTAAAGGTCATCCAGTTCCAACCCTCTGCCATGGCCAGGGACACCTGCCACTAGGTGTCCCTTGCTCAGGTTGGGTATATGACACCTTTTGGCCCCAAATCCATTGCTGTTGCTCTGCTGGTCTCTCAAGTAGATTAATTAGACTCATAGGAACTTTATGTATTAAAACTGTGGTGTAATACAAAGACCCTCCTCCCACCAAAAAAATAATCCCAGGAGATTTATGTATAAAAAATGTTGGTTTTGGTCAGCATAAACAAAATCGAGGTGATTTACACTAGCTACTGTAACAGGAAGTGTTACAGAGTGAAACGCATTGCCACATACCACTCAAGGCGATGAAATTAAAGTAAAATTCATTCTTCTGACTGCAACTTTTTCCAATGCTTGCTTAAGCAAATTGTGAAAGAGTTAGTGAAGCTCCTGGCCTGTTTGAATCCTTTTTTTAAAACTAACTATGTCTCTTGAACTCTATATTTAAAATTGCACAGCCAAGGATAATAAGACCGTATTTTCTTTAAATCAGGTATTTGAGTGGGAGGAACAATTAAGAGCGGACTGCTGGGCAGCTTTGCTAATGTCGGTATTTCAGAGTCCTCAGGATTTTGCCACTAGGAGAGTGTTTATCAGCGTAGCTTTAAGATGTATGGATTTCTTAAAAGCTGGAAAACGTTTCAGGTCAGTCGGAAAAGCATTTTTCAGGTTTCACCTCAGCGTGACTGAGTTTGATTGAAACACTTAGGATCTGGAATCTTTAACTTCAATCTGAGAAGGTTTTGTTCTTTGAAGGAGAAAGGAGTAGCTTTCACAATGACACACTTTGCAGCGAAACCCAGCATGGGTTGAGTATTGGGTGTAGGGACAAAGGGTTAATGTTCCTGAAGTATTTTGGCTGAGGCCATTTGACACCAGTTCTGGAATTATACTGCAGTGATTTAAACATCAGTCCATTTCAATTCTCCTCTGAATTGCAGTCTGAGCCTTCGATAGGTGGACTTCGATTCATGGGTGGACCCTTGACCTGTGCAAATCCATGGGCCTGTCCTCTAGCAGAAGAGAGCTGAGGGGTGCGGATTCGTTGTTCTGCTCTCTCTTACTGCCTCCTGCTACCACAGGTATTCCCAGGATCAGCCTGGGCAGGTTCAGTTTTCAAGGCTTCAAATGAAATGTTTCCCCCATTCAAGGGAACAAGCTGCCCATGCTGGGGCCAGTTCTGATACGGTGCAGCCATACGGACCAGACCATGGCAAGGGCAGCTCGGGGAGAAAGCTGGGAGAAGTAGGAGTTTCCTCCACATCTGCCAGAGAGCTTGAATTCAGCTCAAGCCTCCACCGTTGGTCCTACAGAAAACGCCATGATCACCACTACAAGCTTATCCCAGCCTTCCCCATCATTACGGGCTTGTCTGGAGATCTCCAGGCTGTGCATAACCCTGGCCACTAGACCTTCCGTGCTCTACCTGCTCAGGTGTGGTGGGATAACATCCTGCTCAGTGGGGATGCTCTGCTGCCCTTGCTGCCATCCGTGAATAGTTGGTTTTGCTTGTCTAGACTTCTCGTTTTGGTCCCTAAATCTAGCTAGATTTTATACTTGAGATTATTTTAGATCTATGAGGGAGTCGGGCTTCCTCTTGGGCTGTAAACCTTTTACAGTAAACTTGAGTAAGGAAGCTGTCTTAGCTGGTACCATTTATTCTCCACCCAAAATAATTAATTTCATTCCCAGACGTAACTCAGCTAAAATAACTCAATTACAAAAGCGCTATAATGAACAAAGAGTGCTCAGGCTGCCTTGTTGTTAGCCAAGTTGTCAATGCCACTTCAATGCCACTTAATGGCCCTCCAGCAAATTGCTCCTCTGCGAAAATTTCTGTTAGAAGGATGGAAACACTGGAAATGACTTCAATATTTTGTGCCTAATTCTAGCATGTGAAAGCAAATAAAAATCCTCTCGGACACAGTGGGTTCTGCTGGACAAGGCCTGGAGATCCGTGGATGTTGAAATATTCTTTTCACTGTAGTGAACGTTTCACCTTGTTTCTTCAGCTTTGGTCAGGGCTGTTTGTCCAATGGCTGTGGTACAGTGCGAAATGCTTCACACGTTTTCTTTCCCTGCTTTTATTCCTCTTCATTTTTTTGGTGTTATTTTTGACAGAATGGCCAACCTATCTGCACTATTTTGGAATCAAGATAGCTCTAATAAAACTGATTAACTTATTGCTTACATGCCAACATCATACTTCTTTTACTACCTTCCGCAACCGAGGGATGCTTCTCTTTCAATGCATTCTCGCTTTCTTTTTCCTAAAAAAAGGGAATCAATTCCAACTAAGAATGAGTTTTGGTTCTGTAGTTGAAACTTATGAAAAAACCAATTTCCTTACAAAGCTTATTTAGCTAATACTGGCTGAAGCCTGATCTAAAATTGACTTTCAAAGAGCGAAATATGAAATTAAAGGCTAAGATTTCTTCTTTGGTATTCACAGTAGTTTTTTCTACCATCGTAGAAACCTTCATTCAAGCAATGGAAAAATCTTGCGGGTAAAATCCATCCCTTTTGCTTGTTTTGGTCAGAAATAATGCTGGATGGTAAGTAATTCGTAGAACTGCTCCGGGTCTAAGGGGCTTGGGAGGTCCCTCTTGCTCACAGCAAGGATCAATACTAAATTCAAAGCAGGTTACACAGGGACTTATCCACGTTGGTCTTGAAACGTTCAAGGACGGAGGTGGCACAGCCACTCTGGGCAATTTGCTCCCGTACTTGACTGCTCACACGGTCAAAAAAATTCTTCTTAAATCCAGTCCGAACGTCTCTTGTTCTGATTTACATTGCTCGTCCTTCTTCCTCCTGCCATGTGCCACTGTGAAGGGCTTGGCTCCATCTTCTCAATCACAGACTGTGTGAGCTGAGTGCTCTATATGCTCTCTCAGGTCAGTGAAACAGATCTCACAGAGGACAGAGGTCCCAGGAGAGCCCCTGTGATACCCCACTGCAGGAGCCTTTAAGACAGAGCTGTGTTCATGGCCCTCCCTGCATTCACACATGTCAGCATCTCACCATGGAAGGCAACCAGGCTTGTCGGGCATCACTGACCCTTGGTCAGGCCCTGCTGGTCCCAGTCGCCTTGTTCTCCCTGATACATTCAGAAAAGGTCTCCAAGAGACTCGCTTCAAGGCTTTCCAGGGACTGAAGAGAGGATGGTTGGCCTTTACTTTCCCCACCCTCCTTTCCCTTTTTGCAGATGGGTCTGACATGTACCAGAACCAACATTTCCTTTTCAGTCATCTGAGTCTTTCTTTGATCTCCAGGATCCTTCAAAGATGACAGACTGGTCTTACAAGTACCAACCAGCACTCTCAGCACCGGTGGGTGACACTGTCAAGTCCCATGCACTTGTTGGGACTAAGATTTCTCAAGTGACCCTGACTTGATTCTTTTCCACCACCAGTTCTCCTCTTAGAACCCTGTCCCTAAGCTTAGGAGCCTGGGAGAACTTCCTGGTGAAGAGACGAAGGAGATGTTGAGTACCTCATCCCCATCTGCATCAGATGGCACTAAATCATAGAATCATAGAATCACAGAACAGTTTGGGTTGGAAGTGAACCTAAAGATCATCCAGTTCCAACCCCCTGCCATGGGCAGGGACACCTCCCACTGGCTCAGGCTGCCCAAGGCCCATCCAACCTGGCCTGGAACACCTCCAGGGATGGGGCAGCCACAGCTTCCCTGGGCAACCTGGGCCAGGGCCTCACCACTCTCACGGTGAAGAAATTCCTCTTTATGTCCAGTCTCAATCTGTCCCTCTCCAGTTTATCTCCATTGCCCCTCATCCTATCCCCACAAGCCTTTGTGAACAGCCCCTCTCCAGCTTTCTTGGAGCCCCTTCAGGTACTGGAAGGTCGCTGTAAGGTCTCCTGGGAGCCTTCTCTTCTCCAGGCTGAACAACCCCAACTCTCTCAGGCTGTCTACTCTGCTCAGCAGGGGGCCCACATTTTCCTTGTTCAGCCTTTTACTGCCCTTGTAGGTGTAGAAATGTTTCTCCCTGCCCTTGACATCCCTTGCGAGTCTCAGCCTGGTGTGGCTGTGGCCTTCTTAACGCCAACCCTGCAGGCATGTGCTGTGTTTCCGAGTCCCTCCGTGCTATCCTCTCCCTGCTCCCAGCCCTGGATGCGGCCTTCTCAGCTTAGAGCTCTATCTAGACAGGGTTGCCACGGATTACCGCATCCCCAAACCACACTTCCTATTTTGGCAAGAATTCGCTTTCAGTTTTGAAGACAGAAAAACTGTAAAGGCAGAGATTTCCTTTCTAAGAGCACATCGTCTCTCTTGAATTTCTGTTTTCTCTTCATACTGGGAAAGCACAGTGTCCTCAGCTTCTTACCTGGCTATTAACCTCGTCGAATGTTCAAGATGATATTTGGATGAGTGTTCATTTGTAAGTAGTGCTGCTGAATCACGAGTTGCCAGGAGAGAGTATTTATAGCTGCCGTAATGTTTATAGAAGTGAAGAAACATAGGAAACTTTGCTTACATGTGAAAAAAAAGTTTTTAAAAGTGTTTATTCTAGAAGGCAGAGTTTAACTCCGAGATGATTACATGCTGCAGGCCCGGGCAGATCCCTGGACATTTTTTTTCTAGGGTCATGGTGACCTTTACATGCCGTATTTGATGGCAAATTAAAGAAAAAGAGACATTGTTCGCATACATTCTGGTATAATGGATCAATCCATGTCTACATAGAGAATCTGTGAGTCACTAGATAGGTGTCAAAAACCTGAGGAGAACAGAAGATAACTGGCTTTGCAAAGTTCTTTTTCAAGGTGAACCACCCTGTGCTGCTACTTGATGTGTGATATTTCTATTTCCATTACACTGAAAGAAGGGAGATTCAAGAAGGATGCGCTCAAGCACTGAACAGATTAAAGGATTAAAGGATTTTCTGTTCTTTTTTTCCCTTCCATCTCTTGGGAGAGTGAGCTCCTAGAAACATTTTATGTCAGTTCCTAGAGATTTTGAGTGTGCGGTGCTCGGATCATGTTTCCGTACACTCCTAGGCACTTATTTCTGTGGAGAAATGTTGTTCTCCACATCTTCTCGGATGTGGAGAACTGAATTCATTTCCATGTGTGCTTAATCATGTAAATACTGGAAACTGGATGTTTTTTGTTTACCCATTGACCTGGTTGAGGGTGAGGGACTATGAGAAGTTGACTTTGAAAAACTGGGATATATTCTAATCAGGAGACTTGTGCCATACAGATCCTGTGTATTATTAAACTGTATGTAAAAATATACAGTTTATTAATCGATGTCAGAAGATCTTCCTTTGTCCTTGTGAGTTGTAGGCAGACACATGAATATGAATAGGAATTTAAATGAAGTCATTTTTTTGGTAGCAAACCTTGTTATGAGAGAGCATGAGCCTAGAGTTGCGTCATTACTGCAAGAAGATGATGAAATACATCTTGCAACAGCTCCTGATCCCAACCACTCTTCTTTCTTATATTTTTCCTGAGGCTGGTATTTCTGAAAACACTTTTTCCAGAATTTCTACTCCTCGGGAAATCTTGAAAGCCTGTTTTGCTTTGAATTGGAAGCTGAAAATGTTGAAATTCTCTGTAAATTGGAAATGCCGAGTTTTGGCGTGCCACGTGTGCCATACAAGAAGACTGAGTCAATAGTGCGGTTCTGTGACAGTGGCAGAAAAACAATAGTAAGTGATGGGAAAGATCTTACTTGGCTATTGGTGTGCGTGTGTGTGGCAGGGTGTTGGTCGCTTTTTTTCCATCCCAGAAACCAGTAATTCATTTCAAAGGCTTTCTCCATTTCATGACCTCGATGGAGATGAGTCAGATGAGAATATTTCTGAAATTTCCCTTGGTAGGTTATTGCACAGTTTTATAGCCTGTCACCATAAACAATGCTTTCATGAATGCGTTAAGCCCTTAAAAATTACGTATTTGTTAAAGTTTTGTGTGAGCTAATGTGAGTTCTGTAATAACTTGGTGCCTTCAACCGGACTTTCCCTGAGGTATGGCGCTGGGGGCTGTTCTCAGCCAGGGAGGACCTGTTTGCAGCCAAGCAGACAAATGCCCTCTCAAAACAAAACCTCGGCGCAACGCAGGCGCGGTGATGGTGCCAGCCCCTCTCTGCCTTGAAAACAGCTTTTAGGAGATCAGAATAGCTGATGGCGCAGACATTTATATTTGTTGGTTCGTTAACCATACCGGCAACTCTTATTAGCAGGGGTTTGCTTGTGTTCACATCCCAGGGTTGATAATTTGCTGTCACTTGTGTGGCTGGTTCTGCTGCCACATTGAGGGATGCACCAGCAGAGCCCCTTATTATAAGGGTGACCATATTGACTTGCTTCTATTTATGGTTACTAAGCAATGAATGACGCTTCTTCCATTAATCTGACTAAGTATTGAATCTATTTATACGTTAGGCTTCGCCACTACACAGTGGCAAAATGTTGTGTAGTTTTATAAGTTGTGTGGGAAAAGTCATCCTTTTGTTTTAAAATTGCATCAGATAATTTGGATAGCTTGGGCAGTGAGAAACAGTGACTACTCCGGTGCTAGTCACCTTCCAAACGCCATCTGGTCATATCTACGTCATGGATCAAGCCCTGGGCAACCTGGTCTGATCCCAGAGCTGACCTGCTTTGAGCTGGTGGTTGGACCAGAGATGTTCTGAGCTGCCATTCCTGCTTGAGTTTTCTTATGAGTTGGTTTCTCCCACCAGCCTGCTGTCCTCCAAACAAGATTTGATATATGATATGATATGATATGATATGATATGATATGATATGATATAGGATGTGATGTGGTATGATGTGGTATTTATCATATGGCATGTATGATACTTATCATATCATCTTGGGCTGCATCCAAAGCAGCGTGGCCAGCAGGGTGAGGGAGGGGATTCTGCCCCTCTATTCCTCTCTTGGGAGACCTCAGCTGGAGGATTGTGTCCAGTTCTGGAATCCTCAACATCAGAAGGAGATGGAGCTGTTGAAATGAGTCCAGAGGAGTCTACAAGGATGGTCTGAGGGCTGGAGCACCTTCCATATGAGGACGGGCTGAGTTGAAGTTGTTCAGTCTGGAGAAGAGAAGGCTCCCAGGAGACCTTAGAGTGACCTTCCAGTACTGAAAGGGGCTCCAAGAAAGCTGGGGAGGGGCTGTTCACAAAGACTTGTGGGGACAGGATGAGGGGCAATGGGTATAAACCGGAGAGAGGCAGATTTAGGCTAGACATAAGGAGGAATTTCTTCACTTTGAGAGTGGTGAGGCTCTGGCACATGTCTTCCACGTACATCTTAAGTCTACTCCCGCAGACTGGATAGCAGCCAACGTTGAGATTGGGTCTCTTCAGGCGATACCCTGAGTTTTACTGTCATGTTCATGTCAGGGGTGCGAGGCAAAACTGTGCTTATGAAAAGAAGTTCGCTTGCGAAAACTTTGCTCTGAGGGATTGTCCTGTCCTAATGGTGCTTGTTCAAGTAGTCAAAGCTCACGTAGACAGCTAACCTGGAGAACTGTGCGGGGACAGCCCATTTGATGGGGCCTGGAAGTAAATTAGTTCGGAGTCTAATGACTTCTCCTGCATTTAAACCGATGCTCTACCAGAGGCAATTTTTTTTACTCCATCATCACTTTTGAAAGTCAGCCAATCCATGGTATTTAATTTAGGGATTTAAGCTATTTAGAAGCAGTTATAGATCGCTCCATTTCAGCATGTGGGATGACTGCACAGATGCCACATAAATACCAATGAAAAAGGGTTTCCCATCAGGAATGAGAGTAGGAATGTCTGAACGGCTTTCAGACTTTAGATCCAGACTCGCCCCGTTTCTGCTAAACTGGCTTACATACACCTAAGGTGTCTGTTGGACAGACCTGATGTCTGCTTCTGGTAAAAGAAAGAGGTTCAGCATTAGTGATTCACAGAAGACAGATGAGTCAGTTGTGAAAGTTATAAGTTTCTTTTAATTCAGATTAGTGACGTGTGCAATGCATGGAAGTGAAACAGGTCAGGAACAGTGGATTACATTTACATGTGTAATTACACTACCTATGTAATCCACTATGCTACAGCATTCAAAAGTGTTTCATGTGTCATTGTTAGAAGCCCTTTGGTGCTCGTTTGAATTTCAGTTTAGTTTAGAAGCATAGAATCATAGAATAGTTTGGGTTGGAAGGGACCTTAAAGCCCATCCAGTTCCAACCCCCTGCCATGGGCAGGGATACGTCCCACTGGATCAGGCTGCCCAAGGGATAGTAATGTGTATGTACTCTTATTTTTATTGTCGTATGGGTCTTTTCATTCAGGGGAGAGTATTTCCAATGAGGGTGATAATGGGCAAAGGTGTGATAGACAAATTACACGAGGCCAGACAGCTACAATTAGCTCAAGTTGCCGAAGGCTTTCTTTTTTGTTTACTTGAAGGAAAAACACTGATTTGTCCTACGTGATTGCTTGCAGTCTCCACCAGGTCTGCGTGGTGCTGTGCTGGCGCTGCATCTCCACGAGCAGAGCAGAGCAGAGCAGCAAATGGTAAAACAATCAGTCTGCATAGCTGCATTTTTTTTTGCAAGTCATACTTTTCTTACCAACAATCGCCAGAGGATGTCGGAGTCCTTGAATTATAAAAGAAATGATTGCTGCTGTTCCAAACAACTGAACCAAGTGCGAGGTTACGCCACCACTCAAGAGCTAGACAGACGTGGTTGCGAAAAGCTTTTCAAGCATCATAATACTACTGTTGGCTGCCTAAGCCTGCATACCTTTCAGAGAGTCCTCCTAGCCTCCGCTTCCCAGCGTTTTGGCTGCAGACCAGAGGGATTTCACTTTATTAGAGTTCTCGTAGTTCCTCTGCCTTGCAATGATGTGATTATACTCTTCTTATTATAAAATGCTTTACTCTGGGTAGTTTCTTCTTGCTTGAGTGACAGTCTTGATGCCCAAGAGGGCAGAAACGGTATCTGTCTTTACAATTTCTATCCTTTTTAATTATTCTATACATCCAAACCCCTCCAAAAGCCAGGAAAGTTGCTATTTTGTATTATGTAAGGAGGAATCGTGATGTTTTCATCTTATTTTGACACTACCAAGTGATCCAGACTGTATTTCTCCCTCCTATGCATTAGTGTAAGTCATGGATAATTTAGGCAGCCAGAGGAAGCTTTATGATTTCAGACAATTTAGGAAGATTTTCCAAAAATCAAAAAGCTTTCAACACTCGAGATGGTCTGAATCATCCTATGTAGGTGCACAGCTCTGTGCACTGACTGCTTTGGGGAGGAAAGGTTCTTTTTTGGATCTTCTGAGTCATAGTTCTGTCGGATTCCCAAAGCAGCAAGAGGAGGAGGATCAGACGGGAGGAGGGGCTGTAGGTTCACCTCCTTCCTCAGAGTGGAAAAATGTCTGGGTTTTATCAAAAGGAGCCCCATTCCCCCTGACATCATGTGGGAACTCAGCGGCCAGCAGAGCAAAGCGACCCCAAACAGGGCTCATCATCTTTCTCTTAGGGGATGTGATCTCTAACGATCAGTAGAAGCGCTCGCGACTGATGGGTGTAACTCAAGTATGGACACGCTGTTCCAGACCAAGGGTGCTTCCGGCTCCGGAGCCGTCTCCAGTGCTGGTGTGGGGAGCATTTCCCCCTAGCCTGATGTGCTTTCCCACCAGTAACTCATCATTTTCCCATGTATTTATGCAGCCTCCATGTAACACTTCCAGCTTGCTTTAGAGCCCAGAAGGTGGCAAATATTTCTTAGCAACCTCGCCACACACTTTTCTCTTATCCTCAGTGTCCCCTGATGCCTGTCTTGGAGCACAGTGACTCCAAACCCATTGCTTTTCTTACAACACTCCTCTAGCACCTCTCACTCAGCTGGTTTGCCTGAGGGCTGCAAAGAGAACTTGTGCTGTTGGAGCTGAGGAGCTCCTGGCTCCCAGTGGGATGAAAGGCTCTTCCAGATGTTCCTTGCAGCTGGAAAATCTGTTGTGCTCATCAGAAAGTGACTACAACGCTTGGACTCCTCCCATGGCTTTTATCTGAAAGAGATTTGGTTAATCTATGACAGAAATGCATCTGTTAAATAGATATGTCGGCCTTTGCCTTCAAATCCTTTGGCCATCTCGGCCATGAGTTTGAAGTCTCGTATGCTCATCGCTCAGAAACTGCCCTGTGGGGCGTCGCAGGCACCTCCAGGATTCAAGCAGTGTTTAGAACACGTAATCTGGGGTGGTTTTCCCTACTGCTGGAAGAGACATTTCAAAATTGTTTCTTCACGGTCTCCGTGATCCAACTTTCCTGGTTGGAGCTGAGCTGTCATATTCTGGGGAGAGACCTTGTTGGTTGTACCAATGTGCTCTTCAGCAGAAGGGAAAGAGAAAAGGAATAAAAAGCAAGGGGAATTGCCAGAAAGCAGAGGCGGTGGAGGGAGGGCGGGAAGCATGGCCCCACTGTGGCCCTGCAGACGCGCCTGTCCTTGGAGGCTGTCCTCAGATGCAGCTGGAGGCTCACATCATATCTGCCGCCCCTTCCTGCCCGCAGATGAGCATGATGTCAGGCTCCTTGCACAGCTGGGAGTCTGGACACCGAGTGCTGTCCACTGATCTGATGGCTGCTTGTCCTCGATGCCTGTTTGCCCAACCTCATGCTATGCCTCCTCTTTTTCTCCCCTTCTCAGACTCTTCCATTTCCATCCTTCCTTTGCTCTCACCATGCCCTTTATCACCTCTTCCTGTGCTTTCTCTTCATCACTCCCTTTCTCCTCTTTCTCCCATTACTCCCTTTGCTCCATCTTTGACTCTGCCTCCTTGTGATATTTTGTTTTCCTACACAAGGAACGTAGCCCACCACCCTGCTGATGCTTTGCTTCGCTCTTTTGTTGTGTCTTTCTGAAAAGGAAGCCCTTCACAGGAGGGTTCACGTTGTTTCTTTTGGTTCTGTACAACAAAAGCTGCTCCCTATGGAGACCCCCAGGCACCATGACATTATAAATAGCAATGATTAATGGAGCACTGCACGTACGGAAGAGGTGAGAGAACTGACGACATGAGGCTGCCACCTGGGAATGTGTATGGCCATTAAGGAAAGGCTGCTGAGATGTTTCTCCTGCAATTGCGGAAGCACTTACTACTTCAGACTGGTGTAAACTCCCAGGAGTTACTCAGTAACACACAAATGAGGCACAGAGCTATTGGTATTTAAATATAGAATAAATCTATGCATAAGTGAGTTTAATGAACGATAACCGCACATGGAAGTAAACACGTTAGGCCAGGTCCTTGCAAGGTTTGCCCAGTTGCCATTGGCCAAAGTAAACACCAGCCAAGGCCTTACGCACTCTAAATTGATTTTCCATGCAGCAATGGCTATCGATGTATATCCGTTGGCGGTACGTGATGAACAAGCTTACTATGCAATACCCTTATCTTTCTTCCAAAACATCCCCACTTGAGAAGAGGTATTTCTGGGTTTCCTCTGTCACACTGCAGCGACATGCATTGATGCACCACCAGGTGTGCTTGTGGCACTCTTCCAAAGGCGCTGAGCCGAGCAGTGAGAGGTGGCCATCAAGACGTGTGTCTGCTCTGCACAGCCTTTACACAAAACTTCTCGAGGTCTTTGTGCCTGCAGAGAGCTGTGCTAGAGGAGAGGGGCGTGAGGAGACACAGGAGAATGAGGAGACAACGGTGGAGGGAGAAAACAGGGAGCCCTTTCACCTGCATCTGGGAGCTGCTTCCCTTCTCCAAGCTCCTGGCGTAGGAATCGAAGTGCGGTGCATTTAATTTAGGCAATTAGGCACCAGCAGGTCTCTTATTTCTGGTTTTCTCCATCTTCCCCCATGCCCATGTGCCCATTCTCTGCCGTTGGGTGATATGCCTAACTCGGCGTCCTGTAGGGATGTCCCTTGAGAAATGTGTAGAAGGTGTCAGTCAGATTTCCTCCATGCTGGATGTACTGAGGTGACCCTCTCACACGTGTTGTAACTCTATACTGTTCCGAGCACTGACACTGCTGCATCGAGGTACTTGAGGACATGGTTTAGTGGCAGATAGGAATGGTGGGACTCCATGATCTAAGAGGTCTTTTGCAACCTAGTGATTCTTTGATTCTATGATTCTATGATCGCTGTCACTCTGAGGTGGCAGCCCCAAGAACCATTGCATCACACAAAGAGAGTTTTTTGGTTTATATTCCCAAGTTTCTCCTAACTCTGAGATCATTTCCAGCCACGTAGGCAGGCTGACTCTCCATTCTCTGTTGAAGAAAAGCCTGTCCGGTTTCCTGCGCGGGGGCTGCTCTGCAGCTGAACTTTGCTCAGTGACTGCACAGTTCGGGTCCAGGATTGCCTGACTCCCCTGGCAATTCAGCTCTTTGTTTACCACCAGTTTCTGGGAATGAGGGGAAGGAGGGGGATATGATGGCATGAAAGCTTGTGCTCCTCAGGACCTGCTCCCTGAAGTGCTTCAGATACACCACATATGGCTAAAATGGGCTCAGGATGAACAATTGACTGGTTGGTTGCTCTATTTTCACAAGCCTGGGAAAGAAAGACTAGCATAATAATCGAGAATAAACAAATAGGGGTGTTCTTTTCCCCTCGCCAATTTGAATATATTTGTTTTGCTTCCCAGAAGCCCTTTTGCTGTGCTCTCAGCATTGCATTTTGTGCTTGACAATGACTCTGCTTTGCATATTGGGTGAATTTTAAGAGGTTTCTCCTTGTCTGAGTTCACTTGAAGGCAGTATAAAATATCTCTAGCCTTTCCTTAGGCTTCTGTTCCGCCTAAAAGGCCAGGTTGGATGGGCCTTGGGCAGCCTGAGCCAGTGGGAGGTGTCCCTGCCCACGGCAAGTGGGGTTGGAACTGGGTGATCTTTAAGGTCCCTTCCAACCCGAACTGTTCTATGATTCTATGAAAATTTAAACGTAATCAGTTTAAACATATTCTTTCTGTGGTAATTTAAGAAACAGCATTCAAGTGGTGTAAATATATTTTGACCAGGGCTCTTTTTAGAGCATGATGGGCCTGGGAACTTACGGGCATCTTCCTGTCCAGAAGATGCTATCTCATCGAGCTCCCCCAAAGAACTGCGTTACAGGCTCTCTATGTACGACATTTATGGCCTCTTTTTGTCGCCCAAAATTTTCCCTCTCTTTGCAAAACTCTTGCAAAACTGATGTTGGTGCTGCCTCACTCAGGACTTTGCTTTCCAGCACTTCTGTTCGGAAGGTGGGTTCTCCTGGGAGATGGGCAAGGCAGGTTTGGCTGCCTCCCGAGTTCCCCTGCTCTCTCCAGCAGATCACGAAGGGCAGGAGAGGGAGGGGAAAGCCAGGATACAGCAGGTGGGTCTTGGAGACCTACAATCTGGGGCAGTTCCCTCTAGGAAGAAAAGGCTCCAGGTGTGGATAACTGGCATGAGAAAGGTGGGTCTGGTCACCAGAAGAATAAAAGCAATGTGTGTTGCCTGCTATCTTCTGGATGTGGGTAGCAAGTAACTGTGTTATAAATTTGAGGATGGAGAGATTATGAGAGGTTCACTGACAACCAGCAACTTTCCGGAGTGTTTCAGCAAAGAACAACCAGCTGATCCTTGCACCTTTTCTAGAATTTTAATGTCGCACTAACTTTACGATCCAAAATCAGTGTTGGTGCTGAACTCCATATTTTGCCTTTCCAGGAAAGCGTCTTTTGCAGACAAATTCCTTTCTGCGAAATACAAGGCCCCTTATGAAGTGAGAAAACGTTTGTGTGGACAAGTGTAAGGCAGGAAAAGACTTGTCAGCCTACCAAAATTCTCCCATTTTCTGGTGGAAGAGAAGTGGAAACTTTGTTGTCCTTTTTAAAAAGGAAAAAGCAAGGAAGGAGTCAATGGGGAAGGAGTGATCCTGCAAGACTGAACCTATTGGTAGTTAACAGACTTACCTGGAGGCTTGAGGCACTGCAAAAGCTTATCCTGTGCCCTTATCTGAGAGTCTTCACGAGAGGGTAAACCTCCGCATTATCCATCAAATGGAGGGAAGGGGGAAGGTCTCAGCTGTGTTTTGACCAAGAAATTCCTTGCTAGACCTGAGAAATATTTCCCAAGGACGGTTTAGTTGAACTTGGCTTCTGTCCATAAAAATATTACATTTTGACAACAGACAGATTTGTCCGAAAATTTCCATGGGTCTCAACTGGAGACGTTTCCTCCCTTCCCAGAATGCGAAAGAGGTGAAAACAGCCTCATATTTCCTAGGGAGGGGGGAAGTGTCTTCCAGTTCTGAATGAATGTGGCTCCACACGTCCACTCCTTACTCACCACGAGTCCACTCAATGCACTTAATATTATTAAGCAAAATAAACTTCCCATTAAAGATGCTTTTGTATGAGATCAGGAAAAGCCCAGGACCCAGCTGGAAAAAGGTCACGAATGAGTTTCCATAGCAGTGGACGTGGCCACGATGTCTGAGAAGAGCTGCTTTATTATTGTGTGCACACACAGTGGTTTTTTCATAGAATCATAGAATAGTTTGAGTTGGAAAGGACCTTAAAAATCACCCAGTTCCAACCCCCCCTGCCATGGGCAGGGACACCTCCCACTGGCTCAGGCTGCCCAAGGGCCATCCAACCTGGCCTGGAACACCTCCAGGGATGGGGCAGCCACAGCTTCCCTGGGCAACCTGGGCCAGGGCCCCAACACTCTCACGGTGAAGAAATACTTCCTAATGTCCTAATTACCCTTTTTATTTCAGGGCTGTGTTGATGGGAGGGTTAAAACTTGTCTGGTGAGGCAGGGACTTTATAAGTAGATTGGAAGTATGTTAAAAATTGAGAGTAAAATATCGTGTTGTTTATCTAAACTTTACATTCAACCAAGGGAACCTTAGCTCTGCCATTCCAAGAATTTTTCCTGTAGCAGGCCCTTGTTATCAATATATTTATTTTAAAACTGGTTTCATTTCACCTGTTTTAACTTCTTATATCATTGTGAAGTAGGTTCAAAGCCTTTTATTGGCTAATACATTTTTATTTATCTTAATAGGTTTATTTTTCTTTTAAACATTAACTTTATTTCATTCATTGCAACATTCCTATCATAGAATCATAGAGTAGTTTGGCTTGGAAGGGACCTTAAAGATCATCCAGTTCCAGCCCCCTGCCATGGGCAGGGACACCTCCCACTGGCTCAGGCTGCCCAAGGCCCATCCAACCTGGCCTGGAACACCTCCAGGGATGGGGCAGCCACAGCTTCCCTGGGCAACCTGGGCCAGGGCCTCACCACTCTCATGGTGGAGAAATCCCTCCTTATGCCCAGTCTAAATCTGCCCCTCTCCAGTTTATCCCCATTGCCCCTCGTCCCATCCCCACAGCCTTTATGAACAGCCCCTCCTCAGCTTTCCTGTAGCCCCTTCAGCTACTGGAAGGTCCCTCTAAGGTCTCCTGGGAGCCTTCTCTTCTCCAGGCTGAACAACCCCAACTCTCTCAGCCTGTCCTCCTACCGGAGGTGCTCCAGCCCTTGAATCATCCTTATAGCCTCCTCTGGACCTGTTCCAACAGCTCCGTCTCCTTCTTACATTGAGGATTCCAGAACTGGACACAATCCTCCAGCTGAGGTCTCCCAAGAGAGGAACAGAGGGGTGGAATCCCCTCCCTCGCCCTGCTGGCCACGCTGCTTTGGATGCAGTGCAGGACACTGTTGACCTTCTGGGCTGTGAGTACGCGTTGTTGGCTCATATCGAATTTCTCATAATAAATATGAAACAGGTAACCTGGTTTTGCAACTGATTTTTGCTTTTCCAAGCCAGGAAATAGTTGTAAATATAGCATAAAAATGAGACTGTTTTCTTCTGCTGCATGACTGTTGTTGATCATTGCATTCCCCGAACGCGAATGCACATTCCTGCCTGTGGCATAGCCTGTTGGCATGCACACACACGCCTGCGGACACGCAGACACGTTATCTTGGACAACATCTGCTGAGGAGCTCTGGATCGATGGGCAGCTGTTACAGAGGTCGTTTTTTGTAGTTCTGGTTTCAAGCTGGAAGCTTCTCATGTCTGCTTGATTTGTCTTCTCTCTTCCTGTTAGGAACAGCTTAAAAATAGGTCTGAAGAAGGAACTACCTTTAGGGCAGGGTAGTAGTTTTATCATAGAAATTAAGGTGCCAATAGTGCTGAGAAGAATGGAGATGCACCTCAGTTAAACCTGTCATGGGCTGAAGATCTGATGTCTGGCCTTAGAGCTGCCCCTGCTTTTTGCTGGAGCTCAAAGGTCCCTTCCAACCCAAACTATTGGATGATTCCATGTTTATTTCAGTCAGGCACATACTTTCTCAATAAGAAGAATATGTCACATGCAAAGAGAGCGCTGCACGGTATTGGCCCTGCCAGCAGAAGCTGAGTTGCTCAACATCTTTCCATTATTCAGGAGAGACATATTCCCACTTTGTAGCAAAGAAAAAAAATCTTTTTTCTACTTCTGTATCTATTGTGGGAAATGTATCCTGGTCCTTCTTCCCAGCTGGTACCAAGGTCTTCTCTACTGGGCTGTGGGATTTGCAGCCTGAGGTCGCAAACCTGAAGTTCGAATCCCTGCACAAGACTTCCGCTGATCATCTTCACCTTCTGATAAGAAATGTGGCTCAGACATTGTTAAATCAACTTAGATGTAAATTTCCACCCTACTTACCATCCAGCGAGAAGCTGGGACAGTGCTGAATCAAAATCTACGTTCAACTTTAGCTTCAATCCTTGCCTGGCTGTCAAATTTCTGTAGATTGTCTCCTCCCAGTAGAGGACAAAAACTGGGACACTTATGGGCTACAGCAAATCCGGGCTTTGAGCTAGATTTAGAGTGGTAAAAGCTGGCTGAATAAAACAAGCTAGAAGGCAAAATGTTTAGGAAAAAATAGACTTTTACGCAACTTCTTGTTCAGGTTTATGCACTTTTTGTTGTCTTAAGAGTCTGTGCCCTAAGGGTTATGAGAAACAGCGAGTGCAGTAGGGAAATGAGGAGGGGATTTTGCTGAGGAAAGTGGTGGAGCCACGCCGCTGGAGATGTTTGAAAGCTGTGTGGATGTGGTGCCTAGGGATATTGTTTAGTGGCGGAGTTGGCAGTGTTTGGCTTATGGTTGGACTCGATGGTCTTAGAGGTCTTTTCCAACCAAAATGATTCTATCATTCTATGATTAAATTCTTTTTGATTCAATGTCAATAGTGGAATAAGGAGAACTTGGTCCGATTTTAAAAGAACCGAGCGTGACTGTGAATTGGAAGGTGGGGCTGGCTTTGTGCAAGCCACACAAATCTAGACTAGCCTAAAATCTGATGACGGATTACTCTTTCAAAGCTTTATTCAAGAGGGCGCTTTTATGGCCACTTAATAATAAGCGATCTTATTCATAATCTCCCAGTTGATTACCCATTCATGTGCTGAATCAGAGGCAATGTGACTTGTTTTCTACAGGAAGGACCTTCCCGTGAAAATGGAGCTAGAGGCAAGCAAATAAAAATTTTATTAGTCACTCAAGAAAATTTACATCTTTTTCTGACTTCCAGTTCTCCCAGCAAATTTCATAGCGATTGAGAATGAGCAAGCAGGTTTAATGTGATGGGAAGTAATGCATCCTTCTCTCTTATTTTTTCTCAGGCCAACCATTATGAAAGTGCTGAAGCAAACAGTTCCTCGGTCTGTCTTCTGATTCCTGGTATGTAAGTGAAGAAGAAATATACATTAGAATTATAGAAAATGCTGTATTTTCTAGTCTTGCCCAGTCTCGCTAGGACTGAAAGCAGAAGTGAGAGAAATCTCATGGGAACCTTTCCTAGTGAGTTTCCCTGTCCATTTTTGCAAAGTCAGGAGAAGCAGATAAGCTCTTCATTTCTTTGGAACTCGGTTCTAAATCTGATATGCAGTTACAGAAGTGTTTTTTCAAATCATCTCATAGTCCTAAGTGTCCCCAGGTGCTGCATTTCGGTTTTATTATGCAGTAAAATGGCTTTGCCCCTGTCTTTCCATTGCATCCCATTGAAGATGGAGACTGGAAAGTACTGCAACAATAGCTGCCCCTTCTTCCTAGCAAAGGACAGAAACTTTGCAAATGATATTTGTGGCAGAACAGTATTATTCAAATCATGTGCAGCTTCTCCAATGTCAAGTTTGATGTGAAGCTGAAGTCATTGTAGACCCGATTATCGAATAGGCAAATATTGAAGACAACAGCAGTAAATGTTGACTTGTTTGCATGAAAGGTTTAAAGAGAGTTATGAGAAATATTTGCAACCAGGAGTGACTGAGGAAGTGATTTTAAAGAGGAAATAATCTTCCTGAAAAACAAGGAACCGTGAGGATTTTAATTCTCTGTTTACGAAGTGTTCATTTGAGAAATGAATGGTTTGGTTGGTTTTATTTTTGCTGCTGCTGTTAAAAACTGCTCTGTGAAACCCCATTGATCTTGACCCACCAGTGATCATAGAATCATAGAATAGTTTGGGTTGGAAGGGACCTTAAAGCCCATCTAGTTCTGACCCCCTGCCATGGGCAGGGACACCTCCCACTGGCTCAGGCTGCCCAAGGCCCATCCAACCTGGCCTGGAACACCTCCAGGGATGGGGCAGCCAGACCTTCTCTGGGCAACCTGGGCCAGGGCCTCACCACCCTCAGAGTGAAGAAATTCCTCCTTCTGTCCAGTCTAAATCTGCCCCTCTCCAGCTCATACCCATTGCACCTCGTCCTGTCACCACAAGCCTTTGTGAACAGTCCCTCCCCAGCTTTCTTGTAGCCCCTTCAGGTACTGGAAGTTTGCTGTAAGATCTCCTCAGAGCCTTCTCTTCTCCAGCCTAATCATTGCCTTCTCTTATTTTCTCTGTATCTTATTTCAAGTGATATTTTAACTGAAAAGACTTAGACATTCGGCACGTGGTGGTAGAGAGCACTTGGTGGCACTCTTGGGGAGCCGTGGACTTCAATACCGGAGAGATCTCCAGAGATGCTTTCAGAAGCACCAAAGTGCTGCCAAACCCAAAACTCCGGGCTCTGCTAAGGCAGAGTCACTTTTCGAAGTCTCGTGTGTCGTTTGTTTTGTAGGTATTGGAAACACTTGGCACTCATGGGAAGTGCTTATATGTGCCTTGAATTTTCCTCAAACTGAGGCAAGCATTCATTTTCTTTCTTCAGATTGAGGAAGAATGAGTGGAACCTCGAGTACAGTGCTTTATCCATCTCCCTCTACTGAGCAGGAGAACTTTTATCGTTGACTGAAATCCATCTCTGATATAGAGTGAAGATTATTGAGAACATCCAAGCTTATTGACCATATAGTAATGCCAGCTTGCTCTTTGGATTGTTACAAGTATTTTCCTTAATCCATAAGAAGACCTTCTATTTCATGATCAGGTTGGGAAATCTTTAGTTTACTGGGTCAATTACAGTGACAAACACTGGAACATTTCACCTAGCAAGCAATGAGAAAAAACTGATTTTATTTTTCCGGGGCTGAAAATATGTCCTGAATTTGTCTCAATTTCTATCAGTTTATTGAACACTGAGAAAAGTCCATCTGTTTCTAATTCAGAAATGTGATTTTTTTTTCTGCTTTCACTGAAATTCTTTGTGCTATAAAAAATCTCAGCCCATTAGGGAATTAGATTTGAGATTACGTACTTTCCTGCCTCATTGGACATAACACCTTTTTAACAGCTTCTCTAAAACGCGATTGGATCACCTTGTGTTACGTCCAGCCTTATGTAAGAACTAGTATTTCACAGCTGAGCGAGTTCAACGTAGCTTTGTTTTAATTATTACCTATGACTACTACTTAGCAACTCTGCCATTATTTGTTAGGCAGGATTAATGAATATTGTCCAGGCAACGGGCTCGAAAGCCACAACTGAAAGGATATTGAGTTGTGTCGTTCTTAGGGTGAGGTTTTGAAGGCACCGGAGAACATATCTGCATCACGGCTTTTAGCCATGTTTTATTGCTCTGTCGCGGTTCACCGAAGCTTTCTGGGGCTTAAAATCATCCTGAACAACTGATGCTTTTGCAGTCTGTGGAGCTGGGGTTTTGCACCAAGGCTGTGCTGTTTCTCACGGTCTTGGCCTCACCTCCATCTCTGAAAACCCACCAGCTTAAATTCAGCAATATCCTCATTAGCAGCCACACGTGATGGCATTACGTGAAACCCAATATCATTTGCACAATGTTTTCTTAACGCAGGCTTAGGAAAATATTTTCTTTAGGTAGATCTCCACGGTATAGGGAAAAGTAAGATGAGACGGCGTGCTGTTTGGGGAACGTGTCATCTCCAGCTGCCATGGGCATTGCTTTCACTTTCTTGCCCATTTCAGCGTGTGTGTTTCAAAAGCCTCATGTGCTCCTGGAGAAAAGTCTACCAGAAATGCAGTCCTTTTGTGGAAAATGAATGGGTGTTAAAATTCCCTGTCAGCAGGGCAGGTTTGAACAAGGATGCTTGCACACACCTATATCCACTACTGTGTGAGCCTGAAGTAATGAGCTACACCCGGTTACCGTGAAAAAATAAAGTGCAGAGCAAGAATGCATTTCCTGCAGGATTCTCCTGTACTTTTTGCAGGTAGTTTTGGCTTTATCCTGAGACAGAAGCATGCGCTAATCCTTTGCTACTGTAGCAATAGGACGAAGGGCAATGGGGGTAAACTGGAGAGGGGCTGATTTAGACTGGACATAAGGAGGAATTTCTTCCCCATGAGAGTGGTAAGGCCCTGGCCCAGGTTGCCCAGGGAAGCTGTGGCTGCCCCATCCCTGGAGGTGTTCCAGGCCAGGTTGGATGGGCCTTGGGCAGCCTGAGCCAGTGGGAGGTGTCCCTGCCCATGGCAGGGGGGTGGAACTGGGTGATCGTTAAAGTCTCTTCCAACCCAAACTATTCTATGATTCTATTAAGTAAAGATCTGAGACAATTGAAAGCAGGAAGCTCCTAGTTATGTGACACTTTGTATTTTCCCAGTTTCTTTTTGGTGACAGCTACTAATTAACAGAAGGAAAGAATATGAGAATAACTGTTGGTTAGAAGATGCAATGTGTTTTCAACTTTCTGTAGACGTGCCCTGCTGCGGGCTACATCCCGAACACCTATGCAGTGGATTGGTTTGAAAGTAGATGGTTTGAAAGTAGATGATTTGTATGCTAGTTGCCTTCTTCCCCAAAATCTGGGTTTCCTGTGCTTTGCGTTCTATCTGAGTGCTAATACCTGCTGGGTAGAGTCATAGAATGGGTTGGATTGGAAGGGACCTCAAAGCTCATCCAGTTCCACTCCCTGCCATGGGCAGGGACACCTCTCACTGGATCTGGTTGCTCCAAGCCCCATCCAACCTGGCCTTGGACACCTCCAGGGATGGGGCAGCCACCACTTCTCTGGGCAACCTGACTTGCTCAGAACTGAGGACAAACAATCTCACAAGCTTTAATATCCTCTCTATCCATTGTGCTCAGCCCCTAAGTAGGCCAGGACAAGTTGGCCTGCTCCTTTCTGTCCTATAGATATATTCTTACAGCTGGTGGGTTTTTTTTCCTCTCTGGTCTTCCAAATGAAACGGCACATCTTTGCAATAGGCTTTTCCAGAGCTGTTCACCTATTTCAATAGCTGCAAGGAACCAGTGACATGTCCATCCTCCTCAATCTGAGTCCCCCCTCTCCTTCCCACCCTTCCTGCAGCTTGGGCAAACTACCTCATGGCTTTTCTGGATTGATGCTGGAAGCCGAAGGGGTATTTTCTTGCAAAGCAGAAGCTGTTTGTGATACCAAGTTTGCTGAAACCTTCTTACGTGGGTAAGGTGGGAGCCCTGAGAGCATTAGTGCTCCAGTGTGAAGGTCAGCACACCTCCCACAAGCATATCAGAAGTAATAAACCTGGTCAAGATGCCTGCGGGGCTCCAGCTCAGTGCCCATAAAGATCTCTTACGCAGTGGGCAAGAGAGCGAATGACCCACGGCAAAAGCCTTCAGTAAGGGGGATGGCGTACGCTGACCTGCTCCCAAGGCATGCTGCTCTCATGCTCCTTGATGGACTTGCCTCCAAGGCTATGACTTAAACACTGATCCCCCTTCCTTCACCATATTGCCTTGGGTGAAACAGTTACCTCAACCCAGGCTGGAGAGCAAGTATTTCACAGGGCAGGTTTCCTCTGAGGAACATTCTTGCCTTTTGTATCATCAGGACATGCCCCTGCTCAGAGGGAAGGAGGAGCTCCTCCACGATTGAGCTATCTCATCCATCGTATGCCAAATCCATCCGGACTGGCCCTTCCCTAATTAGGGCAGCAGTCACCTGGAACACCTTCTCTGCTATGACCTTGCTGCTGCCTTCTCACTGCTGCGCCTCCCCATGCGGTGCCTCCCCATCCCATCCTCCTCCTCAGGAACCGACTGGCCTCATCTTCACTCCCTCCCTCGCTTGACTTCCCCTCAAAGCAGAAACATGTCAGAAATGAAGTAACTTGTAGAGTGAATGAGTTAATTGATGGTTAAAGCAAAACCCTCACATTGCTCATACATGGTCTGCACGTTCCTCCTTCCACAGAGAACCTCTGTGGCCTGGAGGGGGACTGGGGTGATGCTCTTGGAGGTGCCCTCTGGATGTTGAATTTTTGAGGCTGAAGGTGGGCGCTGAAGCGATCAGGACTGAGTTTTGAGAGTTGCTGGAGGTGTTTAGGTACAATAGGAATAGAAGGGAACTGTGCGCTGGTGGAAATGGAAAGGAGCTACAGAGGATGGGCTGGAGGACTGTCGTAGTCCCAAGCTGGTGGGTTGTCACAGGTATGGAGCTGTTGGTCCCTGAGAGGATCAAGGAGAATTTTGGATGGTTGGAAGGAAGGTGACTCTGGGTAAAGGGCTGTAGCTATTGAGTTGATCGCTAGAAACAGGTTGTGAGAAGATGAGGCACAAATATTGGGATGGGGCAGTGTTGGAGACAGTCAGCCCTGGGATGATCATGGGGCACTGGGCACAGAAGGGATCTAGAGGGGACATTTGGTCAGTGGCTGGGTGGAGGAGTCGACTGAGGCTGTACAACAGGCACGATCCCCTGTTGTTTGCTATTGTTTCTTATCCAAGGCAGAAACATAGGGATGAAATTGGATGTCCTCAGAGTTGCTCTTCATTTCATAGAATCTTAGAATAGTTTGGGTTGGAAGGGACCTCAAAGCCCATCCAGTCCCAACCCCCTGCCATAGGCAGGGACACCTCCCACTGGCTCAGGCTGCCCAAGGCCCATCCAACCTGGCCTGGAACACCTCCAGGGATGGGGCAAACACAGCTTCCCTGGGCAACCTGGGCCAGGGCCTCACCACTCTCATGGTGAAGAAATTCCTCCTTCTGTCCAGTCTAAATCTGCCCCTCTCCACTTTATCCCCATTGCCCCTCATCCTATCACCACCTTTGGGAACAGCCCCTCCCCAGCTTCCTTGTAGCCCCTTCAGGTACTGGAAGGTCACTATGAAATCTCCTCAGAGCCTTCTCTTCTCCGGGCTGAACAACCCCAACTCTCTCAGCCTGTCCTCATATTTGGAGGAACATGTTGCACCAACCCATGCAGTTCCTGCCTCGGCGTTTATCAAGTACCCCCTGCTCGTGCCGCAGCCCCACTGCCCATCTTTCCAGCTCACATCCCTCCGTGCAAAGACAGAAGTTTAATTCTGTCTTTGTTGTGAGGTGTTAATAATTCCCCGGTGTTCTGCATTTAATCTTAAAGCAGCAAAGATGAAAGAGTTCCTTCAGCGGTATTAAGTGTGAAAGAAATCAGTGCAACTGAGCCCATGGAGGTAATTTATTTATATAAACAATTGCATTTTAAAAACATTCTTGTCCTACAAAAATAAAGTGAAAAACAATTCACAGAATTTTAAATAAATAATCTCAAACATACACAGTTATTACGAGCAACTTGAACCCAGCCAAACCCAGCAGGTTGGGTCACAGGCGAGTGACTGTTGAAATGTGAATGCAGAGAACAAAATGCAGGATGAACACGATTCCTCTCTGAAGCAGCTTAAGACTTCACTCGGGTGACAGGATCTGAGGAATCCCTCTTTACCTACCCCAAAAATAACTAGATCTGTCCCAACTTGTCTCTCTTTGGCTCTCGGCCAAACACTTTTCCTCGTCAATGGCAGAAGGGTGCTCTGAAGAAGTGTGTTCCAAAGCTGGATCTGAATAACCACTACGTGTTTAACAAGTGTCCAAGCGGTTTTGGTTGTCAGCAGACACAGTACTGACCACTTTCTAACACGGGATGAGCGAAGTTCTTCCCTTCTTCGTGCTTCAAACAGAAAAAGCAACAAAGGCCCTTCTTTCTCCCAGAGCATTCATACCAAAATCAAACTGGTCCCTGGTATCGCTCACTACAGCTGAATTGAGATCTCCCATTCACACTAACAATCAAACTTGCACAGTAAAAGGTAAATCGGAATGTGTCGATTCGTTTAGAGACACAGAAGTCACAGTCAAACTATACTAGTGCCGTAGCCGTGACGGTTCACAAGCCTCTACAAGTGTCTGAGAGATTCAGATGTAACGTAAAACTCAAGTCCTTTTCCACAAGTAGCCAAGGAATTTTGGGCAGGGGCACAGAGTACCAGGTTGCTGCTCTATTCCCGTCTGAAGTGACTCTTTCTTTTTCCCTACAGTTCCCCAGCTGTTTTTATGGGAAGATCATCTTCTACATTTCCTCTCTAGAAATTAAAAAAAAGATACCCTTATATGCAAAGTTCGAAGTGCTGGTACAAGACCCTCTGTAACTTCTTATGTGCCCAGATGAGACTAGATATTTCAGTGCCGGATCAGGACAACTACGTCTAGGAGATTTTGTGCTAGCTAGCCAGTTTTATTTAAGATTAAGCCACTTAAAATGCCTCTGTTTATAAGTTAGAAACAAAACATTATCCCTCTTCCCTCCAATAAATAGAACTATAAGTCACAAGTGTGGCTTATGTATGTAGACATAAGCTGTATTTAAGTCATGATGGCTTTAAGTTTTGCCAGATCTATTCTGTATCCATTTCTCTGCTCCTCGACTTCCACTATTCCCCAGTAATATCCAGGTTTCAGGTACACAAAGCTATACTACGGTCACATCCCTACCTAAAGCTATACTGTCCATTTGTTCTTAAAGTGATAGATATTGTTACCTTATCAAGTAGACCATACAACGACAGCTATGGAAAGAACACTAATACTTTGGATTAAGTTTCAAACCTCCCCAAACTTGCATAATAAAACATCTCTATCAAAATGCGAGCAGCCTTGTGTTGCAGCCTGAGAGAGTCAGTTATTGCTGAGCTCAGTGCCTTAATATCGTCCTCTTACACAAATAATACTTCTCTGACTTAACGCTTCAAAAACAAGAGCCAAGAGAAGTTCTAGTTTCTTTAAATAATTAAATTAAAAATAGTATAATGCCACATGAAAGTAGATTTACACATAAAAACAAACATAAGTTACTGTACAAAGTGCCTTATTTGCAATGAGGGAGAGGTAGTACCACCAATAAATGCAATGTGCTTTCTAACTTTACATCAATAAGCGAGTCTCAAGTATACGTATTTTTGGTTAATCTTTGAGTTCTTGTGTTGAATTCATGATCTTTTCTGGTAGTTTTCATCGAGTCAAATTTTCTTGCTATTTTAGTTCAATGGCCCGTTTTCAAGTTTAAGAAATTGCTGAGGCAATAACCTTATTTTGTAGTGTTATGTGATCTATCAAGCGAAAAGACAAAAACACCAAAACCCCTTTGTCAAGTATTAAAACAACATTAAAAAAAGCTGGAATCTTTGTCCACTTTGGAATACATAGTTCTGTTACAGAAGACTTTAAACAAGGGATTCACCACCGTAGAGCTCAGACACAGAAAATCCCTTTTGTAAATGGAAGCCTTACCTGAGTAAGGAATCTAGGACAACCCCCACAATGAAGATGCTCAAGTTTTTTTTTTGTTTTTAAACACTTTAAACTATAAATAGAATAAATTATTATATATAGTTAAATAAATAGATAGATAGATGGATTTTTACAACTCAGCAGATCGCTCTTTCAGTAGTAGTGTGGGGTTGATATCTTCCATTGCTGTTTTTGAGGTACTAACATTAATAGTTGCCTCTGTGGGTTCAGGATTTAAGATGTGGAAAGCAGTGAAAGGACACCCTTTCACGTTGTTGCAGATGAGCTTCTGTAAGGAGGCTGTATTGATTATTTCGAAGCCCACTTTTCCACCAAAGGTGCTGGGCTTCCAGTACTCGGGGGAGCAGATCGCATTTCCCATCAGTCCCTTCAGAGAGAACGGTGCTCCGATCTCCACCATTGTTTCACCAAAGATGGCACCTGGGCGTGGCTTTTCTACCAGGAGGCCTGGATACAGCTCCATAGCATCAATGTCTCCATAAAGCTCTTCCAGTTCCGCTGCCATTTCTTTTTCTCCTGCAATTATTGATGAATTAAAAAACCCGTAAGTGGAAAAAGATCCTATTTTCATGGCAACACGATCCTGTTCTGGTCCAGCAGTAGCATTGCAAGACTGCTGGCCGTTTTAAAAGAAGGGCCCTTGTTTGCTAGGAAGGATGAAAATATTTACCTGTAAGTTCTTCAAATGATTTGAAGGGTTTCAACATGAAGCGTTTCCTGTACTCATTCAAGGACTGGTATCGCATCTGCCTGCTTTGGTCAATCGAAGCCTTTGCTACTTTCTGTACTGCAGCAGGAACATTCTTCCCACCAGCAACCTATTTAATAAAGATGAAAAGTAGTAAGATCTCCTGCTAAGAGCCATGAGGAAGTTGTGCCTTTATAGGATCTGATGAATTCCGGAGGGCTTTATTTTACCCCTTTGTCCCATCCCCAGTTTAGGTCTCTGTTGGGTCACAAGCAACTTGAGGAAGTACCTACCCTGCCAGCACTTTGCTTGGAGAAAGATTTCACCATGTGGGAAAGGCCGTGTTCAAGCATTATGGAGTTGTTGTAGAGGAACTGCTGGAAAGTGTACTCCTGGTCGTGTATCTGGAACGTGTCCGGCAGAAGTGGGTGCCAGTGGTAGAGAGTATTGAATTCGGCTGCAATCCGGTTCTGGTATTGAAATCGCTGGTTGAACAGCAGCTCAGGATCGAACTTGAGTTTGAAGTGGTAGCCACTCAAATGTTGCACGTAGTCCTCGATAACGATCTTGATTGTCTCTCCTGTTGGTCAATGAAACAGGAGAGAACATTGGTACCGATTGCCGTAGAAACTTCAAATGGTATTTCCTCTCAGAGGAGGGTAACCACTGCTGAACTGCTCTTAAAGAAAAATCAGGAGTGGCAGATGCTGCAGCATTCTGTTATCTCTTACAGTAAATGATTCATATCATTTTATCTAAGAACAAGGGGTGGCACAGTACTTAAGATCCCAAAAGTTTTTGGTTATGGTAGAGAAGTGTTTTCTATAGCCTGCTTCTAGCCGGTATCTAGACTGCGTTCAGTTACAATGCTCTCTAGGATAGAAGTAGGGGATAATGAAGAAAGCTGGTCTCCGAAAGCAACTCTCACTTTCCAAGCTGCTCTTTTTAAGCTTAATGTACCTTTACACCAGGTAGTAACACAATATACAAGTATATTTACACAAACAGTTCTAGTGGGAGGTGTCCGTGTCCATGGCAGGGGGTTTGGAACGAGATGATCTTTAAGGTCGCTTCCAACTCAAACCATTCTGTGATTCTAAGATGGAATACCACTGAACAGACAATTAAGACAGGAGGACTATGTAGAACTACAATTTACGTAACTGCCTGAACTGTAGACTTAGTCACAGCCTTGCTTTTAAAGCATACCTGAACTGACCCAACCCCAGGGGAAAACACCCACAAAACCCCCTACAAGCTCTGAGAGCCTGAGGTCATTTAGCCTTTCTCCCTGAGAAGCTGAGGTCAGCTTCCTGTCTTTTCACTACTTCACTTCTGTTTCCCTTGGAAAAGGGAATTACGTATTACTTAGCTCGTTTTTTTTTTCAGTTCTGCCTTTAACACAGCTGAGAGGAAGCTGTATCTTAACACAACCCCAGTGACGGGTCAAAGGCTCAGATGTACGCCCTCATAGCAATTTCTTCTAGCTTCGTAGCTTCTCTTCTTAATACACCTACTGCAGTAGATAACGCATAGAAATGTCACACTGCAGAGAGGGTCAGAGTCACGTGTAGATAAGAGTGACACTCACCTATCAATATGAGCCTAGTAGTCTGGAAGAGCTGCTCATCGTCCCACTCGGGATGCTCCTGTTTCAGGATGTCGCAGACCCGGTTGTGTTCCCTCAGCCATATTGTAGCGTACATCATCAATCCTGGGACCAAACCAAACACCTCCTGCCCGACAGAGAACTGCAGGTGTTCAGGTACGTGAGGAGGGTAGATCATCTCCGCCTGAGTGTCCTTCACTGTTGGCGGATACATTTCTCCATCGATCATCTACAAAGCAGGGAGAGAAAGGACAAAACGAGAGTCGTAAGCTACAGTGCTTATGAATTAAGCTGTGTTGATTCCATTAGTGCTGACTTTAGGCTCACACTTTAGATCAACTACATCATGCACAGAGTGACAGATTTAGGAATTACGTGTCATCTATGAAAGCAGGGATTCTGAGGTAAGACATACCTGGTACTTTAGCTTTCCATCCTTCAGGAGCCTCAGTTTAAGTTGTCTCTCCAGAGTCTCTCCATAAATATGGTTCAAGTCAACCTATAAAATAAAAGCATTTAGAACGTGAAGCCAAGCTGCATTTTTGGCTGTTTTAGGATAGGTCCTACTTCTAAGGGATGAACTCCTACAGGCACCCATAGACGTTTACCTTTTAATTACATTATAATTTCCTTATAAGTAACACACACAGATATTTAAGATGAAGCCAAATTATTTCCTGGCAACTGGAGCCGTCTCTGCATAAAAGCAGATTTTTAAATCAACAGGCAGTTTAAGAGGACTCTGTACGAAGTGTCAGCAGCTTTCTATTAGGCAGGCAGCTCTCTGTATACACACAGGTATTTTATGGCTGGTTTAGGCATACACGCTACACTTCTACTGAAGAACTTTGCCTAAAGGCTGCGTGTTTTGTAGATAAAGATCTTAAATCCAAGTCTGCCTTTTAAGTCCTTTTTAAACGAAGTCTCTTCAATGAGCAGCACCCAAGCTACTTCAGAGTACTAGATACAGCTCTTCGCAACTGGAGAAAGTTTCCAGAGCCAGAAAGTATCCAGAACTTAACATACTTTAGGTGAAAGTGGATTCTTGAGAAGAATGAAAGTCCTACAGATCACTGTACAGCTGTTTTAAACAGAACCACATGCTTTGCCCAAGCAGTTCTGACCCAGGAAGAGATGCTATCGAGTGCTGCAATTTTGCCTCAGGAGAGGTTACAGAAGGGGAAAACCCATTGGTTTGCGGCAAACAGTGTTGCATGTAAATGCACCTGTGTTTGTGTACCCTGACAACCTGGAAGGTCCCATTCGAGCTGCTCAGGAGCTCCTAAGAACCAAGGGCTGTGGTCAAGTCACAGAGCTATTATCGTACCCCGTGGCCGAAAGCTTTAGTGAAGCCAGGTCCCTTCTTGTGGTCCGTCTTGAAGAACTGATGAGTGAAGTGTTGGGCAAAGAATGTAAACATCACATTTGTGCCCTGTGGGTCGGGAATAAATTTCTTCCTTAGCAAAAACTTCTCCACAATCAGCTTTGAATCTGGGAGCTCCTTCTTACCTATGAGGGAAAAGAAATAGTGAGACACTCAAAGCAACTATGTTCGCGCAGTACTTTTATGTTGTTCCCAGCAAAAACGGTTAAGGCTTTCAATGCATTATTGAAGGGCAGCAGCACAGAAACAAGGGGAATTATCTGCTTTTCTGTGCTCACTTCCTTGGTTTTAGAAACTACTAAATGCCCTGCTTTTAGCGTGTAATTCAATAACGAGAACCAGAATAGTTCTCTATCGAAACCGTGGCTCCCGTTAAGCCAGCTACGTTGAAAAATGGTTTTAGCCAAGCAGGTCTCAGGGTGTTTTCCGAGAGGATAAGACAAGCAGAAATTCCTAGAAGCGCATATTAGGCCATCTGCTTTTTTCCTTACCTTTCACTCCCATTGGTGTTGGACAGTCAAGTCCTACTGGTGGAAGGCTTCTTGTGTAATAGGAAAGATTGGAATAAGCTTCCCAGCTTTTGTAATTATAATCACTATTGTAAGTCGGTGGGCTGTCGATCAAGTGCGATCGGGCTGCAAAAGACAATAAAAGGTGGGGTTTTCTTTTATTTTCAACTGTACATTTCAGTCTCAAGAAGTAAATCACAGCACCAGATCTTTTCAGCTATTTTTGACAACAGCTGCGTAACAAATTCCACACATATCAGTTACTGATTTTAAATGGGATCACAGCAACAGGACTGGGTCGTGGATCACCAGCTGGATCCAGCTATTAACAGAGGCAAGTTGGTGCAAAGTTTATGCTAGCAAACTCCTGGATTTGATTAGAGATAAGAGCAAAACGCGTTTCTATTGCAAAGCACACTTCACACAAATCTGCAACATGCCAAAATCCTAAATTTGCTTTGGCATGTTTGTGCTTTGGAGCGTTTTAGCTCACAAACTTTATATATGGACCGACCGAGTGTAAGGTTCTGGAGTCCTACAAGTAACTTCTGCCACCTAGAAGAGAAAACTCGTACTTACACATTAATACATATCTCATAATAGCATCCCGTAAGAAGGGAATATTGTTGACGATATTCCAGGCTCCTTTGAAGTGGGTGAGGATGTAGTGGACAGTATTTGGTGAAGGTTTCAATGTCAGCTTCAGCCACGTGAAGAATTCCGCTGCGAGCATTGACAGAAAGATTGCTAAGTTAGCTACAGAAAACAACCTGCCGTCCTGGATCAGAGTTCCCCAATTTCATTTCCATGAGAAGGGATTTAAGATACTTACGCGTCGTACAGTTTTCCCCGTAATATCCTGTCCTCGTGCAGTCACATTCATACCGATCAAATCCTGTAGTCATGCAGACTCCTCTGTTCTGACAGGGGTTGGAGCAGCAGGGGTTGGCTGGAATGAGACCAAACGCTCTGGTGAGCGCCGTGCACGGCTATAGCAGCGTCCTAACTGCTCCCACGTGGGTCAGCAGTGCTTCACAGCAGCCTTTGAGCGGTGTTATTAGGGAAAGCACAGGGATCTGCCTGTGTTTCCCAACAGCAATAAACCTCCGCAGAGAGGCTGGATCACCTCAGAGCCTGACACCTGTTCTACCATAGAATCACAGGATGGTTTAGGTTGGAAAGGACATTAAAGATTATAATAAGAGTTCCAACCCCCTGCCATGGGCAGGGACACCTCCCACTGGATCAGGTTGCTCCAAGCCCCATCCAACCTGGCTTTGAACTCCTCCAGGGATGGGGCAGCCACCGCTGCACTGGGCAACCTGGGCCAGGGCCTCACCACCCATATCGTGAAGAATTTCTACCCAATGTCTAATCTAAATCTTCCCCCTTCTGACTTAAAGCCATTCCCCTTGTCCTATCGCTCCATGCCCCTGCAAAAAGTCCCAGAAACTACAGAACAGAGGAGAACAGCAAATCCATTCTGCGGCTGAGGAGGGCAGAGATCCGCTTGCTCCTGCTCTGCCGAGCCATGGGATGGGGTGGCATTCGATGGAACGGGACGGGAAGGCATTCGATGGAACGAAAGGGACAGGATAGGGTGGGACAGGATGGGATAGGAAGGCATTTGATGGAACGGGAAGGGACAGGATGAGAATGGCATGGTACAGGATGGGAATGGGACAGGATAAGATGAGAAGGGACAGGACAGGATGGGACAGGATGGGAATGGGACAGGATGGGATGGTACAGGATGGGAATGGGACAGGATGGGATGAGAAGGGACAGGATGGGAATGGAAGGCATTTGATGGAATGGGAAGGGACAGGATGGGAATGGAATGATACAGGATGGGAATGGGACAGGATGGGATGAGAAGGGACAGGATGGGATGGTACAAGATGGGAATGGGACAGGATGGGATGAGAAGGGACAGGATGGGAATGGAAGGCATTTGATGGAATGGGAAGGGACAGGATGGTACAGGACGGGAATGGGACAGGATAAGATGAGAAGGGACAGGACAGGATGGTACAGGATGGGAATGGGACAGGATGGGATGAGAAGGGACAGGATGGGAATGGAAGGCATTCAATGGGGTGGGAAGGGACAAGACGGGATGGGAAGGGACAGGACGAGATGGCATTCGATGAGACAGGATGAGTTGGGAAGGGTCAGGATGGGATAGGAAGAGACGGGGCGGGATGGGAAGGGACGGGACGGGATGGGAAGAGACAGGACGGGATGGGAAGGAGCAGGAGCGACTCACCGGCGATGCCGGGCGCCAGGAGCGCGGCCAGCAGGGCGCAGGGCAGGATCATGGCCGGGCGGTGCGTGTCTCGGGATGCTCGGGGTGCTCTTGGTGCCCCTCCGCGGCAGCGCCGCCTATTTAACCGCGCGGGGCTGAGTCACCGCTCCTCCCGCCCACGGGAACGCCCCGAGTGCCGCTCGGAGCCCCGCAGCCCTGCCCCGCACCCCGCCGCAGCGCCCGCGCCCACTGCCCCGCAGCCCTCCCCCCGCAGCCCCTCTCTCCCCCCGCAGCCCTTCTCTTCTCTCCCCGCATCCCGTCCCTTCCCCCTGTATCCCCGTCCTCTCCCCCCGCATCCCTTCTCTTCCCCTCCGCATCCCTTCTCTTCCCCCCCTCATCCCGTCCCTTCCTCCCCTCGCATCCCCCTCACTTTCCCCTGGCATCCCCATCCCAGTCCCGCCGTTGCGTCCCCGTCAACCCCTGCATCCCTTTCCCCTTGCAGCCGTATCCCTCTGCATTTCCATCTCCTTTTTCCACTACGTCCCTTTCCCCCCTGCATCCCTGTCCCCCTGCATCCCCGTCCCCTCCAATCCCTTCCCCATCCCTGTCCACCCCTGCATCCCTTTCCCCTCGTCCCCATCCCCTTTCCCCTCTGCATCCCCATCTCCTTCCCCTCTCCTGCATCCCCTTCCCCCCCTCCCCGTATCCCCACCCGCTTCCCACCGGGGGGCGGTGGGGAGCCCCTTCCCCTCTGCATCCCGGTCCCTTCGCATCCCTGCCTGGGGTGGGACACACGGCTGGGAGCCCCTTCCCTTTGCATCCCGGTCCCTTTGCATCCCTGCCTGGAATGGGGCGCTGGGATCCCCATCCCTCTGCATCCCCTGCATCCCTACTGAGTGTCTGTGGGGACCCCCATCCTTCTGCATCTCCCCTTGCGGGGTGGCTGGGAGCCCTTTCCCTCTGCATCCCTGGCCCTGTGCATCCCTCCCTGAGGAGCGGTTGTGATCTCCATCGCTTTGCATCCTTGGGGCACAGAGGGAGGGGGCGGACACACTTATCATGGAATCATAGAATGGTTTGAACTGGAAGGGACCTTAAAGATCATCTAATTCCCACCGGATCAGGCTGCCCAAGGCCCATCCGACCTGGCCCTGACTGCTTCACCCTCTGAAGGCAGAGCGGTGGGTTGGGGTTGGAGGGGGCAAAGAGGGACTGATCCCCCCCTTGTCCCATGTCAAAGCTATGTGTCCAGAGTGCAGCTCCTCCTGCACCTTATCCTGACTGGAAAAAGGCCATCACACCTGTCCCCTGGTGGGAAAAGCTCTGGGAATGAGGGGGTTGGGCTGGGAACAAGGAGTTTGGGCTGGGAATGACTTAATTGCAATCCTCTCATTAAGTGGTGATGAAGCTGCCTTCTCCATGGGTGCAAGGGGACCCATGCATGGGTGGCTCCCAACGGGTACAGAGGGCAGAATTGGGCTTTATTTCCATGTGTATTTGTGCTTCCAACATGACACAATCCTGTTCTTGGGCACCTTATTCTGAAAGTTTTCCCTGGCGCGTTTCCTTTGGAGCGCCCCTTGCTCTGTGCAGCTGCTCCGTAAACAAATCTTTGCTCACTTCCTTCAAGCGCGGCTTAGATTTTGCCACTGGAGGATGCTTTACCTTTTTGTCATACACTATTGTTTTAATCAGCGCACGCTTCTGCTATTTTTAATCTTCGTTGTGCGTGGAAAGTGTGTGATGAAAGACGCAGGCGGTTGTGTAATCCCCTGCACGGGGGCTGGCTGCAGGCTCCCGTCGCTCCCGCTCTCACCCCTGATGTCAGCATTAGACACCGAAGGGCAACACTCCATCGCTGTTTCCATAAAAACCTCCTTTGAGGTTCGGTGCTGATTGTGTTTAAATTACAGATCGATGACTCTACAGAAAGTGGATTGAGTCCAGTTGAAACCAGATCTTGGTTTTGGCCCAGAAAGGTTGGATTGTGGCGAGTGAATAATTTGTGTACATCAGCGGTGAGTGGGTCATCCTCGGTCTTCTATGGGGTGGTGGACAGAAGCCTGTAATCACATGTCTGCCCCTCTGCTCCTCTCTTGCGAGACCTCAGCTGGAGGATTGTGTCCAGCTCTGGAATCCTCAACAGAAGAAGGAGATGGAGCTGTTGGTGGGCTACAAAGATGATCCGAGGGCTGGAGAACCTCCCATATGAGGACAGGCTGAGAGAGTTGGGGTTGTTCAGCCTGGAGAAGAGAAGGCTCCCAGGAGACCTTAGAGTGACCTTCCAGTACCTGAAGGGGCTACAGGAAAGCTGGAGAGGGGCTGTTCACAAAGGCTTGGAGTGACAGGATGAGGGACAGTGGGGATAAACTGGAGAGGGGCAGATTGAGACTGGACAGAAGGAAGAATTTCTTCCCCATGAGAGTGGTGAGGCCCTGGCCCAGGTTGCCCAGGAAAGCTGTGGCTGCCCCATCCCTGGAGGTGTAGAGCCAAATTCCCTAATCATGAAACACAGGTAGTGTCCAGCGGAACAAGGTATGGAGAGGGATGCATGGAATTCACAATGCCGTAGATCAAGGGTTTGGCTTTGTAGGTGTTATATGTCCATTTTGCACTCATTTTATTCTGTTTTACAAAGCTTTTATTGGTGCTGTTAGATTATAAAGCTTTACTGAAAACACCAGGCAAGTGAGATGTTACGTTTTAATAAGGTGAATAGGAAAATGTAAACCCAGAAAAAGTTTCTAGGTTGGAGAACCAGCAACGTTAAGAGGAAAATTGAACTACTTGTGTGCCACTAGAGAAGTACCCCTAAAATACTAAAATCATAGAATCATAAAGTGGTTTGGGTCAGAAGGGACCTCAAAGCCCATCCAGTTCCAACCCCACTGTCATGGGCAAGGACACATCCCACTGGATCAGGTTGGCCCAAGGCCCATCCAACCTGGTCTTGGATACCTCCAGGGATGGGGCAGCTACAGCTTCCCTGGGCAACCTGGGCCAGGGCCTCACCACCCCCACAGGAAAACATTTCCTCCTAAGATCTCATCTCAATCTCCCCTCTTTCAGCTGAAAAGCATTTCCCCTCGCCCTATCCCTGCACTCCTTAATCAGGAGCCCCTCCCCAGCTTTCCTGGAGCTCCTTTCAGTGCTGGAAGCTGCTCTATGGTCTCCCTGGAGCCTTCTTTTCTCCAGGTTGAACGAGCCCAAACGATAAGCGAAGGCTAACTGTGCTGTGATCTGGAGGACCCTGGGGATATTGGTAGGTGATCCTTAAGAGTTCCAAATTATTATAAATAACAAAGTGTAAACCGAGGAACAGGACGGAAGCTCAGCCTTGACTGAGGATGCTTCTCCATGGGAAGGGTCACTTTTGCAGCTGCAAGACCAGGCAGCACACTTCCCCTTCCACCCTGGCCCACGTGTGGCCAACATCGTCTTCCTGTGAGCCGGTTTTCACCTGGGGAAGGTCGCTGGTGGGTCTGCCAGCTGCAGGATAAGTGAAAGGATTTGTCATCTCTCCAAGGAGATGGAAAAGCAGGGAGATAGGATAGTGCTGGTTTAGGTCGCCCTCCCCTCTTGTTTAGGGTAATAAAGAATGAGTTATATATTGGGATGGGAATTTGTCTTAAAAATAAGGTGGTTTGCTGTGGCAATGTTCACCACCAGGTGGAGATTTGATACATCTGCTAACAAGGGCTCTCTCTTATTTTTTATTTATTTTTTTCTAGCGTATAAACAGCCAGTGCACAAAAATCAGTAGGTAATTTTTACTTCTGTGATAGTTCTTTTAAGTATGCTTGGGTCCAGATGAAGGCGGGCTGTGGAGCACAGTGGTCTCCTCAACCTCAGCATTTCTACATTGCCTGAAATTCCTGGAGGAGGTGATGCCCTGGAAGCTGTTAGTTCCTGCTTGAGGTTTAATTGCGTGCGAAAGGTTATATCTAGAATATATATATATATATATTGAACCATATATTATTATATATTGACATAAGGAGGATTTTTTTCACTGTGAGGGTGGTGAGGCCCTGGCCCAGGTTGCCCAGGGAAGCTGTGGCTGCCCCATCCCTGGAGGTGTTCCAGGCCAGGTTGGATGGGCCTTGGGCAGCCTGAGCCAGTGGGAGGTGTCCCTGCCCATGGCAGGGGGATTGGAATTAGGTCATCTTTAAGGTCCCTTCCAACCCAAACTATTCTATGATTCTATCTCTAGGCACACTGTAAAAAAAGAATAAAAGAAAATGCATTTTTTCCCTCTGTCCACTGTTTGCATTTAGAGTTTTCTATTAAAACACTAAAATCACCGAACCGATAGACTTTCTGGTATCTGTGCTTTATGTGGAAGAGCACTGACTCCTGATATCACCTGGTTCAAAAGAGTAAATAGAATTGAAATCCATGAGGCTCTTTGATTTTAAGCTAGTAGTGAATTTATCCCCGAGCCTTTTTAATATGTTTCCAATATTTTCCCTTCCTTTGTGATTGTGGGAATTTTATTGTCATGTTTAATCGTGCAGCAATTTCCTGGCAAGCTTTCCTGGCAGTTTTATTTCTTCAGTCTGTACTTTTCTGCTCTTTTATTGCAAAATGTGCTCAGTCAGAAGTTTGCTATCACAGAAGTGTTTAATACGTTGCATCTGAAAGAAAAACTCCGAGGCTGATGGGCACAAAGATATGATGACAATGCTGGAGGTTTTGAAAATGTTCTTGACAGTCTATGGACCTTAGGAGGAGTCGATGGCTTTAAGCTTCTTTTGCTGCCTTCTGATAATCAGAAATGTGTAAAACAGAGGTGTTTGGTTGTTTAGTTGCCTTAAACTGCCATATAATCACCCACTGGTTTGTCTGGCCAGGCAACTGGGCTGCCAGTTCTCTCCGTGTCCTTCTGGAGCACTCTGGGCATTTGGGTTATTGGCACCCTTAGGTTCAGCTGGAAAATTACTCCATTACCTGGATTTAAAACAAGGAACTTTTATTTCTTTTAAATCACAGTAAAAAGGTGCCTCGTTTGGGGAGTTCCTGGACTCCTGCAATTGCGTTATGGTTGGCTGGAACACAAAAGAAACTTGTTCATTGCTTAGGGAAATGGGAGTATACCTTATTGTCCAGGTCAGTTTGGACTGGAATTATCCATAAATACAGTGTAAAAAACATAGACAGACAACACATAAAGACCTGAGCTGGTTTGGGTCCCGTTTTTCTTTTCTAAGCAGCTCAACTTTGCACTCCAGCTGCTGAAGAAGACTCATAAATCCACTGCTTGTGTTTTATTTGGAATCCAATGGGAATTTTGGGGGTTGCTTTCTGATATGGAAGTTGGTCATTTCTGTCATTAACACCTGCTTTGAGCGAACCTCATCCAAGTAACTCTTTCCCTGTTTCTGTTTTTATTAACATCTTCCAGTTTGTGATTTAATCCTCTGATATTCTTGACGGATTCAGTTAAGAGACAAAACCTCGAGCAAAACTACGGTGAAAAAGAGTGAATTTATGTCAAATTTAACCAATGAGGCACCCGCACACCTTGTTGTTGTCACCCTGCAGCATGGCCAGGTTTCTCCTGGTGGCTCTGTTTGCTCTGCGACTTCTCTGCCAGTTACCTGTATCGTAACGTGGTTTTAGGGAGTCTGCACACTTGTAGTAAACACCGGTGTGTCACAAAACTAGAGAGAAAAAGAACACAAGAATTGCTCGTTAATTACGGCTAAAATGTGACTCTCCGCCTTATCCAAAGCAAGGCTGAGCTCTTTGCTTTGGCAGTGATTAGACATCGAACGGACATTATTTTAAAGACATGAAGCCTCAGCAGAACGGCTTCTAGAACCGTGTGTTTTGATTTTCAGGTGAAATGTATTAAGACAATGTTGTTCTTTTCCTCATTTGCAAACTCAGTAGTCACAAATCCAGGCCTGCCTGACTAGTTCCTGAAGAACAAGCCCTGAATGACTTAAACTCAGCTTGAAGCGCTCTCGGATGAGCTTTTCCCAAGGAGTGTAGATGAATGGAGAGTGAAGCATGACATTCTAGTCCCATATGATAGTTTAAGGCAGAGTTGGACTTGGAAAATTTCATCCTAGCTACAATCTGGCCCATTTTTTTTTCAAGTGGCAAGACTTGAAATTTCTTTTTATGGTGAATTTTAAGGCAAAGGCCATAAACACAAGCTATTTGTTTTGCAGAGACTTTGGATGCACTCCTCTATGGGTTTTTCTTCCTATTTGAACTGTGTCTATTAGAATGGAAAATATTTTTCATTGTTATTTGAATGAAGAAAAACAGGTTTTCTCTATTGGCAATCTGCTACTGAACTTAAACTGTAAACTTCTCTGCTATTGTGATTCAGTGCTCGGAGTTATTTTTAGCAGAGCCCCTGTTTTTCTTCTCCGGGCAGCCTCAATATGCTTTATATTTCCTATGGAGACATTTGATCGCAGTTAGCTCAGGAAAATACGTAATTGGACGTTGTAGCCCCCTTACATAAAGAAGCATCAGCTGACATTTTATCTGCTTATTGTCATCTCACGAACTGGCTGTAAACTCATATTAGGGTAATTGCTCTGTTATGCTATAAAAATAAACAATCAAAAGGCTATCTTTCTGCGGAAAACCTCCACGGAAAATCCATCCACGCAGAGAAGATTTGCAAATATTACGTTCCTCGTAATATTTCAACTACTTTCTGCTTGACTTCTAAGAAATCCTTTCATCCACTCTCACGCTCTTTTGTTGAACGCTGGCCTCTTGTTATCCAGCGAATACCGTGCTTTGTAATTTCTCATCGCTTTTCTGCCGTTAAACCGGATAAAGAAAACTAGTAGGTTTAACCGACTTATTTCAGCATAATGCTTTGGCGCAATAAAGTTTATTTAGTTTAGTTATTTTTATTCGTTAATCCCTTTTCTTGTTCAGTTAACAGAAAACAAACATTATTTTTCTAAAGAAGAGATTTCCTTTTTTCCCCTCAAGCGCTTTTCCCAGATCAATTTACAGCAACTGCTGTTCCATCTGGTAACCTCTGCTCTGCAGGGTTTTAGAAGGCTTCCCAAGAATTCGTTTCACAAGGTGAGCTGCCTTTGGTCGCTAGAAGTCCACAGATCACGTAGATACAACATTCGTAGGTGATTCATCAATTGTTTAACTAAAAGAGCTGAACTCAGGATGCGCTGTGAACGCTCCTTTGCCACATAGCTGAAACTTAATCTTTTGTTCTGGAGTTGTATATCAGATCTTGGGCACAATCGCTTCCCAAAGGAGAAGAAAGGAAAAAAGCCACAGCACTATAGAATAAACTGCATAAAAGAAACCACGGTAGGGTTTACTGCATGGAAAATTGAACCTAACTCCGCTTAAAACATTTACCCACGTCAGTAACTGTATATAGCGAGATGTAGAATTCACGTACACAACCATATATAACTATAAATCCTCTGTATTCACAGAATTTTATCAGCTCGTGAACGTCTAATGAAGGCATTTGATGGGGTGCCGAGTTCTTTCCTGGAAGGCTTTGATGTGTGAGGCTCCGCAGAGGGGTGCAGTGCTGTGGGCACGATAAAGGTACGTGACTGCCAGTGACCGTGCAGAGATGGGTTTATTAACTCCGGCAGTTCATTGTAAACTTCTGTCTTTAAAGTAATGCTTAACAGACATATCAGAATATTTTTACAATCCTGAATACAAACGTAACATCTCATCGTGGTTTTCCACTCTCGTAGCTGCGGATGAGTTTTCATCAACGTCTAACGCGTCGTAATAAATTCTCTATATGCGAAGCTCACGTGTGAATAATAATTGTGAAAACTTAGGTCTTCAGTGTGCTAAGACAGACTTTTTGTAAGAGCTTTTACATTTTCAGCACCTGATGGGACTTTGGTGATGACCAGCAGAGGTGAACACACCCACAGCGTGTAGAGGAGCATTCAGTGCAGGTTTATTTTGGTGTCTGTGGAATTGTGCGCTGTCTTCAGCTCGTCTGCCGGTTTGCAAAAGCTGCTCTCCAAGTACTGCCAAAGTTGGTGGCTGTGACGCTGCCATGCTTACTGTCATCAGCAAATTACTTTTAAGGCAACTCCATTGAGGGTTGTAGTATGATCCAAAGAAAGCTCCTTAAGTAACGACACTGAGTGCTTTGAGAAGGAGGCAGCTCCGCTCTGGTTGTGAGCCTGCATTCAGCGCCCACAGAAAAAGATGCCATCAAGGTATGCAAATGATGGATTAAAACGTTGGTATTAAGTCGTTGAGTTTATTAAAACTGACTCTCACTCTTCACAGCTGTGAGGCCGGAGGAGTCATCTGGTGTCAGACAAACAAAAATGTTCCGTGACACAAATCTCCGGGCAGCTCTTTGGGATGGACAGTGGACTGTGCCCACACAAATTATAATCCTAGCTGGCACCGGGGCGGGGAGGTTCCTGGAGCAGGCTGTGCCCGGGGCGGGCTACCCAAACACCCCGTCTCCTCTCTAGTCATCTCCATTTCCAGCATTCAGTCAGGAGTCTTTTCCAGTGTTCTTGTAATGGTCTGTCGCTTTGCCTCACTACCGGCACACTCGAATGAGTGAAAAACGTCCGAAGGAATTAAGAATTTTACAAAAGGACTGAAATGATATTAAAGAAGGTGGTTACTGGTGCGGGAAAAGGACTCGGAGGCCAGATAAAAACTGTTCCCCATGATCCTTTATAAAGGCTTGTGGGGGTAGGATGAGGGACAATGGGGATAAACGGGAGAGGGGCAGATTTAGATGAGACAGAAGGAAGAATTCCTTCACCATGAGAGTGGTGAGGCCCTGGCCCAGGTTGCCCAGGGAAGCTGTGGCTGCCCCATCCCTGGAGGTGTTCCAGGCCAGGTTGGATGGGCCTTGGGCAGCCTGAGCCAGTGGGAGGTGTCCCTGCCCATGGCAGGGGGGTGGAACTGGAGGGGCTTTAAGGTCCCTTCCAACCCAAACTACTCTATCCTTTTCCTTCCTGGGCCTTTAGAAACTCGAGCAAGTGGGTAACTCGCTGCAATTGTTTGTAGTTACAGTGGGAATCGGAGGCACTTTAAGAAATACTGCAAGTTAAACTCCTCAAGTTGCAACAAGAGTTTTAATCCAGGATGGTTTTGCCAAGAAAATGTACAGCTTGGGACAGAAAAAATCTGGAGAAAGTCCTACATTTTTCAAAGTGAAATGGGATGATTGTGCAGGAGACATCACTTCATGTTGTGTCTTGCCAAGACATGAGATTCTAAGCAAAGGCAAATCATTTAGAAATTGTTCAAATGCTTTCATGCTTTTTGAGACAGACAATTATGCAACGGCATGATGAGGTGGCTGGCTCGCTGGGCTCAAAAGCGAGCCTCCGAGGGAAATTATGCCCTTGCGATACTCATCAGGAAATACGGTCTCGCTGGTTTTAATTTCTTTCCCTAGAATTTTCAATTAGGGAAAATGTCTAATGATGAAAAATATAAAAATAGAAAATAATTGAGGAGATACAAATCGTGCGGTGGCTGTAAGAGTTCAGACCCACAGCGCATCCAGTTTGGTATCTGCCAGGGAAAACATTTGATGTTTCTTTTCGGTGCTTGAGCTCTGGTTAGGTTTCAGCCCATGTGCTGTGAAAGGGACGTCATCAGCTCGATGGCCGCTTCCAGGGAAGCAGCACCCAGCGAGCTGTGCTGCTGCCTGTAGGAACACCCCTTTACAAAAACCAAAACATGGGAAAACCTTCTGAAAGGGTATTTTCTCAGGAAAGAGTATGTGTCTGCTTGTTCCAGATACTGAACTGTCCGCGTACAGGTTAAGGGACTAGCTTGTGTCTAGCGGAACATCTCATTTCTATTTGTAAGAGTCATGCATCTGATCTTGTGAACAGTTTTTAGCATTGTACTCCACACAATTTGTCCTCTGTCCTGAATTTTGATGATGTTTCTTTGTGGAGAGGTGATAAATTTGGGTTAATAGTGTCGTGACTTTCTTCCATTATTTTACTGTTTACCCACCGGCTGTGGAAATTCTGCGCTGGCGCTGCTCCGTGCCTTGCTGCGTGCTCCGTATAGGTACGGGAGTTCATTAAGTAAATGAGGGCTTTGCAACGTGTCCGGGCAATGCGTGTTATTTTGGGCTTTTGTTTCGCATGGCAGTTCTCCTGGGATTGTTTTGGAGAGAGTTGCCAGAGACCTCGGGCCAATCAGCCCTCAGGTTTGGCTTGGGACGAGGTTTGGCTGGAAATATTTCACTGTTGCAGAGTTCTGTCTGGGGAGTTCTTTTCATGCTGGTGCCCCTGAGGAGTCGTTGCTCCTTGGAGCCACCACCAGTTCCTTTGCAGACACTGCTTCCAGCCCGTTGCAAAGGCTATCACGGACTTGTGATGAGCCTTCTGTGGTTTCCAGTCAGCAGATGGTGGTGGGGTGGATGGGGATTACCATTCCCTGCTGGCTCCCAATGAACTTTTCTTCTTTGCTCCTTAAGGGTTTCAACTCCTGCTTGGAAAAAAAATTGCCTAACTCTGTAGTGAGTGTCTTTCCTCTTGACTTCTGTAGCTCCGATGCCAATTGCTCCCCCATGGCTCGCTCTAACCACAAACACAGCTCCTCAAAGGCTCCTTCATCCTTTCTCCTGGGCTCGGATGATTCTGGGTCAGCCCCGTGGGCATCTCAGGATAGCTGTTAATGGAAGTGTGGTTGTGGCAAGCAGGACCTTGTGAACTTCCTCCCATTTGAAATGGCTGCCCCGTATCAATTAAATATAGAGTGTTTCACGCAAAGTAGCTCTTGGGGGTTTTAAAATGTTTATAGACTTTCCAGAGGGTAGGAAAGAGGAGAAATATTTATGTATAGGACATTTTGTCGTCTCACTTGGCTGGTAAGAATGAATAGTCCCTTGGCCCAGGGCTCCTTATCCCTTGCTCTTTAACACAAATGAATGTAAATGACATAGAGGCACTACTGTGAGAAGCCATATATTATTGTCACACTGCGTGCAATACTGAATGGGGAAGAAAAAACCCCAAAGTGCTCGGCAGAGCAGGAATTACGAGGTAAGCCGGGTATTGTCCTTTTTCTGTTCACTGCACTCGCCGTGCGTACAGCATTCTGGCATCGGTTGATTTGTTACCTGCTCCCAAACAAGTCTCTCAAGATGTACATTGCAATGTTTTGGGTGCTCTACGAGTCTTATCCTGGGGATGGAATGATTTAGCGACTGCCAGCTACCTGCAAGCCCTCCTCGGCACAAGGCGGTGCAAGGTTGATGTGAAATATAAAGAACTTACGCATAATGTCAAAGTTTGGAGAGTGAAAATGTTTGTGGAGGTCAAGAATCGTAGAATCATAGGATGGTTTGGATTGGAAGGAACAGGAGTGCACCGAGCCTGTATGCAGAGCTCTGCCTTCCAGTCCAGAAGGTTTCTTACACTGCTCCCCCCGCGCCAGCTGGGTACCAGTTATCTAACTGTAGCTTGGAACCAGTCCCTGTGCAAAAACTATGACTTTAGGCTTGCAGTCATCAAAAATAGTGTTGACTGGGATAATGTATTTCATTTTATGCCCTAAACTGTTTGAGTTTCATCCAGATGAAAATCTCAAAACGTCCCCCCGGGTGTTCTGGTTCCAACTTAATTAGGAGGGCAATTTTAATTTTCCTCTTGCAAAGCTGTTCCTTTTTTTCCTCTTAGGTGCTTAACTAAAATATGAATAAATTGTTAACCTGTAGATTAAAGCCAGGCTTTTCCACCTGGTGTAGCTATGTCCTCGTCTTAAGGCGAGTCTTTTTCTCTCACTTTGAGCTTTGCATTTCCTATGGCCATTTTTGACCATCTTTTTAAATTCCTGGTATCTGGGGCCAATAATGGCACTAGTACTGATTTTAGGAAGTTGTGCTCAGAGTCAGGCATTCACGGGCAGGAATGCTGCCAGGAAAGCCACAGAGCCTGTCTTTAAACACAGTGATCACCGCCATATCCATATTCTTATCTGAAGGGGGATATATGAACCTCGTGGCAAACCACGTATTCCACGTTTGCATATTTTTTTGTTTAAAAGGCAGCACAATGTTTTTTCCTGAGTATACACAAAATGCTTTTGGTTTTGACAAGAGCTGGAAGTATCTCAGTCCCACCTGGCACACAGACTTGCCCCTGCGCTCATTCCAGGCATCTGTCACGGATTAGAAGCGTTTTATGAGCATGGCTTATGGTTTTCCAGTTGTTTGAACCGGTCCTGGAAGGCAACAGGCAGCTAGGAAAACACGAAAACCAGAAGCTAGACAGACAGATTTGGAAGACAACTTGTCGTTATTTTATGTCCAAGAGTACATCCAGAGCCAAAGATCTGTCCTGGTGTGGCAGCGCCATGTGGGTTTTCAGCCATGAGATCATAGAATAGTTTGGGTTGGAAGGGACCTTAAAGCCCATCGAGTTCCAACCCCCTGCCATGGGCAGGGACACCTCCCACTGGCTCAGGCTGCCCAAGGCCCATCCAACCTGGCCTTGAACACCTCCAGGGATGGGGCATCCATGCCTATTTTGAGAGTCACTATCCATATAAAAACCTCTCGGACAAGGAAGAAAAAAAAAAAAGGAAACAAACTTCAGTTTACCAACTTCAGAACTAAAAGATAATCATTAACGTTAGGGTAAACAACGCTAACAGAAATAAATGTTTTGTTTAGTTACTGAATAAAATACCACCAGGCAAATTAGATTACAAATTTGAATTGACGTGCAAGTTACACAGGGAATTCACCCTAAAATAATCTATACAAATTTTGTGGTAGCAATAGCCAACTTCTTGTTCTTTGCCTTCACCCCACCTCCTTTTGTCCGTAGGGAGCTGTGTGAGAGAAGATCATTTGCCTTCTGTGGCTACAAGAGCCGTTCAGCTCACAGAGGTTGTCAAAAACCCCACCTCTTGAAAAGCCTGGGGATTACGATGAGCTGCAAGCTCTGCAGGACCAAGTTAGTCCTGTGCAGCTGCACTGATGCCTTCAGTTCAGACATCAGACTTGACAAATGACGGGCATGGCAAGTGGTTGTGTTCTTTTGTCTGTTTGGCAGCCAGAGAATGAGGGTGAAAACTTTGCAAGCCTGAAAATGATTATCTGTTTGTACGTTCCTCCTATTGTCTTCCCGCTTCCTTTTCAAAGAGGGAGAATGTTGGTTTTCAAAGAGTTGCTCGCAGTTGGGTGTGTGCATGTATGTGATTGAGGGCCCTTTTAGCTGAGCTTTGTGAGAGCGTACAAGTCACAAATTGCAATGTACACACATGCCCTCTCCTATCTCCTCCCTCAGGTTCTGACCCCAACGTGTTCCTCAGCAAGTTTCCGGTTTGTTGTGTTTCATGAACTCAACTAAATAAATATGCATAAGGCATAATAAAGTATATCTAAACACAGGGGATTAAAACTAATGGTAAATAAAAGTAATAAAGGGAAATAACACCTAACGAATTAACATTTCTGGACACAAAGTTTATCTACACAGCTGACAGCTCCCAAAGAGATTACCGATCTCATTGATTTCATAGAATGGTTTCAGTCAGATGGGACCTTAAAGATCATCCAGTTCCAACTCTAATTTGAGGAGGGTCATACTACGTGCAGGTTGTCACCGTCTGCCCGAGTATCCCCGTATGAACCAATGCAGCGTTATTTAAGCTGACATAGCCTTTTACGGTTTTCATACTCATTTTAAATGAGTATGAAAGTAAAGAGTCGGTAAAAATGTGAAGGTTTTCCTTTGGTGTATTTGCTCTTTTGGGCAAGGATGGCCTTTGACCAAGGACCTGGTGCGGGTAGCTGGGATTCACTGCACTCATACATACGCTCGATTGGGTCCCGTAAGGCGTAGTTCTGCAGACTCTTCAGTTTAGAACTGTGAACACCTGGACGAGTCATAGAGAGCTGAGCGTCTCTCTACGGGTAACAAAACCAGGAGTTAATATAAGTGGGATCCTACTGGAAAAACTTTATAAGTAGCAAAACCTGGAGAAAATTCAGTGGGAGGCTGTTGTTTTTTTAAGCTGCTAACACAAAACCCAGAACAAAGATAATGTAGGTGTATGTACAGCGTTACAGATTTGTGTGTGCTGCTGCTCCGACTTGTGACCTGCTCAGTTTGGAGGAGGGCAGAGATCATAGAATCATGGAATGGTTTGGGTTGGAAGTTGGAAGTGACCTCAAAGCCCTGCCATGGGCAGGGACACCTCCCATCAGATCAGGTTGCTCAAAGCCCCATCCAGCCTGGCCTTGGACACCTCTAGGGATGCGGCAGCCAAGACTTCCCTCAGCAACCAGGGCCAGAGCCTCCCCAACTTCACAGGAAAACATTTCTCCCTAAGATCTCATCTAAATCTCCCCCCTTTCAGCTGAAAGCTGTTCCTCCTTGTCCTATCCCTGCACTCCCTGATGTGTTTCCATAGACCAACCATGGATATTTATGTTCTCTGTCTAGGGTTAGGGATGGTTACTTAAGGAGATGGACGTTCTTAAGAGCAAAACCATTTCTCTTTTCTCTATTAATAACATATGAATATATGGGTCACATGAATGTTCTCAAATCTTGACCTCGTCGCAGTCTCAAAGCTTCTGTCATTTGCGACCAAGTGTCTCACTCACTCTAACAGAACACGGAAAAAAAATAATCGGGTTTTATTTAAAAGAAAGTCTTATATTTGGAAGCAAATAATGACTTTGCAGGTTTCTACTTTGTCACAAATGTCCAAGCTTGCCTTTTTCTGTGAGGCACTGCATTATCATGTGAAGCCTTATCAAAAATATCTCTGCAGAAATGTCACAGCCGGGATCAGTGAACCAGTTCTTCCAGAACTGGAAGAAGAAGGATGACTTTGAGATTCAAATTAGGTTTTTGCCATTAGCTTCATGTGTAACCTGGTAAGAATTGTTCAGGCTCCTGTGCCAAATTCCTAAGGGTAAGAGCAGAACTGGACTTGTTTGTCACTTTTGCTTCTCTTCTGGGCAGGGGCGCTCTTTGCAGTTCCCATGGAGATTAACTGCCCTGAATTGCAGCGGGAGGCTCTGGTGTCATAAATTGCAAATAATCTCCCTCACAAGGTGGATGGAAGGTTTATGATTGTAAACTTTGGTCATTGGGTGTTGCTTATGCTCATTGGATTGACCCTCTATAGACATTTGCAATTGAGATGCCTTTCCAGGTCCCTCGATGTGCGCTGAGAAGGGACCTGCAGAACTCATTGCGTTGGGAGAAAATTCTGGGGAAGTGCTCATGCGGTCTGATGAAAAACATACGTAAATGCTTTGCGTGACGTCTGCCTGGTGCATCTTGGCCACCGACAGGAGCGGGGGTAGTTTGAAGGCTCATCTTTCTTCCTCACAGGGGTATTTGTTTCTAAGAGCAGCAGTAGGTGGCACACAAGGTCAGGTCAAGGTGAGCACAGCCGTGGTTCGCACTTACTGCAGAATCCAGGAGATGCTGAAGCTGTTCCTGACGACAGCTGCCTTTCTGTGCAATAGCCTTTCGCCACATCTGGAGGTACCGTGCTGCCTTCCCGCACGCACAGCTAATTTGATTCGGGCTTTAGAACAAAAAATCACCTGAGACTGATGTGCGCGTTACCCACAAAAAGCAGCCTCGATGTGGAGGTTCATCCATTCTTACTCTTCGCAGCATACAAGGAAGATGGAGGCTCGGTGGTCTGGGGGCTGCTTGGATGCTGGGTGGTTCTTGCCAAGAAGAGAGAGATCTGCTCAGAGTTTGGGCAGTGAATTCCTCCTATAGCCAGGTCTGTGCCAACAAGGAAAGATCCTGGAAGGAAAAGCATTGGTGAGGGACGGCAGGTTAACACCATCACTGGGATGGAAGCTCTTCTCTGGTCCCATTAGATGCGATTTTCTTTGTCTTCTTGGACCTTAGCTTACTAGTATCAGTTTTGTAGCGTACTTCTCAAAGAATGGACTTTTGCATTTCTATCAAGCAGCTGATTTAGCTCAAAAGACTTCTTTTTGGCCTCACTGGCTTTGTGCAGATGGATATGTCTTTGGTTTAGACTGGATGATGCTGAGAAACTTGGAAACTCCCTAAAAAACACCCTACCCTCACCCTACCTCAGTGCAAAAGGGTGATCATTGTGCATCCAACAACTGCTGGCCAGATTTCCTGAGGGCTCCGTGCTTCACTCCTCATGAACAACAGGATGGACCTAGCGAGGTGAAGAGCCAAGCTGCGGATGTCTTGGTTGCTCAGGTCAGTTGAATCTAAAGCTGAATGTGTGAAATTCCGAGTGGTGTGTCTAAGGAGAAGCCATCTGAACTGTGCTCATTCAGTGGTGGGTATCAAAGCAGTTCCTCCTGAGGAGGACACTGTGGAGCTCCCCTCTTTGGAACATTTGAAGCCACAGGAAGAATCTGAGGATGGTTTTCAACTGGATGTAAGTTCCCTGCATGTGAAAGTATTATCTTAACGTATGTTTAGATACATCTGTGCTCAGGCCCAGCTCAGTGGTTTTGCAGACACAACACCGCATGACGTCTCTCCTTCCAAGATGACTGTTTTCTCCTGTGCTCTCTGCTGCCTGGCACAGTCCTGACTGAGCAGGACCTCTGGTTTTTGGTTCTGGGTCAAAGCCAGCAGATTTCCATCCTAAATTTTATGATCCTGATATCGATACCTATCTACTTATGCATGTCTCAATCCCAGCACAGGTTTTAACTTTTCCTTGTGTCTCTTAGCGAAAAAACACAGCACGGTGGCATTTATGTCTCATGTACGTGCCTGTCACTATCCAAAAGATCGGATTTCTCCAGTCCTTCAAGCAAACAAAGAGAAAGGAGTGGCTGAGCAGGATCACAGCTAGGAAGCTATGAGGTGGCACAACAACTCAGCAGATAAATCATCTGAGAGGAGGGGATTAAAGCGTACAGCCTCATCAGGCCATCCTTCTGCATGGTGAAGAGCTGCACGGGACTGTGTCCTGGGGAAATGCCCAAGAGTCGCAGTCTTTGGGGAACATTAGCAAAGTGAAAACTAAACCCAGAATCAAGAAGAACTCGGAGAACGATGAGTCAGCTGATGCAGGGACATCTTTGTTCGACAGGAGTGGCTGTCTGCCAGAGCACGGCGAGCGTCCCGATGGAAAGCATCAGTCTTAATCGTCCAGCTTCGTTAACGACAGTTTGTTAAACCCGAGCAGGTCCAGTTGAGGTTATGTGAACAGGTAAGTATTTCTCCTCTACTTTCTTTTTACACTCTGGTGCAGATGGTGATTGCTTTGCTTTTTGTGCGTGTTGCTGGCTCGTACCGTACCGGGCAGATGTACCGATAGAGAGAGAGCACGTGTGTACATCCAGGGTGCATCCAGCCACGTCAACGTGTGCTCACAGGATTTTCTGAGAGTGCAGTGTGAAAAAATAACTTGGTGTGTTTGAAACTCGAGTCCGACTTCCAATCTGGATAAGAAATCTACAGCGTGTAATTTCTGAAAGCTCCGGCTGGTGATAAAAGCTTAGATAAGATGTAGATAAAATCTTTAGGGCAACTTGTAGAACTTGTGGTCATCTCAATGTCGAGGTCGATTAGTTCAAGCTACTAAACCAAGCGGTTCACGTAGATGCTGAGGCTTTGTGTGGTGCTGAGCGTCACCGTGCGCTGTGGATCCCATTTGCACCAGAAGGTAAAATTAAGGATGGCAGAACGATTTCCTGGCCTTCCGTCTCCTCCATTCCTCCTGCATTCCCATCCAATCCCGTCAGTGTGTGGATGAGAAAATGGTACCGGTATTTCTCTAATTCAGAAAGGAATTTCAAGACTATATGTGTGTGCGCTGGGCAGCATAATCTGAGGCATTGCGTAACTGCAGTAAAAACATACAGAGCTGTTCAGGCATTGTCAAAGTTGGCATCGAAGAGGAGCAGCGTGCTTTGCTAGAACAAACAGTTCCCTATTAAGACACAGTGCAAACACAGGGATGTCCTTCTCGAGATTCTTCTTTCTTCCGTGGAGCTTTTACCACGGGGCTACATTGAAAGTGGGAATATAATTTCAGTTAAAATATTAGAAAAGGAGCAGTGAGGTTTTTCTACCTGACCTTTCCTTGCTAATGACCCTCTGTGTCTGCTGGACCCCTCGGTTTTTTTCTTTCTGAGTCACCGCACCTGTCTGGCAGGTGAAGAAAATGCACTGTGTATGTATGAAACTTAAGAATCCACTGATCTCGATACAGCGAGCAGGAACTAAGGGTGCTGTGTGGGGAGCAGGAGGTAGTGGTTTCTGTGCAGGAACCTCCTGAGCTTCAGTAAGTACGCCAGGAAGAATGAGTTCCCAGTGGCAGCCAGAGTTTACCGACAAGAAAAGCAAGCACTGTTAACCTGGATTAATAAACTGAGCTCAGTTTGAACTGTAACAACTTAGAACCTCAAAAATATCAGGCTTATTGCCTGGATCTTGCAAACAGTTCAACATCTGTGTGTTTGAAGGAAAAAAAAAAATCAAAAGAAAAATGTTTAGGGCAAAAGGGTCCAGATCCAAGATACCTTTTTAAGACTTCAAAAGTGAATCAAACTTTTAAAACTTCAGATGTTTGGTTCAAGCTTGGGTTGAAAAGTGCCACTCTGTATAGTACCATGGAACAGGTCCAGAGGAGGCTACGGAGATGATCCGAGGGCTGGAGCACCTCCCGTGCGAGGACAGGCTGAGAGAGTTGGTGGTGTTCAGCCTGGAGAAGAGAAGAAGGTCTCCCCTCCCAGGAGACCTTGTAGCGACCTTCCAGTACCTGGAGGGGCTCCAAGAAAGCTGGAGAGGGGCTGTTCACAAAGGCTTGTGGGGATAGGATGAGGGGCAATGGGGATAAACTGGAGAGGGGCAGATTTAGACTGGACAGAAAGAGGAATATCTTCACAATGAAATGGTGAGACCCTGGCCCAGGTTGCCCAGGGAAGGTGTGGAGGTGTTCCAGGCCAGGTTGGATGGGTCTTGGGCAGCCTGATCCAGTGGGAGGTGTCCCTGCCCATGGCAGGGGGGTTGGAACTGGGTGATCTTGAAGGTCCCTTCCAACCCAAACCATTCTATGATTCTAATACTTCATTGTTTGGCTTCTCCTGCTGGTTTTAGGCTTCAAATGGCTGAGGTGTTCCAGAGGTCTTCTCATTTCAGAAGCCTGAAATGTCTCTACGTGGCAGGGAGTTGTGAGGACAGAAGGCACAGAAGTAAACGTGCAGTGACAAACAGCTGAAGGAATCAGGAGAAAAATACACAAAATGAAATTCAGAATGGGGGAAAAAAATTTGCAGGCAAAAGAAAATAATCTGGAAAGTATAGAGAGAAATAGGGTGAGAATTACACCATTGGAATTCTGGTGTAACCATTCACAGCGACTTTGTCATAACCTCCCCCAAAGAACCCCAGAGAGTTTTGATCTCATCCCTTATCGGAGTGGGACATGGTAATTTTTAGTGCAATTACACCTGGGGCATGGCATTCCCTTCGGAGCAGAAAGCTGCTGGAAGGAGTTGAGAGCAGACCCAGAAATAAAGAAGGTTTATGACTGGAAGGTTTGGGTTATGAGAGGGTGAATATAACTTGGAGGTGACTATAACTTGGCTGAACGACAGCTCTGTGGAAAGCCATCTACGGGCATGGGGAAGGTTTATACAGGGGGTGAAGGAAGAGGCTCAGGTGTCTGTAAAAATAGCAGGCAAAGTAACAGAGGAAACATTCGTCTGGATAACAGGGAGAGGATCCTTTAATGATGATGTCTCGCAGGCCATCGCCTTCTCTTTCTGGGAAGTGGTGGTGATGAACAGCACACAAGGGATGGGGTGGAGGCGTCCTGGTAGTGAGAAGCAAAGCAGGCACAAACCAGAGGCAAGAGAGGGGGGGAAAAAGAAATATCCTGTTGTCTTCTCTTAACAACCATGCTTGGCTGGTCCTCGCATCACTGCACTGGAGCAAACTTATGGAGGAGAACCATTCTGCTGAGCAGCGGTGGTTCCCTCTGCAACAGCCTTTCCAGGTCCAGCCTATTTGAGCATTTAATCTCAGTGACTGAGCGTTCATTCAGTCCTGCCGAGGACACGCATTCCATATGAGTGACCAGCGATTTTTAGTTGGCAGTCCCCACAACATTGCCTTTTCTCAAGTGATCGGTAGCAAGGATCTGTGATGTTCAGAGTGCCTGAATTCAAGGCTGGCCCGGGACCAGAGGGAATGCATTCCCATCCAGAGCAGTCAGAGGAAGAAATGCCCGTTGCCTGCGGCGACACCAACTAATTGAGTAGTCATTTGAGAAATGGGAATAGTCTGGGTCTGCGTGTTATATTCCTATTGGGCAAACAGAAAAGAAATCAGAAAGCTTGAGAACATAACTGGGAAGACGGATTATGAGTGGAAAAGGCTTATGGCAGAAGGATTTGTTTGTTGACCTTTACCCATTGGTAGTGTTATAATAAATTCTAAGGAAATACACCTTGGAAATTGGTTGTTTCAAACAAATAGTGGCCTGGAAGAGCAACTTGCAGCCTTAGGCAAAGCTTAAAACCAAAGACGTAGCAAATTATTCATTAACCGCAGTAATGATATGTTTTCAACAGTTTATTATAAGAAAAGCAGCGTTTTAATGTCATGTCTGAGAATTATTACTCAAGCGTTAGAAATTTCTCCTGATTAGGCTTGGGATGGTTTACACATACAGAACAGAGAAGGGATTTTGCCTTGGAAAAAATGAATGTGTGAACATGAGAATGAATCCCCTGAAGGGAAATGCAAAATCCCATAGGTTTTTGAATGAAGGTGGGAGGTGGCCATCTCTGACCCATTTCAGACCAGCCTTTAAGCGTACTATTAAAGTAAAGTGTATTTTTAAACTTCTTTGACGTCAATGGGACTTCAGCAGGGCTTAGGTGATGTCCTGATGAAAGAAACTTCCATCACCTCCTACTTCTACAGATTTAAAACTGAGCTAACGCGGAAGTCCTTAAAGCCTCTGTGCCCTTTTGAGTGGTATTAATGATCCCCGGGCAAATATATGCACTATAGAATAAAAGCGCAGTCACACGCGGGACCAGAGGTAGCTGGATTGTCTACTGCAAACTTTTACAGAGCTTTTGCACAAATTTCTGCATAGAGAGCTTTGTTTGGGGACGTTCGGAAAGATGTTTCAGTAGGGGCGAGGCAGCAGGGAAGATTTTTACGTATATCAAATTAGAAGTTGTCCGGCCGTATGAGAATGGAGGGAAGAGGTAGCCAGCGAGGAAACAAGAGTTTTATTCTCCAGAGGAGGGCTGCAAAGATGATCTGAGGGCGGGAGCATCTCCTATATGAGGACAGGCTGAGAGAGTTGGGGCTGTTCAGTCTGGAGAAGAGAAGGCTCCAAGGGAACCTTAGAGCGACCTTCCAGTACCTGAAGGGGCTACAAGAAAGCTGGAGAGGGTCTGTTCACAAAGGCTTGTGGGGATAGGACGAGGGGCAATGGGTATAAACTGGAGAGGGGCAGATTTAGACTGGACAGAAGGAGGAATTTCTTCACTGTGAGAGTGGTGAGGCCCTGGCCCAGGTTGCCCAGGGAAGCTGTGGCTGCCTCATCCCTGGAGGTGTTCCAGGCCAGGTTGGATGGGCCTTGGGCAGCCTGAGCCAGTGGGAGGTGTCCCTGCCCATGGCAGGGTTGGAACTGGATGGGCTTTAAGGTCCCTTCCAACCCCAACTGTTCTATGATTCTTGTAAGCATAACCCTGGAACAAGCTCTGTGTTCTTGGCGTCAAATTAGAGGGAACGCTGATGTCAGCTCTGCTGAACTGGCTGTCAGTTCTGGTTTGCTGTTTTAGCAGGGAGCGTTCTGCTTGCTGCCATTCGAGCGGTGACAGCGCTTGCTGAAGGCTGCCCATGATTTATGTTATTTCTGTAGCTTTTAAAAAAGCGAGCAGAACAAGGGGAGGGCGGATGGGGTCTGTAACCCCAGGAGCGAAGAGTGCCGCTGCAGTTGGGGTACCCGGTTTACACGCAGGGCTGTTATCATGCAGAACTCCACCAAATAAAAGGCTAAACAAATAAAAGATAAATTTGGGAAACGTCTCAAGCATTAGAACTGCTTTGTTCTCTTCTGTTTTATGCTTTTTTACTATTTCTAATAACTTGCATGCTTGAGTTCCTTAATAATTCTTCACCGGGGTCTTTATGAAAGTACCAGTGCAGTCTGCCACCTTCTTTTCTCCTGTGTTTCATGCACTTGACTGCTCATCCTAGTATGCTGACACAAGACCATGTCCTCCTGCCAGCAGTGGGCTGGCTTGTCTTGCTCAAACACTCCGCTGTCACATATTAGCACAAATTTAGTCTGTAATTATTTTTTCTTCGGCTGTTTTACTTGGCAGCTTCACATGGGTACGCTTGGTTGTACTGATGGTAAATATGGAGCTTTCTCCCTTAGGACAATTGAATTTGGGCATGTTCAGGAATCTAAAGAAGCATAATAATTGAGGGCTAAGCTGTTGCGCCCATTTAGTCATCAATAGAAGAGATTATGCTCTATCAAATAATAATAATAACATCCTCTACTAATTCCTGTAAAGGTTTGTTTTATTTGGCAAATTTCTGTGTCTTTTCCAGTAGACGGTGACACTTGTAAGGGGCAAGGAGGTTCGGCATGAGGATAAAGTGTGTTTCAAAAACTGCTAGTCTATCCTTCAATACATTTAGGTGGCATTTATTGAAATGGGGGTTTGTAGCCTGTTCTTTTCCAGGCAACAAAGCTGTTTTTCTGGTCTTCTGCACTCTGGGTGTTGGTTCTCCCCAAGGCAGTGGGTGAGACTTGCAGTTTAGAGGAAGGCTAAAGGAGGGAGGCCCTCCCAGAAGAGCGGGAGATGCTGCCACATTCAATGCGACGGTTGTGCCTTCATTCCCTGCCGCTTCATTGGCGTTGGTCAGTAGTGTACGCTGGAGAAAAGAAAATGAGAAATGGTCAAATATCCTGTCCAGTGTTCAGCAAACCGTGGTTTAAGAACGTGCTGAGGCTGAGGTAATACCCGTGACATTGTATTTAACAGCTGCACGTGGACATACCCTTCATCTGTTTCCCCAGCCTCTGAACTCAATCAGTGTTTGGACCTTTACAGTCTCTTCTGACAGGGATCTCCACGGTTTTCTTCGGTGACAAAACCTCCCCTGATTCTAGGAGGGTCCCATTCTTTACTGTGAGACGTAACGAGTAATAAGCCTAAGGCAAAACCCGAGGTTATTTAGGAATCATCCAGCACAGACATTTTAATTCTTTATTAATTTAGCTCCGATAGATGCCCCCCGGATCACCGTCCTGGTGCAGTGCCTGCGGCTTTAGAGCTGCACAACAGGGTTTGTAGAGCTGAAAGCCTTTTCTTGGCTCATACAGCCTTGAGCAGCAGCACTAGGGATGCGCGACCAGGGCGAGGTGGCCCAATTTGTGCTGTCACTGAGGTCCTGTGACAGTCCTGGTCAGCCTGGCTCTCCGCACTGCCCAGCGCTCCTCCCACCCCTCGCCTCGTCGGACTAAATGATTTAGGGCCACGCGTTGTTTCCATGCTGTGCTTTCGGAGGTCAGTCACGGTGGAGTCTTAGGCTTGGTGGAAGCCCAACAACTCAATGGTTGGGATGGTTGGACTCGATCCAGTGGGTCCTTTCCGACCTGGTGATTCTATGGTGATTCTATGATTCAAATAACAAGATAGCTAATAACAGCAGTGACAACTCTTTGGAGGAAAACCCATCAGTCTGACCCTAGAAGCTCTAGTGCTGAACCAAGGGAACAAAGCGTGTTGCACGTTGGATTGCCCGCAGGGTGAAATCGCCTCGGCTCTGCAGGTTCCTGCTTTAGAGGTTGTCTCTAGGATTCAAAAAAGAAATGTAAATTTAAGAGACTGAGGGAAGGCGTAGGAAAATGATCCAGAGTATATTCCTAACTCAGAACTGCGCAAAAGAGTCAAACCAAGACAATCCCAGCACCAGGTTCTGAGCTGTGAAATGCAGTTTTTTCCTTGCTGTTGCCCAGCTTTGTAGAATTGTAAAAAGAAAATATTTCTGAGTGCATCCTGAGTTATCAGCTCTTCTGTGTTGATCTCTGTGTTGGTCGCTTTGGAGTTTTCCAGGTTTTACTCCTATTTCTTATCTACTTGCAAAGTTAAGTGTCAGTTTGTTATGTTGAGGGCAGTGATGGATTGCTGCTGGGTGGGGTGATGGGGGTGGCGCTTGGCCTCAATGTTTTCCAGCAGTTTCTGGGAGCAGATGTCTTTAATCATTAGAATGCTTGACTGCAGAGATAAATAACGGATGTATTCATAACAGCACATAGAATTGACTGCCAAGATCGATGTGATAAGCAACAGCAACCTAAAAATTCAGCTTTCAAAAAGTGAGAGTCTCCAGGTTCACTCTTATTCTGGAGCACCTTTGAGGGTTTATGAGATAAAAAAGGGATTTCATAGTTTCTCAGTGAGAGATGTGTAAGTCTGTACCATCTCTGAGAAATAGCTGGCTCCTGGTTCTCTTGGGTTTACTTGTATACAAGGCAAACGTTTGAGACGTGTTTAACTTCCAGATGATCTATTCTTTATAGTGCAAACCAAAAAGAAAGCCAGAAAAAAAGATCCTGTGTCCTGATTCTGCTAAAAGCTGCTCAGTTCCGTGTGCGTTCTGCAGAGTTGGACTACGTTCTTGCCAAGCTTTAAAAACTGCAGGTGGGGAGGCTGTTCCATACAGGACTTCCTTTTGATTATTTGATGCTTGGTACCACGTAGCATTCATCCATTGAGGTTCCACTGTTCTAGAAGTAATTTGAAATTCAAATTCAGCCTCAGCACACCCAAATGTCTTCATTTCCTCGTAGCAGAAAAGGACTGTGGGTCCAGAACTCTATTCCCTATTTGAGTTTAACTTGTTTTACAGAGTGGCTCTTCGTGGATGGGGAATATTTTAATGTGCTTTCCTTTTGTCGTAATAGCACGGGAGATCTAGGGCATTGGGGAATAAGGTTTCTTGATAGCCGAAGAACTTTCATAGTATAATGTAGTAGATCGAAGGCATTAGGGAAACGGTTTCCTGATAGCCAAAGAACTCCCACAGCGTCTAGAAGCTTGACTGAATATTAGAACATGTTGAAGAATCATGGCAACCCCTTGCCTGGTGCATGTTCTTGTATTGGTCTTTGATACAGGGTTTTTACATCTAATTTAGTTTATGGACATGAGACAGACAAAACAACGTGAAGAGATCAAACTACGACCGATCAGCAGAAGATGCACCACTCGGCAAACACATTTCTCAAGGGCTCCTTCACGTCGATCTGTCACACCTGGATTCCTGGGCGGTGAGCACTCCCTGGAGAAATCCCTGCTCTGTAGCAGCAGGCGGCACTCTGGAAATAGCACCGGGGATTTTCACTACTCCTGGCTTTCCATTCTAATTAATTTCTGATATGGGTCTCTTCTTGTGGTCACAGCAAAGCTCAGATTGATTTGAGTCGAAGGAGAAGCAGAAGAGTAATGGGCATTGTGAAAAAGAAGTCCCTTTAGAATACAGGATAAATTGGAAATCTGGGCTCAAGTAACAAAGACAGCAGAGGAGACTGGAGCTGAAATGTTCACGGAAGATGATGCAGCTGGAAAAATGCTTAACCTTCTTATTGTCACACATTTTCACCTTCTAAGTGCCTGAGCAAATAGTTCCTCTGCAAACAGAGCCGTATTAATCTGAATAAGCCGGACGGTCCTGGAGTATTTTAAGTGTTTTGTTGAAACAGACTTCTTCACTGCAAAAGAAGAAAGACTTTAAAAACACTTCAGAAGGAGACAGAATGTCAAGATGGGACCCTGGGGGTTTGCTCACACTGGTATGGCACAGCAGTAGCAATTTTGTGGTAAATACCATGGTGAGAATCTCTGCCATCACACACGCAGAGGACATTATAGCAAAAATGTACTCATTTAGGAGAGGAAATCTGCAAGTTATCCTTTAACTGGAGCTTTGCCTTTGAAGAACCTGAATGGAGTTCGCAGAAAAGCAGTGACCCATGATGTTAGTAATAACGTGTCAAGAGAATGTTTATTGTGCAGTAATTCTTAAAAGGGCAAACAAGGTTGTCCAAACACTACCTTCAGTTTTTGAATAGAAATATTTTACCTCCTGAAAGGTGTCTCAAATATAAATGAGGGGTTCCTTTCCGTTTTCTTGCGATACTCATGTGAGTTCTTTGCAGAAAGGATCGTTTGTGGATGGCAGCAGTAGCCCTCACCAGGACTGCCACTCAAGCACAGCGAGTGCTCGAGCTGCTCCATGCTATCAACGATAGAAACTTATTCCTACACATTCCATTTGTTTATTTTGTTTTAATCACGCAGGCTTCCATAAACCTCTTTACACACAAAGCGCTTAAGAATAAGAATAAGAATAAGAATAAGAATAAGAATAAGAATAAGAATAAGAATAAGCAGTGAATCCTGCAAATATTTATTCCCAAGAGTAGCAGCAATTTCTTTATCTGGACAGCTTGCACGAGCAAAGGTTTGCTAGAAGGAGCATGATTGTAAGGGATGGGACATGATGAAGTCCCCGAGTGCCCTATATTCACATCCGTGTTACCGCTGGGATGAACAAAGTACAGTCCCAATGTGTAGTTCTTTTCACCTATGTGGTCTTCCCAAGCTCCTGGACATTTTGCTTTGAGTATTTTGAACCACTCTTCTGCTTAGTAGTGTCACTGACTTGACTTCTTTTGATTTCTGTGTTGATGCCTTTTTTCACATCATTTTTTTAGTTATTGTTTTTTAGTTTGAATTTCAAACTGAAAAGTATTTCGTAGTGTTTCCTCTTTTTCCCGTTCCTTTAGATGTGCGCAAGGTGTAACAGGATCTCTCAAGGGTGACAGCAGATTTTAGGAATTCAAAACCATAGAATCATGGAATCATAGAATAGTTTGGTTTTTTTTCAAGGGGAAATTGTGCCTCACACATCTGCTTTGAGGATTTCAATCACCCTTTAGATGAAGGTGATCTAATCTGCTAAACTGGGATTTTTGAGGACGATAAAATATACACATTCCTCTCATGGATTAATAATAACTGGTTAAAAGAGGGGAAAAAGGATAGGAAGAAGTGTTTGGTTTTCATAACTGAGAGTGATAACCAGTGGAATCTCTTGCTGGAGCCTGTGCAATTTAATATATACATTCAGGGGAAAAAATGGGTTTAATAGTGAAGGAATCGGCTTTGCAGCTAGCAGGGAGTTATTCTGTGAGCTCGAACTGCAGTACGCACACACAGATATAGATCCAAACTCAGGGTTCCTGCTTAGGAAGGAGAGTTGGTCTTCAGCGGTCAGCAAAAGGCAAGTAGAAAGTTAAAAATGGTTAGGGAGGAAATAGAAAAGAAGCAAACCCATCGCTACTGTCTGACCTCACAGCCCATAGTTTGAATGAAACGTGTCATTCTGCTCAGCTGCCGTATGGAGAATGGCAGAAAAAGTAAATGAAAGATCACCTCAAGAGAAAAAACTAAATGAATATGGACTCCTCAGCTTGGGAAAAAGGTGACAGACAGAAGTCAGTAAGTGATTGGTGACTTGGAAATTACCCGCTGTTACTTACAACTCAAACCTCAGCTTGAGCCAATAAATGACCAACCTGTAAACAAACAAACAAAAGTAAGCTTTTTATCGACTCAAGCTGTGGAATTTCTAGATACAGGAAGGTGCAGAGACTGAAGATATTCTATCAAAAAGGTGAGACAGATGAGATAGAAGTTATGTCCACCTATTTAAAGATCGTGGTCCTGGTGCAGCCCCAAGGGGAGGAGGTCCCCAGACCGCACATCGCCGTCAAGGGAAGGAGCACGTTAACACCCCTCCCGGTTCCTACAGTTTTTCCCCCTGGTCTTAGCTGAAGACAAGTTACTGGGCAAGAGGGAAGGTGGGAAATTACAGTGAGGACAGCAGATCTTCCGAATAATGAACTCCATACCATTCATGTTGTTAAAATGTGTTGTCTGTTGCTTCTTTTTGTGACTGGCTTTGCTTTAGACTGAGGCAACTTCATTTACTTCTATAATGTAGATTATAGAAGGTTATAATTTCCTAAAATATTTGGTCCTGTACTCATCTCCTTTAAAATAAATGCTTTTAAGTGATCCCGGTAAAAAAATAGATCAGCCTTAGCGTGTAATTATCCTAATTTGTTGAAAAGTTACATGATTTTCCTGCCAAGCGTGTGGCAAAGCAGCTGGTGATACCTCATATGATAGGTCTTAAATCAGGTGCTGTGAGATGACTTAAACTGAGCTGGAAGTTCACACTCTATGCGGAGCGTTCTGCTGACCCTTTGGATTGTGGTGGTTGAGGACAATCCAAGTGATGTCTCGTGTTGTGATCAACGCGGCTGTTCATCGATTCCGGAACCAAAGTGAAGTAGAACAGCTCTGCCTGCGGGGAAGGGACGGAGCGGAGGGAGACAGGTCCTTCCCAGCGGCACTTGGCAGGGAGCCCTTAGATGATGGATGTGAGTTCAAATAAAAGGGGGACAGAATGGATTGAAAGAGAAATTCCCTCCACAATGACAGTCCAGATGCAGCACAGATTGCCCAGAGATGTTGTGCCATCTCCATCCCCAGAGCTTTTCAAGTTCCCATCGTACCAAGCCCTGAGCAACCTGGTCTGCCCCCAGAGCTGCCCCTGCTTCGAGCAGGTTGGACCACAAACCTCTTGAGGTCCCTTCGAGCCCGAGTTATCCTATGATCCTATCATTTCATGAGAGCAGGCATAATAGATATAATAGCAGACAATTACGGAGACCGACTTCTTACGAAGGTTTCACCCGATGTTCTGTACTTCAGGCTCTCGGAAGATATTTCAGGATCACAGGATTGTGACTGAGACCTGCTGCTATTTTAGCCCTCCGTGTTTGTTTCTGTAACTGCCAAGGGTGATTTGGCCAGAAAACCACCATGTAGGTGGAAAGAGGGACAGAAAGAAGAGGTCTGCCGAGGAATCAGATAGCTAAGCAGAGTTCTTCTTAAGAGCCAATTTCCCTCATTCACAATGGAAAGTCCTCCAGAATGATTAGTTATTTTTTTAAGTGATAGGGGAAATGTTTGCATGTGGGTGTGGGGGAGTGAGCACAAATTAGAGGAAATTTCAGTTTTCTCCTGCACCGATCTGTCTGATAAACTGTCTGAGTGAAGCAAACTGGAAATTAAAGACTGCATTTATTCTGCCAAATGTCAGTGATGGGAGGCACTGGATAACTGCTGCCTGCTGAGAATCCAGCCTGAGGCAGGGACCCGGCCAGACCAATCTGGGTTATGCAATTGATAAGCAAATAGAATCATAGAAGAGTTTGGGTTGGAAGGGACTTCCAAGCCCATCCAGTTCCAACCCCCCCTGCCATGGGCAGGGACACCTCCCACTGGCTCAGGCTGCCCAAGGCCCATCCAACCTGGCCTGGAACACCTCCAGGGATGGGGCAGCCACAGCTTCCCTGGGCAACCTGGGCCAGGGCCTCACCACTCTCATGGTGAATAAATTCCTCCTTCTGTCCGGTCTAAATCTGCCCCTCTCCAGTTGATCCCCATTGCCCCTCATCCCATCACTCCAACCCTTTGTGAACAGTCCCTGTTTTTCACTAGAAGCAAACTTAAGAGCAAGGTTTACAATTCCCCCAAGCTGTGGTGTTATACAAAAAGGATAAAAGCATTTTCACCAGAGGTATTTGAGCTTGACAAGAGCAAATGCCTCCTGTTCCGCTCCTCGTGGAGGCCTCAGGAATGTGGCGCGGGAGGTGGTCCTCTCGGCAACAGCTGGAGTTTGTAAGCCTGATCAAAGAGTGATTTCTTTCTGATACATCGTGAAGTGTCTGTGCTTAAAAATTACTGGAAGAAAACACTGGGTTTGTGTTAAGCATCGGACAAAATTTCCCTTTTTGTTTACTTAGTTGCTTGTTTGTCCTGATATACCCAGTCTGGCTTTTCAGTGGTTTGCTTCAAGTTGTGTCTGAGCTTTGACGCTCTCGAGCGACACACGAAAACGGCTCTGTAATTTGTCATAGCTTCCCTTACATGTCTGCTTCAGAAAAGCCCTTTGTCTGCTTCGTACTTCACAATGCCGTTTCCCACACCCTCTAATTGCCTCGCCGCAGCTCACGGCTTGTTTCCACTGTGGGGAGAAAAGCTCAGGAGACAGCTCATGGTCTGGGGGCTTTGGCAGATGGAAATGGATAGACAGCACGTACCCATCGGCGGAGGGTTGAGGTGACACCTCGTGGTGTGGGGTATTGCAGAACAGACAGCGGGACGCAGCTGTTAGGGGGAAAAAAAACCCTTAATATAACATAACGTAACGTAACATAAGAAAACATAACATAAAAGAGAATGGGAAGCGGTTTCTTAATGCATATAATTCAGAGATTAGTTGGCGAGGCACCCCATAAAATCCTACCCGGGTGGGGTGAGGTGAGTAAGGAGCCGCAGTGTGTAGAGAAGAAGGAGAGATGGGGGAAGGCGTCTGCTGGATTTGGTTTGTCACAGATGGAAAAAAAATAACCCTCAGACCCCACCTGCAAGGTTCTTGAAGAAATAGGATTAAGACCAAAAATAACTTTCGTGATAGTATATGAAATAACAGGAACAGTCATAATGAAAAAGAAAGGGTTTCGTTTGTCCTTGCGTCAAAAGAAGGGAAGAGGAATATTTGCTCGCTAGTTAGTCAGCTCCTTATCAAGAGTCTGCGTTGTTTCCTTGGACAGGGAGAAATCAGAGTTTTGCTACTCAGACCTAAGTCAGGGCGTTTTGATAGAAATACTGGAGTTCCCCTGTTTGTTGGGTTTTGTGTTTATTATTTTTGCAACTGCTATCTGTAAAGCCACAAAAAAAAAAAAAAAAAGAAAAAAAAAGAAAATGACCACAGCCATCCCCTGGAAATGGTGTTTTGCATAAATTTCAAAACAAGAGAAAGAGAGCTGGAGATTAAGCCTTGGTTTGCAGATAACCCTTCCTTGGCACAGTTCAGGGACAGCCCATCAAGCCTGTCGCCAACATGTGCCTCCACAGAAGTTTGCATGAGGCTGGTGGTGCAGGACTGTACTGGGATGGAGACACCTTCGTCAAACAACAAGAATCCTAGGAACACAGCTCATTCTTGTGCTGGAGCGGTGGCTGCCTCTGGTCACCTCTGAGACACACGCAGCTTCTGGAAACTCTGCCTCTCGAGCACTCAGCAGCACGTGGTACATGTCGTAGGCACTCCAAATGAAGAGCTCAGGAAAGGTGGTCATATTCTCAGTCCATCACCAGTGAAAGGGAAGAAAGTAACTTCCCAAGAGCAATCATATTCATGCCTCTGTACTCGGCACTGCTGAGACCGCACCTCGAATACTGTGTTCAGTTCTGGGCCCCTCACCACAAGAAGGATGTTGAGGCTCTGGAGCGTGTCCAGAGAAGAGCAACAAAGCTGGTGAGGGGCTGGAGAACGTCTGACGAGGAGCGGCTGAGAGAGCTGGGGTTGTTTAGCCTTGAGAAGAGGAGGCTGAGGGGAGACCTTATTGCTCTCCACAACTGCCTGAAAGGAGGTTGTGGAGAGGAGGGAGCTGGGCTCTTCTCCCAAGTGACAGGGGACAGGACAAGGGGGAATGGGCTCAAGCTCCGTCAGGGGAGGTTCAGATTGGATATCAGAAAAAAATTCTTCACAGAAAGAGTCATTGGGCACTGGCAGAGGCTGCCCAGGGAGGTGGTCGAGTCGCCTTCCCTGGAGGTGTTTAAGGAACGGGTGGATGAAGTGCTGAGGGACATGGTTTAGGGAGTGTTAGGAACGGTTGGACTCGATGATCCAGTGGGTCCTTTCCAACCTGGTGATTCTGTGATTCTACATCTCCTAAGTCCATTACTGAGCTCTTCTGACACATTTCAGAGAGTCCTTTCCTACCAAAAGATGAGTTGATGGTGATCTCCAGACAGCAGTTGACGTGGAAGTCCAAAGGACCTGAATAATGACACCATCGTGGTTTAGCTGCATTTTTCTGGTTAATGTTCCCTCAAATAGGCACGGCGAGGAAGCGGGCAAAGAGGCTGTCCACATCAAATAAGTGCTTTCTGAGCTGGCAGTCCTAGGCTTTCTAAACATAAACTTGCCCTTCTTTGTGACAGCACTTACAGGGCAGCACTTTCCTACCATGCCTTTTTTTCCTTACAAGATGAGACAGAGAACTGGGTTAAAAGTAATGGCCAGAGTTGCTCAGCTCTCGCAGTGCATCATAGCAGGAGACCAGTAAGAAGACGGAGAAACTGAGGTTTCTGGCTTGCATCGCTTTGCACCGAGGAGTGGCTTCCTGTCCTCTAATTGTGGCTACCAGTTTACTACACATTAGGGAACCTTGTTAAGAGAATGGGAATGCCACTTATTTACCTCTCACTTGGGGAAGTGTACCCTTTGGTTTACTGGGCTTTGAGGAGGTCCTAGTTGAGTCATTTAAGCCATTTTTTTTCCTTTTATCTCAGCTTTTTTTATGGCTTTTTTCAAAGGAGCGAGTTCCTATTTAGACACAAAATATGTTAAAGTCCCAGCGAATTCCATCGTGGAACTTAAAAGCGGGTATTTGGAAAGACCTTGATGTCAACATCAAAGCGAAACCCAGTCTCATCTTTGGGTGTCTCTAGAGCACTGGCTTCTTCGAGATCTGTTACGTGGAGAGTGCCTGCGCACGCAGCAGGCGAACCCACCAGGTCCTCCCACCGATTCACTGTGAAGGTCGGAAACCTAGGTGGGAATTATTTTTTTTTGCATTAAAAGATGCAGCAAATACTGCAATAATTCACCATATATATATATATATATATATATATAATCATCGAATGTCCTGAGTTGGAAGGGACCCACAAAGATCATCAAGTCCAACTCCTGTCCGTGCATAGTGTGTCTGAGGGTGTTGTCCAAATGCTTCTCGCTCTTCACGTGGGTGAATTCTGCATGAACCCCCAAATCCAGCCAAGACTGCTGTGTAAAGGAAACCACCACCCTCAGCATCCTTAACCGAATCAATTTGCTGAGCCTTGTCCAACCTGACCTTGAATGTTTCCAGGGATGGGGCATCGACCACCACTCTGGGCAACCTGTGCCGGTGTTTCATCGCCCTCATCATAAAAATTGTCTTCCTTATGTCTAGTCTGAATCTTCCCTCTTTTAAACCATTACCTTTGACCCGTTGCATAATTCAGTGTTCCAAAATATACTGAATATAGAAAATATACTTCAATTTGAAATGCTTTAAAGCAAAGCAGAAAAAAAAAAACATGGAAAGGGAAACTTTAAGGTCATTGCAAAAGGCAAAAGTGATGGAATTAATAAAAATGAATGTGTTGGCATTAAAACCAACCCAAAGGAGCTAGCTGCTTCCCTTCATCTCCTCCTTCCCCCTTCCCCTTCCTCCAGGAAAGGCCATTGCACGCAACCAAAATGTGCAAAGTTGAACTTCCAGGCGCAACCAAAATGTGCAATGAACTTCCAGACATGTTGAACTTCCAGACGCGGAGCCAGGTCTGGAATGTGAGGAAGGCGCCATGGGGGTGGTTCAGGCTCTTCTAACCCCCAGGTGAGAGGGTGGCAGCAGCCTGGCGGTGGGAAGGCATGGAGCGGCATGGACTGGCTCCCATGCCTGTGTAAGCTCAGCTTCTTCCTCTTCCTGAGCCTCAGGGTGCAAAAAACGCACCAGCCGGGCTCTCCGGCTCACAGGTTGGATATCAGAAAAAAATTCTTCACAGAAAGAGTCCTAGGGCACTGGAACAGCTGCCCAGGGAGGTGGTGGAGTCACCTTCCCTGGAGGTGTTTAAGGAACGGGTGGATGAAGTGCTGAGGGACATGGTTTAGGGAGTGTTAGGAATGGTTGGACTCGATGATCCAATGGGTCCTTTCCAACCTGGTGATTCTGTGATAGAATCATAGGATGGTTTGGGTTGGAAGGGACCTCCAAGCCCATCCATTGCCACCCCTGCCATGCGCAGGAACACCTCCCACTGGATCAGGTTGGTCCAAGCCCCATCCAAGCTGGTCTTGGACACCTCCAGGGATGGGGCAGCCACCACTGCTCTGGACAACCTGTGCAACATTTCCCCTTAAGATCTCATCTCAATCTCCCCTCTTTCAGCTGAAAATTCATCCTTTTCCTGCGCTCCCTGATCCAGAGCCCCTCCCCAGCCTTCCTGCAGCCCCTTCCAGCACTGCAAGCTGCTCCAGGGTCTCCTCGGAGCCTTCTCCTCTGGAGGCTGAACATCCCCAATGGTAATACAGAGCTACTCGTGCTGTGGTTTGCACTCGGAACCTGATGCTGCTCAGAGTTACGGATTACTGTAAATAAACAAAGTGCAAATCGAGGAACGGCGCAGAGCTCCCTGCAGCCTTCTCTTGTCCGGGCTGGACGTCCCCGGCTGCCTCTCCTCTTACGGGAGGTGGCTTTGATGCCATTTGGAGGGTTTTGATGCCAGTTGGAAGCTCGGATGCCATTTGGAAGCTCGGATGCTTCTGGATGGTTTTGATGCCGTCGGGGCAGCTCAGTCCCGCGGAAGGGAAAAGCCTCTCCCTTAAGGTAGCCGGGACTGACCTCGGCTCCGCCGCGCGCGGCTGCAGCCGGACCGCCGGGTCCTCCTTAAGAGGCGGCGGGAGGGGCCCCGCGCCCCGCGCTGAAAAGAGCCGCGTGCGGGATGGGGGGGCGCTGGACGCTGCCCCGGGCCCGCGGCTGTGCGTGAGCGCTGCGGGGAGCCGGGGGGGGACCTGGAGGGGGCTGCAGCTGGGGCTTGGGGGGGGGACCTGGAGGGGGCTGCAGCTGGGGCTTGGGGGTAGCTGGAGCTTGAGGGGCTGGAGCTTGCGGGGGAGCTGGGGCTTGAGGGGCTGGAGCTTGGGGGAGCTGGAGCTTGGGCTGGAGCTTGGGGCGGGGGCTGGGGCTTGGGGGGAGCTTGGGCTGGAGCTTGTGGGGACCTGGAGCTTGGGGGGGGCTTGTGGGGAGCTGGAGCTTGGGGGGAGCTTGAGGGGCTGGAGCTGGAGCTGGGGGGTGCTGGGGACCTTGTGGAGCCGGAGCAGGGTGGGCTTGGGTGCTGGGGTGCTAGAGGCTTGGAGCTGGGCTTCTGGGGAGCTTGTGGGGCTGGAGCTGGGGTGCTGGGGAGCCTGGGGGGTGCAGCGCTGGGGAGCTTGTGGGGCTGGAGCAGGGGGAGCCTGGGCAGCTGGGGTGCTACTGGGGAGTGCTGGGGGGCTTGGGGTGCTGCTGGGAGCTGGGAGCGGGGGGTAGCCGGGCAGGGATGCCGGGAGCCTGTGCTGCGGGGAGGGGAAGGAGGAGGAGCTGGGGGAGCCTGTCCCGCCGGAGGGGGGGGCGCGGGGGTGGGAGCGGAGTTTGGGGTGCGGGGGCAGCCGGCCGAGCCGAGCGAAGCCTTCCCGCGGCGAGGGGGGGGGGGGGCGCGAGTGCATCCCCCCTGTGCCCCCCCCAGCCTGGGGCAGCTCTGACCCAGCCCCTGCCCTGCCCTCCCAGCCTGGAGTGGATCTGCCCCTCCTGGTGCCCCCAGTCCCTGTACCCCCAGCCGGGGAGGTTCTGCTCCCGTCCCACATCCCTGTGCCCCTAGCCTGGAGCAGTTCTGCCCCTGCTGATCCCCCCCAGGCCCTGTGCCTCCAGCCCAGGTGACTCTGCCCTTGCTGATGCCCCCGGCTCCTGTCCCTGTGTCCCCAGCCCAGGGTGGCTCTGCCTTCTGTCCCTGTGTCCCCAGCCCAGGGTGGCTCTGCCCTGCTGATGCCCTCAGCCCCTGTCGCTGTGCCTCCAGCCTGGAGCGCTTCTGCCCCTGCTGATGCCCTCAGCCCAGGGCAGTTCTGCCCCAACCTTTGTCCTTGTGCCCCCAGCCCAGGGCAGTTCTGCCCCATGCCCCCAACCTGGGCTGTTTCTGCCCTTGCAGATGCCCCCAGCCCAGGGTGGCTCTGCTCCGCTGATGCCCCCAACCCTTGTCCCTGTGCCCCCAGCCTGGGGTAGTTCTTCCCCTGCTGATGCCCTCAGCCCAGGGCGATTCTGCCCTCCGTCCTTGTGTCCCAACCCGGAGTGGCTCTGCCCTGCTGATGCCCCCAGCCCAGGGCGTTTCTGCCCCTGTCCCCGTGCCCCCAGCCCAGGGAGGTTCTGTCCCTGTGCCCCCGCTCCTGGAGCCCAGGTTGGCTGCAGCTGCCTTTGCCTCCGCTTGTCCCCACGCGTTGGGAGCGATGAAGCAATCCCCGTTGAAACGTGTGGGGAAGTGAAGCGTCACATGTGTTAGGGAGGAATCTTGAAAAGTGCCTGTGACAGCTGCTTTTCTTTCGAGTCTGGTGTGAAATGGCCTGAAGTTGTGTCAGGACAGGTTCAGATTGGATTGTGGGGAAGATTTCTTCCTTCAAAGGGCTCTGGGCACTGGAAAAGCTGCCCAGGGAGGTGATGGAGTCCCCATCTTTGGAGGTGTTTAAAAGATGGGCAGACGAGATGCTCAGAGATATGATTTAGTAAGGTTGGATGGGTATGGTTGGACCCGATGGCCTCGAAGCTCTTTTCTAACAAAGAGATTCTGTGAAAAAACATGCACAAGATTTCCTGTTTGCGACCCGTGGCAAGTGCCTGTTCGATAGAACTGTGATCACAAGCCGTCATCCCTCATTTTTCTGTGCTTACATGTTCCTCTTTGGGATCAAGCGTACACACTTTGGTGGGCAGTGGTTAATTTGTCATCCTGGTTGGTGTCCCATCCCACTGTGTTGCTGGGAGCGGGCGCTGCCGCGGTGGTATGACCGGTTCCTGCACAGGTGGCTGTGCTCCCCGTGTTCCTCAAGATCTATCCCCGTCCCCAAGCAGCTGCTGACAGTGGCTTTGAACCTCTGGGCTGTGGACCAGGAGCTGCTGAGGCTCTGGTGTCCCTCAGCTCTGTGACCCTATGAGAACATGGCCATTGGCACCTTGCGTCGTACCATCGGGGAGAATCCCTTTGGCCACCTGAGCTGGGGAGTGTGACATGTTTGGCTTGGGGGGTCCTTGCGGATGAAATCATGCAAAATCTGAAACCCGATAAAGATCTAATCCCAAGTGAGGAGCGATGGTGCAGGAAGGGCTTCTAATTGCCATGGATGCTTCTAGCATGAAGATGGTCTTCTGCTCTTCTGTAGGCCCAGATGTACCTCATGAAACAGTTGATTCATAGCAGTGGCTGCTCTGTGGTTACCAAGAGGTGTTCAATCCACCAAGAATTTCAGAGAGAAATGGTGTATAAAAACCTGATGTGTTTATTCTCTTTGTTAGGGGTACGTTTGGCTTAGGCAGTGTGGGGTTTAAGTGGTCCTCTGCCAGTGCTGTGTCTCAATCTCCACTTTGTCCCTCTACAGCCACCTTTCTGCGCTCTTGTTCTGCTGTGACGGGGATGTGTAACCAAAGAGAAACGGAAATGCTTATTCTTGAATCACAGAATTTAATCTCCTTCTGCATGGCCAGTTAATGTGCACTGGAAAACTACCAGTTTGACTCTTGGCGCAAAGCGCTGTTTACGATTTGTTTTTCTTAGAAGAATTGGACAAAAAAAGCAAAAAAAAAAGAAAATTCCAATGAAGTTGCTTCACTAAGATCTCATACTTGATTTCTTCTTAGCTGGAATGTGTTTTACTGAATGCAATTATCGTATGGTGCCCTTCTTGTGTTTTCATCGTGCTTTGAATAGATTTTACTTGTCAACTGCCCTAACATAGCCAGAATAGGAAAAGCTTCAGCCAATCTGGTTTTGCCTTGGTGTAGATTTCAGTTGAAAAGTTTTAGTGATACATGAGGAAAAAGTACTGAGTATGGAGAGAGCCTGGGCTGTGTCCTTCAGAGATATTCCTCTAAAGCCCTTGAGGCATCAGTGATGTTATGGGTAAGCTCTGCTCTCTTCCTTGGTGTGTCTTCCTGACAGTACCATGGGATGGAATCCAGTGCAATGTAGCGATGACCTTCTAGGTACACATTGCTACATTGCACTGGATTCCATCCCATAATAATAGCAATAGAAATGGCTCTGCTTGAGTCTGATTTAATTGACATGCAGTAGTAAAGTATACGGCAACTTCTGTGACTTGCCCATGGGCTGGAGGATTTGCCAGTGCTGGCAGTAGCGCTGAAGCTGTTCTGGAGATCTGGAATTATGAATTCAGCGTGAATTAAGTTCATTGACCGGGTTGGGATGGAAGATATTGGGGACAGAACTGTGTGGCAGCCAGAGAAGGTGTCTCCTGTTTGTTCCCAGAGGTTCAAGTGTATGAAAACTGACTACAGAATGTGACTTGCACTGCAGGTAGAAGTTCAGGGTGTGGTGTGGTCCACAGTGAGTGTGTGGACTTGAATGGTGGGAGAGTAAGTTCGCATTTGTTCTTTACATGATGATCAGAGTTAGCTTGTTCCTTGATCTCAGGGGAGCAAAACAGTTTTTTGCTAATCATTTGCTTGACATTGATGGGGAAACCCATGCTTCAGGGGTTGGTCCAGAGAGATGTCAAAAATATCTGAGTCTTACAGTCTGGAGATTGTAGAATCATTAGGCTGGAAAAGACCTTTAAGATCTCTTTAAGTCCAACTGTCAGCCCCAAATCACCAGCCTACTAAACTGTTTGATGTTCCCTGTGCTCTTCACTAACAAAACCCAAACCAACTGAGATTAGCATGTCTGAAAGCACATTGCAATTTCCTACCTGCCAAGCTGCATCTGTCTGTTGTAATCCCATCAGAAACAGGCACATCATGCCCTATCCTTAGCTTCAGCTGCGAGTCAGCCCCGTGTGAGTTCAGCAAACAGTTCTGTCTCCAGCCTACCTTTGACTCTGTGAGATAAATGAGCCTGACAGCACCTGAACCGAGATGCAGACAACGCGAGCTCAGACCGTGCTTTATCCACTGAAATAATACACTTTAAACTTTATTTCAATGTATTTTTGGGTTGCTTTGCTGTCTTTTACAGCCTGTCGAGGACCAGGAGGGCTTGCTTTCGATAGAATCAAGTATTTTCTGACAGCTCTGGTGCAGCTGGTGTTTCAGCTCCCAGCTAAAGCCTGGGGGGACCAGTCACCAGTCTTTAAAATGAGTTTACAGCTGGTCTCTTTGTGTTCCATTTGCTTCTTTCTAAACAGAAATTCCATGTTATCTGTAGAAGAATTTCTCTTTGTATTCACAGGCAGTGGCCGCAGGGTTGGCTATCCTCTTGCTGAACTCGTCTGCCTTTGCTGTGCCTCGGTGATATAACTAGTCTGAAAAACAAATCCCAGAACCTGTCTTAGTAATGGAAATGATCTCACTGCTACCCTGGCTTAGAGTAACGTGATGCAGTAATAGAATGCTTCCAAAAGAACTCTCTCCTTTATAAAAAAAAGAAAACACTACGCTGGTATTCAGACTTTCCTGAGGGCTTTCATTCGTTGTTTACCTCAGAAATGATATGAATTTCCTGGCTGTACCAGTTTCCAGTAGCTTGTGTGTCAACGTCTGGAGCAGCATTACTCAACCCACGGTGCAGGGACGAGAAGTGGGACACGTGAAAGTGATCCGCAAAAAGGGAAAGCTCCAAAGAGATGGGTTTTTATTTTAAACAGATTTTGGGGGAAGTAACTGGGCAGTTTGGGACAATACTGGAAATGAGACTTGGTGGAATTCCCCTAGAAATAACAATTAATTCTTCAGTTTGGAAGTGTTGTATAGAAGGGGGTGATTCGTATTCAGGCTGCCCAGGGAGGTGGTTGAGTCACCATCCCTGGAGGTTTTTTAAAGACAGATAGATGAGGTGCTCAGGGACATGGTTTAGTGGCAGATAGGAATGGTTGGACTCGATGATCCAAGAGGTCTTTTCCAACCTGGTGATTCTATGAAAAATCAGGCTGAAGTGTAGATGGAGGGGAAAAGCGCCAGGCGTGTTGTAGCTTCTCTTCCCAAGAGGTTCTCCTTTTGACACTTCCCATCTCGGCTTGTGGTGGGGCTTCCAAGACCGTCAGTGTGCGTAGTGACGGAAGTGTTCCGGACCTGGGCTGACAAATACCGGCATCGTAGAAGTCGATGTGTGAGTGAGCTGCTCAGACTCTCCAAGAAATCCCTGGAGGGAAAACAAGCGCTTCCAGGATGAAAGTAGTGTGACTTTGAGGCAGATATCCAGCAGACCACATATAAATCATGTGCTAGGAGTGCCTCTTTCTCTCTGTTTGCGAACGCTATTTGGGTTTTGAGCTGCAATCCCCTTCCAGATGAGGGGTAGCACTGATAATGGTGCATCCTGGAGCTCAGAGCCAAGGATACAGTGCTGCTTTTTATCTGCTGATACGAATTACTGTGGCAGATGTTTGTAGGCTCAATTACTAAATTAAATGTTACTTGTTTATTTTCACCACCTTAGGATGCTGAAAGCATAGGTTTTGAAATACAAAGTAGGCTGTTTGCAAGCAAGAATCCTTGTCTCTGTCATTCCGCCTTCCCACGTGCAGGTTTAGGAAAGAGACAAAATAAAGGGTCAAAAGCTTCCACGTACATAAGTTCAGACCTATGCGTGCTTTGACTCGGTCCAGTTTGTGTGGTTTTTGTGGTGATCTGATAGTGAAGCTATTGAACTGACTTATCTTTGATATTTATCTGACATTTTCCTTAAAATGGCCTCAGCATAAATCAGTAAGACTTTCCATTTCTTTTCCTGGTGGTGTTATCAGTCAGGTACAGCAGTGCCTACATCCTGAGCCAAGAGCTGTAGGAATGTCCACTTTTATAATAAATTATCCTTTTATACTTATGGTGGTTATGAACTTACATATTTATTTGCACGTGCACATGGGTCTTAGTAAGATCTGTGCAAGAAATGGCAGTCCCAGCCCCAAGGGACTGTGTTTTAGATAACAAGCGTGATAAACAGGACTGATGTGTGGAATGCTGGAGGTGATGGAATAGGAAACGCAGTGGATGCGGTTGTATGGGCTGTTGCATTGCGTCTGCTCAGTTGCATTGGCCAGGCTATTAAGCAGAAGAATCTGGCTTTTGGAAAGTCTTGTATGTTAAGAGTGGGGGTGTTTTGCTTTGGCTTTATCTTCCCCGTTACCACATCTGTATCTCTGGGATGTGTAAATGGAGTTTCACTACTGGAATTGCACTCTTGCTGTGTTTAACTTACTGCGTTGTCACTTGGATGCTAAAAATAAATGCCCCCAAGTAGAGGGTTTATTCTGACCGGTTCCAAACCCCATTAATGTCGGTTGGAAAACAAACGCCACTGGTGAGTGATTGCTGTGCCAAAGCCAGGGAAGCTCTCACTGCAGCGTGAGCTCTTTGCGTGCTGTGTCGGAAGAGTTGTGCCTTTGCACTCGACATGCAAAAGCGCGACTCTAAGCAAAATCCTCAGCTGATGCCTAACACCCTAGTCCCATTAGGAAAAACCTACGGAGCTGCACCTCATTTTAGGGAGAAGGTGACTGTGCGGACCTGTGGAATCTAACTTATTATTTCTGGTTGTTTCTCTTGGGTATCATCTTTTCAAAATAACCTATAATGGAGAATTGTGAAAGATAGTGCACTTTTGAGGCAGCGTTGTTCTTTAAGTTTCAGAAATATGAACTTGAATGAGCTTCTGCAGTATTGATCATATCTTGATCTAGGCAATTTCTATATTAAACGAACCATTCTTATGCTGCTGTGTTGTTTGAATCCTTTTTCCTCCTAATCCAGAGAGAAGTGATAAGTTTCTAACCATAGCACTAAATGCAACATCCCATTATCTTTTGATAAAGGCATGAATGCACTCGATTTTCACAGCCATGGTGATTTTGGGCTGTGGTCTTTATGTGGAAGGCTACTTTCCTCTACTAGCTGTGAATCCTGGGCAGTGCTGCTGGAAGAGGGCAGAATGAATGACAACCGTAGCTTGTACGGCATCAGGGAGGAAAAAGCTAGGAAGCAAGCCCTGGCTTTTTCTTACAGCCAGTTCGTTTTTATGGGTTTGTGTGCGCTCAGTGATACTTGCAGACTCATTTTTTTTACTAGGCAGATTATGTTTCCTGTCGGAAGCTGGAGTGATGACTGTGCCGACAGTAACAAAACCCACTTCTTTACTAATGGCAAGATCTGCCCACATCTTGCATCTATCAGGCACGTTCCGCTTCGAATAGCACGTGCTCACATAGACCTTTCTGGTAAGTGACCGATTGCATTTGACTATGACACACCTCCGAGCGTTATTTTGCTTTTTATACTTAAATTCCTTTTTCCAGGAGCCCTAAATTTGTTAGGTTAATCAGCTCTTCAACTCTTCTGAAGCCTAATGAATATAGGTTTAATTTATAAGGAGGGGGGGTTGATATAGAGGAATTAAATAGCTTCTTTCTAAGCATTAAGTTAAATCTGAGGTGCAATTATATAGAAAAACCTGGAACTATTTATTGTAGTATCACCTTAGATGCTCTCTCCTCCCAAATCCAGTGTCGTGAGGAAATGGCCACTGTAATTATGGTGAATTTTATTAGGTGGGGGTGTCAGAGGAAAAAAAAAAGACTCTTTTGGGAGGGCTTATTTTTATGTGCTTTGGAGGTTTATCTTTTATAATTTAGGGACTGAAACAGCATAGGCATGAAAAGGATGTTGGATATGTAAAGCGGAAGGAAAATGGCTTTTGTTGCTTGTAAAACATTTTTTACCAGTGAATGCAAAGTATAGACTGGCTGCTCTGAATTAACTTTAGAGTGCAAACGTGATCAAACTCTCCCACAAAGTTTTAATAACTAATGTAGTTCTCTAGTGATAGCTTTCTGCTTTGAAAAGTTGACTTTTTGTTTTGGAACAAAACTTGTTGAACTGTGCTGAAAGATCTTCTCTCTATATTCCTGTGCCTGGGAATAAAGGCAGTCGTTCCCCTTGGAGCACTGAGCGGGTGTAGCGACCCTCGGAGTTGGCGAGGGAGGTAATATAAGCCCTCTGTGTCTGAACAAATAGATGAAAAGCTGTGCCAGTTTGGCAAGAGAGTAGTCATAGTTCATTGAAGTCTTGCAGAACTTTCTCTGGCTGACCAATCCTCCGTGCCTTGGAGAAAAGCATGGAAGTTCCGCTTACGCCCTGAATTTTGCAAAGCTGTTTTAACAAGGGAATGTGTAAATTTGGGGGTTCTCCTGACTTTGATTGTTGTCTTTTTACATCTTGAGTCATTGTTTATGGCTCCTTAGTGAATTAGATTGTTTGTATCGCATTTCGAAAGGCTGTGTTTTGAGGTTTGGGTAGCGAGCAGCTACTGCTTTTTTGGTAGTCTGTGGCTTTTGTTTGTTTTGTGTAACCTCTGGTGTAGCCAACCTCTTGGTACTGGTAGAATCGGATCACAGAGATCTTTGATATATCTTCCTGCTTATGATAAATAGAAAATTTTTCAATAACTCCCTTAAATGAAAACATTATTTTCAGTTTTAACCCATCTCCAAAGCCTTAGTTGGTGATCTGCATCCTTTAATAGTGGCTTAGGTCCTTCCCCTCATCCTCTCAAGTTTTGACGGTGTTGTCAGCAGCACTTGAGACGGTTGTCTAAAAAGGAAGCAAACATCACCCGATTCAAACCTTTCTTCCTAAATCTACGGAGATTGTGCTAGAGCTCTAGTGTTTTTGCAGTTGCTACCCTAAACTTGGTGAAAACGGTGGAGCAGAAAATTCAAGGCATTTTGATGTTACTTTGATAGTCCTTGGAAAAGAGGAGACGCGGGCACTTGTGGGCTGGTGCACAGATGGCAGAGGGAAGTGGGCACAGCAAGAACCTCAGAAGTCGAGAGACACGGTACGGAAAGAGGAAGCGCAAAGGGCCGGAATAAGCAGCTGCTCCCTTGTGTGGTCGCCAGGCAGGACGACAGCTTGCTGCAGCTGGGAGAGGAGGGCTGAGAAGGAGGCACCACCAAGTCCTACTTGGATCTGTAGAGAGAATCAAAACTGCCGAGGAAATGCTCTGCCGATGTCAGTTTGGCGTCAAACACAGGCTGGTAACCTGAGAGCTCTTTTTGTAGGTCCTACAAAGACCTCAAGGGCTGGAAGTCTATCCAGCAGGAGACTTGGCTCTGTTGAGTCCCATCAGGCTTTGCCCCAGGCTGTTTGGCTTTGTGTGGAAGTCACTAGTTAGAAGATGAACACTGCTGTTGGTGCACTTCCCGTTATGAAAATGTCCCACCACAGGCTTCTCAAGAAAATGGACATGGCAGTTGGGCTGTCCTGCTAGACCTAGTATTTATTTATTGAATCAATTGATTATAAAGGTATTTGGTGATGAAAAATGCAAAGAAGTCTTTCATAGTACAATTTTAGCACTTGGTCTCTCCCCTGAAGAACATATATATGTTCTATGAAGAACATAATAGATGCAGTACGGTGTTCAGTTCTGGGCCCCTCACCACAAGAAGGATGTTGAGGCTCTGGAGTGTGTCCAGAGAAGAGCAACGAAGCTGGTGAGGGGCTGGAGAATGAGTCTGACGAGGAGCGGCTGAGAGAGCTGGGGTTGTTTATCCTGGAGAAGAGGAGGCTGAGGGGAGACCTTATTGCTCTCTACAACTACCTGAAAGGAGGTTGTGGAGAGGAGGGAGCTGGGCTCTTCTCCCAAGGGACAGAGGACAGGACAAGGGGGAATGGCCTGAAGCTCCACCAGGGGAGGGTCAGACTGGATATCAGAAAAAAATTCTTCACAGAAAGAGTCATGGGGCACTGGAACAGCTGCCCAGGGAGGTGGTGGAGTCTCCTTCCCTGGAGGTGTTTAAGGAACAGGTGGATGAAGTGCTGAGGGACATGGTTTAGGGAGTGTTAGGAATGGTTGGACTCGATGATCCAGTGGGTCCTTTCCAACCTGGTGATTCTGTGATTCTGTGATTCAGTAGGGATGTCTGGATTTGTCTCTGTGCCTGTAGGACAGCTTTACATTACTTACTCAAACTCCATCTTGGCAACAGCCATACAATATTTCCATATGGATTTTACTTATTGCTTAGAAGAGTCTGAAAAAAAAAATATCTGTGTCAGAAGTTTGTTCATGACTGCTTTCACTAGAAAGTCCTTACAAATTCCTTGAGTCACCCTGACTCCTTTGTCATGCTCGAATGTTATGGTGAATGTTATGGTCCTCCCGACCAGAGGAAACGCAGCACAGTTGTCCCTTCACTGCAACCAGTGGCGAGAGCTCAAGGTTTGAGTAACTCGTCCAAAAGCAGAACGCAGCACAGTTGTAGTGTTGAGTCGCGTTGTGCAGACACTGGGAGTGGAGGATGACGAAACACCTTCTGTGTGCTGCCCTTCCTCCGTCCCAGCGGTGCCAGCGCGACAGCAGCCTGTGTGTGCCGAGTGCCGGGAACTCCAGGAGCCCTTTGGCTAACTTGCTCTGCACAGGAGTTGAATTGGAAAAGAATGTTAAAAGGCATCGAAAGGAAATATTTGCTTGACTTTCAGCTGAATTTCTTTTCTTGTTGACATGCCTTACTTGAACAGGAGCCAGCTGTTATTTTTACCTGCTCCTTGGGTTTTTAGCTGCTGTTGTGGTTGTCCTTTTGTGTGTAACCACTGCATAACTGTCATGCAGAAGAGTATCATCTACAGTAGAAGCCTGAGAGGATCAGGCAGCTTTGCAAGATTCTCTCTTCCTCAAAAAGTCAAACATAAATACTTAAACAAAAATTTAGTCTTAGACTAGACATAAAGAAGAATTTCTTCACCATGAGGGTGGTGAGGCCCTGGCCCAGGTTGCCCAGGGAAGCTGTGGCTGCCCCATCCCTGGAGGTGTTCCAGGCCAGGTTGGATGGGCCTTGGGCAGCCTGAGCCAGTGGGAGGTGTCCCTGCCCATGGCAGGGGGGGTGGAACTGGATGATCTTTAAGGTCCCTTTCAACCCAGACTATTCTATGACTCTATGGTCTCAGGGATCTGTGTCCTCCTTGGCTCGCTGTTATGTGCAAAAGTTGGGAGGTTCAGAGGTACCATTCTGTCTGTCCAACCAAATGCTCATAAGGCTTCTAACACTGCAGCACCTTGTTTCTGAGTTTTTGGTTTTTCTTTTTTGGTATGAACATAGAATTTTATTCTCCCCATTTATTCCCTTAAGGGATAAACCAGGGAAAACTGAAAGTAATTCAAAGGACAGTTTAACTGATTAATGCTTTTGTCTGATCTCACAAAGTCAAATTTTGAAAGAACACTGTTATAAACATCCTAAGAAGTCAATATTTGTATGTACAAAACAAAGCACCCTGAAAATGCTATGAATTTCCCTTTCTAATTTTAACCTCTGTTTTGACCATGTGTCATTATTTTATTATGAACAATAAATGAGAAAATATAGATTACCATTGAACCAGGCAATCCGTAGTGCTGCCCCATCCCTGGAGGTGTTCCAGGCCAGGTTGGCTGAGCCTTGGGCAGCCTGAGCCAGTGGGAGATGTCCCTGCCCATGGCAGGGAGGTGGAGCGGGATGATCTTTAGTGTCCCTTCTAACCCAAACTATTCTATTATACAGCAGGGACCAAAAAAAGGAATGTAAGTGTAGATGAGTTAAAGATGTGCAAGAATCACACTGTCATTATTTTAATAAACCTTTAAAAGGCAGTGGTCCAGAAACAGTTAGAAATTGGATGACTTCCCTGTTGTCACCAAGGGAGAATGAGGGATTTGGATTGAGGTCTTTGGAGTCTAAATCTCGTGCCCTAAAACATTCATAGAATCCTAGAATGGTTTGGGTTGGAAGGAACCTTAAAGATGACCCAGTTCCAGCCCCGTTGCCGTGGGCAGGGACATCCCACCAGATCAGGCTGCCCGGTAGTGGTTCTTTTTAAAGCGTTTCCTGGAGGCTTTGGCAGGCTCTCGGCTGGCAGCCTGCAGCGTAGGGATGAAAGTTCTGCCAAAGATCCAGGTAGGAATGAAATAGAGTGGAGTTTTTCTTCTTTCCTTCCCTACACCTAAGTTTTAAAGGAAGAGTGTCAACAAACAGCTCTGTCCAGCCGGGTGTTGCCCTTAAGATCATAAATCACAGAATTGCTAGGTTGGAAGAGACCTTGGAGATCACCAAGCCCAACCGTCCCTATAGAATTTAATTGTAGAAGTTGTTATTTAAGTGTTTGTATTTTTGTCTACACTTTTAAAGCTGCCACTGCTACGGAGCTTTTCTGTTTTGGAGAGTTTTAAACGTGCAGGGTACTCCGGGCACCGTTGTCTTCAAGTGTGAGATTGTGTTCTCTGATCCCTTCAGTTGGGCTTTCAAAAGGAAGAATACCCCTGAATGAGTAACTGTCATGCATGAACAGTTTATCTGTGGGAAAACGAAATTCCAAAATCCTACAGATAATGCTGGGGCTTTTTAAATTTTGCTTTTTCTTTATTGGAGTGCCCCTATAATGAATGGCTTGCATAGATGTTCTTGAAAAGATTTAAATAACAGGTGGACTTGACTAATGCACTGTAATTGTTTTTGTGGGGAATATAACCAAAGATTCTCCTCTTTCATGGAACTTCCATCAGATTTTTCACATTCTTCTTTGGTTTTTGGCCTTCTGGTTGGAAAAACAAGCTAACTGGTTCCCACATAAGCTACAGGGAGTCTGACCTATGCGGTGGGGAATCCTGATCAGCTGCTTGAGGTTTTTTTGACAAAGTTTAGATGGCAAAGTCTCAAAATATCTGTCCTGTGGCTTGGGTTTCTGTAGAAAAAGACAGTGATCTTTGATATTTTTAAAGAATATTTTTTTTGAGTCTGTCAACTGAGCTTTTCTTTTTTTACATTCAGGACTGTTTTTCATTTCTAGTGCAATTTCAATGGCAGCGAAATAAGTGACATTGGAGAGAAGTTATGTAAAGGTATTGCTGACTCTGTGAGCTCTTTAATTCTCAGATTAAATGAACTTTTTACTTTGAATTTACTCAATTCTGCTTTCTAATATTTCTGGAAGTTTGCCATGCAGTAAAACCGTGTGGGATGAGACTTTTTCTCATAACCTCTTCCAAACTGTTGTAGATGGTGTTTCTTGTCGACTCTCCTTTGTGCAAGCAGCATTTCTGTACGATAAACCATTGTGCCTGAAGTCTGTTGGTTCTTCCGGCCTGTAAGTAGTGTTCACGGTGAAAACAGAGCACTTGATTGGTAGGAATGTCACTGGGAATTTCCATGACTGATGTGAATTAGGTGCAAGTATTCAGGCAGAAACGCTTCCAGCCTCTTGGGCATTGCTGTTGGTAAGGTCATTACTTGCAGAGTGTATGAGAGGGATTTTTTTTTCTCTTGGACTAAACCCAGCTTAATTAAGTTCATTGCCGGAGCAAGTGGGATTTCCCTGACTCACCAGACTCACTTCCAGCAGGAGGTTCCTGCAACCTGGAGTTCTCCAGGAGGTGCTGGGCAGCTGGATGTAGAGAACTGGCTTGACACTTTCAACACTCTGGCTTCCTTGAGTTTGACTTCAGAAGTAACCTCCAGCAGTAGGTGGGGGGTAAATCTACCTTGCTCAAGATTTTGGTGATGTTTCCTGGGTTTCAGCCTCACTAGGACATTTCCTAGCACTCTTTTTTCCATTGAAAGGAAATCTTAGTTGCTCCATGCCACATGTAGTTTCAGTAATTGCTTACAGGCTGACAGGTCATCTTTCAAGAAGAGATTTGCCATCTTTTCATCTGTTACATCCTCTTCAGCAGGAAGTCGAATGTGGTTTCCCAATCATAAAATCTCCTGCCTAGCTATTGATGCGTGTCAGCTTCCTTGCCAAACTCATCCCAGAGCATCCTCCAGAAATGTGGCACAAAGGTTGAGCTCTTTTGCTTTTCTGCTTGGAATCCTTCCACCCCTACTCCCTTAGCAAGGAAAGCGTGGGAAGCACAGTCACTGCAGGAAAGCAAAGCACAAAATTCCTTTGTGATGGAAATGGAGGGATGGGGACTCTACGCTGACTAAGAGATAGACCTTGTTTCTGGTATGGGAAGATCGAAATGAAGAAATAACGTTGCTGTGATTTTTCTTTTTTCCCCAGGATGCTAAGCGAAATGATGTCAGAACAGATTATTTGTTAATTCTGATGTAGAATCACAGGATCAATCTGTAAACAAATAGAAATCTGTAATCTGATGTGATAAAAGTGGATGGTGACATTCATACCAGAAGCCTGAATCAGTACTTAGTTTATCCTGTACCCCTTTCTCTTCCCATATTAAATCAAGCATTAATGACTGTACCTGTGAGTCGCGCTTATTCACTTCGTTTTTAATTGTCCCTTTCTTTGATTTTTAAGAATTGGCCAACTTGGTATAAACAAACTCCCTTTTCTGATTTTTCTTGCACTCTTGAGGACATATTCTGGTGCTGACATTTATACTGTGCTGTGCTACTCATTTTCAGAGCCTTTCCGCTTGGCGAGGCTAACTGTGGAGTAGGCTTAGACTCAGCATGTAATAGGAAAATCTCATTTTTCTTCTTGCCCTTTGTGCTTGACATATGCTGTAAAACGGAATTATCTGTACTGGATCGACAACAAAATGAAAATGTTGCAGGAATAATCTCTGTGTGCAACTTCTTTTTGTGGAATTGCTCTGCTCTTGTCTCTCTTTAGAACCATAGAACCAGTTCGGTTGGAAGGAACCTTAAAGGTCATCTAGTTCCAAACCCCATCTCTTATCCATTCAGTCTGTCACAAGTGAAAATAAGCTGAGATCACAGAAGAGCCTGGATTCAAGCAGCAATCCACCTCTCCACTAATAGCTCGTGGCTTTTGATACCGTAATGCTGTGCCTGAAAGTTGAACGCTGAAAGCGTGGGTGAAAGTGAGATTTAGGGACTTAGTGGAAATCTGTCTCTGCGTTCCCTGATGGAGCGAAGCTGTAGCCAATTCCAGAGCCTTTTTGCTGTGGTCTTTTGTAAACTTGGGCATTTGTCAGTGAAACTTTGTGGTTAATCAGTCCAGCCAGCTTCGTTAATTTGGGTGATGTATGACCTAGTGGTGGTGTGGAGGCATCGCCTGCGCGGCGCTTTGCGCGTCCTTTGGGAAGGACTGCTGCCGGCCCTGGGAACAGCGTGGTTCACTGGCGATGCCACCAGGTATCAAGGAAACTAAACAATACAGGTTAATAACATTAAAGTGTTCTTGAAGATCTGCTTGGAGGTGCTGCTTGCCCTGCAGGCTGGCAAGGGTTGGGCTGCCACCAGCTTCAGCTTGAGCTCGGTTCTCTGTACGCATTCGTGATGCGGCCCTTAATTAGATAGTGATTTTGAGCGGTGTATAGTAGCAGTGTCAAGTGAGGATTTTGGGATCTTGGCTCTATTGACTGTAGATGTTTGAAGTAAACACTCTTCAAGGCTTTCTTTGTGTCCGAGTGTAATGGGTCGCTGCCTTTAGCGCTGTGGTGTGGCTCTTCTGCCGTGCTGAGGTTTGAGATACAGAAGTACATCACTGTGCTAAACCCAAATTCCATTGGTAACAGTGACGGCTTGCAAAGGGGGTGGTGTAATTGTATTAGGGTCAAGTAACTCAGTTGTGTTAACTCTGCTGTGAAGGATATAAGTGTTCAAGTCAAACATAGGTGCCTGCTGCCCCTTGGGTGTCCTGCTGGCTTCTGGCAGAGCATGGATACCTCTCCTTGGCAGCCCCCGGGTGCTGAGTGCCTGTCTTCCGCTACCTGCTTCTGCTTAACACACCCTGGAAGCAAACAAAGAGCTCCAATGTGGGGTCCTGCTAGCATGACTAGGGCTGGGATCTCTCATGCTGCTGGTTGGAGCTCTACGGGAAAGCAGGAGATCGAGCTTTGTGTGTCATATCAGAGCCTGTTTGCTGCCTGGCCCTTTTCTCCCTGTTCAGGGACTCTGCCTGTGTCTCTTTATCTCACAGTCTGTGCATGTGTTTGTGATACAGTTGTTGATTACGTGATCGCATATTTGTCTGTCTGCATGATCCTTGCCTCATCCATCAGAGAGGAGAGGCGGCGCTCAGGGATTCGTTGCGGCTCTGTAGTCAAAGAAGCTGTTGTTTGTAGGATCACAAATGTGTTTCCTGCAGACCTTGAAATAAGTAAAGCAGGAGGTTATGGGAAAAGGATGAACTCCTGTCTAAGCCAGTCGACCAGTGGAGTGGTGGTCTGGGGAACGGGAACTCTGCCTCTGGGATGCTAGCAAGGTAATTTGGACCAGGCTTCTCATCCGAGGGCAAACCTATTGCCTTATTTCCACAGATGGAGCAGTATCCTCAGCTTGGTTTCATCTGTGTGCTCAAGAGGAGTGCCCAAACTTGTTGGCAGCTGGTTGTGCAGTTGGGGGAAATGTGTGCTCTGTTTTATGATTTATAAGCTTCCTCTTCATTACAGTGATTTTATAACCCTCACTGCTCCCTTTTCTCGATTGCCTTTGCAGCTTGCTACAGCTCTTCAGAAACTGATGCGGCAGGGCTTGTTCTAGAAGGTTTTCAGGTGTTGTACTTTATTTTCACCTTAGGTCCTACTTAAATTTGAATATAACAGACCAGCTATACAATATGCCTACAAACACAATGCCTGCTTGTGCTGCTGCTGATAGAACTTCAATAAAAATAAGTCTTTGCAGTTTATTGCAGCAGGAGAAATAACGGTGGATTTGCGTGTTGGAGAGTTTCCTTCAAGTCTGAAAAGTTTCTTGCTCTGTATGCGTTGAAGGCAGCTTGTTCCCTGGCGCTGAGCTGCCTTGAATGAAAACTATGAACTGAATGTATGTTAAAGTCCTCCTTGTTGAGACTTTCTTAGATAAAAGCAAATAAATAAACCCAGGGTAATTTCTAGACTCCGGCTATGGTTAGGGCTGGCAGGATTAGAGGAGGGATATTGTAATATTCCAGTGATCATACTGAAACTAAATTTTTATGGGAATACCCACACCTAATAGCGCAAGAGCAAGGTCTGGGGAGTGCCGTAAACCATCATTCTTTAGGGCTTATTCTGCCCTTTTCAAATTGAGCATTAGGAATCACTTCCTTGGGACCAAGCCCCACATGGTGCTTTTTCTCCTTTAGTTCTGAAGCTTCTGCTGAGGATTCAGGTGTGACTGTGGTTCAGCAGAATCTGAGACCTCATCCTGTCCAAAGTTTTCCATGGTTTATTAGAGATAAAGAAAGAAGAACCTCTCAGTGTGTACTGCTTTGCCTGGAAACAGTTTTAAGTTTCACGGCTCTGGTGGCCCCTCATTTTAGTAGAAATCTTCACATAGTGTTCAGAAAAGCGGCTTATGAAGAACCTGTTTGAACCTGGCCAACTGGTTTGCTCATCAAAGGCTCTTCTGAGTCTCTGGATGACTGGGGCGGCCTGGGAGGTTGTACACAGCTTCGGTGGGAATTCCCTTCCAGGTTTACAGAGGGCACTCTTGCTGCTCCTTCACTTGAGCAGCTGCCAGATGAGCTCTCCTGCGCTGCTGCTGTTGATTAAGTGTGGGAATTTCTTTCATCTTGAGTACAGTGAGGTGCAGCTTCAGAAATCTCCTGGTTGACAAAAAAAGCTTTCACAGTAAAGGTGGAGGAAAAACTGCCTTAAAATGGCCAAACGGACCCTTACTTCAAAGGGTTGGGGTTGTCTGGCGCGCATGTGAGCTGGTGTACTTATGGTCTCCAACTGGCTTTTCCATACTAAAAGTCCCATCCCTTGGTGTGAGTGCAGGACACATCCCTGTGCTGCACTTGTATGGATGATGCAAACATCTCTGTCCTGTCCTGGCTGTGTGAGCATCTTAATCCACATTCAGCAAAGCATGGGAACCAAGAATTTGTCACTAAGTACTGCTATTTTTTTTAACTAGGATTGCCGTGCACGGAAGCGTACACGCTTGAATGTAATGGATAAATGTAATTGCTCTATTCTTTTGTTTCTCTCTAGAGCTGATAGAAACACTTGAATGACTGGAATTCAACATTTCTTTGTGGTTTTACCCTGAGGTAGAGGAAATAAGCACAAGAAATTTCTCCAGTTCAGGCAAGTAAATATCGATACCTCCATAGCTTATATGAAATTAAGTCCTTGGTAAACAAAAGAATTGTGGAAACCTTCCTGAAGTGAAGGAACTGATTTGCTGTTACTAAATATAAAACACGAGAAGACTCATTATATGTTTTTTCTTTACGTAATAGTTAAAGCATCTGTCATACAGAACTCTCCTTTGAAAAACTGGGAAGCCTCTTCTGTGTGGAACTGAAATAGAAGTTGGACTGTTGTCTTGAATAAAAACTAAGGCAAAGATGTCCGTCATAGATCCATACCAACACATTGTGGTAAGTAGCTTTGAATCTTCTCTGTGTAGTGTCCTTTACAACAGTGTCCTGTGTACTGTCTCGTGTAATGCTTCCTATTGGAATTTACCCTAACTCAAGGCACAGCATCAGAGTTATTATTAATTCCTTAAAGAAATGATAAGCCTGGTTAGAGCAAATGCCTTCAGAGAATTGAATCTTTCCAGTTTCATTCATATAAGTTAGCTTTTTGAAGGCATGTAATGACATGGAATTTCTTTACCATGAGAGGCCCTGGCCCAGGTTGCCCAGGGAAGCTGTGGCTGCCCCATCCCTGGAGGTATTCCAGGCCAGGTTGGATGGGCCTTGGGCAGCCTGAGCCAGTGGGAGGTGTTCCCGCTTATGGCAGCGGAATTGGAATTGGATGATCTTTAAGGTCCCTTCCAACCCAGACCATTCTATGATTTAATAACTGGCTGTAGTTGCTAACGTGTAGGATCAAAATGGGATACAGGCTCTTAACAGCCTCATGGATATGGGACTGTAGGGAGTCGTTCTAAAGCACTTACCTGATCAAAGTGTTTCACCAAAGTGCCTTTAATTGACTGTTTCGTGCAAGTTTTTCCATGCACTCGTTGCCAACCTGAACTGTACTCTACAAAAGTGACATCACGTGTCTAACTTTGTCCCTTACAGTACAATTTTTTTGGTATGGTTCTAGTTACCAAATAACTCTCTTCCCTTTTCATCACCACGCACAGAGGGATAAGTAGGTGATTTTAGATAGTTACACCTCAAATTAGTGTAAATTGGTGATATTGATTCAAAATAGAGCCTGCAAACTTTAGATATCGGTGAAATGTGTGCTGCTCAACATCACGCCGCTGCCTGCGGCTCCTGCTCCCTCCTTCCCGCTGTATTTTGGGGTTCCTTCCACATCCCTTGTGGCAGCTATCAAATGTGGGTGACTGGAGAAAGCCGATTGACCTTGTGGAACTGGTAGACAACCAGTTCAGTGCAGCACATCAGTTCTGTGTCCTGTGCTGTCCGAGCTGGCCAAAGGGAAGGGCACAACTGTGTGGGCACAACTTCTGTGAGCAAAGCAGCAGAGACAAGAGGAGGAGGAGAAAGGAGATGGGAGCACAACTGCCCTTTGCGTGGCGAGCTGGTGGAGTGGCTCAGCAGCCTGTTGAATGCTGGCTTTTGGCTATAATATTCACACGTTATCTTTTGAGTGACTTCCCAAAGTAAACACTGACATTGCAATTCCTACTCCAACTGAAATCTTGGAACAAGCTGGGTGTGCTCTTATCGGGCACTTTTCGCAACAATCCCAGAATCTCACAGCAGAAAAAGTGATGTGTGCCCAAAGATAGTTACTGTTTGCCTGTCATAATGTTGAACTTGTACGTTGCTAAAAATACAGCCTGTGCTTCCTTGAAGTGATCTCTTATCAATTATGTGGTTTCCACCCCACGCAGTCACATCCTTTACAGGAGTTTGCAGCCAGCAGAAGTCAGGCTTATGTTTTACTCACTCTAGTTCTGCAAATGCTTTTGTGTGAAGACGAGTTTCAGGTCGATGTCTGTATTTAACGGTGTTAAAACAATGTTCCTCCTCTCTGCTTCAGTGCCCTCTCCTGGATGGAATGCTTGACCTGGTCTGTACCTTTATGGAAGAGGCCTCTGAGGCACTCGGTTACATCTCATTGAATCATTCATATAAAAGGTCTTTTTTGATGCTAATGTGTATTGGCATGAATAAAACGCAGCCGTAGGAGCAAACATAGGTACAGTCCTCTGGCAGTGTGGAATTACTGCTGGAGAAATGTTCCTGATGCTGGAAGGAGCGCTGCTAATATAAGAACTTATCCCGTAATTACTTGAAAAGTGAATGGAAATCTTTGAGGTTTCTTAATTCAAAAATTGAAATTTACAGCAAAGGCAGCAGACTCATAACAACGCAAAAATCTTGGATTTTTAATGATATTTGGCATTAAAAGACTCAATTCTGCACTTTCCAAAACTACTCCTGTTAACTATTATGTGTTTTCTCTTTTTCTTTTTTCCCCACGTTTTATGAAAGACTCGGAGGAATAAAACAAAGCTTTCACAAAGTTATTGTAGGTACAGACAGAACTGTCTTTTAGATTTGGAGAATAAAGAATTAAAATGCATAATATGTCTTCAGTTACATTGTTATGGGGGATAAATGTTATAACAATGGGGAAAATCACTTCAAGGTAACATCGTGTGTGTATTTGCAGATGTTTGTCTGAATTGTGATATTCGGTGAAAAAAGAGCCTGGGCTCTATGAAAATCTGTTATTTAAGGGAAAGGGCAAACATCTTCATTTGTCCAGCCCAGTCAGCTGCTCAAGTTTTCTTAATTTACGGAAGTAAAAGAAATAAATACGCATTATGCACGCACAAATGCAGTGATATGTAAAGTAGGGGAAATCAGATTATTAGGGAAATTTTACTGGGAGGAGGAAAAGCGGTCAAAGGCAGGAGAGGAATAAAGGACGCATGAGGAGTGAGAAGAGGTAGATGGTGTGCAAACAGGAGGTATTGAACCATCGCTGTGCAGGATACTGGAAAACCTTGTGGTCTGAAGCAGTAGAGTGGATGCTGTCCGTGAAGTTTCCATCATTTGGAAAACCTGTGCTCAGAGACAGCATGTTGAAAACGTATTTTTTTCCTCCTTTCCCCTGTAAGTTTATGGAGAAGAGAGGAAGGGGAAATGAAACACTTGCGTAAAGCTCAGTCGCTTTGGATGATAAGATACAGGGGTTTGAGTTAGTTGGGAGCTTCTGAAATTGTTAACCTGCCTTGGATTTCTAAAGGTATGCAGATGTTGCTCCACGTGGTGTTGCAACGTGTGATTTATACACCATTGTCTGTTTTTCAGAATTAACTGAGGAGTTGGCAATGTACAGATTTTTATCAATACTTAAGGTGAACATAAGTCATGTCAGAAAATGCGGCTTAGTCACCCGAACCAGCACAGACTGGGTTTATGAAAGTATTTAGACTCGATACGTTTCTTGTAGCATTTTCACAGGGCTTCTAACTTCTTCAGAATTCAGTCTTTCCAAAAACTAACCAATAAAACACTTCTGAAAGTTGTGCTGGCTGGCAATTTGGACATTTAGGCCACTTGATACCCTTACAAACTGGGTCCTAAGTGGAAAATTGCCTTAATTTCCGATTGCACTTAAGTTGCCTGAAAAGCGTTTATTTTAGGGTAAAAAAAAAAAACACAAAAACTTGTGTATTTTTTTTACTGAGAGGGAGATGGTTTATTTTAGTTGCAAATTTCTTCCAAGTGTATGATTATGGCCAGATATTAATAACTATAATTATAAGCCTCAGTGTGTTATTTGGGGTGAGGCGTGAGGAGAGAAGATAGTGGTTTTCTGTTTTGCCAGACCTCTGTGTACTCGCATTAATGTCAGAGGATACAAGATCTTAAACCAGACTTTACTTTCTTGGCAGAACAGCAGCTGGAAGGACAGGCTTTGCTGCTTAAGGCAACAAAAAGCTGCTTTCAGGATGGTATTAGCAAGAGTTATTGACATGTGGTAGCTGTGATCTCTGCTGATGAATACGCTGCTTTGTGGTGCTTCGGCCTCGTGCTGATGGCAGGTGTTTTATTTAGGCGTATGAATTTCATGAGCAGGACCAGGAGATGCGAGAAAATGACTTTTCAGAAGTGGTTTTTGTCAGTGAGCACCTTGTATATCCCCTTTTTGCAGCCAGGATTCTGGTACCCCAGAATTGCAGAGGAGTTCCGCAGAGCAGCTGACGACTAAATCCAGCACGCCCGTGTCCCGTACTTGTAACTTAATTATAACCCCATCCTCCTCTTCGTTGCCAAATGTTCGGTGATCTGATTTGTGGCCTCTAGTGAGGACAGGTTCTTTCTTAACAGCTGAGAATAAGGAAGGTGGTGTGTCTGTGCTTTGGGCTGTTCCTCTTAATTACAAGGTTGTATCGGAGGAAGGAACTGCACCAGTCGGTGTGAGAACACCAGGGCTGGTGCTGCGTTGTGAAACCCCCGCTTCAGCCATCTGATGTGTGTGTGGAGGTGGCACGTGCTCATAAACCAGCTGCCAGCGCTTTGAAGATGCAAACGAAACTCGTTAGAGCTTGTCACGGTGGTTGGAGGCAGGGGTAACTACACCGAGCTGTGTTCACAGTGGTACCAGCTGTTCCCAGGTACCCACTGAAGTCCCCGTCTACCCTGCTGGGATGGAAAGCGCTGGACTTTGTTTTGCTGTGTGGCAGAGGTAGAAATTTCTTCAGGGGGAAGTCCCATCTTTCTTCTCATTCATCCGTCCGCTCCTGGAAGCTGTGATGCAAAAGGTGATGGATGTCCTGGACTCATTGGTTTCTTCATGTTGGCACAAAGCAGGCTATTAGATAGGTGTTGCTTCTTAAATTTGAATTCCTGCACCGGAACCCTTTTAGTTGGGTTTGATGCTTTGGAATTGGGTTAAAAGTCCTTGCTGAGAGAATTTGATTCCATTTTTGCTGTGGTTCCTGAGCCGCCTTGCAGCACAGTGATGATTTATAGCACTTGGAAAGCAGTAGTTTACACTGCCACAGTTTCTTTGAACCAGACAACTCCTACAGCTTAGAGGGGGAGATGACAGGGCTGAACTCTACTGCTGGGCAGACCATCCCAAAGCGAGCCTCCCGCGGTCCTCACAGCACGTGGGTGATTACAGCCTGAAAAAAGATGCAGCAGTCCCGGGGCTGAGTCTGTTGGTGTCTGCACTGAGGTCACACCCCCGGTGTTGCTGTGGGTATTTTCTCCTTTATTTTGCCGTGGTGATGTGACTGTGCCTTTGCAGACCTCTCGGCTATAGACTTGTGGAGCAGCTCACGCTGGTATTGTCTGCGTTCTTTTCTTAATGGGTCCTGACTCGGCTGTTACTTCAGCATCACCAGCCACTCTTGCCATTACTAGAAAATTAAGTTTGTCCTTTTCCTTTTTGAGAAAATGACTTATAAACTATAAGAAACTGTCATTTTTTTTTTTTTTTACAATTATAAGGATCAGATTTGGTTCCAGTCTGTGGGTGTAAGTGTGTTGCAGATGGGAAATAACAAGGCTTGGCTGAAGCAACCAGTTCTGAAATAGCTGAGAACCACCTGAAGGTCTTTGTGCAGTCCAGCAGTTGAAGCAGCAATGGCTTAGACGGAGGCATATGTCGCTGTTAAAAGCGGAGCCACGTATGGGTTGAAAGGTTTTGTTGGTTTAACTGTTTGTTCCTTTAAAAAGGTGGGTTTTTTAAAAAAATAAAACACAAAACCAAAAAAACAACAAAGCAAGTGTCCAGATGAAAATATAGCCAGAAAGCACAAGGCAAAGCGCAGCCTGAATAAGTGCATCCCACAGTAGGAATCCTCAACAGCAGAAGAATATGGAACTGTTGGAACAGGTCCAGAGGAGGTCATGGAGGTGATCCAAGAGCTGGAGCATCTCTGCTATGAGGACAGGCTGAGGGAGTTGGGATTGTTCCGTCTGGAGAAGAGAAGGCTCCCAGGAGACCTGAGAGCACCTTCCAGTACCTGAAGGGGCTTCAGGAAAGCTGGGGAGGGCTTTTTCCAAGGCTCTGGAGTGATAGGGTAAGGGGGAACGGCTTTAAGTTGGCATGGGGAAGATTTAGATTAGACATTAGGAAGAAATTCCTCGCGATGAGGCCCTGGCCCAGGTTGCCCAGGGAAGTTACGGATGCTCCTTCCCTGTAGGTGTTCCAGGCCAGGTTGGATGGGGCTTGGAGCCCCTGATCCAGTGGGAGGTGTCCCTGCCCATGGCAGGGGGTGGGACGGGATGGGCTTTGAGGTCATTTCCAACTCAAACCATTCTATTATGCTATTTTAAATAGACTTCAGTGAGTTTGTGATTCTGGTACTTCTTTGTTTGCCTTCTGTTTGGAATACGTTGTAAGATCTTTACAATTTGGATATTAGTTATTTTGGTCCCTGTGACTGATTGGCAGCGTTTTATTTTCATGTTTCACCAAGCCAAGGAGTGCCGAGGAAAAGATGGAAAACGTCACTGTTCTGGTTTTAGAGTTCGGGTCCTGAGGTAGGGGTGGGTTGCGGTGTAGGATAGGGACTGCCTGAGGTCCTGTGGGAGCTACACCTCGGATACAGTGTCTGGAGCTGCAAGAACCAGGCAGTTTGTGCTCTCTGTAGAGGTGCGAGGGTGTCCCCTTCCAGAGCCCAGGTTTCGGTTGCAGGAGAGCAGGCTGGTCCCCTCCAGGCTGTACCAGCGGGGGCTCCGTGTTGGGGCACTACGGGCTATCGAGCAGCTTGGGCTGTCAGGTGTCGATGTCGACGTGAGTGCTGAGGTGCTCTGATCTATCCGTAAAACTGAGAACTTGCCAACAGGCTCCGTGCTGTGTCCCTGCAAGGGCTGATGTTGTCCGCCTTGCGGTGTGCAGCGGTGTTCTTATGGCATTCAGTAGATTGGCTAAACTTATGGGTATGTAGATAAAGTAAAAATAGTTACTGACCTCTTCTCATTAAGTTTTTTTTGCTTTTGTTTTAATTTCATGCCTTATTCTACTTCCCTGTTCCTTTCAGGGCAGGCCTGCTCTTAGAAAAGCAGCTCCTGCTGTGTGCCTGAGCTTTGCAGGAAACGGGAACCTCCAGCAACTGCATGAAGTTTGCTTGTGAATGTTTTAACAGCTTACTTTTCAGCTTCCCTCCATTGTCCAAGGGACACTTGCACTTTGCATACTGATGTGTATGGAAAAGGTATATCCCGTGCGTTACTAACGCTGTCCTTCACGTGTGCAGGATGCACATGGCTGTTCCAGAATGTATACTTTGAATTAATCGCATCCATTCCTTTTACCAGGGGCAGGTAATTACAAACACAAGCGCTCTGCATAATATCCCCCTTTAATATCTCTTTTTCATGCCCTACCAAGTTGTCCCAGACTGACTAAATGCCTCCAAGCAGGTTCTGTGGAGAGGAGGAGTGTTATTTGCTGCGATTAGTAGGTGTGGCTGCAGGAAAATCAAGCAACCCTGGTCTGACCTTTCAGTAAAGCTACAGGGTGCAGTTCAGCTTTAAGATGCTCTATCCAGTATGAGTTTCACTTAACATTTTGACTGGGTGATTTCTCTCTCTGTTTTTGGACAAAATGAAACCTCTTTGGAGAGGTTATTTTTGGTTCTGGAGCTTAATCGCCTCTAACTCTCTGACTTCCAGGTGGAACACCAGTATTCACACATATTCACTGTGACAGTAAGGAAAGCCACAAATGTCACGAAAGGAGCGATTGGTGACATGCGTGAGTATTTCTCTTTCTATTTTGCCTCTTCTAGGAGCCTTTTGCCGTAGGCAGGGGGAGATGACACATCAGGCTTGTCATGCGTTGAAGGATTGTTAAGTGGGTTGGTGGCTTTTTTTTGGTCTTGCCTGTGAAAGCTGGGGTGATGTACCCATTTCATTGCTCACTTGCTCTAACTCGGAAAGCAGATTTTGTTTCTTGATCTAAAAAAGCTGAGTGACTTGTAAACAATTTGCCTACGAGCAGGCAACACCTCCGTGTCGTTTTTTGGCTCAGTCAGAAGAGCTGCTGTGAGTAGAGCGAAGCTGGTAATTGCTGTGTCTTCAAAAGACTGTGGTTTGGTGGTTGGAACACTTAAAAAGAAAGAAGCCCAGGGCTCTGCTGAGTCAATGCAGTAAAGAGGGGGCAAAAAAGAAAAAGAAAGGAAAAGATCCAAACCCGATAAGCAGATCTGGTGGTGGAGAGCTATGCGAGACACCGGCACTTCTTCCCTTGCTTCCCTTCCCGGAAACCACTAGGAAGAATGACCAGTGAGATGTCTTAAGGGGGAAAAGGGAGAGAAGAATATATCGGCTGACTCTGTAGAAAGAATATTCCTGCTTCCTTGATCGTTTTGCTGCCAGGTTCTCTCCTCCGGGCATCCTGCAGAGCCTGAGGCTGTAGGCTGGTAGGGAAGCGAGTGTGGTGCCTCCCTCACCCTCTCTGGTCAGGTCCCTTTCGCACGTGGTTGTTTCTCTCCCAGCACCTCCTTGGAAACTGTTTTTGAGTCAAAGTAAAGGAGCTGCACTGGCACTCAGCTCTGCTTATAGCTCTCCTAATTAGAGTCTATGGTTGGTCTTGAACTGGGGAGGTTGGTGGGAGGGGAACATTCAAGAGCCCTGAGGAGAGAGAGAGGAGCCCTGGCAGAAGAGGAGAAGGAATCGGAATCTATTCAGCATTTCTGTGGGGTGAGAAAGGAGCACACAGAGGAGATGCAGTGGGGTGTTGTCCTAGTGGCCTCTGGGAGGGTCTTTATCTAAGAAGACTCTGGGAATATTGCTGTAAAGAGTAGAACGAGGGGCTCACTGTTTTGCGTGTGTAGGAGGATGGCTTTGATGGAAAGACACAGGTCCTCAGGCACAGAAGTCTCTGGCATAGGACTGTGGGGAACATGCGAAGGGAAGAAGCGGCATTGAAATGAGGACCCCACGATATGGAAAGGGTGAAGAAAGCCAGAAGACCCTGGTGTGCTCTCCTCCTCCACCCCTGGACAAGCATGGTCCTGTAGTATAAATACCAAATATCCACCAATGCAATTGGGTTTTTTCCAGTCAAAACACTTGTCTTGCTGAATCATCAAAACCAAAAGCCTACTCAATAACAACTTTTTGTGTTGGTCAAACCTGACAGAACTGGCTCAAGGGCCACTGAAACCTGCTTGGCTTCCTGTCTGAGGGAGCTGCGCAGCCTGAGGCTGCCCCTGTGGTCTGGGGTATCTCCAAAGGAGCTTCCAAGTTCCCAGGGCTTGTTCCCGGAGCCCTGGCAAATCCCTGGAAATGAAAAAAACCAGGTAGTTGCTCCTGGCTTTATTTTGGGAAAATGAAAACTGTTTTTCTTTCCCATATATATTAAACTTGGTGTGTTGGAGGCTGGGAGCTGTTTATTCAAGTTGGAAACCACGTTAAACACTTCAGAAAGATGCATGAAGTGGTGAGCGGTGGAGGGCCTCTCGTTGGATGCCAGCCATTTTGTATATTTTTAATTTGATTTGCCGAAACCATAACTTGTTGAAGGAATTTCTGAACTTTTACACTGGGTTTCTGATGTCAAGGATTGGATTCATTACCAGGGAGGGTGGCTTTGGTAGATAATGTGATGCCTTGGCTGGGGTGGGTGCCTGAGTGTTGCTCTCCCATGCTGGACACTGTCAAGCTGTTGACTTTGCTGGTAGGTTTCTCCTAATTTGTTCTGTCGTTGCTTCATTTTGTGTAGAGAGTGAACGCTCTGTGGGCAAGAGAGTTAACTTTACATTGAGTGATGTTGGAGGTCCTGGGGAACATGAGAGGTTGTGTTTTACATTTCCTTTTTTTTTCCATGTTGGTCTTTCTAAGATTTTCTGGAGTAGCTGTGAAAGATCTGAGTAAATCTAAGTTTGTGGAAATGTGTCTTTTGCTGATATTTTCTCTGAAGGATTTGAGGTCTTTCTCTATTCATGGAGCCTTAGTTGAGAGATCTGGTGTGTGTGGTGCCTCGGCTCTGTGGGTGAGCGTGGAGGGTCTGACTTTTTTGGCACAGTTAGCCACACCTCTGTCTCCTCAAGCCCAGGCTGGGGAGATAGGCAAAGCAAGTTTTTCCAGATTTCTTAGTATCTTCATTAGTGGAGAGGATAAATGATTGTGTCATCCTAAAACTTGGTAAGAGCTCACACCTATGCTGTAACTTCCATGGACAACGTATTTCCTTGAGCAAACAATTCACACATCCAGCACTGCTGATTCAAGACATATTTTAGGGTCCTGGCTGATCCAGGTGGCTGGAACAACAGGGAAAGCTGGAGCTAGGGTAGCTTCCAGTCCTCTTTCTGTTTTATTTGGCTGAGGTTTCCCATTGTCTCTCCAAGCCCTAAGATTTTTGTGGAGCGATCAGACAAACACAAGCAATCAAATCTAAATCTGGGTCATACCAGCATCTGAGTAGCTCAGCTACAGCAGCTGCTTTTGTTTCTCATTGATAAAGCGCATCAAAATAAATGAAAATGGCAATAATTGCATCATAGACATTTTTTCTGCAAATCCTTTTCACGTATGAAGGAAGACGGTCTACTGACAAGAGTTTGTCATTCTGTGAATGTCTGTGGGGGATGATGAATGATGAATCGCAGTAAGAACGTGTGACCCAGAGTTTGAAGGGAAAAGAGTTTTGAGAGCAGACTCTCTCTCTTTCCCAGGAATTCATGCAAAGCCCTTCTTACTTCAGGGATCTGCTCATTTACTGCTGCCTTCGCACAGCAGTAACTTTCTTTACCCATTTCTTGCTTGTGCCTTCTCAGGTGCCTCTCACAGTGTAGGTTCTGTCCTGTCAACGTCCAGTCAGTGTAGCTCTACCTTCCCAAAAGGTTTAATTTCTCCGTTAATGACTGCTGCTCCTAGAGCTGTGCTTGGCTCTTCTGATGGGAGCCTCTTTGCAGGCTCGAGGAACTGAGATGAGCAACTGCAGCAGATGCGTGGTGGGTTGACCTCGGCTGGCTGCCGCATCCCTGCCAAGCCACACAGTCGCTCTTCCATCAACCGCACGAGGGGAGAAAATACAAGAGAAAGCTCATGGCTCAAGATTAGGACAGGGAGGTCATTGACCTATTGCTGTCACAGGCAAAACAGGCAATAAATTAAAGTTAATGGACTAGAGCAGTTAAAAATAAAACTGAGAACGCTTTCCCCCCCTAAACCTCCCTTCTTCCCAGGCTCAGCATCACTCTTCACTCTTCTACATTTCCCTCAAGTGGTGGAGGGGGATGAAGAATTGGGGTTGCAGTCAGTTCATGATGTGTGATCTCCCCTGTTCCTTCTCCCTTGTGCTTTTCCGCAGCTTCAGTGTGTGGTGCCTTCACAGCACGATGTTCTCGATGACCTTCTCCAATGTGAGCCCATCCCATAGGCTGCAGTTCTTCAAGAACTGCTCTAGCGTGGGCCCTTTCTGTGGGGTACAGTCTCTCAAAACCAGACTGCTCTAGCATGGGTCTCCTATGGGCCACAGCTCCTGCCAGGAGTCTGCTCCTGGATGGGCTTTACATGGGATACAGCTTCCTTTGAGGCTTATCTGCCTGTTTCCATGTGACACCCTTCACAGGCTTCAGTGTGGATCTCTACTCCACCATAGTTCTCTGTGGGCTGCAGAGGGACAACCTGTGTCACCGTGGTCTTCTCCATGGGCTGCAGGGTGACACACTTCATCATTATGGGGGAACCTCTGCTTTTGGACCTGGAGCACCTCCCTGCCTCTCTTCTTGACTGAGTTGGTATCTGCAGAGTTGCTCCTCTCAGGTTTTCTCCTTCCTCTTTCACAGCTGCTGTGCTGTGCTTTTTGCCCTTTCTTAAATAGGTATCACAGAGGTGCCACCAGCGCTGCCGGTGGGCTTGGCCTTGGCCAGCCGCGGTTCCTTGGTGTCTGCTGGAACTGGCTCTGTTTGACATGGGGCAGCTTCTGGTATCTTCTCACTTCAACCATCCCTGTGTTCCCCAACCCTTTCCTGCCCCAAAAACCTGATAAAAGAATATCTCAAAGTCTGCATGTTGTTGACAAGGATTTTATTATGTGAATTGCTCAGCTTTCTGCTGGCCGCAGGGGTCGATAGGCCTGGGAAAATCACTTCTTTGGAGCTTCTGGAAAAGACAGGCCTCTCATGCAGTGACTTCTTATGTTGTGGATGTTTAGTTTTGTATCTACCCGAGACATCACCCTATGCTGTAGTGCCTTTCCTTACTTCCATGATAGTACAAGAACTTGTAGAAAAGGACCGGAGTCCCAAACTGCAGCACTCCAGAAGAGAAGTGCTTGCAAACTCTGATGGCTCTTTCCACAGGGTCTGTCCCCTTCTGGATTTTCAAGGGGTTTGATGGAAAACTGGGCCAAAGGAAGAAGCATTGTAAAACTTGTCTTGTACCTTTAAAGATCTATTTTTCTTTAAGTGCACTGGCTTTCAAAACCGTTGGTGGCATCTGCAAGGGAAAGCAGGTGTATGGCTACTCTTCGTGATCCTCGATCTTCCTTAATTCTCCTTTGGATTTGCGGCTTTTATTTCCTTCCTCTACTTCTGATGCCACGATAATGAACGGTGTAATTCTGGGTGCTTTAATTTTTAGGAAAGACTTTTCCCTTTAAATGGTTTTAAGTTTGGATAGCTTGTGGCCCTCGCACTCAGCCACTATCCCAGTTTATGCCAACCCAGGTGGGATTAAGGATGCAATTCCACTGTAGTTAAGCTGCAGATAAACAAATCAAAGGATTGAGAGCACTCCTGTCAACACATCTCAACCCTCCTTGCAAAACTTGCAATGATGGGTGTGGAAAGCAGCTTCTCGTGGCACGGTTGGCCCATGCTGCTTCTACCGGTAGCAGACATCCCCACCCAAGTCAAGGTGTTCTTCCACTGGGGCAGTGTCACTGATGTGTTTCTTGATTGCCTCTGGCGTCTCCGGAGGAAATGAGGAGCTGCGACATAGTGTGGGTTGAGTGTGTGCTTCTCTCTGCCTGCAGCACCAGCCTGGCCCTGGCTGTAGCGTCTCACGGAGGGAGAGAGGAGCTGATGTCCCGTGCTGTTGCAGTCACCGCAGCTCTCTTTTGTTTGCCTTTACCCTGGGACCGTGCTTGCTTTCAGCTGTGGTTCTTGGTGTTGAAGCTGACTCATTTGAAGCCGGAGTTGGATTAGTCTGGTGCACTTCAGGCACACATAAGGCAGTGTTTTAAACCTCAGCTCGCTGAAAGGGAGAGCACTGGAGATTTGCCTACCCGTGTCAGAGCAGGGACAAAGAATTTATATTGCAGCAGCTCATTTAGGACTGATCCAGTTGTCTGGATCACAGCTGGCTGGTCTTGCACTTCAACTTGGCTACAGTGTCCTTGATTTAACCACTCAAGCGTCATCAGAGAATCCTCTTCCTGCACTGCTGTGAAACGGGAGCTGAATTTTACAAGGAAGCTTCAAGAGGAAAGCAAGCCAAACTCCTCCCTTTTTCCAGCCTGGCAGCCTGGAAGAAGTAGGTCAGAGTTGGCCAATCTTCCAAGTCCTGCAAGCTGCACATCCAGATCTTCACGTGGCCAGGAGTTGTAACAGGTACTTTACACCTATCAGAGCGAAGCGGAGGAGGAACGCTGGACGGAAATAGGAATATTCCTGTTTGGAGCCGTGCTGCTGCAGCCTGTGCTAGGGTGGCCTGGATGGACACCTGGGACCCAGGATGACCAAGCTCTGTGGCCTTCAGCAGCGCCTTTTGACTTGACTCTTCCCAACATCCCTGGTACCAGCCCTGGTGTTGGTGGTGTCGTGTAGCGGTCCATGCTCCAGGGCCAGCCACAGCAGTTGGCTCTGGAACTGTAGGCTGATACTGAAATATGCACCCTTCAGAAGATGTTCATCTTCAAAAATGACCAATACTGGCGAGAACCGCTTATGGAATGCCTGTTGCAGGGCTCACACTGACATTGAGGCAACTGTAGCCTTGTTTTCTGTTCCCTTGACGTGGTATTTTTGGCCTGTTGCAGGATTAGCCAGAAGCATTGCTGGGAGGTGACAGTAGAGTTGGAAACACGCTTCTACACACAAACTGATCCAGAAAATGCTGCTCTTTCCAGTTGCAAAAATACCTTTTTGAGAACTGAATTCTGTCTCTGAACACTTGCCATGTAGTTACTGAGGCAGGCATAAAATGTTAGTGGAAATCATTTTTCCTGGGAGAGAGAACTGTTGTTGTTGTCTTATGCTTTAATGATAACATCAAAGCAGTTTTGCTGTCTTGGACCACAACCCCATCTTGCCTGGTATTCTGGTTGAAGGTCCTCTTTGTCGCCCTGCCCTGCCCTGGCTGTGCTGTGGCCAACAGCAGCCCCAGGAGAAAGGAGCTTGATGGTGACTTGGAACTGTTTCCGTTTCATGTGCTGTCATGTCTCGAGGCAAAACTTTGTGGTGAGGCTCTCCTTTCGGTAGTCGTGGGCACCACTGTTTTTCCAGTTTGGGCCTTTCACTCCATTTAGGAGGGGTCTCCCTCCTTTTATTCCATTTGTCCTCTAATAATGTGACTTCTTCCTGCTTTCTTTTCTTTTCCCTCTCGTCTCCCTTCCCAGGGAGGGCTTTGAAGTTGTGTTAGTGTTGGGTTAGAGCCTGATTTGAAGGAAGAATCAGAAAGAACATCAGTTATGGTCACATAAGAAGGAAAAGTACAAACAGTGTAAGGATGCGATACTTTCCTCTGATCCTCTTCTAAGCCCTCAGATGCCTTTCATTAGGGACTCTCTGAGCTGTATGTGCTTCTGATGTAATTAGCAGCCCTCAGTGAGGTTTTCTTGCAGACACTTCACAGGTTTTCCTTGAATCCACATAAGTCTTCTCCTCCATAGCTCCTCTGATAAGGACTTTAGGCTGTGATTTACTGCATGGAGGACATGTAGCTGTGGCACTGGGGGCCGTGGTTTAGGAGGCAACATGAAGTTGGGCTGATGGTTGGACTGGATGAGCTTAGAGGGCTTTTCCAACCTCAGTTGGAAAGTTTGAATCTGTGATTCGAAGACTTTTAATTGGTTTTGAAAATGGGTTTTTAAAAGTATGATACGCAGCATCCTCTGGTTAGTTACGTTTTGTAGGAAGCTGTTTCATCTATCAGTCTGTACCAAAGGAAAGTTCTTGCACGTAAATACATGTGCTAATTTATACAGTTATGACTGAACATGTTCTGAAAGGGAGAAAAAAAGATAATCACTTGGCCTTGCTCACTGCAGAAAGGAACGCTTTTGTGAAACATGGCACTAAACTGTGCTCTATTGCAGTGTCTGGCCAACAGCGCTCTAAGACAGGTGAAATTGAGGGAATATCTGCTTCATGTAGGTTGTGCCATGCCTGCTTGGACAGATAACTCCTGTGCACAAGCATCCTTTTCCCTTTAGGAACCTGTTCATGTTGGGGTGCGTATGCTGTCCCGACTAAGTGCTTTGCAATCCCTCCTTCTGTTCCGTAAGCAAAGCGTAACCCGACGGAGCGGCGTGGTTGGGGTGAGCACAGCTCACAGGTAGCACTTTGGTTCTCGGTTTCCTGTAATCGATTGCCGTGGCACTCGATGATGGTTTTACCACGACGTGGTGTTTATCCAGCCAGCCACAGCCTACACTTTGCTTTGGTTCTGCCCGGTTAGAACAGCTCCAGGTTTTTACAACGTTCCTGACAATTGGCTGAATTAAGAAGTCAAGGGAAGAGCCTCTTTTCCCTCCAAAGCCTGGAGGCTGCACTTGAGCGGTATAGTAAATCAAGCTCTAGGGCTGCTGGTAGAGGACCAAAACCTCTAAAGCCTCACGGTACCAAACACAAATCCAGTGTAAACTTGTTCTGCGGATTTAGAGAGCGTTGCCAGTTTAAATTTGTATCGGCAGGCTTTATGCCAGAGGAGGAATAATCTATACTCCATCAGTTAACATAAATCTGGAATAAAAGTCATATTGTGGGTTTTGAGTAATTGACCAGGAATGTGATGATCTGCCTGAACCTCCTCTGGGCTGGATGATCACTGCCTGGACCTGGCACGGCCGGGCACCCGCAGCTGTGCCACGCAGCCCGGCCGCCGCCTCCTGCCCTCCTCGTGATGTCTGGCTTGGCAGAGGGAAACATCTCGCAGGTTTAACGCTGAAAAAGCTCTTGGGAAGTAGGCATTTTAATTAACCCCCCCATTGCCCCCTTAGATTCTGGCATGCTGTTAGAAAACCAGCTTTTCCCTGGGCTATTGCGAACTGCTGCTTTAGTCGCCGTTCCCCGCTCTCTGTCTGCGGGGAATGGGGCAGATAACTTAGGGAAGTGAATAACTTTGTGATCTTGGCACTTACGCGGATTTGGGTTGAACCTGCCGAAGGGTTCAGCTGACTTGTTTGGTTTTTTTAACTCCCCCTTTCAAGGCTGGATCAGAAAAACTGCTAGTGGTGTCCCACCCGTGTGCGCTGGGTGGTGGTGCACAGCCTGTGCCGGGAGCTCAGCTCCTGCCCTCACTTAAGTAACACCGGAGATGAAAAGCGCTGTAATAAAAGCCATGCATCGTCTCTAATAAACGCGTTACTCAATCGCAGGGTTTCTCACAAGCATAGCTGCTGCTTTGGGAGCTGCCTTACTTCACTTGTAGTCACCTTCCGCTCATGAAATCTTGCACTGCATCATCCTCTTTGCAAAATTCCAAAGCCCTATCGTTCCTGTAGCACCCAAACCACAGGCACTGAAAAACCTGTCACCTCCTCCTTGCGCCCCCTTCTTGGTAACCTCTGTGTGTACTCCTAGGTGTTTTAGGTGCCTGTATTACTGCTAGACTGTGAATTTGTCTGTCTTGAAGGCTCTTGGAAGTATCTGCTCCATATGAACGGGAGGCTGGAATTCATAGCGGACTCGGCTACAGTCCTCTTTGAAAATTGAAATTCATAACAAAAGATGGAGCAAAAGTTTGGCCTTATTGCTATTAATTGCTGCAGTGTTTTCTGGTATGGAAGGGAGTGCTTGTGGCTGTGCAGTCATGGTAGTTTTTAACACAAGGATCATCTGAAAAGAAGGTGAGTTGTTTCTGTATGGGGCAGCCTAACGCAACCAGTCCTGCTCCTGGCATTCTTGGGCTCCACATCTTCAGGTGGGAGAAGAGCATCTTGCTTTCTAAAAGAAAAAGACTTTCTTGCACCACCAGCATCTGTGGCAGAGACCTTACACACCTCTTTATTGCCTGTGAATCGGCAGGGAAGGAGCACTGAGCTGCTGTCCGCTCCATCCTGTCCCTCGGCCAGGTAGCGTTGCTGGCTGCTCCATTGGGATCGAACGGCTCTGCCTTTTTTCCGTTCCTCCATGCCAGTCTGATACTGAATTAATTAGGCAATTTAATGATGCTTATGTTCTCCTGAATACCAGAGATGCCTTCTTTAGGGTGCAGCAGAGCAAGGGTAAGCCAAATCTAATAATTCATTTATTTCATAGGATCATAGAATGGTCTGAGTTGGAAGGGACCTTAAAGCCCATCCAGTCCCACCCACATCCAGACACCTCCCACTGGACCCGGTTGCTCCAAGCCCCATCCCACCTGGCTTTGAACCTCTCCAGGGATGGGGCAGCCACACCTTCCCTGGGCAACCTGGGCCAGAGCCTCACCACCCTCACAGCAAAACATTTCTTCCTAAGGTCTCATCTAAAGCTCCCCTCTTTCAGCCTAAAACTGTTCCACTTCATCCTATCCCCGCAATCCCTGATAAAGAGCTCGTCCCTGACTTTCCCCATCTCTTGTTAACATGGGAAGCGTTATGTTAATTTGTGAAACGTTAGCTATTTAAGAATAATTGATATTTGACAATTATTGATAAACACGCTTTTTAATAATTTCCTTTGTTTTAAACTGGAAAATCCCTTTAAACTGGGAAAAAACCCATAATTTTAAAATTCATTACAATTTCTCCTGGCTGCGGCGCAGAAAGCAAATCGTATTTCTCTACCACTATGAAGCATATTGTCCAGGGAGCTTCATAAAATTAGTTATTTGAATAAAGTTTAGTTATTAAACACCCAGGAGAACTCTTTTTCTGCCTTAGGAAGAGATCTGTGCAGCTCACGCTGCGCTGCGATTGGTACTAGTAAATGTTCAACCTGTTGGAAACGTCTTTGTGTCCATTCTTTGGCTTTCTCCAAGGAAACGGTAGGTTTGAGAGCTTCTGTAATGTTCCACAGAACCCTGCAGCCAGGCACTGCGAGGCACAACCAGCAATTTCTACCTTCCGTCCCCTCTGAGGAGAGGCAGGTAGTCCAGAAATTCCCAAGTCAAGCTGCTCAGCTCTGTGGAACGTTATGCTAACCAGGTTGTACTAGAGCGCAGTGAGCCCCAAAATGGTAGAAGTTGGACAAAGATGGTCCTTTGGGACCTGGTAAGGTTTAGGGAGTGGGGTTCCATTTAAGGGGGAAGGATGTTGGTTAACCAGAAGGCAAAATGCTTTGTGGGACCGGACTCATCTTCTGTAAGGGAATCGCGCTACGTACTTGCCAGAGTAGTCCTGTAGTTGCAGAAACGTGGTTCTGGAGATCCTGAGTCCAAAAAATCGGGATCCAGATTTAATTTCTATAATAGTGGTGCATTTATTAAATTAATTGACCATTTTATTTAATATCCGTTATGATCACAAGGGTTTATGACGTGCTCATCTGTCAAAAAAAAACCCCAAATCCTTATGGTGCAGATTTTTTTGGTAGCAAACCAGATTTTGGAAAGCTTGAAGAGTCTTTATTTTCTTTCAGGTTTTAATGGACAAATGAAGTTGTGGGATGGCAAGGGCTTTGTTCTTGGTTTTGTGTATTTGAGCTGGCTTTCAATTGTTCCTGTATGTCTGTTATGCTATTAATTTAAATTGGAATGATTGAAATATAATTTATATACTTGAAATATTAATTATATTAATATGGGCCCCCGATGACAGTCATCCCACCAAATTAATGACAAGAGATCAAATGGTTTCCAGTCATTGTAGAAACATTTACAGGTTTCTTTAATAGACAGATTGCTTAAAGCATTACTCATTTTTAATGTGAAAATGGTTGATTCCAATTAGTGTCCATTGTGTGTTTCTCCTTGTGATTCATAATGTAATGTAAAGATAGACTTATAGCAATTACTTAACTGGGAGATAAATCAAATGAGTAAAAGTCATTGGATCATTACTTCCTACCTCTTGGACAGTTCCGAAGCCAATGTGCTTAAAAAACCGTTTACACGCTGTCTCTGCCTTTGTTGCTGAATACCTGTCTTCAGCCACTGGAGAGGTGGTGGGTGCCGTAAATCTTACAACAGAATCATTGTAAACGTTTTATTCATTACCTTTGTGTTCGTTTAGCTATAAACTGCTAATTGCAGGACCCTCGTTAGTTCTGTCGACAGCAGTCCTGAAGCTCTGCACTTCATTTTTTTAGCGTAAAGGTGGGATTTTAGACACACTCGTACTTAGTTGTTGGTTCACGGTCATTTTTTTTCTGGGAAATACCAATGATGTCTGGTGGTTCTCTTCCGCAGCATTGGCTTTGCCGTTAAGGATGGAGCTCGTTGGTGCTGGGAGAAGTGTGATGTTTTGGTTGCAAGTAGACGTTGAGGCACTCTCCATAAATAGTCAGAGACTATTAGGAAGAGAGGAACATGGAATCATACCATGGTCTTGTTGTAGGTAACGTGTCCGGTCTTGGACCTTCCAAGTTTTTCGTTCTTCAGACTTTTCCATTTGCAGACCTTCCAAACTTCACCTACATTAAAAAGTTGAGATGCACCACAGATTGCTCACCCACAAGTTATGGAGCAGAGAGCCTGGAGCCTAGCTGAACTGTCTAGAAACTTCATTTCTCCAGAAGTATTCTTGGGAATTCCTACTCCTGAACTACCGCGGTTGGTATTTGCAGTAGGCAGCTAAAATAAAAGAGCAGTTCTGTAACAGTGCTGTCTTTACAAAGAGTAACTTAATTCTCCTGTAGGGATTACTCTTGCAAAACATCAGCCTTTGATCCATAAACTGTTTCATAAAGATGCTTCTTTTTAAAATCAGTGCAGATTTTAGTAGTAACAAGGCTATTTTTCACTTACGTTTTCAGATTAGCTTTCTGAAGAACACACCCAGCAAAACCATGAACAGGAATAAATACCTCCGTGTAAAAAGATATACACTCTATCTGTTTATCTATCTGCTTATGGTAACTTTAATGTTTTGAAATGTATTAGCTGAACACTTTTTAGATGTTTGCCAGGTTCCTGGTAGGTAGTTTTTAATCCCCAACGTGTAATAATGAGTGAGACTTTGATTAAAATAGTATAGCTTATAGCAATATCTTAATCGGAGCACGCAGTCTTCCAGTGTTTTTCCTCTTGATCTGAAGAAGGAAGTTATAAAAGAATAGCTTTTCATTTCCTTAATTGAAAATAGCACAAAATAAACTTTCAAACATGAAAGGGCAGATTATTAACTCTTTGCCTCGGGTTAGAAAAGTTGATCGAGGGAGGGAGTGAGGGGGCGGCTTGGCAGGACCGGGTTGTGAAGACTGATTTTTCTAAGTTTAGCTGTTCCGTGCCTTGGATTTAGTTTCTGTTTCAACACTCACTTGGAGTCTGTCTGCTAGGATGTTAGTAATGACATCTGTATGCAGCTGGGCAGAGGGACGGGGTTGCCACACGCTTTGGGATTTTGGGAGCAGGTAGGAAACCATTTGCTGTCTGTGTTTAAAAGAAAAGAAACCCAGAGTTGCGTAGCTTAGAGTTAGAGATTGAGTGGAAAGGGAAGCATTGATATTTTGCCCGAACGTTGTATTTTGGTTAAACCCCAAGCTTTTGTCAGCGAGTTCAGTCTCTTGAGCAAGTGTGCAGTGTTTCTTGCCAAAGTAGTGCTCCATGTCCAGAATGTCCAGGTGAGGTCTTGTTACTGCTGATTTTGGTAGATATTTTGCTATTTAGTTTCAAAGGGCCTCAGTTTCCCTCCTTCTGGCACGATTTTCTGTAGTAATTCAAGGGAGTGAATATATTCTGTAATAGCTGGCAGTTAGTTACATCAGATTTAAAAGACACTTGGGGCTTGGGCCCCGTGCCCCCCTGATTTTTTTAGGTAAGAGAGACAAGATCAGGCATAAATTCTTAGGAGCTGATAAAGATTGCTATTTAAAGGCTTTCCACGCTGGTCCCCAACTTTAAATAGACGCTTGTTCATTCTAAAGGGTTGCTGTGTGACCTGCCGAATCCTAGAGATGAGCCGAGCCCCACAGCCGTGGAGCACAGCATCCAACTCCCTGCAAAGTCCTGGAGAAGGTTGCAGCAGGGCGAGGAAGTTCTCACACATCAAAATCTTCGGATCACAAAGTCTATTAACGTACAGAATTTTAATTGAGGGAGCCTGAGTGTAGGAGAAGGTTTGTTTAGTATCCCTGAAGCTTCCCTAGCTAGAGGAATACTTAATTCAAAGCATAACCTTTGCATATCATTCTGCATCTCCAGAGATATCTAAGGTGCTTTGTGAGTAAGTTCTGTATCTGTTTGGTGATGGCATCAGAAGGTGCGTTAGGTCTGGATGATTTTCCTCACTAGAATTGCCAACAGGCCAAACATTTGGAATTTTGATTCCATTCTGCCGTGGTACACATACAGAACCTCCTGGGTGGTTTAAAAAGCCTTTTTTTGGTTGTCTGGTTTGGTTTATTTTATCTGAAGATAATCAGTTCCCATTTGAAAGTATCAAAACTTATTGTTTTGCTCTTCTGGTCCCAGCTAAAATGACACTGTGGTTTTGGACCTCAGCAATCTCACTGGTTCCACTGGAATTCAAGAGGCTCTAAAATTATTTGGCTTTGTTGAAAAAAGTATCTTTAGACTTCCAAACGTGTAGGAGGAGGAATGTTCTGACCTGTTTTGCCTAGTAATGGGTTTTAATCACTTTCAAAAAGAGACCCTTAAAAATATTCTTGTTTCTGGTGGCATTGTATTTGCTCGAAAATGTTTTGCTATAGCAGAGGACAAACTTTAGAGAGAGGATGCTGGAACAACGTGCCCACAGCTGTGTTCCCACAGCTGAGCGAGTGGCTTTTCATGGTTGTCGCCAGCACTGAAGTAACACCCAACGTTCTCCTGCAAATCAGCCAAGCAAGTTTTTAGGGAAATCTCTAAAGGACTACATCAGCCTTTACAATCAGGCCCAGTTTGAACTGAAAAACCCTCACTGGACAGGAAACATCACATGCTTTAACCAGTTGGAAAGGTGGGATTTTCAGGGCTGCCAACAATTCATTCTTTGCTCTCGGGAACAGCTATCATTAGACACATCCGATGAGTTTTGTCAACGTGTACTTTTCTCCCACTGATAATTCTGGTTAGCTACCGCTGGCATACATTTCTCTATTTTCAGTTAGTGCTCTAAAAATCCACTGCCTAAACAAGACCTTGATTCCGTGGTGACCTCCACAAAGCTGTGGTGACTGCAGCGGCTTTGGATTTGAGGTGCTCTCCTTGTGCTGTGTTGAGCAGCACACCAGAGACTTGTCTGATGTCCTTTGTGATTGCCAAAGCAGCCAATGTGAAAGAGGACCCAGAACTATATACCAAGCTGCTTGTTTTTGTTATTAACTGGAGACTGTTTTTCTGGAATACTTCTGTAACATAAGCCAAAGTAATTAAAGGCTAGAAAGAGAGGAAGGGCAAGGGTTTTTGAAAATAATAACCACTACCTGGTAGAAGTACATGAGGTCTGATACAAAAACCCCAAGACTGCGCCTGTAACTCTTTTTATTTAACAAATAAAGAAAATTCAACTACGGTCACCTTCCTGAGCTGACACTCTGCATTGATGCTGCCAGCATTCAAAGCAATCCTGCAGATTGTTGTCTGAAAAGCTATTGAGGATCTTATTGGGTTTGTTTTCACATCTTCTGCTGTGAAACAATGGGTTCCTCTGAGCACTGACTGGATCTTTGGGAAGAAGGAGCCAACTTTGGCGAATGGGGTGGATGCTCAAACGGAGGGATGTTGTTATGAGTCAAAAACTGCTTTACAAACAAAGCACTGTGTCTTCATGTTCATTTGCTGTTCACTTTTGCACACTGAGGTTACTGACCAAGGGTAAGAAAATGTCGATTTGAACATGCGTCCACTCATACAGAGGGAAATGCTTGAGGTGAGTGTTGTCTCGCTGTGACAGGTCAGAACATGTTCTAGAACATCTCTTTCTCTCTCCTCTCACTCTTGGTTCCTGAGCTGTAGAGTTAGTCTTGGGTTTTTGTATTGGACCTCATATGTATTTCCAATAAACTTAAGTCAGTCCCGGTGTCCTTCTGTTTGTTCAGGGTATTTCTCCCCTCCTAAAAGCACAATGCCTGTTTCTTTGGGAGAGATTGTTATTATCATCGTATCCTTTGTGGTGTAATATTCAGTTAATTTATGTAGTTGAGCATTTTCCTGTCATACGCCAGGAGGTGATCTGTGGTTTCCTATAACTATATTGATTATCACAACCCAAACTTGAGTTTTATCTAACGTGAATGTTGGTTTTGCTCTGTAGTTGACACTCCAGATCCCTATGTGGAGCTGTTCATCCCGTCCGCCCCTGACTGCAGGAAGAGAACCAAGCATTTCAATAATGATGTGAATCCCGTCTGGAACGAGACCTTTGAGTTCATTTTGGACCCCAACCAAGAGAATGTTCTTGAGGTAAATCACATGGCGGAGCTGCATCTGTGAAAATGGAAGTTGTACCGTGTCTGACAGATAAAAATAACACTCCCTTGGACGTGTATGGCATCTGTTCTCTCAAGATTTTTTAAATGTTAAAGGCTGGCTTTTGCCTTGAGGTGTGGCGCTAAGCGAGAGGTGGTGTGTGAGTTGTATAATTCAAGGACTAGCTTTGAGAGACGTTGTGAAATATGCCTCCGAGTCATCTCTCGGGCTGCTCCTGGGGGCTGGTAGCTTGCTGTTCTTTACATCAGCCTTAAATTACTTTCTTTTTACTTACTATGTTGATTCAACTGTTGTAGACAGTGAATAGCTGGGGGTAACATCAGGTCGTTGCCCATTCCCTGCTTCTCCCCAAGGAGCCTGAAAGCAGAAGCACGGTTCTGTTTCTCTGTGCTTGGAGCAGAGGGTTGAGGAGCCCACCCAGTGATGTTTTGGGCACGCTTTGCCCATGTGCAGGCTTGGTGACTAAGCCACCACCAAGTCTCAGTATGTTAAGCCTTTCTGGGTGCTGTACTAAAGGTGAGCCTTAAGTTTAACTGGCAAACCTTTATCTGTAGTCCTTAGTTAGGTTGGTGCTTCGCAGGGGATGGTGATAACACGTCTAGGCTTCTGACCCAGGCTTGGAGAATTTCAGTCTAAACGGGCTGACTGTGACAGAGGTTAAACATCCCTGGAGGTGTTCCAGGCCAGGTTGGATGGGCCTTGGGCAGCCTGAGCCAGTGGGAGGTGTCCCTGCTTACGACAGGGGGTGGAACTGGAGGATCTTTAAGGTCCCTTCCAACCCAAACTATTCTATGATTCTATGTTCGGGGAGAATCCCATGACCAGCTTGGCGGGGCATGAAGATGTATGATACGCATCCTGCACTGAAGACAATACTAGAGAATTCACAGTAGCTTCACCTATGCCTTTGCAGAGATGGATTATAAGTAGAATTTGGGAATGTGTGCTTGCAATAGTTAAAGGCTGTTGTGGGTTTCTGAGACACACGCTATAAAATTCCATGCAAATGGCCTGCAGAGAGCCAGGGATGCCCTGTGGTGGTGGGCAGCTGTGGCCCTGGCTGGTGCGCCTGTCGGCCTGCACGTGTACCATTCACAGCAAACGTTCTCTTCACCGTGAGAGGTATAGACATTAGTTTATAGACAAAACTGATGTTTGTGTTCTGCAGTTGTTGTGCACATATGCGGTGTCCTGCAGAGCCTTTGGATTCCACACGGATTGCAGAATCAAAATTAAAATCCATGAAACCACCTCCCCACCCAGAACTTCTTTGTGAATTCCCAAACTCATATAATCCTCTCAACTCCTCAGATTATTTTAATCTCAATCTTTAGCTGTATTCCAAGTGCAGTTTTCACTCTGAAGTGTAAGAAGCTTTCTGAAATACCATTAAGAAGTTTTTGCTGTTGATTTTAAGACACCCTCAGAGATTACAGCAATGTACACAACGTTCTGCAAGGAAACAGAAGAATGTAGATGCCATTAAAATAATGAGTTCTGACCTGAAATACAGTTCATGATTTCAAAGAGTTGCTTGTGGCACAGGATGAAGAAGATTCTTTATAGCTGAGAAGAAGCTAAAGCCAGATGTAGCAACTAGTTATTCAAGTGATTGTATCTTGATTCCATTTGTTTTATGCAAAAGAGATGATCCAAGCCGCAAACATATGATATTTTGGAAGATGGAGTTCCTCAAAGTGGAAAAAAAAATCGTAAACCAAATGATCTTGGAGAACCCATGTAATAAAAACCATGAAAATGGTAATTTGAAATTCTTTCTGAACATCTGACTTGAGAACTTGGAAGGCTCCCACTGCGGAAAAGGGCTGCTAGACGTAGCCCCACGTGGGTTAGAGCAGAAGCACTGCACGGTGTTCTGCAGTATCCACACACGCCTTCGGGTAGGATCACATTTTGAAAAGGAATGTGCTCTGACATGGAGGACATGAGAAGAGACTTGAAGATCTGGCTGGATACAGAGAAAAGCTTTGTGTAATTTGAAGTGCTGTGCATTTTTGCCAAAGCATTGCTTTGAAAACCTCGGTCTGTAGACGTAAGGCTAGGATGTATGGCTTCTATCTTCACAGGGAAGTTGCTGTAAATTTTTTGGCATTTCACGTTAAAATTATGTGTCTCCATAAAGAAGGTTTACTAACTGGAAATCTGAGGTAATTGTATATTCTATAATTTGAGGTTATTATGTCTGCTTAGAAAGGCAGTGAGATTCACTGACAGAAAGATGCTCAGATAAAAACCCTTTCTAAACGGCACTGTCATACTCGTGCAGTTCAATGCCTTGAGGGTGCCACCTATGCTGGACATTAGCTCATCCCGCTTTAAAGGAGTGTGTCTTGGCATTGGGTGGTGCCTGGCTTGGGTTAGCCATGTCCTTTTCCATATAATTTTTCTTTTTCACTTTAGGCATAGGCTGTGTGGAATTAAAAAGGGCTTTATCAGAGCAGAACTGAATACCTTTGTATCTTTTCTAGGTTACTTTGATGGATGCCAACTACGTTATGGATGAGACTCTTGGCACATCCACGTTTCCGATATCTTCTCTGAAACTGGGAGAGAAGAAGGAGGTTCAGTTAACTTTCAATGAAGTAAGTTGCAATGCACAGCTTTGTCTTTGTTGCTGCAGCTTTGAACGTGATGGGAAGTTCTCAAAAGAACACCCAAACTGGGAGATCTAAGACACTGTGTAGACCAGAACTTGCCACGCTTTAGTCTTTTATCATGTCTGAATCTTATCTGCTCCATGTTCTGATTAGATAAGCTTTTTCACAAATCAATAGAGGATGGTGCTTGTGAAGGGGAAGTGCTGTGTCCTAAAGACTCTCGCTGAGTCTGGTGTTGCTCAGAATATTCCCGCAGGCACTGATTGAAGCAGAAGAAAACCCTTTGGCCTGCTTCTGATACTTGTCAGAAATACATGTTCCTAGATGAAAAGGAATCCAAAACTCTGTCTGATCCCATCAGTCTGCCTTGGTACTGTGCGCGTACCTCTTTTCTTAACGCAGAGCTACATTTGCATGCAAGAAGGGACTGGAATGTATCACGGAGCAGGTAAGGATGGCAGCCCTTCAGTCAGGGATAGCTGGGTGTCTAGGAACACAGGAGGGGACATCTCAGGTGAGGATTGTTCTCTCCGTACCCTATGTGAGCTCGTTTTCTAAGCCCATCATTGCCCATAGATGAACGCGGAGTTCTAAAGGTGCTGTATTTCCATCCTTACAGGCCTGAGAGAGCTAAGCAGCCCTCTGCCACTGAATGCCATAGTGTCCCTTCTGAAAGGACCCTCTTTCCAAGTCTAGTTTCAAACTTCCCTTTGCTAAACCAGTTTCTGCACCTTGTGGTTCAATTTAGCTTAACGGTCTTCGTTAGCGTGAGAGGTTACTCAGTGTCCTGGTCAGTACGTAACCTCTCCTGCTGATGCCCTGCGGCTTCCGGAAAGCTCACAGAAATTCTTTCGTTATTACACGTTTCACTTTCAAAAAGGTTTGTAACAGCTTGTTGTAACAACCCTCGTTAACATGCAATAATGCAGGAATTTTCCCTGAAAAAAAAAAGGGAATTTTCAATTGGATTGTTCTCTTTAAGCAAGTATGCAAACCAGCTGGAGTCAGGGATTGTCTGCCTGCACGGTAACTCCTGGAAGGCGTTGCTGAGTCTGTGTGTGACTTAGCTTGTTCTACACGTATTAGAGTATCGTCATTTATTAGAGTAACGCATCACAGGCCATTCTGAGCATAATTCAGTACTTGTAGCTGTACCCATCACCCCTGGTTATCTTGATATGCATATAGATGTATATTCATAGAATCATAGAATAGTTTGGGTTGGAAGGAACCTTAAAGATCATCCAATTCCAACCCCGCTGCCATGGGCAGGGACACCTCCCACTGGCTCAGGCTGCCCAAGGCCCATCCAACCTGGCCTGGAACACCTCCAGGGATGGGGCAGCCACACCTTCCCTGGGCAACCTGGGCCAGGGCCTCACCACTCTCATGGTGAAGAAATTCCTCCTTCTGTCCAGTCTAAATCTGCCCCTCTCCAGTTTACCCCCATTGCCCCTCATCCTGTCCCCACAGGCCTTTGAGAACAGCCCCTCCCCAGCTTTCTTGTAGGACCACGGAGCGGTTGTTCCCTTACAGGTTTTTCTCCTACTTCCATAAGTCAAGTACGCAGTTTACGTGGCACACTGGGGAGCGTGTAGCAGGCAGATTGTGGCTGGCACCAGGACCAAAGGATCAGAAGTGTGAAGGCAATTTAGATCCCTTCAGGCTAAGGTTGAATAGCACCGGCAAAAAATCATTGTCAGTGGAAGAAAGCCAAGACAATGGGATCCGGTGAATGGAAGTCAGGCCCTAACAGCGTTCCAGCTGTGTTCAGTGCTGGTAGTGTGTTCTGGATTCACATGCTGTGCTTTTAAATGAAAATTCCATAGACAAATTCACTTGTGTGTTTCAGAAATGCCCTCCTTTTCAAAAAAAGTGATTTATAGAAAACCTCCTGGTAGTAATAGTTTATGTTCCAGGTATGTTTGAGGTTTTTCCTTCTGTAAGAGGTGTAAACATACTTTAATATTTCTTGTTTAGGTCACAGAAATGACTCTGGAATTGTCTCTTGAAGTATGGTGAGTATTTCATATTTTTTTAAAAAAGTGGAAAACGTATTAGCAGCAAAAGTGTTTTTTGTTTTACTCTGTTCGTTAGAATTTTCTTAAAAACATGTCAGGTAAAGTGCAAAAATTTCTTGTTTTAACATAGAAATACCAAGTATTGTAAAGTCAGAAGACTTTAAAACTGAGGGTGACTTTTACATTGTACTTCTGTCATTGACTTGAAAACCGTTGCTTGTACAAATAAGTATGCCTTTCCCAAAGGTTTGCACAAATGAAGTCATCACACTTGAATTTCTCCTTCTGGTTTATGTTAAGTGCTTTCCTTTTCAAGGACTTCTTCTCCAATAAACTCACAGACATTGGGTTCCGCTGTTTTCCTCATTATTCTACCTTCGGTGGTCACTTTGCATCTCACGCTAACTTTCATCGCGTAGGGGTAATCATCTGCTGCCCCTGAAACGTGTTTGAATGTCGATACCGTGCAGCGCCGAGGTCAGAGGTGAAGATCCCGGTTGTGCCAGGTGGCACCATCTGTAAAGCTCACCGATGCCCGCTTCTTATTTCCTTTTTTTTCCCTTCTCTCTGACTTCCTTTCTCCCTCTTCCCTTACCTGAGTAGGGGAAAGACCAAAAATCACCTTGAGGCATCATCAGGGAAAAATATCTTTTAAATCTAAAAATGAATTTACTGAGAAGAAGGCACTCAAAGAGTCATTTTGTCTATAACTATAAATAGCAGCGCTGGGCCTGGAGCTGGAGAACTCCCTCACAATGGCTCTGGAGACCGAGAGCATCCCCCGGGGAGAATCCTTGCTCGCTGCCTTGTTGCTGGAAGGGATGCAGAGGTCCTTATGACCACCCTGAAACCTTCCCAGGTTTGTAGGTTACAAATATTCTGTATCTGACGTGAAATGAACTGAAGATGCTTGGCTGCGTCGTGGTGCTCTGAGGCAGCCGGCGTTGGGATATGTTAAACAAAAGGATTTGATTGTTTCTGCTCTGTGGTTCCCAGATGCCCACGTAGACTTTGGATTCTGGACTTATTGTTCATGGTATCATATACACCTTCATGGAACATTGCTTCTAGGCAGACTTTTCCCCCCTTTTTCTGAAGCCCATTATTTTATTGCATAATAGATTTTTAAAGTCTGAGCAATCTGTGCCTAAACAGATCCCTTTCACAATTTTGTTTTACATAAAGGACTCTTAAAATCGCTGCCTTGTCACTAACCTGTCAAGGGATCCACAAACACTTTGAGCTGATCTTTGTAAAGGCAGAGATTCAGTGAGATGGATCCCAGCACAAATTTGTTCTCTCCTCACTGCTGTCTGCAAGAGGCAGTGCCGTTGGGAGGAGGCGTGGAAGTTCAAACCCTTGGAATGACGTACAGGTGCAGTGAGTTGGCGACTGCCAATGAAGGTGACCTCCTGCCATGATACCTGAAAAGAGAAGTGGGAACTAAAGTTGTAGCTTTTATTTAAGTACATCGTTGAGGTCTTTATGCAGCCTAGTGTGCATTTTTGATTACACAGCGTGGGGAAAAAGCTAGAGAAAAAGCGGTTTTCCTGTGACCAATCAGTACAACTTGTGTTGAGATCCGTACAGGTTTTGATTGTAAGACTGAACGGATACAGAGTCAAAATTACCTTTTCCTTTCACAGGAACTGATAACTTAACAAGAGCCTGTGTTAGTAGGAATGTATGAAAATTTTTAATTCGTAGAATCATAGAATGGTTTGGGTTGGAAGGGACCTTAAACCCCATCCAGTTCCAACCCCTGCCATGATCAGGTTGCTCCAAGCCCCATCCAACCTGGCCTGGAACCCCTCCAGGGATGGGGCAGCCACCATCGCTCTGGGCAACCTGGGCCAGGGCCTCCCCACCCTCACAGCAAAACATCCTCATCTCAATCTCCCCTCTTTCAGCTTAAAACCATTTCCCCTCATCCTATCCCTGCACTCCCTAATCCAGAGCCCCTCCCCAGCTTTCCTGGAGCCTCTTTCAGCACTGGAAGCTGCTCTAAGGTCTCCTTGAGCCTTCTCTTCTGCAGGCTGAACAACCCCAACCCTCTCAGCTTGTCATGCAACTCACGTTGCAGTTCTCTCTGCAGTGGATAAGCAGAGAATTTAAATTTCTAGACTGTGCCTTTATAATTGTAAGTGGTGAACTCACCTGCTATACTTCAATTTAGTGTTTACAACCATATAATGCACCACTAGAAACTGCGTATTTTATGTCTGGTTTTCACTGGTATGTGAACACCGAGGTTTCTATATCAAATACACATCTTAAGGATACAATGTGCCATTGTTTGCATCCATCACTCCATGAAATCAACTGATGCTTTTATGTTGCATGACTAATTATTTTATTTTCTTCCATCTTCTGTAAGCTAATGAGGATTTTACTTCTATTCATTTCTCTAGGTGATACTTTTGGTTCTGTTTTCAATTATGCCTCTTATTAAAGCCTGTCTGTTTTGCAAAACAGCTCTTCAACTGATCTCCGGTTCAGCATGGCTCTGTGTGATGAGGAGAAGAAATTTCGGCAACAGAGAAGAGATAATATCATGCACAGTATGAAAACCTTTCTGGGAGAGGAAAACAGCAGGAACTTGACCACTTCCCGTGATGTAAGTTTGGAGCATTCACATCAGGATTAGTATCACCTTTGGAGCCCTGTCTCTGTTTCTGAAAGAAGTGAATGAGACTTAGGAAGTAGAAAGGTTTGATGTAAAGAGAGATGGAAGAAGCAAGAAAAATTCTTAATCATCTATGCCCATATGGCATTTAGAATAGAGAATAATTTTTCTTGTGCTCTACATTTAAAGCTTAAGGAGACCAAATCCTGCGCCCAGCTGAAGTTTCACTTAAGGTGTGCCCATTATGTGAAAAAGGACAAAGCTGTGTGAATGCTATCGTGAGACAAAAATCACAGCTTTCCATTTGCGCTGGCAACTTTAAGTGCTCTAACTTTTGCCTGGTTCTGTACTGTTTGAATTCTTAGTAGGCTGTGCTTAGGTAAAAATCAGGTAAAGGAGATAAATCCAAGCTTTTCGTTTTGCTCAGATTCTGAATTCCTAGCTTTCTTAAGGAGATGGTTTTGAGCTGAGATCGTCATCTGAAGAATGCTTGAAGGGCACATGAAATACGTGCTGCACAAGAAGTGTGTGGCTGCTCCGGGCACATGCCAGCTCTAGAACTGCCCTTGGGTGCTTGATCCCCGGCCTGTGCTCTTGAAACGGCCTCAGCTGTGTATGGCCTTCGTGCCTGAAAGATCAGCAGGAACTGAGCTGGTTGAGTGTTAGAGTAGGCTTAGGAAATGTTTTCTTTCCTTCCTTTCTTCTTTTCCTTTAATCCATTTTAAAGGATTTGGATTATGAAGTTTATTTCTTAGAGGAGTTGAGAAACTGCAGCTTTCATCTCCTGGCTGGTGCTGTCCAAGCCTACAGAGTCCGGCCAACGAGACTGGATGGACTGGTGGTCGTTGTGGTCCCACCACAGTGAGGAAGGGTGCCCAACCCTGATGAGCTTTACAGTGACTTTGTAGACCCTGTATTATTTTGAATTTATTAAGGATACACTTGTACATATCCACTTCTTTTGTAGTAGCTTCTCTGTCCTACTCTTTCTTCCTTGCTTGTTCCCCATCCTCTTCTGCCTCTGGAATTGTGGCAAGAAGACTAGGGGTGGTGGTAGTGAGGTTGTCAAGCAATGAACAGGGTCGAGGAATTAATCCGAGCTGATTAATTCATCAATAATTGGTTCCTTTTGTGCATGTTCAGTGTAAGCAGAATGTGAGTGTTCTGCAGAAACTAGAACTGACACTGAAGAATTCCTTTTACGTTATCTGAAGTTTGGAGAAGGTGGTATATGTGTCATCGTTTAATACTTTTGAACTCCGTCTCACACAGTAAAATGTGCTTGCGAGAGCTTTCTGAGGAAGGTGAAAAGGTAGAACAAGTACCATATTTTGTTTATAGAGATATAGGTTGTGTGTGTTGTGAAGGAACGTTTTCAAGGGGGTTTAATTTTCATTTTGGTTCTTTCCGTAGCACCCCGTGAGTCATTGTGTAATCTGAAACAAGCCACTCGCTCACTCAAAGTTCGCCTGAGTTTTTCTGTCCGTGAACAGCAACACGTGTGCCTTGCGGGCATGCTGTGAGACTTTAATACCTGTGAAATAATTAAACAAGCCTGGATGGGGAAGTGAATGCTTTCAGATTTCCTCACTTAATCTTGAGGCCCATTCTGCAAACACAGAGGATGAGATTTCTTGGACCCGTGTTCCTGTGCAGTTTATTTTTACGATTTTCTTCTGCTCTGAACAATTTCCTAAAAATGCTATAATCGATTAAAGACAGTGTATAGCTCTCTAAGACTGGATTCGCAGAACAACTTTTTAATAATCATCTGTGTACGCCGTGGAGTTTCTATTCCACTGCAGGTATTCTTGTCCAGAGTTTATGAACTGTGTTTCCAGGGCATTTGCATGGCATTTGGAGATGGTTTTCATCTACAGTCCTCATTCCCAAAACAAGATTTAATACGTTTGAGCTTTTCTTTTTTTTTTTTTTTGCCAGATTACTGGAAAATATGATTGAGATCTTTTTTGGAGCTTGCTTTTCTTGAAATAGGTCTCATTTCCCAAATCCTTTTGATTCTCATCCACAGTTTGGTGATGAAGCAATCGGCCCTTGTTGAGATGAGGCACCCATTGGCTGCAGGGAAACTGTGTGGTGCTGAGCTTGTCCACGCGGTGCAGGGCCCGTGGATGTTAGAAATGGTACAGATATAAGCCAAAACGCTTCATCTGCATTGTTAAATCAGGCTCAGTGGAATTTGTTTGGATAATACCAAAGCTGATATGTTCAAAGCTAACTTAAGTCCCTTGTGCCGTGTATAAGAACGATGGAAAAGGAAAGCCATCCTGGCGTGGCTTTCAGTTGTTCGGAAGAATTGAGTGCCAGGGATTAGAGCAATGGGTTTTGTCTCCAAGACTTTTGAATTCACATCTTTGCTGTTGACTCACCACATCGCTTTCATGTGAGTCACTTACCCTTTGGTCTGAGTTCACTAATTTGCCTGAATGGGTTTGGTACCTCTGCCCTGGCTTTACTGATTGTGTTCAAGGTGCCTCGGTGAGTGGAGTGCGTCAGTCCCAGCCTCTGTACTTGCAGAAGCGTGCACGCCTTGGTCTCCCGTCTTTTCTTCATTAGATGGCTTCTTGGTTCTTTTCCCTTTGTCTTCAGCTTCTTCCCCTCTGCCTCCACCTTCCTTATCCTAGAGGGCAACTCGTAAGATATGTGCACATCATCTCAAATCTTACCACTTCTTGCCCTTAAACTTGTTGGAAACTGAATGGCAGCTACAAAGCTGCTTTAGTGAACCTGCCTGCTCAGGAACGTGCTCTGCCTTCCCCTGCAAAGCAGGACGGGACTCTCAGCCTTTACATCCTCCTGACTTATGCCTACGAGTCAGCTTGTATTCAGTTGGCTGAAATAAGTGAAGGTGAATGCCCAGTGGGTGCTTCTCTTCGGTTGTTTTCCCATCATTTCAAAGCTTGCTTTACTATGGAAAGCTCGTTTAAGCTGCTGCCCCTACTCTAGAGCCCTTGAGTTGAATTCCATTGCCGGGTGATCGCTACTCTTCGTACTTTCCTTTGGTATCAAGTGGAGGTCAAGAGATTCTATACATTCACCTACATCTTGGTATACCTCCCCTCCCTCACTATAGGAATCCGGGGTTCCCAGAATGCCTGTGGGTTAAGGATATAGGAAGCATTTGCAGTCAGGACGCTTCTTGACATTCTTTGTTGATCCTCCTTGCAGGTTTCTCTGCACCCTGAAGAAAACTCAGATTTTCCCTTGTGCTCATGCCACTTCGCTGACGAATAGATTTGTTGAATAGTGGTGGTTTGGAAGTCTTCTCACATACTTTTTCCAGGCTTGCACCTGCAAACCACCATCTTCATCCTGTTGGGATTTGTCTGTGTAGGTTAATTAGGTAGTGTTTGTAAAGAGCTTTCAAAGCCTTAACGTACATTATTACATTTGTGATTAGTAATATGACTCTTCAAAGAAACTGCCCCGTTATTGGGGTGTTGGCTTAACAAAACAAGCATGTCCTAAATCTTTACTTTTCTTTTGTCATTTTTTGATAGATGCCTATCTCTGGAGGTGCATGATGAATGCTGATGCCAGTAAATACTTGCGGTTTCCATTACTAAAGCTTAACACTTATAAAGATAATCAAATAATCTTACCGCATCAAGAATAAGCAGTTCTTGTGAGATGGAAACCTCGAGAAATGTCTCAACATAGTTGGTCATTGTGCACGGTCATTTCCGTGTGACTGTGCATTTTCAGTCTGCAGGGAAGGGAGTTTCGTGGCTTGGCGTGTGGAGTCTGCAGAAAGAAACTGAACTCGGTAGTCACGTGGGCTTCTTTTTTTTTAATAACTAATCCCATCTATTGGCACCTTAAATTGCATTTCAGTGGAGTTTTTTACTGATTACCTATTGGATCAGATAGGGGCTTCCTACACAACTAATTCTTTTTATGCTTAGTAACAATCAAGAGGTAGCTGCCTTGTCACTGTTGAACAGTGGAAAATTCTCTCAGGTTTCAGAAACTGAGAACCAGGTGGGACCTTCGCTAAAACTCTCGATGATGGTAGCAACTTAATTGTTAGAATTACAGAATCATAGAATATCTCAAGTCGAAAGGAACCCATAAGGATCATCAAGTGCAGCTCCTTGCTCTTTGGAGGGCCACCTAAAACTGAACCATATGGCTGAGAGCATTGTCCAGATGGTCCTTGAACTCTGGTGGGCTTGGGGCCATGACCACTTCCTTGGGGAGCCTGTTCTAGTGACTGACAACCAGTGAAGAACCTTTTGCCGTGTCCAGTCTGCACTTCCACTGACACAGCTCCATTCTACTTCCTCCTGTCCTGTCTCCAGCCACTGGAGAGAGATCAGCACCTCTCCATTGAGGAGGTTGTAGGCTGTGATGGGATCACCCCGTAGCCTTCTCCAAGCTGAACAAATCCGGTGACCTCAGCTGCTTCTCCTAAGTCTCGCTCTTGAGGCCTTTCACCAACTTGGTCACCATCATCTGGGCACACTGATCGCTTGATATCCTTCACATGGATTTATGCACACCTAGCAGGAGCAGTAAGTCTTGAATGAGTTCAGGATTAGTTAAGAGATTTGTCATCCCCCCCAGTCACGGTCCAAGGGACCAGCGTCGGTGTTGAAGATAGAGGTGGAGTAGGCATTAAACATCTTTGCTTTTCATGTGTCCCTGGTTGTGAGGTGACTGACCTCATTAGTAATGGATCAATGTAATCTCTGATCCTCCTTTTGTTGCTACCATATTTTAAAAACCGTTTTTTGTTGTCCTTTACAATGGTGGCCACCGTGAACTCTTGAGTTTTGGCCACGTGGCGTTTCTCCCAGCAGTGGCACACAGCATCTCCGTAGTCTTCCCAAGCTGCCTGTCCTTGCTGCCAGTGTCTATGCTTTCTTTTTCCATCTGAGTTCTAGAAGATCCCTGCTCAGGCAAGATGGCCTTCTTCCCCTCTTGCTTGACTTCCAGCACTCTTGCGGTGTTAAGAGTTAGCTCGTAAAAAGTGACCAGCAGTCATGGACCCTTCAAAAGTAGATTCCCAGGGCACTGCTCCTCCAGCAGCCCCGGGGCTGCTCGCCCCGTGTCCAGGGCTGAGGTTTTGCCGGCAGCTTTTCTTCTGTCGCTATTTTATTTCATCTTCTTTCTTGGAGAACCTGTGCGGTGGAAGGGAACGGCTTTGGAGTCGGAGCTGAGAAGGAAAGAAGTGTGAAATAACCCCTGTGTAGGTAGGTTTGCAGTGTGGTCCCTCGTAAATGGCTTTACTCACTCTAAGTAGCTGAGCAGGTGAGCAGGTACTCATAAATCCTCCTTACTTCTCCTGTCGTGTTTGCAAGGTAGTTATCAATTTGAAACACTCTTCATGCTATGTAGTAGCAGCAGATGGTTTCATTAGAAAATGTGTTTTTAAACTCCCAGCCAAAATATTATTTGTCTCCCTTCTGTTTCTGATTAGGAACTTTTACTGCTTTTGGCTCTGGCACAAAGATATCGTTGGATAGAAGCTGATGTTTGGATGGCTTTAAAAATCGCTGTGGTTTTGTAACTAAATAGTTTATTTAATAACTGAATTTAATATCTTCTCAATTGTGGATTATGGTTAATAAGGATAGATATTCTAAAGAAGCTGAGTCTAATTTTATTTAGAAACTTTGCTACGAGTGGCAACTTCTTCAAGTAGATTCTAATTCTGCAGGAAGCTGGTAATTAGAGTTATAAGTACAGAGCATCACAGGGGCAACAGCTTAACTAATGCCGAGACCTGACCTGGTTTATTCACTCAGTTTTTAGGCTTTAATGGTTTTATGTGAAGGTCTGAGGCAGTGCCACAGATCAGTGTGAGGGGACTGAACTTGAGATTGTACACGTTGCTTTGGTAAAGAGGAAGCTAAGGAGGGTCATAACGATTTGACTTTCACTAAATATATATCCTATCATAGAATCGTGGAATGGTTTGGGTTATACATGTGATATAGCAGAGTTGGAGAAGTGCTGTTGGGAAGGTGGATGTCAGCGAGTCTAAGCTGGCTGATTTGTTCTTTATATTAGCAATTCTGTCTGTGAAGGTGTTCTTGACTCTGTTATTGTCCTCTTTCCTTACCCATGGGCCAGCTCCATCATCAAGCAAGGCTTCATGAGTCTCACTGGTGGCACCATCTGAGCTGAGTAGCATCTGCTTGAGCCATTCCTCTTTCACAGTGGAAAAATCAAGTCCATAGGCCACAGCCTTTGATGCCTTTGCTCCTTGTTCGTGCTCTGAGAGTGAGCAAAGCACTTTGTCTGCTCAGCATCTCCCCTGCCTGTACCACCGTTGCCCAAATGGATGAATAGTGAGGAGTAACAGTGGTGTCTGGTCCAAAATCCTCCCTGGCAGCATTTGTTCCTCCTCTGTCACCAGGGCTCTGAAACAGGTTGAAGAGCTGAAGGCGGAAGGAGAGATTTGCCTAAGTGGTAGTAGTACTTAGAAGTAGCAAGCTCGCAGCTTCCTCTCTCCTGGGAACGTCTTGTGTTGCTTCAGCCATGTCTTCCTTCTTGCCCACATGGGAGCTGAGCATGATCTTTAGCTTCCCTTTATATCTCTGCATGCCAGGTGCTTTATTCCACGCCGTCTGTTTGCACCTCCTCGTTGCTAATGGTCAAAGATGAGTAGGGAGCAGGAAGGAACCCTGCTCTCCCTCTCGGAGATTTCCACCAAGGCAGGCAGAACCTCCCATGGAGCTGCCTGGTTCCTGGCTTCCCCTGCTTGTGGTCACCAGTGCTCTCCTCTCATGCTGCAGTCCAAAAGCACGTCTGCCATCCAGCTCTCCGTGAAACAGTGGGGACTGAATAAATGACATACAGATATTGCACATCATCGCTCGTGGGGCCAGAGAACCCCAGGGCAAGAGGGAGCTTTGTGGATGGGATTACAGTGCTGTTCCATTCTACCTGCAGCGTCTCAAAGTGCTTTATTAAAGTATTTTGTTGTTGTTTTACTCAAGTACTACTAGAAGACTGCAGAATGCCTTCCTTGGGACGGGTTAGAGCTTTTGCACACAGATTTGGAGGAGCACAGGTTTCTTCCCTGCTCTGAGGATATCGGGACAGTGACCTATTAATCACTCAAATCTGGTGTGCTTGACTAGTGATGCATAAATAATGTTTATTTAGTCCTTTTAAGTCTTTATCGGAACTGATGTGGTGATATGCCGTTCTTTTTATCTGTGCAGGTGCCAGTGATAGCGATACTGGGTTCCGGAGGTGGATTTCGTGCCATGGTTGGGTTTGCTGGAGTCATGAAAGCACTTTACGAGTCGGGAATTCTAGACTGTGCGACTTACATTGCTGGTCTCTCAGGATCGACGTGGTAAGGGCTTTTTCTTTTGTGTTTCTCCAGTTTTTCTTTTTGGGAAGTTCAAGTCTGAATTTTGATTAGAGTTGACGCATTTCTAGAGTTGTAAGTCACAGCTAATTTTATGCACGCACAAATCAGCACAGAGAAGACACACAGAGCTGTCTTGCAGCATAGCTGGGCAGAGGAGCAAATCTGCTGGAGGAGGTGTTTCAGGATTCCGGGAATGGTGAGGGCAACTCAGTCTCCAGGTGATCTTCCTAAGAGCTTCCATGGCAGGGATGGGAGAGAAGAGGTGCTACACACATCACAGTTCTTTATCAACAGCCAGTCCTGTTCGTTCCAGGACTCTGTAATTGAATCTTGATAACAAAAAAATTAAGAATTCAACCTGTTGGTATAAATATGGAACATTTTATATGTTGGTTTCTTTTCCTGATGAAATGGAACCAAAAAACCATCTTCCTCACTGTTTGAAGATGTCTCATTCAACCTGGAACGAATTATATCCTTTTGGGGCACCGTTCAGAAGTTCTCAAAATCACTGAAAGATCTTTTGCTCCATTTCGTCTGTTTTTAGTGGATTTACTGGGAACATCTAGGACCTAACATCTTAGCATAAGGAGATTTGAGCAGCTGTGTTTCAGCCTGTGGGAAAGAATCCCAACTGATTGTCGTGCTCCAGGGCATCCGGCTGGGGCTGCCTCGTATCGCTCCTGTTGTCACTGTTTAATTTAGAAGCTACATTGGTTTCTAAAATAGTTTCTTAGATGGGAGTAAAGATCTTCAAAGATGTCTCAATGAGGATGCCCTGACCAGGTAGTCATGGTGTCCTTCTGTCTGACTCAACGAATGCTTCAGCCTGTGAACAGGAACATCAACAGGAGAAAATCAGGGTGGTGTCACTGTGTAAAAGGTGCTTCTGGGCCTTAAGAGCTTCGGGCTTTGGAGGCAGCGGAACGATTTGAGCCCCAGTATTCTGTCTGCCTCAACCACCCTGCTGAATGAGAAGGTTTCTCTTCTCCCTGCCCCGTGCTATGAACCTGTAGCCTTTTGTCTTCTCGGCTTTTACAAGAGGTGTCCCAGATTACACTTATTACAAATGTTGAAACTATGTGTTTTGATGTTTCTTAAACGAAATGATGTAACGTATTTAAAAGCTGTGTAATTTTCATCAGCCAAAGACATCTGAAAAATTCAATCCACATTTCTTAACTGTTTGGACTCCTTAACACTACATTTTTTCTTTTCTTCATTCAGTGAAAAATTGCAAGGTTTTCTTTTATCTAACTTTAAACTTGATTTTAATGCCAATGGCTCAGGTTGCAGAAGAGGACGTTACATCTTAAGAAAACCTTGAACTTGTCAAGGGAGTATCCCACACGTCACAAAATACGTTTTTTTCATAACCAGGTTTATTTTGTATTCCAGTTTGAATACTGGGGCTGCTTCTGAATCCAGTTTAGAGCCCCTTAGTATAGGAAAGGTGTTAACAGAGTGGATTAGTTCCATCAAGAACCACCTGAAGAGCTGGGACGCACGAGAACGTGAGGCAGCTGAGTTTGTTTGGCCTCGAGGAGCAATAGAGGGTGGTGGGGAGGGGAGATCTTGTTGTGCCCTTCAGCTGCCAAAGGGGTGGCTGTGTAGGAGACGCACTCTCTTGGGAGATGTGTGGAGAAAGAACGGGGGGTAATGGCCGTGACAACAGGAAAAACTTTATTAGCTATCAGGAAAATTATTTTGCGGCGAGAGTGGTCAAGCACTGGGATGTGTGGCCGCATCCTTACTTGACTGGGCTGGGTAAGGTGTCATCCTCTCTCCATCTGACTCAGAATACTTTGTGTGAAAGCAGAACTTGACTGAACAAAACCCTGAGCAACCTGATCTGACTTATACGTTGGCTCTACGTTGAGCGGGAGGTGGGAAGAGAGACCTCAGGGTTCTTTTCAGGCTAAATTACAAGATTATATGAATATTTTATTTCTTCAAGACTAAGAGAAAAAGACTTTTGTTGGAATAGCTACATTTAAATGAGCAGGGAATCTGCCTGGGCTGAGTTTTATCCCCTGGTTTAACTTGAAGGAAGCACATAAGATTTGTTTCCACACGTTCTAAGGAAATACTCTATCCCCACAGTTGTTAAGTCTCTTGGAACAGATAATGATCTGTTCTGTTCCTTGTGGGTTTTTTTCAATTACTTTTCAGTTGCGTGAAGTTTCCTTCCTCTCTCCCAGACTGGATAGAAAGCTTTCAAAATGCCAGAAGGTTTTGAAATGCCAGGAGTGTATATGAACCAGAGTAAGTTTCTTGTTCAGATTGAATGAGTCTGAAAAGGTGTTGGTCCACTGGCTATGAGGTCATGTGGTGGCAAAACCCAGGGGTGAATTCATAGCTGATCTAATGTGAACCTATAAAATCTGGATTTAAATAGCAGAGTTATCTGAATGGATCCAGTCAGGAATAGACATTGGAAACGGCCGTATTTAAACAAATTTGCTTTTGCTGTGTCACCTATTCGGACTTTTGTTGCTTGATGGATAAATAAATGGGTGCTTTGGCATTCCCTTTCCTCTCTTTTTTTTTCTGTGCGATCTATTACTTGGGAATAATGCTCTTTTTTTTTTTTTTTCCCTGAAGGGTGGAGAATTCCTTTCCTGGAGGAGAGGCAGGTTTTCACTTGTTCTCTCAGATGTGTGCCTAACCTCAAAATAATGCATTTACCTCCCGGACTGTGTCTGTCATCTTGCTTCAACCTTGTGCTGAATTCTTCCTCCTGCATTTTCCTTTCTCTGCTCACGTGGAAGCTTGGTGCTGCGCTTGTTCCGCCCACGAGCCGATGTGAACGCTGCGCTTTAGAGACTGCGCAAGGACTAATGAATCGAGTTCTTATGTCACGCATGCAACAGGGTTCGTCATGCTGTCAAGTAAATTGCCAAGCAGCGATCTCAGGGGCATTCTTACGCTCTGTGTGTGTGTGTGTGTGTCTCGCTGCTCTGCAGGATTGTGCAGCGTGGTGTGTCTGGGCCGGCTAATTCAAGAAATAATAGTGAAATGGACCCCTGGTAGATTAGGATGGCCTATCTCTGAATTATAGAACAGTTTGTGTTGGAAGGGACCTTAAAGCCCATCCAGTTCCATCCTTAAAGCCATGGGCAGGGACACCTCCCACTGGATTTGGTTGCTCCGAGCCCCATCCAACCTGATCTTGGACACCTCCAGGGATGGGGCAGCTGAGACTTCCCTGGGCAACCTGGGCCAGGGCCTCCCCACCCTCAGAGGAAAACATTTCTCCCTAAGATCTCTTCTCTTTCAACTGAAAATCATTCTGCCCTCATGCTGTCCCTGCACTCCCTGAACAAGTGTCCCTCCCCAGCTTTCCTGGAGCCCCTTTCAGCACTGGAAGCTGCTCTAAGATCTCCTTGCAGCCTTCTCTTCTCCAGGCTGAACAACCCCAACTCTTTCAGCCTGTCCCTGTAGGAGGGGTGCTCCAGCCCGTGGATCATCTTCTTGGCCTCCTCTGGACTTGCTCCAACAGATCCATGTCCTTCCTGTGCGGAGGACTTCAGAATGTTTTGAGTTTTCACCCACGTTTTTACTTGAGCTAACCAAGCCTCAACCACTGTTATCTGCATGGGTTGAGTAAACAGACCTTCAGTTTCCAGAGTTACTCAGTGACACAATCAAGACTGGTGTGATTGGCCTCTTCTGAACTCTCAAGAGTCGAGTAAATGTCTGCACAGGTTGTAGCTATTGTGCTGGTTCTTATTATGAAACCATGGAGATCCTGGAAAGCATGCCATGTGCTAATGTATTTCAGGTATTTTTGAATAGCGATGGTGACCTGGAGTGACAGAGAGGTCCACCTTAGAGTAAAAGAACTGTGCGTATGTACTTAGAGGACCTCCAGTCTGCCGAACTGAGGTGCGCTGTGACAACTCAAGAAGCTATTTTTTCAGCTTATGATGATTCTGTCCATTGTCCCTTAAACAGAAACGAGGAATGCTTTGATCTTTTACATCACGGACATTATGGAAATGTGTGCTGAGTGTTTGGCTGTATGGTTACGTTTAGAACAAATTGTTTAGTTCTCTGTGCCTTGAGAAAAGGAACTGAAAATTTACTGTATAAATGATGAGGAAATTAATCTGATTTAATCAGTCATTATATCACATTATTTACGAGCTTATTGTACGTTTCGGGCAGCTGACATTGAACCAGGCTTTGCCGCTTACTGAGCCCGTTTTCCATTGCAGGTACATGTCCACTTTGTATTCACACCCAGATTTTCCAGAAAAAGGACCAAAGGAGATTAATCAAGAATTGATGAACTCCGTGAGTCACAACCCGCTCCTGCTGCTCACTCCTCAGAAAGTCAAACGCTACATTGAAGCTTTGTGGAATAAGAAGAGCTCAGGGCAGCCTGTCACCTTCACGGATATCTTTGGAATGCTGATAGGTGAAACGCTTATCCATGATGTGAGTTCATTTTTTTAATGATTATTAGAGTTGTGAAACTATTGCATAAGAACCACTGTTGCTGCTTTGTTGAAATGAGCTCGGTAACATTTAGGAAAGCGTGTTTAGCAATGGGAACATTTAAAGTTAGAGCCAAACAGACGCTGAGTAAGGAGCTTGTAAAATGCTTTCCTTGCTCTGGGACATGTTTCTGAATGGTGCTCCTTTCTTTAAGAGCTGGGAAAACATGTCGTGTGCAACAGAGATGAACTCAATCTCTGGGTACTTGCAGCAAACTCTTGACGTTGTGTGTCACCCAGTGAGATTACTGCTCAAGCAATTTCAACGACGAATGGTGTTACCTCTTTCTGCACATTTTGCTACCAAAACCCCTCAGCGCTTGCTTAACAGAATAGTGGTTTCAAGGTGAAAATTCCACATCTCTAATTATTACCTGAGAAATAAGACAATGGGAGGGTTTCGTACTGCTGTATTTTGTTATTTGAAAATCCTAATTGACTGAATCAGGCACACGGACTTCAAATGAGTCAGGTGAGCAGAATTCGGAGTTGATCTTATCGTAAGATTGAAATGTGTTAATAGATTCACAGATGAGTTTTATGCTCTTGTGTATTTCATGAATATACATTGCTATTAGGTTTTAAACATTTAAAAACACTGAAAAACAGGCAACGCAACTTTTAGTAACTGTGATAAAGGGCAAGTTTCTAACAAAAAAAGGGGATATTAATGATCCTTTGAGGGTGAATGAAAGTCCCTGTTTGTTAAGGAGCTGAAGGCACAGATGTTTAGCTGAAACCTGAACCTGACACGATCAGTGAACAATGGCAATAATGCTCTTAGTTATGCACATATAACAAATCTTATTGCTATTGTGTCATAGTTACTTGCAATCTGTCTTGGTTGTGGACTCCAGAACATTTTCTGGGGGCGATGCAGGTCCTTGGTTAGCAAATGGAAGCCTCCTGATGGCTCATTTGCTTTCCTAGATATCTTTGCTGACTTTTCAGAAACGGCACAAGTTGGAAAACATTGCGTGGTCATGAACGGTGGTTCTGCTAAAGAGGTTCTTCCTTGGTTTTGTCTTTTACAATAGCAGAGGGAAAGAACTTGTTTTGTCCTGCAATCCTGTTGTCTTTTTTGGCCGTGTCATTTTCGATTCTATATCCCATATTTATTTTGTATTCCTGTCATGTCTTTTCCCATTCCTTCCTTCCCAAATGTGCATTTAAAAGGCTTTCAGGCAGATTACTTCTTTTTACAAATTCTTCTGTTTTTCTTGAAAGCAACTGGATTTGTCCATTTTCCTTCTCTTTGGGGGTTTCAGGGCAATGAGTAGTTTCCCAGGTATCAGCAGGACTTTATAGGATTCCTTTGGTCTTTCTTTTCACTCAGAGGATGGACACTACTCTGAGCAACATGAAGGAGAAAGTTGATAATGCGCAGTGTGCTCTTCCACTCTTCACGTGTCTCCACGTCAAACCAGATGTCTCAGAGCTGATGTTTGCAGGTATGTTTTTCAATGTATGTATGGAGTCACTCCTGCAAAGAAGTGCCTGGCTGAAAAAAAACCCTTATTTTTTGTTACTTCCGAGAATAACTGTATCCTGCAACTTGATACCCATTCAAATTATTGGTCTCATGGCAGGGATTAGGGAGGAATTTGCCATGATATGAAACATTCTTCAGGGCTTAACAGAATTTGCATTGTTATGAACTGAGTAGAAGGAGATTTTAGTGTATAAAAAGAATAGGAAGTTGCAGTGTTGAAGGATACAGACAGGCATGTCATAAGGACGGGTCTGATGGGTTTTAAAGGTGATGGGGAAATGGACACGTGTTCAGCAGCTTCTGGGAATCTGACAGTAGGTCTGATAACAAGAAGTTACTCAGGGATAAGAGTTCACACACGTGGGTAGGTCAGTAGGACTTATTTTTTGCCTGAAAATAAGTCTCAAGTGACAACAGGCTCTGTAGGTGTCAGTGGAACGTTAAGTGGTGGCCAAGGTTTGTTCTCCCTGTGGTACAAAAGAACTATTTCCTACCAATTGAATAGCAACATCCGTGAATAGCTGAGTACATTGCAGGAGTCAGGCCAAACGGAAAGCTGGTGTTTCTCAAGCATCAGCGAGCTGCTTAACATCAATCTGTCACCCAGATAAAGGGAAGTGTCTGCAGTCCTACAGGGTTATCTTTTTCTAAGAGTGGAATTACACTTGAACAAACAAATTAGATATACTCCCTCTTTTTTACTGCTTACATAGTGTAAAGTCTCCCGTTGACACAAAAAGGTCTTTTGCTTTTATCTATCTCATAGATTTAATGGCATCTATTATTGATTGCGAGTGGGTCCACTGTGCTAAGTGCTGTGCAAAGAAAAGGAGATGTATGTCTACGTAGTTATACAGGAGGCTGAGGAGGCTCATTGTATCCACATGGAATGGAAAATGAGCTTGTAAATTAGGTTTAAATTTTCATGGGAGGATGTCTACTTTCCTCCTTAGGAAACTGAAACCTCTTTGTTTGAAAACAGAGGTGTTTAGGGGTTTGAGTTTTTCTGAGAAATTTTATTTGGGTAATTTATTTAGAATCATAGAATAGTTTGGGTTGGAAGGGACCTTAAAGATCATCCAGTTCCAACCCCTCTGCCATGGGCAGGGACACCTCCCGCTGGCTTAGGCTGCCCAAGGCCCATCCAACCTGGCCTGGAACCCCTCCAGGGATGGGGCAGCCACAGCTTCCCTGGGCAACCTGTTCCTCACCACTCTCATGGTGAAGAAATTCTTCCTAATGTTCCTAATTTCCCATTTTGAAACCAAATTTATCTATAATAATAATAGTTAATAATGGCCTTCTTGAAGCAAGACCAGGAGCACCTGAAGGCTGGTCTGATTTCTCTGACCTTACCGGCTGGTCTATAAAAGCATATCAGCTCTGCCTCTGGGTCTTGGTTTTGCTCTTTTTTGAGGCTATCATCTATAGCACTAAGTGGGATGCTGGATCCTTATTGCTTCTGTTCTAAGCTGTTCTCCTTTGAGAATGGAACAGCTGTTCTTGATGTGAAATACGTTGTAATTTCTGAACAGAAATATTTACTCTTTCGTCTTTACTAGATTGTGGGTGTAGGTGAGATCTTTCATGTTGTTTCAAGTTGAAATGCATTAATTATATCAGATCGCATTCCTTCCGGGAGTGATGGTGCAAGATTTCCTGCAGCTGCTAATAGGTGCCCTGCCCCAGGCGCTGCATGTTTGCCCTCCCAGGAGCATTTCTGACCCAGGTGGGGCCAGCCATACCCCAAACTGCAGGAATCATTTGAACTGAACATACCGACAGCAATTTAAGAAGTTGTTTTTTTTTAATATATCATGATAGTATCTTTAATGATAAGAAATTACCTGAAGATGCTGATGTCCAGGGATAAAGAGGGGAGTAGAACTCAATATTTAACTTTGATATAGAATCATAGAATAGTTTGGGTTGGAAGGGACCTTAAAGCCCATCCAGTTCCAACCCCCCTGCCATGGGCAGGGACACCTCCCACTGGATCAGGCTGCCCAAGGCCCATCCAACCTGGCCTGGAACACCTCCAGGGATGGGGCAGCCACACCTTCCCTGGGCAACCTGGGCCAGGGCCTCACCATTCTCATGGTGAAGAAATTCCTCCTTCTGTCCAGTCTAAATCTGCCCCTCTCCAGTTTATACCCGTTGTCCCTCATCCTATTACCATAAACCTTTATCAATAGTCCCTTTCCCAGCTTTTGTGTAGCCCCTTCAGGTGCTGGGAGGTCGTTATAAGATCTCCTGGGAGCCTTCTCTTCTCCAGGCTGCCCAAGCCCAACTCTCTGAGCTTCCATCCCCTAAGAGCCTCGTTCACCAGCTTTGCTGCTGCTGCAGTGCCAGGCCAGTCACAATTTGATTTGGGGGTTTTTCCTCTTGAAAGCCACTATAGTAAACTCAGGTCTGTGAGAGGGGTCGCCCGTGTCGCTCCGTGCCAGTAAATGCCACATCCAAAATGCGGTGACTACAGCTGAGAGGTTTGACTTCAGTACATTTTGGATTAAACCCCAGCCAAGAAAACGGCCGGGTTTACTGGAATGTAAACACTCAGTATTTCTTTTGGTGTAGAGTTTTTGTCTCTTGGGAAATTCCCGACCTGCCTATTGAAATGGCCACTGCCCCACGGAGCTTCTGAAATGGCAGAAGTTAATGCTGAAGCCCTTCAATTGTAGGGCAGAAACCTTGTTTCCATAAGCAGGATATGGGATTTGAGAAATCATTGTCATCAGCGCAAAGACGAAATGAAAGCGGACTGTCACAGTTTATATTAATTCTAGTTCTTAATCCAGTTTCACTGCCAATGTGGTTCTTTATCTGCCGATTCATGTTTATACGTCCACGGGGAAATGCCATTCAATTCCTGGACTGGGGCTTCTAAGGAATTTCCTTCTACTCCAATAAAAATGATGGTTTGTGGGTGGTTTATTTGGAAAATAGGATGTTGTATTTGACTTAGCGTAGATAAGCATTGCCCCATCAGACAAAACTGAGAAGTCATAATGAAATCTTTTCAGGAGAAATAGTTAACCTTATGATTAATGTTTCTTCGGAAACTCAGAATATCTTGAGGAGCAGGTGGCAGCCTGTGACTTGTGGGGAGTTTTCAGAGCTGTTTCTTTTGCCTATACTTTTCAGAATTATTTCTGATTTGTTTCCAGAAGCACTCCAATCAATCACAGTAGGGAAGAGAAAATGGATGGATGTATGGGTGAAATACTAAAAACATAGGTTATTTTTTGTTAGTTATTTCTCTCTTTTTGAAATTGATTCTCTCATATAAGTAAATCTTCTGGTATCAAAGAAAATATTTCAAAATCAGCTAAAATCCATTTTCAACAGAAGTTCACATCGTAGAATGTAAATCACTTCTGGAATTTTCTGCTAAGATCAGTAAATGCCCTTGAACCTTTGATTCCATAGTTATATTGAGCTCTATTCAATAAAACGGCGGGTTCTGTAAAACATACTCTTGGCATTGGTCGGTATTAATAAGTTTCTCAGCTTTGCCTTTCCAGATTGGATTTCATCAGAAACTTCAGGCTTTGGTGGAATCCAAGTGCCTCTCCTAGAATATTTCACAAATTTTGTGGTATGAAATAATTTTTCTGCCACCTTTTTCGCTGCCCTCCACATTTTTGGTAGGATCGCAATGAAGAAACTTGCAAGTTAGACCCATGTTGCATTTCCTGTGACGGCGGATGGTATTGAAGCATGAGATGAAAACCAGATGTCCTTTTGTTTTTCTCATTCCTGATGGCTACTTTTATACTTCTGGTTTTACAGCCTCATTTATTTGCACCAAAGGTTGTTATTGAAGAGAGAGAATGAGAATTCTTTATCTGCTGTGACATCACTGTCCTGCAATTGAAATCCAAATTTTGATGTCTGCGCAACCTAAGAGATATTCCTGTTGGGTTTTTTAGCTTCCATTTACCTAAAATGTATTTCCTTAGACAGAACTTTCATTCTCTTATGTGTATTCATCCTCTGTTTATGTTCAGGTTGATGTTCCTACTAAGCACATTTTTGTTTCTTGTTTTGCAGACTGGGTGGAATTCAGTCCGTATGAGATTGGAATGGCAAAGTACGGCACCTTTATGTCTCCAGATTTGTTTGGAAGCAAATTTTTTATGGGGACAGTGGTGAAGAAATATAGGGAGAATCCCTTACATTTCTTGATGGGTGAGTGAGTATGTGGCAGAAAGAGACGTTAAAATAAAACTAATTTTAGTAGAGCATGGACAACGGCTTTAAAATGTGATCACAGAAAGCAGGAGACAAGAAGTAGAGTTCTCAATTTCGTAGAATTGTAGAATAGTCTGGGTTGAAAGGGACCTTACGGATCATCCGGTTCCACTGCCACTGCCATGGGCAGGGACACCTCCCACTGGCTCAGGCTGCCCAAGGCCCATCCAACCTGGCCTGGAACCCCTCCAGGGATGGGGCAGCCACAGCTTCCCTGGGCAACCTGGGCCAGGGCCTCACCACTCTCATGGGGAAGAAATTCCTCCTTCTGTCCAGTCTAAATCTGCCTCTCTCCAGTTTATCCCCATTGCCCCTCGTCCTATCCCCACAAGCCTTTGTGAACAGCCCCTTCCCAACTTTCCTGTAGCCCCTTCAGGTACTGGAAGGTCGCTTTAAGATCTCCTCAGAGCTTTCTTTTCTCCAGGCTGCACAAGCCCAACTCTCTTAGTGTGTCCTCATATAGGAGATGCTCCAGCCCTTGGATCATCTCTGTAGTCTCCTCTGGACCCATTCCAACAGCTCCATCTCCTTCTTATGTTAAGGATTCCAGAACTGGAGACAATACTCCAGGTGAGGTCTCCCAAGAGAGGGACAGAGTGTCAGAATCCCCTCCCTCGCCCTGCTGGCCACTCTACTTTGGATGCAGCCCAGGATATGGTTGGCCTCTGGGCTGTGAGCGCACATTGCCGGCTCATATCATTCATTTTATAGATTTCACAGCCATGGATTGACAGTCCCTGCTTTTTTATTTCTGGTATACACAACTGAACTTATGACTCGCTATGTTCCAAAACCAGCAGTGTGTTCTGAGAGCGAGCAACTGCTTAACTAGTGCAGTATATGTCTTTTTTTCCTTCTACCACCCTCCAGTCATTGTTTACTTTTTTCCCTTTCAGGTGTCTGGGGAAGTGCATTTTCTATATTATTTAACAGAGTGCTCGGTGTCTCCAATTCTCAGAATAAAGGTCCCACCATGGAAGAAGAATTAGGTAATAGTACTAAATAATTCTTCTACTGTGCAAAGCGGTTACTGGCAAGAATCTCTCTGGCACTCTCGCTCGGTGGAAGGCATTGTAGGAGTGTGGCATTCAAGTCGCTATTTGCTGGGAATTTTCTTTCCTTCACTTTGTTTCTGCGCAGTTTCAGAGGTACTGAAGGTCACATGCCTATATCCAGCTATTTCCTTGGAGTTAAAAGATTCCAACTCCCTTTTTTTGTCTTGTTATCCTAGTCGCTGAGAGCGGAAGCTGACAAATACTTGGTAGTTACTTGTGTAATCTCTTGACAATGGGCTGTTTTATTGAAGGGATTAGTTTAGTAAAACTGAATTTTTGTCATCTCTGGATTGTGAGATTTGTTCCATTCTCACCATAAATCGTCAGTTGGTGTCGGATGCTGTGCTTACCAATTTAATGGTTTCGGTTTATCCCTAACGCACAAATGGCATGACTGTGAGGAATGAGTTGTAGCTTGGTTTGGATAGACTTTGTGTTTTAGTCAAGAATGCAGTTGATGATGAAAGGAGTTTTTGCACTCCTTTCCTATTCAGAAAATGGCATTACAGGGAAATACGTAACCAGTAAATAAATTGTACTAGACAGCCACATTTTTCTGAAGAGTGTAGAGAGAAAACACAGATTGAGTTGATCTAAAAAAGAACAGGAACAACTACAAAAAAAAACCCCAAACCCAAGCCTCTTAGCTGTTTCTGTCTCTTACGAGGTGGTGTTCAGCTGTTTGATGATGTGCTTATTTATGAATGAACATGAGACCTGTGCCCCCAGGTCCCTGTTTCTGGTAACACCCCACTAATAGAGGATCTCTGCCAATAGATTTGATAGTGGAAGCATCTGTATTATTGCTTTATAAGATGTTGGGAGATAATATATTCTGTCTCATCTGTGGCTCGTGTCACATATAGTATAAAAAATATGCTTTGAAGTGGAATTAGATGTGAAAATACTGGTGGGACTTGAATCAAAATCTATTACCAGAGCTGAAGATGTCCCAGCAAAACCTTGGTACCACCAATGTGAGTACCAAAATGCTCGTGGACACCAGAAGAGCTGGTGTTGCACACAGCAGTTCTAAATCACAACTAGAACAGTAGATAATAAATTTGGCTTTAAAGAGGTGATTTCATGTGCAGTAATCGCATTTATTGTTTGGGTTAGCTCCCTTTTTTGGTCACTGATTCTTATTTTGACCTGTCTTCTCTGTCATCACTCAAGAATTTGTCTGTGTTTGCCCGTGGCGCGTGTTTGTCCGTTGATGGTATTGGTGTGGGGATGGAGGACCCACAGACTGTTACAAAGAAGTAGTATTTAGGGAAAAATACCTGATGACTGAGCTGTTCTGCTTCCGTAGAGGGGTTTAGTGTCATTTTTAAGTCCGGGGTATAATCCTCTTTAGGAAAAACCAACAGTGGTGCTTTTCTATATCCAGATTCATTACCAAGGGTAATAAAAGCTGTTTTTTTACCCTTGATGTTATGATGACAGCTGGGTTGTGCCACAAGAGACCAATGTCCGCGTTGTCCTTCTGGGAGAAACAGTAGATGTTATTTTATTCTTATTTCTTAATAGAAAAACAACGAGCTGATAACATGCTGAAGTTCATTAGGAAAGAACCCTCACTGAGTTTATTTTGACTGGCTTCACATTTCAGTTAGAGGTGATTCTTAGCACACATCGTACTAAGGAATGAAGGCGGATAGTTTTCTAAAGTCGTCTTTTAGATACTTAATCACTGGAATTGAGTGCCTGTAGGGTATAAGCTTCCAAGATGAGGCTGATGGTAAAACACTGCAAATCTACTGTATTTCAAGAAAGGCTTCCCTCCACGATTGGTGAAAATAACGTTGTCAGCCTGTTTTCTGTTCTCGCATGAGTTCACCCCCACTGCAGACCGTACCTGGGGTGTGGAATGGGTTGGTTTTTCAGGATTCATTTTGCCTTTAAAATACTGCCTTGTGGTAGCAGTGAGCAGTTAACAAGGACTGTGGGGTTGTCTGGGAAACAACTCTGTTAACCTTCACAAAATGCAGACTTTTGCCAAAGGACTCCAATCCTTTCTGGTTTTATTTCTCAGACTTAAGTAGATGACAACCTTTTCTACCTGTGTTACTGCATTGGCCTTTATTTTTCACACATATTCCAGCAGAACTTTCATAACCACGCTGGCTTTTGGTTTTCCCTCACTGTTTTTAGCTCATTCGTGTATGTATGAATGAGATTAAACATTCCTCTTTTTTTAAATTAGCACATAAATAGCAAAAATTGACATTGTCTTCCTAGTTCACTTGGGAGTAACTGAGAGGACAGAAGCTACGTATCTAAATTTTAATTGAGGTGAATAAAACGTGTCAGCTGTGTGAGCGGTAGGTGCTGTGTCAGGATTCCATTCCGTTTTCTCAGCCCTCACCGGCGGAGCTTTGCTTTGCAAAATCTGCAGGCTAAAGCGGATACATTCTGATCATATTCTGAATGACGAGAAGTCGGCAGCAGGTTGAATCTCTTTGGCTGTATTTTCTGTGACAGTTTTATGACTCAAAATGGTTTGAAAGTTTTAGCTGTTCTGACAATCAAACCCTAAACTTCGAAGTAATATTATATTTCTTCCAACAGAAAATATTAGGCTGAAGCACCTTGTAAGCAATGATAGTTCGGACAGTGAGGATGAGTCACAGCATCCAAAAGGTAAGGAAATCCTCACGTTTTATTTCAGGGTTACTTTTTTCATCAGCTTTTGTGTAGTATGGTCTAGTTTGTGGGTTGGTAGTTAGCCACAGCCAGGTTTGCTGGCTGAACAATAGTTGTCTTCATCTGAGAGCTGTGCTTTCATTTACACTGCAGGTAAAACTTTATTGCCTGGCCCAAAGATCTTAAAAGAACCAAGGGCTCAGCAAAATAGAGGAGTGTTGAACAAGGGACCTCGGGAGGGCCTTGCCTTCATGCCTCCTGCTCAAGCTGATGATCAAATGATTCTCTCGCCCATCTTCAGTCTCGATGTCAGCTCAGCAGGGCTTCGCAGAGGTCTACAGTTTCACATACACATCCCAAAACTAGGTTTGCTGAGCCAGTGAACCCCAGGCATCTGTTGCCAGCGAGCTCCTGAGCTGAGAGGCATGGTTGAATTGTCACCAGGCCAGCAAACGAACATTATCAATTGTTTTCAAGGGTTCCTTGATCAAATATTTATTTGAGAGTCGTTTAGTTTGTGTTTTCAGCATTCAGGGATGTCTTTAGCACCTTTACAAGTGACACCTGATACTGGGAGTTCCTAGCACTTGGCACGGTGTTTAAACAACGCCTAAATCTCATTTCCCAAAGGAGGCAAAACCACAAGGGGAACACTGGGAAGTGGGAAGAAAAGATCCTATTGAAAATTATCCTCAGGCACCTAAAACACTGGGAATTTTTGTGATTTCATTCAGGTTCTCCATCTCGTCCATCTAGTGCCTTCTGTATTGAGTGGTCCTTTGGGGACCACAGTGATTTTTCAAATGAAGAAATCATGTTTTTAAGCAAAGGTGGAAATGCAGCTCTATAATTTTAGGATCTAGAGGAAGACAAGAAAATCTTGTGTGATGAGGCAGTGAATTATGTCGTTAGCTCAGTTATATGACTTCTTCTTCAGTTCCTCTTAATGTGTAAAATAATAGGGAGAGGGTGATACCACATTCTGTGTTTGTGGATTTCCTGTGTAAGCACTGTAGCCAGCACAAAACGCTGCATTTCTCTCAAAGTTTGTAGCCATAGCAAACTACCTACAAATTTGTGTTTTGTAAAATCTTGGAAAACCCTCCCAATTCCTCAGAGTATTCCTGTACAGTGGACCTCCATATACTTCCCTTGTAGTCTTCAATTAATTAAAACCAGCTATTGATTGCGATCTGTAGTTTGCTGAAAGGATATTTTCAGCTATTTTAGAATTCCCACGCTACAGCATTGTCTTTCATGCAGACTGACTTTGGCTTCTTAAGGAAAGCAGTCGGCAAAGGATGGAGAAGGGTGTCAATACACATCCAGGTGAATTTCGGTCTGCAAAGAGTATGGATTTGACAGTCTGTCCCCTGAGTTTGCATTTTGGGTGCTAGCACAGATAAAGCCATATCATTAGAGAATCATAGAATGGTTTGTGTTGGAAGCCCAAAGCCCATCCAGTTCCACCCCCTGCCATGGGCAGGGACACCTCCCACTGGATCAGGGGATCCAAGCCCCATCCAACCTGGCCTGGAACACCTCCAGGGATGGGGCAGCCACAGCTTCCCTGGGCACCCTGGGCCAGGGCCTCCTCTCCCTCACAGGAAAACATTTCTGCCCAAGATCTCATCTCAGTCTTCTCTCTTTCAGCTGAAAACCACTCTCCTCATCCTATCCCTGCACTCCCTGATCCAGAGCCCCTCCCCAGCTTTCCTGGTGCCCCTTTCAGTACTGGGAGGCTGCTCTAAGGTCTCCCTGCGGCTTCTCTTCGTTCCCTGTGCCATCCAGATTAATTAAGACTGTCTCAGGTCATCTAATGCATTCCCAGTCTATTTTCCTGATGGACACATCCACACTACTGTACTGCAGGTGTAAATTTTTACTGGCCTGTGAAGCTAAGAGGATGGTTTCTCTCCATTCCCCTGAAATTCTCATAGCAAAGCTCCTTCTTTCAGTCCTCGGCTCCTTGAAAGAAGGCTATGACCCAATTCCTTTTATTTTAATGGATCCTTTATTTTAGCAGACCAGGAAATCGTGGGTTTATACTTCCTATGTTACCTGTGTCTCTACTGGTTATTTTCATTTTCTTCTACAGGCACTGAAAACGCCAAGGCAAATGAAGAATATCAGAACAGCAGCCAAGAAAGCTGGGTGCAACGAATGCTGATGGCTTTGGTGGGCGATAGTGCCCTTTTCAACACCAGGGAAGGACGTGCTGGGAAAGTGCACAACTTCATGCTGGGATTGAACCTCAACAGCTGTTACCCGCTCTCTCCGCTGGCAGATCTCCTTACCCAGGAGTCCGTGGAGGAAGACGAACTGGATGCGGCCGTTGCAGGTTGGTTTATAGAAAGCCTACGTTGCTGCACGTTCATTAGTAAAACCAGAAGCTCAGGGGGTTCTCAGTATGGTGACCCCCAATCGTGAGGCTGTGCTGTAGGCACGAGAACGTTCCTTTGGCGGCATTCATGAGTCCTGGTCATCAGCAGAGGTTGTGGGGTGCCTGGGTGTCACAGAGGGCAGCACACAGTGACTTCTGTCTGCTTCCTGCCTCCTGTCTGCCCTGGCGTGCCGAACAGGGCCGTTAGGAGAGGGAGTAGCGCTTCGCTTTGAGGGAATTCCTGGCAGTGGTGACCAAGCTGTTGTGGTGCCCTTCACTACGGCCGCTTTCTTATTCTCTTGGAGTTCTGCTAAGGATATCCTATGGTTTCATTTTGTCTTGTTGGCCGTAAGCCTTCTGATGGAAACAAAACTTTCCTTGTCCACCGCAGGCTTCCCTGTTCCAAAAATGTTGTAGCTTTCCTGCTGTCTTCGTCTTCCTCTGAAAAACCTGTGGAGGCAACACACTTCTTGTAGATCCTCGCTTTGCGAACACCATGTTCTCCTCAGGTTGACCGATCTGTCAGGTGCATTCGCATGTCAGGTGTGACTGATGTGCAGATGTATCCAGATTACACGTTGGCCTAAGCAGGAATAGGGATGGAAAATTAGAATTTCAGAAAAATGTTAATTTGCAGAAGAAGTTCAGTGTCTTCCCTCATTCCATGAAGCTCATACTGTCTGGGACAGCAGCTGCAGAGAATTAGGAATTGCATTTGATTAGTATTTTGAAGATTTTCCATAGGCAGTGTTCACCACAATCTTCTCAGTGAGAGCTGATGAATTTTGTGGTATTCTCGTGCTGCTTTTTCCGTTCAGTGGGCAGCAGAGCACCGAGTTATAGATGTGGAAATACAATGTCGCGGTGAAGGCGCACACTTGGTGCGGCCTCCACGTACGGTTTCTATGATGCAAACTGTGATGCTTCTGGGTTATTACGGATTATTCCTGGTATCCATCAAGTTGAGGGCCTCCAAATCTCTGAAAGCGGTGTTCCTCCCATCCCTCGTAAGAACAGTGGTCGCTTCAGCCTTGGTTTTCTATTCAGAGGAAAGAGATTGTCCTCGCTGGTCATTATGCAATAGTAAATACCAGATGTCGTTTAAGAGCTTAAGTAGCAGACGCTCTCTAATGTGTATTTGTTAATGTAACAAATCCCTTTGAGTGATTGTATAGTAATTTCCATCTGTACTCCACTTTCTAAATATTATCATCATCTCAGAGGTGTTTACAACGAGGTAATCTTAATATTTATAGTAGCTATAAAAGAGTCAGGAGAGTAGGTAGTAAATTTAGGGTTGGAAAAAATGGCAGTTGATGAGAATTTTGCATAATTAAGAGATGCAGATAATCTCAAGAATCAACTATCAACTTCCTGGGGATTTAATTTCACTTAAAATAAAATGCTGGTTTGACAGAATGAGCCTGCGCCACAATTACTTTGGAGTGCCTGAAATTCCTCTGAGTAAAGTGTCTGGCAGGAGTTTGACATAACTGCAATTTTTGTAGTGTTAGCTGAAGCCCACACTCATAAACCTGAACTTCAGCTCAAATCTAGCAGCTATAAGTAGTCGTGCTACTGTAGTCAAGAATAGTTAAAAATCCCTTGAAACTTCAGTAGTTTATATAAAGGTTAATCATTCGGCAGTGTGGTAGGAGTGTCCATGTTCTAATGCTGTGAGTTTCGCTGATGTGTGTGAGAGCCTTGGAGCCCGAGGGAACAGAGAAAAAGGAAACTTTGGTGTAAATTTAAAATATTGTATTACCAAAGCAGTGGATGCGTTCACACTTTGCATATTTACTCCTGCCATTAGCAGTTTGCCTATCAGCTTGAGTGCAGAGCGCAGTCTGATTTGCTTTAGGATGCACTTTCTCGTTACTGCCAGGTTCTCCAAAGGAGAAATAAATAAATTAAAAGGAATATAAATAGTACTTTACATCTCCAGTTGTCTCAAACCTTCTGTAGACCCACTGAGGTGAGCTGTGGAGACCTGAGCCAATGGTACAGTCATCACTGATTGCTGAATTTAGGGGCTGCAGTGCGTACACGGCAGAGATCCTTGCTGCTGGAGCTGGAAAGAAAATGCTTGGCTTGGCTTTGCTATTTTTCCTGAGCATTTTCTTAACTGATCTCAAATAAGCTTTAAAACTTTACACCCCTTGAGTGACTTCGTTGTGAATTCGGAGTTGTTACGTTTCTGTGCCTTGATGTTACAACACACCAAAATCGCTTGAGAAAACGCCATGTAAATAACAGTAGGGAAAAAATAACTCATAATCTCTGCTTCCTTATTTCGGTATTTATGGAAACTCTGTTATAGGAGATGCACGTCAGTAGCAAATGCCCTTTTCATCTCCCATACTCCCATTGAAGCTGCCGTCTGTGACAAAGTTTAGTCTCTAGAACGTGGGTTTTTTTTATTTCTAAACAATTCTTACTATCCGTTTGTGTATCTGATTACTGCTGTGCCAGCTTCACACAGAGCTGTGCTTGTAAACATCTCAGCCTTCTCCTGGTTTGCTTCTTTGGACTGAAAGCCGCTCAAAATATGGATGCGTCTTTCATAAAAGCAGTCCACGTGGGCTGGAAATTAATATCCTGGGCTCGCAGAGCATAAAGGGTCCATTCAGGCTTCATAATGTTGGATGAATAATGATGATTGGATGGAGCAGGGCTGCTGGAGGATGGAGAACAATTGGCCTGGGTTCAGGTGGGGTAACGTATAAAAAGAGCAAAGGCTTCTTATCCAGCCCTGCAGAATAACTACAGCAGAAGTCATTAAGGAGGTAATACTTCTTTTAGTACCAAGGATGCTTATTGCACATTAAATCTCTCCCAGGAGCAACTGCAGGTTCTCTTGCAGTGTCCTGACCTACAGTTGAGTCTGCCCACTGCCTTTGTCTCGCTGGGTGTGGTATGCTGCTTCCAGCCTCTGGCTCCAGGTCCCGGGTAAACCAAATCTGCCTTGAAAGGTGTGTCATTAAAGTAACACTTTATCATCAGTTAAAATATCATAGAACTGTTGTGATAAATGTAGTGATGGAGTTGTGGAGGCTGTCAACGATAGGAACCGTCCTGTTCCGCAGTGCCTTTGTGGGAAGAAGTTTGGGTGTGCAGTAACACTCTATCACAAACGTTACGATAAGTGGCACAAGTCTTGTTTAAAGGATCACTTTTGACTTTCAAATTCAAATTTTGTACAGTAAAGTAATACAAAACTTGAACAGAAATGCTCCTGCAATTTCTAGAAATTCTCTTGAGAGTAAGAGTTAAATTTTGGTTGGAATATTGTCTTTAAAAAAGGAGGGGGAAGACAATGCTGGGTTAGTCGTGCTAAAAGGATCTGTTTGTAACTGTGTTTCTGTATCAGTGTGTTTTTAATTATGGTGAATTCAATAAATACTAATACGTTTTCATTGATTTATGCTAATTCATGGTTAGGAAATATGTCTGATTCTAAAATGGATCTATACTTAAACTTTTAGCGATAGGCAACAATTAGGAGGTGATTCCTTCTGTAGAAATCCAGACAAATACGAGGAAAGTGGTGCCTCATTCTTAAGAAAGTGTCCTCTAATAAAAAATAATAACAACAAAAACAGAAATAAAAAGTCAAAACGTCCTAAGGTTTTTTTGCTGCTTATAGCAAAATTTTTTTCCAAGGATCCTGAAATGATAAGGAGCTAGAGTTTGAGTTATTTTTGATGTATTTTCTTCACATTAAAATATCTTGGTTTGGATTACTTTCATCACCAATAAGTAGGTGCTAGGAAATTTGATTGTACAAGGATATTTGTATTATTTTATTCAGCATTCCTTGGGTTACGCTGCCCTCTGCAGATATCAGCAATAGTTTGTAGTCAAAAGGCAAAAACACGGACTTGGCAATATTTTTAAGAACAGGAAAAAATTGTCAGGAGAGAAGTCCTGCAGGAATCATTTATTAGTGTCCAGGTAAATTATTAGTGTCCAGACCATTTATTAGTATCCAGAGGCTTGGAGCAGTGCAAAGACAGGAAGATTTCTTTCCGGAGCTGCACCGGGGAGTACTGGGGCTCAGAGGGAACCATCGTCTTCCACCTCGGTTTGAGCCTCGGTTTGGGAGGCTGTTTGATACTGCGCTGTGACGGTAAGAGCAGAAAGTGCCCTGTGTAGTTCTGCCCAGTGATTTGATTTCAGCTACGGATGTGAGTTACCATTTCCTTTTGTTCCAGTGCGGCAGTGACTGTCAAGTTACGGGATTTGGCGTAGGTGGATAAGCAAGTGAATTGACTTAGTTGTCCTGATTCTAATGGACAAACACAGACACAGACAAGCATCACGCGAGGGCAGAGCCTTATTAAGGCTTTTTAGGCCAACTTCAGTTATTCGGGAAGAGGAGCTGAGAAGGACGAGGGGTGTTGGGAGAGAACCTGGAGGAAGAAGTTTGGGCAGGAGTTGTAGGACGCTGAGGGAATGTACATTAGGAATCTGTCTTTCAACATCCCGTAAACACTTTCCGTTGCGCATGAGTTATTAGGGATGAAGGGGTAAAGCTGGGAAGTCTGTAAAGCCCGGGTGTTTGTCTCCTTCAGTTTTGCCTTGAGCCGCTCCTGCTTCTGCCTTGGGACAGGGTGTTTGCACTTGGCCTACAGAGGTCCCTTCCAGCTCTGATTATTTTGTTAAGGTGAGAGCTAAGGTGACACAGGAGTTTGCGATGTGCTTAGCTGGGATACTGTACATTTGGAATTCTGTGGAATCTCGGGGAAGCTGGAAAGGTCATCGCAATTTCGGTTCTTAACTGGCATATTCTTGGTTTCTTTTGTTTTCATCAGATCCTGATGAGTTTGAGAGGATATACGAGCCGCTAGATGTGAAGAGCAAAAAGATTCATATCGTGGACAGTGGGCTTACGTTTAACCTGCCGTATCCACTGATCTTAAGGCCTCAAAGAGGCGTGGACCTCATCATCTCTTTTGATTTTTCAGCGAGGCCAAGTGATTCCAGTCCTCCTTTCAAAGTAAGTAAGATAGGTTATTCCTTTGTTTACACTCATAAATTTAAGTTGACTCAGTTGTATTCTTCCAGTCAGGTTGGTTCCAGAAGACCTTAGTGCTTTTGTATTGACAGCATTGGAGCAATTTGTTTCCACGTCAAGGCAGAATGTTGCACTCTGCCTCAGTTCCTGTTTACGTGACTCACATGAGACAACTGGCACAAAGAAGGATAGTATAACTCATTTGAAGCAGTTGATCTTTTGTGTTTATGGAAGTCTTGCCTTCACCTTTAACTGCTGAGTTTTATTTTGTGTCAGTATTAAACAATGAAGTCAGGCACTTGCCATTGTGTTGGTGCTCTTGCCCTGCACAGCTGTGCTCTGCGATGCTGTGATGTCAGCGAAGGGCTTTCTGGCATCATCTTGCAGAAATGTGTCTCAGTCACTCTGGTATTGCTAAATATGAAACATTTTGGAAGTGGGGCTAACTGTTAATTTACATCTATGCTATGCTAAAGCACATGGAGGACTATCCTCAACGTCAGAAGGAGATGGAGCTGTTGGAACGGGTCCAGAGGAGGCTACAAGGATGAGCTGAGGGCTGGAGCACCTCCCATAGGAGGACAGGCTGAGAGAGTTGGGGTTGTTCAGTCTGGAGAAGAGAAGGCTCCGAGCAGACCTTAGAGCAGCTTCCAGTACCTGAAGGGGCTACAAGAAAGCTGGAGAGGGGCTGTTCACAGAGGCTTGTGGGGACAGGACGAGGGGGAACGGGGGCAAACTGGAGAGGGGCAGATTGAGACTGGACAGAAGGAGGAATTTGTTCATGATGAGAGTGGTGAGGCCCTGGCCCAGGTTGCCCAGGGAAGCTGTGGCTGCCCCATCCCTGGAGGTGTTCCAGGCCAGGTTGGATGGGCCTTGGGCAGCCTGAGCCAGTGGGAGGTGTCCCTGCCCATGGCAGGGGCGTTGGAACTGGGTGATCTTTAAGGTCCTTTCCAACCCAAACTATTCTATGATTCAAGGTCTCACTAGGATAATCCTGGTTTAAATAGAAATTCTAAATCTGTTCAGGCAAGAGCGAAGCAACCACAGAAAAATCCAGATGTGGAAAGTCCACCTGCTGTTTTGTCCGACCTGGACAACCTACACACCCAGACAGCTCCAATTGATCAGGAAAGCTTAATTTTGGATTGTTTTGGTAGCTAACACAGAAAAAGCAGCACTCACAAGACTATTTGGAAGTGCTTAAAGAGAGGTGATATTTATTTGAAACCAAGGTGGATTTCAAACAGTATTTTTGAAGGAGACCAAGAAAACGTGCCTCTTTGAGAAATGACTGGTGCTATTTGCTGCTTTGCAGAGACATTGCAGTTAGAAGAGAGTGTTTTTTCCTTCCTTTTGCCATCAGCTGACAAAACCTCAAAACTACATTAGAAAATAACAGCAGTAACAAAATTGACTTGAGATCAGTGTCATCAAATGCAAAGAAAACCTTCAGGAGAATACAAAGGGGAGTGGCTTCTGTTATCTCTCGATCTCTTGGGGACTACTTGGAAGAGCAGAGCACTGGGAAGACTCGTACGAGTGCTGAGATCCTTCATTTTTCCTTAATTGACTGAACCTCTTTCTTTAGTTTTCTGTGTTTCAGAATTTGGCTCCCTTTTTGTTCTGAGTATTCCTCCTGCCAGCGAAATTTGCGGACACAGCACTGCCATCTCCTGGGAAACCTTTTTCCTCCGTCTGTGCTGCGTTCTGCACGCAGAGGCTGCACACAAGGCTGTGTGTAGTCCCCTTTATTACTCTTAGCTTATGCACTGAGCTTTCTGTCTCCATCAGCTGCACTCTTCTGTTCCCTTTTGGGGGGCATAACGTAAGATGGAGACGTGGATTGGAAGTCAAGTGGTGTCCTGAAGGTTTTTCTGTAAACTCCTATTTCAAAAAGGCAGAAACCTTTTATGCAAGAAAAAAACGGTGGGAAAATTAAATGGCGCATTGGGTTTTCATGTAGTCACGTTAAAGAGAATGGTTCATTATTTCCGAAGCGCAAATGTGTGTGTAATAGAAAAGTGATGCACCTCCAGTGGAGGCACAGGCGAAGTCCACAAGCGGAGGCTGGATGGCCTAAAGGACAGAAACCAGTTCTGTTTACCCATTGGTTCTGCTTGCGTTACAAGGAGTATTTGCCGGTTCCGTAGTTGCCCGGTATCTCTGGGAGCACTCTAATACACTTCTATGACTCCAACACACAGGGAAATCAGCCGGCTGAAGGCAATGGCTCTGCTCTTGTTTTATCATTTTACACCCGCTAGCTTTTAATCACTTGTGTATCCAAAACAGTTGCCTAAAGAAAAGTCCCATTTAATTCAAACCCAAGATTAAGGATGTTGACCTTTCTTCTCACACACCCTCATTACACGCTATTGAGTCATTATTTACAAATTATTTTGTTTACTGAGTTGTTACAAGGAAGAAAAAACCTGTTTTCCAGACTTATTTCCTCACTTCGCATGCTTTCAAATGCTGGTCTGCGCTGTGCGATGACTCTGAACATAACAACGCGTGGACTGGTGTTTATTAACTCTCAATGTTTTCCATAGCACCGATACTCAGTTTGCGAGGAAAATTATGGATGGTTTTTTCTAGCTGTCAGCTCTGTAAGTTCACCCAAAGATTTATGTGACAGAGCAGCTCTTTCCTTCCTGTGAATCATCGCAGGTGGTGAAGGTTGGGCAGGCTGAGTTTGGTGCTTGGTTTGGTCATCTAGACAAGATTGACTTGATAGTCCTTCTGCCATCTGTGTTAATAAAACTGCTGCTAGGAACCGACTTGACCTCGGCACCTCTATGTAAAATCACTTTACGCTGGATGCTTTTATGCACCTGAGTCTTTGCTACCTTTGCAGGAAATTTTACTCGCCGAAAAATGGGCCAAAATGAACAAACTTCCTTTCCCGAAGATAGACCCGCATGTCTTTGATCGAGAGGGCATGAAGGAGTGCTATGTTTTCAAACCAAAGGATACCTCCTCGGAGAAAGACTGCCCAACTATTATTCATTTTGTTTTGGCCAACATCAACTTCCGAAAGTACAAAGCTCCAGGTCAGCATAGTTTCTGATGCTAAATCTGCCGCTGGTTATGTATGAGAAATGTTTTGTCTCTGGAATAAATCATAAGACTGTCTCTTGTTGTTAGGGATTTCAGAAGAGCCATTAAGGAATAAGATGGTGAGTCTTCGGAGCTAACATTTAGATTGTATTTTTGTATTTGTTCTGCATGCAGGTGTTCCAAGAGAAACACAGGAGGAGAAGGATTTTGCAGACTTTGACATTTTTGATGACCCAAATACACCGTTCTCTACCTTCAACTTCCAGTATCCCAACGAGGCTTTCAAGAGGCTTCACGATCTCATGGAATTCAACACCCTCAATAATATAGACGTATGTATGCCCTTGTGGAGGGGGCTTACAGGGCCTAGATTGTTGAATGGGAAAGGAGGTGATGCGGATAAACCCTGCCTCTGTCGTACAGAAGGTGCAGGGCTTTCTTTCCGTGTTTGCCCGGTCGTTACGACATACAAAGCGCTTCTTGCATTTAGTTGCGCTCCTTGCTGCTGTCAAAATTGAGGCTGGGTGAGAAGCCATTAAACTCAGCGGAAAAAAACAGGCTTTATTTTAATGAGGGCTGAAGTGTGCTTTAGGTAAGTTCTTCATGAGATTGTGTAGAAGCAGGTGCAAACTGGAGTGGTCATCTTGCATCCTTCCAGCCTGGGAAGGAAAGAAGAGTCTGGTCTCTGTAGGTAGCGCAGAGGCTGGAGTTACCTGAAGAGAACCGAGTGAGGCACACGGTGAGAATTCAGTGAAGAGAGTTTATTCTTTTCTCTTGGTTTTCTGAAGTATGGAAGTAGCAGTGTTGTAGCAGGTGTTACCATCTATGTCCCTCTAATAATTAGCCGCTAAGCAAATACACGGCTTAAAAGGCCAGAGGTGCTTTCCGGTGGTGGGGGGAAAGCCTTTACAGTATTTCTGGGACTAAGAAGATTGATGTGATAATGTGGCCATCTTCCAAGAACTACTGGAATGTACCAAGTGTGGTTTTCACAATGTTTGAGCCCGTGCTTCTTAGGATCCACTCAAATTCATGTTTTTTATTTGATTCCTCTATTGGTTTTGTTGTTTGGCCACGCAGAGTCCTGCAGGGTGACTGAGCAAGGGTGTCTGCAAGGGATGCGGCCACTATGGGCAGGATTTTCTACTCAGGTCTTTGTCTGCTGATTTTATAACTGGAAAAAAAAAGGAAAACGGATTTTTTTTTTTTTATGTTAAGATCTCTGGAAATGTCTTTATCTCTGTAATAGTTCTTTGAACTTGATCGTAGCTGTAACACAAGACTGTGATCCCAGCGTCCATAGAGTGACTCGCTGTATTCACAAGTGCAAATGCTCATCCCAGATAAAGAAAGGATTTTTTTTTTTCACAGTAAAGAACAAATCTTATTACTTCAGCATAAAGGAAGCAAAAGTGAGGATTTACTCTTTCTCAAGATAATTATTTTCTGTATACTGTTAGTATGGATTTTCTTAGGATTTTGATTTATCCTTCAGATTTCATTGGGATTTGGTTTAAGTGATGTATTCTTGTGTGACTTCTTTGCTGTTGGTGGTATCCTGTCGTATCTTTACTACCAACATTGATATCATTGTTTTATACAGTCACAAAAATAGTATTTATATTTAATAACACTCAGCAATCACTTTGTTCAATGATGGAGCAGTGATAAAATCAGGAGCAGCAGTCATTAACATCTGAAGGGGGCTTTTCTATCGGTTAATAAATCACTAAAATGTTATTTATTTCCCTGAACGACACCTTTTTTGCTGTTTCCCAGGTGATCAAGCAAGCCATGATGGAAAGCATTGAATACAGAAAAGAGAACCCCTCTCGCTGCTCTGTGTCCCTCAGCAGTGTTGAAGCAAGGAGGTTCTTTAATAAGAACAATCTTAACAACAACCACACATAGAGGACGCATCGTAGGTCCTACTCCTTCAAGAAGGTGGTTCTGTATAACTGGAGTCAACAGACATTATTGGAGCGTCGCTGCTCCTGAACGGGGCCGTGCACAACTCCTGAAAACACTTTCTTACGGATTTTCACATTTAGATATGATTTTGTACGTTTTTAAAACATTGGAAACATTTCAGTACGCCGATATCTTTATTTTAAAACCTATGGAATGGGTTTATTTTAATAATGGTCATTGGGGTCAGTGTCTTTCTTTTTCTTACAGAATTGGTGTCTCCTTGTGGGGCAATTGCCTGATTTTTAGTTGATATAACCCAGGCATATCTTCAAATGCAAGATGGAATTAGAAACATGGTAGAATAAAACTTTAATAGCAGAAACGATGCATGGCCCTGGGATCAGGCCAGATTCCACTCTGCTTTGTCTCAGTGAGAAGATTGCCCTTCACTTTGGTTGGAGAAATCGGTAATTCCAAACCGCTGCCAGACAGCAGTGGCTCCTTAGGATGTGAAGTTGCTTGGCTGCTTATCTGCTCTGGTCAGGTTGGTTTCTTATACTGGGATGGATTTGCTCACTGGTAACCATCAGCTGTACTGGCGTTAGCAGAACTCTATCAGCAGGCTGTGTTTATTTCCAGTTTTGCTTTTTTGCATGAATTGTGTCCCTTAAAATAACTTGGCACATGGATAGAAAAATGCAGTCACACCTCCAAAACCTTCCCCCCTCTTTGGAATTACGTGTGTGGCACGGGAAAGGGCAGAAGGTCACTGGTGGCCATGCACAACGTGCAGGACTGAGCAGCGTTCGGGGCGCTGCGCTGGCTTCTTCCTGTTAAGTTTTAAGTTTGTGGGATGAACCCTCAGCAAATGCACCTGGTGGCTGTTATTCCTTAGCTGCTTTCATCTGGAGCTCGGAGGGGATTGGAGGGGCTTAGTAGTTCAGTTCAAGGTGAGATTGTTGACTCTGAAACAGTGAAAAAGAATATAACCGTGTTTGTGGAGGGGAGAGGGGAAAACGCGTCGCTGGCTGCCCTGCGGGCACCAAGGCAGGCAGAGGAGCAAAGCACTCCTTCCACTGGCAATATCATCATAGAGTCATATCGTAGAATGGTTTGGGTTGGAAGGGACCTCAAAGCCCATCCAATTCCAACCCCTTGCCTTGGGGTCACCTCCCACTGGATCCGGTTGCTCAAATCCCCATCCAACCTGGCTTTGAACCCCTCCAGGGATGGGGCAGCCACGACTTCTCTGGGCAACCTGGGCCAGGGCCTCACCACCCGCACAGGAAAACTTCTCTTTTTAGGCTCTCGTCTCAATCTACAGAGCGTATTCTCAGTAGGAAGAGTTGCAGAACCGTGGTCAGAAGGAGCTGTAAGTGGAATTTCAATGTTAGGACTTTGGCTGTCGCTAGGGTTCCGATCTCACCCCCTTCCTTTCCAGTGGAGCTGTCAGGTACCAGCGGACCCAGGGGCCGTGGTGAGTGCCGTCGCTTTGTGCGGGGGCTGTAGGAAGCGGAGGTGATCTTTTATTGAATGGTTTTTTTTTGGACAGTTTCTACAATAACAGCTCATTTATCAGAGTTTATTGCTAATTTGGTGGCTGTTCCTTTTATTGTGAATTATTGAGTTGGTTTTAATTGCTAAAATCTGTAAGTCCATGGGAAGAGAAGTAATTATAACGCATTTCTTTTAACAGCTACTGCATCATCCTTCCTTAAATCTACATGCAATATTATGTGATTAATAATGTTTTTGGTATTGATCAATAGGTTTTATTTCTGTTTGAGTTAGTGCATGTTTAAAATCAAGAGAGAAAATAAAAGTAACTTATCTTAGTGCTGCATAATTTAAATATTTTCAATAAATTTTGGAATACAGGAGGAAACTGGTACTGTTATTTTATTGTCGTATTCTCTTTTTAGTGTTTTTATTTCCTTCTGTTAACATATTTTTATTTTTTATTTTACAATATGTACCTCCGCTGTTTTATGGGAGTGTTTCATCATGCTTTATACAGTTTATATTATCACAGCGTTGTCAGACAATAAGAAATAAAACAACTCTATTTGGCACCTGCCATTTTCACTCAGTTTATTTTGATCATTTGTGTTACTTTCACTATTTGAAGAGGTGCGGAAGAGCCTAATGCCATGTGGAGCCCACTGGGAGAGGGAGCGCGCAAGTGAGGTTTTGCTCATTATTCTGTCTTTTTGGTTTATATGTGAAAAATTCAATTTTTGGGGCAGTTCAGTATGGGGACAGCACATCAATCTGTGTTTATTTCTGCTGATACTGTTATCAGCGCTCTGCTGGATGTTCTGTGCTCTCCTGTTAAGAGCTCCTACGGAATGACAACGGGATGTTGGGGCCCTGTTACCTTTAATCTTGGGTTTCGTAGAACCACAGAATGATTTGGATTGGAAAGGACCTCAAAGCCCATCCAGTCCCACCCGCTGCCATGGGCAGGGACACCTCCCACTGGATCAGGGGCTCCAAGCCCCATCCAACCTTGAACTCCTCCAGGGATGGGGCAGCCACAGCTTCTCTGGGCAACCTGGGCCAGGGCTTCACCACCCTCACAGGAAACATTTCTGCCTAATGTCTCATCTAAATCTCATCTAAATTTTTTTTTTCTTAAAAAGCAGATCAGTGAGGGAAGCTCCTCCGAACCCGTTCAGATCCAATGGCTGCCGGCGTGTTGCTGAGGCCGGAGCAGCCTCGTTTGCAGGTACGCCAAAATACTGGGGAGGGGCTGTTCACAAAGGCCTGTGGGGACAGGATGAGGGGCAATGGGGATAAACTGGAGAGGGGCAGACTGAGACTGGGTATAAGGAGGAATTTCTTCACCATGAGAGTGGTGAGGCCCTGGCCCAGGTTGCCCAGGGAAGCTGTGGCTGCCCCATCCCTGGAGGTGTTCCAGGCCAGGTTGGATGGGCCTTGGGCAGCCTGAGCCAGTGGGAGGTGTCCCTGCCCATGGCAGAGGGGTTGGAACTGGATGGTCTTTAACGTCCTTTCCAACCCAAACTATTCTCTGATTCTGAGTGCAGGGCACCATTCCTATGGAAAGCACGTTGGTATTTTTCTACCATTACTGTCTGATGAATAAGGCTGAGTCAGCTACAACCGATAGGTCTACGAGTAAAAGGTTAAAGGCATCACAGTCGTGGGGTCTGATATGTGTACAGGGGGATGAACAAGTGCCCAGGACGCAATGGATGTGCACGTGTAAACCATGTGCCCCGGTTCTCAAACCAACACTGCAGAGACCTTATGCTGCTGTAGACACCAGTGCGCATCTCCTTTTGGAGCAGGCACTCCGTTAGGCATAGCAAGAGCCCCTTTTTCTCTGATAACATCAAATTCGTCATAAAGTAACCCTTTTTTTCAAATATTTGAAGTGTCTTGGGCTTCTCAGAAGCTCATTGGTGAGTTCACGGCTGAAGTTTCACTGCAGTCTTGAACGAAAACCCACTTTTTAATTCTCTGTCCATAAACTTCAAACGGAAAAACCCATCTTAGTGTGATCAGAAAGTTAGAAATTGAAATCTTATTTCAGTTCAGCTGCAGAGCAGAATGCTAAGAGTTATGAGTTACACATTGTGTTAAAAGTTGCACCAAAGGAGAATAATAATGCGATGAAGAATCTCTTCCACTCCTGATTGATGTGAAACCAAGAATGCACATATTTCTTCCTTAGCCTAAGAAGGTCACAATGCGTTCCCATAGGAACTTGGGGCTGTCTCCAGCTGCGAGGCAGACATCTGATTTCTCTTCTTGCCTTTACTCTTTCGTAGTGGAAACAAACGCTCAGAATAAAATCCTATTGACCCGGGAAGCATAGGAGTACAAGAGCTTTGACCTCAAGAGTGTTTGCATCAGCCAGAAGAAAATGCATTTTGGCAGGGAAACCGAGGCCAGAAAGATCATGCTTTCTGGTCTGACCCGGCATGTTTTGTCTGTGGGGTGAACCTTGAGAGGTTGGTGTCAATGGGCTGTAGTGTTCTCTTTAACGCAGCCTGGATCACCCACAGAGAGCCCCGAACAGCTTGGTTTTGGGGAGAGCTGCTCTGGACACCCAGATGGACGCGAGGTCCCTAACAGTGAGGAGCGAGTTGTGCAACCGCGTGCATTTACATAACACGTGTCTGCTCTGCTGCTCACTCAAAGCAAAAGCATGTAGATGTTTCCTGAAGCTGTAAATTCACCCATCACTCTTACTGCTTTTGCACTTCTCATACGGCCTTGATTTGTGTATTGATGTGACTCATGCAATTGAGTTATATACACACCCGTTCTCACGCTAGGTAAAAGGGAAAGACTGTCAGAGTTCACAGGCAAGGAATTCCCCGTGGCAACAAGAACATGAGACTATTTGGCAGGCGAACAACAGGCGGTGTGGCACTAAAGTGGTCCGAGCAACTTGTTAACCTTTAGACTGACCAAAAAAATCCAGTATTTGATACAATAGGAACAGGAATTCCTTATATGACTGTATAACCCTTGAGTGCCGGGGCAACCAAACTTGGCTTAAGCAGAAATCGGGGACCAACGGCCAAACCAAAAGACTTCTCTTCTCTTTAGCTTTTGCCAGGAGCTATGTGGGAATAGAAGTCCCAGAGCAGTCAGCTGTGAGCTACGGGAGATGGCAGCACGGGAGGAAAAACCTGGACCCCAGGCTGCCACAAATTCAGCTGAATCTGAGAAAGAAATGTGGGCAACTGGGGTGCCAAAAGGCAAACCTTAGCTGCAACGGGGGCACTGGGGCAGGAGGGATGTCCGATGTCTGCAGAGGGGACCACCCAGTGCCCGGGGCTTCCCTGTGGCTCCGTCTGCAACCGGAGTCATGAGCCTGTTCCTGAGGTCTTCCCAAGACCTGCAAGGAAAACCATAGAGAATCGAGTTGACCCAACTTTATAGTTCAAAAATATTTTGCCTTTAATCAGAATAATGCTCTTTGAGGCTCCTTGGGGGCTGTGGCCAAGCTAGAAGCAGAAACCTGAGTGATTTGGGGTGGTTTTGGCCTGTTTCCCTCTAATCCTCAGCCAGATGTAGTTTTTTAGACAAGGTGCAAGTGAGCGGAGTAAAACAGGCAGCTCCGTTCTCACTCAGATGTGAAACTATAACTCCTCTACTGCAAAACAAACTGCAAGTTATGCAGTTCCTTTGTTAGCGCTTTCTAATTTAGCTTCTTATCTGCTCCTTTCCCAGCTCACTGGACAGGGCCATGGGAGGAGACGGCTGGGACCAGCGCCTGCTCTGCCCGGGAGATGGAAGCTCTCCTCTCGGTAAGGCAGATCCTTAGGATGAGGAGGTAACACGGGAGTCACGTTGCACATCCAGCTCGTGCTAAACGCGTTACAGTTTGTTGCCCACACATTGTTTAGGGTGTGTTCTGGAAAATACAAACCAGAATTAACGCCATGACATTAAAAGAAATCGAGGCAAGTATTTTGCTGGTGTGTTTGGGAAATAGAAGCAGTGATGCTTTGCAGCTGTGGTTTTAATACAAATCCGTCCGTCTGGCCCTGTTTCACTAAACCCTGGGGATTTGCTACAGGACGTTTATATGTTACAGTCAAATACTGTTTATGACACTAATTCATGTGAGCTGTCAACTGAGATAGTATCTGCGTGCTGGCAGATGCGGATATGAAAGTCCGTCTGGCTGGCTGTAGCCCCAGGGCTCTTGTTTTCACCCGAGATGCCGCAGGCAGTAGCAGGGAAGAGCTGTGACCTTGTTTGCCCGTGATGCCAGGGTGGGATGAGCGACTGCAGCGGGAGCAGAAACTGAGACAAGGTCTGAATCAGTGGGTGACAAACCCCGTTGGAGTGACCGTGGCAGGATACGTGCCGTGGGCAGCCTCCGGGGTTTGTTTCTGCCATCCCGGTGCAGCTGAAGATGGGATCTGCGAGGAACCCATGGCCCAACAGCCTGCGCAGGGTTTAGCATTTTCCCTTTTGCCTAATAAAGCTGTTGAAAACCACCAATTAAGTAGTTTTACCTCCAGTAACCTCTTTCCATTTTGAACTGTTTTACCTTGCAGCAGTCCAAAATTTAGTGATGCTGGTTAACTCTTTTAACATCTTGTTGAAAGCTACATTTCCTCTCCCTTTAGGTGGAGAAATTTCTTTCAAGCTGCTTTAGAGCAGATTTCAATAACCCACTGAACCGTAGACCTTTTGCTGTTATTGCATGCCCCGTGTGCCTTTTCTTGCTCTTTTTCCTGGCAGCGTGGGAGAAAGGCTTGCTGGAAAATTAATGAGAAAATCACTTGGCACCTGAAGTCCTCACAGTGACTTTATTGGTCACTTCCTTTTCTTCTTTTATTTGTATTTTCTTTTTGAGCCCAAACTGTTTCTTCCTTGGTCTGCAGTGCTGTGCCAAGTGAGTGGTGTTTGCCAACAACGGCAGCACGAGGGATGCAGGAACTGTGTGGCTGAGGGCGTTGGCAGCGAGGAACAGAAACTGTTCAACAGCATATGATCTGGGTTCCCTGAGAAGAAGGACTTCTATTTTCCTCATCACTCCTCCATAGCATTTCTGAAAGATGTGGAAACAATGCTGAGATTAGTGAGATGCCTGTAATTCATAGGCTTCATTAAAGCAGTAGTGGGTAATGGTTGCATCCAGCGGTAAAGGAGATGAGGGAAATAGTGGGTCACATTATCAAATATGATAAATGGTCACAATATCAAATATGAAAAATAGAAATAGCAAAAGGTCATAGCTATTTTTCTTTATTCCACAGAAGAACAGCTTAAAATTCAGCTTGCTTCCCTGCCCGTCCTGCATTCCCACTGCCTGCTCAGATGCACTGCGTGAGAGGAGGTGGGCACTTGACATCCGCCACGGTGCTGTTCCCCAGGCCAGTGTCACCTTGTTCTGGGTTAGTTCCACACAGCTTTGTCACGCAAAGCCAGAAGGTCCAGCAGCGGGATGTGGGCTGGTGCGATGAAAGCCCAGGCAGCCACCTGGTAGCCAAGCGGCTCCGTATGTGGCCATGGTGAAAAAGAACCACAAAAATGGTTTCTGGTTCACTGGAAGTCTCAATGTTTTGCAACTTGCTTTCAGTACGGCATGTAATGACCTTCCAGTACCTGAAGGGGCTCCAAGAAAGCTGGGGAGGGGCTGTTCACAAAGGCTTGTGGTGACAGAATGAGGGGGAATGGGTATAAACTGGAGAGGGGCAGATTTAGACTGGACAGAAGGAGGAATTTCTTCACCATGAGGGTGGTGAGGCCCTGGCCCAGGTTGCCCAGGGAAGCTGTGGCTGCCCCATCCCTGGAGGTGTTCCAGGCCAGGTTGAATGGGCCTTGGACATCCTGATCCAGTGGGAGGTGTCCCTGCCCATGGTGGGGGGTTGGAACTGGATGGGCTTTTAAGTTTCTTCCAACCCCAACTATTCTATGACTTTATGATTCTATGAATATACCAAAGGTAAAAGAAAAGCATCTGGCCGGTGCGTTAGCCGTGTGGCCACCCTGGAAACAGCCGTCCCCATAGATTCGTTACTGTTTCCAGCTCCATGGATGAGCTGCTGAGGCTGTGGCATCACCTGCTCTAATCTGGTCAGCAGAGAGCCTTTGTGTCATCCAAACAGCATCTACCAGCCATGGTTTTATTTCTTAAACAGGAATTAAAAGAAGGGAGGAACACAAAAAAAGCTGTAAACCCAGTGGCTCCTTCCTTGCAGGTGGCTGGAAGGGTGAGGCCAAAGCTCTCTGGTGGCTAAGTTGGAAAAACATGAGAATTGTGCACAAAATAGCTGCTAGTTCGAACCTTGTGTGTAGACCTGAGGAGAATTTGCTATTTTAAATTTGGTTTCCTTTCAAATTAGAGTGAGCAGTCGGAGCCCTGTAGCTGAGCCGCCTGAAGAAACTCACTTTGGTAAAGTTTCAGCACATCACTTGAATGCAAAGTTTCAACATTGATTGCCTACAATGTGACAAAAGCCAACTTTGCTGCTGTGTTGTGTAATGTAATAAATGTCAGATTGAAAAATTTGACATCATGGAATTGTCTTCTCATAATTGCCAGTGATGTTGTAAGATGCACTTGGCAAAAATGCGTTGACTTAATGGATGCATCTGCATCACAGCTTTCTGATGGCAGCCCATCACAGCGGGAAACAGCCTTCCTAATATTTTCCTGGTTCGATCGTGGCAGGACACTGAGATAAACTCTTGCAAAACAGAAAACTTTTGTCTCATGAGTCTACAGGTGATATCCAAGTGATGCTCTTTTGCCGAGTAAACACAAACCCCCCCAGCCATGGCAGCGGGGTTTGAACTGGATGATCTTTAAGGTCCCTTCCAACCCAAACTATTCTATGATTCTAATTTAGGAAAAAGGAAAATAATTATAAAAAAATCCTTCTTCTCCCAATAGAAGGAAGAAACGGTGCTCAAGTGGCATCCTAACTATTTTGGTGTTTGCATTACCACCACCACCTCTCTCACTGCTGTAGACTGATGGTTTTTAACCCAGCGTTATAATCCAGTCCTGGGCAGCCACGTGCTGCTCCCTGGAAAGCCTGGGCGAGCTCAAGCCTCCCAGAGGTGATAAAGCCCTTCCTCAAGGTAGAACAAGGTGCTAAATGCTGTGATGTATGGGCTCAGTAAATGGGGATTTAATGAATCGTGAGATTTCTCCTGGATGCACAAACACACATCTTGCAGGACATTAATACTAAGTGCCTCTGAGCCATTAGATCCCCCTCAGGTGAGGAGGACAAAGCCTGCTGGACCTGAACCAGCCCTTCCTGTGGCCTGAGGACAGGCCGGCACAGAATCAGTCCATCGAGCTGCAAAAAAGGTAATTAACCTTGGGATAGAAATGATTTCCTTGTAAAATTGAACAAGTTTCAGTCTTGCTTTATGGTAGGGTGTGTCTGCCAGTCTATCATAAGAGTTTTTTCAGCAATCCTAACCCAAAATGTTTTCTTAAAGCTCTCAGTATATGGACAGAAGACATTTGTGAATGAATTGTTGATCAGCTTTGCGTTGTACGTGCCACTGTCATGCTACAAATGGTTTGATAGTAGTTTAGGATGAATTCCGGCTCTAGGCATAAAAATGTGAAGAAAACATAGGACATCCCTGCCCCAAGTGAGTCAACCTCTGTGATCGATCGCCGCTGAGGATTTGGTCTTAGGGAATGGAAGGCAAATCCATGGAGAATAGGCATCCTGTAGTTAAGTTTAAGGAAAACATGGAGAAGTCCCTGTCAGTGCCTGCATGCGGTGAGCCTCTGAGCTTATTCCCGTTAGCTCCAGCTGTAGGTGCTGTTCTGGGCTGTTAGTTTAGTTAAAGTATGGTTATTTGCTACACAATTTACATATCACTCCACTTGCTTCATAGCAGCCTGTGGCAATAAAAATCCTCTTCAGTCTGTGACTTGCTATGAGCAAGGGCAGCTGCGTGCAGAACTAAGAAGAAAATAAGTGTCTGCTTCTAAAAGTAGGAAAATCCAGATTTCCAGTGGTTTTGTGGTGGCGACAAATCAAGGAAGAGCTGCTGGCCCTTTCTCTTATCTGGTAAGAATGGCAATGAGTCAGTGTCTGCGCAGGAGAGTGGCCTTGGCGGTGCTGTTGATAACCGCGACGTGGGGTACACGTGTCTCAGGTTCCTGCCGCGTCTGCACGTGGGCTGCTGAAGGACAGTTGTGTCCCGTGGGCTTTCTGCTCGTGTTTTACACCGAACTGCTGTTTTACATGCCACTGTCATGCTACAAATGGTTTGGTAGTAGTTTAGGATGAATTTCGGCTCTAGGCATAAAAATGTGGAGAAAACATAGGACATCCCTGCCCCAAGTGAGTCAACCTCTGTGATCGATTGCCGCTGAGGATTTGGTCTTAGGGAATGGAAGGCAAATCCATGGAGAATAGGCATTCTATCACAAAGTCACTAATATTTTGCTCCGTGCCGTATTGTTTCTCTTGCCTTTAGGTAATTTCAGCTGTAAAGACCTAATATCAAGGTTGCTAATATATTTTAATGGATCGCTCTGGTTTGAAAGAAAGAAAAGAAAAATGAGACTCTGTAGCCAGACTTAATTCTGTATGTACATACATACATATGTTTATAGGATCATTTTTTAGAAGAAAAAGATCTGACATAACCTTCAAAATGTGTTGGATTTAATATCAGGTGGTAGAGGAATATCTGGCTTTTTGTGGGCTTTGGTTTGTGCCTTGGGCGGTGCCTTCTTGGTGTGCTCTACTGCAGTTTGCCCTGACTCCAGCTGCTGCCACTGACGTACCGTGCTTTCATACATAAAAACTGTTGGTTTACCTTCTGAAAAACCAAGGGGTTGATTCAGACATAGCGTAGATTATTTACGGGCACCGATAACATGATAGGTGGTTTGTTGGGGTTTGGAGCTACATGATCTTTAAGGTCCCTTCCGAACCAAACTATTCTATGATTCTATCATCTCAACCCATTTTTTTTTTGCCAGCAGTGAAAATTCCTGACACAGTTTCCTAAACCTACTTGCTCTTCTCTCCTATCTTTACTTATCTCTGGCTTCTGATCCTGTGAAGGACTGATATACCACCTAGTGGCCTCTGGGGCTTTTTGCATTTTGTAAGCGGTAAGTGAAAATCTCCAATTAAATACATTCTTTATCAGAATTTCATGGTGAGGGGACTCGTACAGGTGCAGGGATGGGGGAACGGCAACCAAGCAGGAGAGAGTAAATCTCATCATGCCTTCCCCACATCCATTGACAGGTAAATGAAAGTCATCCTGCCCTTTTTTTCCTAGTTGCTGGCTAGAAACACCTTCAAACTCCCCGATTCTTCAGCCAAAGGGGAATAGCAAAATACCAATTCACTGTCGCGTTTTTCCCAGATGTGTCAAGCATTGTTTTAAGTCTCCAACCCAGAACTAAACAAACCTTTAGTTCCTCCTTAGTTAATGTTTACTCCTGTGGCTAAGGCTGTGATTATTTCACAGGTTATCTTGCAAGAGTTACCTGTTTATTTTCTCTTCCTGACAACGAATTGGAAAATCCTGAGGCTGGAAGACAACTATCAAAATGTGCTCATATTTATATGGATTTCCGCTTAAGGACTGTCACGGGATCTATGCTATTTATCCAAAACAATCTCTCTGCAATTAATAGCTGAATTTGTTTTAGAATTCACCAAATAAAGCCCATAATGAGAGTTGTTTCACAATTTAAGGAAACTTTAGGAAGTGTGCAAAAACTGCTAGAAGTCCAAAGGTCATGAATTTTATAAGGGTGATACTTTAATAATTCTTTGTTTGGGATTAATAGTGGTTATTTTTATTTGATGTAAAAAGGGAAAAGAGTCCAGAGAAAATTTTGCCAGTGCAAACAGTTTAATTTTAGATTTTATTTCCTGAAAGTTTTAGTTCCAGGTAGTGTTATTTGGTAAGAGTTTGACCCAATTAGCAGTTGAGGGTATAGTTTGGTGCTGAAATCACATGTGGTGAAGGTTCTGCAAACACTTAACCGCAGTGATGACCATAGGAGGCATAACAACATATTAAGCTTTTACAGACCCTTGACTTGAAGATGAGGACATGGCTTACTGTTGGTAGTGCAGCAAAAGTGTTAATTAAAGTCAGTTTTAGCTCTAAAATGGATGCGAATTTGCAAGTTAAAAGTCTGGTCCTGCCCTATAGAGGGGAAACCAAGTAGCATTTCTGCAGGTGTTGGTTGCTTGCAGGAGCCTGGCTGGGTATGTGGTTCTCTGGAGAACACCATTTCCCACCTGAGGACAGGTCCCAACACTACTAAGTCAATGCTGATTGTTGGCTGTTTGGTATCTGGCTGCAGAAATGGCGTTGTTTCAGGAAGAGTTGGAAATGATCCTGGGTGGCAAAGAAGTCGCTGCTCTCCTTTGAGCGATGATGGTGGTGGTGGTCCATCATGTCTTACCACTGCTGAGAGTGGAGCAAGAGAGCAGGAGGGCCAGACCCACGAAGGGGTTGAGGCTGTGCCCGTTGTCTCAGGAGCTGAGAGCAGCTGCTTTAGCACCCAGCTGAGCCCCAGAACCTTCCATCTTTCGGACTGTTGTGGAGTGACTGGTGCTAATACAAACACTACTCATGCCATATATAAAATCCTAACAGGGTTGGTCTATTAGTGATACAAAATCTATCTAGTGGCCTGGAAGTCCAACATTTTTTCGCTATTTCTCCTTTATAGCTTCTATTACATCCCGTGTTTGTAGCACTGCTCAAATTTTGCTCCTTGTCCTCTTAAACAAAATGATTCAGCCATACTACGTGAGTTTCTTGAAGGTCCATCCAGTGGACCCTTCCAAAACTTTTCAGCTGTCCTCTGAATGTTGTCATCTAAATTGGAATGATAGAAAAGTTAAGGCAGACCCAGAGAAACAGGAAGGGAAGAACACACTATTCTACACACTGTAAAGGCTTTTTGTTCTGGTAGGTGAAGTGCTTAAATTCTGCTGTAATTTTTGTGAGTGCTTTGAAGAAATTTGTTTGCCTGTTACCCCGCGTGGCACTGGTAATGAGTGGCGTAAATAAATACAGAGCACGCACTATGTTGGATAAGAGGTTAATTCTCCTGTGCTTGAAAAATCTCATAGTTAAGACAGAGAGTGCTCTTCTAAAGTAATTTATGCTTAGGAGAAAAACATAGAAGGCACAAAAAGCTGTAGAGTTTTCAACTGATTGTTGTTAGTAAGCAGATCAAGCAAATTGCAAAGGCAGCTGGAGGTGGTTTTAGACATAAGTCAAAAAAAGTATGCTATAAGGATATAATAGGCTTTAGCCGTAGTAATATATGCATGAAAGACTCCCTTTTTAAGTGAAATAATTCAACTGTATTGTTAAGCTTCATGGGGAGAATAAATATATTCCCCTGTTTGCAGAATTTCCACTTAAATCAGCACCTTGCTGGCAAACCAGCTACGTCGGTCTTTGTTGGTTTTTACCGTCGTCACATGAAGGCTGCCTGTCGCGCTAATGGCTTTTGAATCTGTTGTTGTCCCGCTGTTAGCTGGAGAGCAGTCGAAAGGGGAAAGAAGGAGAAAAATGTACTCCATGCAGGCAGAGAAAAAGCCCAAGCCGCAGGGTAAAAAAGCAACCTGTAGACTTTGCAGGAATTATGTTTAAAGGCGAGAAGGCTGCGTGGTTGTATTTGACTTTACTGCTCTGTTGTCTTGCTATTATGCCATGAAAATAGTTTAATTAAAACACTTACGGCACTCCAGATGGAACAGGGCTTTAAAGCAGGTGTATATAGCGTGAAGCCTGCAGCGTGAAACCTCCAGAGCTCTTTTTCTTCCTTTCAAGAGACAGAAGAGGGTCCGTTGGGTTCGGTATAGGATGGAATCTCAGTTTTCTCAAATGCACGTGTAAATATTGGCAGCCCTGCCCCGTTCTGTTCTTCTTTTTTAGGCAAGCAGCTGCAATGAAGAAGGCAGCTATGAATCTAGACAAATACCATTTAATGAAGTTGTCACATGTTTGCTTCATCCTCAGCTCCTTTCCCTGGATAAAATTGTGAGGTGGATTTATGGGATGGTTTTCCTTGCTGTTAATTGGTATTAAGCTTGGTACGTCCTTCATTTGTGGTCAGAAAAGCTTTAATACAAGCAGCTGTAGAAAAATCAGCCCATAACGAGGAAGAGTTTCTTCCTGTGGTTCAGCAGTTGATTTAGTGCAGCATAAATTTCATCCTCATGCACAATATGGGAATATAGTGTTCCAGATCTTTTTCCAGATCTCAGTGACTGGGTACGCTGAAATGCTTACTGTCTTATCAGTCTCTTGAAATCCTGCAAATATTTTGTTTATTTGTATAAACACTTTTTTTTTAATGCTTATAATATTTTGGCCTCAGTGAAATGTCTTGACAGTGAATTTCACATCCCTGGAGGTGTTCCAGGCCAGGTTGGATGGGCCTTGGGCAGCCTGAGCCAGTGGGAGGTGTCTCTGCCCATGGGAGAGGGGGTGGAAATTTCCTGGGAAACCTGTTCCAGTGCCTCACCACTCTCACGGTGAAGAAATTCCTCCTTATGTCCAGTCTCAATCTGCCCCTCTCCAGTTTATCCCCATTGCCCCTCATCCTATCTCCACAAGCCTTTGTGAACAGCCCCTCTCCAGCTTTCTTGGAGCCCCTTCAGGTACTGGAATGTCGCTCTAAAGTCTCCTCGGAGCCTTCTCTTCTCCTGTCCAGGTCCCTCTGGATTGCATCCCTTCTACCATTAAACGTGAGAAATTTCAGCTTAATGAAACTGGAAAAGGGACTGGAAGAGACTGCATGAAATTTTGCTGTGGAATTCTGAATTTACTGTGTTCAGATGTTCTTCTAAGGGGTGTATAAAACTAAAGGTGAGGTCAGCAGAAACAGCCAAGGGTCTGTCTGGAGTAAGTCCGTTAGCAAAGACGTGGGGAAGGAGAAATTCGCTCATTTGGGTCATGCAATGATGCAGTGACCTGAGGTGTAGGTGCTTGGAAGCTGAGGGGTCGGGAAAGCTGCCAAATCGAGGCTGGAAATGGATGTTCCTGGGTTTATACGGCTTACAAAAAAATGTGCAATGTTCTGATATTTGTTTTTCACCTGCTTTGTTAACCCTGACCCGAGCAGCATCTTGCTGGGCAGTGTCCCACCTGAAATCAGTGTCTGCTGGTGTCTGGGCGCCACCTCTTGGTCACTGCAGAAGGACCATCCCTTCTGCTGGGCTTGTGAAGCTCTTGTCCTCAACATCCTCTGTTCTTTCCACACTGGGCTTTCAAGAAAATAATATTAAAACACACATAATGCCAATGACAACCATATGTCTCTCATGATCTGGTTAAAAGCAGAGAGGTCCTCTACAATGCGGTTGTCTCCTCTGAAGGTTGGCAGCAAACCTTGCCGGTGTTGGAGCTGGATCATGGTTGTATGCTTCCAATGCATTTCTCATATCCTTTCCTTGAGCTTCTCTATGTAGCACCGAGATGTGGGACGCGTGGTCAGGTTTGGTACCAAATCTGGGGCTGAGGGGTGGGCTCTGCCCTCAAGATCTGCTCTTTGGTGGGGAGAACCATGAGTGTGAGCTGCAGCAGCTTGTTTGAAATCCCTCTGCACCATCAGCCGAAAGTTTAGTGACAGCATGCCAAGGAAAGGAGAAAAAAATCTGCATCTCTGAACCCAAATCTAAAACTACCTTTGTAAACCATAAGTTTGTGAGTAGAAACAGCATCAAATATTTGTGATCAGAGCAGGTTTGTCTGTGATGCCATGAAAAAAAAGGCCAAACTCAATAATCAATGCCAATTTGATTATTAAGCAGGTATTGCTTTAATACATAACGACGCCGGACACACAGGGAGTCATTTCGCCTAATGTATGTGTCCATTGAGACTGGTTACAGAACTTTTATAGTGGTTAAACGTTCATATTCCTATGGATTCTGAGAAACGCTGGTTACATAATCTGGAAGTATTGGTTAAACACACATAGATCTCCTTATCGTATCTTATCGCCCACTCTCGAACGCACATCGCAGTTTCTTTGTGTCTTCGGAATCCTCTGATGCTGTTTATCTTATGTCCTTGGTGGGCTCAGGTCTGTCCTTTGTTTCTGCTGAGGGACTGTCTTTGTTTCAACTACTAAACAAGCTAAACTCCTGTTACATTCATGTTCTTGCTTACTGCAAGATTTGATTCTTCTTATTCTTAATGATTCATTCCTTACTTCATCTGGTTGGTTTTGTTTGTTTTATTTTCATTATTTCGATGGGGTTTTTAGTCCCCAAGTCCAACCTGTGCCAGGGTTTTTAAAGAAACCCACTCTACCCTATCGGGAGGAAGTAGTTTAATGTGAGAACATCAAAGGATGAGATTCAGCATCCCTTTTATGAGCTCGCAGCAGCGCAGGTGCAGCTCTCTGTTGGCTTGCTTTTCATTCCTCCAAACTCTTACATAACTGATTAAAGTTTCAATAATTGATTAAGACAATGCATTTCAGTTCCTTTGTTATCGTCCTCAGGAAAGCAGACTTTCCCAGCATGGGAAGTGTTGGAGGGTTTTACGGGATGGTTTGCAAGCTCCCAGTGGCGTGCAGAGAGAAGGCTGAGCAGATGGTGATGGCTTTCCCTTGGGATCCTGCCTTAACGTTTGGATGAAAATCTCATCCCTTAGTTGCTTAATGTTGTAGTGCTTGAGTGAATCTTGGGGCCTTATCTGGGGAATTGCAAATGAAGGAGGTCTGCAGAACCGGGGTGGGATGGAAGGTGTGGATTTTAGCTTAAAATGAACTTTCTCCTCCGTGCCTGCAATATCTAAGCGCTCCAGGTACCCGAGTCCTCCAATGTCATCATGCTTTGAGCCTTCTCATCAAGGAGGTTCACCTCCCTGCTCTAAAACTAAATGTACTTTACTGACTAATTAAGGGACTTGTGCCTTCGGGCCACTTTATATCATTAAAGGGCGGGAATTGCAGCACGGTTAGAGGTGTTAATTAGATAAATAGCAGTTTTGTAGCCTGCCTCAAGTCCTTGGAAGAGGAGCAGAAAGGGAAGGAGTTAACAGCTGCTCCTTTTTACAACAGGGATTTGTGCTGCAGAGCTCTAGGAATGACTTGCTGACTTATGGTCTGCCTCTGTTTGCAAGTTTTATGATGCCACCCAGGATTAACTGATTTTGCCATTAAAGGGAGATAAAATGATAAAACTAAAAAGCAGTCCGTAAATTCCAGCAACAAGGGGTGCCAACCTCTGCGCTTTGTAATGGATGGGACTTGGACATTTTTATGTTCCTCTTTATTTGCAGTTTGGCTCAAGCTGGGGGGAACAACATTAATTGCCAGGAGGTAGAGAGAGAACGGTGCAGCTAATAACAACGGGAGCTTATGGGGTCGTGGGATGGTTGGGAAAAGCACGAGGATATTCCCTCTTATTAGTCTGTCTTAATCGGGTATAAAAGAATCAATAAAAGGAACAATAGAAAGTTTTAAAGGAATGGAGAAAGGCCTGCAAATCTTGAAAGGATAGTGGAAAGTCCAGGCAGCGACGGCAAAGCAAAAAGAAATAGGGTTAAGCTGCACCAGTGCAAATCTACTTAAAGTGTTCCCCGACTCAACCCCATCATAGGTTTCCCTTCTCTCACAGGTGTGACCCGAGCATCCATCACGTCTGAGGACAGCCCTGGAGTTTACAGCCAGAAGTGACACTGCTTTCAAACTGCTTTCCTCGCCAGGTACCTACGCCCAGTAGATGGAGAGGTCACGCACCGCGCTCCGCGCACTCTGAAGGTGGGCAGCAAACTGCAGGGTTTCAGTTGTGGAGGGGCTCGGGTGACCTGGGTTTTCATGGTGGTGACCTGGGTTTTCATGGTGGTGTTATTCAGGAGCAGCAGACCGCTGTTTGCATGCTCTGGAGGATTTGGTAAGAGGATGCTTTCCTCTTGGCACAGCTTGCGGTGACAGCATTTCTTTTTGTGAGTTTCCCTCCCCTCCCTTTCAGAAGGTATTTAGCAGAACTCTGCTCGGTTATGCTCAGAGTCACTGAGGTCGTTAGGAAGGATGGGAATTGGAAATCAGTGCGTCTCTGACGGGTCGATCATTTACTCTCATTAGTGCTTGAATTAACTAGGAGAGCAACACCAGTGTGGCAGGAGCAAAACACCGGGGAATGAAGTGGCAAAGTTTGATTGATTGATTATTTATTTATTTGTTTGTCTTTCCTAAGGTGAGAATGGGATGATCTGTGTGATCATCCTCTATTTTCGTGATCATCGTCATTCCTCTGTCCCCTACCCAGCCAAATAAAGGGCTTTATTTTCGTGAGTGTAATGATGACTATCAGCTCTACGAAATAGTCTCTTACTCACTGTTTTCTGCTGCCTCAGTCATTCAAGGGACCAGATTTGTTCCATAAAAGTAAAATTGTTGTGAATGGATTATGCTTTGAGTTGAATTTTGAGGCATTATTTACTTTTCATCAGGAGAAAGGAGCTTTCAGGGATCATTACTCATCTTGGGGAATGCAATTTCTTTATTTGTGCCATCTGGGCCAGGTACCGACGATGGCAGAGGGTTTATATCCAAGTAAAACATCCATAATGAACCACCCTTTTCAGCCATGCTATGGGCTGTCCCTTAGGATGGCCTTGGGCATGAGGCGTTGACTATTTTCCATGTGGTACTGATGAGAAGCTCGAGATGAGCCGGCAGTGTGCGCTCGCAGCCCAGAAGGCCAACAGTGTCCTGGGCTGCATCCAAAGCAGCGTGGCCAGCAGGGCGAGGGAGGGGGTTCTGACCTTCTGTTCCTCCTTTGTGAGACCTCATCTGGAGGATTGTGTCCAGTTCTGGAATCCTCAACATAAGAAGGAGATGGAGCTGTTGGAATGGGTCCAGAGGAGACTACAAAGATGATCTGAGGGCTGGAGCACCTCCCATATGAGGACACGCTGAGGGAGTTGGGGTTGTTCAGCCTGGAGAAGAGAAGGCTCCCAGGAGACCTTAGAGTGACCTTCCAGTACCTGAAGGGGCTCCAAGAAAGCTGGGGAGGGGCTGTTCACAAAGGCTTGTGGGGATAAAATGAGGGGGGACAGGTATAAACTGGAGAGGGACAGATTTAGACTGGACAGAAGGAGGAATTTCTTCCCCATGAGAGTGGTGAGGCCCTGGCCCAGGTTGCCCAGGGAAGGTGTGGCTGCCCCATCCCTGGAGGTGTTCCAGGCCAGGTTGGATGGGCCTTGGGCAGCCTGAGCCAGTGGGAGGTGTCCCTGCCCATGGAAGGGGGGTTGGAATCTTGATGATCTTTAAGATCCCTTCCAACCCAGACTATTCTGTGACTCTATGATCTCAGGGATCTGTCTCCTCCTTGGCTCGCTGTTACGTGCAAAAGTTGGGAGGTTCAGAGGTACCATTCTGTCTGTCCAACCAAATGCTCATAAGGCTTCTAACACCGCAGCACCTTGTTTCTGAGTTTTTGATTTTTCCTTTTTGTTAGGAACATGGAATTTTATTCTGCTCATTTATTCCCCTAAGGGATAAATCAGGGAAAACTGAAAGTGGTTCAAAGGACAGTTTAACTGATTAATGCTTTTGTCTGATCTTACAAAGTCAAATTTTGAAAGAACACTATTATAAACATCCTAAGAAGTCAATATTTGTATGTACAAAACAAAGCACCCTGAAAATGCTATGAATTTCCCTTTCTAATTTTACCCTCTGTTTTGACCATGTGTCATTATTTTAATGCGAACAATAAATGAGAAAATATAGATTACGATTTAACCAGGCAATCCGTAGTCCAAGTAAGTAATAAACTGAATTATTCTTAAGAAATGTTTCTTTTATCGATAATGCCATCTCCTAAGATCTTGTTCAAAATTACTTTTTTATTTCTTTGAAGGGAATGAGTCAGAGACAGCAAGATGGGAACGATGGTAATGTGTCACTCTGGGGTCTAGCGGGCATGCACCAAATACTGGGATAGAGATGCTGTTGGATAAATTCATTTGCACTTTTATGTTGCTAAACTGCTGTTATAGTAAAAGAGAATTTAGCCTTTTGTAGATATCATATCTGTCTTTAAAGCTAAAGGAGTAAAATGTGATGTATTTGTCCCTCAGGGCTGCACGGCGTTACAGCTGAAGAACCCCGAATATTAAGTTGGGTGGTCCTAAACCGAAGAGTTTGGGAATTTAGCTTTCGAGGCTGTGTTGTTAGTCAGGCCCTGGTCTGCATGAAGCACCCAACGCTGCCTCCAAGGCGACGTGAAGCTTTATAGCTTTCCCAGTGGATGGAGTGATGGAGAAACTCTCTGCAGGAATATATTTGCTTGCAATTTGCTCGCTTAGCACACCGTAGCATGCAGTTTTATTAGTTTTATGGGAACTAAAAAAGCACACAGACTCTTCCCGGTGTGTCTCCACCATAGTGGAGCTCCAGGTGGTCTTTAACTCCAGCACTGTTATTGGCCTCTTTCTTCTGGTAGCTTGGTCCTCAGGGGTTCCTCAGAGCCAAAGTGTTTGTGCTGTGGGTCCCTGGGCACCCTTGCTTGAGCAGGTGGATTGTATCGAGGAGGGAGCCCGTCTGGCTCCCAGGAACCCAACTGGCTGGCAGAGCTGAGTTCTATTTCTGGACACCGCTGCCAGGTTATTCCCAGCGGTAAAACTTCAGTGACAAACTTAATGAGGCTTTTCTTACCTCTGGGAAATTAAAAAAATAGTAATCACTTATTCAGGGTGAGTCTAAGTGTATTTTCAGGGATGACAGGAAGATGAGAGAGGGAAGGGGAAGGCACCTACTGCGTTATGAGCTGAGTGGGGAAACCAGACTGCAGTGGTCTGACTTCTCCAGCAATGAAAAACTGCCAAGAAGGCACAAATCCCACTGTTGGTTTGACTGCTGGCAAAATCAACTCGCGATTCTTGATGTATTTAAGAGGTAGCGTAAGACCACCATAGGTGGGATCCAGTTTTCAGGAGAAGCCGTTAGAAACCAGTATCTGTGTTAAAACACAGATGGAGCATATACCGGTCCTTATGGATACTTCCTTCATCACAGCTGGAAAGTTTGCAGAAGGAGCTAGAGCAAAGCATGACACGAGCAATAAGAAACACTCAGGAAGATGAATAAATGAACCAAAATGCTGCAAAATTTGTCCCAGAGAGGGCGAGCTGTGCTATTATTTCCATAGATGTAAATAAAGTTTCAAGTAGCCGTTAATTGCAATTGGCTGTGAGGTTCAGGGAAGGGTCTGGAGTGAGCAGAAAGGAAGTCTTAGATTGACAAAAGATTGAAAGAAACTAAATACCAAGATCTGCTCTCAGTAGAGTGATTCAGAGACGCTTAGTTTCACATGTAAATAAGAGAAATGTGGTATTTCCTCTACAGCTTGTGCCTTTCCTTCTAGTTCTCCACCAGGAGGTACCAGCAGGAAGGAAGCTTCTTGCCGTTCTCTCTCTAAGTAATGTGAGACTCCAAGATGTTGTAGAGCAACCTTGACCGTCTACTAGTGAAACTGCTGTAGATATTGCAGTGTTGTTACTAAATGGTGACCAGAGCAGTGTGTCTGTGTGTGTTTATGTGTAGGTTTCCCTTCTAATGAACCATTATTTTTAGAGTGGGCCATACAGTGACCTTGGAATAGGGACATACGCACAAGCAGCTTGTGCTGATAACTTGTTAGCACACACAAAAAATAGAAGATTGTAGCAATAATCCCTAATAATGGAAGAATGAGAGGCCTTGAGAGTACAGGGCACAGAATAGTAACTACTTGTGAACACGTACGGTGAGTGGTTGTTACTGGTCCTTAAAGGATTTAACCAAGGACACTGGATCAAGCTGAACGTTGGTATAACAAAGAGAACAAAGAACAAGTATCCAACATACAGGAATCTTGTCATATACAGTAAAACTTGATATAACATGGCATTTATGCACCAATGAGGAAAGGACAAGTAAGCAAACCACTAGGGAAGTCATAACCTGTGCAGCCTTGAGTGAAGAGGAAGAAATCCTATTATCAGCATTATAATCCTCCTGGTGAGGAGTGGGGGATGCTGCTCCTATAATGACATTCCGTGAAGGATGAACATAACAACAGGGAAAGGGGTAGCTCTGAGAGACTGTCATGTATGGATTTTAGTGATATCATCATTGCAAAAGAGCTGTTCTAATCGGATGCTTTGCACTATAAATGTTCATATAATTGAAATTGGACTGATAATAAGTCTTGGATTAAACTGTCAAGACTTTAATTAGACTATCAATAAATTCTTGGCCCTGCATATCAGGTGTGTTCTTTTGGCTCACATAGGTTGTGTTGCTGGTAGGGTTGTCTGCCCTCAAAGGCTGTTGTAAAATCTGGATGCAACAATACACGTGATGGATATCGGGCCTTCTTGTGATCTTCCAAAGTGAACAGACGAAGTGGTACAAGTTGTTTGTTAAAACTAGGTATGTCACTACTAATATAATAGTTAAAAGAAATGATGCTTGAAAGTGTTACCATTTGTGACACATTTGTCTAAAACAAGGCGATTATAATACTAGACAGAATGAAACACCGAGAAGAAGCTAGGGAAGACTGTCATCCAGGCCAGCTAACAGGGAGCTACTTGACTGTAAAGAACAATAACTGGAAGACAAAAGGAGAGAAACAACAAGATTTATAAGAGTTTGGGTAGTCAGACAGCTGTAGTGGGTGGTTGTCTCTTCAGTACATACTAAGAGTGCTGATAGACCCAGAGGGAAGAGATCTCAGGGCCTCCACATCTTCATCGATCCTACCTGCTAAACCTATTTCATAGTAAGGTCTTTAAAATGGAGCTACACGTGAATATTCGTGACAATGAATATGTATCGTTCAGCAACTGGGGAGGAATGGCATATGGATAGTGGGAAATATTTTAGCTGGACTGAATGAAGTTCTTTTAGGTAGACTGTATTTCTTTCCAGCTGATTGCTATTGCACCACTTCCAGCAAAGAAACTGCAAGTCCAGCTGTAGAAATTCTCATTAAAAATAAAGCCAAGGTGAAGCAAAAGGGCTGAGCGCACCTGGATGTCAGTGGAGATGTGGTCCTACCTGGGCAGAAGTTGCGATAACAGCTACTACAGGTTTAGAGTCATGGACTCATAGAACAGTTTGGTTGGAAGGGACCTTAAAATCCATCCAGTTCCAACCCCCTGCCATGGGCAGGGTCACCTCCCACTGAATCAGGCTGCCCAAGGCCTCATCCAACCTGGCCTTGAACCTGTCCAGATAGGCTTTCAACTAGGAAAGAGATAAGGGTTGGTTGAATTCTGCTTGAGGGAAGGATCCTTGGAGGATTTTTGCCTCTGAAGCCTTTATGAATCTGAAATATCTGAATGCTCGTTCTCAAAAGGGAGCCTCAGGGCAATAAGTTAGCTCTTAGTTTTAGTAAATGCGTAGGAAAAGAAGAAAGTCGTGAAGGAGGAGAAGGTGACCTCCCAAAGCTTGTATTGGATGTCTTCTGTCACAGTGACAGTCAAACAAGGTTGCAGATCCAGCAGTATCTGTTTGTTTGCAGGCAATAGGAAGCTGTTTTTCCTGTTCAGAAAGACAGAAGTTGTATCGTACAGCCAAGATTGTTGCTGAGTTTTAATGAAAACTCACTCTGATATAAAAGCTACCTCCAAAGTAAAAGAAGCAAAACCTAAGTGTCCTTTCAAGAAAAGAAAAACACTTTCAGATAATAATATTTTAAAAAAAAAAAAATAACCAAAATATCCAAATTGAAGTGTTTCATGTTTGGTTTTCTAAAATGCTAAATTTTCCATTATATTTTCTTAATTTATCTTCCTGTTTAAAGTGATCATTTCCAGATATTTCCTATAGAAGAGTTGATGTATTTCCAACTCTTCTTATCAGAGATGAGGCTTCACCATGTAGCTGGGACAGGTGGACGGCGCCTCTCCCATTGCAAACTGTTGACTCTGAGAGAATGGAGAACTAAAGTTCACTTTGTTTCCCTTCCCTGAGTTTCCAAGATTTCAGACTATGCTATAAGAGAGCAATTAGTAAAGTTGGCTTCTTCTTAGGAAAAGAGTGAGTCTGCAGTTCGGTTGCTGCTCCCTGCATGAAGCGTTTTGACAAAGAACGAGACCACCTCAATGCAAAATACAGTGCCCCTTGCTTAGAGAGTATTCCAGATGGATTTGTCTGTGCTAGCATGCTGCTTATGTAAAATAATGTACTGGGACTCTGTGAATTAAGGAAACCGCTCATTTTGGTACTTAAGTGCAGCAGCCGGGTGTGTGTGGACAGATTTGAGCATCTCCTTCAAGCTCTCCTTCCCTGCAGCTCATCCTCCTCTCCCCACCCGCTGTGAGGGCTGCAGGGCTTTTTTTGGGGTGTGGGTAGTTAATTTTCCTCTCTTGCCAGAAGAAATGGCAGAGCATCCCATTTAAATGTGACGGAGTACCGGGGAGCTTTGACGGGGGCTGTTTAAGTCGGTGTATGCATCTATTTAAAAACAAATGAGGTGGGTGAGTAAAGGCAAAGCCATATTTTCTCCTTAGATCTGTTTCTGTTGCTACTGGTGAATGCAGAGCCGCAATGTCCCACCGTAGAAGTTTCCCTCGTGTCCACTAGATGTTACTGTTGGTCTGCAGCAGTGCCTTATAGCAGCTCCACCGAATTCCTGACCAAACCTCTGCAACTGAGAGTGAAGAGCACTCTGTGTGTCAAACCCTTCCTGCTCACCGCCCCCCCCCTTCATAATTTACTTTTTCGATTGTTACTGTCACTTCTAGAATTTACAAAATTGTCACTTAAGAGTAGAAAGTGACAATTTCCTTCTAAATCTCGTAGTTGCAGAGACCTCTCTTGCCCCTTTTTTAAGCACATTAGATGCATTGAGTACGTGGCAACACTCAAAAAGCAAAGCAGCAAAAGTAAGGCTATCCTTTTTAACTCTTCTGGGAGTTTATGACTTCAGTCCTGAAAAGAATTTTTACTGAGCTTTACATTCTCTGTTACAGGGATTGAAGGAATGTGAAGTTCATCATTAATTTTAACTTTGGGTTCTCATATTTTAATCTTTTTGTTGTGACGTAGCACTTAGAAAAAAGTATTTTGAAGTGAAGCGTTATGTATTTTACATCTCTTGTGCTGTGTTCATCCTTCCTCCGGACCCTCATTTAAGGATAGAGCCAAATGAGGAGGGCTAGTGCAAACCAGTCTGCTTACTTGTGGCCCATCTCACATGGTTGTGGCTTCCACCACACCGGTTCGACACTTTACTCATGCTCTCATTAGTTTGGTAGAAAACCAACTTGGACCAACACTTCCCCTCCTTCAAATCTAAACAAAAGCTGCAAATCTTTCTGCTGATAAGTGAGCTTTGCGGTGGGCAGCCAATATGAGGTGGGGACAGCATCCTGCCCTCCATCTCCTTGGGGTTTTTGTTCTCCACTTGTGTTTGAGGAGCTTCAGTGGTTGGCTGGGGACAGTGGGAAGCAGCTCCTGGAGCAAGGTAGGAAGGAATGAACCTATTGCTTTTGGCACTGATGACCTTCTTGATAGGCTCAGCCATAATTCACTGTAAAGCTCCTGAAGCTCACAGACTTCTACCCTATTTCCTTCCATCCGATTAGGAGATCTCCAGTAAAGCACGCAACTGCAGAAAGTCATGAGTAGGCTTTCAATCTGCTGTCACGCTGGGAAGTTTAGGGAGGGTAAATCATCCACGTATCCTGCTGAATGTCCCCAAAATAGTTTCAGGCTGTCTGCAGGCTCAGGAAGGTGATGTTGTGTTGGTCATCCTTAAATCACAAATCAATGGCTATCCCTGCAGCTAAATCATTAGGGAACAGCAGCGCTTCCTCTGGTTGTTCAGGGGCTCAGTGTGCAGAGAGATACTGGCTTTAGTAGGGTTAAGCCGTTTAAAAGCCAGATTGCATTCCTGTACCTTTTCCTCTCCACTCTTACTTTTTAATCACTGCACCAGTCTATCCTTCGTTATCAGTGTGTGCAGTGACCAGGGAAAAGGGCTCGTAGATGCAGCTGAGTGTGGCACAAAAGTTAATTAATAATAGACAACTTATGCTGTGGAAGAGCTGGTTCTGCTCAGTTTTGAATGTTCTTTTCAAAGGCAAGAAAAGGCATGTACACTAAACCCTTCATCCAGCTCCTCAGAGGATGGTGGCGGTTTCAAAGCTGTTAAGCAACCCTGGACAAAAAGCCACAAGATATCTCGCTCGTTAGCTGTGACTACAAAGCCTGTGGTCACACGTACACGCTTTCAGAGAAAGCCTGCAAATTTCTCAAAGTAAATCCTGGAGGTTTTAGTTCCTATTCCGAGTTATTTCTGTATGTGCTGTTTTAAAATATTTATATACAGTCTAATTAATCCAAAGTTGTTCATAAATGTTCGCTGTCTGTAGTAACAGCTCAATACATCCTCTTGATCATGTCAACCGTATCGCTTTCAGAAACCGTTTAAAGTCTGTTAACTTTAGGAGAGAAGTCATGGGCTGATGTGATTTGGCTGATTGATCTTTGGCTCTGGAGGCTGTGATGGAGGTGGACAAGCAGACCAGGTTGGGAGTACATGTCCGGCCCCAGCCCAGGCTGTGCTGGCTCTACCTGTGGCTTTCTGTGGCTGGCAGAGCAGGATCATCATGTTGAACTGTCTTCCGAAATTAGATACCCATGGAATCTCTTTTCCATGAACTCCATCCATTGGAAAAGAGGTAGGGCTCATGGTCATCCATGGTGCAGGAGACCTTAGCCCAGCTTTCTCCTTTATCTGAGAAGGTTTCAACTCATGCCTCCATGAAAGGTGCCTTCACCAGCAGCTTGCTTCTCTCTTCTGCTGCCTCGAAGCTTAATTTCCCTTGGGATTAACCTTAATATGAATATTAGTTGATGGTCACCACCACCGTGGTACCAAAGGCATGCAATTTCTCAATTTTTTTCTCCAAACGACAGACACGAATGCACATGCCAAACAGTTCTGTTGGGTTACCGGCCCACAATAATTAATATTTACTGGGATGAGAGAAGTGCTGAGCACTACCCTACTGGTTCGATCTCTTCTTGGCTCCACCCTGTAGTAATGAGTTGCGCGATGGCTTTGGCAAGGGCTCGTGAGCGCCTCACAACACCTCCCCTTCCTCTCACCCACAATTCAACAAAGGCGCAGCAAGAATGTGGACAGGTTTCTCTGCTTATGTGTTGTGTTTAGGCAACAGTTTGTGTTGTGCTTGTCCCAATTTAAAATACGGGAAGTGTTGAAAACCCTTCAATTTCTTCCCGTGTAAGATATTCATTCCTGTTTTTGTTACCTGGCTGAGAATCCACTGCTCTGAATGCTTCTGCAAAAAAAATATATGCAGAACTGCTGGATATCTTCCCACCACCAGTCATTTTCTTCTGTCAGAAGATCATGAAATAGAAGAAGGAAAACAAAATAGAGCGATTCGGAGATGTTCTTTTACATCAGAAACACTTCTCTTTCCTCCTCCTAATTGCTTTTCTCGCCTGTGTCTGACTGTGCTGTGCACACGGTCACCTATGTGCCCCTGGGCTGGCACACCTACACTTGCTGGACTGACCCATGCAGTCCCAACTACCTCCAGAAGAACAAATTAAGTGATTTTTGGAGCCATCTGGGGATGCAGACCCATGAGCCCTTTTCAGATTGCTGTTCTTTTGCTTTTACTGAGGTTTTTGCAGGATGTGGCCATTCCAAGTCATCCCAGAGGGTGTTATAGACATAAATTTATATATAAATACGGCATGATAAACAGAGTTTGGTATTTTGAAGTTGTGTGCTTTCGTGTAGTTGTTTTGCTGGAATAATTTTCATTTGGTTTGGTTTGTGTCAGAAATTGGAATTGGATGGGAATTTCATTGTTACAGATGGTGCTTTGACAGAAAACTTTGGTCTAGTACAAATGGAACTGAAAATTCAAATTATGCCCACAGGCTTAAAAGAAGAGAGTCCAAATCAGTAACGCAGCAGGTGTTGATCATTTGTGATTTCTCTTCCCTCACTCAGGCGATATCAAGCTTCCTATCAGTTCTGGGACTTGAGCAGCTTTGGATCTATGCTATCAGTGTCAGCAGGATCTTTTATTTTCTCCAAAAGGTAATATCTTTGCATGCAATTTAACTGGGGTTCAATCTAAACGCCAGTCATGGCTTTGTTAACTGTTCTTTGTCCATCCTTTTATAACATCTCTCTTTCCACCTGAGATGGATGTGTTTGACTTTACCGGTGCCTCTCCTTAAGCTCACCCTTATTTAAAACCCTTGACTGCAAACTTCAGCAACTCTCGGATGGGTTATTTAGAAGCCATGAAGTATCTTGATGGTCTTGGCTGGCTTGCTGTTCCCTCCTCATGAATTAACAGCTAAGTTTGAGAATAATTAAATTCCCTTGAACCCGCACAGGAAGCATATCTGCATATTGTCAGGGTAAAGGAAAGCAACCCAAAGCTTCCAGGAAATCATCACAGGATTGACTTATGACTAAATCGGTTCAAGTAATTACATAGCCCTTTTAAACATTTTCTAGATAAAGGAGCTGTGATCTGTCTTAGTGTTTTGTAGCATGACACCGTAGGTAAAACACGCCATTCCTTAACCCTGTGTTTTGATTAGAAGGCCCCCTCTAACGATTCTCTCTAACTCTGGTATGAAATAAAGTGTTTAATTTAATAAATGAAGAGACAAATATTTTGACCACTTAGTTTAACTTTTAATAAAAAGAGGCTATAGAATATATATGATTTTTAATACAAAGCTTTTCAAAAAAAAAATGAAGTGTTAAAATTTCTTGTATCTTTTGAAAGTGCCACCATCAAATACATGAATCAGATCTTCTGCCTTAATTTGTTGGGTGCTTCTTGTATTTTTGGGCCTTCCCATAGATTGATTGGCTAAAATGGAAGAGTTCAGCGCCACAGATAAATTCCTGATATTGGCGTTTATAGATTATGATTAAATCTTGTGTCTTCTCTTTATGAACAGATGTACCATTTTGTGTGTCTCTGTATTTAGAGGAGTGCTGCTTGTTTTACCTGATCTCCTAAAGATTAATGTCAGTCTTCCTTTACCAGTGACCATTCCTCATCTGTGTTTTCCCCTGCCGCGCTCTTTGGGGACTCCATCCTTGGAGCCTTCCAAAGCCGCCTGGATATGGTCCTGGGTGACTGTCTCTGGGTGGCTCTGCTTAAGCGTGGAGGCTGGACCAGATGATATCTAACGGTCCTCACCAACCTCACCCTTTCTGTGATTTTTTGAATGCCTCTGAAGTTTTTTTTAGTGTATCCATTCTTTAATTCCCTGTTTTTTCTGTTTAAGCTCTTACATGTGCTCTCTCTGATAATTAAATGCAGGAATGAAAGCTGATGACCCTGGGTTAGAGGCCACATGTTCCTCTGACCTGGTTGACATACACAGGAGATGTCTTTAAATAATAAATAGCCCCCTGCCCCATAAAAACCTACAAAGCAGCAACACTTCCTACAGTATTGGGGCACAACACAGATTTCAGTTTGCGATAATTTTCTTTGATGCAAAGACTCAGACATTCAGGACAAGATCCTGGCTTGCTCACATCTATGAAACGCGTGATGTTGACTTTAAAGCAAGGTTTCTTGGCATTTTGGCTTGTATCAGAAATGGTGTGACCAGCAGGTCCAGGGAGGTGATTCTCCCTCTGTACTCGGCACTGGTGAGGCCGCACCTTGAGTACTGTGTTCAGTTCTGGACCCCTCACCACAAGAAGGATGTTGAGGCTCTGGAGTGTGTCCAGAGAAGAGCAACAAAGCTGGTGAGGGGCCTGGAGAACGTCTGACGAGGAGCGGCTGAGAGAGCTGGGGGTGTTTAGCCTGGAGAAGAGGAGGCTGAGGGGAGACCTTATTGCTCTCTACAACTGCCTGAAAGGAGGTCGTGGAGAGGAGGGAGCTGGGCTCTTCTCCCAAGTGACAGGGGACAGGACTAGAGGGAATGGCCTGAAGCTCCGTCAGGGGAGGTTCAGGTTGGATATCAGAAAAAAATTCTTCACAGTAAGAGTCATCGGGCACTGGAACAGCTGCCCAGGGAGGGGGTTGAGTCACCTTCCCTGGAGGTGTTTAAGGAACGGGTGGATGAAGTGCTTAGGGACATGGTTTAGGGAATGTTAGGAATGGTTGGACTCAATGATCCAATGGGTCCTTTCCAACCTGGTGATTCTGTGATTTTGTGATTCTGTTTCAGTCTTTTCACAAAGATTTAGTGGAGGGAGTATGTGTATGTGTGTAACATTTGTCTAAGAGCTTTTCATTAGCTGAAATCAGCACAGTTAAATTGGTTTTGGGTTATGCTTTATGATTGCGTCCGTGAGGTTCTTCCTGTTCAGACACCAGTCTGCATCTCTTTAAGGTGTAATACTCTAACATGAAATGTGTATATGAAATCTGGTTCTCAGCTATAGAAGCTCCATCTTGGAAAACAACGTGTCCTCCAGTCGTGTCCTCTGAGGAGCCCCTCCACCACACCCACGCGGCAGCCAGGCTGCTCACACCTGCAAGGCTAAATACACGCATGTGGTGCAGGTCTGGGTCCCAGCAAAAACTTCAGGTAAAAACAAACACTTTGCAAACTGTTTTGCTTATGTGCTTGTTTTGTATTGTCTCGTATAGAGTTAATTTGAAAGAGATTGGGAACTACAGCTTTTTAGTCATCGCAGAGGTTCCTGGAGGTGTTCCAGGCCAGGTTGGGTGGGGCTTTGATTAGTGGGATGTGTCCCTGCCCATCGCAGGGGCGTTGGAATTAGATGATCTTTAAGGTTGCTTCCAACTGAAACCGTTCTATGATTCTTTTACGCTTGAAACCCCTGAAAATGAAATAAGGTTTACTATCTCCACCGTGGCCTCATATTGCGTTTTCAGCTTAGAAATACTCTCAGATATCAAAATTAGAGCCAGAGGGAAACTTAGTTTTCTGTTTAGATTTGAGTTTGCATAAATGAAATAAAGAATTAAAAACATTATCTACACAGTATAGTAGCCATGCTTTCACAGAAAAAAAGGCCCTGAAATCCAGATGACAAAGAGGAGGGTTGGTTAAATGGCTGTTTTATCCCATTATGGGTTGGTTTGCCAGCATGTTCCCAATTATCACCAATGTACGGATACATTCCTTTAAGACGAAGGGTAGTTCTTCCCAATGCTTTCCATTGATCGCTTGCTACCATGGAAGAGTTTCCTCTTTGTACCATTGTTACTACTTGGAATCTGGGATTTTATTGTTGTTACGGGAAAGAATTGTCAAAATCAATGTGAAAAGGGCGGAGAGAAGTTTTCCAAGGGATGGCGAAGCACGCACAGTGGGGATCAGTGTAATGAAAGATAAATCGTAGTGAATATAAGCATTAAAATGAAAGTAAAATATCGCTTGAGGCTTTCCAAGAAAGTGAAATAAGAAAATGTCCTGAAACTGGTAAAGGAGACTGGCTGGTAAGGTCAGTGGCGAGTCTGTGTCGACAATGAATTCACTCTGTGATTCTTATTCGGTGCGGCTCCGCTATTCATTATTCAAAGGAGACTATGCAAATGGTTGGCATTAGAATTTTAACACATAGCCATGCTGGACTACTCAAAAAGAATACACTGACACCTATGAATGCAAAAAAAGAGTTTTTCTCATCCTCCAACCCTCTGCCATTGTACTTGGCATTTGAAAATTACTTTGCACAAATGTAGACAGGAGAGAATGTCTGACACTGGAAGTTGTCATGAAGAAGCAGTATTCCCAAGCTGTGCTACCCAAGGCATTTGTTTACCGGGAGGATATTTATCCTTAAATGCTTGATATGCAGTTGAAAGATATATCAAAAGTCTCAGTGGATTCCCTAGCGGACAAATCCTCACCCCGTAGACATGAAAAATCCCCACAAGGGATAACATGAATTGGCCATCTTGCCAATGCTCTTGTCTGAGGACATCAAAGCTTTGCCCACAGAGAAAAATATCTTCCTATGTTATTTCTATAAATTTCTGTAACTCATACAAATTCCAGCCCTACGGAGAAACGGAGAATAGTGGTCTAGTATAACTAATTCAGAATAATTCCTTCCCTCTTGCATTGGTTTAGTGGAAAGCTGACTTCAGGTACAGAAGTTGTCTGGTTTGAGAAAACACAAAGGCACTAACCTTGTTTTAACTGTGCTATATAGATGCTGCAGAGCCAGTTTAAAATAAGAAATTCCTGATCCATTCTAATTTTTGGAAGGAGAACAGATATAAAGCATAGGTACATGCACGTAGTTTTATCACTTGTAGAGTTGAAATCCACTGCGTGGATCTTATAACGTGCCTTTAGACACATTGTGAGATGGAAGCAGGCATTGTGCGCAGTGAACGTTAATGAAATGGAGCTACGTAGCTCTTACCCGTGGTCTTGCAAATCAGGGTTAAATTGCTTTCTACAGTCTGAAAAAAATGTTTGTATAGATCCTTTGCTCTGTGCTGATTCACTGAAAACATAAATCGTTGAGCTGGCCTTTATTTGCATAACCACTGTGCTTTCTTTCTTGAAAGACCAAGCCTTTAGAAATGATACCTGGTCCTCGACGTGGTGCTGTTATAAGAAGAAACTGCACTTTTCAGAAGGGCCCTGCAATGGGTTATAAAAATCCTTAGATGGTTCAGGTGATGAAAGTTGTAATTTCTGAGACGGGGGGTGGGATTGGCAAGCAGACACTGGGGAGACGCTGTTCAAAGTGGTTGCCCTGTCACGGTTACAGATACGACTCAAGAAAGGACAGAACAGCTGACCTACATCTCTTTGAGTTGAAGTATGTTGACGAGTGGTTTAGATAAACGAGGATAAAACTCCTTAAATCTGCTAGAACGTTATTTGATTTCTTGATGTTTTAAGAAGAATTCCTTCTCCTTTACTCTGACGGTTAAAACTAAGTTGCCTAGGAAACACAGGAAGAGAAAACTGTTACCACGCACCCGTGCTGCTCCGTGCGGCTTGGTGATCTGACAAACAAATGTCGTCCATGGAAAAGCAGCCTTTCATTGCATGGTTTGATCTGTTTTGCTGGGTGCTGAAGTCTGCAGAGCTGCAAGATAAAAAGAGGCTGGAGAAATCAACCTTCTTCACTCCAGCGTGGCTTTTATCTCACCCCGAGTTTGAGGGTCTTAATGGTCCCATTTTCCTTTGTATTACAAGCTCTTTTATATGGTTAATCTCCTTCCAATTTTGTAGCAGTTGATTAAACCTCTTTTTTTTTTTTTTCATGACACAGAGGAAAATCAATATAAAAACTTGATAGCTCAAATTCAGTTTTATTTTTGGAAATGCCTTAAAAAAAAGAGATAAACGAGGCTATAGGTTGAGGCTGAACATCACCCTGTCCTTGCCGTGCTTTATTTTTAGCAGCTCCTGTTCTGGGCTTTGCCATTCGTACCTCAGATCTGATCTAATTGTTGAAGACAAAGAAGTGCTCTGGCTGTCTCTCCGAGGGCTAATCTCTTACGCTGAGAAAACCTTTAGACTTAATTAAGACAGTTTTATCATTCCTGTGGACTTCCAGAGTGGCACAAAAAGGCCCTATTAATGCTGAGAAACTCTCGCTATTCTAATCCAGTGATATTAAGCAGAGGTTTATTTCAGTGAAGGTAACAACCCTCTCCAAGTGCGACTTGTTTTGCATGGAGCCGTGGATTATTCCTTTAGCTCCTCTAGAGATATAACTCCAAAACGTACTGTACAAATAATTATTTTTACACCTCAGAAGTGATACTAAATTCAAGACCCTGCCTGAACTGTCATTTGGAAAATATAAATATCCTCTGAGTTTACCTCTTATAAGGCTTTTTTAGTTTTATAGCTCTTTAACAAGAAGCGTAAAGATATGCATCTGATCAAAGAAAGCCCCCCTGATGCTTTGTGCACTGTGCCTGCCTTTGACTAGAACAAAAGCCAGATCTGAGAGGACTTTAATCTGTTGAAAGCAGAACTGTGCTTACAGTATGCATCAGATCTCGATTGTTTGAAGTGACTTAGGATTTTCTCATCTGACTTGACATTGTTTTACTTCATTGTTCATGTATTTAAGATAAAAGAAAATCATTACTGTTTTAAAGTTAACACAAAGAAAGTACTCACGATCAGCATCAAAGGGCTCCGGTTCCTTATCTGTAGGTTCTCTGGATGCTTTTTTTTTGGGTGCCTCTGTGTATCCTTTTTATGTACAGTTATATATTTATGTTAAATCACTAGTAAACTGCGTTATGGTGCTAAAGACCCGGAGAAAAATCCTGTATAAACATTCAAAACTCTTTCAGGTTTTTCACTTTGGTTTGCAAATTTGGGCTTGGATTCTTGGAGAAAGATGCTCTGAGAAGATTACTGCTGTTTTCTGCTCTTGACTGGAGTTTACACACCAACTGGGAAAGAAGCCTTCAGTAAAAGAGGGAGAGGTATGGACTTTAGAAGCTTACTTTTGACTGGAAATTGTTCAGCAATTCTTGTCTGGTAACCAGGGCCTGTTTTACTGCTTCTCAAGAAGAGGAATTTGGAGGCATTTGTCTTCCAGTTTACTCTACGGAGCATCCAGGCGCTGATGCACAGTTGAGAGGTTTTCTTTGTGTTTTGAATGTTTTTACGAATGTCCAGGAGTCTACTGTCTGAAAGATGGATTGAACGTGTGGGTAGTTTATTGCCAGTCATTGGTCTGATATCCATCCTGTCTTTGTTGCTTCCACCTCTCCTGGGGACCTAAAACAAACCTGCTTTTTCCGTTTCCTTTCAATCTCTTCTGGTTGGTTCTCCTTGTGTAACACCTCACAGAAACTGCACAGAAGAGCAGGAACTGCTGTGTGCCTTCCCTGGTGGCCCCAGGTGTTTAACTCCATGTTAAAATCTAAACGAGTAACAGCTTCCACCTTGATACTCAGCAGCTCAAGTGCAACTCCCACCCTGGACTGTGCCAGACTACCAGCAGAGGGATTTCCTAGGAGGACGGTAATGGAAATAGCACGGAGGTCACACTACTGGGAGGAGCAGGAGATTCGGAGGGGAGGCTGAGGCCAGTCTGGCTAATTTTGTCCGGGACTTGGTTGCATCCCCGTTAACGTCATCCTTCTGTGGACCCTAGAGGAACTGCCATGTGTTGCTTGTAAGAAAGAACTGCTCTATCTCCTTCTTTTTTCCAGTTACATTATTAATGGTTTTGGGTTATGGAAAGGACTAGATACACTGCTCATAATGTTGGGAAGGTCAGCTACTGCCTCTAGAGGATCTCTCCTTCCTCCTCCCTCATTTCCTCCATCAGTCCTTCATTTGAACCAGTCATTTAACACTGAAGAAATATTTCTTGATAAATCCTTCCTTGAAACTTGTACCCTCCAAAGAAAACTTCTGATCTATAAAGATCTAGAGTGAAGGAACACGTTGGCCAAAACCCTCCTGATTTGCTTTGCTCTAGAGCTGCTCTTTGGTCTATGTCTCAGTAGCCTTTAATCACGGGCTGCTCCTCTACAAAGCAGTCTGCAGGGGCTGTGTCGGCCTGACACAAGGACACCATCTCCTGTTTTGTGATAGTGGTTTCCTTTGTGGACAATGAATCATCCATATCCAGACTTTCAGCCATCCCAATCTGGTTGTTGCTGACATCAAAGGGAAAGACGTATTTTTGGTGCTGCTGTGCCAGCTGGAGTCCACTGTGTCAGCCAGTTCTAGCCGTTAAATACTATTTCTCCTCTATCACTGCCTGTGTAAGGACTTTCTGATCAAAATCTGTTGTCACTTATGCTATTTAAGTAGTTTTGTTCCAGATCTCTGCTAAATTATGTGCGTTGGAGGGAGAGAACAGAGAACCATTGGGGCATGAAAGTTTTTTCTCTAATTAAAAACCCAAAACCATATGAAGAGCAGTTGTTTCTGTCCCTGCACCTTGTCTAGGGAAGCAACTCCTGGCTGATCCAGGGAGCTTTACCATTGCTGTTTTGATCTGCTTTAGCTATTGTTACCCACACTTTTTAACATGGGAATTCTTCCCGATTGGGAAGTAATTATAATCACAGGCTGCAATGTTTAATGGAACAACAATCACATTTTTATTTATATTTTTATTGCAAGCATTCGTGTTTCTCCTGAGTTTTGAAAGATGTTGCTACATCCTTTTCAATCACAGAAAGGAATGAGCCATGACATTTCTTTTTAATGAAAATGCTGATCTACTGCTTATCTTCATAGAGCTAAATGAAAAGTTTCAAAGACCGACTTGGTTGAATACCTTTATGGTTTAGCCTGGGAAATGTAGCGTTGCTGAGAAGTTTCATATCTTTTTTTTCATGTTTAGGTTGATTTTTAAAAGCAGGAAAGAGCTCAGCCTGCTTTGTATTTCATGTCTTCCTGGGTCTTCACTGACTTGTGATAGATGGTTTTATATGGTAAGAAAACCTGAGTGCCGAGCAGTGAAGCGTGTCTGTTAGGGCTGTTTAAAATGATCCTCTCCTGCCGAAAGGGAAGCGGCGTTCAGGTTTACAGAAGGGGATGGATCATCCAAGATGACAATTCCTGTGGGGTTGCCTCCCCCTCCCTTCTTTTTTTAAGGTCTTCCAGTATGGTTCCTGTGGGTTTTTTTTAATGGAGGATGACATGGTAGAGAGGCAAAACGAATTTCTCCTAGATGTCCCTCAATGCACAAGAAAAATTTGGTTGTTCTCACCCTCTTCTTCAGAAAAATCATAAAATCATGTCCTTGAGCTCACTCTCCCATCCTTCTCCCTTGCTGATGCTTCTTGGTAGGATGGTGGAGATCGGAAGGATGGCAAAGTGCGTCTTCTGTCTATGTTCTCCTCAACAGAACGAGCTCTGCCCTCTTTGGGAACTGGGACCCCCCAAGACGTGCTCTTTGCTTCCCACCTCCCTGTGCTGTACCTCACTTTGCACAAGAAGGCAATGACAGTGCCATCACCCCAACTCCTCTGGCAGCGACATCGAATCTCTCAAATGAGCCAGTTCCCTTGCGATGTTCGTAGCTGGTTTGAAAAAGAACATTTAAATGTTTGGCAGTAGCTAATATTCTGCTGCTTGCAATAACGTAGTTGAATATATTAGTACAACGGCACTTGCTCAGGGACGAATGTGAAGAGTGCTATTTAATACCTAATGTATTGTTAGTTGGCTCGGTTGTTCACAGAGAGTGGGTTTTCAATAAACAAAACATTTACAATGATAATGATCCAGCAGACGCACGCTGTGCCAAATGACTGTTAAAGATAATTTGTAGTTGGCATGGGAAAATTGCCATTTGTAAGTTGCACAACAATACTGCTTTTAACGGCAGGTACCCAAAGTACTTGAGATTGTCTGGATTCTGTTCAAATAAGTGCTTTCGTAGCCAATTATCAAATATTAACTGGGAAAGTGAAAAAAAAAAAAAAGGTATGTTTTGAATCCTTCTGGCTTAAATTTCAAAGCTCCCACACTTAAAAATATTCACAAGGGTGAACTAGGGATTAAGAAGCCTTACAGAAGTTTTTAAAAATAACCTGTAAGGTCAGTGCAACAGGGAGAAAAATCCCTCCCTTGCCTCGTTTGGGCGTATTTCCGCTTAGAAACCTTTTGTGGTGTAGTTTAAATTCTTTCTGAATCAATTTAAGCTAATTAAGCAACTTTGGATACTACCTTTAAAGGAACACGCAGGGTTTAGTATCTCTTTTTATTTGTCCAAAATATCTGCTTGAACTTAAGCGTTACCATGGCAGTAGGTGTGTCAGAAGCTTCAGATTTTCAAAACTCAAAGAAGAACTTATTTCTCTGATTTTTCCTTTCTACAGTTTTCATAGAATCGTAGAATAGTTTGGGTTGGAAGGGACCTTAAAGATCATCCAGTTTTAACATGCTTTAGGTGATTTCAGTTTTTGCCTCCGTGTTCTCCGCATAGTGATAAATGTTTTCCTTCCTTTTCATTCTTTCCTCTTCTCTTTCCTTATATTAAATTTTGCTGTAGTGGATTTTATTAGTTGTGTGTGTTGTCAGGGTAGCTTTTCCACTAGATGTGGTTGGAAGCGACGAGAATGAGATTGAGCCAGGCTGGGTCCCTCGACAGCCCTCGACACTGTACTTCCAATGATGCAAAGTTACGATACACTGGCTCTTTGGATAGCAAGCAGAAACCTACTAGTTCCTTGAAAGATTTTCCCTTGCTAGGAAATATGGGCTCGATAAGCATATAAACAACGTGGCTCTGTAAACACTTTCCCCCCTCATTTACTGAATAATGGGAGTAGAGATCTCCCCCACCTTTTTGAAATTTCAAGCTATAGGTTTTTCTATCATATAAATAACTCTCTAGTGATGGGATTGTACAATCCCTGGTTAATGTAATTGTAGCCAGCTAGAATGAGACAAGCTATTGTACTTTCCTGCTTTTTTTTTTGTCTGCTTTCTGGTTTACTTTCTGGTACCACATCCACCAAGGCAAGGATTCACATAGCTTCTTGAATGTCAGAAGACCAAGGCCGGAGAAAGGTTTGGGAAGACTGGACATTTCCTAGCTGCATCCGGATTTAATCACCACACACAACGATGCAGATGACCAGAGCAATCAAGCAGTCTACACACATGTAGATCAAATACCAGGTATGCTCTCCTTTAATGGTAAGACAGAACTTACAGGTGTGGTAGTACACACGTGGGACCGCAGTGCGATTCGTTCTGCCCCTCTCCTAACTAACTGCAGATGGTTGTACTTTTAGAGTCAATCCAGAGGCAGCTTCACCTTTGCAGTTTGTACAGTCAACTCTTACGCGTGGATGAATTATGTGATTCCCTACACAAGGTTAATTGGTTTGCAACAGAAGGTTCCTCTTTGATAGCACGTCCATTCAAGTTGCTATCCATCAGTGTCTCTATTCTTAAATAACTTCTTAAATAACTTCTCTTTTGACTATCAATTTTAGTATAATTTTCTTCAGATAGAGGTCAATATTTTCAGACATGATTGTCTTGCTCCTGTTTCCGGATGTGTTTCCACATGGCCTTAAAATGTCCTTATTCATGTATGCATTCTTACTTCAGGATTTCCATATTTCACAACTCTGAATATTCAAATTACACCAGTTGAGATAAAAGAATATCTTTTGGTACAGGTATGTTACATAGATAAAAATTGTGTGTATGTATGTGTGTGTATATATATATATATATATATATAAAATTATATACATAATACCTTTCTGAGTACTTGATATTCACATCTTAACAGGCTTCTAGTTATGACAATGCTAATAGCATTTATTAGATGCCTCTATTTAAATTAATTTGACTTTCTTCAGGCCACAAACTCTTCTCATGGACTTCCTGCCTATTCTGCTGTGCTCAGTCGCTGGAGCATTCTTGCATCTCTGACTCCAAGAGTACAAATAAACCTACCAAGGGGGTAAAGAAGACTTATGAACCTCAGGGCTTTGCATACAAGTCATAATTTACTTAGTTATTACCAGTTTTGTTTATTGCCTCTAAATAACTGCAGAGGAAAACCTGAAAGAACTTAGAAGTGCCTTTAGATTGGACAGGTTCAGCCCGTTTTGTGCAAGAGGGCACTTTGCTATAAATAAAGTCCCACTGCAAACCATGGCAAAACTGCCGGACCACCAGACTACAGCTAAACTTGCAGTTGCTCATATACAAAGAACAGTTTCATCACAATAATTTGCATAAGAAATCTAAAAAAACCCCACTTTTGTGTGCTAAGGTACTAATTCAAAGCAGTAGTGCTTCTAGAATCTGACCCACCTCACTAATTGTTACTGGCAAATAGGTATTTTCTAATAGGTCTACATTAAATATACACACAGCACGTATTTCTTCCTAAGTGTTATTACTTCTCTTTTACATTAAGTTTTGCACTGGTATTTGATCCTGTCATGCAGTAAATTATCTTTCTGCTATAGATTAACGAAGCTGCAATACTCAGTGCCATGGGCAAATCATGATATATCTGCACTCATAGATCAGGGTGGCAATGAATGATGACTGCTTTGCAAAGCAGAATGTCAAATTGATTACATATCACAGTAGTTGGAATATAAAGCATCGCACTAAAAAGACACAATGCTTTATGTTGTTTTGCCCTGGGAGAACACTTTTTTTACAGGTGAGGTAGAGGGGTTTCTGATGGGATTAATAGCTCTATACATGACATGAACTCAACAGGAAGGTACGCCAAGTTCTGTCCTTGACCAGTGAGAAATCATCGGTGTTTGTATTTTACAGTTTTTGTCTTGCCCTAAAATGATACTTCCTTTTATACCAAGAGTGATGCCCCCAGCTGTGTGTGTGTGGTGATACGCTGAGTGTCCTTTGATCTACACAGAGCAAACTCTTAAAGGTGTGGTGTTTAGGGACATGGTGTAGGGGTTGACCTGGCAGTGTTGATTTATAGTTGGACTCAATCATCTTCAGTGTCTTTTCCAACTTAAATGATTCTGTGGTTCTATAGTTAAGGAACTTTGTCATCCTAGCGCGCCTTTCAAGTTCGCAGGAGTCTACATGTGCTTTCATTGAGGTCATTAACTAAACATTGGAGGCCTTGGGGGAAGCAGGATTTGACACCTCACTCAAATGAAACTAAGGCTGGATCAGGAGGGCCCTCTGCCTTGGTGACAGCAAGATGGTTGGTTCTGCCTTTTCTGGGGATATTTGTTCTCCCCGAGTCCTAATTTTTGAAGTTAGGAAAATAAATGCTTGTCCAGAATCACTCCAGATCCAGAAAGGCAAAGAAAAATGGTTTTAATATAGTTATTTTTCTCTTCTCTTCTCTTCTCTTCTCTTCTCTTCTCTTCTCTTCTCTTCTCTTCTCTTCTCTTCTCTTCTCTTCTCTTCTCTTCTCTTCTCTTCTCTTCTCTTCTCTTCTCTTCTCTTCTCTTCTCTTCTCTTCTCTTCTCTTCTCTTCTCTTCTCTTCTCTTCTCTTCTCTTCTCTCTTCTGGAATATTCCCAAAATTCCATCAGTTTGCCTTATATACAGCTTCTTGAAGGTTTGGATTTATGCCTTATTTGGCAGATATTCCCTCTCTCCTGTTCACTGGACAAGTAGCCGTCGTTGCTTTTACATGATCCTGTTGAGGGTCCATTAGATGCAGCACATGTAAGGTGTTTTTTCATGACGCGATGTCAGTTGACAAAAGGATAATGTTAATACAGAAGCGAGTGGAGATTTCTGCCTAAATAAATAGCAGCAGTTTCATTCTCTTTTTAAAGTAATTTTAACAAGTGCTTTAAGAAATGGAGCACAAAACATAAGGAGGGGAAAAAACTCTTTGTGAATCATCTCTAGTCAATATAGAGCCTTTTACACAAGGTAATGTGAAGTATAAATTATAAGTGAATGGCAAAGTAGCAGCAAATCCCTAAGTAGTCTCACATTAATATGAAAAGAATATGATGCAAATGAGTATTCATAGCTGATTAATAATTAGTAGAGCTGATTTGCGTTTGTACACAAAATCACTTTTATACAATTCTAGGACAACAAAGTCATCATAAAAACTTAAGTTTTAGGGCTTCAGCAATGTAAAGGCACCTCGGTGTATATTCAGAATGGGACCGATAGTGTTTTCTTAGTTGGATTATCAGTCAGAACCTGAGCAGCAACACCCATTTTGGCTCTTTTTCACATTCAGAAGTTATTCCCTGGGGAAATATCAGAGCTGGGTTATGTAGGTACATTGGATGGATGGCTGTCCACCTCAGTCCCAATTTCTTGGCCCGATTTAGATCTTGTATTCAGGGAGAATGGGTAACCAACTGGATGACCCTTTGCTTCCAAAGCTCTCCACAACTCCTACTGAATGTTTATGGCAGCATCATGAATTTGGATGCATCGTCTACCCCTGTCACTGTCCTTTTACAACAACCCAATTTGTGATAGATTTTGTAAGGCAGAATTATAGACCAGGACACAGTTTAGCCAAGAGATGGTGCTAATGCATCTGAGGACTTGATTAGCCAACACTGAGAGGGGACAACATAAAATCTGCCATGATGTAAATGTGCTGTGAAGAAACATACATTTTAAATAATGAATGAGTATTTATACTTGCTGAATGACATTGTGAATGTAAACAATTAAATTTTTACGGATAACAGTCAGCTTCTATAAATGGATGATTAGATATTAGCAGCTTAGTGGCATATTTCAGAGTTAAATAGGATAAATGAAAATATACTTGCATAGTAACCTTTAAATTTTGCAATTATATTACATTTCCTGCGACTGGTCTCTCTTCCCATTTAAGAAAACAAAAATGATTGAAAAAGCACAGAAGCATATAAGTAAGATATAGAGACAAACAGTTCTTTTTGCCTAACTCTATTTGCATGTTTACTTCAATTTATATTAGGTTAGATTTAGCCTCTAAAATCTTGACATTTTCCAGAATTTTAGAATCATGGAATGGTTTGGGTTGGAAGGGACGTCAAAGCCCATCCGGCCCCACCTCCTGCCATGGGCAGGGACACCTCCCACTGGCTCAGGGGCTCCAAGCCCCATCCAACCTGGCCTGGAACCCCTCCAGGGATGGGGCACCACCACTGCTCTGGGCAACCTGGGCCAGGGCCTCCCCACCCTCACAGGAAAACATATCTTCCTGAGATCTCATCTCAATCTCCCCTCTTTCAGCTGAAAACCATTCCCCCTTGCCCAGTCCCTGCACTCCCTCATAAAAAGCTTCTTCCCAGCTTTCCCGGAGCCTTTTTTAAGTGTCGGGAAACATATTTTGCTGGTGACTGTGGTGAAAGTACTGTTGGGCAGCGGTGACAGAGACAGAAAGAAGTAATAGAAATCACAAGACTTCTCGGTTTCATTAATAAAGAAATGCACGAGGTTCCCTCCAACCAGCAGGCAAGAAAAAACTTGTGAGGCAGTTCAGTGGTGGAGTTATTTCCTCAGCTCCTTCCCCAGCATATTTATGCCATAAACCTCGAATATGCAGAAATGGTGAGGTGGCTATGCATGCGTTGGGAACAGCTCTCGAGGGAAAGCGGGAGGAAGCACCATAAATCATATTATTTTCCAGCAAAGGAGGGATTTCAGTGCGAGTGCTGTAACCCATGAGTATCTCCCTTCATCTGCGAGTTTAGATGCAACGTGGTTTTTGCAATCCTGCTAAGTTACAGGTTTGAAAAAGACAAAAGCTTCCCCATAGTACCGGAGAATATAACTGTCGCTTGTTGGCAGAGACGTTCAGACTCTGAAAATTACTATGGATTTGAGGTTTTCCTATGTCCTCTAAGAATTCCGCTGTCAAAAGCTGGAGAAGGAAGTGTTGGTATAACTTATTCACTCTGCCACTTCTTCATCTCCCCTCCCTGCGTCACTAAGTTATTTCTGCCAAGCAGCAGATCCTTCAGGCTCGTAAAATACTTCTCCAGGTCTACATTTTACTTTTTAATCTTACCAGAATGCACTAAATTTAAAGCAGTTTAAAACATAATCTTGGGGAAATACTCCTCCCCTCTCATGTGCTGTGCTGAAGTTCCTTATTTATTCATGATGAGCAGGAACTGGTGCAGAGTCTCAGTGCTGATAGAAAGAGCAGGGGAATCTTCTATGGAAAAAGCAATTCTTCCGTATTCCTTATCCACTTGCATTCTGGGGGCAGTCCTCCTTCATGGCTGTGTGGGTGGTACCCCTCAGGCCAGCAGCCTATCCAGAAATTCTGCCATGCATTGTTTGATTTTTACCGTTGATTATCAAGTTAACGGTTTAACCTGTAGGAGTTGACGTTCCAATGTGGTTCTCAAGGTGGGATCATGTGCGTTGTAATCTTCTGGAGAACAAGCGTTACAAGGAGCGGCTGAGGGACCTGGTGCTGTTTAGCTTGGAGAAGAGGAGGCTGAGGGAAGACCTCATCGCTTTCGGCAGCTTCCTGAAAAGAGGTTGTAGTGAGGTGGATGCTGGGCTCTTCTGCCAAGTAACAAGAGAAAGGAAGAGAGAAAATGGCCTCAAATTGAACCAAGGGAGGTTTAGATTGGATATTAGGATAAATTTCTTTACTGAAAGAGTGATGTTGCATTGGAAGAGGCTGCCCAGGGCGGTGGTGGAGTCTCCATCCCTGGAGGTGTTCAAAATACGTGTAGATGTGGTGCTTTGTGGCATGGTTTGGTAGGCATGTTACGTTTATTTTGTGTTGATAGTTGGACTTCATGATCTTAGAGGTCTTTTCCAATGTTAACTATTCTATGCTTCAGTGCTTTTCTAGCGGGAAGTCTATGGGTAAGAGATGTTTGTTCACTGCCAGTGATGGGCTGAGGGGGCAAAGAATGAAAGCCGGTAACCTCACCAGCCACAGCGGCGCCGTGGGGGCAGGCGGACCCCACCTGTTTTAAGGATGAGTTGGATTCATGTTATTTCAGTCTTTTTCCGCAATGCTGACTTGTGACATGAGACTGTTTCTTGTAGTTGAGATGAAGTTTGAAGAACCTTTTATTTAGGAGGCTGATCTTTAATTTCAGTAGCGTGCCTCGATATCCTGTCAGGCAAAAGAAAAAACTCCAGCTGGATTTTTCATGGTTTTTTTTTTTTTTTTCATAACATCACTTTACTTTTAAATCACTTTACTTTTGGTTCATGGCTGCTGTACTACTTTTATTTCAAAAGAGGAAAAATATTCGTTTCAGGATCTCCTGATCTCTTTTTTTGGAAATTTTGGCAGCGTGAATTTGTTTTCTCCTCTGTTGTTAATTTAACTCAAGGTTTTAATTAGTAGTGGCATTTCAGTAATGGAAGATGAAAGGGCAGACAAACAGTTTTGAGTTGTCTTTAACTTTTAAGGATGCAAAGTGGTCAAATATTAGAGGCTGAGCAACTGTTTTGTGGCAGTGTCTCATAACTTTTCCAGACTCTTGGCCTATACTAAGAGTTCTGTGCATTTAGCAAAACATCAGATTGCTAAATTTGACCTAAATTCAAATATATATGATGTGCCTATCCTTTCGTGCAGATCTATGCATTTAGCCAAAGTGATGACGTTCAGGAACTGCCAGTTCTGCTCCTTGCTTTTTGCTTTCTTTCTGCAGCTGTGGCCACGATGGTTGCTTCTGTTCACTTTGCAGACACGTCAATCTTTAAACATTACACCTGATGATAAATAGAACTAAAAATGCTTTCACAGTTTCACATCAGGATCTTTGTCGAATGCACAGAAACTGCCTCCAACATCTACATCCCTGTCAGTGTTATTAATGGAAGAGAGGATCTGTGTGGAACAAATGTTTACTTTTCCTCATTATCCCCCAGAGGAATTGTTATCACAATGGGGCAACACAAAAGATATTGAGCATCAGAAGAGAAAATGTGTAGGGATATCTAAGGCTTCAAGACTTGTCTATTGCAGAGTCAAAAAAATACTTGAGCATTTTTTTCCTGACTTTACAAGGTAGAAACTTTTCCACCTGACTTTTCATGGACCAGAAAATGAACATCAGTCCTTAAATAATTTGGAAATTAAAGAGATTGAGACTCTTTGCATGGATTGCAATTTGTTTGGATTAAAAAAACCAGAAACCATAAACATGTACTACTAGAAATAGCGGGTAGTATTTTGTTTTGATAGCATTTGCAGCAACTACAAAAACAAAGCAGAATGATGTATAGAATGTAAATCAAGAGGTGTTATTAAACTTTTCATACAAAACGATGGCTGAATAATACTCCTGCAATTCCACCTTAGGACATCTACCCACTTCATTTATACATTCTTGCTTTTTGATAAAGTATAATTGTCTAATCCTCAACATCAGAAGGAGATGGAGTTGTTGGAATGGGTCCAGAGGAGGGTACAAGGATGATCCGAGGGTTGGAGCACCTCCCGTGCGAGGACAGGCTGAGAGAGTTGGGGTTGTTCAGCCTGGAGAAGAGAAGGCTTCGAGGAGACCTTAGAGTGACCTTCCAGTACCTGAAGGGGCTCCAAGAAAGCTGGAGAGGGGCTGTTCACAAAGGCTTGGAGTGACAGGATGAGAGGCAATGGGGATAAACTGGAGAGGAGCAGATTTAGACTGGACATAAGGAGGAATTTCTTCACTCTGAGAGTGGTGAGGCCCTGGCCCAGGTTGCCCAGGGAAGGTGTGGCTGCCCCATCCCTGGAGGTGTTCCAGGCCAGGTTGGATGGGCCTTGGGCAGCCTGAGCCAGTGGGAGGTGTCCCTGCCCATGGCAGGGGGTAGAACTGGATGGGCTTTTATGTTGTTTCCAACCCAAACTATTCGATGATTCTATGATTTTTTTTTTCACTTCGATTCCTGTGTGTCTGGCTGCCTTGGGTTTCTTTCCTCAGAAATTTTGGAGTTTTCCTGTGTTTATATCGTGTTTTACCTACCTAGTTCTGTTATGATTTCTAAAGGAAGGAGTGACTTTCTCCTTTCTCCTGTGTGCTGAAGCTCCCCTCGCTGCATCAAACGCCTCTGCAGACTGAGCTGGAACAGAAACACCTGCTTGGTCTGCTTTGTGTAAATGAAAAAGGACACCAGAAAATCCATGTGGGAAATGAGCAATGTATATGCATAGAGAGCCATTTGCACAGGCTTACAGTTGGTATTGGGTCCTAAATATGGGATTATATTTAAGCTGCTTTAGAAGCTAAAAATGGGAACAGTTCGTGTCAAGAGACTTTTGTTGTTGTTCAGAAGTAATTGTAGCCATAGAGTTGATTTAGACCCATACCTGTGAACACCCAGAGAGAGCATTTTGGTGTCCTTGACATTTTTATGATCTTTTCAGGTCAGGTGCAGATGCGTGTACTGGGAGAGAGAAGGATAAAATAGTAACCAAAAGCCATTAAAATGACATTTTGACATTTTTATTAGACCCAAATAAGTCCATTTCTCCAGAGAACTGGTGTATTGTATATAGTATTATATTATTCACAGTTCATTGCTGTTCTGCTTTCCAATGTCCTCTAATAGAGAAAATCAACTGCTATCTGTCCCAGGCAACCACAGACACGTTGTCTTTATGAACAGAATCAACAACTTCCAGCTGGCTGCAGCTGTGAAAGAGCAGCCTTTACGTTTCTGAATGTTTTATGTTTTAGTTAATCCTTAGAAGTAAAAGGAGATGCACTTCTCCTGATAGAGTACAAGAATGGGAGAATAAGGGAGCAGCAAAGTACGCAGCAGCAGTGTGAGTCCTAGAAAAGTCTGGGGAAGACCATGTGTGAGAGTGAGATAGTGGTTTCAGAGCAGCACACAAGGAGCACACTGGAGGACGACGCACGAGGCGTGCCAGAAAGCTGGTCTTCTAGCCGTGATCAGCTAAGGAATTAAGGGAAATTAAAAAAAATTGGCTTTCGGCCCTATCACTGAAAGTGGCCCCAGTTCGGTGGAAGTCTAGAGTAGATAGGAAAGTGTTGCTTTTATTTGCAATAATTTCAGATTCTGCCTTGTGTATTAAGTTTCATAATAGCAACAGCTAAGAAAAAGATGTGAAAATGAGGTCACCATCCAGATTAATGCTGTGGAGCTTTCAGGTTGTTCTTGCTGAGGGTTGTTTGGCTTTTCCTGCTCTTTTCCTGTCATTCACCTCCATCTAGTTGAAGACGTCAGGGAAGTTAGAGTCCCCTACCAGAACCAGGCAAAAAATATTTTCAAGTTATTTAAGGGAGGTTTCTTTCATTCCCTCACTCGGACCTCACCACAGTGTTCCCCTCACTGTCCTCTCTCCACTTTGGACCCAAAGCTCTCACTCTACTCCTCCTCCATCCCTTTACAGAACTGTGACATCCAATCTGCTCTCTCACGTGCAGGCGAGCTGCCTTCCTCGTTGTTCCTGCTTGCTTTTCCTGATGGACTCGTGTCCATCCCTCACTCCAGTCGTGCAGCGTCCCACCTTATGTCCTTCAAAGATGCTGTAGCCTGGTGACCGCACGCGGAGCTGCGGTTCCTCCTGCTTGCTTCCCAGGCTGTGTGCATCTGTGTACATGTACATACTCGAGGCGGATTGCCCTTCTCTCTGCTCTGTAGTTCCTCAAGTCCCTCTTGCTCCTGTTGCTCTGCGTCCCTTTGATATGTGATGCCCACCTCAAGCTTTCCTATTTGAGTGAAATACTGACTAAGACGATCTGAGCTCCTCTGTCGCTAGACGAGTCCATGTGTGATTGGGCTGCTTTCAATTATAGAATACGGAAAGCTTTGAATTCTTCCTCCGGTCTAGTTATTAAAGTTGGTACCACACTGTGATAAAACCACATTTTTAATCTTACACTACTTAAGGTCCATAAAGCGTCACCGCTGTTTGAGATTTACTGGCTTCCCACTGCTCAAGTTCACTTTGTCAGCAGTAGAGGAAAGTCAGCTTTGAGTCCGTAGGTAAAATGCAGAGAGCTGGAAGAAGTGATTGCTGTTCAAAGGTCTTCCGTAGGCGAGGTGAAAATTACAGAGTGACTATAAATTATCTGCTCTGTTTAATTAAGAAAAAAAAGGCAAAACAACCTCTGCCCCTCAAATCTCAACAACATATGGGAATCATAGAAGTGCTGGTAATAGTTAAGAAAGTATTCCTATCTCTTCACCCATTAACGTTATCTGAGCTTCCTGTGGATAGTGTTTAGATCTTAACTGCAAATTCTTCCCCAGGAAACATAGGAAGAGAAACGGTGCTTAAGATCAAGGATATTATAGTCTGGAGATGAGAGAGCTGAGCTTAGGTAGGGTTTGCCTAACTCAGCAGCCTGGGTAACTTGTGGTTTGGGTTATCTGACTTGTACTCGAAGTGTTAACGCTCTTTCTGCTTTTCCCTAGCTCCAAAGATTTCCTGTCAATCCATTTTTGCTGTGGAAAGCTTTGCCCTTGCCCTTTTGAGGGGGGGGGTTTGCAGAGCAGAACACATGAGCCGAACCTTCTCAACAAATTGAAATGTGAACTCATCTGCTGGCAGTGGCTCATGATATTAAACGTTGTTAGGGGCTCGGGGAGCGTGTGGCTGCACCGAATGCACGGCTCCTGTTCACACTTTGACATCAGTGAGCAAAGAGGTTAATACGCTGATGGATAATTAGCTATTTCTCACTATTTAGCAATAGCTTTTCATGAAATGATGTAACTTCACGGCCTTTGTCTTTCCTTTTTTTGACAGCCACTGTTAGAGCCAGATTCTTTGCTGGTGTAAATAGGCATTAAAACCGCTTTAGTGACTCTGGTTTACCCCAGTGGAGGGTGCTGTGATTTTGGCAGCTTCTCTTCGGCACAACTTAATTACATTAACAGCGGCAACAATTTTATCTTCACAAATCATCTCATCTTGTCAAGTGGGTTTGTCTTTGACCAGAATGTGCTCCCTAAACTTTCAGCCTCTTAAGCTAAAACATGATTATGAGCAGAACTTTACACACAGGAGTTGATTTGAGCTTTTTCTGGCTTGCACAGGAAGGACGTTTCCCAGGAGACCATGCAGGGAGAATTGGAAAGTGGGGCCATTGCTGCCAAAACAAATATATGTGCAAAGCAGGTAAGGTTTCAGAGTTTTGGTGCAAGGTGTGGTGGCCTTCAAACACAATGTCTCAACTGTTTTCTGTAGGAGGATTTTAAAATTCATGTCATGTTTTATGCAAATTGTCATCCATTTCACAGGTGGAATTCTGGATTATAAGTGTTTCCAGACCTATATTCCTCCTAGAGTTGGCTGCAGTCGCACCACTGTGTGCTGATTGTGCTGGCAAATCTAGACACATCTTTTCCATTGAAAGAAACAGAAGACATGGGCTTATATCCTTGAAGAACACCTCCAGGGATGGGGCAGCCACAGCTTCACTGGACAACCTGGGCCAGGGCCTCACCACTCTCAGAGCAAAGAAATTCTTCCTAATGTCTATTTTATTCTGTTTGTTTTAATCAAACTTTCCTCGACGAGCTGTTGACATCGACGTTTAGAAACAAGCTTTGCTCTCTTCAGAGAAGATATTGCTGTTTGTTGGAGCAGATGGACTACCAGCTCTTTTCTCGTTCCTAAATGCTGCCGTTGTGTCCTGGTGTGTCACCGTATGATACATGTGCAAATTATCTATGAGGAATTTGCTCTGATTTTCAGCAGCTTCAGAAAGCACATTTATGTGTTCGTTTATCTGGCAGCGCATATCCAGAAGATTGCTACTCAGGTAGAAATGTCATTCATTCCTCTCTCTGATAAAATTTAGATAAATAAAACTTGAAGTGGAAACTGAAGAAGAGATCCATTGAGAAACAACAGACTGTTAGAAACTTTCTTGTTGAAAAATGCAGAATAACACCAGAGTCTAAAAGAGAGAGCGTTTTTATGATGAACACAGTGTGACTCCAGCTTTTATCTTCACTAAGAGATAAAATATTCACAATGTCCCATTGCCTTTCCTTAGATGGAGTTTCAAAGATGCATAAGGAAGGCTCCTACTGTCTGTTAACTCTAATTTCAGTGTTACACTGAAATTATAATGGGCTACTACTTCAGTTTGGGGCTTTTGAACATCCGGCTTGAGAGCACTGTGGGTGCACAGGAGCGATGTGTCTGGAGATGGAAGTATCTGCTCCCCTGTGTCATGTGGAGAGAGACACCCATCCGTATTCTTGTTGGATATTCTACTTCATTTGCAAGTTTTGGCATACAAAGAACGGGAAGCTGTTTAAATTAAAATGAATGAGGTGACGAGAAGTGGGAAAACGGAGCTTGTTTATTTCCTGTGTTGCGGAAGGAGGCAGGGATGGACCGAGTGACATGACAAATCTCTGGAGCAAAGAGCTGCAAAACTGAAGCCGAGTTTCCTGGGTACGATGCTTGAATAAAAGGATCGACAGCTTTTGTTGGAATGGAATATGTGTGTATAAACAGCTGAATTAGGGAAGTGAAGGTTGGTATGATTGCTTCGGAGACTGAAAAAGCAGGATGTTACTAAGTTCATTAACAGCACGCTCCTGGTGAGCGGTCGGTTCTTACACAATATTAGTCCCCAGCACTATACAGAACCATTACTCTTTACCACTAACGTTCTAATTAGCTGTGAGTACACAGGACCAGGAAGGTGATGCCATCGTGTGCTGGTGGCTGTGGTCCCCGGTGGTCCAAGAGGCTGAGGTCCAGGTGAACTAGATCAAGAGCTCATCAATGAGAAAAGGCCAAAATGGAGTGGGTTGTCATCTATCTCCAGCTATTTTCTTTGCTGATACCTGATGTTTTTATGCTATTGGCCTCCTTTCTAAAAGAAGAAGGAGCTGCTGATGCTGCTTATCTTTTTTTGGTTTTGCCAGCCACCTTTCCAGTGTATTTGGCAGTCTCTAAGTAGTCCTCTCACCCTTTTGTGACAAGTTTTGTCGAGTACCTCTTCTGTGCCGCGACACACATCAGTCTTTACCCTTTCGGTGAGCACATTACTGTCCTCCTGGTGTGTTGTGCGTGGCTGCATCATCACAGTGTTACAGAACCAAGTGTATACCATAGACTGTTGTGCTAGGTAAGTACGCTTTTTTTTCTGGACTCAAGGCAAGCTAATATTAATTACATCTGGGCTATTAGTAATTGCATTTTGAATGGTAAATTTATAAGTAGCCTCTAATTTGGCTACAGTTTCCTAGTACTGATTTGGGAAGCACTGCAATAAACATTTCTTACAGAAGGGAAGCAGCTTGTCAACCACTTGTTTCATATGTGAGGCAGATAGTGCTTACTTTGTGTATGGGCTGGTGAGTAGAATTTTAATTGTTTTACATGCATTAAGTTGGTATTTGCATGTTTACATCTATCAGATCAAACTACTCTTTGAGTATTTGAGTAAGGAAGTAAAATGTGCATTTGAGCAGACACACATACGTGAATGTTTGGGATTTTCAAAGGGGATATACAACAGCGAATGAATCCAGAGCCCCTTGCCAGCCCAGTCTTGTAAAAGAGTGCTAGACTATCTGGATTGGTGTGGGATTTCATGATGCTGTTTTTATTTTAAAGCCACAAATACAGTATGCTGCGATGGCTACTCCATCACAAACCCCTTTTACCAATGCACTAGTGTGTTTTAAACTCGGTGTTTTCCTCTCTTATTTGAAATTCTATTGTGTTTTTCTCTAGCGCGGGATGTTTTTGGAAGAGGTTTGCACCAGGGAGGGCTTCAAGACCTCTTGGTGGAATGGATTAAGGTTTTAGTCTTTAGTTGTCCACTTTAGTCCTTTAATGGATTTTAGTCACTCTGTTATTGAGTGGCAGGAGGGAATGAGCATTTGTGACCTGACTTTTTTGAGTCATGCTCTGTTATTATTGATAAATTAATGTACCATACTTAAATGCAGGTTGGCAGAGCTGAGGTGCCAGGTACACGTTCTTCCAGGAACAGAACAAGCTTTAACATTGACTAAACAAAGTAATGCCGTATGACAGACAAGACAATAGCTCTAAAACATTTTTTTTACTTCCAGTTGCATCCTAGACATCTAACGGTCCCGAAATGTTTTGGTGTCTCAGTGTGGTCCGTGGCAGCTCATTTGGCGTTAGCGGCAGCAGCAGATCCTGGTGCAGAGGGTGCACCCAGAGGGTGGTGGACCCCTGGAGCAGCTCCCAGGGAAGCAATCACGGTGCCAAGCCTGACAGTATTCCAGAAGCATTTGGCCAATGCCCTCAGCCCCACGGTGTGAATGTTGGGGGTGTTGTGTGCAGGGACAGGAGCTGGACTCGCTGATCCTTGTGGGTCCCCTCCAGTGCAGGTCATTCTGTGATGCTATGCGCTGTTGCCACTAGCCGTGAACACTCCCTAAAATCTGCCAAGTGATAGAAAAGGTAAGGAAAAAGGGATCCTTTGCAGCATGATAGGTGGGTGAATCTCTCCTGCAATCACACTGAAAGAGCAGCTACCACACAAAACCAGGCATTTCCCTCCTGTCTGCTGATTAAACCAAAGCGTCCTTGAGTGCTGCAATTTCCTCAAACCCTTTGCTTTCTTTTTACTCCCATAGTGGTGGTGGCTGGATGTAGTCTAAAATGGGTGTTAGTAGGTCTTTAAGAAAAAAAAGAGTGCGTTTCATGGGAAATTCTTCTCCTGACTTCTTTCTGAAAGAAGAGCAGTGGTGATAATAAAAATAAAGTTATTTCTTTTGTGTTTCATTTGCTGCTACTTTGTCCAAACCAACTTTGTTATCAGTGCTGAGGGCAAAAGCGATAGTGCCGGTGAATCATATAACATTTTAATTGTTATGAGAGTGTTACAGGAGAGGCTGATATCGCTGACACTGTCAGTCCTTAGTGGGGCTAACTGCGTAGGTCTGACCTGCAAAACATCCCTGCGGTGGATTCAAAGGATAATCTTCCTCAGCCCTTTCAGTGTGAAGGTAGGATCTTCCCTCCTGTCTTGACAGGCACCAGTTCAACAAGATGAGTATACTAAAGATCACCCTCTAAGGTGGTTTGCTCTTCTCCTCCTCTCCCGACAGGGAGAAGGTTAATGAGCTCCTGTGGTAACCACAAAAATACTCTCAAAAACTGCCAAAGCACTACAAATGCTGTGGGAAGGGGTTGGTTAGCTCTCCGTTCAGAGCCAGACATCCCCAGTGAAGATGATGCTCTCAGAACCCTTGAAGGAGGAATGATTTGGGAGGGGATGGACAGGGTGGCTTTAAAAGCTTGGACTTTCTTCTTGGCTCCCTAACATCTACCTGAGCCCTGGGTACAGAAGAGCCCATCTGCCAGCTTTATGGATCCTGTTGGCAGCAAGTGCTTCTTCTAAATTCCTTATTTCGCTTCTAACTCCAGATAGGAGTATTCGGCGCTCATTTATCCCTTTTGGCAGCTTTTGATGAATTCCTGGTGCAGACTGTGGTGCTCCTGACTCAGTGCAGCCTCTTGTTTTCTTCTCACATATCTGCTTCAGAGAAACCGCAAGTGCCAGGAGACCCAGCTATTACAGAGTGCCGAGCTCCTCAGTTTTCTTTTTTGAAGACAGTGAAAGCTGCTGTTGTGTTAAAATCAAGAGGGACACGAGTAGCTCAGCTTCACTGAATTATTCTTGTCACCTACTGTCTGTCTTCTGCATTTGTATTTCTCTGAAATTTATTAAAACATGTCTGGAAGAGAAACGGTAGAAGGGAAAGTAACACATCTGGGGCTGTAGCAAATGCTGTTGTTTATACTTCATCTACTCTAGGCAAGACAGTAAAGGAATTTGAGCTCCTCACATCAGGGAGACTTTAGATGACATTGCATATCACGGCCTGCCTCTAAGGGGACACATCCTGCAAGCCTCATTTTCTAAATTTTATCTAATTCGCAAAAAAAGAAAAAAAAAAAAGAAAATACATGATCTCTATCTACAAATTAGGACTCGGACAGGACCTTATCTGGTGAAGGAAAGAATGGTCTCGTGTTTGTGATGTGGAGGAAATGGATTAAGTTCTTGTCCATCACAAACCTCATGTGACCTTTTATGAAACACGAAATTATCCTGTCTTTCATGAATTATCCTGTCTTCCCCCCCCATTTTATAGCAGCTTTAAACCGCTTGTGAAATGCGTATTTTGCTAGTTTAGCTGTAGTTGAAGTGTTTGTGGTTTTCCAAAGCACTTCAGATCGTTCAGCGTCGCCCTTCTTACTGCTCCCACTCAACTCAGAATGTCATTGTATCCCTAAGCCTTAGGGCACTCCCCAGGGCCGGCGTGTTCCTCTCGCTGGTGTGGTCATCTGAGTGTGGGACACGGCCCAAAGACAGGATCCTGAAAACAGTTGAAAAAATATGCTTTTTATAAAACCTGATCCATGGAAACCACACATAGAAAACTACCTGGTATTTTGGAGCCTACGGTTGTTCCCAGACTCTTCTGTATAGTGAGAAACTCTTCTTGTTACGTACTTGTTTTCTGCAGTTATGTGTAAACGGCAGAATCCGTATTTCCTCTCTACAGCGTGCAGACAGAGCGCTGCTGCTGTTTTTTCTTCTCCCGGCGTTGGGAACAGCGCGTGATCAATCTGATGTAGCTCATCTAGTCTTCAGTCTGGGACTTCGGTTGACTTCCCTGAGAAAATGAGTTGCAAGACTGCTAATCTCTTGTAGCCTTTTATATTCCTTGGAAAAGACCCTCAAACTGTTTTTTAACCAAGGAGAAAAAAAAAAAAGATGTGCGTTTACCCTTGTTTTGTAAGAAAGGAAAGAATTGGATGCTTGCATTAGCGAGGACAACACCCAGTTTAATTTATTTGTAGAGGATAAGAGGTTTGTGACGTTTAATTGCATAGTTAGTCATTAAAACATCTTTTGGAGGTGTCACTTTAAAGAAGGAAGCAGGAGGGATGGAGAACAGGAAGGCCTCCTGCCTTAAGACTTTCACTGACCCCAAGTCTTATTACTCATGTTAAATCCTAACTCTTTAACATTTACCTCGCAAAATGTCCTGTATTTTTCTGAAATGATTAGATTGACCAAAGAAATAGACGTCTATTTTATATGATGATACATTGTGAAATTAGGGTGGACAGGTGATAGACATTCTCTTTAGAAGCACTTGAGAGAGAAAAGTCATCAATGGAGAAACTTATAGGAAAATGTTAGCATAAGAATGAGTGGTTTCAAATAGCCTACTCATAAATTCAGGCTGGACTTCAGAAGTTTGCTCACAGATAGAGGAAATGAGGTTATGGAATGACTTTCCAATAATAAGAGAAAAAGCAATCAAGCAAGTTGTAAAAGGCAAAATAAGTTTTCTGCAGGCAGCTATGCCATAAAACTTGTAATTCCATCCGTTGCATGGGAAGTACCTCACAGGCCTGTGCTTCTCTCCTAATGGAAATTCCCAGATAAATGGAGTTGGGCCTATTGTAGCAGTATGGCATCCTCCAAAGACTCTTTTATTAGTAATTTTTTTTGGAGCAGAAGGAAATAGCCTTCTCCCAGGCATTTAGGAATCTCTGTAGATAAGCAGTGGGTTGGAGTGACCCTGCCTGGCCACCAGAATCCCACGCAGCTGCTCTCACACTCTCCACTCCCCAACAGGTTCTGGGGAGAAAATAAGATAAAATAAATTAAAAAGGCACTTGACAGTTGCCATCACAGGCCAAACAGACTCAATTTGGGGAAAAATAATTGAATGGGTGGCGAGTTAAAAATAGGATTAGGTGAAATGATGTGGAAACTCATGATGTTTTACATGGAAACTGCTTTTCTTCTAACCACTTGTCATGATTGACAAATAAAATAGAATAAAAAAGAAGCAGTCCTGTATATTTAAACTGGATTAGTGCTTGCTGTTCCATTTCAAATTAACTCCATCTTGCAGGGAGCCTGACAAGCCAAGGAGGCCATCACTGACAGTACTTTGTTTTTGTTGGTAGACTCCTATGAGTTATTTTTCCCTGGTGAGTATCTCGTTTGGTTTAACTCTAGGCAGTTAGGGAGAGCAATTGCGAGGAGACAGATGAATGCGTACAGAAAATGTTCATTAAAATATAGGTCTTTGCCTTGTTAGCCACAGAAGAGCAAGACGTAAGATTGTTTTTCTTTAGATTCTTTTCTTACAACCTATTAACATCCTCTCCTCTCTTTTTTTTTTTTAACTTTATCTTTCCAAAAAGTCAGCAGTGTGTTGAACGAGTGAAAACATTCTCCTTTAAAGGTCACACCACTCTTAGATTGACTTGGCTCTTGATTGCACTTGAGTTAGTAGTTTTAATTCATGTTAACTCCATTTGTTTTTAATTAAGCAATGTTTTTTAAGGAAAGGTAGTCCATCACTACTGTCAACAGGTAAGTTTTCCTCTTTAATATTGAGCCTTATATTTTAGTTTAACTGAGATAAGGCTTTGAGGGCGATTTACTCAGACTATAGATTTTTAAACAGGAATGCAAACTGTCTTCCAATTTGTAGTGGTGCAATTTAACCTAATAGCTTTCAAAGTGAATTGGAAAAGAAAGAGCTAACCTAGCCATATACCTAGTTGCATATTAACATACCAAGTATGAACTAGGTAGCAGGTGTGAATTAGGTAGAGTTTGTGTTTATTGACACCGACCCTATCCAATAATGTCAGCCTTCAGGACTGGTGTGCTGCTTCTTCCGTTCTTCCCATCAGAAAACTCCTCTGCTATCTGTGTTCACAAAATACAAGGTGAGTTAATCAAATACAAAGTTTAATACAAAGTTCAATAGGTGGTTCTGGCTCTTAAAAACCAGACAGAAACCCCAAAAAGCCAACAAAACCCCACACCATTTTGGGGTAAGCTCTGGGATTGCATTTGTCATCAGCTTAATTTTTCTTGTTTCCTAAAGTGCAGCAAAGAAGAGAGCATGGAGATAGTTGTCAGATCAATACCAGTATCTGTTGAATTAGCAGCAGAGCACCTCTTTGTGATAAAAGTGCTGGTATCTTTTAAAGATATCACCTTTCCTGATTGATGAGTGTTGTATGATGTGCATCGATGAGTTGGAATCCTTCACTTAACAGTGCTAGGAATGTAGCATTTCTTTCCTATCCTACATATGACTTGAGTGCTGCTTTAACAGTATTAACATTATTGTTTATTTTTTTATCTGTGCTGTTAATCACCATTATGTGATTAACACAGAGTACATTTTTGTGCAAAAAAAAAACCTAACAAAGAAAGTCCAGAAGAGGGTCCAGAATAGGGCTACAAAGATGATCCGAGGGCTGAAGCACCTCCCATACGAGGACAGGCTGAGAGAGGTGGGGTTGTTCAGCCTGGAGAAGAGAAGGCTCCCAGGAGACCTTAGAGCGACCTCCCAGTACCTGAAGGGGCTACAGGAAAGCTGGAGAGGGGCTGTTCATAAAGGCTGTGGGGATAGGACGAGGGGCAATGGGGATAAACTGGAGAGGGGCAGATTTAGACTGGACAGAAGGAGGAATTTCTTCACTCTGAGAGTGGTGAGGCTCTGGCCCAGGTTGCCCAGGGAAGCTGTGGCTGCCCCATCCCTGGAGGTGTTCCAGGCCAGGTTGGATGGGCCTTGGGCAGCCTGAGCCAGTGGGAGGTGTCCCTGCCCATGGCAGGGGGTTGGAACTGGATGATCTTTAAGGTCTCTTCCAACACAAACTACTCTATGGTTCTATGGTTCTATGAAGTGTAATCCTGCCTATAAAAGCTGCAAGTGAAAGGACAATAAGGATATTACAGAGTATTAAAACATTCAGGTTATATTTGACAGTGCAAGGCATATGAATTCTTAAATCTTTCCGAACTAGTGGTGATTAGGAAATATTATACATACATTTCTAAGATTTTTCTTTGTTTTTTTTTTTTAAATCCTTTCTGTCTTCTGACAGTTTAAGAGGAAATGGTAACAGTTGTGACTGGAATGCTAAGAAGTGAACTAGGCAGATCTAGTCGGTGGGATTCATTAGCTGGTTTTGCTTGAGTTGGATACTATCATTAGTGTTTTATGTATACTTACACAATTGATTTGGCTTGCTTTTAACTACACAGAACAGAATTTCCTATATATTTCTTTTTTACCCTTTACCTTGTTATTTCTCAGCAATTAAGCATCATTTCCCTATGCAGCAAAATCCTTTCCTTTTAAGCAGGGGATTCTGCTCAAAGCACCGAACTTGTTGTTATTTCGTGTGTTCAGTCCTTCTTCCCCCTTTGCTGTACTTTTTGATAATCAGTTCTTAGCTTCTCCTACTGCTTCTGAATAGAAGCCGTCTCTTTTGGAAAAAGTAATGAAAAGGAAATCAACAACAGTAATCAAACTGAATTATAGCAAGGCTCTGGCTTTCAGCTAGCAATTGCTACAGAAATTAGGCCCAATTCATTATACTGTATGCACGTGTAATTGAAATTTCCTTCCTTTTTTTTCCACAAACATGTTCCCAAAATACTGCGGATCTCTTATCCTTAATTAAGGGAGAAGCTCAACCTGAAACTCAAATTAATTACCAGACTTTCTTCTGAGCTGCAGGAGATTGCAGAAGAACTTGATGAGAACACCAATAAATACAATAGGTACCTGCATCTCCGTGCTCTTCCTTACGTCGTTCCTGCCAACAAGAAGCAGACGTAGCTGACAATACCTTGGGCTTGTTAGGGCTGTTAGGGAAAAATCCAAAAATAGAGTGGCTATGTGTTTTAGCATGAGGCCAAAATGGTTTTCTCTTTTCAGTTTGGCAGTTTGCTAGAGGCTTGCTTTCTTGCAGGCTCATGTTTTGAAGGGGAAATTTGCCTCCAGGAAAGCTGGGGAGGGGCTCTTGATCAGGGAGTGCAGGGACAGAATGAGGGGGAATGCTTGGAGCTGAAAGAAGGAATATTTAGGCGAGATACTAGGAAGAAATGTTTGGCTGTGAGTGTGGAGAGGCCCAGGTTGCCCAGAACAGTGGTGGCTGCCCCATCCCTGGAGGGGTTCCAGGCCAGGTTGGATGGGCCTTGGAGCCCCTGATCCAGTGGGAGGTGTCCCTGCCCATGGCAGGGGATGGGACTGGATGGGCTTTGACATCCCTTCCAACTCAAACCACTCTATGTGCCTATGATTCCGTGATTCTAAATTCATAGCCAAGGCCTTGTCTGTTTACAAGAGAAGCCCCATTGTCCTTAACTTTATGAGAAACAAATAGGAAGTGTTTTGTTCACTTAAAATTTTTCTTTTTTTTCTTTACGCCATTTTTCTTCCCTCCGAGTTAGCGCTTTACTCAAAAAGAGGTCTCCTTCACTTTTTCTCACAGTCACATTTCCAGTACTGCTACGGTTGTTTTCTGTCTGCTGTTTTGTGCTTGCACTTATACACCTTACTGTAAAAGAGCTGGAAGTTACTTCTAGCTTTTATATTGCGCCCCTGTTTTGTTCCCCTGCACTCTGCTGCTGCTGGTTGAACTTGTTCAGGTGTTATTGGCCCAGCAGGATCTTGTAGCCAGCTCCCCTTGGTTCCTTATGCAAACAGTGAATTGAAGAAGATGAGATTTTTGGTTTCAGCCAGGCTTTAAGCAAATTTCATCCCATTAATAACGCCCACCCCTATTAATCCTGTCTGTGGTGTCCGCAGTGGCAGCATGCTTAGTGTGTGTGCGCTAGCACAAAAGCAAAAAAAACCCATCTAATCATATAAAATCACCCCTCGTTTGGGTTTAGCAGTTTACATGCTTCGTGCTGGGTTTTCTGTCAAGGCATGTTTGCTCCAGTGAGTCCAGTTGTGTTTTGCCGCCTTTCAAACGTGCTTGTGGGGATTTTTAATTTCTTTTTCCTCTCTTCCTCTGGTTTCTTTTCTACCTGCCAGGGCTGGGCTGAGGGCTCTCTCAAAACAGCTGGTCACTCTGGGTATGCCTGCTGCTGGAATATTGCCAGGCTTGGCACCGCGACTGCTTCCCTGGGAGCTGATCCAGTGCTCCACCACCTTCTGGGTGAAGAACCTTTTCTTAATGTCCCACCTGACCCTCCCGTGGCATCTTCCTGCCATTCCCTCGGGTCCTGTCCTTGGTCACCAGAGAGAAGAGCTCAGCGCCTGCTCCTCCTCTTGTGAGGAAGCAATAGAATGCGATGAGGTCTCCCCTCAGTCTCCTTCTCTCCAGTTTGAACAGACAGGTGACTTCAGCCACTCCTTACACGGTTTCACTCTCTAAACCCTTCTCCAACTCCGTGCCCTCCTCTGGACCCCCTCCAGGAGCTTTAGATCCTTCTCATCCTGTGGTGCCCTAAACTGCCCCCAGTTCTCGAGTGGGAGCAGAGTGGGACAATCCCCACCCCGACCAGCTGGCGATGCCCTGCTGGGTGCACCCCAGGGCACAGCTGCCTCATGTTCAATTATATCAAAAAGGTTTTTTATATGAGTGATTCAATGAAAGAATATTTTAGTCTGCTGGTGCAATGTGTCCATCTGTGAGAGAAAGAGATGAAACTCGGCGTCGTGCGGTTTCCTCAGGACGGTAATCAACAGAATTCGTGTTTTGGAGGGAGAAAGGAGGTTCCTACTGATAAGAAAGGCTCTGTTTGATTCTAATCTATTTCACCTGTTGAACAATTATTGATGATTGTCATTAATAGTGCTTTGTTGCCGTGCTATGTAAAAGAGAATAATCAGCCCTGCATTAAGCTACATGTAAAAAGTCTGTCTTTATTTGCATGGTAATGAAGTACTGCCTGAGGTGTTAGAAGTAGAATCAATAGGCTAATAAGATTCTATGCAAACAATCTCAAGGAACAACTTGGTCTCACCCTTAGATAAAATGATTTGTTTGAAAAAGGAAAATACTTTAAAGTTTTTTTTTTAAAGAAGATGTATCCTTATATCAGTGCAAATTGAAACATGAAGAAGAACTTTTTTTTACCTTAAAGTATTACAGAAAAGAATTCTAATTTATCTACATGTAGTAGTAAATAATAACCTAATCGGGCCGATTCTTGGAAGAAGGGGCATTGTCTTGTACATCAGTTTCACTGTTTTTGTTGCTACTAATATTTAGCCTCAGGGATGGAGTATCTGGAAGTCCTCAGCTCAACACAAACCATCCTTTCGGGGATGAAAAAAAAGAAATGGGACAAATATTGCCTATAGCTTCTCTGGTAACACTCACTCACTTTGCAGCTGTGGAAGAGACCACTTTGCAGATGAAGAACTGACCATAAGGGTACAGTGTTTTGACTGAGATAAACATAACCACAACATTTTGGAAAAGAGTGGGGGTTTGTTTCTTAGCTTTATGTTGGTGCCTTTTTTTTTTTTTTTGTTAATTCTATTTTTCTTACAATGGCCTCTTTGTGTCTTTTAAGTGAAACAGAATTGCAGAGTGTGCATTTTTCAGCTGGGCTCTTTGGTTGAAAATTATGTTGTCGGTCAGGAGAGGGAACCAAGCTCTGTAGCGTGATGGAGAGAGGCAGAAAAACTGCAGGGAAGTGCCATGACCAAACGCCATTTGGCCTGCCTGGCCCAGCTAGACGTGGGTTAAGGCACAGGAAACCCGCTTCATTCTGTATTACCAGGACAGTTAGCGATGCGCAGCTCTAAGATTCTATATAAAGAAGTACAGAACTGTGAGTTCAACTGCATGAGGTAGTTAGAAACCTCACAGACTATGGGTTTCATCAACACACACACAAGTTGCAATGTAAACTCTGCTAATTTATTAGACAGACATGCAAAAAAAAGAGACTGAGCGAGGCACTATCAAGAACCCCATGCGAAAACAAGAAAAAAATTGGTAGAGGTAGAGCTAAATGATTCTCTTTTTCCATTCTCCCAGCTAGTTCAAGCATGAGAGAGAAAAACACATTTTTATCCAGAAATCTGCCCTCTTACCAAAAATCTTCATTCTTTTTGTGTAGGAAACAAAGCATTTCTATATATTTTCTCAAGCGCTCCAGTGCTTCTGAATGGCTTTGTTTCCATCAGCCAGTAGCCTGGGTGCAATAGGTGTCTGTCTCATAGTCTGAGACAAACTGAGATGGACTGTAATGAAAAGAGCAGTGAGAAGGGGAAGGCTTCAGGATGTACTTTTCCTTTCAGCTGCTCCTCACACGGGAGCGACAGAATCATAGAATAGTTTGGATTCAAAGGGACCTCAAAGCTCATCCATTTCCAACCCCCTGCCATGGGCAGGGACGCCTCCCACTGGCTCAGGCTGCCCAAGGCCCATCCAACCTGGCCTGGAACACCTCCAGGGATGGGGCAGCCACAGCTTCCCTGGGAAACCTGGGCCAGGGCCTCACCACCCTCATGGGGAAGAAATTCCTCCTTCTGTCCAGTCTAAATCTGCCCCTCTCCAGTTTATACCCATTGCCCCTCATCCTATCCCCACAAGCCTTTGTGAACAGCCCCTCCCCAGGTTTCCTGTAGCCCCTTCAGGTACTGGAAGGTCACTCTAAGGTCTCCTCAAAGCCTTCTCTTCTCCAGGCTGAACAACCCCAACTCTCTCAGCCTGTCCTTGTATGGGAGGTGCTCCAGCCCTCTCATCATCTTTGTAGCCTCCTCTGGACCCGTTCCAACAGCTCCATCTCCTTCTGATGTTGAGGATTCCAGAACTGGACCCAATCCTCCAGATGAGGTCTCCCAAGAGAGGAACAGAGGGGCAGAATCCCCTCCCTCCCTGCTTTGGATGCAGCCCAGGACACCGTTGGCCTTCTGGGCTGTGGGCACACACTGCCGGCCCATCTTGAGCTTCTCATCGATCAGCACCCCAAGTCCTTCTCTGCAGGGCTGCTCTCAGTCATATCAACCCCCCCCCCATCGTGTACTGAAATCAGGGATTGCCCCAGTCCAGGTGAAGGAAGTTCCTACTGTTTGTTGTGGGACCGGGCGTGTGCGGCTCTGAGTTGGTAGAGGTGCTGCTGAACCTGTGTTGTAGTGTCCTGTAGCAGAAGCACTTGAAACCTCCAAGTGTTGCCTTTATTTCCATGAACGTTCAGAAGTGGATGGAGCTAAGGGCTTGTGTTATCTTAAGCGAAATTTGGGTTGCGCAACAGAAATATGTCTTAATTGCAAATTTGACTCATTCTATGACTCGGAATAAGAAGATCTTGGGTGCTGTTCCCTCTTGTCTCAATAGATGTGATTCTCCATCTGTTTAAGAGACTCCATTCCTTCCTGAGGGCAATCATCCCTTCTCTAAGGCTGATAGTGCCCACAGTGAATGTTGCTCTCCCTCCACGTCACACGCTGCTTTTGTTAGTGGAAGAGAGAGAATTGTCCAAGGCATTTTAGGGTTAGGGGACTTTTGAGAGTGCTTGTCTCTGAAAAGATGAGCATCTCTCATCTCTATTACTTTGCTTTACTTAGAGATGCCAGAACTTTCCGGCCAAGTAGCTTCTATGTTTTATTCCAGGACTGAAAATGTATCTAATCTACCTGTTTTGCTAATGAATAGATAAACTGAATGAATTTGCATTGAAATAAAATGAGTTCTTGCTGAAAATGCTAATGAATCCCATCCCTTAAAAGAATAAAACAGAACTGCATTTGTCACTTATTGCTTTCTTTTTTCTTTCTGATGAAATCGAGCCCCCTGAGAAGAGGGCAAAGCAGCATTTCATGGCAGAGCACTTGTGAAATGTGCCCCATAGTGAGATGTGTCTACTTTGAATTTCGCTGGGATACTGCCAAGATGCTCTTTGAAAGACAGCGCTGCAAGAGAAAGGAGCACCCCTTGAGGTGAGCCATGCTTCATTTGACTTGAAGATTGCAAACTCTGCTTGGGAAAGCGACTTGACCAACCCTAACTGCTTTTGTCAAACAGAGTTGTTTCGGGGTGTGTGTGGTTTTGTTTAGAGTAGGGAAGTGGATGAAAAAGCTGAGGCTTTTTGTCTTCTAGGAATTTAATACTGTTGTCTCAGTCTGGGTGTTGTCTCACTGATTTCTTTTCACTCCCTTCCCTTCATCCACATCCATTGGCTCCAGACCAAGTGAGATCTGTGCACACGTGAGCATGAAAATACTACCCTGACACCGAGTGGAAAAGAAATCCAACAGTTCAAACAGGTTCCCAACTCTGCTGTCTCCACTGTCAGCACCGTCAACCACATTTCTGAAACAAAAGGTAGAGTACTTAACCCTTTTGGGCTGTCCCTGCTGTCACGTTTTAGTTGTGTGGAGGCAGAGAGCCAGATTCCACACCATGGGCTGTGCTTTCTAGGTTAATGATTAACCTTTTCTAGGTTTAGAGCCAGAGAACTGGAAAATTGGAGAGTTAAACAGATAAAAGGGAAAAGCATTTTTGGTCAGCACATTGTTTTCCATCAGCTCTTTTCGTAATTTTGTTTGCTGAAAACAACATAAGTTTTCAATTATGTATTTATAGGATTTTTAATTGAAAGGACCATTATTAAAACCATCTGACAAGCTAGATAAGGCTTTCTGTTTTGATTTTAACAGGTCTGCTGAAAACTTATGATATAATCTATAACTATTTATGAGTTAATTTCTTTCACTGATATAAATTTTTTTTTAATCTTTCTGCAAGGTCCTTCAGTTTCTCTATTGTGGAGCCCAAGGGAACCAGAAAATTAAAATCTAAGGCAGCGATCACAGTGAATTATAATTTTACTGTTTCCCATATGAAGAATTAGTTTCTTCCATTTCTCATTCTTGTTACAACCTTTGTCATGAGCATAAATTATCAAAATTTTCCATTATTTAATATTCCATGAAAATTCTAGTGGAAGGCAGACGGTTTGACCTCTGTGCTGCACTGCTTTCTGGTCTGGATTTCTTTTCCTATGCTGTTAACGAAAGAATAATCAAAACAGTTGACTTCTTGCTGTTCTTAATAGCAGTGACATTGAGACTTTTGAATCCTTAGATGTGGAGAAAGGTAGTGACAAAGGGTTAACCTGTGTGGGCTTTCCACTTCTCATGACTTGCTCTGATCTCTTGTATGGCCTCCAAAATGGAATTGAACTCACTCTGCTGTGGGATGGGGACAGATTAGATGCCTGGTGGCCATTCAAGTAATGACCTACTCTCTATTAGTTTATCATGAGTTTGGAGAAGAGTATGAAGTGGTTCTTGAGGGTAAATTCTGGTTGCACAGTTAGACTTTTCGTAGATGTGCTATAAACTCCTGTAGAAATCTAACTTGATCTTTGAGTTAACAACAAAATATCCAGTCTCAAGCCAGCTGTTGGTTTTGTTATGGATCTGGCTGGACCTGGCATAGGTTTCTATGAAACTTTGGAATAAGAAAAAAAAAAATTCTACTCCTTTAAAAGAGTAAGGTGGTTTTTTTAATTGGATTTTCCCTTTGCCCCCCAGTAATTTTCAGTGAGGAAGCACTGGCGTGTCACAGTCACAGATCTTTCAGTGAGGATGACCTAAGGCCCCCAAAACTCTGTAATGCTCAGCTGTGTTTGATGCTTCTTTCCTTCAAGTAAATGCAGTATATTGTTTTCTTTAGAAGTACAAAGAATCATCAGAATTGGGTTTTTTGCACATTCTCTTCAGCATCAGCTTATTTTCCTGTGTATGTACCACTGCCCTTTCCTGACTCTTAATTATATTATCCTGCTCAGTGTTGTATTTATATCCTTTCTAGAGAAGCAGTGGAAAATCTCCAAATGTTGTTGGCCTCGGTGGATGAATTTTCTGGGGTAGGAAGGTGATATTCAGGAACCAAGTATTTCAGTGACCGTCTTCTTTCAGATCGTGACGTAGGAGAAGAAAATGGAGAACAGCAGAGACAGAAAGGAGAAAGCAGTGCGAAAAATGCGGAATTCTGATACACCTAAATGAAGGTAACCAGATAAGGGGTCACAGTATTTGGCTAAGTCAAATTGTCCTTGTGCGGCCCCTCTGTTGAATGATATAAGAGGACTAAGTGTAAACTCAGCACATTAGAAGCCACAGATCAGCAAAAGCCGATCTCTTTGTGGTGTTGGTTGTCTCCTTCCAGCAGCCTTGAACCCATACAACACAAAAGCTCAAAGCTCTGTCATTATCATCCTTTGAAGCCGAACCATTTCTGCAGTCTCCCTGCACGCCAGCTCCTCTTCCCACTCCTGTTCTTCAGGCAAGTTGAAAGAGAGCAGACGGTGAAATATGGGCTCAAATAAAGAGCGGCTCCTGACTTTCTCATCGTGGGCAAAGGACAAGTAAATAATCCCTGCTATGGACATACCAGTACTGCCCTACTAAAACCTGACACATCATTTATACTCGGGAAATGCTGACTGCGTTGTGAAGCTACATTCAAAACCAGTTTGCCTGCTTCAGGGGCAAATTCTTTGAATAAAAGCTCTCATTCCTTACTTCTTTCACCGCATTTCCTATTGAGGCGATTCCGTTAGGCACTGAGGGTAGAATAACCTTCTCCAGCTATCTGTGCAACGACTTTAGCATAGCGGATCATTTATGGGAGACATTTGAGAAAGTTTGAAGTGCTATTTCCAGAGCGCTTCTAATAGTGTGGAGATACAGCTCGTTTTATAGGAAGCACGTTGTTAGTCGGTACAGCAGGAATTGAAGGATAATGAAGAACAATTGCAGAGTGAGGGAACGAGTTCATAAAGCACCATAAACCTTCCAGTTTCTAAGCCACCAGTTCTAACATGATCCGTTTGCTGAAAATAATCCATTTTAGACATGGAGTATTTTGTTGTGCAAAAATCTTGGAGAATATAAGAATTCCTCTGGGTTTTACTGAGATGCTTAGCACTGAGTAAGTGTGAAGCTGGTTTTTTCAGTCTGGGCAAAACGGTCCAAACATTTTTTCACCAAACTTGGAACTCCCATAACAGTGCCATAGCTGCTTTTTCATGTGCTTTGCATTATGTGCATGCTTAAGCGTTTCCTTGAAGATCCTTGTTTTCTGCAGTCCCGGCGTGCAGGTTTTGCTTATGGGGATAAAGTGATCAGCATTTAATTCAAAGCTGATGCATGTAAATGTGAAATTCCTACACAAAATAAATCTTCCCACTTTGCAGGAATAGGCGGTGATAGGTATCAGCTTATTATTCTGTGAGAGATCTTTGATAATCGTGTTTGTCACTCTAATTCCGGGGATTTAATTTTGGAGTAGCACCAAAAGGAAATCAATGTAAAACTTTGTGTTGAACTTCATAAGCAATCAGTATCCTAACTTCTTCTTAATTATACGAAGTTGGAAAACATTGGTTTAGAAAGATATTTAACATAAATGCCTGTAACAAAGCATAGAAAGATGACATCAAATGCAAAAAATAACAGACAAGACTTATCCGGAGAATGTTCCTCATTTGTGCTTTGTGGCAAAGCAGTGATGTTGTGTTTGTACTTGTGAAATTAGTGGTGTCATTGAATGTTTTAAGACTTGACCTACCTGATAAAGTAGTTTAATTGGAAAACAGTCCATTCCTCTTTAGGCTCTAAGGAATTAGGATAGTAGCTCTACTGCTGCGCCCCTGCGGAAGAAAAAAGAAGTCATGGCTCCAGTTCAGAGGAGTGTCTGAGCATGAGCTTCATTCTAAGCAATCCACTGGTGTCAATAGAGGTGACATATGCATAAAAGGTTTGCTGACTTGAGCCTGTGGGCAGTGGAGCTCATCAATAACAAAACTAAGTGGATTAAATAGAGGCTGTGCTTCAAGAGAGGCTGTACAAAAAAATCCCTACAAAACCCTCGTAGTAAAATTGAACGTGGTCCAGCACCTTCTTGAATAAGAAACTCTTCCTCGTGCGGTGCTGCAGTGTATGGGTTGAGATGGGAAAAGGATTGTGGGTTCCAGTGAAGGACTCAAAAAACCAATGGGATAACCAGGAGGTGGGTAGTGAGAAACACCTGGAGCCAGGTTTAAAGTGGAACTGCGATGTGGATCAACAGTGTAAGAGCTGAATGAAGTGGAGTAGGAGTTAATCCTCGTATTCAAACCATCCAGTCGCAGCATTTTATTAAAAAAAAACGGAGAAAGAAGCAAATAATCAATAGCAAAGAATGCAGGGAAAAATGGAACCCCTTGCTAGCCAAGCATGCAAATTTTTCCCGGAATATACCTTTAATCAGCTTTTTAAAACATGGAATAAAGCACCTGGCATTTCCCGCGGTTGGGGGGGAGCGAAAGGTAGAGGAAGATGTATTTTTTTGTGAGACAGGAGGCTATGAAGAGAGAATAAAATGCAAAAGCAGAGGTGAGGTCAAGCCTGGCAGATGCTTTTTCAGCTACGTATGAAAGCAAATGTGGAGAGCCATCACTCCCAGCAGGGAGCCTGGCTTCTGGGTGACAATGTTCTTATTAGTTCGTAATATGACACAACCCACTGACATGAAGGAGAGAGTGTCCAACAAGTGCAGGGAAGACACAGACACCTAAAGGGCATCAATTGCTGCAGCTTCTTAATCAGTGTGTGATATACTAAGGAAAATAAATGAAAGACTTGCAGGGAAAGGACAGGAAAATGTTAGAAGAGCTGCTCTCCTGGCATGGGGGAGGCTTTTAGCGCTTGGAGTAGACATTTAGTGACATTCCCTCCAACACCCGTCTCTATTTATGTGTGTGTGTATATATCTCTAGATAGATAAATAGATATTGAGAAATGTTATTAGAAAAGTCTGGAATTAATGTGAAAGGTTTTGCTTCAAATGTATGACTTGAATTTTAAGCTAAGCTCCATTTATTGTAGCGAATGCATAAGGAGAGGCGTTTTGAAGTGTGAGAAAAAGAAAAATCAATTCCAAGGAAATAAAGAGCAAGGGATTTCTTGGGAAAGAGGGAGAGTTACAAACGAGTGCAGCATCTGGGATCTGCAGAACCCCTTTTCAAATGGAAAAAGAAATATGGTGCGATTTATCCTGGCTCTATCTTAGCTCAAATCTCCAGTTTGGGCAAGAACAGATGTTAAAGAGTATTCCTGTCCTTTCTATAATTGTTTTTTAGGCTTTTTTCTTAGTCGATGGGCCACTCTGGATTAATGAACCAAAAGAACCCCAGAGTATGGGAATTTTCCCCTATTATAATACTGCTATAGAGGTTATTTATTGTTGTTGATTTCCTTTGATTTAATGCGGCAGTTATGCTAAATCTTTCTCCACAGATCCCCCTCTAAGTGCTCACCTCTGAGCCTCACCAAATTTTGATGAAAAGGCATGGAACAATATGTTTTCCACACAGCTGATTATAACCTGTAATTTCTCTTTTGCACGTTCTCTGTGAGCAAAAATGAGCTTTAGATTGGGACCTGCCTTGAATGTGGAGTTTAGAATTGGCTCGGTGGACATCTACAGCCTGACCAGTGTCAGCTGCTTCAGGTGGTCTTACCTAGGTTGGAAGGAAGAAGAAAAAAAGGTTTTTATTCTTTATTGCAGCCGCGAATCCCGGAGTTACTTTAAAGCTAAAACCTGTTATTTATTATTCTTGTAGCTTCTGCCTCATCTCCAATCTCAGAGTACTAAAGACACGTTCCTAAGGTATTCAGGCTTCCCAGCCTGCCCTGCTGCCACATATGCAGATCTGTTTCTGAAGATTAGCCCTGTGGTAATATTAAGATGGCTTATTTTTTCCTACCAGATTTGTTTCCCACCAAATTAATCTCAAAGGCCGTGGATTTTTACATTAGAACTACTCGTAGATCTGTGTTTCACTCCTAAAGTGATTCTTACTCTTCATCTATCAAGATTAATGTGACACTCTCTGTAATTTGTTCAAAATACCATCTTGCTCTGCTTGGTAATGATTGTTTTCAGGTTCCATAAAAGCAGAGAACTCCAGATCCCAGGGAAGTTGATGAGAAATTTGTAATCGAGTGGAAACCAGACTTCCAGCAAGATTGGTGAGTCTTCTAACAAAAAGAAGAGATTATTCTCGCTGTGAGTAAATTAAGTCCCTAACAGCTGGTTTAATATATATACTCGTCAGCTGTGAAAATAATGCAAAGGACAATAACACTTTCAAAGTACCTTTTTCATCTTCGTGAGGTTCCTGCTCACAGTTTATAAACAGGACAGGAAGGTCCCATCGTGCTCCCAGGTGAGATGGGGAGAGGAAGAGCCACCGGATGCCTCATCCCACCCCACCCCAACTCAGAAAAAATTAAGATTTCCATTTTGAAGGCATCAAGACGTACTAAAAATCTTGCTGAAGTGCTGGTTTTCTTGCCCAGGGGAGGAAGAGTTGCCCGTAATCTAGTTCCTTCCTGCAATAGGGATTTCTTTATTCATGGAAACAAAAGCAGTGTTAACGGTAGATTCCTTCCTTACAGATGCATCTGAGACTATGACAGAGGGTTAAAAAGGCCCTTTTAGAGGAGGCAGAATTCAGATCTGAGCATAGGACAACATTCAACCTATTTTTTATGTCCATGAAATATGTAAAATTTTGACATGCCCTCTTGTTTCCCCTTCAGGTCTATGAATCTACTCCAAACTCCTCATTTCCATTTTTACTCTTGCAAGAATCCCAAAATGCAGTGTATGGGCATAAAGGGAATCTTTACTTGTCATTTTATGCCCTTGAGGTATTTCATTTCAGAGGAGAAGACAGCAATAAATTAAATTTAGTATTATTCTCACTCTAATTCTTTTTTTAAATGATTTTTTTTTGCTCAGCTCCTGAGTGGAAGATCGTAGAGTTACACTGCTCTTAGTGTGAGAGCAGTAAGGTTGTTTCTGTGGGAATTCTGCAGATGGACAGGTTAATTCCTACACCATCAAAGCACTGTGGCTTCCTAAGCTGACTTGGGGAGTGAAATCTTGGCTCGTGAAAGCAGCAGAATGGGTCAGGCTGGAGTTTTGCATTTTGTTTTGTGACATTTTTGAGCCTATTGATTAAGACTCACTCTGAATTTGTAGGTCACTGCTTTTGGATTGTCCCTGTTGGGTAACAAAATGATAAAAGAACTGCACCACAAGCGCTGAGATTGCATTAAACTCATCAGACTGATTTTTGGAGCTGCTTTGTAAGGAGCAGAAGTAAGAGTGGGAGTTCGGGAGGGAACTGAGGAGACCTTTGCCAGCACTGGGCAACAAAGGACTGAGATGCAGTGGTGGAAGGGAAAGTAAGGTAGACAACACTAATTAAGTAGGCAAAATATTATTTTCTCTGTGTGATGCCCTTCTAGTTAGTGTCTGGTGTAATTCCTTCAAGTGAAGTAACTCATTCATACTGAGTTTAAGCAGCGCTGGTTTTGTTTGTCATGGTTCTCACATTATACACCTTGAGGGGTAACTTAATTAAGTAGCGCTCATTTGTTTGAAAAGTTATCTTAGCTCAATTATTTTTCCCTCAGTGTTTATTTTGAAGCTTGATGAGATTTTTTTCCTTATCTCTGTCTGATACGGCTATCTGTTTCTTTAAAATAAAAATACAGACGGACTAATGAGTGCCAGAGATGAAGTTTCACAGGTACCCAAATCCTCCTGGTGACCTGAAATGTCACTGAATTAGTTGGGCAGGGTTTTATTGATGTCACTGGAGACAGACACAAGTCAAAGATTAAAATCCTTAAACAGCCAGGGGAACTGTGGCACTTGCGGTGGTTATCCCAGCATGAAAGTTAAGGAAATTCAGGGCTTAAGCATAGAATCATAGAAGAGTTTGGGTTGGAAGGGACCTTAAAGATCATCCAGTTCCACCTCCTGCCATGGGGGACACCTCCCACTGGCTCAGGCTGCCCAAGGCCCATCCAACCTGGCCTGGAACACCTCCAGGGATGGGGCAGCCACAGCTTCCCTGGGCAACCTGGGCCAGGGCCTCACCACCCTCATGGTGAAGAAATTCCTCCTCCTGTCCAGTCTCAATCTGCCCCTCTCCAGTTTATCCCCATTAATGGAGAGCTCATTAAATTCCCGTGGGTGATAATGCATAGAAACTGTTATATGCAAGCAGTGGTAGCATTCAGATGTATTTATGAGGCTAAAAAATGGACAAACTAACTTAGTGTGTCCCTGAGCTAACTCAGCCGGGCACCTGACGCCATTCTGCTGGAGTCAAGAGGTTTGACGTTGCCAGATTGGGCAACCATGGCAAGTCTCGGTGCCTACAACGTGTTGGGAGGACTTTGCTCCCTTAGCATTTTGGCTGAGGAAAGAAGCAAGAAGAGATTTTAAAAGATGTTTCTGGAGTTAAGGAGGGCAGCTCAAGTTGATCCAGTGAAGAGGTCTGCAGAGTTCCATCGTGGCACCTGACCTTTCTCCTCTGCTCCTGGTGAGGATTGCTTCTCTGCTGTGCAGAAGTAGGACGTGCTGTCCAAACCCTTTTGAGTGTTCAGGCTGTGTAGGAAAAAAGGCAATAGTGTGGAGAAAAATAATTTATCAGTCTTGGTAGAAGTTTTCACCCCAGGATATCGATATATTGGAGCACCAGAAACGATAAAAACTTTGTTTTAGGCTTTCAATAGGAGAGCTTAGCTAACAGGAGGGAAAAAATAAGGCAGAATAAATAGGAACTCTTATTTTCTGCCCATTGAGTGACCTTGTTCCCTGCCCCTAGGAGACTGAAAATGATGATTAATAGTTTACAAATCCACTGTTCAGTAGGTTGTGAGTTTATGCAGCAATACTGGATTTTATAATAGCTGTAATGCCAAATTAATTTGCAGCCATCTGAAAGTGGAATGTGGTGAAGAGGATATGATAGGAAGAGTGAATGGAAATCCTGTGTTCAGCTTCAACTGCAGGGGTGTGCAGAGGGAGAACAAGTATATCTGACATAAAATTTACACTAGGATACGGAGGCTAATGCCATGAAACCTTGTTAGGGTTTTGAAATCCAAATTGGATCCCAGAAGCTTAGAGCTAATAACCCAACAATGTGGCTTTTACAAGCGTTCAAGTTTTAAAGTGCAGTTATATTGAGTTCGTGTGCCCCGAGTTTCCATATGGTTTCCCTATGGCGGATCTAGAGGAAATTCTTTTCTGACTTTTTTTCCCAGGTTTGTATCTGGAGTAGTTGGTACCTCCAAAGCGGTCTGAACCCACACCTCCGTGAATGTCCGTGGAACCACAGGATGTGCTTGACTCTCTGAAAATACAATAACTCCTGTTTTGATGGCAAAAAACCTTAAGTGAAGTTAAAGCATCTTCGGCTTAGAAGCTACAGATAATTTCTGACGACTCTTCATTTAGCTTTTAGCCATGGGTCTATGGAAAGTCTGAAATGCAGCTGGAATCAGGACTGCTCCAAACACATGTAAAAAGCTCGTAGGGAAGACCTGGAAGGACCAGGATGGTGTGATCTGTGATGAAACAAAAAATTGAATATGCATGAAGCCTTTTCATATGCAGCAGGTCAGATTTTTTTTCCTTTGATGCTGTATGTTGGATTTACCCTGATGAAAACAGAATGTCCTTTTCAAATCCATTGGCTTTTACGTTAACCATAATTTGAGATTGCCTCGCTGGGAATCTGTTTCCTTGGGGAGCAGAGAATTTGAAAGAGACAGTTTAATGTGGAGTAGCGTTGCCACGACTGCAGTCCTTTCTGTTGCAAGAGGTGTTTTAAAGTTAATTTCAATGTAAGGTGAAGATAAAATGTTCATTAGGCTTTGTTTTGGGGTGATTCTATTAATAAGTTCTTTGCCTGCTTTTGTTTTGCAACATTTTTTGCACTCTGTTCTTTTTGTTTTCATTGCTGGCGAACACCTGCGTTTTCCTGTCCTCTGTGTTGGTTGTCTTTGGGTTTGGTTTGCATACGTTTCAGTTATGCTTTTTCTGCAATGGAAGAGCAAATTGTGCCATCCTATTTAGAAAGATGAAGTTATTTAACGAACATGAAGGTGAGGAGGTTGAAAGGCTCCTCGGTGCCACTGAATGTGCTCCCCCATGGATTTCAATTGCCTTTCAGAGAAGTCCACAGCTAATCAGCTTATAGCATATGCATAATATGGCATTTTTTTTTTGCCTAGTCCTGCTATTAAGCTCTATTTCTAGGTACCTGTAGATTATTTTTAATTCTTTTATAATTACAGCCCCCGATGCAAAAGTATGATCTGCTTGTCTGTATTAACAGCAGAAGAAGAGATATCGCTTGCAGTCACTTCCACATGCAGAGCCAGTTTGAGTCAATTGGTTTTATTATTACTGTGCTCTTCACACTCATACGCCTCAAATTGAACTGAAGCCATTTGAATTTATCTGCTGTATCGAGGCAATCAAATGACAAGGAGTGGCAGTCATTGAGGATGGATTACTTTGGATCTCAGTATCATTATTTGCCTTTAGAGATATAGCGAGCCATTCAATCCGAGGAGGAATACTTTAGTTTTTAATTAATAGTTTCAGGATGCTATTATTAACTTTTCTTTTAACTTCTTTCATTAATTAAAGATTATAGCTATATGGTCAAACAGACAGAAGAATGCAAAGTATCCGTGATGAATTCTGACAAAGAAAAGGATCTTCTGACTCTTTCAGTGTCAGAAAAATGCATCAGATCTCTGCGTTATAACGTGGATACTCAAACATGATCCGAAGCAGACAGTTAATTTCTTTTAATTGGTAAAACATTTTCATTTAGAGGACAGATAACAAAGCAAAGTTAAGTGAACGTAACGTGCTAGACCATAGAAATTATTTCAGACTTGTGAGTGTGTAGTTTTAATTAATTAGTTTGCACTATATGTTTCTAAGTGCAAATGTGAATGTTTTCTTGTGTGAATATTAGAAATGCGCTCTTCAAAAAGAGAATGAATTAAAAGATGTGAATATTCGATCTTACATGATGTTTGGCTTGACTGTACAGATATAATTCAAAATCTCCTCTACTTGTAGTCATAAAGCCAAATTACGGCAGAACATGCTTTATTGACAGACTGCATAATATTTCACAGGAATGGCAACGTGAAGGATAATGAGCATCTCTGCTACATCTAAATCCCTTCCATCCAGGGACTTTGACTCTCAAAGTCACGTCGAAAGAGTCAACACCCAGCCAGTTTTAGAAGGTAATGCTTTGATAATCAAATTGCCGAAATCGGGCGCGTGAAAAATTCTTTCTGCTGAGAATATGGAGACTGTGCTGGCAATTGTGTTTGATTATCATCCCTGAAATGCTAGCTTCAGGTGGCAAGAAGCGAACTACCTTTTGCTTCGCGGTAATAATATGTAGGTACTCTTCTCTCTAAGCCTCAGAGGTGGTAACCAACATGCAAAATGCTATTCTAGACCAACAGCATTTTGCAGATGAATTTGTATTATAGGACTGGTTTTGTAACCTAGGTTTGCTGACGAGTTTAATACTGATATCACTGGTAATTTCTTAATGTTACAGTTAATTGTTAGGCGCATCACTGTCTAAGACTGCGCTGCGTGGGCAGATCTGACTCTTGATTGATAAGATGCAAATGGAATTCTTTCTTCATGGCTGAGAAAGAAGTTTATTAATTGTATTTTGAATATTATTAAAATAATTTTCCTGTATCACTTGAATAGTAAAGGGTGATTTAAGGAGACAGATCCTGAGCTGGTAGAAGTTGGTGGTGGCTTTCAGCTGAGGAGTCTGGATACGAATGAACCTGTAGCTGTGGCATTACAGGGCTCTCTTCTTCTGGGCTGGAGTTTTTAAGCTGTGGGCTAAGTTCAAGAGGAGGTACCCAAGGCGGGAAGGTTGATGCTGACTCGGATACGTCTTTGGGATCCTTCACCCCTCTTGGTTCAGTGCATGTGCACATCTGCAGTAAGCCTTGCAAAGGAAAATTAGACAGAGACCGCAGGCTTGGCTGTGTGCCCGGCTCCTTACAAATCACTCAGGGGCAGACCATGTGCCTTACGCTGCTGGAAAAACTCCATTAACTTGATAGGGATGGACTTTCATTTCAGGCCTTTAATACACCTTTTGCAGCTACACCTTCTTTGAACAATTTACTTCTTGGACATACACACTCTTCCACACTCTCTTTCTTTCATTTTCCCCAGTTCAATTTTATTTTATTGTGCTACTTTCTTCTGATTTAAGTTGAAAGTCCATCTGATAACCAACTTTTCTATAATGCTGGTTATATTATGTCAGTAAGTGGGAATAGCACAGCATCTCTGTTTTCACTCGATGGGAAGTGACACACTGTTGATTAAAATTTATTGCTAATACGCTTTGATGAATGTTTCAGAGTATGTTATTGTTTTAGTTTTTCATTTCTGGACATTTTCTATTTCTGTTTTATCAACTCTATTTCCTCCAATTGTTTTAGACGTAATGTATGATGCTAGTAACCTGTCAGCTTCAAAAATGAGGGGCATAAAATGATACTTTTGCTGAAAAACAGAATTAGAGGGGAGAATGATTTATAATGTTCTTTAAAATATACAGTTACATTTGTTTATTGAGATGCCAGTTACATACAGAAAAATAAGGGAAGATGTTTGAATTTCCTGTTTGAAATTATTTAATATGATGTCGTAATTTATAGATGGAAGGCAGATTTATTATGTAAGCTAGCCCAAGTCTGATCAAAAGGACTATCCACTTCCTAGCACCTCTTTAATCTTCCTTTAAGCTTCCAGCATTCCTTGAGAAGACTTTCATTCAAGTTTTATAGGTGTTCAGTCCATTAATCTGTTCTCATTTTTTCCTGTTTATTCAGTAATACTGTGGTTCAGCTCACCGCGTTGGATCACTCATTTTCCTCTCAGAGATCTTGGTCGTGTATTTGTGGTGATCACTTCAGCCCGTTTTTGTAATAGCATTTTATCATAGTCCCCAGCTTGCATTGCAATAAAGGACTAAGAGAAGTTCAGCCATTGACTAATGTGGAAAAAAACCCAAAAATGTAGGCTGATGTAAACTAATTCTCATCTCTTTTCACCCTTGCTACTATTAGCCAGAATCCGAGGTGCATAGTTATCTTAGGCATGCAAACATTTTGTCTGAGCTATCTTCCATGAGCTTGTATTCTCTTGTCGACTCCTCCAGACTGCTCCTGGGTGCTGTCTCCAGAGGCTTTTTTGGAGAAGCAGTATTCCTGCTGGAGTAACTCCTCCACTGAGCAGCAGGATTGTTCCTGCATGGACATGCTGTTCTATGTATACTTATGCCCAGACGTCTTTTTCCAGCAGCCTCTAACTGGGTCACCATCGCTGCCAGCTCACAGATTTCCCTATCTTTTCTTCCCTGGTTCCTCCTTGAGTCAAACAATATATGCTTTCGATTATTTTTCACCATCTGAATTAGCTAAAATGTTGTTACAACATCAGATATGTCCAAATTAGGTCTCACCCCCTCCCGCCCCGTCCAGTTTTCCAATCTGTTTGCTTTGCTGGTGCTAACCATGTCTCCTAATACAGAAAAAAATTGCCAATTTTGTTAATATGATTATTTCTCACCCTTCCAGATCACTTAGGAAAATATTAAAGAATAGGAATGATAGCCACGATTCCTTCATTACCACAGAAGATGTCAACTTGGCATGCTACTCCTCCTTGACGTCTTTTGTTTACATTCAATTAGTCAGGACTTGGATCTGTCCAATCCAATTTGAATTAACAATTCAATTACTCTTTCATGAAAAAGAGAATAAACGCTTCATTAAATTACACGCTTTATTAAAATAGCTATCGACATTCATAAAGAAACTTTCTAACGTGATTTTTTCCAACATAAATTGTTTTGCACAAAATATCGTAGTCTTGAAATATGTATTATTTTAATTAGGTTGCAACTTAAATTGCTGGATTTTTAGTGTCTTATAGATAAGAGGATAATTAAATGGTCTAAGAGCTAGGAGGTTTTAGATTCCTTGGGAATATTTCTGTTGTTTTGTAGGGAAACGGAGTGTTTGGGTCCTTCTGAAATCGCAAATCACAGAGCACTGTCCTTGTCGCTGAACAAAGACAGAACAAAAAGATCATCTCGTGCCCCAAGATATTAGTACGAAAAGTTTCACTGATGGAGAGAGGATTGAGGTTGAGGGCAGGTATCTGCCTGAAATTGTTTGCAATTGCCTACAGGGCAAATTCTGCTGTCATGTGCAATGATCCAGCTCCCTTGAAGTTGGGGAAATAGCATAAATGTTTCTGACAGCTACTTACTGCATAATCTGGAAGAAGTGCACCATAATTTGTAACAGGTCTTTTAAGACCTTTTAAGAATATTCAAGTTCCTCTATCATATGATGAGCAATCTCGCTGAAATTTTGGTGCTTTTACTGTATCATTTATGGGTTTTTTGAGTCCTCCCTTCTTCAGGCCACAAGTCAGTCACATCCGATATTTAAGGATATACTGAAGTATGTTCATATTGGTCTCTTCTCCCAAGGAACAAGAGATGGGATGAGAGGAAATGGCCTCGGGTTGCACCAGGGGAGGTTTAAATTGGACATTAGGAAAGAGCACTTCACAAAAAGAGTTGTCAAGCCCTGGCAGAGGCTGTGCAGGGCGGTGGTGGAGTCCCCATCCCTGGGGGGATTTAAAAGCCATGTGAATGTGGTGTTTAGGGACTCAGTTTTGTGGTGGAATGTCAGTATGAGGTTTATGGTTGCGGTTGGTTATCTTAAAGGTCTTTTCCAACAGAAATGATTCTGTAATTCTGTAATATTTAGGCAAGTGCTTAAATTTATGCTTCCGGAGCTGCTGCTGTGGGAAACTGCCGGTAGAGCTGTGCTTCTGTTCACAGAGGTAATGGCAACCACTAAAGCACTTAAACTTTCTACAAGGTTTGTCAGCCTTCCTGGCTCTGAGTAATCACTCAGCAAACAAAACTAGATATTTCTTTTTCTTTCCATTCCCTCATCAGGTACTTTAATTTCTAAAGGCTTTTCCTCCTGGCCTATTTGCCAGCAGCAACAAAACTGGTAAAGCAACTATCAGTAGCTCTACTGGGACAAAGAAACGCCTCTGTTCCTGCAGTTGAAGAGTAGGCTCCTAATTATGGAATGAAGATGTTTTAGAACAAAGCCATGAAAAAAAATAATCCTTGTTTTCATTGGCTGTTCACTTGCCTGTTCTCATTAATGCTACACTGGGAAATTTGTTTGCAGTTCGGTTGAACGTGTCTATTTTTAACCTTGATGACCAAATAAGCTCAGCCATGGATTAATGTCAAAAAGAAACACATGACTTTTTTTTCTTCTTTCAAACCCTACAGCCAACTATTCACCATTGTGAACAGATTAGCTGGAAAACCGTTTCATCAGGTGCTGCAATGCTTAAGTGCTTACAAGTTTGAGACAACTCTAAGACACTGAGAAATGTTATGGAAATTGTATCATATGTATTAATACAATAATACTGCATTCTCTTGGATTCAATTTAGAATTTACATTGTGTATCACAAGGGTAGCTTTGTTCCTGAAAGGAGTTTTGAAAAATGTCAGTTTAGACAGTTGTGGTATAAATAAGGAACTTTCTTTCCTTCTTATATAGGCAACGTAATCCGATCTTTAAATTTAAACGATCATTTCTTATTATATTCCTAAAAAAATGCGTTTGGGTATTTTCGCTTCTGCTGCTGGAATGCTGTTTGCAGGCAGGAGAAAAATCTGACTACAGCTGAAATTCTTAGTTATTGAATTTGGAAATAATAGAAAGAATATATCTATCCTTCCATATTTAAATCTTCAGAGAGCTTCATCCGATCCCCAGGTGATCTTGAAAAAAGAGCCCTCCTAAATGAAATACATGTTAGAACCATTCCAAGAGTAGGAAATTCGCAGTTCTCTTTTTGCATCTACCACAGTGTGTTTCCGTGTAGGTGATTTGGGGCTCATTTCTTCCATCCTTGCCTGTGAAATGCTTTCAGGTGTGCTAAATATTTTCCACTTTCCACTCTTTAATATTAGGGGAATAATTGTTAGCTCAGGTCTGGACGTGACCTTAGTGGTGAGGATAATATCACACTGCAGTTTGGCTTCCTCTGTGATTGGTCCATCCCACATCTTCTAATGCTGCAGCACTGATGGGGGAGTGGAACACAATCCACTTTCAGACCTCTACAATATCTTCACCTCAAGCTGTCTTAGACTACAAGCCTGGTTTGAAACTTCATTTTGTGTGTAGAAAGAAAGTAGCAAACATTACCTGTGGAGTACGAGGCATCCTTTGACTTTTGTAAGACCTTTTTGTCGTATGGACACATCATACCTACCTTTAGGTGCCCCACTGGAAGGCAGCTGAGGCACATCTGCATGGCACAGAAGTGGGTGTTGTCCGGGCTAGAACACGTCTGTAGCCAAATCCAGACCTTCAGCTTCTTCTACCTGTGGTTTATGCAGGTGCTCAAGTGCTTTTCAGCAGTGGAAATTGCTTTCGAGAACCGGATGACAGTTTCACCGAGGACCTAGTGACAAAACAGGAAAATGGAAGGAACGGAAGAGCCGCTTTTAGTCTGCATCTAACATGGATGAGCTGCCAGAGGGGGTCAAACACAGCTGGATTTGTTCTTTCTGTATTGTTTATTAATCATGATTTTCTTGGAAGCAATTCTGAGGTTTTAATGGTCTGTGTGAATCTCAGGTGCATTTCAGCTTGAAGGAGGAAGGTCATAGCAGCAGAATAAATGTAGTAGTTCTGCATGTGGCTTTCTTTAGATTCTTTTTTTTTTTGTAATTTTCTTTTTCACTTCAGTATTTTCCTTCTTAAATGACCTACTGTTTATTATGCAAGGACATTACTGTGTATCGTGGCATGTGTAGGACATTTAGAAAAAACAGCTAAATTAAATTGCAGATTTGGAGACCAGACCGCAATCAGAATTTGATTTTGTGTGTCACCTTTTTTTTTTAAGAACAGGCTCGCGTTAACCTTCAGAAATTGTAAGAGCAGCATGGGCTTGGATCAAAAAAGAGACTTGAGCTCTGTTCTTAAATAACAGGCAAGTTCAGTCCTTGTTTACATGCATGAGACTTTTACTGACAATGATGAGCTTAGAGCTTTATGTACTGCTTGCACAGAATACATAATCCGCAGTGGAAAATAACTCTGAGGCAGCAGCTTTTAAAAAGACAGGCTTGAGGCAGGTGTTGTGATTAAGGAGGTGTTTAAAAACTCCCATAATAAAGTGCTCTGAAGGGATGAATATTGCTTTTCACCAGGCTGAGAAGTGCAGGTTTGCATAGGATGCCTCAACCTGGTAGAAAACTGGTGTGGTTTTTTTTTATCTCATATGAGGTGTTCCCTATCCGATATCTCATAACATGAGAACCTCATATTTTCATGATGCAGATCCTGAACACACTTTGTTAGTTCCAGCAATGCTGGGATTAAGAAAGAAGGAGGAGTCCTGCGACCATCGTGGATGCTTGGGCTGAGGTCTGTGCTGATCCGTCGGGACTGTGCGTCCTCTCTTTCTCTTTGTTACCTCTAAAATTTCAGAATAAAAGAGTCAAGAAGGCAAAAGCTTACTCGTACAAAATAGGGTTTTAAAAGCTTTCCTTGTAAACTTAAATGTGTTTTGTTCTCTTTGCTATGAGAAGATCGAGGCCAGCTTTCTGAAAGACCCAGGGAACCACAATTGTGGGTTGACCTAGTAAATAGTTAGCAGGAGTAGACAGTCTATAGAAAAGGGCACAGCTTAGGTCAGTAGATCTCCTTAACTCAGATTTTTCTCACAGGAGCTCCATGCTCCCCGTTTCTTCTTGTAAACTTCTCTAGTACAGAAGTTTCACGTGGAACTCTTACTTTGTTCTAATTGTCCTTTCAAAAGCAAAGTTGATGTTAAACCTCTTGGCTTACAGGTAATTTGTTTGAAACCAAGGTATGTCTTTATGTCTTGATCTCGATGAGAGGCAGATGGTTGGAGATCCTGAAGCACTTTGGGGGCCGCCTGCACTGCAGATGTGGTTTCCTGGATACTCCATGGAAGGGTATTAAAAACAAATCTCACTGCGACTGTGCAAAACCAAGCAATCATCATCAACAAGATTTAATATGCGTCATGGCATTAGGAGTTGGAATAATGCTAACAACCTTCAGAGAACTACCATGAGTTTTACTAAAGGTCAGTAATTTTTTTCTTTTCCTCTGGGAACAGTGTTTCCTGTCTACACGTAATCTGGAACAGTCCTAAGTCCTCGAGACAGACAAGTACGTTTCATCTAAACACTTTTTCTTTAAAAAAAAATACCAAAATGTTCCTATCCTTAATCACTAAAAATACATATTTTTTAACGGTGAGCCCTTCTGAGTGTCTTTTCTTTACAAAAGGCAAATTCTTTCTTAGTTTTAATGGATTTCTAAGTTTCTAAGATTTCTAAGTTTCTGATTTCTAAGTTTCTTATCTGTTCCCTACCTTTCATTGCTCTACGCTCCCAGAATTTCATTTTTATATTTTGACATTTTCGAAGTATCATTGAACTAGAGAAGACACAGACTATATTCAAATGAACTTCCATTTGTCTAATTGCTTTCTGATATGCACTGGGATATCCATCTTATCCACATCCTCATCCTTAAGGTATCTGTGAAGGAGATTTAAACTGTGCTGTCACTTAGGAATTAGCAGTGTTGGGAAATTTTCTTTTCCTGGCGGATGATGGATCTTGAAGAGGGAAAATGTTTCTCAACACTGTGATCAAAGCCTTGATTCCAGAGGAAAACAAGCCAAATATCTGTGGGTTCTGCTTTGGAAAGGGTTTGTTAGTCCTAGATGCTTTGTGAAAGAAATGAAATCACATTTCAAGAAAAAGAAAAAAGACTTTCCACTTCGCAGCAGTGCAATATTGTGTCCTCTACCATCTCTTCTTCTAGGAATCACGGGAATAAAACCTGAGAAAAGTATATTTCCACATTTCCATGTGAATTTGAGAATAAACAGTGGACAGGGTGAATGTTGAGATTATTGAATCTAGACCCCAGCCCTATATTTATGAAGCTCTATGCTCAACGATAAGTTGTACTAATCAATAATGAACCGCATGCAAATATCCAGATTCTACAACAGTGAATCTGAAACACAGAAAATCTAGAAATGTAAGTCTTATTGCTACTTTTAATCTGAAGTTACCCTCTTCTAACGAATCATTTTTCTTATCTGGATGGTTCAAATGGAAAATTGGCGTGCATGAGCTTTAGGCTGTTCACCTTCTACTATCTTTGTAGCCAGGCAAATAAATGGCTTGTGAATCTGTCCCGGAGAAGCTTGCAAACAGATATTTTAACAGGTAACCATCGATTTTAACCTTGAGCATATAGAACGCTATGGCAGTTCCCTTTATCAGCAAAAGGAAGGAGTCATCCATCATCTCTGGATTTATGGTGCTTATAACTGTACTGGCGACAATGATGGTGTTCAAGACTTTCTGTCGTAAATTGTCCGCTCTCGTGGTATACTGTAAATAATTTTGATTAATTTAGCTGGGCCATTAAGCTCATTAGCTCCTACAGTGGTTATGGGCTGACATCAACTCAGGTCTGTAGAGTTAGCAAGCAGTTAGGAAGAGGATTTTTATAATCTGTTGGAAAAGTATATTCCCTTCATTTTCCCCCTTTTAAGGAGATTTTGCTTTTAAAAGGCTAATTTGAGAGCTGCCCTTGAGCTGAATTATTCAGTAAGTTTATCCCTCTGTCAGTGACTGTCTGTGTTCACTGTGGTTTGCAGAACTTTTCTCCTGCACCTTTTAACCCTACAGAGATGCACCTTACATTTCTAGATCTTGAAACAACCACACACAACATAAAATTCACCCTGGTCTGTGCTCTCTCCCCAGAGATGGATTACGTGCTTGGGAATCCTTCACCATTACAAAGTATGATAAATCCGTGTCCTCCTTGGGCTGGTGCAGATCAAGACAGACGTGAGACTCCAACAATAAGGCAGCACATTGCTGTACGGTTTATACTTACAGATACATCCGTGTAAGAGTTGAATCTCTGAGCAGAAGAATGTTTTGAAATCTTTGGGCAGTGCCTTGGATAGAGATTTTAGATCACTCCCTTCCTCTACCACAGTTAGAATCATAGAATCATAGGATAGTTTGGGTTGGAAGGGACCTTGAAGATCACCCAGTTCCAACCCCCCTGCCATGGGCAGGGACACCTCCCACTGGATCAGGTTGTTCCAAGCCCCATCCAACCTGGCCTTGAACACCTCCAGGGATGGGGCAGCCACAGCTTCCCTGGGCAACCTCTTCCAGAGCCTCATCACTCTCAGAGTGAAGAAATTCCTCCTTCTGTCCAGTCTCAATCTGCCCCTCTCCAGTTTATCCCCATTGCCCCTCGTCCTATCCCCACAGCCTTTGTGAACAGCCCCTCCCCAGTTCACTCTTTGCAGGCTCCAGACCCTCATCTGTAAAGTCCTGATTGTCGGTGGAAACAGCATAAATCTGAATAGATTTTTTCAAATCTTCTATTGGCAAGCTGTTTTGTTTGTTTTCTTGTTTTTAATTAATATCTAATTGAGTGTGCAGACGTGGGGTTATCCCATCAATTGTTGCAAACTGGCTTAGCTCTGCCAGATCTGTATTGATTTATACAACCGAAGAGGCTAACTTGGAGTTAAAGGAAACGGCCAAAGCTTGCTTCTTAGTAAGAAAAAGGAAATTAAAAAAGGAACTGTCATGCTGTGATCCGTAGCATGGTAACAGCACTTTGTTGACTGCCAGGGAAAGATTACTCCTGCAAAAGAACTGGAAAATGATTGGGAGCTTTTTTGCCTTTTCTTTTGATTTTTTTTTTTTCAATCTTACTGTCATCATAGAAAGTTTATTGACAATTAATTTTATGGGAAGGAATTACAGTGGTGGTAAGCAATTAAATAATACAGTATGTATTTACGCAATGGTGAGCAGAATTAATATAATTTACCTTGCTTTTTAAGCCTTGCCCTAGAGTTGTCCCCAGGGCTAAGATACCGTTTTAATGTAGATAAACTGCTGTGATAAGAAACTACATTTTGTTAAAAATCAGAACGTATTTTCTTTTATTTATTAAAGTTAGTCATAAAACTCATATTGGAAATAGCGCACAAATGAGCTTCTTATGCATAAAATCATTGAAATATAACATGACATTTACTACCTGCGGTACATAATTAGACTCCCATTCACTTATACAACCATTTCTTTCGGCCATTGAACGTGGTGATTTTGAGATGAGTTGGCTTTCTGCTAAAAAACTGGAAATTTTAAATTGAACTTTCTCTCTGTAGTCCCCTCCTCAGATGGTCTCATTTCAAATGAAGCAGTTAAACCTGCAAAAAAAGAACCCTTTATTCTGTTTATGAAGTGTATCACTATTTAACTGGGATTTTTTTCAGTTATTTTTTCATTGCATTTGACGAAGTTATTTGTATAATCTTTCACTATCACTCCTAACAGTGACTTTACTTATAAAATAATGGCTCTATCAACCTATCAGCCGTTAATGTACAATATTAAAGATGATCTTGTCGAGCACTTAAAAATTATTCTTCAACATTTCCACTTGCAAAATGAGATCTAGTTTCAAGATGAAGTCCCAAATTTGCCTTCAATTTTTGTTGGTGAATATAATGATTAATATTTTATTTAAATTCAAGATTTTTTTTTTATTACATACTTTAAATTCCTCTAAAATTAGTTGCATATTTGGTGTAGAGACCTAGTTATTTTCCAAGACTGGATAGGTTACCTTTTGATTTGTTTTCTTACATTTTAAGAACTGCTAACAAGGTGAAAATTTTCCATAGCATCTCCTTTTTTTTCCGCCACAGGCTTCAATTACCCAGATTGTTGTCCTGGTTTTTTGGGCTCTTATCTATAGCACATGTTTTTTGGAGTTCTTATCTTGCCATCGCTTTGAAATGTATGTGTTTCTGAGCAAAGCTGTCTTCTTGCCATTGACTTCATTCCCATTGACCTCAATGAGGTAACAACAGTGATGATGTCTGTAACTGTCCTGAAGAAGGCTGGTAGGAGGGTGGAAGGAGAACCACTCCTGTTGCATTATTCCTCTAAATCATAGAATCATTAATCATTAAGGTTGGAAAAGACCTCTAAGATCATCCAGTCCAACTGTCAGCCCAACACCACTGTCCCTACTCTAAACCATGTTACAAAGTGCCACATCTACATGTTTTTTGAACACCTCCAGGGCTGGAGACTCCACCGCTTTGCTGGGCAGCCTTCAACTTCAAAAGCTTTTAATGAGATGGAGGAGAAGCTGGAGGCATTGGAAGAGGACAGCCCTCCTCAGAGTGAAAGAAGGTGAAACTCAATCACTTCTAATAGAAGAAAGAGAACAGAGACTAACATCTTACAGCTGATAAATTAATTGTGTAAGTAAAATTTTAGCTAATTTGGAAAGAACGGAGCAATATGAAGGTGCTATTAACATCTATTAACATGCAAAAATGGTTCTACATCCTTTTTTTAGGAGGAACAAGCACTTGTAGATTAAAATTAAAAAACAAATCCACGCTAAAGTGCCCTTCACTTTATAAACAAGACCTCTCCTTACCTTTTCGTAATCGCAGAATTCCAGAATGGTAGAGTTGGAAGGGCCCTCTGGAGCTCATCCAGCCCAATTTCCCTGCTAAAGCAGGGTCACCTACAGCAGGCTGCACAGGAACGGGTCCAGCTGGGTTTGAATACCTCTGGAGAAGGAGACTGCACACCCTCCCTGGGCAGCCTGGCTACAGGCTTCCAACAAGCCTCTAAGCCACCAGTCACAACCCTCTGAGCTCTTCCTTCCAGGCAGTTCTCAACCTCTCAAACCACATGTCCTTAGGTTGCTTATGAGGCTGTTATGGGAGACAGCGTTTAAGGTGTTGCTCAAGTCAGGGTAGACAACATCGATCGCTCTCCCCTCATTTACCTACGCAGTTTTGCTATCAGAGAAGGGTATCAGATTGGTCATGCATGTCTCTCTAAAGCATGTTTTAATCCTGAAGTTTGATACCTTCTGCAGTACAAGGATCAAACCGCCCCATTTCAGAAGAAAGATACGCTTTCGTTTTTTTAGTTTCATCTAGTTCATGCACATCTTAATGAGAACTCTGCCTAGAGAGAATTTTGGAGAGCGTTTGGGATGAACTCTGGCAAGCTGAGCTGAAGGCTCTAAGCTTGGTGTTCGAAGCAAGGAATCACCTGCCAAGTTCATGATCTTGGAGTAATGAGCATGACACCAGCTGAGAAACGTGAAGCAGAGGTTTGCTTGCAGTGCTGCACTTCTGACTGCAGTTATTCCTAGAGTATAGCTTTTAACGTCTGAAGCAAGTACAGTGTGAGAAGGGTGACGAAAATGCACAGCAGTGCTCCTTACGTAAGGCATTTTCATGTCTCTTGTGCCTTTTCCACTACCCACTGGAGGAAACCATTTGACTTTGGAGTAGATATGGTCATTGGTGAGGTTGTTCCTTGTGCTCAGTTTGCATTCTCTGCTCCTGGGATGAAAATTTCAGATAGACGGGGTGGGGTGGGAACGTTGTAGGCTGAAAGAGCAAGTGCAAAGTGATCATTAGTTGAACCAAAATGTATTCATCACTATGCGTAACGCTTAACACTACGATCAGGGACTCTCACTTGCTATAGTGATGAATATGAAAAAGTTAATGCGATGCCCTCCATCTTAGACATACAGACATTTGAAGGTATTTGTAAAAATTTAATGTCAAGAGTGATTTCAGCTTAAATAATGGGCTCAGGGCACTTGTTATAACATTATGCATTTTATTTTATGCAACTACTTTTTAAACTGCTTTACAAGTGCTCCTCACAGCAGGTACCTGTTTCAGAAGCCCAAGCGAAAAAGAAGCTGAAATTACGTTTTCAAACATGACAGAGAAGAAAATTCTGCAAGCACTTACACGAATAAAGATGCAAGATTTGCTACTCTGGAAAACCTTAATAGATTCCTAACCTAAAATCTGCCTGCGTCTTTAGGTAGGTAAATGCCACTTAAGGTGTGGCCTTTAGCTACTTGTTCTCTAAAATGACTGTTTTCTGGGAACAAAATCTATTTTTTGTAGACTTTCTCTGAACTTAAAACCACTTGGAAGTTTATAAATATTTTATCTGAGATGTGTATCTTATACTGTGTATTTGTACCTGTTGTTAACTGTGAAGGACAGCTCCTTAATGTAATCAACAATATTAAATTACAGCCCTAGATGGGAAATTAAAGTTAATTTTGCACACAGCAGAAATGCAGAGGAGATTGCCTGAATAGGTTGTAACTAATATGCTGAAATCTGACATATTGCTGACCTGCACAACGCCAGCTGGGCTGGAAACACCACTGCTCCTGTCAGCATCATCTATGGGTAGAGGAAAAGCAGTTAAGGGGCTGCTTCTTAAACAAAGCATGTCCACTTTTACTGCGTGTGCTAACAGAACGCTAGAGCAAGGGTTAAAAAGGATTAATTAATGTTGCAGTGTTTGTTGTCTCAGTGATAAGAGATTTCTTAATGATTTTTACTTTTATTTTCCTCCAACTCTTCCATTCACATTTCTTAGAATCACAGAATCAAAGAATCATAGAATAGTTTGGGTTGGAAGGGACCTTAAAGATCATCCAGTTCCAATCCCCTGCCATGGGCAGGGACACCTCCCACTGGCTCAGGCTGCCCAAGGCCCATCCAACCTGGCCTGGAACACCTCCAGGGATGGACAGCCACAGCTTCCCTGGGCAACCTCTTCCAGGGCCTCACCACCCTCATGGTGAAGAAATTCCTCCTTCTGTCCAGTCTAAATCTGCCCCTCTCCAGTTTATCCCCATTGCCCCTCATCCCATCCCCACAAGCCTTTGTGAACAGCCCCTCCCCAGCTTTCTTGGAGCCCCTTCAGGTACTGGAAGGTCACTCTAAGATCTCCTCGAAGCCTTCTCTTCTCCAGGCTGAACAACCCCAACTCTCTCAGCCTGTCCTCGTATGGGAGGTGCTCCAGCCCTATCATCTTCGTAGCCTCCTCTGGACCTGTTCCAACAGCTCCATCTCCTTCTGATGTTGAGGATTCCAGAACTGGAGACAATCCTCCAGATGAGGGCTCACAAGGGAGGAACAGAGGGGCAGAATCCCCTCCCTCACCCTGCTGGCCACGCTGCTTTGGGTGCAGCCCAGGACACTGCTGGCCTTCTGAGCTGCGAGTGCACATTGCTGCATATTTCCATTCCAGGAAATGGGATTTATGGAATTTGAAAGAACTGTGGCCTCTTTTGGTATTGCTGGATCATATGCATGTTCTTACAATGGAGTTTCTTCATGCTTGGACCCCGATGTGTATAGACTGTTCACCACCAGGTACGTTGTCCATCACCACATTCACCTGAGCCTTTGTGGCGAAGGCTATGTAGAAGTAAACCAAAACTTTGCAGATTCTCATTTTGGTGTAAAAAACGAATTGGCCGTCTAACCTCCTTTATTACAAAAACGTGATGAAAACAATCCAGGAGAGTTTAGATGGAAAATTTCAGTGCAAGCGTTGCAGAAAACTCTTAAACAGGTCATTTCCGATATTGAACTGCTTTGTGCCCTCCAGGTGGATAATTCAATATGCACAGTAGTGCAGCTGACCTGGGAACCATTGACGCAGCTACACTCTAAAACTCACTGAAGACTTCAGCAAGCTTGGATAAGCTCTCTTAATTAATGAAGCTGGAAAGATTTAGGGGAAAATCCATTCTCTGTGATTTATGGTACTAATTGTGTGGGTTTGCTGCTATGTGCCTTTCAGCTGGGTGGGCTGCGTTTAGTGGAATCATTGGAGACTTTGATGAGGTGCTTCACGTAGACTAAATACTAACTAGAGATATTTGGTGGGAACTTTTGATTAAAGTAAATGAAGCAGATCTATTGATCCTACCAGGTAATATGGAAATGGAAATAAAGCATGGACGCAGTCAAAATATAATGGTATTTTATGGTATTTTAATTCTCTGTGAAGACCTTAGAAGCTGCAAGGCTTTGCTAATGCAGTCTCCTAAATTGAAAAAAAATTTAGTTTGAATCTGCTATGATTTTTATATGTTTGTTTTCGGCAGAGAAATAGAAATATCCCTGAATTGCACGGTGCTAGAGTTTGTGCCTGCACTGCAGCACACTTTTTCACTGACTAGCACCTCGTTTACAGCTACTTTCTGCAGTAAATCTTCTCTATTGTTTTGTCTTTATTGACTATAGCAGAAGGCTACAGCTAAAGCCACAACAGCCATCCTCCAGTACTTAGGATCACTTTTGCATCCCTCGTCTGTCATTTTAACTGCCAGTTATCTTGATGGAAAATATCTGGATGTCTCGAATCACCCAGAATAGTCAGAATCTGGAAACAGTATGAATTTTTGAAGAAACTATTCATTTAATAGAAGAGGTAAAAAACAAGAATGAAAATAAAAATGATCTGTCCTGCTTAATTTATTTCAGAAAAGTTTTCCAACACAAAATCAAGACAGCCTGCTATCCAAATCCTTATCTGCTGGCTACCTGATTTTATGATAAGGGCCTATTTGCTTTCTGCCATTTTTATTTGTACCATGGAGAGACCCTGAAAGCCATGTATTTAAAGACTACTTATTTTCAGATCATTTCTTAATGGAATGGTTATTTAGGGCTGTAGGTTTCTCCCTTTGTCTTGAAGTTTATATAGGATATAAATTGGATTTCCAAGTATCATAGAATCATAGAAGGGCTTCGGTTGGAAGGAACCATGAAGGTCATCCAGTCCAACCCTCTGTCATGGGCAGGGACACCTCTCACTAAATCAGCTTGGTCCAACCCCCATCCAACCTGGCCTTGAACGCCAGGGATGGGGCATTGACCACCTCTGTGGGCAACCTGGGCCAGTGTTTCACTGTCCTTAGCATAAAAAGGTTCTTCCTAATATCTAGTCTAAACTTCTCTTCTTTTAGTTGAAAACCATTTCCCCTTGTCCTATTACTACAGGCAAAACTTGCTCACTGAAAGGCCGACCTGAACTTTCCCTCTGAGCTGGCAGCTGGTTTCAGCTGGGACATCCATGGCCATGGGAATGTTCTTCCTGTCCATGAAGAGAAACAGGGCAGTCCTGGATCCATCCTTTCTGCTTTCAAATATCTCTATCACCCAGCAGGCTATGATAATTTTGCTGTGTTGGAGAAGTAGAACAGAAGCTGCCATGCTCGGTATCTGGGCAGCCAAACCAAGGAGTTGTGAAAGTGTTCTATCCTCAGAAGCTTCAGCTGTTGGCAGTGCAGCCTGGAAGGGCAAGCGTTTGCGCTCCGCATGCTGTCGACGGTAAGCTTGTGGAAAAGAAGCTAAATTCCTACTTTGTGGAGTTGTTCTGAGAACTAGGAGCAAGCAGTCACGGAGAGCTCTGAACTAAAGTGTGACTTAAAAAAAACCCAGAGACTTGTCCATGCTTTGGTATTTGAATAATCAGGCTCTTCATCACTCCACTGTAAATCAAAAATGATAGTTCTAATTATGCTTTGTTCACCAGTGTTTTGGAGTATGTTTTTCCATTTAGGTCCCTGTGCTATTACAGGAATCCTTCATTATTTCTCTAGTCATGCTGTGCTATCTGTCAATACCGTTCAAAGAATTGGCTGATTTTTTCCTAATTAATAGGCTGTGTTCCATCTGAGGAGGAGGTGATGCTGCTGATTTTTGGTAGTATTTAGTTATTCCTGGTAGAAAGAAATCATAAGGGCCAAATGTCACTGGCTGTATTGCTCACTGCTAATGGGAGAGGCAACTCTAAGGGAGTAGAGTGGAGAGCAGGAAACCCAGGTTTGCAAGTGCTTTATGACTCTCCAGATTTAGATAATGTATTGCAGCAATTTATTTTGTTTTAATGATGGAGAAGGGGAAACGTAATTTTTCAGTCATTTCACACATGCCATTAGCAACATAATTTGAAAAGATAATGATTTACAAACCACCTGCTATCTGGCAGATGCTTAAATATTGGCACGTGCGTGGAATATTGTAGGAAATGTATCTGAGAGTTTTAATTGCCCACTAATGTAATAGCTTTGTTCTTCTAGAGAATGCTTTCTGTACAGGTTAACGATGTAGTGCTGCTTTTTCTTTTGAAGATGATCCGCTGGGGATCTTTTTTAATAGATGACAAAGAAGGAAGATCTCCACAGGTTTAGCCTGTCCTCTTCAATTATTTTTATACTACCAGCTTTCAAATGGCAAGAAATGAGGAAAAGCATCAGGTTTGTAATTGAGTGAGACCTTCGGAAAGCAATCTGAGAACAAATCTCATGACGTGTCCTAATATGTCAAGAAAAACAGTGACTTATATTTTATCTAAAACGTGGTGAGGACCTCTGGTCTTGTCAGGAGCCCTTGGAAGTCAGCAAAAAATGTTACGTGCACCAGAAGGCCTATGGTATCACAAATCCTCTGCTAAGCTCAAGGTTACAGTGGTGGTTACATCATCAGTAAAGCTTTCAGCAGCTCTGGGTGCAGAATGTGCAATGTTGGCTATTTTTTGCAGGCACATGCGAACAGCAAGGAGCTAACACTGCAGTTGGCACCACCCTACCCCAAAAGTGTGACATCTTGATGAAAAGAGAGTGCTTTGTTCGGGGACAGAAAACCTTTGATTTGAGTACCTATGGAGAATTTTGTACCCTGGTCCAAATTCAGTTCTGAATCTGTGTTTTCATACTCCTATTCACTTTCGATGAAAAGTAAAAAAACCATCAGAACTCCCAACCCAGAAAGCCTCACATATAAATAAGAAAAAACCATAGCTGCTGTGGCAGCATAAGCTTCTGAAATTGCTTAGAGGTACTTAGATAAGCTAAGAGGTACTTGGATAAGCATCCTCATGCAGAAGCAGTGCCTACACTATTAATTTTACATGTGGACCAAAGTCAAGTGGAGATTGTGACCTTGATAAGGTGCATTTATTATGAATATTTACTATGATTGTAAAATGCTGTAACAGTCTTGCAGACAACAGGATTATAAAATCAATGCCAATAGGTTTATGAGATATGTGCGAGAAATACCAGACAGTGGGAATTTGCTTTAGCCACCATAAGGGATGTGATCTTGGCTGCTAATCTGAGCAGATGGAAAAAGCCGTATATTTTAGTTAACTGTGAAAATCATAACCTACTAGGATGTAGCCTGTATATTCGGTGAGAGGAAGGAACACAGTCATAGATGGTACTTAAACTGACTTGGGTGTCTTTACACTGATGAATCTAGCACAGGCTAGAGGTGTCCAAGCTGTTCTGAGAGAATAATCCTTCAGCAGAGAATTATCTTTTCCAGTCTCTCAAGATCTAGATGAACCAGATATGTACTTTTTATTCAAAGTTGCAGTAATACACTGGAAGGACTGATAACGACTGGGTGTTTTGGAGAAGAGAAGGCTCCCAGGAGATCTTATAGCGACCTTCCAGTACCTGAAGGGGCTACAGGAAAGCTGGAGAGGGACTGTTCACAAAGGCTTATGGGGATAGGATGAGGGGCAATGGGGATAAACTGGAGAGGGGCAGATTAAGACTGGACAGAAGGAGGAATTTCTTCACCATGAGAGTGGTGAGGCCCTGGCCCAGGTTGCCCAGGGAAGCTGTGGCTGCCCCATCCCTGGAGGTGTTCCAGGCCAGGTTGGATGGGCCTTGGGCAGCCTGAGCCAGTGGGAGGTGTCCCTGCCCATGGCAGGGGTTTGGAACTGGATGATCTTTGAGGTCCCTTCCAGCCCAAACTATTCTATGATTCTATGATTCTATTTCAAGTTTGCTGAAAATGTAGCAGAGTTTGGAAATTTGGATTTTAAACGTGAAACATTTTTGTATTAATGCATCTTACATAAGGATTAGAATCCTTGCTAAATTTGTCTTTAAATTTCAAACAATGGCATGGAGAAACGTATGTAAAAATGGAAGTGTTAGCAATCCCCCAAATGTTCCCCTTGATGCATGAGAATTTTACTTAATTGCGTGCCAGCCTCAGTTCCAGCCCGCGTATCTCTCATTCAGTGATCAACCATAATTTTGAGTGATTAATGATTGAAATGTTATTTAAATCACTGAGCACTCCTCTGTTCAGAATTTGTAACTAACTTGCTAATGAAAGGTAAAACTGAATAATCTGTCCTTTTTTTTTCTTTCTTTTGAAAAGTGCTAAAATTTTGGCTATTTCTGTTCCAAGCTACAGGGGCAACTTCCCCTTCTCCCAGTGAAACCAAAGGGATGTCTCCGGAGGAGCGATAATGTAAACATTTGCCTCTGGCAGATAAGCGGTGTCGAATAAACTGGATTTGACAGCATTAACAAATTTACTATGTTGGATTTGAATGCATTAGCTGTGGTGAACTGTGGAAAGGTTTGATAATGTCATGGCTTTCAAATTATCATCTTACCAAAGTGCTTAACAGATTTGTCTACTGTTTCATGTCTGTAAATGACTACACAATTTACACATTTAATGAATGTTAGATTACCTGTCTGCCATTAGACACTCAGACTACAGTGAATGAAGAACAGAAAACAGTACTTTCCCAGGGCATAAATGCTCACTTAACATCAATGGCACCAATGTATCATCCTACATGTCACAATGCTGTGGCTTTGGAAAATCCAGATAAAACTGATGGTTATGCCCATCCATTCACTGTAGTTAAGAATTTCTATCTATTAGCCAGGGAGAGGGGCTTGCTTGGAAAAGCTTATTTTATAGTCATTGCATGTTAGAATGGTGTTTAATCAAAACAGTGGTGTTGAACATTGATAACCTGGTGAGATTATCTCTGCTATTAATAGAGGTGACCTCTAAAAAAGGTCTTCGCTAAGGCATCTTCATTTTTCTCTTGTCTAGCAATAAAGGGAGTAAGAGAAAATAGCGTAGCATTTATTATGCGATTACAAGCGCTTAAAATCCTAAAATGAACATGGGAGCAGGTTGAACATATATAGATAAGAATGCATTTGAAAATATTTCAAGCTTGAATATGGAGTTTAGTATACGGATAGGAGTAGGCAGGTCTTGGTGACCTACCTAGTTCTCATCTTTTGCATTAGATGCATTGAAAAAGCCCTAAAAAACTTAATAGAGATGCAACTAATAAACTCTGTAGAAATAAAATTATAGCCTTTGAGCAGAGTTCCACAGAAATATAGTTTGTGCCTAATAAAAGAGTTTAATAGAGAATTTTTAATATATTTTTCAAAGTAACATGGAAAATTAAAAAGAATGCTATTGCCAGTATGAAAATTTCTAGGCAGGCTTTCTTTCTTTATTGCTATGCAATTAGGACTACTCCGTTTGTGTGTCACACTGATACATCATCTAAATTATGTGCATTGATGCATTCCCGATACCATCCTCGCTCAGCTCCCAAACCTCTTGCAGCAGCTTCACACTGGCTCTTTCGAGGCATTCGGGGAAAATTGCCTCAACCTTGCTGTAAACTGCTGTTAAATCTTTCTGGTTTGTGGGCTGAAGCTTGTGCTGGGCTTCCCATCCTAGTCTGGGCACCTTCTGTTACTTTAAACAACCAAAAGCTCTGCAATTCTGAAGCTGCCGTTCTTGAGGGAGATGGGCAGCGAGTGGCCTTGGTCATGCGTGACAGCATTGGGTTGGCCACCAGCAAGAGGAAGGAAGGCTGAGTGGTTTATTGGGGAGTTTTCGTAACAAAAAATTGGCCTCTATTTTTGATGAAAAATGTTTGCTTTAGTACTGATTATGACAATCTTTCTTTCTTAGTATTTGCTGGTTTAGTCACTTAAACAAGGCTGATAAAGATAGTCCCTTTCCTTAATTACAGTCTGCCAGCCGATGTTTTTGTCGTGTGTCCATGTCCTTAATATACCATACCATAATTTCGCTGATTATAGCCCACTGACTGGTCCTCTGCTATTTGACGGCTTTTTAACTGAAATGAGATTTTGAGCTTCTGCAATGTATTTTAATTTTCAGAGATGGTTTATGCCCATATTAAAGAGGATTGTAGTTTGTGTAAGTAAAATTTATATCTGTATTTGAGGATCTATTATACTACTTATTACATCTATTGTCTCTATAAAATCAGAAGACCGTGGTGTAAATAAGAATCAGACCACATAACTCAACCTACTCAAAAATCACAGAATCATTAAGGTTGGAAAAGAACTCTGAGATCCTCCAGTCTATCCAAAATCTCATTTAATCAATCTTATTTAATCAAATTCAGTTTCTGTAAGGCATCCTATTCCCCATTGTGTATAATTCAACTGAAAAATAATTGTCCAGCAACTATAATGGATAACAAATACAAGTTGAAATCTTGAATTTATTCGTAATCCCCTATTTCTTTTTAATAATAATCTGCTACTTATTTGTAAACTGTCAAATTAAATTTAATTGTTCATTGATTTATATATTGTTACAGTGATTTCGGCTGCATTTTTTAGGACATCATGACACAAATGCAAACATTTCTAAATAGGTGCAGCTAAGACGTCATATATAAAATTAATAAGAACGTGAAAAAATAATTAATTGTAAGAAATAACAGCACATGTTGAAGCTGGCAGTCCCAGTGCAAACATCTGTTTGTTGTCATTGCAGTGCATGCTACATATTGCTAGTTCTTCGCTTTTCCCCCTTTAATTAAATTATTCTGTAGTAATTTTAGATAATCTTTCAGTCCAAGTTTTTATGGATGTCATTATTTCACGGAGAGAGGAAACAAATGCAACGCAGTTGTGAAAATTTAGCACTACCTAAAACTGCCTGTTTGCCTTGCTATCATCTACCACCAGGATGAATGTGTCTCTAAACTTTCTTTCCTTTCCTTAGTGCTATCCTGAGGCTGGGAAATACATCAACACCTACCAATCAGCGAGAGGACACCCGTTTGGTGTGGGAGTCGTCATCCTGGGGTGAGAACCAAACCACCTCGAACCTAGTGCAGGGCCTCAAGTTGTCATTTGAGAGAGGTGCTGATTTCAAGTAACGTTTTTGGTAAAAATTCCAAACCAGAGAAACTTCATCTTGATTTGTAGTCTCTCTATAAATGAGAAGCAAACCCCCAACTTGATTTTGACTAGTGTAATGCAGATTTTCTGTCACTTAGTATCTCAGTCTTTCTTAGTTGCTTTCGGTCATAGACTCATAGAACAGTTTGGGTTGGAAGGGACCTTAAAGCCCATCCAGTCCAACCCCCTGCCATGGGCAGGGACACCTCCCACCAGATCAGGGGGCTCCAAGCCCCATCCAGCCTGGCCTTGGACACCTCCAGGGACGGGGAAGGAACCTGTAGCTGACACGGTCAAGTCATTGGACATATATCTAGTCTACTACTTCTCTGTTGGTATTAAACATCTTACCTGTCCTCTGACTTGCTCAGAGCATGTAAGACAAGTTTGACATAGTCACACCTCTGTGAAATTTTCTGTTAAAACCAATTAATTTAGGTTTTTAAAATGTTAACATGTCCTCATGTAAACATTTATTTCTTGATGTTCTATTATTCCATCACATGGCATTCATTATTTAATCTGTGTTAAAACGGATTGTGGGTGCTCCAGTTTGTCTCCAGGCGCGGAAGGTTTGTGCATCTTGGCAGACAGTTTGTTCTTTGCTGTACACACAGAGCTGGTGACAAAAATTGCAGGGGAATAAACTGAAATGATTCCTTAAAAATTTCACGATGAAACACGGAAAACGTAGAAGCCTGTTGAGATTCAACAGCTGTAGGCTGCTAGAAAGGAGATCTTACCAGAGCTGCTCTTTGCCAAACAGTCAAGCATTTTGCTCTCAGCAGCTCCCCATAGTCGTGTATGTGCTCATTGTTCCTGCTATCAGGCTTCTGTCTTTTAGAAAATCGGTTCACCATCCGCACCGGTGTTTGTATCGCTCATCTTTTCTACCACTCATGTCCTCCATCAGCTGCCCCTGCTGCGTACACTTGGCTGCTCAGCCCTGCCAGCCGCTCTGCTCCCTAGTTTGCTCCTTCTTTCTGCAACGCTACTATTTGTCATGAGCCTCTCAGCTCTACAGAAATAGCTCTCATTACTGGGTGTGCTCTGGTTATGTATAACATGCAGTCAATGAAATCTCTGCAGCCTATGGGGTCCCTTTGGAAGTCCTGTCTCGCTCTCTTTCCGTACCGGGTGCTGACAAAGCATCCTGACCCATCTGGCTTCCTTCAAAACCCTTTGCAAGAGCTACTTTTTCTTTAAAATCTCACGCTTTGCTCAGGAAAAAAGCCCAACAAACCAAACCCCAAATCCAAACCAACTCAAAATAGTGAAGTGCTCGTGCAAGGTTTTGAAGAAATTAGAACATTTGTTGAACCAGCGCCAAAATAAGTGAGGCTGGATAAAGAAAATGGCCAGTAGAATTGTTCTAGGACATTTAAGTGTTTCATATATCATGTTTCTTGCCAAATCATGCCATTAGATATCTCTTCTTTTCCGTGTAGGGCTGAAGTCCAGACTCGCTGCCGGCTGGAGCACCACGGAAACTGAGTGAAGAGTGACTTGTCCTGTGTTACACATCTGATGTCAGGCAGACCAGATGGCCACAGTCCTTGCTGAAAGCCCAGGTACTGCTTGCAGGGAGCGTGAATTTGAATGCCTGTGAAGGAAACATGAAGGTGAAGTGTCTGGGCTCAGAGTATACGGGGCCTCGTGCCGTGTCTGAGCTTACCAAGAGTGTTGTAAGCATCAAAGTCAGAATTAAAAGCTCAGAAGATGCCCTTTCCAATATATCAGGTGGAATATGCTGCACATCCCTGAATAGGTACAATTGCAAATAAGGATAAAAGTACTGAATAGAAAGTAGCTGTTATCAGCATGCTTCTTGTTGTGCTTTCATAGAGAAATAAATTGGAAATAGAATGCAGCGCCAGCCGTTGGAGGTGAAAATGAAATGAGCCAGCCATAGATATTCCAGGTTTGTGTGCTGTCTGTAGCTGTACAGCAGCAGACTTCGATTCTTGTATTCTCCTTGATTTTCTATTAAACCTGAATTTAAGATCTTATTTCATGAACTTCCTAATAATAAATTCTAAAAGCTGCCTGGGCAACTTTTGTCCAGAGTAGTAGCCAATTGTTTTGGAAGACTTTTGTAATCCACCAGACTTTTGTCACTTGCTGAGAAAGACTCAAATTTGCAGTACGGTTTTGTTTTAGCTCCGCACTGAAATGATACCTTCACAGTATAGAATTATGTCAACTTAAATTTCCATATTTCCAAAGTTGTTGTGTCTGGTTTGGAGTAATGTGTGTTTATGTTAGCAAACTGTCAAGAAAAGAAAAGAAAATCATAAGCTTCTCAGCAATACAATGGTATTTCTCACTTTTTAAGACCAGTAATAAATATATCTGGATAACCAGTAGAAATGTTTATTATAAAGGGTTTTAAGCAACTATCTCCATTGCTGTCTCATGACACTACTTTTAAGACCTTGATGAGTTTTTACTCAGTGCTCTTGAATTATGAAAAGTTAAATAATCTTCAGATAACAAGGTAATAAGAAAATGGGAGAAAAGAAATAGTCTTCCAATAGTCGCATGCAAGCAAGCTGGGTGAAGGCACGCTAACCACACAGCTATTTAATGAGGTGACTGTTTCTCCCTTGCAGAAGCATTTCTCAGCTCCTAGGAGAAAACTCAACCACCTCCTGGGCCTGCTTGGCCCAAATGCTGCTATGTGGATGGCTATGCCTTCTTTATCTCTTGTGGTAGAAGGTGAGAGCTTTTCACTGGCTGGTAAATCCCATGGGAAAATGAGTACTGCCCTAGTGGACTGAGTGATTGAAGCAAGTTGAGGAATGGAGTAGGAAAACCATCCATAACAGGTTCGATAAGAGGCATTTTAACCATGTGTAGCACCACCGAGTTAGTCAGTACCTCCAACACTTTAAAATCTCAACAGTGTAGAAACATAAATAGAATCAAGAAATGGAGACCCATCCCACAGAGATGCTAAAATCCTCTGTTCCTGCTTAGGTTTTCCTACTAGCAACTGTGGGTGCCGAGAGTGACAAGAAACGCACAACTTGAAGCTCAACAGCCTGATCAAAATGCACCCAGTAGGGGCATCTTTGCTATCATCGCTCCCAAGGTCTTGGATCAGACACTTCTGTGGCAGAAAGGCACATCCATTACTCGAACAAGTGAGACAGTTGGTAAGTGCAAGTGGCAGTTTTCTGTATGAAACAGTACGTGCAAGCCTTTTGTCTGCCAAAATCAGACATTTGACGTGCACTTACAAACTCCAAAGTGCAGATGGAACGTAGATAAGTTTTTTAAAGCAATTTTTTAACATTGCGTTCTCAATTAAGCTGCTAGTGACAGCACTCAAATGGCAGCCTTTCAAGGGCAATACCAGGGATCATCTTCGTGTTCAAATTACAGTTTTTAATTTAAGTACAATTTTTTTCTTAATGAGAATATTACGCATTCACATTTTCATTTTATTAGTTTATGTATACAGCTACTAAGTGATTTGCATGATATAGAATTTTATTTTATATTTAGCAAATGAATGGCATCCAAGTAATTTTAGATTTAATTTGATCAATATTTAATGAATTATAATTATCATTACAACTCAGAGTTTTGCACTGCCGTACATCGATGCATAATGTTTAATCAACAAGAGAGACTAAAATATAACTGGAAAACAGCTATCAAGTTTATGTTAAAGAAATATAACAGGATTATTAGGTAAATTACAGAGGTCTAATTTAATAATTTTTCTAGTTGCCACTCAAAATTTAATTCCAAGAGCATTTCCCTAATTTATATTTTTAAATATCTACATCATTTACTTTAAAAAATACACAAAGTGCTCCTTGTGTATTAGTGAATTGGTTTGCGTTGTGGATTAGTTTGTGGTATCAAGGTTTGAAATCTCTGCATTTCTAGCCAGAATTCCCAGGTGCTTTTAGTGGGAAAATGAGAATACCTTTTCTACAAGTTGTATAGGATATTTGCCTGTACGGACGGAACAGCACAGCCAATAGACTTTGCTTTATATTGCTAAGAGTCAGTTAAGGATATACTGTGAGATTCAGACAAACCATTTCAGGTTAATGTATCTGAAGACAGTGAAACCAGTCATGGAAGTCCATGAAAAATGAATGTTTAATATTAAACCTCTTGTTCCATAAACATATATTTTCCTCAGAAATGCAGGCGATCCTTTACATTTAGTAATATCAACATGATTTCTCAATTGATTTTTTGGTTAAGTAAAACTTACAAATAGTGAAACATCCTCTCGGCTTCCATGGTGGACAGAAACACGTGTCTGGAAACCAGTTTTGAAGTCTGGAAAAAGAAAAAGCTTAAAAGTTTATGTTTCACTTTAAAACGAGGCATTTAAAATCTGCAGTTATGGCTTTTGAAAACAAGTTTATGTTTAAATATTTGGAATAAACAACGCACTTTTTCTTCCCAGCTGTTTCCGAAGAAGGTAACTCAAGGCTTTCCTCACTTGATGTGATGTGTAAAGGCAAAGAGCAGTTCCAAATGCGTCGGCGCAAGGCATCTCTGGCTCTGCAACATGCTGACACCTTCAGAGGTACCAACATTTCACAGGCAATTGCTGGGCTTCTGTTGGGGCTCTTGCTGTTACCCAAAACCGGGAGGAAGATGCTCTTTACCCACAAGCTCTTGCTTTCTCTGACAGCAACTTATAACCCCAGGTAATGGAACATAAACTGAAATGCTCAATTTATTACCTATCTTGAGACAATTATTTGTTTACTTGAAGTGCAAGCTTGAATTTCAGGCTAAGAATAAGATCCAACATTTCACCCATGAAAGTAGTTTACTGTGGGAACAGCAAGAAATTGAGATGAGGGAACTTGTTCTGGAGAAGGCATAGAAAGGAAATCTCTTTCAGTAAATTGTCATTTTTCTCTTATTTGTTTAATTTAAGACACGTTTGCTACGTTTCATATAGGATTAGAAATTTGTTTGTGGTCAGATAATGAATGTATTGTGGTAAAAAGCCTCTGTTAAAGACTATCAGTTACAGCTAAATGAAAATCAAGTTATTTTTAGCTGAACAGTAATTTTCTGTTATTGAAGACTTTTGTTCTTCCAGTTAGCAATTAGAAATGAAGTTTGTGGTTCTTTTCCTGCGTGATGATTTTTCATCTTGTAGCACCCAATTTTACTTGCAGTCACGACTGGAAGTAAGTTTTAGCCTTTTTAAAGTACTTTGCTAATAACAAAATGAGTATAAAAATCGAAAAGCAAATGACTAATAACAGCCCTGGCCAAAGTATCTATCTATGGAAAGCTTTGAGTATAGAGGCATTGTACAGTTCAGCCTTGTTAGCAAATTCAGGACTAGACTCTTAATTTGTTTATTTTTGCCATAAATCATGTTTTTTAAATAATGCATTTGTGTTGTTCTTATTTTCTAGATGTCATAACATTTTTTTTTTGAAATGAGAAAAAATGACTGAATTCTAATATTATTAATACATGCAAAGTACAACTTCCACATCTGACACTGTTCATCATATTCCAAATTAATCATCAGGGACAGAACTCAATACCCCATTTCAGGCAAAGACCAATAGTTCTTGGAGAAATTAAATCATCTTTCAGAAATATCTCATCCTGAAAAGCTAATAATTCAATGCAAATGGATTTTTAGAGGAAAAACCTGAGTGTGTTGCATAATCTTTCTGTAGGGTTCTCTGTCTCATACATTAACATTTCATACCACATTTTAAATCAGAATTTGTTGAGAAACAGTTTACGATGTTGTTGCGAGTGTCACAGTCCTTTAATATTTCTGAAACAATAATAATATAATTTGGAAACTCAAGGGAGCATCACTTAAATCTGATCAAGACAAACACAAAGGAAAGGACAGAGATAGAGCAGGAAATCCTCCATTTTGCAATGACATTTCTATCTCAGCTTTTCCCTGCCCTATTCTACTTGAGAACAGTGTGGCCAACCACTTCTACAAAATAACGTGCAATCTGCTTTTCTATTACCCTTCCCACTTGGTATGAAGATTTAATGGAGAATGGAAAAGACGTTAAAAGCATATTTATTTTTAACTGTTCTGCTCCGGGCAGTGGGTAGCTCATGGATATGCAGTGAGGGAGAAAAGGACTTGGGCAGCCTGAGCCAGTGGGAGATGTCCCTGCCCATGGCAGGGGACTTGGAACTGGGTGATCTTTATGGTCCCTTCCAACTCAAACTACTCTATGATTCTACGATTCTACCCTGTATCTAACATGGGAACAAGGAGATGTTGGACTTGGAAGGGAAAAAGCTGGACTGGGATATTTTTTTGTTCCAAACAGTGTTTCTAACCCTTGCCACTTTAAAGATATGTTGGCCATATAAAACCATAAAGGATCTTCCCGCCATCCCGAATTATAAACCAGGTGTTCAGTTCTGAGAGGAATGGGAACCAAGCTCAGCCTCATCAATGTGTGTTGCATGTTGCTTTCTGGTCCTCCCAGGTTCTGTTTTTATGGATGATTGCAGCAAATTCTTCAGCACCAGTAGAGTTGTAATATACTCTAAGAGCCAATAGAGAGGTTGATTTGTAAGTTTTTGGATTATACTTTTTTCCATTGTACGGATAGTCTTTTTCTAAACATATTTGTGCTCCTGGAGGTGCAAGAAGTGAGATCGTCAGCAGGGTTCGCAGTCAATGAGTCTCTGTGTTCGCCCGTGCCCTCATGTCATCCCGTGCCCTACGCAGCCCTCCTTCAAAAAGGCTGCCCTGCAAGACCTCTGATCACTCCTCAGCTACCTCTGAAGGAGCTGCAAAAGATACCTGACAGAAATAAATCTGTCATCAGTAGGCTTGGCTTTGCTCTTGAGGGATATCTCCTTCCATCGGGAAGTTCTCAGCATCGTCAGTTGGAAAAAGGATGATCAGTCCTGCTCTGTCGATGCCAGGGTATCTGCTTTGAGATTAAATTTACACAATAAACAATGGGCTGCATACTTATGAATCTTTTTAGACTAGTCTTAGCCAAGACGTAATTTAATCCTTATGTTTCATTGAAGTGACATATTAATTATTGATTATGCTTAATGAATATGCTAATATGCAGAATTCAGGCGGTTTCTGCTGCCCTGCTGTGCTCTCTAGGCCCTCATGCATTTTTTAACAGGTGTCTGTAGGAGACAGCGTCTGGGCTTACGCCAAGGCACCGTAATGAATACCACATACAGAGTTCAAGGGCTGGTGCACGTCCTTCAGGAATAACATCAGAAACTTCTTTTGTCTAACAGTTGTTCTCAAATTTTAAATTAGATTATTCACTGTTTCCCCGTGTAAATAGGGTAACTTATTAGTGGTTTTCCATTCCGCTGGGAACATAACACAAAGTTTGGCTTCACTTTCCATTTCAAATGGGTGCGGGCAGAAAAATAAGAGGAAAGAAGTTTAGGCAAACGGTCTGGTCAATAATATACTAAAACTTAGCTACTTCTTCTGTGTGCATGTACAATGAGATCACAAAAGCTATTAAGCTTTTCAATTTTCCTGCTGGTTTTGATACTCAGATGAAATAACCAATATGCACAGTGGAAACAAAAAGTTTCTGCTGATGAGGCCTTGACTGTGGGTTTGAATACAGCCTCAAGCAGAGGCTGATGTTTAAATTACTTCACTCTAAAGAGCCTTGGGGTGCTCTGTAGCATCTATAGGAACCTCAGCAGATGCATTTATAAATCTTATAGTTGAACCCCTCTATCAATAATACCTATTAAAGCAGTGACAATTAGTGTAATAACATAGAAGAAAACATGAATAGTCTTGTGTGCCAAGCTTGAAAAAATGTGCTATTGTAAGCCTTTAAAATGGGTGAGAGAAGTATATCTCGAGAGTATGTTACCATGGGCGCTCCATGAACTGACGCAATATCAACCTTGAAACTATTGGATTGCAAAGTAAAAAAGCCTCTCTTCTCTTTTTTTTGAATGTTGAATTACATTATCTCAGCAATTGTTATTCTTCTGTTGTTTTCCAAGTGTTAACAGGCTCTCTCCAGTAAATCACAAAATAAAAGATGCTACAGCTGCAAGCCAAGGCCCCATGAGAAATCAAATAGTACACAAAGAGGAGTGCCGCTAAAGATTTGACCCCCAATTGTGTACCACAGTCTGTGTACTAACAAGTGCGTAAAGAAGTATTATAAAAGGCAATGATACTGAGTCTCCCTGGCAATCAGTTTTTATTGTTTACAATTTCTTTCAAAATTTGAGATTTCTTTCAAAATTCTTTAGAGAGTTTGGGAAAGTCCTTTCTTTTGTGGGAATTAACTCAAGGAAGTGTAAAGCTCACCTGTGAGGAATTAGGATGGGGTGGTCACCTTTCGGGGTGGATTAAGCGTGTGGATTCAGGACTGGCGAAATCCTAATAACATTTCTTGTTGATCCATCAGTCGTGCAAAAAGTCTGATGAGATTAATTAGATTAAACTGGCCTGAGGTTTCCTAAAACAGTAGAATAAACTGTTGTGTAACAGAGGGCTCTCCTTCTGTCTTCAGATCTAGCAAAATATCTTAATCATTTACGATCCGTGGGCACATGGATGTGCTGCTGCTGATCATCTCTTCTGCTGCAACCAGAAGGTATCCCTGACAACAGGGCACGGTACCCTAGACCACTGTAACATATGTGATATACCTTATGCTATTCCTAATGGATAATTTTGAAGGGAAACCACTTTTTTTTTTCTCGGGGTTTTGTGCAATGACAATCTATGTGATTGGTTTTATGGAGGACATCTTGAGACTTTGCTGATCAGATCCCTTCTTCTGAAAGAACAGGCAGGTTTGTTCTTAGTAATTTTTATTGAAAAAGTAAGGCTTGTCCCTGCTTCTGGAACTGGGTGCCTTGAAAAAAGCAGTCACAAAATGCTGTCCCTTATTATCCCTCCTGATTGCAGAGGCATCAAGGCAGTCTGCACTAGCTGAGGAGGGAGCACTCTCTACCCTCAGGATATTTTCTTTTCTTTTGTGTTTTTTTTTCTCCTCTAAACTGAACGTGGGATAAGTAAAATGGGTTGCCAGAAGCTGGTAGTCTGGGTAGAGGCAATGCAGAAGGTGCTATATTGTACTTGGGTGAAGTGAAAGGCTTCTACCTTAAAGGTAAACAACAGTAAACTCCACATTTCTATGGCTGCCCTTGGGGGTCAAATCCATAAGTACTCTGCCTTCCTTGCTTGAAATGTATACTTTCTCTAGGAACGCGATTTTGCTTTCAAAAAGCCTTAATTCTTCTTCCTTGGGAAGACAAATTTCATCACCAACCCATAAATAATGACAGGAAAAAATAATAGCAGCCTAATTTGCATCTAACTTTTCTTTTTAATGATTAATGGATACTATTTATGTAAACTGTTTCTACATTCCAGGGTGAAATGAAATTTAAATTGCAGATTTTACAGTGGTGTATTTTAACTGGTGACCCTTTCCCCAATCACAAATTAAAAAAACCCAATTACATTTGTAATAAAGATGCTAATGCATTTCTTGTTTTTAGGGCACGTAAAGTTCTTGCTGCCAGCAACTTTATTTTCCCTGTCGATGAGCCAATAAAAATGTATTTTCCCCAAGTGCTCAACGATATGTGTATGTCTGCATTTAGGAAGGATGCTAAAGAGTAATTCTCAGCACATTCACTTTGCAACAGCATTTATGGTCAAGTAAACGTATTATACATTGAAGGCTACCTCATCTACTGTTCTCCACAGTTAAGAGCAGCCTTTTTGAAGGAAAGCAAGTTTCCAACACATTTGAGGCATTGAAGCTAGCCAAAGGGCTCTTCAGCAGCCAGGATTACTCGGTCCTTCAAGACTGATGGAGAAGATGCTCCTCTCTGCCAGCCTGCAGAGGTCTAAATGCTGCACTTGGCTTGGGTTGTCCTTCAGCCAGAGCTGCCAGGGGTGATGAAGAGCACAGGTCCTGGATGAAACACGGCACGTGTCCCTGGAGACTGTCTTTCTCTAACAAAGAGCTACCTTGAAGTTATTTGTGTTCCACAGAGCTTTTGATTTAGGATAGCAGAGGAAATTTGGTTCAAGCCAAAGGATATCTATTAAACAGTGACCTCTTTTCTTCTAATTGCACTCGGGAATTTCTTCAGGGATTAAAATGACAAGGCATTTCTGTAACTCGTTCCTTCATTTGAACTCCCAAGGAGGAGGATACAAGCGTGGCAGAGAGAGGGAGCTGTAGTGGTTTCCCTGTGTCTCGGCATATTCAGGACGGAATTCAGCAGTGACTTTCAAAGGGCAGTATAGATCTACCACCCCCTCTTGAAAAGGCTGGTGGCTACCGCAAGCTGTACAGAGCCACTGAGATGCGATTAAAAGCCAGGAACTGCAAGGTCCAATGAAATTGTCACATCGGTTTGGTGATCTTGAAGGGAATGAAGAGAAACAGAGATTTTCCATGTGCGTGGGAAAAGTTGCATCAGCACAAGGAGCAATTTGCTCCTTTAGGGTTGCTGGCCTTGTGAAGAGAACGTATGGAAAAGTATTCACTTAGATGTTATTTTCACCCCCAAGACAGCAAACTAAGCAGAGCCACATAAAAAATGGCTTGAGAAGTCTTCTTTGGGTTTTTTTGGAGAAAGAGAGGAAGAGATTTTTTTCTGGTTTTGTAGTGATACACTATTAGAAAAGTGCAGGACCAAGTGCTGTCTTTGTGTCTATACATCTACGGGGGGAAGCAGAAAGGTGAAAAGGACAAAACATAAAAGGTATGGAGAAAGACAGAGTTTTAGTGCTGTATAACGCTGCTTGCTGACAATGACAGGAGACAGAGTGAAGCACTAGTCATGCACGGTTTGCTGGTCTGTGACACCAGTGGTAAGAAAAATACCTTTTTACTTGTAGTCTGAGCAACTTTGCGAAACATTAAATGCAGAACCCCTGGGTGTCATTTTAAGAGTTGCTTTGCAGAATAAAAGAGCACTGTAATAGTTGGTATATAAACCTTTTTAGCAGTACTTTTGAAAATTGTGACAGAGATGAACCCAAGGAATTTCAAGCTATAATTTTTGCTTTGACTCTTAGGGGTACCCAGTAGTTCCTGACTGTGACAAATCTCTTGGGAGAGGGAGCACTGTTCTGTGGTGGGAATCCACATGATGTAGAGCCAAGGCTGGACTGACCACATCGGTAATTTGACAAGTGCAGTCATTTGGCTTTAATTTGCATGAAACTAACTGCTCAGTGTCACAAACGGCTTGTGAGATGCCTTGGATGCTGTAGATGACTCTGGGTTGTTGTTCATGGCACAGGAACTGGTGGGTGCTCAGGCCAGTGGTTACAAGGAACCCAAGCATGTCCCAAAGATGAACTCAGTGAATGTGCGCTATGGAGAGTCACCGCACAATGGCTGAATAAATTGTGCTCCAGAAACCCCAGATCTGGGCTTGGGGATCCAGGCTCTAAATCCAGTGTGATGATCTCGACATTACAGGTTAGTGATGTTTGTGTTTGCAGTTTCTATAGTCCAAGGAAACCCAGTGCTGGTACTTTTGCTGGGTCGTTGGCAGGTACACTATACGCACTCACTGCTTTTGTAACTTTGCTGAGCTCGTCATGAAATTCAAGAGGCCTGAAATATCAGCGCTCACTTTAAAGACTTCTATGAGATGAAATAATTGGTTACCCTGGCAATTTATTACCATATAAGACTGTCTTTGTATTGCCACCAGCCTTGAGCTCTCTCATTGTGTGGTTTTTAGAGCTTCCTGCCATTGTTCAGGCCAGCAAAAGTCCACCTGACCTTGCTTCTTTGCTTAATATCTTTATATGAAGACAAACTTAATCCGATTTCTTTCTGCTCACACTACTGTCTTATTTCATTTGTATCTGAAAGTATTGTACAGCTACAGTTAAGAAATTGGGTCCCTTCAGTAGTTAATTTTTACCACTTCTTGTACAGACCAAAGCACTCCGCTCAGGTGATAAGAATTCGTACAAGGAGTGATGCTCTTGTGCCCTTCAGAGCAGGCTTCTGTGTGACATTAGGTTCAGATCTTTCTTGACAAAGAGGCACCAAATTGATTTAATAGATGGTTATAACCACAGGCAAAGGTTCAGATTAGAAAAAAAAATGCTTTTCGCCCCCCTCAGTTACTTCACTGCAGAGGTCAGTGGCTTTTATTAAGCACGAACTTATTTCTGGTATTAGAAGTAACACGACTGAGTGTGTAAATGAGCATGGTTAACTGGAGTCTATAATACATAAAAATGTAAGCTTGACTATTTCACCTTTTCTTTAATGAAGGCATTCAGGCAAGGTATTAGTTCTATTGCTTAAATAGTTTTAGTATAATACAGCACTGAAGATGCTGAACTTGTTAGCTTGTTGATTGCATGGTTGTGTCAGCACTAATCATGACTGACAAATAATTTAAGCAATGTTTCTAACTCTATTAAAGGATATATTCCAACAACCACAAAATCCTTATCTGAAAGGCAAATCCTGTGTGCTGTAGCCCAGTGAGAATCTTTCCAAGCTGTGCACACACCAAAATGTTTGTTGTGCTGCTAGATGCGAATATTGACTTTTAATTTACCCTTTAAAATTAAAATTAGGAGAAGAGAAACCCTTTACCTCCTTCTTATTTAACCAATTATCAGTCTATGCTTAAGAAAACACCGTGCAACATCCCTCTTCCGTGACTTATAATTTACCTGAATGGGGAAGGGAAGGTTTTGGTGGGAGGTTTATTTTTGCTTTTTAATAAAACTATTGATTTTGTGCAATCTGCTCTGTTGTGAGAGCAGAGACTGAAATCACTGCCTATTTGCAATCCTTCCAAGTAAATGTTTGCAGGGCATCACACTCTCCCTCCCTATAATCCTATAAATCTTGTACGGCTTTTAATGCAAGGGTGGGGCAGCATCCTTCCCCATCCTATCATGAAGCACAGCAGTCAGCCTTTACTTTAGGGAGAGAGAGGAGGGCATCCAAACACAACCCTGAAGAAGACACAGAGTGAATGTCTCACATTACAATTTTATTGCACTTAAAAGTGAAAAATGGGGGGGAAAGAGAGCCTGTGGTATTAGGAGAATGTTTTAGTCCTGGCTGGGATCTGGGTTTGCTCTAGATAGGAGGAGTTACCTTCGGCAAGTGGTCTACCTGGTTCTGGGCTAAGGACGGAGGATGATGACTACCTGCTTGCATGCAGCTTTCAGGGAGCCTGGAGGTATCACTTCAGGTGTTCTGGGAAGATTTCTGCCATCAAAGGCTCTGGGGAGACCTTATAGCAGTCTCCTAGTATTTAAAGGAAAGATGGGGAAGGGCTCTTTATCAGGTGATGAAGTGATAGGATGAGGGGTAACGGTTTTAAGTTGAAAGAGAAGAGATTTAGATTAGATATTAGGAAGAAATTTGTGAGGGTGCACAATTGAGTTTGCAACAATTGATGGGATAACCCCACGTCTGCACACTCAATTAGATATTAATTAAAAACAAGAAAACAAACAAAACAGCTTGCCAATAGAAGATTTGAAAAACATCTGTTCGGATTTATGCTGTTTCCACCTACAATCAGGACTTTACAGATGAGGGTCTGGAGCCTGCAAAGAGAGAACTGGGGAGGGGCTGTTCTCAAAGGCTGTGGGGATAGGACGAGGGGCAATGGGGATAAACTGGAGAGTGGCAGATTGAGACTGGACACAAGGAGGAATTTCTTCACTATGAAAGTGGTGAGGCCCTGGCCCAGGTTGCCCAGGGAAGCTGTGGCTGCCCCATCCCTGGAGGTGTTCCAGGCCAGGTTGGATGTGCCTTGGGCAGCCTGAGCCAGTGGGAGGTGTCCCTGCCCATGGCAGCGGGGTTGGAACTCGATGGGCTTTAAGGTCCCTTCCAACCCAGACCATTCTGTGATTCCATGGTCAGAGACATGTGTGCAGGGGCAGCATTGCTCCGAGCTGTTCCCTTGGGGACAGTCAGAGCATACACCTGGATCCTTGGCTGCTTGCAGGTTGGACACCTCTCTGCTTTTTTTGCTGCTTTCATCTACAGCCTGAGCTTGTCCTGCTTCTCACTACACCACTTGTTGGGTGCTGTAAAGCGTCCTGTCTCATCCAGATAAGACATTTCCTAGCGAGGAAAAGCTTTCCTCATGCCCTCCTCAGGGTACAGACTTTAAAACTGTTTGCAACCTACTGATTTGCTGTTATTTTTCTCTGTCCTTGTAGAGCAATTTGCAGAAAAACCACCCGTCTTTCTTTTCTTTCTTATTACTAAATAGGATTTTTCATTAAAATATTTACCTGTTTGAAGCCCATTTTAAAAGACTCATGCTAAGATATCGCATGGCACACCTTCCATTTTAGCACATACCACCTTCAGAGGGGAAAATTATAGAAGGAGGTGATGGAGACCCAAAATACTGAGAGTTGCCTAAATTTTGCTATAGATCTCGAAGGAAGTGGCAGGTCCAAGGCTGCAGTTGGAGTGGTCCTTGAGGGAGCTCATATTATCATGTGGGCTCATTAACAGGCTTATTCCTGATGAGAGTAGACAATGAGGTGGAAAAGGGGTCCTTCACATGACGAAGAATTCCCTTGGGAATTCTAATCACTCTAATGATGCCAGGGAAGACTAAAATGAAAAGGTCGTGGATGATTCAGGTCCACGAGCTTCCTATCAGTTTAGAACTACAATAACCATGAAAAGAATTGCCCTAATTGTCTCCTGAGACTGTTGAGCCGCTGAACACAGATGTTGAGTCCAAAGACTGGCTTGCAGTTGGTGGGAAATCCTGGCTCACGCTCCCCTCAGATGTATTAAACTCAGAAGATGAACCCCAATGATTTGGTTTTCGTTTGCGCGTATGATTCTTTTTCTGCCAAAAGTAAAATTAGGCTAAAGCAGAAGCTTGTCTTGTAGGCATTGTATTTCAAAAATGTTCAATGTATCCAAACCAAAACAGAAAACATTAACACGAAAAGCATTAGAATGGCAAAAATAGTACACATTGCACTTAAAATCACAAGGACTATTTCAGGCCTTTTAAGGACACCTGCACCAGTGAAACAGCCTGGGCTGGAATGCTTCGAAAGGATAGTTTTGAATGCATTTTGGTCCTGTTAATTAAATCCTCAGCTTAATAACTCTGAGAAGGCTGTTGGAAACCTCAATGAGTGGTGGAGCTTGTGGTTCTCTTGTCATTTCTAGGCCTGTCTAATTTCTACTGATCTTACCTTAGCAGCACGTCAGGTAGAAATTGAATCTCTCTCAAAAGCTGTATTATTACTGTTTTCTTTCTAAGCAGACATAAAAACCTGACAGTTTCTGACATTGTTTTCTGATTGGGGGCATGGAAATTTTAGCTTGCAATGTTTTTGCGCACAGAAACTTAAAAGATTTGACATGATCTTCCATCCTTCCTATTTCCAGAAGTATGGAGGAGCCAAACTGAGATGTTAATTTCCACAAAAGAAACCAGAATCTGCCACCTTTTTTTCTTTTTTTAAGTTTTCTTTTCCCTTTTTTTCTAATTTTTTCTTTTTGTTTTAATCTGAAAGCTCAGATTCTTGATTTCTTTAAACTGGCTTTAGCATTCCTGAAATACGTTTGAAGATCCATCTTGTTTCATAGGTTCGGTGCCTGCCGTTGAGCATAAATAACTACATAAATGGATAGCTTAATACTAGCTGTTATTTTTTATTTGCTTAAAGCTCTTTTTGTTCATAGTTGAACAAAACTCAAGTTAAGCATTGCTTTCGCCAAGCAAAATTTGATATATTCAGACTTTGAATAATCTATTTTCCCCATTTTTTTACCCTTAATTTTGCTTTTATTCCATTCTCTGTCTCCAATAAAGTAGAATTGTCAGCTCACCGGGGGTAAATGATCCAAGTGTCTGAGTCGTATTGACTTTACTGATAATCTCGAAGAGGGCGAAAGGCTTTGGCAGAGGGAGGAGTCGGTGAGCCTAACTGGGGACATTTCTGAGTTGTCCTCGGTGTATCACAGGTTTTCCTTTTCCTTTCTGCCCACTGCTGCGTTTTCACTAGTTTTAGTGAAATGAATCACAGTGATGTGGAATTACTTGGTGGGCATTGCTTGTTAAAAGCATTCAGGGTTGTGCATATACTTCCAATTATATTATTTTGGCAGTGTTTAAAAAAAAATAGCACAGTCTTTTTCCTGCTAACAGGTCTAATCATGTAGGACTTTTGCATTTGCCTATTGTAAATATACAAATGTGTCTATTGTAAACGGAAAATTCTGTAAAGCAGTATGCATAGGATTAGGAGGCAGGACCTGGGCTGTAGAAGCCTTCCAGCAAGCATTTACTTACCCGCACAAAGAGGCTTCAAAATAAACTTGTTTTTTGTGGATCAACTAGTCCTAATGAGCCTAAGAGAAGCAGCACCTGGTATACAGGCAAAATTTAGCTTTGCAGGAGCAACAATAAAAGCCCTTGGAGAGGAATGCTGAAGGGATGAAGCAGGAGGTTTAGGGGGAAACTGCAGCTGGAAAAAAACCCAGAAGAATTCAGTGAAGATTCAGGTGAAAGAAAAAGGATTGCAGGGATTGATAGGACTGCGAAGTGGAAGGAAGGGATTTAATTTCTCAGCTTTCTGCCCATGCAGCTTTCCAGTTCTACACCCCCTTGAGGTGCAGGGCTCGCTGCCTTGAGGCGCACAGGATACTGAGAAGGGACGCAGAATAAGTGGGTTAAAAAAAAAATGGGGGGGAACTTAGAATTATAGAATAGTTTGAGTTGGAAGGGACCCCTAAAGATCATCCAGTTCCAACCCCCTGCCATGGGCAGGGACACCTCCCACTGGCTCAGGCTGCCCAAGGCCCATCCAACCTGGCCTGGAACACCTCCAGGGATGGGGCAGCCACAGCTTCCCTGGGCAACCTGGGCCAGAGCCTCACCGCTCTCAGAGTGAAGAAATTCCTCCTTCTGTCCAGTCTAAATCTGCCCCTCTCCAGTTTATCCCCATTCCCCCTCATCCTATCCCCACAAGCCTTTGTGAACAGCCCCTCCCCAGCTTTCTTGGAGCCCCTTCAGGTACTGGAAGGTCACTCTAAGGTCTCCTGGGAACCTTCTCTCCTCCAGGCTGAACTTGTGGAGGGAAAGTGAGGAAAACAGGGTGAGATTGGTGGGAAACTCTGGAAAATGTTTTCCACTCTGTAAATCGGGGGGAGCGGGAGGTGTCGGGGAGCCTGTCCTGCTGCAGCTTTGCTTACAGGTCTGGTTCTTTTCCCCAGCAGTAACTGGGCCGCACGCACAGCTTGGAGACAGAAGGGCTGTGGCTGCCAGTCCACATTTCATCACCTGAAGGAACCAAGTGTGGGGATTACAGGTTATGTCCTCAAAATAGGTTGGCCGGCACAAGAAGCGAGTTCATTACATAAAGTAATTTTACTGACCTCCCTAGGAATGAATTTAGCCGCTTAGTTTTTAGTATAGAAAACATCTGTGAACTCTGAGGGTTGTTTTTTTAATTGAATTTATATGCTCTTTTATTGCTTTTAATTTTTTTCCTTTTGAAATGCAGCAAAACGCATACATTCCCCCTCCCCCCCCCAGTCTAAACCTGTGAGATAATCTGCTGCTGGTATATATAAATGATAAATAACAATACTTATTGAAAAGTCAAAGCACATACAAATCATCATTAGACTCTTCACTTGTATGTTGTTGCTGAATTATGAACCAGGAGAAATGTTCTCGTGGCCAGTGCCCTGAAAACTCCCATAATGAACTCCCATGATACACCGAATATTGTTGTCAGTAACGTAAATAAATGTGTTGTACCATCTTGTGAAAATGAAATGGAATGCAAAATATAACAACTGAAGGGGTGGGAATTGTTGTTCTTTGGTAGTTGTTTTATATTTTGTAACTATGGGAACTAAATCAATATCATGATTCTTTATGCACAAACATTTTCAATCTTGTTATGGAATTCTTATAAAATATTCAATAAACCGGAGAAAAGACAGTAACGTGAAGGGTTCAGGTTATTTTCTTCACTCTAGGTGGAACATTACTTTAGAGGATTGTAAAATATCCCACAGCATTTTTCCATGAACGGTATTTTATGCAACTGTGTGTCTCAGAAAACAGGAATAAAATCCAATAGCTTGATGTAAGCATGTTAATCATGTTAGCCATGGGATTTGGGAGGGGCTATCTGAGCAGTAAGAGGCTGCAAACTCAATGTAGCAAACATTATTTGTGCAGTCAGTTGTCTTCCTTAGAGCTCCTTAGGGTTTGCAGTTTGCATGATGATAGAGTTTAAAGGCTCTTGTGGGTAGATGTGGTGGTGTCCTTCAGGGTGAGATATTACACAGCTGTGTTCCACTGCCACAGAGGTCTTCACACTGTGTCCTGGTTTTGCATCCTTAACTGCTCTCCCATCTCAAGCCTTGCATTTTAAAACTCAATATTGTGATTTCAACAAACATTGCATTTGGACACATTATTTGCAGGCTCATATATAGATTGGCTTCAAGTACGTGCTTAAAATAAAACATTTTAAAAACGAATGTCTATTGCTTTACAGAAGAATGGAAAACAAGTTTTATAGTGAGTGGGAATCTAATTTGTCATCAACTATCTTACAAGGAGTTAAGAGCACGAGTTGTGGCCTATATGAAAAATGGAGTTGTTTCATGTAGTAAAGCTCAATTTTTTACTTCAAAGAGCACATAATTTTGTATAATAATTTCTGAATAATAGAATTTCACTGTGTTCAATTGTTTGCATTTTATATTTAAGTTTACCATTTAGTTAGTAAATAATTTTATTTATTAATATCTTAAGCAGTCTATTTCTATTTTTCTTTCTAAGTTCCATGTTATTCATTGCAACTGTTTAGGTTGGAAGGGGACTCCTGAGGTCACCTGCTCCTTCCCTCACTTAGAGCACAGCTAATTTTGAAGTCACTCTGTCTTGCTTAGAGCCTTGTCCATTTGCCTTCTGAATATTTCCAAGGATAGGTATTTTTCAATCTGTCTACAAAAGCATGAGATTCCCACCTGTATCTTACTTTTGTAACTCTTGGTCAAACTTTTCTCCTGAAGAACTCAGTAAAGCACTGAGGAGGTTGTGAGAATGGCTGTTTTATACCAAGGATTTAGTTTTGATGGAAAATATATATTATATATATTATAATATTCAGTATAGAAAGGATAAGGCAGCTAACTATAATTTTTATTGCGGAAAGAATCCCTTCATTGACACATCAAGTGACCCGTTATACGGAAATTATTTATTTCTTGGCAGAGTCTATAAGAGACTTAATGGAGGAATTTATTAAATCCTGCATTCATGAAAAGCAGCACAGAAGTCTGACATTTTATTTGCTTTTTCCAAACAGAAATACTTCCTTTTGGAAATTATTCATTGTTCTTTAATGGTTTCTAAAAATAATTATTGACATTTACACCTGGAGGGAGATTCATATTTTGTATGAAAGATCTTAGTGTTGTGCAGCTGAAGCATTAAAAAAAAATCTCTGAGCCAGGCGTGCCCCATGTCTTAAACAGTAGTGTTTGGGGGTTTTTTAAAGGGTCTTGCTTCTCCTTCATCACTTTTTGCAGCCTAATCGATGTTTTTGTATCTTTCTTATCATGTCAATGTTATAAATCCAAATGCTAGTGTGGACTGTTATCTTTATGTGATCTGTAGTGGTTATTCCACAGTTCTTCACTGATGAACTTTCACTGGATTTTCCTAATACCGTATTAAAGTTAAACCATTAGTCCTGGTGTTTCCCGGTTCTGACAGCCTTGTTTGCCTCACCTTGTTGACCAGACTATTTTTGACCTTAAATTTACCCCGTGGTGCCTATTCAAGGTTAGTTTTGCTAAAATGACAATACATTTAATCAAATATCTCCCTTTTTCATAACAAGCTTAGTGATAACAAAACCATCTGCAATCTGACTTTTAGCTCCTTGTAAAAGTCTTTTGAATTTAGGGTCTTTTTGCAGTTTTATAATATCATGATTTTATGATGTTATGATTTCTTTCAGTAATGAGACTATTCTTTTTTGTAACATCTGTTTTTAAACACCTAAGAAGCTGTAAAATATCGCCTTAACAACACTGTGGATTTCACACATCAGCCAAGTAAGTTCCTCACCTCTCTGCTTCCTTCACATGCTTTGCAGGAGTTGTGATTTCTGAGATAAAAGAAACCTCACCTGGTGCCTTCTTTCAAGTAATGAAACCTAATTAGGATCCCTGTTAAAATTCTGAGTGTTAGCCAGATGGCAGAACTCTTCTGGTGCCGGTGAGGGTTTTTTTCATTAAGATTTAATGCCATTAGCTTTAAAAGAATGTGTCATTTGGACATTTTTAGACATCTTGCAGAAAAGAAAAAAAAATAAATAAGACAACACTACCTAAGGCCGTGGTTGTAGTTTGATTGCTCTTTAATTCACAGCTGGCTACTAGAATATCTTTACCCTTCAGCCTCCCCCAAAGGCAGAACACTGTTATACATATATTTTATTGTCTTCCTTTAGCCCAACTCTCTTCCCCTGAAGTGAATTGAGACAGTCTGAAAACTTTAAGTGTGTTCTCAGTTGTGAAAATACACTTTGAAGGAATGCTTTGGTTCTCATTTTCAGATGTTTTGTTGAAAATTTGTTTTGCTTTTTAGCTGTATTAATCACATATCCCTTAGGTTTTATGATGAAAAGGTTCTCTGGGAAGCAATCAAGATGGGAATAAACTGGTATAAACTGGAGAGGGGCTGATTTAGACTAGGCATTAGGAGGAATTTCTTCACCATGAGAGTGGGGAGGCCCTGGCCCAGGTTGCCCAGGGAAGCTGTGGCTGCCCCATCCCTGGAAGTGTTCCAGGTCAGGCTGGATGGGCTTTGGGCAGCCTGAGCCAGTGGGAGGTGTCCCTGTTTATCGCAGGGGCATTAGAATTAGGTGATCCTTAAGGTCCCTTCCAACCCAAACCATTCTATGATTCTATGAAATTTTTAATGCATACCTAGCTTATCAGTATTAGATTTCCTCCTTACTTTATCATGGTTTTCCTAATAAGCTTTTATAGTGGAACATTCTATTTTTAAAGCCAATCAGATTCCCTCAAAAAATGTTCATCACGGCTCGCTGTTATCACCACTGTTACATTTGTGCAATTAAATTGGTTTGCCAAACTGTCTACTTCTTTGGTTTGAAAATTCTTGAAGGATTAGGCAGCGCATCGCTATGACCTGGAGATGTATGGCATACAAAGAGCCCATTGAACCCCACAGGAGACCACATGGCTTCACAACCCAAAATAGCCACGTTGTTAGAGCAGCAGATTACTGGACAATCCTTTTGAAAGCCCCAAAGAATTTTGATGAGAAACATTTGAGTGTCTACCATAAGGTATCTACAAAGAGAGCCCAACAGCATCCCGGTTTGTATCAGGAATGGTTTGGCCAGTAGGATTAGGGAAGGGATCACCCTCCTGTGCTTGGCACTGGTGAGGCTGTACCTTGAATCTTGGATTCGGTTTTGGGCCCCTCACTTTAAGAAGGACATTGAGGGGCTGGAGAGCATCCAGAGAAGAGAAATGGAGCTGGAGAAGGGGTTGGAGCACAAGAGTTACCAGGGTGGCTAAGGAATCTGGGGTTGTTTGATCTGGAGAAGATGAGGCTGAGGGGAGACTTCATCTCTCTCTGCAGCCCCCAGAAAGGAGAACGTAGTGAGGTGGGTGCTGGTCTCTTCTCCCAAGTAACAAGTGACAGGATGAGTGGAAATGGCCTCAAATTGCACCAGGGGAGGTTCAGATTGGATATTAGGAAAAAAAAGTCTCTAATGAAAGAGTGGCAAAGCCCCCATCTCTGGAGAAGTTCAAATAAACGTGTAGACATGGCACTTGGGGACATGGTTTAGTAGGCATGTTGGTGTTGGGCTGATGGTTGGACTGGATGAGCTTAGAGGCTTTTTCCAACCTTAATGATTCTATGACTCTAACAAACAAAGGAGGACTGTACTGCTTTGCACTTCTCCATTCATCAGGGAGAGGTTGTGTGTTCACATCCTTTCTCACTTCTGAAAATCTTTGCTGTATTACATGTACAGACATCATCGGTTACAAAATCTTACAAAGTTTTTAAAGATGCTTTAAACATACAGAAAAAGGAAGTATTTATTTTCACCAAGGAAATATTAACATTTGGATATTTACTCACAGTAACATTTTTTTTTACTGCAGTGTTAAACTGGCCAAGGTTTTATTTTGTCCTAAAAAAATTAACTAGATAGATACCAAAAAGCAAGACTCGATAGCGTAATGACCAAACTCTTTAAATTTTGAGTTTTCTTCAGAAAAAATCAATGTTAAAACATTGAAAATAGCTCTTTTCCTGTGTATCTGAGTGACGCTGACCCGATACAAGCTCTCCCTTGGAAAGGAATGACTGAAACCTTTCAACCATATATTTTCTGTGGATGAAGAATATGAGATTATCTGAAGAACAGCATCAATTAGTTTGAGAAAGGTATAAAGATAATCTACCCCATATCATTTTGTCTTTTGAACGTAATACAGTTGTTGGTTTCTCCTGCAGCTTGGCATTAAGAGCATTCTTTCCCACTCTTTCCTTGTGTTAAACAGATGTTGCCCAGGCAATAATTTCTAGATACCAAACATACCAGTCATCGGTATTGGCTACCCTCTACTTCTGGAGTAAAGAAGCCATATTTAATTATTATAATTTAAGTGAATACTAGTATTTATTTAATTAATAATGTTATACATTAATGTTAGTATTTGATTTATATAGTTGTCCATTTTCTTTTCTGCTCAACGACTCTCTTCTCAAGTTTGATCACAACCCTTGGATGAATTAATAAGGTCTTTATAGAACTTAAAGTTTTCAAGGCTAAAACTGTTCAGTGCTTTGTTCCAACTTATTTCTTTGTGCTTTTATTCCTCAAAACTCATGCTCTGCTGGAATGTAACTATGAGTACTTGAGCAATAAAAACAGGACACTTGGGAAATGTATTCAAGCAGAAGACAAGTGCTTTCCTTTATTAATATATGTAACTTGTCAGAAGTACAAAACTACAAAAATAAGTTTATTTTGATGTACTGAATTGTGTATGAGAAATATGACTTCAGCAACTTTCATTCACTTGGACTCCAGAGAAAGTAATGCCTGTTGTGAGTCTGGATAAGGAGGAAAGGCTGTGTCACAACCACCCACAGCTCCAGAAGGCCATGTCTAAGTAAGTTTGGCCATGGAGGTAAGACAATCCTGGATATAGTGACCTTTTCTAAATGAGGATAACAGATCTTTCTGCTGAATTATTTTTCCTGTAGCACTTCACTGGGAAGAATTCACTCTTTGAGATTTGTTCAGTATTGGGAAATACTGTGGATCATGTACACTTCCTTAACTACAAGGCAAAGTGACTCTACATTCTGTGAATTTTCCGGCATGAAAAGACTATCCTGATCATTAACTAACGACCTTTTCCTGTTCCTTCAATTTGATGCGGCATGGCTATAGGTGATAAACCTTTCCCCAGCTTTTGCCCTAACAACTTTCCATTTCTTATTATCTTGACCACCTTAAGTTTCAATAACAATTTTACTGCTTTGTTGTACTCTTTGGTGGGATTAAAGGGGGTCAAGAACTATATGAATATTCCAACAAAATTGAATAAAAACTTCAAAAATGGGTCCTGTATTCATCTTTGCTGGGGTTTGCCTCTGACATTAGGAAAGGAAATTATAAATGCTTGTTGAGACAAGTGTTTCTCATGTTCACCATTTGTGCCAATTTGCTGGCTCTACTCCTAATTAATCATTCCTTTAGGCTTTCATTTAGTTTCTGACAATTGCTAACACATCCCTTCACACACTGCACCCTATAGACTGACACAGTTTGTGGGTGTTTTCTGAAGGAGAGGACGTGGCCGTGGTAATGCATTCCACAGCGCTTTGAAATGAATTCCCAAGTGTTTCAATCACTGTTCTCTGCTCTAGGCCAAAAGCAAACATTGTTCTTACAGAATGAGATGAGAGTTTCATTTACCAGCAGTGTGATATTAAAATACCAAGATTCCATTACATGGGATGTATTTAAATGAAATATTATAAAAATGGAGATTGTATAACCCCCCTGCACAAAATACATGTGGTTTGAAATGAAAGGTGTCCAGGCTAAATACTGTTATATTTCCAAAGTGTTAGATTTCTGCTTGTCTTTGTGCAGGAAGCAAGAGGGAAGGGTGTGACCCTCCTTTAGTGCAGCCTCAGCAAACATGGATTTGATTATACAGCACGAGAAGTCTGCACGACTCTTCCCTGGCTGTGTGCAAGACAGGAGCAGGGAGGAACAAGTACTTATTTCCTGTAAAAGCCTTTCAAATTATACAGAAATTAGCTGAAATACCTAACTAGCCTTTAGAGCAAGGACTGGAACCAGGCAGGACTCACACGAATGCATCAGCCACTACTGTGTGAAGTCAGGCTCTGGCTTTCTTTCCTGCTCTCTCTGTCTCCATGTCAAGTAATCTTGAAGTTCTTTGTCTGTTTGGTGTTGAACAAGGCAAAGATCATCTTTCCTGGTCCCTGAGGAGCTGGATTTGGTATTGATTTTTTACTCGGGTAGAGTGAGAAACCAAACATTCCCACTTCTGTGTAAAGAAAAGAGTGTACACTCATTTTCTGGGGTATGTTTGCTGCTTTTTTTGTTGTTTGGTTGGTTGTTTGGTTGGGTTTTTTTACCTTCTTTTTCTTAGACTCACAGAATGCTTTGGGTTGGAAGGGACATTTGCAGGCCATCCAGTCCAAGCCCCCTGCAGAAGCAGGGACGTCTTTAACCAGATCAGGTTGCTCAAAGCCCCATCCAAACTGGCCTTGAATGCCTCCAGGGATGGGGCCTCCACCACTTCACTGGCCAATCTGGGCCAGGGCCTTCCCACCCTTGTAGTAGAAAATTTCTTCCTTATATCCAGTCTAAATCTACCCTCTCTTAGTTTAAAACCATTACTTGTTGTCCAGGACAAGACTCCTTTTTCTCCTGGGGTCACAGACAAAAGTACTTCTGCAGGCATAAGTAAAGACATGGGGGAAGATTGGGTTTTATTTCTGTCCTCGATATCTTAGCTAGTTCTAATTAAAGGATTGAATTAGAAGATTGTTGGAGTTTGCCCAGAGCCTCTGAAGGTCTTACAGTGCTTCTGGTCTCACTCTGGATCCCACATCTCAGTGCGACGCAGTGCACGCTTCTCTCTATAAGCTCTAGCCCTTAATCTTTCTGCCTGTATTTCCGTGTACAAGCCATTTTTTTATATATTTTTTAGAACATAATGTGTGTTGGAACTTAGCTGCGATTTTCCACACTGTCTCCAGTGCCGTGGGTCAATCCCATGTTAGGTGCTACCAGAGATTACTCAAAATATTAGGACTGCAAGTGGGCAATTAGTAATACCAAGAAGATCTTTTCCGTAATTCGTTTGCATTGTCACATAAATGAACGTGTTCATGGAGTGGTACCGAGACAGATGTTACTCCGATGTGACAGTTTATGAAGTGATGGACTTTTCTGCTGATCCCTCAGGTCTTGACTGCCATGTGCAAAGAAATATTTGAAGCGTTGCAGAGGAAATCTTCTAAACATGACTCAAGAGTAACTGAGCAATGCAATGTAATAAACCTTATGTAAAAGCCACGTCTGCCTAAGTGTGCAGAGAGCTCCACACAGTAGCTTTCAGCGTGAGGTTTCCTCTCCTCAGCCAAGAGCCATTCATAACACAACAGTAATTTCTTTAGTGTTTAGCAAATGGCAATGTGTTCGACAGTCAATTTTGTTCTCAAGAGACTTTCCTCCTTGTGCTTAAGACTTTCTTCAGAATATTATTTTTAGACAGTATTCTCAAAGAAATTAGACCCATCCATGTTTATACTACATTCAATTACTACTGATAAAGATTTTTTAATTAGAATATAATGATTTTGTTTACAAGGTACTGATTTGGGATGTGAGAGACCTTGATTCTACTCCTGATTTCACCTCAGACCTGCTATTTACTCACAGACTTATTACTTAGCGGTGTCTATTTCTCCTCTACATTTCACCTGCCTTGTCTCTTAAAGACTGCAAATGTTTTAGGGAATGGGATTTTTTCCTATTGAAACGGACAGAGCAAACACAATGTGACCCTGATCCCAGCAAGGGACTTCAGTCATTAGTACATAACGCTTATAATACTTATGATTAATAACATATTCCAGATGAGTAGCCTAAAGCCCAATTTTAAAAGTTATATCAGCTAATAATTACTGAGAGAATTCAGATCTTAAAAAGAAAACAAAAATAATTGATTTCTCTGTGTTCCTCTGTTGATTTTCTGATAGCTCAGCTCCCAACCCTCTAATGACTTGTCCGCAAACCTGAGCAGCTCTGCTGACGAGTGGGTGCTCGTGTTTGCAGTGATAGGTATGTGACAGAAACTGAATTGGAATAAAATATAAGAAATCTGATTCTTCGCAGTGCTTTAAAATGCTGTTTAGTGATCTTGCATGGAAATCTCCTTGACCACATATAGAATCATGGAATGGTTTGAGTTGAAAGGGACCTTAAAGCGCATCCAGTTTCAGCCCCTGGTCATGGGCAGGAACACATCTCACTGGATCACACTGCTCAAAGCCCCATCTGACCCTTACAGGAGCGAGTTATTACTTGTAGAACACTCTTAGAAGCAATTCCTCCTAGCCCTCAAAAGTGTCTGTTTTTGATGAAAATATCACCATGTTCATTGCACTAGCGATCTCACTGTAAGAATATGGGAAGGTATGTAATTTCAGCCTTTCTTAGGGTCTTTAATTATGTGCAAACCAAAATTAATGAGCCAGTTCTCTGCATGTGAAAGAAGTCAGCAGTTTTCGGATATTTCTGTATGCACAATTCACAGATTCTGACTGAGGTTAGGGAGCTACTGTATCAGAAATTAATCTCATTCTGGAGGAGATGTCTAAGAAAATTAGGTGATTACTCTCTGAGAGTGCCTGTTTCTCTCTAATGTCTGTAGAAGCAGTGTGGGCAACTAGCTCAGATGAATTGCCTGGCTTTAGGGTAGATAAATACCCTATTGATGGGCCATGGGAGGAACTCCGAGACACTCAGATCTGAATGCGCAGGATGGATAAAGGAACATAAACTCACCTAAAGTCAGAATAAGTTTTCTTTTATTGCGAGGAAGTCAGATACTGTGATTCAAAGGGAGGGAATTTCAGATTCTGACTTTGTCTCAATGAATGCAGCACACGAGGGGAGGCAGGGAAATATATTTAGATTTGATTTTAAATGCTTATAATTACTCCCTTTTCTGGGCCAGATGGGGCAGTTTTCTAAAACACTGGAAGAACATTTGTAAACCTTACATTGTTGTTTTGACGTGAGATACACCAGAAGGGATAACCCTGAATATAACTCATCTAGAGAATGGGGGCCTTGGAGAAAGCACACAATTGCTCCTCAAGAACTAGTACTCAACACAGGACTACTTCATGGAGGCAGAGATAGTAGTAATAGCCATTGAAAACCTGAGAAACTACGACCATCTGCATCTGGGAAGTCTCCAGTAAAGGGTTGGTCTACGTATATGACACTAAATGATGTATTTCACATCATATAAATATACTTCTTGTTTTCTGTCATGCTAGTAAATGGGGCCTATGCAAACCCAGATTGATTGTCCTAAGGCAAATTCTTCTTTCTTAATTTTTGCTTTCATCTTGTGTTGGAACAATAAAGCATTTGTAGAAAGAACTGGCTTTCAAAAGATCAGCTGCAAATCATAGAAACATTTTGTTTTGGCCTGGTCTGATAATAATCTGTGCCTGTCTACAATTGTCTGACATCTAATCTGAGCTGTGATTTGAGTCGTGTGAGGATTTACAGAACCGCTCATCACGTAGCAGCAGGATTAGCAACACTGGGTTACAATTTTGTCTAATCAAGATTTGCTTTTGACTGTACAGTAAATTTTTGCTTTTCCGTTGTCTTTTCTCCCCATCTTTGAATTCTGGGTAGCTGGGAGCATGCCTCAGAAGGCTCACATCCCTAGTAGCCTTCAGGAGTGTCTTAGGAGTTCAGACAGGTTTATCTTCAGCTGTGGGTTATCAGCAGAAGATGTTCAGTGTAGAGACAGGTACCTCTGAAATGCTTCTGGAGATTTCTGCTGCAAGGCAGAGCTAAAACTACTTAATTACCAAATTATGGAGGAACTACATCCTTTTACAGCAATCTAGTAAGCAGCTAATCGCACGCGCTGCGGTATGTTTAATTGCTCTCTGGTGGCAGGAATCACATGTAGACATCGGTCCCACGTAGTGGTGGAAGTCATCCCTATCTAGCAAACCTGATGGGTAAACTGAAGCTGAAGTTGCAAGTACCAACCTGAAGGTGATGGATAATGGTTGGTACTATGTAGGCTGGGAGGCAGGAGAGGTTGTACCGAGTGCAAGACGATCTAGATAAGGCTGGAATGAGAAAACCTCCCATAAAACAAAGATAAGGAAGAAATGTCTGACATAAGCATTCTTGCCCTGATACAAAAGAAGATAAAGACCTAGTAATGAGCATGGTGATCTTAGTTGAAGCATTTTGGAGCTTTCTGTCAAACCATTTTTCCCAAACACAGGTGGCTTACCTTTAAAGTCAGTAGACTTCCAACTTTGCTTGGGTTTAGTAAATCTGTTGTGTCTAAATCCCTCTGAAGTTGTTGTTTAGACAAGTCACCTGGCTGAGACCTCCAGACTAGGAGTCTGTTGACATTGCAGTGCTTGGGACCTTGACACCAACACGCCACCACCACAAGAAGACCAACGACCCCCATGGCTGTTACTGGTGATCACCATCAGCCATGACAAAAGACGTTAGGTGGTTCCAGGACATCCCAGGTGTGAGCTCAGAGAATGGAGGAAGTGTTTCAGCTGGGGATAATCTGACCTCAGATAGATTTGCTTTGCTTGTTTTAATGGAGTTTATATGTTTTGAGCAAAATGATGTTTTGCCACAGGGAAAACTCTTAGTTAGAGAATTTCCAATCATTGCGACTTGCAAGGAAGCTTCTTCGTTTAATCAAATACTTGTCAAGCACACTTCACACGTCTCTCACAGCAATTAAAGAAGCCATTTTCTTGAAGTAAGGAAGGCGTTTGGATAGACGTCATTTTAAATATAAAATATGACATGTTTTGTCAAGAGTATCCTTAAAATGACAGTCTTGCTTTATGCTCTGATTTTCTCTCTGTGACTGACTGGTTAGAACTGAAATTGCTTTTAGGGCAATAATTTTGCACGTTTTTAATTAGTTTCCTATTGCCTCTGATTTTTTTGCTCAATAAAAAAAGCTAGAAAATATTTTTTTCCTGCGAAAGGGCTACATATCAAAATGCAGACACCACCACGGAAAGGTGCAGTACATTTATGACCTTGTGTGATTAGTGATCTCTGAATCTAATCTTAAAGTACTTTAATGGACTATAATTATCTACAGTGTATAGTTACTGCCTTTCCTGAGATTGATTTAAAATTGCCTCAGGAGGCAAGTGCTGTGTAATTATCTGATAAGAACTAAACTTGATACTCTGACTGGAAACTTTTGGAAACACAAAAATAAATATGGTTTAGGACAAAACTTACTGCTGGCCAGCTTCGGAAATGAAATCTGTTCTCACAGGCTGTCTCTGCAGTCGCAGATAAAGTAAGAAAAGGGAAAAAGCTTACAACCATTTTCTAGATATCAGCCTAATTTAGCAAACTTATTGGAAGGTGGGCTTGCCCTCTGCCAGATATTCTTACAGAATCGTAAGCAGAAGAGAGGAAGCTGGAGGAGAGATGCGTGTGAAGTCCTCTTAGATGCCAGACAATGGGTTTTATAATAAAATAAACAAGATTCTCGTGAGATTGTGTTTGTGTTAGTTTGAAGGGCTTTCAAAATGAATCGTTGCAGTTCAGCAGTCCGCGGGGAGGGAAGAAACGCTTCTAGCTTAAGGCCCATTCTAGAGCAAAGGAGAAGCGCAGGAAGAAGAGAAAAAACTACACAAAAAGGGACAAAAAAGGAAATTAGCTGTCAATACGATATGGGATCTAAAAATACTGAGGAAAAAACACACCTGGCAGAAAGATTTTCTGATTTAGCTTTGGAAGAAGAAGCTTTTGCAGTGTTACGGGCTCGCTAGTAGATGAAGACGATAAGATCTCTAATAGTGATTCAGAGATGGCAACGCAATTAAATATTTAAAAAGAACAACCTTTCACATCAAAGTCCACATGTCAGCTGAATATTTCCAGCTTGGTTAGCACAATATCATCTGTGGATGTAATACGGTATTCAATTAATACAGAATGATAGAACGGGAATAGAATGAACAGCAGAGAGCATGGTTTACAGAAATAGGCTCTTGCCAAGCAAGACTTGTTTAATCACGATGAGATCAAAATTTAGGTGGAAGTGGTGAGCTTGATAGTCCAGCAGACTTTTGTAAAGGATTTAACCTGGTTTGCTTTACATTCCATAAAAGCGTTAGTGCTACCGTATCAGGGAAGTTCACATTAATTGGATTAAAAACCTGACTGACACGGCTGAAGGTGTAGTTACTGTAAAATAACCATCAGAGTTTTCTTTCTTTTTTTTACCCCCATAACTGAGGTCTGCATGGCTTAGGAGCAGACAAACTATTCAGTATTTTTCTCTAGAAGCAGTGCAAACTCATTGCAGATAAAGTGTAGGGATGACAGAGGGCTGATGAAGTGGTAAATAATGAGGAGGCTGGGGAATGATCTAGATAGCTTGACAAGTCAGCCCACTCAAAATGAGTTTGTTTTAATACCATCAAAGTAAGGTCAGGCAAGGTTTATCTCTCTTTTTATAACAATTGCTGTAGCTGAAAAGAAAAAACCAGACGGTGTTCAGGTGTGTAAGCCCTTCCTGAGATAATACGTATAGGACAAAGGAATGAAAAGTAAACCTATAAACTGTGTTCCCCTCAGATCAGTGAAGACCATTTAAAAAACCCACAACCTTCCCCTCCAACATCTCTAAAACCCAGAAGGGGTAATTCAAGGCTTCTCAGCAGCCCAGGGAAAATTAAAGCTTTGCCATAATGAGGAAATATATCTTCAACAAAGGCTGAAGCAGGGCTGAGGGAGGTCAAAGGGGATTTCAGGGCACCAGAGGGGTCCCCAAGACCATGTGAATGGCTTTATAGCAGCAGGTAATGAGTGATGCTCAGTGAAGTTTTGCTGATGCTTTTGGAGATCAGTGATGGCAAGAGATCGTGGGGTCAGTCTCTGCCTCCCAGCCTGCTTCTGGAACTGCTTCCCTCCCCTCCGCAGTCCCCCAGGGCGCAGGAGGTCTGACCACGGTTGGCTGCTCCACGGGATGCTGGGCAAAGTGTCAGCTCTGGAGCGATGCTGCCCTTTCACAGGGGTCTGCTGCTGGGAAAGGCTAAGGAAGAAAAGTCCGACCTTTTCCCATTTCAAGCTCTGGTCATTAGTGGGGAAGCGAGTGTATTTTCCACTGCTGTACACTGCAGATCTGTATGCTGGCTGATATTTTCACTGCAGCACAAATCCAAGCAGAATGGCAAGATTTTTGTTCTAGATATATAATTTACTAGCTGTTTGGAAGCAAACGTCACTTTCTTTTTGTATTTATGAACAGCTAGGGATCGTGAGGCAGCTGTTTAAGGCACCGTATTTACTTTTAGATGTAAACAAAATATTAAAGTGCCCTCCAGAAATCTCTGTGCTCACACAAACATCTCATAGTCTGTATTATTTATATGCGTGTGTGGGTCAGTGCGGCTGATTTCTGTCTGATATATGAGCTCTCCCTGTGTGACAGGCTTTCTCTGGATAAAGCAATCTGCAGTTGCCACACCCTTGCTCAAGGGCTACTCCACAGATGATGTTATGGAAAAAAAAAACCTGCCTTTTTCTTTCCTATTAGATGAGGGAGGTGAAAAAAATCTCCTTAAACACTAACCCTCCTTGCTGGCACAAACTGGGTAGATTTTTCCTCCTGAAAGCATTAAGGAAAATGAAAATTGGCATTTTGCACAACTTGGAAGAAAGCGATGGAAAGATGGGACACTGATAAACTGGATCCTATTCTCCTTAGTCATGCTGAGCACCAGCAGGCGCAGGAAGATGTGTCTTCTCTCAGATTATTGCATCCACTCACGTGCAGCCCAAAAGTCTTCCTGAATCACAGAGCCTCTCCTGCCTATTTGGGACGTCGCCATTGACCTGTGCGCTGTGCTCAGTTATTTTAAAGAACCAGAGAGGGGAGACTCTCTGCTGGAAGGTTAATCAGAGCATTGAAGGTTTCTAGATTGTGACCCTCATTTTCACTAAATTATTTCATGTGCGGTTGCCTGATGACGACCTTTCTAAGGGCTTTCCTTGGGCTTGTCAAAGGATGGGATGGGAGACAAACAGAGCACGTGTTTGGAATACAGAAGAGCAGCTCCTCAGTTTGGGTGAAAACTGCTGCAAACAGGTCAACAAATCTATGAGAGGCAGGTGGAGGGAGCAGCTGTGAGCGATGATCTGATTACCAGTTGGGGTGGGGTGGGGTTTACTTATTTGGGAGTGGGGAATTGCCCATAGGCTGCATCTGTGTGTCCTGGGGCTCTCCTGACTCGCACCAAAGGAACTTTGGCTTTTCACTTTTGCAAGAAGGTAGGAGTCATCTTTCTCAAAACATGGGTTTTAATGAATCCTTCCAGCTTTGGTTGAGGTCTGAAGGGCATAGGTGGACATTTCTCTATGGTGTTCCAGAGCTTCTGGTTCTGGCCACGTACAGAGAAAGTGAAGAGGGAAAAAAGCAGTAAAGATTAAATTAAGGAGAGGAATAAATCACTCCTCCTTCATCTGCACTGTCAGCCTGGCAGCTGGGCTGGAGACAGGGCTCACTTGGGCGAGCAAATGGCAGAGATGGGAAGGTAGGTGGAAACCATGACACTGTGGGGGACTGCAATGAGATGGGGATTATGAGAGGGAATGGGTGAAGCTTCTGTTCAAAGGCCTTCATCACGCGACTTTCAGGGTCCTCACCTTCCTCCCTCTCATAGCTGCTTTTACATTATGGCTGTGTCCATCTTGAGTTGTTTGTGTTTCCATCTGGGCTCTTCTTCTGAAGCGAGTGATGTGCGTCTCACAATGATGTTTACTCTCCAGCTACACTAACCTTATAACCTTGGTGTTTTGAGACAGCCTGGGTTTATGTTGACTAAAATCCATTATAAATTTGGGCTATATCCATATTATCAGAGGAAAATTTTTATGATTGCATGACAAGATGCCAGGAAAAAAAACCCAACAGTCTGAGACCTACGAAAATCAGGAGTATGTGCTGAGAAAAATCAATAAGTAATTTGCCCAGAGAATCCCAAAGAGAATGCATGTTTTTTGAGACTTAGAATAACTTTTGCTTATTGATTCCTAAAATCTCCTGAAGAGGGAGAAATGTAAATATGGGGATCCTTCTCCTGTGGAGTTCAGTGGGAGGAGGATCAAGCCCTGAGCTGGAAGCTTTGGGATTTAGAAAGGTGTGCTCTCTGCTTAATGAAACTGTTTAATTAGAAAACTTTGTCACTGCCTATATGTTGCTTGAAGGCAATTTTATCAAACAGGCTGAATAATTCTTTCCAACCATTAAAGTTGATTGGTATTCTTAGCTTTGAAGAGAGAGAAAAATAGAGAGCACTGATAATGAGAGCTGGGCAGCGTTTGGGGAGTTGTCTTTGTAGGGTCTGCGTGAGTCTCTGTCTTTTGAGCAGGTACTCGTGGCTTCTTCAGGCAATTTGCCACCTGACAAGCTAAAACTTAAACCCGAATATTCATAGCTATGTATTTTGACTGCTTTTGAGTCTGCACGACTGTGCAAAGCCAGACTGTTAAATCCGAGCTAGTTTAACTAAGTATGACCGTGCGAGTAACCATCCCTACTTTCATCCAATTTAACTCTATGTTCCCGTTATTGTTTTTCCTATTTTCATTTTAAAAACTTCCGATTCTGCCAAGGAGTGGTATCTAGTGCTAATAGTCCTTTGTGTCTTTATTGAGGAAGAAAGAAAGGAAGCCTAACCTAAGAACCTAGTTTTTGAACTACATTTTAGCACACTTTTAAGTGAAAAGTCTTTCCTTTTTCAGTTAATTTCCTTGTGAGAATAAAAATCGTGTGTTACATGTTCTCCCTTACTCACGCTGCTGGGTTTTAATGGGCAGGAAGGGCTGTTGACAAGTGAGGGCGACAATCCTTTTATTCCTAATCAAATGCTAAAGGAACAATCTGGTATTATTTCTTAAGTCTCATGCGGGTTTTGTTTTTAATGAGTAAATGTATCCAAAATACTGAAAATTTATGTGAGGAAAAAAAAATTATGGCAAGCACACCTTTCTCTGTTTTTAAAAATGATGGTGTTTTTGCATTCCGGTTAATCAGCTGGTCTTCCTGGCTTAGAATGTTGTTTGATCTAATTTTATTACTGGGTACCTCATATAATCATGCTCTGAAACTCGGGTTCATTTCCATCACTTCCCAGGACTCACCTCTGGGAGAAACCATTGCTCAGGTGGTGTTTAAAGGACAAGCAGGTCAAAGCCAAAGGGATAAAGCAGAGATTGCTGCATTTGGATTTACATCTCATCCACTTCATCAGGGAAAATTTTTGCTTTTAAGTTAACATCCAAATCTACCCCATCCATTAAAAAGCTGAGATGAAATTTCCCTTGAGAGCACCCAGATAAGCATTAGACAGATACTGTGGTCATAAAGGAAGATTATTCAGAAGATTAGGAATAGTTGTTTCTAAAAGGATCAATTCCCACTTAACGTCACTCTTGTGGATTTTATGCAATTAAGTCCACAGAGTCAGATTTTTTAGAAGACTTGTAAGTGGCGAATGTAAAAAACCTGGGTGGGAGTTTTAGTAATGCTCTGTGACCATCGGCACAAACTTTAATCCTGTGGATGTATTTTGTGAAGCGTGATGTTCAGCATGATGGATTTGTTTGACATGTGGCCCTGTCTACTCAAAATTTCCTTTGTTGCTGCTTGTGTTCATTGCCTCCTGTGCTTTTTCTGCGCACATCTGGCTTGACCTTCTCTATTAGGCAGGTGAACTCTTCTCCAGGCTGACTGGTGGCAACTTTCTCAGTCTGTCAGATGCTGCAGTCCCTTAATAATATTTGGTGGAGTCTTTGTTGGAGTCTATGCAGAATGTCCATGATAGGAATGGTTGGACTCGATGATCTAAGAGGTCTTTTCCAACCTAGTGATTCTATGATTCTCTCCTGTACTCTGGAGCCCAGACCCAAACTCTGCACTCCAGACTTTGCCTCACCAGTGCTGAGCAGAGGGGAAAGATCCCCTCCCTCAATGACTTTCCAGGACACCATCGCCCTTCTCTGCTGCAAGGGCACACTGCTGGCTTGTGTTCAACTTCACATCCACCAAAACCTTCAGGTCCTTCTCTGCTAAACTGCTTTCCAGCTGGTTGTCCCTCATCCTGTACTGAAATCATTCCACCCCTGGGGCAGGACTTTGCACTTTCCTTTATTGCCTTTATTGAATTTCAGGAGGTTTGCGTTGGCTTATTTTTTCCAACCTGTTGAGGTCTCTTTGAATGGTGGCCATGCCTGCCAGCATACCAACTACTTTCCCCAGTTATGAATCGTTGATTTTGATGCGAGTGCACTCTACCGGATCGCTCGGGTCATTTAATAAACTCATTGAGCAATATTGGCACCAGCATTGACCCCTGAGGGATAGAGATTGAATTAACAAGTTACCTTTCTTAAAGAAAATCAGTTCAACTGCTGCTCCTGACCGTGCCAGGTCTCTTTGTGGACAGCCGTAGCACTTTCAAGACAGGAATGGCCTCTCAAATCTCTATGGCAATTGAATTATGCTGCACCTTCTTAGTAATAACAAACAATTTCAGACTCCCACAGTGTGTTAAAGAACGCTAACAGCACTAGCAGCTTTGGTATATTTAAAGCATCTTTTTTTCCAGAATGTCTGCATCAAGATTTGAGAATAGACTTGCCTTAGCAGTGCTAAGAAACACAAATAAGAAGAGAGCTAAATGGTTCTAGGGTCCCAGCTCTCCTTCCATGGAGGGGTTAAAAAAACATGTAGCCATGGCACTTGGGGACATGGTTTGATAGGCAGAGTGGTGCTGGGCTGATGGTTTGGCTGGATGAGTTTAGAGGGCTTTTCCAGATTTAATGAATCGGTGGTTCTATTCAAGGTTAGGGGGACTGGGTGCTGCGCTGCAAAGTTTTATCTGTCCCTCTGTGAACCAAATAACTTATGTGGGTCCTGTTCCAAAGTTGTTTATAAGATTATGGAGGGGGAGCATATTTTCCTTTCCTGTCTCACAGTGGTATGTGGTTCAAGGCAGAACATTGCATCCTGTAAATTAAACTCGGATGTTTCTCCCTACACGCATGACTTTATGCAGATAAAGTTTTACGCTTCAGTAGGGTTCCTCTCTTTTATGAGGTGTTGTGGCCAGTGTTTTGAATGAGCTCATAATAATTAAAGAGAATACATTTTTCATTTTTTCAAGAGATTCCTTTTTCTAATGGAAACCTCATATTTCTAGGTCTTACGAAATACTCCACAAAAGAACCCTTCAGCAGCTGTTTTTCACCGGAGCGCTTTAAAAAGGTAAGAATGGTTATTGTCAATTGGAAAACAGACTTGTTTACTGCGACTACTGTTACTAATGCTAAAATTCTTTAACTGGAAAATAAGACATGAAAATCCTTTAGCTAAAGCCTTGCAGATGAGGACCAGTAGGCAATAAAACTCGCTTTCTAATGGAAGAAATTTGTGTGAAGAGATGGTTTTGTGCAAGGCAGTAATCTTCTCTTGGTTTCATGTAAATGTGTTCAGAGAAAGACAGTATGCTGATTTTTGAGTACTTTGCCTTGGGAGCACAGGATTGTTGGCTGAAGTGTTCCTCCTGCTTTTTGCAGTGTTATTTTTTTCAGCAGAAAGAGAGGTAATTTAAGAGGATGGATAAAACTTCAGTCCGAAGATAGCTCCTTTAGCTCTTACCTGGGAGGGTGTTGCCTTTCTGGTGCCCTTTCCACTGTGGGAAGTGGCAGAGGTACCTCCACTCGCCATTCTGGGGCTTGCGCGGGAGTGGTGGATTTCTGGTGGTGCTGTACCACCTCCTGGAGCAGCTCCCAGAGGCATAATTAAACCACTGGCTAAGTGATCTGCTATGATTTGGGAACGTGTGAATGCTTTGAAACAGAGTGTGGAGCTGTTACTGATGGAAAGCCCTATGTTAGGCTTTGCCACTCTGCCTTGTGCGTGTTCTGCTTATTTCTTCTCGGTTTCCTCCATTCTCCGTGCTGCATCACGATATAAGAGCTTGGTGAAGGAGTGGATGAGCTTTTATAGCCAGTTCCATGTGCTCTGTGTGTTGTTAACTGCCGGATCGGGGTCTGTATATCTTTACACCATTCGCTGAGCAGAGCTACTTGTGTCACTGCACTGATGCCCTAATGCAGCAACGCATTAAAGAATACGCTGAATTCAAAGTCTATGAATAATGCCGTTGAAATCGTGTGATGGTAGTAAGGAGATATTTTGTGGGTGCGGATTCCCAGGGTGCGGTGGTGCCCTTCTGCACTCCACAGACATTACAGACCAGCACGGAGGGACTGGCTGAGCCCTGGTGCTTGTTCTAGCCGCTTGATTTCAGTCCTCTTGGGACCCCCCCGTGACTTCCTTTTCTTTTTTTATCAATCGTTATTTATTGGTGCTAAAACTGTCCAGACTTAACAGCTAAAGCATTCTGCCAAGGTAGGCGCAGCACGGCAGAGCAGCTGGCTGGCAATTTTTCAGACTGCAAACTTCTAGTGAAAAATCGTGGCTGTTTGTCTCCTCCTCCTCTCAGTGAAAAGGTTTTGCCGTTTTTCCAGGGCTCTGTTAAAATCTGTCTACAATTGTGATAATTTTCCTACCTAGTTACAGACATTGGGATAAAATACCTTGTAAGGATGAGGTAAATGGCAATTTCTCTTGCCTGTCCATCCTTGGGTGTTGTAAATGAAAATATCTATGATATTTAGATCTATTGCATTAAAATTGCTACCATATTTCTCCCAGTGCCTTAATAACAACAGCATATCAGATAATTTTTTATGTTCTTCCACAGTGCTGGACGTTTTCAGCTTGCTGTGTTATTTCTTTTTTTTTTTTCTATTTCAGTTTGTGCTGTTAGAGCGGGCACCGGCGTTTTGCTAAGTAAGAAACTAAGGCTGCTGATTTGTGTAACACCTGTCATTATTCTAAAGCAGGCCGACAGCTTTAATAAAACCTTTTTGCAGGGAAAGAAAGAACTGTATTTCATGGAGTGTGGTGGGGAAAGCTGGCATCCCCATTCCGTGCCGCATCCTGCCTGCTGCTGCTTAAGGTGTGGCAGCGCTGAATCGATAATGGCCCCACTCGCCACCTCCAAACTGGTGGCTGGGAATTTAAATGGCTCTCCAAAGAGTCCAACATCTTCCCTGGTCTTTGCAAGCTTGTTAGCTTGCTTCTTCCCTTTGTCTTTTAGCAGGGATGCTGTATGCATTTCATTACTATAAATGCTTTGCCACATAAAGTGTTCTCCAATAGGTTTTAGCAGCGGTGTAATAGATGGATGGTTCTCACTCTGAAGTTATGAACACATTTACCTTCAGTTTGAGGGGTTTGGGGTTGTTGTTTTTGAGGTGAGAGGACTCTGTGTGTACAGGGAGATGGTACTCCCAGATCTGAATTCTTCAAGGGCTTCAATGACAGCTGGATGAAGTGGGTTGTGGTCAAGGAGAGAGTGGGTACCTGCAACAGAAATATATTGAGTGCCTCAGTGCCGCAAAAATGAGCGGCTGGGAGGAGACTGATTCTCACCCTGACCGCTCGGTGTAGGAGGCGACAGGTAACTGCAGAAGGCTTCACTCCTGCAGCTCTCCCCTGGATAAATCCTCCCAAAACAAAGTATCGAGGCCATCATTTGCACCTCTCGGTTGGCTTTGTAATGAGGAAATTATCTGGAGTCCCAAGCAATGGGAGAAGGGAGGGCACGGATTGAAATAAGGTTATGTTGGTAATAAAGGAAAACTTAAGGAGGGAGTTGGAGGTGAAAGAATGTGAGTTAGGGTCTCCTCAGCTCCTTTGTACAGACAAGCCCTCCTTGCTCATTTTGAGTAGTTAAAGCATTCGGAGCTGAATAGGCTGAAATATTGGGAAACTTGATTAAATATAAAATGGTATGCAAAATCAGTGAAGGATCATAGAGTAGATGGGGTTGGAAGGGACCTTAAAGATCATCTATTTCCAACCCCCCTGCCATGGGCAGGGACATCCCACTAAACGAGGCTGCCCAAGGCCCATCCAACCTGGCCTTGGAAAGAAAAGAGACTGGGCCACATTCCCTGAGGAAACCAAAGGCTGCGTGTTAAGATCTCCCTGGTGCCAAGAAAAAACCCAAACACATAGCTTTCTAAAATATGTAGGTGGCATCTGATGTGTGGGTACTGACAGGCTGCCTCTGGAACTAGGGAACAGTTTTGAACAAACACTGTTCAGTCCTGTGTGGTGTTGAGTGTTTCTGATTCCACAGCAAGGTCCAATATTTGAAAAGCATTGAGACATTGCGCTTCATTGTGTTGTAATCCTTTAGTCTGCATTAATCCGTATTGCAACGTCTGGCTTTCAAAAATGATCTTAAGCATTTAGGTTTTTTTGTATTTTTAATGTTATTCTTTATAAATAAGAATATTCAGGCGCCTAATTCCCTGGGCTTTCCAGAAAAGACTTGGGAGCAGGTGCCAAGCCAGGCTGGGGGAAAGAAGGACCTTTCCCTAGGTGCTTGGGGAGATGGTGGAGGGCTGGAGAAACCTGAGTCACGGTGCTGATGGTGGACCTGAAAGGAAAGTCTCATCCTGAGGTATCCCAGGGCACAAGGGGAGATGGGGCGGGTTTTGACTAACACTTTTAGCTGCTTTTTGTCCAATTCGATTTATCTTCATTTTAAGAAAAGTTGACTGTGATAATTTGTAGTTGAACTTCACTTCTGAAGTTAAAAGACCTGTTTCTAAGAGTAGACGTACAGAAGGGCTACGGTGGTTCAGAGCTTAGACAGGACTGGGGATCTTGCCATGCCTGTGAACATGAGTGGTAACATGGAGAGGTTTTGGTTATCTCTATTTTCCATTTACTCTTTCTGCAGGGTAGAAAGTGTGGCAATGTTGAGAAACCAAACAAGAGGGCGAGGGGTGGATTTGTATTTTCTAGCATACATTCTGTATCGGGTTACAGGGAGGGGGGGAGTCACCATCCCTGGAGGTTTGTAAAAGATGGGTAGATGCGGTGCTCAGGTTTAGTGGCAGATAGGAATGGTTGGACTCAATGATCTAAGAGGTCTTTTCCAACCTGGTGATTGTACAGTTCTATGACTGCAATCTAGGTGGTTGAATAGTAAGAATAAATGGCTGTTAATAAGATTGAAAGACGTTCCACTTTTATGTGTTCATTTGCTTATTCACAGACATCGCATTGAATTTTAGGGAAGGTTTCAGGCCTCATGAAATGTACTCCCATGCACTTTTGTTCAGGCTTTCTCATTTTTCCATTTCAATGGTTCAAAATCCACCGACGCTGTGGGATCTTGCTGTTGATTCAGGACATGACTTTAAGTAGGGCACCAGGCTTCTCTATTAATGTTGATTTTCTGTGGTCTCCTTGAAGCAGTGGAGAAAACCGAAGGAGCCATGGCTTCCTCCAGAATCTACACGTTCAGGAAAAAAAAAAAAAGAGAGGCAAAAAAGCAGAACTCTTGATTTTCCAACCCTGCAAAATGCTATGTAAGTGCATAATAGCCCTAAATAATGTGAATTTTGTACAACAAACATTTAAAAATCATATGACCACAGATGCTTTGGAGACGCTATAGATGTACCATGTCTGCAATATTTCTTTTCAGTATTCCCTGTGGCTATTTCATTCTACTTTTTGGCTAATCCTGTGAAGAAATTCTTGCTTATACTGGTTCCCACACCAGACTATGGAGGGAGCTCTGATGCTGAGTGTCTAGCATGGCTCAGCTGTATTTCTTCTAACAGCACGGACTATATAGTGATCCCAGGCTGCAGCACAAACTGACAGCCCAGGTCAGTGGGCTTGTGGTGATAGGACGAGGGGGAACAGGTATAAACTGGAGAGGGGCAGATTTAGAGTAGACATTAGGAAGAATTCCTTCATGGTGGGAGTGGTGAGGCCCTGGCCCAGGTTGCCCAGGGAAGCTGTGGCTGCCCCATCCCTGGAGGTGTTCCAGGCCAGGTTGGATGGGCCTTGGGCAGCCTGAGCCAGTGGGAGGTGTCCCTGCCCATGGCAGGGGGGGTGGAACTGGATGATCTTTCAGGTTCCTTCCAACCCAAACCGTTCTATGACTCTAAGTAATACCCCAGGTCCATGGTAGTCTTACACCAGCCATCAATCCCACCCAGAGAGACTGCTGTGTTTTTTATTGCTGTGGTTACAGCACTGCAGTCTCACCACTGCTTTTTGGAGCATTTCCATCCTAAAGATCAACCCGCTTGTTTCTCCAGGGAGAACGTTCCTTTCTTGCTGTTGTGAACAGATACAGTCTGTAGAAAGCCTGACAAATTAACAAGTTGCATATTTGTGTCTTCTGGCACAGAAAAAGGTAATCATGACTCATCTTTACTCCACGGTGCTTGTCCTTGCTTTCCACCCTGACATATAATGGGACAAAGCCGTGGTTTTTTACAGTGCCTGATTAGTGCTGCCAATTTCCCAGTAATGACTCGGATAGCGATACGGTGCTGGCCATTTCGGGTGCTTTATGAACTATAGAAATTGAAAACCTTGCCTCTAAGCTTCTAAACCTTGGTTTACGTACAGAAGAGACCTTGTGGTAACATCACTGTTGATGGGTTTGCAGAAAGAAACAAGCAGTGCAAGGGAGCAGTGATAACACACGGTCTGCTCCAAGCGTTCAGTTATTGGAGGTAGATGGTGCTGTTGACCAAGAAATTATGCTGCAGAGGCTGCGGAGCTCCTGCCTCCTGAGACAGATGCCCACAGACAATTGCAATAATTATGGCGCTCAGAACGCCTTTGAGATCAGCAAGTCCTATTCCGAGTGGAAACGCTCCTAGAATTTCAAGTGGTGTCGTTATGATTTTATGACTGGTAATGTGTGAGTTGGGGCTTTGGAGGAGCATCATCAACTTCTCGTGCAACCCTAGGTGTGCATGAACCACTCAGACCTTTGCTAGGTACAATACTAGCCAGAAAATCTTCTGGGAACAATCTTTCCAAACCTGTTGGTATGGAAATGTCAGGTTTCCAGCGATAACTGAGAGATGCAGAGATAAAACAAAAGCACAAATTGTTACACTGAGGTAATGTTATTTTTGAGGGGCAGAGTGGCTCTTTACTTGATATTAATCATATCTTGCTTTACATGATCACCTAGAGGTGCTTATAGCACCTCAGGCTTCATTGCACATGGCATAGGTGCAATAAAAACAGTCCCTGGCCAGCGGAATGACTATAGATGCGAGTTTATGAATAGTGGGGAAAGGGAGACGGCAGTTTAACTGAGAAATCTGTCATTCTCAGTGGCAAGTTGTACTCGGCAGAACGAAACCTAAGCCTTTACGAAGACCTCAAAGGAAATCGGAGGTTGTGTTTGATAAGTTGCGTGGGCATTGAATTTTGTTCCCAAAATGTGATTCATAAACTACTATGAGAGTTTTGAGACTGTCACCACCACCAGGAAGGTCATTCATGCTAAAAAGAACTTTGCATTGGGGTAAAGCAGTTTTACAGGTTGCCCAGGGAAGCTGTGGCTGCTCCATCCCTGGAGGTGTTCCAGGCCAGGTTGGATGGGCCTTGGGCAGCCTGAGCCAGTGGGAGATGTCCCTGCCCATGGCAGGGGGTGGAACTGGATAGTCTTCAAGGTCCCTTTCAACCCAAACTATTCTATGATTCTACTATTTGAGGCAGCAGGTTTTGCATTTGACCCACATTGACCGAATTGGATCAGGGACCGGACTAAGAGCATGTGGAATGGACACGACCGAGGATCTGCAGGCATCTGAGGTGGGAGCTGAAACGAGAAAGGTCTTCACTTTTTCATCTAAAAAAATCTTCCTTTTTTTTTCTACATTAAACTCTGTAAGTGCTGTTTTTATGGTTATGATATTACTGAGTCCAAATGTTGAAGAATGATGAAATTTTATAAAGACACCAGGCTCTTTTATTTATCATTAGATTCTGAACGCTTTAGGATTCACTTGGGTCACATTTTGAAGCTTTTCTCTGCAGCTATTGGGTTTAGCAATGCCATTTTCTAAAACCAAGACTGATCTATTCACGCAGATTCCTGAAACTAAAGCTTTAAGAACCAGCTGTCACAAAAGGACTTGGCCTGGCCAATGATGCTGAGGAGCAAAAGAGTTTACTGCAGATCCATGTGAGCTGAATCAGTGTCAAGGGCGTGTAGATAAGGACTGTGATTTCATTCCTCAGTTTTTTTTTGGTTGAGTAAGTTCTCTGCAAGATAAATCTGAAACCTCCACGTTTTATTCCTTTATCTAACCCTCCCTTAGCGTGCATCAGGTTTTTCAGAACCAGGTTAAATTTGTAACTGAGGAAAAGTAAAACCCTTCATTTGTGATCTAAACATCTCTAAACCCCTCACTTTTATAATTCTTCCCTCACCTTTCCTCATGTTCCTCACATAGTTATGCTCATTTTTAAGGGGAAGGGGAAGCCAGGGAAATTAAGCTTTAAATGTGTTTCAAGGCTCTCAATTTTCCGTCACTAACATATAGGTGTAATTTTAAGGTTCCAAACTCAACAAGAAATTTTGTCTTCGAACTAAACGCTGATGTTGAGTATAGTTCTGTTTTTTCCTAGACTACAGAATTATTCCTGTTGGGTTTTTTTTCTTCTTTATAGTGTTTGTGCATGATATCTCACTAAATATGTTCTCAGAAGACTATCTACTGAAAAATACTTTTATCAGGCAAAAGATTTATGGCTTCAGTAGCCAATTTATGATGGATAAGTAAAATGAAAAGCAAAGAATAATGGAATAACTCACTTATTCTTACATTGCCAATAAAAAAAGCCATAAGCCAGATTTATGCGATCCGGAGCAAATATTTATTTCCAGTTAAAGCCTTTTTGATTGACTGTAGTTGATCAGTATTCCTGGTTCAGTTTTGTGGTTTGATTTTCACTTTTTCTTCTTCCATGAGGCTTCTGTTAAGCTGTTTTATTTTTTAATCAGTATATTTTGTGGTGAGTCTCACAACACCGGATGGCTCTGATAGGCTGAGCAGTCTTTCAGTTTTGCCACCATCTAATCCAGACGAACCTCAGTCGCCTCGAGCTGCTGTAAAGTTTTGTTCTCATTTTTAGGCTGATAACAACAGTTCTAGGATAACCCTTTGATTATCTTCTTTTTGGTATAAAATCAGTAAACCTGCTGATATTTTACTGGCAAGCAGAACATTCTGTTGAAAACCTGAGGCAAGTTAAGAATCGCTAATATTGAATCTCCTCTTGACGGAGGACCAGCACAAAGTTTTGCTGTGTCTGAAGAACTTAACCGAGAGTTATATCATCTGTTGTACTCTTTGGAAATGAGGGGGTTTGACTCTCCTGTTGTTGATGCTTCAAATCTTAGGGTACAAACCTAGGACAGGAATATTATCCCCATCTTAGGGGTCAGTCTGCCTGCGCTCAGTGCAGATGCTGTGACCTTGGAGCAGTTGACTGTGATTGGATCTGTTGGACAAAGCTGGGGGAAGCGGGGGGGTTTCTCCACTTCTGCTCAGGGCTTGACTTCCACTCAGGTCCTCACTCCTGATCCTTGATTGAGCTATGACACAACGATGCCTGGGGGTGGGCACACGCTGCCCTGATCCCAGCCTGATCCCGGCCCATGGTCTTGGTTCCCTAGCTGCACCTTGGACCTATCTCAGCAATCTGAGCTCTCATCTGACCCTGGCCACCACGCTCCCTGACTTGTGTGACCACTGAGAGAGTGTTTTGCTGCTTAGCAGTTGTTTGCGCTGCTGAAAAAAAGCTGTGCTAATCCTTTAAACAATGTCAAAAATAATGCTTCGATGTTAGTCTGAGCTAGAGCCTAAAACCTGTCCTTCATCTTCCCTGGGAAGCGTGTCGTCAGCTCAGACTTGAGCTCAAGGCAACCGATGATGCTAATAAATGACCCACTATTAATGCTGCAAAGGGGGGCGGTCAGTTTAGCACGGATCTTGAATAATATTGCCAGTTAACAGTATTTAATGTTGAAAACTGCCATGAGCCTCAATGTTACCAGGAAAAATAGTAATGTTTTTATGTGTGCTTTTAAGCAGAGTTAGTTCTTTGAAAGAGAGGCAGTTTGGCTCTGACGGTGACACCTTGATCCTGGGAACAGCGTAAGCCAAACAAGTTTCTGTTTTACAGCTTAGCCCAGAGAAGCAAGAAAACATAATTTAGCGATCGTGTGACAATAAACATTTCAGAGATGATTCAGGAGGACATCACTGATTTGTAAGAATACACAGCTCCAATTTTTTTTTTTTTTGCAAAATCTGCATGTGGAAAGTGGGTTTTTTTAAAGGCTGACACCTTTCATTGATAGTATTTTAGGGGAAAAAAAAAGTTAAACCAGTCACTTCATTAGAGGGACTCTAGAGGGATGGTTCAAAATTGTATTTCTGCTAGAACCTAACAAAGGCTGTTCATCTTACGAGTACCCCAGGTTGCAAAGCTCCCATTTCATGAAGCAATATACAATTAATACAACTTCAAGGATGTATGCTATAAATCCTGTTGAACCTTTAATGACATTAGAGAATGGGTAGCTCTGGACACACAGAACAGTGTGGGCTGAAGACAGGACACACTGGAGGGGAAAATAACCTGGAAAATTAAAAAAAGAAGTGTTCCTTCCTCTTCCCCCTTGCTCCCCTCCTATCCCCACACCTGCATACAGCCTTTCATGTCTTAATTGATTTACATGTGGGCAAACATCACCTGGATGACATTCTTTTAAAAGGATTTTAATGCTGGGAAAGTACTTAAACAGAGAGCAGAGATTCATAGCTGGCATAACTCTGCGCAGCTCTGCTGAAGTCAGTGGATTTATAATGACTTGAATAGTTAGAAACCACATTTTAAATATGCAGCTACTGAATTGTAACACTTCTGATTCAGTAAGAGTTTTCCTTTGGGTAAAACTCGCACTAGAAGATAAAACGCCTCTTCCCTTTCACTGAGAAAAAGGGTGAAGAGTTAATGCTGGACCTGTCAGGGTTGCTGTGTATCACTCGTATATGGACAGTGCAGCTCAGGAAGGTCTTTCTGTGCGCCAGAGCGTGGGAGACAACTCTACACAGAGAGCAGCAGTTTCTATGGATATCTTTCTTCCTTACCTCCTCTAATGTTATGACAGAGATTTGCTCTAAGTCTGCAGTGCGGCTTTGTAGCTGCTTCATTCTCAAAAGGGATGATTTGTTCCCATCTGCTGCTGAAAGAGAGGATCTTTACTCGGGGAGATGGAAACGAGCAGCTGAAGAGTAGCAGGAGCCCATGCACTGCGGCTTTTGCTGTGGGTACTCTGCAGACACGCACCTCTCTCTCCAATCTGTTTGTCTTTTGATTTAGGTTAATGATTATCTGGGGAATCATACCTCTCAGGCAGGACCGTCAGTCGTTTTCCCAGTGGTGACAGAGTTGTTCACCAAAGTCCTTGTGATGGTGTTTCCTACAGGGTCCAGTCAGAGCCCCCAAACCTGTTCTGTTGAATTCTGGTAATTCCACTGCCCTGTGGTTCTGTGTAACCACTATGAACACAGGATCCGTTGTTGTTTACTACCTTAAACTAGGCACAACCCACCTCTACTTTAGCGAAGTAAAAATAGACTGATCTGCGTGCCCAGTCACTCCTGACTCTTCAGGAACAGTTTTTGCTAAATAATTACAAGTATCTTATCTAGGTTCAGTTCGGTCAATCCTGCAGCAGCAGCTGTCTGGGGTTGATGCTGGGTCTGCAGAGTCTCCACCTATGATACTAATCGAGGCATTTAAGTGTTGATTGGTCTACACAGGACCAGAGCTGCCTGGGGGAATCTCCAGGACCTTCCAAAGTCTCCTCCTGGAGAGCTCCTTTGAGCTCAGCCAAATACTCCCCTATGAAGCTGGCGAAGAGTTGAGTCAATCTCCTGTCTCGGTGCGGTCCATTGACTCAAATTTGTCTCATCTCAGGCTGTGTTGTATATGCAGAAATTGGCTGAGGAGTCGTTGCCCACCCAGGAGGGGATAAATGACCAAGTGTTCTGGGAGAGCACACAGGCACAGCCATGATATGATGCCCAACTACACCACAACTCTCATTTACTCCTTACGACTTGTACCTCGCAGATTAGATTATTTGTTACTGACTGGGTGATGTTGGTTATCCTGCGACACGTCACGCCTCCCCCTTATGGGGCCAAAGAAGAGGGCTGATAGGCTCAGGCAGAGAAAATGACATTTCTATCTTTAACTTAAGATCCTAGCCACGAGGTGAGATGACAGAACTGAGAACCTGGCCTCAACTGCACAATGGACTTCAACCTCACCGCTGGCTCTCAGCAGTGGAGCAAACTCGGGGGAGGAGTTAGATCTGGAGCAATTAAGAAACTCAAAGTCATTCCAGAGCCAAGCCCATGCTCTTTCATGAGACTGTTTGACATTAAGAGGTATCACAGAGGCCTTTGTGCTAAAGAGAAAACAAACAAACACCCCAACCCTTTTAAGAAACTTAAAATTTGTGTGCAAAATCCAAGCTGCATATGTTGGAAGCAAAACTCTGTTTTGCGCTGTCAGTAGACCCCACGCTCTTGCTGCTTATCAGCACTTCCAAGACAGTTGGCTAACAAAGTCATTTGGGAATTTCAAGTAATATTCAGAATTCCTTTGAACATATTGTTCCATTAGCTGCAAATTAATTGGATCTGAAGGTCAGTGTGAAGTAGATTACCACAGTCGAGGAAAGCAGTGAACGTACCGCTCATTTCTAGAGCCTTAGTATATCACTCCCGGAAGCCATGTCATTGGAATATTTCACCATACAATGTATCCTATAAATCTTACTATTTCAATAGTAGCTGGCACCTCCAGTATTGATGAATGGATGTTTGGAACAATCACAAATTGCTTTTCATGGTCCCAGTCATCTATTGTAGATGTTCTTAATCTACTTTAAAGTGAGTAGATTGGCTTTCAGCATTTGCTTGATGGCACTTTAGAGGCCACGTGAGTGTATTTTAAGAAAAGGGCTGAGCTCAGCATCACAAAGACAAATTTAATGAAAAAAGGGAGAGAATGAAGGTATACTCTCAAAGGAGCAGTAGGACGTAGCTGAAGTCTCCGATTTTTTTTTTTACTGGATTTTAAGAAAGAAAGGGTCAAAATATTCTGAATATCTTAGATTTTTTTTGTAGCTCTCCCTCTATGTAATTACTATGCTCCCTTTGTTTTCTGTTTAGGTTTACTTTTTGGTTATTTTAGCAATTTCCATGGATTTATATAAACAAGCTCTAATTCTTGTCATTTCCACTCTTAGTCTCAACTCTTTCCATTGCCTTTTTTCAGTTAGATCCTTACCATCATCTTCCTTCCTCCTTTCCCTTTATTTCATTTATTCTTTATTGAAATAAAATATTACTGATTTACCACAATGGGAACCGAAGAGCTCCAAATAAACCCGAATTGTTCAGCATGACTCCATATAGTATAACAGTAGTATTTTAGAGTATCAAGTTGCATCCACATATTCTGCACGTGACTCTCTTAATCTTGGATTTGGCCATCGTGTTAATTAATTTTCCTAGATGTGAGATGGGGAACGTGGCCGTAAGCAGCTAATTAGAGATATCTGGGATTCAAAACTCCCATTTTATTCATGTTTTGCTTTCTTATTTCTCAGTTTTCGTTGATAGACTCATCTTAGGGGAAGGAACGCGTGCAGCATGAAAGCAGCATCAGTAACAATGTTTGCACTGAAAGGCTCAAGGCCAGGACAATGACAAGTGCACTTCTCAGAGTGCAAACCAATTAAGGGACGAAAGGTTATGAAGGACTTATCTTTGTGAAAAACTAATGCACGATTAACAAGGCATCTTGCTTCTCATATTTTCCTGGAACATTAGCTGTTATATCTCTGGGTCAGTTGTATGGATTAACACAGCTTACTGTTTCAGCTCAGAGGTTTACAAGTTTGCAGAACTTCATAGATTTCCCCAATGCTCAGCAAGAGATGGGGATTCTTGCAGTTTCTATGAATCCACTGCTTCACTGTTGATTGAGTGTGTGTAATGATCATTTTCCGATATGCAAAAATTAAGAACGAATGGAGCCTAGTGCCTACGCTCTGTGATAATTGATGCTGGGTTTATGGATTGTGTTTTCTTTACTGACGACCTTCTCGCTGAGCAAATTTGACAAATGAAAACACTTGCTGAGATTTTATTTTCATGGCAATTTTCTATGTTTTCTTCCACTAGCAATATCATATTTTTGTTTGTGAAGGGAAGAGATATTGTTCATCCTAGTTATTTGCCTTTTAGAGCTGAAGCAAAAATAACTGATATTGAGGGCACATTAAAATGGAAGCAGGTGGAAAAGAGAAGCTCCTAAAAATAATAAAAAAATAGATTAGAGAAAATTTTACAGACTTGCTTATGGAAAACTACTGCAATTTATTCCAGAAAGCAAAAGATGAATTATCTCATTGGGACATCTGGTCTTTTGCCGCGATTGAGAGATGGGACACAGCCTGATGCAAGCAAGATGTCGATTTTATTGTATTCTTAACATATATTTACACTAGTTATAAGTGACTTACAAGCAACGCATTTCACGCTGATTGGTTATAGTCCATTGCTGTATGAGCTAATATTTGGCATTGCTGCTACAGATATCTACTCTTTTTGTAGGTCATTAGCTTCTTTAGACAGTAACAAGGTTTCCTCCTATCTAGATGGTTGCTATGCCATTTGCACGTAGCCCACTTAGCTGTTACTCCTTGTTCTTCTTTTCTTGAGGGGAGTTCTTGTTTTTAGCTTATTCAAGGTCTGTGGCCGAGCTTATCCAACACATCCCCCTTAGGCAATCTTTCTGTACTTTGGGTTTTTCCGCTGCCTGTCAGACCCTGTCCTACAGTCTTTTTTATCTTGATGGACATCTTAAAAATTAAGAATTCAATATATTTCCATTTTAGGGTTAAACAGAGCATTTGGTAACTACGAAGTCCAGGTTTTCTGTTTGCTGGGAATATAAAGCAGATGACACCTCCTTTTCCTGGACCTATTAGGCAGATGAAAAGATGGGAAAAACTTGGTTGACAAGCCTGTGTCTTCCAAGCTCCTTCCCTAGGAGGTCAATCAGCCTCCAAGCCTATTTTCTTACCAGGCTTTAGGAAACATAATTCACATGTGGCCGTTGGGAGATGGATGAAGAGTACCAACATGAACCGGATTTGGTCTGTCCAGGGGTACTTTTGTAAAGAGAAATAACTGTGGCTTGTAGATGTAATTTTGAATCAGAGATGTCATGGTCCTGGTCTTACTTTTTGTTGCATCTGCTAAGGAGGGGGTGGAACCAGAAATACCTGATTTATTCCTTCCAGAAAAAAATAGACTCATCAAATGTAGCTATACATAGAGCTGCCCACAATAAAGTGAGTAAAATCCAATCACTTTATTTGCAAGATGACCAAAACAACTTGAAGTAAATATTTAGCTAGGAGTGGCCCAGAAATACTAGTCATGAGGTAGTTGTAAATGTCATCGAGGCATCGAATGAAACTGAGGGTTTGTGTCTACAATGTAGTCTAGTGGTATATATTATATAAATATATATATAGATCTAAACCAATTTAAAGATTGGTTTAGATCTTTAGATCTAAAGATCTAAACCAATTTACTTCATGATTAGCTAGCCCAGGCCGGCAAAGCCACAGGCTGCAAAGCTTCTTGAAACCTTGGATGACCTGTAGTCAGCTGTTGGCAGCCATAAATCTCCATCAAAGTCTCCCTTGCTTGGGTTTTCCAGCCCAGGGTTGGAGATGCTTGGTCTTGTGCTCCAACAGTAGCACTCCAATGCCATCTCCTCTGCCTCAGCAAGGGAAAACAGGTTGGAGAAGTAGTCTGGCTTGCTGGAAGCTCCAGGAGGTAGTTTGTATAATTCCTGCCTTTTTAGGACTGCACAGATCAAAGCATTGGTTTTAGAGTCAAGGAAGAGAAAGAGGAAAATTGAAACAAAGCAGTTCAGCTCAGCAGAGGGTATGGAAGTGAGCTGGAGATCATCTCTTTTCTTTGCAAGCCTTAAAGGTAAGGGGCCTTAAAGTGCTCATCACAGGACAGGTAATAGTATTTACAGGTAGACAGACAGCATAGATGTATTGATATAAAAAGGAAACAACCTGCAAACTGATAACCCACCCCTAAATGGAACTACTTGGCCAATAGGTATGGTTTTTGTCAGGAGGTGAAGAATGCATCACTGTTAGATTTCAGTCAGAGGAAGATACACACACAGGTTCTCCATACCCACACTCGCACTTCGAGCATCAACTGATGCTGAAATCATGAAATGTGCATGAAAAACAGTCTGAACGTGCTGGTACGGTGAACGCTCGAAATATACTTCCTTAGGTTACTAAAACATCTGCCCTGAGCCCACGAGACAAATTGGATCGCTGATCCTCCATGCAAGATTGAACCCTGGAGGTGTTTAGGGCCAGGTTGGATGGGGCTTTGGGCAACCTCATCCAGTGGGAGGTGTCCCTGCTCATGGCAGGGGGGGTAGAAAGGGATGAGGTTCCATCCAACCCAAACCATTCCAGGTTTCTCTGAAGATCCTCCCTTGGCAGCCCAGCTGAACTCAGGAGGCAGAGGATAGTAGTGAGGAAGGGCAAGAAGTTTGTAGCCCCTCAGACTTGAAGGTCCTGTTGTAATGCAATTGATTTTGGTATCGTACCACTATGAGAAGCAAAACCTACATTTTGGACACAGTGATTAATTTTCTTGTACCTGGAATGTTCCTTCACTCTCTAATATTTCCATAAATTAAATAAATACATTTTGAATGTATCCTTTTATAAGCAAATTTTAGTTTATTTTAACAGCATTTACAAGAAAGAGAAAGATAAGTTTTAAAATCATAAAAGTACTCGATTGTTTTACTAATATTGAAGAAATATTCAAAATCTTAAATTTTAATGCAATGAAGTAAAAAATTCAATAACAACCTCTGAAAGCTTCTTGAAGCTATGCTGTGATGCAATGGGACATCTTCATTTTTCACTTTTGAGCACTCTGTAAGGAAAAGTGTGATTGATGTCCTTTTTAATGTTTCTGAATTTTTTTGTTAAAAATAAAATAGATTTATTGGTATCCTCTGGGGCCCAAGTCCTCCCATTAGGTTTGTTGGGAGCTATTCGGAGATTTCAGATGTAGTAATAGCTGTTTTACATTCCCTCGTATTTATCCCTGTTAGAGAACCTTAAAGCCATGGGGCCTGACCTGGTGTTAATGAACTAAGGTGACTTCTTGAATCCCTGCCATAAACCATACATTAACGAATCTACAGGAATATTTCTGTATTTCTGCTTTTCATGATTTACAGTTTGAAATCCCATTCATATATTATTGTCGGTGTTTGTACTTTTTCTGTATTTTACTAACAATTTCAGAAGAAAGAATAGAGAAAAAGCTCTGGGTGAGAAGAAAGAAAGGAAGAGGAAAGTCATTCCGCACTGTTAATAAAAGCATCATACATAAGTCATAATAGAGGTTTTTCTTCTCTCTGAACTGTTCTCCAGAAGGTTTATATTCTCAGAAGTTTTTCGTTTGTAGCTTTGCACCTTTAGTCACACAACCAGAGGGTTTGTGGTTGGTTTTTTTTCCAGCAACCAAGTATTCTGAACTGGTTCTTGAATCCATAAGGGAACTGGCAGGTGGGAGTCTCTACATCAATTCTGATTGACTTTTTTTAAGAAGCCAGAGAGTAGGTACAATTTTTTTTCTCAGAGCTGCTGGGAATACAGTTTTTCACTTTAAAGTCCCTAAAGGGATGCGTTTTGCTCTGTTACTCTAGAGAAAAAGAGCCAAGGCTGGTTTCCCTGGCTGTGTGTAAAGACAACAGATGTCACCTAGATTGTTTTAACTTTATCCAGCTACCAAAAATGATGCCTTTTGGCTTTTTGTATTTTGCTTTTTGGGATAACCTTCACTGACCACCTTACCATTGTTCTTTCCATCTCAAAAGGCATTGCAGGCATTGATGTAGCTGTTTCCTCACAGATCCCATTTTGGGAACATCATCTATGGCACAACAGCTGTGCAGGCAATGGCTGTAAAAAAATACTCTAAGGCTGGATTCAGAATTTTTCCTTTGTTTCTATCGCTTAGAATGAAATGGAATCATTGAATAGTTGGGTTGGAAGGGACCTCAAAGCCCATCCAGTTCCAACCCCCCTGCCATGGGCAGGGACACCTCCCACTGGCTCAGGCTGCCCAAGGCCCATCCAACCTGGCCTGGAACACCTCCAGGGATGGGGCAGCCACACCTTCCCTCGGCAACATGTTCCAGTTTACTATTTAAGTGAAATAATCTTTCATAGTATATTTTTTTCAGTAGACTTTTCTTGTCTGAATTTAGAAATGCTTATTAAGAAGGAAAACAGAGACCGTCTCATTAGGATGTGTGAAACTGGCACATATGGGGAGGTTTAACACCTTTTGAAGCATTGCTTATGATACTGATATGTATTAACTGCCTGTTTCTTACTGTGGTGTGAACAATAGGATGAGTCTGGCATCCTAGCAGGGAAGGATGTTAAAAGCTGTGATGGTATTTGTTGATGAATTTGCAGGAGTTGCATCTGGCTGCAACGCTACCCTCACTCGTCTGCTTCTCTGCAACTGAATGTGTTGAGTGGCTCTTCTTCCCATCCTCCTTTTAAAAAGAAATCTGAGTGCTTGCTTTGAAAGACAATTACTTTTCACTTTCTTTTGTACCTTATCAGTTTGCCACAATGTACAATCTAATACACTACTGAATTTCCTACAAGTCATAAAGGTAGAACTCATGTTGGAAAATCATCTTCTACAGATTATCAAGGTTATTTCCAAACTTTGAATAAAAGCTCATCCCTCCAGCTCAGTGCCTAATGCTTCTCTTAGCCAAGTACACAAAGCAAAGTATGTCTTAAGTTGTGTGCTTTGCTGAAAAATCAAAAAGTGATGTCTCTCCTGAGACCTGTATAATTCATATAGCACTTTAACCTGTGATTAATTACAAAGGGAGCGGAAGCTTTGCTCCTTCTCACTTGTACTTTCATCAAAACCAAAAATCCTAAAGTAAATCTCTGCTATGCAGCGAGAGACCCAAGTGAATTGCTGGGCTGATTAAAAATCAGCCGTCCTGCTGAGGCTTGAAACAACACCGGGTAAAACAGGGATCTCTGGAATAGAAACATCTACCAGAGATCAATGCTGAAGAAAGTAACTTTTTTTGAGGGGAGAAATGACACTGAAAAAGCGAAAGGAGACTTTTGCACAAGTGCAAAGCTGATCAGCAGAAGACCAGGTAGGATTTTTTGACGCGGATGTAATATTTTTTTTTATTGAAGTTTCTAAGCGTGATGTGTTCTAGAGGCTGAAAGAGGGGAATGACAATAATGCCAGCGAAGCAGTGCCTTTAGTTCACCCACTGCAGAGTGAATGACAAGCTAGTGAGTTTTGCCATGCAAAAAAAGCCTCTTGACTGGTGCTATTTGATGTAAAAACTTTCTTGCTGAGGGCGCATCATCCCTGAGCGGGGAGTTGCTCTTGCTAGCAGTCCAGAAGAAAATTTTCCAGGGCAAAACACAGCAAAGTTATTTGACTCAATTTTCTCCGTCATATGAGCGTGCTATTATTTTTATATTTATTTGAGACCCAGATGCTCTCACACGGTTTCAAGGTTATTAGAAGAAGGCGAGATGAAAGGATGCTGTAGGGAGGAGGAGAGCAAGGTTTCATTCTGGAGTTTTGTTTGGTGTCTTTCGAAATGTTTCTGTTCTTTGTCAACCTATTTCAGCCAGACAGTGTGTCAGCCTTGCATAGATTAAGAGAGGGAGACCAGAAGACCCATCTTCTTGTGAATAGAGAGTGGGAAGACCCCAATCTGTTGACTGAAAAGGAAAATATGGGAATAGTTTGTCTGGCAGATGGTGTACACAGCAGAGATCTTTTTGGAAGACCAGTGGAAAACCTTCAGGAATACCTCTGGGAGCCCCAACTCCTTTAAGGAGGTCTCATCTAATGTGGCTTTGTTTGTAAAAGACTAGGGTCACCAAGAGCACACAAACTAGTTGTTTTCCATTACTTTTCCACCCTCAGTTTCGTTCTCTCCCAGATTCTAGAAACTTCATTACTCTCAGCAAGAGGTGGGAGTGGAGAACTATAAAAGCTGTGGCTTTGGGGTTTATTAGAGTTATTAGATCGTGGCAGTCCTGCCCCAGGTGTCCCTCTCTCCCATGGTCCTGCACGTGCCGGAGGGCGCAGCTGGGCACTGAACCAAAAAGTGCAGTGCTTGCTCCTTTCAGCAACGCTCAGGGAGCTGAAAAAGGAGATGACAGAACTCGCATAATAAAAATAAGTAAGTAAATGGTTCTATACTTGAGTTTTTGGAACTGCACGAGCAGCTGGGGCTGAGCAGGGGAGGAGGAGAGTTGTAATCAACACGCTCGTTTGTCAGTAAGCCCCAGATGCACATCAAGAAATGTGAAGTTTGTGCTGACTAGGAGACAAGGGCCCCAGCTCTCATCTAGCAGAGAGTAAATTGAAAGATAATTATGAAGAATAGTAATTTCTCTGAAAGTGTTTAATGTCGTGCATGCTTTTTCCATATTTATTTTCTTTCTGTGGATGAAATGGAATGGCCTGGCACTATTTTGTGCACCTTGGTTCCTCCAACGACCTTACCCTCCCAAGAGGGCAAATCCAGCAGACAAGCATGGACTGCTCTGGAAGTGGAGTTTTCCAGGTGGTGTGGCTTGGGAGCTGTTGAGGAGAGGATGAGGAAACTCTTAAGGGTGGAAGTTGCCTCAAGCATGGCCTGAAGTTGTGCCAGAGGAGGTTTAGATTGGATGTTAGGAAAAATTTAATTACTGAAGAAGTGGTGAAGCATTGGAAGAGGCTGCTCAGGGAAGTGATAGAATTTCTGTCACTGGAGGGGTTAAACAAATGTGTGGATGGGGGTGTTTTGGGGCACGGTGGTGTGTTGATGGTAGGACTGGATAAAGCTAGAAGTCTTTTAAAACCTTAACTATTCTATGAAGTCCCAGGCAAGGAAACTGGGAACCAGTGAAGACTGATTTTGCTCTTTTGGCATTTCCACGGAATGAGGGAATTCAGATTTGGGTGGTGGGTATAAGCGATGTTCGCTCATTTGAGTGAATACTGAACAAGAGTCTCAGACAACTCCTAGTACTATCCCTGCCTCCAGGATGCCCAGCACTGACTCATGGGTTCATTTTCATGTCGGGGGAAATGTGAAATCAGTAAAGAAATCTTTGTCTGTAGTCTTTAGTACTTTCAACATCATAATTTTAAACATAGATATCTTCCCTATCTGATATATTCTCTGGCTCACCTAAGTAATAACTGAGCAGATAACGTTGGTGGGCCTAGAAAGAGCATGGATTAAAAGAGAGATTGCAGATTCTTGGTCAGTTAACTATTCTTGGTTTATATTTCTATCATGCCATACGTTAGAGCACGGGCTACTCTTCAGTATATCATGGGAATGCAGAGAAAATATGAATAACGTGGCTCATATATTTAAAAGCATATAGAAAGCACTGTCTCATTCCATGCGTGATCCCGTTTCCTCTTTTAAATTATTCTTGGCACAAAGCATGTATTTACATTCAGATCAGAACCATTCACAACAGGCACGCAGCTGTGGAATGTTACATATTGTAATTATAAAGATATATTTGTTCATTTCTCCCTGCGAATATATTCCTGTATCGATTCGTCCTTGCTTCTGCTCACCTACGCTGAGGCAATGGGGAGAAGGCTGATTTTATGTGAAACTACTTTAATTGCCTTATCTCTGGGGAATAAATACAGTTATTGAAAACCTCAGTTACAATTTTGTAACAACTTTTCCAAACGGAGTTAGACTAATGATCCAAACCACTTCTCTTCTTAATTAAGACTACGTTTATAGATGGTTATCGGGATGGTTGGAAGGTTTGGGGAAAAAACGAAGCCTGGAAAGTTCAAGGAAAAATACATCATGTTGGGCGCACGATTCTTTTTTTAAACCAAATGAAAGCTATGAGTTCTGTAAGTTGTTTTGAGAGAAGGAGTTATTCAACAGATTCAAAGCCCTGTAATAACTGAAAACCTGGACAAAAGCTGGAGTTTTACTTTTAATCCTACAAAAAAAGAGCCAACAAAGAATCAAAAGACCGAAAAAGAACTGACTCAAATCCCAGATCCCATAAGGAGATCTTTGTGGAGCATTGTGACCCTCAGGCTTGGCTCTTGTTTTCCTGGACATCAATGGAGACAAAATCCGATGGAGTCGGTGGATGAGGACAGTAAGGCAGTCACAAGATGTGTCAGTTGAGGATTAGCTACATGAGCAAGGACTGTTTGTAGGCTTTGAACCTTTTTTTTTTAACCTCTAACACCTTGCTTTGAGGTAACGTCCCGAATGTCGGAGGCTTGCCTGCTTTGGAGATGCCATTTTGAAAAGCAGTGATGAATATCAAACAACTATCAAGCACTCTGTTGGGGATTTTTCTCGAGTTGGAATTTTTTTAGTCTGAAATATGAGGGTCTCCAAAACCAACATAGATGCTATTATTACAAATTCTTAGCTGGTAGTATAACCGTTACACTTCAGATTACTTCAAGAATAGTTAGAAAATGCCTATTTAAAAAAAAAAAAAAATAGAGGAAAGGCAAAACAAACCTTGCGTTGAACCTGGCATATTGACCTCTGAAGATCTGAATCCTCTACAGACATCCTGCAGTGATATTGAGTGGGGAGAGCTGTACAGAAATGCTGACTGAGAATGTTGCATCAGATAAATAGATCAATTTTCTTGGCAGAATAACAACATTTTCCTTCTTTGATATGGGGCAAATGGAATTGCTGAGCTGTGTTCTCAGTTAAGATTAGATACGTATTTTGAGCCCAAAGCTCCTCTCTACCAGAAGTTAATATTAACAAAACCTGTGAAGGCTGCTCTGCTTTAAGCACTGCTGCTACTACTGTTAGTGTGCTTGTGTCCATCTGAAAGTGTAGCATGACTGGCTCTTGGGTTTTATCCACAAAGACATGTATTCAGCTTTTTGCAGGAAGGGGCTAAAATACTTTGATTCTCAATGTTTGCTCTTCTGTGGTTTAGATGAGTACAGCACATTCATTTCTTAAATTAAGGCTTTCTCTCTTACTACTCCAAGAGGAACTGGTTGTGCTTTTCTCTCATCTCAGCATCTACCCAAACTGGGTGTTCTTTCTTTCTCCCTCTTGGGTTTTCTGGAATTTTTTTTCCTCATATATATATTTATTTTTTTTTGCAGCCATCTTAGGCACCTTTTGGCTCAGATGGTCCAGTCTTGCATGAAAATTAGATTTTAATTAATCTCTTGCAAAAATTTCTGCCTTGTGTGGATGATGTCACATTTCCATTATCTACCCCTTAATAACTGATTATAGCCTAATTGAATGTACTAGAGGAAAAACGACAGGATGTCAGGATATAAAGTTCATTAAGGAAAATCAATTTGCAAGGCTCTAAATTGCATTAAGGGCTACCCTTTAAATCATCTAATGTATTTCTTCCTGGTTTGGGAAGGTAAATAGGCACATTGTGGAAAAATATGTGCAAGAAGAAGTGGTAGATTTTGTGGGTAAATTAAATTGCAGATGACTGAGGATCAAACAACAATTCCATTATCAATGACAAGCTGCCAAGGCACTCAACGCAATACTTTGCCAAGTGCCTTGTATTTTCCATTTCTTTGTCATTTAAAAATAAATAACTCTTGCTTGTAGGTTGGACCAAGACGTATCTGATTTTATTAAAAATGCTGATAGAGAAGGGTTAATGAATACCAACTCATTTACTCGCTCTCCAGGATGGATTTGGCAACTCTTTTACGTGCCAGACCGGATGTTTTCATCTTTTCCAAGTCTATAAACAGTAGAATCTGCTTATAGTCATATTCTTGGCATCACCAGCAGCTGGATGCATTTCAATTAGTGTCTTTTGTGGTATTAAGTCAGCGCAGTACCTTTGTGAATTCTTCAATAAAAGCAGTCAGTGGGAGACAACCTTACCTTATTAGTTAACTCTTGACAGTTGCTGGAAGATGTGGTGGTACTCTGGTGACAGCTGACGAAGCTGATGTTTCTGTTGGGGTCGTAAGGCTCTCTGCACCTGCTCGTGGTCTCCTGGGTGCCCAAGTGAGGCAATATTGGAGCAGTTCTGGGGAGGGGAGGTAAGGATGATGAGCCCTTGACCTGTCTACGCTACCTTGTGTATATAGATCTGGTCTGGCTGGTATTGAGACATCTCTTGGTCTCTGCATGACCTCTCGGCTTTAGTACCAGGCAACAACGGTTTTGTTCAAAAGGTACAACAAAAAGTTAGGACCCCCCCAGCCCCATGATTTCACAAGCTAAATTAAACAAGATTTGGTTGTGAAACAGCAGCTTTTCTCCCTGGCTTCCTGGTTTCTTCTTGGTGGTATTTTGGGCTTGGGAAATGTAACGTCTGTTTGTCCATCAGTACCTCTTCTCTGGCTTTTGGCATTGACATATTCCAAGCACTGCAGTGGGAGACAGTGCCCCGCTCCTGACTAGGACTCCCCTCTGGGGTCGGGGCGGTGTGACAGGGCAGCAAGACCTGTTACAGAATCACAAGGTTGGAAAGGACCCATTGGATCATCGAGTCCAACCATTCCTAACACTCCCTAAACCATGTCCCTAAGCATGTCCCTGTTGTATGACTTCAGGTGCTTCCATGGTACACAACAGCCTTTGATGAAAGGATATGGCCCCAGCATAAATCCAGTCCCATGGACATATACCTGCAGTTCTTTGTCCGACGTTGAGTTGGTTACCAGAGTTTACCATGATCTTCCTGTGCATCAGTGGGGAAGGCGAACCCAGATATCTCAGCATGCAAAAGCAGACCCAAAGTCTCCTGTTTATAGTGTTTTTCAGGTGATATAATTAATTAGGACATCAAAGGAAGAAGATGGAACATTTAGCATAAGTTTTAAGTCACATTTTGTCACCTTCCCAGAAGTTGTTTACGGAGTGGTGAATTATTACAGTATGTTTCATCTCTTTGAGATGGTTTATACAGAGTTTTTAATTACATTGGAGATCTTTTAAATGTAATTTTCTATGATGGCATCTGATATAAGCTGGATGCCTCACTTTGATCTCCTGTGGAATAGAGGTTGACAGCAATCTTCAAATGAAGAGTAACATCAGCAGAAAAACAGAGATGAAATTACCATATTGGAGCATAGCTTTTCTTGTAATCATCACCGTATTAAATATGGAGGAGAGTATTTGGAAAATCAAGTTTGCATTTTGAACAGTGTCAGTGGGGCTGAGTTGCCCTCATTAGCTATTTTGTCTTAAATTTGATAGGAAAATTGGTGCTGACAAGGACTGGAAATGTGTTTTTTTAATCGTTTTAAATCATTTTAGATCACCTACCATAAATCTTGTAATATTTTAAAGGATGTCTTATTTGTAGCAAGAAAAGGTGAAGAAGTTGAATATAGAAAATCCAAATGCAGTCTTCTCAGCCTTTTGCCCCTTGTAATAATACCAGAATGAAAATTACTGTCTATCTGTGTTTTGCTTCACTTTGAATTTGCAACCATGTTTCTGCGGATTTGGTATGATTGAAAAAGCATGTTGCATATTTTTACGATGAATTTGCGTTTCAATTCAAAGATTTTGAGCAGTTCCCTTTAAAATCCACGTGACTGCAAAGGCCCTTTAATTTTAGATCATACCTCTCTGTGTGTGTGTAAGATGCCACAAAATATACAAATGCTTGCCTTTATGTGTTATCACCCCACAGATGAACTCACAGTCAACATGTTGATTCTGAATATATTCCATTTTAGTTGGAACATATTTACTTTTTTTTTTAACAGATATATATTTGGGAGTTTTGAAGAGGGTGAAGGTACTTTTTATAATTCCGTGTGTTTTTCCTGAAAGCATCTAAAAATTTCTACAAACACTCACTGAAGTCTTTCTTCATTGAAGACTTCACCTTCTAAGGAATATAGTATGTGTTTTGTCTGACACAAGTATCAGGTTAATTTTGTCCATAAGGTAATTTCAGGGGAATTACTAAGGTCTGTCTTTCACAAGACAGACGTTTCTGGAGGGTTTTGTGTTTTGCTGGTACTGTCTGCATCCATAGGCTCTTCAGTGAGGAGGCATCCAAGGAGAAGCGAAAGGCCAGCATCCTTCCCACCGATAACTCTTTTATCAGAGCGATGGACTTTTAAATATATTTGTTATACTTAATCATATTTTTTTAATTTTCTTTAATTGAAAATATCTATTTACATATATAAATTTATATATACAGCCTGCTTCATAGAACCATAGAATGGTTTGGGTTGGAAGGGACCTTAAAGCCCATCCAATTCCGTACTCTGCCATGGGCAGGGACACCTCCCACTGGATCAGGTTGGTCCAAGTGAGTGGATGAGGGGGAATGGGTATAAACTGGAGAGGGGCAGATTTAGACTGGACAGAAGGAGGAATTTCTTCACGCTGAGAGTGGTGAGGCCCTGGCCCGGGTTGCCCAGGGAAGGTGTGGCTGCCCCATCCCTGGAGGTGTTCCAGGCCAGGTTGGATGGGCCTTGGGCAGCCTGAGCCAGTGGAGGTGTCCCTGCCCATGGCAGGGGTTGGAACTGGGTAGGCTTTAATGTCCCTTCCAACCCAACCTATTCTATGATTCTATGAAATACTATGAGTATTTTCATCCCAACTCAAAACACTGGATACTCCACTGCCATTAGGAACCGGTGTGTACTTATGTCCCTGCACTGAATGGACTCGTGAGCTGTGAGGATGCCTCATAATTCAAATGCACGTTGGCACTGCCAATATCTCTCTATCTGCATGCGCAGCACAGAAGAGTCCCTGTCGCTGAAGACAGCTATAAAAACATAAAACCTGGCATGCCAAGTCTTCTTTTTTTTTTTCGTAAGAGTTGAGGGCATCTCTGGAAAATAATCTTCACAAAAAAGTAATTGCAGTCGACTTGCTAATTGTCTATTGCTTAGCATGACAAAAAGCTAGATGAATAGATAGTAAAGCTGCAACAGAAAAACCGAGACAGAGGTAAAGATGAGTGTGAAACCAGGCCTTTGTTATGTTTGGGACAGTGAGCGGCATGATAAGAAAATCCGTTGTGTATTTCCTACCAGGTTGTATATCTGCTGCAATTTAGGTAACGAGAAGCTCCTGTGCTGTTGTGCGAGTACTGCTGTGGTGATGCTGCTCGCGGACTGCAGAGAAAGGGAAGCGATCTGATAAATGAAGTGTAACCACCTGATGCATAATTCAGTCTTGCAAGGGCAGTGTAAGAAGACAGTATCATATCTAGACAAATTAATCTATCTTAGGTTTATGACTGTCTCAAGGCCTTCTCTCTCATTGTCAGTTCAGTCACAGGTAGATATGTGATTATTATTTCAAATGGAAAGTTCTTTTCCAATAGCTATTTTTGAAAGATGCTGTCTCACAGCAAAATCACTTTAGTGAAGTATGCTTTCATTTTGAAGTACAAAAGCAACTGTCAGTTAGAAACATCATTTGTTTTGCTTTCTTTTGTTTTGTTTCTTTTAGTTGTGTATTATCATTTCAGGAAATAAATTTATGTGTAAGCAGTCGGTGCCAGAAGTCTCGAGTTCCATTTGTCACGTCAGATGTTGGCACCACCGTAGTGCTTGAGGCTCACCAATCCCAACCATAACCACCTGGTTAATAACAGCTGCCTCGAGCTGGCTGTTCGCTCAAATTGTGACAACTTAATAAATATAGAGGGGGAAAGGAGTGTTATGGCAACTCTCAGGAAACAGAGGCACAGATAGGTTTGGTCCCTCAGCCACAAAGGCATTTGGGTGTGCTCCTTCCACGGTCTGGGATCCACTGGAGACTTTTGGCCGGTTCTATAATTGTTGGTCAGTGCCCTGTGGTTAAAGTTATGCAGCGACTGCTGCTGCACGATGTACTGGGGTAGTGTTTGAGGGCAGCAGACTGTTCTGAAAAACCCAGATTTGTGATATCACATCTTTGGCCACTACTGAAGTTGACTGTAGAGATCACCGGTGCGCCTTAATGATAAAAAATGAATGTAATTAACCATTCCTGGAGGTATGTAAAAGACAAGTGGATGAAGTGCTTAGGGATATGATTTACTAGTGGACAGGTACGGTTGAACTCGATGATCTCAAATGCCTTTTCCAGCCTAGGGGTTCTAGGATTCTACAATATAACATGTGTATCACTATTATGGATTATATACTAGAATCATTATCATAAATAATATAATAAATTATAATAGAATGATAAAACCTTCATACCTGTTAGACCTCCAGAGCAATTTCTATCCCCCCTCCCTTCTCCAAATATAACTCTGAATTCAGGCTTCTTTTTCTTCCAGCTTTCATGTGTTTCTTTTATTAGACATGAACCACTTGCTACAAGGAAGCCAGTGAGATCTGCCCCTCTTGCAGTCTGTAATTTTCCCGGATGAGCTATGTTATTTTCCTGCAGACCACCCCTGGGTAGGGGAGGCTCCCTGTGATAGGAGAAACACATCAAATGTGAGTGAGATGCATCCAAGGGGAGACGGCTGGGGAAGAAAGTGATTTGGGGATTGTTGCTAGGATTTCATATACAGGAATTGAAGATTCAACAGCTTCTGTTATCTTTAGGACTAGACATGCAGAGCGCGTGTCTGTGGCTCTTACCCCTCAGGCTGTCTGGAAAGATGATGGATATTCTCTGTGCTATGGTGACATACTGAACATCCATATATCTCCTTCGTGTTTGTTGTTCACGAACAGGGTCATGGCTTTAACACCTAGGGGCAGAAAAATGTCCCTTTGAACCAGCCCAGTCCTTACTCTGCACTTCTTATCTAGTTCCTTCCCCATTAAAAAGGTGTTTTTTTCCCTGGAAACAATAGAAAACAGCAGATAAGGAAGCAGACTACAGCAGATATAACCATTTAGTTTCTGTCAAGCACGCTTTTATCCTCCCTAATATAACGGCAAAGAAAACATAAAGAAAAACAATGTGTTCATTTGCTAAGTTCCTCCAGTGCTGGAGCTGATAAAATCTTAAACGTGCATCCAGAACGAGCAGCAATGGAAAAAGGAAAGGGACTCTCTCACTGGATACCAAACAGGAGGAAAAGGAAAAGATCCTGACATTACCCAGTGCTGTAGCAAGGGCAAGAAATAAATGGGTTGGAATTGAGGGAAGAACAGCTCTTCAGAGAGTTGTTAAATGTGATGTTGTGGTTTGAATTTCTGCTCAGGAAATCCCTGAACTACAGACTGGAGAAAGATGCAAAAGAATGACGGAGAAAGGATTGTTCTCCTCCCTTTTTTCTAGTGCTCTCTCGCTAAATAGCTACTGATAAACACATAATTGGACTCGGTAGACTTGTGTTTCTGGGCCGCTCCTTCTCACATTGGTAATCAGATCCCCAGGTGCAAGGCTGGGAAAACATCTTGATGGTTTGATAGCAGCATGATGTGAAGAGAGGGTGGGAGTGTTCTCAAATTATCTTTTTTTAATAACTTCTTTTTTAAAAAATACTCCTTACACTTGTCTCATGTTTCTACAGCCTCTGCTATAGGAAGTAAGAAACTCTAAGCAACCAACCTGTTCACTAAGGGTAGGCTTGATATTGTCTGTTGAAGTAGGATTTATACTTCGGCTCTCCAAACGTTAGCATCCATTTATACTTCATTCTACAGAGCTATCAGCACAGCGTGTGATGAGGGAACTAGCTCTTTTGTTCACGGAGGATCAGTTTTACCAATGGAAACACCCAAGGAGGCTTGATAGGACCCCGTTAAGATGTGTGGAAGAGTTAGGAGGACAAAGCAGCACCATTTTTGCGGACTGGTGTAGATGACGAGGTTTTCTTTCTTACTTGTGCCTCAAAACTCTTCACCCAGTATAAAAAAATAGTCAAACGTATTGATATAGACCAACAGTTTTTGCTACTTTACTTTGTTAGTGTTTTATAACGCAAGTACCTGATGGATGAGGGAGCCTTAAACTTCTTGCTAAATGTGCCTTAAAATGCTGAAGCATTTCTAAAGCCAATAGTTTATTCTTCACAATGTATTTCATGTTAATAATAAATGAATTTGTGGAATTGGCATGATTCCCATCTGCTTTAACGCTACCTTTTACAAGCCCATAAAAGCAGCGATTTCCAGTACTACAACCAGATATTGTTTCAAAAGAAAAAAAAAAATAGTGAAGGAGTTACTCAGTTTCTCACCCATAATGTATTTATTCGGAGGAGCTGAAACTTCCTCATAATCATATCAATCCTGAATTGCCTTTTGTAGAGCCATCAGGACTGAATCCATATCTCTAAAGGTTTCATTTCTGAGGGCTCTGGAAATCAGATTTTGTTCTTTGTGCACTGAAATATTAATAAGTATTGCATATCAATTTTTAACTTTTCTTTGTTTCACTGGGTATGGCTCATAAAAATGCTTCTTACTCCACTTACTAATATCTAAACTGGGTGAAGCGACATTAGAACAGAGCACATAAATATAGCAGAAATGTAAATGAAAAAATTCCGATAACAAGACCTGCCTGAAGAAATCCGTACGGACACAGTAATGTATATTTCCTCCAAAATACCTTAAGGTCTTTTGTGCTACCTCCTGCATGTTATAAAACACTCAAGGAATTATAGATTAAGTCCTGGAATATATCTAGATCATTATTTCCAATGACAACAATGCAATTCTTTGAATGGGGTGAATTTCATATATACAGAACAGCAATGGAATAAATAAGGCATTTACTGCAGTGGAAAAGAGTGACATTTCAGGAGTCATTTAGGCTTTGGCAGAAAAATCGGAACAGGTAGATATCATCACAAAATGATTATGAGCACTCTGGTGAAGATTCTGTCAGTGAATAATTGTAAGTAATAATTTTGTTTTCTGTAATTTAACATAGCATTATACGAGCATATCAACAACAGAGACAAATGAATCTCGACAAGCCACAAGCCTCAGTCAAGTGCCACTTTAAGGGCAAACCTTCTGTTTGCTCCAGTGCCTACGGAAACACTGAATAGTACCTTTTTACTCTGAGGCCACATGGGCATCCTCATGGAGTTATGGTATTATTCAGTACTTAAAGTGGCGAGCACAGCTAATTTTGGCAGATCTCAGGTTGCTTCTTCAAGTCTCACTTTCTTTTGGCTCTTGCCTGGAGATGTGTCACTGCAAGTGAGGCTTGGCTTCTCAAAGCTCCTGGAGGCTTTTGCTCTACCAGCTTTAAGAGAGTTTTCCTTAGCTGCTCCATGGCTCAGGATGTCCAAGCCAGCTGCCTGTCCATCGTGCAGGTACCGTGTACTTGGGAACAGCCCTTAGGCAAGAGCAGCAGGAATGCCACTGCTTGGAGCTCTTGTCCTTGGCGGTCAGAGTCCTTGACGTTGCATACCATGAGAGAGCAGTTGGCTGGGAGGTGGGGAATCGCTGCTTGGAAATGGGCTCAGCATCAGTTTCCAGGTGGTAAGCAATTGCACTGTGTGTTACTCACTTTTTATATTCTTTTCTTATTATTATTGCTATTATTTTTCTCTTCTTTTACACTTTTATTAAATTGTCTTTATCTCAACCCATGAGCTTCACCTTTTTTCTTTCTGATTCTCCTCACCATCCCACCATGGCAGCCGTATGGTACTTATAGGTCAGCTGGGGCTAAACTATGACATTAAGCCATATCAGAACTTCATGTCTATTTTAAGATACACGTGGAGAAAATTCATTAAAATGGATATGATACAGCTGATACACTTCATGTCCGCATATTCGAGTGCTAGTAGAGATATGCTAATCATTAGGATTGTGGTTCATTAGATAGGACTAATGATATTGTCTGTCTATGGGATCAGTGAGGCGTGAGGAAGAATGTCATTTAGATCGCACTAATGACTGGAAAGAGCGCTGAACCACCCCAAAATTTGGTATCTGCAACATTTAGAGCATTTAGACTTTTTGATCTAGGAGCGCTTTTGGTAGACCTGCCAAAAGTCTAAAGTACAACTGCTGCTTGGAGTCAGTTGAGTCCCACTGCACAAAACACAGCAAATAAGAAACTTTTAAATTCGGTGGCCACTAAAAAAACTTTATTGCGGAAACTTTACATGCAGGAATTTGTTCAGTTACGCTTCTGTCATGCTGAAAACAGCTTGCTCTGGGTTAAATTAATGTTGGGGTTATGGGATTGGGAGGGGCTGACATGAAATCAAAAGCGATAAATATCAATCAGTAGATGCTGGATCAGTTTTCCTGGTCTGGGCAGCTTAATTACCTCCACCCTGATTTGAAGAGCTCACCCTTAAGAACTTTTTGGCTGAGTATCTTTATAGATCGCTTTTGCATAAATCTTGATATTAAAGAAAAACCCCTTATCATAAAGTGCCTCAGAAATCCAGGATGCTTTCCCACTTTTTGTCTGTCCTACTTTAGGGATTAGTTTAATTGAGGTGATATTCGATTCCCCACTGTTGATGTGGTGGGTTTTTATTATTCTTTTTCTTTAGCTTCTTGTGAAGATTAGCTTTATATAAACATGCTATCCGTAACATAAATCAAAGAAGCTGGAAATAGTAATATAGCTTGGTCATGTATATTCATAGTTGTTTGATGAAGGAAAGACATTAACATATTTCTAGATTCCCTGTCATTCCCTTTCATTTTTTTTTCTTTAAAGAAAAAAGAGAAAGAAGTAAAATGTTCTAGTAAATTCTTGTATTCTAGTAAAATTGGAGAAACGGGTAGGGCGATAACTCACTTTTTCTCTCTGATTTGGTGATTTGTAAATTAATGAGAAAAAAATGCTTTTCTGGTTCCATCAATCAGTGATGTAACAGATTCTGCTGTCATAATTAAGTGCAGGTTTTCTTTCTCTCCCTTTAACATGGGGAATTTAAATGCTTTTAAAGTAACCACCAGCACCACTTTGATGAGTGGGAGCACCTACACCAGCGCTGAAGACCTTGCAGCAGCTCTGCACAAGTTGTCAGCTGGATTGTATTTTTTCCAGCCGTCTCCTGTCAGTATTGTCCCTATCGAGTTTATTATCTGATGCTTAGGATTATAGCTGAGATGTGTCTTTGTGTAAGCTCGGGGTTAGAAAGCGTGTCATTATCCAGGCGAAGGAGGATGTTATCTGGAGGATTTTGCCCTGTTGCTGAGTGGGTCGGGGAGAACACGGTTCCTAAGCTGTTATGGTTACACAGTCTGTACGTGGGGCCTCGCAACTATCATGTAACGGGATGTAGGCTGTGTAAGTCGAGGTTGGCATCTTCCGACAAGCTGGATTTACTGTTCCTGCACAGGAAAACGGCATCTCACGCTTGTGAGAGCTTCTAAGAAGTCCCACTGGAGAGAAGGGGGCATGAGGGTTCACTGGGTAAGAATGCTGAAATAACTTCTACGAATGTTGAAATGATTGGCTTAATTCATACTGAAGCCAAATGACCGACTCAACAAACCACTTTTCAGCAAAATAAAACTATAGCTTCCCCTCTCCTTTAAATATTTTATACTTGACTCAGATGAAACTGGGGAGGAGGGGGACTTTGGCTCTGTCTGAGGTGGAGCGGATCAAAAATATGATTTTCTACTCTATGTAACATCTGTGATTCGACAAAAAAGGGGAGGAGAGAGGTCATTCATCCATTGGTGAATAAAGTTGGAGTTCTGAAAGATTCCAACAGAGGAGAAAACTTGGAAAAAAAACCCCATCAATGCCCATAAAGCTCAGAAATATTCATAAATTGGAAAGCTTGGAGTGAACTGGAGACCTGTGTCTGTGTTCTGGAGTTGCTCTGCTTAGCAGTGATTTGAGCCCCTCTCTGTTCCCACGTCCTTCCCAGAAAAGGGCAGAAACCAGAAGACCCACAACATGAGAGTTTGGTTTCCGCTTCTATATCAGAGTACCTCTGGACTCTGAGAACGTGACTTGAGCTCTCCAGGTTTCTGGAATATTGAGATGTAGAAGGGGAGCCCTAATTAGACTTGAGGTTCCTTCATCAGGCTTTCATTGCTGTGTTCTTGTTGAAAAAGATAAATGGAGTGAGACTGACCACTGCAAGCTCAGATAAGCACAGAGAAAGGAAAAAAACAAAAGACAATTACCAGTCTGATCTAATAATATAATAATATAAGGAACTGAATTTCATACACAGTAAAACAATATGAGGCAATGGAGATACTATAATTAAGGAAATAACTTAATACACACATGTTTAATTAAAACCACCATTTATCTACGAACGTTCACTCTGTTTTGAATAGTAATTTGAAATCACTAAAGCTCTAGTTGAACAATATAATTTTCATTTAATACTAATCTTGGACCCGCACATTGAAGACGTTTGGCACAGTGGAAATTAGATTTCAGTGAATTGTGTAACGGTTTGTCTCTTGGATCCCAAACTGTGAAAAGTAGCGTGGATCATGGAAGCCCAGCACATAATTGCCCTTAGTGCATTATGTTAAAGTTAGCATTTAGCAGCGTCCAGCTTCTGAAATAATATTGACAGGGCTGTCACTCGTAATCACTCTACCTTAGAAAAAAACCCCACGTTTAATTCCAAGACGGTATTTTGAACTGTCAAATTCCTTTTTTCTTACCATTTGCTTTTAAAATTATACTAAATCACAGCGAGTAAGTCTAGTTGCTTTGTGTGTCCTTTGAAGTTTTATAGTGTATATTTATAGAAAGTGGAAAAAATAGAGTAGTGATGAAAAATTAAAGCATTCCTTTAATGGTCTTCTCTTTTCTTTTCGTTTGTTGTTGTGGTTAGTTTTTTATTGTTTTTTCGATTTTTTTTTTTGTGGCTTTTGTTTCCCTTAATAAAATATTCTGAAAAAAACACATGCATTTTACCAAATGCTTCCAAAAACAACGGCCGTGTAAAGCTTATTCATTCAAACTCAGGTAATACAGAAAGTGAAAATTACAATTTCAGACTGACACAGGATGTGAAGGGAGGTTGTGTTGATGGAATGATGTTTTCCAAGGCATTTCTGATCAGTTCTAGAAATCGTTCAGTGCCTATCCACTTCATTATGTCATAGTGTTCATTCTTTTCTTACTTTTATCCAAAGTTTTCTCTTTGTCTCCACTACCATTTTTGAGGAATTTGAAAAAAAACTTAGAGAATTTGAAACTTTGTTTCAGTGTTTATAAAAGCTTCTAGAATGTGGTGGTTTTTCCTTCTAAGTCGTCAAGCTTAACCTTAGATTTCTTAACATAAAACATAATCTGCTTATTGAAAAGAGTCAGACATTTCACTGGATTTTTCTTTTATTAAAGTGTCCACATGTCCCCTTTCATTGTCTCAGCTGAGTATTTAGCTTATTTCCCTATAGCTGCAAATGACAGCTGAAAGGACAGGCTGAGAGGGTTGGGGTTGTTCAGCCTGAAGAGGAGAAGGCTTCCAGGAGATCTTAGAGTGACCTTCCAGTACCTGAAGGGGCTACAGGAAAGCTGGAGAGGGGCTGTTCATAAAGGCTTGTGGGGATAGGATGAGGGGCAATGGGGATAAACTGGAGAGGAGCAGATTTAGACTGGACATAGGGAGGAATTTCTTTACCATGAGAGTGGTGAGGCCCTGGCCCAGGTTGCCCAGGGAAGCTGTGGCTGCCCCATCTCTGGAGGTGTTCCAGGCCAGGTTGGATGGGCGTTGGGCAGCCTGAGCCAGTGGGAGGTGTCCCTGCCCGTGGCAGCGGGGGTGGAACTGGGTGGGCTTTAAGTCCTCTTCCAACCCAAACCATTCCGTGATTCTATGAATGTGTGACTTTCCAGTTTGTGTATTTCCCATCCTTTGCTATGCATGTAACATCACTGCTAAAGTTGAGCAGCGGCACCAAGAAACAGAAAAGGGGAGAAGGAGGACATGCAGAAGTGTGGCTGGTGGTGTGTACGTGGGGAAAGGACATGCACACCTCTGAGCTTGTACTGGGTTTTGATATGCGGTTCAGTGATTGTAGCCTGGTGCATTCCAGTGCATTCAATACTGGACTTTCCTTAGCTCTGACATACAAAATCCAGACCTTTTTTCCCAAACAGAGTTCAAATACTTTCAGTGTTAACTGCTTAATTTTGCCCTATGCATTGGTAAGACTTGGATTAAGTTGTTACTGCTTTTGTTGGTCATTTGGTCCGTGTCCCTGCCCATGGCAGGGTGTTGGAACTGGGTAATCTTTAAAGTCCCTTCCAACCCAAACTATTCTATGATTCCATGAAATGCTATTTGCAGACATCGCTTTCTGATCTTTGGGTTTTAGATATCCTCAGTTACTTTGAAGCTGTGTACTTTCCAGAGGTGTACTCAGAGCAGTGATGGGGCCAACATTCTATGCTGTTCGTTCCTTCATCTTGTTCCCTCCGTGTGCCTAATGTGGGAGTTTCGATTTCAATACATTATAGCAACCTTCCACGCATTTGTATCATCAAAAGAATGAAAGATGGAAACGCTCATGGCGATGGAGATTCCGAGGAATAAACATTCCACAGAATCAGACTGAGCAGTGAGATATGCCTTTCTGCATGTGAGAAACCTCTGTTGAGGTGTGAAAACAGGAATTCTTGTTGTGGTGTGGTGTTGAGTAGCGTAGCTGTCAGATGCAGTGAAAGACAGTGACTTCTGTCCATGTGTATGAGCACCTCAGGATGTGGTTGGAGCCTGACCTCAACAGTGCTTTTTGGGAATCCGGTGAGCAAGAAGACTTTGATGTATGGCAGTATTGTCTAGTTCTGATGATTTACTGTGTCTTGGAAGAGGTAATCGCTTTAAGGACCATCTCCTAGATTTTTAAGAGATAGCATTGCTTTTCTCCAATTGGGAGATAACAGAGATATTTTGGAGCAGTGTGCCACTCATGTTGTTTTATTAGAACAAGACACAGAGGCTTAGCCTGCAGTGGCTGTTGAGCACACGTTGTTGTAATTTAGGCTCCAGGTTTACATGAAAATTAATTCCTTCTGCAAAAGGTTCTGTATGAAACAAACATTTGAACCTCATTAATCTGTGTTTAAATAGACCTGAGGCATCCAGGGGCCCTTTTGAATTTTACAAACTGTTCTTCTTTCTCTCTTGTGCCACAAAAAATGGGGCTGGAAGCCTCAGACAAGGCCAAGGCCAGGTTGGATGGGCCTTGGGCAGCCTGAGCCGGTGGGAGGTGTCCCTGCCCACGGCAGGAGGGTTGGAACTGGATGGGCTTTAAGGTCCCTTCCAACCCAAACTATTCCATGATTCTGTGTTGGATGCTATGTCAGAGAAGGTGGTGTTTGAGCCTTTTCCAAATACAAACCAGGCACTCGGGGCTTGCCATGCGCCCTTAGGCAAATTGCTGGTGTTTAAAGCTGATCATTGCTTCTCTATCAGAAAACAGCAACTTGTTTCAAACTGAAACTGTCAGGCAGATATTCTTTTGATGATGTTCCTGTCCTAATGTTCAGATTTGTTTGATTCGCTGGAAAACTTGGCACCTCTCGGAAAGCTTTCAAAACTTACAATGATTTTTTACTGGAAAACTTAAAGTAAAATAAACTAGGATATCAACAAAATCTTTTTAAGTTTGTTGAAATGAAATATTTCAGGGTATCCAATCCAAATGAGGGGAACTTTTTTGCCTCGGTTCAGGATAGATTTTCCTCCCAACCTCAGATATTCTTGCAGAGCTGGTTATCTGTTTTTACCACGCTCTATTTAATAATGCTTCAACCTCAGACTCTCTCCAGATTAAATGATTGTTGCGCTGTAGAGAGAGCAGCAGATGTTCTAAATTCTATTTCTTCGTGAGACCGTATTTTTCCCTTGTCACTTTGGTTTCTATTTCTTTTTTAGCTCTTCTCCTCCCTCTTCTCCTTCAAGCAAGCCCAACAGACCTAAGCCCTCAAGATTTTCTTGATCAGAAAAATATCCCGTTTGAGGACTTCACTGTGGCAGGGGGAAAGACTCCATTCAATTGAGACTTTCTGCTGAATTTTCATTAAATTCCATGGTAAAACTCCAGCTAGTTATCAGATGGGGCTCAAATGCCTTCAGTAGCAGCATGCCAGCTAAAATCTCTCAGAGTGTGCTTCTCACTGCTTCCATGCATCATAGCCAGCCCTTGCTTGGTTCTTACACAAAATCTGCTGCTTCTGTTCCCATTAAGCTGATTATTTTCATACCCAGTTACTCAGTGCCAACTAAAGTTGTAGAGACTGCTTTTATCCCTGTAACTTCATGTAGGGTTGACCAAAGCAGTGGTGGCTGCCCCATCCCTGGAGGTGTTCAAGGCCACGATGGATGGGGCTTGGAGCAACCTGATCTAGTGCGAGGTGTCCCTGCCCATGGCAGGGGGGTGGAACTGGATGGGCTTTGAGGTCCCTTCCACCCAAACCATTCCACCATTCTATGAAATACAGTAATCTGGATGGCTCAGATGAGGAAAGTCTTGCATAGGTCTTTATTTGGATGAAATAAAGAGGTTTTATTCTAAAAAATCACTATTTTTCTTATTGACTATGTAATTTTAAAGAAACGTTAAGAAGTGAGATGGTAAAACCATAAGAAGAATGTGATCTAAATGACTGGCATGTGGGAAAACAAATTTCCTGTTAAAAATTAATTTATTTAAATAAACCTGTACAGCCAAAGTCATGCGTATCACTGGCAGCATAATATCCATGAAATCACTGCTCACCATAACCAGAACAACGCAGAGCCCCACAGGACTCCTGATTCGTTGTGCATGTGGAACATTGCAGGGACTGAATTAAGTATGGGAAGAGACCAAAACAGCTTCCAGAAATTCGGCTGATTTTCTAGCTCAAAAAGTAACCATGATAAAATAATGCATATTTAAATGTTTCCTTTTCTTCATCAACCTGATAACTTTATCAACACCTTTCATACTCTCTATTCTTTGATTGCTGCTCCTAAGTGCTGGTTGTTAGGCTCACATGTATTTAAATAACCTGAGTGCTCTACTGGTGGCTTCATCTTAACCAATTGTGTTGGAATAATTAGATGATGAGAGAAACCCCTAGTACAGTTGCTCAAAGATGGACTATACACGTGGCTTAGTGTTAGTGTGAGCCTGTAATTCACTGAAATAAATTGAATTCAATGAGGTCTATAGAAATTTAAGTGTCCAAGCACTAGGGTACTGTACCAATTTAGGAAACTAGTCTTTATCTGAATTATTTCTATCAGTGTGTTTATCCATTTATTTCTAATTTAACCGTTGTCTCTAAGCTGAATTTAGTGATGGGCAACTGCAAAAGGCAGTATGTCCCAAGAACCACTTCTCCATTTTGATTATTACCCAGGAGGATAACTGTTTTCTGATTACTACGCTTAAATAGCATCAAGGAACTGCTTGTTCATTACAAATGCCATTGGGAATCTCATTTGGAATGTTAGCAAGCCCATCACAGGTGAAATTCAAACCGTTCTCTCTTGGGTGCTTTCTTCCTCTTTTAGCCTCTCAGGGATAGTATATTTAAATAATTCCTAGATCTGGAAGAATTCACATTTTGGGTAAACATGTGTGACTAAAAACAGCTGATAGGAGAATATTGCAAAGCAGTTCTGATTGGAACCAGCCAAGCCCTGATAAAGAATTTCAAGAGAATTTGGGAATCAAAATACTTGCTTCTGTTAAATCATAAACTGTGGACCTAGTAGAGACATTCAGCTTTGCAGCGCTATGGCAGCCAGCCAACGCTTCAGCCCTCCTTGGATTACTACTTGCCATTCTCTATCTATCTAAGGGAATTTGATTTTATCACCACTTTCCTTGCTAACATCCCTCTCTACTCCCAGGTCGCTAACAGCTACTGCCTCTCAGATTGTCATACTGATTAATGTAAGGAGTTTGCACTTTTGGCCCATCACAGCTGACTCAACATTACCTTTCCTAAAAAGTCACTTGTTCTTCCCTTGGAGGAAGAAAAGCCAGTGTGAGCCTCTTGTACTGGAGATGTTAGATCTGCCGTTTCTGCCTTTTGTTTGTCTGTCTCTTTGCTCTCTTTTTACGCAAGGGGTATATATAAAACTTGGTATCTTATGCAGGTGATCTGCTGAGATTCAGTGACCTCTGAGTTTTCTCTGCTACCCAAAATGTCTTGGCTAACCCAACTAATTGCAAAGGAAAGGAACAAGGTAGCCCATGAGTTGGCAGCCCAGAGGGCCAGGGATCTTTAGCAAAGGGGCTGTGATAAGTGGTGGGTGCCTGTAGCCCCTCTCAGTAGGAGATGGCAGAGGGACGTTTCATCATCTCTACTGGAGCAGTGAGATGACTCGTGTGCAGCCGACCCAGTTGGCGCAGGAGTAATTTCTACCATGAAGGCAGCGATTAAGCATCCTGGGCATCAGCATCTTCCAGAAGAGTACATGGGGTCATCGCTTTAATCTTCTTCCCACTGGGGAACAAACTATATGGGTATCAGGATGCTTTACAGCAGCATAACTGGGTCAACGAGATGCATGAGGAGCTAGTGTTTTGAGGGTAGCAATATTATTAAGGCGATGTGATCTTTGCATCAAGAGTAGCTCGGGGGGCCTAGGAGGTGGGGAATTTGCAGTGTTCCCTAGTCCTCTTTCACTGACAATTAACCTATAAAAATACTCTCCTTTCCAGCTGTATAGTTTGATATAAAATGGTGAAAAATAAGTTTAACGGCCTTCTGCAGTTTTCTGTTGGCTTCCCATCTGTCAAGCCTTTCTTTTATAGTTGAGCTAGCTGGCTTATATTAGTCATTTGGGAGGGTACTGCCTTGATTTACATTACAGCGTGTCATAAACCAGTATGCGATGAATCTAGTGTGCTAATAAAAGCTAATGATACAAGTAGAACAATATAAGGTGGGACAATGCTAATGTTATACCTTTCTGAGAATATATGATTAAACCTCCCTCAAGCTTTCTGCTACTCTATATGGGATTTTTTTCCCATAGTCTCAAAGTTATATTTACATATTATTTTTTAAATGGTTTGGTATTTTCACTGAATTCCTCACCACGAAGGAGAATAGTGGTACATATATATTTTAAAATCAGCAATCAATTTATTCTACATGTAACTTTTCAATTATTCTAGCTACAAAGAAACGGACATCGTTGCTGGTTTTCTCTGGCTGAAAACCTGGTCTTCTCTCTTATTGATTTTAGAATTTAAAAACAAAATGCTGTGCTTTCTTTCCGTGAAAATGAGGGAAAGAAATTCTATCCAGAACATGGAAGTGATTCTCAGTTTCTATACGTTGATACAGCGATGCACAGACATCCATTCACACATTGGGTCTGGCAGGACACAAGTTAAGCAGAATTTCATGTGTCAAAAACAATTAGGTGTGAATTCCAAGGTCTTCCACTCTAAGTCAGTGACAACAGGCAACAAAAATATTGGGGTGCATTTTTTTTAGAGCTGTTCCTGTGATCAAGCAAGTAATTTTTCCATTGATCAGTGGGTGAAAAGGCACTCCATCTCCCATGATAGAGAGGGAAACCTTGTGACTCGCTCTACAGAGCCAGTTTTCCTTGGGCATCTTCTCCAGTGTGCAGAGGGCCTCTGCTCAGGGGTGTTCACGATATACATAATTCGTGAATATTCAGCTTTACGCGTGGGCTAATACACACAGCATATGGTTACTATGTAATTAGGCTGAGTGTTAATATGTTCATTACCCCCATGATTGGGAAATGTTGGTCCCTGTTGCCCTTCAGAATGACCCTGAGTTGCTGTTGCCCTATTCTTCACTTTTATTTTTTCCCCACTTTCATTTTAAAAAGTTTTAAAACTCTTCAAACACCAGTATTTTTCTCTTGAGTTGCTAGCTACTATCATCTGAAATATTTCTTTTCTATGTTTTTATTTTTCTTATCTTGTGGGGTATTAATTCAGATATATTTGCACAGCTTAAGATCCCACAGTGTCCACAACCAAAATGGATTTTGGGTCACAGACAACTGAACCAGTGGGATGCAGGTTACATTTTCATTTTTCCTTGGTTTATGACACAGTAAATCACTGTTACTGCTATCGGGAAGCAGATTATGTCTGTCTCTCATGCATCTGCGGAGAAGAAAGAAGGTTCATTTTCTCAGTTTGTCTAAGGGTTATGCGGATGTGCAACTTCTGCGTGCGAGCAGCTAGGGAACAAGTCATGATTGTCTCAGTAGGGTAAGACTAATATTTAGATGAAGAAAGAAATATGTTTCTGCCAATGCCATAAGAGAAATTTTCCGTCTATAAAGAATTTTCAGTGTTTTCCATCTCCCCAACAACGAGGCTCTTTCGCACCAATTCCAATGCAGAACGGTGCCATCGCATTGCTGGAGGAGTGTGCGGGAGCATGCAAATTTGTATATCCCCTGAGAATCTGAAAGGTTTTAGTAAAACCTGCATCAACTTCTCTTCTCCACCTTTAGTTGTAAAAACTGTCAAATATTCTGCTGTGCATCTTTTCTCCCTCCCTTCCTGAAAAGCTATAGGGCATAGGCTCCCCCCTCACTGCTTTGCCGGGAAGGTTAATAACGAAGAGAATGTGTGATGAGCCTTAGCTAACAGATTTTCCCAGAGAGAATAAATCAGAACAAGGCTGCTTCTCTGTTATCTTTTCCATTGAGATTCAAAGCCCTAGTGGCTGCTTCAATTACTAATTACAAGTTACATTCAGCCATGAAGGGAACAGAACAACAACAGCCATGTGACTTATGTGAATCATCACACTTTGCTGCTCCAGCTTGAGCTGGGATTGCTGAATACTGATGGACTGTAACAATTATTTTGTGTGTCTGGGTCAAAGAAAAGGAGAAAAAAACTGTAAATGAAAAATAAAAGGTAATGAAAAGTGTTGAAGAACATGAGAGAAAGGATAGAGTTAGTCTAACATCACTTGATGATATTACATGCTGAATATTAGGTTGAAATTATCACATAAATATATGTTCTCTGAGGGTTTTTTGGTTGGCTAATGGTAGTGGAATAATGACAATGACACATTAAGTTATCTGGGATTCCTCTCTTCCTTTATTTCCTCTCCTGAACGCTGCATGCCTCATTTTCCTCCAGCTTGAAGACTGCCTTTGGATCTCCCACTCCTTATCTCTCACTTAGCAGCTTAGTTTTCTTCAGTAGCTTCTTTTGCAATCTGGTGTTTCTTCCACTCTTTCCTGGCCACTGTCTCCATTTGATTACTCACCTACTTCTGTTGTGATATGTTACATCTTGTTATCTTTTATCAGAATACTTGAAAAGGGGAAAGGATAGAGCAAGCGATTTGCGAATAAATTAATTAATGACCAAGACTAGTTTGATTTCCCACAGACAAAAAAATATCTTAATGTGATCAACGGCTATCAACAAAATGCAAGGTAGTAGTTGGTCGAAAGCCATCAAAGTTATGTTTCTCACTACATTCCTCTCCTGTGGGACCTCATCTGGAGTACTGTGTCCAGTTTTGGAATCCTCAACATAAGAAAGATATGGAGTTGTTGGAACAGGTCCAGAGGAGGCTACAAAGATGATCAGAGGGCTGGAGCACCTCCCATACGAGGACAGGCTGAGAGAGTTGGGGGTGTTCAGCCTGGAGAAGAGAAGGCTCCCAGGAGACCTTAGAGAAAAGGTCTTCTTATAGACCAAGAAAGCTGGGGAGGGGCTGTTCACAAAGGCTTGGAGTGACAGGATGAGGGGCAATGGGGATAAACTGGAGAGGGGCAGATTTAGACTGGACATAAGGAGGTATTTCTTCACTGTGAGGGTGAGACACTGGCCCAGGTTACCCAGGGAAGGTGTGGCTGCCCCATCCCTGGAGGTGTTCCAGGCCAGGTTGGATGGGCCTTGGGCAGCCTGAGCCAGTGGGAGGTGTCCCTGCCCATGGCAGGGGCTTGGGACTGGATGGGCTTTAAGGTTCCCTCCAACCCAAACCATTCTATGATTCTATATCCATAAGAAAGACCTCATTTTACTTTAGTGCCTGATGTTTAGGAGCAAACATTGATGAAAGATGAAATGCTTGAAAACTTTATGAAAATCAGTGCAGCACAAAATTGCCTCCTTTGGAGAATCTCTCATCTGTGTGTTTGCATTAGGATTAAAATTTTGCCTTTTCTTTCTTCTTTTTTTTTCTTTTTTTTTTTTTTTTTGGATCAATCATAGATGTAAGAACAACCACATCAGCAGTTATGTCACCAGAGAACTGAAGAAAACATTCAAACATGTACTTAGTCTCAGCCTCGATGATGTTTGAGGGTAGTTAAAAAGCCTTTTGAGTGAGAAATTCGATGCAATTAACCAGCTTCCGATTTGCCGTATCAGCAAATCGCATATTTGTGAGATGGAGACAAATGCTGACACACGGCTAAGGAAGTTTACCGAGTATACTTTATGGTAGACTGAACGGAATAGATTAGAAATATTTTGATGTAGAATCTTTAAAAGAAGGCTGTTGATTAAATAAAAAGATCACTCCTATTCAAATAGCATAGTTTGATAGATGAACTCGTGAGGATCTAGCGGTGTTGATTTATTGATAAGGCAGGATTCATCTCTGCTTTTAGACAACATTTAAATGCCTTTTTTTTTGGTAATGGGCTTACTAATTTGGTTCATAGATGATTATTTATGTATTTATTTTTACAAAGCCATGCAGTCATTCTTGCTCCCAACCACTGTCCTGGCCCGAGTTCTTTAGGTTGGTAAGGACTCATCCACCTCAGAAGGCCTATAATGCATTGTTCATGGTGCACAGCTTTCTGCTGAGCCTTGGATAGCAAAGTTGTCTTTCTTTGCACCGGTGACACTTGAGAATGTTGTCACAAATTAATTAAAAGTGTGAAGCGAATGCATTAATTAAAGCCCAGGAACACCTGCATGGATCCTCTCAGTCATAACTCATATCATGTTAAATTGCTTTTGCATAATAGCAGACCTACTTTGGGACTGAGCAGACCTGTAAAGGGTGCTTATGAAAGCGATGAGAAAAAAACCTTCCCTTGCAGGGGTTTTGGCTTTGTGAGAGCTTTGGAACATGGCCCGAGCTCATCAGAAAGTATGAGAATGTGTTAAGCACACTTGGGACAAGATAATTTCAAATGAAGGTGACACTTGTGGTCCAAGACAGCTAGTGAAACACCATGATTTTTAGAGGGTTTTGCTTGGGGACTTAAGATTTAGTACCATGTCAAACTCAAAGTCAACACAGCAGGATTTAATGCTGTGTAAATGGGAGCCAAAGACAATGCCCTCATGAATCCACGTGATAGATGTGCATGCATTTCCCACCGCTGTATTCCCTAACACCAGAGTTTTGCTGCGAAATAACAATCATTTCTAGGAAAAAAGAAAAACACTATTGATTTTCAGTTCTCAATGACGCTTCCTGGAGTATTTTTACATGAGAGAAAGGCTTTACAGTTTTTAAATTAAAATCCTCCTTTTTTGTGTTGATCTGGTCAAGTGAAATAAAATAGTGAGCCCAGCAGAAATTGGATGGTGTTGATGAGTTTTTAAGACTGATCCTTAAAGGCAGTAGTGAGTAACAAATGACCATTATATCACCTATAAAGACATACAGGGCCCAAACGAGCTAGAATGCATCTGAGGTGTTTTAAAGATGGGCAGAAGAGATGCTTAGAGATATGGTTTAGTAGTCGACAGGTATGGTTGGACCCGGTGTTCTCAAAGGTCTTTTCCAACCTAACAACGCTAATTCTATGATTGTCATTGACAGTTTTCTCCATGGGGTGGTTGGTGGTAGTGCACTAAATCCACTTGCAGCTGCTTTGGTTTCCATTGCCTGCGTATTGTGTACATGGAAGGATTTCACCTGGCAACCTGTGTTCCACCTCGCAGTTGAGTGTTGTGGATAAAACATGATAAACATTGCAAGAACGACAGAGCTGTCTATTGTAATATTTGAAAACATTATTTTTTTTCATAAAGATTGTGTGATACTTTAGCGTGGTAGCACGTGCTGAAAGTGGAGAGGTGTTTTGTTTGATGAGTTTCAATGCAGTTGAGGTTATTTCTTCCTCTTTCTTATAAACTAGACAATCTCAGAGGTAAACACCCCCCCACGCTTGGGAAGTGAAAGCTGACTGCCTTTTCACACCAAAGCATCTATCTTAGTATCAAGCAATGGTACAAATTTTAAACATGAATGATGTATATTCTCTGTTTCCTTTCATCTAGAGACCTCTCTTGCACTCATGTTTCATTATAGAGGCATCTGATTTTTCCTAGTTCCATATCTATGTGACACCTGCTTTCTAAAAAGGCTGCATTCATACTAGATAAAAGTACATTTATTTTGTGCCTGTTCTTTTACACTAGTACTACATAAAGACTGTTTGACTTAATGGGAGAACACTAATTAGAACTGGATGGAAGTTTTGTAATCAGGTGTCATTCAGATCTTTTTTTGAAGAGGAAACGGTTTCAGCACAAACAAACTTCTTGGGGGATTGGTTTTAATGAATTGTTTATTGAAAAACTTAAGAAAAATATTTGAAATTGAATCATAGAATAGTTTGGGTTGGAAGGGACCTTAAAGATCCACCAGTTCCACCCCCCCTGCCATGGGCAGGGACACCTCCCACTGGATCAGGGGCTCCAAGACCCATCCAACCTGGCCTGGAACCCCTCCAGGGATGGGGCAGACACAACAACTGTTGAAAAATCACTTCTGTTGACTTTCCCGAGGTGTTAATGTTTCCTTTTTGTCTAGACCGAACTTTTGTTTAGGCGTCTCAATTAATGACGAAGCGCATACAGACTGGAAAAGGATAGAAATCGAAGTGAAGTGTTTAAAACAGATGGAGTAAGATGAGTCAGGAGTTGAGACAGTTTCCTTTGCTTTTTTATTTTCCATATTCAGAGAAGCAAGCAGTTATTAGGTGTGTTCTCCATAGTGTTTGGTCTCGAGTATGTTTAAAAACTTATTCCTCGTGGCAATGCATCCTGTGGTAAAATGTAGGCACGTTAAAGCTTTCTATCCCTTTAATTCCTTTGGCAACAAATCGTGGAGATACAAAGACTGTATTGTCAGTAAAATTACACCAGTACTTAAATGGTTTGAAAGAAGTGGAGCTTTCTGTTGTTGTGCAAAAGAACTAAACTAATTAAGTGCTTAGAGAGTTTAAGCTGTCTTAACAGTTCTCAGGGCTGAAGCCAAAGGACTTGCCTCATTTCCAAGGTTTTCTTTTTTTTCTCAGTGAAAAGGAAACCAAACAGAGTTTTGTGGAGTCTTGTGGCAAGAAGCCTTTTAAAATTAAGTTAAAATGAATTGTTCAACATATGACCTTTTGCTAAAAGCTTTGGTTTTTTCCTATCCCCTTCCCCCTGCCTCCTCCGGTTTGTAGAGCACAGCTAATTTAGAGCATCTGCTTCAGAACATTATGAGGTTGTTATCACGAACACTGCTGTGCTGGAGAATATTTCTGTGTAAAAGCAGAATCCGTCATTTGTTTGATGGAGACTGCGAGTAGTCTGTGCCAGACCAGACGGTGCTCTCATCGAAGAGTAAGACAGCCCAAACTTAGCAAAACTGGTTTGCTGCAAACATATCCATAGGGAGTTTAAGGAATGACAAACTCAGGAGCTGGTGGGCCTGAGATTGCCAGTGACACTGCAGCTGGATTTCGAGGATGAAAGGTATACTGGGGTGGGATAGATAAGGAGAGGCAGAAGGAAAGCATCTATTAATAAATACCTTCAAAAAATGATGAGAAAGAAAGGGGTAGGAGCATACACAAGCGCCCCAGAGAGGCTGGGGTTAATTTGGGATCCAGTGAGATGTTCACAGACAAAAAACCCTTGGGTGTGTGGTTTGGACATAGAGTATCTTCCTGTCAGTGTTTTTCTGTTCGGTTCATTATAGGAGTAGGGGAGCACTGAAGCCCTGTTTTGGCATAAAGCCTACTTTGCATCCATGGTCTGTACCTTTGCTGTGGTGTGTTTCTTGCTGCTGACAGTGACTATGATGCCACGATGAATCTAAGGTCCTATTATGACACTCAGAGAAACCAAAGCCAATGAAGAGTTTGACTTGTTTGTATCACAGAACCATTTCATAGACTACATCACTGATATTGAGCAACCTCGGCGTGAGGGTTGAGATGAGCTTGAAGAAGATTTGGAAAAGTAGATCATAGTAAATGTTCTCCTGAAGCATGGGCAGGAGGTACCACAGATCTGCACAAGTACAGTAATCCCCTTGGATGGCTGCTGCTTCTTTCACAGTGCTTTGTGTAAGGAATGAATGAGCATACCCGCTTTTATAGATCACTTCAATGCCTCTTGCGTTCCACTTTTTACCTAAAGATAAAACCATCTAGAGGCTGATACCATTTACAAACTTTTATTCTTCCCGGAATCAAAAGGATACAGGAACCTGAACTTTACAGAAGTATCTCAAAAGCTTGTTTCTAATCTTCGTGCCCTATAAATTTCTATAAGCAGGATGGTATTATCTCTGTTTGTCTTTTTCTTAAATCCAGCTCCCCATTGTTGCTATGAAGTTGTTTGCTAACCTGCGCCTATCCTTACTTTATATTGTCTTCTGCAGAAGTTTTAAAAGTTTTGGAAATCTGTGTTCATTTTCATTATGCACTTTTCTGGTGCTACGATACCGCAGGATGAAATTTACTGCTCAAAACAGCCTGATCAAATTGTCCAGACTACAGGTAGACACTAAACCTAGTAACCAAATCATCTGGTGCCTGTGGGGGTATTTTAATTTCACCGTGGATCTATGAGGTTATGAAACGTGCAGGTACCAGTCCTGCAGTTCTAAATGCAGAGGGCAGTCAGAGCAGTCCCACTGAAGCTGATGCATATAAACTTAGTTAAGTCTAAGCCTGGCAGACTGATGCCATGTATTTTTATTTATGTTCGTTTCTTTTTGTGTCTCCATTTCGTTTATTTTTCACCAAGTTCTTCCTGTATCTGTTTGACTCTGATAGCACCTGTCTGCTAAGTCCAATTATTTGTGTGCATTTGTTTTTCTGCCATAGTCCTTTCCTCTCCATTTTTAATCTCTCACAGGAATATACACTTTAATTCTTTTCCTATCTGGAAAAAAACTCAATGCCTTAGAACCACAAGACAGTAATTATGTGCACAGCGTATCCCTTTCCATTGCATTTACAGCAGTTGTTGTGGTAAATAATACTTTATTTCTCTTATTATTCTGAGAGCAGAGAGGATGAGAGCAGTGTGACCACTTCTGGGTGATGGCAGATATGACGATAGACCTCACACTTCTTACATTTCACTCTAGTGCTCTTTTTAACCCTGGGAGGCAACAACGAACCCACAGATCTTTGGCTCAGGAGCTAAGTGATTAAGTGCAAAATTCCAATATCTTTATTCCTCCTGAAGATCTGAATACATATGAATGCATGATCCTACAATTTAATGCTTTAATTTGGGTAAAACCAGGGAAAACCGACCAACTCCAGTTATATTGCAGAGACAAAGCCTGATTAGAAATGCCTATATATTTCCTACTGTATTAAAAAATGTAAAAATTCCCAAGTGACAGAGAGCACAGAAATGCTGTTTCTGTTTTGCTTTATTTTCTATGTGTAACGGTGCAATTTAGAGTAGTCTGTGCCATGCTATGGTGTAACAAAGGCTTTGTCCTCATACCCCATCCCTCAGTACATCTTCTTCACCCCCCTATTATGGGTTTCGTAATGTACCTTGAGATAATTTCAAGGTCCCATTGATCTGAGATGAGTTAGACAAGCTAAAGGGATGATGAACCAGGCAAGTGAAATTACCAGCGTACAAGAGAGAGTATGAAAACTTGCTCATGCAGAGATATTCGTCTCTCCCAATTCTTAGGTACAAGGCAGCAAACACAAAAATCTGTAGTTTGTTTTTCACATGAAGTGCAGACCTTTGTGCAGCAAAACTAAATGATCATTTCCATTTAGCCTCCTTGTCAGGGTGAGCTTTGTTTCACTCTGCTAAAATAACAGCAGGCTGACTTAAAAAACTCCAAAATGCTGCTGCAAGTCTTCGTTGCCCTAACTAATATTTTTCTGTAACTGTGAAACAATAGGTTAATTGCTAAAATTACGTGCGAAATACTGGCAGCAAATATTTGTGCCTTCTTATCCAGCACCACTCTGCAGCAGGATAAAGCACTTGGGTATAATTAAATGTGATGGCAGTGTTAATTTTCACCCATATTCTCCAACACGGACGTCAAAGACGGCAAGATCCACCCGAGTGCCAGCTGGTCTGTCACATCTGACACCATAGGCTCTACTTGGACCTCAGGTGTTAAATCTCAATGGCTCCATCAAGACCTGCCTGCCCGGGTTTTGTGGTCTCGGTGTGTTGACGTGTGTGCTTGTTGCAAATGTTTTACGGCTTTGTGCCGGGCGGTTTTTGTGGTTGTTTCCTCACTCGCTACAAGAAATCTTTGTCCCCATTTATTTACTTTTATTGCACCTCACCTGTCATGCGTTCCAGTTTCTGCCGCAGTATCCTGCACTGTCTTAACTTCTTGTCTCTTCGTGCTAGTATAAAAATAGTTTAAAAGTGAGCTTTCTCACTTCTCGCAGTACCTTTCTCCTTCCTCCTACTCTATTTTTACTGAAAACTATGTGCTGCAGGAAAGAGGAAAAGAAATTGAGGAGCAAATTTGTTTTTCATTTTTCAAAGCTCGTAGATCGTAGCACGGTTTGTGTTGGAAGGAACCTCAAAGAGCATCCAGTTCCATGGGCAGGGACAAGACGGATGCCAAAAGGTTTTTAAAAAATCAAAATAGAATGAAAAGATAATTTGCCTTTGGAGAAGGAGGTTTATTACACTGGAGGAAAAAGTTGCCTTATGCAGTTGTCTGTAGAGCAATTCCAAGTGGTCCAATTTACCTTCTAATATTTTAATTAGATGCTCTTATAAATGCCTAATAATTGATCTGGTTAATCAAATAGGTTTGACTCAAAAGTGGTCTATAGGTCTCTTGGCCTGGCAGTTGGGCAAGCAAAAGAAAACTTGTCTCTGTATGCCTTTAGTCACTCTTTTGTGCCATTGGCTGTGGCATTTTCCATGCCTGTCAACCATTGACAGTTGAAGAGAAGAATAAGGTGGTTATTCCACTCTAGAGATTGCTCCAAGGATAAGGTCCAGGTTACCGGGTTAGGTGGAAAACATCAAACCAAAGGACCTGCCTTGAGGTTAGTGCTTGGTTAGGAGCTAGAATAAAATGAGCAACTGACCTACTCTGCTTGGACTTGACCAGAAAATGAAGATTCACTTCAAAATCTAGGAACAGAATATACATATTAGAAATACTTTTTTCTTTTCTAGCACTTTTGCCTGACGCCTGATTTACTTTCTTTAAGGAAAGACTAGCTAAACTCTGTGTTAGAATGCCCAACACAAAAATTGATAATGAGGTTTGCTGGTTGATACGTGTTTTTTGGATTCTGCTCCGTGGTAATTGTCGTCCAAAATCTGCACTACTCAACTAATTAACTGAATGTTGCTAGTTAAGAGAAAAAAAAGAAATAATATTGAGTGTATACAGGCGTTCCAACTGGGAATACGCACTCTGTCTTGCTACTAGATGAACCTAGGGACACAAAGCACCATGCCTACTGTGCTATTGGATTCAGCAACCTCTACCATAACTGACTGCTTCTCTTTTGGGTAGCAGCGTGTAAAATCATATTTAAAAGTATTATTTTGTATGTCAGCCCCCACATATTACTCTTGTACAAGGTAAAGATTAAATTCCTTTATTAGGAATATTCAGCAGGGTTTACTAGGTTTGCATCTCAGTATAGTTCTTTCCATATAATAAAATAATTACAGCTGTAAATCATTTTATTATTTCCTCTGCACACCAGCCAGTATACGACATATTAATAACATCTGCTTTACAGAGATAACCCGTGGCCAGGTTTGCTGATATTTTTTGTGCTGCTATATGTTTTAAGCTAAGTATATTCCTTGTCTGGTTTGCCAGCTGCACGGGAAGGCAACTCACTGTGCTGTTTATGTGTCTTGTGTTACTAACCCAGCCAAATCCTCTGTTTTAGCCACAATCACTATCTTAGTCAGAATCCTACCAATTGCTTTGGGTTTTAAGTGCTATAGATTTTTTTTTTTTAGATGTTTGACCAAATTATCAACTTAATGAGTCTGGGATAAAGGAATAGGGAGCTGGGAGACCCCGTGGCTCCAAAATCAGTGCATCAAACCCTTAGGGATGAGCCCACATTTCTACAAAAACAAGGTCTCCCTGTGACCCTACAGACTTTTTTTCTGTTCTGCACGTGACAGATCTCAGACTTCTCCTCATTGCAACACTACCAGTTGATAAAACCAAAGGCTCAAGTGCCTTTATTTACCTCCTAGAAAAATGTCTGAATTTTTGGCCCTGAGTAGTGTCATTTTCCAGAACAGTGTGATGCCATGGAGAGATGCGCTTGCTACCCTGGGCCAAACTATACCTTGGTGTGGGAGATGAAACTCCTCTTCTACACTTCTGGACCTCTTTTTCTGGCCTGCTGCCAGCTCACTTGTGTTGCATCTCTGTCACTCTCTTCACTGTTAAAGGTAGAATATTACTTTGTGGAGCAGGCGCTGTTATCTAGACCGAAAGTCCTGAAAAATGGATTTGCATCTGAGCTATTTGTGACCATGTGCTCACAGTCTTTTATGAATATCATAAACCCCTTGAACCACATAAGGAAGATACCTGAACGCTTAATTACGAATTTCTTTACTCACGTGTGAATCTTGCCTCTAAAGATCTTGAAATCTGCTGGTGCTATGGATAGACAAAGGGCTCAAGGTAATAGATGTGATGCAAAAATTTCTGATGATGATCTCTCTTTCAAAATGCTTTAACTCTTTTTTTAACTTATTTTTATTTGATTGTGAACACTTTTAGGAAAAGTGCAATCTTTCACTTGCCCTGAAACCCCCTAAAATTTTCTGTGATAAAATTCTGTTATACTTATTAAGGATTTACAACATATAATACTTATAAACAGGCTGAGAGAGTTGGGGTTGTTCAACCTGGAGAAGAGAAGGCTCTGAGGAGACCTTAAAGTGACCTTCCAGTACCTGAAGGGGCTACAGGAAAGCTGAGGAGGGACAATTCACAAAGGCTTGTGGGGATAGGATGAGGGGCAATGGGGATAAACTGGAGAGGGGCAGATGTAGACTAAGGAGGAATTTCTTCACGATGAGAGTGGTGAGGCCCTGGAACAGGTTGCCCAAGGAAGTCGTGGCTGCCCCATCTCTAGAGGTGTTCAAGGCCGGGTTGGGTGGGGCTTGGAGCAACCCAATCCAGTGGGAGGTGTCCCTGCCTACAGCAGTGAGGTGTAACTGGATGGGTTTTAAGGTTCCTTCTGACCCAAACCATGATTCTCTGATTTTCAGAGATGAAAGAAAACTAGAGCCAGAAGATGTTCTGAACAGGCTGTGGTAGATGGAAATAGGCAACACAGGTCTTTATGCTCAACACCGGTAACTGAATTTCTTGCATCAATTCAATAAAAAAAGAAACAAAACCCTTTATAGCACAGGTATTGACATAGCTTAATTTCTGCAAGTGTTCTGTATTTGAAGAAGGGAAATGTCCTTCAGGTGGAAGGGCAAATGAAACAAGAGTGGAAACTGATTTTAAAAGGACAGAAAAAGATACTCAATCTTCAGCAGTTGAAATGGTGCATAAGATTTTGAGTTTTCCATGGTAATTATTCAACTGTAACCTTCTCAATGCCTTGTCGCTTCTTAATTTATTCTGTATTGTAAACACCTGCAGGCACAGATGGCTGATCTATTCTCTAAAGCTTTGGCTATTTTGCAGTGCTAAAATGAGGTAGGGCACTGGTGCAATACGGATTAGGTTTATTGTTGAGAACTGTTGGAAATATCCACATTTTCCCATGTTCACGGGCAGGAGGATGATTCTTAATGAATCTGTCCCAACAAATTGGCTTAGGATCCTTCCCCAGCCCCTTCCGATTTACGAAATAGACAATGCTGATGATCTGGCCGAGTGAGTTCAGAAAATAATGGGCATTTGCTGCAAATTCCACATGAAGTGAACTCACTGACGTCTTTGCTGAGGTTCCTTGATCTGGGCTAAAAAAAATTTCCTTTGGGCTAAATTTTACTTCTGGTGCTTTTGCAACTTTAGACAAGGCAAGGGGACTCGGGAGGACTGGGTGCAGATTCTCATGATATCCCTGACCTCTGTTGTGTCTTAGTGACTGATGTTTAATGGATATATCTCATTTTCTGATAAGCAAAATAAGGGTGAAAATCAATTTCCATCATTTGTTGCAGTCAGTGCTTTGGAGGCTGACTTGGATGCTGGTAGAGCCATGTAGGACGGGGCTTGGATCTTGACTATTGATGCACATGACTGTAGCATGGAGAATAGCATCGATTGTTGTTAGGTTTATCTCTGTGCTGATGGCAATCAGATCCCTCTCTATACATTAAAAGTGGAGGCAAAGTGAATGAAAAGTCACTTCTGAACTCTACCAGTCAGTTCAGCAGCCTCTTCTCTCTGACTAAATGGATTTATTGAAAATTCTCACCCTCTCCCAGCAGGAACCCACCCACTGGGAATTATGAGCTGTATATATAAAATTTGTATTTCAGCATAAACGAATGGAAGTTTTTAACAAAAAAAAAATTGGAAGAAAATGGTATTTTTAACAAAATTATTGCAGAAAGGGACAAGGACCTGTGGGTTTTGCATAACGAATTTATATTATTTTTATTAAATTACTCAAAACTAGCTGATGATTTACAAAGCCACTGCGAATAATGTCTTTAATACACAGCAACCTTCTAGGAACAAGCTAAAAATACTGGGTTTTCGCTGACTAGAAGTATGCTGTGTTTATTATGTTAATTTGGAGATTTGAGACAGAAAATTGAAGTATCATTTTTCCAGTTCATTAAGATTTGACTTTTGACTACTGGTCTGCAATTGATTAGTTTGTTTAGTTATGTGGATACCAAATGTCCTCAAGGCCATGCATGCTCTTTCACATGGCCACATGGTATCTATAATAAAATATGCTTTTGTTAAATGGTATTATGACTTCTTCTAGCGAGGCAACTGCTTCATTGGACTTGAGGTGAGAAATCCACCATTTCTTGTCAACCAAAGCTTTTGTGGTATCCTTTAATTAACACCACGAAGCATACATGTTCCTCGAGTGATGTAAATTACATTTAAAGCGACAATTAGTCTCTACCACATATCAAGACTTTCACACCCCATTAAGAATAAAATTAGGAATAGCATTTTCTCAGCATAATCCACGGTTATTAAAAAAACCATCTGTGGGGATCAAGTATTGTGATTGTTATTGAAATATATCATTATAACAAGGATAATGATTGCAGTATTCATCCAGCTGTAGTCATCAGTTGCTTTTTTTTTGCTCTGATTTGAGAAGGAAAAATCTGCAATTAGAAAGCCACATATTCGCAGAAAATCAGTACACTTAATTTCTGTCACTTTTGAGGTTTGGAACTTCATGCTATATTTATCAGAAAGTCCAAGAAAGGGTCAGAATAAACAGAGCATTATTTTATTGAAAAAAAACCATACGCTAGGTTGACTGCTATGTAAATTAATATAAGGGATCCAGCAAGTGGACTTGGCTGTTCAATGAAATGATCTAAGCGTTTGACTAATCTTTAGTTACAGGGAGTTCTTGCTCCCTTTGTCTCTCTTCCCTTTCTTGCACTTCTTTATTTCTCAGCGTGACTAATGAGGTGACTCTATATTTTTAAAGACAAAGACATTCTTGGTCAAAGCTCTCATTTCCTCCAAGTTCTGTGCACACACTGTCCTGTGCCTTGCCCTTTGTTGACTTTGCTAGTGATTCCACTTTCCTCTAGACATGCAGCGGTAGATGCTGTGAGTGCAGAGCTCTGCCCCAGACAACGATCTGACCTCTGATGCTGAGCTCTCCTCTTGGGTCTGCTCACCAAGTACACCAACGGGACTGGCACAACTGTCTGAAACACTTCCCAAGCCCCTTTGCAGTCCACTGGTTCTCCAGATAATGTGTTTCTCAGATAATGAATCCGTATCTACTGATTACTGTGTTATTAAAAGTGACCTTTTCCCAGTACTTTCCACTCCTATCTGTGGTCGATCCCTGTGCCTCGCGTGCTTTGCTTCACAAGTTGTGCTTTCTGGTTCCTCTTCTGTATCCTCCCACACTCAGATATGCATAATCTTGTTCGCAGTACCGAGATCCGAGTGTGCTGTTGGTGTAAGATTCAGTAACCTTTAAACTTAACAAAGCTCTGTACGAGCACAGTGTCTGGTGTGGATTTAGTGGATACTTCGGTGGGTGCAACAACGCTAACTTTTCCGTACTACTGAAAGGTCAGGGCACGGTGTGCTGCAGGAGTGTCTCTGTGGCTCTTTTCTTATCAAATGCAGGTCCCCCTGCCCTGGATGCAAGCCTAGCTCAGCAGAAGGAGGTGATCATCATCTCTCATGACACTTCTAACAATCTGTCTGGGCAGCAGTATGGACAACTTTACTGCCTACCCCAGCTTATCCTGCCCAACGCTTTGCAGGGCTTTTCTGCAGCTCTTGCAAGTGAATTGAAGTTGAGTCTGGTTGGCAGTGACAGCACAGTTCCAGTCTGGTTTCGCCAGCCTGGTCTTTTGAGAACATGTTGATTGTGCTGCAGGGCAGCTAAAACTCTGGAGTTTAAAGACCAATTTGCACAAACACCAATGATTGAATCCATTGTTTTACACTTTTTTTATTATGTTTACCGATATTTCAGTTGTTATTACTAACAGCTGTTAAATGATTAGCCCCGAAACGATATCTAACCTTGTGCTTACAGGGATAATATGCAGCGATACCATCACAAACCATGTTCTCTTATTCATAGTCTTGTCGTCCCATTAATAAGGAAAGACTTTCTATCTGTCAGCAACTCAGTGTGACACCACCAGGGAAGTCATGTTCTCATGCACTGCTTGAGACACCGGTGAAAGATATCTGCTTTGATGATGTTGGGCAACCATTGCTGGCGTAGGGCACTCTCTTACTGATCTAGACCAGCACTTGAATGTGTAGTTTTGGTCACGCAGTGAAATTAGTGTCCTTATTTTCTCTTTTGATTGGCAGTTGTGTTCGCTGATTGATCTCCTTGGCAAAGTCAGAAATTTCCTAAAACTGGTCTGGCACAGCCCATGATTATATTGGAGATCTCCGATCTGATTCTGTGGATCACCTAATCAGATGTTTCCTCATTCATATTATCTTGATTTTATCCAATTCTCGCCAGTCTCTGGCAGACCGTGTCTTTCTGCTCTTTCTTTTGACCAGGCACCTTCAAGGTCAATGGCTAATTTCTGTTTTTATTATACAAATCACCTTACAACTCATTTACTTTCATTTGTATACTCATAATCTTAAACTTCTGGTTTCCATATCAGTCTCCTTTACAGGTTGTCATTGACAAGCAGGGAAGTCCAGTAAAGACCACTCAAAATCTTTGCGTCCTCCATAATTTTAACTGTTTAAACCGAGCGTACATTATTAATCACATGCCCTTTAGCTGTATGTTCTGAGTCGGGGGAAAAAAAAGGCTTACAGACCAGCTTCATTTCAAACTCCTGCTTAAATTCTTTGGGATATCAGTGAAGTGTAAGAGCACTGACTGTGTGCTCTCCTGTCACAGGGCTTTCTGCAAGCTTTTCAACAAGCCTTGTTGTGTTATATGTGACTTGTTTCCTTCTGAATAATGCCGTTGTGCCTTTCTCTTCTCCAATACCAGCTTCTTTCTTCTACAGAAGTACCTTCTGTATTGCACTGCTCCTCAACCCAATCTCACTCTGAGTTGGTGAACTCTCCTGCCTCAGTCAATGCATAATGGAAAGGTATATTACAGACTTTGGGTACTTATACCAACCAGCAATGGGTGAAACTGGTTTTGTTGCTACAACATCTGGGGTTTCTGCGTAATGGAGACATGTTGCTGAGATTTCATTTCCTGCAATACAATTAATAGTCTTGAACATATGCTTTATGGGGACATTTCCAACAACCTTTGCTAGATAACAGGGATGTTTAAAAGATGTTCCCGTTATGCCTGTGTTCAGCTAAGGCGCAAGTGCCATTTTTAGAGGTCAGATCTGGTGGGAAATGTTTCACTTGTTTTTTTATAGCAGTGTTTACTAATGTTTTCAAATAGGAAACTAAGAAAGGCACCAAAGTCATGACTACAATTAATTCTTCCCACTCTAAATGACATAAATTCCGAATGCAGACCGGGCATCCAGAGTACGTATATTTAATACCAAAGGAATTACGTACCGAGGGTTATGCCATTTTCCCTGTTGCTGTCAGGGCTTGAATGGAACCTGAGTATGATTTTCTGTTTTGTACTGGTGGAGAGTCATGAAAAATATCCTCTAGAGAAAAAAAACCAGAAAACTTGTGTTGTACAGAAAGTCACGCTAATTGATTGCGATTGTTCTTTCTGGCCTGACGGTTTTTTAAATGGATTTATTTTTTGCTAATAGGGAACTTGGCACCTTTACTTCTGCTAAGCACATAAGACACAAAGGATTACCCCTGGAGCCACAATTTATGATTTTCCTGCCACATTGAAATTCAGTGGATAAAAACTAGGGGTTTTTGTTGCCAGTGAAATGAAATAAACAATGTTTCATTTTGGGTTAATGCAAAACATTTAGAAATGTTTTTCCTCCAGTTATTTATCCCTTTAAGCAGCTGATTTTCACTTTGGACATATTTTTTTCGATGAAACACTATTTAAGAACTAATAATCACAGTTTGGTTTTTTTGTATTTCGAAGTGAAGTAGGCTTTTATTCTAAAAATTAAACATCAAACTCCACACTTCCCCTGCTTATTCCTTGACAGTTTTTGCTGAAGCTCTTATTTATTGCAAGTAAATTAATAAAAAATATTAGAATTCCCTCACAATTTAAAATGTACGACTGGCCAAGGAATAATTTCTCCCCATAAGATCTTGAGTGGAAATTTGGCTGGGAGGAGTGGTAATGAGAGTTCACCTCTCACTAACTATCGCTCATGTTATGCTTATGTATTTGATAGAAACTTAATTAAAAATCCAGGTGCTTCAGTACGAGACAACAAGGATTTTGTTGTTGCATTATAAGTGAGTCGTTTCCTTCTGAATAATGCCATATAGAATACTTACTGTGGAATGTTTATCTTGTGCTCCTTGCCCATGTTTCTCCTGCTCACAACCAAACCGAGTCTTTCCATCTGACAATATTTATAATGTTAAAATCTATTTCAGTCAGTAAATGATGTTGCTACTAATAGCTTGGACTGCAGTCTAGCGAAACCCTTAAGCATATGGATAATATCTGCTGAAGTTAATTGAGCTGCTGGCATCACTGAAATTACATATGTTTAAAGACCTGCTACTGGAGCTTAGTTAAATCCTCCGAGTTGTGTTGGTCTGTGGGATGGTCTTGGAACGGGATCTGGGGGACACTGTGTGGCTCCATCAGGTCTCATACAGCACCTGATGTGGGGGTTCAAGATCCCTCATTTGCCATGGGTGAGCATAGTTCAGCCTGACAGGGACATGGGTCACTTCTTGTGACAAGACACTAAATTATTAAAATTAATCACTTCTGATTAATTGTTTAGTGCATTTCCAACCGCTCACCCCTATCGAGGTGTTTCTGCTTAGGCTTAACAGTTGTGTCTCCCTCACGGAGTGGGACACCTTCAAGCTTAAGGTCATGGTGAGTCATAGGGAAGAGGAGAACCTACTCCTTCTCTTTGCATCGCTGATGCTATCACCTCTCAAAACTGATTCCTGTTTCTTCACATCACTTATGTGGAAAAAGCAGAATGGCCAAAAAATAAAGGGAATATGTTGGGAATCACTTTTGTAAGTATTTGCTCTACCTTAGGCAAATCAAACTATGTGCTTGAGCAAGGCTGGTTCTGGCCAAGCAAATGGGGCCTCGTGGCATTGCTGCAGCTGCTCCGTTGTAAGTGAAGTCCAGGTCACATGCGTTGGAGAGGGCCTAGAGTGTGTTGGTGTGATATAAGATACTCACAAGCTTCTTTTCCAGCAGAGTGCTGAGATCCAGGTCTTGCAATATATCCTTTCAGGACACATTTGTTCTGGTCTTTTAGACATATTTGTTTTATAAAGGCAGGAAACATAGCGCCTTCATTTATAGTAACTTCTTCATACTTTCAAAGCCAAAAAGGACTCAATTTTTCAAGGCTGAAGTGCTAGCTAGGCACATTCCACTGACAGAGAATGGGAATTTGTGTGCTTTGTAGAGATTTACCTTTAAAAAGCTCCGCAGAGTGGTTTACAGACTAATTATAGATGCATCGTCACACACATAGAGGCTTAGTGTTTTTAATCTCTCGGATGACTGACCAGAGCAAGACTGGAGCTCGCTGTTCTGTGGGAGTTGACAGGTCTGGCTTTCTTTGGGCCACTTGTCTTTAGTGGCTGCAGTAATATGAAGAGCAGCAAATTAAATTCTGCCAGTCCCTAATGATATCTTTCCATGTTCTCATAGAGTGTCCCGTGGAAAACAACTTGGATGTAGGTTCGGGAATGCGGTGCACCAAATAAGTGAAGCTAACAAAATGAACATGGCTTTCCTCACTTAAAAATGATGAGTGTGGCACTAAACAACACCCAGAGAGGTGTGTGATGGGGCATGAAGTTGATGACACATTCAGGGACAGAGATCATACTTAGTTATCAGGGAAGCTCCTGCTTTGGGACATTACTCTGCAGAAGCAAATTTATTCCAATGGCTTTAACTTTCTTACGCTATCAGAACTTCTCTTTATCTTCACTGTATATCACATCGGCATTTGCCTTGACTGAACTCTGCTCTCTCTCCCACTTCTCGGTTTAGTGTGTCTGCAAATCTCTCTGTCACTACCTTTCCTTTGTTTCCCAAGTCATTGCTATAGTACTTAATAAAAGGAACAGTAAAGTCATCTTAAAAATCTTCAGTTCTCAAAAGAGAGTGTATTCAGAATTAAAGTGTTCCCCGGGTGTCGATAACTGTGGTGTAAACAGGAGTAATTCCACGTCAGCTAATGAAACCAGACACGTGGAAACAGAGTCTCTGCCTGTAATCCATCACACCGCGTATAGATTCTGTAAGTCAGCAATATTCTACATGCAGCAACAAATACAGTCTGCCATGTAATATACCCAACCACAGAGGTTCATATTAAAGAAATTTTTCAGTCATTTAATTGAATTTTAAAATGTCACAGTAATTTGGGCTCTACTTCACTTACACCTGTACAAATCTGCTTATGGTGTCCTGATGTAATTTTGTCCATTATAAATTGGCTTAAATGACCCGAAAAGGTGATTTGTTTCTCCTTTCAATTCCCTGAAAGCTTTGCAGAAGTTAATAAAGCAAGTTCTCTGTGTTGGTTTTGCAGCTGGCAGAATCTTCATGGCACAGTGTTATACCTCCTCTAGTTATTAATCTGCTCCTGTATAAAGAGAGTGTAATGTTGTGGTCAATAATAAATGACATAAATAGGACATTTTAATGTGCTTTGGGAAGTTTTTTTTCTTGCAGATTTTCATCTAGGACCCATTCATGAAAACGCAGCTAGCCTAAAGGACTTAGAGTTAAGGAGCTGATTCAAAGGAGGATGACTAAGTTTTGGATTAAGTTAGTATTTAGGACAGGAAGGTGGAGGGAGGCTCTTGAGACCTTTTTTTGAGCTGCAGAGGGATGTCTTCTTGAAGGGTGGAGAAAGACTGCAGTTCACGTTTGAGGCTGGCCTCAGAAGCTGGGGTTCTTGGAGGCCAAAATTAAAGTGAAGATGTGTTGAATGATCTCTTAGTTGTTTTAGGTAAACCTCCCCTTCCTCTTTTTGCAGCTTCTGCTGGTTTAGTTGGGCAGAGTAAACACACCTCTTGTATATCGTAGAAGGGTTTGGAAGGGACCTCAAAGCCCATCCAGTTCCACCCCCAGCCATGGGCAGGGACACCTCCCACTGGATCAGGTTGCTCCAAGGCCCATCCAACCTGGCCTTGAACATCTCCAGGGATGGGGCAGCCACAGCTTCCCTGGGCAACCTGGGCCAGGGCCTCACCACCCTCACAGCAAAACATTTCTTCCTAAGATCTCATCTTGGTCTCCCCTCTTTCAGCTGAAAACCGTTTCCCTTGTCCTGTCTCTGCACTCCCTGATCAAGAGCCCCTCCCCAGCTTTCCTGGAGCCCCTTTCCGTACTGGAAGCTGCTCTAAGGTCTCCCTGGAGCCTTCCATTCTCCAGACTGAATAAGGCCAGCTATGTCAGCCTGTCCTCAGATGGGAGGTGTTCCAGCCCTTGGATCACCTTTGTGGCCTCCTCTGGAATCACAGAATCACAGAATCACAGAATCACCAGGTTGGAAAGGACCCATTGGATCATCGAGTCCAACCATTCCTAACACTCCCTAAACCATGTCCCTAAGTACTTCATCCACCCGTTCCTTAAACACCTCCAGGGAAGGCGACTCGACCACCTCCCTGGGCAGCTGTTCCAGTGCCCGATGACTCTTACTGTGAAGAATTTTTTTCTGATATCCAACCTGAACCTCCCCTGACGGAGCTTCAGGCCATTCCCTGGAGTTGCTCCTGCCGATCCATGTCTTTCCTGTGCTGAGGACTCCAGAACTGAACGGCTGTCATGAGTGCAGAACGCAGAGATGATTTTTACTTAATCTTCTTCATTCTGCTTTGTTTTATTGCTTCCTACCCCATGCTTCTAAAACCAACTCAACTGTTGAATCCATGTTTCCTTATCTTCATCAAACATTTATTTATTCTGAAAACAAGTGAGAAATGTTCTTTGCCACTTCCACTGCTTGGCTGTGGATGAGGTTGGCACATCCAGTACAGCAGATCTAGCAGTTTTCCATCATTCTCCTGAGGGCTCACGCAAATTAATTTCAATTACAGTGGCAGTTTCTTCGCTGAAAAAAAATTCTTTTCTTCACTCTGCAAAAATTTCATGTCATTGTGACATAGGTGCCAAATATTCTGGGATGTTATTTTCTTTTTTTTTCTAAAGATAAAGTAAGACAGAAAAGTTTATTTGTCAGCCCCACGAAGTTACCTCTTCTGAGTCCCAACTGATTAAATACGACATAAAACCTAGCAGTATTAGTTACAGGGACAAGACAGCAGCTCTGGTGCTAAATCTGCTTTCTAGACCATGTTGTCTAATTGCAGATACCTCTCTACTGAATTTTAAGCTGAATCTAAGCCTGATGCAGACTTAAAAATCACTCAGATAATACCTTGCTGAGAAGGACCTATCTGGATACAGGAGCACAGGTTACATGCAGCCTCATAAGCCGTGTGGATATAGCAATTCAGATCCCTGCACAAGTACTGTAATCGTGTACTGTATTTCTTTCAGTAATGAGGCAGTCGGCACAACATCTACCAGATTTCCAGTCACAAGAAGGGGACAGTGTTCATATGTGAAAGAAGTGGCCGTGCTAAAGCATTTGCAGTTCACGGGCATCGTGATAGGAAAGAACAGACAGGAAAATATCAGTTTGACACAGTGCAAGGGGGAGGGGATGAAATACTGAGGCTAAAAGAAAATGAAAAAGAAATGTATCAGAATATTGGTAGCAAAATAAAATGAGAAACTCAAAATAAAATAAAATAAATGAATGACTCACTTTTTTCAAATGTCAACAAAAAAGATCTAATTAAAATTAGTCATGGATGTTGGCTGACGATTTGTTTCTGTTAAGAGCCATGTGCTGGTAGAAACATTTTCATATGGAGAATTTTGAGTTTTTCTAGATCAAACAAGTGTCTTAAATTAATTTTTAAGCAGTCTGAGATCTGTTGAAATTTGATAGCTGTACGTTTATGAATATGTAGAAAAGCGTACTGTAAATGAGTCCTTTTTGGTAGTGAAAGAACTATTTCATGATTATTAATGAGCTCTGATGTTGCTGTTGCTGTCAAATTATACTAAACGTATTTCTCAGGGTTCGGGAATCTACATAAATCAATAAAAAGAACTGACCTTAAAAATAAAGTGAAAGTAGTTAACGCACTGCTTGGTTGGACCTTATGATGGCTGATAGCTTGCTGGTTTTTTTTCCTTCTAGTTTAATTCTCTTAGCTGCTTGTGGACTGTTTCTGTTACAATGCAGTTTTGAATAGCTGGTGGGGTTTGGGAAGCTACCTACAAGTTATTTTTGAATTGCACATGCAGTAGCCAAGAACTCTCCCTATATAATTGCTGTGGGGCTATGGAATTTTCTCTGCAGTGAGTTTTAATTATTCTGTGCTAATTAAGCAACTGATGCCTACTGTGAAAAATTTTCCCTTTGGAACAATGTGAGCAAAGGTGCATACATAAATTTCATAACATATGCATAAAAGCATCCATTTTTATCTCTTGTATTAATTTCATGTCCCCATGTTCACTCAGTGGAATGAATAAATATAACCCCTATTGCCATATATAGTGTGCTCATAAGGCATAATATTAATCTTTTCCCACTAAAAAGAATAACAACGTGGTATTTTTGGGTTTGTTGGATCCTCTCTTTGTGGTAAAGACTGTAACCTTCTACAAAATTAGATAAAAATGAGGTGTTCAGCTGTATTTGTGTTAGAAGAAGACTGGGTCAGAACAAAACGATGACTGAGAAAAGCAGAGATAGGTTGCACTGTCAGATTGGAAAGTACTTGTTTGATTGTTTTTTTCTTTTTCTTTGTTTTTGATTTAAGAAGAAAGCGGGTAAGAGGGTGGAACAGGTCTCAGCATGTAGCTCTGGAATAGATGGAGGACAGTGCATGACTCAAGGCTGTGCCAGCTTCTTTATCTCCTTCTGCTACCAAGTCAGAGCTTACATCTCAATATTTTTTTTAATACAGCTCTAATGCTATTTTACTCAAAGCAGCAACATTTTGGCAAATTACAGACAATAGCCCTGAAGCACTGATTTTCCCCCCCCCCCCAAGACGCTCATTCTGCGTCTTGCTGTGCAGAAAAAGAACCGTAGGATGGTCTGGGTTGGAAGAGACCTTTAAAAATCATCCAGCTCAAGCCCTGGGCTGTGGGCAGGGATGTCTTCCCTTGGATTAGGTTGCTCAGAGCCCGTCCACCCTGACCTCGAACATTTTGCAATCTCAATAACACTGTGAAGTCCAAAGGGTAGAGTGAAAAGTCCGGGAAGTAGAAACTGAAGAGAGATTCTCTTCTGGGAAGTGTTTCCACAAAACTGTCCACTATACTGGACAGCACATTGCAAGGTTAAAACTGGTGCTGTGGAATCACTCTCAGACCATCTTAAATCGGAGAAGAAGCAGTAGCAAGGGGGAAAATTGAAGAAAAATTTAATGTATAAAGATACCTGAAAATGTAAATTCTGATCGAAATAAATGAAACCAGATTTGCTTCTTTTATTCTTTCTGAAAGTGAATAGATGTTTTGATAGCTGTGTTAGAGGTAGAAGATGTTTTCTGAGGAAACTTTCATTGAATTAAAAGTTTTTGCCTGGAAGAAGTGCCAACATAAAAATTGAATCAGCATTAGTTTTCTGAACGGTGGTTTGGAAAGTAAGCTTTCTGCTTCACAACTGAAGCACTGCGCTGGTGCATAGCGTGGAAGCAAAGCTGAGTGGGTGGATAATGGGATAATTACAGCAATAATAGGGCCTTGAGAAAATGATTCAGGACCTTGCTTTGCTTCAGACTTCAGCTCTGTGAAGTGGAGACAGAGCCAGGCGGGTGGATCCGTGTGGGATCTCGCTGCAATGCTGGTTCTCTGTCTGGCTGTTACTTAGGATCAAACCATCCAAAGCGTAACCGTGGAAGAAGGAAAATCTATATAACAGGGATGGGCTGGCATAGGAGCACTTGACAAGTGTCAAAGGATTGGTGTTATTTGCTTATGGAGAACATGAAGACTGAACCAAAACTTAATTTTAGGGAGAATCTGGTATACATGAGCTCCTGAGCGCGTTGCTACACCGAGTTGAGTGCACTGGAGCAGAGCGTAAGTCTCTTCCCAAGCCACACAAAGTTAGTAGGAGGTAGAGGCTGTGCCTGGAGTAGTTTGGGCTTCAGCCCTTCATTCTGCAAAGAGGGAATATTGAGTAATTAAAAAAAATAATAATATGACTAGTAATAAGGAAGAATTTCTTCACCATCTGAGTGGTGAAGCTCTGGCCCGGGTTGCCCAGGGAAGGTGTGGCTGCCCCATCCCTGGAGGTGTTCCAGGCCAGGTTGGATGGGCCTTGGGCAGCCTGAGCCAGTGGGAGGTGTCCCTGCCCATGGCAGGGGAGTTGGAACTGGATGATCTTTAAGGTCCCTTCCAACCCAAACCATTCCATGATTCTATGATATAGTTGATCCAGTCTGCTGCCAGATACATGTGAAAATGCTCATCTTAGCAGCAAACTGTCAGAAAGAGGAAAATGATCTGCCATCTACTTAATATTGTCCATATGACCAAAGTGAAATTATAGGAAAAAAAAAATCTGCGTGAATTATCTTTAGCTCAGCCCATTTTTTCCTCCTCAAATTACAGATCTGTCATTTATATGGGTTTTTAATTCAATTATCTTTAACTCCAGTTAACTGGAAACTCCTGGGCCGTGTAAAGGTACAGGACAAATATTGTCTTTTGGCAGCTCAGCCTCATCTCTCCTTGTCTTGACAAAATGCTTAAAGAAACGACAAGTTTTCAGCAGGCTCGTTTATCTTCTATATTACTTCAAGATACTCTGGGCAAGTTCATCAAAATGATTTCCAGATTTGCCACTTTTTTGAGCTTTCTTTCTCTTCCCCATCTTAGCCGTGCTCACCGTCGCAGGAGCACACAGGCATAAATGGAGGTATTTGTTTCTTTTATCAGTGTGTGCTGACATCAACGTGTGGAGGCCCAGAGGAAAGCTGGGGAGGGGCTGTTCACAAAGGCTTGTGGGGATAGGATGAGGGGCAATGGGGATAAACTGGAGAGGGGCAGATTTAGACTGGATATAAGTAGGAATTTCTTCACCATGAGGGTGGTGAGGCCCTGGCCCAGGTTGCCCAGGGAAGCTGTGGCTGCCCCATCCCTGGAGGTGTTCCAGGCCAGGTTGGATGGGCCTTGGGCAGCCTGAGCCAGTGGGAGGTGTCCCTGCCCATGGCAGAATGGGTGGAACCAGGTGATCTTTAAGGTCCCTTCCAACCCAAACTATCCTATGATCCTATCTTTAAGCTCTGCCGTTTTTTTTCCCTTGCACAGGACACAGCGCAGTTGGAAGAGGGAAGCTTTATGTACTTTCCTTTATTTACTTTTCCTCCATTCGAGGGAGCTTTCCTGCACAACAAATTGTGGGTGTAATGCAGATTGCAAGAGATCATCACAGAGATCTTCTGATTATTCTGACTTGTGTGCCCTGAGTCTTTTTGCTCCCTAAATTCAGGAATTCCACCACCCCACCCCCCCCCGAAAAATAATGTTCATTGTGCCAGCACTTTGAATGGGATTTTGCTTTTAAGGCAGACAAAAGGAAGTGTAATATTTTCCCATAAAAATGAAAGACTTGAAAAATGCAGCTTGCCTCTATCAAAGTTTCCTCTTTGGTGTTTTTCAGGGAAACTAAAAGAGTGTTGTGGCTGCTTTTGACTGCAGTGGTTACTCAGTCTGCAGCAGTAGAGCTGTTTGGAGAACTGATCCGATGATGTAATCCCCTTTATTTATGAGGATGCTACAAAAAGCCTCGGAACACGGGTAGAATAAACCAGCAGGAGACAGTACATTTTGCTCACCAGACTGTCTCTTGCAGCCAGTGCTGTGTAGATAAGCTCTGCTTTGTTGTGTTTTCTCCTCGGGGTCACGTTTCCCGGGCTGCCTCTGCTGTGTCCTCCCCCACTGCCTGCACAGAGCTCCACGATCTGTTCTCTTTGTTCTACAGTTCTCTGCAGAGATTCCTTAGGACACAGCAGCTGTATTTTGAGCGTGGCTCTCATTCCCGAAGAGAAGCTTAACGTAGCCTGACCGAAAGCAGCAGTTCCCACGAGCATCCGTGAGGCTTTACCAACATCCTTCCTTTTACTTGGCAAAGGATAAAATAAGGGCTATTCAAATGTATGAAGAGTGCAATTATCTGATAGTTAATTATTTAATGGTATGCATCTTAAGGAATAGAAATGTACCTCCTGCAAACTGCCTAAGCCTAATATAAATTATATATGTAGTACATAATTGTCTTTTAGGGCACAACAACTCAAGGAGCAGAACAACTCAGAGCAATGAAGCTGATGAGGGGCTGGAGAACAAGTCTTATGAGGAGCTGCTGAGGTGTTTATCCTGGAGGTGTTTATCCTGGAGAAGAGGAGGCTGAGGGGAGACCTTATTGCTCTCTACAACTACCTGAAAGGAGGTTGTGGAGAGGAGGGAGCTGGGATCTTCTCCCAAGGGACAGGGGACAGGGCAAGGGGGAATGGCCTCAAGCTCCAACAGGGGAGGGTCAGGCTGGATATCAGGAAAAAATTCTTCACGGAAAGAGTCATGGGGCACTGGCAGAGGCTGCCCAGGGAGGGGGTCGAGTCACCTTCCCTGCAGGTGTTCAAGGAAAGGGTGGGTGAAGCGCTTAGGAACATGGTTTAAAGGAGTGTTAGGAATGGTTGGACTCGATGATCCAGTGGCTCCTTTCCAACCTGGTAGTTCTATGATTCTAAGGAAGAGCCTTGCGGGGGCTGCTTCCTTTCCTTCCTGCCGCTGCCAGTGCGTAAGGTCTAACTGTGTGTTACAAAATGTTTAAAACCAAGCCGTATGTCAGGTTTGAGGGGAGCAGGAAGGCAGCGCGGTGCCTTCATCCTCCAGCATGTTCTGTGAGATGACAGCGAAGGTTAACAGACTTTCGAGCACGCTGTATTCCAAGTTGCTCCACTTGATCAGACGAATTTTGGAGTGCCTCCCCCCGCATCGCAACGGCTGTCATTTCCTGGAAAGGGCACATTTGATCAAATATCTGTTACTCTCCTGCTGAACGGAGCTTGCAAATTACTAATGAATTTGGCAAAAGGACTTTAATTTTGTGCCAGTGGGAGATTTCAGGTTAATTAAATAGTCTCGTTGCTTCTGTTTTTCACCAAGTAACCGATCTTGGCCGAGACCTAGAAACTTACAGCTTGGGGCCCTAATACTGTCTTGACTTGAACTTCATCAGGCCAAGCGAATGTCCCCACGCATCTGAGCAAGTTCTGAAACTCATTTTAAAAAACTTTAGGGTAACACTAGGACAACAGTTTGCTCTGGGAAGTGAAAGAAACCCCTTGATGCTTACAGCCTTTGTTGGGCTTTAAGCAAATACCCAAAAATCTGAGAAGAGCAGCAAAGCCTAACTGCTGAAACACGTCATCTAAATCAGGATCCCAGTCTCGCCTGTGATGGTAGGTGAACAAAAAAGAAAGGCCAGGAAATCCCTGAGCAGGAGGTAAAAAAAACAGAGCAAGCTTTTAGCTGCAGGCAGTTAAGTGCTTTCCATCTGCAGCACAGCCTCCTGCAGAGGAGATGGGTGCTCTGGAAGGAAAAAATTATGTACTTGTTGTGCCCAGATGACCTGCGATCAGATCTGGTCCTGCCTGTACATTAATGGTGGTGCTCTATTACAGTTTGGCTCTCAGTTGTGATACAAGGCTCAAATATGATGGTATGCGATGCAGGTAACATCACGTATACAGGGAAACTTCCTGGGGAGAGCCACAGGCCTCGGGCATAGGATTAGTAGGAAGAAGCATCACTGTCAGTGGCTGCAATCAGCTATCTGCTTAGGAAGGAAGGTGCTCTTCTGGTTTTCTAAGATGATAATGGAAATAAATATGAATGAAATTATATCATGGACATGGGAAGCATAGGAAGGTCTTTCTTGGTCATTTGTCTTTGGAAGAGAAGAAAAATAGAAATCATTATTCACCAACATATGTGTTTCGTGGTGCTTAAACAGCACTGATAAGCCCTCATTGCCGTGGCATGATCCAGGTAGCACTTCTTTACATTCGCATTCACTCATCACCACGGCTTGGTCTAAGCTCTTACTGCAGATCTTTGAGTGTGTGTCTGGCCAGGCAGCTGTGAAAGACTGTCAGAAGAAAAGGCTATTTTTGTCAGGGGGAAAAGCACGAATGATTCTTTTTTATAGAATAAAGGGATGGGTGGATGAGGTGCTGAGGGGCATGGTTTAAGGATTCTTAGGAATAGTTGGACTCGATGATCCAGTGGGTCCTGTACAACCTAGTGATTCGATGACTCTATGAAATAAGAACTTGCAAAGATGATGCATTTTTCTCTGCCTTAAACATGTGGTGGGGAATGATAATGGTCAGTCAAATGTGCTGATTCACCTGTTTGCCTGTCCATCCTTGCAGCATAGGAGTTTCTGTTTCAGACACAGCTGAAAATGGCAAAAGCTTTAGTTGAAAATTGACATTGAGTTGGTTGCAAGCTCCTCTTTTTCATTTGTACAAAAGACCCTGAGATTCTTTAGCTACGTGTTCTGATAAATGGCCATAATTAAATATTCATTTCATGTAATTTTTAACAAAGACCCATTAAATGCCAGGTTGTGTCAGACCTTCTACCAACCTGTTGTCCACCAAAGTGCAGTGAGGGAATTGCTGGCCAAAGTCTTGCAGCACAATTTTGGTAGTTGTCCCTGCACTGTGCAGTGATGCTCTGAGAGCTTTGAGGGTCTGGGCAAGGAGAGTGGGGCCAGGATTGATGGGCCAGGTCAAGACTGGGGGCTTTGAGAGACAGATTTGCACAGGGGGAAATTTGGAGTGAAGTGAGAGTCAGGAAGCATTTGGGAAACCAAATACTGGGATTTTTCTGGGACAACTTAAAGGTTTTGTGGTTAGAGTGTCTGGGGGGATTGTGTACAAGAATGGAGGAAATAGGGTGAGGGAGGGGCTGTGAGGCTGAGGAGGAGTATCTAAAGAGCTATGTGCTGAATGGTGATCTACAGATGATGCTGAAACAGCTCCCTACACTTCCCACCGCTCATGGATGCTGGCCATCCCACCCATACTTGCTGTTAGAGATACAATACCTCAGTGTGAGGACAGAACTCTGCACCAGTTTTTGTCTCCTGATTAAGATCTTTGCATTCATAAGCTAGATCCACTGCTTAAATCTGAATCTCTGCCTCCTTCAGCCAGCAGCACATCCCTGCCATCACTCAGCTCCTCTCCACGTCTGCAGAATCAGGCTCCAGAGCTGTGGCTGGTTTGTCTGAAGATCTAGTATCAAACTCTTCAAAGCCTGTGCCAGAGTTTGGCATACACAGCTCTCTGAAGGTTTTGGATCACGTTTTGTAGCACTGGATGAAGCAGACAGTGAATCGAGAACAACTGCAGAATATAAGAAAAATGTAGCTAAAAGTATAAGAATTATGTTGCTAAGATACTTAGAGGGACCTCTGTCTGTGATGGTTGTCACCAGTGTTATTTTATTCTAATTCAGCAAAATCACATTTTAATTAACAAGTAAAAATAAGTATTAGGGCTGAAATAATAATGATAAAAGCAATCCAGGTGCTGTTCTGAGAGATGCAGACGAAGAGCGGATTTAACTGGAAAAGGAAGCAAAGTAAATAGAATAGACATCCCTGGTGAACAAACCCCGTTCCACTCTTTACAGTGCAAAGATGATAATAATAACACTATTCAGTTTTATAGGGTTTTTGCTTATGCTGAAAAAAAGAATTGGGAAGGGCTCAGAAACAAAAAGACTGCATGGTATTTCTTTCTGCAGCTTTCTCGCTGTGTCCTGAAGAAAAACAATCTCCATAGTGTGTGTCTCTGCCAGCTATTCTCCTCTTTGCATAAGCAAGCCCTTCCTTCCATTCGTGCCTGTCTCCGTGCTGGCTGCGCCTCGCGAAAGCTGCGAGCAGGATGAGAGGTGCTCTCACTGGAGTCCGTCGGGTATGCAGCATTCAGACCTGCCGTGCCTGATTGCTCATTAATATCCTATCTTTAGGGCAACGCGGCTCCTGGCTGGCAGGTTGCAAAATTGTTGGAGGTTTGTGCTGAAGCTGGAGCCAAGAAATGGAGTGGGACAGGTGGAGGTCTGTAAATAAGGACACTTGGAGTCCGTTTGTGTGATCCAAAAGCTGTTCCCAGCCAAGGATCGAGCTGAGCCTGTGCACATGTTGTCCTTGCGTTGAGCAGCAGGTAAGCTGGGCTTGTCCTGATATTGTGCACTGTGACCAAATGGAGCTCATTTGGTTGGTTTTCACTGGAGAAGTTCACAAAATACAGCCAATTTCGGACCACTGTAATTTGTACAAGTTCACTGCCGTCCCCGATTCCCATCCATCCACCCACCCTGTCCCAGAGCCTGTGGCCAGTACAGCACCGCTCCTAGCACACAGCGTCCCTCCTCTAGGCAGGACCCACTCTTAAATTTGCCCCGATCTAAGCCAGACCTTAGGGAAAAACTTCATGGGGTGCAGGACTTAAGAACAGCACTGTCTGAATACGCTGCTCTTGTTTTTTCCAGAAGCCAGTTTGCATTTAGCAAGCTTAAGGTTGACTGAGTATCTGTAATGCCAGGTTTTTTGCCGTAGCATTTCTTGTGTCTTTGCTCTGGGAGCTTTATTAGTGTTGCAGCCTCGTATTTTTATGTTTTGGCTTGTACCTTTGCTAATTGTTAAAAGTCAAAATCAACTCTTCGGATTTGAAATGCAGAGCAGCCCTGGACTGATTTTTCTTTGATGTCTGCCCTGTGAAACTTGCTCTGCTGGTCCAATGAGACTTGTGGGTCTTATTGGACCCACAACAACTATCAACCGTTAGATAGTTTACTGTTGGTTTTTTTTTCCATTGATGTAGATAACTACATGCCATGCGTAGCAATGAAGAATTCAACCTGGTCTGTATAATAGCTTCAGTATTATAAGATGATAGGAATGATATGCAAGTCTTTTAATGAAGTGCATGTTTATAGATAGCGTGGTTTTCTGTGCCGTAGATCATCTTCTGCGTAACCAAAATGATTCTTGTAGATGCAGAATCAATGAAATGTTCTGAAAATTGTGCTTTTGATTTTCCTTGTGAAATTTTGTTCTGTGCTAACAGGGATAAGTTTCCAGTCAAGCCAGTCTCTGAGAACATTGTGTAAGGATATGGAAAAAGTCTGTCCTTTGCTAGGAGTAAACTCGCTAACTGATAACAGTCCTTCAGAAATGGAGCTGGGAATTACAGTGGATTGTGCTTTAAAAAAAGGCAAACTTCATATGGAAAATTGTTCATGTGTGGGATAAGACTTTGTTCCATTTAGTGGCAGCTTTTGAGTACCCCACTTCAAGAAAAATCAGAGCCAATCAGAGGGATTCCAGAGGGAGAGAATAAGAGTACAGGTTTAGGAAACAGGACCTACAAGGAAAGATTGAGTTAATTGTATTGGTTAACTTCTGAGGGGGAAAGACATTAGAGAGAAATGATAGCCCAGTCTTCCAGAATGTCCACAGCTGCTCAGTAGTTTCTTCTCTGTGCCAGGGCGAAAGTTAATTGGCTTGGAATGCAGCAAGGGAAATTGAGTCTAATCATAAGGCTAAATTCGGCTTATCACAGGATTTCCAATAGTTTGAAATAGGTGTTGGAACTGATCATCATCAGAAGTTATACAAGCTCTGTCACTGGAGGCTTTTCAAACTAAAGGGTATACATCCAAGAGGAATACAGCAGAGCTGTAGGTGTCTTCACCTGCAGGGAGATGATTTTGCAGCCCTTCTTCAGTGTTCCCATGCATTTCACTCTGCAAATAATACATCCCTCTTTGTACATACAAAATCCATATGTATTTTCACATTTCTATCCTCAGTTTCAACATGAAGCTTTTCTTTGTGCTTTGTAAATTTTGCTCAGAGATATTACACTTAAATTACATTCCCAGTGGCCTTTTCAGAAAGGATTTTCTGGGTGTAGGAGTTGATTTGTCCAGCTATTTGTGAAGAATAGAGATTTTTCAGATTTTTGGAGGAGGACTCTGTCTATGTTGACCCTATATCGTTGGTGCTACTGTGCTAAAATAATCACATGCAGATTCAGCGAAGAATCAATTAAGCATAGGTTTCCATGTTTCTATCTTCATGAAAAAGAGTTTTGCCCAAATAATTAAGTGAATCTCATCTGACAGTAAGCTACTATGTTGTGATGGCAGCAGACGCTATGTTAATGTCTCCTGGTGACTTACAGGCTACTGAGTAATCTCAAGTATCTTTTCTATGTCTTGTCTTTTTTACATTGATTAAAGTTTTCTTTCTCTAAGCATAAGAATTAGAATATTCAGTTGTAATAACAAATTCTCTGATGACATGAAAATGTTATTAAACTACTTCAATCACCTCTAGAGCATAAGTGGAATATAGGAGAAACATTCCTTTACAAAAGTCAATTGGAGGTAAGTTTTTGATAGCATTTGTCAAATCTATCTTGTTTCTAGAACGTGATGGAAGTTAATATTGATTGTCTTTTTAAAGCATAGCTTGTCTGCTTCTTTGTTCCACTAAGCTGCCAGCATTGTCGTTCTCAAGGTTTATTTTGTCAGTGCTCTCAGATCACTGAGGCTACTGGAGCATGCGAGGGCTGGTAATAACACAACCAGCTGATAAACAAAAGCTGTCAAATATCAGCAAGGGAGGATGAAGAGGAAGAGTAAAATCTCTATCTATGTCCAAGCTGTGAACATATTAAGAGCACGAATTAAAATTTATTTAAAGAATAATATCTGTAGTATTAGCACCAGTCTGTCCACAGTATTGATTCTTTATTTAAGATGCCAACGATGACTAACATCTGTCAAGTATTTGATTTTGGAATTTGCTGTCTCACTAGCAGAATTTTAAACTCTAGAGCTAAAAAAAAATACATTGCTACTACCTACCATTGTTCTTTTCAAGTATGAAAATTTTTCTGTCTATCTTTAAAAGAATAAGATGTATCTTTTGGGACTTCCTTGTTTTCCCTGGAATCTCAGGTTCATTCACCTGGTCGTGTCCTCAAGACGCAGTTTTATGAGTAGGGAAGCCAAGCTAGACCTTTTATGTTGTTCTCACATGGACAGCTGGAACCCTTGTAACTCCGACCCTTGGTTTTGCAGGCATGAGAGATACTTCCAGGACAGCATTTCACAAACTCAAATCTTATAATGAGCACTCTGTGAAGGCAGGAGGGCAATCAGAACTTGTTGTCAAATTTGATCTAAAGCACCAGAAGGACAAAACAGACCATAGATTTTTCCGCTTCCCTGTCAACCCACAAGTAAATATCTGGGGATGGTGCTAAAAATATTGGAACCCTACTTGTGGACCTACAGATAGGCAGGGACTGGAGTTCTTCTCAGCCTGAATTGAAAGCATTTCCTCTACGGGTGAAATAGAATCATAGAATAGTTTGGGCTGGAAGGGACTTTAAGATCATCCAGTTCCAACCCCCTGCGATGGGAAGGGACACTTCCCACTGGCTCAGGCTGCCCAAGGCCCATCCAACCTGGCCTTGAACACCTCCAGGGATGGGGCAGCCACCACTTCCCTGGGTAACCTGTGCCAGAGCCTCACCACTCTCATGGTGAAGAAATTCCCCCTTACGTCGAGTCTAGATCTGCCTCTCCCCAGTTTATATCCATTGGCCCTCTTTCTGTCACTAAAAGCCTTTGTGAATCGTTGCTCCCCAGCTTTCTTGTAGCCCCTTCAAGTACTGGAAGGTTGCTATAAGGTGTCCTTGGAGCCTTCTCTTCTCCAGGCTGACCAACCCCAACTCTCTCAGTGTGACCTCGTAGGGAAGGTGCTCCAGCCCTCTGATCATCTTTGTAGTTTCCTCTGGACCTGTTCCAACAGCTCCATATCCTTCTTTTGTTGAGGATTCCAGAACTGAATAAAAGATTCACAGATAAAACCATCTCTGCCTTATCCTGTCAGATGCCTTGATGTACTGGACAAGCACCTACAAAATGATCAAAATGCTGTGATGCAGTTGTATCACTATTTTTCAAGGGGAGGTTGCTCAGCCGGAAAATTTCTTGTCCAGCAGAACCCGAGGAGGCCACGCAGCGCATCACTGTCTGGCCAGGTTACAGCCTTTGCCTCTTCCCTGCCCAGATCTCCTTGTTCTTTTCTCCCTCCCTCCATACATCAGGACAATTTGCTTCTTTTATAGGTAAGGAGGAGGAACATGACATTTGCCCATGCAATGCGAGGGCTTTATTAGCACATATGCTTTGCACTGTGTGCTGATTAATGGGGCAAACAACCCTAAACTCCATATGGATACAAACTTTATATATTACTTTCCTGCCCTCGGAGAAACATTGTCCTAAATGAAAAATATCACAACATGATCTGTGTATGCAGAAAGTGATTTATTTAAAAAGCACAATGTATTAACAGTGCTTCAACCCATGTGTTCTTTCTTTGACAGAGAGGAATTGCTATCTCAGCAGATGGTCCTGCGAATGCAATTTGCACTTGCTTTGCCAAGTGACATGAAACTCAACTCTGTACCCTTGTCCCCATGAGTTGTCTTGTTAAGAGTGTATTTGGGCTGCAGGAGCTGATCTGCAGCAGTCAGCCGAGGCACGGGGATGATCAAATGCGTGTGAAAATACTGAGAAATTTTCCTGCTTATGGGAACTTTTAAACACCCTCAAATCATTTTCTCTGTATGCTTAATCCTGTTTAAATAACAACATGTCAAACATGCCTAGTCATCAGCTAGCAGGTGTCCCTGCAGAGATTTTCAGCTTTAAGTTTTTCTGCATCTTGGTGCAAGGAGTTTTTTTCCCAAATATTGACTTTCAGTTTTCAAGGTTAACTGAAGATGTGCTCAGACATGAGTTGTTCAGACTTACCTCAGAAAAAAAGGCTTATTAAAAAGACAAATGCAGGCAAATCATCTTGCTGATTGTATACTTTTGGTTTTACCTGTAAGACATTAAGCTTGAATAAATTCGTGTTTTTCTGTAATTACATATGCAAACACCTGTGAGTTCTTATCTTTCAGTTGCTGGAAGTAGGTCTAATTTATGCTGTTTACACAGTAGTGCATGTATGTTGGCACCAAACAGGCTTCAATCTTAATGTTAATCTCCTAAAAGAAAAAAAAATACATCTGATCTAATAACAATGAAAACCTACAGAATCCACTGTAAGAAGTTGTATGACAGTAGCTATCGTTGCTCTTCTAGCTATGGGTAAGCCAACTACTGTAGGTATGGAAAAGGGTGAATTTTAGGCAGCTCTACTCCATCCTTTTGCTGCTGGTGGTCCTCACAGAATCGTAGAATGCCCTGAGTTGAAAGGGACCCACAAGGATCATCAGGTCCAGCTCCTGTCCCCGCACAGGACAACTACAACATTCAGACCATGGGTCTGAAGGCCTTGGCCAGGTGTTTCTGGAATATTGTCAGGTTTGGCACCGTGACTGCTTCCCTGGGAGATGTTCCAGTGCTCCAGCACTCTCTGGGTGAAGAACCTTGTCCTAATGTCCAACCTAACCCTTCCCTGGCATCTTCCTGCCATTCCCTCTGGTCCTGTCTTTGGTCACCAGAGAGAAGAGCTCAGCGCCTGCTCCTCCTTCTCCCCTTGTGAGGAAGCTGTAGACCATGATGAAGACAGAGTGGGCAAAGCTGGATTTGTAGATTAGACAAAATGGCCTGCATTGGCTGGTTTGGCTGTTACAGTGCTGGGTTTTCGGGTTTTTTTGGATGTCACAACTTCTTTCAGGACACCTCTTTCCGTGACTTAATCGTTCAGGTCATTTGGACTGCTATGGCTGAACTAATAATATTTGTTGTGTTTGAGCCGTTAGTCTCGCTCTCTGTCTCCCAGGGACCAACAGTCCAGCAGTGCTGTGAAAAATAATGGGGTTTTGGTTCCTTCTTTAATTTCTTTCTTAAAAAGAACAACTGAACCAGTGCAAAAAACCTAACCAAACTAGACCAACCCAAGTTCCCTTTCCCCCCTGAAAAACTCCTTTGCTTTGATAGTCAAAGCAGTAAGAAACTGGGAGGGATGAAAATTTGTTAAAACAAGGACATTTCTATGGTGCTGGTAGTTTGGAAGCTGGTCCTGGAAATGTTTAAAATGCTCATTTATCTTTTGCCTGAATATTTCATCTTCCAAAAAAGAAAGAAAATGTACTGAGCCTTTTTCTTTTTGTAAACAAGGCCCAGAATAACCGTTAGATATATTGCATGCTAGTTAGTCAAATGTATTTTTTGCCTACCTCTCACACATTTCGGAGGTTGCTTTGGTGTTCTTTTTGTAGATGCGCTTGTTTGCGTTGCTCACCGCTGTGGTCACATCAGTCTCTGGCTGCCTGAACTGTTTGTCATTCAGGACGTGCGATCCTCTCCTTGGTGACTTGCTTACTCCCCGATCAGCCAGCTGAAATGATTATAGGCAAAGATAATTAAAACAACAAATGGCAAACAGTGAAAAGTAAATAACTAATATCGAACCATTGTCTATGCAGGTATAGCTCTGTTTGCATGCGGATACGGATATTTGTATAAATGGCTGTGGCCGACGACTTGTGCAAACAGGGAGTTTGCACGAACACCTGTACGTGGGAAACGAGAAGGGACGTGGAAAGTGCTGAATGAGGTACTGTGAAAGTGAGCACGGCAAACGTTGTGCTTGGGACAGCTCAGGTTGGTGCTCCTTCATATGGGTCAACGTGTGGTCATTTTACTTTGGGAAGCAGCTGGAGATTTGCCAGTTCAAACAGGAATGCAACCAGTTTGCATAATAACATTTAGTCGATATCAGTCTTAATCTTACAGAATTGCATTTGTCAGCTGTTTCAATTAGATCCTTTTAACGTCTACGTTAATAAATGGCATTTAGTTAGATGAAATTAAATTCAGAGGCGAAAATGTTTTCAGTGCTACCATTTACATAGAGCGCCACAGCAACATTTTTATATGGACATATACAGTCATGCAATCTATAAATTCAATATTAATACCAATTTTACCAACCCAAAATGTAATTTTTGATAGTCTGAAGACAATGGAAATGCTGCAGTTGGCTTCAGCTTCCTTTACCTTCTTTTCATAATTTACCTGGCTTAACCACATAATACAGTTCAGTTGTTTCAGGTGCGTAACTGCAAAGCTAAGTTGGGAAATTTCCCCCCAAACAAATGCAATGGGGTTGAGGAACTTGGGCAGGCAGAGAAGTATTTGGTGCTCCAGAAATGATTTCAATTGCAACGACTTGCAAGGAATATAGAACCTTGAATATCACATTTGTAACAACAGGCCATTGGGGAAAAGGGAAGGAGGAATGGTTCAGGTAGAAACAACAGGATTACAGCCTGATGGGTAATGCACTGGGTTTGATTTCTGTCCTGAGTACCACCTTTTTTTTAAAGATGTTGTTTTATTGGGGTTTTTTTTTTTTGGTGCCTGGTAAATTAAAATATCGCAGTTGACTATAAATTAGATCTTCAGCTCAAAACAAGATTTCTTTAATGGTCAGATGGTGTAAGTTTCTAACAAAGAGAGAACCACTGAAGTTTGGGGTGGCCTCATCCCTGCTCACTCATTTCATTTGTAAATCCTACAGTGTTAAAATCAAGAGGTGCTATTGAAATTTCCATCATAGAAATGCCAGTATTAGACATAATCTGCATGACTGGTGAAGGGGAAAATGGACATTCTAGCAGCAAGGTTGCAAGCCAGGACTAAAGTGCGTTACCAAATCTGCGTAAAGTCTGCCCAACATCAGCACTTTGTGCAGATTTGCTCCTCTTTTATACTGCAGAACTTTCAGTAGTAAATAACCGAAGGTAATTTAAATCAATAATCTGGTTCTAGTATAACAGCTTTGGCATTGTATACATATTCATACACTTCTTCAGAATGGATTTCTCTTTATTCTTTGGAGGGTGAGAGCCTCATTGCTAATCAGAACGCTATTTCTGCTTATAAGTTCTAGCAAATGAATGTCAACCAGTTGTTTAAATTGAAATTTTTAGCTGCCAGTCAAGACAGGTCAAATGGGAAATGAAAAAAATTAAGATCGCTGACTAAAAAGAACAAATATAATCTATATGCATACACCCGTGGCTCGATGCATTCTCTGGGAGGTTAGCTGCATCCAGATGGCAACTATTCACATGGCTTTCGTTCCTTAAGAAGTTATTTCAATTCAAAGGAAAGAAATGCTTTTAAAATGCCATCCACACAAAGTAATTGACTGTGCCAGCAGGTTAAAATATCTCTAAAATGAATATTCCACTTCAAATTGGGATTTTTGATGACTGGAGTGACCCTGCTGTTTCTGCAGCAGCTCTCTCCACGATTTCTTTGGGAGAAAAACCCAACAAAACAACCAACAGCCTTGGGATGAAAAGAAAGCTTCTACTTGGTACTTATCATGCCTGTATTTATAGAGTGGCAGGAGCTGCAGGCCCTAGATGCTAAGGCCACAGTGTGTAAGATGCTTCACAAACATAGAACACGAGTAGTCCTTGCTTTAATGAATTTTTAGTCAATGACTCCATCAAATGCTTGAGAAGAAATAGAAACACAAAGGTCAAGTGGCTGGTTGGTATAAGGACTCGGTGCGGGTTATTGGCAAAATAGGGATTAGAAGGCTCTCTAGACCAACACAGCACTACTTTAAATCAATAAATGCTGGATTGCAGTCTCCACACACTGTTAATGCGAGGCACTGAAAACAATTCCAGCAGTTTAACACCCACTTGTGTGATAACCTCTGATATTTTGAACCACACCATTTTATCTCACAGAAACACCTTTTTTTTCAGCTCCAAGAATTATGTAGCGCTTGCCCTTAAAGTCTTGGTAATTGCTGCAGGTAACACCTTGGATAAGTCAGAGCTGGATTTGCAGGACTCCTAAATGCTCCTCTTGGAGTAATATAGAGAAGTGAGGTCACGCTGCCAATGCATGGACATTTATCTAAACAAAGGTAGCACAGCTCTGTATTTGATATCACACCAAATTATTTGTCCTTATGCTGGAAGACAAGGACAAAGGACATGGTAAAATTAGAACCTTGCTGTAGTTCGTAAGTGTAGATGGCTCTTGCAGTATAAAATGTTTCACTCAAAGGCCCCTCTGTTGCACTTCTAGACACGTTTTTATCTTTAAGCATTTGAACTACCTCAGTGAAGTCATTAATTTACACTGGAGGACACTTACGAATGCCAACAGGCACACAGTCACCCCTATCATGAGAAAAGAGAGGACACAATGGCACCTTTATATATATTCTTCTTTTTATTTTCTTTTCTGGGCCATCAAAAAACAGTCTCTTCCATCAACAAACAGTTCCTCCAAAAGCTTCTGGAGACAGATGTGCTGAACTGAATTAGTACCTGGCTCTGATTCTCCTGCTTTCATGCTGGAACTGTGAAAAAGCAGGAAAGGATTTTGGCAATAGAAGTCACAGGCGGATTTGCTCTCAGTGCCGTTGTAATTTACTAGTTCAGATAGATGTCTTTTGCACTTGGGTAATTTCTTTGCATTGTGCATGTTAGTCATTGTTGAGTAAAGTTGAAAATCCTAAAAGATACTTTAGCTTAGCTCTTTCTACTTAGAATCACTTAAAAAATATTTATGGGATTATATATTTTTTTCCTTGAATTTTACTTATTCGGTCTCAGTTGGAAAAAAAAAAGATGCATGTGACAAAAAGAAAGCAAAACATCCTCAACATAGCCTGCAGCAAACCAAAGTAGATTCGCTGGGGAATGGCTGTCTTGGAGCAGGACATGAATTGGATTGTGCTGTGCTCTCTGATGGTTTTTCAAGAGAATATAGGGATGAGATAGCTCCAAGAAAGGAACCGCATCACTGAAGGGCATTACGTTTATAATTCATTAAATTGGTATAGCAGGTGGATTATGATTTCTGTGATAATGTTTCTGTTGTATGATTTGTATTCTCCGATGGTCACAGATTTCACATTCTGCAAACCTTCCCCTGTGCACCATCCAACTTGGGACCAGCACCATGGGCCCAGGGGACCTGGAGACGAACATCCCACTGCTTGGCATGTCTGGCTCTGGGATACAGCCTGAACCCTGCGTGTAGAAGTCCCACTGTGGGCTTGGACTCCTACATGATATTGGAAGTCTGTGTGTACATGATACCCAAAGGGGCTTGTTGTCATAGCGTCATAGAATGGTTTGGGTCGGAAGGGGCTTTAAAGCCCACCAAGTTACACCCCTGCCATGGGCAGGGAAACCTCTCACTGGACCAGGCGCTCCAAGCCCATCCAACCTGGCCTTGAACACCTTCAGGGATGGGGCAGCCACAACTTCTCTGGACAATCTAGTGCATTATAACTTGGCTGGTTGGCCCAAGCAGGCAATGGCCCTATTAACCTCATAAACACAGTCCAGAGGTTTTGGGCAGGCTTCCCCCATAAAAATTATCCATGCTTTAGTTTCCCTGCACATGCCGGAATCGGTTAATGTGTTTGAGCTGAGCAAATATAGCCAAGGTCTCAGGTATCTGAGAGGTGCTTTCAGGGAAGGTTCCTCCCAAGGCAGATGTTTATTCCCTTTGTCAATTATTTGGAAGAGATGACTGACTTGGTAGAGGGAAAAAACCCACATAATGCAAAGAGGAAGGAGGAAAAAGACATTATGTACTTAAGTTGACTGATAGCTGATAAAAATTTAACCTTAATTTTTTAGTTGGCTGAGCAACTGCAAACAACAGTTTCAACACATCCAAAGGAAGGGTCTTGCAGTTAGTAATAAAAATTGTAGTAGATGTCTGTTCTGGGAAGCTCTGACTTTGCGAAGGGTGTGAGCACTGAAGGGGAAGACTTAGAGAGAGGTGAGGAAGTGACAGTACGTCAGTGTTGAGTCGTGGTGCCCAGCTCTAGTGCTGGCACTAAGGTGCTACAGTGAAATGGGAGTGAGCTGAAAGAAGAGCCACGACGCTGATGAGAACCTTAGAAAAAAGGTACTGTCATAATAAGCAGCATGTAAACATTTTTATAGATGTAAACCAGAAATGAAATGAAGAGCCACTTCTCAACAAGTTTTCTCAGCAAATTTGCCAATGTCATCAAGCTGTGAGGCGTGGTTGATGCACTGGAGGGAAGGAATGGTTCCAGAGGAACCTGGACAGGCTGGAGAGGTGGGGCTGTGCCAGCCGAATGTTCCACAAGGCCAAGGGCACGGTCCTGCACTGGGGTCAAGGCAATCCCAAGCACAAGTTCTGCCTGGGTGGAGAATGGATTGGGAGCAGCCCTGAGGAGAAGGGCTCTCCCACGTTGGTTTCAGTGTTACCAGAAGCATCTGCCTCACTTTTGAGAAGCCAGATCAAAAACAGAAGACAGATGCAAACAAAACTACCATGGACCCCTGCTTTTGCAAGAGTCTCTATAGCCAAACTTTGGGGAAGGGAGAAGGAAAGACACCTTCCTTTGTCTGCACCGGCCTTTGAGCTTTGAAACTGTTTGGAAAGATTTTAGTGAGCTGCTGACACTCTATTTAGTGCATCTCAAAATGGGGCAAACCTTTATTTCAAGGACAGCTCATCAATCGCTCGCGCTCAAAGAGCCTGCCAGCTCCAGGGCTATTGAAGCTGGTGCAAAGGCCTCTTTTGGCTTCGGGGGCTTTGAGTCCATTCCTGTCTTTCCTCGGGTGGTACGTACCTGCTGCTGCAGCTCTAAACATCTTAGAAAAATGGCTCCAAAACTGTCATTCCCCTCTTTTTAAAAAACCTTTCTTTATTTTCTTTCAAAGCAATCTTTGTGGCACAAGGCATTGCAAGTACGGTCGTGGTAAAATGTCACCTTCAGCGTGCACTGCCTTGTGCAACAAGGAAAAAACATATGAGGTTGTAGAACATAAATGAGAACGGCTTTATTGAAAAAAAATCAAAATGCTTTTGTTTATCATAAAAGCCAGGTCCTCTTGTGCACTACATCGTGAACTTGAACAAGGCTGAGGGGACAGTCCCAAGAAAAGCGACAGACTGGACAGAGAACAGATTGGGAACAGCCCTGAGGAGAAGGACTTGGAGTGCTGGGGGATGAGAAACTCAGCATTGACCCAGCAATGTGGGCTTGCAGCCCAGAAAGCCAAAAGTGTCCTGGGCTGCATCCAAAGCAGTGGGACCAGCAGGTGAATCTGCCACTCTACTCTGCTCTGGTGAGACCTTACCTGGAGTCCTGCATCCAGTTCTGGAGTCCTCAGCACAGGAATGACTTGGATCTGTTAGAGTGAGTCCAGAGGACTCCACAGATATAATCTGGGGGCCAGAGAACCTCTCATATGAGGACAGCCTGATAGAGTTGGGGTTGTTCAGCCTGGAGAAGAGAAGGCTGCGGGGTGATCTTAGAGCAGCTTTCAGTACTGAAAGGGGCTCCAGGAAATCTCTTGGTCACGGAATACTGGGCCAGGATGAGCAGGAATGGTTTTAAGCTGAAAGAGGAGATTGAGGTGAGATTTGGGAAGAAATATTTTGCTATGATAGTGGTAAGGCACTGGCACAGGTTTCCCAGGGAAGCTGTGGCTGCTCCATCCCTGGAGGGGTTCAAGGCCAGGTTGGATGGGCTTTAGGCAGCCTAATCCAGTGGGAGGTGTCCCTGCCCATGGCAGGGGCATTGGAACTGGGTGGGCTTTAGGTCCTTTTCCAACCAAAACCATTCCGTGATTCTATGAATGTGTGATTTTCCAGTTTGTGTATTTTCCATCCTTTGCTATGCATGTAACATCACTGCTAAAGTTGAGCAGCAGCACCAAGAAACAGAAAAGGGGAGAAGGAGGACATGCAGAAGTGTGACTGGTGGCGTGTATGTGGGGAAAGAACATGCACATCTCTGAGCTTCTACTGGGTTTTGATATGCAGTTCAGTGATTGTAGCCCGGTGCATTCCAGTGCATTCAATAGTGGACTTTCCTCAGCTTTGGCATACAAAGTCCAGACTTTTTTCCCAAACAGAGTTTGAATACTTTCAGTGTAACTGCTTAATTTTGCCCTATGCATTGGTAAGACTTGGATTAAGTTGTTACTGCTTTTGTTGGTCATTTGAGAGATTTATCTAGACTGACCACAATGACAATCCTTAGCTAAAGCTGGGAATTTTCAGGAATGTCACACCCCTATCTGGTAAATACAGTAAATACAGCTCATCTGAAATGTCCATTTATGCTGGCTGTTGCGGTCGCTCATACTCACATGCACTCAGATGCAAATATATACACACGTACAGAATCATAGAACCATAGGATAGTTTGGGTTGGAAGGGACCTTAATGCTCGTCGAGTTCCACCCCCCTGCCATGGGCAGGGACATCTCCTACTGGATCAGGCTGCCCAAGGCCCATCCAACCTGGCCTGGAACACCTCCAGGGGTGGGGCAGCCACACCTTACCTGGGCCAGGGCCTCACCACTCTCTCCGTGAAGAAATTCCTCAATATGCCGAGTCTCAGTCCGCCCCTCTCCAGTTTATCCCCATTGCCCCTCGTCCTATCCCCACAAGCCTTTGTGAACAGCCCCTCCCCAGCTTTCTTGTAGCCCCTTCAGGTACTGGAAGGTCACTCTAAGGTCTCCTGGAAGCCTTCTCTTCTCCAGGCTGACCAACCCCAACTCTCTCAGCCTGCCCTCCTCATATGGGAGGTTCTCCAACCCTCAGACCATCTTTGTAACCCTCCTCTAGACCTGTTCCAACATTTCTGTATCTTTCTTATGTTAAGGATTCCAGAACTGGACACAATACTCCAGATAAGGGTGAGACACATGGTAGTGGCATCAACATTCTGCACTGTCTTTCCAACTAATCTGTATTTGAGGAGTTGTAACTTGTATTCTTCTAAATATGAAAAGACTAAATATCGAAACAGGATGTTGCAAGGCAACCTAAGACATGCCCAAACATTGCTTTATGATCTAAACTTCTTTGTTTCAGTCAAAGAAGGTAGTTTTGTCACGGCCGGGCTACTAAATGGCATGAGCCCTTTTTGGTCTGAGGAGATATTTCAGTTGAAAAGCAATCAGGGGAAAATATGCTGCTCTGTAAATCTTCCCATAAATTTGGGATATCACTTACCTTGTAATGAAGTGTTATTCTGCAGAATGAAAAGGAGCAGGGTCCCTTTAGTTGCCATCTAACTTGAATTATATTTAAGCCGGAGAATAAACTCTGCGTAAGAGTTATGCTGCAACATTAAAGCAGGCTTTATGCGCCAGCATCCAGATGACTGTAAGGTCATCTACAAACTTCCACCAATTACTCTTGCGCTAACCCCAATAAACAGATTCCAGCTAAATCATGTATACCCACACCGTTCCCAGAGTTTTCCCAAAGACCTTGAGAGACGAGCAGTTTACAATTGATTGTTTACCATAAACTCTGCAGATTTATTTACCGATATAAACTTAGTAAAATCAGTTACACGAGGGTATCCATGCAGTCTGGTGTTTGTGAAAATTAACGTGATTAGGTAAATATTGAACAATGAAATCCTTCACGTAGAAATAAAACTGCTTTCTGAGATTCTTATAACGGTTTTCAAGCCTAGAGTTGTGAAAGGTAGACTTGTGTAAGAAATTTTTAGTTTATTTATTCAATTCTCTTTTTGTGTTGGAGAGAACTACTGGAATTCTGTTCCTAAGTGAAAATGGATATAACTTTCAAAAACTTCATCGGAGTCTTGCTGATTATCAATCTTTGAGCTTTTTATTAATGTGTGGTGAATTGAAGTTTCATGTCTTATGGTTCTGCTACTTTTTACCCTTCCTTCTAATTTCAGCAGATGGATCATTAAAGGATCCCTATAGCATAAACTTATTTAAAGCTATTCCTGACTGCTTTGGCAATAGAAAGGGACTTAGAATTCAGTTTCTAGAAGTCAGTATCCTCTCATTTAATGTAATTACAAAACTACATAATTTAAAAAAATGAGACATTAACTCTACATTTATGATATTTAATGTTCTCAGTGTGCAGATGGAATGCATGTAAATGTGAAATTTAAAAAATGGTATTTTAGAAATACTGTACTTCAAGACCTTCTGTACATGACTTAAGGGAATCAGCAGCAAATCCATTCAAAGGCATGAGTTATGGATGATAAAAATCCAGAGAACTTGTCTAATAAATAATGGCACTAAAAATCTCTTCCATAGTTCATATTTCTAATGTGAAAATGTACAGCTTGGTGTGACTGAAATATAAATTGCAGCTGCGTGCCTTGAGATCTCTTCTCTCAGAGGGGGAATGAAGGGATCCTCCTTGGCCAAACCAACATGAGCAGAAGGTGAGTGTTTCTATCCTGAGAGACTGATGGCCTTGACACTGGTTACATGGTGTTCCCCCATGTCCTTGCAGCCAGGAGTGTTTAGAAGAATTAAATTGAAAGACAACAAGTGAGGGAGGAAGAGAAGCACCCTGGCTACTTTCTGTCCATGGTCAGAGCCAGCTTAACACAGTTTTACTTCTCTTCACAAACCATGTTGCCTTCCCGTAAGAAATGGCCTCTTATGTAGGTGTAGAGTTTTTTTGTCCACAACTCTATTGAAACTTTTTTATGAAGTGACCTAATTTTTTCCTCACTAAAATCTCCTGAGATTGTGAGTTCCAGCCTTTGGAAAATTGATCCCCTTGGATTATTTTTTTAAGTATGTTTCCTTGTCAATTTTGGCAGTGCCTTCTGCTTTGTGCTGTAGGATAACTTGAGCTGGACCCCGTAAAGCAGTGTGTGCTGCAGAGAGGACAGCACCTCGGGATCAGGATGGTTGTATGAGCCAGGCAATTGGGTAGACGCATGCAATTGGCCTCAATGCCACACAACGTTGTTTACTAGCAAAAGGGATCCGTTATAGGAATCCATATGGATTTAATATTATCCTCCAATCCACAAATAGGATCCAAGGGCTGGAGAACCTCCCATCTGAGGACAGGCTGGCATAGCTGGCATTGTTCAGCCTGGAGAAGAGAAGGCTCCAGGGAGACTTTAGCGTGACCTTCCAGTACTGAAAGGGGCTCCAGAAAAGCTGGGGAGGGACTCTTGATCAGGGAGTGCAGGGACAGGACGAGAGGAAACGGGTTTTAGCTGAAAAAGGGAGATTAAAATGAGATCTTAGGAAGGAACGTTTTGCTGTGAGGGTGGGGACGCCCTGGCCCAGGTTGCCCAGAGCGATGGTGGCTGCCCTGGAGATGTTCAAGGCCAGGTTGGATGGGGCTTTTATCCCCTTGATCCAGTGGGAGATGTCCCTGCCCATGGCGGGGGGTGGAACTGGATGGGCTTTAAGATTCTTTCCAGCTCAAACCATTCCATGGTTCCACGACTCCAGCAGACATCTCAGGCTCGGTTTCACTCAGTGGTGTTTTGAGTCACCGTGTGGTTTCAGTCACATGAAATTACTACTTATTTGCATCAAGATCTGCTCTGCATGTGATAATAGGATCAAAATAAGCAACCACAATGCACTGTCAAGAGGAAAAGTAGTACAGAAATAAGAGCCCGAGGGGTTCATGTTGCACTGTTTTTCTTCTGCATATTTCAGAGCCACTTTGGCAGCTGCCAATGCCTATAATTAGAGAAGACTATAGGTTTAAAGTGATACTTTAAAACTGACTTCTCATCCTGGGGGCTTTAGCTGGCCATTGGTATTTCTTGTAGTGAGAAAAGAGGTGGGCAGAAGTGACTAATATCCAATATTATCTACTGTAATAAATATATTACCAGATTCCATATTCTGACAGATGCTTGAGCTCTAGGGGAAGGTTCATGAGTAATCACAAAAAGAGAGGGAAGTGAGATGCCAAGGGAATTTTGTGGGATTTTTTTGATGCTCTCCTGGCTTCAGTTAACCAACAGCAAGAGTCTAGTTGGAGAAACAAGTGAAAATGTGTTGAAAATTTTAAAGGCTCTATTTCTACCTCTGTTGGCATGGGTGGTTTTAGAAGAAAAGTGCCAGGGAAGCTTCCATAGACAATTTACCTGTGAAATCCAAACCAGGAATTACAGGTCTACATTACTTTTCAAGATAAAAATAGGGTTATTTTTTCATTTTTTAAAAGACATTTTCATTAATTCTTCTGCTACTAAGTGGGACCAAAGCTTTCCCTCAAATTAAAAAAGTCTTTTTTTTTTTTCGCTTGTTAGATTATAAAAAACCAAAACCAAACCTAAAGAATTCTGAATTTGACATTTCCAAAGCAGTTTATATTTTTATCCTCCTTTTTTCCTCTGCCTGTTCCTCATAGGGAAATGTAAAAAGGTTGAGGAAAGAAACTTTTATAATAGACTTAATTCACAAAAAAGTGAGCCAACCAGAAGATCACGCTTCCTCTGATAAGCTGTGCCTTTTTTCCCCCATCATTAATATCTCTTTTGATAAAGTTATTAAGATGAAAAATAGCTAACAATACTTCCTTTTTTAAATAATCAGAATCGTATTTGTTCCTTGTAGATATAATATCTTCTGCCATTAGCCACCTTAATCTCACATTGTTTGTGCTTCAACAGGCTTTGGCATTGCTGTAATTATCTCCTCTTGTTTAATACCGCAGTTGTATTTTGACACAATACTAAAGCCTAGCAGGAAAACAGAAGCAAAGGAAGGCGATGGGGAAATTGGCATTTATTTGCATCAAATGCGAGCAAGGAGTCATTTACCTTGTCTGTACTCAAGCAGGGTCCCTGACGAATTTTTGGGACTTGGACTTGCACACTGCAATTAGACTTGCAGGGAGAACCGTGTATTTGGTGTATTTGAGCTGTGTGGGAGAACATCGCTCTGCAAGGTGACAGTTTGCCAGGCATGCTGGTTGCCTCTCACCCTGCAACTAAGTCTGTGTGACATGTGGTATGAGTTTTCAGCACGGAGTGTTCCGGAAAGTGATGTCTCCTGCTTCTTTTGTCAATAAGCAGGAAACTTGCTTTCAGCTCTGGTGAAAGTCTTGTTGAGCCAAACTCAAGTGTCGTTGCTATGAAAACCTTTTTAAGCTATCCAATTGGTTAATGTTATTACTCATAAAATCATTCCCTGCCCTCGGATTCTGTGGAGGGCGGTGAACAGCTGCCATCCAGAGAGTCATCCGGAGTTAGTTTTTTTCAGCCAAGTATGAATCTGGAGGATAAGCTGCAGGATGATTCACAAGCTGAAGATGGTCCTGTTAGTAATGCCACAGATGCTAATGCTGCTTTGGATGCTGACAGTGATGAGTGGTGTGTAATACCTGATAAAGATTAGAGGCCTCAAAGTCAAAACAAAGCTCCTGAACAGGAATCCCATGATACGAAAACACCATTTACAAGCTGTGACAGGGAGATAATTGGCCTGGGTGTGGCTTCTATTTACCGGAATAAATGATGATAAATAGTGAATCTGGCTGGACTTTGACTGAGGGAAAATGGAATACTCATAGATATATTTTTATATTATTGCTGCTGTCAGAAGACCGGAGAAGTGAATGTCTGTGCGTTTTTGTGTGATCTGAGAGTAAAGCAGAGCTGGCTGTGCAGAAGCAAATGTACCATTGCATTGTTTATCATGAGTCCCACACTGTGTTCTTTCCTCATGCCGTGTCCTATGCGTCTCATCCATAAAACCCATAGCAGATCCATGCCTTCTTCTGCCATCTCCCTTATTCATTATTCTCCTCACCTGTGACTTTTCCATAGCTTAAGAATTTTCTCTTGACCTGAAAATCGAATTGTCATCTTAAGATGGATCGGGAAAGGAGAAAACATCACTCCTAACTCCATTCCTAACTCTCCTCTTGGTTTGGCAATATCCATACAGAACGGTGGGAAACAATGTCAGGAAAGGTGTTGCCAGTCCATCGCTGTCAAGGTGTCTCAAAAGGGCTGAGAACCATCAGTTTCTGCAGCCACATCTATATGACCAAGTTACTCCAGCTAATGTAAAACACACTTTCCAGCAAGGAAAAACTTGCTGGAAAAACAGTTAGTAGGACAAAGATGACAGATCTCTTTTTTGTTTACTGTCATGACATTTTTCAGTCCACTTAGGTCCTTTTTCAAGGTCTACGAGGAAGATGATGCTGGGGAAAGGTATGGAGGAACCCTTTTGATAAATCCCATGTAGAAGGAGGTATCATTTTGTCCTCAGAGTGGCAAGTGCAATTTTGGCTGTAAGTCTGGCTGAGAAGCTGATCCTTGTTATCTGACTTCAGGACTTTTGCATTAACCTTTCTGTTTCAATTGACTTACGCTATTGAGCAGTGCATGAAGCTGAGAATTTATAGGGAGAGTACTGACGTGACTTTGAATTGGGGTTTTAGGCTTAAACTGCAGGAGTTCTCTTCAGCTCTAGGATAAGCACGGCATTTATAAAATTAAAAGACGAATAGAGGAAAAAAAAAACAGTTAACCCACAGGCCTTTTCCCTTTAAAATTATGCCCGTATTCACCAGAAAAGGGGAAAAGTTACATTTGTCAATGTAGTGTTAAACACAAGGTGCTGAGTTGCCAGGAGGAACATATTTGTTATGACAGGCAAGATAAAGTACCCACTGTCTTTTAACCAAGTAAATATCGAAGGATTGCTCATTAGAAATCCAGCGATCTATCTTCATCCTACATCCCACACTCACGCAGTTCCAAATTTCTAGGTGGTGAGTGACTAAAAAAGTGGTTCAGATAGCAGAATCTTGGTTTAGGCGTTGTGGATTTTCCATCTACAGGCTTCACTGGGGGGTGCCTCGTCACAATTAAAGGCAAAATGCTTATCCTGTGCGAAGCAAAATGAAAATGAATGTTTCCAATTAAAGTATTAGAGACAGAAAAGTGGTTGCAGAGATGAAAGTGCAGAGAGAAGAAGGACCTGCAGTACTACATTCACTTATTTGGAGTGTAACTTGGATGTAATGAACTGAACAGGGAGTCACTGACTTTCAGGAACAAGCACTATAATCTGAGTAAATAGTAGAAGGGAATCTGTTGAAACTGCCCAGTTCCAGGTTTTCACAAAATACTCCTGGTGACTCGGCCACCCCTCTTCTGATCCTCCTATTGGAGTAGAAAAACTTCTTTCTTGAAAAGTCTTTTTCAGCAAACTTTCCACGTTACTGCATCTTCTCTTTTTCCCCTTTAAACATTCCATTCAAAGGCAAAGCAGATACTTCACCGGAGAAAAAGATGATTTCTTAGGGTCACGGGTGTTTTTTTTTAACACTTGAATCCAGCTGAGTAACAAATGGAAGAATAATATACTTCAAGGCTTCAAAACATACATTTTGCACAACCCCTCAGCCGTTGCAGGGATCAGAACGTGCTGAATAGGTTCAAGCATCACAACATACTTCTTATAGCATCATACGTTTGTTAAACTGAAAGATGCCTCTTGCAACTGTATTGCCACTAACTACAACAATCATTTATTGAATTGAAAATTCTTCTGTGCCAGAGGACAGTGAGCAATTCTATGCAGAGTTCATACTGGTTCAGTCAGACGATGCTTTTGTAATGCATTAATAGAATTAAATCGAGGCCTATTAGAAAAATATCCTTGCTAAAACTCCTGTTAACTTTATAATAGCATTTGTCAGAAATAAGGAAGGAAAGAAAAGTTTCATAATGATAGGAATGGTAGGTTATTTTGCTTAACCTGCTGTCACAAAGTGAGCTGATGTCAATCTGAAGCTATTTGTGACTATAAGGAAACTGCATCCAGATGTTGGACCTTTGGGGTGTTTTTAAGAAGTACGGCAATCCTTTCAAAGTACAAGTAGAAGCTTAGAAAAGGTAAAAGTATGATAGCATCTGAAAATACCTTTATGAGCCTTTAGATTAAAGACAAGATTAACATCTTAAGATGGAACAGTCTTTTCATAAAGGATCCATTTTGCTCCAGCTCAGAGGTTTCTAGGGAAACCTACTGCTTTCCGCAAACTGATTTTAAATAAGCAAGTAACAAAACCAAATAGACAATTTTGCTTCTGAAGGGCTGGGCTTGACTCACAGAGGCAGTGGTGGTGGTACAATTGCTTTGCTGTGCTTTAAGTGCTCAAGTAATAATGTGAGCGTCTGACTTGAGGGACCTTCTGATCCTGAGAGGGTCCAAACACACAGGTTGCATTTGCTGGAGACTACCAGGCCATTCTGGGAAAGTCCGAGTCTTTTGATGTACCGGTTCGTTGGAGGAGATGGAACATGCGTGCGTATTTGCATCCTGGTATTTAAAACACTCTTTTAGTACGTGGAAGCAGTTACGTGGTCCCTTGCTGCATGCACTATTTCTGGGTTTCATCCTGTGCAAAGCACATACTCAGAGATAAAGGATTCGACGTCTTGTCCTCTTCTTCAACTCTTGTAAAAAGATAGACCCCCGACAGCTTTTACACTTTAGGCTTAGGATTTTCACGGAGCAGATGTGGATGTTCCTCAGTGTTACCTGGCTTGGGTTATTCATAGCTTGGAAAGACAGACAGCCTCCTCATCAGAGCAGAGCTGGAGGGTGGTGTTAACCACAGCCCACATAGGTGCTATGACAAAGGTGCCAACATCCACGCAGATAAAGCTTATCTATTACTTATTTTATTTTTTTTAAGGTCTACTCGGCACCAGCTGTGGAAGGCACACCAGGATCCCTCAGTTGTCGGCTCCTCTTCTCGACAGACAGCCTGTGCCAAGTAGCGGGGATGTCAAAACAGAGTGTTACTTTGTGAGGAATGCCAGGTGCCTGGAGAGGAAGAAATTGCTAGTTTACCTGCTGTTTAAGGCATATTAATAATACAGTGACTTTGATTTCTTAAACTCTAACTAAAGGCTGTATTCAAAAACTGCTGTCTTCAATGCCTTTACAATTGAATCACAGTCACCTCCTCCATATTTTTGGCTCTCAAATAGTTCTCTTTTGTGATTGTTTGACAAGAATCAGACATCCTCCCACCCCATGCTAATGTCTACTTGCATGCCTAATTTTTTTCCTCTCGTTCTTTGTATGTTTGACAGGTATACATCTGTGGCCCTTTATATGTATTTTTATCCATCTATTCACGGGCTCAGCGCAGGTAAATATCCTGAAATTAAACTAAACTCTCTCCTCTTGTGGGTTAGCGCAAACAGAGACACTGGTGATTATTTATTTAAACCAATGTTTTCTCTTCACCAGCGTGAGTGCTGTCTTCCAGGACTTGGTTCCATCCAGCTGATCTTCAGCTGGCAGCAGATCGCCAGTACCTTACTGTCTCACAGGATGGGAGTGTGGAATGGGAAATTACCCACCTACCAATGATACTGCATCTCATACAACTTCCCTTAAGGGTGGTCTGAGTGCATAAATTATCTTTTGGGTATTTTGAACCTTTCGTAGCTCCAGAGCTGCTAGAGCGTTGTCTATCCTGGAACTCGGTGGAGTGCATTCAGTGCCTTATTTTCATGGCAAATTTTAATCTCCTTATCAAGGTTTCACAGCAGTCTGTGTCTGGATTTTATGTTGCACTTGGAGTTGGGTACCTGCATATGGACGTAGCTCTTCACTATTACAAGACTCAGGAAAGCTGAATAAGTCAAAAAGTTTTCATAGCTTGTGTTCCTGCTCTCTGCTGAACACCTGGCTTTACGAGCAGCAGAAGACAGGCTTTCTTTCTGATTGGTTTGTGTCCTGTCAGCAGCAGCAGTTTAAGCCTGCTTGGCAGTATAAGTAAAATTGAGGTTTGCAAGATAGCAGAGAAGAGGGGAAGGATTTGGGGAGGACAGAACTGCTTTGGCTCTGTCACGTCAGAGGGAAAGGGGCTGAGACAGGGCACTGGTGCTTGGGGACACACTGGGTGGGAAGGCCTGGAGTGGAATTATTGAGTGGTGAGAGTGGGGGTGTCCAAGGTCTGCCTATGCTGAAGGAAAATGGGGGATGTTCATTCCCCGACTCCAATAATTCCCGTCTCTCCAGACTTGTTTTATCACGACCCCCTTCTTTACACTGCCTCTGCATGAGATAGGAGCCTCCTCCTCACTATTGCCTCCCCCATCACAGCTTCTCCTTGCTTTCCCAAAAGTCTTGTGCTGTTGCCATGCAAGATGTGAAAGAGCCTCATGGCAGAATGCCTAGAAAAAGCATGAATCAGATTTCCTGCTTTCATTCTTGCTGACAGCGTTGGCTGTGAGGACACCAGTTTGCATCCATAACCATGACCATGACTCCACCCGTGTGTCAGAGCAAAGGAAGGTGCCCAGGCCAGGGGTGGCTCCACGAGGAGGACATAGGACAGAGGTATCAAATGGCATTTTTGATTTGGTCAGTTCTGTCCTCTCGCACGGGCAAAGTGGACAGCAGGATCCTGGTGATGGCTTAGGGTCCTTGGCTGTTCCTGGAAGTCCAAGTTCTGTGTGCAAACACCTGCTTGGTGCATTTGCCAAGTGTCCCGTGTGAGGTTGATTGACTTTTGATTGTATAACCGTCCTCACCTTCAGAATTCCTGTTTTCATTCTGCATGAAACACAGCTGGAAACGTCACCTTGAGATTCTTCCATCAGAACCCAGACCAAGTCAGTCAAGAAGTACAAGTACTAATCAGAGTACGACGCACAACACGATCATCTCACAAGAACATCCAACTCCAATCAAATCAACGATCCAATTAACCCAGTGTCCTGCCTCCATCTGGTGCCAGCAGCAGGCGTCTGGGGAAGGAGGTAAGAATAGAAAGAACATTTAGTGACATTTTCCCAGGATACTCATGCAGCCTCTGGTAATTTACTATTGGCCTTGTTTCCTTATGGAATCTGATGTGATCCCCAGTGGTGCAAACACAGATTTAGAAGATATTCAAGTAAAACTAATGTGATCATAAATAGATTTTTCATGAAGGTATAAGCATCTTACAGGCATTAAGGGAAAAAATAAGTAATAAAAAATATTACTAATTTACAGACTTTACAATCTATGTGGTAAATTTACATTGCCTGTTGGTAATGGACTAAATGTTCTGCCACAGAGAAGCAGTGCGACTCCATTGCAGGTGTCGAAATAGGCACCAGAAACAAATATCTGGGACATGAAATTTTAGGCAACCAATCTTGTGTTCATATAAACTGGCAAAACAAGTCAAAGCACAGCTAAATAAAGTCAAATATAGATAGCTGATACAGGTTAGATGCTATCAAATTTTAGTGCCTCTTTGTTCTGTACAGTGAACTCTGAAACTCTTTAAAATCTCTATTGATCTCTCCACAATACGCACGGAATGAGTCTTTTAAAGAACTGCTTTTAAGCAATATGAAAACACATATTTTAGGAAATGCTTTTTGAAATGCTGTTGTTTCTGGCTGTGGCTATGGCTTCCCAATGTGGAAAGTTATATATGATTTACTGAATCTTGTTACTTGCACCTTTCCATGCTTTATTCCTACGTAGTAAGTAGGTTCTGAATTGTTTTAGAAGTAAGTACTTTTTTTGGCAGTTTTGATGTTAAGATGCATTTTGTGAGACAATCTTAGCCAGCAAGGAGTGTAATACTTTTTTTTTCCCCTTCCCTGGTGAAACTATTTTGACTGACAACAAGTAAGGATCAGGCTTTAAATTTGCGCAGTGTTTCACACGTAAGAAATGACCAAATGACTCAAGAAAGTGAATGCTGGTAACTGGACGGTTTGGTTCTTCACATTTTGGAGGAGATTGGGAGAAATGCTACAGAACTCGTTACTTACAGTGGTATAAAATGATCAAAATTAGGATGTGAAATTGCTTTAGTGCTTTTTGTATTTTAGGTTTGTATGAGACCTGGCAAATTAGAGATGATAGCAGATGCCAGATTTCAGGACAAATTGGATCAGTTGTGTTTCTCCAAGATTGCTCAGCTATTGATTTATTTTACTTTATCTGCCTTCTACTGAATTGTCTCTACTACTTCAAGGGCAAATTTCTATTAATTTCTAAATTCTTGTTAAGACAGATGTGTGTGAGAATTCTGAGCTTTTTCTAGGGGTATGACCTTATCCTAGAACCTGAGAAATCGGAGAGGCATTATTAACCATCCAGACACATTAGGTAAAATTATAGTAGTGGCTTTTCCCGCTTTCTCCTCTATTTTTGGAGTTGAAAGTAAAGACACACGGTCCAAAGCAAGCAAACAATATCTCCAAGAACAAAACCTTTTATTTTTCACTGGCTGAAAGTTGGAAAATCTTTTAGGAAAAGAGGACTTTTGTAAAGTTAGTATTATTTTGCGATTGAGTTTTTCATTTTGGCGGTCCCAGTTTTCCATGGATAAACAGTTTCAATAGTCCACTTAACCCCCTTCATTACTTTTGCTATAATATGAAAAAAAAAAAAAGCTGCAGAAAATACTTTTATGTCATTGATAGAAAAAAATAGAAGAAAATCTTTTTCTCTGATTCACATTCTCCTAGGATTAATGTTTTCTTTCAAGATTTCATTTGGTTTCCTGTTCTTTAACAGGAGTTGCCATTCTTTGTCTACATCTCATCAGCCAGGATGTGGTGTTGTCCAAACTTGCTCGTACATTGTGGGACATCTTGAGTAATTCCATTGTGGTAAATTGATGTACATGGGAAAACCGAGATCCTGTGGCTTTATTTGTCTAAGCAGTAACCGCCTCCAGAGCGGTTCACATCTGTTGAAAATCCATCCTTTGATTTTTCCTTTTCTCTTTTCCTTTTCATTTTCTTCTTCGTTTTGACACAAAACACCAGCCAGTTAATTTTATTTGCCTTTTTTATCATGAAATGATTATGAGCAACATGTCTTTTAGGAACATTTGTCCTCCTTATACAAATACCAGATTATACTTAGGGTATAATGAAATTCAGGTGGGTGCTACTGAGCATTGAATTATTAGCATTTTGTATCCACTTTGCTGTTACAAGTTTAGTGATATTCCCTTTTCCCCTTTAATATGCTTATTTTGTCACTACCTATCACAGTGGAAGCAAGACAAATACGGTGAGAGAATTCAATATTAGCATGCCAAGCTATTCCCGTACAAAGGAAGCAAATGCCAGTCTGTGATAAATTCAAAGGATGACTTCTATGATCAGGAAAACAACGTTTTTTTCCTGTCTCTCTCTCATTCAGAGTGCAGCTGGGATGCTGCTTTTGGCAGTAGTCTCTGCAGCACAGAAAGCACCTGAAGGGACTGGAGGCTTAGCAGAAAGCTTAAAGAGTTTGAAGAACCGCTGACTAAAGAGACCTAAGGTTTATGTGCGCACAATTTGTTGCATACTAAGGTATGCACACGCACTTGTGTATATCTATTTCATTTATACTTTCCTCATGCTTAGGATTGGTTTACAGAGGTATCGATCACTGGAAAATGCGCTGCTCTGACCGTCTACTCCTTCCTTTGATGTCTGGAGAGGGGTTCGTGACGTTAAACTCTTTATTTCCAGAGAGAACACTTGTGATCTGTCCCTCTGCCTCAGCAGCTTAGTCAAATGCATCCAGATGGCTGGATAACTGTGAAATCTATAAGTCTAATTTAACTGATTTAAATGCCTTCAATTTCTGTTCCTGTCCAATTGATCTCTCAGGTAGAACGCCTCACATGCACCGTGACTTTTTGGAATTAGAAGCGACTACTTCTCTTCCCCCAGCTACTTCATTCCTGCACGGCTGCACTGTTCAGTCCCACTCGACTTAGATAAATAATTATGCAAAATTTCCCTAAAACTGAAATCCAAATGGGATCTCTGACAAGGAATAGGATAACAGCCCTGGAGCCCCCAGGCATGCAGTCTGTGGTTGGTGACAACGACACTGTGTCATTCCATTGACTTCGGTGAACTTGAGTGTTAAAAAAAGAGAATGGCTTCTCTTTGACAAAGACCTTATTTATTCTAAAGTATCTCAAATGCTAATGTGTCCCTGCATCTTTTTTCCTTCAACGTGACACTACGTTTCCCTCCCTTCTGTGTTATGCAATTTAATTATATGCAGACCTTGAATGTCATTTTCTAATCCTCTGTGGTTCATTTGAAAGTCTTGTAAAATAAAACTAATTGGTGTGTTCATTAAAATGTCAGAAATATTTTTGAGTTCAATTAGATAGTACAGCAGTTCTATCCAAAGTGTGCTTATAGTACAATAACTATGTCAGGAGGATGTAATTAACAGCCATTTAAATGAACAATTGTCTTAAATTTTTCTGGTTCTTCATGCGTGATAGCTTAATCAAACAGCAAAGTTCTTACAGGCTTATCCATTTGAGAGAAAGGTGAAACGCTATAAACTCCTATTTAAAAAGTCAATTTGAAAGCCATAAGACTACTGAACTAAAGAATCAACTCTATAAAACCCAAATGCGGAAGCACACTTAATTCAATGTCAGCACATTACAGCTAAAATCCAGTTAGAAAAGGGAGAATTTGAGGCATGGGCACCAATTTTTGGGAAAGACCAACATTTGCATTGTCAGAGGTCAGAATCACAGGCTCGTAGGGTGGTTTAGGTCAGAAGGGACTTTTAAAGATCATCCAATCCACACCTCTGTCATGGGCAGGGACACCTCCCACTGGATCAGGGGCTCCAAGCTCCATCCAACTGACCTTGAACCCCTCCAGGGATGGGGCAGCCACCACTGCTCTGGGCAACCTGGGTCAGAGCCTCACCACCCTCACATGAGAACATTTCTTCCTAAAATCTCATCTCAGTCTCCTCTCTGTCAGATTAAAATGATTTGGTTTTTCTGTTTGCACTTCAGAATTACTTGGAAATTCTTGAAAAGATTAATATAAATTGTCTTGATTGTCTTATGACCTTATTCTGAACTGTAAATTCACATACAGTTCACATGCAAAAATTACGGGGAAGAAGGTTCACACTGAAACCTTTTCCTTGGCCTAAAGTTAGTTTGGAAGTGAATAAAAACATTTCTGTTTGATTAGGTGAAAAGACAAAATCTAAAGCCATCAAAAGGCTCCTGTAATGGGGAAAAGCATTCTTTGCCCACCTTTAGAGATCACAGCTTCCGCTGAAACAATGAAAACCACTCTCAACATGATCAAAGCAGCTCTTGCAGCTCCTGGGGCTTTAAATAAAGCTGTGCAGCAGCTGGAGCAGGTAGTGCAAGTGCTGATGCTCGCCTTTGTGTCAGGAAGGATGGTCGACACCTGTATAAGACAGCTGTTTTGTGATGGACGCGTGAAATGCTTTGGTCTGACATGTACTGAAAGAGTTGATGCTGTGCTTTGGTCCTGCCAGGCTCTGCAGGCTGTGTTCAGGCAGGAAAATATGACCATGATGAGTTCGTAAGTTTAATTTTCTCAGCAAGAACACCCTCCCGGCATGGTAGCTCGGCAGCCGGATTACATTGGTGGTCGCTTGTGGTCATGCAAGGAGTCACATAGGTCACATAATACCTTGACAAGGGATCTTGTCGCACCAGGGTCCTCAGCAGCCCAGACTGCGGTGTCTTAGTCTGTATCAGCGGGTTTTGTTGGTGTTGTTTGTTGACTGTTCTCTGTTCCAGACAAACTAGTAACCTACAGGAGATTTCTGGTGTTAACACAGCTTGAGTGCACATCGAGTCTACATTGCTTTGGGAAGATGATGTGGTGGCAAGAAGACTTCCTCTTGACATGTTCTGGAAGCCTCCTGTTACCCCTGTGGTTGGGAGCATTTTGTGGCCAGGTCAGAGGCCACATTGCTCTTAAAACACCCAGATGGTGATGGCCAGGTGGGGTCTCCTGGAAGTGACCCCCCCTTGCCCATCAAAATGAGATTCTAGCACAGTTCTTCCATTTCCACGTGCAACAGCAAACCAAACTAGCATCTCCTGGCTTATGATGAAGTCTCCTTGTAGATGCTGTAAAATCCCACTGAGGGGCATTTCAAGTTCTAAAAATTAGGCACCCTTAATAATATTTTGTTGGGTTTTTTTCCTGGAGTTAGTTATATCAACTCCAGATTTACTACTGAAGATAAGAGGAGGAAACTGGATAAAAGAAGAGTAGATGTGGTGCACAAACTCCTGTACAAGTGTTATGGTTTCTTCTTCCCCTGACACAAGAATATACATAAAAGATCAGCGCTGTGAAGTATCCTTCAGCAAGATACAACAGAAGAGAGATTAACTTTCAGGAGGCCAACTTTGTATTTGAATGCAGTGTTTGCTCTCTCTTCTCCGAGCGATATTAGCTGTTCTGCAAGCTATAAAGGAGTTTTCAGCTGCTTTGTCTTGCCGGCTTTCATTGCTGTTTTTTAATTAAAGCTTAAGGAATTAAATGAACCAGGGATGCTGGGGTTACACAAGGATGAGAGAAGATCAGGCAGTCAAATCCACCGAGGTGCAATGGGGCACAGGCTGATTCGTGGATTATCATACTCGGTGATTGCTTTTTTTCAGTTTAAAGCATAAACATTAATGCATTTTAAGCATCTGGGTCAGGCTGACAACGTACAACTGTCTGGGAGAATTTGATCTGAAATAGATTGGGAGCTACTTTATTAAGATTTTTGGTGTGATTTGCAAAAGATGTTACAGCAGAAGGCTTCTTTCTGTTATAAAGTTTTGCACTGGGAATGGAGAAATTAATAATCAGATGCTTAATAAGAGGTATACCTATTTGGAAGTGCACAGCTATTGCATGAGGCATAATTCTAACCGGTACAGCAGTATATCTATTTATTAGGCACAAACATTTGTAACATTAATTGTTTTGTTTACAAACCGGGGCCACGTTGTGTCATTCAGCTGCAAGCTGCCACATTTAATTGAAGCAGGGGAGGAAATGAAGCTATCAGCCACGGTCCTAATATTTACAGACGTGGAACTCTACTTTTCTATTACTCTTGTAATGGATGCAGTTTTGAATTAATTTTTAGAACTGCCAGGAATAGCAGCATATTGGATTCTCTCGCTGTTTTATTTTATGTTCTGTGTCCCTGCAGTGTCTCTTGATTGCTACTCATTAGAAACAGGCTCCACTTGTGTTTACTAGAACAAAAATATTCCCCTTCCTCATTGCACCTTGCAATCCAAACTTTGCCTTGGATTTAAAAAGATGCAAATTAAATATTTAAAAGTTTCAAAGACCGAATCTTCTGCCGCTTTAAACAATGATGAGCCTTTACTATGAGCTGGGAGAATTTAAAAATGTATTTCATATGCCATAGGCAACAGAACTGTGGTTATTTCTTCACCTCATTTGCTTTTATGGGAATAATAGTACCTGTTTGTCTGGAGATGGATACCAGGATTTTATTTCCATGGTGCGGTATAATGACTAGATAGGTAGAGTGCTCAATTGAGGCTTGGGAGAGCCACAGTGTGTTTCTGGCTCTGTTACAAAGCTCTGGGTTGGGTCTCGCACCAGGCTTTTAATACCTGTCTGTGCTGATCATTATGACTATGGGAACAACCTCCAATGCCCTCGATCTCCTGTAGATCTCTACAATGCACGATGGCACTGGCGGCTGGTGGAACATGAAGCGTCACTGACTTGTACTCAGCTCTGCTGGTGCGAATGGGTATAAACATGCTGGCTTTGAAGTTATCCTTGGCTGTATCACCAAGAAGAAGATTCTGTTGAAGGACCCAGAGGTGTGTCGCAACAATGACAGTGCAGTTTTGAGGAGCCTCGGGAGCATTTTGACAGCTTTCTGGGCTCATTGCTTCCCAAAGCCCAGCTATAGCAACTCGGTGGATACCTGTGTAAAAATTACAGCCACGGGACTTGGCTCTTCACACAGCTGAATTGGGCTGTTTTGCTTTGAAGGCATTGAGTTGTGTTATGTTTGGAGCACTGCTTCTAATGGATTTTTGCAGGATATGCAGCAGCTCCAGGTGTATCTCGTGTATGTTTTTGTGTAAACTCACACGCGAAAAGTTGTTTTAACACAACAACAGCGAAGACTGAAAAACCAGGGGGACCATAGAATCATAATGTGTCCTGAGTTGGAAGGAACCCACAAGGATCATCAAGTCCAACTCCTGTTCTTGTGCAGGACAACCCCAACATTCACACCATGGGTCTGAGAGTGTTGGCCAAATGCAGGAACTCCTGGCATTTACTACTATTAGACCCCCAAAAAGGGGTTTGAGTTTGCAGAGTCTTAAAGGAAATGTTTCTATAGATGCATCCAATCTCGAATCCCTCCACAGCATCAAGCTCTGGTCTCTGAACAGTCATCCTTTGGAAGCGGACTTAGAGTCACTGGGAAGCTGGTCTAGACTTCACTCACGTCCTGTTGGTGAGAAAGCTTAGATCCTCGTAGCAATCACCTGCACTAAATTGTGTCTCATACACAGAGTTGTAAAAATACCAAATCAGGGCTTTTATCCCAGTTATGTAGATGGACAGAAATCACTTATCTCTGTAACTAGCAGTTACTTGTTTGGTAATCCAGCTAGAGCATAAGTTTTAATTAAGCCAAATTTCAAATTTACTGTGGAAAATAATGGGACAATGTCATATTCTGATTCTTTATTGGGAGCTGCGGAAGCCGAGTTGCTAAGAGACAACATATTTTTTAAAAAAATGTGACTCGTCTTCATAGTTTCCTAATTAATAGTCAATGTCTAGCAGTTATATAATGCTATTCTCAGCAGATCGTACCAAGGCTGAATCTTGTTTCCTCATTGTGCAGAGAGAAGGAATGAGGAAGGGGAAAATGAAGCCGCCTCTCCGGAGACGGCAGCAGGTCAGTGGCTGAGCAGGGAGTGGTGTCCTCTGGCCTCTGCCTCTTCCAGCAGCTCAGATCCTGTGCAGGGTAGAGGTGATGCCGCATTGCAGATCTGCTGAGAGTACAAATGCACAGACAGTGGAAGGAAAGTTTCCAATCTCTTTGCTTTTCTTCTGAGTTTCTCTGTCCTGCCTTTGAGGATCCTTTTTACTGAGGTTTCCATTGCAGCTGCCTTTCCATTGACAGAAATGGAGCCATTCGTATAGATCTCGTGAGATGCCTCCTCCTCTTTCTGAAGGCTCTTATTTATATAAAACGGCATACCATAAATACTATTCTTGCCCCAAGTGATCCTGTCATCTTTTCCCCAGTGCCAGTCACTGAATCAACTTCATTGCCCATCCTTCTATGTGGCATTCCAATAATTCACGTAGCTGCTCGCATATCTCTCAAAGTACACCCCTCTAGATAAACACAGTGCATAAAGACAGCTGCTAGATAAATGTATGGGCATCTTTCCATTGCGTGAGCAGTAGTCAAAAGCTTTACGATCAGACTTTAGAGCGCAAATGGTGAAGCAGTGATGCTACGAGGGCATGTTCCCACTCCTACTCATTTTTTTTTCTCCCTGGAGGATCTTGGCTGCAGCCAAAGAAATATCTTCATTGCACTGGAGAAATCATCCAGTACTATTAACACTTATCACTGCTGTTGCTTTGTGAAACCCATTCTAAGCTTGCAGAGTAATGCTGAATAGGACAAACAGGATGAGAGATGCTTTAATTAGCGTATAGGCAGTTAAGGTCAATAAGTCTGGTTTCAATGAAAAGGTTGCTGTGGTGCAGCAATGCCCATTTAAATTGTACACCTTTTTTTTTTAAGAAAAACCCTCCACGCTAACGTTTGATGTGGTTTGACTTTTACGATCAACTTTTCAGAAGTGAAATGTTATTTCCTCATGGACTCAGAAGTAGAATGTAAAAATTCTGTGTATTGTACAGGAACACCTGTGCTTTAAACTTTATGGAAATATATCTTACAGCTCAATCTACCCTAAAAGATTCAAACTAGAGAAGCAACGTGTACGATATTTTGCATATTCTTTGATTCAGTTAAACTTCCACTCCAGAAAACCACATAAGGAGAGGTCTCTTATTAAGCCACTTTTCCTTTAATATGCTTTAATGTGATTATGACTTGCCAGCTTTATCTTATATTTCTGTTATCATCCTTGTGGATCACAACTTGAAGAGTATTTGGAGTGCTGCAACCAATTTTTTCTTATACCTTGCATTAATTTTATTACTTTATTGCCTGTATAGTTTTTTTTTTTTTAATAAAGGATCCCTGATAATAATATCCTTTTTGTTTATATCATTGACTATTTGTCTTGCGCTGATTTTTTGGCTGGCAGTGAAAGTGAAGAATGTTGCATGAATACCTCTGTGTATGGGCATCCACACAGTGTTTCACCTTTACTCCATAAAAATGCATACATTGGTGTGCTTTACAGGTATTTATGCAATCATTTTACTTTTATTTCTCCTTTTTTTTTTCCCCCTGCAGGCTTTTCCGTGAATGCCAGTAAGATGGCTTCAGGCATGTTGTGTGGACAGGATGCTCTTCTCAAATTTCTCCTGGGTGAACAACCACTGTTTCTCATCAAGACCCCTGCCTGCTGCAATCAAACTCCAGAATCATTCTGCTCTGCACTTTGATTGAATCCTCACATTCGCGGCAGTGCCTGGCTGCGAACTCGGCACTGCAATCTGCAGGGTCAGCCACTGATGTGCTGAGCCCTTCTGCTAGGACTTCTAACCGTAATTTATATATTTCAACACTTTCTCAGCCTGAACACTGGAAAATGAAGTCTCGGGGAAATCTGGCAACCAGTGCTGCGACTCCCAGTGAGAGATTTGTCCACCAATTAATCAGCTAAAGTACGCTCCAGTGGTGTATTCATGGTGTACATAACATCCAGGCTGTTATGACGTGGAAGGTTTTAATATCCTTTTTGTGTATTTCGTGTCAATTCTCATCTTCTTTATCCCTCCATTTCTGAAATACAAGGTATTAAAGAACATAGAGTTACCATATAGAATACACACGCATATATTTGCAATCTGTCCAATTTGGAGCATGAAGAGCAAGAAATGGATCAATTCAGCTGGAAGGATAGATCACAAAGCTCCTACTGTGCATACCGTCACTCTTTCTTTTTCTTCCTCAGCCCCAGCAATCAAGTTTCTTACAATTATTTTGAAGAAGGCAAATCATATTCCCAAACTAGTGTTTGAAACTGTTGTGATTTTGAGAAAGATGATATTTTCCTTAGTAGTGTGGCCACTGAAATTTGTCTGAAATAATTAAGGGATAGAGCATAGCTTGTCTCATACAAAAAAAAAACTAGGTCAATCGATATTATGGCTTCTATAGAAGACACCCAAACCTCATGGAAACCTCTGCAAACCTCATAGAAAAGATCCATAAGCTGCTTTAGTCCTTTTATAATCCGTGTTGTAATGTGGTATACAAGTTTCTGCAACATTTTCTCCCTCGCAACAGCTTACTCCAGCAGCTGCAAGTGGTGAGTAAAGAGGTGGGAGAGGCTGATAGAAAATTATCATTCTTTCATCACAGTGGCATTGTTTTCTTCAAGGAAAATACATTGTCTCATTCTTCATAATCAGGTTGTGGTTTGACCATTCTCTTGAAGTTATCTCTTGATGGGGTAATGCAGCAGGATGATCTTCTGAGTACAGCAGGCATAGGGATATGGAGATATGGATGAAAAACAGTTAATCAGGGCATCCCAGGTGGACACAACCCAGTTTAGCTCTAGACCAATGAATCCTGGGGACTAGTCAACAGGATCGCATCATGAAGAGGACAGCATCATCAACAGGACTGAAGATAGAACATCATGACCTTTAGCCTGTGACACCAGCCCCTGGTAAATCTGTGCTGAGAGGCTCACTATGGATTTGTAGTGCTAAAAACACACCGAGATGCCAGGTAAGCAAGTGTATCATGAACATAAAGGACAACGCAGACTTAACATTTGTAAGCCACTTAAGTTTTTACTGATGGTTTCTTATTCTGTGGCTGATGTTGCAGCCATGCATTGAAAAGGGTTGTTGGTAACATCAACAACTCCTCTGAATTCTTGAGCTGGACACAATAAAAAAGTCCCCAACACATGTAACAAGATATTAATATAGATCTTTAAAAATCTTTTTTGCAAAAAGTATCCAGCAAAACACACCTTCCTTAGGGGAGAAACTGCTTGCAAGTATATACACGCACACATTTAGCTTAGCTCAGAAAGGACTTTTCATGACTCACTCTTGTTATTACATTTTAAAATAGGATGCTTTAACTCACTAATTTTTTTTGTTCTTTTAAAATAATTTTCTTTATTCTTTTTTCCATTTTGTTTTCTTCTTACCGAAATATTGTTTTCCTAAGATGCTTCACAAAAACATGGCACAATTTGTGCAATGTAATGAGGGCTGAAAAGACGTAAGCCTTTGCTATTGAAGTCATAAAGCAGTAAGTACAGAAACATTGCAAATTTCCCACCTCATCAGACCCTCAGTTTTAAATCAAAGATAGTAATGAGGCTGATTTCTAGAGCAGGTAATTCTGACTATGAAGACAACGTCAGAAGTCTCAGGTTGATTGTCCTTGAATTTTTCATCTCTTGGTACAGTATGATACTGCGTAGTGGAGTCACTTGTTTGTTGACAGCATTTAAATCCAGAAGAAAACCACCTTAGAAGTTAAGACTATTTAGATATCTTTTCCAATGTTATCTACACTTGTATTGCCCACCTGGGGCTATAAGAGGGTTACCCAGAAGATAACATAGAATCATAGAAGAGTTTGGGTTGGAAGGGATCTTAAAGCCCATCCATAAGCTGCTTCGTGTCCAGCTTTGAAAGAAGGGGCTTTTGTGCTTGGAGGTAGGAGAAATAGGAAAAGAAAAGTGCTTCATGAAGGTGTTGTCATAGTATGAATGCTTGGTAGAGGCATGAATAAAGTGTGAAGTCAGCACTGCCATGCAGTGCATTTTCCAACCTGGGATTTGTGTTGCACCATAGTATTCTAAAGATAAATTTGTCCTGATGGTTTTGTATCTATTGTGAAGGATCCCACACATTTTAAGGTAAATTCCTAGATTTGAGAGTTTAGCACCGTACACTTGCATCTACTGACGCGTTACCCTCGTCACAAATCCAAGCAGATGAAGGACTCCTTGCTTCTCTTGTTCACAGGAGTTAATAAGCCACTTACTTAGCAGAATATTTTTCACCAAATGAAATAAAAAGCCTGCACCATCCTTTGTCAGAGGCAGTCTGACAATGTGATGAAGGGTAATTATTTTGGTATTCATTGTGAAGGATTCGGATCCGTGCACTTCAAAGGGTTAAACACTTTCTGTTAGTGCAGCAGTTGGAGCGATGGACTGTTGGAGTTGCTATAGAAACAGTGCATATTTGATTCAAATGGAAAAGAGTAAACAACTTCTTATTTTATATCTCGAAACTAAATGAAACGTGGCCCCCAACTTTAAGAGAAGTTGGCATAGATACTTTTAGATTACTCTAGAAAGATTTTGGGGTTTTTAGAAATTAAAGTAAACAATAAGGAAGAAGCATTCTTCCTGCTGCATTGAAGATCTCACAAGCCACGGAGGGGTTGTGGTGGTTTCAGAAGAAGACCTGATGCTTTGGCGTTGCACAGCCAGGGCTCCTGCAGCTTGGGGCAATGCTGCTCCGCACACACTGGTACTGAGCTTTGCCCCTTGCCATCAGGGAGAGATGGTCAGTAACGGGCTGGCACAACAAGTTTTGACCTTCTGAGGTTCAAAACTCAGGCCCCCCAAAGCCTTTGTGGGTGCTACGCGGGTTGATTTGCTCTCCAAAGACTTCTGAGGCCCTTTCATCAGAGTTCAGTTTAAGTGTACATGCAACAAAAGCGAACTCATGATTTGGGAGAAAAAGGACAATGCAATAATTCCTCTTATCATTTTCTCTCTTCTAACTAGTTTCAGATTCCCACCCCTCTCCTTTTGCAACCACCTCACAGCAGCTGTGTGACAGGCAGAGACCTTTAGAGGCTGATGGGAAATTTAAGGTCAAACCTGTTGGTTTTTTTTAGAGGGAAACATGGTTTTTAATTAACAGATATGTCCTATAGAAACCATCTTCTCTCCTGCAGGAAATTTTGACTTTTGTTCAAGAATCACTTCTCAATTTTGTGTTAAAAAGTCAAAAATTTAGGGAGTAAAAGGGAAAACATTTTCTAAATAGCTTTCTTAGACCGGACACTGATCACACCAGAGATGTCGACTAATGGTCGACTGCATATTGCTATCAACAGTGTGCAAGATAGATATCTGCTGGATGCATCAGTCCTCCCAAACCACTTGTGCCAGCCCTATGCTGCTCTTTATAACTTTTTTTAAGTTCTCATTCCCATGCCTGTAGCTTTCTGCCCTGGCAAATGCTGCTCTTGGTGTTTTGCTTGACCTTTTTCCTCCTCATTCTATGATTTCTGGATGTGATGTTACATTTACTGCGGGGCTAATTAACAAATCTCATCTTGTCTGAGACTGAACTTGGCGTGTCTGGCATAAAACTGATGTTACTGTGCCCGGTGAAGCTACACGGTTGTGATATCGATTTCATACGTATTGACAAAAAAGCATAATGCTGCTGGGTTTGTTCTCACAGGCTGTCACAAGTTTAAAAATGGTGGGAATAAAATGCTTTGTTCCACCCAAACCAGATTGTGATTGAGTTTTATTGCAGCCTTTCCATGGAGTGGAAGAAATGCAAAACATCCCTTTTGGACCAATACAGTATTATTAACCTTTCTATATTGATTTATATAGGAAACCGAAATACAAATGTATTTCCACAGATCAAGTACTAATGGGATAAAACGATACCCTGTGGGGGTAAATATGTTTTTTGAGTGTTGGATTAGTAATTAAACCATGCTTAATTGTTTTTTAACCTGGCAAAAGGAATATACGAGTAGGAAGCACTAAACGTGAATGTCTTTTCTTTCATATTTTGCAGAGCCTTGTTTGTGAAGTGACTAATAAAAAAATTGCATGGTAGGAGTCAGCGTGCAGAGACCACTTGTGACCTGAAGCAGAAGAGAACTGTATGCAAGGCAGCAATGACATGTAAATCTGCAGCCAAGCACTGAATCTTACGTCTACACTTCTAGCACAGTCCTTTCTCAATTATATTCCATGCAGTAAGTGACACTTACGGGGCCGGAGTTAGAACAAATTGTTTCTTTCCTTTTCTCTCCCCTGACACCTTTTGCACCTTCTGCAGAAGAAAAGGAGGTGTTAAACACGCATGAAATGAGGTAACTTTGAAGAGGTTGAGAAAGAAATTACTCAAGAAGTAAATGGCTTTCTTGTTCAAACTTCTTTGTTCTTGCAGAATTCTGTGGCTTTTGCCCTGACATGAGCTCCTCACAAAGCTCATTGTTGGTCAGCGTAGCGCCGATCAGTGCTGTTCAGCATGTGGTAGAGGTGAAGAACAGGGAAAAGGAGCAACTGGACAAAAAAAAATGTGGGCCAGTCTTGCTTGTTACCTCTGAGCTATTGCGAGTGTGAGGATTTATGGTGTTGCATTACACCCTGTGATTCCAACTGGGACAATTTCCCTGCTTTAAGTGCTGCTGGTAGATGTTTGGAAAGGGCTACCATACACCTCTTTCACTGTCCTCCATCTATGCACAGTTTCAACAATGCAGAAGCACCACTTTTTCAGCCTTCGAGACACCCTTAAGGCTTTTTATTCAGTAAAGCCTTTGACATCTTTTCCTGCAGCGTTCTCCTGGTGAAACTGGCTGCTCATGGCTTGGACAGGCTTGGTCTTTGCTGGGTTAAAAACTGGATGGATGGCCAAACCTGGAGAGTTGTGTTGAACGGAGTTAAATCCCATTGGCAGTCGGTCACAAGTGGTGACCCCCAGGGCTTTGTTTCTGTTTAATGTCTTTGGCCATGATCTGTATGAGGGGATTTCGCAGATGACACCAAGTTAGGAGAGACCATCAATCTGTTTGAGGGCAGGAAGGCTTTGCAGAAGGAGCTGGACAGGTTGGATTGATGGGGCGAGGCCAGCCGTGTGGGGTTCAACAAGGCCAAGTGCCTGCCCTTGGGTCACAACAACTGGAATTTATTTTCCATGAGGGAATGTCCCCACTTGTCATCCTTTTTCCCTGTTGGGAAGCTGATAGTCAGAGCCTGTTCCAGGTTCATTTTGCAATGTCAGCATGTGCTTGTGACACGGGGATCATTAACACCTACAATGCTTTTAAGATCTCAGCAGGCATTGAAACCGAACCCTCTGGATTTGTTTGAGATCAGTAGATGAAAGTTTCCCAGGAGAGATTTTCCTTTCAGCTAGAATCTATTTTCAAGTTGCCTTTTCACAGCAATCTCGCAACTCCTTCCAAGCCACCTTTTTTTTTAGCTTGAAAAGATTTTAGGTGATGATAGTCCTGGTTGGGGAGGAGATAACAGACTCTGCAGTGGCTTCAATGATGTTCACTTTCCTTTAAACTGTGCACATGAACCCCCAACCGTATCCTTTAATGAGAAGCCCTCGTTAGAAGGCCCGAGGTAAGAAAACAGAGCAAGTCTCAAATTCATATCACTGCTTTAGACGCTTTGATCTTTGATGTACCTATATGTACATTGTATTTGCAATGCAAAGATTGTTGACATGAGGATGTTTGTCAAATGCTAATATTGAATCCCAGATGAATTTTGCGATGATTGCAGGGAAGAACCCACAATCAGAGAGAGTTTTCCTCACTCCTCGGGGAAGCGGCAGCTGTTACCGAGCGCACAGTTATAGTGGGTGCAAGATTGTAAAAGAAGTGGCTCTGGAAACCATATCTCCGTCACACAGCGCTGTGCGCTGAGCCAGAGGTAAAGTCAGCAGGAAGCACTTGAATAAACACGCCGTCCTATACGTCACTTAAAACCAGAACAGTACATTTTCGGCAGCATTACTCTTTGCAGAAGGAACATTTCCATTAATTGGATTACAAAAAACGTTGAAGGTTGCCAATGACTCCGTGTGCTGCCCTGCTTGGTGGCCTCTTCCAGGGGAGTGAGGGAAAGAGCCAATTCCCTGTCAGAGCAGGGGTTTGGAGTGAATGACTCGGGTTGTTAACATGACAGAGCTGGGCTGCTCCTGCCTGCCAACCGTGTTTGGCTTCTGGGTGTCACACTTACTTTTATGGATTTTTAGCTTTGGTTTATTTGCACTGAATTTACTCATATGGATTTTTACTTTAACACTCATAGGCCGCTGGAAACAAGAAGGTAGATTGTAGTTGGGGGGGAATGGTATTGCCATTTGTATTTGTTTAACCGCCTGGAGAACAGATTCGTTTAACTTTCCATAGAGGAAGAGAATCGGCACCGGCAGCGGTAGCAGGAGTTAGTTTTACAGAGAGTAATAACTCCATAAACAGGTCCGTGATGACATTCCAAAATGGGTATGTGCTAAATGGATCTTCCCAGTATTTAATAGCTTTGGGAGCAATATGAGAAGATATCCATCTCTCTACCCCCTTAAGCTACGCGATGACAGCTTATTGGATGGGTCAGCTTTCTTTAGCCAGAACCGGGCTCCGAAGTCCATAAAAGACTGAGATACCAAAAAGTCAAGCGTGGCAGGAGCTCGGTTTAGGATCTTGACTCCTACGGCTGAGCTTCTAAACAATTCACAGCAGGAGTCTAAACCAGCCACATAGCAGACATCATTGTGCTGGGAAGAAACCCCTGAGGTGGCCGTGGGATGTTGGATCGAGGCAGGTTTTTCCCCCATGAGGCCTTACTGAGGTTCTTTCTTTTATTTTAAAATATACAGTCAAATAGAAGGCAGAACGCTCTCTGTCCTTATCCAGGAGCTGACACTTTTGTCTAATTTTGCACTTGGTAGACACTGTAGGTTTCATCTCACATCCATGCATTGAGGTGTCTGTGCTCCAATTTTAAATGGGCGAAGGAAAAATCAGGATAGCACCTTTTTTTTTCTTTTTTTTTTTTTTTTTCCTGTTACAGTGGGTGTGTTTCTCAGTTTTCTAGCTTTGATTGCCCTAAGGAAGAAAGCTGATAGGAGAACGCTTTGTGTGTCTGCCAGATTTTTGTCTCACTCTCCTTTTCCTGTATCTTTTGAATCCATTGGCTCCTTTGAACCACAATAAACTGTGGATAAGAGATCACTAAACCAGCAACAGTCCTACAGGTTTCATTGAAATATATGGCTAAATAAAGCCATCAGCTGCCATTAGTTTTTCTGCTAAGCTGAAGGTACAACATCAGATCAGCCTTTTTTGGATAAGGGAGCAAAAATGATTTGAGGGAGTAACTTTAGAAATGGCCTAGTTGTCAGAAAAGTGTCACTTATGGCTTCCACCTGACGCAGGAGAGAAGAGTTCTTTTCAAGATTACAGATAATGAAGAGCATAGGTTGGGTTTGTTCAGCCTGGAGATGAGAAGGCTGAAGGAGACCTTAGAGCAGCTTCCAGTACAGAACGGGGCTGCAGAAAAGCTGGGGAGGGGCTTTTGATGAGGGAGGGCAGGGAGAGGATGAGGGAGAATGGGTTTAATCTGAAAGAGGAGAGATTGAGATGAGATTTTAGGAAGAAATGTTTTGCTGAGGGTGGTGAGGCCCTGGCCCAGGGTGCCCAGAGCAGTGGTGGCTGCCCCATCCCTGGAGGGATTCCAGGCCAGGTTGGATGGGGCTTGGAGCCCCTGATCCAGTGGGAGGTGTCCCTGCCCATGGCAGCAGGGTGGAACTTTAAGAGCTTTAAGGTCCCTCCTGACCTAAACTATTTCATGATTCTCTGAGTCTATGATCAAGTGACAGAAAACTGCAAACTCCTGGAAAATTAATCCACGTGCTCTGCATGCACATATGACTTCCATCCTATTTTGCTCAGGGTTGCGCTTCTGTCCCAGCACTGCTCCCTCCCAAGGAGGGTGCAGGTGGGCAGCTCATGCCACGCTGCTCCTGAGCCCCTTTGCTCTGTTTGCAGCTTTAGTGGGAGCTCATCTCAACGCCACCAACTTTCCAAGCGTGTGTGTTCAACTGTGGCTACTTCTGCTGTCCTGCCAAACCCAGGAACGTCCAAATGAGCAGTCCCAGAAAAACAACTTATACTATCAGCTGCTGCAGGAGGTTCCAGGGAGCTGGAACTCTATTTATTATATGCTTGAGAGACTCCCAGAACGGCAGAAAGCTGTGCGTTAATACATGGGCAGGCAGAAGACAGACAAGGCAGATGCTGCATTAACCACAGCTCATTGGAATTGGAGAACAGTCAGTCCCTCGCCCTGCCTGTCGGAGATGGTCAGCTTGATAGCCTCTTTATATAATCCCCAAGAAGCCTGCTAACACGCAGGCATGATGGAAATCCTTTTTGAAATAGCTGGCCAGTAGAGCAGAGCCAGATTTCTCCCATTAAGGCCCTCTGACTAACCTGCTCTGTCTCCGAGGCAGTTGTGGGTTCAGTGTCTGATCCCCAGTGACTGCCGTAGGGGAAATCTGTTCACTACCAAGCGGCTGGGATGTCTAATCGCCATTGCTTCTGCTGGACCACAGCAAGAATATGTGAGCATGTGGACAAGCCTCAGTGCAAAACCATTGTCTCCTACCTTAAACTGGCAATTAGGGTGGTGCTGAGGGTGTACCAGCCTTCCAGCTCAGCCACGGCAAGGTGACACGTGCAGTGGGATGGCAGGCAGGCAACGGGCAGGTAGAGGAAATGATTGTGCTGAAGACAAGTGTGGTTCGCTCCTGCACTCTAAAATAACAGAGACCTCTGAAACCTAATTCTTCTCTGTGCTCTGGTTTTCACTCTGTGTTCATGGCCAGTTCCGTAACAACCACTGCCACTCCAGTATCTACACCTCTACAAACCATAGCTTCACTGCAGAATGAAGCATCGGAAGATTCGTTTGTATTTGTTTCCAAACCCCATTTCAAACAGGTTACAAATGGCAGAAGCGCAAGAACTCGTGATATCCGGCTCCTTGTTCTAACTGAAATATTACCCTCGGCATAATATTTAATGTTGTGCTCATTGTATCATCATACTTTTCCAAATTATCATCTTTTTGTGTCTAATCATAAATCTTTGTATGTACATAACAATGATTAAGATGAGCAGTTTGAGTTTCACCTTCAGTGCCCGCAAATTAAAACTCAAAGGATGGGAGCAGTTAAATGGAAATGACGTGAATTAGCTGCATTTTCTTTTGGTTAATTTTTGGAGCACATATGGTATGTTATCTTTTCGTATTATAGATACTCCATTTCTGGGTTTGCACATGATGATGAATATTGGTTGGTTTCCCCATCTGGTACCTTATTCTGATTTAAATAATAGTAAAAAAAAAAAGGAGGTTGTTATTAGCCAGTAAGGTCACTGTGTGGATAGAGCAGCCTTCCAACAGGATCACAGCTTGCATTTTTAATTTAACTTGTTCTCAGACAACTGCTTGAACTCCTCATGCTTTCTCCCACTGGAATCAGCTGAGGCTTGTGGATCTCTGTGAAAATGTGTGACTTAATGACACCTAAAAAGGCGGAGGTTTGGGTTGTTTTTTAGTTTAATCCAAGTATTCTTGCTAGTAATGGAAATTTTCACATATTCTGTCCCTTACTCAGCGTTGTAGAGAGGAAAGCAAAGATATTTGAGTGCTTTGATTAAAAGCAATCCATGTATAAGGGAAAGAGCTGACATGTACTGTACATTTCTCTACTATACATCAGATGTGATGCCTGCAATCATGTGAAAAAGCAATTTATCATTACATGCAATTGCTTTTTTAACTTATGTGATTCAGAGCAATTGTTTAGTGGGATGTTTGAAAAGTCTCCCTAAACATTAAAGCTCTAAATTCTTTTCTCTCTGTTTCTTTTCCCACTCTCACCATCAAAATAAAGTAAAATCGCATTTCCCTGCTCAGAAGACAAAACAAAGTTCTGTGGCAAATAAATAACAGGAGGAAAAGATGAAAGCGTAGTTCAAACAGAACTGTCCGGTTAATCATTCCACCCCTTTCTCCACCAAGGATAAGCCAGATGCTAGTGCACAGAACGGGCGCAGGTTGTGAATTGATACATTTATGGGGAAGATCTCTGTTTTGTAAAAATAGAGAGAGAGGAAAACACTAGACCAGCCTTCCAAATTTACCATAAGTCAGGCAATTGGTCCGGGGCATGTTTTGCAGATGGATCAACAGCAGCCCATCTTCAGCTGGGCATCTCTGAATCTGCCTGACAGATGGTGCAAACACGCGGGCACGGATTTTCTGGATCAGAAGGTGGGTTGTTTTTTTTTTAATCTTCCATCAGTCTTTTGGCAATGTAGCTCTTGGCAGCGCTGGGTGGATAAGGATTGACAGAGTATCTGAAATAAGTTAGATTCCTTTGTTGGATTTTTATCATAGTAGCTTTGAACTGTATTATACACCTAATCCTCTTTCTTCTTTCTTTGGCAACATGCTGCAATGCTAGGAGCTCGTGGAAGAGAGATATAACCAGAAAAAAAGGTATGTTGGCTCTTTGATGTCTCAGTTAATCCAATATAACACTATTTTGTGTTTCTTATTCTGTGGAACACGGAGAAACAAGGAAATAACTATTAAGAAAATAAGCTCATGAGGTACTCTATGGACTAGTGGTTTTTCCATTGGACAGCATTTGTCTGTCCTCTAAAATTTTGAACTATTTTCTTGAAGTCAGACAGAGAAAACTGTGTGGAGTGAAAGATGCTGGTGAATAACACGTCGCACTTGGATAAAGAGCAAAGAAATGTCGTTGGTATAGAAAACCCATCCAACCCCTAACCTGCCTCAGCAGCAGCTGGGTCTCCTCTGTCTGGAAAGAGGAGGAGTTGTTTGTCTTCTCCCCAGATGCTTGGAATACAGGCTGTGGGTGTCCTACCTGGGGAGATGGAGCATCATGTTGGCACTGCAGACCTCCTCAGTCCCACGTGTCCTGGATGTCCTGCGGAGGACGTATGTCTTGGGTACATACTTTCTTGAAGGTTCAAGGGTTTCTTGGGTTCAAGGCTTTCTTGAAGGCTTGTCATCTGCAATGGATACAATCCTCTGTTTAAGAAATGGCAGCTGTGTGGGCCACAATACTTAAATAAAATTGGCACTGAATTGTACCGAGGAGGAATGTTAAAAATACACAACAGAAACTGTTTGTTCCTTGGCTTTAGTTCTGGCTTCTCTCAACACCTTCTTCCCACTTCAGGGATTTGGGTGTTTTACGAACGTGGCACTAAACACATATTGTTAATTATTCCTCTTCAGTTTCAGTGTGACTGAATCCAAGAAAGCAGAAAAACTATCCCAAAGGAAATACGTGGCCTGCTGTTTTCATGATGCTAAAGACAGATGCGGCACCTTGTGCTTTCTTTAATATCAGCCAATGCCACGGCCCTTCAGAAGGCCTAAACGTGTTCTGTGCCTAAACAAATTTATCTGTGAAGATTTATGATAAATTTGGTTTTAAGTGCTTTGGAACTTGTACTGAATTTATTTCTATCATCGATTTTGTTTTAGAACATGGTTCCAAAAGATCTCATGATAAGGAGAGGACTAAAACTGATAACTGAACATAAACTGACCCCACCGCAGAAAGTGCAGCCTGCTCTTGGAGGACATGGATCAGTCATGCTTGGTTTTAAGATCCCAGTGTTGTCTTTCCATTTGAAGGAAAGAATCTCTTACATGGGATGTGCAGCAGACCCTGCTTTCACCACTCTGTGGTTATCTGCGAAAGGAATAGAGGGCTGCACATCTCAGAGTTTAGTTTTACCTCAAGACAGTACCACTTTATTTGCCCCCATCAATTGGCTGCTGCTTGGACAAATGAATAGCGAAAGGCCACATCTCCCTGAAAAAGTGCATTGTTACCTTGAAAAGATATGAACCCAGAAATAGAGGGGGAAAAAGGCCTCCTTTTCACCCCCATGTTCCCCCTTTTTTGGGGGGCTGGAGTGGGGAAAGAGAAATGTTTTATGCTTAGATGAGAACGAGTGAGGGATAGTAAAATCCTGGTCAGAGGCATTGTGGCCTTTCCTTCCCCACTACCAGCTGTCATGTGGAGATGCAGAGCTGTACAGACATGAAGATGCTTTATGCTCAAGTGGAACACGCTTCCATGCTGGGGGAGGTGACGAGTTCCTAGGTTTTCTGTACTTGGTGGAGAAAATAGAGAGAAATGTACTGCAAGAGAGGAGCCAACTCAATAGGCTGCTTTTGAACCACAACAAAAAGAGATTGGATTTCTTATAAATGCTTCTCATGAAGCCTAAGCACAACCCAAACGCGCTACAAATTGAAGAAGGCAATGAACTCATGGTGAAAATTAACATACCTTTTGCCTCCTGTTTGTTACTGCCAACATTCCTCAGATCAAAATTTCACTGCACACCCACTGAATCAAACATGCAGTGCCTGCTTTTAAAAAGATGCTACTCTATGAGTGAAATGCCTGCAATCATTTCTTTTTTAGGGAGTTTCCTTGTCACGGATAATGATTCGAGCCATCTTTTTATTTTCTAGTTTGATGCTATTAAATCTTTTTTATTTGTTTTTTAAATGTCTTTAATGAGAATGAACAGAGTGACTGGTTTTTAGGACCTTTTGTTTGTTGGTTTTAGTCTTTGCCTTGATGCCTTTTACACTTCCTAAAGGTGGGACAGAGCTGGCTGCACATATACCTTTTTGAGGGCAGATGGCAGCAGAGGAATGGCAAATACTTTTTTTGCGAGCATCCAATGTAGCAAACACCTCCATCTGCCACAGGCTGGCTACTTGATGGAAAAGTACAAAGATCTAAGCCTTGAACAGCACTGGAATTTGACTGTTGAGAAATATTAGAAAGCTGTGGCTTAATATCTCTGTATATGTTGTGTGTTTTCGTGCTGCTTATCAATCCTGGTTTTGCTAACTTAGTTTAAAGCAACTGGTGCAATGTGTTTTATTTAACAAAGCGTGGTACCAATTCAGTGTTAAACATGACTGTGATAATTTTTGTGCTCTCCCTAACACAGCCATCGATTATGTGCTGCCGTGAGCTCAGACTGCACTCTTGACTGGTCGGTAAAGATGAATTACTGACCCCGCGCCGCAGAAAAGACACTTTTTAGTATTGCTCTTTCACTAACCTTGAGAGGATATGATTAGTAACAAATGCATCCCTGAGATAGATTCAAGGACATTGAAGAGATGACAAATTATTCATCAAGAATCTTCAGTGGGAAAGCTATCGTGATACGTTTAAAGGCAGGCAGGAGCTGCAGTTATGTTTTAAAGTAGTGACCATCAATGTATAGTGTGTAGCGTGACAGCTCAGTTACAGGGACAAGCAAGCGAGCTGGACAAAAAAAGACACCTGAACAAGCCCCTCAGAGCAGGTTTCCACCACAGAGGCAAACACCGTGGTTTGTCCTCCCTGAAGGAAATTCAGCTCTAACCCCTCCTGGCAGGATAAAAAGGTGCTTTTCAGTACCAAGAGAAAGGATAACTGGGTGCTGAGAATTAGCTCCGCCTGTCTCCTAGATCCAGACCTAAATCTTCCATGTGAACTTTTCCTTTTGCAAGAGTTCTGACCCTTAATTCGTAACTGTTTTGAAAGCAAAAGGATGAGATGCGGTTTGGATCTATGAGACACCTCAGTTTAGTTGATAATTCAAATTCCGTTGTAATTTTTTTTCCTGGGCATTTTTCCTTTTTTTATCTCAATATTCAGCTTTAAGAAGAAAAAAAATAAATTTTCCCTACCTTTCCTTCACCAAAACCATGGTTCTTTTCGTATGGTGTTTACAGAAGAGGGATCAGGAATGTTTCTGTCTATCTCAAACTATTTACCGCAATATCAGTACCTGCCTGTGAGCGAGTAGCCCTCCTTTTTTACTCAGCTTTTTTTGGATTCCTTTGAATTGCTTTAATGTGTCTCCTTTCATCTAAACTTATCCAAATAATTGGCAAACTTTGCTATATTACTGCTCCTCCCCTAGTCAGAAAGAATAAATCTAAATATGGAAATCTTGCAGCTCCCAAGCGTTTTTTTTTTTTTTTATTCAGTGATTAAAGTAAATCATTCATTTCTGCTGTTTTACCTCTTCTTGCAAGACTGTTGAGTTTAATGTTCTCTAGAGAACTTGACAAAAGGCTTTTGAAAATCCAAATAAATTACTTTGACTAATTTTATCTATTATTTGTTGCTGTTCTCAAAGGATCATAAGAGAATAGGGGACTCTTATTCTTCCCCATGGGTTTGCCCTCGTGGCAACCTACGCTTTGGCTTAGATGCAAGTTTTTGGGTACCGGTACTGAATCCTCTGTTATTTTGTGTGAAGTACATCACTTGGCCGAACAAGGTTCTGATTGAAATACTGAGGCATTATTAGTGTGTTAAAAACACACTGCTAGTTCTAGTTCTGCAAATTCTACCAGTTCTCATTATCCTGATAGTTCTCACATATCAAAATTAGGCTCTGTACATGTAGGCTTCGCCCACAGGAAAGCTGGGGAGGGGTTCTCGATCAGGAAGTGCAGGGGTAGGATAGGGGGGATAGTTTTAAGCTGAAAGAGAGGAGATTGAGATGAGATCTTAGGGAGAAATGTTTTCCTGTGGGGGCGGTGAGGCTCTGGCCCAGGTTGCCCAGGGAAGGTGTGGCTGCCCCATCCCTGGAGGTGTTCCAGGCCAGGTTGGATGGGAATTTAAGCAACCTGATCCAGTGGGAGGTGTCCCTGCCCATGGCAGGGGTGGGACTGGATGGGCTTTAAGGTCCCTTCCAACTCAAACCATTCCATGATTCTATATCGCTCATAAATATCCTCACATGTTTCTTTTAAAGGCAAGTATAGCACTAAAGGAGTTTCTCATTAACTGAAAGCAAGTGGCCATAACCTGTGTAGCAACTATACAAACACCAACAGGAAGAGTAGTACTAACTCACTGAGGTCTTTTTTTTTCAATCTTGAGCCTTCCAGCACTCCAGGGAATCTGACAAAACCAGCAGGAGTAATTAGGAAATCGTTCTACATCAGAACGATTTCCTAATTATTCTTGTTTTATCTTACAGCTGTGTTTACTGCACTTTTCTGTTTGACTGGTTTTGCATTGCAGGTCCTGCAAGCTCCATCAGCGGTCCCTTCCAACCCAAGCTATGCTGCAGCTCTGTGACAATAGCTTAAGAGTAGGCATATCTTCATCCGCTTCCCTCTGTGCTGCTTATTGTTTCAGCAGGCCACACCAGGAGCACAGAAGAGCCTTCGGATGAGGGGAACCTCTGACTTGAGGGTAATCTTTCATATTTCCCTTAGAACTCAAGAAACAATTATCTAAGCACTTCATGTATATTTACATCCTATTTAAAATAATGAAAACCAAATCTTTCTCTGTTAGCTTTGCAGTCAGTTCATCACACCAGTAACACTAAAAAGATTCATTGCAACCACGTTTGCTTTGTGCTATGAGATTTTTCAGCAAAGAAACCCTTTGAGACACTCATATTAAGCTCTGATAACCAAATTAAAGGAAACTGCTCCTGAGTATACATCTGGAATGAGCCATCCTTCCATGAAGGAAGGTTTTCCAGTTGTTGTTTATTTCCTGAAGGAGCAATTGCCTTATGTAGAGGAGCACAAGAGAGGAGCTGTGTCTTTTCCTCCCTGTGGATCCTGCTAATCCAGACACACAAGCAAGAAAACAGCGCCTGTCCTCTGTAGAGCCCCATGGTGTTGGCTATTTGTGACTACAGTGTACTCCATATATTGAAAAACTTTAATCCTAGAACTTGTGTTGACTTGATGTGACCACACCAACCCAGTGCATTTCCAAATTTGCTCTCTGCCTGAACAGAGTTTGAGCCCTTTTCTGAGCTGGATTCTGACTTTCAAGGCCCTGTTTCCAACAGCTCTGTCCCTGAGGCAGTAGGCATTGCCAGAAAGTCTATGGCCACAGCAATAAAATCTTCAGTCTTCTTTCAACCTGTTGTATTTAATGCCCGTCTTCTAAAAAGAAAACTGAAGTGATTTGTTTGAAAGAGTTGTCCACGAGGATGGACAGTGAGTGCTTTTAGGGAGCTTGGATTGGGCTATATTTGTCTTTCATAGAATCATAGAGTGTCCTGAGTTGGAGGGGACCCACAAGCATCAAGTCCAACTCCTGTCCCTGCGAAGGACAACCCCAATATTCACATCGTAAGGCTGAGAGTGGTGGTTAAATGCTTCTGAAATATTGTCAGGCTGGGCACCTTGACTGCTTCCCTGGGAGCTCTTCCAGTGCTCCACCAATCTCTGAGGGAAGAACCTTTTCCTGATGTCCAACCTAACATTCCCCTGGCATCTTCCTGCTGTTCCCTTGAGTCCTGTCATTGGTTAGCAGAGAGAAGAGCTCAGAGCCTGCTCCCCCTCCTCCCCTTGTGAGGAAGCTGCAGAGCGCAATAAGGTCTCCCCTCAGTCTCCTCTTCTCCAGGCTGAACAGACCAAATGACTTGAGCTGCACTGTCCTTTGGACTTCTGTCCTTTCCGAGGGATGGCATTGCGGAAGCCACTGGACTCTTCCTTCTCGGCTACCATCCCCTTAGCAACAGTTTGCAGATCCACCAATGCATAGGATGTGATGCGGTCATTAGAGAAGACCGGAACTGATGTTCCTTGCAAACCAGCTTTCCAAGTGCTGGTTGTTTGCTGAGCTGCCTTTTGTGGTCCTGAGAGACAACAGATGTTTCTTATCATAAACAGCCAATATCCTCATACCAACTTTCTTTGGCTGAGTTGAGAAAGTTGGTATCAATTTCTGACCTCATTTATAAGCATCCGAGTTCTAGGCTGGTTTTGTTGCCTAATTAATATACTGCTGAGAAATTAATTAAATTGTAAGGAGTATCAATGAGGGGTAACATTCATCTTTCATACAGCAGCTGCGATACAGATCAGTGACAGAAATATATCCCAGACAACAGAGATTATTTTATCTGTTGTGGTAGCGGCTAATGGAAAAGTTGAAGCTGAGCCTTGCAAGGCGATAAATGAACCAATACGTGTACGTAAAGATGCACCAGTTTTCAGAGGTTCAGTTTCTCATATCATTAAACAAAGAAATGACTGTTCCCTTTTGGGATTTGTATTGGAATAATCTCAGACAACAATGCGAATCCAACAACGTTGGATTATTTAAAAAGAAAATACCCAAGTTTGTTCCCAAAATTGAATAAACAAGATCTTTGGTTAGAAGAGCTTATATGTTAAAATGTAAATATCAACACCTTTGCATTATCAAATTTCCAGGTCTAACGGCTAAGGAAATTTTAAGTAAGTCATCTCTTTGTGGCGCTGTACTAAACACGATCCACTAGATTTGAAGACTGGTTTGTAAAAATTATTTCTTTTTTCCCCAATAACCTGTATCCTACAGGGAAGTTTCTATAATGCCACTTCAAATTACAATTGCAACTCTCTCTTACTCTCATTTGTGAATTTGTCACTGTTGAAGTTGCAGGATTATGAAAATATTTCACAGATTAAAAAAAAATCCAAAGCGTATCTTATGCTTATAGAAAAAAAAACATAAAATAAGCAGTTGTTAATTTGCATCTGTAGGACCCATTTTGGAAATGTCAGGTGTTTTATTCACAACCGATTACCATCCACTGATTCTAATCCCTACTCAAAGAGTGCCTCAGCACAATGAAGACTTTGCTCCCCCCTAGAGGATGGCATTTACACTTAAAAGTGTAAAAACGCAGTGAAATTTGGAGAATATTCTATGCACTCTTCTCACCCTCCTCTTTGTAGTTATAATAATTTAGTCCTCCTCATGCTCAACTAACACACTCACATTTTTTTCTTATTAAAAAGAATTCTATTAAAAAGAATTCACATCTATTATCTTCTTATTTTAATATTTTTTCTATTTTGCCCCCTTTTCTGCTATGTTTTGTTGCACAAATTTGTGGAGAAGATGAGAGTGAATGTAAAATATTTCAAATGTCCACATTATCTGTTTGCGTTTTCAAGAGGCTGGAAGATTTATTTTGTTTTAGTAAGATGTATTTCAGTGACATTTTCTTCAGTAAAGAATTGTAATTAAAGAAAATCATTTAAAAATGCACAGGCTCATACCAGTTCAGAGTAATTAGGCTAGGTAATTAGAAGCACGATAAAAGGGCTGCATGGGGAAAGGAATTTAAACCCTCATTGAACTTTTACATCAAAAAGTGAATAAGAAGAAGAGTAAATTAAAAGTAGGGCTTATAGCTGGTAGGCAAAAGATAAAGCCAATTATTCCAGAAGAAGGAGTGCATGCTTATTTATCTAGAGGTACTATTCATCACGGGTAATAAGGTTCTTAAATGGGGAGGGAGCAAACATGCTGACAATTTTGTTTCTTGATCCCATCTTTCTGGTCTTATTCTGTCGGAAGGTGAACGCCACCAGCCTTTTCCAGGAAACCTTCACAGATTAATATCGTACAGAGCACCTTTTCCCAAACAAACCTTTGTAGAAAAGCAAAGAACATTCAGGCCAGAAGACACGATTAAAGACTGCATCACCATGCAGTTATTTTGAAGCGAAGAGGAACGAGGAAATGAACTGATGGACATAGAATCATAGAATAGTTTGGCTTGGAAGGGACCTTAAAAACCATCTAGTTTCAATCCCCTGCCATGGGCAGGGACACCTCCCACTGGCTCAGGCTGCCCAAGGCCCATCCAACCTGGCCTGGAACACCTCCAGGGATGGGGCAGCCGCAACTTCCCTGGGCAACCTGTTCCACCAGGTGCCATCAGCGCCTCACCACTCTCACAGTGAAAAAATTCCTCCTTCTGTCCAGTCTAAGTCTGCCCCTCTCCAGTTTATACCCATTCCCCCTCGTCCTATCATTCCAAGTCTTTGTAAACAGCCCCTCCCCAGCTTTCTTGTAGCCCCTTCAGGTACTGGAAGGTGGATTGATGTCTATTTTCTTCACCAGGAATGATATCTTTCAGTGGCTCCTAAGCTGGTATTAGGTGCCTACCACACAAACGTAAGCAGCTGTACAGCCAAGTGAGTTTTCTCCCATTTGATAAGGTTTGAATTATCCAAAAGCCAAAGGAGTCACCCTTCATAAAGCAAAGGACTGATATACTAGAAGCTTCCATCCCTGAGAGGAGTATGGAAAACACCATGGTGAGATTCACACGGAGTTCCTAGAAGGATACGCATAAATTATCACGGCCAGGAGAAAGGGGTGCTCTGTCTACACTTAACCTCAGAGCTGTGAAGGCATTCTCATGCCACTGATGCCACGGGACTACTTGTGATGGTGACAAACTTGCATGTTTGATTACTACTGCCCTCCGAAACTCACATTAGAAATGAGCTGCAGGTCTCCCTGGGTTCATTTGTCCTTAATTAATAATCAGACACACTTTTATCAGTATGCCATAACAGAATTTGACAGCAAAAGACATTTGAAACTATCGATTTAATGAGGTGACACAGATTTTCTTTAATGACTGTAAATGGTCAGATTATTTAAATCAAAAGCCATAATAAAAACCCCTCTCTTTGTAACACCACCACCAACAAATGTTGCCCCGGTAATCAACTTCCCAGTAAACCAGCAATAAAGCAGCTTAATTGTGCTCCCTATATTGCCATACATTTCAAGACCAGAAAGCACCTTTATGACAGTCTAATCTGCACTTCACATAACCCCAGTCAGAAAAGTTCATATAATAATTCTTCTGTCAAACATCTAATTTTGCTGTGGATGGTGCATCTCATTTCCAAGCTCCGGGAAGCTCTGCAGAGCGGCACCAACCCAGCGCTAGCGTTAGAGGCATTTTCCTCTGGAGCTAGAAAACATTCCAGACAGAGCCAGCAAAGCACTATAAGTGGAAAGAACAGACCAGGAGAGGCTTTCCTTCACCCTGACATGTGCTGTGCAAGGGCTGCGTGTGCCCTCGGGGATGGGAATGGTCCTCTGTCCCACCTCTGAGCACATGGATGGAGACAAAACCTTATTCCCATAGAAATAATGTCTATGCAGTAACTTTAATGATTCCTATGAGGATTTTCTTCAAAAGAAAGATAATGGTGATTTTCAACAAGATTATATAGAAGCATAGAGGCTGTTTCAGTGAAAAAATAAGTGTATTTTCCTTAACTTCAGTAAGGGAGGAACTGGGCTACTTGTTGTTTAATTTCTTCTGTTTTTCTGGGTGCTTCTTAGTCTCTTCTGTCTTGTATTATTTTGTAAAAATAGTTAGAAGCATTAATTTAAAACCTTTTATCCATTTTCCATTAACAGTTTGATTCTTTCCCACTTACAGCGTATTTCAACAAGCATATAGAGAGCAAGAGTATTTTACTGTGATTAGAAAAACATTTAGGAGCCTAACTTTGGGGTTTTTTTTAATGTGTTTATTTCTGAACTCAATCTCTATGCATATATTCTCTTTCAGAGTGAGTCTATCTCGGATCAAGGCTTCTCAGTACTAACACGAGGCAGCGGTTTCCTGTGTGTTTACCAAGCAATAGCAAGTTTTCTGACCTGCACCCCATAATGCATTCCTCATCACTGACCTGAAGGGTCACCTGCCCAGCAAGAATGTATTCCACATTCTCCGCAGAATCCCTTGCTGTGACAGCCTAGATCTGCTGTATGAAACCAACACGCTCAAATATTTTACTGAGGTCGCCAGACAACCATTAGGTATCAGATACTTGAGCTACCGCTGACTTATGATGGGTTCGAACTGGTGGCTTTAGGGCAAAACCTACTGTCAAGCTCTCTGAGGTATCCGTTGTTTTGTTTTGCTTTCTTACTTTAGTGACAACTCATGAATAAAAGCAGGGAAGGAAAAAACCCACAAATGATATGCCTGAACTACAGAAAATCAGAAGGCAATTTAAAGTATTTTTTTCTTCCCAGAAGTCAGAAGAAACTAAGAGTAACTAGATGCTTGGAGCAATCCAGCTTTTGAATGATTGATACTTTCTCCAGCACCTTCCTGAAGAGGCAGTTGTAGAAGGTGATTTAAGATAACTTTGTTCTTTCTCGTGGGAAATCAAAATTTTTTTTTATAAAAATATTACCCCGGTTCCTTTGATGTTCTGCTAGGAGCAAACAACCAACCTGCAAAAGTTTGCATTTCTACTGAAACGAGCAGATTTGGGTAGCGAAAATGAGCTGGAAGTATTTTTATCAGTTTCATGTATTTATTTATTTACTGTAGGCATGAAGATCACAGATAGCAACTACCAACTATGACATCTAATGTAATTCTGGGATGGGATTCTTCCACGTTGGCCTCAGCAGGCATCAGGGAGCAATAACATGAATGCCATTAGTTAGCTGGGACCTCCCCTGCTGGGGAGGGATGGTGGTTCAGTCACCCCTGGCCAAAAGCACTGCCTCCCTAGCAGAGCCTGGAGCTTCTGCCCAGCAGGTCTCACTAGTGAGGGGCTGAGAGCTCTGGGAATCACATCTGGATCCATTTCAAGCTTCCCTGCCTCCATCAGCTGCTGGAGCCACAGTGCTTGTGGGACACACTTTACAGATCCAAGTCTTCATTTCTCATGGGTTTCCATCCAAAAATTCATGAAAAATGAAAGTCATGAAAGCCAGCAGTCGGGTTAACAGCTTTTCTAACTGAAAAAAGATCTACATAATCCCCTCCAAATGAAGCTGATTCCTGAGACAACACGAGCAAGAGCACGCTAGGATACAGAGATGATGAAACAGAATACATTTCTCGTTTGTGCTTCCTCCCCATCATCCCTACTGTCAGCATCATTAACAGCCCAAGTTGTAGACCTCGATGTTTCTGTGTTTCTTTCTATCTCCGTAGGGCTTGAGGATGAAACCCTGACAGCACCAACCCTCGGGGCTTTAGGATCATGTTCAACGCTCTCTTCACGTTAGACAACAAAGGCTGTGTCAGTAAGTCCTTTGGATGGATTAGTTCCTGGGTTAGTTTTACTTATTATTATCAGCCAAAACTGCAATGTATGCACTGAAAAAGTCATTTTGTAAAGCCTTCAGCAGTAGGAGCTGGAGTTATTCAGCACTGCCACAATTTCTTCTGTGTCTTCTACATAAAAGGCGTATCACAGTAGCATGCCTGGTTTCTGTTAAAATTTAGATCTATTGGCAAATGACAGATTCACCTCTTGCCTTCTAAACTTCCCCTCAGTGACTTATAGTATGTTAATTTTTAACTATCCTGCTGAGCAGAAACATTCATAATAAATATGATACAGAATAAATGCATTACAATTTATTTTTACTGTAGTGTTAAATTATGCTTTTACAGCTCCGGTTACGCCTGTGTCATGAAGAAAAAGTAAAATTCCAATGAAGGTACTTAAAGGTGCAAAATGCTGTCTACAGTGCTGATGTTTCCTCTGGCCCGGATACCCCTTTGTTTAATTACAATTGCAATGATATTTAAACATAGGGTTGATTCACATATCTACTTTGTCTTTTCTGCTGCAGGAGGGCTTTCCACTCAAGTGAAATATAGTTTCATTACATTCCAAAGTCTACAATATTTAAAAGAAAGTGCTATTCCGGTAAATGATGCATATTTTCTTGTTCAGTGTTTTTCTCTTCATTGAAACACCTTAGTAAAGAATTCTATTGCAGACCACACCTGGGTGAGCTGGGTCATAATCCTGTCTATTGTATACTCCTATCTTTTCATTAGGCTGAGATGTTATGACAAGTTATTATAAAGCTTTGTTTGCTCATCTTCAATAAGAGAGAATCTGAACACGCTGTTGTTAACTAATTTGAAAGCACCTGACCGCTTCCTTTTTCAACTAGAAAGAACCGAGACTTCTGATTTCAGGAAGTGTCCTGTATTGATTTCTTTTTGAAGTATCAGTAGGAAAGGTTGGTTACCCTGAAATAGCCTTCTGAAAGTGCAAAGGCTCTGCACATCTCTGGGGGTGCCCAAAGGGAGCACGTTTAGGAAGGAAAATTCTTTAAAACACAAGTAAGGGAGGGGGTTCTTTAACCCAAGAAAGCGATACCTGCGATCACACTGTGCACGGCCACAAAAGCACACAGATCCCAGGGCATTACTGGGGAGGAGCGTCAACTTAAGACTTAAAGGTCAAGTGCAACCAGACCAAACAGCAGGATACAGACTCCAAAATATTGGATTTCTGTAAGCCTCACGGAAGTCAGTGACAGGTAAAAGTGAGAGAACTTTGTGAGCGAAAGGCAGAGTGTGACCTCAGCCCTTAGTAGACTCCAGAAAATCCACACGCAGAGAAGCTGTGCAGCCTCAGCTATAGAAGCAGCTTCATAGATGCTTATACACTGTGTTGCAAGACAATAAAACAGCTCTGCAAATGGCTTAGGTTGAATGCAGCCCTTTTAGATCACCATAGGAACTGCTGCAAACAGGGAAGGTTTTCCAGGAGTGTTGCACTGCTCAGGGAAGCTGCCGAGTTCTTGAATATATGGCTTTCAGCAATCTTAAAATACTGGTGCACACACAACTAATAAATCAAATGCAAATCTTTGTAGCTTTTTACATATACTGATGTGCCTCTCAGAACTTGGTATATTTATAAAGCCTAGCCGTGACTGTCTAGTTAATCCTCCGAGTAATATGTTGATATATTAAAGTTATTACTGTCCTTTAAAAGCTGGAGAGTTAAACTGCATTTAGCCTGGGAATTGCACAGAAGGGCAGAATTAGCCCTGCATTTGAGTTCAATGCGTGTCATAGCACTATAAAATGTGTAGGTTAGGCTCCATTCGGTGACGATGCCTTATCACAACAAGACAGACTTGTGAGCTACTGAGATTTCTTTAAATAGATAAATCAATTTTTCAAGGACATCCCTTGAGCTAAGGAAGGTACCATACAAACATTACTTTACACGTAAGGTATCATTATGTCTTGTCGCTGTTTAATATGAAGCATGACAAAATGTGCCAGCCGAAGGACACCTTGTCAAGCCAGCTGTGCCCTTCCATGAAAGGAATACTCTGTTGATCAGTGGTTGCTAATAGTGGTGGATTTAACACAGATTTGTCAATTTGAAAGATGTGCATATGCGTGCCTGTATGTTCTTTCATTACTCGTCACCCATTTTAAATCATGATAGGAATGAAAAAGCGTTCCTTTATGGCAGTGCTTTAAAAAGTGTCAAGTAAGGAGTTTGAAAAGTGTGTTATGCTTTTTCTATAGTTGTCTAGAAGGAATTCTGAGAAAAGTTGTAAACAACTTCATTGCTTTCTAGAGAGGAGAGCTGAACGATGCAGCAGCAGGACACTTGGTGACCTGATGTACCTTGATCCAGGACACAGAAGGACTTCTACCCCAAATGGCAGAATGGCATCTGTCCACTTCACCATACACTATTGGTCTTCATTCTTTGTTTTTCCATACCTAAGACAATTCCAAAGGCTCTTTTCCCTCTCTTTACATTTTCTTTTCTTTGTTGACATATTTTTCCATTGAATCATAGAACCATTAGGTTGGAAAAGACCTTTGACAGTGAGTCCAACTAAACTTGTCCACTAGTAAATGATATCTCTGAGCACCTCATCCACTCAATTTTTAAACACCTCCAGAGATGAAGACTCAACCGTCTCTCTGGGCAGCTATTCCAGTGCTTGAGAACCCTTTCCATGAAGGATTTTTTTCTGCTACCTAATCTGAACCTCCCCTGGCTTTACATGTGCTTAAAAAGTAATATTTATTGACAGTCTTAAAAAGATGTTAATTTTTTAGGGTTTGAGATATGTAACGGAGATCAATGTTTTTCACCTTAACATCGGTGTAGGATTGTTTCCTACATATTCTTTTACTTCAAAAATTTTACTTCTAAAATTTAGCATCTTGAACGTTTGATATCAATCATCTGCTTAGAAACCCTGCAGATGTTCATTAGTATTACAGTGCCTGCTCTTTTAACAAATTCAGAGATTCCACCTTTATCACGAGCAACACTTTGTCTGCAAAACAACCCATGTACAAATCCAGAACTGTCTCAGCTCTGGCTGTGGAGAGCCTGCTCAGAATCCTTCCCAAATCTACCTGGTCATTAGGTGAGATAATTCACACTATGGGAGATTACTATGACAAGACTTTCCTGCTTCGGGAATAAACAAAATACATCAAAGACATTGGCTTTATTTTATGCCTGTATTTGTCCGACACTGTGAGGCAATGATGTGTAAGACACTCTAAGAATTTTTAATTCTAACCTGATGTATATTTTCCTGTGTGGAGATTTGAAAGTTGTACTGGAATACATTCATGCCCATCGGTTCAGAAATAATTATCATCAGCTGTCTGTGGTTACTGCATGTTTTGGCTGCCCCGCGTGGGTGCGGTTGGAAGGTCAAGGCTGTTTGTCACCATGGACTTAGACAACCGATATGTGAAATAATTGCAGCACTCCAGCCTGGAAGCGCTGTGCTCTCCATACCAAGGCAGCCACTTCCCACCTAGTTGTTGTAATTTTGCAGCATGCCCTATGAGGTCTTGCCAGACCCTCATCAGCCCAAGGCTCATTTTCATCTTTAAATGCTGGCACGGTTCAGCTTCACTACCTGCCTCTCCAGTGGACACCTCAGAGAGGTGCCACCTCCCCAGCAGGTGGCTTGGCGTGCTGAGCCAGACGTAACCTGACAATTTGGGAAGCCTGAGAACAAGAAGTGTCATTATCAGCCTTTAAAGAATTAGACACCTCTCCCTGCCCTTAAAGCGCTGTCATTTCTGGGCTTGGAGGCAGACTGACCGTTCCCAGAGAACAGCACAAAGATCTAATGGGAGCTCGTTTAATAAACAGATCTTGTTGGATCTTAGCAGAGCTCTTGTACAAGATGAATATAACATAACTGGAGGAAGGGGATGTTTGATATAAATACAGATGGGCCTCAAATTTGTCAGAGCGAAAATTCTCAGCGTCAGCTGAGGACGTATTTGATTCAGATTGATGAAAGTGAGAAATCACTGTTAACACCAGAAAGAGGCAAGGTGGAGAAATGGAAAGCAATAAAAGCCTTTGTGTCATCAATGCATCGTGGAAGCAACCCTTTTCAAGAGCTAACTTAAACAAGAATGTGATTTGGTGGGGACTTCAGCATTGAATAATTATTTATGTTCTTTGAAGGCAATGACTTTAGCTACCTCTCTCCTTAGTGCAACCCGTTAGACAAAAGTCAATGCAGGGGAAGTGGCTGAATGGGCTGGTGGCAGCAGACAGGACTGTGCAGCTTCCAGCCAAAGGCACAGAAGAGTTTAGGGAGAGGACAATATGACTTGCTGTAGGAAGAGGACATCATCTGTTCCCCAGTCTGGGTCTTACTACCACTTATTCACCTCTTGACCTCAATGCTGGAGGACCCTACTCAACAGCTCCCTCTTATTTTGCCCTCTTTTGGAGGGTGAAGGAGACAAGTGAAAGGGCAATTCCAGCTCAGAGGGAAGTAAATTAGTAGATAATAAGAATAACCCTTCATCTCAATGCCTTATCATCCTAAAGCCGCTTCCCACTGCAGGCAAACAGCTTGAACTGCTCTCTCAGACCTTGACTTCTAGTTTTGACATTACAGAGTTGCTGTGAGAGGTAAGAACTAACTTTGTTCAGCAGTTTCTACCCAGACAAAAATCCTCCCAACAGCTCATCGTGTCCTCAATAGAGGGCTAATATCTTTATAACAAGATGCTTTTTTCATTCTGCTGGATTAAGACCAGTCAGTCAGAGAAAAAAAAACTATTGAATTGTTTGGCAACAATAAGCCTGCAAGGCAACACTTCAATATACCGGATCCTCAAAGGGATACCTTTCTCATTTACAGTAAGTCATAACATATTGGTAGAACTGACCTAACTGGAAGATAGATATTCCAGGTGGTCTTTGGGGATTCTTCACTGAGTAATATTAAAATTTTTTGAGGATGGGGAACTGAGAGGAAAAGTGTTGTAGTGTTTATAGATAGGTGGTGAAAATGAGGGAAGAGACATTTCTGACCTATCCTCTCTGTGCCTTTATGGTCATTACATTTTGTAGCTGTAGCTCTATTATTGAAAACAGTCATCTACAAATGATAACAAAAGAGGATACCTCCCCCGAGTCCTGTAGTTACTCTATTCACTAACTGCACATACACATTATTTGATGTATTTTTGTGTATTCTCTGGGACCTGTCAATATAACCAGAAAAAAATATATGTTGCCAAAAAAAATAAATAGAAAAAAGGTATGAGCAGGCATCACAAAGGATACGATTTAGAGGAAAATGTAGTCTATAAGGACTGAACTGGAGGCATTTTACAAGTAATTGAGAGTTTGCCTCACATCATGTCTCTGCTGTTACACCCATCAAAGAGAAGGTGTGCTCCTGTCCAGCATGCAAGTCACCGTACGGTAAAATCGGAGCAAGATTGGAGCTGCTGAATTGACAGGGAAACAAACCCATAGAAAAGTGGAAACAGCCCTGGCAAGCGTTTGGTGCCCAACGGGAACTACAAGGGGTGATGCTCTTCCAACTCCAGCTACGCTTTCTTTACAATATTGACAGTGATTGCAGTGATGGAAAAGCCATTTAAAAATTAGCATATTGTTAAAAATAAACAGATGTGTTGATGAGCATGTGTAAATCAGATCTCCCAGAGTCATTTAAAGCAATTAAGAGGAATGACATTATTTCCGACCAAAAGCTTGCAATAATGCAAGCCATGTAGAGAATAATTAAATTGTACTTTTGAAACACTAATGCAGCAATTTACCTTGTCTTAAAATTTTAATTTAGATAATCATACAGAGTTTTGCAAGCTGACAAAGCCATTTATCTACTACATTTGCCACATGTATTTTATGAGGCATAATGTGCCTCAGCTATGGTTACCCCAGAGAGTGGAATATATCTGCCTACCATGTGGAAAAGACTTGAAATGCTATTTTCTGGGTATTATGAATTCTCTTATGGTGTGGTCAGATCACCTGCTTTCTCTGCTGCTTAGCATGTCTCTTCAGGTCAAAGGAGTCCCTGTGGTCAGGCTGTGGCTTTTAACATCTTGAGTTCTATAGGGATGAGAAGCTTTCCCATCAAAATAGGAATCAGCATTAATGGGTGGTGGTGGTGGTTATTTGGCGAGGGGGTTGTGGTTTTTTGGGGGGGTTTGGTTTTTTTTTCATTCCACAAAAAGGAACTTATTAGAAAACAAAGGTACTTTTTGTTTTATGATTTTTTTTTCCCCCACACCCGAGGCCACATCCTAAATAAAGCGGTTAAATAAAGTTGTCTTCCAGATGAACCAGCGATGTCTTACACAGCACCAAGGTTCCAAGCACCTGCAGCCCCCGCAGCGATGAGAGATCACCCAGTGTTACAGCAGCGCCACTGAGGAGACTTTCATTAGCACCTTGGTTCACCCTGATCTAAATCTCCATACTGCAGCCCAGAGTCTGGCACGATCCGATTTATCCTGCCAGGGAGCAGGGTGGCAGAGGTCATGCCTATCATCGTGTAGTCAGCAAGCGAGTACCCATCTATTTGTAATTTTTTAATTGGATCTATAAAGGGTGAATGTTTGCTTTAGAGCTCTAATGCTTTGTTGCAGCTCCCATCTTAACTCTTGATGCCAGCTGGATCTTTAGATTCAAAAGCCATAGGCATTCCCATTTTGGCTTTAAGACTCACCCCTGCAGTAAAAAAAGGAATACTCCCATTAAAGACCATGCCAAGGTGTTATGCTGCTTTTCTTTTCTGCTGCAGTTCCAAGATTCCTGTTCTCCACTTATCGACTGTGATAAATGAAACAAAAATGTTTCCCCAGGCCAGTCCTTAAGATACATGAAGCAGATTTTATGACCTTTTTTTTCTGTGGTACCACCCATAGATACTGTAAAGCTGGGATGGACGCGCGCTAATGAGACAATCCCAGTGCCGAGAGAGCAGCTGAGAGGACAGAGCTGGTGAGGTACAGCGGTACTTTCTTCAGCAGCTGAAATTATAACCAGGGTGACAAAGGAAAAAGAGGTTTTGTCAAGGTCTGTTAGTTCCCTGCAATCTACAGTGGCCATTATGAGGTACAAAAGCACCCAGAAGCTAAAGGTGATGGATCATATCAGCATCTTTGATCAGCCGTCTGTGTTCACCTCATTTAACACTCAACCTCCGATAACCACCGAGAACCTGGGCTCCCCATTTAGACGATGAGAAGAATCTTCAGAAAGGCGTTTTCCCCACTTCACACCCTTCTACATGCGTCTGTGAGGTGAAAATCCACCAACAACAGGGATATTAATAATAGATGAATAATAGCTATTAGTGATTGGTAACACGGGATGCTTTCTGAAGGTTCTTTTCTGCATTCTACCTTTCCTTACACCAGCCAGGGATGAACTGGGACGGGCAAAGCATTGAAAGTGCATTAAACCCTAGTGGATAGCCAGATTCAGGCCCTTGGTTGCAAGTAAGGTGGAGGGATATGCTCTGTGGACCACCCACAGGAATCTCTTCTTGCCCTACAAGGCAAGGGTACGTGCTGCTGACCAAGAGAAATATGCCTCCAGAGGCACTAAAAGGCAAAGAAAGAATAAAGGTGAAAAAAATTGGGATACTAGGCTTGCATCTGTCTCGTAAAGTTTTTCTTGCAGATTTTTCAGTCCTGTAAAACCAGCAACTCAGTTCTAATTTGAAATTATCAGCTTCATTAAGTTTATCCTGCTAGAAAATAAAAAGTAGATACACCCCTTTCTAAAATATCAAACAGTTTCTGAAAACAGCTTGGACGCTCATTTCAACGTTCTGCCTTGCAACTGAGGTTACTCAGCAGGTGGGATTAAGCCTTTTCAATATCGCTCTTCAGTTTTTTTTTGTAAAGAAAATGTGCATAACAATGCTTCCTTTTCAGCATCATAAACTTATGGAAGGTTTAATTGGTTCTCAAGGTACCCTCGTTATTTCCACAGCCTTTCAGCTGTTTGTGCAAACACCATCCGTACATGACTTTCAAAGCTCTACCAAAATGAATGAAAGTGACAATTCAGCAATTCACCATTTCATGCCATTTAAAAAGGTATTTTTGCTATCTTAATAGGCAGAGAAGTATCTGGGGAAATATACAGATGCTACGCAGCAGCAAAAATCAGGTGTTTGGGAAGAAAGAGTGTTGTATATTATTTACTATAATGATCTTAGCTAGCCACGACTACTCTTTGTTGGAGACAGGTTAGCAGAGATCATATTAATACTAAGAGTTAATGCTAATTTGTACTTTAATTACTTTTATGTCTGTATTTTTTGTTATGCTGAAGTAAAAGAGGGAGCTCCCATGACAATTGTTAACTCTGTAAGCCCATGACTGCCTCCCAGAATTCAAGTTTCTGTCTCTCTATAATAAAGAGATGAACTAGCAACTTCATACATTCATCTAAAATACTAAAGTATAGTCCAAATGGCTTCTGTAGAGTTACGTTGTTCTTGAGCGACGTGCTGCACTCTAGGGACGGAGACACTGACTGTGTGGACATGGACACCTGCTGATTTTATCAGCTAAAGGAATTACTGCTCTACAAACTGCTGGAGGTAAATGTGCCGGGAGAGCATCGCTGCACGTTTGCCACGTGGGCGCGTTTCTCCCTTGGCATCTGCTGTTGGTCCTTGCAGGAGAGAAGCCACCTCACCAGATGGACTATTCATTGATGTGATCCTGTGCTGCTGTCTGAGCTCCTCATCCACCTGGGACCCCCCCTCAAAGTCTCTGAGAGAAACAAAGCTATGGGTGGTAAAAGCCAAAAGCCCTGACGTGGGTTGTTATCAGTTGGCTAAAATATAGGAAACGAAGGAATGTTTTCCCTGGCCAGCTGTCTAAGTGGAGGAAGATCATTCAATTGCTCAGGCAAAAAGAGGAAAGCTGGGTTAAGAACAGTTGCAGAAGGGTCTTAGAACAGTAATTAACAGATAATAAAGTAATAGATTAAAGAATGATTAATATTACACGAAGCATACAGGAAAAACAGTCCAGGCTTCAATACTGAACTCCAAAATAAATATTACAACTTCTCAAGTAGTCATATATTTACAAAATCTCCACATCGTTGCTCCATTGCAGTCAAAGTCAAATCATGTTTGGAATTTTTAGGAAAGGAACAGAGGGCAGGGGGGATCCCCAAAGACATAATTACAGTACTGCATAGATAGCATCCCTGTATCTTGAGTATTATTTGGTGTTCTGATCCCTGGCCTCAAAAAAGGTACGAGAGAGCTGGGAAAGGAACACAGAAGGGCAGGAAAACTCATCAAAGGCAAGGAATGGCATTTCAGGGGAAGGGGATGAGACCGAGATGTATAAATCACAGACAGAGCAGAGAAAATGAAAAAGGGGCTGTTATTCATTGTCTGTCTCCCCTGGCAGAAGAACTGGAAGTATTAAAGGAAATATCTCAGGCCCAAGGAAAACAAACAAACATCCCACCCAAAAAAAAAACCCTCTGTATTTTTTCAATAAAACACATTTAAACAGTAAAGCTCTTCAAACAAGGTGTTTAGGGTGGCCAAAAATTGTGTGGGTTAAAAAAGATAATTGGACAAAACAGCTAAGGAAAAAGTCAGTGTTCTGGTTAGAGCTAAAGCACAGCTAACTTTCTAACTTTTCTAACAAGCCCCAGTGCTGACATAGTCATTGGGTTGGATTTTGTATATTTGTGCATATTTTATTGTTTTCTTAATAATAGGGTTTTTTTTATTGTTATCATTGTTTCATTAAAGGTGTTTTAGTTTCTAGTGCACAAATCCTTCTCTCATTTTACCCCCTTTTCCCAGGGTGAGAGGGAGGATTTGAGGTTACAACTGCTCACGTTTAGCTGCTGATCAAGCCGGGCCAGGGCTAAACTGTGACACAAGGGTGACCGAAGGCAAGAGATGAGAGCCTTGCTGAGGAAGCTCTTGAGACAGAAACTGCTGAGTTCTGCAGAAGGATGCTTGCTAAACCGAAATTACCATCAGAAACGGCAGAGAGATCTGGATTGTGTTTTGGGGTGACCCGATAGTCGTTCTTGTGGCGCAAGATGCAATAAACAGTAACAGAAGAGTGCCTCTGGTTCCTACAGATTTGTGACACTGCCGTCAGGAGACTGGAAAAGCAGATCCTTGCAGATCACTTGGTGCAACGGCAACCTGATTCTTGCCCAGTAAGGTCTCACACACCTTACCAGAAATATCATTGCAGCCTTTTGGGTGGACTGATGAGGGCTGAGCAGTTGAGAAGTGCTGGACACAGGAAAAACCCAGCGGCCACTTGAGATCCCATGGATTTCCACCAGCAATACGAGAACTCACACCTTATACATGAAGTAAGGGCAGATGTTTGGCAGCCTCTGTGGTTTAAAGCCCTGAAGGAAGGTCCTTCCCCAGTTTGGGGAAGATAAATACTCCTGCAGACTGCTGATGCATTATTGAGCTGTGGTCCTTTTGCTCCTTCTTTGTAATTGCCATCTCTACAGTGAAGTATATTTACTTAACTTTCAGAATTATATCAGCAGGTGTTTTTTCTCACATCAAAAACGAAAGGTTACCGTGTTTCAACGCACACGTTTAGCATTAGTCAGGCATTAGTGCTGGCATCAAAGTCAGTTCGTGATTTCTAGTGCCCATGTCCTAAACAAACAATTAATAGTCAGGCTGAGACAGACCACTAAAACCTAGGAATGAAGCAGCTTGATTAATAGCTATAAACATCCCTGGAACCCCGAAGAGATGGCACATAATATTTATGGATTTAACATTGTGAAGTAATTTATGTATCTGATAGTTAGGAAAAGAGAACCAGGTTACAAAGCACATATTATAAATTACTGATTGATTCCACCTGACAAGCACCGAGAAAGATTATTATCTTGGCCCATAAAGGGCCAAAGTAATGGTGCAGTTAAATCTTGATGGATAAAACATATCCTTCCTACCTTTCTGTTTATTTTGTTCTTTTTTTTTTGTTGTTTGTGAGGGGAGGAATAATAATTGCTCTCGGTTTTTATTTGTTCTTTTCAGTATTTTTGTGGTATGTGCTGAAGTTTATGGGCCTCGTCCCGCTGTCATTTTTGTGCAGCAATCAATTCTCAGTACCTGATACACAGCCCTGAGAAGGGGCTGACGCCCTTAATGTGTCAAGGAAAAGGACATAATTCACAGCTACATTTTGGACTACAGTAGCTTCTGAAGCCTTTTAATTGCAATTGATGGCAATTAATATCATTGACTTAATCCCTTCCACAGCAAAAGAAGTCCTTTTAACAACCATGAGCTCAATCCAGTCCTGGACACAAGTTCTTCCAGCAATATTACAGAAAAGTTGTAGCACAAGAATTCAGATAACACACGTGACAGTACAGCTCAGACAGTTTGGTTTGCACATAACAGAGCAAGAAAGGCCGAGAACTCTGCTGGTTTGCAATCACAGCTTCCATTTGAGATAAATTCCTCATAGATCTACATCGATCCATTTTAACCCTTCAGTAGCTTTTCCCTCTCTTTTCTCCTATAACCACGCACCCTACACTACAGTTCCAGCGCCAAAACTGTACCCACTCTGGGAACTTTCTTACCTTAGAGAGCAGCCCGGTAGGTCTCAAGGTGAACGTAATCTCATGCAGTTCCTTCAGCAACAAGTCCCAGGTGCCTCACCTCTCCCTGGTGGGCTCTTATAGCAGAGCTCCAGGTTAGCAATCTTCCTTAACGAGCTTCCTATAACACTGGTCAGCTGAAGGAAAGGTAGGATTACATACCCACACAGATGGACTTGTCTAGGACTTCCAAGAGGAGAGGAAACAACCTGGTGAGTTGTATTTTTTTTTTCCCAAGAGGTTGTGAGGTCTTGTGTGTTGGTATCTTCAAGTGAAATGGGTTCCAAACTTCCTGAGCTTTTCTGCAATGTTTCTCTGCCCTTGCTATCTGTTTCCTAGTAAGCTAAACTGCAAGCAAGATGGACCACTGACTTTGAGAAACAGGGTAGAGCTCCTTCATTTAAACACCTGCCTTAGAAAAGCAGTATATACTAAATTTATATTTTAGTGAAGGGTTTGCTCTGCTTGTGATACTCTCTTGTACAGCCTAGGCTCTATTAAACTAATGTTCTTACCTGTATACACCTGTTTGTACTCGCCTTTCCATACCAGGAGTCAATCCCTCAGTATACAGCTTTAGTGCTGCTGAGACAACTTATATTAAAGGAGCACCGGGCAGCTGTTCAGGAAAGTATTTATCCAAAAACGAGGTTTAGATCTGGATGAAGAAATTTGCTCACAGTGGACACTAGCAAACGCAGGTGGGTTTGAGGCTTATGTCCAGATTCATTTGCTTATAAATAGGTAAAAAAAATGGCAGCAAAATTTCACCTACACAGTTTCTGTGACTTGTTGTGGTGGAGACAACTTGAGTTGATGTTGTCTGGAGTAAAACACTGTGGTCCAAATCATTTTACAATAAGACCTATGTGAAAAAGACAATGGCAAAGTATTGGATGGCTGAGCCATCGCTGGAGACGTTTAAGGGCAGGTTGGAGGAGGCTTTGAGCGATCTGATCCAGTGGGAGTTCTCCGTGCCCATGGCAGGGGAGTTGGAACTGGATGGCTTGTGAGGTCCCTTCCAACCCAAACCATTCCACGATTCTATGACTTAATTATTATTGGTTTTCTCCTGTGCTCAAGGAAAATTATTAGCCTTTCCTCTTCAAGCTTAGCTTGCTGACAGCAGCTGGTATAGCTCTGCCGGAGCACAAGCTTGGTCTGCAGCCGTGCTGCTCCACACACCTCCACAGCCCAGGGTTGGCTGACAAAGCGTGTTAAAATAGCTGAATAAAGAAAAAAGCCACTAGAATGCATTAAGCTGCCGGCAGCTGTGGTGGCCCTGCCCGGTCACCGCCTCACGTAGTTGGAAACAGGTTGGAACAAGTCTGTGTGTGCTACAACAGCTCCCTCCACAATGCAGGCGAACAATGCAAAATCGCTTCTGGAACGGGCTGAGTTGGTGAACAACCATTATGGGAAACAAACAGAAATTGGATCCGAGGCCAATATTTTTCCCTTTGTTTTGAAGTGCTCTCAGTGATATTTTATCTTCACCTGTTCATGGTCGTGGCTGTCACACGGACTCGCCAAGGGACACTTATTGCAGCACTGGCCAGGCTAAGACACCTATGCTAAAAACAAAGCTTGGCTTTACCCTTTGTTTTAGGCACGTGTTACGGAACGTGCCAATGAGCTCACTTCTAAGTGTTGAAATCATGCAATATGTGTCCCTAACAACTTTTGTGCTGTATCCAGCGTGGAACTTACTTGCCAGGCTATGAGCACATGTGACAGAATAAAAACGACGGAGATGAGAACGTAGTTGGAAAGTGCTTGGTCAGGATGTGGAGGAGGTGGGAGACTGTTTATTTGTCTGGGGCAATTGCTGATGCTTACGATCGCCTTTTGAGTACAGAGAACAGAAAATTCTATTTTTCACATGTCCTTCTCCTTACTATCTCATCTGCTTTGTTCAAATTCCTCATGACCCTGATAGCTGCAGATATAAGAGAGAATGCCAGTAACTCTGGAATAAAAAAAAAAAATAAAGCTGTGAACTCTCTAAGTTATAAACCTCCTCTTCTAATCCTGACGATGTGCATTACATCCATGTCTGCTCAGCTCGCATAAAAGCACTGTCCTCTCTAATCCCTCATTCTTCCTTTTAGCAGTAGCAGGATTCTTGTCAAGTGTCTCCTTAGGGAATTTTCTGAGTTTGCTTTCTTTCCATGCCTCTAACAATTGCTTCCAATGAACGTATTTGCTGCAAAGACTGTCTTTTTTCTTTATATATAAAAACGTCTGCAAAATCCACATCAGTCTGTCACATGCACGACGTTGTCACTGGTGCCATGGTGTTAGCACAGGGTTTATTTACACGGAGAAAATTATTCCAGTGGAGCTATGCTGTTACAGTGGTGTCGGCATCTCAGTGTTTCCATATAGGCACTATTTTCCCCAAATCAGAGCTTAGTGTTTCTAAGGCAGTTTGATGAGAAGTGGTTTAAGTAGAAAGAGAAAATAAATGTTAGAGATACTCAGAATTATTGAGCCATGGAAAGATTTGTGTTGAAAGAGACCTCGAAGCCTATCCAGATCCACTCCCTGCCATGGGCAGGGACACTTCCCACAGGATCAGGTTGCTCCAAGCCCCATCCAACCTGGCCTGGAACCCCTCCAGGGATGGGGCAGCCACATCTTCCCTGGGCAACCTGGGCCAGGGCCTCACCACCCTCACAGCAAAACATTTCTTCCTAAGATCTCATCTCAATCTGCCCCCTTTGAGCTTAAAAACATTCCCCCTCATCCTGTCGCTGCACTCCCTGATTAAGAGCCCCTCTCCAGCTTTTCTGGAGCCCCTTTCAGTACTGGAAGCTGCTCTAAGGTCTCCTTGGAGCCTTCTCTTCTCCAGGATGAACAATGCCAGTTATGTCAGCCTGTCCTCAGACTGGAGGTGCTCCAGACCTCAGATCATCTTTATGACCACCCCTGGACTAGCTCTAGAACTTCTCATGAGAAACTTTTATCGGCACGGCTAAAACCGGGGACTTCAACAGGGAATAAGCTCTCTGTGTCTCTCTGTACCTGTTCCTCAGATTTAAAGTAGAGATGGGACCCTGACATGCGTAATGTGAGGATGTGGCTCCTTGATTTTGAGAAATGCAATGCCAGGGAACAGCCAGATCTGGCTGCTCTGCAAGGTAAAGAGGGCCAAGGATGCCAGTCATGCTGGCTGTGCTCTTATCCATGAGGGATGCAGTCCTGCAGCACCCAGCAAGCAGCTCTGCTGGTGGTGAGCAGGGCCAGCCCCTCCCTGGGGGCTGTTCAGAGATCCCAAAGGTGATGGGGCAGGACTGAGAAAATCAAATTCTGTGTTGCAGGATCAGGAAAGCAGTCACTGGGCACAGAACGCCCTGCAATGTGGCTAAGACACATGCCTGACCTTAACAGTGGTTTGGAGAGGATGTTTTCCATGACAGTTTTCTTATAAGGACATCAAAATTTATCCTGATGATTTTAGGGGCAAACAAAGCATTCAGATTCTTTGGTGTTTCCATGATTATGGAACAGATGTGGCAGGATACGTATTTCTCCACGTGGGAAATATCAACAATCTGGAGTGGAAATAGAAGATGTTTCCTTTCTGGGCATTTTCCTTTCATATCTTCATCCTTCAAGTGTCTACTGTTATTTCTCAGCATTATCTCCTGGCTGCAGTTGAATGCACTTCAGCTGAGTTTGTTAACTGAAGGGGAGAACTGGGGAGGTGGGTGAGCTCACGCTGGGCAACAGTGGGAAGGAAAGGAAAACGTGAGCCAGGGGTTGTCTCGGGCAGCAGTGAATTGCAAGCTCCCACTGCTTGGAGCTCCCCTGCTGATGTAAATCCAGCCTGTTCGGTCTGCTCCCTGCCCATCTGGCACTACGCAACAAAACAAAGAAAGAAATCAGACAGCACAAATGAACCTGACCCCAAAAGCTAAAATTAGCCACTGTTAGCTTATTCCTAACAGCTTGAGAAAGCCTTGCAGTGGTCTGTGAGCTTCTCTTCCTGCTTGTATCCGAATGCCTCCATGCAAGGAACCAGGCACTTTCCCAGAAAAGCATTGAGTTTAACTGAAGACCACACGCTAGCAATATTTCATATTTGAAAGAGGTGCTAACGTCATAATTATTTTGTAGTCTTACACTGAGTATTATGGATATGAAAGCGAAGGGATTAGGGAAAACAGACTTGAAAATCCGTTTGGTGGGAACCTACAAAACAATGTGCACAATAGTAATAGCATAGGGGTGCAGAGAGCCCACCTGCGGTGGGAAAAGGATTCTTTTCTTCAGTCCAGTAACCTAACCCTGAAATTGAATGTTTTGCGTTAGGTGTTTCTGGCAAGGTGTCAGCAGCGAGAGGGCTGCAGAGGCTTCTGTGAGGAGACCAGGGGCTGTCCCGTGCCAGCCCCAGACAGCTCGGCAGCAGCCCCCGCTGAGCCCCACAGCCATGCTGGTGGCACCTCCTTGCAAACGTACTTAAGAAAGGGCAAAACATTGTCTAGGGAGTGAGGGGTGAGGAACAGCGAGGGGAGGAGGTGTTGCAGGAGCAGGGCTTGCACTGTAGCCCTTGGAGAGACCACGGTGGAGGAGGTACCTTTGCTGAAGCACACGGACCTGTGCTGGAGTGTGTTTGTCCTGAAGGAAGCTGTAGCCCATGGGAAGGACCCATGCTGGAGTGGGGGAAAGTGAGGATGAAGGAGCAGTGGAGAGGAGGTGTTATGAACTGACTGCGACCTCCATTCCCCATTCCTTTTCCCAACTTGGGGAGGAGAAAGAGCAGTTGGGAAAGAAGTTTAGTCTGGGATGAAGAGAGTTAGGAGAAAGGTGTTTTAGTTTGTTTCTCACCACCCAGGTGTAGTTTAATTGGCAATCAATCAAATTATCCCCAAGTTGGGTCTGCTTTGCCCGTGAAGGTAACTGGTGAGCAATCTCCCTGTCATTATCTCAACCCTTGAGCTTTTAAGTCTTATCTCCCTCCCACCTGATGCAGCTGAGGACTGCAAGTGAGGCAATGGCTGATTGAAGGTCCAATATCTGGCCAAAGTCAACCCACCAGACATTTTTAAGGAGTGATTGTATTGTGGGTGTGATTAAGACTTCTCTTAACATGGTTTATACCTGGAAATCTACATAGTGAACTCCTTTTATTTACTGTTTGTTTTTTGGTTTTTCTTTTTAAAAAGGATTTTCCTGAAGGAAAATTGGGTTTATACATTTGAGTCGTTAGTCTCAACACTACTCTATAGAAATTTGATAGAATTTAGAGGAACACGTTAACAGTTTGGGAAGAGTTCATGTGCCTAGAAAGTTTATTGCATCTGCACTCTTCAATGGCTCGGGGTCTGATTGTCTTCTTGCAACACCAGTTTCCACCACTGGAGTGGTGACACTCCTAAGGTGCTTGTTTCATTAGTGGAGGTGAAGGTGGACGAGAAAGGGAACATTATAGTTTCTCTTCTAGAGAAGAAATGTTGCCAAGTGAAAAATCACACTGTTAGAAAGAAGTCCTCCAAGGTCCTTAAGAACGACTTGTGAGATGGTAACACAAATATGTGTTATATGGGTTAATTGATGCCAAATAACACAAAACCACTTCCCTCTGCCACTTTAGCCTCCTTAAGAGGCCTGTGAGGACTTTGCTTTAGAAACCTGCTTGTGCCCTTCTGTTCTGTTTTTCCAAAGTACAATTTGAGTCACTGCTGCTACAGGACCGTTCTTCTTTTGTTTGCTAGCAGGGAAGAAATATTGGCTCTGGAGGCAACACCTGAGGCTGGCAGATCACTGGAGCAGGCAGCATGGAACAGCAGATGTCTCTGACTGCCTTTCTTACAAATACTGAAGCCAGCAGCACCATTGTCGAGATGTACCAGATGTTTCCATTATTTTGTGTAAGATCTTTAGGTTGGAAAGGAAGGAGGGAAGGAAAGGTGAGAAAAGTTTTTAGTTTTCCCTTCACCCTTAGTCCAACTCATCCCTGTGTTTCCCAAGTGAAACCTAAGGCAGCTCAGGGAATTTCAGGCTGCAATGACAAGTTCTGTTCAAAAACCATGAAACCACTTTAGTTATGGGTTCAAGACTTTGAAAAGGCTGCATAGCCATGATCTCCACCATATGGAAAAGTTCCCTTTATGTCCCTAAGCCCTCTTGGCACCACACAATAATTCCTGTACAGCCCTTTGATGACCAGTCCAGAACAAGTCTCAAGCTCCATGTTTTGGGTTTTTTTCCCAGTGGCTTTCACAGGTTTTTCCGTTCCTTTTTTCCCTGGTGCTGTAAGGGTCACCTGTGCCCAAGTCACTGACTGAATGCATATCTTGTAGAACTGAGCTTTGTATGCCACACTGTGCCAGACACACTTACCTGCCACAGTTAGATTGTTAGTTAAAAAAATACTTCATGATGTAATTGTCTGACATCACGGTAGAGCATGGTACAGCTATCATAGAATCATAGAATAGTTTGGGTTGGAAGGGACCTTAAAGCCCATCCAGTTCCACCCTCCTGCCATGGGCAGGGACACCTCCCACTGGCTCAGGCTGCCCAAGGCCCATCCAACCTGGCCTGGAACACCTCCAGGGATGGGGCAGCCACAGCTTCCCTGGGCAACCTGGGCCAGGGCCTCACCATCTCGTCATAAAGAAATTCCTCCTTGTGTCCAGTCTAAATCTGCCCCTCTCCAGTTTATCCCCATTGCCCCTCATTCTGTCCCCACAGCCTTTGTGAACAGCCCCTCTCCAGCTTTCCTGTAGCCCCTTCAGGGATAGAATGTCACTAAAAGGTCTCTCCAGAACCTTTTTTTCTCCTCTGGGCCCATTCCAACATCTCCATCTCCTTCTTATGTTGAGGATTCCAGAACTGGACACAATCCTCCAGATGAGGTGTCCCAAGAGAGGAACAGAGGGGCAGAATCCCCTCCCTCGCCCTGCTGGCCACGTTGCTTTGGATGCAGCCCAGGACACCGTTGGCCTTCTGGGCTGCGAGCGCACGTTGCCAGCTCCTGTCAAGCTTCCCATCAATCAGAACCCCTAAGTCCAATTCCAATGTGGAATACCAATTAAGGTTCTCTTATTAATATATTCTGAGGGGCTATGCTTTCTTTCATAGCAAGAACACCAGAATGTGTGTGATGGTTCTTTAACTGTGAAACACCGAGTCAAAAGGGATTTTAATGTTGCTTTAAAACCTGTAGAGAATGCCTATAGTAATTTACTTCCTATATTTTACTGAAATATAGGAATTTACCTATAGTAAATTCCTGCTTCTCAATGGTCATGGTAGATACGTGCTTTGGCGTTTGGTCGAGGTGGGTCTGGAGAGCCAGCTGTCTTCACGAGCCACTCTGTATGAAAAGAGCTGTTAAGCCTGAGGCAAGATACAGGCAAAACGTGACTGTTGCTTGGATAGTGTGGTTGGGGGTCAGCATAACCCTGACCGTAAATGAAATACCTACGTGAGCCGGTCTTTTCACTTGCTCAGCAGGTCTAATCTTAGTCCAATTGGTCTGGCTTGTACTGTCTTGTTAACTGGTATTTGCGTGGTGTTTTCTACTTTAAAGCTCTCAAGTCAAAGCTTTTATCTAAAAAGATGAAATCATTGCTTTTTTTTCTCAAATTGTGACTCTGGTGCAAGCTGTGAAATCCTTTTTGCCTGAGACTTCTCCTGCTCCTTCCAGGAGGGTGACATTAAAGTGGATGCTGAATGTTCTTGCAATTGATTAACACATCCAAGAAAAAGAGTTGTCCACAGCGTTAAGGTCTATCACCGCAGTATGATTAAACTCCAATTTTTGTATTAGTTGTGAGTGGAGTTTGGCTTGTAAAAAGAGCTAGAAATAGATGGGACATTAGGCTGGTACCTTGCCATGACCTGCAAACCTTCGAGGCAGAGGGACCCTGATAAGGCAGCGTCCAACTTCTGTGGGATCATGGAGTATGTTTCATGAAATGAGCATTTGTACCTTGATAGGAAGAAGGAAACTGTTAAACAAGATGACTAATAACCAAAAATAGGGCAGATATCAGGCATGGGTTCATATTAGTGAAGAAGTAATGCTCTTTTGACTTCTTGAAAGTTAATATTGGAGTGAAAATGTTACCTAAACCCACTAAGAAAGAAGTTCTAACATCTTCAAAATAGCAGATGTTGGCAAGTGCCATTTTAGTGATTTTTGATTTTATTTAGCTTTTTGGGACTGAGAGTCATACAAATGGCTGAAAAAAAAAAATGATAAAAAAAAAAGTCTTACATTTTCCACAATTTTTTCCTCAGTTAAGGATTAAAAATGAGTTAGTATTGATCTGAATAGGACTTTTCAATAGAAATAAGTCTTAATTCCCTAATTGGAAAACTCAGAGTTAAAGATATTAGATTTAGAGACCCAAAGCACTACAAATGGTGAACTGGGGTGGTTCCAAAAGGAAGCTTTAGGCTCTTATTCTAAAGAACAGAACATTAAACAAAATTTCCTGGTCACTCACAGCAGGTATGCAGGTACTCAAAATAAAGGAAGAGGAATTCTTACTGCCACTACAGTAGATCCTTCCTCTGCATAGCATCAACCAAACACGATTAATATCCTTGACAGGGTCATCCAAACATTCTTTCAGGGCATAAATGGAAACAGCAGAATTTTCTGAAACGCCATCTCAGGAACAGCACTATGGGAAAACCTACTGGCATTTAATAAATGGATTTCTGCTGTCATCTTTTTCAGTTCCTTTCATGGAAGAGTCACAGATCAGATGGTTGTAACTTGTGAGTGGTTCTAAAGCAATGCTCTATCAGTATCTGACAAACATCAGCGGATTACTTGCTATCCTCAGGGACTAAAAGTTATGATAATTCCAAAATAACAAGTAAGACGGGCTTTAGAAGCTTCTATTGGAATGTCTTTTTTGGCTACATGTGACAATGGGTGGCCTTTATCTGAAATGTAAATTTTTTGAATATTAATTAAGTAGTCAGAATAAATTTCTGTTTATATGTCAAAGCTCAGTAACCAAACTGTGAAAACCAGTCAGCTGTTCTGTTGTAGAGAAGTAGGAGATATTTTTTCCTGTATGTGCAATTCAAATTTTCTGCAACAGTGTCCTGCTCTGATGAAGAGCATTAAGTTGGGAAAGTGCAGAAAGAAGTTAAATAATGGCATGAGTAGTGCTCCTGAGGGGAAAAAGGATCAAAAGTCTTAGTATTTGGAATGGAGTTACCTGTTTGGTCCAGTCTGGGCTAGAATGGTTTATTCAGACCAAGCTTATTCTTGGGAAAACTAAGGAAGGTGTTATGAAGGCGTTGGGACAGTTGGAGCTCTTCAAGCTGAAGAAGAGAAAGCTCATGGGAACCCTTATTGCTGTCTACAATTGCCCGATTGGAAGATAAACCACCGAGTCAGACCCTTCTCAGGCATGCATGGCAGTAGGGTGAAGGGCACTGGGCATAAGTCAGAGGAAACTCGAGGAATATGAGGGTGGGGAAAAAAATATTACCAGGAGGTGGGCAACCACTGGCCCAAGTTTCTCAGACTGTGAAACCTCTGCCCTATGGAGATATCCCAAACATTACCACGCATGGCCTGAGCAACCCGTAGCAAATGGATCTGCTTTGAGCAGGAGGTTGGACTAAAGTGCTTGATGCCTCCAAAATTCTGCTTCCAGGATTCTGTGTTTATATGAGCTCTCTTTACATCAGAACTGTGGCACGTTACCTTTTGAAACGGTAATGCGGAATACCTTTGTTAGTATTTTAAACATTTAGATGTGTATAAAGTTTATGTCGCTATATTTAGATGTGGAAAGTAATACATATTGGTGTGTAAAATGGCAGAAGGAGGAAATATTTTGAAGCTTAAAAGTGGCTCCAGGAGAGACTTTAAGTAGGTAAGAAATGCTGCAGCTGTAGAGAGGTGCTGGCTTGAACTTCACAGTGGTTGACTCTCTCTCTCCCCTCCTAAACACTTTATTACACAATGCTGATTTCTTAACAAAATAAAATTGACACTGGTTTATTATTCTCAGACAACGGTGTTACTATAATGTCCCTGTGAATAGCATTACAATTTTAATATGGCATCTGAGAAATACAGCACTGTATTTCAGCAGCTTGTACGGCTAATTTGTGGGAGGCATCACACTTAAGCTGCTTCACAGAAAGGTAAAGATCAGAGAATAGTTTGGGTTGGAAGGGACATTAAAGCCCATCCAGTTCCAACACCACTGCCGTGGGCAGGGACACCTCCCACTGGCTCAGGCTGCCCAAGGCACATCCAACCTGGCCTGGAACACCTCCAGGGATGGGGCAGCCACAGCTTCCCCGGGCAACCTGGGCCAGGGCCTCACCACTCTCATGGGGAAGAAATTCCTCTTTCTGTCCAGTCTAACTCTGACCATTTCCAGTTTATCCCCATTGCCCCTCGTCCTATCCGCACAAGCCTTTGTAAACAGCCCCTCTCCAGCTTTCTTGTAGCCCCTTCAGGTACTGGAAGGTCACTATAAGGTCTCCTCAGAGCCTTCTCTCTCAGCCTGTCCTCGTATGGGAGGTGCTCCAGTCCTCAGATCATCCTTGTAGCCTCCTCTGGACCCGTTCCAACAGCTCCATCTCCTTCTTATGTTGAGGATTCCAGAACTGGACACAGTCCTCCAGATGAGGTCTCACAAGAGAGGAGATCCCCAAACTGAAGAAGGCTTTGACAGTATAAACATCCTATATGCTTGCCTGTGGATGAATGAGGGAGAAGAGTGGCTAGAGGAGACATAGATAATGACAAAAAAAAAAAGGAAAATCTATGTTCTGGATTTAAGTTGACCTAAACTCCTGCCTGAAAAGTCATGGCAGTCATCACTCATTGGTCACCACTCTTCAGGTAATACCTGAGATGAAGTTAAAAGCATCTGCTCAGCACAGTTGAACAGAAAAGAATGACCCTATTCTGATGACTCAGTGTTACTTTAGTTTTGGAAAGAATGCACGTACTGTAGCAGAGCCCGCAGTAGCTGTTAGTGAAGGTGCTGGTGTAGGTGATATGGTTCAGAGCCCTCTCCAAAGTCAGGCAGAGGACAGACTGGGAATTGGATTTCTTGCTTTCCAGCTACGGCTGAGTTACGTTTCTCTCCACTGTATGAATCACAAACTCTACCCTGAACATGAGGAAGGTTCCTGTTGCCTTTGTTGCTGGTATATTGTGCTGCTTCTCAAAAACATTGCTGATTTGATGAGAGAGAGTTTTCCAGGGGAAAATTCTATTGCACCAAGTAGTTTGTGGAGAAGAGGATGGAATATCAAGTGGTTAATCTTAAAAAATATGAAATCCAGCCGAACGTGACAGAAAATAGACTAATGCCCAGTGAAAAATAGAAATGGTGGGAGAGGCTCTTCCCATTAACGTAGTCATCCCATCACGTGCTGCAAGACCTTTATCAACTCTGAGTGCACCTTTTTTTCCAATCTGCTTCCAAATGTCAGCAACGTCCAGCGCAGGCACGGGCTGGCTCAGGTAACTTATGTTAGCGCTTACTTATATATCTTCCCTGCTCTAGTTCTACGCTGTATTGCAAAACATTCTTCCTGGTTATTCCTCACTTCGCAGACGCAGAAGCTGAGGGCAAACATGGTGGAAAAAGTACTAAAACATCCCAGAGCTGTCCAGAGCGAAATTAAAAATGAATCTATGGTGCTTGTGTATCCTCTCGTCAAAACAAAACGGTGTTGAAAACATCATATTTTATTCATAGTGCTGTATGGCAAAGTATATTTTCAAATATGTTCTTTGAATATTCCTATAAAAGACCGAGTGAGCACTTCAGCATTCTCTAAGAATTCCAAATCAAATAGGGAGTTGGCGAAAAAAGCAGGCATCCAGTCCTCCAAGGTGCACTTGCCTTGACTCCTCGGATCTGCATGTGTTGGAAGGTCAAAGCAAGCTTCTCCTTCTCCCATGCTTTTGGGTTTTTTTTTAACCAGAAGTGTTAGTGTGATGGGAGGCTTAGGGACATGGTTTAGGGAGTGTTAGGAATGGTTGGACTCGATGATCCAATGGGTCCTTTCCAACCTTGTGATTCTGTGATTCTGAGGCAGTCATAATGGGACGCTCAGCAGCTCTTGCTGGTGTTACTGGGACAGGCGCAGGATGGGGAGTTCTGATATCTGAACAATTGAGCTTAAAAGGTATGCTAAAACTTTGAAGGAAACTATTATCACGTCAGGTAATACCTACTTAATGGCCTGTTATAAAATCCTTTAATTAGGTTTTAAGACAATTGTCAATACCTGTCTGTTTACCGATGACTATTTTTGTTTTGCAACTGCAGTGTTAGCGTAAGCGTTTGTAACTGCTTCCGAAGAGAATTTCTGGTGCCTGTCTCAGGTCTTTGTATGAAATTACTCTTGCATGGCATTTGTAATTGTTCCTGTCAGGAAAATGGAAACCTTGCACATATTCAGTAATGTGCCTTGGAGAGCATGTAACCTTGGAGATCTGCGTAATGTGCCTTCGGATAATGGAAATTCTGCAGATAGCTCCTGAAACGCTACTTTCTTCTTCATGAAAGCTGAATTCTTTCCAGAGGTAATGTTTGCCCTTGGCAAAACAAATTTTGATACAATAATGTTTATAAACAGCGTAGGAAGCAAGAAATCCTTCACATCTGTCAAATGTCCCAGTGTAAAACTTTCTGCTTTTCGTGCAGGCAGAAGACTGTGCTGAAAAGGAGAAACTAACAAAACCCCTTTGAATGATAAGGAAAATGGAGCAAAATCTGATCTTTTATTGTTTGTATTTGCATATCAAAATTGATTTCTTTTTCTGAAATTGCAGTTTTCCATCTCATTCTGCCCCTTTTTAGATTTGTAATGAAACAAAATGCACTTTTCAGAACGAACTAAGGAAGAATTTTCCTCGGCAGGCTGTTTTCAAAGGCTGTACCAATTTCAGGTCCACTCATCTATCTTTTTATTAAGCTCAAAAAGCAGATTCTTCTTCATCTTCAATATCTTCATGAAAGTGTTATCATGAAGAACCAGGACAGAAGCGAACTCTGCTCTTGCAGTTTGAAAACAATAAGTTTGCAAACATGAATAAATAAATCAGACCCCTGAGGTTGTATTTTCTGACTTGGGCGCTTTGTCAATGCGAGATAGAAGCTTTTAGATCAGGTATGCACTTTTCATTCAGAGCTTGTCATATGTGAATCAGCGCACAGACAAATTACATAGTTCCAATTCCAAAAAGCATTTGCTAGGACCTCTCCGGTTGCTAAAGATGTAGAATTAGCTTTTATTATGCTCCTTCCTCCTTTCTCTGCCTAATTCTTCTCCAGGAACAGCAGCATGCCCTGTTTCGTGGACACGTTGTAGCTCCTTTTCAGGCAGTGACTGCAAAGGTGGTTCAGCCATCTCCTAAATTTACTATTAGGAGTGGTTGGGATCTGAAGGGACCTCAAAGCCCACCCAGTTCCATCCCCTGCCATGGACAGAGACACCTCCCACTGGATCAGGCTGCTCAAAGCCCCATCCAGCCTGGCCCGGAACACCTCCAGGGATGGGATATTCAGTGGAGTTTATTAGAAGAAAGTGTATCCCGTGGAAGGATTGTATTTAAGCTTTTCCTCATAGAGAAACACCAGTGCCCTCCTTTCAGTTTGTAAAACAACCATGTAATACTGGTCATGAATTTTAAGAAAGCCTTTACCATAGAAAGAAGTGACTCGTGCATTGGTATAGAATAGAATTAATGGGAATTAGACCTTTTTGGCACTAAACAGTATATTTACCAGCTTTGGAAATACCCCTTAAAAACGTATTACTCGATCTTTGCCTATGCTGTAACTGGCTAGAAGTGGTATTTCTCATCTGTGCCAGAAACTGCCCCTCATGACAAGCTGCATTCTTAAATTTCACAGCAGGGCTGTCCTTTGGCAGCACTCCCTTCCTTGGCTTGGAGTGGTTTCCTTCAGCAGGATATGAAGTCTTGTTAAAATATGTATTTATTTTATGTTTTGTGTAAGTATATATGTATAAAGCATCACATATATTTCAACTGGCGAGACTTTTACCGTACATATTCACTTTCTAGTCCTGAAGATTATCAATGTGTGAGTGAGAATCACGCTTATAATAAAGATAAATTTTACAAAACTGTTTTAAATGCTAGTTAGAGTTGGGGTTGTTCAGCCTGAGGAAGAGAAGTCTCCAGGGAGACCCTTAGAGTACTTCCAGTACTGAAAGGGGCTCCAGGATAGCTGAGGAGGGGCTCTTGATGAGGGAGGGAAGGGACAGGAGGAGATGAGAAGGGGAGACAGGTTTAAACTGGCAGAGGGGAGATCTTAGAGAGAAATGTTTTGCTGTGAGCGTGGTGAGGATCTGGCCCAGGTTGCCCCATCCCTGGAGGGGTTCAAGGCAAGGCTGGATGGGACTTGGAGCAACCTGATCCAATGGGAGGTGTCCCTGCCCATGGCAAGTGGGTAGAACTTCATGGGCTTTGAGGACCCTTCTGACCCAAACCATTCCATGATTCTATGACTACCTTTCCACATGTACAAAAAACCTAATGATTTCCTTGACCCTAAAATAGCTATTAATAAATTGGATAAAGAAGGTTATTTATTACAACATTATTAAAAATTATATCAGAATGCGTTTTACACAAAAGTTTACAAAAGCATGAAAGAAGAGGATTTTTAATAAAACTTACAAGGAATGTTAGTTTTTGCTCACATACCCTAACGTTCTTCTCAAAATTCCCCTGCGACTCAAGGTGAATTATCTCAAAATACAAGTGTGATACCCCTTTAGGCTAAAAAGAGCAGCCGAGATGAAAACAAATGTGAGGTACCTTTGTCCCGTTAAACTCTACCAGACAAGTTACTATAATGTAATTCAATTTTTATTCTTGTTCATGATTTGTCTGTAGAAAGAAATGACAAAACATCAAAAGTGGGGGAATGACAAAGTTTCTTCTTACTGAAATTTTTGTTTGAGGGATCTGACTAATGCCAGTGAGAATACGTGCCTCTATTCTCGACTTCTTTACTGGAAGAAAATGGAATAACTCACACTGGCTTCAGTGTTCTGTTATAGGATGATGTGCCTTCGTGAGTCTTTCTTCCTTTCAGGATGGTTGTTCAGGGCACATCTGTGCTAACAAAGGCTCGAGGCAGTGCTTTCTGAACGCTGGGTTTTGAAGAAGAGGAAATATGTCCATTGGAGCCCTGAAGAAATAAAATTTCATTTAGCAAAGGTCTGCTCCAAAACCGTCCTGAAATCAGTAGGAACTCTTCAATTTGATTCCACAAACTGCAGAGTGACATAAAAAGGTTTCAGTCAATGCCAGCCTGGATTGCAAAACAGCGTTTCTCAAAAATAATTGTGCTGTGACTTCCATAACGCTTTTCTGAACCCAATGTTTAGGGTTTGTTTTAGGAAAAAGCACTTTTCTGAAAACAATGTTTAGGGTTTGTTTTAGGAAAAAAACACTTTTCTGAACCCAATGTTTAGGGTTTGTTTTAGAAAAAAAAAAAAAACCTGCTTCTTTCAAGAATTTTACACAAATGTGTAAAAAACATGGAACATGGTAAGATTTTGACAGCAGAATATTTTAATGCAGCTTAGTGCTAGCAATGTTCATCCCAAGGAAGCTACTTGTTATCATGTCATCGTAGTGAAAAAAGAGTTTGTGAACTAACAAGTGACATTAAAAATGAGGAAACAACAAGGAAAATATGGTATAAAGAAACTGATAAGTTCGAGGCACAGTCTTTGTGTACCCAGGGAGTTAAAAGCATTTTCATAAATTAAGAACAAATAATATAGTGGAATCTGACACGTGCTCCTAGTGGAATGATCTAAATTAGTTTTGTTAGTGATCCCTCGATGATATTAGGTTAATCTTCATTACCTTTGCAACAGGTCTGATTGCATGTTTGTGGTTCGAAAGGCAATTTTCCAGTCAAGAGGGTCACGGTTTTCCTAGGTACTTGCTTGCACTGCTCAGGGACCAAAATCTCCTTTTCAGAAAGTATAGATTAACAGTTTGTTTACTCAGCAGTCATTTACTGAGTGAGTTCCAAAGATATCAGAAATGGACTTTTGTAATAATTTTTCTAAATGTATTTAATTAAGAAAATAGCAGATGTCGAAAACTGAAGGTGCCGTGAACCCAAATCTACTTGCATTGGCTAAAACCACTGAAGCCACTTTCAATAAATACTTCATCAATCATAAAAAAACCTGTGTGCAGGTTAATTTGATTGGCTGCAGGAATTTTTTCTAATGGATTCTATGATTATGGTTATTTTTCGCTGGTTCTCTAGTCAGTGTTTTTCCAGCAGTCTCTACAGTGGGTGTTAGTTGTGTGAGTAATTTCTTGCTTACACTTGAAATCCCTCTAGATGAAACACCTGGGTTAAATGTGGTCCTAAAAGGCACTAAAATAAGTGCTTTTAATTTTCCAAAGAAAAATTATTTTGCAATACATCTTTTATTAGCTGGTAACCCAGGCAACCATGCATTGCAAACATATCCTGCTGGAGTGGAGGCTCCTCAAAAGCTTCTTGGTCAGCAGCAGCGTGGATGGGAATAAAGAGATGACAGATACATAAATGGAAGCAAAGCTAGAACCATACAACGTCACCCAGTTCTGCAAAATCTGCCTGGTCTTTTCAGGGTAATCATAAAACCTTCTCAAAAACCTCCTAATCCTCCTTCAGATTTTGGTCAGTAGATTGTAAATGTATTTTTTTACCAGATGATGAGTATTAAAACTATTCCACGTTCGGGTAATTCTGAAGGACATTAGAAAGGACGAGGCAAGAGCGAACATGGGTGTTATGGTTTGCTTAACATTTGAAATATGATCTGTAATAATACTCTGAGTTGGCACACATTGAATTTTTACCTGTGTTTTAGGTCAAGTTCTGAAACTTGTATTTTGGAATTGTTCTGCTTTACTCACAGGAACTGTATTGACTGATACCAACAGTGTTAGTGAGCAGCTGTGCAACAGCATGTGTGATAACGCAAGGAATTTGGCTGATGGCATTTTCCTTGTCTAAAAGCATCTTTTGAGTCCTTACTAAAATTTAGATGTTGTATTTCCTTTTGGAAAGAAACCAAAACAGAACAAAATGAAATTTCTCAACTGTGGCAACCGGCCCTTCTTTATCCATCTTTATAACAATACACTTCCAAGAATATTGGTAAAATGGGTGCTAACGAGCTACTTCACAAAAGTATGGTAGATTCCCAACTGAAACCTAATTGGAAACTAGAAGAGAATATGACATTTTAAAAGGACTCCATGCAGAACATGAGCTAACATGTTCTGCCAAACTACTTGTCGCTCGCTGTTGAATGTATGTAGACATCTCCAACTCTGTTCAAAGGTGTTGCGGTCAACCTCTTAACTCCTCAATGCAAATGTATTGATTCAGGATCGACTTTATAGACTCTAAGCCTTCATTGTCAGAAAAAAACCACATAAGAGTAAGCAGTAATCTTGATTTGTCAAACAGAATCTTAATATAGAGGGGATGAAGGGAAGATGAGCATAAGCACTCTTTCTAACCAAACCTTCTGGCTTAAACAAACTTCTCCCCAGGTGGAGTGCCCTGCAGGAGCCTACACTACTCCTGTATCCCGACAGCTTATCTCTCTTCGCAATGGAGAGGGTGCCTTCCAGTACTCTCATTTCTTGCTTCTCGGAAATGTGTCTGCTTGCTGGCTGGGAACGCCCCTCCGTGATAAGGCAGTCTTCTAGAACAAGACAGAAGCTCTTTATAAATGAAGAGCCTGATTTTACTTGTCAAGACACAAGCTTAGATGAAATCAAGGCAGCTCTGAGGTGGTGGGAACCTCTGCTGCCTACAATCTTTGTGGAAAAGCAGGACGCTTCCCAGTGTTTCTGTTCATGTTTCGTCCAAGCAGTCCTACATCCTTTGAAGAAATAGTCCCCAATGAGAGTGTTGAAACACTGGCCCAGGTTGCCCAGAGGGGTGGTAGATGCCCCATCCCTGAAGGTGTTTGAGGTGAGGTTGGATGGTGTTTTGAGCATTCTGATCCAGTGGGATCCGCTCCTCACTGCAGGGCAGTTGGACAAGATGACCTTCACAGTCCCTTCCAGTCCAAACCAATCTATGACCTATAATTCCGTACCTCCTGGATGTTGGATGTGCAAGGACTAAGTCCACAGACCCAATAAAGGGTCTGCAGCGATTTTGAGGCACAGTCCTTTGCAAGTGCTTGAAATGGGTCGGAGGCTGAGTTCTGTTGGACAACGAGACACGAGAGGTGAACTGTGGTCATTTGTAATGTGACTGCTGAAAACAAAAGTGCTCCCCTCGCCGAGCCGCTTGTCATTCTACTAAGATAAATCAGGTTCTAAAAATTGCGTGCAGTGAGGCCCAAATGTCCTCCTTTCTCCGTGTTACCGAGCTTTAATGAATTTCATTATTCTTTTTTAATTTACATGCTCTTGCAGAATAAAGGTCCCCAAATCATTAACTAATTTGATATGTCTGAAGTACCAATTCAATTCTCCGGTCCCTTGAGAATCTTAGCCATCTTGTTCAAACACCTCCTAACTTAGTTTCATAATTAGATACACCTTGATTGATGGTTTTTTGTATAGCACTTGCGGAGGGAAGGAAATCAACCTAATTGTTATCACAATTTAGCAGGTTTAAGATTAAAAGTCTTAACCAAATCACTGATTTCCAAGAGGAAACAAAGCTCTTCCTGACGCAGGGCGAGGTAGAAAGGTAGAATTTCAGGTAACAACTCCAATAATGAATTACTTTGGGAAGAAGCAATTGATATGGCAATTACTAAAAAAGTTATTTCCATACTACCTGTTCTTCGGATATTTATAATTAGATGAAAACAGGAACATCTAGTTCTTTTTGTTCTTAAAATCATTCCAAGCAGAAAGTTGATGGTGAAACAAATGATTAGGGGTAGAGCTGGAAGAAAAGGGAAAAAGTACTCTTTTTCTAAAAGAAACCCTTTCCTTTTAGAGGAACTTCTAGCAGAATATTTTTTAATTAAAAAAAAAAAGTAATTTTGAAAGCCAAATTTAATCCAAGAATTTTCTGACTGCTCAAGCTCTGTTAGAGCTTGCGGCAGGGGTTCTTTCAGGATCAGGTCCTGAGTCACCATGAACACGCTTTGCTTGACATTCTGTTGTATTTGTGGCTTACAATGTGCTGTTATAATGGAATAAAGTCTTGCTATGACAAGAAATAAGAATACTTCATGTCTGAGATGTTACACAGACAGGGACTTATTTCATCACTATAAGCAAGCCTGTCCCAACATCTTCTTTCTTACTGAAGAAATTTGTCTGCAGAGCGAGAAATGAAAAATTGTCGTGTCATGGTTAAACATGAATTACTTTAGGACTGAAATAATGACACGAGAACCATGTTTTGTGGGCAGAATCAGTGCTACAGAGTAAATAAACTTAAAATAATTACTTTCTTGTTCATACAACTGAGTAAGGGCTTCAGGGTTAGGCTTCATATGGTGATACATTTAAAGAAAACGCGCAGAATTTCTGTTTCTGATGCTATTTATGCGTCGTGAGCTTGGTGTGCAGTGGTGAGGCACAGCACATATAGGCAAAAAGCTATGGTTATGGATGGGCAGAGGGATTTGGATTTACATGTATTTGAAATGGATATTAGCAAAGAATTTTCTCAAAGTTTTGAGTGTTTTGGGAATAAATCTGGTGTTAAATCAGCTGGAAAAGTCCTAAGCCATACATTTCTTTATGTTGTTATCTGAGTGAGAGCCTTAACGTTTTGTAATAACTCAGGGTATTAAAGGTGTCGATGGTTATAGATATACAGTTGTTGGGTACTACTGAAGAAATTTAATTATGGGGCCTAAGATATTATTAAAACTTATTTTCAGCATCCTCTTTCTTCTGTCACTTTGAAAATTTTGGATACTTGACTTTGTGATTAGTAATGACCAGTAGTGGTTAACTGTAGCCTACATATTTTGTTTGAGTAGGAAACTGGAAACACAAGCTTCCATCTAACGGTTGCAGAATTGGAAGAGCCTAATTTTGCTTAATTTTGGACACTTTTAGTAGCCCTGTTGCTTTAGTCATGTGAAGTTGACTACTGCAGATGATCCCTTGGCTTTGCTTGGTTTAGATTTTGGGGTGTGGTGTTCTGTTTGAGATTTCCTTTTAAGAAATGTCAGTTTGACTTAGTAGGACGTTTAGAACAAGAGTCAGTGTGCAGTATTTGCAGACACATCATGCCGGTTACAGGCACACATCAGGCAAAATCTATGGTCGAAAAGTCGTTAACTATTCTGGAATTTCACACTAATGGTGGGGAGAAGGATGAGAAAACTTAGGAGAAAACAGGCCTCAGTTCTAGAATCTCAGGTTTAAATGTCACAGTTTTCCCAGCCCGTTTCTATCAGTAGAAATGAAGCAAGTTGTTTACATGCAAATTCACGTTTGCTTTGGTGGGTAACTCTTGTCTCAGATGAATGCTCATAATACAGTGATTGACAAAAGTAATAAATTTGATAAAGGCTGTCATCAGCTATTAGAGTAAGGTAAAGGAAATCCATAAGGGAAATCAAGAAGGTCTAAACTAAAGCTGGCTAACCTTTATTGCTGTATTAATTTGCTTATTAATTGGTACAGACTGAATATTTGCTGAGTAGAAAAGTCATTAGGTGACAGAAAAAGGAGAATAGAGACCGAAGCAGGAGGAGATGATACCTCACTTTAGTTGGTGGTTTGAAAAAGTATACTTTGTGGGCTCTTCTGGGAGCAGAGCTGAGGTGGGAAACTCTGGTTAAGCAAAGTCCTAAAATCAAACAGAAAGGATTATTAAAAAGAAAGCAGCTTGTATGGGGAAGACCCAAACGAAAAGACAAAAACTGAGTCTCATGAGCTTAGCAAGAGTATGTTGAGAACAGCTCTCCGATGTTCTCTGGTAACACCAGAAGCTGCTGCTTTAACATTTCTCAAACAGCAGTCATTAAAAAGGGACAGCTTATTTAATAACAGGACAAAATCTACATCACCCCCACCCGTATGCCTTGTTCATAAAAATCTTTTCTGCCTGTCTTATATTATAAAGCTGCGTGGCACATACTTACCCAGAATCAAGGTGCAAAAAACCTACATGTTCTAAGTCCATGAATAAAGTTCGTGCATCCTGATGTTTTGAAATACGAGTTTCAGATTACGTAAAAGGTTGCTGAGTGATTTCCATCTGTTAAACCCCGGAATATGACAACATAAACTCATTCATTATTAGTGAGGAGAGAGAGCCTGAATCAAAGCTCCTGCCATAGTGAAACTATGGTTATAAACTAATACTAGAACTTGTACTGCACGGTCCAAATACACACGAAAACTGATTTGTATCTGAGTGCCTGTTATCCTGCGTATTTCATTTTCCTCTTATAACGATGCTCATGTGAGACCTCTCACTTGCCATAGCTCACAGACTTAAGCATATATATTATAGCTAAGTGAGAGCAATGCCACAGAGAGCCACCTATAACAGTTGTATTATGTCCCTATCATACTCCACTCCAGCCTGGACAAAATTAATTTCTATTAATATAATTCAGCCAGTTTTTATTAATGAAGTCTATTGAGGGAGGATGTCTAAGCCATTGGAGTGTGACTCACATAATTTCCTAGTTTCTTCTGTGACCTTGGGCAAGTTGCTCCATTTCTCCGACTGGCATTTTCTGAGACTCCAAAGGTTTGAGAAGGACAGTAGGGCTGATTGATTGGTTTGGTTCATTGGCTGAGATGAAAAATCATGCAATAGTGAGGTTTAACAAAAAAAAAAGTGAAATAAGAAAAACAATGAAAAAAACCCCAAACCCTAGAGAAGAAATAGCTTCATATCAACAATCAAATTTTGCTCCTGAAGTTCCTTTCTGGCTTTATCCCTTTTTATTACATCTGGGAAATTTTTGAAACAGATATTTGACTTTTATAAAAAGTAAAGTATAGTAAGAGTGTTTTCATTACTCAGGTTTCCCAAAGCAGGCAATTTGACTTGAATAATCTAATTACCTTCAACTTCAAATTTGACTGTTTCCTCAACTGAAGTGTTAATTAAAAAACAAAATCACAGTTTCAGTGAGATGCTTACACATAAAAATACTTTGTTTTATTACACTTTTATTTATGTTGAGTTTATAAGTTTTTAGAGCCAGTGACTGATAATGCAATACCTACAGTATTGGCACAGGAAGTTTTACATTTCCTGAGCCTTCAAGGCATTTATGTAATAAAAACAACAGTCTTTTGTCTTGTATTCACACTGAACTTGGGTGAACAACACGGATGAATCCCTGTGAGTCGCCAGCCGAACTGAATGCCTCATTCAGAATGACGAGTCCTCCTACAACTACTGCTCAGTAGTGGGAATGATAGTAAAGTGCCATCTAAAGCCACAGTTCTTCATGCTTGATCCACACGTGACCGAGGCACCCAGCAGGAAAAACGAGATCTGATCAGATATGGGGCTGTTCGCTCTTCCCAGATGATTTGAAAGGTTTATGCTGCAGAAAGACAGAAAATATCTGATCCAGTATAATGTTTACTGTGGCAGAGCTGCAAAAACTTATCTGAAATAAAATTTTCTTTACCGGTCAACACTGCTCAGGAAATATTGCTGGCGACTAAACGGAATTTCAACCATGTGACTGCAGTATTTTTAAGCCTTCCTGGGAGACCAGAGTCAGATTTAGTGCACTGTCAAACCATTGTCTAAGGTTAAGCAAACACACTTTTGCTTAGTTACAGGCACACATGGGTGTTCGCTGGGTTGGGAAGTCCATCAAAGCGCTGTTCTGCAAAGTGGCACTGCTCTATACGAAAGATCATTATTTTAAGAGTCAGTGCCAGTAGTGTCACTGAACAGTGGTAAATGGAAAGCGCTACTCGGTGGAAAACGTATTTATAATAGACAAGGCACTTACTGAACTAGAAATAATAATAATAATAATAATAATAATAATAATAATAGGAGGAGGAGGAATAATAATAATCTGTGATCTGGATGAATGTGGTGAATGCACCATCAGCCAGTTTGCTGATGATACTAAACCGGGAGGTGTTGTTGGGTCTCTCAAGGGACAAGAGGTCTTGCAGAGAGATCTATAGGGATTGGAGCATTGGGCAGTGATTAATGGCATGAAATCTAATAAGTTCAAATGCCGGATTCTGCACCTGAGATGGAATAACACTGGGCACGAGTATAGACTGGGAGAGGAGTGGCTGGAGAGCAGCCCTGCAGAAGGGACCAGAGGATGCTGCGTGGCGGAGGCTCAGTAGGATCCAGCAGTGCCCTGGCAGCCAGGAAGGCAAACTCCATCTTTCTGGAGAGGTTGTGGATCCTCCAAGACTGTTGCTGTTTGTGGACAATATTTCCTCAATATTGCATTTGGACAAAGTCCTTAATACCATGTTTTAACTTTTGGTCAGTTGCATTAGGCGATAGTTGTAGGTCCCTTCTAACTGAAATATTCTACTGTGTTCTGTTCAAAGATAAGCTCTTCAAAAGCACGGTCAAGGGGTGCTCTTTATAGAAAGGTGTGTCAGAAGATCTGTTTGGGCATGTTCACACCTGAAAACCCCTCTTATGGGCCCATTAAAATTAATCCAATCTAGATGTTCACTGTCTTTTCTTCTCCTTTTCTTGTGAAAAGTCTGAGTGAAGTATGGAAAGAAACCTCTGAGGAACATATTGCTGACAGAAGAATATGTTATAATATCTTTTTTTAGCATGCACCCTGTTGGGAAAATTGTTACTTATTAAGTTTCTCTATTGAGACAAAGGGAAGCCCTTTCAGATGTCTGTTTTCTATCTTTTAATGTGTTCCAGTCACTACTTGATTTTCAAAGCACTCTATGTTGTAGTCACAAATGTATGCAGTCTGTATCAGGTGACAAGTTTTCTCCTGCAACATATGTGGGTTCATTAGGATGGTTTTTAGGTTTGGAGTTTTTTTTTGATTTGCCAAATATAATCATTTGCCAGCACAGAGCTTTGTGAAAATGGTTTTATACCTCCTGCCTTCTCTTACTGTATCTGTTTCCAGCAGCTGCAGTCGGTTTTGCAGGGATGGATTGAACCTCTGCAGTGCTTTGCCTGGATATGCTGACTAACACCTTGGAACTAAGAGGAGGCCTTACATTTTCATGTTAACATATGCAAGCATACCTCAAATCAGGAGAAAAGCAGGACAAGGACTGATTTTCAGGGGAATTTCTGGAGCTTGCCTATGCATGAAATATATTCCAAGTGACGCAACTTGTAGGACCACTGCTGCTTTTACTCAAACCTCTAGTTTTGACTGATGTCTTAAGTAATAAATATTAGTCAGTGTGAGGCTGTTTTATTGATTTTGGTAAGCAAATTTTTGGAAAAACAATCTACTAATGTAAAGCAAAAATCAGACCGAGCCTTTCTGTTATTGAGTAGTTTGCTTAGAATTTTTTAATATTAAGCTCTTGTCTACCAAATGCATTTAAGGGACTAATTCTCAGTGTTCACCCTTTTAAAAAGGCTAAACAATTGACATCAATAATCTTCTGATACATTTAAAACAAAATGCAAAATGAGAGACAATTATTTGTTCTATATGTTAGACTGAAGAAATGCCAGTGTCCCTTGACTATTTTCAAACAGTTTTCAGTCATAAACAACACACTGATTATCGACTTAAATGCTAAACTCAGAGTTTATATATAAGAAGTTCTTAGAGCTCTAGAACTCCCCCAAATACATTAAGAATTTTTATCTTTGCCTACTGAGTTTCCTCAAAGAGAATTCACATCCTTGGTCTCTTCTGTAGTGTTCAGCATCCTACCACCAACAGTGGTTGATACAATGAAGGTACTTATTTAACTGACCTATTGTAGCAAAAATACCTCCTCATGTATGTGCCTACGAGGACAGGCTGAGAGAGCTGGAGTTGTTCAGCCTGAAGAGGAGAAGGCTCTGGGAAGACCTTAGAGCAGCTTCCAGTACTGAAAGGGGTTCCAGGAAAGCTGTGGAGGGGCTCTTGATCAGGGAGCGCAGGGACAGGATGAGGTGGAAGAGGTTCAGACTGAAAGAATAGAGATTTAGATAAGATAGCAGGAAGAAACATTTTCCTATGAGGGTGGGGAGGACCTTACCCAGGTTGGCCAGAGAGTGGTGGCTACCTCATCCCTGGAGATGTTCAAGACCAGATTGGAGCAGCCTGATCCAGTGGGAGGTGTCCCTCCTCATAGCAGAGGGGTGGAACCGGATGGGCTTTAAAGTCCCTTCTGACTCAAACCATTCCATGATTCTATGATCCTATGATTACATCTAAAGTAAGGAAATGTTTTAAAGAGGCTGGAGGTGGGGAGAGTGTGTGTGAATAGTGATATAACTGCATATATCAAAGTAATTTTTCCAACCCCTGTGGAATCCAGCATTTTCATTGGTGAGCTGCTATAACTCATAATCACTGCCTGCAAAAGGCAAATGCGTATCCTTCACCAAATTAAATGGAAACTGCCCCCAGAGCGTGGGACTAGACATCCAGTGTGCAAGCAATGAGAAAAGGCTTGCCACCATGGTCAATGAAATGATTTTGCAGGGGTTTCCCATGGACAGTGTCTAATGTTTTGCTAATGGAAAAGCAACATGCACATCAGAAACAGCTGGAAAGAAATATTTAAACAGCACGGACCATTAATAAATCATTTGGTGTTTGCAGCAGGGGTGAAATATGGGACAGGTCTGTGGTTTGGAAAGTAGCATAAACTTCTCCAGGGAAAATGTAGATTGGACTTTGTTTTAACCTTTCCTCAAATACAGATACAGTTTACTGATGTGTCATGTCAAAAGTCCACTATAACATCCCAACATGTCTTGCTGTTGTCAGAGAGACTATAGATTGTATTGTTCCAATTATCTAGGCTCTGGGAAGAATAATTCTGTAGTAAATAAAGGTCTCTGGAGATTTGTTGCAGGCTTGTAATGGCTTAGCAAATTCCAGTGTCTTGTCTATGTATCTGCCTGGATGGGAACACTTTAACATTTGTGTATTTAACTGCGGCATTCCCAGGAGGTGCTGTTGTTGTAGATCCAAGCTCTGCCAGCCTCTCCCAGGAATTCAGGGTAGTGGCGACGTGAATTGATTGGGAAAGGAATTACCATGTGTAAAACACGTCAGCCAAGTCAGTGAGCAGCGTTAGCAGGAGCGATATGAATAGCATCTTCAACAATTTAAGGCAACACAATTTGGAATAGAGTTGCAGAGGTTCAGAAGGAGACCCAGGCTTGAGCGACAGCTACAAGACTCCATTTGTACCCTGTTTCCATAACAAAGAGATCATAGAATCATAGAATCATAGGGTCATAGAATAGTTTGTATTGGAAGGGTCCTTAAAGATCATTCAGTTCCAACCCCCGTGCCACAGGCAGGGACACGTCCCAGTGACTATTGTCAGGGTTTGTTCAGAGTTGGCAGCCGGTGGGTGTCAATGCTTCCTGCTCCAGTAGGCTTAAAAGAAGAGACTTTCTCCTTGCTTAAAGTGGAATGTGGATGGAGGTTGTTTGGGGCACTCTATTTTCTGGCTGTCTAGCACTGCAAGAACTGGACTTCTGTATCTACTCCAGTACGTGGTCCGTATTCTCTTGGAAAATTTGCTTAAGAGTGCATAAGTCATAAAAGGTTGTCATTTAATAATTGCAATAAAACATATAGTTGTGTAGCAATTGCAAAGCGGGAAAAGCTCCAAAAGCCATTACATATCTTTTGCCACCATCAAACCCACACCTAACCAGGTGGTGAGTACACCAGCAAAGTTGATGACTTGCGCTTTATTTCCTCTGAACCACTGTTACATCACTTGTAGGAAGCAGAAGTTTTAAACAGATCCTTGGACAGTAATTGTAGTGAGCACTGTAGAAATTTTGCCTTGATAATATTCTCAGTAATTACCCTTTATGACATCATAAATCTATTTTTTTCAGCTTTTATATCTGTGTGTGTTCCTATGTGAAACTCTTGAGTTTATTAAAAATTAGGGGCAATTTTATTAAAGACATTCAACATTTTCAGTGATAAGTGTGTAATGTAAATCCTTTAAAGTGCTTAATATGACACAACTTCTTGTTTAGATGTGTGTGTGGTGATAAAATAAAAAAAATAATAAAACATACAGCAGAAGGAAAAGGCTGTGAATATTTCAGGGTAGTGAACAAGCAGACTTGGCCAACAGGGATGTGTATTACAGGTCATAATGGGACAACAAATAATCATTTTGTCTTGGCAGTTCTTTTCCTAAACTCTTATAATTTTGTTAACTTTTATTTTTTCCACCTGCTGTTACAAAGTTTGTGTTTGAACACAGCAAGAAGAGTGCCTATAGGCTATGTTGCATTGGGCTATTGACTCAATGCCGTTGAAAACCAACCAAATAACCAACCCACTTGTTATGACTTATTGCACTTGCAATACGAGATGCAGTTTTGAGAGGTGGAAGGGAAACGTAGAAATAAGCAAACATTCTGGATAATGAATTTGCAATTAGCAGTGTGACTTGCTTTATCTTTATCCAGTGACAGGATGAGAGGAAACAGCCTCAGGTTGCTCCAGGGGAGGTTTAGATTGGATATTAAAATTTCCATACTAACAGAGTGGTGAAGCACTGGCAGAGGCCGCCCAGGGCAGCGGTGGAGTTTCCATCCCTGGAGGCGTTAAAAAAAGCTGTTGCACTTCAGGACACAATTTAGTAGGCGCGGTGGTGTTGGGCTGATGGTTGGACCGGATGAGCTTAGAGGGCTTTTCCACAAGTAATGATTTGATGATTCTATATTAGAGTGATCTACGTACAGCACTTGAGTGTCTACCACACAGAATAATAAAAAAAAGCCCAATTTCCTCTTTCAGTTCCGATTCTGAGCAGGATGCATTCGGGGCAGCATCAGTGCTGTGTAGCAGACACTGCTAGTGGGATTTGCAGCAGGATCCTAACGCTCCCCATTGGACAGGAGTTTATTGGCACTTCCAGTAAGTTCTGGGCCAATTGCACCTATTCCCTTTCCCCGCAGCCCAGCTGTATATTCCGGGTTAAATAATGTTTTCAGTCTCTAATAATCCATGTGCAGTGAGTGCTCCCAGGACAGCGTCTTCTGCTATGGGCCATGAGAACTGGTCACACTGTGGTCATGCTCCGGATTTTGGGATGTGCTGTGGCTTAGCTGGAGATACTTTGCTGACATGTACTTTTGGGTCATACGAGATTAACGGGCTCTTTGGAAGGCGTGAAGGAAGCCTGCAAGTTCTACCTAAATCAATTTTTCTCCTGCACGTAAATGACTATGGTCATTTGTCATGTTCTGTGACGGAACGATTTAGAGAGGAATTAACAGCATTTTAATGTGGGGGTATTGTCACAATTGTGATACAGTAGAATGATTTCTGCAAGAGCAAAATTCCCATCTTTTCAACATGACTGCAGCCTATTCTGCAGGCATTTGTAATGAGCATTCATTCTGTTATACTCTGTCGGCCTAAAATTCCATATAATTCAGGAATCTGAAGAATGGAAGGGTGCTCAAAGCAGCCTACTTTGGGTTAGTTTTGTAAAACGTTGGCATAAAGATACAGACAGACCTGTATATAGAAAAGAATCTGACAGCCTTCTTTTTTATACATGGGGGTGCTTTTCAGTTTCTGAACTACACAAAAAAACTTCATTCTCTGCCATCGTATGTAAATAAAAACTCTGACAAAGTTTATTATAAGAGAACTTTCAATCTCAAGGCATCAGCTTTATATGGCTTAGTCCAACTATTATATTTACTTCAATACTAAGTTGTTAATTTAAGTAATGTATTTTAGAGAAAGTCCTGTTTATTAATAAAATGGTACACCCAGGTTTACGTGTTTGCCATACCTTCACTGTTTCATGTTTGCCAAACCTTCATTTTGCAAACGAATTCTGTTCGTGGATGTGAAAAATGACATCTTTGCTCTTACAAGAAGTGAACTGATTCTAATGACTGTGATGTGAGGTCCCTGAATATGCACAAGTTCTTCCCTATAGGAAAAATGAACGTGGTGTAGTTAAAAACTCAGGGGAAAGGCTTCCAGTGGATGTAAGGTCACTCTAAAAACTGAAAAACTACATTAAAACAAATCACTTTGATTTCTATGGACACATTGTTGTTTCTATTTCTGTTGTCAGCAAAAAATAAATGCTTTTGGGACATCCAAATTCTACTTCCAATGCTAGTATAAATCCATGATTTGTATTATTAGCCAGTTTCTTGCTGGCCTATAAACTTTATGGGGTGTTTTTTTGGGATAGAAGAACTATACAAGGTATGTGGGGGAAATCAGTAGCTTAAATATATTAAATGGCAATCATAAATATATCCTAGAAATATAAAATAATAATGCTGGAAGTGACAGTTCGGGAAATCTGTGGGAAGTTCTGAATAATAGTATATGGTAATGTTTAAATATATTATGAGATTCCCTCTTTAAAAATCAAACTGCAGCTCTAAATCATATTTTGATAGCTCTTATTACCTGGAATTAAGCTGAATTATGTACAGCCATTGCCTAGGATGTGGATATAGGTGTATAGGGGAGTTTAAGACTATCATTTTTTAGCATCGGTCAGTGTTTGGAGAAATTTCAGTCATACATCGCCAGAAATGACTTCTAAATGTTTTCAAAGACCTGATGGAAACGCCTTCCCGTATTTCCTGTAGGTCAATACACACCCAAAGTGCACATTTATGTCGATGTTGTGTCCTAAAACTCACCGGCTGAAATTTTAAAACTTGCCTTAAGGATATGGATGCCCAGCTCTCATTAATTTTAATTCAATTAATTAATTTGGTTACTCATTTCCCATTAATTTACATTAATTTTAATGGGAATTGGGCATCCAAATCCCATAGGCAGGTTTAAAAATATCAGCCAGAGTGTAATGAATATCCAAGGGAAGGGAATTCCAGAGCAAGCTGGAACTTCTCAGCTGTAAGAGACCTGTTAAAGACAAGAGTCACAAGCGATTGTCTCAGAACAAATAAACCTTCTTTAGAAGCCCATCAACAACTTGGATTTTGCCTTGAGAAAGCAAGCAAGCAGCTTAAGCCTAATTGTGATGGCTCAGGGCTAATTTACAGCAGCCTTGTTGCATCTAAAGGTCAATGAGCTGTACTCAAGTGGGAGCACCGGTACACAGATTTCATGGACAGAGTACTGGAAGATTACGCTAATGTTATACAAAGATTTCATGGTGTTGTTGCAGCACCTACGTTAGGTGGCAAGAACTGAATATTTCAGACCAGCTCTGGCACTCTCAGGGTAAGCCTGGCTTAAAGCCAGGGAGGGCTCTTGATCAGAGACTGCAGAGATGCGTCGAATGGAATGGTTTTAAGCTGAAAGAGAGGAGGTTGAGATGAGATTTTAGGATGAAATGCTTTCCTGTTGTGGCTGCCCCATCCCTGGAGGTGTTCCAGGCCAGGCTGGATGGGGCTTGGAGCAGCTTGGTCCAGTGGGAGGTGTCCCTGCCCATGGGAGGCAGTGGAACTGAATGGGCTTTGAGGTCCCTTGTGACCCAAATAACTCCATGATTCTATGATTCAGTGCTGGGCAATCTACTGTGTCTCTCTGCTCCACCTGTAGGAGCAAGAGTAGCAGAGCAATGGGCACCAACACCCAAGTACGGACAGATGCAAGAGGGACACTTGTGCTCCATCGGGTGGTGCGTGTGCCTCTTTCTGCCTTTTGGTCCTGTTCTGCTGTGCTTGGTCTGTTTTTTTGAGGCTTTTGTTGGTTTGGTTTGATTTTTTTTCTCTAGGAACATATGTTTATGGCTGTTATCCCCACAGAGTGTCTACTTTACATTTTCATTCATTTTTCTTACTAGCCATACACTTAATTATCCTCCTGTACACCTGCTTTTCCCTTTAAAACTCAGAGCTGAAGTCCCTCAATCAATTAACAAATTTCTTGCGTAAGTAAAACAATAAGAAAATAGGTTTTTCAGCACCTTTCATGTTCTGCTCTTTTAGTTCCTTGGAAGTTTCAAACACCAGAATTGCAAACAGTCTGCTTCTTCCTGCAGTTGTTTCCAAAGTCTTCCATAAACCAAACACCGAGAAATCATTATCAAATATACAGCCATTGATCAAGCCAACAGGAGCTACTCTTAGGTTTAATGCTATGAATCTCTTCTCTCTTTTTTTTTTTGCTTGTGGAAAGCTTCATTCTTTTTTTTTTTGATTGTCATATTGCAGCCACTTTTGTTTACAATAGAACTATACTGGAGAAATTCAATTTCTCAATTAGCAATTGAAAAAGAAGAGCAGTTTAAATTGCACAATAAGCAAGGCAAATCTCCCTTAATTAATTTTATCATTACTTTTTGTTAAAAAAAAATGCAGTTTAGCTGCACAGGGGAAAATGTCACTTAATCATGCTACATTTAATTGGAACAAATAATTATAGTGAAATATTAATCATTATACACCGAAGCCCCATTTAAAACGTAATCAGCATGAATTGAAGACAGCCTGCTTCCTGCTTTAATTTGAACAGTAACCTCACTAAGGGGTGTTTCCTATGAATATATGTAGAATTATTGTGTCTGTTCTAAAACTTCAGGTAGATTGGATATAAAATCCCGTGCAACTAAGCTATTGTATAGGCAAATTGCTACTGTGGGAGCCTGTGCACATCCTGGAAGAAACATTAGGATGGAGTTTTTAAAGCCTTTGGTTTGTGCTGTCAGTATCCATTGTCAAGTTTTAGTCCCATGGGGGTTTTTTTGCCATTGACTTCAATGGAAGCAGAGTTTCTCAGTGCCAAGAGCTTCCAAACAATCGCTGTCAGAGACTGGGGGGCGGGAGGGAAGTAATAATCATGATTGCATCGATCAGTTTCTATCTAAATGTCCTCTGTTTTTAAATTTAAATGAAGATGGATTTGTTGTTCTGGAAGGCTTAGACATCTATTAATTATACATGCACATAATATTTAATTATCTTGAGTAAGTATGGCAATTTTCTTGAATTAGAGATGGATTATTCCATTCAGATTCCAGAAATCGGACTTGATGATGTTTGTCAGTTCATAATTAGCATTGAATTGCTGGCTGTGGCGTGGGTATTAGGAAGTTTTTAAAATGCCTGGGAATCCAACCGGCTTAGGAGCCTCTGGTGGTACAGAGATTCCCCTCTTGGATGCTCAGGCAAAGTCTGAGGCTACGAAGATCATTAGCAACTTCTTCCAAGCTCCTGACTGCTTCAGCTTGTGGCCTTCCTGAGTACAATTTTGAAGTATTCATTCTCTGGGTTCATATTTAATAAATTTAGAGATGTTGAAATGGAATAGGGCCCAAGGAGGTGCATATGTTGTAAATATGGACTACAGACAGTAGAATTTCACCTGAGCACAACAAATCTCCTTTCATTTTAACATGCAAGGAAATACAGATGGCAATTGCCCGTGTGTATTCCTAAGTACACCAGCACTGTCTAGGAGCAGACAGTTTCTCAGCACACTTAACACAGCTCAACATCTCTATGAGGTCAAATTCGTCATTGATATTGGGATCTGTGCATCCGCTGAGAGCATCAAAACGCTCGGAAATACATAACTCATGACTTTAACTGTGGCCATGGTAAAACGCCAGCTGAAACCTGAGCTTGAATTGAAATAAACTGCCGCCTTTGGAGCAATGAACAGCTTAATAACCTTCTCCAGTTTGTCACTGCATGGGAATAAATAAGCACACTGTTCAGTTTGCTTGTAAATAGCGCAAGAACGGGCAGTCCTGCTTCATTGTGGAAATGAAGGGGTATTTTTTAAGTATTTACATCTATGCAATAATGAGAGAAGGGGAAGGCAGAAGAGGGAGAAGGGAAAGGGAGAAGAGGGAGAAGGGGAAAGAGGCATTCTAGGCATTCTCTGAGGATTTGCTGTTACCCAAGCTTAGCTCTCTGCTTTTGGCAAGCAATTGGAGCACTGGATAATTTCCTTCCCTCCAGTAGCACGGAGTAACTCCACAAGTGTTGTCTAATGTTTCCCTAGTAAGGAAAACACGTTACAGGTATTGGAATTTCCAGGTGGCCCAACAGAAATGGTCAGCCAAGGATGCGTTATCTCTGCAGCCAAAGCAAAAGGGCTTTGGTCGCTTTTCCTCTCAAGGAGCCTTCTTGCTAAGGCTCCAGCTGCATTCTAGTGTTTCACAGAATCACAGAATCACAGAATCACCAGGTTGGAAAGGACCCATTGGATCATCGAGTCCAACCATTCCTAACACTCCCTAAACCATGTCCCTAAGCACTTCATCCACCCGTTCCTTAAACACCTCCAGGGAAGGTGACTCAAGTCCCTCCCTGGGCAGCTGTTCCAGTGCCCAATGACTCTTACTGTGAAGAATTTTTTTCTGATATCCAACCTGAACCTCCCCTGACGGAGCTTCAGGCCATTCCCCCTTGTCCTGTCCCCTGTCACTGTTTGCCTTTTCCAAGAGGAGATCTGGCTAAAGGTTTCTGCGCAGGCGTTGGCAGTTTGCAGTCGAGGGGTGAGCGCAAAAATTTGTGCGAGGGAAGGAGGAGAGTGGAAGGCGAGCAAGCATGTAGAAGCTATTTTCTGAGGAAGCTTTGGAGTACTGGCTTTTCGTCAGGTGCCTTCGGCTGGAGTCAGGACTCGCTGAATGGATAAAAGGCGAGAGAAGAAAAAGCAAGACTGAAGCAATTTAAGGTGCTATCCAGTGTATCTGGGGCTGGATATCATTCAAAGGGCATGTTTAATTTAAGCAACGGTTCTATAGAGTGTATTAACCTTGCTACTCTTCCTACCCCCATGCTGAGCAGGAACCGTCTTTTCTTGCCTTTTAGAAACACCTTGCCAGCTCTACCTCACCGTTTATAACATCTTCTTTCAAAGAGATGTATCCCAGAAGTTATCTAATTGGAATCATGCTAATCCACGTGCTTTGACCCCCAGTAAAGAAGATAAATATAGATTGTAAACGGGGTAATATGAAAAAAGCAGGGAGGTGGGAGAACGGCAAGGCAGGAATCAGCTTGGCTGTCCGCAGCACGGATAGAAATTAAGTAGTTAGCAGGGGAAAATGAGTTTGAAGGAACCTATGGGTAGGTGGGTCAAATATTCTGCCAGTGTACCTGTCACTGGTGTGCTGACTTTGGTAAATCTGTGCGCGTTTATTTCAGCAGGAAAGCTAGCAGTGCTTTCTAGTAGTGGTTAATTATAGCTGGAACCTTAGGTTCCTGCCCGAGCACAGGAATGACCCCCGGTTTATATTCTCTTCCTTTATTGTCTGGTCTCTGACCTGACTTGTGTAATGTCTCCAGAAATACTTGCTGTCTTTATCTAGTGAGTTTGGCATCTGTGGCTTGGGTGTGACTAAAAAGACCACCTCTTCTTCAGTATTTGAGTGAGTTCTAGTTAGGATAAATTATGCTTTAAAATGACTATTTTTTAAATTATTATTACCGGCATTTTTCATTTAACTTTTCAGTTAAGCTTAAAAAAGGGAAAGAGGGAAACCTTCATATTCTGAAGCTTGATAAAACATGGTTTTGCCACCAAAATGGTGTATGGACAAGCAGAAGGGCTGTACTCCTTACATAATGTTGGTACATAACGTTGGTATTGTGCTAACTGTGTCAGAAGCTCATAGCTGTCCACATCTATTTCATGTGCATAATTCATCAGTGCACAACATTACAGTGCACATTAACACATATTAAAGCCAGGTAATTAATTAGAGCCAACCCAGACTCCTCCATCAGCGACAGCCAGGCCATTGCTTAAGAATAACACTGTCTGCAAGGCTTTGGGTACCTTCCAAGCCGAGGAGACTGGAGCCAGGAATAGTACGATGGTGGCATTTGTAACATTTGATAGAACTAGCTGGATTTTTCTTCCAGAATTTGTCCAGTCACTTATGAACCGGAGTGTGTTTTAAACACCTGCACCATCCTAGATCAAGCATTTGTATTGGCATTGATACCTATTGATACCTGTTGATACCTATACATTGATACCTATACATTGATACCTGTGAGGTTTCTTCTGTGCAGCCTGACTGGGTCAGACTTTTGGATGAATTTGAAGATTAGCACATGGATCACTGCTTCTCCTTTGGCCGGGAGGTCTGACAGGGTTTGTCTGTGACACCCGAGCAGTTCCTCCCAGCTCTCTGTGTCACAACAGCAACAACTGCAGTTGTGCACAGTATTGGAATGGATTGATACTATGCGTCTTGACCTTCATAGTCATCCTTTTTCAGTGTTCAAAAGTGAAAAAGAAGCTGGAAAAAACAACGAATCAATAATTGGATCATTACATTTGAGATTATAATATGGGTGAAATGTCGAAATTAATTCATCCAGATGGCACGAGAACTCACAGTCTGGAATAATTATAGTGCATGTTAAAAGCCAATGAGATCTGTCTTGATCTATGTTGGAGCAGCTACTGTTTCTTCTGACTTTGTGTAACAGATAAGTTCAGACCCCTCACTTCTGAAAATGTGGTCCATGAGAATTCTTTAATGGTCTCCACCATAGAATCTTTTCTCAACGACAAATAGGGTTGCAGAAAAGCCACAGATGAAAAACACTGACAGCAGCTGCCCAGAAAAGAACAAGCTGTATAATTTACTGTGGGTCACCCATTTGGAATGTTGTAAAGCTATATCCGAAGCTGTCACTTTCAGAGATTGAGTGACCTCTTGTGATAGGAGAGGTTATGAACTAAAGAAACATAGCTCACAATTTATGAATCTTTAGACAAAGGGAGAGAAGGATTCCTGAGTGTTCTTTGCAGGTACCAAAAGTATGAGACAAAACACTTCAGTGAAAGTTTGTCGGGAAAATAAATCAGCATTTTGGATAAAAAGACTTTGTGTCTTCTTTCTGGGATGGAGCGACTTTGATCTTTAAATACTTATAAATGAATCCAAATAGAGTTTGTGGCTTTCTGAAGTTTTTGTAAGCGATTTACATTTCAAAAGGCACTGCAGTAAACACCAGTTAAGGTCCCCAAAGTCTTCTAAAAGGCTGATTAACTTGAGCAATCCTTTGTTGATAATTAGTGGGGCTGACTCCTGGGTGAAATTACATGGGGTGGGGGGGTAGAATTCATGTCTCACCATGCACTGGATTCTGGACTTTGAGTTTCTTGTTTAAATCACAATTCAGTATGTGATGGAACATTAGTATTCACATTTGAGTTCATAGGAATGTAAAGAAACCATAGAAAGGATGTGTAACAGCAATTCAAAAATGTAGTTTGCTTTTCTGTGAGCTCTGCAAAGCCACGTGAATTGATAAAAAATATCAAAACATCAAAATAACATGAATTATAAAAAAACCATTTTTTTTTAATGCTATGGATCAAAGTTCTTAAACACTGTGAAACAAGACCAAAACCTCTGTTCCTGTCTGAAATCACCCTCTAAATGCAAATACAGAAACACTGACTAGGCAAGTATGGCTTGACTACACAAAAGAGCACTTCTACAGAACAGAGCGGATATTTTAAAAAATACAAAGAAATAAAACTTCATTTTTTTCAGCTTCCCCAGCATGAGCAGGATCGTGCTGATCATGGCACGAGACAGCTGAACGCGACCCCGACTGCTCCCCTTGTCCAAAGCTGTCCAATGACATAATATAACCTGCCTGGATCTTTTATCCTGATGTTTTACCACTCTCCTCCGAGCCTTGTACCCTCGGCTACTTACTTGACAGGTCATTCTTTTGTACCTATCCCCAGTGGACACATGTTTTTATCCTCTTTTCTGCAGGAGATCTTTCTCAAATACCAATATTAGTTTGTGTATGAATGCACCCCTTTTAGAGCACCAAACGGCTCTAAAACCCCTACAACCCTGATGTTATGATGTCAGGGTGTGTAAGCACAGAGAGACTGCCAAGTTCCCCTGCTCCACCCAAACCTGCCCCTTCCAGGCAAAGCATTAGTGTATATTGTAGAGCAAAGAAGGTGTAAGACATTTGCTTATTTATCAGTAAGATTTAAAATCAGGGATGTTGAACAGTTGCTCGTACCCACCCAGGACATCACCACGCTAAAGCAGACACTGCTTTCTCCTCTATCCTTGCACTAACATCTTTTTTTTCCCCCTAAACTCTGGAATTCTTAGGATTTCCTTGTTGAGCGACTCTTGAGTGAGAAAGACTTTCTTGGCTTCCTGTGACCACCACGACTTTTGTATTGAAGAAATACTGTAGAATTTCTGTTCTAGAGCTGCAGGTTTTATCAGCAGCAGTGCTTCATCAAAGAAAAATGCTGTCAGAAGGGCCATCGGGCTCCCAAGCCATATTTTTTCTCTCTTATACTTGACTCAATCCTTGGTTTTGTGCTTATGGTAAAAGGGCTTTTCTGCAAAGGTAGAATATATTTTACAGAGGCAACTTCTGTCTCTGGGAAACCATCCAGAAATCTAAGTAGAACTCTTTTGTTGGAATATTAAAAGAAGAAGAAAAAGAAAAAGCTTAGGCTTTCAATTATATTTAAATGACACAATCTAAGCTGGCTGTATCAGCCCTAACAGAGAAACTACTCCTAACCTCCCTCGCCTGTAATGAATTGTCTCCCTGCAACAAATTAAAATGAAAACCCCCACAAAACCCTCCCCACGGTACCTGCTCAGTGCTGAAGAAAATTTCCATTTACAGGGGTTTTAAGCTTAGCTTTCTCTATGACGTTTCCTCAAAAACATATTTGTTGTGTCAAGCAAGCATCTGTGAAGTATGACAATACAAATCTTCCGATATGTTTTCTGCCTTCGTGGCGAGTGTATTAAAACTGCTGAAGTTATTGATGGCACTGGAAGATTTTTTTTTTTCCCTTTCTTCTCATATTTGCTGGTTTATTTCCTGTTGAAGTTCAGACTTTTTCGAATTCAGAGTTTTGCCTTTTGAGACCCCAGTTCCCACTGGAATAAAGGCAATCAGGTGGCCGGTGCCTTGAGTGTCAGGGAAAATGCCTGTTGTATCCTTGGCCCCGTATCCACGGAGGAGAGCACACAGTCTTCTCATCTCCTCTGGGATCTAATTGACTTTGTGTGCTTAATTGGCTCAGGTTACAGGTTATAACAGATACTATCATATCCTATCCTATGTGATGCTTGGCTAATTTTATTTGATAAGTTTTATTTCCACTGGAATAATTTCCCTTGCATTTAAAAATACATTTTTAAGCCATAAATATGATGCAACCACGCAAACCAATTTTTTTTCTTTCAAGTATTTTGATGCTCACACACACATCTCCCATGTAAGGAGATGCTAGCTGCCACCTTCGCAGCTAACCCACTGTCCCACAGCAGCTGTCTGGTGGCCCGACGCTGTCTTAAGTGCCAACAGCAGGCACTCAGACACTCCATATGAGCTGAAAACTATGCAGGAAAGTCCTTAGAAGCTACAAAAAGCAGCTAAAACCAACAATCACAATTTAAAAGTGATATAATCAAGGGGAAAAAAAAACAATAAAGAAACCAATCCCATGAACAACTGCTGGAGTGGAAATAAAATCTAAAAAATGAAGCCAAAAAATCAAGTAATACGAGAAGGGGTAGCCTCGATACACTGTGCATTTTGCTACAGGTTGCTTTGTTTGCACTTCATAGTCCATTAGGCAGACATACCCTCATTTTGTCTGTATTCTTCCCAAAGGATAGGAGAGTTTGATGCCAGCATTTTTTAATCCCCCTTTGAGCTTGTATGTGTGTGGTGCACAGAGTTGGTTTGCTCTACTTACAGTTTTAATGGAATGACTATATGAATAGGGGCTCTTCCCTTAGGGAAGGTTCACGCCAGTCAGCCTGTTCCTCCTGTCCTGGATCAAACCCTCTCTCCATGCCCCCTCCAAGAGTTCAGCAGCTGTTCCATGTCCTTATTCTCTTTTACATCAAGTCTGGATTATTTCTCTGTGAGTTATCTTAGAGAACAAGTGGTTATGAATAGCGGTAAAGAAACAGTTCACATTGTCAGTTCTCAATACATCAGTGTGTGCTTTCAGTTTACCTTTTTTTTTTGGAGATCAGCCACTGCCTAAGCGATAGTTTCCAATTGAATTAATTACCGCTTAGTATAGCAATATGTTCTGCTCTGTTAAGTTAACCATCTGCTCTGCCTTTTAAGCTTCGTTGTCCTTCCATAGTGAATTATTTAACCTAATATAAGCTACTTAACAATGCACACTGTCAACCCCCGGACCACCAGAGGCGTTGCTGAACTACCAGGGGTATATTCACAGCAATGTGATATTCCCTAGGAAAGGGGCCAGTTCTGGATTGGCACATATTTCAAATGCATCAAAGAGACTCAGCTTCAACTTTCTCTCCAAAAAGAGGTCATGAAGCTCCCGTGGAACAATGGCCAACTTCTTAGAAGAAATGAACAGTCCTATTTACTGCAGGTTGTGTTGGCAGCCTGTAAAATCATAGAACCACCAGGTTGGAAAGGAGCCACTGGATCAGTGAGTCCAACCATTCCTAACACTCCCTTAACCCATGTCCCTCAGCACTTCATCCACCCGTTCCTTAAACACCTCCAGGGAAGGCGACTCGACCACCTCCCAGGGCAGCTGTTCCAGTGCCCCAGGACTCTGTCTGTGAAGAATCTGTTTCTGATATCCAACCTGACCCTCCCCTGGCGGAGCTTGAGGCCATTCCCCCTTGTCCTGTCCCCTGTCACTTGGGAGAAGAGCCCAGCTCCCTCCTCTCCACAACCTCCTTTCAGGCAGTTGTAGAGAGCAATAAGGTCTCCCCTCAGCCTCCTCTTCTCCAGGCTAAACAACCCCAGCTCTCTCAGCCGCTCCTCGTAAGACTTGTTCTCCAACCCCTTCACCAGCTTTGTTGCTCTTCTCTGGACACGCTCCAGAGCCATGTTATGTTGCCATGCTTTCCTGGGCTCTCACATGAACCACGAGCCAGACAAGTACATTAATAACTGTTCCTTCTTTCTAAATCCAGCTGGGTAGTGGTTAGATGGTTCCAGATCATTGAAATTGCTCATGCCATGAAGAACACTACTGTCTGGAGTTCTCAGCTGGAAATTTTATGCCTCTTTCGTCCAAATGTCCTGAAAACTCAGCTCTCCCTGCAGATTTAATCCGTATTTGGTAGAAGTACATTGGATATGATTTTATAAGTGTATTTTGTCAAAGCACTTTTGCCTTTCTAGAGTACTTTGCAATTTCAGATTTCCCTTGTGATATAGCTATATTTATAAACCTAGGTGATCATTTTTGTTGAGTCTTAAAAAATAATGTTTAATGTTTTTCCATGAAGAGCCAGTTGAGCACTGGGAAAAGCATGAGATCTGTCAAATACTCATTTGTTACGGTAGCGCAGTGTACAAGGAACCTGTACAAGCACTGACCAGAGGTACCAGTTAAATCTTTAGTTAAATATGCATTAAATGTTCGCTGTAGAATATGATCTTAAATTAACCACTTCCCTTTTGCTTGGAAAAACTATTCCTAAAATACAAATATACATTTGAGACACTAAATGTTAGTATGCAGTGGCTGAGCAGAGGGTCAGTTTTTGGTGTCATTGTTAACAGAGAAGAGAGGAGAGCGCTCACACACACCAGTATCCTCATATGAAGTTGAGCAAAACTCTTCACGAAGAAGCAGACACTGCAGCAGAATGAAAAGTGGTGCCTTGGCCTGGTTTGCGTGGTTGGGTATGGAAACAAGCTGTTACCATTCTCTCTTTGCCAATTACTACACATGTAATAAGGTTTTTTTTCTAAACAGTACAGCACAATGATTTCAAAGGGTGCCTGAAAGTAAGACAGAAGGGACCACGCATTGGGAAACCATAAAATTGACACCTTGTAGTGAGTTAGGAGTGACAATTGTCAGAAAAGAAAGAAAACATTTGCTCAAATTAAGGCAAATATATTCCTAAGAGATTGAAAGAGCAAGTTTTCACATCTGAGGTTTGCTATTCATGGTACTCAAAGAAAACCAGCAAAACTAGAAGAATTGAGATCAACTGCTTAAGTATTACAGCAAGACATCTTTAATTGTGAGGTATTGCAAGCTTTTCTCTTACACGGAAACAGATTCTCATTTTACAGCCTGGAAAATTGTGCTTTTCCATAATAAGATAAATAGGCAGTAATGCACTAAATAAGCCTTCAAACATTATTTATCATCTTAGGTTATAGTAGATATATTGCTTGCGACCACTTCTTAGAAACTTTGAGCTTATACAGCAAAAATAAGGGAATATAAAAAAAATTTCGCTGTGGAGCTTTCTTCTTTTTGGAAAAGGATAATCTGCAGTAATTGGCTGAGTATTTAAAGAAGGGTTCCTTCACTTAGCTGGCTATACAATGTACAAAAGATATTCATGCACCTTTTCTGAAACATCTGTTCAGCTACTGGCAGGATCAAGAGAGTACATTAATTCAGTAATAAGCTAATTTAATAGGGTTTTATTGCTGTTTCTCATAAACAACCTATTCTAAAATTACCATTCATATACAGCTGTGTGTGTCGTTTTAACGGTAAAATGGTTTAAAGGAAGAAAACTTGTTGTTCTAGAGCCATTTACTTCATCTTGCAGTTCCCTGTGCTGTGCCCGTTGGCTGCCTGGACAAGCCGAGGTGTCCCCTGGCCCTCCGGAGGGACATGTAGGGCCCTGCCCTCTCTTGAGTTGTCTGGGTGAAGATTATAACTCCACGTGAGCTATGAAGATCAGCAAAACACCGGGGCACGTAGCCCACACCAATACTGCCCCGAGTCCTCATGGTTTCATGCCTACAAAGGCCACAGTCGCTACATTAAAACAGGCGAACCCCTTCATGCTCATCTTGTCATATGTTATAGACATGAAAGCTGCAGAGGTGAAAGAGCAAGAGTACAGGGATAAACTCCAAAGTCTCTCAGGAGCTCCTGCTCGATGCTCTCCGCCTTCAGGGTCATGTTGTTACTGGAAGTTAGAGCAATGGCCAAACATTTCTGCCTTTGGGAAAACCAAGGACAAACAGGGAAGCTATTTTCAGCTCTCAGGAAGTTTCTTTGCTGCATGTAAAATTGTTGGTACCTGTAAAACAGGACTCCCATCATGGTCTTAAGGTACAGAAAATATTTCTGACCCAAGAAAGATTCAGTTGAGCATGAAGGATCTCTGGGATAAAGACAATGTTGGTCTATATGCAGGCTTTGAATAAGACACCATTTTCTTTTGCTTAATGAGGTGATGTAACCTGCTAATATTTCAGGCCACTGCGTTTAGAGTCTTTGGTTCTTAGGAAATTTAACTCTCTAGCAAATGACCATAAGGACGACAAATAATACACAGTTGCAGAGCGATGACAGTTTAGAGTAAGGCACAAACTGAATGCAAGATATTATTACTAAAAGGTCCCAGGAATGGAAATGCCTTAGTGGGAATGTCACCAAATCATGGATAGATGTGTAATTTTGTTGTCTCTTCCCACACACCTGGTAGCAGCATAAAGCAATGAATGGCCCTGCTAAAGGAATGAAGAAAAGGGAAGAAAAGCTGATCTCCCAAAGTTATTACAAAATATATATGGAGAGGCTTTCTAAGGCACGATGGGGGTGCAGGTGCCCAAGACTGTTTAAGATTGATGACTTGGAAGCAGTTATGTCCCTCAAATGACTTGAAAATCAGCCCCACCGTTACAGGCATTCTTCCTTTATTCTCATTATAAAACTGGTCCAAAGAGGGGCACAAAACGTCGGAGTACACAGGTCTTTACACATAAAGGATACAAATGGGAATGAATATCAGACTAATTTGCAAGACAGGGAAACTAGAAAATGAACATTTTCCTCTTTTTCAACATCTTCATTCAGAACTATGTAATTGGATGATGTAGAGCTTTTGAATCATATATCTTAGCTTCGTGAAGTATCTCAAATGAGCACATTGTCCCCTAATGAATGTTAGAACCTCCTGAAGAGGAGCAGCAGCTAGAATCTGAAGCTGAAAAGTCACTATATCACACCCAGTCCACCCCTGAGAGATGTGGGGCTGTCTTTCAAAAGGAGGGCAGCACTGCTCTTCAGTGCAACACCTGCCAAATTCTTCAACTTGTCAGCACGTCTCAACTGTTCACATTTTAGCACATAACTTTATTAGGAAGTGCACCACTGGAAGCCTCAGGAAGGTTATGAAAATTGTGCTGTATGCAATAGGATGCTGAGCTTCCTACAGGTTACTTACTATGCAGGTTTCTAGCAGACTGCAGGTTGGGAACCTTTTGTCCAGGAGACCAAAACCAGATCAGGGTATTAAAATATTTAAGTTCTATTGTTATGGTTTGCTATGTATACCATAGAAGCATAGAATGGCTTACGTGAGAAGGGACCATAAACCTCATAGTGTTAAACCCCCCTACTGTGGGCAGAGACACCTCCCACTGGATCAGGTTGCTCCAAGCCCCATCCAACGTGGATTTGAACACCTCCAGGGAGTGAGCATCCACAAGTTCCCTATACAACCCGTGCCAGGGCCTCACCACCCTCATCATGAAGAATTTCTTCCTAATGTGTAATCTAAATCTTTCTCCTTCCAATTTAAAGCCATCCCCCCTTGTCCTGTCTCTTCAGCTTTCCTGTAGCCCCTTTCAGTACTAGAAGCTGCTCTAAGGTCTCTCTGGACTTCTCCAGTCTGAACAACTCTCAGCCTGTCCTCATAGCAGAGGTGTGGATAATCTTTATGGCCCACCTCTAAGCTTTATACTTTTATGTAGTTTATTATTGTTTTAATTTATGCGACTTGGTTGCTAGTAGTGCAATGGTTTTGCATGTCTGAGATTAAATTTCATGACAGTCCTTTCACTTGACCAAAAGGCACTAAAAACTTTAGGGTACTTGATTTCTGGATCATCTAATGGGTTTCACAAGCTCTGAAACACTTCTATTTTCAGGGAAAATCTAGGCACTTGCCCTACAAAAACTCTTGTTCTTTAAGGTAACCTGCATTAAGCTGTCCAAGAAATGGAAGGCAGCCTAAGCCAATTTTTGGGGGAGCCAAAAAAGCCCACAATTTTAAAACCAGAGTCCCTTATAATATCTGAGCATAGCAGCCATCCTTTCTTTATTAGTGCATGAAAAAAAATCCATCAACTTCTTGATGAGCTTTAGACAACTCTCTATCTTGCTTTTAGATGACTGTGCACAGTCAATTATAGCTGGCAAATAAGCTGCAGATTTTCATCTGTATAACCAACTGTGCTCCCTAATTTGTTTTCTCATTTTCGGTGGCATTACTTCTGGGTTCTGAAAACAGTGAGTTTCACCTCAGACCGGGCCAGAAGGGAGTTTTGAGTCCCAGGTTTTCAAAAACACATATAAATTACCGTGCTTAGATACGATTTCCCCTGTGTGTATTGACCACGGAGCTTGTCTAGGTGGGATAAACCTGTCTGAGGTAAGAGAGACATTAACCCTTGCTGTATAGTCAAGGCCAGGTTGGATGGGGCTTGGAACCCCCTGATCCAGTGGGAGGTGTCCCTGCCCATGGCAGGGGGGGTGGAATTGGATAATCTTTAAGGTCCCTTCCAACCCAAACTATTCTATGATTCTGCGATCTGTTAGCGCCATCCTACAGACACCCTGCCCTCCTCAACCCCTTGTTGGCACTCATGGTGTAGGAGACAGAGGGAGAGAAAATGTCTTGCTCCACTTTAGGAGATGTCTGTGGAAGAAAAACTATCGGGAAGAGGAGTGGCAATGGTGTCAGCTGCAAACCCACCCCGCTTTTCTCCCTGTCAACCACAGCTCTCGACTCCAGGACGGTGCCCCAGGTTTTTGCGAGTCAGATCACCGTCTGCTCAACTGCAGAAATTAATTTCAATTTTTCACACTCAGTGCACCCCTTATGAGGTTTCTGACTGATCCAATATATTTTGGTTAGGACAGGTTTCTAACAGCCTGGAAGCTGGCTGTGCGTGCTGGCAGCAGCACGGCTGCGTGGTGCCTCGCCATCGCCGTGGTGGTCGCAGCCAGCTTCCAGCTGGAGCCACAACAGCCCCAGCTCTGGGGACACCTCTGGAGGACACACTTAAGAAAGGGCCGAGTGCCACACACCTGCGAGGAGGGAGGGAAAAGAGTGTGAGCCAACATCCCTGCCACAGCCGGCTGAGAGAAAAGGGGGGGGGGCTGTGAGTACTGCTGGGCTCGGGGCAGGGGTTCTGATATAAGAAGTAGGAGGGGTTTGATACAAGAAGTAGTTACTGTTAGAAACAGTGGAATTAATCATAGAATCATAGAATCACCAGGTTGGAAAAGACCTCTTGGATCATTGAGTCCAACTATTCCCATCTGCCACTAAACCACATCCCTGAGCACCTCATCTACCCGTCTTTTAAACCCCCCCAGGGATGGTGACTCCACCCCCTCCCTGGGCAGCCTCTGCCAGGGCCTAATGACGCTTTCTGTGAAAAAATTTTTCCTGATGTCCAGTCTGACCCTCCCCTGACACAGCTTGAGGCCATTCCCCCTTGTCCTGTCCCCCATCACTGGGGGGGAAGAGCCCAGCTCCCTCCTCTCCACACCCTCCTTTCAGGCAGCTGCAGAGAGCAATAAGGTCTCCCCTCAGCCTCCTCTTCTCCAGGCTGAACATCCCCAGCTCTCTCAGCCGCTCCTCGTCAGACGTTCTCCAGCCCCTCACCAGCTTTGTTGCTCTTCTCTGGACACGCTCCAGAGCCTCAACATCCTTCTTGTGGTGAGGGGCCCAGAACTGAACACAGGATTCGAGGTGCGGTCTCAGCAGTGCCGAGTAAAGGGCACTTTAGAATCACCTCCCTGGACTTGTTGGCCACGCAGTTTCTGATGTTTCATTACGTTTCATTGAAGTAACTATATTTTTTGAAAGTCAGATGGAATGTCTTCTGATTTCAGGTTTTCTTCCAAACATTGTTTTTCCAGACAACGTTAGTTCTTTGGAGATGAGAACATCTTGTGTTCAATGTGCTCTGTGCTGAACAGAGGTGTCGTCTTCTCTAATCCCCTCTGTTTGCATCTCTCCCCACCTCAAATGCAAGGTCAGGCAGAACTGGAACCAGCTCCAAATTAGCAAGAGTGTTGACTGTTGTGAAGTTCACAATAACATTAAAATTAGTCCTTGGAAAGCAATGGAATATGCATAAGATTTCTGGGAAAATTTATTCATATGCATATAAATGGGAAATCTGTTCTTAACCAGCACTTGTCTCACTGCACGTGGTTGATGGAGATCACTCCCTCATGTGTCCAGACCTGACAAAGGGTGTTTGCTTTCTAAAACTCCCAAATGAGTCTTCGAGAGTTTATTTGCCGGCATTTTTGGTATCAGTTTCACAAGGAAGGCAGGAGTGGGAGCAGAAGTTCCTTTCACCCCCCTTTGCCTCACAAACACCTGTGACTGTGCCTCTGAGAAGAGTGAGGTGATATAGTCATAAACATTTAGAGACTGACTCCTCCATCCGATGTGGCTGGCGTTGCTCTGCTGAAGTCAAGCATACAATATCAATTAATATGAGTTCACAGCTGACCCTAAAGGGATCCTGACCAGAGTCACTTTAAAAATCAGCTTTAGCCAAGACTTCACTGCAATTCACAGCATTTCAGTACTTCATTCCTTTCATGAGAGAAACCAGTTCTTAGGTAAAGCATGGAACAAAGAAAAAGGATACTTTAAATAGTTTTCTCAGTGTTCTAGTTATAACAATTTTGGAAATTAAACCCCTGGGGTTTTTAAATCAAATTTTATCATATATTTTATCATGCTGTGTTTTGGTGCGCATCCCTGAGTGATGAACCTTGTTCCTTTCAGAGTAACCTAAACTGGGAGAGACACTGAAATGTTCCAGTCCTTAACGGTCCACAGGACTAGAGAAAAGATGATCCAAGATAAAACTCCTTCCAATGTATCTGTTGAGGACTTTGAGTCCTTTTCATCAGCTGGTGATTTACATCTAGGCCAATTTAGGCCTAGGCAGAAGGGTGAAAGGGTGGTGTAGGGGTGGGGAACCGCCCCTTTTTATTGTGGTCCTTTTGTGGGTTGTGTTGGCAAGAACAGGTACTGAGGTCTGCCTTAGAGTGTGATTTTTCGTTTAAGTAACACCTGTAAATCATCAGCAGTGCAATAGGCTCCATGGGCATAAATAGGAGAAGAAATCCTCCTCAGGTGTATCATGAAGTGTTTGCAGGAGATTTTTTTATGAAAAGCTGCTGAGTATTTCTGCAGCTTCCTACATTTTATTTTTTTTCAATTGAAATTCTTGTTGCAGTCAATGAGAGAATAAATGCCTTACATTATCATTAAATTTAGGAGGAAAAAAAATGTGGTGTTACTCGGTGACCTGCTGAATGTTCACAAAAGAAGATTCTGATGTCTGCTTTTTTAATTGGTAAGTGTTTCTTTATAAAATAGAGTTGGTTTGGTGGTTTGGTTTAAGGTACGTATGCTATTGTGTCTATTAAGATAAAGTAGGTGCTCTAAGAAGAAAATACCTGTTTCTTCTATCTATTTTTCCTGATAAGAAGTGATTTCTCTTCTTGTTATAACTGTATGTTATAGCCCTCAAAATTGCCTGGAAAGAATGTATTTATGTCCCTAAAGTGAGTTTAGTGAACATTTTTCTCTACAAGTTTAATTCTCCTCTGTCTGCGTGCATTATAGTCCTCAGCTGTTGCACACTAACACATTTTTGCTCTTACAAGCCTTTTCTTTTTTTTTTCTCACTCAGAACTAAAAGAGTGGAGCCTGCTCTCTTCTTTCATTTGTTTAAATTGTTTGGATTTAATTGAATGTACTCCGAGTGGTACAGAGAGATGAGTGATGGGCACGGTGGAATGTATATTGGGCAGCAAGCCAGGGACAAGCTGTGCTGAGAAAAAAATAAATGAGAAACAGAGAGATTTAGAAATTTGTGAGTTTCTCAAATCAGGAAATAACTCACGGCCCACCTTTCTGCCAGACTTCAAACTGCCAGAGTAAAAGTGTAGGTGTTTTGAGTCTTTCAAATGAACTGAAAGAATAATGGAAAGCTGGGAAGATGTGAGCTCGGCAGTCACTCTTGCATGAAGAGGCCAAGAGTTATTACCTGTTTATCACTGAGGTGCTCATCTTCTCAGATCTCTGCCAACCTGGGAAGCTGAACGCTCCACAGGGACGCAGAGAGAAGAAGAGTTGCTATTTCTCTTTGAATGTTGGTTCTCTGAATCACTTGAACATTTGTACCTTGGAAAGGGTTTCATTAAGCTCACAAGCTGACTAAACAGGAGGTAAAGATTGGCAAACAAAGTATCTCTGGAAGTGAAGCCTTCTGGTGTCTGTGATTTCCTGATGGCAGGCGAAAGCTGTTTCCCTCCTGTTTTCCAGCTGTAGGTTTCTACCGATGTGTACTGCAGAATATTGCCAGTGTTCGGCTGGTCTATTGCCTGTTTTTTTTCTACGTCTGGTGGCCACTGGCAGCCTCACGAATGTATTTGCCAGGGTTGTAAGTGATGATTCCTAATGACACGTTTGGCCAACGCACCCTCCGCTGGCATTTAGGACTACTCGTGGTCAGTGACTAAAAAATGAAGGTAGAAATTTTTAGCAAAAAAAGAAAGAATAAGATACCAGCTGGTTGTGCCAAGTGTCCTGATTATGGGATTAAATGCTTGGAAAACAAGGACCAGCACATGTAATTCAGTACCTTTTGCAGGAAAAACTGAGTCTGTCTGGTTCTCTGGACGTGGCTCAAGTCTTATGTGTTTGGAATTTTTCTAAGGTGAGAATTTACCAAGCTTTGAACACGACTCTAAGCAAATGTTTCAACAATACCTTTGTCTCTGTGAAATTAAAAGATTTACAGGAGGTTTCAGTGGTCTAACTCATAGTAACTTTAGGAAGGGCTGTGCTTTAGAAACACTTGAAGTCTGAAGGGGAAATGAACGTTTTAACTGTTCAGCAGTGGTGATGTGTGGCTGCAGAACAGAGACAGCAGGGCGCCCTGCAAGGGACTGAAGTTTCCCTTGGTGATGAGATAAGGAACAGTCTTGGCATCATCTTCCAGCAACCCTGGCATACTCAGGGGCTGCCTTTGGGCAGCTGGGTGGAGAACGGACCGAAGGCTGGGCTGAGGCACCCCATGGCACTGCTCTGGGGTGGGTACTGGTGCAGGTGGTTTTGTGGAGCTGGCTGGTGGCGCATCTGTGTAGACTCCTTGTAGAACTGCGAATGGTGGTAGGGCTCTGCCCAACACAGTGCTCGTTAATTTATTTTTTAATAATTACACAAAGGCATATGTTTAAACCACCTCCAGGAGTGCCATAAAAATTCCTTGACCGCTTCTAAGAGGTTTAGGTATCCAACGTATCTAAAGGGTTTATGAACAACTTAAGAAAAACGTGCTTGCATGAAAATGAGCCTGAAAGTCACAGATGTGTATTTACTCAATACTGAACATATAGCTATTGTTATTTACTGTGATGAAATCCTACAGTGTTTAATGTCCCATTTTATTTTTACTGATTTAAAATCCTAGACAGCCCAGATCAGCTTTGTGCAGTCAATGACGGTGGTTAGACATTATTGTCACTACGTATACAGAGCTGTTGATCTTTAATGCTTATATTCTAAATTATCAAAGGGTATAGAAGACCACAGAGCTGATGCCACGTAGTTAGCAGAGATGATGGTGGTCCTTAGTGGTCTTAGTAAGCCAAAGACAAGTTGGACGGCTCTTTGAAGAGAGAAATCAAAACTGGGGTGGCCTTGTTTTGTCTCCTCTCTAGAAACAAATGCTGGTGATTTTATGCTGCTTTCAACCCACCTCCCACAGACGAGCGGTTTCATCTGCCACCTATAGTGGTTTTCTTGGGTTGTAGTTTTGACTGTCATTTTGCCTATCAAGCAGTCTGCCCTCCTTGTTCACACTTTGGTTTGCACATTGCTCGGAGATCCTGTGTCAAGCCCTTGTGTATTTCGGTAACATCATGACAGCACATAATTGGATACTGCTGTTCATTTTAAATGCTTAAATTTAGATTGAATGGAAGAGAATATTCTATCCTGATTAGTGCAGTTCTAATTTATAGATGTTTGAGTTCTGCTCTTGTTGCATGGCTTTCGTGTCTTCTGGACTGAGCTTGCTCAGGTATTCAGTAGTGGCATCAGTCTGAAAATGGCCCTTGTACCTTTGGTGCCATGATCAGCACTGCAGTGATCGTTAGCAGACTCACACAGGGCACTTGCCCAGTCTTTTCCACCTGATGAAATCCTGAAATTGCTTTACTGTGCTCTTTCAGACCTGATGAGTGTATTAGCTCTTAAAGCAGGAGAGCATCAGCTGCGATGTCTGGCTGCCCTACCGACACAGCAGAAACATGATGGTAGGGGCATTTGCTGAGGTCATGGGAGACCTGAGTTCAAGTTGCAGCTTTTAATGGGTTGAACCGGCCTTTGAGCTCATGCTTCATTTCTCTTGTACACCGCTGTAACTGGTGTATGCATGGTTATTTTTTCCTATGGTATCTTAATAAGTTTCACTGAAAATGTTCCCATTGTTTAGACGAGCTTTGCATCATGATTGCTGCTGGGGAACTGCTGAAATAGAATCAATTAGAAATACTTATTTAGGTGTATTCCCAGTGCTGTTACAAACCCAAGATATGAACTCAGGTGACCCTGCTGTGCCAGATATCCTACAAATGTAGATAGACAAGACCTGCTGTGAGGACCTTATTAACACAGGGAACATAAATACCAAGTACATCTTATAAAAGGAAAGAAAAGACTTTGAGCATTGGGTAAAGATCAAAGGGATTTTGCTCTATTGATCTTACTCTCCTTTTAAACAAAAGTAGCTTTTCTTAAAAAGAGAGAATTCTGCTCATTTGCCCCTCATGTCCATCTGGTTTTCCTGTAAATTGGCTCTAGTACACATACACTCAGCCTAAGAGGGCTTTCTAGAAAGATGAACATTTTGTTTTCAGGCCTTATAGAATCCATTTCTGTATTTATTTCCTGATGCTTCCACTTTCACTTCTTTTAATGTGTGTTTTGTGATTTTATATATATATATATATATAATGATATAATGCATCATTATAATAATGTGACATTGAGTTCAAAGGTGAATTCAAATTGAATTCAAAGGTGTAAGCATTGAATTCAAAGGTTCTCCTTTATAATAAAGGAGAACCTTTGAATTCAATGCTTACGTATGCATCTTAACATTATTTCCTTAAACATGTCTGAGCACTAGAGCAATCTAATAGTAACTTTCACCCTCACACAGCTGCAAAAATTAAGTCAGCTCTGGTCATATTTTCAGTTTCAAAGTCTCGGAACAGAGAGAGGCAATTGGCAAAAAGATAAACGCGCGGCTTAATTGAAGTATCATCCTTCTGTGGGCTGGCCAGGGATTTAGTGGAGCCCGTGTATTGTGTACCCTGGTGCTCCCAGTGCTTCGGAAGAGCAGCGTAGCTCCTGTGTTTAACCCAGGTACTCAATGGTACTGAAAAAGTGATTCACTGGAGGCAGAAATCCCATTTCAAGTTTACAATGTTTGCTTAAGTGATTTACACAATATTAACTGCTAATGAAGCTCTGCTCGCACCAGGCTTACGTGAGCATTCGGGATTTTTGTCTGAAGTGCAGTTAAAGGCTTCCTTCGAACGCTTTAGACCTTGTGATGTTCATTTTACCAGGTGAGGAAGGTGGCTGATGTAGCCTGATCAGCCAGACAGAGCCGGGTGGGATTAGACCTTGAAATTGCAGAGACTCCTGAATCTCCAGGCTGGAGAAAGCAGGATAAGAAAGCACTACTGAGGTGACATGAGGTGCAGAGGGGTTTCAGAAAGTAATGAAAGTGCGGGCCTCGCAAAAGCCTGATTTCTCAAGGGCATGAATGAAAGCCGCGGAATTATTTCTGCCTGAACTTTGATTAATACAATGCCTATGAAAAGAAACGTGATCCTGGCAGTTTGCTGCTGGAGACATGCATTTTTTGTAGAGCTGGAAATTTGCAAGACATGCCAGCAGAATATGTTACAAGACAGGGGGCTGAAGAATAGCTACCCATAAATACGCAAGTCTACTTAAAATTTTAAAAATGATTTTAAAAAGCAATATTTTACATTTTCTCTGAATATTATACAGTCATACCCTACAGAATCCATTTTATCATCTATTACTTCATTTTAATCTATGGCTTTGCTAGGATTTCAATCGCATATATAATTTACTTACATCCGATTGAACAGTTTCCCAGGTCTGAGACACGTTCTAACTCAGCTGTCTAACGTCAACTTCGTTTGACAAAGAGGAACGGTAGCAATTTTATCCCAGCATTCTTTTTCAGAACAAATTTCTCACATCTCCTTGAATCCAGCATTCTTTTTTGCAGATCCGTCTTTTCATTTTCCCTTTTCAAGAAGGATAAATTTAGAGAACAAATCGAAATCAGTGGAGTTTAGGGATTTCGCTGAGATCATGGCTTCTGAGTGAGCTTTGGGCAAAATATTGGGCCACCTTCTCTCCTTTCTACTTGGCTTGCGTCTTTGTGCTGGCAACTCAGGGCTGGAAGCAGAGACTCAAGTCTGGAGATGGTTTGTGTATTCATATCTGTTCTGGAGAGAGATGGATAGATGAGAAACCTCCTGAAGGTTCTGAAGGAACTGCTTGCAGCAGTTTGGAGCCTCAGGTTGCTGCGTTCCGTTAGCTACCAGACACCACCACAGTCTATAGGGGACAGACTCTTGCAGAAGTGCCGTTAAAGATACGTATGATACAGCAGAGACAGAGGTTGCCTTGCAAGCCAGGAGTGCGGCAGTGAATCCAAGGATGAATGAAGCTCTATGCTTCCCAGGTATTCTCACTGTCAAGCTTAACATTGCTCCCCATTCCCTCCATGCTACTCACCCTTTAAGCTATGTCATTCTTCCCACTGGCTTCTCGCGTGATCTCTTCTGAGACGTCAAAACCTTTGCACAGTTGTCTGTGCAGCACAAAGCCTCTCTGGGTTCATCTTCCTGGAGATCTTCTAGAGTAAGTCTCCAAGGGTCTTACAGTGCCATCTGGTCTTTATACCTGTGGAGGGTTGATCCTTCCCAGCAGCCAAACCCTAATCCTATGTCTCTCTCTCTCTCCTCTCTGCCATGGGATGAAGAGAAAGGTGAGAAGACTCATGGATTGAGATAATGACAATTTAATCAGGATAGCAAAAGCTGTGAGCACACACAAAGAAATGAGAGGAATTTATTCACTACTTCCCATCAGCAGGCAAGCGTCCAGTCTCTTCCTGAGCAGCAGACCCTCAGCACATGTAACATTTGCTCCTTTCCCCCAAATTTTATTACTGAATGTGATGTCATGTGGCATGGGATATCCTTTTGGTGAGTTGGGTTCAGCTATCCAGATTAATGCTATTCGTGTAGCCTTCATATATTCTTGGGTAGATAAGTACGATGAGCACAGTTGGATCAGTGACAGGTTTTTGCCTTGGAAAGAAATAGATTTGTTCTTAAACATATTTTTTTTTTTTTGATTAGTCTGCCAAAGAGGCTGAGTTCACATGAAGGAACAGGGTAAGGAAAAAGAGGAGAAGCTGAGAAACACTAAAGTTACTCAGTTTTGGACTGTGCTGGATGTCTTAAAGCAATAAATGAGACCAAGAATGAAAAATAAAACAGCCAAAGTGGAAAAAGAAAAAAAGGACTGGGAATGGGCTGGGTTGCAGAACTGGAGATGAGAGAAATGGGTTTTGTCTAGCAGTGGTGGGGAAGTAAAAACCAAAACATCCTTATTCTGACCTCCTGAGTGTCCTCTGCAGTGTCTGGTGAAAAGGCCACTTCCTAGCACTGATCATAGGAAGGAAAAATTGCTCAGTTCTCATAGTTTTATATCAAACGAGGATTTGAGGTGTCTGTTGTTTCATATGACATGTTATTAACAAGCAGAGATCAGGATATTACCAGGATCAGCGTTAACAGTGTAACAGGCAAACCACAATAGCAGACACAGTGATAAACAAATTCATAAACACCCTTCTGCAATCCCAAGAAATCCCCGTCCTTTATGTGTATGTTCCCACAGGCATCCTCACCCCGGCAGTGTCACCAGCACGGTCCTTAGCGGCGTGGGGGTCCCCTTCTTGCCCACCCAGTGGGAGAAGCAGGCAAGACTTGTCACACGTGAACTGTATTTAACCTTTCTTGCTTGACTGTGAGCCAATCTTAACTTTAGCGTTTCCTAACATCAAAGAGCTTGACTTCACAGCTGTAATGTCATTTTAATGGGGGTGTATGAACGAATAAGAGGCGATTGGTCTTTTTGCTTGTTACTTGCCATTGTTTTTCTATTGGAAAGCCTCCTAATTGTATCGTAGAGAAGGACCATATTTTCTGCTCGTTTCGGAAAGGCATTAAAGAAGTAAGTAGCTAAGAACAAAAGTCACTTGACGCACTAGCTGACTCTGAATAAAGAACCCCAAATCTCCCAGTTTGTGTAAGAAATATATCTCTCTCAATATTACAGCTGAACACCATCTACAGCTGTGTCAGATGCTACACGTGTTCTCCGGAGACGTTAGATTCTGTTTGCAGGGAGGCATTTCTTTCTTCTAGGCAGTGCTTTCTCACATGGTTCCTTTAGGAATTCAGCTGTGCTTTTCCCTGTTTTCTTTCGGCATAATTAAAAGTAAACTTCAGTTCTTTCTAGCTTGCCTGTAAGGAAGGCTCTTTTCCCCAGATCTTCCAGAAGCAAAGGAAGAGAAAGCCCTTTCCAGTTGAATGCTTTCCTTTTACATTACATCTCAAACATGCACGTATGCTTGCACACGTCTTTTCTCATGGAACCAGAAAAAGAACCTTAAAATTCTGTAATTTTGCATGCCAAGCTAGAAAAATCCCACTTGCGCATAGTGTTCCTTTGGAATTATCTTGGGGACAGGGTGGATTTGATTTGTGGTTTGATTATTATATATATTTTTTCTCCCATCCCCTTTTCCCTCTCACTTTCTTCTTTCTCTCAGACTCCCTCTGCTCACCCTGAATCTATTGAGAGTACAGGAGAAAAATAATCAAGAATTGGAGATCCCTACCCTTCCACTCAGAGGACTCTTGCCTGCTAGTAGGTTTCTGTTTTAGAGAAGAATTGTTAAAGAATCCCAAATTTAATCTTTCATGCTTTCTCTCTTGTAAAACCTCATGAAGACATCTTAAAAGATGTTAAGAAATGTTTAAAATTATTCTTTTCGCCTAAGATCAGCTTGTATTTTTAGTCAAAAGTATGCATCTAAAGTTCACTGCACAAAGCCTCCCATTTTAATAACTTAAGCTCATGAAAAAGGTGTCCCAATAACTCAGGCAATTAACCCTGATACCTTTACAACTGTGTGGTTCCCCCTCAGGACCACTGAATCTTTTTTTTATAACTTTGAGGAAGTAGCTGCCTATGTACGTTCCCATTAGAATGGCTATTTCTTACATTAAAAATATAGTAAGCCATTAAACCCTTAAAACGTAATCATTAACATTTAGCACACTATGCCTGATGCATTAAAAACATTATGTGCAGCTGATCTGTCTGACTCACTCAGGGAAATATCAAATGGCTTCAATGTACCTTTGTTTTATCTTTTTATTTTAGGTGATATTGCTGGTTCTTACCAATTTGCTTCAGTGAGTTCTCCCCTCTCCTACATGCTTATAATCCGATAATTATAAAATATAATTATATGTAGTCTTTTAGAGAGCTAAATAGGATTCATTATTTTTCATGCTGACTTCTGAGAAGTCAAATTGTCAGCGTTTGGAAAGTAAATTCACAGTCATTTATATATCTTTTGTTAAAATAATACTTGCTGTACAACACGGCATACAGCCTAATTCATATTAATTCCTTTTAGATGTCACACATTAAATCTTCATCTTTGATTACGTGATCACACAATTTCATTTTATAAGACTCTTCCTCTCTTCTCGATGATGAGAAAGTGCCAACACATGTATCTACCTTCAATGTTGTCCTTTGAACCCTCTAACGAGGATACACTTAACTTCTCGATATTGACATTAAACATGTGTCAGTATTTTGTAGCTCATCGGAATGTTCACTATTATTTCTCGATGTTTTCCAGTTTAAATTGGACCTATGTGGGTATTTCAGACATTTTTGAATTTGTAATCCAATGGCTCAGATCCGGATATTTTCCTCTTTGGTTCATAAACAGTGCCACGTCTCTGTATAGCCCTGAACTAAAAAGGGAGAAATTATAAGAGACTTAAATTTGGAGGAAATATTCTTCTTTATTAACACAGTTCTTTCGCTTACTGCTCATTGATACAGGAGTTGGAGCTCAATGATCTTTAAAGTCTCTTCCAGCCCAAACCATTCTATGATGCTAAATTCTCTGTTCTGAATATTACATGTCTAAGAGAATCTGAATTTTTTTAGTGGATCTGAGATTTTTTTCTTATTAGGAAATTCTCCTCTGTGTGTGTGCGCACAACTAAAAGTGTTTCTGCCTTCTCTGGCTTGGGGGAAGACCTTTACATTCGGATTCTCTGTTTCCCAAGGGCTGTGGGAACAGGTCTGTTGTCAGCTTGTCTTTACCTGATGCATCTGTCTGTACTTCTCTGAACACTGAGCGGTTTTGAGGACGATTTGTCACCCAATCACATCTTAATGAAATCGGACCTAATTTTTTTCTAGAAATCTGCTGAAAGTCCTTCCTTTATTATTCTGCTTCTGCTGCTCTGCCACCCACCTGGAACTGGAAAACCATAGAAGTCGTAGCGGAAATGTCATCTCTATAGAAACTTCCAAATCCTATTGAGGATGGTGGGATAAAGTTTAGAGAAAAATCAATATTTTATTCTGAGTTCATCTCTGTGTGAGGCAGGAGAAATTAAACTACTGATTGGACAATTGCTCCTAAGAAGAGATGTTAAATTCCAAATAGAGGTGGAAGCTTCTGAAGTGGACTCGATCAAAGGGCAGATCGGAGTATCTGAGGCTGAATCCTCACAGGGGAAGAGGGAGTGGAACAAACACAAACTGCACTGGGGGTACACGCTATAAAACACCAACTCACTGGAGGAAAAAGGAGCAGTATCCCCTCTGACTGGATTTTAAAGCTGGTAGGGATATCAGAAACATTCATTTTCACTGTCAGATTGAGTGTCTGAACAGTACAGGCTTGTGGGTTTTATATCACTGCAGCTGCTTCATTTTTAGTACCTTATCCTCACCTCTTTTTTTTTTTATCACTTGTCTCTGATTTATATATTGCTCTCTTATCCTGAGGTCTGTCATTCCTGGGGATGCTTTTAATTTTTCCCCAGATATGCCTGCGCCTATCCTCACAACTGAAGCCATTATGATTAATGACCAAGCTATGGTCTTCTTGATATGCCTATTTACTTCTAACCTGCAACCAAATTTCCTTTTATTTATCTGTGTCCCAAACCTATTTGGTTCCCCAGTCCTGTCCTCTTCCCTTTTTTTCCCCCTAATCTCTGTGGAAATGTTTTGTTTCAGAACTGGGCTAGGTCTGTCCCTCTGCTGGAAACCAAGCAGAAGGGAACAAGGGCAGGAAGAGTATGGAGTAACCTTCCCCCTCAGCTTGTGGTAATAACCTGCTGAATTGGGAACAGCCATGAACCCGTTTGAATTATTGCAGTTAACAGACACCAATGAAATTACATTCTTTAATTTGTTTTTGGAATATTTTCCGCAGTTACATATGTTTTGTAATTATTTATAATATAAATATAAATAAATATAAATTAATATATAATAAATAATAAATTAAAATATATTGTGGCCTTCAGTGATGCATTCTTCAACTTAACTACTGTGCACGACTTGAAAACATACTTCTTTAAAGCTGTAGCATGATCAAAATCATTGATTTCTTTTGCTTTTCATTGCGAGAAGCTGCGTAATGGCTCTCTGCGTCTGCACTATTTACACACCCTTGCCCTGGTCACTCGGCTTGTTTCTTTTCTATGCAAAAACGCATCTTTTTCCATTCAGTTTTCCTCATAGAGAGCTGCATTGAGGAGAACCATTATACATTCTGAGGGCCTGAAAGGGTCAAAAGCAGAATGACGAAGCCAGAGGCCTTGAGAGCAGTGTTCTGTAGGGCCTGAAAGGGTCGATAACAGAAAACTGTGCTGAGATCAAAAGCCGCTCCTCCTGGAAGGGAGGATGTGGACACAGAGGTTCTTGGCAATATAATGGGTTTCTCCCCATTCCAGGGCCCAAGCTAAATGTATACACTCCAGGAACACCTGCAGACTTAGTTAAGGATGTTATGTGAACTCTGGACAGACACGTAGACCCTTGTTTGTGGAACTTGTAGAGCCTGCTTTCTCACGACAAGAATAATAATAAAGTATGTAAACAGTGCATACAAGTACGATGTTATCTCAACCAGAAGAGTATAAAAACTCCGTTTGGAGAATAAAATGTTGCTACTTGCCACCAGAGCGGTAGTCCGTCTGTTGATTTAGGCGTCCCTGTGAGCTGGTCTCCGTCACTGCATGACTGAAAAGAGCATTCCGTATTGAAACCTGAATAGAAGGAGTGTTCTCAGCCATGCCAACTGCCTTGTCCAAAACTCCCTATCCCGCTGGTTAGCAGAGCCAGCTTCCCACTCTGTTCAGCGGAGATCGTTTTGAGGCATAGAGCGGTTTTCCTGCCCAGATGCTTAGGCCAGGACATCGGATTCCACTCTGTATGTCAAGTGCCTCAAGATGCTTTTGCGGCACTAAAATCCATTTGCAAATCTAGCTCTTTCTGCCTCAGTGAAAATCTGCTGAGACACCATGCTTGAGAGGGCTAATCAGACACATGCTTTGCAATGCATATTCTTAAGGTAAAAAATGTGTGGTATGGTAATGTGCCACAACGGGCAGCGAGTATAATTGTTTTTAATAGAAAAGCATATGCTTTGTTTATCTCTTCTGTCTCAGGCGCATGCTTCCTCCAAGAATTAGAAATTAAAATGTAATCTGTGCATAGCTGGATGAGCTCCCTAACCAGCGAGCAGATGCTCGGCACTCGGAGGAGCTGGAGTACATGGAGTGGCAAACCAGCTTTGCACTGCTGCAACTCTGCTGCTTTTGGTCCTCGCGTAAACCAGGAATGATGTAGTCTGAAAGCAACTATGTTTTCAAGTATATTAAGAGGGAAAAGACTACAACCTTAATTCCTCATGACCTACGGCAAAAGGAAGATTCAGTCCTTTGTGGTAGATGCTAAGCACCTGCTGGTACCAACCCTTCATACCTGTGGTTTTCCTATCTTGGTCAATACGCACAGTTTCTAATGCCTAATAGGAACCTGTGTATCTATAATCTGAATTTACTGCATGTCATCACTTTTTTTGAGTATCAGGCAAAGAGCTCTTTCTAATCTCACAACTGATACTCATTCTAAACTACCTGTAGCATTGACTGAGACGTTAATCCAATTAGATATGACAAATTGTAGTGAAGCCAAGCACTATTAAGGCTGGCTTTATTACTCTCTGCTTCAATTATTTTGCTGATTTTGTATAATTGCAGTGTTATAAGTACACTGGCCCTGATTTGCATCAACCATTCTGCTTGCTTTCTCTGGACCAGTTGGTGTGGCCCACCTGCAAAAGGAAATGTCGCAATATTCCTGCCTAAGGGAAGTTGCCAATAGAGATATTTAAACATGGGAATAGTGAAAAAAATCACATGAAGCGCCACAGAAGTGGATGAAATTCTGCTGTAAATTATTATTTAAAATAAATTCTATGTAGCTAACTGAACTATCTTTCTGATTACAAAAGCTCATAAAGTTTCTAGTGAGGCTTAAGTCTTTCTGAAAACAGATTATGTAGAGGTAGCCTTCAATCCTGGTGATGAACTTTGAAGCGCTAAGCCACTCTCTGCTGTTGACAAGACCCTCGGTACGCAGAATATTGCTGTTTTATTTGGTCCTTTCTGTATCAGAAGCGTAGTAAAGTTATTCTAAAGCTATCCTATGTGTCATAGAATAGATAGAACAGTTTTCAGGGGCAATAGTTTGCATCTCATGCTTTTTGTCCTCTCCCCAGACATCTGTATTTCACAGTGGTAGGGAGAAATGCAGAGAAGGGTGTTCAGCCCACATATTGTTCTGTCACTCTTGGCTGGCGTCGCTGTATAGATCTGAAGTCAAATGGGTCAACCTACTGTCCTCATCTCTGTTGTATGGTCAGAGTTGAGAAAGAGCGTTGCACCTCCTCCACTTGAGCAGAGAACAGGTGCTTTTTGGTGCTGGCTTGTTCCTCTGCCACGCCATCTCTAGCAGGAACCAATCCTTCTTTTAAATATTTGTCTCCCTGTATCACTGGACTGTCGCGGCACCTCCTAGATGTGAACCGTTGTGGTTAAAGGTGAATACTGAGTTTCCAGAAATCACCCTTTGCAGAATAGCCCATAATTGCAGAGGCCATTTCCTTAGCATGAAGGGAAACAACTTCCCCAGCTGAAGGTGCCAAACTCTGCCTGTGGCACTCAAAGGGTCCAGGTTTCAGTCAGCAGTAGTATTTGAAAAGAGCCAAAGAATGTACCATAAGCCGTTTTCCTTCATACACAGCAAAAGAAGACTTCCACACTGCTTTCATTAAGTATCAACAGTTCAAAAGCAGACGCTCTAGAGAAGGAAAAAATGCAAATTGTGAGGCTGCAGGAAAAAAGTATGGGGAAAAGCATGGTTTAGATCACTGAGAACCGTAGAACAGAAAGTGAACCTAAATGTTTCACTGTTCTTGCTCACTGGATAAATATTTAAGTTTAAAGTCGAGGAAACTTATTCTTAAGGGAGAAAAAAGCAAACTATGAAAGGCTTTTGACAATGTAAAATACATCCTCTCTCAAGCTAGCTGATCATAAAGAATGCCGCCTTTTAACATGCCTGGACGAGCCTTAAAAATGACTCAATAGATTGTAGAATTCAGCACATTTTCTTCCCAATTATTTTTGAAGAGATTCTGACAAATGTTTTCTAAGGGAGGAATGGCAGACTGTCTATTTTATTTTAGTTTTATGGGACTTTTATTTTTATCCTGTCATGAGAAGCAAATGGCAGAGCTATGATTAGGATAAGCCATGTAAGAGGGCTCAATCTGCACAATTTATAGTACAGCTTGCTTTAATCTGTCAGGGAACGTGTGTTATATTGCCTTTCAATAGAGGATAGAGCTCTGGATATATATGTTAATAAATTCTATTCAGACAGTCTTAAAAGATGCCAGCAATTGCTGGAAGTACTTGGAGCAGAAACTGTCTGCAATTTTGAATCCTTGGAGGACTCTTCTGGGTAGCGTGGATTTCTTTAACAAAGAACAGACAAACAAAGACGACTCCCTACATCCCTGCTACACAAAAATCTTTGCACAAATAATGTTTTTTAGTACTTAGGGTTTTAAAATTTACCAGTCTGATAACGTGACAGTGGTTATTATCAGTGATTTCAATGACTTTTTGTGTTTTGGTTTGGTTTTGTGGTGTGAATTTAAGACTAACAGCAGGTTGGCCTGTCCTTGTTCCTGCCTGTGGACACCCAGAACTGGTCCCTGGTGGCACTCTGGGTGCTAGAGATCAAAATATGCCTTTGTAGACTCTCAACCGTGGGCCACTGTTGCTGTGAAATTCCCTGGGACCAAAGACAAGAGGCTGGAGCTATCGGCTGCAGAGGATGAAATGCAAACATGGGAATTGCTCTCTCCAGTCAAGAAACTGCTTCACTGCTGAAACCAAGACGTCTTTTCTTCATGGGAGTATTGCTTTTTAGAACAAGTTCATGATTTTGGTTTTAGAATCATAGAATAGTTTGGGTTGGAAGGGACTTTTAAGATCATCTAGTTCCAACCCTCAAGCGTGATGTGGTGTTTACAGCACGGTGCAATAAATAGTCAGATGCGTCTAATCGGTTGCTAAATAGCTTTTCCCAGTGGTGAATATTAGTGTGCTGCAAAACCCCCAAAGTTGTGATAAAAAAACACTGCCATCCAAAACACAATGCAGGTTTCTTTATACACGTGCACTGCATATTTAGCAAATCTGACATTTTGCCCTGATACAGGGTATTTCCCCCTGTTTATTGATGTCTTTATAGGATTACTACTGCCAGCTGGTTTCAACTCTTACCCTTTCTGATGGATTGATTTCCTTCACTGGGGTGATGATAGGAAAACGAGATTCAGTACTTGCACTGCTAGATTCTGGCTTTGTGTTATAAAACAAGTTGAACAACAGGATTCTTTAAATGTCATGGAAAATAATTGAGGCTTCTTAAAAAAATAGGTTTCCCACATTGTTCTCTGAGATTGTCTCTGCAAAGGGAGCTGCAAGAAAGAAATCAGGAGTGTGAACCCTGAATGTTAGTCTAATCTCAAAGGAGAGGAAACAGCCTCCGCTGTTTGAGGTTAAGAAAATGAAATGTCTGGTCTTTCCCACTGGTTTCAAATGTTTTTTTCAGGAAAAGGCAAGTAGTGGAGCAGAATAAAACCCCACATGTGGCATTAACATGGCTCTCCAGTCAAAACTCACACTTAGACTCGTGAATGATCAAGGATGACTTTGTTATAAGCACAGTGCAAAACAATACTAGGGAAAAATGAAAGGGAAATTATAATCTCACATTCGCTAGAAAATCAATGCGGGAGACTTGCAATAGCCAATGCTCAAATTACATGTCAGATCACCCTCAGAGTCCAAAGAAAACAAAGAATTTAGAACAGAAAAAGACTGGGAAACAACATTTTTTCCTAAAAGAACAGGATCCCCTTTCTGGATCTGTGCAAAATTTCCATTGATTAAATATTCTTAATGCCCTAGATTAATTTTTTAGAGTATTTTCCTGATCTGTGCAATTATGGCCTTTTAGTGTGATGGTCGAGGTGACTAATACATAATCTAAATATTATTGATTTTGGCATTGATAATGTATTCTGGTGTGTTGGTCTTAAGGAATTTCCTTTACTTCTCGCTTTCAAGGGGACTTGAACATAGAAAAAAATAAATAATGATGTGCTGTGGCTTTCATGGTTTACTAATAGCACTGTCAGGTATGTCCGAATGCCTCTTTTGTGGTAGAAGGCAGACACAAACGTGCTTTTCCCCTGTTCTGGACTTTAGCAGAGTAGGACTGGAGCTACCTGTGAGAAGCAGACATGGGACATTTCACTAATGTAAAGGTGCATTAGCTGTATTCCCCCATGTGGTTGTGCAACAGGACACTGTGTAAAGACTATTTAGATTTCAAGTTGTCTTTTTAACCTAAACCCCAATGTTTTGCAAACAATTCTTAAACTCTGATGTGGTTTAAAACCTTTCTTCCTTTATATCACTGCTGCAAACACTGAGCAAAACAAATGCAAGACCTCATTTGCAGCCATGCAACTTCATCCACCTTTTTTCCACTCCCCCTCCAGCATTAGGAATATAGCAGCAACATAGGTAGAAATACTATTTAAGCTTGTAAATAAAAGTTTACTAGATCTTTTATTTGTTCCCTTTCCTAAGAAAGAACAGAGTAAAATAAACATGAAAACCTATCAAAGGTGGATGCTAAAGCTGCTGTCTGTGTGACAAGGTCTTGTGATCGTGTTAGATCACCACTTTTTTAAAAGTCACTAAAATAATCCTATCAAATATCTTGTTATTAAGACTGTTTTTTTTACCAATCTGTCGATCAAGATGTATGTCGGCAAAATTAGAAGCGAGATAACACTTGCAATTAAGTTAGCACGAGTGGTATTGCCATCATCAGTTATGACTATATAATAGACCATCTTGTGAGAAGGAGATAATCTCCTTTATTAGAACTATTTTTTTCCCTTTGGAAAAAGCACATGACTTTGAAGGCCAAGACAATTCTGAAACAGGTGTGTTCTTTCTTGATTTAAGCTTTAGATCTAGGTCAGCTCACTTCTGGAATATCACACTTGATATAAAATGGTTAATATAAAATCTATCAAGTTGGGCCAAAAAAAAAAAACAACCCACAAATTCATTGCTTTTGGTTTGTTATTGTCCTAATGGAAAGCACTCTCTGAAACCCACGTAATCCAAACCATCTGTTCCACAAAACCGCAAACTTCCCTCACAACTAAAATTCTACAATTTCATCCCAATTTATTGCTGAGATATTGCCTTTTCAGTGTTTGACCCATAAAGCTAGATGTCAAGCACTCAATTATTTTTTCACATCAGAAAGTTCTCCCAGGAAGTGATTGAATTCTTCTGGAATGAATTTTTGCTGAGACACACCGAACTCTCTTATGAGACATTCCAGGTTGTACGGCGCTAACAATATTACGTGTTCCCTCTCTCAGCAGTGCATCTGCTTGTAAAACGGGTTACCTTCCAAGACTGTGACCTTCCCAAGAGGCAGCCCAGTATTAGAAGTAATCTCAGTATTTTATTTTAATGTTTCCAGTAAGCTTTCAAGGTGTTTTAATAAAAAGTTGTGTAACAATTTAATAGAGAATAACTTCATGCAGAATATTTTTGATGGCAGGCTATGGAAGTCAGGGCATGCTTATTGGCTGTGGTAAGAATTTGGCTTCGCTGTAAAATGTTATAGCTTTTACCGCAATTTCTGCAAACCCCGGTTAGTACCTTCCCTGCTGCATCACATCAGAGTCTGCAAAGAGTAACTAAAACATTAGGAAATAGGAGATGCAGACCAAAACCCCCTGAAACTCTTTTACTGTCAGTCTCAATACCACTTCTATAACCTGACACATCTTTCTGCTAATGAGCAAGCAGAAACTTTACAGGCATTCGTCATTAAAACGCAGAGCCCAAGTCTCATTTGCATGAAGCCCGGGGTACGTTTTTGCCCTTAACAGTTCTTAAGGCACTCTCTCTGAGCTGATCATGTAAAATAGAAACGAGAGAGAAGACTAAGAAAGAAAGAAAAATACACCTTCAAATAATGCAATAGCTGTTTCAGCAGAGGGATAGGTTTAAAATTGTTAAAGGAAGCGAAGTGCTTAATTCCCAGGGGCATCTACCTGGATGGAGGCAGTTCCTTTGGAGTTCTACCTTCTCTAGGCTCCCCTCTGCTGCTGACTTTTCACACTTCCCAAAGGAAAATTTATAATACCGTCAAATTATAACTCTATACCTTGTGGCACTTTCAGCCAGACTGTAAAAAAGCAATTAAAATATAATATACAGAAGGAATATAAAACCTCTTGATTCAGATCTTAACTAAATCTCCAATTAGAAGTTACAAAAACACTCTCCCTGAAGGTAAGTTATCCAATAATTGCCTTATTGCAGTTGTCAGTGACTTCTCCTATTTCTATCAAATCTCTTAACAATGTGGATATTTTGGTTTTCAAAAACTTTTCAGAGAAAAAATTCCAAGTACGTGCTAATTCTTTTTAGTTCCACGAAAAAAAAAATCACGACACTTCCCCTGGGCTGGTGCAGATAGAGGAGAGCAGAACGCTTAAGAAAGTTATGTCTTTGGCAGAGAGGACTCCAGGGGGTACCAGAAGAGCTTTCAGTCCAAAATTTCTTCTAGAGTAGTGACCAGAGCTGACTTTTTGCCACTGATGCCACTTTGCCTCAGGTCATTTCAATTGTTGTCTACTACAGATCAGGCAAGCTTAGTTGTCTCATTGTCCCTATATCACCTTGTTTACTCAGTCTTTTAACTGAGCGTGATTTAACCGAAGCAAAATGATGAGGGTAGAAATGAAGGAGTCGATAGACTCATAGAACCATTTGGTTGGAAAAGACGTTTGATTTAACCAAAGCAAAATGATGAGGGTAGAAATGAAGGAGTCGATAGACTCATAGAACCATTTGGTTGGAAAAGATGTTTGATTTAACCAAAGCAAAATGATGAGGGTAGAAATGAAGGAGTTGATAGACTCATAGAACCATTTGGTTGGAAAAGACGTTTGAGATCGACTTCAACCGTACTTGTCCACTGCTAAACCATATCCCTGAGCACCTCATCTACCTATTTTTTAAACACATGCACAGATGGGGATTCCATCACTTCCTTGACAACCTGTCCCAGTGCCTGGGAACCCTTTCAGTAAAGAAATTTTCCCTAATATCCAATCTAAACCTGCCCTGGCACAACTTGAGACCATTTCTTCTCATCCTGTCACTTGTTACTTGGGAGAATTGGGAGTTTCAAAATGCTCTTTCATGGTTTTCTTCTGTCACTGTTGCTTGTGTGTCCGCTGTAATTTGCTGAATTGTTTATCAAATCTACACAGACTTTTGGTGACGTTGCTCTGCTCCAGGGAATCCGGTTCTAAGACACCAGGAGCAGTGGTCTTTTCTTTACAGAAAGAAAACACAGCATGCAGATGGATTTTTAGCAGCACTGCAGTAATGTACTGCCAATGACCTGGGAAAATTACAGGTGTAATGTACTATATATGATCTGAGATGAGTTAGGAAACATTTATTACAGGCACTGATGCAGTAAATTAGTTTACACACTTTACTAGCTTTGTACAAAGAGTAATTGTTCTCCCTGTACGTTGCAAAGATGCAAGTTTGAAATGGACTTGATGGTTCTTGGCAATACAAATAATTTCTTCGGGGAAAAACACTTCAACAAATGCAGTATTTATTTTCTGGTTTTAGGAATATGTAATTTTCTTCTATTCCTCCTAGTTTTGTTTGTATTTTTTGTGAGTGATCTCATGTACGCTGACATATAGTAATGAGTTGTACCCCTCCCTTTATCTCTGCCAGCGCCCTCCATCTGTTCCCACACGTAGGATGGGAATTTCAGAGAAATGAGAACACCTCAAGTGCTTTCCTCAGTGTTGCTCACTTTATTTGGAAATTATATGATTAATTTACTTTTCTGTGCACTTCTGCCCCATCCTGAAAATAAAGCAGAATGATAGAATTCTTTTTTGAAGTCATAAGTTTATGCTGAAATCTTTATCTTGTAATGAGCTAACTAATAAGTATGAAAGAACAGAAGAATGGACTACAGGCATTGGATAAAGAACATTCGATGTAGATATGGATAAAGATAACAAATGAGGGACTGTATTTCAGTAGATTAGCAAGTAATAAAATAAGTAAATAAAATAAATAAAACAAAATATTTTTAGTTTCATGCATAGATATTTCCTTATAAAATTCAGGAAAATCCTGTCCAAACTTTTATTCTCTGTATTTTTTTCCTCTCTTGAGGTGAGGAGGAGGAGGAATCAGAATGAATCATACCAGCTGGACAAAACTTCTGAGATTAAAAATCAACTTTTTTTGACTATGTGGTTGCTGTGATAAAATGGCAATTATAAAATCAGATATTAAAATTTCATCTCTGGGAACTCATAATTTTCTAATGAGAGAAACTTAAAACTAATTGTGGTCTGTAGCTTATTCAGCCAAGACTTTCCAACCGTTCTTTCACTCTATAAGTCTTACTCTAGCTTCACACCATCCTGAACGACTTCTCTTGGTTCTTTGTTTTCATTATCTACTGGCTTTCCTTCTTACCTTTAGCTTTATGCATGCCAACAGATATTTACATTACTTGTGTTTTCCTTCATCATTACAGTTAGTTCCGTTGGATTGTCCTCATCAAAAGCTACAAGAGCAGATTATCTGTCTGAAATACAATTCCTCCTCAGGATCAGGAATAAGAAGTGGGCAGAAAACACGTGGGTGTATTTGTTTCTTTAGAAGCTCGGTGTTTGTAGGTGAGGACCGCACAAACCATGAGACTTAGCCATGGCAAAAACCATCATTTTGGGAATTTTCTGTAAGTCTCTAAATGAATCCAACGATGCTTTCTTCTCTTTCTTACCCCCATCCCTCCTCCATCTCATTGGATGTCCTGCAGTCTAACTTGTGACTATCCCTGCTTGGGCTTCACCTTTTTCTTTTAGCATTGCCTATGACAGACAAATTATTAAGCATTAATTCCTGTGTAATGTGCTTTCGTTGTAATGTAGTCCACCATATATTTTAAAATTCCTTCAATGGATGCATGAACTCATTATCTTTCTCCCTTTTCGGTGAGACCATATGTGGCTTGGGTATTGATCTATTAATCATGAGAACCCAAAAGCCTGTCGTGCTTGATTTAAGAACCCTGAACTCTCCATTAAACTAATTTCTATCTGTCAGTCATAACATTAATGGTATGATTAACAGATGCAAACTACGTTAAAGTAACATTACAGGTTCTGATTTGAACTTGGAAATGAGAGAAAGTGTACACGGAAGACTTTTTCCTTGGCTCTTGTCTCATGGACATTTTTCTGAGTATTGTATGTATTTTGCCACTGGCCATCAAGAAAGAAAAGAAAGACAGTTTGAGTTTAAGACTGATCAACAGAAGGGCAATCTTCCAATAGGTGGTTTACTACTAAGATGTCTGTGTGTAGCCTGAGCTACACTTAGGCTGTTTTTAATATGACTTACATGCAAACTTTAATTTATCTTTTAAAGTGAAATGATAATAATGATAATGATTAAAAAACCCCGTGCAAATATGCACAGAATTACATTTCACACACTTACATTCACATGTGTCTGGAAGAGGCCGCAAAGGTGATCCGAGGGCTGGAGCACCTCCTGTCTGAGCACAGGCTGAGAGAAATGGGGTTCAGCCTGGAGAAAAAAGAGAAGGCTCTGGGGTGACCTTAGAGCAGCTTCCAGTAATGAAAGAGCCTTCCGGAAAGCTGGGGAGGGGCTCTTGGTCAGAGAGTGCAGGGACAGAGTGAGGGGGAATGGTTTTTTTCCCAGAGCAGTGGTGGCTGCCCCATCCCTGGAGGTGTTCCAGGCCAGGTTGGATGGGGTTTGGGCAGCCTGATCCAGTGGGAGGTGTCCCTGCCCATGGCAGGGGGTGGAACTGGATGGGCTTTGAGGTCCTTTCCAACCCAACCCATTCCATGATTCTGTATTTACCAACAGAAATGTGTATGCTAATGTTACAGTAGAGCACAAAAAACCCTCAAACCCAAACAGGAGGGAAATACTTCACGTGCTGTTGCATATAATACAGTGGTATCTTACAGAATCCACTTTTGTCCTGGTTTTGTTTTTCTTACTTCTATCCATTCTTGTACCCTAAATCCAGTTTTTGCAACAATCTGGACGACTTGCTGGTTTATGTTCAATCAGTAAACTCCTCTAGGAAAATGGAAAAGAGTGAAAATGGAGAAAGTATCCGATAAGGGAGTGCGAAGAGAATTTTCGCCACTGAATCTGTATAAATATTAAAGAAACATCTGTTGGAATTAAGTTCCCAAATATCTTTAAGAATCTAACGATTTTCTTAAAGATAAAGGAGTAATTCATAGTGAATCCAATGTAGACCCCGAGGAGCTCACAGATAGAACTGAGGTTCTTTTGAAGTCAAGTTAAAATTATGTTGTCTCGGAGCCAGGTTTGCAAAAGTAATTTTTATTTCAAGGCAATTTTTGAGACAAGATTTTATTCTTCTGCTGTTTCAGTTGATGGAAGTTTTGCTACTATCTTTTTTTTTTTTCTTTTTAGAAGTTCTATATAGCCAAATATCTTGCAATAAACCAATACTGCTATTATTTTACCTGAAACTGGAATTTACATAAGGTATTCTCGTGCTGTATTTGTCACAATGCAGGTTGCACGTGTAAAGAGACAGATTTTGAGAGACAGTCTGCTGGGTAAGTAACCTTTTAAGCAGAACAGTTGGATTTTATCAGCTATAATACTATCAACCCATGCTCAGTTTATTGGTGATTATAAATTCAGAGAAATGCTTTTCGGAGTAGTTCATACCCCTTTGTTATTGTAGGAATACTTAATGAAAAATGTGCCTGGTGTCAGCATAGCAAAGAAACTCAGCTCTTTGAATAGCAGAGTGGTTTCTAGTGGTTATTTTAATTGTTATCCTCGTGGGTAAGCTTAGCTGTAGATTCCTTTCATTCTCAGGGAAGCCAATATGTTGGCAAATATTGTGCCAGAGTTATTTTTGGAATTGACCTAAACCTACTGCCTAATTAGAAGACGCACTGTTGACCTGTGCGAGTTTTCATTACATGGGGTTTAAAAGTGCTGATATTTCAAAACCTTTTATTGTATTGCAATTTGAGCCACACAACGTGCTGTGTTTCCTTCTAAGTGGTTATTCTCCATTTTCTCCAGGCTAAAAGAGAAGTTACTGTTATCTCTGTTGCTCATAGTCTGTGCTCAAAGCAGCACTTCCCTTCACTGTTAAAATATTCCGGGGGGTAATTGCTTGTACCTATATATAGGCTGCAATAGACTGAACATAGGAAACTGCTTGCAGGCTTACTGGTAAGAACATCACAGAATCTTTCAAGTTGGAAAAGACCTTTAAGATCACTGAGTCAAATCGTAAACCCAACGCTGCCAATGCCACCACTTATGTCTCCAACTGCCAAACCCACACATCATTTAAACATCCCTATGAACTCCTGCATTTATACTTCAGACTCTCAATATTTTGTCTTCTACTTGCTATTTCTTCATAAGGGGGCATTCTCCATCATTTTCCTTCTTCCTTGTTTGGAAAGTAAGGATTGGGATTGTGGCTTTTGTAACAAGTACTGGAATATTAATTCTTTCAAAGCAACAAAGCAGTTTGTGTTTGATATGAAAGAAATGCATTTCAGAGCTGCCTTACAGCTTTGTTCCAGCTGAGTCTGAGTCTGGTACAAAGCCATGGGGCTCCTAAACCTGAATTACTATTTCAGAAAATAAAGAACGCACCAGAAAGGTTTTCCTCAGTTTATGCTGACTCTACCTATAGCTTCCCATGGGTTGAGTTGGAAGATGGATGCCTAGCCCAGCATCCAAAAATGTTTGTATTCAAAAGCAGTGACAACTTTATATAGCTGAAACCTTAATTTCAGTGGGATTCTGTTCTGAGATCTTTGCATTTGCTGCCCTCCACTTTGGGGAGTTCAATGTCTCACATGGAAATCTTTGAAGAGGTCATTTAAGATGGACTCTGCCTTCCTTTGACGCTACGCTCACCCCGGCACTCAGCAAACCTGGCCTCGAGGATGGGCTAAGGGAGTCCAGCCCCACTTCTAGTCGTCTCAAAGGCACTTGTGTGTGTTTGTAGCTACATAGACAGTATATTTTCTTTTAATACGCCTTTAAGGGTCAGACGCTGAATGGAACTTGAAGGATAAATGTCACAGCTGTGCCTTGTCTGTCACGCAGAAGCTGTGTCTGAGTGTGGAGGTTCAGCTGGTTTCCAAAGAGAGGCAGAGATTTAAGTGCAGATTGAACGCTGGCACGCTTTCATCTTATTTTATCGTTACACAAAGGCAGTGCTTACAGAAAAGCAGAAACTCAGAAACGCAGTTCCTATAATCGTAGCCTATAAAATTAAGTGTTCATAACATAACGGTAAAGTAATAAAATTTTTAACTGAAACAGAAAGCCTGCTTATATTTGACTTTAGAGATAACTGCGTGTGTGGAGGGAGATGCAGTGTAATCAATTACTGTAATTTTGACATCTTATGACAGTTACTTGATCTCCGTTATTTTGCTAGATTTGAAAAAACACAATAGATTTAACTGGTGTTTTAGTTACTTTTACATCTAGTATTTGCTTGAACTTTGGCTGAACTGCAGTTTATTCAGGCCTTAAGTCTGCAATTGTGCAGGAAACTTTGTTCTGGGTGGTTACAGGCTGGAGCATATTCATGGAGCTGTAATGTGCATAAATACAGTTCAATTTCTGCTGAATCCAGGTTAGGTACAGAGCTGCCAGGCTGATCGAGTATCCAAGAGAAAGATTCACTTTTCTTCCTAAAAGGGACTGCAAATCTTGTGATCTGGGCAGAAACCCTTGCAAGCAGCTTTCCCCTGCAGCATATCCAAAGATCAACAAACTTGAGCTTTTCAGAAACAATGAGGAAAACTGCAATTCATATTTAAAATCTTTTTGTTCCTTTCTCAATGCTGTGACTTGGAGGCAAATGAGGTGTTCAACGTTGAAGATGCTGACAGAGGGAGGCATTGCAGGAGAGGAGGTCCCCAGCAGCAGTGCTCTGGGCAAGTAAAGCATTTAATGCTGAAAGACCCTCTGAGTCTTCTGGGGATGTCAAAAATTAAAACAGCATCTTTTGCTGAGAGGTCTTTGTGCTTTTGGTATAAAGTTGGGAGAGAAAAGTAGAGTGGTCACCAATTTGTCCTCAAAATATTTTATTTAAAAGATGCAGCAGTCCCTTCTCTGGATCTGATTTGGTCCTCCTTGACCGGTCCTGGCAGTGGACAAGAGAAGTTGCTGCAGGCATAGGAGCAGGGATTCCCCTGCAGCTCGTGTGGGACCAAGTGGGGCAGGTCTGTCCCTGCAGCCTGTGGCAAGGACCCACCAGACCAGGCTTTTCCGGAATTTCTGTGGCCCATGGACAGGATCCATGGTCAGAGCAGGCAAAAAATATGAAGAGGAAGGAGAAAATCAATTAAATTTCCCCAAGTCCGTTTTGCCCACGACAGTAATTGTTAAGTGAATTCCCTGTCTTTATCTCAACCCATGAGCTTTCCCATGTTATTTGCTCCCTCTGTCTTGCTGAAGGGGGGCAATGAGAGAGTGGCTGTTGAGGGGGTAGAAAGGGGGTAAGCTGTCCCACCAAGGCCAGCCCACCACAACAGGTTGTCCAGACCTCTGTCCTGTCCTTACTGATCTTCACCAGGACTGCAGGAGGAAAGAACAATGTCCACCAGGCAGCTCAGCAGAGAAAGCCCAATGATTGTCTTGCTGGTGACTTTGTGAGGGAAGAAGGGAGAAAAAGGGCATGAAAGCATCATGTGATTTAATGACTTGAAGACGTTTGTTCTCACGTACTTATTCCTCTTCCAGGGAAACAAGATGGCAAATGCAGTCCACAGTCTTGTGGCCTGCAGTGATATCGTTTCTTCTTTATACCCTCTATTTCTAGCTCAGACTTGTATGAATTAAGATTTTCATGTCTACAGATCGCTGGAATTTCTCAGATAATTAAAGCAATTATGCAACTCAGAGTTAACCCTGTAATGGCAGAAGGCATACCTGCTAGGAAAAAGCACCAGTCAAATAACTCGTTCTGCTTCTTCAGTGATTAGAGATATTTTTGTGAATTATAAGGCTGTCTTAAAATCTAGTAAGAACTGTTAGCTGGCAGGAGAATCTTAGATGTAACATACCAGCCCAGGAATTTTTGTCACCTATTCAGCACCCAGAACCAGTTCCTATATTCAACGGATTTTTGTTCCTATTAAACCCCTAGAAAAGAGCCCATCAGCAACTGTCAATGTGATATAGACAGTCAGATTTTTTAGAAGAGACTAATATTCGGTGTAGTGAGATATCTCATTAACATAGTCACTTTGCAGTCTAAATGGAAGCTGTAGTAATACTTAACAATAATTCTATTGCCAATAGCAATAGGACAGTTTCAAGGGTATTCACTCTTCCTTCTGAAAAAAATCATCCAGTAAAGCCATCCTGGAGTGCTAAATCTGCTGTGGGAAAGGCAAACAGGGCACCAAACAAAACTCTTGGATCCCAGTGCTGCCAAAAGTGGGGAATGTCTGCTCAAGACTCAAAATTCCCACCTTCTTCACCAAGATATTCCAAAATGTTACTTGTAAATCAAACACTTGTGAACAGCAGAGTCAACTAGCAACCACATTCTATAATGAATAGAAAATCTTAGGAGGTGTAGGTGGAATAGGGGAGATAATGATGCTTAAAAATGTTACTGGAACTTCAATTTACGAGCTTTTCACTGAATAAAAACGCAGTGCGGAGGAGGCTAGCCTTATTCTCATTCAATGGGTTCCGTCAAAAATATTTTAAAAAGAGTTTCCTTTATATTAAAAATAATGAAAACATTCCAGCTTGAAAGCATGGAGGAAATGCAGAATTGTTACGTTAGATTCTCCGAGTCTCAAATGTTCTCTTTTTCCTTTTATTCCGCTAGTCCTAATGAACAAAACCCCTCTGCTGCCGGCTTGGTAAGATGTTCGGAAATAGTAGGCTGCAGCTCTGCTCTCCTGTCACTCATCAAGGATCAGTAAAAATAATACAGCAACACAGGAGAGGCAAAATATATTGTGCTGCTCATCTGGACTAAGATTTTTTTTTTCTCCATGCACTCATGATCTCAAATTCTGGAATATTCTGTCATGAAAGTAAGGCAGGAAAACTCTGCAGACTCAAATTCTACCTCCTCCGTTAGTACTGATAAGATCCCATTAATGAAATGAGATTCCATTGCATTTTTCATGGTTTAGATGAGATTTATGAGGAAATTGTCATCATCTGTCATGCTGAATGTTTCTAGAGGACGCACTAATCATGTCATTCAGTTACTGCACTGTTTCCTGTTGGACATGTGTATCCCATGTGTATCCTGTGTGTATCCCACGTGTGTTCTCTGATATTCTGAAAACAGCAGCAGATCTATGTCCTTCCTAGGACATAACTGCAAACAAGCATTAAATATATGGAAAAGTGTACTCCTGCTGACAAATTTTACTTGGATTGTAGCAGTTAATTTATAATATTATTGCCTTGCATAATAGTATAACCACGGAAAAAACTCTCAGCTAATTTTTCCCAGTGTGCTACGTAAAAAAGGCAAGATTTGAATACGAACCTGTATGTTTTGTGTTACGCTTTGTCTATAATAATCTGTAAATTAAGAAAGAAGGTAATTTTTTTTTTTCCCTTAAGCATTTTGCTTTGGAATTTCAGAGGAAATGACTGCAGTTAGGAGACAACTTCTCCTAGGCTTCTTTAAAAGTTTTCGGTGTAGAAAAGGCACTCTCTCCTACTTTCTTTTTGGATATTTAGCTTTAGAGAGAAGGTGCCAAACTCAACAGGAGTTGGAAGTGCTCAGTCTCTCCATGGAGAACTTCATCTCATCCCGAGTCGAACCTTAATTCCAATCCAAAGGCCACTGAAGTTAATTGAATGATCTGATCCCTACTGTTTTCGGTGGGAATTGAATTAGGCATTAGGACATCTAAAACGGTGTGATGGCATTTAGCCGTGACACTCTCATTACGATAGCAACTGAACTGTTATAACCCTGTCGAACGTGGAGCACTTGCCCTTTTCCATATTAAGATTGACTTTGTAATGAAGGGATTTACATACGTCTTCACTGCATGAACCTCAATGCTGATTGGTGTCCCAGTACTGAACGTGAAAAACGAGAGCATCTGCAAACATCCCCTTTGGTTAATGAAATATTTAAGGAAAAATCCCAAATCTGAATCTGCTCATCGGATGGTTTTGCTTGTTTGCTTATCCCTATTGAACAAAAGAGTTTGCTTGACGATATGTCCCTTTTCTGCCACTGGGGTGTAGGAGTGCCTTAGCATAAGGCTTCCAGTGGGTAATTGCAAGCAGTACCCATGGCAGCTCTGTGCATGTGCTGATTGTGCTGTTGATTGGAAACCTAATTAATGAGAAGTGTCCGTCTGTCTTCTGCATTCCTGACCTTTTTTGGTTTTGCTTCCCAGTACAACATGCATATGTTTATGTCCAGATGTATAGATGTGAAAGCAGGCTCGTTAAAAGACAGCTATGTAGTTTTTATGTAGTCATAGCTTTTATTATGAGTTTTTGCTTGGTTTGTTTTTTCTTTTTCACCATAAAAGAAATTACAGAACCTCCATGATTTCCTGCTTTGACCCAACATGATTCTAAATAAAATGGGCTATTTTTTTTTCCTCTATTAGAATTATAGAATATTTTGGATTGGAAGGGACCTTAAAGATCATCCAGTTCCAACTGCTCTGCCATGGGCAGGGACACCTCGCACTGGCTCAGGCTGCCCAAGGCCCATCCAACCTGGCCTGGAACACCTCCAGGGATGGGGCAGCCACAGCTTCCCTGGGCAACCTGGGCCAGGGCCTCACCACTCTCACAGTGAAAAAATTCCACCTTATGTCCAGTCTAAATCTGCCCCTCTCCAGTTTATCCCCATTGCCCCTCATCCTATCACTACAAGCCCTCGTAAACAGTCCCTCCATAGCTTTCTTGTAGCCTCCCCTTCAGGTATTCTCCTAAAATTAGACCTGAACTATAACATGGTTCATTTCCTAAGAAGCTTTATTTATTATTTATTTCATAGCGTATCGAAAAATGAACACATGGCGAATATCACTTTCGTTGTTTCATTGCCATGTATTAGATTTCTGTGCTGCTCACAGGGTTATCAGCCCGGAAAACAATTCCAGTTTCTTTTTGGAGTACAAAAAATGACAAAACCAAACCTCAAAACTCTTCCTCTTGCCACCCTTCTTCAAATATATTCATGGGAAGAAATTAAAGAAACTAAGACCTGTGCAGCCTTTCTGGTTTCTGTAAAACATATCTGCCACAAGGAAATCGCAGAAAAATATTTTAAATCCTAAAACTATTCTATCTTGTGGTGCAAATATTGATTGATCACAATCAAAACAGCGTTTTCAAACATTTATAGGGAATGAGCTGGGAGTTGATAGAGTTGAGTGCAAGTCAGTGAAGGTAAATTCAGCACATACCTGCTCCATGTACATCCAACAACAGTTAAAATCCACAAATCCACACAACACGAAAATCTTTTCTTATAGGTTGATTAAAAAAAACCCCAAAACTTGTAGTTTGATTAACAAATGTTATTTTGAGGGTAGAGGGTTTTGCTATCAGCAAATCTGAACATTTCTGCATAAGAATTAGATTTTGCATCTGATATGTAGTCATAAACTTCATTTTCCGTTAGGAGCAGCAGCTGGTTTCATGTCTAGTCACCTTAACTTAAAATAGATGAGCTTAACAGATGAGTTCTTAATTCACAGTTAAATTTAACACTGGTTTTGGAAGCGTCAACTTTAATTAATGAGTAAAAGATAGTAGGAGAAAAAAACTTCTTTTTTTCCTAAAAAGTTGAATTAAAAATACAATCACTTTTCTGATCTTTTTTCCTCTTCACCCTCAAACTTCTTCTATTTCCAAGGCTTCACAGACCCAAACAATTATCCTGAATATGGAAATAGTGGACTGTTAAGGATCACCAAGCATAGCTTGAAAATATCTAACTTCTTGAAAAGTAAAACTACGGCAACTGATGCTATAGATTAATTGTAAGTCTTTATTTCAGATCATGTAATTTTAGACTAAGGGTCTATGGAATAATGTCTATTTATCTTAGGAATTTTGATTTGGTAGAAATAACTAAAAGAAGGGTAAGTACAGGAACATTGGGTTATAGAAGCTTGCATGTTCTGCCTTTAACAAGGTCTTAAAGAATTTCCTTTCCACCTTTCAGTCCCCAGGAAGCTCAGGACTGGGAGAAACGTAGGGCAACTTAACAAAGCCTTGGCCTTCCTTCTGCCTGACCTGCTCTGCTCATTAAAACCATCGGGCAGAGCTCTGTTCTGCAGCTCTGTGGGACCGTTTTCCTCTCTGTTAAATTGTTACAGTCGGAAGAAGCGACTGTTCCAAGTGGAGCAGGCTGTCCTCGGTGTACTTTCCTGTACCACCACCTGCTGACATTATAGATCCCAGAAACGTTATCGCTCTTTGCATATGGAAGTGCCTTTAATAAACATTAATAGAAGTTATTGAGGAATTAAACAAACTGGGTGTTAAATTACACCTGAATCCATTTTTTTTTGCACAGCTCAGAGTGGCATCTAATTGCTTTAATGTTTTCGTGATCAAGTGACACTGGCAATAGATTTTTACAACTCTTCAGAGGGCTTTTTGCATACGTACGCAGTGCTCTCCATTTTCATTGTCTGAGCTCTTAATTCACCATTCAGCCAATTACGCTTGGCTCCTCTAACAAGAGTTCAGGTTTTGTGCTATGTTAAAGGTTTAGGGCGTTTTGTGCATCAGAAATCATTTTTCTATATTTCACATTCTTATTTCACTATCTTAAAAAGGAAGGAAGGATGAATTCTTGGCGAAACAAGTGATGAAATTTTTCATCAATTCATATTTTGTAATTACTTCAAAAAACAAATTATAAAATTAATTAAGGAAATAAGAAAACCATTAACTGGAATGTTTGAAATGCTGAGCTGAACTTATCAGGGCTAAGAAGGAATTTGACAAGGAAGTAGCTGATACCTTGAAAGACAACATTAAGAAATTTCCTGTGTTTTACAGTCCCGTTGCAGCCGGAGAAAGGCATGTGGAAATGCACTTCCTGGGAGAGTACAGCTACAATTAAGACACCACTGGCAACCGTAATAAATCTGCAGAGTCACAGAGTGGTTTGAGGGGTGCTTTCATTTAGGTTTGTTATCTGAGCAGCATCTCCATGGATAAGTGAGCACCAAGGTGATATCCCGGTTATTTCACTGGATACTTGTCATTCAAATAGATAATGGGGCTGTAACTCATGATACTGGAATAGCTTATAATGAGGTCACTTCTGTTTAATAACTGAGTTCTGGTTTAGGGGAGTGATTTTCACCAGTAAGGTTCTGGTTTGGATTTTACCTTCTTCATTAACATCTAAATATCTTTACCCCACCCACATTTTCTTTCTGCTTCTCCTTTCACCTGACTAATTTGCTTTTCAAACCTGCCTCACATTTTAAATACATGCTGCGTTTCCCAAACTCCCATTTGCTTAGGGGTTGCCTGATGACATATGACATTGGAGGGGGGAGAAAGACCCTTCAAGTAGGTCCAAAAGCTGGTTCAAAAGGACTCCAGAGTAGGTGTTAGTGCCGGAGTGTCAGTGTTTCAGAACCTGTGGGACATTAGAGATATGAGTCACAGCAACGACTGAATCCTCCCCATTGCCAAGTAATAAAAATCATTAATGATCCGTCTGTAACAGACTAAGATTATATTTTGTTATAAGGAGGGAAGAATCTGTCACTATGTAATCATTCTTTAGATTGTTTGGCTTGTGCCTAAAGACTAGTAATGAAGATTTCACAGGCTTCCATATAATCCATTCCAGGACCTCAGCCCTTGCTATTTGACAGTGTTCCCAATGATCCAACCTCTGCACCCCTTTCTGCATTTTAAGCCACATAACACAGTGAATTTCCCTTTTTTTTTCTTTTTATAGTTGCCTTTTAAGTGTTTGAGAATTAGTCTAACTTTATCATGTATCCCCTTCAGTCTTCTCATTTCCAGACTAAAAAGTTCTCATCCCTATGGCCCTTCTTTTAGGTCTTGGCAGAACTTCATATCCGTAGCAATGAAAAAGGTAGGACTTTCAAGCTCCCTCTTCGGGGCATAAATTTCACTGACTGCCGTAGATTAAAGTTTCTAATTCAGTCAGTGCTTTTGACACCTGCCTATAAAAAGACCTGCTTGGTTCTTAAGCCACTGATTCAGTCTGTGACACTTACTGCGCTTTGATTCATGGACTCCATTAAGAGGATTTTACAGAAATGTTTTCACGACACATGGGAGAGAACTCTCCAGATGAATGATTTATAAAGGGCTGTTGTAAATAAATGGCAACGAGTCCTCCAGTGTGGGCTTTTAAAATAGACCTAATTATGATTTGTACAATTGCTAATAAATAATGGCATGAGTTAGGACCTTAAATCTTATGCTTCTTGAACAATATTGGTCTCTGCATATTTCTATTGAAGTTCACTGGTTTGCAGATTGTGGTCCATAGACCCGTAGTGATGGAGAATACATATTATAGATATGTATTTTGTATATATGTATTGTATCTATGTCTTATCTATATGTAATATAGCACATTTTTTAAAGTATTTTTTCTGAATGCTTATTTGATAACAAGGGGAAAGCAAGCACAGGGATATCATAGCATAACATTATCTCTAGGAATCCATATTAAGAATTTCAGAAAAAAAAGTCTGATTGCCCCTCACTGCGTAAATGTCTACTGCTGTCTCTGTGCAGGCAGTTATCAAATGCCACAGAGGAAAATGAAACATTAATATTGGCCTTATTGACCTAATGAACTTTGTTTGTTTCATGTTTTAAATGGTTGTTGAACCTTCCTCCAAATGTGTGTCATGCCTCACACGTTATAACCCTAAGAGCAATCTCTATAAGAAGACATCGTTATTTTTAAGCAGTGTCAGACAGAATCCTCTAGAAGCGTAGCTTGTTTCCTTTTGCTTCTGCCATAAGTGGCTGTATTGTGGTAGAAGAATCAATGATGTGGTGTAATGAAGCCAGTGATTGCGGCGATCCCTGCACGTGCTCTCCAAAACGGTGCAATGCCTTAAGGTGTATGGCAGGGTGTTTTCTTCAAAGCTAACAGATAGCATCCAGATGTGGGTTCAGTGAATCAGCACAACGATTTCTTAACAGCTTTCAGATCTACTGTCATTCATAAGAGGGTTCAAAAATGAGTTGCTGTGTCTGATGCTGAACAGCATCCAGAAGGGGAGAGTTTACTATTTCAGTTTCTGAATGTATACCATACACACTAATATCCTATTTTTACTACAATTTATAGGCAATAAATAGAGAATTTCCCTTTACACTTAAACCTTACTGTATGAAAACCAGAATTTGAACATTGCTAGTAGCTGGGCTTCCTTCCTCGGAGACCACTGAGCAGAAAACTGAAAAAGTTACACTCCTTGTTGCTGGCAGCACTTGAAAAAGTTTGGTGAGAATGGGATAAGATTATTTTTTGCAGCTGAAAGGCTTCCTAGCACACCAGTAACTAGTTTCACAGTTCTCATGTCACCTTCATAAATCACCTCTGGCAGGGTTTGCCAGCCCTGTTCAACGATCTCGACCTCGCTGCTCAAGTCGTGACGGGATTCCTGCAGACATCATCCCCTCGAATAAACTCAGAACATCTGAATTTTAGTTTTCAGACTTGTACCATGGAAAACTCTGTACTTTAATGTGTTCAAGCCTTTGGGGACAATGCCTCCTCACAGTGAGAGTGGAATAAGTAACGCTCTTATGTGGTAAGCTGTACTCCAATCACTGGATGCAGGACCTGAAGGGGAGCTTTGCCTTTATGCAATAAACCCAGACCCAACGGGGCCCCTCTGAGCAGAAGCCCTGTGTGAAACCCGAAGAATTGTGCAACTCAACACTCATTTCACACTGATTAAAGATAAGGCCAGCTGTGGTCCCCACAGTAGTGGAGGCTGATAATTCGTTATAAAACAAAAGTGTTAGTGAGGCTGTAGGAAAGATGAGTAACAACATGCGTTTATGGCAACTCATTCCATCACCAACACCAAACACAGGGTCAGAAGTGATGTTATGGCTCAAAGGACTGTCAGGGACACTTGTGCCATGGGCAGGAACACCTCGCACTGGATCAGGCTGCCCAAGGCCCATCCAACCTGGCCTGGAACACCTCCAAGGATGGGGCAGCCACACCTTCCCTGGGCAGCCTGGGCCAGGGCCTCACCACTCTCATGGTGAAGAAATTTCTCCTTATGCCCATTCTAAATCTGCCGCTCTCCAGTTTATACCCTTTTCACCTCATCCTATCACTCCAAGTCTTTGTGAACAGCCCCTCCCCAGCTTTCTCGTAGCCCCTTCAGGTTACCAGAGAGGAGAGCTCAGCGCCCGCTCCTCCTCTTGTGAGGACGCTGCAGAGCGCAATGAGGCCTCCCCTCAGTCTCCCTTTCCTCAGGCTGAACAGACCAAGTGGCTTCAGCTGCTCCTCATACGGCTTCCCTTCTAAACCCTTCTCCAACTCCATGCCCTCCTCTGGGCCCTCTCCAGGAGCTTTAGATCCTTCTCATCCTGTGGTGCCCTAAACTGCCCCCAGTGCTCCAGGTGGGGCTGCGCCAGTGGGAGCAGAGCAGGAAAATCCCCTCCCTCAACTGGTGAGTGATGCAGTGCATTATTCTGCTCAGTGCAGTGCCAGACTAAAGAGTTCTTTTCGTTTAATTTCCCTTCTGACAGCCCCTTCTTGTGCTCAGTATGACACGGAGAAAAACAAGGAAGACTGGATGATGATGGAACAACATTGTACTTTGCAGATTGCAGCAGCTGATCCTCTTCCTTGGGAGATTACCCTAGGAAGTCCAAACAAAGACAATTTGAGACCCTGAGCTCAGCCAATATGTTTTCTCTTGTGAACTGCAGTGCTTCGAGCACCACATAATGCCTACAAGCTCCTTTACTGTGTCCTATAAAGCACAGGATCTCGTTTTCCAGATGAGTGGTGGAATTACCTGTCCAATTTTCTCTCATTTTCAATGCAATTTGACTGCTCGAAGCTCTTTGGAAGGGGGACAAGGCAGTAGCCCCAGCCTCGTCTTTCTGAAGGCTGCCGTCAGGCTGCTGCAGTGTCTCTCCCGCGCGTGGGTTGTGCTGCTACAGCTGTGCCTATCACGACGCGGCATAGACTTAGTAACCAGGCACAGGTACCTTTCCCATGGCAAAAATATCACTGAGATGTTCATTCAGGAGGACAGACCTCTGCATTTCCCTTTCTACAGGAAAAACTTACTGCTAATATTTTAATGCCTCTGAGGCAGAAATTATTACTCTGCTATAAACTTAGAAAACCCTTTAGACAAAAAAGAGTTATTCGGGGCCATGTAAATCTAGGGACATACCTGAACTAGCTCAGAATTTTGGAATGTCATGATGTATTTAAAGACATTTTTAATTCAGCTGAAGATAGCTATTTTCAGACTCCTGGGCAGGAATGAATCTCTGGAGGCCTGAGCTGCATTTATTACAAGCTCTTTAAGGGACTTGTCTGATTTTAGGCTCTAGCAAAAAAAGAGTGAATTATTGATGACTAGGCAGCGCAATTCCCTCTCCAGAGTCTTCTGGTCAAATTAATATAATCGATGCACAGCAAACTAGCGATCACTTTTTCAAATTTATGTCACTTCTGTAGAGTTTACCTATAAGACAAAATGCAACCGCCAGAAGGTGGCTGTGCTATTCGGTCACATCTACAGAACTGGAAAAGCATTTTAAAACCACCTCTGCCTTATTGGCTTCATATTTCCTATTTGTAAGGCCTGTAGCTGTATACCACGTACAAATAAGAAATATCACAGGCAGGAGCAGTGGAGAGGGGTTAACGTGGCAGACAGCTCAGCCTTCCGTTTAGACAATATAATGAGCAAGCGTGGTGAAGGATCTAAAAAGATGGTTTGATTTAAAGCCTTGGCTGTCGTCTGTGAAGTGTCAAACCCCCAAGCTGGTATTGGTGTGGTAAAGATATTGACCTCTTGGCCTCGTTGTCAGTATGAAAGAAGAAGAGAAGAAACTTTTTTGGATTAACTATAGCAAAGTCATTGAATTTAATCCAACCCCATAAAACAACCTCTCCAAAGTATGGTGCATGAGGGCACTCAGCACACTGAGCCTGAGCAATCATAAGCCACAAGCCTATATGCTCAACAAAAGTTATTAATGTAAAAAATGAACTGATTTGATGATTAGAAAATGATGAGACTGATTTTGTACAAGGAAGCATTACTGTTGTGCTAGCACATCTCCTTCAGAAGCCTGAATCAATTTACGTTGTTCAAACTAATGGCTAATGCTTGTAATCTACTCAAACTACAGAACAGATTGAAACCTTCAGAAACTGTGTAATTAATATTATTCCTGATGCATCACCACATTTGATGGAGTAAGTTTCCCATGATTTAGCTAAAAAAGAAGAAGTGTTTTGACATTAGATTCTTGAAACCTTAAGACTCAGAGTAGAGTTTGACATGTGAAAAGCAATTAGAGCATGATTCATTAATCTTGCACTGAGCAATGGATGGCTAGCGGCTGGATGGAATTAAAAATAGAGGGAAGAAATTAACATGCTTTTTGGGTCATCATGGTATGCAACGCCACTACTGCTATCATGCTTTCCTGGCTGACTTTAATATTAATGTTAAACAAACTGGAAACTTTTCAGATCCTTCAGTAGTATAGGTGACACTTCTTTCAGTCTAGAAATAATGTTCCCTTTCTGGCTGCTATGGATTTTAGGCTTTTATTTTTTTTATGCTAATCTGCTGTATGGATTATCAGGAGAATTATGTGGAAGGAACAAACTGCTTTCAGAAACTCAGATTAGCTGGAGTATTGATTTGCTTTCTCTCCCTGTTTCTAGAGTGTGTGTGTCAGAAGAAATCACTAGCCAAAAGCAAGTCATGAAACATTTAGCAAGATGGAGTAATATTTCACTGATGTCGGTCACAGGTTGCAGAAAAATTGTACTTCAGTTCTAGGAATGGAAGCATTCTTGTAGGGGTTTTGACTTCTTTGTTTTGTTGGGCCCATTTCATTTCAGCATTCTCATAATGAATATTTTGGTTTGGGAACACACATTGATACGATGTATTCTATGTTTCGTTGGATAAACCTAAATTTCACATTGATGTCACCACGCTTACTAGGAAAAAATTCTTTACTGACAGAGTGCTGAAGCATTGGGAATGGCTGTCCAGGACAGGGGTGGAATCTCCATCTCTGGAAGGGTTAAAAAAGTGTGTAGTTGGACTGGATGAGTTTAGAGGGCTTTTCCAACCTCAATGGTCTTATGATTCTATGCTTTGTTATTACCATCATCAAAATATACTGTCAGATGGAAAATAGACATGGATTGCTGGCTAAAATTCATAGCAAAAATGCCTCAAAGCATCAAAAGTCTCTGTCAAAGTCTGTGATAACTTTTTTTTCCCATTTCTTTCTGACTAAGCCCAACTTGGTCGATCGTGGGCTATGTTTTATTCTGCCCAGTCTCTTGACAGATGTAAACTGAGAATTCATGCAACAACCAGGAGAACCTCTTCTTAAGACTACAGAGTATACAAACCAGAACTGTTCTGAAGAATGAAAGTGGACAAAAAAACTGACCAATGGTCATTAATCTTGTAGCAAATTTCTCCAACATAAACAGAGATTAACCTGCAGTCACTTGATCAAGAATTTATTTTGTATGCTAAGGAGATCAAAGGGAGAATTCTTATGGCTCTGAGAATCGAGTTAATGGGTGAAAATCCTCATGTCTGAAATTGCTTGGAGTAGTGTAAATTTTAAAAAAAATACTGTTTAGCTGAGGTAAATTCAGAAATTAAAGAAAATAAGAGAAAAATAAAGCACCTCCTTTAAGGAGGCATTGAGAAAAGCAAGAGTATTTTTGGTATTTGCACACTGCAGTCACCCCACCACCAAGGTTGTAAGAAAGCTCCTAGGAAAAATGGCTCACAATAATAACAATAACAGTAGCAGAGCAAATAATGTTCAGGGCACTCTTAATACGTTTTAAAAAATAAAACTCCCGAAACAGGATCCCAAACCGCTGAGAAAGCCTGAGGGTTAATCAGATTACACATCGGAGTGATAGGATTAATGACCATGCCTTCTGAACAGTGTCAGTCTCTGTATCAACACGGATCGTGTTCTGAACCAGGGAATCAGATACAGCTTATTCCCAAGTACCGATTCTGAGCCAAATTCTACTATAATTGCAGTCAGCGGGAATTCTTATGCAGTAAAAGAGCCAAAATGAATAGAAGAATTATAATCCCAGTGTAAGGTATTGGAAAAAATAGCTATTTATTAGCCAGCCAGCTTTTTGGAGGGATCATAATATTGTTCGTGGAGGCAGACAGATAAAAGTTTTTCTCTTGTTAGGCTTTAGCTGGATTTTGCTTTAATTTCAGACTACACACAGTTCTTTTGTGGTTAGTGATTGTTGCTCAGAAATACATCCCAGTGGGCTGCACATTGCCTCCATGAGGAATATCACTCACAAGGAAAGTGTAAACCAAAAGAGATGTGAAGCTACTGCTGTGATCCAGACCTGAGTTGGAAGAGGTGTGTATCTTCTGCGAGGATGTCTCGTGTCCTTTTAAAATATGGATAAAGAAACAAAAAACTGCTCTGACCTGGCAGAAATGAGAGGCTCACAGCAGCACGGATTGAGCAGCTCTATTAAAGCCTTCAATCTAATCAACAGTCTGTATCACTTCTGAGTGCAGAGAACCCAATGCCTACATCCAATCAAGAAAACTTTAAGGACGTGCTGCTTATCTGTAATTTTATAAGAAATTACAATATTTACTAAAGAAATAAAAAAGTTCACTTCCACGTCTGAAAAAAACCTATTTATTCTTCATTTCTCAGTAGGTTTCAGTCTCCAGAATGTTGCTGTCATCATAGATCCATGATCTTATCTGCATATAAGAAAATAAAAATCTCTTCCTACAAACAATAATGCCTATGCTTAAGAAAAAGTAGCTGTCATTTCAATATATGCTAATTTATTTCCTTCACAATCTTGAATCCTATTAAGACAGGAAAAGTGATTCTTACTAATAGTAGGGTGAATAAATACTTGCAAGATTTTTACATGGCTGTAGCATTTACAATCAACCTTTGCTTATCTCAGCCAGAAATACATGTCAGTTCCTTGGTTAGCATAGAAGAATGGAAAGATTTCCAAGAGTCAGCAGATACTTTGCACATCAGTTAGGAAAAAAATGGGTTTTTTTCTAAATAATCAGAGAGTTCTGACACTTCAACCAAGACACTTCCACTCCTTTCTTAATGTTTTAGGACAGTTCTGAAATCAAGGAAGGTTATCTCCTTTATAAGATCACTTTTTAATACGCAGCTCTCACTATCACAGAAAAAGTCTCTGAATGGAAAGGCATATTTACCACTTGTGACTATGGTTGCACAAAAGTGACCTCATCCTTTTCATTAATGTATATATTTTTATACTTCATAAACAATCCTTTCTGATTCCACAATGAGTGCATTGAGTTTTGTGCATTATAAGAAGCCATGTCGAAAAGTCTTCCAGTTTGCTTTCAAATATCCTTTTTTTTCCAGCAGGGCAGCACACAGTAATAGATAAAGAAATATGTGTACTCTTAGCCACTGCAGTAGAATTTTAAATCAGAATTTACTAACGTGCTTCTCGAATATTTCATATCACTAAAACTTAAGTCCTTCAGTCTGTCAGTATTACAGATTTCCAGACATACATCACCTTTGGAACTGGATGATCTTTACGGTCCGTTCCAACCCAAACTATTGTATGATTCTATGATTCCTGAAGCTGATTGAGAACATGGAGGTTGTAACAATGTCTTCATTAATACTGGGTGTCTTGATTCAGTGTGGTTTTGTTGTGTTCATTTCTGGTGATACCATTTAATTCAGTATTCTTGCATTTGTTCTCAATGCCAGCGAATGCTTGGTAGGATATCCATGATAAAACTTGTGTGCCTGGGTAATTTGCTTGAGACTGGTGTTGGCAGAGCAATTCACGTCTGCCCTCGGTCGAACAATGCTTATGCATTCAGAAGGGTTTTTTTTTTCTATTTAAGAGGTAAATACCACATTAACACCAGAATGTTTCCTGGAAACTGTATCTCGCGTTGGCAGGTGGCATTAAAGGCAGGTCAGCACCTAGCAACCTCCATTTGGGAAAACTGCTTAGCTGAAGGGCTGCTGTCCCATCAGCCTGTAAGGAATGTGATCCTTCCTGCGCCAGATCTGTTTGGCTCTGACGTGTATCAGTTGGTAGGTGACCGCCTTTCTCAAGTCATTATTTTTTTGGGACCATCTAATAGCTTTGGGGAATGAGATGGAAGATACATTGATGGAAATTACAAGGAGCTGTGGATGCTTTTGATATTTTGCCAGCATAGAAAGCTGAGTAATTTGCTGGTGTTATTCGTTTGGTTTTCTTGTTGATTTGCTGTTGTTCATTTATAGCTTTGAGCTGCTGACGTGCAGGGTGTGCCTTGTGCTACTGAGAATTCCAGTTAGGAAACTCTATTCAATTAAAAGCTTATATGGTTTAACTCTTTCTTTCCTAGATGGCATTCTCTGAACTTGAGGAACCCTCAGAGTAAATAAAAGCAGCCATATAATCTGCTTTTTTACAAGTAACACCTCTGATCACTATGACCTGCAGTGGAACACAGAAACTGCTCTATGTTCTCTTTTTCCTTCTCCTTCTTTTAAAGGGGTATCCGAATTTTTGTGGCCCAACATGCTAGTAGCTATTGATTGGCCAGCGTAAAAGTTGATCACCCCCTCAGAAAAAGAAAAAAAAACCCTTTACTTTTCAGAATGATGAAAGGAAAGCTTTTTTTTCAGGTTTTTAGGCATCTTAGAGATCCTCTTGATTTCTAATTCTGTTGAAACCAAGTGGAGTTGGGTGCTTAGGAAAGTTATAAATCTGCCCAGACAAGGATGATTTTCATCCCCTAGGATTTGTTCAAACAAAACTGGGCTTCCCTTGAACAATTTTTCCATTTCCCTGAATTTCCTCCCTCCCACTTTTCAAGTGCTCTTCAGACGTGGTGGACTGGGACAGAGAAGCAGTGTTAAGCGTAATCTCAACTGGTGTGTTTCATCCTTGCTCTGCACTTTCTGCTATGCCTGTACCTTGCTGTGAGTTTCTACCAGCAAGTTCCTGCAGGTCTCAAAGGCTTCATCCCTGCTCGAAACGCATTGCCTGCCGGACTCCTGACACGACTTCATGACCTGAACTGCTTTAACAAAGGTCATTATCATACCACAGAATATGAGTAATTGCGTTGTCATCTAAATTATGAGCCCCTGAAGTTTCTGGCCCATCTAAGAGCTATGGTCTGACATTTTTGCCTGAAAGTTGGTGAAGTTAGCAATGGATACTTTATCTACAGGCCCTCCTTGTGGTCTCCTATGCAAGATGAAACCAGAAACAAAATAATTACCTTCATGAAATATGAAGTGTCTTCCTTGTTCTGAACAGTATGAGCATTTCTGAGTGTTATTCTTTCATAAAATGTCTTTCCAAAAGCATTTAATGAAGGAAAGATGAAAGCTAATGGAGTAGTAGTTGAATGTTACTTTTTTCCTGATTTAAAATATACTTTCATTTTCTTTTTTACCTCTAGCTTATGTCCATATATCATTTTACCTTAGTGCTCCACAATGGGAATAGCAGCATGCAGCTCTGAAAAGTGTTCTCATTATTTTTACCTTACTATTACACAATCCGAGATATATTGTATCAAAGATGCTACATAAAAAGCAAATTAAAATTGAATTGCTGTATAGCTACTAAAAGAATTCATTGCACTTCAAGGAGTTTACAACTAAGTATGTTATGTGGTGGGAATGGGCAATTAAATGCAAAGAATAAGTATTAATGCTCTGGTTTGTGATAACCATTGAAGGTGTAGTTATGTGTACTTCATTCGGTGTGCTTAATTGCAAATAATATTGGCAATTCATATATGTTCAAGGATGACTCTGTGCTTGGAAAACCTTTTCGCTTTCCTACGTGATGAGGTGAAGTAATATTTTCTCCTACGCACACGTTTCATTAATGGATTGGTTGGCAATAACTTCCTATACAACCACTATTTTTGTGACACTATCTTTATGTTTTCATATCTCTTATGGAAGAATTCAATAACAGGAGAGGGAGTAAGGCTGGCATTATGAACTTCTCAGGAAGGTGATTCTGCAGCAGTCTGCCCTCTAAATGACTTACACGAATCACTCGGTACATTTAGAGAATTCAGAAGATTTTAGATATAATACTCCATTGATTCCGTTGCTGGGAAAACTGAAATTTTACAGTGCTACTGCCATAAAAAAATAGTAAAAAAGTTCCTTCTTCTAAAGCCAAGCTTGCTTTTGCATTATGAGAAGCAAAATTCTCTTATTTTAATTAATTCACTACTTTACTTCATGCTATAATCTTTAAGAAATGTCTAATGACCTGATGCTGTGAGGCACTAATCAGCGTTAGCTCCTGATGAAGACACCGGGCTCTGAGGAGGCCTTGCCGGGAAAGGTAGAAAGTGGATTTTTTCCAGAATCTAACAGTGAACCCTGCAGTATTTTCTGCAGCTGCGGTGGGTGGGGATTGAAGCTTTGTTGTAAAGGAGGGACGGATGAAATATCCAATCATTGTGATCAATAGGGAAACCCAAGAAAGCCAACAGCATGTTGGCTTGGATGGGCCACGATGAAGGCAGCAGGAGTAGGGAAGGGATCTTTCCCCTGCATTCGGCCACGATGAGGATGTACCTCAAATTGTGTGTTCAGTTTTAGGCCTCTCAGTATTGGAAAGACACTGAGGAGCTGGAGCTCATACAGAGATGAGGAACGGTCTGGAGCTCATGAGTTCTGGGAGAGGCTGAGGCACCTGGGGCTGTTTAGTCTGGAGAAGAGGAGGCTGAGGGGAGACCTCATCGCACTCTTTCTGGAAGAAGGTTGAGGTGAAGTGGGTGCTGGTCTCTCATCCTAAGTAACAAGATGAGAGGAAATGGCCTCAAGCTGCACCAGGGGAGGGTTAGATTGGATATTAGGACAATTTCTTCACTAAAAGGATTTTGAAGCATTGGACCAGGCTGCCCATGGAGTCTTCATCCCCGGAGGGGTTAAAAAACTGCATAGATGTGGCACTTGGGGACATGGTCTAGTAGGCATGGAGAAGTTGGACTCATGGTTGGACTGGATAAGCTTAGAAGTCTTTTCCAGCCTTAATGATTCTACAGTTCCATGATTTGATGACCCTCACAGCACGTGCCCTCCTCTCCAGAGGTGCCCATTGATACCTGTCCTCGGTGAACCAACAGCTCTGAGCCATCCAGTGCTGTACTATTTCATGACTAAAAAATACCGTGGATCAAATGGAGCCAGGGTAAAATACTGGTAGTGCTGCTGGCAGAAGACACGGGGGAATAATATAATGAACGGCAGCATGAGAAAATTACAGTTTCTCTCCTCATTCTTTTTACAGACCTGTTCTCCACACTTAACCTCCCTTGTCTCAGCATCCACCTCGAGACAGAAGGTGATTAAGAACTCTGGCACAGTATTTCTGGCAAAAAAAAAATGTTTCATGAACAGGTTAGAGATAGAGATTTAAGCAGTAATTGAAAGTTTGATGTCAAGAGCTTAATTGTATTCATTTCCATTTCTTGTTGTAGGCCATGAATACAAGAGGATGGTAATAGACTGCAGGTTCTGCCTTTGATTTGTGTGTTTTTCTCTGTTGTAAGAGCTTGAGGACTAACTACCTTTAAACGGCCATTCGTTGTAGGGAGCTTAAATCTCTAAAGACTGTTTTGCTTTCCCAGACACACAATGTAAGGACTCTCAGACTTTCATAATGGTTCATCATCTGGGCAATTGCAGCCACCTGTGTCCTGGGATGCATAGAAGAGTGAGACCATCAGGGTGAGGGAGGGGAATTCCCCCTCTACTCTGCTCTCGGGAGACCTCACCTGGAGCCCCACATCCAGTTCTGGAGTCCTCAGCACAGGAAGGTCATGGATCTGTTGGAGCGAGTCCAGAGGAGGCCACAGAGATGATCTGAAGGCTGAAGAACCTCCCCTATGAGGACAGGCTGAGAGGGTTGGGCTTGTTCCTTATAGCCACCTTCCAGTACTGAGAAGGGGCTCCAGGAAAGCTGGGGAGGGGCTCTTGATCCAGGAGTGCTGGAACGGGATGAGGGGGAATGGTTTTAAGCTGAAAGAGGGGAGAGTGAGATGAGATCTTAGGAAGAAATGTTTTCCTGTGAGGATGGTGAGGCTCTGGCCCAGGTTGCCCAGAGCAGTGGTGGCTGCCCCATCCCTGGAGGTTCAAGGCCAGGCTGGATGGGGCTTGGAGCAACCAGATGCAGTGGGAGATGTCCCTGCCCATGGCTGGGGGGTAGAACTGTATGAGCTTTAACGTCTCTTCAGAACCAAACCATTCCATGATGATTGATCTTGACTTCTCTTGCATATAATGATTTCTCTTTTACTTTTCTTCCAACTTTGTATTTCAAGATTCTTGACAAAGTCCTGAGAAAGAAAATGTACTTACTTATCTCCTCTTACAGCACAGAGGTTTGAAGAAGGCAATCCTCCACTGATGCTACCAACAGAACAACCCTGACCTTTATAAGAAGTTTTGTGGCAAGATGAGCATCCAGCACAGTGGCCTCCAAGAGAAATATGATGGGGGTGAAACAGATTAATCATGGGGTTCATTACTGAAATGAATATTCACATGAGAAAGCCTTAGGGAATTTCCTCGATACAGATGTTTACTGTTTTGATTCTTTTTTTTTTTTGTTGAATATTTGATCTATTCCAAAAGATTGAAGGCAGCAAACCAAAATTCAGAATTCAGATATTCATTGTAAAGAAGAGTTCTGCTAGTTTGAAAAGTACTTCCTTGAACACTACACAAAGTCTTATACCATTCTGCTAGCATCATTTTCATCATCTTTTTCTATGAAGAAAGGGTGATAAGAAAACTGTACATTTTTTTGAGAGGAATGGAGTCAGGGTTAGTGTAAATCTCCTGTAGTTAAAGCATTGGTTTTGATCTTTAGAAGAAAAAAACAACAGCTAATGTTAATTTATCATTTAATGGCTCTATGACTATCTATAACTTAAAGATCTGTTTCTGCATATTGACACTGTTAATGGCAGAATATTGACGCATTCATCATGGAAAAAACATATCCCTGAGAAAATATCCTCTCCACTCCAAATGTGCTTTACAATTGTTTTTAAATAAGGAGTTTCACAATGAGGATGGTTATTCTATCCTACAGGAACTGAAGGGAAAAAAAACCCCCTGTTTATTCTGCCTAAAGGCGCAGAGCAAGAGGCCTTACATGTTTTCACTATGCTGTCCTGTATTTTCAGATATATGGCTTTCATCTGAAACTAATTTTAACTTGGTTTTGAGGGAGGTTCTGATTTTTTGTCAAGTACAATAGACTTGGAATCATAGACTTATGGAATAGTTTGGGTTGGAAGGGACCTTAAAGATCATCCAGTTCCAACCCCCTGCCATGGGCAGGGACACCTCCCACTGGCTCAGGCTGCCCAAGGCCCATCCAACTTGGCCTGGAACACCTCCAGGGATGGGGCAGCCACAGCTTCCCTGGGCAACCTGGGCCAGGGCCTCACCACTCTCATGGGGAAGAAATTCCTCCTTCTGTCCAGTCTAAATCTGCCCCTCTCCAGTTTATACTGACATGGCTTGTCACTCTCTGAGTACCGGTCCTTATTCTCAAAGCTTTCTATAAGAAAGTATTTAGGCAAGAAACTGATTGGAGATCTATCAGCATAAAATTATAGTATTATTATTATTAGCATTAATAATATTTTAAAATAGGTAGATATTATCATTATGTCACTTTAATATAATCTTTTTCTGAGTAGTGAAAATTAACACGGTTGGACTTGGCCGAGAATAAAAAAAAAACCTGCCTCTTCCTGGATTTGGTTTAAAATCCTCTTTTTCAGCCCTCAGAACAGAGCAGTTCTGTGAGTCGACTCAGGCTCGCACTTTATCACGTAGGGCTTACAGTAAGGATCTACAATTTAGAAAGGCCAGCTGGGGTAACCCTGCTGCCTGTCCAGAGGTTACTCCTGCAGATAATATCAGTGCAGCAGCAATTATCCTCCAGATTCTGTGTGGCCTTTCTGAAGTGTACCAATTAGTGATGCTTCAGCCTGAGAGAGGTGAAGCTCCTTTCTGGCAAATTAACTCATTGCCCGACAATAGGAATCGGATTGTGTTTCCTAGTGGGTTACTGAATTCTTTAGGTAGTTAAGATCCTTATCAACTGTCTGAAGTCTTCACCCACCAGCCCTGGTGTGTTTGGGGATGGGAAAATAGAACCCATAGCTTCTAAATTTACTCTTTGCTCTAAGATGGGATGTCTCTGACATGAAACTCAGGACATCAAGCCTGCATCCAGAGACAATATTCAAGAAGCAATCACAACAGTTATTTACAGAGATATCTCTGACGTTATCTATTCATTTTTCAGCAGTGATTAAAAGTCAGATACAATGCTGAGCTTCTTGATAAATGGAATAAAAGATGATATAGATGATTTTATTATAATAATATTATAAAAAGTATGCCTGCCCTCGGATGACTGTGTTCTGTTCAGGTCTCTCCACCTCCGAACCACCCAAGAGATGGGAAAAATCTTTAGCAATATGACTGGAGGCTTTGCTTGACGTGTAGAGATGGAATCATATCAGCTGGCTGATAAAGTTGCTGTCTGTCTCCAGCGCCGACAGTGCGCGGACAGCTCGGATGCTCAGGAATCGGCTGTTTTACAACACAGCAGCAGGTCAAAGGAAACCATTAGCTTCACCAACCTGTAACTTCTCTGCTTGTCAGTCAGATTTTTCAAACTGATTAGGAGCATATGAAGCTCCTGTGTGAAGCAAGATTGAAAAGATCAAGACTCCTTGCTTTATAAGGAGTGGCAAAATGACAAATGAAAGAGAACATGGCCCAAGTATCCTCAGTAGTGAAGACAAGGAGCCGTAGGTATGGATGCTACCTCTTCAGACCAAAGGAAAACTGGCGATGGCCTGATGGAAGGGAATGGTGGCTGTTGCAGAGAGAAGATAGGAAACACCTTGCCTGTAAATGCAATAATAGAATAGGTTGGGTTAGAAATTACCTCAAAGCCCATCCAGTTCCACCCCTCTGCCATGGGCAGGGACACCTCCCCCTGGATCAGGTTGCTTCAAGCCCCATCCAACCTGGCTTTAAACACCTCCATGGATATGGCATCCCATCAGAAGATAATAAGGACATGGAAGAACTTGTTGATCATCAGTGTTCTGGGGACCCTGAGAGACTGAGAAAAAAAGATTGGAAATACATGCAGAAAACAATAAAAATAACCTAAATTCTTAAGTTGTTAAGCTATTTGGTTAAGCTAACTAATGTAATGATTTTAAAAATATTGTAGTGTGAGTCTTGGAAAATGTCTTTGCTTTCAGAATACAAGTGAAATATTATTCCCTATGATAAAGGAACATGTTCTTCTATCACTAAGGAAATGAGTTATGTTGTAATTTGTGCTGAAAGACACTGTCTCAGTGGAGGAAGAGAACACAAAGCATCCGAAGTCCTACTCAGTCTGACAAATCACGATATGTAAAGGTCAGATTATGAACAAGTGATCCTCCATTGCTTTTCTCCTTCTCAGTTAAAAACCTTAAGCATTTCTGTTTGTAAGTATTATCTCAAAATCCTCACCAAAACATGAAGCATATATAATGAAAATTATGCAATTTGGTTTCTGTAATAATAGAATGAAGAAAAAAATGCATGAACAGAAGCAAAGAAGCTTTTCTTAGGCTATCAGGTAATTAGGTGGAAAGCAGCTGGAGGAGTAGCTAGATGTCAAGAGAAAGCATAAAAGAAAAAGAAGAATCAAGATTATATCCCAATCAAACTCCATCTTGCATAGCTTCAAAGGCTACTCCAAATCAGCTCAGGAAGGCGTGTTCTTAACATTGGACTAGAATTCAAATCATCTCATTACTGGACCTTTTAGAGGCAAAGGTGACTCTGATTCACTGAAGAGGTTACTCGCATCTGGATTTTAGTGTGGATGGGCAGTAAATTCACTGTCTTTCTGAACTTTCTGTACTGCTGGGCAATAGATGGATGGAATCTTACTGGTGAGGGGACAGCAAAACAGGAAGATAAGACAGAAAGACATTTAATAGGGAGCTGCTTTCCAACCTGGAGCACAGAAGGAACCAGAATTTAACTTGCTGTAACTACTTCAATGGTGCCTCTGCAGAGAACGCGATTGGTTTCCTGGAAGTTTGTACATCACAGCTGCTGCCCATTTGTCGTGTTAAATTTTAACACTCTGTGTTAACGGTGCATTGTCTCCCGATCTGTTACCAGTTTGTTGCATCCAGTTTACAGAATATATTACTCAAATTCTTCATCAGTTTGTTGCAGTATTGTGGCCCAAAGGAATACACCTTATATGCAAAGCTGAGAATTTGTTAGCTTAATTAAGGTCTTAACAGTCTGATCAAAGAATTATTATTAGTTCCGTTGCAATGAAGCTAGCGCTGAAAGTTCACATTATATGTGGTTAAAGCTGATATAGCTCCTATTCCACCCTTTCTCTGATATCATGCTCCTCTGTCAGTGCCCCTTTAACTCCCGAGGCTGATGATTTCAGCCAGGTGTTGTGGTTTGGGCTAAAGTAGAATCAGTTTTCTAACTTCAGCTGAGTCTCATCTGAGAAGCTTCATTTACCGAGAGTTAACTGTATGCGTTTCAGACAGGGTTTCTCTCTAGCAGCGATCACACAGGGCACTGGGATGCAGAAAGGCCATCCTCAAGCTGAGAGAATACTTAAGGGGCAAGAAAGGGTGGGGTGGCCAGGATAGCTGTTCCCAACTTGACTAACTGAGGATTCCATTCCATATAGGTCACACTTGGTATAAAACTGAGGGATCAGGGAGGTCTTCTTCTTTTCTGTGATGGCTGATGTCCAGTGAGGACATCATCTGTCTGTCTGTCTGTCTGTCTCTGACTCTAATCTTGGATTATGTGATTTCCTGAATCCAGTTCCTGGGTCCAGCTCCCTCCAGCTGCTCTCCTTGCCTGCTCGACAGCTTTTACGGTAACATTTAGTCCTTGAGGGTTGGGGGAGCAATTTTAAATATTTGCAAATGCATTTATTATTATTACTTTACTAAAGCTGTAGTTTTAGTTTCCTGACTCACAAGGCTTTTTCTTTCAGTCCTGCTTCCTGGGATGGGGGTAGTGGTGTGTGAAGTAAGGGAGTTGAGAGTTCAATTGCTTGATTTTAGCTGCTAAAATTGGCCAGGCTGGGTCTAAACTGTGACTGCAGAGACAGGAGAGTTACAGAGAATTGTCAGCATCCAGAGTCCTTTGCCAAGAGGTCTATCTTTCTAACGGTGAAGGTTTCCTCCTCTGCATTTTTGGGTCTGCTTGAGCTCATTTTTATGCATTTGCTAATGCAGACCTGCTCTTGATTTATGGTTCCATGGTGTGTGTGAGTTTACCAAGCAGTGCGAGCTATAGATTATAGACACGTGTTCTTTGGTCTTTTGCTACCCCAAAGCTGTTTTTAGTTAGCTCCTGAGTTTGTGATCCTCTGATGATTAATACCTGACTACTGATGAATTTTTTGTAGTCCTGGAGCCTCCAGTATAAACCTGCTTCTCTATTTTCAAGATATCTGCTGTATGTATATATGTATCCTATATTCTTGTGTGATGTGTTTTCTTCTCTGTTATTACTTTTTATTACCTAGAGAGCCATGGAATCATGGAATGGTTTGGGCTGGAAGGAGCCTCAAAACCCAACGAGTTCTAATCCCTGCCATGGGCAGGGACACCTCTCACTGGATCAGGTTGGTCCAAGCCCCATCCAACCTGGCCTTGAAAACCTCCAGGGATGGGGCAGCCACAGCTTCTCTGGGCAACCTGGGCCAGGGTCCCCCCACCCTCACAGGAAAAGATTTCTTCCTAAGATCTCATATCAATCTCTCCTCTTTCAGCTTAAAGATATCTTGGATTTCTGGGAAAATGGAGAAGGAGATAAAAGCAAGAGAAAAAGACCCAAACTAAGTCCTTAGGAACTGTTCACCCTTTTGTCCTCCTTCGTGCATACGTTATTAGTTCTTGTGGCTTTGGTGTTTGTGCCTGAGCTTTGAGTGCTGAGGAGGCTTTTTCTTTTGGCCTGCTTGCTCCACTTAAACATTTCCAGATTGTGAAAAGATGTCTTTATGACAATACTTTTCTTTATGGCAAGAAGATCATTACGTTTTGATGTTGCCGCAGTAAAATTAGAGGATGTGATGGAGTTAAGTGTAGAAAATGCTACCAAAGCAGCATAAAAAGGTCATAAAGAACTGTCTTAATAGACAATTTACTGGAAACGTGGGGAGTGGGAGAAGCAATGGAAAATATGCTTTCCTTTTAACTTCTATGATTTAATCTCTCAAAACTTGATTATATTTCTAACAGCACCAAACCCCGTGCCTTTTACAATATTAATCTTCCTAAGACTCTCCCTCAAACCAAACTCAAATCTGGAAAATCCTTTACTTCAGTTCAGTCCAGATGAACAAAGAAAAGGTGAAATTTTATGTTTCTTGTCATGTTTTGAGTATTCACTGCCTGGGTCCCACTATTTGAGAATGACAAATTTACAAATCTCATCCATTCTTCCTGAACTGCATTTATGGTACTTGCAATTAAAAGTAAAAAAGGGAATTAGTTAAAAAAAACTCCTGTATTTGCCATCTGGAAATCATATCCCCTGTATATAAAAAAAAAATTAAAAAGAAACTCCGTGTAAGAACACTAAAATGTTCTTTGGATTTTGTCATGCTTATTTGAAGATTATATCCATTGAAGTGCCTGTAATTTAGGTAAGGAGTTCTGATCCTACTGGCAGTGGTGAGATCTATTGCATCCCTTGGAATATTGTGCTTTGAGGTGTATATTGTGAGGATAAACTAATGCACAGCAGGAGTTTTATTTGCAGCTAGTCCAGGTAGAGAACAAGAAATACAGAAAAAACAAGAGGAAAGGAGAAGGAAAAAAATGTTGCTCCCTGCTTGACTGTCTGATCCTCATTTGGAAACTGTAGCAGCATGTCATTCAAAACATTTTTTCTCTCTGTGAACTCCTGAAATGATAACAACATAGAAAGATGCCGTGACAGAGGGAGGCGTTGTTTTCCTTCAGCAGGTTTCTAGAAGGAAAAGCATAAAATGATCTTTAAGTGATAACTCTTGGGGAAAAAAAAAGTCAGGACATGAACAACTGGAGCAACCTTCCAACAACTTTGTTTGATCCAGCAGTGTCCTGAGTGCTGTGTGGCTGCATGATGAAATGGTGTTGGATAAAATTCAGATTTACCCTGTTAATAGAAAAGTTTTGTGTAAGAATTATGATTTTTTGTTTATATCTGGAGAAACTTAAGCTGAAACATAAACTGAAAGAGGGGAGGTTGAGATGATATCTTAGGGAGGAGTGTTTACCTGTGAGGGTGAGGAGGCCCTGGCCCAGGTTGCCCAGAGCAGTGGTGGCTGCCCCATCCCTGGAGGGGTTCAAGGCCAGGTTGGATGGGGCTTGGAGCTCCCAATCCAGTGGGAGGTATCCCTGCCCATGGAAGAGGGTGGGACTGGGTGGGCATTGCAACCCATTCCAACCCAAACCCTTCTATTATTTTAAACTCAAATCCTGCAGATTCACAACACAGTAAGTTAAGAATAGTTACTATGTTCCTCGGATATGGATGCATTGTTTTCTTCCTTGTTTGTTTTTTTTTGAGGTCTGGACCAATATCATTATCAGTCTTTGGAGATTTAACTTATTTCTTCCACAGCAATTTTTTTAGAAAATTATATGACTGGAAGAAGGGAGAGTGTTATTAATCATATAGGGAAGCACTGAGGTCTGCTTTACTGTATGCCTTTTCCCCGATATTTAGAGAACAGTTTCATGAAGGATTTCAGCCAAATTTTGATTAAAAAATAGATTTCTTTACTCAGTATCATACAATGAATACTGAAGAAAAACATATTGAATTTAGAGTTGAAACTTTGGATTCTTTCTGCGTGTTTATTGATTCGTACTGTGTTTCTTCCTTATTTGCTCATCTCATAATTCTGTGAGATAATTCTGGGAACATTTCTGTCTAACTTCAAACTGCGAGCAGGCACCGTGTGGGCTGCTCAGCTGACACTTCTATCTAAATAATTAAAGTGACTGTCCATTAAAGATTTGCAGCCTCATGACACATTTCCCAGTCAAGACAGTCAATCATTTAGGAGGTCAGCTCAACCTTTCCTGCATTTACTTTTCTGTAAATTAACATCTGGCCATAAAAAAAGGTATTGCTGTCAGAATGAAGCTGGGACACTTTAATATGCTAGTGATGGCTGAAAGTACTGCATGCCAACGTAAAAAGAAGTTTCCAGGAACATAGATTTTCACCTCTCTTTATCCCAAATCGGTCATTGGCAACAATTGAGAAATAATGAACAGATATGGCAGTGGTATCTGACTTCTTGAAGTGGTTGAGTTTTCTTCCAATTGCAACATATTTTGAGTTTTGAAAAATGAAATCTATTTTCAGTAGCATAGAATCTTGGAATGGTTTAAGTTGGAAGGGACCTCAAAGCCCATCCAGTTTAAGCCCCCTGCCATGGGCAGGGATACCTCCCACTGGATCAGGTGGCTCCAAGTCCCATCCAACCTGGCCTGGAACCCCTTCAGGGATGGGGCAGCCACAGCTTCCTTGGGCAACCTGGGCCAGGGCCTCACCACCCTCACAGCAAAACATTTCCTCCTAAGATCTCATCCAAATCTTCCCTCTTTCATCTGAAAACCATTTCCCCATGTCCTGTCCCTTAAATTCCTGACCGAAAACCCCTCCCCATATTTCTTGTAGCCTCTTTCAGGTACTGGAAGGTCCCTATAAGGTCTCCTCAGAGCCTTCTCTTCTCCAGTCTGAACAAGCCAAACTCTCTCAGCCTGTCCTCATATGGGAGGTGCTCCAGCCCTCAGATTATTTTTGTGGCCCTAATTTTTACTATTGTGAAGATTTTGTTTAATTCAGTTTGAGGAAGTTCTTCACTTTGAGCTTTTTTTTATAAAGTTGTTTTGGAGTATGTAGTGAAAAAAATTAATTATGAACAGTCTTTTGAAGGTTATCATTGTCCTTTTCATTCTCTGAGTTATTGGCCAAAATGGAAATTAGGAGTATTTCTTCTCTCAGAGGAGAGAAACAGAGAAAACACTCTATTTTTTTATTAATCTTTGCAATGGGATTTTTAAACTTGTTAAAACTCTGTTATTGTGGCTGTAATTGTATTATTTAGCAATGATATGTGTTGCAATGTGTTAATCTATCCCTGCTCTTTCCCTTTCTGTCTCATACTCACCTGGCTCCCTGGGAGTCCCTTAGAGTCAGGGAAATCCTCCCTACTTATGTCTCTGGGGAAAAGAGATGTCCGTACTCTTTGTAATAGTCGCTGTCACTTAAGGGCCAGAATTAGGCTTTGGCTCTCCCTCGGAGCCCAGCTTCCTCCTTCTTATGACATCCCTGCTGAATGTAAAATAGCAGCAATCTCCAACAGGTGCTGCACTAATAGATATTTAAAGAAGTATAAAGAAAGAGAGTCAACCCTGTATGGAGACTGACATCCCTTCTGCCTCTTGATGCACCTGCATGTAATGTTTTCACCCCATTGCTCTTGAAAGAGAACGAGTACGACGAAGTGTCAGGACAGTTCCTGCTGAGGTGTTCTGCCCGTGTTACTGAAAAGGCGAATGAGTGTGAAAATGGATTTGAGACACTATGGCAAAAAAAAAAGAAACCTAAACCTCCAAAGAACATTTGTGTGTGTGTTGCATGACATCATCTTGCAACTCCCGAATCCTTAATGTGCTCAGTGAAAGGCTCTTTCCGAAATACTTTTTCTCATATATTGTTAAATAAATCTGGTTTTAGTTGGTTTTCTCTTCAAGTTCTCCCTGTGAACCCGCTGCTTTCAAATCAACAGGCGTTCAGAGTGCAGTTAGCCGCTTAGATAAATACCTTTTGCATCACCTACCTATCTGCTGCCTCCTGAATGGCTTCCAACTGCCGCCGTCACATTCCTTCTTACAGCCTAACTTATTTTTGTCAATGCCTTTACTAAAGGTTGCCCTGCAGAAGGTCAGGCATTACATTATGAATCAATCATTGCTGCCCTTTCGACTCATTAGCCTCAATTTCCTTCATTACAACTAAAAAGCTTGTAGGATCAAAAAGCAACACAGCGAGGAGCTAATGGAGGAAAAGGCATGTTCTGTGTGGGTGTGTATTGGTTCTAAGCATATTTCAGAGAACTTGTTCAACAGCACAACGTGTACTTTCATTAGACCACATCACTTTCATTATCTGTCCTTTTGTTTTTGTGGCTCCTTAGACGTGCCAGAGGGAAAATAAGAGTGAAAAGGAGTGAACAACATCAAATATCTAACTGTGCACAGACAATGCCACTATCAGAACAGGAAAGGATTCAGTGAGAAGGTTTGGCAGAAGAAAAATGGATTGATTTTGCGTGCATTTTCTCCTGTTTGCATGCGTTTCCTTCTGCTTCTAAACTAGAATATAACAAATGTGGTATGAATAAGGCTGTTACGTAATTTGCCTTTTGTTTGCTGTTTTGTTTTTGGCTCCAGCTGTGCCTTAGCTTTCCTGAGCCCGTGACTGCGCTCCTGGGCAGTCCTCCCAGGACAAATGTCCCTATTTCCCCTCTCTGTGCATTTGTCTCATGTTTCAGTTTTACAGGGAGGTTCTTGCTCATATATTCTGGTCTCCTGTCTTCCTTGTCTGATTTCTTGCATACGGCCATTGAGAGTTCTGGTCCTTTCAGAAAAATGCCTTTAAATAGCTGCCAACTATGTTCTGCTCCTTTATCCCTCAGGACAATTTCCCAGGGCATCTCCTCCACCTTAAGCATTCCAAAGCTTCAGTCATAAGTTGTAGACTATTTACCATACATCTCTCCTAGCCTATATCCCTTGAGACAGTGAATTCCACCAGGACGTGATCACTGCAGCTCAAGCTAACAGCAGTCTTGACCTTTACAATAAGTTCCTCTGTGTTAGTGAGCAATAGGTCCAGTGATGCATCTCCTCTGACTTGGGTTTCTGGATTAGGGTGTTATATTAACACACTCCAGGAATCTCCTAGACTGCTTGCAGCTTCTGCCACTTTTCTAGCAGATGTCAGGGGGGTTGAAGTCTTCTCGGTCAATCAAGGAATGCCAGCATGATGTTTCCCACAGCAGAAAATGGCAAAAAAGGACCTGGAGGTGCTGGTCAACAGTGGCTGAACATGATCCAGCAGTGGCCTGGGTGGCCAGGAAGGCCAACAACATCCTGGTTTGGCTCCGCCATGGGGTGGCCAGCAGGAGCAGGGAAGGGATTGTTCCCCTGTGCTCAGCGTTGGTGAAGCCACACGTCGAATCCCGGGTTCAGTTTTGAACCCCTCACTCCAAGAAGAACATCGAGGGGCTGGAGATGTCTGGAGAAGGGAACAGAGCTGGGGGGAAGGGGCTGTAGCTCAGGGGCACCGGCTTTGGCACTGGCTCTTAAGTCTGCTGGGTGATTTCCACTGCAAAGCGAGACAGTGTGTTTCTGTTCTAACCCTGGTTGGATAATCCTGTCAGATAACACTAGAGCTCCTGGAAATGCAGAATATGTGTCAGTAGCTAATTAGTGAGTGAGGGTATCAACAAACAAATAATCCAGTATTAATTATGTGAGCAACTGCTTGCAACACACTTGCTTGAAGCAGAGATCTCAGCTATTTGGTTTTTTTCTGCTGTCTTTACTTCTTTGGCTATTTTTCTTTACAGTTCTTAGCCATCCATTCTCTTATATTTAAAATTGCTTTTGTACCAAACAAGTATTTTTTTTTCAGAGCACTGCGTTATCTCCAGCACCTCATTGTGTCTCAATTCATTGCTGCATCTATCAGACTGTTCTATATTCTAGGAATTGTTTCTCTAATATTGCTTGATGGAAGGGCACCTTCTTTTGCATGGGATGTTTGCCATAGACTGGGTTGAAATCCAACCACTTCCTTCCTTAAGTACTCTTGAAATATAAATATTTTAGAGCATCTTTACTTCCCTTTGAAAGGAGGGGAAGTAAAGCTTTTACACAGCTGTTACAGCATCTTTCTTGGAATATGGACAATTATGGCTTCTTTTATAATTATTCTGGATGTTATTTCTGGCCCCTTTCTTAGAGGGTTGGATAAATATGAATGAAAGTCGCATCGTCACAACAAGCACATCCCAGATTTTCCAGCATCACTTTTTCTCAGTGACTACCTTTCACAAGTGCTTTAAACCTCTTTCTCAGCTTCACCTGTGATGCGTGAGGTTACAATGTGTAACTGGTGGCTGCATTTCTTTCTCAGCCAATAGTTGTAGTCATCAATAAGGGATATAGAATATGATTCTTCCCAGTTCATAGCTAATTTCCCTTGCTGGTCTTAAGATGAACTTTTGACCCCTTTTACATCAAAATAATTTCAAATGAAAATTACTTTGGGGCTCTGTTTTAATTCCTTTGTTATAGGTGTTATTGTGAAATTTTTCTTTAGTTTTGTTTCCAGACTTTTCGTGTTCTCATGGCTAAAACTGCCTGAGTAGCATCTATAATTGCCCATGGTACAGTGCTAGATCATTTATGGATTGGCTGGCAGAATTTTGAGGTTTTTGCCTTTGGATGGTAAATGATTCCCTATGTACTGACTAAAGAATCATAGAATAGTGAATGATTTGTGTTGGAACAAAGCCCATCCAGTTCCAACCCCCTGCCATGGGCAGGGACACCTCCCACTGGCTCAGGGGCTCCAAGCCCCATCCAACCTGGCCTGGAACACCTCCAGGGATGGGGCAGCCACAGCTTCCCTGGGCAGCCTGGGCCAGGGCCTCACCACCCTCACAGGAAAATGTTTCTTAAGATCTCATCTCAATCTCCTCTCTCTCAGCTTAAATCCATCCCCCCTTGTCCTAGAAGAGATGTATCAACAATACCACCAGCGAATTGTGGCCAGACTGAGAGATGAAATAGAAATTATTTTTATTCGACTTTGTAACAGTGTTCTTAAAGGCAGAATGATTGAGATTCAGTTATTAAGTGAAGGATAGACAGGTTGATTCCCATGTTTTTATTTTGAGACATTTTTTTTTTAAGGACACTCGCTACAGCACACCCCTCGGGCATATACCTCATTTTAGGGCTTTCTTATTTAGATGGGCTGCAACACAGCGAGCCAAAGGATCAGTGAGAACATGCTCATGTCATAAAAGATTGTTCTCAAATTATTTCTAAGAAAGGTAAATAAAATTCATCTGGTTCTTGTGAGAGGTCCTTGTGGAAACTGAAGAAGCTCTGGCGCTTTTTATTTCCTGAAACATATGTTAAATATTTCCATAGTTGTTTATAGGCAGTTTTTATATGGGTATCTGTTACTGTCTCATTGCACAGATAGGAAAGCGGAAGGCTTGAGGTGGTGACTGGATGGTTGAAGGGTTCTCATTGCATACAGGCAGTCAGTGGGTGGAACTTGAGATCAAAATCAGCTTTAACACTTTTTCAGCAAAAACAGTTTTTTTTTCTTCTTCCGTAGTTTCCACACCAAGAAAATCCAACAACCTACTAAAAGACTTCCAATAATCCTTAACCCCCAGTGGTATTCAGATTCGTGTTAGATGGGACTGACTGTGCTGGGTTAGAAACGTGTCTATCTCTGAGTTATAATACATTGGTTTTGGCGCAAGAAGACACGCGACAAGCACACGGAGAATATTTAGATTAAGATATGCAGTGTACGGTTTAGGAAAAGCAAAGACTGTTAAGCATTGTTTCCATAAGCAGCTTTAAAATCCTCTTGAATTAATTAATCTTCACCTCGAGCATTAGCACTCCTCCTTTTTTTATCCTATTGCTTTTATGAGTGTTGTGTTCAGTTAGATTAATTACGGGAAAACACGTGTAGATGTGTGTAGATTTTGTGGAAGTGCAGCTCGAAGAGGCCAGATTATGCTAATTAGGATTATGAGACCGAGAAGGGAGGATATATAGGGTGTTACTTGTATAGAGACGATGCAGGGCTGCAGAGGGAGTGTGGTGGGGAGAGAACTTGTCTCACAATTCTGACAGGGTGTGCGATGACAGCTACAGACAGAACAATGACTGCTGGATTTGCTGGAGGAAGCTTATATGATGAAAAGCTTTAGAGAGGACAAAAGCAAGGGATGATAAGAGTGGCTGAGGTATGTAGGACAGAGGAAAAAAGCAAAGACAGATGTGCCTGCTGGTTGTCTGCTTTGCTTTATTTAGAATTTTGGGATGGGCCAATGTGTTATAAAATACAGTCTAATAGGAAAGATAAAGTAATGAGGAAAAGAAGGGCAGATGCCACGCTTTGCAATACGCATTCTCTGTTTGTGAACCACAGACTACACATCCACCTGAATTATGCAGTATTTATGAGACCTGGAGTCAGAGCTAGCAACAAATCTTGATGTTTGTTTAAATATTGAATCATTCTCTATACTTGTGCATCCTATTTCATATACACAAATTTGTTTAAAAGAGAAAAGACTGGGTTTCCTTCTCACGTGGAAATATCTGAATATAACCAGTGCGAACTTTTGCATGTGTGTTTTAGTATATTTTATTTAATGTGTAGGGAACATTCCTTACCTGATAAAAACCAAATGATCCAACATCAGTCACAGGACCAGATCCATGAATATAGTGATTCCACGGGTGTGAAAACAGCTACTGCACTACTGAGCTCAGTGATCAGGTTATGATAAACACGTTTTCTCCCTATATACGTATATACTTCAGTATCTATTGTGTATATTTTTATTTATGTTCATTTTTATGTACCTATTTCTACTTACATATATGCATGTACCTATATATTACCTACATACATTTTTTCCCCATGAAATTTTATGCATCACTCCTTTCTGAACTGTGTGCTTGCAAATACCAAGAAAAGACAGTTTGAAGCAATTTATCAGACTTGCTTCTGTGGGAACTGAGTTTGTTGAGTCCAGATAACGACTCTTATTTTTCTAAAATTAGGAGCTAGTTCTGCCATCCAAGCATTTTAACAATAGCGGTTAGTCACAACTGCTCTCCGTGGTGGGTTTAAATGTATTCACTAAATAACTCCTGGAAAATGGTAGGCTTTTTTTTGCATAGAAAGTAAATGAATTGAAAAGCGTCCATTTCTAATTCGGTCGTGGCCTATTGTAAAGTAATGCAAGAGCAACGAGGAAGGTAATGCATCTGGTCCTAGGAAGCGTTCTAATGCAGATGAATTAGCGCAGTGCCATTTTCTCAGACTTAATATTGCGAACCAGGAAAATGATAGAAACTGTAATTGTGAAACTAAAGTCTGTCATAAAGCATAGGTTAATACAAGTATTTGGCCCTTCAGCAAAATATTAACTTTGAAATGCTCCACACAGTGATATATTAAGGCAATCTAGGAGAATGTGAACAGAATTAACTAGGAACAGGCTAATATTGTGTGCAAAGAAAGGGGGCCTTTGCATAATTTCATTTCTAGAATATGCCCTTATATTAGATTTCAAAGCATTTCTGAGGTTCCGTGGGGAAATGTGAGCAGCTGGTAGCACTCAGTGTGGTGAGCTTGCGTGCATCTTCTACTGATTGCTGGAAAGGGGAGGAAACCGAGTAACTCTCTGCTGACCACCTTATAGCTCCACTGTGTTACTGACGTTGCATTAAGGTATAAAAGGTCTGATTGTCTCTTACCAGGATTTATGTCCGTAATTTTGTTAGTCGGTGTTGCGTGTGAACTGAATGATTCACTGAAGTGGGAGAAACTGCATGTCTCGCTGTGGGGACAAACCTGCCAGGCGAAGGCAAGTGATGACCTGGTGTGTCAAAGGGTGAGGGACTGCAGAGACATCAGAAGAGTTGACATCATCCCCAGTGCAAAATGCAGGAGCACCAAGGAGCTCTGCAGCTTCCTACAGGAGTGCATGAGGAACTGTAAATCGTTACACAAAGCTGGATGCCAATTCTGGGATTTAGACAATAATGCACTTTACAAAAACAGATATTGAAATAAACAGTGAGATCATGGATGTTATAGAACTAAGCATATTAATTGGAGCAGTTACCAGAGCTCAAAAGGTATTAAGGTATGCAGGCAGATACCCTGGCCCTGGTCTGAGGTTTAGCTAAATCGGCAGAACCTGGGAAACAACTGGGTATGACCATCTGGAGTATGAGACCTCCTCTGCAGTATTGTGTCCCGTTCTGGAATCCTCAACACAAGAAGGATACAGAGGAGGCTACAAAGATGATGAGAGGGCTGGAGCACCTTCCATATAGGGACAGGCTGAGAGAGTTGGGGTTGTTCAGCCTGGAGAAGAGAAAGCTCAGAGGAGACCTTAGAGCAACTTTCCAGTACCTGAAGGGGCTACAGGAAAGCTGGAGAGGGGCTGTTCACAAAGGCTTGTGGGGATGGGACGAGGGGCAATGGGGATAAACTGGAGAGGGGCAGATTGAGACTGGACAGAAGGAGGAATTTATTTACCATGAGAGTGGTGAGGCCCTGGCCCAGGTTGCCCAGGGAAGCTGTGGCTGCCCCATCCCTGGAGGTGTTCCAGGCCAGGTTGGATGGGCCTTGGGCAGCCTGAGCCAGTGGGAGGTGTCCCTGCCCACGGCAGAGGGGTTGGAACTGGATGATTTTTAAGGTCCCTTCCAACCCAAACTATTCTATGATTCTATGAATAATTGCTGGACATGATGTAACAAAGTGAGGTGGTGCAAAAGGTACAGATAGGGCTGTCAAGGACGGCTGTGTTGCACAGAGAGACCATGAGAGAGACAACTAGGCTTCACAGCAATGCAAGGGGTGTGATAGGGACCTTTTAGAGGGTGCAATCTTGCAAGGCCAACAAGGCCTTGGTTAACCTATCAGTAGCGATAGGTAAAGCCATGATCACTTTGGTAACAACACCTGAAATACCAAATTTGCGTGTAGATGCTGCAAGGCTGCAACTAACAGAGAAAACATAATTAGGGGCAGGATGTTTATTTGGGTGACATTTACAATGGAGAAAGGTAGGAGTCAAGGCTGAAGAAGAATGAGCCTGGGAAAATGGAGAGAGGGGTGTTGAGTGGGACTGGGAGACAGCAGCAACTGCGTCCATCAGTCTAGGGCAGAAGAAACTCCTGAGAGGGAAGGTGTTCCATACCAGTCTGTGATGGGCTAGGAAGGAGGGAGCTTTCAATCCCAAAGCCCGCTGGACTTGGCAGCTTCCTTTCTGCGTAAACAGCAATTCATCAAAATGAGGTGGCTGAATATAATAAAAAGTGACTTTGTGGTTAATGAGAGACTGAGATGGATCTGCTGAAAATTTTGCTTCTCAGATGTGTTAGCAATCAATAAGAAAACAGGAATCCATGCAGTTAAATAAGGCAAAATGAGACAGAGATAAAGTGTACGGTAATAAATGAAAGAGTGGGTGAGTAGACAGAAAAGAGGGAGATAGATACACTCTAAAATGAAGATGGTCAGTGATGTTTGTTGGTGCCCGGTAGCGGTAGTTCAAGGAATACATAACAAGGCTTTCAATAAAAGCATTCATGTCAGACGCTACAAGCTACGAGCAAACTGAGAGACAAATTCATGAACACATAGCTGGAAGACAAATGGATGACGATGATGTAGAAATCTTGCTGTGACACTTAATACGCTCACCAAACACGGCAGCGCAACAGAAATAGCCGCTTGTCACATCAAACAGCTTAGCAAGAAAAGAAAAAAGGATTTTTTTTTTTTAATACTTGCTACCTATGGTACATCATCACAGCAGGCTTATAAGAAAAGTTTAGTCACTGCCTGATGTTCCGATAAATTACTAGTGGAGGTGTTCATAAACGCTAATTTTAGCCTTGTAAGATTAGGCGTCCTCTCTTGATCAAGGCAGGAGCTTGTGCCTTCTGGGAGACAGTCCTTTCCCCACACGCAACTAAATAAAACCAGCCTACTGAGCGCTATCTACGCTAACCCTCCTTCCCTTCAGACCATGGTGATCATCTCCAGACAGCTACTGTGCTGTTGCCAAGACCTGGCTGGTGTCTGGGACAGACTGTCATGGACCACACCAGGCAGTATTAACCATGAAGCTCCAGCTGATGCGGGCAAGTGCTCAAGAAAGTGTTGTGACACAGATACTGTAGGCCCACAACTTACCCCAGTTTTGGAGGACACCTAAGAAGATTAATTGTGGCTTCTGTGAGGTAATTATCCTATCCACTGCATTTTTAATGCAGGGTGAAATTGTCACTAGCTCTCTGGGCTTTGACAGAAGAGAGTAAGTGAGCCTTGTCATTCATCCAGAGGTCACCTGGAAACTTTACCCTCCTCAGATTTTTGGTGCAAATGAGGAATGAATGAGGAATAGGACCTTGACACTGCCTTCCAGGCAATGAGAAAAGCTTGAGATGGATGCTGTCTCACTTCATCACTCCTTTTCATGAAGTGTGGGCACAGTGGCATCACAGAGGGGACAATGTGGTATTATCACCAGTGCTTTCTCTACAGTCTACTCCTCAGAGAGCGCAGCTGCAAATCAGCTATACACGAGGGCTTGTAGGAAAGCTCCAAGCCTGCCCAGCAGAAATGCCAAATGAGACTTTTCAATAGGGCTGTTCTGCTTGTAAATCTGACGAGGGGAGATCTTTAAGTATGAAACAGTGAACTAGGAAGTGTTTCACCATTTTCAGTTGAAGAAAAGGCTCATGATGCAGATGACAAACCATCTACGGAACGAAATGAGAATGGCCTAAAGGGACACGGCAAAATGTGAAAGTGACCTTTACTGCTACGCAGTGGCCTTCAGCACGAGCTGAAGAAATGATGCGTCATGTTGTTACTGAAACCAAGGTGACACTGCATATACACCTAAAAATATATGTGCCGTGGAAAATGTTGTCATTGATGGGAATATGGTACAAGTACATTTTTAAGCAAGAAGATTAAAATAGTGGTGATGTCTGCAGATTGGTCTCTAACAGAACAACATAAGCAACATATAGAACCGGAGTGGTTTGGAAAGGTTCCTAGCTGAGCACCTCTTTGTTTTCCTTGGGGATGAAAGCTAAGCTTTTGGCTGTTCTGACTTATTTGACTCAGTGAGAAATTTTTATGGTCATTGTCACATAAAAGAAGATGAAGAAAAACTTACTTGTTTTTTTTTTTATCTGAAATAGAAATAGTTGGTAAAGATCTTATGCCTTTGAGAAAAAAAATGATCAAAGATGGAATGACACACAACGCCGCTGTATTCTGCATTTTCTCAACTGAAAGAACCATGCCATTGAAAAGGCTGGGCTGAATGATGCCAGGTGTGCTGGACACACAAAACCAGGACAAACTATAGATGTGCGAATGTCTGTGTGTGTGACTGTCCAAATAAAACTATCCCCTAACTGAGAAAATTCCATGTGATTAATGCCCGCTCATGTCTATGCCAAGTCATTTGTGACTTACAGAGCTTGATGCTGCGCTTAGATCACTGCTTGAGAACATCCAGGACTGATGCTGTCAGGCACCCCTGGCTGAGGTGGATCACGTAGTACACAATCAACAGCAACTGAAAAGCACCAGGAGCAGGAAAGGCTGTAGGTAAAGAATCCACCTCTCTCTGAAAAGGCCATCAGATAAAGCGCTGCTTTGAGAACAATGAGCTGTCAGGAAGGCACCGTGGTCTAGCAATAATTACCGAACTTTGTCCACACAGACAACAGCGAGTTGTGACAACTAATCTTCTCAGTTGTCAGATATAAAAGCTGTGCACTCTAATCTTCTGCCTGAGCCTCTCTGTGTGTGAGAGACTCCCACGACCCTCTGTGAGTCTTTGCAAGTCCTCCTCTCTCTCTCTCTCTCCATTAATTGCATGAACGGAGGTTTGTGCTTACTTTTAGCTAGCATTGCTTTCTTTGCATTCAATTAAAGCAGAATAAAAGGTACAGATGTGGAAATAGCAACTGATATGATGGAGGCTCTGGTCAGAGGAACACTGCTTTCTTGAAGGCTTCGAATCTGCTTTCAATTGAAAGCATTTACAAAGGATTGCTGGTTCTATTTGCAGTTCTTTTGGTCACACTTCTATGAAATTCAAAGCCTAGGGAAGATTTTCTGTGTTAAATTTATGGTTTAGGGAAACTTATTTGGTTCCTGGGTATATTTTTCTTTAGGTTGTAAAGATGGTTTGTTCTTCTAGAAGGCACGTTCATAAAAGTGGAATAAATTATGCAGTCTTTGAGAGCTTGGTCTGGGTATGGAATTCAGGAATTTGGAATAGCAGTAACAAGAATATCTTATAAAATGGTCATTTTGCCCCCACCCCTTAAGCACCAGAGAGCTCTGACCCATTTAGTAATGAGGGAATTCATATTATTTTATCCTAATCACTCAATTACCACCACAACACTTAAGAAGCCTATTTATGACAGAGATCCCTATTTAGGCATTAGGAAATAAGTAATAATAAACAAAAAAGTTTTGAACTCTGGCAATTGTCCTCTCCCTGGCAGAGCCAGCAGTACCCTTAAGAGGAGCCTGAGCCAGAGAAAACACTCTTCCCAACTGGTAACTCCTAAAATACATAGCAAGAAATCCTCCTCTTGATTTACTTTTTTCCAGTCCGGATCTAGATCTGAATCCTCCTGTCAACCTGATGCTGACTGGTTTTAAAGCTCTCAGTCCTAAAGGAAAATACTTTTAGATAGGATAATATTTGAATTCACTATCAAATTAATTCTTAGTGGTTTTCTATTTTGTTCCAAATGAACAGGAGGGACACAGCTGTGGTTTAGCTCTGATAGCTGCTCTCAGCTCTCATCTGTTTTCTGGGAAGGTAGTTTTTATAATAACCTGATTAAGCAGTAAGATTGTTGGCTCGATTTGCTGGGATATTTCTCTTATTTTTTTTTTCTCTTGCAGTACTTTGGTTTTTTCTGTCTGGCAGGTTTCATTTTTTTTCCTTCAGAACATCATCCGTTTCAGATAAACACAGTGCAAAACGTTTATGAATTGCTATAAACAACACTTCAGGATGTTAAAGCCATGTTCTCTTTCCTGTTCTGAATCTGTTTTGTCTCTGGTGCCCCAATAATCTGTCTCACTCCCATGCACAGTGGCAGTGCTAATTGCCCTTAATTGAGACTAGTGGTATCTAATATGCTACAGTGGTTTTCTGCTGAATTTTGGTTGCGGGCGTACCGATGAGGGAATCCAGGCTCGGGCATTATACCTGCCTAGTGCTGTTCGGGCAGTCACAAACAATGCGGTGCGAGAGACCTCCTCCCTTTATAGGCAATATTTCCAGACTCCCATAATTGTAGACAGTTATCTAAAGATTTTAATATTCCCTTACTTCCTTCTGACTGCTGAAACGCAATCCCTGTGAATATAATGACGAGGAGGCAAATTAGTTTCTTTATGTGGAACTAGTTTTCCCCAACATTTGTGCTGGCTATTAAGAAATAGAGGGATAATAAAAATATTTCTGCCAAGGAAGGTTGATCTTAGCAGAGTTTTACATCCTCCATATTTCCCAGGTGGGCATATAAAGGAAGGAAAAGACAGCCTCGGAGATTGAATAGTTTCCACTAACACATATTAAAGCCTGATACAAACACAAGTAATTTCAGCCGAGTGTGATTTGTATTGATACACCTAGGTTACAGTGGGGGCAAACTCCCGTTGCTGTCAGTAGTCTTTGAGAAAGGTTTAAATACCAAGAACATTTCCATGATAGCAGACATCTTTTTCCCTTTCTCTTTCTATGTGTTGGCTATTCGATGTGCAATTTAGTCATGGTAGCTTGCCAACGCAATGCTTCTCTTTATCCATGTGAAGCTTCAATGCAGAATTTCTTTGGCATCGGCTCTGTTGGTCAGAAGTGGAAAAAGCCGTGACTCCCCGGCACTGCCGGGTTGGCAGATGGCTTCAGTGCAAATTCAGTTACACCAGCCTCAGGCAACATATTTCACTTTAAAAGTATTGATATTCTGTACAGTTCCTAATGAAGCTTTATTGTTATTGCTGAGTCCACTACAGGAACACTTTGCAGCTCTGAAACGGTCTCATATTGCCAATCAGATATCGTTTCTTTAACACAACCTTGTTTTCAATTGTAATCGCAGGCTTTAATTTAGCCTCGTGCTCGGCACTGTATGTGAACACCCCGAGCAAGCGAGAATTGGGGTGAAAATTTTGCGGTGTTGACTTCTCAGCACCTCGATAACGATAGGATGGAGATGTTTGTAGCAGGCATCTGAGCGTGTGGTGTGGAATGTCTGCAGGAGGCTCATCAAGATGTTTTCTTAGTGGTATCTATGATACCTCAGGAAGCACCGAGAAGCCAAAATATATTAAAATGGAGTTTTATAGGGGATGTAGGAAAAACAAATTAAATCCAACAGTAACTCAGAGTTACTCAACTTTTCCCTTCCTAGGCAACTTCTCAAATGAGAGACTGTTTGATGGTGCTTGGCCAGAAACGATAATTGGAGAAGTTTTTCAGCTTCAAAGACGATTCATAAATTAATTCACAGAATAGAAGGTTATCTCACTAGTGGGATAAGCGTTTGGGCTGGCCTAAGTACAGTATCAATTCCTCTGGCATTAAATAACCTTTCTTTTTCTGACAGACATTAATGGCCTTTCAGGTAGTGCCATGTAGTTTTCTCTGCCATTTACTTTCTGAGAAAGCTCTCCTGCCGTTTCCACTTGTTACAACTCGGTTTAAAATTCTGCTCCATACAGGGTAAAGATGTATATCTCATCAAGTCAAAGCGCCGTTAGAGGATCAGGTGGTAGAAAACCAGGGTTGAAAGTATATGGCTGTGGTTAATTGCTCATTTGTATTCCACCTTAGTGACGGGGGTTATATTTTCTGAAGGAGGGTTAATACCTCTACCTGAGAACAAAACCAGAGACCAAGGGAGAGAAATCCTTTGAATGTGTAAAGGGCAGGCAATTAATTTGTCTCATAGGCATGGCTCTGGGTGCAATCTGAAATCAAACAGCTAGGGCCATTTTGGCCAATGGAAATGGTACATAATAAGCAGGAGGTAGTACCAGATACAGGATGAATAGACTGCATTAAAAAATAATTTACAAAAAGGCTAGTGAAACATCGTGCCGAGGGACTTAAAACATCCTAAGGGATCCTCAGTGTTCTATGGAGTATGGAAAAATGGTTTGAAAATCCTAACTCTTGCCGTCGTTTTTGAGCATACGTTGCAACATAACACATCCTTTCATTACCAACGCAGGCACCAAAGTTATCAGTCTGTTCTTGTGTGTAGTGGTGCAACGAAAAGAAAAGAATGCATTGATCCAACCAAATGCAGAAGTGAAAATCAAAGGCTAAATACAGGGGCGAAAAAAAAACTTTAATGGCTTAAAAGCCATCTCTGTTCCGCTATGGATCTCTTTTCACACGGGGTTACCCAATCTAGTGCAGTTTTCCCATACTGACCTCTGCAAGTAGCTTCGTTAGTTTGGTTACACTGGTTTGGAAGTATTAGCTGTGAGGATAAGTTCACTTTCTCTCTGGTTTTGGTGGGATTTCAATTAACAAGCCTTAACGTTAGAAGTAGTAAAGGCCTGAAAAAGTAGGATTTGACAGTATCGAATGGTATTTCTCAGGCCTTGTGTTTGTATTGGGTTTTTTTTTTTTCTGGTGAAAACAATTTTTGCTTCAAAACTCTTTATCATCAACGTTTAAAATCAGAATTTTCATTTTCTCAGAATGAAAAGTTTGGATCGGTTTGGTTTTTGCCTGTAGAGAAATGCGTTCTTTTCATGTTTAGTTCAAATGTGAAGGAAGAAACGCTGCAAAACTCACAATAGTTTGTAAGGGCACTTATAAAACAGGATTTGCAGTACTCTGTAATGCTTATAAGTATTTGTCATTTTGCAGTTCTGAATTAAGAAAGAAATACTCAAAAGAGTGAAGGGTAAGATGTTACGAAAGATACGCATTTACGTGCTTTTCCAGAGGGCGTAAAACAGTGTGATGTTTTTTATTGAAGTATTTTATGCTGTTGCTTTCTGTTTTGAAAGCGTGCCTTCGGTGACAGAGCTTGTTTAAGAGCTTCCAGTGCTCTAAGACTCATTCTGTTTCTTATTTGCATTTCCTCTGGTTTTGTACGATTGCACTAATTAAGATGATGTTCCTGCCTTCTATTGTGAAGAAACATGACAATCTGGGAAGTAATTAATAGCGCTATCTCAGATGAGAATTCTATCTGTACAAGTCAGGGAAAATATATAGGTCATTGCTTTATAAAACAGAGATAACGGGTAAAGAATCGCTCTGGTTTTCTACCTGTTGGTGTACTGGGGTAAATGTCACTCTGCGACACCAAGATACCCATTCAGACAGTAAGACAAAAAGCTACTTTTTTCTCCCCACCGTTTTATTTTTGCTGATATATTACTTAATCTAACTTCTTAATTTCTGTGGGGAGCAGAGAAAACCCTAAATACCAGATACTCCTGACAAGGCTCACAGCACTTTTTGTTTCGTTTGTGACAGATAAGGTCAAATTGAATAAAAAGTGTGTGTTTCATTCTGTTTCTAAATCACCATATTTACAATCTCTGTTTATAAATATTTAGTGTCCTGACAGCTGGGTGTTATAGATGTGACAACTCAAATGTAAAATCTTTACAGCACGTGGCACAATCGTCTTTGCTGGGTAACAAAATAAATGCAAGCATGTTTTAGGGTTTTAGTTTTTGTCCCTACAGTGAAATGATGAAATAGAAATGAAATTAAGATGTGTATGTTATGTTAGCACAAAATCTGATTCAGGTAGAAAAAGTGGAAGTCAAAAGAAAAAATGGAAACATATCAGTGAAGTGAAATGTTCTTCATTAAACAGAAATGTTTGGTTTTAAAGCGCCAGTCATGGAGAAAAGATAACAGTGATGATCAACAAGGTTGAAGCGGGTTGTTACTGTGTTTCGTGACCATGTCCAGGGTCCAAAATTCCTGAGTTACGAGTAATGCCCATTACAATAGTGGACAACCTCAGTGAAAGCGTGTGTGTGCTCAATTTTCAATTAATTATTTTTCCCACCCAGAACTGGAAAAGATATCCTCCCCGTTTGAGAAGGAGGTTTATCCCAAGAGGCATTTCCATGTGCTTCTGAACCAATATATAAGATCTCTGAGGAGACCTTAGAGCGACCTTCCAGTACCTGAAGGGGCTACAGGAAAGCTGAGGAGGGGCTGTTCATAAAGGCTGTGGGGATAGGATGAGGGGCAATGGGGATAAACTGGAGAGAGACAGATGTAGACTGGACAGAAGGAGGAATTTCTTCACCATGAGAGTGGTGAGGCCCTGGCCCAGGTTGCCCAGGGAAGGTGTGGCTGCCCCATCCCTGGAGGTGTTCAAGGCCAGGTTGGATGGGCCTTGGGCAGCCTGAGCCAGTGGGAGCTGTCCCTGCCCATGGCAGGGGGGTTGGAACTGGATGATCTTTAAGATTCCTTCCAACCCAAACCATTCTATGATTCTATATAAGCTAAAACCCCAAATAAATATTGTACATGGACAAAAGTTGACAGAGCTGCAATCTGCAGTCATTGAATGGTGAAAATTGGCCATGGTCTCTTTTAATCTCAAACCACACACAGCCTCACAAGTGGTTACTTGTCCTGGACAGCTCTGCTTTCTCCATGGAAACGATAGTCTTTTCTGGAGTGGCTAAGCAAGCATAGCAGGAGGAGTGCACACTTAAGCAGAAACGGCAGCGCAGGGCGGGAGTGTGGTTATACTTAGGGAAAACCCACATTAGCCTGGGAAAAGGAGGACTGAAAGCTTTCAGCAATGAAACAGAATGTGCCAGCGGGATTAGCTAGGACTGGGTGATGCAAACACAGAGGTGATCACCAAATAGAGTGCAGAACTAGCAGTTAATTGCAGTAAAGAGGGAGAAAAAAACCCAGGTTCCATTTTTGGGAACTCTTGGCCCTCTTCCTAAAGAAAAAAAGCTGTAAATTAAGCATGGATTTTCTTCCCAGGGTACCTCTTCCCATGAAGGATTGTTGGATTTAATAATAAAGTCCCTCCAAAGATATATATTGAATGAAATCTTTAGGATTGGTTTTGACTTTGGAGAGCTGCTGAACTTGCCACCAGTGGAAAACTGGTGTAAATCTAAAAGAAGAAAAGCTGATGCTTCTGATTTGTGTTTTCTCTTTTTTTTGTTGAAAAGTGTCCTTAAAATTCCAGAGGGGCAATTTGGTATTTAGATAAAGGTTACTTTCCCCCTCTATACAGAAGCTATCTCTGAGCTTTACCTTGACCATCTATTTACCTTGTACAATTACTTGGCTACACACACAAGTTGCCATGATCTCCTCTGAAAGATGATCCCTCAAATGCACCACTTCAAATACAGTTTGAAGTGAAAATCTCCAGGGGCTTTATTAGAAGAAAAGGGATGAAAGCAATAAAAACATGAAGCCAAAATTGTTTTACTAAGAATTTTATTTAGATTCATGTAGGGTGATAGTATAATCATACAGTAACTCTTGCATGAAACATATAACTTTATTTTTAAACCACAGATTATCCTTCACCTCAACCCTCTCAAAAGAGAAAAATGTTCTTCTGGTATCTTGATGCTAACAGTGAATTATTTGCCAGAAAGACAGAGTTATACCGAGTACAGCAGCACCTTTTCCACATGAAATAACAAAATTTTAAAGGCATTGTTAAGAAGGAGAGTATTTAGAGATCTTGGCATTATCAGAGATCCCACCACTACAGCGATTGCAGATCCCAAACTTGAAATCAGTAGAGATCTCATCCATACCTTAAAAAAAAAAAGTGCCTTATTTTTAAGAATGATAGATCAGAGGGATCCATAAGACCACGACAGGAGCTGAACAAAGCCACCCTCCTACTTGAATCAAATTTCAACAAGTAAAATTCATCTACAAGCACAGTTATATGGTACCCCTTGAACTGTTTCCAAGGAAGACTGAGTGTTTAGGACTTGTACCTTTTGAGTGAGGTATGAAACAAAGTCTTGGTTCAAGCTCAAAAGTACCCAAATAATTTGCAACTAATGTTCTCATTTCAAAACTGACACGGGATCTCTGTCGGTTTTGCTTGCATATCTTGTGCCGACAAACAATGGGTTCACTTGAGCACAGAGGGGTTCTTTGGGATCTCTTCATCAGCCTCAGCCAATAATTGAAAAGTTTCCTTTGTGGATTTCTTCAGTTGCAGAAGAAACTGGACGTTCATTCACCGTTTGCTCTCGCACACTGACGTTTCTGACTGAGGGTAGGGGAATATCTCTATTTGAACCTGCATCCACTCGCACTGAGTGAAGGGATTGAGCTGAGCCCTGACTCACTGTGTCAGGTCTGAGCATGTTCTATACTCATCTCTCTATTCCTCCCTTTCCAGTCCTGATTCCTGAGCTAGAGGGTCAGTCTGTTTTATTCTGGTTTTGCATAGGACCTTGCATTCCTTTCCTTTCCTTTTTGTTAATGAAATTATTATTTTTTTTTTTTAAAAAAAAAAGGAATTCCTGAGTTTGAAAATTTTGTGGAAAAGAGCATATAACAGGATCGAAGAAAACAAAAACCAAGCTTGTGGTATGTAAATAGCCCTCATGCAGGAATCACCAAACAAGTCTGAGAAGAGAGGGAGGAATTTGCCCCCAGCCTCTGTCAGACTAGTGGGCTGGGGTTGGTTTTTTGGCTTGATTGTATCATGTGGTGCATGGCAGGGATTTGCAGGTAATATTTTTGTTGGTAATTCAGGCATTTTGTCCAAAACATTCCTCCTACTTTGTCCTTTCCCACTCTCCTCCTATGGATTGTTACAACTCTAGATCTCATTGTCCTCTTTCTATTTACCCTCCAGTCACTACTGGAACATACTATTGGGTTTTATAAATAGTGAAGAAAAATATAGTTGAAAAATAAGTGTTGTTAGACACCTCTGCAGCAGCTTTAATGTGCCACTTTGGGAGGAGTCCGTCTGCATGGGTTTCTATTCCATTAATAGCTTTGAAGTTCCCTCAGGACTTTGGATGTGGGTAAGAAAACACAGAAAACGAACCAACCTCTGCTCCCCCAGACCTGTGGGCACCTCCTTGTTAAGCCACACTCGCGCAGATGACAGAGTGTGCAGTGTTGTTTCTATGAATGAGTCTCCGCGTGTGCTTGGATGCTTTTCACTTTACAAATTATGTCACGCTTCACCAGCTCTGCATCTCTGTGTGCTGAGGCTCTGTTTGGGCTTGACTGTTTAGCTTTGTGGGAACTCCTGCAGGGGAAAAAAAGTTGCTTACCATTTTTCTGCATCTGGTGCCTATAAATCTACCCTTGAGCCAGGAGAAAAATCATTTAACTCAGGGAGGTGTCCTGGTAAGCTTGAAGGAAAAAGCCTTCTGCTCATCATAAACAGCTGTCAACTTTTATCCTTAAAAGAAATACTTATTTCTGTGCATGCCAAAGGCTAAGAAAATCGTCCCCGGACCCAAACCGTTTGGGAACCAGGATGCACAATAGTGTTGTCACATTGATCCTCATTTTTCTACAAAGCATTTCTTTTTGTTGAGTTTGTTTCATGTGTCAGGTACTTTGAGATGAAATATCTAGCCAAGTACCTGAAGCCCTGCTCCCAAAGCTTTATCTTCTGGCAGGAAGTTTAATGTTTCTAACACTATTTTTAGTTCCTAATTGCTGTTTCCTTTTCCTCTTTGATCATCTTGGATGGAGAACAAAATAAGAACATAAGGCAAGAAGAAAATTCACAGTACGTCCTCTTTCCTCTTGTGCCACTAAGACACTAATGTGACTTAGACCTTTAGCAATTATGACAAAGGTGCCCAGCAGACAAAGTTTTTAGTATGGTCCCAGTTCTGAGTTTTAATCTTCCTACTACTTGATTAGCGTTATTTTAAATCAGTTCAACTTGCACTTGGAAAATCGCAGTGGATTCAAAGACCTTAAACGTGCTCTAGAGATATTAAGAGCATTTTAGCCTCAGTTTCCTCTCTGTATTATACATATATATAGAAATAAGATCTACAGAAGCTTTGTTTTACCCTCCCAAGCTCTCTGCTCCTCTCTCTCTCTTCTTTGGTTCAAGGCTGGCTACTTCTTTTCTCTATTTATTAGAGCACAGGGCCATGAAAACAGCATTAGCCATCTGTCATATTGTCAGTCCTTTCATCCCTAGACAGCCTTGTTGTTATTTATGTTCTGGCTGGTGAATGAAATTTTTTTCAGCTCCTCTATTCCAAAGGTGGTTCAGCATTTGTCTCATACAGAAAGTGTTGATTGTATGAAACACCTTCAGCATTTGTCTGTAACAAAGAGTGTTGATAATGTGAAATACCTCCAGCAACACTTTCAGGGCGACACACCCCAAAACACCTCCAGACTTAGAGATTGTTTTCAGCCAGTTGGGTTATGTGAGAGAAGGCTGATCTCCACCAAGAAGAAGCACAGGGGCACAAGGTTGTGGGATGAACCCCAATCTCCCAGTCCCAGACTGGGCTGTACTGGGAGGTTGTCTGCCCCATGGGTTCGGTGGTCCCCATTGCTGAGTTCACCGGATCATCTCACAGACTGAGGGTCCTCTTTGCTCAGGGTCCTTGGTACAGTATAGATGCAGGGTAAGAGCATTTGGGGATTGCATGGGATATTTGGGAGCGGAATCAAAGGCTGTGACCTTGCTGTATGTTTGTTAATGCACAAGGTATTTCTAAAGTGGTGCTCTTGCCTTATTTTTAAACGGAAGTGTAGTGCAAGGGGAAAAGGGGGAGGAAAAAAGAGATTTGTTTCCTTTTGAAGAGCTAAGGGTTTCTCAGTTAATGAGCAATTTCAATATATTTGCATCTGTGTGGGCAACTGTGCCAAGACTCTGCAGTCTGTTGCTACAGCCAAGATTGCATTTCTCAGCCTGCCAAGCTCTAAATGTGAGAAACATCACACAGCACAAGGAGCCAGAGAAAGGGAAACAAGACATTGTAAATCCACAAAGATGAAAAGGATGGGAAAGGAGAGGAACCGCATTTGCATGTTGTGAACACAGGGTACTGTTCCTTGACCTGTGTTTTATGATTCCGCTATCGCCGCGCAAATATTTCACAGTAATAAAAGGGAGCAAATGACAGTTCTGAGGGGACAGAGATAAATCTGTATCGGAAATAAGGGAGCAGTGAGAGATATAGCTGAGATATACCCACGCTCGGATATATAAAATGAATAGTCTGACAGAATGCCCGCTCTGGTTATGTACACTGGTGTTATAACAGCTGACAACGTGAAAGCGTTGGTGACGATGGAGCTATTTATTGTTGATAACAGCACAGGGAAATGTAGCTTTGCTCATGCCAAATTGCTCCTTTTATAAAACAAAATAAACTATGTCAGCCAGTTCAAGATATTTTTGTTTAAAAAATACCGCTTGGAGATATCGTAGACACACAGACACACACACACACACAGAGGCACTAATATGTGTGTGCCTGTGATTGCCACAGTCTTGCAGAATTTAAAGGAGGGTCATCCAGCATCAGTCTAAAAAAGTAATGGCGGTAGCTTTTTTGGTGGTGAAACTCAGAAAACATACATTGTGTCTGAGTTGTGGGAGCTGTTTGACAGAGTGCTGTGTCAGGACTGAAGTTTTTCAGGAAGGCAATGGAAAGGTCAAGAGATAATACCAAAAATAGTAGTTCGTCCCATCTGGATCTTACCAATTCCATTTCCTGCCTATATAAGGTTCTCTTGATGAATATAACTTACACAAATGCACTACTGAAGCTACAAAGTCTGAGAATCAGGTGATGTTTTCTAACCGGTTTGGCTTCCTCTGTTTCTCAGGGATTGCAGGAGCACTGCAGAGAAGGAAACGGGTGGTGAGGGAGGGAGGCTATAAAGTGCCTCTTCCCTGCCCCAGCCCCCTAACCTTAGGCAGGTCCCACCCCCAGATGCAGGCTGGCAGGGGGTGGAAGCTGCTCAGAAGGGCCAGAAGATCCAAAAGGATCCTGCAATGTGCGTAGGGCACCAGGATGACTGCTAGCAGCTCTTTCTTGCAGCTGTGTACTCGGCGTTGGGAGGTAGTACCATACTCATAAAGTGAATGCTTTATGCTTAATCACATTAACAGAGGCAGCAGAACCATGACTTGGATAAACTGCATATCTGAGCCCTTCACTTTGCAGATCCTTCTCCTGGTGCAGAATAAGAACAACCTGACTCATTATTACTTGTGTTCTTTTGAGGCAGCAATACCCCTCCACAGGCAACGCCTCTGAGCCACTGATGGTCTATTAGGGAAATTTATTAGGAGTTTGCACTTCTTATTGGAGAAGCAGCATTTAAATATTTGCTTTTATTTATTTATTTAGATTCACCCTGCAGAAGTCATTTACGTATGTAAAACAAACACAAAAGGCAACTTTGCAGCTGGTTTTCTTCATATGCATTTCATAACGTTTGGTATCACAGAGAGAAATGGCAAAGCATCTCGTACGGGGACGGGTCAGGAGGCTGAGAGATAAAACCAGCTGCTTTCAGCTATCAAGTTAGCTCTGGCTATGATGCAAATAATTGTTGCTGCCATTATCTTTGAAGCCAGACGTTTGGTGTCCCTGTGAGGAAAAAAATATCACTACTACTTCTAAAAAGACTTTTTCTTCACATTGTTATAACTCAGCAGAGAATGATATGCCTAGGGACTGAGCTGAAATATGGAGGGGGGAGAAAAACATTTCTATAAATGGCAGAAAGGATTAATATAATTCATCTCCCATTTATTAGTGGTCTTCTGTTGTCAGGATGTGCTGAAAAGAACACATAAATGGAAACAGATTGCAAATTATTACAGCAATGTTCTGTCAGGTGAACATGATATGAAAAGTCTTAAATAAATCACCTGGCATGTTTATATAAAAAAAAAAAACCCAATGAACAAACAAACAAACAAATCTCTATGGAGGCAGCCAGGCAGTTTGCAGCTGCTTTATTACACTGATAAATATGGGACAAGGCTCAGGAAGAAGAATGAGGCAGACCTTCAGGAAGCACAGAGTTCCTTTGACCACAATATCAAAGCTGAGAGGAAAGGACAGCGCGTCCATCATAGCAACGAGGAGGGAAGTGGGCATGTTCAGCTGAAGCTGGAGAAAAAGGAAAGGCAAAAGAAAGAAACCTTGTCTCCAACAAGTGTCCACAAACATTCAAATATTAATGATGACTTTTAGAAGTGTTATCCTCCGTAGACAGCCTATATTTAGAAAGCCAGGCCCATAGCTATGGGAATAGTGTCCACCGACTCTTCGTCAGCCACAACCTGCCTGGAAGGGACAACTGTGGGCATGGCTGGAGTGTGGGCGCATCTGCCCCTCTTGGGTTCTTCACTCCAACACTGCGTAACCCTCCAGTGTCTGAAACATGAGTAAAATGGTTGGATAGCGCTTGGTAACACAGATTTTAATTTAGCAATGTCGGGCTGGAAGGAACAGTCTGGGGATTTGCTATCCCAGAAAACTTTCTTATCATACAAAACTCTTTCTAAATTAATCAAGCTCTGCCATAGAATTGCTTACTGTGTTTCACATACTCTTACCCTTTTTCTTCTATGTGTGTTAATGAAAATAACAAATGAAATCTATCCTAAAGCTCTGTTTTGAACAGCTCTCATAGCCGCACGCCTTTTCACAGCTCAGTCGTTAAGGGCTTAGCTCTTTCTGTACCTACCTCAAGACCGTTGCATTACTCTCCATCATCTTCACCCTAACCAATAATTTCAGAATGTGACTTTGTATCAAATATTTTGCTGAAGTCAACCAAGTTCACTGCTTTTCCTGAATCTGAAAGTGAAACAAATCAGAGAGATGTAATATCCAATAGTTTATCAAAAGCATTTTACCTTTCTCGACCACAGCAAGGAGTGATTTCAGTAATGCGTGAACTGAAACAGATTTAATACACATCCTATCTTTGAATCTCATCATTTTCTTTCTTGTCCGTTACTCTGAGTAGTTTTCTGTTGGAATTATTCATTTCATCTATTTCTCGTTTTCATTTATGGCTTATACTGGGTTTTTGTTCCTGCAGTTTGACCAAAATGTGCAGTCCCAGATGGGTGGTGACAACAAAAAGGCAAGTTATAAAGCTGTTTCCAGACATTGCCATGAGACCTAGTCATGTTGGACATGATTAAGCATAGAAGTTAAATGAATGTGATGCTTTCTGTTGAATACAGAGAGCTATAGAGGAGGCTTTGCAAGTACCTCCCATCAACCAGCAATAACAGCGTGGTTTAAGGAAAGATATTTACTGCTTTAAAGAGTACCTTTAATACTCTTGCAAATCTTTTGAATGCTATCCTAGCATGGCAAAACAAGTAAAAGAAAGAAAAAAATCCAGCCTTATGTCCTTCAGTAGGTTTGTGTACTCCTTTTCACCAAGAAGAACTGAAATGAACTCCCCAGGAACTGATTCTCCACCAGTTGGAGAGTACTGTCTGCAGTACTTTACACATACGCACAGTGAGTTCCAAGTATTTATATACACACAGCTCACACTCAGGACTGACCAGCCGGTAACTCTGTGGTCCCCACAGTGATAAGTTTCCTCTCCATTTCCCTCGAGTGCGGTAGATGTGGAGGTCGGGTCATTATTCAGCCCCAGCAGCACTTTGTCCACATTATGTGCAACATAACCCTGTACTTGTACTACTTCTACAACAGCCTTTTACCTCTAAGGAAGAGACATTACACACAAATGGCATTGACTGCAGGTTATCTCGCAGTCACAATATGAGAAATATAATCACTACTGTCCATTGCCTCAGTTTTTTTCATCTACTTTTCCTTGAAATTTGCTTTTTTTCCCTTGTGTCTCCAAAAGAACTAGGAAATTATTCTGTTAATTGGGTCATATTCTACTAGATTTTGAAAAGCTTAAACAATTTGGTGATCTACAAATCTATGGAAGAGTTGTTAGTATCCTCGTGTGAGGTCAGTGGAATAAGGACAAGAAAAATGGAGAAGATCTCTGTGATAGCAGTGAATCCCAGATATTGAACATGGATTGGATGAAATGTCTGCTTATAACAGGAAATTATACTTAGCTTTGAACAGCGTGGTGAGGCAAATCTTCTGGGAACATGTGTCTGTACACTGTACCAAGATCAACACTACAGAATTTGATTTGATTGTTTGGCAACTCTTCCCTCCTGTTGTCGTGGCCAATCTTTGGTCCTTTTTTACCACCTTCAACTAACTTCCATGTCTCCTTACCCAGACTGGAACAGCCTCTGTTCCAACCGCCAATATCACCAATTCACTGTATGTCTTGGGACTGATGCATTGTATACTGGAAATGTCCCAAATTATTTCAAATCCCAAACTGAAAATTGCTGAAGTTAGATGGCCGAAGAGGAAAAAAAACATGTAAGTTCTCAAAGTCTGTGCTACTGAAAAGAAGTGTCTGGTTTTGCAGAGAGGTTCCAGCATTGTCAAACCTCATTTTTTCACTCAGTTGCCTGATTTCAGTTTCAGAATTTGTGAAGACTAGTTTTAAGACTTTTTTTTTAAAAAAAAAAAAAAAGAGAATCACAGAACTTTGCTGCAACTCCCACACAGTAATTTTATGTAAGGCATTCCAATGGCTACTGAAAAAAACAGATCACACCGCAGTGGTTTTTAATAGCTTGTTTAGGGAGGTACTGAAAACAAGAATAAGAGCAATGGTGGAGAACCTCCTGCGCTTAGTTAACTTGATGAACTGAAAGTCTGACTATTATGATGGAGTTTTTCTTTACGGGGGATGTCCTAGCTCAACGTTTTCTAACGGGAGATGCATCAAGAATATGAAGGTCATAGGACTGGGAAGGATTAGAGTAAGCTGTAGTGGGCATAGCTAGCAAACTGACTCATATCAGCTATTGGAATCCTCGTAGTCTTAGGGCCATGAATAATAGGTATTTTGATTGGTTTTTTTTTCTTCTCTCTCTTATGTCTTTCTTTCCCCTGGTGAAGCAGAGCATTCACATCCCCATTTTTATAACCTTGGATTCAGACTGATTCCTGAATGCATATATTTTAACCTGGAGAAGAGGGAGGCTGAAGGGAGACCTTATTGCTCTCTACAAATACTTGAAAGGACGTTGTAGAGAGGTGGATGCTGGGCTCTTCTCCCAAGCGATGGGAGATAGGGCAAGGGGGAATGGCCCCAACCTGCACCAGGGGAGGTTTAGATTGGACATTAGGAAAAAATTTTCACAGAAAGGGTTATCGAGCACTGGCAGAGGCTGCCAGGAAGGTGGTTAAGTGATCATCCCTGGAGGTGTTTAAAAAGTGGGCATATGAGGTGCCCATATGATTTAGTAGTGGAAGAGGTATGGTTGGGGTCAATAATCTCTAATTCAGAACACTGTGTTCCTTCCATTTATGTCCCCCCCCTCCATCACCCTAACCGTCTAATTGTTAACTGTTTTGCAGAATCAAACTCTACACATGCAGAAATCACGTGCAGCCTGCAGGGAGGAATTATTCAAGTCCTATGCACGTGGTTTAGTTGCCCAGAACAGAACAGCTGAGCACTCTGTAACTGAAAATCCCTAGAGAATTTCTAAAAGACAGATTAGATTTGACTGTCATTTGCAAACATTGGTGCTCTCACTGGTCTTAAATCTCTGGCATGTATTTGTAATGGGAAAGTGTCTCTTAAAACTACAGCTGGAAGAGGAAGAGACCCTTATAAATCCCCTTATAAACAAACCGAGGGAGTTTTCTCATGATTTTGGTGACACAATTTTGAGACCAACAGATAAAGTGGGTTCTGTGGTTACTGTAACTAAAACATGACAGATTTAAAGTTTTGCTTAGCTATTTTCAGGATATCTGAAAAATTCAGAGTAGAAAGAGAAATATTTGGTTCAATGACTATGGGCAGAAGGCTAATTCCGCTGCCTTTTTGATTGGTAACAACACCCTGCCTCTGCTAATGACATTACCGGTTGCTGCACCTAAGGCAGAAAAAGTATAGAGGTGGGAAATGAGTTTAAATGTCACATCTGACTGACAAAGACGAGTCTCCAGTTTGCTGTAGTTCAGTGTCAGCCCTCAGCAGAGGCTCAGATCCTGGCAATTAACCCTTTTGATGACAGACGGTGTCAAGACTGTGCTATATTTTAGCCATACAGGTGTATTTTAGCCACTATACATAAAAGCATACATCCATGCACATGTATATACGTACAAGCAATGATATGAGGGATGGAGTTTAGATACGGCTGCCCTTGAGCTGCACCTTGTATTCAGGCTTAACGAAGGCTGAGTCAAAGGTTTCCTCATGTCTGTTTAGGGTCTATAGTATCTGCTCTTCTTTGGACTGGAAGATAGATGCAACTGCCCTTTATCTGGTCAACCCATAGATTCATAAAAAAATAAGAAACTAATCTACTCCTGTAAAAAGCTAATATTTTCTAGGCTTGCATAAACAGTTACAGTTACCCTTACTTATGTGTGGTGATAATGATGATAATTACTTCAATGTTGCTGCAGCCTCAAACCCCGAAGGGCGCTTGAAATTCATCACATCTAAATTTTAGCAACCCAAAAGACAAGCTATCCAACCAAAAGGGGTTAAAAGTGGTAGAGAAACAAACCAGATGCTACCAGAGGAAAAAGAAGCCATTTGTCCCTAGTGAAGATGAAGGTCACTGGGGGAGCTGGAGTTGGCCTCTAAGGCTGTTGATCTGACGCTGCGGCGCTTCTCAATTTACCTAAATCTTTTGCAGCTCCTTTCAACAGCACATTGTACGTGCTACATAAAAAGGAAATATGCAGATCATTTGGAAGCATAAATTCGAGAGGCAAGGTGGAGTGGTGGCCTCATGGAGCCCATCTATTTCTGAATGATGACTCTGACAGCTGAACAAGTGCATGATGACAATTATTTTTCCTTCTATTTTGTGCAGTAGAAAGCTGCTGTGTGTGGACTCTTCGCTGCTGGTGCTTATACCATTAACAAGATGTGTTCTCCTGCTCGCTGGATTTTCACACGGATAGCTGCTAACTGTAACAACTGGGCTGCTATTAAAGTATATCAAATAGCTCCCAATTTCTTTGCTTTGAACCAAGTACCTCCCCCCCCCCCTTTCCAACTTAACAGGAAAATTAGAAAATGTTTAAGCAAGTGATGTTAATAGAGCCCCATTTGGTGCTTACATCATATATTAACATATCAAACACAGTTTAACATTCAAAATATCTCCTGTCTGGCAGCCAGGAAATTATGCCATAATGTTAATGTACATGCCCTTATTAAATTTTGCCTCTATAATAGACAATCTGTTATAACGTAAAGGGAACAGCAATATATCACAGATATTACAACACAAAATAGCACTGCAAAGATAAAATTTCAAATAGTCTTATTTATACGGCTACTGTATGAATATCTTTATTTTGAATGCCTTTATTGAATAACTTTGTTTCTCCTGCAAATAAGCCGAGGACTCAATGAATGGTTACAAGCAGGGGGAGCGGGCACCTGGGGAAAGGGGATGGGGTGGCGGAAGGCAAAGGAAAACAGAGAATAAATGCAAAGTGCATGATTAGTGAGGCACAGTATAAAATCACACGGAATCTGGAGGTGATCCTGCCTCCCTTCTGCCTGCGACACATTCATTGACCTGATTGAAATTTAATTCTGGAGGGGAAAAATTTGCTTTCCTCCAGCTCATGTGACTCACTACATGCCTGTGGGGTTATTTTAACCACTCCAAGGAAAAAAGCAGGACGACGCAGCCAAGGACGTGGTGTGTAGGAGAGGGGAGGAGAAGCTGCTCATTCACTGCCATGCAGAATCCCTCCGGTAAAGCTGCTTGTCCAGCTCCACTGTGAGGAAATGTGGTAAGTTTTATGAAAACCTTCAATAAATCAGTGAAACTTTATGTTTTGCAAGTCTAAAGGAGTTTAAAACATTAAAGGCAATTGCACAGATTTCCTGGATTCCATTGTTGCAATTCCATGTTTAATTGCAAATCAAAATATGTATTTGTTTTAGATTGAGACAGTTCTTAGAATCACAGAATGTCTTGAGTTGGAGGCACCTAAAAGGATCAACGAGTCCAACTCCTGTCCCTGCACAGGACAACTCCAACATTTACACCGTGTGTCCAGCCCCGAGAGGTTTTATCATGCTCCAATTTCCACAGTTCCCGGTATTCCCTAGGAGATGCAGACATTAGAAATTAGCATCCATGGCCCCGATGTCTCCATGATAACATTTCTCCAGAGCCACCGTATCTGGGACCTGTGGAGTCGTGCTCCTTCAGATGGCAGTGCTGCCAGGAAGCTCTGCAGTTTGGAAGCAGAATTTCCCAGCAAGGTACAGCAAGGAACTTATTCTTATTTACATACCTGCTTTTTAAGCTGAAAGAGGGGAGATTGAGATGAGATCTTAGGGAGAAATGTTTTCCTGCGAGAGTGGGGATGCCCTGGCCCAGGGTGCCCAGAGCAGTGGTGGCTGCCCCATCCCTGGAGATGTTCCAGGACAGGTTGGATGGGGCTTGGAGCCCCTGATCCAGTGGGAGGTGTCCCTGCCTGTGGCGGGGGGGTAGGATTGGATGGTCTTCGAGATCCCTTCTAAACCAAATGATTCTATGATTTTACGATACACAAACTTATATTCTCAGAGCTACATAGCAATCCAAACAAGAAGTATCCAACCATTCTGAAAGAGAGGGAGAAATAGTTTGAAGATGTGAAAAAAAACCTGTCAGGAAGACTGAGCAGAATCTAAAACTTTTGCACTGAAAGCTCAATTTGTATTGCTTTTAAGAAAACCAAATATATTTAACACTTCACTATAAAAAAAGACCAAACCTCAAACTGTCCATCGGAATACTGAGAGCAGTGAAGGTGGTCACTAGGAAAATGGGGAAGAGGAGAGCTTTCGAGAGAGAGGAGAGCTCCTGATGGCTCAGGTCTCTGTGCCCTGTGCCTGCGGCTCTCGCTAACCCTGCTAACACCACACAGTGAGAACTCTCAAAACCGTTGCATGTCCAAAGAGGAGAAACACCAAGCAGAAAATTTAAGCCAAGAGAGGCAAAGAATTAAAAGTATTTAAAGTACATTGCATTAAGTTGAGGAACTTGAATGCAATAACAAGGTTTATACAAGCTTTAGAGGAAAACTGTTCTTACTTGATCTCACAAAAAGGTGCAATTTTAATCATAAGTATTTTGTTTAGATTATGCTGGACAGGAGAGCCTCTCGGTCCCACCCTTTCCTTCTCCCTTACCAGAATAAGATGGTTTACTGCCCTTTTCCTCTGGCTCTGCTGTTGCTTCCACGATGTCCTTCTGTGCTTACTCAAAACTAATGACTTCTTTTCCTCCCGGACCCTTCTTCCTCTCTCCCTTGTCCTGGGTCACCATTGTCACCTGTTTTGCCCTCTTTCATCCCTGTCACCAGGAGCATCAAAGTACCAACCTGGTTGCCTTTGTTATGGGTTAACCTTGCAGGAAGACAGCAAGTCTGGTAGCACCCATGAATGTGGAGTCAGCTGCATCGCGTTTCGAGACGGGAAATTGTGACCTGGAGGATCTCATACCTGGAACAGTGGCCTGCACACGGATTCCTGGAAGCCTCCTCCTGAGCTCCACCAGGTCAGTGTGGCCCTGTTTCTGTGCTCCTGTTTTGTTTTCACCCTTAGTTTCTTTTGTTCAGGTTTCAGCCTCCCAAATCAGAAAATACCACGTACTGGCTGTTTGTGTACTCTGCAGCACATCAGATCTGATGTGAGGCCAAACTTCTAACCATTATTTTCTACGTGAAAACATCCTCTATTTTTCAGTTTAATTATTTACTTTCTTTCTCTCTCCCTAAAAGCCAGCCAACAACAGCAACGGAACCATAAACAACAAAACCAAGTAGCTGAGTTGCGGTGAAACAGCACACGGAGCTGCTGTCTCCTCACACACTCAGTACTATGTGCTCCTCAGCCTCCTGTGTTGCATTTCCCTTTAGTTAACTCTCCGAGCTGTCCACAATTTACCTTCAGCACACACTAACTTTGCTATTCTTTTAAAAATAAGCCTGGATAAGTGCAGCCTCGCTGCTGGATTTTCTACTTCTGGTCTCCTTGGGCTGTTCCCAGGACCCACAAAAGTCAACAGAATTAAAGCTTCCCACTGAATTCACTAGAGCTTTAGATCTTTCTGCTGTGGCTAATTAATCTTGTTCATTAGTTACTCCCCAGGTCTCATTCCCTCTTCCTCATCACTTCGTGCTAGTGCACATTATTCTTCTCTTTTAAACATTAATTGTTGCTGTGCATGCCCTTCCTGTAAAGTATTAAGATTAAATCCCCCCAGATATCTACCTTCCCTCTTTCGCCAGCACTTCAGAGACTGGGGAGTCAGAGTGTGGCAGGTGCAATACAGGCCAATTAAAAAGCAAATTTGTGCTAACTGATGGGTAATCTTCAGTGGAAATCACAAGCGACGTTATTGGATGCCTGGGGAAAATTTTCATTAAGCAAATTCTTCCACTGCTGGCACAGCTCTGACACCTCCACGTTGTAGCTGTTGCGAGGTGCATGTCCTACACTTGCACTTCTGGAGTCTGTCCTGTTGCCCGCTGACTCTGGTGTGTGCGCTGCTGCCTTCTGGCTTTTCTAAAGCGAGGGACAAAGAGAGTTGAGGGCGAAGCGAGTCAAACCAGCCATTCGTCTGCTTTTTGTTTACTACACGTTCATAACTAACAGAAGTAGAAAAAAAATCTAAAACCAAAACAATAACGCATCCCGAGCGACCAAGATCAGACCTCTTTTATAGGTCTCTCTTTTATAGGTGTCTCTTTTTGAGACCTCGTCTGGAGTACTGTGTCCGGTTCTGGAATCTTCAACAAAAGGAGATGGAGCTGTTGGAACGGGTCCAGAGGAGGCTACAAAGATGAGCCGAGGGCTGGAGCACCTCCCGTATGAGGACAGGCTGAGAGAGTTGGGGTTGTTCAGCCTGGAGAAGAGAAGGCTCCGGGGAGACCCTATAGTGACCTCCCTGTACCTGAAGGGCCTACAGGAAAGCTGGGGAGGGGCTGTTCACAAAGGCTTGTGGGGATAGGACTAAGAGGGCAATGGATATAAACCGGAGAGGGGCAGATTTAGACTTGATATAAAGAGGAATTTCTTCACCATGAGAGTGGTGAAGCACTGGCCCAGGTTGCCCAGGGAAGCCAGATTTGTACCATCTGAAAGCAAAATGAAATGGAATCGTGTGAGCCAAAATCCTTACTGAGCTATAATTTCCACTCACCACTTTCAGATATTGATCCAAGATGAAATTACTTTTTCTTGCATTGTGTGGAGTTCTGAAAAGATGTTTACTTTTTTAGTTACTTTAAGGGAGTATTAAGTCTGGATTCAGTTCACATAATACTAACAGTGCTGCTTCTACACATCTTGTGATCTTTTATCTTTCTTCATTTCCCCCCTTTTTTTGACAAACCTATACCTTCACAGCACTTCCAGGACTCAAAGTGATAAGTTTCAGACACAGGCATTATTTCCAGCATTTGCTTTCTTGTTTGGTGGTTCAAAACAAGAACCCTCTGTTTTCAGAACTACGATAGGCATTCGAATAATTTTCTTGTAATATTAAATGTGTGTGTTTTTGCATATACATATAAATATGCAGTGAAAGGTGTCCCTGCCCATGGCAGGGGGTTATAACTGGATGATCTTTAAGGTCTGTTCCAACCCAAACCATTCCATGATTCTAGGATATGTATAATTTGTACAGAAGAATATATTTAAGCGTTAAGTATTGTAGTATTGTGTATGAAAACTCTGTGCCCCAGGATATGTGACTATGTGCTGTGATCGTAAGGGCTTCGCTTCCGCTAAATACTTAACCCCCCCATCATTTATATGCTATTCCAAACAGGCAAAGAAAGAATCCGGGTGATTTGATACACCGTAGAGCACTACGCTGTCTACAAGCAGAGTAGGTGCTCTGTCTCACTAAGGACAGAGGAAAAGTCAGGCTTTGAGCTTAGGAACTATGCTACAGTCTAAAGATTGGGGCTCAGTAGTGGCTACAGACTCACCTATCCAAGGAATCCCTATCCGTATGATAGAGACTTTCCTGACATGGAAGATCCTTGAATTACTGTTTCCATGCTTTACTTCCTTGAAGTTAAATTTATTTGCCTTTTCTTCAGTAAAAGAATAACTTTCAGGCCAGGATTGAAACTTTTCTACAATAAAAATAATTTTTTAAAAATTCTGTAATTCTTACTAAACCATATTAATAAGACCAATTGCAAACAAACCCAAGAAAGAAGTGTTTTAGAACAGTTACTGCCAGGATTTGGGAACTTTCTGGTATCTTTTTGATAAAACTAGGTAAGAAGAAATATTATCTGAATTAAAAATATTGAAAACATGGGGTTTTTTTTCTTTTTTTTTTATTAGATTTATCCCTTTGGGAGGGCATAGGGAGCAATAGGAATGTGCTCGGCGTACTGAAAGAGTGAAAAAAATTGCAAATTAGGGAAAAAAGATAGTCCTGGAAGGTTCAGAGCCACAGGCTGCTGAGAAGAATGCGGTGCAGAGCTGTGTGATGCAAGAAACCCATATGTACCAGCAGCCAAAAGACGTGACACGTGCCCTGACAGGACGATGAGCTGCGATCGGTGCAGATATTTATGTAAGTAAAAAAAGGTAAAGTGTTCTACAGGCATTATAGTTCATGTATTAAAACGTTTGGTGTAGGTACATCTTTAGACACTGCATTTGTGGAAGCGATCCGAGATGTACGTGATGTTATACCTATGTTCAATGTCATATTTTATACTGGATTTAAGGGGTTGTGCTAAAAAGCCCTACTCTGAGACAAAGATTTATGCTGTTTGCTTTGACTTACTGTGTCTCTGTAATAACCAGCCTGTGTTCATTTTACTGATGTATTTCACATTATCACCTACACCAATGAGGGGTGAGAGAAAGACACATGCACGTTACACTCTTGTATTTCTTTTACTGATTCATCTTTTTTTTTTACTGGTTGTTCTTATTTAAAATATATTTTGGAATAAAGTAATGTTTTCCTCACTGAATTGGCTGCAATCTGAACATCCACATTCTAATTTTAAGCTAAACTTGAATCAAAAAAAAAAACCCCACACCTGTATTTTTTAAGCAAAACCAATGTCTTGAATATTAGGATCACATCTCTTTGCACTTAAATTATCTCACTTCATCATTTTTCTCTCTTCTTATTTTGTTCCTTAGATTTGGGCCATCTCAGTATTTCTTTTCTATTTGAGCTTTAAGGCAGCAGGAAATAAATAGCAGCTTTTACAATCACACAATGTCAATACACATGCCAGATTAATAGCTCTGGTGAATGATGATCTCTGATACTATCAAGGAGAAAGAATAATGTCTACAGGAAAAATAATAGTAACAAAATGTATTCTCTGCTTTGGGCAATATTTCTCAACTCCGTGGTGCTTTGCTGGATGAGGAGGTGAAAGCCTGTGAGCGGGATGGCAGGCTTGCCGTGATTTGGATATCTGAGCATCCACAATAAACGGGTGCCATCTACTTACGCTTGACAATGTTTAGTAACGGTTTTATCTACCAATGCCTTATTGCACGTAGAAATTATGGTTTGTAACAGGCCAAATCCGGTGGGTTTGGTTTTGCCGTGTCTGTGGGAACTATATTTGTGTTTCTCTGAAATAATTTTAAACCAGAACATAAACCCTTGTAACAGTTTTCTTGGGAAAGTGGGGAAAAGACCTTCAGGTTTTTAAGCCTATTATTTGTGTGTCTTTGAATGACCCATTTAGGAGATGAATCGTAATGTTTATTCCTGAATAGTAGTTTGTCCTGCTTTTAAATCTTAAGGAGGAGGACATTGCTTCCCCTACCCTCTTACATTACAGGGAGTCTATAAAATGCTGTAAGTGACCTTCCAGTACCTGAAGGGGCTACAAGAAAGCTGGGGAGGGGCTGTTTAAAAAGATGTGGAGTGATGGGATGAGGGGCAGTGAGTATAAACTGGAGAGGGGCAGATTTAGACTGGACAGAAGGAGGAATTTCTTCACCATGAGAGTGGTGAGGCCCTGGCCCAGGTTGCCCAGGGAAGCTGTGGCTGCCCCATCCCTGGAGGTGTTCCAGGCCAGGTTGGATGGAGCTTGGAGCTCCTGATCCAGTGGGAGGTGTCCCTGCCCATGGCAGGAGGGTTGGAACTGGATGGGCTTTAGGTTCGCTTCCAACCCAAACTATTCTATGATCCCATGATTCTATGATTTGTTGGTTTCTTGTTTTATCAGCCAGGCTGCCATTTTAGTGTCAATCTGTCCTTTGTGTATAATGATATGAAATATTTGGTATAAAAAAATTGATATTTAAAAAAAAAAGAGTCCTCTAAAATATCAAACTTTTACAAGGGGAAGGAGGAGGCATGGGATTTAACTGAAGCTTGGCAAACTAGAGTTGTTATATGCTCCTAAAAAAACCCCTTCTGGCTGAAAACCTCAATGATAGGTAATTATATTTCTAAATGAGGCAATCATTTTAAAGCTATGAAGAACATAATTAATTTTATAACATTCTGTAGTGTTGCAGTCAATACAGATAATAGACTTTTTGAGATATTAGCTGTCTAAACACATTCGACTAATTTAAAGAATCTCATTGTGCATTCCCCTAACTGAAGTCAACTGTAATAAAGCCCTTCCCTGTCACCCCGATAAACTCAGTCACTGGGTGAGTTCTGCTGAAATGAAATAACTGACATTAAAAGCACAGCGTAGCTCTCGTTTGCAGACACTCAACCAGTTCCTAACTTTATTTCATAAGGTTTTTGTTTTGCAAGCACAGCACATTTCAGTATACGGTGGACCAGATTTGTCTTTTCTATAATCACACTGATCCCAGCTAAAGATTTACCAGCCGAGAGGAAAGAATAGAACAAAACAAAACAAAAATGTAAGAAACAATTACTCTTTCAGATTCATGGCCATCAGAGGCGCTATCTCATATCTTATCAGGGACAACAGAGAATGCTCCGGAGGGAAATTCATGAAGTGAATAGAAAATGTGTGGAAAAGTTTAGACATCGGATTTACTCTTACGATCTCGGTGAGCAAAGCTCTGAGATCCTAAGAAAAAAGCTTTTGCATGTAAATGTAGTTTTCTGTTTGTAACAGATTGATTCTGGCTACGAGGTTAGTCTGTAACTGCAGTCCCTGAAGAATATAGAGAAGATCAGAGCTCAAACAAGAGCCAACCAGCTTACCTCTTTACAGCAAAGCCCAGGACTACTGATAGTTATGCAAACAGAAACCTTTGAAAGTAATAGACTACTTGGAGAGAGATGAAGAGGTAACCAATTGCACTGCGTCCCCTTCTCCACTGCATCGCTCATACTTCAAAGGCAATTATTTCCTCTATTGTTAAAACCATTGTCAACTCTATCCCACGCCTATATATTTTAGGGTGGACACATGATGCTCAAGGAGAAAAAGCAATTCCTGCTGCATCATTTGTAGAGACACACCTCTTAATACTCCTTAAACCTTACGTGACAGCAACCCCTGTGGTGCTGATACCTTCCACGAGAGGAAGAAGAGATGTTCAAGGCCAGGTTGGATGGGCCTTGGGCAGCCTGATCCAGAGGGAGGTGTCTCTGCTCATGCCAGGGGGGTGGAACTGGATGGGCTTTAAGGTCCCTTCTGACCCAAAGCATTCTGAGAAGTATTTGACCCCCTCTGTGTAACAGCTGAAAAGAAAAATGCTCAAAACTACCGTGCGTTGCAAGGTGTTGGATGCCAAGCACAGCCCTGCTTTTTGGATGAATGGGCAGTTGCTGATGGATAGTCGAGAGCTTTCAAATTTAACTGGTCCATTTTCCATGATTATATCAAATGTCACCATAAACAAGATGGGAGCCCTCTGTGCAGTGGTTCCCTTGGTTGTTTAAGGTACAACAAAATATAGCCCATCTGCAGAGAATGGGCTTTAACGTTAGGTCCCTATGAGAGTGTTGTTGCGGCAAAATGAGAGGAGGATGACCAAAATGCCTGCATGGTTCATTCCCAGAGACAGTTACTTTGGTGCCAGGAAAAAAAGCCATCTCTGGGCTTTAGAAAGCAGCACCTGATGGAAAGGTGTTCCCTTTGTCAACAGGGTTTTACCAGGCTACCCAGCCTGGAATAGTTGGCAGTCATGTAAATATCCTGGAGCTTACAGGCAGAAAAGAGACTTTGTTTTACAGCCTGAGCATATTAAGGAAGCAAAAAAAACCCAAAAAAAACCCAAGAAAAAAAAGAAAAATCCACAAAATTTAAATAGCCAGGTTGTTTAAATTCTTTCTGGGCAAACTCAGTCAACAGCTCCAGGCTGCCCAACACCTCTGCAGTAAGCAAAGTGGGCAGATGGCCACAGAGCTGCTGCTTTTCTTTAGCTGATGAAATGCCTTTGTGTGATTTTTTGTCAGTGATGCCGTGGCTGGTGCCTTGTGGAAATCCAGGAGAGGACACAGAACCCTGGACCACAGCACAGAAAAAAAAATCTTATCTAGATTATGTATTTTAGAAGGAATTTGAAATTAAAACTGTGGGGTTTCTTGAAATGTTTTACCCTCTTTTTCCCCCTAACTGGAGGGGCAGTGATTGGTGTAAACATTTGGTTCAGACCATGAGCAGCGCTGTTTCTCCTAAGAAAAACAGATCCTGCTAAGGCATCTGTACATATTGCAGTTAAAAGCAGGGATTAATGTCATTTCTGTTGCTCTTTGTGCTGTACGTCCATGCTGACTGATGTCATGGCAAAAAAAATCAGGTGTTTTCTGAGCTGATGGGGAAAAAAATATTGTGGAAATAGCCATGTATCCAATTATCAGTGTGAAGGGAAACTGTGAATACAGAAAATAATGCAGGTGTCTCTGCAGCAGCATAGCTCATTCCAGAACAGAGAACAGATTTGCAGAAACGATGCAATTATTTTACCTGCTTGTTGCACAAGATATTTTAGTCATACCAGGAACAATGTGAACTTCAAATATGCGCATGTTCCTCGTGTATAGATTTACAGGAATGCTGGAATCAGTCCTTAAAGGTTATGTTAAAGCCATTGGTACTATAGTACAAGAAGCCCTGATTTATTTATTACTTTCTTGAGTAAATTGCTTTTTACCAAAAGTTGTAATAATGGCTATCACTGCCATGGGAAAATCATACAGACTGATGAGGTAGCGGCTCACAGGAGCAAATCTTTCCTGCTGCGCTTTCCTAGGAGCTGAATCTTCCCGCAGTAGCGACCTATAATGTACTGACCTATAATGTACGGCAGCGCATCTGAGGTCTTGCAGGCACAATACCTTAGAGATGTTCCAGAGGACCTGTCTGTCCTCTCTGAGGCACCCAGTGGAGCTCAGTGGTGGCAGAGAGGCTGATAAAACGTGTTATCAACAGCATTAGAGCTTCATCGGAGAGCTACGGAATGAGCAGGAACCGTATATTTGTTCCACGTAACCTCTCTGCTCTGCTTCTTTCCTTCAGGAGTAAGGAAACAAAGAAAAAAAACCAGAACAAAGCAGCTGTATGCTAAATGCAAGCAATAATTCACAAATGGAGTGACCTGGGCAGATAACACCGAGAGGGAGAAGCTTTTCAGACCTTTCTCTGTCGCAGTGCCTGTTCATAGCCATTAGTTACAGCAGCACATGAGAAGCCTGGTGACACGATTGTGTTTAAAATTAAAATGTTAAGCACAGTATTTTGTCTTTTTGGCTTTAGCCGTTTATCTCTGTCAGCTCCGGTCCATCGGTTGGACTGGACCTCACAATTCAGGCCTTGGCAGAGCTGCTGTCCCGCACAGCCTCCTCGGAGCCACGGGCTCCAACACCCACTGGAGCCACTGCTTATCTTTCTGCTCTTACTAACAGTCCTCCCACCTCGCTTGAACCTTTCTAGCTCTTCCCTAATTTGTGGATGACCGCTTGTGACAAGGATCCTACAATCTAGAGGGTTCCTTAACCGCTTTTTACTTCTTCTTCTTCCAAATAAATGCATCCCTCCTGAGTTTAAAACCTTTACTTTCCCTCTCATTTGTACAACTTCTGAGTTGAAAAACTGAAAGCAATTTAGTAAAGCAAACAGATTAATAGAGAGAAAAACAACAGACATTAAATAATAGACTCAGCAATTAGATGAGGAGAGGAATTAAATAGCTTAATCCAAGGGCTTTAGCGTTATTCACTGCAGGGCTTAATTTGAATTAATACGTAGTGTACACACATTTATATATGTCATATATGGGTGGTTCTTTAATGAGGAATATTGAAAGTAATAACAAAAAGGATTAATCCTTATACTTTCAGGAAAAGCACCTATTTAAGGTCTGGCAAACTACTGTTTTAATCAGAGTGTCGTGACCGTAGAGATCCAGCGTTGTGGTTGAGACAAGTTTCAGTGTTTGGAAAAGCTCTTTGATTCTCTTCATTTTTTTTCCCCCTCCATTTATGTTTATTTTTTTCTGTTATTTTGCCCTCATCGGGGCCAACCTTCTGCTGCAATGACCATTTTGGCTATAGGAGTGTGACCGGTACCCTGTTGAACGTCAGTGTGTCTCACAACCTACTTTCTTCAGTTCAATGCAGCATTTTCCCAGGGTTAGGTTACCGGGGCTCTGAAAATTGAGAGGTCATTATGTTGTATTTCTCCTATTTTCCCGGAAAAGCTTGTTATTCTGGCTCAGTTTTAGTTCTAAGGTTTATGAGAAAACTGGATTTGGGAGTAGATTTTTCTCTGTTTTCAGGGTCTGAAAGATTCATTTAATAATAGAAACAATTATGTATTTATTTGATAAGTTTTAGCAGCTTCACCGGCAGATTCTGAGGGCGCCCAATTAAAATGTATTTACTTTTACTGGTGAAATTAAACCTTAGCAATCGATCAAATATCGATTTGATACAACAAATAACCTGACTGTGAATAACGCACTACATGGCCTGAAGGTTTATTGTCTCCTTTGTAAGAAAGGCGAAGAAAACATGGCCAATGTCATTCATTTTGAAATTGCTGGGTCTGGAAGCATCCTTCAACTTCATACTGAGAACTGGAGACTTCTTGAGTCAGCAAGTGATTTTGGGTCTTAGTACTTTGCAACCTGTCCTCATTGTTGAGGCTTTGTCCAATGAGCTAAGGGCATAGTTGCTAATTTCTTTTTTTTGGAGAGGAGGTCAACTAACTCTCAGAAGCATCTACCATGAATGAATTCTTGTTATATTTGTTTTGTGTGTATTTGTCCCTTCCATGCATTGCCAGTCTTTTCTGCTCTGCAGTAAATCACAAATGGGTGAAGAGGCTACTTGGGAGTGAAAGGATTGTTGTAAACCAGAAAATACTATAGCTTTTAAGAAAACCTTAAGTTATAAGCTTGAATTTACTTGAAGTTTGAATTAGCTTGAATTTACTAAGGCATTGGGTTTTTTTCCTTGAAAATCCAATAATTATCTACTTGCCACTCTTCTAATTGGCTAAGATTGTAATCAGCTACCGCTGAGCCATTGATTACAGGAACAGCTTAAATACATGTCCTGTTAATGCCCCTGAATGGCAAAGCCTCCATTAGCACAGGAAAACCATCGTTAACGGACCTATTAGATTTTTAATAATGGTCAGATTTTATTAGATTTTGTGAGATGTTTTCTCTCCATCTGAAAACTGCTGACTTCTTACGAGGAATGTTAAGTTTTGTAGCAAAATGAGTAATTCACATCGCTGCAGTGGAAAGAAAGGAAAACAGTAAATGGATGCAGTGAAAAAAAAGTCATTATTTTTTTGAAGGGACCTAATATGGAGTATATTTAAAAATGATGTCAAAATTCTGATTTTATCAGTGTTTGGATGCCCTCCCAAATACGCACGGTTTGCATGGCTGACTATGGGAAACTGCTTAAGCTGTGCACAAGATGAGCTTTGTTTTTCACTTTGTAGGGTATCTGTTGTTGCTGTAACATATGCCGGGAAAACGAGTTTTCAAGCAGGGAGTGAGAAGTAGCTAATGAAAAAGTAAGTCCCAAAACCACAATCCAGGATCTTCTAATATTATAGATTGAAGATGAGGAAGGTAAATAAAAAGAAATACAGTTTATCCTTTTACTCCTCATGTCCAGAAGGAAGGTTTTTGTTCCTAGGCCAGTGCTATACACTCAGGTAGGCATTGGTGGTGAACCAAATAATTGTCTTTCATAGAAACATGGAATGATTTGGGTTGGAAGGGACCTTAAAGATTATCTGGTTGCTTAAAGCCCCATCCAACCTGGCCTTGAATATCTCCAGGGATGGGGCAGCCAAAACTGCTCTGGGCAACCAGGGTCTCCCTCACAGAAAAACAAGATCTTAAGATCTTATCCTTCCTAAGATCTTATCTAAATCTCCTCTCTTTCAGCTGAAAACAATTCCCCCTCATCCTGTCCCTGCCCTCCCTGATCCAGAGCCCCTCCCCAGCTTTCCTGCAGCCCCTTTCAGTACTGGAAGCTGCTCTAAGGTCTTTCTGAAGCCTTCTGTTCTCCAGGCTGAGCAACCCCAACTGTCTCAGCCCCCTTTCAAAAGAGAGGTGTCCCAGCCCTCAAATCATCTCCGTGGCCTCTTCTGGACTCTCTCCAACAGATCCAAGTCCTTCCTGTGCTGAGGACTCCAGAACAGAATGCAATACTCCAGGTGAGTTCAAATGTCTATGGTAGTCTTACTAAATACATGGTTGTGTTTCCACATGGAATTAAAATTGTGGAGTTCTACCTCGTGTAAATGGTGGAAAGAAAACACTTGTCTTTATCTCTGTGAGTTCTGAGCTGTGTTTGAAGTAGAGCAGGAGAGCAACCTGTTCTCACAATTGAAACGTTCGGGATAAACCTGCTGAAGCACTGAGATGTTTGCAATAAGGGTGCTATTAAACTTCATATAAGATGGGATAACTATTTCCAAAGAGGCCTCGCTCCACCTTTCAGAAGTTAGTGAGGTGCTTCAGGGTCTGTGTGTAAGGGAAATGGGAATGCGAAAGTTAGTGAGAAAGTTCTTCAGAGATATTGTTTATAAAGTATTGTTATAGTCTAGAAAATGTGATTCTTTTTTTAGGAAAACCTTAAGTTATATGGAATTTGATGATATACTGAAATGTTTATCCATAATCTTCTCTGGAAAGAGGTAGAAGGGTGGTAATTGCTCCTCTCCAGTGCTCATTGGGGCACATTTAGATATTTTCTCTAGTCTTGGACATCGACAAACTGGTGGAAGATGAGCAGAAGTCCCGGGGCTGTCCTCTGGGAGGAGAGGCCACGGGAGGAGGGATTGGCTGGCTTGGGGCAGGGAAGGCTTTGGATACAGAATCACAGAATCACCAGGTTGGAAAGGACCCACTGGATCATCGAGTCCAACCATTCCTAACACTCCCTAAAACATGTCCCTAAGCACTTGTGACCTCAGGTCACTCCACAAATGAAACTAGTGATGGGACTAGTGTGGAAGACTCCTCTGGGGCATAAAACTGGACCTGTTCATCCGAAGCTGGACACAGCTTGTGGTTCTGGTTGCCCAGATGCAGATCGGTATCTAGTACACATACGTTACATGCTAGGAAGTGCAAAGTGGAGATGTTTAATGTCCTTGCCTGCCTGAAGCCTCCAAATTCCTTTGATTCCCAAGTTTCTACCCAATAATCCCCTGTGTTTTTTGGCATACTGCGAACAACTTGTGTTGCTACAGTGGTCAGTCCAGCTGCACCCAAATCTATCAAACCCCAGCATTCAGCCAGGTGTTTTTCAGTGACAGATTTGAACTCTCAGTCACAGGATGTTGACTTCTTTGTCCCTTCAGAAGCAGGAAGACACCTCAACAAAAATACTTGCCATTGTAGTACAGAAAGAATAAGCTTCCTAGGTGTTTGCCAAGATCCACATATTTTGAAGGAATGGTAGATTTGAAATGTGGAAATTACAAATGAAGAGTTGCATGAAAATCTGCGTAAATGCTATTAGTTCACCATTTTTCAGACTGCAGTAGTAAGTAAATTAGGAGTGAGTAAAAGGTATGCGCTTATTGTATATTGCTCCTACTCTTTATTTATTTATTGATAACTTATTCTGTGTGTATTTTGCATGTACTGTAATATGTACACACACACACAAGATGCCTCAGATGAAAAGGGGATAATAATTAAAGATTCTATCAAAAAATATCCATGGGCTGGTTAAAGAAATAGACTTCCTTTTACATTAAGGAGACTATTTCTGGGGAAAATACAATATTCCATCCTTAGTTTCTCTTGCAAATAGTTGAAAGAAGGGGGAGAGATTTCTTTAATCCTTTTTTTTTTGTTATTTTGCTCCCATGCAGACGTGCATTAATAGCTTTAAGAAGCCATTTAATCACAGTATGCAGGAGGAAGGTAGCGTATTCCTGTTGTTTACACCAATCTAAGAGCAGATGAGGTATACCAGACTTATTGGTATCCTTATCGCTATACTTATTGGTACATTAAAGTAGACAACAACCATTTGTAACAATAAAGCAGTGCAAGTTCTTGCCAATTTATGTACTCCAGCAGAATTTTATATTAAAACAAAATACAGATTTTACTTGTGAGTATGTGTGTGTGCATAAAAGAATTAACTCTTTACATCATAGAATGGCTTGAGTTGGAAGGGACCTTAAAGATCAGCCAATTCCAATCCCTCCGCCATGGGCAGGGACACCTCCCACCTTCAACCTTCATGGCAATTTATGAGCAGAAGGGCAAGTGCTCCATGATCGCGTGCTTTCTAATCTTGGAGCTACAGATGTAAGATAGCACAAGGTGTGCCAAGCACATAATGGTAGATTTATCCTACGGAAGCACAATGTGAAATCTCTTCCAGCTATCTCAGCTGTGTTTACACATTTCTACCTACTTTCCTGCAAACACGTCTGTAGTGTAGGCGAAGGCTGTTGTGGATGACGTTTCTCACCAGTCCCCAAAGCCACTTGTCACACGTTCCTTATGGCAACTATAAAATCTTTGGTTACGTGGAAAGATACGTGAGGTTATACACAGCAGGGACAAGATGAAAATATACTTATGAATATACGTGAACACATGGGTGGATCCACAGCTGGTATTTTTAGCAACGCATTAAATTCTGATCCAATCCTTTATTTCATGCGTTATAGAAGAATTCGGGCATTTTTGGCAAGAGAAACTTTTGACACAAATTCAACGAAAAATTAAAAAAAAATCAGTCCATGTGCAAAATATCAACAACTGTGAAATCTGTGTTTGTGATTTTATTCTCCATATTTTGACAGTTTTGCTCCCATCATTTTGAAAAATATAAAAATGCTGTATTTTTTTTTTTTCAAGTTGTGGTGAAATTGCTGAGTTTCTGACACAGAAATACAAGAAAAGGAACAGGTTCCTATAATATTTCTCTTAGCTATTATTCTCCACAAAATTACATTGCATTTTAGTGTCACTCCTTAATGGCATCTCTAGTACCTTATACGAAGAGCTATGGCTAGATATTCTTTCCATAAAGGATAAAATAATTGATATATGCACTCTCTAAAAACCATTTTGTCTGCGAACCATTGCTGTGTGCAGAAGAAAGAGAAATAAAGTGGGGGGCATTTCTCAATGCTGTAATGCTTTCAGAGGGTGGAACTGCCGAGTGTTTAAACATAGATGTGAGTATAATTTAAAGACTAGTTACACACTTGCAAACCCACTCCACCTCCTCACGCATTCATCTTGGCAGGAAAACACTTCACAGAGACAAAATGATTGATGGACAGGTTTGGTAGTAATGAAGGGACCTGGAATTTAGCACTTAGGTGCTTTTAAGAGGACATGAAGCATGGATTAATACTGTTTGTGCTTATCCTACAAGTCCGTACTTGTGTTCAAAAATACAAGACTAGACAAAAGCACTTGAAAATATACTAGAAAAAAACAGTGTGATGGCCTGTTTTCTATGCTTATCTTTGTTGTGATGAGAAGCTGCAAGAAACCCAAACCAAGCATGAACTTTAGTAGGTTTAGAACGATTTTATTAATTTTTATTCTCATGTATAATTACGCTGCGATCAGTGTATCGTTTTTATGGGGTTGGGTGCCATGGAAACAACAATCTTATTTCTCAGTGAATTTAATAAATGAGCATATGAAATCAATAATGACAACGTGGAATTGGGTTTTATCTCAAGTTACGTTTAAAAGGTTGGAACCTGTTGTAGTCTTCTAGTTTTTATTTCATGGAGTGGGATGGTGGTTATGGCGCTGTGGAAAACAGAACGAATCACCTCAAAGGAGGGGATTCTGCTCCTCTTCCCTGCTTTCATCAGACTTCAGCCTGGAGTCCTCCATTCAGTTCTGGAATCCTCAGCACAGGAAGGACTAGGATCTGTTGGAGAGAAACCAGAGGAGGCGTGGAGATGATGTGAGGGCTGGAGCATCTTTCCTGTGACAGAGGGCTGAGAGAGTTGGGGTTGTTCAGCCTGCAGAAGAGAAGGCTCCAGGGAGACCTTAGAGCAGTTTCCAGTGCTGAAAGGGGCTGCAGGAAAGCTGGGGAGGGGCTCTGGATCAGGGAGTGCAGGGGCAGGATGAAGGGGAATGGTTTTCAGCTGAAAGAGAGGAGATTGAGATGAGATTTTAGGAAGGAATATTTCCTGTGTGGGTGGGGAGGCCCTGGCCCAGGTTACCCAGAACAGTGGTGGCTGCCCCATCCCTGGAGGGGTTCCAGGCCAGGTTGGATGGGGCTTGGAGCCCCTGATCCAGTGGGAGGTGTCCCTGCCTATGGCAAGGGTTGGAACTGGATGGGCATAAACTGGATGGATCATAAAGCTTCTGAGAAGGCCTCCCATGCATCCATGGAACTGGGGACAATGGCTTTGTATATCCAAGCAAGTGGTTGGAACGTTACAGTCACCAGTAAATAGACAATTAACCTTAAAACAATCAGCTGATATTAAAAAAAAAAGTGGTTAATTGTGTGGCCAGTGTGTTCCACAGACATTCATGTAACATAGTAAAATACAGTTGCAACAACTTCTGCTAACATAGAGTTTTGATCATTTCTGTCAGATTTAAAGAGACCAATTTACCATCAACTTCACATTAGGCAGAGATTCAAAGCTGTCATTCAGAGTTAATCAAGTCATCTGAAACGCTCTCATAATAAATGCCAGATGTGTAGTTCTAATGTGCTTTAGTCTTACCCTCTAATCCAAACATACCAACAGCTTTAAGGGTACTTGTGCACAGATCAAGGGAGAAGAGCGTTTAACTTTAGGTTTTCCTTTTTGTTCTGCTAATAGGGTTAATGTGTCTTCCAAGGGTGGAGAATTTGATCTTGGTATGAGCAGTCGCTTAGAAGAGTGACAAACTGAAGTTGGTAGAATATTGAATAAAGTCAGGCACTTTCAGGTTCTTAATCAACCTTAGACAAATTTTAAAAAGTACTTGCGGACTTACCTTTCCTTTGAATAATTTTTCAGCTGTGGTTTGAGATACAGATTCAGTTATTGGATTTTTCTTCTCTGGTCCTAAGGCTCTGAACTCTCTTCTCAGGACTTTGCTATACTTGTGCTGCAAGAGTTTCTGTGTTTCTTAGACTTAGAAAGGAGAAAAGGCAACAGTCTTTCTCTGTTTTGGTTTTTTATGATCTTGAAAGAGTTTGACAAGATACAGCTAAAAACCAGCTTATTCTTCTGTCAAATTTGGACAAAGTTATAGATGTTTTAAAACAGAAGAGAAGTTAGAAACTTCACAGGAAAGAGAAAAACAGGACAAGGACAGTTTGAGGTGACCTTCTATCATCAAATTTTCTCATTGGAAAAATATTTTAGGCACTGTATTCTTTTTTTTTTTTTTTTTCCCCTTATACACATCAAGGGTACTCCGACAAGCAGAAATGCTGGCCTCTGGCTAGTGATTGAAAGGTAATGTCAAAGAACTGGTAACCCAGACACACGTGGCTTATAATAAATTTCCCTCTTCCCTTTCCTTTTCTACTCCATCTGGGAAAGACAGTAACACTCCCTGTATGTCGCTGTATCTCGGAGACACAGACTAATATTACAAGTTGGAAAAGATCTCGAGAGGTCACCTAGCTAGTCCACCTCTCGGCCAGGACAGGTACAGTTACAGAAGGTTGTTCACGGCCTTTTCCAGTTGAGTTTTGGCTGTTTCCAAGGATGAGTACTCCACATCTCTGAGAAATCTGTGCCAATGTTTGACCACCCTCGTGGTAAGAATTTCTCCTTATATGTAATAAGAATTTTCCATGTTCCAGCTTGTGCTTGTTGCCTCTTTTCTTACTGCTACCACCCCTGAGAAGAGTCTGTCTTCTCTACACCTTTCCATTAGGCGGCTGTGGACAGCAATAAGGTCTTCCTCAAACCTTTTCCTCTCTAGGCTGAAAAGATCAAGTGCAAAAAGGCACCGAGTGCCTCAGTCTTTCCCATGTTCTCCCCCGCTGTTTACTGGGTCCTTTACTCCAGCTCCCACCGGACCCTGCTAATAAGGTAAAACATGTTTTCTTGATGTCCAAGGCTGTGATTCTGCTGCATCACTACTCTCAGGTTTGCAAACCAGCACCATCTCAGGGTTACTGCAGCCACAGTCGCACTCGACCTTCCCTCTTTGACCTGTTTTTACTTGCTTGCTTGTAACAGGTCCAGCAAATTGTCTCGTGCTGTGATCTGGTTGACCATTTGTGCTGAGAAACTGTTACATGCATACTCTAGAAATGTCCTGGATGGGCTGGGAAAGAGTTACTATAGGAACGATCACAAACAAAAGTGGAAAACTACTTTTGAAGCATATTGACCAGTTCATCACTTTGGATGTAAAGGAGAAATTAAAACATGATGGATGAGTGTCCTTTGGCAGTCTAATTTAATTGTTTTCATAGGAGCCCATTAGGGTTACTGAGAATATCTGACCGTTCCCCATAAAAAATATGCTTCTGAGAAGCAATCTGTAAAATTATGCCATAAGCAACATTATCTGAGTATTTTCTATATATTATGCATTCCTTATTATGCATATAATAAGTTGCCCCACATCTTTCTTTAAAGTTGACATACTTTAAATTGTGATCATTATTTGTGTACTCCGCTCTGCAGAGACAAATAAGCTTTAAAAATACGTTGGTTTTATATATGATGTAGTCAATGCCTCTTGGATACACCATGTTTTGTCCTTGGTCCCTGGTGAGAAGGGCTCTTTTCTTCTCCCTGTATCTTATAAATGATTTTAATATCCCTGAAATTTTCATTAAATATGATTAGTGGAGGAACGTATGTCAACAAGATTGACCAGGGAAAATCTTGTTTCGGCTTAAGCTGAAAAGAGAGTCGGTAATGCAAATACTTAGAGACAACAAAGACAGATCAATTGAATTATAATTTCTGTTGCTCTCGGTTTAGTGATTAAAATGACCTAGAAACGAACGTCTCTTAACACTGATTCCATTTAAAAGGTTGAGGGGGAAGGGCTCGTGTTATGTATCAGAAATTGGTTGCTGGCTTTTATGGGAGTTTGCTGTATGTATAAAGGTATAAGATTAGAGACCTTGGAGGCACCTGTGTTTTAAGTGGATTTGGTAAGACATGAAGAATTTGCCTCTCTTACTTTTTTCATACCTCAGAAAGGATGTTTAACTAGCAGCTGTATTTGTTTTGAAAGATGCAATTGGATTTAGCTTAATCCCAGAGACAGGGAGAGAGAACCTCGGTTTATTAGCTCCTCTGAAGGGAGGCAGCTGACTGAATTCTGGAGCACTTTGCAGTACTTTGAGCACTCGAAGGAGCAAGAGAGCCTCAAACAGAGTCGAACTGTTTATTCTATAACAATATGTTCTGATATATTTTGAAATTGATGATCCAAGAAGCCAGGCACAAATTATGATTCACAGCACTGTAATGTTGCTATCAATTTACTTTCAATCAGCAAGGAAATATCCTACAAAGTGCTTACTTACATACAAGGGGGAAACTTATTTACATCTACCTCACAATCCGCAGAATTGTAAATATACTGCAACTGAATACATGGAAATGAAATGCGCTAAAACATTTTCTCTCAGCAATTTGTGTCTAAGCACACAACGGTGCCTGTGGTGCAACTTAATAGGTTGTTGCGAATTAGCACATTGTGAACAAAAGGTCTCTCTGCTTTCATAAACGAACAGTCTTAAACTTGGTTTTAGCACTCAAATGGAAGGTGATTTTTAAATAAACAGGGGGTGTGTGCTTTGTTGCACTGCTCAAAATATTTTACTGCTGCAAGAATATTGTGAGAAGGAGGAGGATGCTTGGTCTTCCAAGGCTTAAACCAGTGAGAAGTCAAAAAGATACCCCCCAGAAGGGCATTCCAGAGCAGGTGCTTGGCCCATTAGCAGGTCACCATTCTCCCTTTGTCCTTCATATCTGCTTATTTCTCACAAAGAAGTTTGAGAACCATCAGACGAATGCTTCCCTCTGAGTTTTCTGAGCTCAGTCCCATTTCTTTTTTGGTTTTTTTCCCGTTGCATAGTGTTTTCTCCGAGAGATCAGTGGTTGTTGCTGTGGGTGGGATGAATAGTACAGCCATGGCTATGACACCTCGTCTCTAGCTGGACCTTCATGTGGCCTCAGGCACTGTGCCATCTCCCTACACACCGTGTCCTGCATAGGACACCGCAAAGGCTGTACTCAAGGGAGTAAATTACAACAGAGCCTTGTGAACAATCACCGTTTCTGGGACAGGAATACAGAGATCACAGCTCACATGCTGAATATTTCACCTCAATGGTAGAAATGCTTCTCACCTTTTTCCATAGTTCAGGGACTATCATGGATATTTCAGAAACTTCTCAGCCCTTCTCAAGCTGGTTTTCACTTTTGCCTTTGGAAGAGGCAGCACCAGTCGTGTGAACAATGGAAACTCTGAAACAGCACCTGAGTAGAGGGGAACGCAGGTGGGAACACAGTCCCTGCAGTGCTTGGTTCTTGTTAGAAAGTACAAATCTCAAACCTCCTGCTTTGCCTGTATTTGTCAGGGAAAGGTGGAGTAGTTTTCACTGTGCTTTGGTCTTTCTCACAGCAGGGCAGAAATCTCAAGTGTGTTTTCTGAGATGGCCCTAAGCTTCTCGCAGGCTTGTGTTATCTAAACACAAAGGTTCTACTTGCCGAGCACACCAGACTGAGCACTGATTAGCATGATTGATGTGTTTTTCTGTATCCCAGCTGCAAGGTCACTTGAGCGTGTTTAACAATTCCTCCTCTCCAATCTTATTTTCCCACAACAATATTTACATTTCCTAAGATTTACAGCATGCGTTTTGACTTTGCTGACATCGAGAGAAGGTGGAAAAAAAAGGAAACCTCTGAAAGCAAGGATCAAGGTGGACCAGGGAGGAAATGGAGTGGAAGCATAAAAGGATAGTGGTGTGTGACAGACTGGCAGCGTGTGAGCTGCTGGTTTACGTGGCTGATGTCTCCACCTAATCACAGCAGTCTATCTTTTTAGGAACCTCCCCTCTTACTACTTTATATCATATCTTCCTTATATCCACTCTAAATCTCCTATCTATAAGTTTAAAACCATTCTGCCTTGTCCTATTTCTATAGACCCTGCAAACTTTCTCGCTGTCATTCTTGTTGGCCTCCTTTAAGTATTGAAAGGCTGCAATAATAGGCCCCCTTTAATAATTGAAAGGCTCCCTGGAGCCTTCTTTTCTCCAAGCTGAACAACTCCAACTCTCTGTGTCTCCTCACTGGAGATGTGTGTGTTCCCTCAGGTCATTTTTGTGCCCCTCCTCCGGACCTCCTTGATCTTCCTGTACTGAGGATTCCAGAACCATAAAGTGTGCTTGTACCTCCTGGTAATTCATGTCTAGCCTTGTTGCTAGTTGGAGATGTAATTGTGGATGGAGAACAACTTTGTCCTGATTGGCTCCAGATCCTTCTGTCCTCCAGCCTCAGCTGCCCTTAGGGGTTTCCAGTTGAAATCCCTTTCATTGTATCTTGTGACCACACTCTCTCATCTATTCTCTGTGAACCTCTGAGAAGAGTCTTAACTCCACCTTGTCTATTAAGCATCCAAAACGTAGACAAAAACAGTGATTAGCCTAATTAACTAAATTATCAAGAAGCAATTAGCTTTAGAAATGAGAAGAACGCTATGAAGACTGTACATACCCATTTCTCTCAGGCTGTCACGGTACGTCATACTTCCCAGCCGTTTAATCGTCTTGGTGGCCCACCGATGCATTTAGTTCAGTAGAGTCAACACCATTCTTATACTGAGGAGACCGAAACTGAACCCAATATTTCAGGTGCAATCTTGCAAACGTCAAATAGCAGGGAAGGACCACTTCCATGGATCTGCTGGTTACCTTCTTGCTAAAAATAGGCCTAGGATGCTGTTGGTCTTTGCTGTGATAACACATTTGTACCACGTTCAACTTGTCCTCCAGGACTGCCAATAATTTCCACAAAGCCAGTTGATACCCACTTTGCATTAGAATACAGAATCACAGAATGGTTTGTGTTGGAAGGGACCTTTAAAGCTCATCCAGTCCAACCCACTGCAATGAGCAAGGACATCTTCAACCAGCTCACATTGCTAAGAACCTAATCCAACCTGGCTTGGCTTGAACGCTGCCAGGGATAGGGCAGCCACACCTTCTCTGGGAAACCTGTGCCAGTGTTTCCTAAACACATTAACTGCTAACTTCACCAAATCCAGTACGTATAAAATATCAAATAATAAGAAAATCCTGTACAGCTGCAGGATTTTTTTTATGACAAAACCAGCATAAAAATGACAAAGAAAAAAGCAAGATACTTGCCTTGGTTGGTATTTTTGTTACATCTAGTGAGGATTACCATTTCCACAGTTCAAGGGAAGAGCAGTTAATATTATTGGGAAAAAACCAGAAAACACTACTCTTTCGATGAACATAACATTCTGCACACAGAGAAAAAGTTTGATGGCAGAATAAATAAGGTAAATATTTCAGGCAATATCATCTTGAAAGTCCAATTTTTTATCTTTTATATCAGGTGGGAATATCTGAGGAAGCAAACATTTTCTTTATCTCTCATTTCACTTCTAACTGCATCCCGGTTTTATCTTCTCTTTGTATTGTCTGAGTTTATTTCCTTTGAAGGGTGGAGAAGGAAAACAAAAGAAGACATTTTATTTTGTGACTTCCATCTTTTATGGCCTTATTATCTGGATGGCTACATCTCTTCATGTATGGTGCACACAGGAGAGGTAGAGTAATTAAATCACTTAAGCAAGACTGTGCCTTTTAAGAAAACTTATATAGAAATGGAGGGATGGTCTCTATTTATTATTTTTTTAAGGACTCTCTTATTTTCCAAATAATTAAAATTATTTTGCTATTGATTTCTTGGTTGGAGGGCAGGGCATTTTTGAGGTAACAACCTGGCTGAGCAGAAGTAGTCATAAACTGAAGAGGAGAGTTGGATTTCTGGGAGTGCCACTGGAATGTGCAGCATTAAAATCCTCAGTCAGGCAGGAGCGCGAGTCAATATACCAAGCAGTCGAAGTTCACATGAGCCAGGCCGAAGTTTAAGCATTTGAACACAATTCTTCTGAGTTCAAAATAGTTCAGCTTAGTTCACAATCGAATTAAAGGGTGGATTGCAACGTTGGTTGAATTCAGGCACCAGTTCTTTCGCACACAGGGAGCAAATAACCTAAGAATTTTTTTAGGTTTTCATAGAATCTGAAAGTTTTGGGCAGAAGGAACAATTTTCAGTGGCCTTCTCTAAGTATCTGAAAACACATTCACACCTCTCCATCAAGAATTTCCCAGTTGTACCAGTGACAGGTTCCTACAGTATCAATTTTTCTGACTTGTGTTCAGTAACGGGGTGGCATCTCCACTGAAGAACTGATAAGAGCCTCTTTGCTTCTCCTCCATTCATAATTAGTGAAAAGCATATATTTTTACTTCCACCCATGGGACAAATGAACCTTGTGCCAAATTCTGATCTGAATAGTCATATTCTCCTTATACAATAAGATGTGTAAACAGAATTCTTCTTTCTCCTTTAGACAGTTCTATACCAGAGATCTGTGCCGTGGTTTGAAGAGGAAAAGAAAGGCTACTGCTCTCTTTGGTGTCCTGGGCTGCATCAGGCAAAGTGATGCCGGATGGTCAAGGGAGATCATCCTTCTCCTCTACTCGGCACTCATGAGGCCACACTTGAAGCACTGAGTCCACTTCTGGGCTCACCGGTACAGGAGAGACATGGACATACTGGAGAGAGACCAAAAGCCAGAAAGATGACGAAGGGACTCGAACATCTCCTGTGAGGAGATTCTGAGAGAGCTGGGACTGTTCAGCCTGGGGAAGAGAAGGCTTAGGAGATCTTATCCATGTAGGTAAATCTTTGAAGGGAGGGTGTGAAGAAGGTGGAGCCAAGCTTTTTTCAGAGGAGCCAGTGACAGCACCAGAGGCAACAGGCACAAACTGAAACGCCGGAGGTTCCCTCTGGACATCAGAAAACACATTTTCACTGTGACCATGACCAACCACTGGCACAGGCTGCCCAGAAGGTTGTGGAGTCTCCATTCCTGGAGACATTCAAAAGCTGTATGGACGTGGTCCTGAGCAAGCAGCTCTAGGACCCCCTGCCTGAGCAGGGAGATCGGTCAAGATGACTTTCAGAGGTCACTGACCTCAGCTATTCTGTGGTTCTGTGACTCACTACTTACTGTTTATTTTCCACAGCAAAGCTATGTCAATACATCCTACAAGTCTGTTGCTTTTTATCCTGGCTTAAATGTACTCTCTCTTTGCACAGTGAGGAAAGCCGCTTAATATTATATGTAACTTTTATTCTATAAAGGCTTTTCTAAGTTTCCTTGATAGATTTTATTTTGCCTTTCCAACCCTCCACTGTGCCCTGTTTTGGTAAGTTTGAAATCTGACTAATATTTAATAGAGCATCAAATGATAAACTTTAGGCATAAATTAGGGTAAAATATTAAGTAAAGGAATCAATGCTGTGTCACTGGAATTTTTAAAGTCATTTTAAAGAAAAAGCAGCCTGTCTCTATGGCAGCACAGAATTATTACTATGGATTCAACAACCTCTAAGTTTCCATAAAACCTCTTGAATTCCGTTTTCTTTGTGTGCTGGTATACATAGAATTCATCCAATGTGATGAAACACAATCCCTGCTTATAAAGAAGTTTGAGTAACAGCTATGAGAAGGAAGAGGGGGCAGAGAGGATGACAAAAGGAAAGGAGACAATGTGTTTTTTCCACTGTGAGTCTTTGTTATTGTTTCAGCTACCTTACCTTATAGTGTATTTTCTTCTGCCAAGTCTGCCCAAAAGAGTACATACCTAGTAAGAATAAAACATTACAATATGCCCTAGCTCAGAATTCAGAGCAAATGGGATTTAAATGTATGACAAAGTAAATGCTTTTCCAAATCTGTGATCCATAAATTTAAGTGTTTGATTAAGCAAAGTCTCCCGTTTCCAATATTTCATTTTGTGTTCAGTTTTTAAAGTAAGTAGCCAACAAATATCTAAGCATCGTGTATAGTGCAAGAAGGTTAAACAATTTCAAAGGTAGTTTAATAAAAATGCCAACTCCTTAACAAATGTGTTAATTAACTTTACGGATGCCATAAGCTACAAAACTAGGTATTTTAATCATAACTTTATCAGTTGAGGTTAACTTCCCAAACCGTGTATTTGAAGGTACATAACATGTTTGCAACTGTCTTATGAAGCTGAATTAAAGCTGAGCATAAGTAGTTGCTTTGGAAATGTGCTCCAAACTGTATGGGATACTGCCAGAAGAGTCATGATTTTTCAGGTATTCACTGAAAGCATTTGCCTTTCCACGGGAAGCTGTCAGAGTGTTAAAAATCCTACTGATCGGGTCGGGGCACTTATAAAATACCCGAGGAAATACACTTCTTCAGAGGGTCAACAGAAAATAGTGAGCCCTAAAATGGAAGATAATAAAGAGACTTAATCATCCTGCAGTATTTCTTCTGTCTCCCGCTTGTAGTAAAATACCATTTTTTTGGGTGGTGTGCCTCGACTTTGGGTGCAACATAAAATACCTGACATCCGTGTCGGTGAATTAGGTCACGAGCTAAATAGCCATAGGGTTAAATTATTCCCTACAGAAACCTGCTCTTAAATTTTCTTCCCCTCTCCTTTCAGCAGCCCACATTCCCAGCCAATGATGTATGAGAAACCTGTTGACCATTTTAGCGCTTTTTATAACTAAGCTGAGGAATGACATCTCCATTAATTTGTATTATTTGAAATATTAACCTCCTTTAAAAGAAAGCATAATAAATAAGTGTCAATAGCATTCATGGCAAATGAGCTGCTCCCTTTTGACATGCCCTTGAGTTGCAATACCAAGAAAACCTTATTACTTATGCTACAGCTCTGGCTGCCAACTTCCATGGGTTCTGTACTCCCTCATTGTTTACAGGATGACATTTGTTCTTTTGTCTCTGGAAGGCTGGTGAGGAAACAGGGAAGTTGACAAGTAAACAAAAAGGAAGATGCTTTTTATATGCAGGACTGTTAACTGCACACTCGGCTCAGTTCCTGCCTATTAGGAACTGTGTTAGGCGGGTATTATTGTCTCAGATAACAACTCTAAACGCAGCATCCTATTCAGAGACTTTTTTTCGTCCTACTCTGTAATGGATAAACAGATAACTAATGACATACCAGAAAGCAGACGGTAAGGATCTAAAATCTAAGCTGACAAGGCAGCCCTGAGTAGGAGCCTCGTGTATCTGCACGTTACAAACTGATCTTTAACAGTATAACAGCATTTCTTTCTTCGCAGCATACCTTTTGCCTCATCGTATCCTCATTACACTCAGGGAACCTCATAAGGACCTTTCTACTTTGCCAAAGGGAAAATAGGGTTCTGATATCGGTTGGTGGCAATATCTGCCTCATTGGCATTTCTGCCTGCCGCATACTATTTTTTAAAAGCCATTCCCTCCCAGATCCTTGTTCTTATTGACCCTCTCTGTCCCATTACCTTTTGGAAAAGGTTTCATGAGCCAACATCTCACCTCAATCTATGGACATGCCTAATTAGAAGGACTTTCCCAGAGGGTTGATCTAGGTCCTTATAGCCCTGCTCCGCACCTTGAACAGCTGACAGGCCATCCTTAGGATAGATTCCTGAAATGAAAATAGGGATTTAGCTTACTTACAGCTCCCTTCTTTGCCCATTTAATTTTTCTTTTGCAGGGGGGCAGTTAGGTGCCTCTGCCAAGGATTTCTTTTTTATTATCAAAGTGCAGGGAAGCTGTCAAACACAATGACGTGCACCGAAAAACATTTCTCTGTCTCTAAATAGGGGCCACAGTTATGACAAATTCTTTTCCCTCCAGAGACAATCTACTGTTACCTTGAAGCAGGTGTAATAGGACAAGAAAGAATAACTGATAATTAGTGAACAAATTCTGTTGAAAAATGGATTAAGGAATCCATCAGTGCCTTTGTATTTATTTGTAAAAAAAAAAAAATAAATTAAAAGGCTAATTAAAACAGGGTGCATTTGCTTACTGTATCAATTCCAAGTTCTCCCAATTGGGAATGAGAGGAACACATGACAAAATGATACCATTAAGCATTGAAGTAGTTGAAATTATGTACGTTAAATTCTTATTGAATCAATATAGGTACAAACTGTTTAGAGACCAGTTGTATTTTACAGACTTTTCCCAGTCAGACTGCCTATATTTATTTTATTCTTTGCATGCATTTGATTTTCTCTGTACATTAGACCATCAAGTTTTGGCTATAATTTGGACTATCTCAGTGCAGCAGCCCAGCGTCAATCCTGCAACAGCACAATAATGAATAATTGTAGGGCCAGTGACAAAGAGAGGCTGGTGCACGGCAGAGGGAAAAGGGAGCGTGGAGCTGCAACCATTAGTGGAGAAGAATGACAGTGTGTGTTGTGGTAGCAATTACACACTAATGCTATGACACCCATGGAGTCAGCCCCACGAGTGGAGCAAAGCACGGCTGGCCACCGTGTAGCTGCTGAGCGAAACAGTTGCCACGTGCTCTTGGCACCAGATCTTCTACCAAAGCAGTGGAAGCTCACAGAGAAAGGTAAACTGCTTGTGAGAAGCGCTGAAGTCCTGTACAAGCCTTGGAGCACAATCCATACCTTCCCCCTCCCTGGGAGCCAACTTCAATACAAGCATAAGTTCTCACAGAACCATAGAATGGTTTGGGTTGGAAGGGACCTCAAACTCATCCAGTTGCAAACCCCCAGTCATGAGCAGGGACACCTCCCACTGGCTCAGGCTGCCCAAGGACCATCCAACTTTCCCTTGAACACCTCCAGGGATGGGACAGCCACAGCTTCCCTATGCAACCTGTGCCAGGACCTCCCTGCCCTCATGGTAACAAATTTCTTCCTAAAATCTCATCTAAGAAGATTTCCTGTGCATTATTCCTAGCACAATATAACACTACTTAGATTACTACAATATAATACTCTTTTAGAATTAGTATGCTAAGGAAGGAACAAGGCAAAGTGACCTGACCGTTCATATTGCACGCGATGTACAATGAAAAGAAGGACCTCAAAAACCCCATGAGGTACTTACACAAGGCGATATGCTTAAAAAAATATTTAGGCTAGTCAGTCAATATTTTATAATTAAAATAAATAGTCGAAAGGAAATCAAAATGAAAGAAAATTTATCTTTTAAATCGGCATTAAAATGCTAAGGCTTCATTCTTGTAATGAGGGTTTTAATAAGAGCAGAAGATGAGAATGACTGTAACTGGTACCATAGCAGTTCCCATTTTAGCTGTCATTTTAACAACATAATTCTGTGGTTCTGTCTGCTCGTTGGAACTCTGTTGATTCCAGTACATTTCATTTCTTTGCTGTGTGTCTTTCTGTGTGAGGTATTGTCGTTCCAGAGCGAATTGCCTTAACGTCTGTGAAGGTGCTTGAGTTGGTCTTTAATCTTTCCTCAAAATGAATTTTTCAGAATTATTTTTAAATGAGCTTTTAGTGCCAGTGAAAGGTGTCAGATGTATTTATTTCCATTTTTTCAATCTTTTCTCTCCAAGTCAGGACATGAGATACATATCTCATTACAAATGACAATTTTCTAGATTAGAAGAGAAATTCTCCCATTATATCACCAACTGCAGTAGGTGCAAATTCCTCCATGCTATTATATCCCAGGCTATTATTATCTCAGCACCTCACAACCTGTAAAGCTTTATATGAACAAAGTAACTTTGCAAATGGCTTTTATGGATCCATGAAAACACCAGACCACTCTTCTTCTCCCACTATGCCGTGCTATTCTCTAAATTTTATATATCTTTACGTTCATTCTTCCTTCTAATTGACACCCATTTCAGTCTAATACTTCAGCAAAGACACTCGCCCACTAAAATACAATCTGAAATTTCTCTGTCATTTCAGATTGGCGATGGAAGCGGCCCAGTGAGTTTCGGGCTGCTCTTGCAGTAGTTTGATTTTAACTGGTAAACATTCTGTATTGAGGTTCTCCTATTTTTTTTATTCAAGGGAAGGAAAAACACATACCAAACACACAAAACCCTTCAATTTATTTACAGCAGAGTTTTCATCAATACTAAATCTTTTCATAAAGGGGTATCGAGCTGCCAGCGGCCAAGCAAGTACTATGGGACAAAAGGATTTCCCCAGATTCCCAGTATCGTGGAACTGAAATATTATCCTTTCCTGACCATTTCCCATGACTGCCACGCCACATACCAATTGCATTTTTCTTTCTTGCACTAAATAACCCTTTCTCATGCGAGGTCCATTTATCCATCTTCAAACAATGAAAGGGGAAAATTTCTATTGGTCTGAGAGCAGGGAAATGAAGGAGATAAGCATAGTACACGCACTAAGAAAATGCCCTCACTCCACTGGCAAAAGGAAATGTATTCCTCAGTGTTTTGCAAGTTTTTAAAAGCCGCATGATGAGAAAAATACTCAAGAGTTGCAGGTGAACATCTCGGAAATATTTATACTGCAAGACCATGGGATCCTTGCCTGCAGAAAGCCAAAGAGAACATCTGCGCTGTGATAAGACAACTTAAATATAATTAGCTTAGGAAAGGATGTCTAGCAAGCTTTCAAAGCTTATTGCAGGCTCTGTATTCAATCGACCAAAACCAACCCCCTGAGCCACAGCCAGCGCAGAACACATTGAGAAAGGACGAGGACTGTACCATCTGAAAAGTCTTTTCACCTAGCAGCCTTCCTGGCACCAAGAAAGTCAGCAGGTTAAATGGAAAAGGAGTCAAAGCATCCAGTTTAATTTGTAAATGTCATTTCTACCCCGCGAGCTCAGAGCTACAGACGATAGATACTGATGACCTCTCTCAAAAGCGACAAGACTCGAACCCGCTGACCCCAGGATAAAGGAAGGACTTTGCTACCTGCTTAACAAGGAACCGATAGGCAGGGGTGAACGCCGTGCTTTCATTGCTCTGGGATCGGTTCCTTGAAGAGCGTCGAGAGGAACAATGCTGGGGCGCAGCAGGTCAGCAGACAGGTGGATCTATCACAACCAAGGGAACAGGAGAGGATGATGCTATTGAATTTTAAGTTTTCACTCCAAGAATAGCATATATGATTTGGGGGGGGAGTGGGGGCGTCACCTATTTTATGCAAACAATGCCTATAAGTCTATTTTGTGACTTTTTAAAGGTTTGATTTTTTTTTTACAGTTGTTACGCTGGCAGAATGTGTGATATTTCTTATCTCAATAGAAGACTTTGAATTTCTGGTTGTGGTGTTGAGAGGTGCTAAATTAACACCCAGTATCCAAGCACTGGAGTTCTCACGGAACAGCAGCATGAGGTTTTGAGGAAATCTGGTTTTATTCACTTTATGTGACACATGAGCTACGCAGTAGGTGGCTTCATGTAGCAAGAAGCGCCTCAAAGTCCTCTAACACCGGTATGTTTCTCCTAGCTTATCTAAATGTGTCTCTTTGTGTATGCATATTCTCTTGTCCTTGAAGTGTTCTACCTCTTCCAAACAGTTGTGGGAGACAGCTGCTGGGAAAGCGAGCTCCTAAAGCTCTGCTTTGAACCCTGGTTCCTGCTTTTGCAGCACTATCTACAAGATGGACTTCACAAAAGGCAGCTCAATTTTCACCTCAGCCAACCTCACAGGGGAAAAAATAAATATGACTGAATATTTGCAAGCATAAAACACTAGAAAACTTCTGTAAGTTCATGATTTGTAATGAAAGAGTCATCCGACTTCCCTCAAAAAAGTTGTATCATCATTAAAACATTAGGAGGAAATAAAGGGGCAATTTAATTCAATAAATTCACACATACCATATGATACAATAAATGATATCTCTTTTTAATCTTCTTTTTAATCTGAATTCTCTTTTGCATTGTCATTTTCAGTGATTAAATAACGTTTATATCTCACTATCACTTCATGCACATTACAAGTATTTTGTTAGAAACTGTTTAAATATACTTACTAAAGTTTAGTATGAATTGTAACATGCGAAGTCATTAATAAACTCAGAGGTGCAATGGAAAAAAGTAATTTACTATTTTATTACATTCAACTTATCAACAGGATTTAAAATGTTATTTAATTTTTAAATTGTAATGCGTTCACCTGAAAAACGGATCTTTTCTTACAGACATTGTGAGAAAGTTCTCGATTCTATATAAAACTTATCTTTCAGATATATCTTCTGAAAATGGTAATAAGCTAAAAAGATAACACCTCTTCAAATTATTTTTTTGCCGCATAAAAGCTGTACTTTCTCATTGCAATTCAAAGCAAATAAAAATCAAATACATTGAAAATACCTTTTAAATCTTTCGAATCATTTAAACTCACTCTAAGCTGAGTTCAGTAAAAAACATAGCAATGCCCTGGGGATCAATGTGGAAACTCTAAGCTGTTTTTCTAAAGACGGGTCCAAACCACCATGGTTTTATCTTAGAACCAACACTGTTCTCACTGCTTTTTCATCATACCCTTTTGTGGGTCTTCACGTGCTTTTCAATACTGTAGGTAAGATCAAGCCATGGCATTTAGAGTTCATTTTCAAGTAAAATTCCCCATTCATCATCTCACTTTGTCCTATAGGTCCACACGTAGACTTTGTCCTATAGGTCCACACGTACATCAGCATCTTGACCTCTTCCTTTAATAATTTTCTGAAAAGGCAGCTAGTACCTGACTGAGTCACCTCTCCATTAGAACTCAAAGCTTATTTTGCTTTATGATGAGATTACTCATTTTGCTCCACGATGAGGCTTTTGCGTGGCAAGGGGGTCAGCATGTACCTCAAAGCACAGGTAAATTTCTCACAGTTGGGCAAAAAGCTCCCGTGTGCTTTATTTGTCACCTATAAAAATGAGAATGGAAACCCTGTTTATTTTTCATCTAACTACGTGTAAAAAAAAAAATGACGCCCTGTGGAGAAAAAAAGGGGAGCAGAGGGGAAGAATCATCCCTGTCCTTCTCATCAGAGATATTAATAGCTTAATCAGGGTTGGGGTGGTCACCCTTCCCCTTTACTCAGTGCCAGTGAGGCCACATCTGGAGTCCTATGTCCAGTTGTGAGCTTCCCAGTACAAAAACAAGCTCAGTGAAAACAGTTTAGGTACTGAAGCAACTCTTATACGAGGAAAGGCTGAGAGTTCCAGCACTGCTTATCTTGGAGAAGAGGAGGCTCACAGGGGATCTTACCAATGTTTATAACTATTTGATGGGAAGACAGAGAAGAAGATGGAGCCAGAGGTATTCTATGACAATAGAGGAGGTAACGGGCATGAATTAATAAAGTTTTAGTCTGAATGTAAGAAAACAGAATGGTCAAACAGTGGAACAAGTTGCCCAGAGTTTGCTGAGTCTCCATCCTTGGAGATGCTCAAAACACCACTGCATACGATCTTGGGTAGCCCACCATTGCTGGACCTTGATGAGTAGAAGGTAGACCAGAACATCCTATCCAGGTCTTTCTCACCACAGTGCGAGTCTGTAATTACCGTGAGGATGACACATTTAAACACATCAGACAGCACATGTATACTCCGGGCATTTAGGTAGTTTCAGAGAACGAAGCTCCTGTATCACAGTTTTTACCCCTAAATCTCAGTCACCTTGGGCGTAGGTGCAGTCCATTAAGAGAACCGAGGGATGCTGCTATCTAATGTGTTACGTTACTTCTGTTGACTACACGAGCTGTGTGGTCACAAGGATCTATAACTCTACATCTAATTTAAATTACACTAAATAATTTGAAATTCATGAAATAAAACACAAGTTTCCTCATCTATTCACGGCACTGCAGAAGTGCTATAATATGTCTTAGGACAGCTACTCCCTTTGGCTTTCAGTTCTTCTTGGAATGAGATAAAAAAGGCTGATAAACAACATATTTTAAAAATAAATTACACAAAACTTGCTTGCTATTACTTGTGAAAAAAGAAAATATACCTTGGCGTCTTCTCCTGTAATATGTTACTTTTTGTTACTCCCCAAAACCCTTTTATTTTCCTTTTTTATTTCAGTCTATTGATAGATTAGTATTTTTCAGTAAGCCACAATAAACAATATATAAATATTAAGTATATTACTTTGATAGCTTGCAGTATAAATATGTCAGCAGATTAGCGCTGGAAAAATAGAGTGAACTGCAAAAAAAAAAATCCAAACAAAACAAAAGTCTCTCAACGCTTCCTAAGCCAGAAGGTCAAAATAATGAGCAGTGAAAGAAAACTTGATAATAAATTTGGACAATAACCTCAAAAAGTTACAGATAGAATATATTGCAAAGGGCAGCGGCACAGAGTTTAGGAATTTTCTACTCTCTTTACTTGAACTCTATAGGGTTTCCAGTTTATATATAGACAGTATAAGACAGTGATTTTTTGACAACACAAAAATGACAGCATGCATGTGTGCGCATCGGCTGACGGCTGCTCCCTAAGACTGCCACGCATGGAGATGATTTGCGGTCCCCAAAGTGCTTAAGTGCATGTCAGAAAACCGGAGAGAAGCCAAATATTCACAAAGTTAACGGCTCGCTGCTGCTGAGAAGAGCGACACATGCAAAGTAAAAGCCTTTTAATATGAAGTTCGAAAGAACACAGAATGGAAACCCGAAGCCAAAATGTACTTAGTGAAATGTCCCTCTCGTAATTTCAGACGGGTGCTCCTGTAGTGTCCCTCAGTCGTGTTAACAACTTGCAGGTTATATTTTTAGACAAGAAGAAGTCGAATGACTGAAAGAAGAGAGAGAGTGAGGGTATAAATTCAAATGTGCTGACTTGGAGAGAGTTCGGATCCTGTACTCATGAAATGCATTTTAGTTGGAGGTTTTTACTAGATGTGTAGCCAGTGTTCATTCTAACACACGATAGATTTCCTGAAGCTTTAATTTAGCAAGAAAGACAAACATCTCCAGCTCACTTGACAAAATGGCATAAGATGGTAGATTTAATGTACGCCTGTGAGCTGGAAGACTTTATGCAAGAGTGCAGATCTGCAAATAATGAAAACATGATTTTGGAAAAGCTTCACGTTAAAAATCCTTTCCAATCCATTTAATCTTGCCATCCTTTATTCAAAGATCAATTATTTTGTAATAATATTGTGCAGGATTTTACGAGCACAGCAGCTGAATGGAGATTTAAAGCAGGGTGCGTGAGGGTTTAGAGAGTATCTGTTACTCCTCAATATGCAGCTCAGCAGGAATCATAAATTAAAGAAGTGGAGGAAGAAAAGGAAACTGTTTCAAAGCAAAAACCATTTTTATGAGTAAACCACTTAACCGTATGGAGCCACAATCTCGTGTCTACCTTATAACCCTGTTGATATTATCTGCGTCCAGCAAGTGCTTTCTGACTAATTGAGGATCCTCAATTCACGGCTCACTTCATTGGATCAGACAGAGGAAAAAAAAAAAACCTTCTGTGCAGAGACAGGTGATGAAGAAAAAATGGGAGGAAGAAGTAAGCATAAAGATTTTCTAATTTTTTGAAATTGAAGAGGGTATACTGCAGTCCTCGCCTTCCAACAGAATACAGGAGACACTGCAGACCTTTATTCCTTTCTCATACACTCAGACACTCATAGCAACAACAAGAAACCACAAAAACCTCCAAACTACTCTTTTTAGAACATAAATTAAGTTCAAATTGTTGTAACAATATTGTGTCTTTTTACTATCTCTAGCTATAGTCACTTATTCTACTGTCAATTCATTTGTATTCTTAGACTTTCACTGTTTCTCCCTGCTCAGGGTCAATACCTGGCTTTTTCCCCCCCCAGTACCTTTAACTCAACTGGATAGCAGCTACAAATTTGCTTCCTAAACATAAGAATCTCTGGGTATTAAAACGGCCTCATACTGTCTAGGTTAGATCAAAGGTCTCCCAGGTACAATATGTGTCTTATTGCTGAAAATGGCCATTAGTGAATGAAAAGCATATGAAACTATGCTTCAAAGCACTCTTGCAGTCCTTTAGGGTTTCTCAGACATACCTACTGTCTTTGAGGGGAACCATCCTGGATAAATTTTGCTTTCATGAAAATAAGAAGCCATAACATAGCTGGTGGTAACGCACCGAACGTGATACTTCATTCAAATATGACAAGGTTTTTATGGAACGGGATCTAATTTTATGTCAGATAAATTCAGATAAATTGCATCTACTTTAAAACAGATTGCTCAGCCCATAAAGGTTTTGTAGTCTCTGTGGGCGGATTCAAAGCCTGGAAGCAGCCTTGGCCAGCCTGGTGTAGGTGACACGTCCGAGCATGTGTGTGTGAGTGTGAACAAGATGACCTCAGGAGGTCCCTTCCAACTTAAACGACTTTCTAATTCTGTATGAATAATAATATTAGTCAAAACGTCCTCCCCAAAATTCTCTGTCCAATAAAATATACTGACATATATTTTATTTTGGGCACCTGTTGTACCATTAGTCAAGGAAGGCTCTCTTCCACTGGGTACATTCCTTTGATCAGTTTTTCAGGTTACTATCCCACCCTTAAGTAAAGCATAGTCAGTCAGAGACAACGACATAAAAACAATTATTCTGACCTTTCTTTTACACCTAACTCCAGACTATTCATAGTACTAATTGATATTATGGAAATATGCATTGTGAATAATCTTATTATCCACTTTTACATCTCCTGGGTTTTTAACAAGTGTTATGGATTCAAAGAGATTTCATTTAAAGACATAGAGGTTTTGTTTCATTTTAATTTTGCTTGGTGGATCTATCAGAAAAGGACTTTTAGCTTAAATTATAATGTGGATAAGCTTTTTTCACAAGTTCTTGGACCGTGGACTACAGGTAGTTAAATTGAAAACATCAATGAATAAAACCAAGTCTCTTCCCACACTGGCAATTCAATTAAAACATTGTTCAAAAAGGCCTTAACGTTAATAGCAATTCCCAACAGCATCACAGTTAAAGCAAAAGTAGTTGCAGGACAGTCAAACACAAGTGACCTTGTGTTGCATCATCACAACAAGATAATCTAACAGCAACCCAGGCTAAGTCTCTTCCTAAATCTCAGTTCCAGCTGCTCCGCTTTCCAGGCTTCAGATTCTGCTGTAAGGAAAGCTAAACTGTTGTTTCTTACTGAAACACCAGACTTTGACAATCCAGTAAGAGTGGTTTGTAATACCTTTAAGCTCCCCAGGCCTGTTCTTGACCTGAATGCTAACAGTAACCTTCGTTACATTCAACAACAACACCACATACAGTGCTTGCTCTTATTGGTCCCCTTCTTTAATCTTTTGGTCCTGTAAAATAGCAAGTTTTAGATTCCCAACCCCTAACCTTAATTAAAATTATCACATTGACTGTAACACTAAAAGACGCCATAAGGCTTTATGTCACCAGCAACCACCAGCTCTAATAACCCTCTTCCTGTCTCTAGCAACGATACAAAATTGCATCGAACAAAATTGAACGATTTCACTTCTTTAAGCTTATTTCCCAAAGGCTTCAGTCCAACACTCCCAGCATAAGTTCTCCGTCTAAGCCAGTGGGTGGGAAATACAAAATCAAGTAATAAACTAAGCTCTTGGAGCTTTAATTTCCCAAACCCAGCTGTAACCTAATCTATGTTGTAAGTAGAGAACAAGTAGAGAATATAAAGCCTCTGCAGAAACTAGCATCCTTTCTCCCTCTGTGGTCAACAGAGTATCCAAAAGCAAGCTGGGCTCCCAAGGTTTCACTTTTCCAGTTGCTAACCCCCATCCAATCCAAACGCAAGAAACCTTTTCTCCATACTAAAGAGTAAATAAAAAGAATGACATCTGTTTAGTCTCCGCTTACCTCCTTTCTTTGTAAGTCTCGGAGAAAGCAGCCAGGAGCTGGGTTCTTGAGGAGTTCGTTTTGAAAGCCAAGCTTTTATGAGGAGCAGCTGAGGGAACAGGGGCTTTTTAGTCTGGAGAAGAGGAGGCTGAGGAGAGACCTCATCACTCTCTGCAGCTCCCTGAATGGTAACAGGTGGTAGGATGAGAGGAACTGACCTCCAGCTGGGCCAGGGGAGGTTTAGACTGGAGATTAGGAGAAATTTCTTCCCTGAAAGGGTTGTCAGGCACTGGCAGAGGTTGTCCGGGAAGGTGGTGGAGTCACCATCCCTGGGGACATGTGGACGTGATGCTTATGGACATAGTTTAGTGATGGGGTTTGACTCCTAAAGGTCTTTTTAAACCTAAAGCATTATATGGTGCTCTAACCACAAAATTCACTGTATAATTGAATACGGGCAATGTGGACCTAGGGTAAAATGCAATAATGAGACATTGGCCAGTACAACACTAATCTACTTCCTAATTCAATGGGTTTAGAAAATGCAAAAATAATCTAGGCTTTAGATCTGAAAAATCTAATTCAAATCTAAATCCTAAAATTATTTTGCATCAGGATAATATTCCTCTGTTAAACAACACAACAACAAATCTGTCTGTTCTTTATTGAAATCAGTTTTCTGTGGGTGTAAAAAAACCAACAATAAATGGGACTGTGTGGTGTCAGTCTGCCACATCTGAATCCACTGAGAATTATATGCAGGTGATATTAACCTACACTAAAAAGCAACATAAGGCATTAACCATTTTTGGTGCAGCCAAAAATGCATCTGGTAGAAAAAGTACTCCTAAATATGAAAGATAATGCAAGTCTGAAAGGTAATAAAGCTACTACACTTTATTAGAAATATGAGGCTTAGATGATAATCAGCTCTTGTCTTTTTTTCTGCTTCTGAGTTTTTTCCTAAGTGCAGTATAAAATGAATATATAATTTTGAATCCAAATCATAGAATGTAACCTTATCTTTATCAATAAAATTAAATGTAGGATAAAATTAAATGTAGCATAAAATTTTGTCTAAAAACAATACCAGCCAGCCCTCTAACCCACAATGTGAAATTTAAGGCCACTTTGCTTTAATGGAAAGAAACACGAATACCAACCCATTCCCTAACACCGAAACCCTTGCAGAAGGCTGCAATAAACCCTCAGTCTTTGATTTTCCTTAATCTTAATGCTGATAAAATTTGAGAGGCATCACTGCCCTCTCTACTAATCCTCTCCCTGCCTAGGGGAATCCAGAGGTACATAGGAACAAACTGGTCTTCAGGGCATTTGTATTTCCCAGCCCGAAACCTTAACATGACTTTGCATCGTAGTCCAGATTTGCGTGCCTATCCTAGAACTTTCTCCTAAATCCATGCCAGGACTTACCCAGACATTGAGGGCTTTGCAGAACCTATGAATAGCATGGGATCCTCAATCTCTAAATTCTAAAACCCCCGCCAGAAAAATTGTAGAGACTACAACCTCATCCGTATAATAAAAAATAGGACGCAGCTTTCATCCAGTTCACTCATAATTCTCATGGTCATGCACCTTCCAACAATATGAAATGATTCTCCTGTATTTAGTTGCTCTAACTTTACCTCCATTGTAACACTAACCACTATCTTATCAATACAGTAAAATCTAAAAATGAAATGGAAGAAACAACCTAATTATGACCTAAGATCAGTCAGTTTACTGACTGAAGAGCCCACAAGCACCCAGCAATGACGTGGGTTCCTTAATTGCTGGAAAACTAAGCCCTCCCCTAACCCAAGTCTTGGCTTTTATTTCAGCCAGGGGTTATGCACCCATACATTAAAAGTGTGAAAATGTTTAGACCCCACGAACCTTTTCCGGATTTGAGAGCCCTGCGGCATGGTCAGGGAATAAAGTCAAAGCTATAATTACAACTGCATGGGCAGCACCTGCACCCAAATGCAACTTAAGGCAACGACCCCCCACAATAACCTTTTATCTGTATATATATCTTTATAGCTAAGGAGAATCTAATAGAATATGTGTCCTTCACATCTTCTTCCCTCAGATCTTAACCCCAACCAGAGTCCTAACCCAGACTTGAATTACACCCCGGTAGCTGGAAGCTACAACAAAACTGGATATAGGACATAATTCTTTGATAACAGCAGCTTTCTTCCAGAGGTGAATCCTGCATTAACCTCGGATATCCAAGCTTCTTTTCACAAGATCTGCCCCAATACTCTGCCTCCACACACACAGCACAGCTGGCTCCTAACTTACAGTTTCCAAGGCTTTAGAACTGGACTTCACCGTTTTTCTTTCCCATGATGCAACCTGAATATCAGAAAAAAAGTTGAATTAATTGTGCTTCTTTGTTCCAGAAAATATACTCAAAAACATCTGTGACTGAGGATAAAATATTCAAAATCAGAAATTCAGATATACATCACCTCAGCTGCCCCTAATGGATGAAATGCACTCCTGAATCTGCTGTCAGCACATTCACTGGAAGTAAAGCCCAACAAGAAGAGCCTGGAATTTCCAGCTGGTTCTTGCCTGAATCTCAACTCTGAAAGGACCAGGAGATAAGCTTACTAAACACTTTCTTTTTATAAAGATTTTCTCTCTTCCCAGAGGAAAAAATAATTCAACCAGCAACTGTAATCTATTCTGCAGAGTGGAATCAATAATCGGCAGGAAGCAAAATAATAAATAACACTGCCCTGCTGGATAGAAAGAAATGGAAATAAGATTTTTGGTGCAAATGAGGAATGACAGAAGCAAGGGAGAAAAAAAATCATGCCATGTAACTCCATTTGCAAGAAAATGGGGTTTGCCTGCAATCTCACTGTGAGAGAAGGAAAACATGAGCAAAATACCTCTGCAACATGTTCTGAACAGAATGTATTTTCTTCAGTATAGAAACACAGCTATTCAGTAAAGCAGTTTTTATTCCAGTTTTAGAACTTGGACAGTCTGCAATGTTATTCATCTCACTGTTACAAATTGTCTCATTTTCAGTCAAACGGTAAAATTCAGAGCTGTACGAGGAATAGCAGAGACCTGCTGAAAAGAGGTCTCTGACCTTAGAAAGTGCACCAGTCTGTCAGTTTGAACCAGGATGAACATTTCTTCTCCCACTGCAGCTCAATTGCGTCAGCAGTGCAAGGTGAAAGGTGTGGTGTTCAACCTGGCTGGGGCAGAGCTGGAGAGCGGAGAGATCCATGCTCCAAGCTTTTCACTCCAGGTCTCTTTACATTTTTGTATTTGTACTATTGTATGGCATAAATAATAACATGATAGCATTTATTATAATAAATCAATACTGATAGTGTTATAATAATTGCAATTACACTGACTTCCCTTGCACGCTGCATGGAGGTTTATATGTCTGAAGCGTGGGGAAAAACTGGAGGATGCTACTGAGTGGAATGAAAGATTCTCATTTTAAATTCAGTGGTCTTAGACTCTTTGCAATTAGATTTCATCATTCCTTACATTTTCACATGCCAATATCATACGCTATTGTACTCCATCCTTTGAGAGTCTCCAGCCTACTGATCCCAATTTAACAGATTTGTCTCTCAAATCTTTTTTTTTTCCTTAAAGAAGGCTACCATTGGAGTTAATGATTGCCAAGCACAAATCTAGCTATGCATGTCTAATTAGATTTTGCTATCACGCTCTGACGTGCCTACCCAAGGCTCTTGGGTCAGACCTTGACAGCGGCAGGTTCCACAGTTAGAAAGTATATAAAATCATAGAATTGTTAAGGTTGGGAAAGACCTCTAAGCTCATCCAGTTCAGTCTTCAGCCCAGCACCCCTCTGCCTACTAAAACATGTCCTCAAGTGGCACAGCTACATGCTTTCTGCACCCCTCCAGGGGTGGAGACTTCATCACTGCCTTGGGCAGCCTCTTCCAATGCTTCATCACTCTTCAGGTAAAGAAATGTTTCCTATCCAAACCTCCCCTGACACAACTTGAGGCCATTTCCTCTCTTCCTATCACTGGTTACTTAGGAGAAGTATGTAAAGTTAAGACTTTAACTTTTAAACCAGCAGAAACTATGAGAATGCAAAATCCAAACACCTTCCATGTGCCACTATAGGTTGGTATTTATTGTGTTCACAACACCCAAAGAAAGGTGGTTTTTAAGTAGGAAATGATAAATCTCCAGTTGACACGAGTATTTAATCTTTGACTGACTCTGAGGCAAAGAAAAGCCTCCAGATCTTCTGGCCTGGTCACCACGCTTCAGTGCATTTAGCTCTTTTGAAGGACAAAGGGGTATTTTGGTTGAACAGTCTCAGTTTGACCCCAGGCACAACGGCAACAAGCAGAGAGGACTGTTTCCCTGCAAGAAAGTATCAGAGTACTCAGGGCAGTATCATGGCAATGATGGGATTGGAAAGACATGGTATGAATCATGGTATGAGTAGGACGTGTCCAACTGTCAGAGGCCACACCAATCGCCGTTAACACAGACTGCTGAGCTATTGTCCTTGCGAAGTATTTGCATTTTGAATTCTAGCCAGGAATTGGAGCTCATGGAGATGATAACAGATCTCAAATCTAATTTCATCAAATGAAGTGTATTCATTTTGAATCTAGGAACAGAACTGAAAGCTATGACAATTTATTACTTGCTCAAAATTAATTAAACTTCAGGGAAGGAGAAAAGACCAGAAAATTGTGTGTTATTGACATAATTAAAATGCAAAGTTGGTTCTCTTATTTCATTTTTTGTTTTGCTAGAAAGAAAAAAAGCTTGAAAATAAAGAATCTTTTCAAGTGAGCAGTTAAACTAATTAAAAGTAATAAATTCCACTATCTTGAGATAAAGGTACAGATCAGTTGTTAAGGATGCTATGGTGTGTCAGTTACTGACATTAGAGGAGCATTGGAAGCATCAACTGATAATTGAAAGCTGGCAAAAAGCATCAGTCAGCATTCAGATTGATTTCTCAGCAACCTTCCTTAATCTAAACACTGCTCAATACTGTAGCAAAAACATTGTCTCATTTATATCCCTAAGAATGGGGAGAGCAAGCGGTTCAGAAAGTATCTGCCAGCGTTTGGGAAAAAGTGGTGCATGGGCAATATAGAAGTGGATACATTTAGGTCATAAACGTATTGAGTTTAAACCTCTTTGTGAAAAAAAAAATCTCAGTTATAATAATAATTTTATAAAGTTTATAGTTTTACCAGCAGCTCACAGACAAAGACATATTTGGAAGGGTGTTTGTTTCTTCTTAGTGGACAATTTAACCACAGAGAGCAAGGTGGGTTCGGTCAGAGGTTCCAGTTTGTTCAGCCTGTGTGGGATTTGGATGGAGTGCTACAGAGGGCTTCTTGGAGAAGCTGCTAGAAGCTTCTGCTGTGTCTGATGGAGCCAGCTCCAAGAAGGACTCACTGCTGGACAAGGCAAAGCCTATCAGAGGTGGTGGTGACGCCCCGGGGATAAGATAGTTAAAAGGGGGGAAAAAAACCAAGTATTTGCAGCTGGAGAGAGGAGTGAGAAAGTGTAAGAGAAAACTCTGCAGAGACAAAGGTTGGAGGGCGAGGTGGTGCTCCAGGCGATGGAGCAGAACTTCCCCTGCAGCCCATAGTGCAGACTGTGGTAAGGCAGGCCATGTTCCTGCAGCCCATGGAGGTCCATGGTGGAGCAGATACCTACCTGCAGCCTGTGGAGAAACCCACAGTGGAGCAGGTGGATGCTCAAAGGAGGATGTGACCTCATGGGAAACCTGTGCTGGAGAAGGCTCCAGGCAGGACCTGTGGCCCCACGAAGAATGGAGCCCACACTGGAACAAACTCGCTGACAAGACTTGTGATCCCATGGGGGACCCACACCGGAGCAGTCTGTTCCTGAAGGACTGCACCGTGTGGAAAGGACACACTGGAACAGCTAATGAAAAACTGTAGCCCATGGAAGGGAGTCACATTAGTGAAGTTCATGAAGAACTGCCTTCTGTGGGAGGGACCCCACAGTGGAGCAGGGGTAGAGTGTGAGGAGTCACCCCCCCGTGAGGAGGAAGGATTGGCAGAGACAATGTGTGATGAACTGACTGCAACCCCAAGACTGCATCCCCCTGAGCTGAGGGGCAGAAAGCAGAGAGAACTGGGAGTAAAGCTAAGGTGGGGAAGAAGGGAGAGGTAGGGGAAAGGTAATCCTTAAGATTTGGTTTTATTTTCTCACTACTGCACTTTGATTTGATTGGTAATAAATTAAATTAATTCCCCTGGAATGATTCTCTATTACCCATGTCGGTAATTGACATGTGGTTGCTGCCTGTCCTTATCTCAACCCATGAGTCTTCAGTTGTATTTTCTCTCTCCTGTCCATCTGAAGAAAAGGGGTGATAGAGAGGCTTTGGTAGGTGGTTGGGATCCAGCCACGTCCACCTGCCACACAGCCTTATGAGATCTGTGTAGTTAATTAAGCAAACCTAGGAACATCCCCTAAAAAGATATTTTATGAACATTTCTACTGAAAAATCATTGCTGATGGGACACGGCCTCCGGACTGCAAAGGATATTAAGCTAAGAACCGCAAGATTTATGTACAACAGGCATGGAAGTTCAAAATTCAAGCCACAGAAACACCTCTGAAACAATTTCCTAGATCAGTTAAGAAATGAGTTACATAAACAGAAACACTGTAAAAAGGAGGGAAAGTAGGAAAATCCAGACCAAAACCAGTCAAAGGGCTATAGCACAAGTTCTGCAAAACTCTATCACAGACAACAGGATTTGCATCTTCCTGTATCAACGAATGGGTAAAAATCCAGAACGGACAGCTTTTCAGTGCATTGCATTTTGAGAACAAAGGCATTTATCCTCCTCCATTTCCCACCTCTCAATACATCAATTTCTGTATGAAACACTACATTATGCAAAACCAGGAAACCTTTATATTTTGCCTTTGTTTTCTCTATTTTTTTCTCTATTTAAATGTGCTTTAAAATCACATCCTACAGTCTTGCAATTGAAATTGAAGATCGCATGGGGCATCGCAAATCTCCCTTACTCAAATTCTCCTTCTCTGCTGGAGACTGAGGCCATTGCAGCTGGATTCCTCATGGGAAGAGAGTTAGTGATAGATGATTTAACCCAGGTAACATTCGCTATGTAAGACAGGAAATCATAATAAGCCTCAGCCGCTAACAAATCCCTCTTTGCGATAGACTCAGCCTTACATGATGCTCACATCATGTCTGCAAGGAAAGGTCCTAGCTCAAGAAACACAACACCAGTGGAAGGTAGGAAACTAGATGAAACTAAAACCACCTTCTATCCCTTCTAACCCCCCAGCTATCCCTTCTTCCCAGGCTCAGCTTCATTCCTGATCCTTCTACCTCCTCCCTCGAGGAGTGCAGGGGATGAAGAATGAAGATTGTGATCCATCCTTAGCGTTCTTTCTTTCACCCATTCTTCCCCTGCGCCAGCATGAGGTTCTTGCCATGGGATACAGTCCTTCACGAACAGATTGCTCCAATATGTGTCCTTCACAGGTAGAACCTACCAGAAAGCCTGCTCATGTGCTGGCTTCTCTTGTTGGGCCACAGATCCTGCCAGGAGCCTGAGCTCTCCAGAGGCTGCGCCTTCCTTCAGGGTGCATCCACCTGCTATGGTGTGGCATTCCCCACCGGCTAGCGTGGATCTCCACTCCAACATGGCCCTCTGTGGGCTGCAGGGAGACAATTTGCATCAGCATGGCCTTCACCATGGGCTGCAGGGAGATCTCTGCTCCGGGGAGCATCGTCTTCCCTTTTTTCTTCACTGACCTTGGCATCTACAGAGTTGCTCCTCTCACACTTTCTCCTTCTTCTCTCACAGCTGCCTCAAGGTATTTTTTTATGGTTTTTGAAACCCTTTACCACAGAGGTTCTGCCAATGTCGCTGAGGAGCAGAGCTTTGGCCCTCCTGCTGCCAATACTTTGCCACATAGCCCTGATAGCGAGAGGCACCAGCATCACTGCCTATGATTTTATTCTTGGTCTCCGGCTACTTCACAACCTTTAATTGAAACTTGGCCTAGTGGTTCACATTAAAAAAAAAACTTAAAAAAAAAAAATCCAGACTGTATTTTGATTTAAAACGCACTTAAATCCCTCAGGGCAGAAGATGAAAGTTGCAAAATACGACCTTAACAGATCAAACACAATGAAATTAAAATGAAAACAGTTGTTACTTTTAGAGCACACTACCATAAAGCAAACCTCACAATTAATGGATGTTTTCCATTAACCCTAAAGCACCCCGATAGTCTAGATAGAGCACAGCAGCCCAGCGGCTGCAGTCTTATGTTGATGACATACTTCGGCAGTTTCAAACTCATTAGATGTTTCTGGACAACGCTGCAATTTTGTTTTAGGAGCAGCAAAAGACTGATGTAAAAGCAGCTATGGTAAAACCACAAGCTCCAGAAAACATTCCCCCAAGACTTATTACGTTGTTTTTAAATCTGAACTTATAAGCAATGAGCAAATAGGAATATAGGATTTTGTTGGTTTGTGTTAACTCTGCTTTTAACAAAATGTATTTGAAACTTTAGACACTGCAGGGTATAAAACAAAGACATAAAGCGAAGCATGGCGAGACACTTTAAGTACTGTTTGAGTCTGCCCTAATTAACCAGCTCCATTTTCAGTGCAATGCCGTGCTAAAAATGCACGTGTGTGCCCCTCATTGAGCAAGAGAATGCAATTAAGAGAAATCATCCTGTGGCCTGAAAACAAGTATCTAAAACTTTTCAACACCGAGCTCTCAGCTGCAAGTTACAACATCCAGTCCAAGAGGTTTTCCTGTGTCTTGGAGCTTGTGCAACAAGTAGACCCTGATGTACTGCGTATAACATGTGTTCTTCCTGATCTTTGTGAGCTTTGACAGAAGAAGATGAAACAATTTCTGCTTTGAGTGGTCAAAACAATGGCAATAAGATGCCTGAGCTCTGACCTTTGAAGAAGCGGAGTGAAGTTGTTCCCTACCTGAAAGTAAGGGGGAACGTTGAGTTGGTGTTTGCCTAGGATGCTAAATTATCTCACCTAATAAAGACTTGGTTTGCAAATGTACAAGTGTGAGCCAGTCAACAACCTCACAAACTCTGCCCTTAAATTAGAAAGGTAAAGTCCCAGCTCCCAGGACCTCGCAGAGGCTTCTTCTTGGACACCAGTCCCAAGAACAACAGAGTTTCTAACCTACCACACTCAAACCTTGGCCAATCCCCTGGGAAAGAGTTAAATATAAGGCAGCTTTTGCTGTGCTGTATGCCTTTTCCTTTCTGTTAAAAAATTATTAGGCTTGATATAGAGTGTTGTCTCTGGAGGGAATGAAAGGATACAGCTAAAAGTACATTTTTATATATATGCATGGAGAATACAACATTAGTTCTAACTGCTTCAAACTGTATCAGTTTAATCCAAGAATATCAGACATTTGAGTTTGCTGTAACTCAGCACATTTATTCTAAAGGAAATTAAGAAGATAAACTGTACTTTCTCTGAAATGCTCGTTTACATCAGCCTGAAAAGTGTTGATTTTCTAAAGAGATATGGATTACAAACTGTTCAGCGTTATAGCACTCACAATCCAGAGCATAGCCTTCCAAAATAATTTTCATTTTGAGACAACTGATGGGGTTCATTTTTACTGACATAGGTAACAGACAAGTTGTGTCAAGAACTTTGGTTTGGTGATTTGTACTTTTAATTTGAAAAACAAAATTTATTTATATCAAAAATTCAGGAAATTCCTTCTGAAGATATACTTCAAACTTTCACTGTAAAATATGAAGTAAAAATAAAAAATATTAACATGTTTTGAAAAAGAACAAATGAAATGCCAATAAGAATCTATGCTGATTGTGTTTTACACAATTTTGTGGATTTCTATAGTATTTATGATGTTATCATAAAAAAAATAGACATATCAGTAAAAGAGAAGAAAACCATCATCTGTGTTCTTAGAAACTTGTTTCAAACCAAATTTTTTTTCTCCATTCTGATTCAATTGCTGTGCAGAACTGGCATAGAGGTTTGGGGGGAATTCTAGATTACTTGTTTATAAGAAGGTTTTTCGTTATTGACTTTTAACTTGTGACTATGCAGACTGATTTCAAAGGGCATTTTCTCTTTTTTTTCTCTCTTTGTGACTAAATTTTTTCCAAAAGGAAGACAAGTGCCTGAAGGGGCTACAGGAAAGCTGAGGAGAGACTGTTCACAAAGGCTTGTGGGGATAGGATGAGGGGCCATGGGGATAAACTGGAGAGGGGCAGATTTAGACTGGACAGAAGGAGGAATTTCTTCAAGGAGAGAGTGGTGAGGCCCTGGCCCAGGTTGCCCAGGGAAGCTGTGGCTGCCCCATCCCTGGAGGGTTTCCAGGCCAGGTTGGATGGGCCTTGGGCAGCCTGATCCAGTGGGAGGTGTCCCTGCCCATGGCAGGCGGTTGGAACTGGATGGGCTTTAAGGTCCCTTCCAACCCCAAACTATTCTATGGTTCTACGATTCTAAGTATTATAGAATCCCCTGATCCCTGAAGCTGGATGTTTGCAGAAACACAAATACGCAAACCCTTATCACAACAACATAAAAAAATAAAGCAACAAAAACCTCTCTACACAGCGCTTAGATTAAAGTATTTTAAAAACCTGTCAGGGCTAACGGTGTACTTCGGATTCGGCTGATGACAAACCCACAAATCCTGGATGGTTTCGTGTTCATTCATATACAAACTACCCACGATTTTTGGATGCCTGGGGGATGGGAGAAGCTGTGATATTCTATACTGTATTATACTGTGATATTTCTGTGAATCTGAAGTGCTTAAATATGAAAATAGAGAGCCAACTTTATGAAATACTTGTGAAACTGTCCAAAGAGTCTTTCTGCCATTTAATTATACAAAGAATGCGCGACGTTTTCTCCCTACACACTCCAATTTATAAATGTCAAAACACTGATATGAAAGCAAATACTCAATATTTGGCAGCAAGAAGCAGCTTACAAGCTGCGAGTGAACGTTCTTGCTGCTTTCTTTCATTTTTATTAAATTGAGTTGTTTTGATATCTCAGGCAGGCAAAGATCTCATTATCAAGAAGTAGTTGATTATTAAATGTGAAACTTTAGTTTAAAAGGTCCAGACTAACTCAGAACAGGCAGGACCTCGGTGCAAGTTAGGTCACAGGATCTAGACAGTACTTAGAAATTTAGAAGTTGAGAAGATAAAGTCCCTTAATTAATAGAAAGAACAACCAAAGAACAGGCATCAAATTATTTTTCCTTCAGGTAAGTGCTCCACTGTTAAAACGATAGCAAGGAAATGGATTCTTTACCTCACCTTACCCCAAATAAACACTATGTACAAAATAAAAAGGAGAAGAAAAGGAAGTTAATGGCAAATACTGATATGAGATTAATGAACAAGATCCTACAGAAACATCTAATGACCAGCCAGAGCAGGACTCTGTTGAGAAAAACATCATACAAAACGGAGGATAAATAATTCCTTCTGCATTCTGTAGTCTTGCTGCCATGCTAGCCATTAGGGCAGCAATGGGAGCCATTCAATCTAGATTCCCAAAACAATAATTTTTATGGGAATCAGGACAGACTGCCATTTTTTTTTCAAATTGAGCAGTTCAACAATAATTTGTTTAGAGAACATTTGATTTTTTAAAACAGAATTCTGCCATGACAAACATTTGTAGGTTCTTCTCCTTGAGGCAGTTATTGCATCAAGCCCACAAAATCTTTGATAACAAAAAATCTCAGGGCAGGCTGTATTTCCTGCAACACACTAACACCACAGGATGAGCATGACATGCGAAAAAATTCAAAGGAGAAGACCTACATTAAACCAGAAGGGATTGCCACAAGCCACGCTGACCCTGACCAGACCCTCAAGCCTCCACGTGTCTCTAGCCTGGAAGATCCCCACAGTGACCTGCTGGGCACCGCAGAACCTGAGCTGTGGGACAACATCCTCTGCCCTACCTGGTGATCAGGGCTGGGGCTGCTCAGGTCACCCTGCGAGCCTAGGGGCCATGGAATTGCAGACAATTCCCACTCCCATCCTGTTGGGAGCCACCAGCCTTCACCACAGCCCAACGGAGAGGCTGGCGAGCGCAGTGCATAGTGGATATCGGAGACTACGGGCTCCAAACTACATCTCCATCAACCCTCTTCACTCAGATTAATGTCCAGCTGAGAAGATACAAAGTCTTTCAAAACAAACAAACAAACACACACTCAAAAAATGAATTTTAAATGAAACAAGAAACTTAAATTTCAATTCTGTTACTCCAGCGCCTGAAACTGGCTGAACTTCATTTTTCAGAAGTCTGATTGTGAATGTTACATTACAACAGCACTTCCATCTGATTACTCTGATTTTGTGGTTATGGGTTTAACCCAATTCTCTTTAAATTCATAGGATATTTAGACTAAAATACTTCTTCGCCCCTTAAGATTCACAAAATTATATTGCATTGATTGTAATGCACTATTATTTTAGGTAAGGGAGTTTGGTCAGAGTTTGATTTATCTGTAAAATCCAGAATATATTTTCTGGGAGGTGAATGAATTTTTATTATCATATCACCTCTTACCCTACAATCTGGATGTGATTGAAGGGTGCCTCTTTTTTGTTCCTTTTCTGGTACGAAATACCAGTAACTCATGAAGCACTGAGGTACAGAGTGAGATGACCAGAGTTCTGGCACATTTTCTTTAAAGAACAGCTTGGATTTTATTTAAATGTACTCACCTTTCTTGAAGCCTATTTAATGTGGTTGCTTTCTGTAAAGGAGAGGAAAAGTGCATTAAACTAAAAAATTAATCCATGGAAAGGAGAATTTAGAAAATCATTACAATTCATACCAGAATAATGTGTTGCTATCATTGTAAAAGCAATAAATACAGACTAACTGACTTATAAATTGATAAAATTGCTGCTGCTCCTACATTCCAGCTTTCTGAGTACTCTTTTCTGGAATCCCAGAGAAGGGATTTCTGCTATGAAAGAAAAAAACAGAAGCTGAGTTCATAGAAAATACATAGGACCTTCCTACATTATTGTAGTAAACACTAAAAAGAACATAAAATACATTTTTTAGGGCTCTTCTTGAGTCATAGGCTTAAATCAAGGAGGTTGGCATAGGGAGACGAGAACATTGTGGACTAGCAACCCAACCACATCACTAAATGATGTACACTTAACCTTGTAACTGGTCCCCATACTTGTTTAAACAGAAAAGCAATCAAGAAAGCAAACCAGAACAAAACTGAACTAAATTAAAACCAAACCAAACAAACATAAAAAAAAAGGAAATAAAAAAGAATATAAAATCTAACAGCAAAGATTGTCTTACACCAGAAGGAGGGCGATCCAGAGACCTGCAGAAGTGATCTCATTCCTGAAGAACATGAACATAAACATATTCAATCTATATTTACATTAGATCTACTCAACGGCTTTTAAAACAGAGCTCCTGCAGATGCTTGAGGATATGAAGACATTAATCCATATTTTCCTTTTTCTGAACTGAAGATCACTTCTGTTTGAGAAACAATGGGAAAAACAGCAACAGATATTTGGGGATTTTCCTGCCAATCAGCTCACAGGTGCCTTTACTTTCTGGTCTTTGGAGTTCTCCACTGATGGGCTTCGAGTCAGGTATAGAGTGAAGGGATGTGATGAGCACAGGAATGAGGATTTAAGAGACAATTATGTTATACATTACCACAAACACCTGAGCTTTGGGTTTAACTGTTTGTCTTCTAATTAAAATGAGGAATTCAGTTTCCTGAGCTCTCAAACAAGCGTGCAAAACATTAGCATTAGCTAACAAGTGGAAATGTGATCCAATCAAGAGGGTAAGTGTCACAGGTCAGACCAGTCTGGATTGTAAATATGTACCACCTGGTGCAGAAGAGAAGAAAACTGAAGCGCCGTGACTGCATCTGGAGTGCTGTGTCCAGTTGTGGGCTCCCTGTGATGTGCAAGGAGAGACCAAGAGTTGGATTTGTCCAGTCTGGAGAAGGGGAGACCTTATTGCTATCCACAGCTGCTGAGTGGAAGGTGTAGAGAAGAGGGAGGCAGACTGTCTCCAGAGATACAAGACAGCAGAAAATGAGGCAATAGGCACAGGCTGGAACACGGGAAAGTCTTATTAGATATGGGAAAAAAAATCTACTGTGTGGGTAGTTAAGTCCAGTCGCTCTGTGGAATCTCTGCTTTCAGAGATACCCTAAACTCAAAACTCACCTGGACAAAGGCAGACGGCCCCTGAAGGTCCCTTTGAACTTACATTTTTTCTGTGATCTGGTGATATTTATGAACTCATGGAAACAAATAATGTAAAGGCACTGCAGACATTTTCTTTTAACAAAGCTAAGATCATGAAGAGAGAGAAAACTAATATATTTTCTATTTAAAGATTCCAGCTCTGCGTCTCAGGCGCTCGGGGGATGAGCAATATGGATGGAGGATCAGCTCTTTTTCCTGCTTCTGAAATGGTTGCCTTGGGAGGGAATAGAGAACATGATAAGGAGAATGGAAAAGACAGACTAATGTCAAAAATAAAACATAAACAAAATGAACGCAAAGCTATTTGATCTGGCAATATGGGTTCAAATTTTATTAGCGTGCCTTAACTTGGCATTCGACACTCACTTTCTATGATGACTGAAGTTATTTCTTTGAGATAACTTTATTTCTAATTTAACTCAGATGCTCTCATAGTTCTGTACAACACCTGCTTTATATCTCAGCTCCTCACTCTAAGGGAAAAGAGAGAAAATGATTTTTAAAAGCCAAATTTTAAATGCCAAAAAAAATTAACATACAAATGGGAGCAGATGTTGCTTTCATAAAGGTTCACAGCACACACACAAAAAAGTCAATACTGCACACTGCAGAGAGTTTAATCTCTCTTCTTCATCTCATCCCACTTTGGAAATAACTTTAAGTACACCATTGGTTTTGGAATAGATGGGCATCAGCTTTGTAATCTAAGACTGTCTTTCATTTTCTTTCTTTCTTTATATTTATTCCCAAACAACCAACCTAATTTCCTCTTGGGCGTGTCCTAATCCCAGATCACTAAATGGTTTATTCCTATGTAATTCAACCAATTTCCAACTTAATTCCAAATGCCAACATTTGAGTTATGGGCCATTAGATTCAGCTGGCTTTGTCTGCACTCTGATTGTCTGACCCAGATTTAATCCATAGGCAATACCCTGGTGAAGTCTTGAGGAACCTCTATATATTTTGTGCATTTTTAATGTTGAAAGGAGTTCTCAGTTAAGCCTCATCATACAAATAGAGCATCTGAATAAAAAGCCTACTGCAGGTTGCAATTACAATTGATTCTCTGATTAGGACAGAGTAGTACAAAAGCACTGCCTGAATCATTATTTGATACTTGAACCAGGATCTCTCTTGAATTTGGAGAGGGTCAATAACCTTCCTTTATTTTCAATGATATTTTACATATGCAGCGTCCTGCCTTGGGTCAGAACCAGAACTGGGAATACCGGTGGGCAGAAGAGCAATAGGTGTGTGTACTGCACTTGGTGTATTTCGGATGAGTGGCATCCAGGATATCAGAAATGAAAAGAAATTGAGAGAAAATGAAGATGGAATTTCATTGTGTACCGGAGCAACACAGAACACTCCTTAGTATCAAACAGGATCTCTCTGAGAGTCCTAAAGACATAATGAAACGCGATATTCCATGGTGGGATCAATGATAAGCTACAAGACTTATTTTTCTTCCCAATCCCATCTATTAGGTAAAGATGTCTGTCATGAAGCTTTGAATCCTAGACTTTTAGGATTTTTATGAATGGATCTCAATGAACAATTATAAATTATCCTCAGATGTATCTCATCTCTTTCCAAAGCCTCTGAGAACAGGATAGGTTACTCATACTTCATCCTGACCATCTCACACTTTGTGTGAATTAAAGCACAGCAAAGGCAGAGCTGTAAAATCAACAGGATCTGTTTCTGTTCCTGTCAACAACAATCTCAACAAAGTGGCTAAGAAACAAAATCTCAAGTATATGACTTACCAGCACCAAATGCAGACATTTAGAGAATGTTGACAAAACAAGCTTTGTGCAGCCTGACCCAAGGCCAGCTGAATCCACTGCTGTCTTTGCCTCATCCTTGTATGGTCCTGCAGCCCAAACCAAACTCCTAGACTGTCTCACACATTGGCTTTTGTCTGGAGTAGGCCAAGTCACTCTCCTGACAGGAAAGCTGAGGCACAGGAAAACTGAAATGGAACATAAGAAGAGTAATCTCCTGTGGTGATCAATGTGGATGTGATTGTCTTAAGCCATCTGTCTCTGAGATCTCAAACCTAAACTCAAAGCCCTTAAGCCAAAGTCCTATAGACAGAACTAAAGAGATTCCCACTGGCTTCGACTGGTTTTAATTAAGCGTGTAGTATGGAGTGCAACTCAAAATGCTTTTCTATTGCTAAACCATACATTTGACCTGCCTGGGCTCTTGCCAATGACCTTCTCACCTGCAATATCTCTACATCTTTCCCCTGCCCCATAACCGCTGCAGAGGTGGGCATGAAATCATTCACAGAGACAGTGAGTGTTGTTTTGGGTAGAGAAAACTTGGGTTTGTGGGTGATTGGATAAAGTAGGCTACCACACTAGCCACTGGGATCCAATTTGCTTGGTCTGTACAACAGAATCACATTTACGATTTATATCGCGTGCACGAACCTGAACACACACAGCTACATCCATGTGCTGTAGCAACATTCTTTCCTCACAGTCTTTAAAGATTTAGTTTCCAACTCCCCACACAGCAAACTTGAAGCTTATAAGAGAGGTACCACCTGATTCAGCGTGTCTCTGGCCTTCAAATATTAACCCAAACTGAAGTATTCTTCCTTTACCAGTAAAGAAATTAGAGAATGCATTACTTCTGTTCACTTAACAATGGATGATGGGATTTTCCAACTCCTGCTGACACAACATCCTTACAAACAATACTTGCACCTCTGTAGGATTTCCTGTGAAAATAAGCAGATAAATAATTAAACATATTTGCATAGTAGAAGTTAATGAAAACAAATTGGGAAGCATTCCTGAGCATGGAATTGGGGCAGGATTTTGTCTCTTTATCATTACGAGCAGAAAGGAAACAGAGGGGAAAGGCATCAGAGAAAGAGTAGAAAGTTAATTAAAATGCACAGCCTTCTGGTGTTTCCAAATTACAGATTGACCTGGGGCAAAATTCCAGTTTCATCCGCTAGGATATTCTGTAAACATAGATTTACAGAGGATTTGTTCCTCTAGAATCATATAAAAAGGCTCATTTTTTTTTTGTTTACCCGTTGAGTAATTTAAACAGCTAGAATTGTGCATTACGATATCTACAAAATTCATTTGTAATCTTCTTTCACCGACATATCTAAAAATTGCTTTATTTTCCTCCTGCAAGTGAGCTAGTTTCTAAACTTCTCACATAAATGAAGCTGACTTTGGAACCCACAAAACCACTGTAGAATGTGGCAGTCCTGCCAGCAGCTCTAAGGCAGATATTTTTCTCCAATTTAAATATATATATAATCTCTACCATTTTAGACGCTACTTCAAAAATCTAGATTTCTAAACATTAACTAGGACTTTTCTTAAAGATCACACATTGTTCAATCCCTTCTATCATCCATCACGTAAAGAAACATCCATTAGAGATCCTTAAATAGTAATGTAAGTTTTAATTGGAGAAATGTATCCTGAGGAAGATGTGTTCGTTAGAGTTGTTGGTGTTATCACGGCTCCTCTCGTGAGTTCTGGCTGAGTTTATCCACTTAATCCAGAGAATCAGACTGAATCTTCCCTTTTCACCATCCAATGGGGCTCTGCTGTATTTGCAAGCATCCATAGAATTGTCCAGAAACGATAAACATAAATTCATAGAAGTTACATTTTTATTTGTGTGAATCAGTTCTAAACCAAAGGAAATATCATCATAGGTAACTAAGACACATGGTTTATTCCCTGCATGAATGTAGACAATAAGACAAATAATATATTAGTCTCATTAACTTACCCTCCTTCACGAACACGTTCTAATCACTGAAACCAAACGCTGAAAACAGTACATCTCACACTCAGTCTGAGTTATGTGTTTCTGTCTTGCTTCGGCGTTGATGGAGTGGTTCTATAGTGCACACACATTTCTGCTCACAGACAAAGCCATCTCCCAATTCTTCGCTTTGCCTTTGTTTCTATAAAATCAAACCCAGTCCTCGGGGTGCAAGTTAAAACAGCAACTCTAACTCAAGTCTGTCCTGAAACAGTCCTAAAGTCTTTTTGTCAGCCAATTCCAAACATGATGATAATGTTTTGGGGAGCATTATGAGCCCGGGGTTGTTTATCTCTTTCTGTTCCCTCATGAAAAAGTGTTCAGACAGTATTTGTCACCCATGGCACTTCCAATCGGAACCACCTTCCTGTGTTAGGTGACTGAGCGAGATGGAATACCTTAGAAGCAGACCTTTATACTTCTTAAATCGTTTGGAAGTCCACCTGCTGAAACACCTGCACGGGTTACGATAAATATAAATAAGTAAAGAACATGATTATTAGCTTTATGCAAAATCTGAAGCCCTTGCATGAACATGAAAGGAGAAGTGATGATGCTTTCATCTCACCTCTTTCCCCACCCCTTTTCTTTGCCATGTGCTGGATATGGAGTCCAAGCCCTGAATCGTGTGTGCATCATACAGGAATTGAGCACACTAAGCCTGTAGGGATCTTTTCCTTTGCTCTACCAATTACCTGCCTTGAACAGTGGTGAATAGTAGAACTCCATAGGGCTCTACACTGAATGAGCTGGGGAAATCAAATTTGCATTTTAAAGAATATTAACAGAGGTTAAGATTGGTTTTGTTCTAATTTGGATGAGCTAAACAGCAGTGAAAGTATCTGCAGACGGAGAACATCGGTAGCTCTCTCAACAATGCTCACTCATTTAGAGATTAAGGAAGCGATTGGATTCCGCGCGGACTAATTAATGGTAATCTACAAAATCATTCAGAGGTTTTGCTCAAAAAATGCTACTTGACTCCTTTCAAACTCCAGCCGTGCAGCAGCAACATTTGAAAGCCCTATGGCATTACTGAAATGAAAACAGACCAAACAAAAACTCCAAACGCAGTGTACTTGCTTCGCTATTTACACTTTTGAGGTGGAACAGAGTGAGTTGGTGAGTAACGGTGGACTTAAGTTAGTAGGCCAGACATCAGCTGCCTCATTATAAATTATGTTTGACTGGCTAAAATCCAGGAAAGGAAAAATAACCTCATCTTTCTGAAAAGTTCAAATGCAGCTCCAGCGAAAGCACACACAAAATTATGAAAAAAAATTGCCTATTATCCATATGTAATTATATGGATATAAGATTGAATACAAGATTATATATAAGAATATATAAAATATATTCAGAGAGACATATAGGCTTTAGGCATTTTCGTTTTATCTCTCTGGAAACATGCTTAGTATGAAATTCCTAATTCTGCTGATCTAAGTACACCACCAAATGTACATCTTATAGTTACCGTATTTTACATTTTGTTGGGCCAAATTTGTTATTGCAAGCAGAAGTAGCATGCTGAGTCCATTACAGCTGCGGTTGTAAGAAACCGAAATTCTGCCGCCTGGAAGTCAGACAAGAAGTGTAGCAGCTGGAAGATAATACATGAAAAGTGGTTGTTTCATGGAAGGGAGGATCCCAGGAGCGGCACTGGGCAGAAAGACAGCATGTACCTGCCTGAAACACGGCTCTTTCTGGGACTAGAAACCTCAGAAATCCTGTAATTCGATATTTTGACCTGTCTTCTCCTAATTAAGAAAGAGAGAAAAAAAAAAATCCCTGCCATAGATTTGGAAGGAAGAAAGGCAATATTTTAAGGAAATTAAAATTGTCCTGCAGTGGGCTCCCCTCTAATTGTATTGTAATTGCTCTGGGCCAGCTTTAAAAAAGATGCAGTCCCGGAGGGAAGAGGCACCGGAGAGAGAGAGAGAGCAATAATAGAAGAAAATGTATCTGAGCTGTGTAAATGAATGTCCCTGAAAATTAATAAAAGTAGTAGAGGAAGATGGATGTCAGCGTCTCCAAAATGTTGCAATGTAAAAAATATAATAAAAAGGGAATTATTACCCTGGGAGTAACTAAAAAACAATATAAGATTCTTTAAATATATAAAGAGAAAGAGATAAAGGGCTGAAAACTGAAATAATTAGCCCACTAAGGGATTAGGGAAAAACTTAATATGAAGTGAAGAGGATATAGTGGCAAAATTAAATGAGTTTTGCGTTTCTCTGTGTTTGTGAGGGAGATCTGGGGTGAAATGGTATAAATAAAAGAAACCATGTTCTCCAGCTGCTGAGAGGTACAAGTGAAAGGATTTCATTGCAGAAGAAGGCTTAGGTAAGGAAAAACTCACTAAAGCCAGATAAAGCTTCAAGAAAATGGGTAATTCCTTCAGAAACTGAGAGGAACATTAGAAGAAATAAGTGAGTGATGGTTGAGGTGCTTTTGAGAGAAGGTATGTACAGAAGAGCTGCTAAAGAAACTGGGTATTGCTAGCATTCCTTTGGAAAAGAAACAGTGAAATTGTAAGGAAGGACCTTAATAAACGGATCCACAAATCCAGTTATCATGATGCACAGTGGAAGAATGCAACATGAAAATGTTAAATGTACATATTTTATCAGTATATGATTGCCTTTCAGGAACAGATTTGTTAAAGTTCTCTTTTCCAATTATACTCCCCACAACAATATATCTCTTTTAAAATTACATATATTTGGTTACTAGGGAAAAAAACCAACCAAAAGTAGTAGGAAAAATCAGAGAGAAGATAAGTAGAGAAAAGAAATACTTTGCATTTTGGTAATTACATATCTGATCATCAGACATAAAACTACCCCATTCAAACTTTTGTAGTGGTTTTGCTCCTAATTATATGCAATTATTATATTGCATACAAAAGAAATAATCTGCAAATAATTCTCTTTTGTATCATCAATATGGCACTCAAAGCGATTACAGTGCACTCAAAGTATATTGTTGGTAAACAATAACATTAAAAGAATAATAACACATAGTTCTGATACAAAACTCTTTATAATCAGAACCTCATTGCATGAACTGATGATTCTGTGAGTATTCCGTCGAAAGAAAAATAAGATAAATTAAATGACTTGTCTAAAGTCATTCCCTCCCACAGCTTGTATTGGTTCTACACCTCAGCTACAGGGATATACCATCTTCAGAAAAAGATCTACCATCAACCTCTGATGATTCAGCCAATGAAATGCTGAGATTTATTTACTGACTCAATGCCACCGTGGTCACAGACTTGCCTTTCCCATTAATTATTACATTCATAAAATTTATTCAGACTCATACACTTATTCAAGTAGCCATGAATAAATAATTTACCATACAGGTACTGCAGATGCTCTTCTGAAATTGGTTGAATAAATCATTGTCTGAAAACATCAGGTGGTGCCTGTGTAAATCCAGAGCACACTGGCGCTTCAAGACCGCTCTCACTATAGAGAAGCCATAAATGCTTTTAAAAATCATAGGTTCTTACTCAATTTCACTCATAAAGAGTGAGATGTGCTTGAAGTTGGCACAAACCATCCTGCCAAAACAGTTTCAGGTATTGGGAGACACAAGTACAGATTACTGGGGAGTAAGAGTGAAATTAATTAATTAATAATAAGCCAGGAATTCTATATTTCTCATTACTTCTAAGTAATCTGTGCAGACATGTCATACAAGAGGATACTTTCCTATGGTAAAATTTTCTATGAAATATATACTTTTTTTTGTAGTTGAATTGGCTATAAAATGTACATTCTGCCAATTACAGCAGAAAATAAACAGCAATAAGGTCCAGAGAATATTCAGGTTTCAGCATCTAAAATGAGATCTTCCTCTTCTTATTTCACAAAAATTAAATGTCAGGTCTGAAGTGGAAGTTATATAAAACAAAATAATCCTTTTCCATCACTTCGGTAGACACCCGCTTCCATTACATTTGAGTAATTACATCAGAATCCAATCTGCTTCTTCAAAAAGAATTGTTAATTATTCATTTAATAGGTCTTGTTAGTACCAGGGCGTTTATCATCAGTAAATCCGCTCTGCAAACGTAGCTCCTCCTGATGTTCGCGTGGTTTGGTTGAATGTGAAACAGAAAATTCATTTTTTCACTTATGCTTTATTCTTAAATAATATTCTAGCTGCAGGTGTCATAAAGACTAATTTCTTGTCTTCTTTTCTGTTGAGAAATGAATCTGACCAAGACAATGAGTCCTTGGAAAGTCCCTTTAAGGATGTGCTAGACGTGCTGAGACATTTTGCTGTGATTTCACCTGTAGCTCTGAGATCAGTTGATCAGCAAAGCGATTACTTCAGGCATCTGCAACATCTTCTGCAACACAGACCACAGAAAGGCTGGAAAGTGATAGGATGAGGGGCAATGGGGATAAACTGGAAAGGGGCAGATTGAGACTGGACAGAAGGAGGAATTTCTTCACCATGAGAGTGGTGAGACACTGGAATAAGTTGTCCAGGGAAATACAGGTTGCTTGTTGAGATAATCAACCTCCTGCATTCGTGTCCCTGCCCCTCACAACCACGATCTGAACCCCACAAAGTATATAGTCAGTATAAAACAGTAGATAGTTTTTGTATAAGTACCTAATATGTGTTTTATGGCTCACGTATTTTGGTAATTCAAGCATGCAGTCCTAGGTTTGAGCTAGCATAAATTAATGACCTTTGCTCAAAATATTTTATGACTACTTCCAGTCAATTACTTTTTATTATTTCCATATCTGTAGACATTATGAACTAGTTCTTAGCTAATTAATTTTAATGGCATCAAGCATAAATGGGAAGTCTACCTGCCGAAAGGGTGGAGCAGTTGGCACTTATTCTCCAGGTCTCACTGCAGTAACAGAGAGGATGTTCTCACGTCACAGGATCACTGGCTGCCATGAGGTTATTAGCAGCAACATATCTCACTGGATTCCTGACTACACCTGTGGAGTGACCCGCTTCTTCCAAGGAACAGTCACAAAAGCAAAAAAAAAAAGTTGTGTATCTCCTGTGTTCTTTTGTCTCCAAAAGCATTTGTAACCTTACTGTAGTTTAAGCTTGGTACATCATGGGCACGACTCACATCCTAGGATTTCCCTCTTTGAGCACCATGTAGAATCATAGAATAGTTTGGGTTGGAAGGGAACTTAAAGATCATGTCAATCCAACCCCCCTGCAGTGAGCAGGGACCCCTCTTCCTGGCTCCGGCTGCCCAAGGCCCATCCAACCTGGCCTGGAACACCTCCAGGGATGAGGCAGCCACAGCTTCCCTGGGCAACCTGGGCCAGGGCCTCACCACTCTCTCCGTGAAGAAATTCCTCCTTCTGTCCAGTCTAAATCTGCCCCTCTCCAGTTTATCCCCATTGCCCTTCATTCTGTCCCCACAAGCCTTTGTAAACAACCCCTCTCCAGCTTCCTTGTAGCCCCTTCAGGTACTGGAAGGTGACTCTAAGGTCTCCTGGGAGCCTTCTCTTCTCCAGGCTGAACAACCCCAGCTCTCTCAACCTGTCCTCGTAGGGAAGGTGCTCCAGCCCTCGGATCATCTTTGTAGCCTCCTCTGGACCTGTTCCAACAGCTCCATCTCCTTCTTCTGTTGAGGATTCCAGAACTGGACACAATCCTCCAGGTGAGGTCTCACAAGAGAGGAAAAGAGGGGCAGAATCACCTTGGCAACGTTCAGATTGCCAAGGATGAAGGCAAATTTGGAAAATTAATTGCAGATTATACCTACACCGGCAATTGTCTTTCTAAATCCTGAGTATACGCTACACACACACACATATGTACCTGCAAATGTGCTTATATGTATGCACACAAACACACAATCTCACCTATTGAAACTATTGTTGGAAACGTTGAATATCTACATTTCAGTTAGAACTGGTACAGGGGTAGGAAAGGACAGAATTCCAAGACAAATTTGTGGAGGAATACATTTGGCTGTTTCCTATCACGTAAACAGGGATTGTTCCTTTCGTGAAAAAGATTAACTGAAGCAGTTTCCTGTGAGGTGAGGGGACTGGATTGATAAGATAGAAGGTGACTTCCAATCCTATGCATGCACTTAGAGGCTGGGAAGGAAGTCTAAATAGGGTATTTTTAGAAGCTGCTGCCAGCCTGCAGCTCTCCCTCGGAGGAAAACAGATCCCTGGAGCCCCAAAGTGCTCAGGGAGAGTCTGAGATTCACACCGACTGTGGGAGTGAGATGATATTTATAAACACCCTTTTGACCTGTTGAGAATGAGGTCCTTCTGATCTTTTTATTTTTTTTTTACAGATTTACTTACACAAAGTTTCCCCTAATTTGAATCCGTTGCTAAGCGCCTTCAGAATCCGAGTCTCTGCCCACACGCTGTCGGAAGCAGGCTCCTCTCGCTGTCTGCGGGTGTTCTATCCATCTTCTCTGCCTTTCAGCAGCAGTTGCAGTCGCAGAGAGTTGCGTTTTTACACAGACACCGAAATGCTAATTCACTTTAATTAATGACCTGATTCCTGTCCCTCCACAGTGTGCCGAAGCGGCTTCACAGAGCTCCTCCGCGCAGGAGGGACCCAACTTCTATTTCTAAACAGCCCTGGGTAGGAAGGTAGAAAAGGTGATGAAATATTTTCTGGACCAGCAAAGGTAGGGAATTCCTGTGCAGGGCAGTGGGTGCAGGGAGAGCCTTGCAGACACCACTACGTACCCCTACAAACTCTCAGCCCTAATGGCTGAGTAACTTGTAATTCCTGCATTAAACCAGTAACCATTAAGACTGTTTTGGGTACGGAATATCTTCCTGCGTATTTCTTCCCAAACCCCATTAGTTAGAGCCTGCTTATGCCCTGAAGGTTGAAAATTCGTTATCCCTTCCAAGGCGCATGTTTGTTTATTTATTGAGGTAGAGGAAATTACTCTTTGTTTAGTCTCTACTATGACAACTCATGGATCATTATAATTATCCAATTGATTTCTAAATTCTGCAAAGCTCTTGGCCTCGGTGATACCTTGTAGTTGTAGGAGGAGAGCTAAGTTATAATGAACAGCACGGGCCTTTAAATTTTTTATATAACGTTTCCCAATAATGCAACAGAAAGTACTTATTTCCCTTTCCGATATGTCCTTGAGAGCAAGGTTAAGCAGATAACCCACTGGCTTAAGCACTTATAGCCGTTTCCTGGGGGAAACGAACACTGCTGCTAAACTTATCTACACGGTTATCTCACAGTGAAGATGTTGCATGTTGTTGTGTTCAAGCAGCCATTCCGGACTGAACAAACTCTGGCTGTACATAGGCATTAATTAATGCTGGACCACTCTGACGCCCCTGCACGTAACTCACATGCCATAGAGTCTGGATAAAATCTGTTTCTCTTTGTGGATTTTTCTCTATATGAATGTTGCGAATGCCAATTTCTTCTGTTTTTCTGTCATTCCTATATCAGATATGAGATGGTCGTCTTACATGAGGTCTTTTACCAGTACACTGGCAATTGTACTGACACTCTTTATTTCCCCACAGCAGTTAAAGAACTTCCAGTTCTGCCAAGGGAATGACCATCGGTTCTGTTATATTCAACGAGCTTTACACTAATCAAACTTTAAAATATTCCATCTCCTCTCAATTTACCTGCATGAAACTTTCTATCTCTCCATAAGGGTGCATTTAGAATGAACTATACGAAAATCCCGTTAAGAAAACACCTACTGTCAGCAAAAATTAGGATGTAAATGAGGGCAATTATTTTTTCTTTTGAAGGAACTCAGACACTTTCTTTTCCCTTGCGATCAAGCTAAGATTTTTAGTGTTGGGATTTCAATAACATGTAGCTATTTTCTATACAAAGATTCCTTAAAAAAATCTGATTGTAATAATAAAGGGGTTTCACTACTGATATTAGCTTTTTTTCCTGTTCATTTGGGCTTGTTCTTTTTTTAATAGACTAATAAATAGGTGCCAATGGAGAATAAATAGGTGCAGATATTAAATTCAGACCCTGGCAAAGGAGTACCCTCAGAAAACTTTGCATTTCTGATTCTTTTTAATTTTTACATGTTAACTAGCTCCTAACCCCAAAATGCCCCGTCAGGTATTTTCTCATACTGAAACTAGTGTTTCAAAAATAGAATAACTCAGGAATCTCCAGTGTGCAAACTGTGATATGCTATGATGTCGCTGCAGTTTACAGAACCTTCTTGGGTTTTGATATGCTGATCGTTTGTATTTTCTACCTGCTTCCCAGATCAGCTTTATACATTTATTGATAAGTGTGCAGGGGTGCAAGGAAATTGAAGTGTATGAATAATGAATAATAAGTAAGTAAGATCATGTGTAGTGTCTTCAGTGATCTGTACAGAACCAAGTCAGTATTCACCTGCTGCCTTTCTAATACACTATTTCTTATTTGATGAATATGGGCACAAACCTCCATTATCTTAGTTTATAACAATTACTGGTAGGGGGGGGAGTGGAACTCGATGGGCTTTAAGGTCCCTTACAACACAAACTATTCTATGATTCTGTAATCTATTCCCAGATTTTTCAGATGAGACTGTGTGCATCTATATAAACTACAGGGCTGGACAACAGACCACTCATGTCCCAAGATGAAAGGACGGTATGAGAGGATCATATCCATCTGTGTGTGTACTCTGCTTGCAACAAAGACCACAGAAGTTCTTCTGATTCAAGTGCATTGACACATTATCTTCTGTGCTACTGCTTTTGCGAATTACATTTGCATCAATCTCTCTACCCAAAATCTGTCCTACACATTTTTATGAGCCAGCACACAAAATTGCCTAATTTCTGCTGAGAAATCTGACAATTTCTTCAATTCAATATATTTGCCATGAGTATTTCAAATTGCACTAAATTCAGATGTCCCTTTTATTGATTATCTGACTTCTAAATTAATGCATACCCAAACAAGATTCTGTTTGTTTTTCAATCTCTTTCCATATGAGACCACAGAATGTACATTCAATTTATAATAGATTATCTAAGTAATTAACTAACTAAATAATAAATGAATAAAAATTATATCATAACATTCTATTTAAAGTGTCAAATTGAAACTACAGCAAACAGAAATGCATACAACAAACCTTTGCTTGCCAGCACTGAATTTTCAGTTTCCTCAGAAAGTTCAGGCTTAAAAGGGATTGATGAATTACTGTTAAAGAGAGCAAACACCCCAGGTTGCTGACAAAGGACACTCTGTCAGTGGTGTCCATTTCTCCAGAGCTTTTAAGACCAGGGAAAGGCAATCCGTGGATTGTGGCACCGTTTTGATCCGCAGTGGGAGCCAGAGAGTCATCTCTGTGCAAAATGCATGGCCTTGGAGAGCATTAAACATCAAAGTTTTCCAATTATTTCAATGTCCAGAAGGTGCTTCTTTCAGGTAGGATCCATGATGGGAAAATTAATTCTCCAATTTATGGTTTTTTTAAGATGAAAAGCACAAAGTAAATCCTATCTCAGCAACATAGGCTGAAAGTCTCAAATAATAAGAAAAAACAAACATCTCTTCCCCTTTTCCTAAGCCTTTCCCTAACGGCATCTGTGCAAATGAGACCATACCAGAGATCTGAAAGTATTTCCTAATGTTTCAGGTGATATCAAATTCAGAATTTCTATCTGTAGGGACTTTGGTACTTTAACACTGGGGTTTTTTTGACCCAAGCCAATATGAACATTTAAAACTTCCAAGACATAAAAAGTGTTGCTAAAAAGTGACACAGAATTCTCAGCACATGATATATAAATCCGCACTGATTTGAAACTTTCCTATTAACAATTACATTCAAGTACCTTTGCTTACAGTGACACAGTTCCTTATGGATGTCATCATTCAGTTGTTATGAACCCTTGTCATGGATACTGATGCTCCTGCAATCACACAGCGTCATTGGGGGCAGTTTACCACCTCCTGGGGGATATAAATTTCAGCCAAGAAAGTAGAGAAATTGGGCCACGTTCACTATTAAAGAGCTGGGCTGGATAATTCATGGAACCTTTTTACTATGATGTACTTATGGGAAATCAAAAACTCTTACGTACTTAAGAAATACTGAACATTTTGTCTCTTGCTGAGAGATCTCTGAATTTTGCCCAGCTTGTCAGAGGACAGGAAGACTGATTAGTTTGCACCTGAAGTGAAAACAGGTTTTCCTGGCATTAATTTTTGAATGGTGACTGATCACTGACCTAGCCAAGAGTATGCACTGAAATTCATGGCACTCTAAAAGCAACATTTTATGTTAAATGTATGTATGTATATGTAAGCACAGTGAAGAAGCACTGTAGTATCAACTTCTGAAATCTTATCCATCATTGAGTACTGCCAATGGGATTTTCCAAAGGTTTTAAGGGACTGGAATTTTTATTTCTCTTTCACCTTTAATAGATATTGGATTAATAAATCTGATGGGTAGCTTCGGAAGTTTCAGCTCGCATAATTTTCACTTTGATCTGTTAGTTCATCCATAATACTTCCCTCTGCCTGCGGTAGTCTATCACGTTTTCTGTGTCTTCTTCTTGATTAGAAGTTAGGGTTGTGCTTCACTGAAACAATAGCACTCCCAAATAATGTGAAGACAGAGCAGAGGAACTGCCCTCTGCAGTTGGCATCAGGTTGTTTCTCTAAAAGGGTAATTTTTTTCACCAAAATCCTGTTTACCAGTTTGATTATGTCTTTTACACCTTTTTTATATTACAGAATCACAGAATCACAGAATCACAAGGTTGGAAAGGACCCATTGGATCATCGAGTCCAACCATTCCTAACACTCCCTAAACCATGTCCCTCAGCACTTCATCCACCCGTTCCTTAAACACCTCCAGGGAAGGCGACTCGACCACCTCCCTGGGCAGCTGTTCCAGTGCCCAATGACTCTTACTGTGAAGAATTTTTTTCTGATATCCAACCTGAACCTCCCCTGACGGAGCTTCAGGCCATTCCCTCTTGTCCTGTCCCCTGTCACTTGGGAGAAGAGCCCAGCTCCCTCCTCTCCACAACCTCCTTTCAGGTAGTTGTAGAGAGCAATAAGGTCTCCCCTCAGCCTCCTCTTCTCAAGGCTAAACAACCCCAGCTCCCTCAGCCGCTCCTCATAAGACTTGTTCTCCAGCCCCCTCACCAGCTTCGTTGCTCTTCTCTGGACACGTTCCAGAGCCTCAACATCCTTCTTGTGGTGAGGGGTCCAGAACTGAACACAGTATTTGAGGTGCAGTCTCACCAGTGCTGAGTACAGAGGGAGAATCCCCTCCCTGGACCTGCTGGTGACCCCATTTCTGATACAAGCCAAGATGCCGTTGGCCTTCTTGGCCATTCCTCAGTAATTTAAGACACCGGCGATATCCCCTTCTTGCTTACAGTTTCTTCTGTAAAACTGCTAAACACGACCATAAAGCCACTTATACAGGTACTTGTTTACACTGCTTAGAGCTCTCAGTCAAAATCCAACAGCTTTTGCCCGTTCCAGATGTTAAGGGATGTTAAGATGCAGCTGCTTCCTCCAGAAACTTGGTCCCAGGACTCATTCCTGCTCAGCTTCTGGAGTCCAGTGCCAACCAGCACCACCCAATATAGTCCTTCCTTGCTGCTGGATCCCAGCTTTGTGTCCAGGAGTCTCTGCCCGGGCTGGTTGGACTATAAAAAGTGAGGCAAATGTTGATTTACTAACTTTAAATATTCTGCCACCCAAAAGTCTGTGTCTTTCTGTAAGAGAAAATAAGGATATTGTGGATGTAAGAACATCAGGGTTTTTTGCTTCAGTTTTTGGGTTGTTGGTTGTTTTTTTTTTCTGGGAATTTTTGCCCACGTAGCAATTTTGCTAATGGAAGATTGAGAGAGAAACTTAATCAGATGCTTCTTTTAAACAACTTTGACAGCAATTCTTCTGTCAAACGTGAAAGACAAGTGCACTTACTGATATTTTATGAAATGTTCTTTATTGTAGGTGGGAAAGAAATAGTTATGAGTCACCTAAAATGTAGACAATTCTCATCTGTGGAGACTGGGCAGCACTATTTAAGCCTTTTCCATCATGTGTCTCCCTAATGTGTTCCAGTAGGACAAAATTAGGCACATTGAATGTCATCCAGATTTTTAGTCACTTTAGTTACTGCGTCATCCATAGTCTCAAAAGTGTGAAGCTCACATGTAAACAATCTTTTGTGACCATTAACTACAGACTTTTTCCATTGGCAGGCTACTAACCCGAAGCTTGACTGGTTCTATAACAGCAGAAAGTGTGTTATTTGATTGGCATTTCCTGACCAGACTGAAATGAGATGATTTACACACCTCCATGAGCACATCATTGCTAACTACCACTTGTATCAACAGCTTCAGTAGAAGGGCTAAAGAAATAAAGAGACTACGCCACAGGCAGTTTTCCAGGTCTGGAGAGGAACACACCAGAGCTCATGGATTCACCAATCACACATGAATTCACCAATGCCTTTTCTGTTGAATAGTTAGAAAGTAATTTTTCCAGGCTATGAGTCTCGTAACTTCAATATGCATTGTACTCAGTATCAGAAAAATGCACTTTTATGTTGCCTCCCCATTTAACGCCTTTGATGTTTGTTTAGCAAGTTGAAAGAAAGAGGAAAAACAAAACCAAAACAAAAGACTTTATAAATCTTTTGAAACCCCTGAGTTTTTTTCCTTTTTTCTTTTGGTACAAAGGAAAACGTTTAAAATGTAACTGTTTCAAACACCTTTAAATCTTTATGTTTTTGCCTAAATTGAATGAAACAAAGCCACTGAATATCTTTCACAGTGATTTGGCTGTAAAGAGGGAAGTGGTTTTGTGTCAGCCACCCATAAACTATTTAGTTAAAAACTTAAAACAAAAAAACCCACAACCTGAAACCCACAGATACATTTCAATGAGGGAAAAAAAGAGCCGCCTGTTTCGGAATTAGTCTTGTTTTGTAAGCCAGTTCCCCAGGAGCTGGCTATGATTGATTCCTTCATGTAAATCCAGGAGTCCCATGCAGGCGTAGGTGTGGACTCTTTTGGAGATTTTACTTTAGTTGAGAGCTTCACTATGGGTTGGAAAAAAAAGGAGATTTGCCCTTAAACCATATATCCATGAGAAGGACTTTAGGAAATGCAATCTCAGACCGGCTAATTGGAAAAAAATGCAGATGTTTTATTCAGTTGCTAACGCTGACACTGCTGTTTGGATGAGACGCTGACAGGATTTCATTCTTTTGAATACAAAGCAGTGATGGAAAGAGAAGGCACTGACTGTTTGTGGAAGTAGAGACTGCACGAAAAATATTCTACTGCCAATTTAGACTTTTCACCACCTCAAGGTGAAATTTGCATGACAATGTAGAGCAAGAAACCGTTCAGCAGCAGAGAAATAAGTGCCCCCTCAAAAACACCCACCTGCCTGCATACAGACTTTGCTGTACTTCATGAGATACGCTTCTTTATTCAAATCCCACTTTATGGCTCATTATGGCTCATTGTAAAACTCCCATGTATTCTTTTCAGGCTGGAAAACAAAACAGGGTGTCTGCTTCAGCTGCTTTTGAAGTGGTTTTTAGTAGGAGTGGAAGCAAGTATATTAAGTTGTATGGGAAATATCTGTACAGGATGGAGCGGCTCTTCAGCTACTGAATCAATTATACGTGTAGATTAAAGTTTGATGATGATTGAGGTAGATGTTGACTTGTGTCATCTTCATTGCAGGCACGTAGTTTTGTACCTTTTCATTCATGCTGTCAATCAGCTTCTCAACCACAACTTCTTGCCATTGCAGGGAAAGGGCGAGCAGCGCAGAACCTGACATTTGAAAAAATAGTAAATGCATCTCGAAGGCCTTGCTAGCAGATCAAAAAGGTCACGAGCGCATGATACAGAGCATTGGTATGCTACAAATTCTCGCTACCGTCTCAAATTTGTTCAAGAACGTTGATGGATTAACTTTTTGCCAGCAGAGTCTCTGACAGATCAGGTATCACCAGGCCTACGGCAGCTGGCATAAAGTCATCGTCAGACCATAAAGACAACATCAAGTCTATATTGGGTGATGTGGCTCATTTAACAGAAAGGCACTTTGGTCCAAATCATATTTGTACGGCTGGGTGATTTGGAAGTGCAACAGATTCAATATTAATCATGGAACTGCAGCTTGTCTTCCTGCAGTAAGAAAAAACACCCAAACAAACCACAAAGGGAGTAAATAAAATATGCTTCTGTCCTGCAAGACAAACGGCACGCTACCTCTACACCACGCTGCAGCTGGCCGCTCCTTGGGCACCTTCGGGAACACACGCACCAAACAACAGCAGCCGAGCGGGTCTGCCCGACGTTGATTTGCCCCAGTTGCAGAATGTGATTGATGCCCATTCAACTCGGTGGAAGCAACTGATTTGCTAATGAGTTCCTCCTTTCAGCACGTTTACAGAGAGCATATTTGCAATGATGTGCTTCTTGGGAATAAGTTTCCATAGATTGGCTTCAATTCTTCATCACTGTTACTCGACATAAATAGAATGATCTTTTCTTTATGCAGAGAATCCCCCACCTAAGAAGCTAATGCTGACTCTTCTTTAATTTCTCTTTGCTGAGACACTCACAATCAATATATTTTGTTATTCGTGTTTCCTGTGTGTTATTGTTTACACCAGGGATAGACCCCAGCCCCATGAAGATGACAGGGGTCGATATTCTGCCAAGTGCCTTATAGAAGTAAACACAATCACTGCCCAATAGAAAGTGGAAATGGAGCAGTTATTTGTGTTTGCCACGTCGCAGTCTCCAGACTAGAAGGTTTAGATCAAACTGACAGGGTCATTTGTCATGTGAAAACACCCATACTGGAAAAACCAACATGGGCTGGTGATAATGAGACAGCAATTCAGAAAGTTTATCACATGTGGGCTGTTTCAGGAGGACAAGGTGAAAAGGATTGGTTCAAAGCCAAAAAAATTACAGGAGTGCTTTTGAGAAAAGATCGGTTGTGGCACAAAATTGGAACGAGATGACAGAACAGATGAGGAGGCATAACTTTCCTGTACAAAAATGTGAAATCATAAGGGCACCCTGATGGGACAGATAGAGGGTACTGCATTTTGCAAGGAAAATTAAAAAAAAAAAGAATAGCCAGGCAAAATTGTCCATTACTGAAGGGTAAACTAAAAATAATATTTTTTATTCTGACATTTCAAATAAAATGCCTAGTTCTTAACTACTTTACTTCTGTCTAACTGTAGAATGACTTCTGGGTAGGCAAAGAAAATTAAACATGATATTGCCACTTTATAGGTTATAAGGCTGGATATAAAGAATTAGTAAAAACATAAAAGAGAGAGAAATAATATTGTGTCTTTTAAAAAAGAGAATAGCTGAGTGACATTTTTTGTTATTTTCCTGGTTTCACTATCTGAGTATTTGGGTTCTTTTTTCCAAATGAGCATTAATGCAAAATTAGCCTCTTCCTTTTGAGTTGCCTTAAGTTTATTGAAAATCCTTATTTATTCAAATCTTGTAAGTGATAACTGATGATGATTAAATTAATAGATAACTTGGCAAGTGTATATTCGTAAACTGCTTTGAGAAGCATGAAATATCTTTCTCCAGCTGCGGTGAAAACTTTAACTGAATAGATACCTGAATAAATTATGATTAACTCGAAGAAAATCTGAAGCTTTTCAGGGTAATGATTTTTCTGACAGAAACAATGGTGTCATATATGCTGCCAGTAGTAAAATATAGTTTTTAGAGTAAAGATATTGGTCAAATATTAGAATCACAGAATCATACAATAATTTGGGCTGGAAGGGACCTTAAAGATCATCCAGTTCCAACCCCTGCCATGGGCAGGGACACCTCCCACTGGCTCAGGCTGCCCAAGGCCCATCCAACCTGGCCTGGAACACCTCCAGGGATGGGGCAGCCACAGCTTCCCTGGACAACCTGGGCCAGAGCCTCATCACTCTCTCCGTGAAGAAATTCCTCCTTATGTCCAGTCTAAATCTGCCCCTCTCCAGTTTACAGCCATTAACAAGCTTTTAGAAGAGTATCTGCTCATGGTCCATGAAGAAACATAGTTTTCTCTTGTACACTGTGTTATTTTGAGTTTAACAATGAAAACTCTCTTTCTTCTAAAAATTTAGAAGGAAATACTTGCAAAATGATAACACTTTCACACCTTTCCTCTCCAATATATAAGGATAATAACAATATGGGATACTAATTATTCTAAAATATTTATGATATAAATACAGAAATTAAAGCAGAATTTCATCTAATAGAAACTAGAAAGTCTTTGCACAAAGAAGTTTATCTCCTGATTTTTATGAAGTGGGAGATCAGTCCTTCATCTTCAAGATAATGAGAAGTCAAAAGCGAAAAGTAGGCCAAGCCAAGTATGAATGAGAAGATAAATGGGTTTAGGAATGTGGGTTTTTTTCTATCTATGAGAGTCGCTAACACTGAGATAGGTACATTAAAAAGTATTTAGATTTTTCTTTCAACATTTGGAGCAGTGCCCTTTCTGGATGCGCACACGGCCACAGAGCTCTCTGTTACCGAGCAGGTTGAGTCCAGTTCCTGTACTCTTCTAAACAGCAAAGCAAACACCAACTGCCATTCTTCCTGTCACGGTGGTTAACCTTGGAGATATGTCCTCACTCTGGGCAGTTTTGCCCATTTTCAGAGTGACTGCAAAGTCTACTACTGTGATCTGCTCTTCCGGCTTTTGTAATTGAGCCTTTTGATACCCTCGATAGTGGAAGATGCTGCAATGAGCAGCATCTGTCAGTAGGCTAAAGCCACAGGAGATGCTTAAGCAAGAAAAAGCATAAAAAGCTGTGTTAAATGCTTCTGCGGGAAGATTAGGTTGGTTGTTACTATGATGTGATGCTGCTAAGTGATCAAATACTTGTCAATGACATACTGCTAGACAAAAGATGAATTATCAGTAAAAAAAACAATATAACCGATCATTTAATTAAATAATGAAAGCTTTTTTACACAGAGTAATGCCTAACATTCATCCACAGAAAACCTCATGGAGGTCAAGTTTGTGTAATATCAGTGATCCATTTGACCAAGTCTGTGCTGTCCTATGCCCTGTGAAAAATTAAGTTACTGAATTAAAATGTATTATAAGCAACACTTACATTAAGGTTTACATTAAAAGGGCAGCTGTGTGGAGAGAGATAATCTGCTCTTGGGAATATCATTCAAAATCTATGTACTTTCATCCTCAGGTTGCAATCCAAGGACGGGGCAAAGAGTAATATTAATATATATAGCTTTTACTGAATTTTCTAAAGAAATAAAATAATAGTCAATGAAAAATTCTACATTTGGATTCTCAGACTTCAGAAGGAGTTTTTCCCAGGCCAGAGAGAAGGCTGGTTTCTGCCCCAAATCTCAGCATGTGAGCAGAGCCATTTGGAAGGGTGTGTCAGATCCGAGGAATCTACACAAGGAAAGTGGAAAACCATCATAGTTGCTTCATGTAGTAAAGCATGGCTTCTCCCTTCCAGCAAGCCCTGAAAGCTCCCAAAGAAACTGAAAAAAGTCTTGTGTTTGGTCTTGACAAGACCAAAAGCACTTTCCAAAATGAAATTCCTAGCTCTTCTCTTTTCAGGTAGTCTGCTCTACTCAAGACATAACAGGTTTATTTTTCTTCTCACACTTCTGATACCTCCCAGGTGGACCTCTGGTAGATAGAAAAAGGAGGAAGGACAAACCCACCACAGAAAAAGTTGAGTAAAGAATCAATTTGCTGTAGTTCTCCATCAGAATTAATTTAGAATAGTGAGCACTCGAATGTTTTTACGGTGTCCTTAGACAATGATCAGATCAATTGTTCCCTACTGGTACTTGTAGAGCTGAGAAACCAAGGGGAAAACCAACGTCTTTGGAGCCACAGAATAGCTCCAGGAGTTGCCTACACTAATGCTTTAAATTTGCAGCAGAAAATGAGCCCATTAATCAGTGAAGGAGGAGCTTGAGACTACCCTGGTTTTGTGCAGTCGTGCATATCATTTAGCCTATTTTGTAGTGTAACCGAATAAAAGTTTACGACCCTCCAAGTTTTATTTTTTCAGAGCCCCAATTAAAGGGCTGTGATATTCTGGTAGTTTGATCCAGAAAATAGATAGTCTTTGCTGCTGACAGTTAGCAAATGATCTACCAGATGCCTGGAATCTGTAGCTACAGAGCCCAGCCATGATTTTAGAGTGAAGAATTAAAATCTCTTCCCTTCAGCAGCTAAGAAATGCCTCATTAGTGCTATAAAGGAAGAACTGAAGGCACATCACTACTATAAATAGTAATCTACATCTCTCGTTAACTCAAGTCATTAATAGCCTTAGGAAGGAATGAATTGCCAGACTGATAGATATGTTTTTTATGCCCACAGAACCCGGTGATGTGGGTTGTTTGCAAATGTTCTCCCCATTTTTCACCTGGCCTCGGCTCCTCCCGAACTCCTGACCACAAGCAAAAACGGGCTTTTCTAAGTGAATGGAGGTTTGCATCTCACAAAAAGGGACATTCTTGAATGGAACAAAAAAAATAGCCATTCCCATGGTTATGTTTCATTTCACTTATGAAAAATATTACCTACGTAACAGCTCTATTCTGAGAGTATTTGTGCCATAATGGATACTTTAAAGATTTTTTCTCCCGAGCCTTATACTAAAATTGCCTTGACAAATGTAAAGCTCAAATTTCAGGAAGATTATGATCTTTTAAAAATGAAGTTTTAATTCACAATGAAGTTATCAACTGCGGGTCCTTAACAGGTCTACCTTTCACTTTCAGAGAAAACCATAGTGGATCAGCTAAATGTAATGCTTGATTTTAATTCTAAGGCCAGGGTTACCAAATTTTTAAATATAGTAGATCAAGACACTCCTTTTCAAGGACAATTAAAATATTAAATGCTACGTGCTTATTTACTTGAGGCAGGGTGGGGATGGTGGTATCTGAATAACTAATAAAGTATCCTAGTTGAAAAGTAATATTAGTTTATTTGTGAGAGTACCGTTTAAGTATGACGTCCTCCCCAAGGGTATATTTCTATACTTGACATGTATGCCTAACCTACAATAAGTTATAAATAGAGTAAATCCTCTTTTTCTCCACAGAAACATATCTCTACTGTAACTTGAGACAGACCATGGTACTCTTTGTAAGACTATGCTGCCTTACATATAGCAAGACCTCATTTTCCCAAGTTAAGCAATTTCTTGAGAACTGTTTGAAAGGATTTAAAGATCTCAAACATATTTTTAATAGCCTTTAATTTCAAAACTTTCCTTTCACTATGAGTTTGAATGCAATTTGAATTTGAAAGTAAACAATACATATTTCTATTTCAAAGCATCCAGCTCCAATTAAACATCATGAAATCAGTCTGACTCACTCGGGGTTGTCTACATCAGAAAGGAAAAAAAATTTGATGGGTTGGTTTATGTTACTCCACTAATATCCTTTTCCAAGGAAGAAACTTTTGCACTTCTTTTCAGTGTGATATAACAATAACTGTATGACCCTAAAGTGTGATGTGCACTTTTGCTGTTAATCATAGAATAGTTTGGGTTGGAAGGGACCTTAAAGCCCATCCAGTTCCAACCCCCCTGCCATGGGCACGGACACCTCCCGCTGGATTAGGTGGCTCAAAGCCCATCCAACCTGGCCTGGAACATCTCCAGGGATGGGGCAGCCACAGCTTCCCTGGGCAACCTGGGCCAGGGCCTCACCACTCTCTCCGTGAAGAAATTTCTCCTTCTGTCCAGCCTAAATCTGCCCCTCCCCAGTTTATCCCCATTGCCCCTCATCCTATCACTACAAGCCTTTGTAAAAAGCCCCTCCCCAACTTTCCTGTAGGTCTCCTCCAGGTACTTAACAGCTAGAATCCATAGATTTTTGGCACGCTGCTTTGTTTGTGAAGTTTATTTTTCGGCAAAATGTTAACAAAACATGACCTACTGCAAGCTCCTTGGAAAAAAGTACAGTTTAAGCATTTTAACAGGTTAGCATCTAATTTTATGTATCAACAGAAATGTTTGAGGAATGTGTCCCTCAGCTGCCATGTGGGCTGGGTGCCATTAAAAAATCATATCACAGAGGAGAACGCTCCAATCAACGGGTGTGCTCGCTTTATATTGGATTTATGATATTCAGATGGCTTCTCAATTTCATTCATTCTGATCCAGATTTGAAGCATTAATTCAGACCTTGAAGTCAGTGGGAGCTTTGCCAGGCTAACAGTGGAGCTGAGATAATTAAGGACTTTGGGATTTGGCCTGTGTTGAGAGATTACATGGATCAAAACCCTGAAAGGACAAATCCCCTACTTAGCTCTTTCTAAGTCAGTATTATGTGGTTTGGCCTATGTTGTCTTTTTCTTTTTTTTTTTTTTTTAAATGTCAAAACCCAGGTTCAAGATTGGAGAAATCCAGGAAGATGAAAGTAGAGACTGAAGTGTTTCTGAGACAAGAAGATGTTATTTTATTCCATTACCTTACCCTCTACCATTAACAGCATGCAGAAAGCATAACAGATTGAGGGTGGTGAGGCCCTGGCCCAGGTTGCTCAGAGAAGTGGTGGCTGCCCTGTCCCTGGAGGTGTTCCAGGCCAGGTTGGATGGGCTTTGGAGCAACCGGATCCAGTGGGAGGTGTCCATGCCCACGGCAGGGGGTGCAACTGGATGGGCTTTGAGGTCTCTTCTGACCCAAATTACTCTACGATTATTTCCTAGCCAGACCATTCACTTCTGCAGGTTGTAATGATCCATACAGCTTAAGTGCCAGCCCAAAATATTTGATTTCCAATGACTTCCCTGAAAGTCTTCCCCTTATACTTGGTGACAATGAATAATTTACAACAATTGAGTTGAAAAGATTTCTTGACTCCTATTTTCGTTTGTGTATGGAAATGTGATCTGAAGTTCTAAAGAGAAGCATATGTAACGGAACAAAACAAAGCTTTTCGCAGAAGAACCATTCACCCACAGACAAATTCATAGGCAAACTTCAAACTGAAATGTGTTTATGCATCATATCACATTTTGTCAGTGATTCATAGCCAGAAAAGACCACTTCAGAGCATGCTTACCATCCATAAGTGTTTTTATAGCATACAGACTATTTACTAGATTGGCAGGAATAATTCTTTTCTCTCTTTGAATAAATGCTTATATTGACATAATCATTCCACAGATCCATTTTCACCGAATGACTTACATCTAGAGTACTTGTAAACCTGAGAACAGGTTAGAATTAAAATTGTACCAGATACAAATCGTCTTCTCAAACTTAGGAGAACACCTTACTACAGGAGAACTTCCAGAGCTCTTTATTCCCAAAGGTATTTTTTTTCTAATATATCAACACTGTTATCATAAAAAGTCAGTGAATGTAAAGGAATATTTCATGTGGGAGAAAGACGTGAGCTACTTATTCTTTTGTGTTTATCAGTAAATATTAAACCCTGCATACCAGGGTCTGTTATCACCAATTTACATCACTGTAAATTCATTGAATTGAGAAGAAACTCCACCAGTTTTCAACAGGGTGATGAATAGAAAGTGGGACATTGATATTTTCTGTCTTTTTTATTCTTTCTTCTTCAACAATTTTATGCATAATTTGCATCAAAATATCCAAGGCTATAAAAAAAAATAAAATAAATAAACTAAGTCAGCTGCAATTTCCAATGATCTAAGCATGTTAAAATCATAACTGCTTTGCACGAAGCCCACTCCAGAAAGCAGGAACTTATGTGAAAGTAAGTTGAAGAGATACCTGCTGACACAGTGACTGAGAAAAGCGTCACAAATCCATATACCAGATTAAGATATTCAAGAAATCCATCACACAGTCTTTGTATCTGCGAGATTCTATCTGCAAGGTGCAAAAGCGACTGAACTGAAACCGGAGAGAGATCTTGCTCAGACTCTGACAGTAGCCAGCGGCAGGGAGCTGAGTATCAAACAAGAACAAGTTAAGAGGATAGTGATAATTCCCTACGATACTTTCAATACCCTCCATGAAAGATTTCCCTTCTCTGTAGGTTAAGGGCTTCCAGCATCAGAAGTCCTGTTCTTCCCGTATTTTAGTTCTGTCACTTTTTCCTGTTTCTCTTTCAAGAAGTTCCACAACTGAATTACATCTTTTATGAAGAGCCACCTCTTTTTCGTTATTTCAGAGCTGCTTTTTTCTAGTTTCATTTGATGTCTCTTAGTTCTGGTGTTTTGTTTATTCTGTATTTACTTCTGCTCTTGTGAGACTCTCACTCAGAGTACTGCATCCGGTTCTGCAATCCCCAGGACGAGAAAGACATGGATCTGTTTGAGCGAGTCCAGAGGGGGCCACAAAGATGCTCAGGACATGCAGTGACAGGACAAGAGCAAGCCCTTTCCCTGGAAATGCTCAAGGTTAGGTTGGACAAGGCTTTAAGCAACCTGGTCTAGTGAAAAATGTCCCTACTAATGGCAGAGAAGTTAGACTAGATGGCTTTTACTAACTTTCTAACCCAAACTATCCTATGATTTCATGATTCTCTGCCTTTTCTGAGCTGCTCCTGTTTCTGTAGAGCTCTGTAAACTACATTTGAACCATCCGTTTCACAGACAGCAGAATCTTACTCTATTTAGTAATTGCTTATACAGATCTTTCTTCATTCGTGTTCTCTTAGCGAGTACATTTTGAGTATAGAGTGATACTTCCCATGGAATTATCTAAGCCAACCCAAGATCTCATTCCAGAGTACTAGCAGTAAGCTTCCAACCCTTCATGTTAGTAGTCAAGTTAAACTGTCTCTCTACACGTTCTTTACTTTTACTTTGAATTTCACCTGCAGCTTAATTATCCCATCATGCATCGTCAGCAATTGCTTCTGCAATCCTTAGCCCCAATTTTCAGTACTCACAGTGCCTTAATGTAATCTGTAAATTCTGCTGTGCTCAAAATAAATGTCAATATTGTTGCTTAAACTGCCAAACACCACGACAGCATAAAAGTGCATCGGAAAATTTAACAGGAAAATGTGAAGGGTTAAATTGGACTTGGAGGAGCTTCGGAGGGCACAGAGAGCAATTCTGCATAGATACAGAATGCTTCTTGCTTGCCCATTTTTTTCCCAAGAGAATAGGTATTCTGTTTAAAATTTGGACATTACAAATGTAATTCTCTTACATTAGATAATCATATCATTCCTTCTATAGGAGAAACGACAATCTTTCATAACTGTTTTTTTGAACTGACAAACATATAGGAGAGTGTAAAAAATGAAATTTGATAACAAATTATATTGACAGGTCCTAAAATAACATTTATTCATGGAGAACCACTTCAAATAGGTTTATAATGGCACAATTCAGCTCTAGATTTGGCTTATATTGAAAACTGCACTTCCTTCAGAGAAATGTATTTTATCCACTGATGGGTAACAGTTTTGATAGCAAAATAATTCCAGTCTGCAGGTCCCAGTATATATAGAATTAGATAACCGTGCTTGGGTAGAAAAAGACGAAGAAAACAAATGCACGAGCATATTAGCATAGCTTTGGGTTTAAGGCTACAATTGCTATTTTCTCTGTTTTCATTGTAAAGATATATTTATTTATTTCTCTTAAATGGTAATCCCTTGCATCTGACAATATCTGGAGATGCAATCTAGTAATGGAAAATTAAAATGTGTAGTTTCAGCTGCAGGGGCTTATCTGCAATAATGGAGCTACCCAAGCAAAACTTGCTTTTATTGAGAATTTCACCAGCAGATGGTCCCTGTCCAGAGTGAAAGCCTGCAGAAGTCAGAAAGTTCTTTGCTGATAATCTTCCTGAAATTGTTCTACTTATGCTTCACCTTCTAGACTCATTAAATTTCTGGAGGCGCTCTTTCCTACTCATTCACCGTAAAAGCTGAGTAAATGCAAAGCAAGCGTTGTCATTTGTGCTTGACATTATTATATACAGCTTTTTTTTCACCCTCTTTGCCTGACTATTAAGAAACTGCAGTTTATATATAAACTACATTTATGTATAAACTAAGTAAATGCATAAATTTTAAACAGTCAAGTTTAAATAGACTGCTGGTTTAAACCAGTATTTTCATATGCTCGCATATATAGGGCTATTAACATCCAACTTACTGCTTGAAGTTGATGAGTGACTTGTTCACACTCAGTGTGTTTGGAATAAAGTGTTATGTTGATTTTGGAAAGGATAATGATTTCCTAGCAAGGTGAGGGGGAAAATTTCATTATTATACTTAATATTACAAGATATTAACTCCACGCACTCATGTTTGAAGGACTGGAGAGACCAGCAGAATAAGGCTCAAGTAAGAGTGGCATTGTTTTCCCTTGAATGTCTTTTACAGAAAAAATGTGTGTAATAAACAACATTCATGTTGAGCAAAACACTCTGGGCTGATAAACTCCTGCAGACTTGCCCTCAGGGTCCCTGTTGTTCGTGGTGGGCACAGAAATAAAACCCAGCGTCTGCTTTCCTCACCTCCACGTTAGATGACAACAGAGAAGAACAGACACACAACACGCCTACACATGTGTTAAACCTCGGGTTATGCCATTTCCAAGGGAGTAGCGCTGGGTCAAATGAAAAGCTTTCTGAAATGCTCATGTGCCATTTACTGGTATTTTTCTCAGAGAAAAAGAATCTATTTACATGAAGCTAATTTACTGCCGAGGTAAATTCGGTAACAGCACTTGAGGCTAAAGTAGCTAGTAATAAAACTTTAAGTAAAATTATATAATTAAGCTTCACTGAGAACATGAAACAAATATGTGCATATCTCTTTATGCATGCCATGAGATGCTGTGTCCATCGTTACCTCGCAGACATATGAGTTACCAAAATAAAATGTAAATGCTGTCTTGCTGCATGAGGGAGAGAATTAAATCTTCGTAGCTGGATTTACTAGAGACGCATTGAAATCAATCTCTTTAAAAGACATTTTAAGGACATAAACAAGTGTTGTATATACCCGGGGCAAAATTAAACATAAAAATGTATTGCCTCTGAGGCAGAACAAAATAGTTTCTTGCAGTGAACAATATTGCAGAGTCGCAGCATGGGTTTTGAATTCTATTTCAGTGGAGAGGCTCTGAAAAAGAAAAACACATTAATAATAAGCTTCTGCCTGTGATAATGGAAGTTTTGAAATTCTTGATTTTAGTGTGCCATGTAAGTGAGGAAAGTATTTTTAGTTTTTTTTCAGTGCCAAGCAACATCCCATTTTCTACACAATTGGTGACCATGTTGGGATTTTATTTCACTGGGTAGAGAGCAAGCAACAAAAGAGGTATGAGCTCACCCATCAGGAAATATCGCTCTTTCCCTCTCCTCCTTTCCCCCCACCTTTCCCTCATCTAACTGAGCTGATGTCTTACATCACACCAGGCAATAACTTTACGGAATCAAATGGAGAGAGAAATAGCAGTTCTTTGTAATATGATTCCTATATGGCAAATCTGAATCTTTGTCAGAAGAAAGCATCATAAACAACATGACAGCACAGAACTACAGCATATTTCCATAAAGTCTTTTAATCCTTTGCCTTTTATTTTACCTTTGTGTATACATGCCTGTCACAACCCTTTCCCCAACTGTGCACCACCAGTGAATGTTTCTTCTGCTGGAAGAGGTGAGGAAGCATTTTTCCCCTCAGACACAGTAGGATCGTTACATCATTACTTTCTGCAGCTCCCTGGAAGCAGTTGTGGTGTGGTGGGTGCTGGTGTCTTCTCTTAAGTGACAGGTGATAGGGTGAGAGGAAATAGCATCAAGTTGCACCAGGGGAGGTTTAGACTGGATAGTAGGAAAAATTCCTTTACTAACAGAGGGGCAAAGCCTTGGCAGAGCTCGCCCAGGGCAGTGGTGGACTCTCCATCCCTGGAGGGCCTCAAAAACTGTGTAGCCATGGCACTTGTGGATGTGGTTTAGTAGACACAGTGGTGTTGGGCTGACAGTTGGACTGGATGAGCTTAGAGGTGTTTTCCTACCTCAGTGATTCTATAATTGCAGGATTAGCACTGGGATGAGCTCACATATAGGCAAGTTATTTGGGAACAAACACAACTTCTGAGAGTTTACAAAGCCAAAACACTTAGTGACCTTGCCACAGGACAGAGGAAACGGTCAAAGCAGAATTCTTCCAGTTTCTTTATTGTAGCAGCAGTATGGAGGGCTGGCGTAAAGTATTTATTTCATAGAATCATAGAATAGTTTGGATTGGAAGGGACTTTAAAGCCCATCCAGTTCCACCCCCTGCCATGGGCAGGGACACCTCCCACTGGCTCAGGCTGCCCAAGGCCCATCCAACCTGGCCTGGAACACCTCCAGGGATGGGGCAGCCACAGCTTCCCTGGGCAACCTGGGCCAGGGCCTCACCACCCTCATGGTGGAGAAATTCCTCCTTATGCCCAGTCTCAATCTGCCCCTCTCCAGTTTATCCCCATTGCCCCTCGTCCTATCCCCACAGCCTTTGTGAACAGCCCCTCCCCAGCTTCTCTGTAGGCCCCCCTCAGGTACTGGAAGGTCGCTATAAGATCTCCTCTGAGTCTTCTCTTCTCCAATTTCACTTGGTTCATAATGGCTGTTTGTCTGGTCTGGAAAATAATGAAGAGGAGGAATTGGAGTATACAGAAGAGCTGAATGCATATGTAATCATCATGGAATTTCCCACTGTGATATATTATCCTGATGCTGTACAACAGATGTACTATATTTACTTTAATATCTTCAAAACAGCATGGATGCAGCATTGTGCATTCTGTGGTCCCCATAGGAAATCATTGTCATTTTCCGTAATTTCTTCTTTTTTAAAATCTTGAAAGACTCTCTTGCTTTTATACCCACTTCTTCACTCCACCACATTTTCTTTCCTTTTTTAAAGTCATCGTAACTCCTTCGAGAAGCACCATACTCAGGGTTCTTCTGTTAATGAAAACTTGAATTTTAATCTTCTGAAGCAGGCTATAATGGATCCAACAAGGAGAATAATAAGCATTGTGTGATTAAACTTGCTTTCTTCTTAAACGAAAAGAAAATTTCAAGGTCTTCATTTACACTGGGATTTGTTTGTTCAGTTATTTGATTTTGGGGTTTTTTTCAGGATGTCTTTTCCATAGTTTGAGTCCTGGTTTTATATTTGGATGCCTAAATGCTTTTTATCCTCAATCCTTCTGCTCGCTGTACATATTTCCCTCAGGAATACTAATATCTGCCAGTTGGAAATAAGTGCTGAACAGCAGCTTCCTTTGTGCTGAGCTAATTTAGGGAGGTATTCACCTTACCCTCAACTTTGTTAAACCAACTAGTTGTCAGAGGTTTCGCCCTTTTATTTCCAAATATAAAAATAAAAATGTCAATGCAGCTGGAGGGAAGCGATTAGAAAATTGCCCTTCTTAGGAGACAAGAGAGAATGTCAGAGACCTAAGTAGAGAAGCAGCATGTTAATTCTCCCTTTTCTTCTTCTTTCCATTTATAACTGGGTAAGAGAGAATTGGAGACTCATTGCTTTGTCTGTCTAGTGATTAACAGTCACGTGGAAGCGCAGGCAAATTCTTATATAAGATGATCTCAAAGCATTGCACATTGTACATGGTACAAATTAATTAAACCCAATAACATCCCTGAAGAATCAGTTTCTGGGACTCACGAGGCACTGTGGCTTGATTCCTTAGTTTAGTTTTGTTTAGTAAATGGTGGGAAGTCATGTTAAATTAGAGTTGTGAGGCATTAACACAGGACGGGAAAAAGCTGTTGTAACAAAGGAAAAATGGGCCAGAAACCGGCAGGAATTCTACTTATAGAAGAAGTGTGGAAAAGCCAACAGACAAGACTGGGAAGGAATTTGAACTGTGAACTTGAAGAGAGATATCAGAGTGCACTGAAACAACAGAAATCGCAAATCATTTCACCTGAATTCTTTCTCTCAGGAGAGGGGAAATCTAGAGTACAAGCAACAAACAGCAACTAATCACGGGCATAGACTGAATGAATTTCAGGGGCTGCAACAGAGGTGGACCTCAAAGGAGACCAGAGAATAAATTCCCTAAAGGGCTGATTGTCCACTTTTGCACTAATACAGGAATTCATGATCTGCACATTAATATCTTTTCTGTGGTCCATTTTCATTGCTTGTTTGTAAATGGAGACTCCCCCATGTTGATAAGATTGTGACTTCAGGCTAATCCCTAATTAGAATGAATTTTACACAACATATTTGAAGTTAGTGTTTTCATTAAGAAAGATTCACACATTACACTTTTGTTGTAAATTGGTGAATCCATAACCTCAAGAGGGGATGCTTTGTAAAACCCAGGATGAAGAAGACTTGTGTCCAAGATGAACTTCTTACATTCAAGAACCAGATCTGCCCTAATTTCTGACCATTTCTGAAGTGTTCATTTGCCCCATAAAACTCCTAATGTGCTTTATCCACAGTCTATTTTTAAGGGCCAGAAGACATCCATGTTTTCTATAAGATGAGAAACCTCTGATCATTTGCTTCCTCATTTATTTATGTGCTTTTTCTCAAACATAAACTACTTGTATCCCAGAACATCTTATGTCAGAAATCAGTGTGCAAATTTTCCTCTCTCTCCTCATAAGCATTTTGTTCCATAAGTGCATCTAGAAATTCCGCTGTTTCCAAAGGCTGTTCTGGACCTCACATTCATTGACACTGTAACAAAAACTTACATAATTCATCGCCCCTGTATGATAAATCTAGGCAGAATTCATTCGTGTAGGCAGGAATATATGAAATATATGAACCTAGGACCAATTTTAGTGTAGTTCATGAGACAAGAAGGCTTATACATGCTAAAAAGTATGTAGTATTCAAAGACAAATATATTCTATTTGTCAGAAGGAAAATAAAACAGATTGTTCAAAAATACTGAAGATTTGAGATTGTGTCAATAGGTTATATACACACATTGAAAATGCATGGCAGGGATGGACAGTTATGGATTCTCTGGTTCAACACTTTGTTGGCCAACATGATAAGCATTTTAAACACAGCGTAAGATTTTTCAATAAAATACTGCATTATTATCCCATTCTGTGTATCAGTTTAAAAATTGAGTTTGTTTTTCTTACTTTTTTTCATAATAACTATACTTCTTCCAAAGTCATTAAGTTCACTCAGATACACAATATTCTATTCATTATTGTGCCCTGGACTCTCACTATTTGCAATAATGTCTGCAACTGCCAATAAGAGCAAAAAATCCCGAAAAGAAACATCCTTTCTCTTGTTGCATGGATTAGGGTGTTTCGTCTTTATTCCTTCATCACCTCTCACCTTGGGTCAGCCCTTGCTTGTGGCTTAGGAGTGGAGACCACCCACCTGTGGGGATGGTGGAACCACAAAAAAGATATAGAAAGAATATTATTTTGTGCAAAATATGTCCTTCAAAGTTCATTCTATTTAGTTTCATGTTTTTGTAAAGACTCGGGACATCCTGGAGAGAGACCAATGGCTCTGTATATACGAAAGAAAACAAAGAATTGCTGCCTTCAGATTTCTAAGCAGTTTCCATATCCTAAAGGAAAACCCTGAAACGTTCAGGTAAATCTGAATTGTAGTCTCCACACAAGTAAGAATAGACTGCTGAAGAGAGGCTGTCTGGGGAAGGAAGATTTATTTCTTCACTAGTCAGAACTACATCATGCTGGGAAAAAAATGATGTAAGAGATAAATCCTGAAGGGCATCTGGGATACATAACACTTCTGCAGATGGAGAACTCATGTCTACTGTACCTGCCCAGGTGGATATGAAGCCTTCCTTTGCCTCAACAGTCCCTTCTGAACGGGTATAAACTGGAGAGGGGCAGATTTAGACTGGACAGAAGGAGGAATTTCTTCAGCATGAGGGTGGGGAGGCCCTGGCCCAGGTTGCCCAGGGAAGCTGTGGCTGCCCCATCCCTGGAGGTGTTCCAGGCCAGGTTGGATGGGCCTTGGGCAGCCTGAGCCAGTGGGAGGTGTCCCTGCCCATGGGTTTGAAACTGGGTGATCTTTAGGGTCCCTTCCAATCCAGACTATTCTATGATTCTATGATTATCTTCTTCAGGTGGACATTGTTTCTAGAGCAGAACATTTCTGAATGAATCAGCTTTTTCTGACAAATGGCTTATTAAAACACTTCCTCGGAGAGACAGGAGTTAAAAAAAAAGGTTGAAGGGTTTGTTTAATTCTGGTGTACCTGATGTTGGTATTCCATTAAAAAGATGTGATTTTATACACTACCTTCAACTTTAGCTTGGGGGGGAGCTTATATTGTGTAGAAGTGAAAAAATCTAGCCAGATATGAGTCCAAACTAGTATTTTAAAATTTAGTATTTTTCAGCACAAAGCCTATTCCCACACATATTTGCTATTCCTAAGTTTCCTCGTGGCTGCTAATGGAATAAACTAAAAGGTGCAGCTACCCTGATTATAATGTTTTACAACGAGCAGAGGCTCTTCTTCATGATAATAAGGTTAATAAAAGACCTATTTGAAGCCTGCCTTATTCTTAAAATCTTTACTCCTGATTATTTCAGCGGACGAAAACAATGACATGAAGTTTGGAGCAAACCCCTCATTGTTTAGGATATCTGACTTCTGGGACTGACTGGGGACAGGGACAACCAGCTTTTTGGGGGTGAGCCTTGGAGAGATTGAGGGCTACAAAACTTGGCATCAGATATACGTAACCAGCTTGCAGCTGTATCCTCCATCCTTTCACCCTGACAACCCATCAGGACATCCAGCCAGCAGATATTTAAAGTCTACTCTCTGCTCAGGTTAGAGAATGTTTTATACTGCTGGAGGTTAAACAAACATTGTGATTTTGCCAATTTGCTGAGCTATATAAACGCCTGTATAAACTACTATAGTCCTTTTATTCTCTGGCCAAATAACTAAGCCAGGGTGATTCATATTATGTGTATTTATTAACTTGTTTACATAATAACCAGCCAAGGGCTCTAATACTAAGCAGAAACTGGATTTCATCCATAAGGCTCTACTCTAGTTACTTAAGGTGGAAGCATTAACAGGAACTTCAGCAAATACAATTAGCAACTTTTCTTAATCTAGTGTCTTGCTAAACAGAAATTAAGGAATTTTTAGCCTTTGGAATATGATAGGCCCAGTGAATAAAACCTTTTCAGCATATCCTCCAAAAAACATGTGAATTTAAATAACAGGTCTGGAAAGAATGCCAGTCCCTGTGGTGCAGCATAATTTTATTAAAATACTGCTTTTAAGGCAACAGACCAACATTGTTTGACCTCTAGGTTTATTAAACTATGATCCTCTGATGGACCTTCCTATTAAAATTCCAAAGAGCAAGTGAAAAATTGGGGGAAGGCGTAAAGAGCTGTGAAGGACACAAATACGTGTTTTGGAGTTACAAAATCTGAAATACAGAGTTTTCAGGTAAAGATTTATTAAAAAGCAGAATTCTATGGCAAGACTTATAAGAGAAATTAACATTTCAATAACATTAATTTTCCTAATTTTAAGCTGATATTTTCTTTTTGAGTATTCTGTCAATATTAAAAGCTGCGTAGAAGATGTGAAGGAACAAGGCTAGACACAAGATGAGCTTTGGGTTGTCACCATAAGACCTCCCAACAGGCTCGTGTGCAGTGTCATGCAAAGTTTGCAGTTCAGTCAGCGCCAATCTATGCATTATTCAGAGCTGTAGATCAAGCGACCTTTTCCCACTATTGACTCTATATTCACTGCAGTCATTTCGAAACTGAGCTAGAAAGGAGAGGTAATTCTGGGTTTGGTGCTTTAAAGGAGACAATTTCCATTGTTTCAGTTTGCCACAGAAATTTCAGTGTCATCAAAGCTGACACGGAAGGAAGGATTTGATGCAGAAAGGCAGCAGAATATCCAGATGGGACTGTAAGAAGTGACCGGCTTCACCTTCGTGTTCAGAGGAAGATTTCTCTGCGTTTACGCAATTCCAGACAGACTTTCATCCCAATTGATTTAAGACAATGCTACAAATTTCCTAGCCTTCTTAGAAAAGTTATTATCTTCTCTTTTCTTTGCTTCGAGCAGGATTGTCTTGCTTTTCTAGCCTGTCCCTGCCCATGGCAGGGGGAAGTTGGAACTGGATGATCTTTAAGGTCCCTTCCAATGCAAACTATTCTATGGTTCTATGATCTTTTTGTAATTTCAGGTTGGTAAGCTCCCTGCAAGGGATGAGGGACAGAAAGAGGTTTGTTTTTCATTTGCTGCTCCGTGTTACATTGGTGAAAGGCACACGTAATATCAGTTTTATCATCAAATAAAGTGTTGTCATAAGAGTTAAGGTGTAGGGGCAAGTGATTATGCTGTGGCCTGAGCATTCCCCTGGAAACTGGAGGAGAGGTTGTGGCTCCAGGCATGGAACTTAGATGGGTTTAGAGCCTTTGCTGATATTTAGAAGGTGTGTTAATATGTATAGTAGGTGGGCTACACCAATATTCAATAAAAGGATCCATAAGGAAAAAGAAATCTTGTTAAACTTTGAAATTTCTGATGTTATTGCAGCTCTTTAAGGGGTCAGAAGGGCAGATACAAAAGACCTTTTCACAAAGTGCGTTGATGAATCAGATGGGTGTATGCTGGTGATGGCTATGAAATACATCTGCATTTTTACTGGAATGTGCTGGGTTTATAGCATGCTTTTGGAAGAATAATGAGCAAAGTTATGGCTGTCAGATGATCAATAAAAGATGAGAAAGTTTTTAGGATTAGCATCAGAAAACTGTTAAAATGCAGCAGGAGAGAGAGAAAAAAATTCAACTTCCCTATGAATGTAAAACGGACATATACACAGAGGAGCTATCGCTCAGCTGTTGCTTTTCCTTCACTTCCCTCATATTTTCTCTCCGCATCATTTTCCTCCAGTTCTGAACATTCAGCATAAAATTACTTTTCATTTACTCAGCTGCTGCGGCTGATGGAGACATCAGGACAATTTCTTGTCCTGCATTGGTGCGGTTGTTGGATGATTCCCATAAGTGAGCATTGTTTGACATAAAACTAACATCAAAGAAACAAAGAGGAGAAGAGGAAAGAACATTCTAATTGGTAACGAATTTCACCAGCTATCCTATTCGAACCATATGCAATATTCTGATTATAAAATGATGTTGAAAGCTATGACATACACTGTCGCCCTTTAACACTTGAGATCATTGCTTGACACTGTTCAGCAGAGAAAATTGTGTCAATCCCTTGCAAAAAAGGATTAGAAACCAGAACACATTTGTTGAATAAAGCCTTCCAGCTTCTCAAAGGTAATTGTATGTATTTATTCTGAACGTGATCTGATTGTGATTGCCCACGCAGTAATGCAGTAGATATGAAGGTATATATTTCAACTGACGAGGAATAATAATCAATTAGTGCACTTAATATCAGAACAGAACTTTTCAAGTTAAATACATCTTCATTGACTGGCATGAACTTGGAATCCAATTTGATTTTCATTGATGTAACTGCTAATTAACACCACAGAAGTCTGTTTGCAATGAATGCAGTAAATGAAAAAAAAAGGTTTTATTTGTACTACCCTTTCTGTGAATAATCATAGCTATACATGATATGTATCACAAAAAAAAAGCCATCATATGAAGCAAAAAATATATTTTTATTGAAGGTGTTTGAAAATGTTATTGATGTTTCTGTTTGCTTTTTTTTAAAGGATGGGACAGGTCAAGAGGAAGCTGGGATAGCGCCAGGCAGCATCCTCTGTTAATTTTCTAGAGTTTGTTCAGGCATAGTGAGTGCTGGTCCAAAATTTCTGTCACTTCCAGCACTTCCCTGAGACTGAATCCTAAAGGAGATAAAAAGCTCTGCTCCTGTCCCTCCTAAGCCACTTAACCATGAAGGAAACTGAAGAATAAATGGGTTTAGCAGTGGGGATAAAAGGGCAGAATTTTAAAGGAAAATTTAGAGCAGTAATAAATGCATTAAATGGTATTCATTACAATTTAATCCACAAAAAGGAGCCAGGAAACGCTGATCAGCACTGAACGTGATTGCCTGAGGTGTTCAGTTCCCAGAGCAGCCCCAGGAAAGGATCTCACTGAGGTCTCCAAGGACTAACCCCAACCATCACCAGGCTCGGAGGAAGCGGCGCTGGGAGCAGCGTTTCCACTGGCTGTTTAGCTGTACCCATCCTGTTTTGATGGGTCAGACACAGATTTAGCATGGGCACAGATAATTCTGCCGCAGTTGGCTTTAAGCCAATAGAACACACGTGGACATATTTAATTTACTAGTCTAAATTTAGCCCGAGTGTTTCAGTATGACTCTGGGTATCACACACTATTGCTCAGTATGGTTTAACAACATGAACAAACTTTGATACCCTATGATAGGAAATGTTCTTTTTTAAATAAGAGGAAAGGATCATCTAGTTAAATATTAAATGAATATTGAAGTGAAAAGGCTCCCTTCTGGGTGTGAAAAAGGAGTATTGATAATGTGGATCCTGGACCTCTAAAGAGCTGCAATTCACTGTAGGCTTCGGCTCTAGAACAAGTGGCACTTTAAGTATTAGGCAGCAAAATATTGCAGATGCCACTGTATACCTCTGGGAGATGCTATACCTACTGCAAATCAAGTATAAAATATACGTAAGGTAAAGCCAAATAAACCTTCAGGAAATAAAGGTACAGTTGAGTGGCAAAAATCAGGCAGACTTCTATGACACTAGCCAAATATTCCATGTGATGTCAATTTGATAGGAATGATGCAGTGAAATTATATCCACAAAAAGAGCAAGGATAGTCCTCCCCAGCTGGATCAAACTGCTGCAAGAGCATTTACTGCACCAACAGTCATTAGCTCCTAGCTGGATGCGAACAAGTTTTCATGAGGCTGCTGTTATTTTAGAGATGTCCTCCAGGACTCATCCAGCGAACTTTAGAGGTGAAGGTGCAATGAATGTGATCCCAATGGATCTCTAAGACATTTTTATGAACTGTAAGGTTTATTGTTTGTTTCGTTTTAACTAAGGCTGAGAATTACATACAACAGATTCTATGAATATTGATTGGTGGGGAGAAAAAAATCCTTTGTATTCACTTTTAGTGCAGTTCCTACTGTGATACTGACTATAAGAGTGCAAAAAATCCACAGGATGTTTATAAATTAATAAGTTCCCTAATAGATTTTCCTGACACTTTTTTGTATTGAGAAAGCATTTGATCCTTATATTCCCTTCCTTGGCTGAACCCCGTAAGATTTTCAGAATTAATAAGCATTTAAAAATGAATACCCTAAAATAAGGTCTCATACTGTCATGCGCCAATGGTCACTATATCCTGGCAAGGGTTAAATGGGTCATTCATGGAATCATAGAAGGGTTTGGGATGGAAGGGAGCTCAAAGCCCCTCCAGTCCCACCCCCCTGCCATGGGCAGGGACACCTCCCACTGGCTCAGGCTGCCCAAGGCCCATCCAACCTGGCCTGGAACACCTCTAGAGATGGGGCAGCCACAGCTTCCCTGGGCAACCTGGGCCAGGGCCTCACCACTCTCACAAGAAAACATTTCTTCCTGATACCTCATCTCAATCTTCCCCTCTTTCAGCTGAAAACCATTTGCCCTTGTCCTATCCCTGCACTCTCTGGTCAAAAGCCCCTCCTCATCTTTCTTGGAGCCCTTTCAGGTGCTGGAAGCTGCTCTAAGATCCCCCCAGAGCCTTCTCTCCTCCAAGCTGAACAGCCCCAGATCTCCCAGCCTGTCCTTATAGGGGTGGGGCTCAATGATTAAAAAATTTTACTTATTTTGAAGCATCCATAACATTATGCATTTGGGCAACAAGTTGCATTTACGCTAATCACAATAGACAAGACTAAAAGTTAAATATATACTAGAGAAGTATCACAGTACTTCTATTCTTTATACATAACAGCATCATCCCGTCTCATCCTTGACCTTTGTTGGAGTGTCAAGGTTGTTTACTTTCACTACGTGTTGAATAAGAACACATTTCAGATTCCTTGAACAGCTGTTCCCCTGCCCGTCAGACTGCTCTAAGCAGAATGAGCCTTTTGCTAAAACGTGAGGTCAGAAAGTTTTTCTTCTACCTGCGGTTTAAGGCCACCCAGTTGTACCAATTATACTGAAATGCATAAATAAGTAGCAAGAGAAACTCAACAATCACTGAAAGGACCTAAGCATCCTAGTTCGGCTATTTAAATCTTTTAGCTTTTACAGTCACTACTTATGCATCATCTACTTTTACTCCAGAAAAGAATCCACAAAAACTAAGTATAGTGCTCCAGGATTTTAGGAATAAAAATGTAGTTTCAAGCAAAACAGGGCTGGAAAAGCAGAATATCTTTAAAATGAGTGTTCTAATCTGACTCAGGTGAAACAGTTTAGCTGCCAAATGGTCACTTTGCATTTGAAACCTCTTTATTGTTCCTGTTGACAGAATCACAGAAAATTAGGGTAAGAAAGACGTCAAGAGGTTATCCAGGCTGAAATTCAGCACTTTAAGGGAAGTAAATACTACCAAGGAAGTAGTCTCCACCAACTTTCATCGGCCTTTTCCTAACTTAGTTACCCGTGACTGCAAGTTAGGGTCATTAGTCTTCTCTTATTCATCTGAGAAGAGATTTTTTTCCTGTTTTTTTTCACCTTATTACGTATTTGATGACTGTTCCACATCTCCCTTTAGTCTTCCCTTGCCTAAGCTTTCTCAGGTCTCTCAATCATTCCTTGTAGCTTATGTTTCCTAGATGTTTGATTATTTTGTATTACATGTTTTTCTATTTTATATTCCATTAAAAATCTGAGCACACCTTTTTATTATAGAGATTATTTCTGTTCCGCTGTCAGCTTTCTTCAGGGAGAAGAGAAGGAGTAATTCTTTACCTGCTCTGTTCACTTCCCTTGCTATTATCTTATTCTACTTGTTTCATTGATTTAGATTTATTCTGTTATAACTGCTTTTGATTCTTTTCTAACCACGGCTGTCTTTGCCAGCCATCCATAGATGACTGTGTCTCTTTTAAAGTTTCCTTTTCTATTAAAGAAACTCGAGTGGTAAGCAGTTTAGTGTGCCTGATATACAATAGCTTTCACAACTGGGAAAATAAATCTGAAAGGGTCCTTTCTATCACTGGGGAAGAAAAGGTAGAGTCTGTCAGAGAAGTGAAAGTTCTGAAGATGTATATTTTATACCGTTTTATTCCTCTTCACACACAGGATATTGTAGGGTCTGTATTCAAGATACAAAATCGGAAGTAAGGTGTAAAAAAAAAAATGAATGGAAAGCAAATAAAACTCACATCTACATTTAAAAAGCAAGATGAAGAAGGAGAGAGAGCTGGGAAAGAAAATATTTCTTTCTCTTCATCAACTTTTAAATATTTGAAGGTAATTCTCATCCTGAAAACCTTTCAGGAAAAATTCTTTCAACATTCTCCTTTCTCCATCCCCCAAAAAGCTGATAGTCCTTCAGCAGTGAAGGGGCAACAACTCTGGTTCAGAGGAACAAGGCAGAAAAAAAGACTTAAAGCTTCAGGTCCCAGAGTGTTGCTGCCTAGGATTCTAAAGCAAGGAATGGCACGGTGAGCACGACATGCCGGTGAGGTCCTACATCATCTTCTTCTTCAGGAATTTCATTCTGGTGTTGAGAATACCCTTCCTGGCTGTTCAGCTACAATGGTGCACGCTCATCCGAAACTTCCGTTTTCCATCTTAAGCGCTGATTCGAAATTACCTTAGAAGGCTTCCACTAGCCAGAAAGAATGGTTTGATTAGATGAAGTGAAGGCAACAGCTTTGGGGCTTTCAAAGTAATGAGCCATGACGAGCCAGGGGTTGTGTTAGATGGTATTGAACCTGGCTGACCTCCCATCCAAGCTAAATGGCACGGGGTGAGTTATTTGAGCAGGGAAAAGAGAGGCCACTCTCCAAATCACAGTCGCACGTGGCAAGATTAAATACACGCTGGGCCACGTGAACATAGTTCTGGAAGGACAAGTGAAATCAGGTGCCCTGGCTGAGAGTATTACAAGAAAAGTGGAATAAAAGAGCAATGGAGCAGGACAGACGAGGCATTGCACTCAGGCTTAATTCTGTGAAAACAGAGCCAATATCTCTGAAAGATCCTACTGAGACAGCATTGTTTCTCTTTGGGAAGCTGGATGAACATCTCTAAGATAGGCCTTACATCTTTGCATCTGCTGTAAACACATTTAACGGAATGCTGCACATCATTTACAACATGAACGGTCTTTGAGTCTCTCTATATTTCACCCAAATGAAATTAGAACTCTGTTCAGAACGATCTTGAGGCAATTTTTTTTTTCCAAAACGAATAATAGTGGTCTGGAATATCAGAAAAGTGTTTTGTTCGACTATGAATTATTCAGAAGAATATCTCATCAGAGACCTTTTATTTATGAATTCTGTGAATGGAATCATCGTGCATCGGTAACAAAAAGGAAAAAAAAAAAAAGCAGAAGATTGTACTGTGATTAAATAAACCTTTTTACTCAAAACCCGGAGGCAGATATAAGGTATGAAGTAAATATCATGGAAATCAGATCTTTAAAACTGACCTGGATGAAATATAATTTTCATAGCCAAAAGAAGAGTAAAATAGTGAGAGTTCTGTGCATGTTGTTGATGCCCCAGGTTGCACCAGGCTAACCAAGGACCATGTTGGTAACTTGTTGTAATTATAAGCTTGTCATTTATTAATTTGTTGTCCAACAGTTTTGCACAGTATGCCATTACATGAAAAATTCCAAAAATATGAAAAATATGGAGAAGTTAAACGTGAATGTCTTGAAATTAAATTCAGTAACATTAAAGAGGTGGGTTTTAGGCATAAGTTAGAAATTAGGAATGTATTAAAAGCAGCTCAATTCCATAGACCCATACTGCTCGGAAACCCTTCTGCTAGGAAACTTTTCCATCTTAGAGGAAAAAATTTCACTGAAAATAAACTTTTTGTTAAGTAACATCCTTTCAGTTTGTATACTTTTTGGCTTATTGCAACATGCATTCAGGCAAGAAATCTCCCACATATCGATGAAAATAAAGTAGATGCAGAACCTGTAAAGTCATAAGAATCTACGGAGATCTCAAAAAATATCTTATTACATGTAAAAGAATTTTTTGAAATGAAGTAATTGCATCCTAATGCTATAAATGAGAGCCGGACTTTCTAATAAACCTGTTTCTCGCTCAAATATGTCCTTTTATTTTCTAAACTTGTGACGTGGTGAAAAAGATTTTTACCTGGATTTATAACACTCAGGGACAGAAGTTACTTTGCTATTGCTGGGTGTGTGCGCTATTGAAATCTTGAAGCTTTGCGCTCCTTTGCAAAGAGCAATGGAAACATATCTTTAAAATTTCCCAGGAACAAAAAAATGCACATAAAGGTACTTAAAGACTTGAGGATGGAGAATCTGCCGTCTTACTTCGTACCACACCTGTCCAGCAGTGCTTTCCACAACGTCCTCCCTCAACACTGATGCAGATGTCAGACTTTAGCTGATGTCTTCCTATAAAATCCATTCTCTTGCAAGGCATAAGTTGAGCTTAACTAATTTTGACTCATGAAAAATGACTTTGACCTACTGACAGATATAAGATAAATTGGAAATTTATATTTATTCCACTAGCGTCAAATCCTTGTGAATAAGCTTCTTCAGAAGAGCCCAGAGAAATGTCCTGTTTTCTCTTTGTGAGATTTGTTCTTCGTTATGAGTGTGAGTTACTTTTGTCAGAAAGAAAGTGAAGGAAATAATAAAAAAATGGAATACTTGGCAGAAAATTAAAGCTTCTGCAAGGAAACAAGTGATAGCTTCTGGATAACAGGTACAAAAATATTCTCTGCTTATATATAAGGAATTATCCAAATATATCAAATTTGCCTTGAGCTTAAATTCATCAATAGAATTAATTTGTCTAATTACTTGAAAAATATGGCGATGAAGGCTGTTCAAGGCTCAGCTGGAGAGTTTTATGGAAGGAACGGATGTGAAGAGTGAAACTCAGAATATAGCAGCACTAATGAGGAGGGATGCATCACAGGATTTTCTAAGCTCCAGAACTTGAAAGACTTTCAGTACACAGAAAGTTTATTTGAGACTCTATTAAGCGAAGTCTCAGCTAAGACACTGACAGATCACTTGTGGGAAATAGTTGGAATATGCAGCCATTGCAGAAATGCATACATTTCAAAAAGATTTATTTTGTGTGCTCTCCAAAGACTTAAATAACTCCCCAGTCAGATGAAAGTTGAGAACAGTGGTTAAAAAAGAAAAAAAAAAATAAAGAAGAAAAGGCTCTGTAGACATTAGAAGGAATTCTTCCATAACATTTTTCCTTTTTCTTTCTTCTGGTCCTTTGCTTTTGGATAGTATCCATACCATTGTTCTCTTCATCCTCTGTGCCTCTACACTTAATTTCTTGTACTTTGTGGTTGGGGTGCTCTTAGAGGTGCTGGAAGTGTCAGCACCTTCTTTCCACAGTGCGAGCCAGGAGATGTTTAGAAATACATCACCATCTCCCTTGAAGTTTCTCCTTTCTCCTTCCCCATTCTCTGGTGATGCTACACTGCTATTTCTAGGGTGAGCTTTTCAGCCTTTTGCTCCTGGTGGGGCAAGGCAACAACTCTGGGACCAGAAATCCGAGTGCATGAGGGTTCAGAGGTAAACCTCACACCTTGGTCTGAAGGGTTTTGAGAAGCCACCTAGCTTTCTGTGTACATTCTGGGTAACCCTGAACTCTCTGGGAGGCAGCTGAGCCAACTGTGGATTAAGTTGTGTCTAAAGGAGGGCAGCAAAGATGGAGAAAGGACTGGAGGGTATGAGTTAAGAGGAGGGTCTGAGGATACGAGGTTTGTTCAACTTAGAGGAGACTGAGGGGTGACCTCATTGCTGTCTACGGTTTCCTCATTAGAGGGAGTGGAGAGGGAGGTACTGTTCTCTTCTCTCTGGTGTCTGATGATAGGATCCTAGGGAATGGCTTAACTGGACATTAGGAAAACGGTCTTTGTCGCTGTTGAGACACGACATGGTGATGTGGAAGCAAGTTTCTTTATTGAAGTTACCGGGCCGGCCAGCCCTGTAACTTCAATAAAGAAACTTGCTTCCACATCACCGTGTCGTGTCTCAACAGCGACAGGTCTTCACTGAGAGGGTGGTCAAGTCCTGGAACAAACTCCCCAGGGAAGTGGTGTCAAAAAAGCATTTGAACAACACTAGGATAGCTGGTTTAATTTTTAGTTTACCCTGTGTGGAGTCAGGAGTTGGACTCGATGATCCTTGTGGGTGCCTTCCAGCTCAGGATACTCGATGATTCTCTGATTCTATCCATCACCAGTGGCAGCATCAGCGCACTCTCAGCAAACAGCAAAAAGGCCACTGTGCAATTATTGAATCCCGTTTTCTGATGCTGTTCTGGGGCACATATGAACACAGCAGTGCATGTGTGGAGCTGTTTGACTAGAGTTTAATAATTCAGCGTGTTATCCAGCAGATTCCACACATTTCAGAGAAGGGAAATTTCTTTAAGACTATATTTTCATTTATCTGGAGATTGTCTTCAAGAAGGAGCTTCTAAAGATCATATTTTTCCCAACCTAAGTTTCTAAAATTATTTAATAATAACTAAAAGAGAAATGTCCAGATTTTTATACTGATGCCCAGCTCAGTCTCACTCAGGAGAGAAGAAGGTCTTGAATCCAAGGAATGAACTAACTAGAAGCATGATCCAGCAAGCTTGAGGCAACCACCCATCCACTCTGTGAGTAATCAACACTCCCACAATTTGCCAACCCTTATGAAACATGTGGTTTTGTCTTCCCTGGAGGATAGATTTCCTAGGAGGGGAGATGTTGTGAAAAGGAATGGTTTCTCAAATGAATTGATGGCTAAGGAGCACTGACACTTGTCTCCGCTGTTTAAAGAAAAAGATTAAAAGTAAGTAAAGTAGTTAAAGTAATTTTTAACTGAAGGAAGTAGTATGTGGTTAAAGTGTTATCAAAATTGCGACTCCTATTTTTCACTTAATGAAAATCGTTTTTGTATCACTTTATGTCAAATCTTAAATGCAGGACAACACTGTTTTGGTAAATAAACCACGGTAAAAATATTCAGAACTTTAGATAAAATGTAAAAAAAAAAATAAAAGGTTAATTCTGGTTATCAGAAAAGGCATTCATTGCAAAACTGCAAGTTTTCTGAAGTGCAGTCCCTTCAGGAACAATTGTTGTGGAATGAACCCAAACTGAATGAAATATGAGTTTTCTCTCCTGTTCCTAATAACAAACCCTTGCTCATACCTTATAAGCACTTCAGTTAATTGTCTCAGAGAAAACCTCGATTATGGCTTCTGTTTATTTTTCTTGGTACTTGGCTTAGTCAGACAAGTGTATGTTAGCTAAATAATACACAAATGAAACCTCAATTATCAGGAACTGAAACACACGAATGATATAGGCACAATTCATTACCTTTTTTAGCCCTGGTTCCTTTTGACTGAGCGATAGAGAGTTTAACAAATTGCAGAACAAAAATAAATAACTAAAACATCCCACTTCTCTTCACTAGCCAATGAGCATACACAAAAGCCTTTCAAGTGTAATGAGAAATGAGACAAAGTGAGAAATATTTTGATCTGGATGGAGCTTTAATAAACAAAAAAAAAAAGAGCAATGGCATATTAAGAATTTTTCCTCATCTGTCACAGCCTAATGAGAACACTTCAATGACAGAACTAGGTGGACTTCACTGCTATAAGAAGTTTTAGAGGCTGGAACAGAGCTGAAATTGCAAGAATAGTTTATTTCCGAAGCAGCATCCTGACAAGGAAACATTTTGCACTCAATTTATTTCTCACTTAGAACGGACTTTTAAAACAATACTGATTTAATGTGACTCTCTGGTGTCTATAAGGACCTGTAGCCTTGGTCTCTGCAAATGTATAACTGCCTACAAATTCAAAAGGCTTGAAAACTTAAATTGCACAAAATAAATGATCAAAATATCCTGGTATAATAGTGTGTTGGGCTAAGAACAGTGGTTTCAAATGTTATAGACCCGCTGTACAGCAATTAACATCACAGAAGTGTAACAGCCAGGTCACAAGGCTCTGGGGGACAGAGCAGGGAAAGGCATTTGCAGTTCAAACCTGAACCCATTTCACTCATTCACTGACTCCATCTCATGCTACAACATCCATAAGCACCAAAGAAGTGGGGGGTGAATGCTTTAGCCAGGGTTAACTGCAGGTGCTCAGAGGATGGGTGATGAATAGAGAGTCATCAGCCCATCTTTTACCTTCTCCTTGAACTGATAGCTATGTGGGGGATGTTGGATGTGCCTTAGGACCTCATCACTACTCTGATCTGTTCTTTGTTTTAGAGTGAGGTTTAATGTCTCTCACTTTAAGCTGCTCTTTCTGGTGCTTCCAAATCCAGACACTCCCATTCATTCATTCATTTCCTATGAAACTTACTGTTACAAATGTCTGTGCAAGGGCAACTGCACTGGTCAGTTACAACAGAAAAATGGGAAATAGATAACAGTATTTAATGTGATTAGTAGCAAAGATTAGTAGTAAAGAAGAAATGAGCCTTTGACGCATCTTTCTGCTGTCTAACTTGAGATATCTGGCTTGTTTCATTGGTCTGCTGAAGCTTTTTATAAGAGGAAAGCAAAAAAAGATGCCTGGCCCAGGCTGTCCAGGGAAGCTGTGGCTGCCCCATCCCTGGAGGTGTTCCAGGCCAGGTTGGATGGGGCTTGGGCCACTGATCCAGTGGGAGGTGTCCCTGCCCATGGCAGGGGGTTGGAACGGGATGGGCTTTAAGGTCCCTTCTAACCCAATTTATTCTATGATTCTATGATTCTATGATTCTATGATTAGATTACCTAATTCAGGATTTCATGCATTGTATATTTGCATTATATGCACCTATATTAATAAATATTCATATCTATAGTTATACGCACATCAACGAAAAATACAACATTGAGCTCTGGTGCCATCTTTCTAAGAAAAAACCTGCTCTGACATATTGCATTCAAACCGAACTAGCTGTATATCTCTGTGTTTATGTATATGCATGGGTATATGATAGTTATATGTATGTATATGATAGTTAACTTGGAAACGGCACCTCTGTGACATTGCAGCTGGTGGAGATAGAGCTGACAACAGCACCAGCAATTCTGCCAACAAGCAAATAACCGCTATTTTATTTACTGTTTTGTTGACTGTGAGATGCTATACAGACAAGGGGCAGGAGAGATCTAAAATGAAATGGCAAAGCACCGTTTCTTCAGAGAAAGAATGTCATGGAGGTGACCAAGCAGTAACAGAAGCAAAAGAAATAACAGAAACTTTATCCAGGGGTGCTGATTCAAACTAATTTTGTGATTCAGGTCACAGCTGTTAGAAGTGATTCTATTGTCAGTGTAGATGTGTGAATTCAAAGGCAGTGTCATACAGAGCAGGGCAGCCCTCACAAGCTGTATGCCCTTGCTGTGGCACATTTGCCCAGTTTCATGACATCTTTAAGAGTTTTCTCAGCCCCTGTTTCCCAGCAATGCCCTGGCAGGATCTGAACCGCATGGTGGGAAGGCTGTTCTCAGCCTTAGAGGCTGCACTGGTGGTCTTGAGCATAGTCTTATCTTGTTTTGTTTTTACTTGCCTTCAGATTTCTACCCTAAAATTAGAATCGTAGAAACATAGATTCATCGAATGGTTTGGGTTGGAAGGGACCTTAAAGATCATCCAGTTCCAACCCCTCTGCCATGGGCAGGGACACCTCCCACTGGCTCAGGCTGCCCAAGGCCCATCCAACCTGGCCTGGAACACCTCCAGGGATGGGGCAGCCACAACCTCCTTGGACAACCTGTTCCAGTGTCTCCCCACTCTCGTAGTGAAGAAATTCCCCAGAGGTTTCCAGCTCTACTCTGAGATTGGCAAACAGCCCCTACCTTTTTGGTGGCGTTGAGCATCCCTGGGCCCAGCTCACACCATTCTCTTGCAAGGTGCTCAGGTAAGAGGACCAGACATGCACAGGTGCACGTAAAAAACACTCCATAAGGCTCCCTGGCACCCAGAAAGAGTGTGAAAACCCAGACTCCACAATCAGGCCCAGTTTAGCCACCTCTTAATTTTTGGAATGACCTTTGACGATCTTTTAAGAGAGGTTTTGATCTGGTTGATCGTTCCTCTCTAGTTGTGTAGCTGAGTTCGGAGCAGGGTGCTGAAGTGATGATCCTTTTGAACCTCTCCCATCAGAAACGTTGGCAACAATTCAGGTTCAGACTTGACATTCAGAAACATTTCTTTACTGAGAAGGTGGTCAAACCCTGGAGGAGCGTTCCTGGAGAGATGGTTGATGCCCTGTGTTTGAGAGGCTTTTGGACAATGTGCCTAATGCCATGCTTTAACTTTTGGTCAGCCCTGAAGTGGACAGGCAGTTGGAGTAGGTGACATGTGATCAGTCACCATCAGCGCTTAACTTCTGGACTCTTCATCTTTGGAAGTTTGTGACATGACATGAATACAAACACAAGTTTGAATGAAGGCAATGCATGTAATAAGAACCCAAGAAGAAACAAACATATCTGTTTATATGAAGACTTAGAAGGGTAGGAACAACAATCAACATCTACCTTTGTTTTCATTTTAAACTCTGAAATTCAAGGTGTTGCAACTGAGCTTATTTAGAGTTATGAATTTTTGAAACATAAAGCTATGCCACGGTTCATAGTCAGAGCCTGCTGAGAGAAAGTAGATCAAACTATAAGTTTTGTTACTTCTTCCAAGCCAGCCTGAGAAGACAGCGTGAAAGAAATTTGATCAGCACTTGTGCACTGATCAAATAGCAGCAGCAGTGAAGTTAGCCACCCATGAATTAACTGTCCAAACATATCAATTTCCCACAAAATAAACACCATGTTTCAATTCCCAGGTTTCATCAATACAGTAGAACGGATAGAGGCACAAACTGGTAATGAAAAATGGTTTGTAAACAATGGTAGGACGTTGCAAAATGCATTAATGCAGTAGTCCCAACAACAGATATTTGGCAAAACATTGCAAAATATTCTAGGACCTTTCCCGGGGATGCATAAAACAATTTTTAAAATGCTAACTTTTCATAGCTTAAGTCAACAGTGGTAAAAAAAAAAACCCGATTCTCTTTTCAGCATGAACTGAACAAAAGAGAGAGTAATTGAAAGCTGTACAATTATATCATAAAAAAATCTTGAGACTATCAATAGTTCTCCGTAGGACAAATATTGATTTAGTCAGAAGATAAATATGCATCCATTTCAACTCTGGAGAGTTCATTCATGCTGGAAATTAGTACATTGATCATGTCCTGGGATTTGCTATCCGTTTTCTCTTTTCTACAAATACTTTCTTTAGGCATTCCTGAATTTTGAAGAAAGGCAATGTTTTTTTCTATAGTAATTCAATATTTTTTTTGTGATACTCCTCTTGGAAAGTCCAAAAAAGTCTCCAGAGCACTTGGAAACATAAGGCTGCTGTGGAGTTATATATGCAACACATATGTTTGTATGTGCATTCGTGTATTTGTTAGTATACATAAGTTTTAAAAATGGATTTCCAATAAAGTTCTAAACAAACAACTGCAAAAAAATATATATATAGCTTTAGGTATAGTCAGTAAAAGCTGCAATGAAAACAAAACGTGATTGATTTTCCTCTCAGTTCTTTGCTTGCAATAGGCTAGGAATGAAGGACGTGACCTAAGACAGACACCATGGAAATGTTGACAGATAGTTTGGTAACCCCGGAGCTGCAGGTACCCTGGAAAGTGCTGATTAGGTGTTTGCTCCACAAAAAAATTAATTACACCTAAAATGGCTACATGAAACTTCAAGTCATTGGTAGAAAACCATAAGAGAGCATAGGAGGCATGCAAGGAAGTGATAAAGGGTGACACTTGCTAAGGAAAGGTCCAATTTGCCTATAGAATTTCTCATTTAGATTTTTAATTCATTGGGCAGCACAGTCACTGTATTTGCAATAGAATTTTTTTGAAGGGGAAGGAAGAGAAGGATAAGAAAAATATATATTTTTAAGTTGGCTAAAAATATAACTAAGTCTTGATAAACAAAAGCTCTTAACCTCACTCCAGACAATCGCACAAATACACAATTTCTCAAAAAGTTCACGCATGAAATAAAACAATGTTATAACAATTAATGAAACTGTGATTGAAAATATTTCATTTAGTGTTTAGTATGAAAAAGCAATTAAAATATACACGTATTTATGTGGGAAAAAGGGGTTATTTTTCAATATTTGGAAATGGAAATAAGTTTGAGATTTATAGCAAAAATAAATTTTCATTTTTTGATTATCACTGCTTTCTTTACCTGCGTTCAATGAATATTTTATTGTTTTCTTCAGTACCTCACTCTTGTATTTGTAAGGCATGGATTAGAAGAGGAAACAGTTTCCCACTTATCTAGTGTATCTCTAGTGAAAGTTTAGAAGTGGGAATCTCAGAGCAGTAATGAAGACATCCAACACAAAAAAACCCCAGAGATTGACCCTATTGCTCAGGAACTGAGAGTGGGAGGGGAGAGACTGCTCATGTTTGGTTGCCAATCAAGCTGGGCTGGAGTGAAAATGTGACAATTATGTGTATTCTTTGAGAAAGAGTCCTGTGGAAAAGTTTTCGTTGCGTTACAAGATGCTCCAGGAGACTCTTACTGAACTTTATAACAGATATTGTGCTAAACATTTCTGGTATGAAAATAGGAAAACTCTCAGGAAATTAATTTAGAAGATGGGGAATAATTCAACAATTATGGTGTTGTATCCATTATAATGTTAGCTTGTAAAAATAGTGATAATATTACCAAAGAAATAGAAAGATTTCTTTTTCTTAGCTTAATATTTTGTTTTCCCTAATAATTATTCATAGGCTCTGTGTGCTTTCTCAGAGGATTATGAATGCTGAGAACAAAGAACGGGCCAGTTCCCAGAACTGAATTCTTTAGGCTATCGTTCACTTGCTTGTTTTTCTTAGTATATTAGCTTTCACAAATGTTAATATTTTTTGCATTCGTAGCATTATTAAAACTTTTTACGCAGGTTTCCAAGTAATCTCAAGTGAATCACGTCTTCCAAAACAGAACTACATAAATAACTCTTATATTATTGGGGAAATGAAGGCGCAATATGCATAATGTTAACAGATCTCTGTCCTTTCCCTTCAGAGGTCCACGACGTTAGGGATAACTGAAGTGTTTCTACTGGGAAGTATTTTCTTTAAGATAAATTTCCTTTGGTGGGATCATTTTCTTTTTGAAAGCCAGATAGTAGAACAGCATCAATGAGCTCTGAGGTCTAATTTCAACTATATATGGGTGAAAAAAGGATGAAGCTATAAAGAAATCTTCCCTTTCTGAGGTTTATAAAATAAGTGCATAATAGTAACAACCATCAATATCACCTCATTCCTAAAGCACCTTTCACTTCAATGCCTCAAAGTACTTTATAAACCATGAAGAAGTTATACACTACATGCCAATAAAAGGAGTTAAGGTTAAGTAGCTTCCATGTGGTCTGGTCTCTCTTACTCAAGAATGTAGTAGAAGATGCCAGACTAGGTTCAATACTCCATTCTTATTTGTTAAAAAAGAAAAACAAACCAAAAAAAACCCAAAATCAAACCCCCAAACACTGAAGGAAATACTTAAAAGGATTCTTGATTCAGTTTTCTGTCTTCAGCTAAAGTAAAAAAAACAAAACTTCATAACTTTGAGGTCTCAATCAATGAAAATATCAGCAAGAACCCTCAATGTTTTATGTTATTTCCTGATGCCCAGTACTTTTGCACAAAGTCTTGTGTGAAACAATGAAAATTTTTTATTATAATTGCAGCTAATTTTGATGTGAAAAATAAGAAAAGGCCTCACAGATATCTTTTGCTCTGTGTTTTTAAGCTGACTGCATAATTTACATTTTAAGTGCTCATTAAGGTGAAAAATGTCAGTACTGAAGAAAGAACAAATAAATTACCTTCTTGTCTTTTGTCCCCCTTTCTTATTATTAATCCAGAGACCACTCAAAAAAAAAAATACTCTCAATTAATATGGGAATGAATTTATAACGTGTCAAATCACACGCTAGACAAACACCACTGCAGTTCATTTTAATCAGGGCTTTTTCACTGCCTGCAGACAAGAGCATCTGTAGTAGACTTTAAGATACTCTCGGTATTACTATATAGTTACTAGTGTTTAAAATCAATTATATGTTATGGAATGTTATTGCTCACAACTTATATTTTGGAAGATTATAAGAGTCACTGACATCTAGGTACTTTGCAGAAGTGTATCCAGCTCTCAAGACTTCCACCTTTAACCTTCATAAAGAATATTCATAGTTTCCAAAAGCCCCTTTAAGGTGTTTAGGGGAGTGTCTATTCGCCATGGCTGGTTAGGATTTCCTAATAAGTTTTGAAACCCTATGATCATGAATCAAGATGTGAATTCAAAGCACGTGAGGCTCGAGGCTTTGAAAGCTTGTGATAGCTTCAGCTCATACTTCTTTTTCAAGCACACAACAAATATCCAAACCAACAAAAACCTACAAAAACCCACTTTCGGCAATGGGCCAGGAGTAAGCCAACAAAAAAACCATTTAATTAAGGTCAACGGTATTAAGACCTCCCAACATCCATGGCTCCTAACCTTCTGTTTCAGTTCCTAAAGCGATGTTTTCCTGTATATCTACTCTTACCTCATGTCCATGATCCAAGATTTAGACTGAAATCTCACTGATGCAAGCATCTGAACCTTGAAGTCTCTGCACACCTCATAATCACAGCAATTTAGTCCTTTGATTCAATAAAGAGGTGCAGCTTTATGATTAATTAGGTATCAATTACTCTGCCTAAAATAACTTCCAGCAGTAAATATTGCCATGCAGACTATATTTGGAAATATATTGTTTGTACCTAAGAATAAATATAAGCGTACATTAGAAACAATATAGTTATAAGTCATTCCTTTCTGCACAGGTTCCCAGACTGTTATTCCGTGTATAACTCACTGTGTACATTTTCTACCATCCTAGGCTTTCGCGTGTAAGATTGTTTCTTACATAGCTCTGTCCAAGTCCAAACATTTAATTCTGAGATATTTCAAGGAAAGAAATCAGGTTTAATTCAACTATTTTCCTTACTGTTTATTCTCCCAGGGCCCCAAATAAATGTAGCTTTGGATAACCCTATTAGAAATGTCATGTTTGGATACAATACTATAAATTTACTACGCAAATTAATTTCTGATTTTACTTGCTGAGATGCTTTTACCTTTTTCCTCTGCTCTGAAACTTTGGAGTTCAGTTGTTCAGAGTGAGTGTAGATTTTCACTCAGTTGACTCTACTTCCTACAGATAGTTTTTTTGATAATAAAATAGATCTTTACAGGAATGTATGGATAATTATTTTAGCGAGTTTACGGAGAGGAAAGTGATCAAGAATTAATTTCAATGAACCTTAACTCTAATTTAGATTTTCTTTCTCCATTTTCACACAATCTCTTCTATTATTTCTAATAGATGTAACAAAAAAAACTTATTGCATGCAAGAACAGGAAAGATTTGTCATTACTGTTAACCACCACGAATATTTCACAGCTAATACCATGTGCAAGAAAGAAATGGCCAGTAATTACAGCTTTGGACTGGGAAGCCAGGCAATTGGTTTGGGTCCTGTTCCTGACTGAGGTAATTTTTCCTATTGACCTTGAGTAAATTGCATTTATAACATATAAATGTATGACAACGCAGCAATAAAAAAATCCCAGTATGCGCAGAAGCAGTGTATAAACATGTGACACAAAGGGCATTTCTGTTTCTCTTGTCATTATCCGTAAAAAGGGATAAGATAATGGTTTTTAGGTATATGAAACCCATATGTTTTGGCATTTCTTCCTGAAAGCATTCTCTACAATATCCCAAAAGCATATTTCCAAAGGAAATAAAGATTTTCTCAATTATATCCATTAGCCTCTTAATTAAAATTAAAGGATTAAAAAAATATTCAACTAGTTCATACCGGAGTAAACCATTGCAAAGCTTCTGAATAAACTATGCTGTAAAAGCCAAGGATAGTGCTTGCTTTTACCTTTTTCAGCAGCAATAAAATCTCAGGCCAAATTATTCTGTGTATGCTTGAAATTAACACTGATAATAATTGTTGATGTCGCTTTGTTTGGTGTGGGAGTCTGGTTTATTCTAAATAAAGAAAGTAGCAGAGAGTCTGACTTCAGATTGAAATGCTGGGAGGAGGGAATATGCAATTGCTTATCTATCAGCATTAATAATGCGCTGATAGACAAATGAGGGAAAATGTGATCATTCATCTATTAACGTTTGCACCATTATCATTACATGGATATTTTAGGCAAAATAGATCAAGAGGGTAATTATCATTCATACCAGTTGTGAGATAAGTTGTACTTATGTGTTATTTAAGCTTTAAGGCATCCCAGGAGGTAGTGATAAAGCCTAATGTTGTAATTTTCATCATAACTGAAGGCAGTCAGCTGTTGAGTTTTCTGCTTTTTATTGCAACCAACTTCTAAGTGATGATAGATCTGGTACATGAAAGAATACCACACCTTGCAATGTGCTATAGTCTTTACAACAAAACTATATGAAGGACTGTGGGGCTTTGCTCGATCAAAACGTGCAAGACCTTGAGGAAGGCTCCTCGAAGTGGTGCTGCCATATCAGGTCATATCAGGTGTCAAATGCCCTGAGGCAGAAGAATGGAGTACTTTGAACATCGTCGGTCTTTAGACATCAGGCCTATAGTTTGACTGTCGATAGAATTAAATCCCTGGTGATGACTACAAATTCAAATCATCAGTTGGAGGAAATGCGTGTCTGTGCCCGGAGGTATCAATCATGCAATACTGCAACAGGATTAACTTGGAGTTCTGGTGACAGCTCATTCACACCACAGAGAAATGTACTTGGGTCCAGTTCCAGAGGGAGCTCAGACTCAGATTTCTTTCTCTTTGGACAATGTCAACGCTCATCAGAAGCCTCTGCCTGAGCTGCAGTTCACGACAGCACTTGGAAACTGGACTCCCACAGACTCCCGTGTAATTTCAATATCTACTTTAGATGCACTGCGGGGTTCTCAGAGGATAGCCATTAACTTGGACAAGAAGAACAAACAGCATACAAACTGATGAATTTACAGTGTCTAAAACATGGTGGATAACCTGTAGAATAGGAGAAGTTGTCCTTTTTATACTTGGCCAGTCAGGCTAACGGTAAAGTGTAAGAACTTCTTGTATATCCAAAAATACAGGAGTTCTCTGGTTTCAGATTGGAGTGGTTGTACATATCAACCCTTAGTTTTTGATATCATAAATGTATATTCTAAAGTGTGAGACTAAAAATCAATCTTTCTTCTAATGAATATGAAAATTTTACATACAGATGTCAGCATCTCATAGACGATATTCCAGGTTTCTCACAATGCAGAACTAATTTATATGGGCTTATCTTTTCTAGGGGCAATAAAATGAGCTGTAATCAGTCCCCAGATTTGTCCCCTTTAGGTAACAGATGAATACATCTTCTCCTAAAATCAGCACTAATAGTTAAAAAAGAAATTATAAAAACTTAAACATCTTTTACATAAGCCTATTTTGTCAAAATAATTTTCTTTGGTTTTCACCTGCTTTTCTTTCTTTGGCACACAGGCTGCATCTTCTATCAGAATCATAATGAGCCTGAAAAATATATATATCATTCCATTCTCCTTCTTGGCTGAGAAATGCTTTCCATGTGTTGGAGGTCAAATATAATAATAAAAGGCAGGTTTCCAGTAATAACGGTGAATGTAACAGTAAGAACGGTAAATGTAATGGTAAAAACACCCTGACATCATTGAAGTTAATGATCCTCTGCATTTTTACTGATAGGTGGAAGATAATTGTATCTAATAACACACTTGATGTTGTGAGGGGTATTTAAGTCATTGCATGGGTTTGAAGCCTCCAGTCATACGAAAAATCAAGGTCCCAGCCAAAAGGAAGTTGCTTAAATTCATGTTCCTTAAACACCTGACCCCAAGATCTGGGAAATACTGAAGAGTGGGGTTCTAGTAGCTCATAACCAGCCCTGTGGTAAAAGGCATGAGCATCCTCAGCCAACACCTGGTTTAAAATTGTTAAAAACTGTGAAACTTTGAAGTGTACCATCGCCTACAAATCTTCCCGACAGAAATCGCATGGGAAGCTAATTTGTATCTCCAGGTACACACACATAGCAAAGCTGACCAAACTGTTAATCAACTTGAGTTTTGAAACTCTGGGTAATAAAATGCACGTTGTCTCCAGCTCCAGACAGTCATGGGATGGAAATGAAAAGCTCTCTCTCTTTTGCTGGCTTCAATTTGTTCCATTAGCTGCAGCTAATGTTGCTTGTAAGGAAAACCTATGGCTAAAGAATACACTTCATAATTTCTTTGTCAGTATTCACAAAAACATGACATCGTGGTATTGCCTTGACGACAAGGTTTCTTGGTCAGCTTCATTTCGAAATAGATTTGGGCTTATCAGTGAATGCAGCAAGTACGTTGCTCAGATGGAGAATAATAGACTCTTAATTTCATTTTTTAGACATAATAGCAGTAAGAAGTCTTTAATTAGCTCAGCTACCAAAAGATCAATTAGAAACTTGTACAAAGATCAAATCTAAACCACTTAAAACAATGAGCAACTTCTATCACACTCAAATGAGTCAAATCAAATTTCTGCCAGTGAACACAGTTTTGCCTAAACTGATTAATATTTTGTACTGAGGTGCAATGCTACATTTTCAATTTCTCAGTTTAAAAAAATTTTTGCTCATCTACAAATATTTCAAATTTAATAAGGAAAAAACTCACATTCTTTTTTTTTATTTCTTAGGGGTTTTTTTTTGTAAAGCACAACTTTTAAAGTGTCATAGGACAAATCCACCTTGTGTTCCCTTACACATGAGTTCTTCGTGCAATTGTTTTTTGTCTCTTAATCAATAGAACAATCCTTAAAATTACTAACTTCTCAAAAAAGTTAACTTGAAAGCACTGAAAATCATTTCGGAAACACGTTTTCTCAGGTTTGAAATAAGCAAGGCTATCGGAAATCTTTCACAATCAGATATTTCCCTGAAATACCTTTAAAATATCCCCTAAGATGAAATTTGTTATATAACATTTACATATAGCAAGAAATTGAATGTAACCCTTATCTTTCTATGCCCTGTAGGCTTTGGAGGTTTAAAGATAAATTATTTTAATGAGTCAAAATAAGGATGAATGAGAGATTTTCACTTCTCTTACCTCATTTTTTTTTTTCCAGTGAGTTACCCCAGACAAAGTCTGCGACAGCTAAATCCAACATTTACCAGCACAGGGAAAACCTCTGCTCTGAGGAAAGACAGCTGGAAATATGACCTTTGAGAAACAGAAATAACCCTTTATTAAGGAGGTGCAAGCGCATCCCTGATTGCACAACACGTATTTCAGATCCTTGATTTTTCCACCTATCTACGTAAAAAGAGTCTTTAGAGAAGGCCAAAAGAAAACTTCACGAAACAGCTTTCAAGAGTTGTCATATTCCCATAGTTACTTGGCAGTTAGGTGTTTATTGAGATTTTTCGTCTTCTGCTCAGCCTCTTGTTCATTCATCTGTACTAGGCTATGTGAATAATTTATCTTGGATCTAAACAATTTTTACCCATGGACTACCTCCTGTTATCCTCATCCTGAATATTTCAGCGTCTGTTCCGTGCATGATGTCTCAAAGCTACCATCCTGCGCATTCACCATTCGGTGAGCCCTCAGAAAAGCACAGAGACCTTCTTAGAAAAGAAATACAGCTCTGTGGGCAAACCGGATCACCAGTCGAGCCCTTGAGACATCAGTGCACAATCTGCCACAGTTTGCAAACCACTCTTGAGCCATATTCTAGGGAAATTGCTAAAAAGGAAGAAGCTGATGGATATCCAAGCCACTTTATGTCCAAAAGCAACAGATCGTTATACCTTTTGCAAAGCCTTTGTTTTCCTCAAAGGAGATTTGTAAAGGCTTGTTTGTGAAGTTTGTTCCTAAGAAATAGATATCTGCTGCTCACTTAGCTATTGAAAGAAACTCATTTATGTTTATGGATCTTCCATCTCAAAGATGGAACTCTTTCTATAGGCAAACCCTTCGATTTAGCTATGTAAGGCTGAATTCAGATACGCAGAGATACAGAAAAGCCCTGAACCAACAAACAAACCAATAAAACAGATTGTGTAGCTGATGTAGCCACTGGCAGGGCACAGCTGGAGTTTATTACTTGTGCATTCCTAAAGCAACCTTGCCCTCAAATCTTCCTATTTTGATGTACTGCTTTTGTGTTTCATAGTGTCGGCATTGATTGAACCTGATTGACTTCACTCCTGCTGCAGGATACAAAACATATATATAAAAAAAGGAAAACGCGCTTCTGAAGAGGCTCAGGTTGGGGCAGAGGATAGATGGCAGGAACAGCACCAGGCATGGTGATTAATAAATGATAGATTCTGGGGCAGACCGATATATTTCTGAAATCCTCCCTCACTGCAGGGTGCCTGTGTAATGCACCATTCCCAGACGTGATAAGAAGCAAAGTGGAAAACAGTGAACAAGCGTTGAGATAGTTATACAAAGGAAAGTGGCTTTAAACTTTCAACAAAGCACATATATTCGAGTATATAAGTAAGAGATTTCTGGGACAATGAAAGGCTTTCTAAGGTGTGTGGCTTGTAAATACCCTTCTTTTCGTATTCCAGGAAGGCAGACGACAGCCTTACTTTAAAATGTCTGTTAAATCTTATCTGATCTAAAGCAGATGTACATCCTAGAAGGGGTCAGAAAAATCATGCTTTGCTATTTTAAGACAGTAAGTGAGGTTCCAACTGATACTTCCAGCTAATCTGCTGGCGTAGGAGAGTGCTGCCGTGAGGTTAGAAGAGGGGAGCTGAAAGCCCTCAAACCGCGTGATGCTTATCTGAAAATGGGATAGGAAGGAAGCACAGGAAAAATCCAGGTCTTCAGCTGTTTACCCACGTCGCTGCAATCTTGAAAAGAACTGGAACACCTACAACAACTGTTTCTTGAGAGAATTCATGCTCTCAGTGAGTGCAGCTGTGTGAGGTTTCCCCTAAGGAAGAAGAGTGAAAAGAAGCAGGTGGCAGGAGCCTGAACTGAAAGTCAAGGGCTGGAGGCAGTTGAAGGAGGGGAATAGCACCTACCTGGGGAGCCCAGGGTCTGATGTGCCGTCCCACCAGGGAGACTGCACAAAACAATCTCCAAAAGGGGAACAAATGTTCTCTAAACACAGGGTTAGTCAAGAATTAGCTGTATGGCATGTTGCTTCTTTTGTTCCTTTTTTTCATCCTTTTTTTGGTACTACAGCCCACATTTGTTCGAATGTCAGGGAATCTTCTATGCATCGTCTTGGGAGGAAAACCAACTTTATTGTATAAGGTGTGGGAATGAAAGAAAGAAAGTTATCTGCTAGGGAATTTGAAAGTGAAAAGGTGCGCACAAGAATCAAAGGAAGCAAATACAATTGCTTTGGAAAATGTGGTACCAAAGCCAGTGCAACTATATGAGCCTTCTTCTCTGCAGTCCTGGCATCTTAAATGGAACTTAACTCCACCACCACCAGCTCAAAAAAAGAGCCCCAAACAACAACCCACCAAACAACGACACACAAACAAAAAAGACAACAAAGCCTCTCCAGCATTTTTAGCTCTCTGTTTAGTCCGGACTCAGGTCGCAGCTCGATATGGCCCAACTATAAAACCTTGGATCATTTTGCTGTGAAAAAAAAGCCTGTAGAAAGATGAGAAAGGTGAAACTGCAGAGACAGGCGCAGCTCCTGAGATGGGGCATAGCAACAGCTTGAGGATTCAAGAAGAAAATCACTGATGTGGAAAAGTATAAAATGCTGATGGGAAAAGACGGAGAGGCTGGTTGGGAGCTATGGAGTTGGACATATCCTGCTTGCAGAGTTCCTCGGTACCTGGCTAATGGTGCCTGAACAAACTGACACAAAATACTATGGGATCTGCAGAACTGAGTCAAAATGATTCTTTCATGTTCAGTTGCTAAACAGCTCAAAACAGACAGAAGACTGGCATTTCTTTTCACTCTTGGGTACTTTCATCACTCCAAAGAACTTCTTTTTAATGATACTGAGCTTTTGAGATTCATTAATACTATGCATAACATTATTCTTTTCTACTCTGCATAATTAACTGTGGCTTTTCATTAAAATGTAAGCCCACAAAACCCAAAAACTATTGTATTTTTTTTGAAATACATAACCAGACTGACTTTGAATGGAGAGAAACTGTTCGTCACACTAACTGCATCTCTGACTTTCACGGTGATTTTTTGTGCTGGTTTGTTAGGTTAGGGGTTTTTTTTGGTTTGTTCGTTTGGTTTTTGTTTTTAAATTCTTCCTTTCTGTCTAATTAGCAACAAAATAATCTGATTAGACAAAATGTTTCCATTCATTTGTTTAGTTACAAGTTATCTGAACATGACACAAAGATGGTTGGTAGAGAGGAGAATTTCTTAAGCAATAAAACTATCCAAGAAAAGAGCCCAAATTGGTGTCCAAGGGGATAGTTGGAAACTTCTCCTTCTCTGCAGTGGGTGACCAACTCCTTGACTTTGGCAGCCGTTGCCGTGACTGCCTCGCACCTCTGCCTAGAGGCAGAAGACAAACCATAGATATTTATGCTCTCACACCACTTGCTTTTGACACCCAGATCAAAACAGGAGCAGGACAAGTTTAGTGGCATTTAGAGACATTCAGGAGACAGAAAAACATATATTACCTAAAACACAGACATATTTTCACCTGAATAAACTAAACAAAAATTTGGATTACACTTTTGCATAAAGAATCACTGCAATGTCTTGGGTTTTGGGTTTTGTTTTTTTTTTCTTTTCCAAGCTTCTACACCTGCTTCCTAGTTTCCTTAACTTTCTAACTTTCTTGGGATATGGAAACAATGGCTTGGGCTGACAAAACACCACAGAAATGTTGTAGCTTGGGATGAAGTTTTGTCCTTAGATCTCAGCTCAAGAAAAGAAGATATGTTTCCTCAGGAAGGACAGAAGATCTGGCGTCTTGTACATGAAAGTTGTCTTTCTTTTCTGGGATAATGGTCAGTGTGGGGACAGCTTGTGGTGGGCTCTCGAAGTCAGTTCCACTATGTTCTTTCTTGGTAATAGTTTGTCACAATTATAGGTAGATTAAAGTCCTTTGTCTCTGCGAGAGAGAGGTCAATCTTCATAGCACTCCTAAAATGCAACTGCATCCTTATTAATGTTTCAGTGCCTGTGATCAGTGTCTAAATGGATTCAAGACAAAAAAAAAAGGATCTCCAGTTGAAAGAAAGCCAGACAACCTTTCTTCAACCTCTGGAAAATAAAATCCTCATGAAGAAAAACTTCTGGCAACACGTCTATACGCAGAATGCATTCATCAATGTAACATGAAGTGAATGAGACCCTTAAAAGGGACAATAATGTATGAATAACCATAAGTGTTTCTCCTTGGCGTGAGTTCATTAGTCTGTCACAGAGATGTGATGTACTACTCTCTTTAGCAAGAGTACACAACGGACAACAATTTTTGGCTATAAATGCTGGTAGGATGGGGAAGAAAAGCATGGGAATATGCTGATAAGCAAAACTGTAAGTGGGTCGCTTATGGAAGTTTTGCGAAAGAGGACTGTAACCGTTCTGCCACTCCACTACGCTCTGCTTGATGTCACACTGAGGAAAAACAATAAAGTGTGAAGGGCTTTTAAGAGCAAACAGAAGCACGGAGCTGAAATTTCCTTTGTACTGTGAGTAGCGTGATGCAAAATTCGCAGTGCAAGATCACTGTGATGGAAAACAGAAAGGCCTTTTTCCAGAAAAGTGAAATTCCCTTTGGAAATCCTGGTTTACACTGTCTTGTCAACACGAACTCTATTTTTCAGTATTTGTGTTCACTAACTTTGCTCGGGGAAGTCAAGCTAGGTCAAGGGAACATCAGCAGCTGTGTTCTAGGAAACGGGTTGGGGCTTAATATTCCTGAATAACCAGTAGCGTTCCTAGGGGATATTTCCTTTCCTTTGGAGCCTGCTCCAAGCCAATATTTGAACATGGCATTAAAGAAACTTGTCATTTTTCCTGTGAAGTGTTAAATTGAGCCTACGTCTCTGCTTTTCTACAAATGATACACTGCATTGTTTTATTTCAATATTATTGCCAGTTTCTCTACCAGTAAACTATATTCTCTCTACCTGAAATTCGAGGTTACAATCACAAAAAAGAAAAACTCTAAACCTCTTTTTTTTTTTTTTTAATCCAGAAGTGATGAAAAGTAAGATAAAAGTGTCAGTACTCCTGTCTCCCAAATTCAGGAATTGTTTACAATGTACTTTAAGATCAATGTGAAGCTTCATAAAATGGTAGAATGAGCATCGCTGGATTACTGTTAGAAGTGGGAGGAGTATTAAATGACAGAAATGAGAAGCTTGTGATGATTTATGGAGCAGTGGCCGATATTTTCAAAGAGATCAACAAAGAGCAAATCTTGAAATGATATAATTCATCCTGAGAACACACACAATGGATTATAAAAACACATATAGATGCCGTTTTAATGAAGCAGACGGATATTCTGGCACTAAACTCTACCTGGCGAACTGGGTGAAAGCCAGAAGGAAAAGAGGAAAAACTCAGAAGACATAAATCTAATGTCATCATTTTTGCAATAGCTTCTTAAATTGTTTCTGTCATTGAGTAGTCACACATAAAAAGCTATCATACATCTTGAGTTTCAGTAATTAACTTTTTCTTTCTTTTTTTATCATTCCAGGAAAAGGTGATTTAAGAGGTTTTATCTCGTAGAGACTCTGGCTGACAACGTTCACACCTGAGGAACAGTGTGATATGTTGGTGTTATAAACTCGGGCTACATTCCAGTGGAAAACTTTGTGCCTTGACATGCCGCAGACCTTGCTAGGAGCATGTCCCACAGGAGGAGCTGATCAGCTCTGCACTAGGGCTGTTGAGCTATGTGGCATTTATACGAGTTCAGCAAGGGCAGTTCCATGACTTGCTAACTGGCACTGAGGCCAAAACTTCAGACAACTTTACTACACGGAGCACTGGACATTTTACAGCTCAGAGAATTGCAGCTATGTTATTTTTCTTTTAACCAAAAGAGCTTTTCAATGCAAGATTTCCAAATATTGGAGTACTATCCGATCCTCAACTTGTAGTTAACTGAGAAGGGAAAGGCATGCACGCACAGACACAGGAAGGCAGACAGACAAACAGACAGACAGAAGTTAGGAGTTGAGATTGGAATTTTAATAGGGATTGAACACTGCAGAACTCTGAACAGGACCCAGAAGAGTCATTCTGAGATGGTGAAGGCAAGCACGGCTGTATGAAAAGACAAAACCCTTGAGCTAGTGGAAATCTTAATCACTGTCACAAAACCCTTCCTACGCCTCTTGCTTCATAAACTCTTTAAATAGGCTCTCTAATTAAATACCACAGGATTCTGTGGTTCAAACTGAATGACTAAAGGCAAACCACTGCTCTTGCAGCGATGGCTGTAACCACAAGCCTATCAGAAGACAAAGTCTCCGGAATATTTTCCCCCGGTTTGTGGATGATAAAAGAGGAGTTAATAGGAAATCTTTGAAAGACCACTGGACTTAGATATAATTGAAAAACCCATGAACCACAGAAGAGCAGCAGTGTAGTGCACAGTGTGAAATATAATTGTTAATGTAAAGGTTAATGAGTTAATTAGCCACATTTAAATGTTTAATTCAAATAAATGGTGATCCATTATGTGCAATAGAAGCCATTTTGTTGTCTCTATTTACACAGTCGAGGGGTTTCTATCTGCAATAATCTCTATAGGTATGGAATTCAACATATGGCAAGCTGGCTTTAGTTAAAAACTGGGGCTGGGGGAGAGGGGAGAGAAAGAAAAAGAAACTATGGCTTTGATTGTAAATCTAGATTAATTTCCAACTTTAACATAGTGGACTTGAGTGAGTTTTAAGAGGCATCCCAGAGCAAACCATAATAACTAATCTTCATGACTGGATTTAGTGGAAATCAGACACATCTCTCAATTATAGTTCTCCTCCTTGCTTCCAGGCAGCACTAAATTTGCACCGACATAGACCAACCCAAGACTACTACTGGCTATGTACTGCCTCAATTAGCTTGGGTATCAAGCAAATCATAGAATCATAGAATCACTAGGTTGGAAAAGACTTCTTGGATCAGTGAGTCCAACCATTCCATCTGCCACTAGACCGTGTCCCTGAGCACCTCCTCTACTCATCTTTTAAACCCCTCCAGGGATGGTGACTCCACCCCCTCCCTGGGCAGCCTCTGCCAGTGCCCGATGACCCTTTCTGTGAAAGTTTTTTCCTGATATCCAGTCTGACCCTCCCCTGGTGCAGCTTGAGGCCATTCCCCCCTGTCCTGTCCTCTGTCACCTGGGAGAAGAGCCCAGCTCCCTCCCCTCTACAACCTCCTCTCAGGTAGTTGTAGAGAGCAATAAGGTCTCCCCTCAGCCTCCTCTTCTCCAGGCTGAACACCCCCAGCTCTCTCAGCCGCTCCTCATCAGACGTTCTCCAGCCCCTCACCAGCTTCGTTGCTCTTCTCTGGACACACTCCAGAGCCTCAACATCCTTCTTGTGGTGAGGGGCCCAGAACTGAACACAGTATTCGAGGTGCGGTCTCAGCAGTGCTGAGTCCAGGGGCAGAATCACCTCCTTGGACCTGCCGGCCACGCTGCTTCTGATCCAAGCCAAGATGCCAAGGTGTAATATGTTACTTTTGGCCAGAAAATAAGCAGATGATGCAGGATGTAACAGGGACAGCATCCCACCAGGCACCCAACGCATAAGCAGTGCATGGCCCCGGTGCTATCACGCCCTCGTGTGCCATGCTTAATGCATATGTGGGTTGTACTAATTCCTGCACAACCGCGGCATAACCAACCAGCACTGCAGAATGAAAGACTGCATCCCCATGGTAAAGCATAATCAAGCTCTACTACCCTACAACGTGTCACTATGTAGATAAGACCTGTTATAGATCACACTAGCTGCTTCATCCTAGTTCTCTCTTTCCACCATCTGTTGTAGATCTCTTTCTACCCTTGTATCACCGCGGGTACCTGTGTGATGCTATCTTTGATCTGTGCTTGTCTGTATGCACTCATGCCACCATCTTTCAGTTATAGCGCACCACTTTTCACTTCATTCGAATAACGTGACTCAGGTTACTCTCTGAACACCAAAATTATCATGCTGTTTTGGGAAACAAACACTTCATATCTTTTCAAAACTGTACTTCTTCTTTCCATAGTTCAAAGGGGGAATCAAGCCATGCATCTGTTAGTGCTGCCTCAGCTTAAAAACAGGTCTTTAAGCAGAAAACAGGGCTTTGAGTCCCTGGCTGCTGCTTTTTATTTTACTCTAAAGCAAGGCAGCATCAAAGACACTGAGGAATAGTGACAGGCAACATAGCTTGAATCTTTCATAACACCGATGCATAAAAGTGTCGTGACACAGCCAGGGATGAGCTTGTTGTTCAATCTTTTTGGCAATAAATGTGTATACTTCGGAGGGATTTTTTCCAAGTTGAGAAGTCTCTTTCTCTTCCACCCTTTCCTCTCCCTCACCCTCCTCACAGCAACCCGAGTCCTCGGTCACTCAGTCTTGCAGGGGAGCCAGGGTTTGGTTTGGGAAAACCCTCTCTACTTGCCAATTCGGCAAAAATAAACATTTTGATCAAAAACAAATGCAAAGCTTGGATCCTCCACCAGCCCGCTTCCCAAGTCATAGCAGAATGGATCCAGAACTCTGCTACACCTTTATCAGCCCAAAATTCAGTTACTATGAGTAACAGTTAGTCACTAAGTTAGTAAGTTAAGCCTAAACAAGGTTAAAAATCATTAGAGGAGTCAAATGTGCTATCATGTAATTTTCATTTCCTTAGTAGATGGAAAATGATCTATGATATACCCAGATCTTCAGTCTTAAACAAGTTCATACGCATTACTTGATGATATCAGATGTCTAACATGAATTGTGAATGGCACGCTTTGAATGAATAACGTTCATGCAAAGACTCTCCCATCTAAACAAGGCTGCTAATGTGCCATTTCCAAAGGATTAACACACTAGCACTGAATTAGACATCTATTATTCAATATATTGATTTCAGAGGGCTACATTAACTCTCTTGAAATATATTTCCTTTTAAATTACAATGCATGTTTTATTTGAGTGGTTTGTTAAGGTGTTTGAAAGTGGGCTGGAAAGTGACTAAATATTGAGGATTAATTTCCTTGGTATTATATAAAAAAGATTACTTTCTTCTTACAGATAACTTACCACCAGAAAGTTAAAATATGTGCGTACTTCCAGTTCACAGGTTTTAGTTATGCGAGAAGGAGATGTCACCCAGCACAAAGGTGGAAGCATGAGAATTTCTCAGAAGTAAGGACAATACAATAAAAACTACAATTATTTGCAGTGGTTAATTATGTACAAATAGTGGGATCAAACTACTAAATATTAGGTTGATTTCTGAGTACACAGAATGTTTACATGTATTTGCTTGTCTTGCTTTCCTAGAATTCTTGGTCTTATTGGGCAGTTTCAAATTTGTCAGATACCTCAAAAACATCTTGAATTAATAAAAAGTGTATTCAAAATATAGAAATGAATAGAAGAAAAAAATTTGTTAATGCTCCTTACTGACAGAAACATTATTTTATAGTCTCTGTCCGTGAGAGGCAGCGTTTGATCTCCACAATGCCAGAGGAAGCCACATATTTTGTTGGCATTGTGGTGAAGGAACTATGTACTCATTTCATCCCTGAATTTTTAATAACCTGAAGGGAGGAGAACTGTGCAAATATCCAAAGCTAACAGGGTCACAAGGCTTTTTCTAAAATAAGCCCTCAGACATTTTACATCCACTTGCTGTGCAGCATCAGAAAAATAAGAACTGGAGCTCCGGTTCCCAGCCCGGTGAGCACGCCTTCTGGCCCATCTGGTTGTAGATGGGACAATGGTTTAGGAGGTGGAAGGATTCTGTTGTAATTTTCAATGTGAGCCCTCAATTTCTACCAATGAGGGGCACCACCACCAGCACTGACTGACATTCCCATGCCTTGGCAGGTCTGGCAGTTGCCTGAATCTTTTACTATTTCTTTCTATCCAGAAAGAAATATCTTATTGCTCTACCTGAGCAATAAGAAATGGTAACAGTATTTCCATGAAACAGTGACTTGTTTGCAAAACATCACAAATCGAGTCAAGTTTCGCCAGGAGCGCTTCCGTACCACTCGCCATCTATTCCTGCCAATTTTTTGTTGCTCTCCGTGACAGTTAAATTTGCAATTTGATTAATGACTTCATTCCAGTGCTTCAAGTATGTTTTATGTTACTAGTTCTGGAAAAGAAAGGCGAGTAATTAGACAAATACAGTGAAGTAGCTCCAAAGACTTTTTAAAGTTGTTAATGTAGTAAGAAAGTATCATTAATAAATAGGACAGAATTAGGGGCATCTAAATATATTCCCTTCAATATATTCCCTGGTTTTTTTCTGCTCCTTGGAACAAGCAGCCAGGTCTTTGCTAAATGCACAAAGCAACCTGAGGAATACGTTAAATGTTATTCTGGTCTAAATTATGAAGCAGATCTTATAAGTTGAACTTCATCTTTACCTGCAGGTTACTGCACAGTAAAATCAGTTCAAACAACTCTAATTATGGCACGCAAGTATTATTCTTTCGCCAAGATGATAACTGAGATAGTACTTTTTCCATGATGTGCAACAGCAGTTGTGGGTTATAACACAGACAAGTCATCCTCGCATTGCTTGTTATTTTTCAGTGATTGACTCATTTTACCTTTCACGCTTGTCTTGTATAAAACCTGATGGTATCATGACAGCCAAGAAAAAGGTGATATATATACCCCCTCTGTCAATCCTCTACCTTTCTCCTTAAGGACTTCCTGAAATGTTTTAAACCTTTGTCAAGATACGAGTCTGTATAAGCCAAGGATCAACCTTACTTGACTTATGCATGATAAGACTCACACGTGGACTTGAATTAGTCAGGAATTCTGGGTTTGACATGACCAGAATATTTTATATGAATTGTCAATTAAGTGGGACAGTTTGAGAAGCAGAGAAACGTTTGGAAGTGATATATATTGCTCCTGATGTGGCCCTGATACACAGCTTGCATTTGTGTACCCATTAAAGACACAGCTTCGCAGCCTTAAAAAGAAAGTGTTCGGAACAGAGGGAAATACAAAGAGATTTATCTGTCTCTCTTCAAAGGAGGAATATGAGATCAAAAACTCCGGCTCTGGTCCTGTGAGAAGTAACTTTTCTAGATACTCTGTCAAAAAGCAATAGCTATGGCAAAATTGCAGTGTAAAGTTGCTGCTTTTGGTCTACCTGCACTTGTTTTGGAGCACTTATAGTAAAGCGGATTTCAGTTTTCTTCTGGATATGCTTCTCTTTGTGTATTAACTGCAGAGGCACCTATGGTTTTGTCTGAACTGCCTGGAGCTATGTGGGATGACAGTTGACTGTGGGATTTCTTGGAAGAAACACCGTGACGTCTTCTAAGATCTGACATTTCTAATAAAATAACAGAACAACGGGGTTTGGAGGCACCTCTGAAGATAACGTAGTCCAAATCTTCTGCTCAGTCAGGTCCAGCTAGAGCAAGAAAAAAATACCTTTTGGTCAGAATAGACACTCTGACTCTGACAGGTGTTTCCCTGGGAAACTAATTACCAACTCCAGCCTTTACTGTTACCTGCTCTCTATACATATTTAACACATAAATGCACATTTCATCCACATATATATATTTATATCTACGTATACAATATATATACACATATATTTTAATAAACTATATGTAAATAAAAATACATTTCTATATATTTCTATTTCTATTTCTATTTTATTTCTATTTCTATTTTATTTCTATTTCTATTTCTATTTCTATTTCTATTTCTATTTCTATTTCTATTTCTATTTCTATTATTTCTATTTCTATTCCTATTTAGTATATATTTATATTTATATTATGTATAATATATGTATTTATGTGTATATTTATATCTACGTATACAATATATATGTACGTATAAAATACACATATAAAGCAAATTGATGCAAGTATATACACATATAAAAATAAATATGTATATGTGCATCCTATAATATTTATATATTTATATATTTATATCTAATATAAATACTGTATATTATTTGTTAATTGTCATATGGCATATGGCATATGTTATGTATTATGTATTATATAATATATATAATATATTTATATCTTGTATATATTTATATCTTATATATAATAAATTATTAATGTATCTATATTAATATATTATCCACATTATTAATATATTAATATATAAAAATATATGCTTCGTATATTATATAAAATTTATATATATCATTTATATACGCACATATAAAATGCACATTTATGTTTGAAATATGTATATAAATATATATGTTTATTACCTGTTTGTTATATATTAAATGCATATCATAAATAAATATATAATTCATGTATGAAATATAAAGTAGATAATAAATAAGTATATATTTTAATATATATCAAATGTAATAAATATTTTTATATATATTATGATAGATTTATTTATATTATATTTTATGGGGTAAAGAAAAATACACAATGAAATATTTATTTATTTATGATATGTTTAGTCATAATATATTTTTTATATAATAAATAAAGCTGCCAGCTGTCAGAATCTCACCTGTTTAAGGTGACTCAACAGGAGGGCATCCCTGAGCCACCCATCAGAGCCTATTTACATGACCGAGGTTCTTGAGTGTGCAAAGTTAACTATCTTACATACCAAGATCATATGGACAATCAGATTTCCTCCTAAAGCTCCGAAAGCATAACACATCAAGGCCTTAAAACAAAATCATGGGTTATTTGGTGCCCATCTCCAAGAGGAAATACAGGAGCACCCGCTGAAGATTTCTCGGTTACCTTAGCTTGACTAGAATTGACTCCTTGACCAGGTGCATACAGAAATCCAAGAGTCAGTGACGACAATGGGCTCAAACTGCTGAATTTCAGCTTCACACATTTCTATAATTGCTGACTCTTTCCTCAAGTAAGAAACGATATTCACTCTGCTGGTAAGCTTTGGAAAATTCTATTGCAGAGCTCATCAGAGGCATCTCTGGATCAACGTTATCCAAGGAGATCAGAGCAGCAATGCCATATCTACAAAAGCAGAGTAGTTATTTTATAATAACTGTCTGGAGGGACGGGATGAGAGGGGTCTCATCAAATTCAACAGGAGAAAGGCAAAGCCCCACAGCCGGGATGGAGCGGGTAGAAATCCACGTGGTCCAATGCCACTACAGGTGGCAGATCCAGAACCTCTACTCTCTACAACTACCTGAAAGGAGGTTGTGGAGAGGAGGGAGCTGGCCTCTTCTCCCAAGTGACAGGGGACAGGACAAGAGGGAATGGCCTGAAGCTCCGTCAGGGGAGGTTTAGGTTGGATATCAGAAAAAAATTCTTCACAGTAAGAGTCATTGGGCACTGGAACAGCTGCCCAGGGAGGTGGTCGAGTCGCCTTCCCTGGAGGTGTTTAAGGAACGGGTGGATGAAGTGCTGAGGACATGGTTTAGGGAGTGTTAGGAATGGTTGGACTCGATGATCCAATGGGTCCTTTCCAACCTGGTGATTCTGTGATTCTGTGATTCTGTAACCAGAAAGGAGCACCGCACCGTAGGAATAATTTTTCCAAAATACAGTGCAAATGTGTCCCAGGCTTTGGAATTTTCTCTGTGCTGTTTCATTTTTATTCCACAAACGCTGAACTCCGTGACTCTGACCTAAAGAAGGTTGTGCTTTCTGATGAAAAGCTGATATGTCCAGAACAGACATTTCCTCTGGTGGGAAATAGAGCACACAGACAGCAAAGAGCCCACACAGACAGCACCACCTACTGCCTGTTCTTCAGTTCAAACGGCTGAAACAACAACTGACAGCCCTTTCACAGCATGTTGCAGAAGAGGTCAGTGCTAAGGAGGAAGTCATGACGTTCAACTTTATCATGGTTTCCTCACCTTCATGTTTAGAGATGCAAAGATGTATGAGGAGCTCGTGAATGACCTCCGGATGTCACTCTGATTAATCGGTGACGTTTGCTTTCGCCACTGGATACCAAGTGGCCTGTCAGATTAATTAGTGTTCCCTCAGAAGGCTGTTTCTCTTTCCGTGCCTCCTCCTACAGTCCCTACAACGTGCTTCGTGCAGCACTGGGCATTCCCAACAAATAGTTTGGGGCATCATTGAAGCTGCTTCAATACGTCATCTGCCTTTTCTACGAGATAAAAGTTATCAGTTACTTATCAACATCACTAACTTAGTGTTTAAACACGTTAAAAGGCAGATTTTCCAAATTACGTGGCAAAAGATAGAATAGAAACTGTGAAGGTTAGAATGATATAGCGGACAGTAACAATGTGAATTTTCTAAGAAGTAAGTTCACTTCTGAAATCATTGTTCTATCCAGGAATTACCTTAATCTCACAGTGCTTGAAGTCTCGCCTTCTGCAGAAGGGAAAAACAGGAGCCAAATCCTCTCCTCTCAGTTCTGTGCTCGTCTGGTTCCAAATAAGCCTGGATCCAGATGACAGTTTAATCGTATGTTCTGGAAACAATTTCAGGCTTTCAGATCGTCTTTCTGAGACAACTTAGTGCTCGCTAGAATTGGATTTAAATGACCAGAGACAGTGGCTTTAAAAGGAAAATACTCCTGCCATGAGTTAAATGTGCTTCTAGCTCCTTCCATGTTCTTTTCAAGAGCCTCTTCCTATCGCTGGAACTCAATAACTTCTTCTGTTTGTACCCTGCAGTGAATTACAGTCTCCCACATCCTGGCCATGTTCTATATTCCAGTCCTCTTTCGATGTAATTCTGTATTTTTTACTCGCCCCCTTTTCTTTCTTTTTTTCTGTGCTCATCTTTTTGTTTTCTCCGGTAGATTTGTTTTACTGTGACGCTGCATTTACTTCAGCGAAAACAGTGTTGTTGTGCTCCTCACAAGTAAAATCTTTTATTTTATCCATAGGGCTTTTGAAAGCTGGAGAAAATAATTTAGTAGCTGAGTTGCTGAAGTTTTTACATCAGTATTTTAAGACTGTAGAGAGGCTGAATTGCTTTAGATGAGGTAAGTAGTCACAGAGAAGCACAGACACATTAGTTTCTGATTTTTTCAGTTGTTAAATTGTGTTTTGCTCGAAAATCAGGACACGTTTGTACAAAAGAGTACACAGAGAAAACAAAGTTCACTGGCTAAATAGCATGAACGTAAATAGTATAGAAAAGAACAGGTCTGAGAGCAGATATTAGACCTTTTTAAATGATTTCAGTGAGTTGTGCTTAGCTGGTGGTAAGGTTCTTTCCATGTTTGCAGAACTCAAGATTCCCATGCCTCTGCCCAAGACACACAGAAGAGTGAAGGGCAGGACACAGATGGCATATCTGGGGCAGAAGGACAGTTTGGCTACGCCACATCCTTGTGGTCAGCAAATCTGCACCAACACAACTGCCACCGCTGGGATTTGGGAAGATCACTCCCACAACTCATCTCATCTTCAAACCCAGCACCACCACGTAGATCCCCAGAAAGGACGTGAGGGCCTGTTTGGCTTTGAGAAGAGAATGGTTTGGTGTGAAAACTGGGCTTTGAGGGATGGAAGTATGGATGGATTGGCTGAGTGGTCTGTTTTTCACTTGTGAAAGTTGATTTTTTCATGGAAAAAAAAGTAGCACGGTTCAAGGGAACGGACAGAAATAGACAGTCTGCATAAGTTCCAAATTCAAGACCAAAGTTACTTTTTTATCTGTGAAGAGATGGTTGGCAAATATGTATTAACTTGATAGTCACGCTTCATCCAAAGAATACAAGCACACATTCACAGACAAAAGTAAATTGAAATCCTATAAACATTGTGTTTGGGTTTGTGGTATGTTTTAGATACAATTTATTTCAAAATTATGCAGGATGTGCTCAGTAAAATTAGATTTCCTATGTCGGTAGAGTTATCTTTCTGATGCAAGAAGTATAAGGACAGGAAACATTACTTTTTAACCTGTTTTAAGCATGATCAAGCAAAGTTTAGTTAAATACAACAGGCCACTAGGGCCAGGCTGCTCAGACTCATTCAGAGCCAAGAAAGTCTTTTAGTAAATCTAGTTTAACAGTGATGGAGCTCTAATTAATCAGCATTAAGGTGTAACCATCATTTCTGCCAGTCTTTCTGAAAGGTACAGGCCCCCAGAATTTCATTTTTGAGCCAGACATACACATAACAATTAACAACCACCATCAACGTAGTAAAGCATTTGGAGGGATTGTATCCAGATTGTACTCAGCTAAACAGTGACACAAATAATTTCCAAGACAACTGGGCTGTCCCATCCACCTTCACAACTGCGCTGCAGGAGCAAAGCCTTTGTTTCTGCTTATGATAAAGACCTCTATGGGCAAAAGACATATTCCTGTGCATTGTCACAATATCACAGAGTAGTGCATCTTTTATTAACTCTTCCCTTCCTGCACTTCTCACCCACATCCAACAAGTACCTTTACAAATGAATATTATTAAGATTATTTGATTTGGGGGTATTTTTGTGGGTTTTTTTTCTGCTGGGCAGATCAGTCACAATTCTGATTGAGGTGAACTCATGATGGGAACTTCGGAAATGGATTTCATGTCTACTGAACGCTGGTTTTGCAGCATCTTAACTGCATCAGGAACATAAAACAAAGATCAAAGGGCATGCAATCAGAATGTTTTACAGAAATCAGGAGGAAAAAATGAAACAATGGCAGTTGTTTACCCTGAAGACAAGAAGAAATAAAAAGCTTTTGCTTGCACTATTTTCCAAGTCTCTGATTGTTTGGACAAGAAGCAATAGACGTAAAGTGGGAAATACTTAAATCAGGTAGCAGGCAGACATCGAGATATTCGGAGCTTCAGTATGATCACATCACCAGATACTTCCTGAAATCTTTTGCTTCTCAGTCATCGGAGCTTTTACTATTTTTAGAACCTTCTTTAAAACAAATGACAACCAAAATCTGTGCTTTCTTTGAAGAAGTCTCATTATATCTAAAGCTCTCCAATCATATCTTTAAGCAATTTAAACCACTCCTCCTCCTTTTCCAATACTAGTAAGAATATTTACATAGATCATTTTTACTCAGTAGACACTCCAGCCTATTGGCTGGTACAGTGCGTCTCACTTTGCAGTAGATAGATTGTCTTTTCTCTTCTTCAAGGAAACCTCCGGTGACCTCAAATATTTAACGTCATCAGATTTGGATGATGCATGATTATCAAATTCCGAGCTGTGCTCCTTTGCATATCTCCACTTTCCAGAACCAACTCAGGATCTGCCTGTGTTGTTGCATTATTTTCCATTTTGAAAAGTTGAGCACAGAGCCACAGAGAGGAAAATTTAAATGAAAAAGTTCCTAATGCAGTCTAGCTATGACATGATTACAACTAGGTTAAATGTATTAGTTCTCCACATATTACACTAGAGGTCATACAACATCTAATTTATTTCCTTGACTTTCACATTTCACAGTCCCTTGAATGTAATTTCTTTCAATTTTCCCTGCTGTCGGTAATTGGTGTGCCACACATCTCTCTTCTCCAACAGACTCAGTCTGATTATACTTGCACTGCATTCTGTGTATCTATTAAGAACCAGGGATCAAACTTTCCCCCAGGCCTGGTTTCCATTTCTCTCTCATACTCATTCATTTGTTAAGGGCATGAAGTCCTCATATATTTCACATTTAGAAAGGTTAGTACTTTCTTAAGAAGAAAAAACCCCAAAACAAACCACAAGACTTGCCGGTGGCCAAGGCTTTCTTTCAGACCTCACATTTTATCTTGGCTTTCACCTCCCCCAGAGATGTGTTGCTGTGTTTTCAGATGTGTCTCATTTAGCAGAGACAGAGACTCCATCTCATCTTTCAAAGCCCCTAAATGATAGTGACACTGAAATGTAAAGCCTGGATTATTTTGTAAACAGTTATAGGGAAAATGAAATATTGAAGAAGACAAGAACTCAATTCTGTTTCCAGATCTCAAAGTTCTTGCCACTTTTATCATATTATTGAATGGTTTCTCAAGGTCTGCTTCTATTTGTAGCCCCAGTTTTACGATCATGGAAGTCTACTGAGTTCCAGCAAGTAGGTATTTCTTATGTCTACTTTTCAAACATAACAGAGAATCTGAATTTGTTCAAACGAATCCATGAAGCTCCTCACAGTAGAGATTCTATCATTACTCCCCAGCTTTAAGTGATTTGGTCTCCAATGAAATATTCCTTTCTATATCTGTTAAGTATTCCTGGCGAATCTTGTAACAGAAAGAACCAGAACCTCTGTGTGTTTGACCTCACTCTATCTTTTTAACTACCTCACATCTTTCCTTAGATTTTAAGAACCTGTGTTTTGTTGTTCTCTTGGCACCTGACTGAAATCATTACTACTTTGCTTTCACATTTACAGCTGTAAGTAATATGAAAAAAAACCCTGCAAGTCAGTAGCAGGATAGGTTGTAAGAAGGAGAAAGAAATCCACAGGGATGTTGATTCCATCATCTCTTTGCTCTTGGCAGACCCTCCTCTCCTTGTCCCTGCTGCTCTTGCCAGCAGCCCAAGCTGAACCTGCTTTTGTGGACTTTGGAAGTGGTGAGTTAGAAAATCACTTACTTTCAATGATGTGAAAGACATGCAGGCTCTCATGTCGTACCAGCCCTGAGGAAATTATTCCTGTCTGAGTTTCAATATCCCCTCTTAAAAATGTTCTGATACTGTGACCTGATTAAAAGGTGTATTTTTTTTAAAGGATAAGGGAAATATTGTAATGCGAAGACTCACAATCCACTGTGCATCAGCTTGAGGAGGATTTCACCTTGATGGGAAATTTCCCAAACAAGTGCTAAATACAGAATTAATTGTAGTGCTTTATTAATTCAAATACATTTTGATTGCCAGATCCTCTATTGAAAGTTTTGTTGATGAAACTTTTTTTTTCCTGAGGTATTTCTTTCCTGTAAACAGTGAAAAGTAGTGTAATTGCAATTTTCAATGGGACCTGTCTCGGTTTATTGTTTTTTGTTTCTTCTTTCTTTCTGTAAAGGCTTGTTTAATTACTTCTCCGAATCAGATTTCAGGTAACATTTTATGATCTACCCAAAATTCCTTGTCTGAAGAATAAAATACACTCTTATTTCTCATGACAATGTATTATCATCAAATGACTTTATCACAGTATCTGCTGACTCGCAGGTCTTCCTGGAATGACATTGCTGACAAATAATTAGATCGAAGTATAAAAACACTTACTAATTGCTCAGCAGTTACCGCTTTTCTATAGAGAAGGCAGTTAAAAATAGAAAAACGTGAGCACAAACCCTGTATGAAGGGCAACGCTTGTATTGGTCCTTCCGTTTAACTCCAAATCTGAAATCATTCACCAAGTACCAAACATTATTCCTGTTTCATACTGCTTTTCTTCACTGCCTCTTCGAGGCAGTGCTACCTTTTTAACTGCTTCGAAGCAGAAGATTTTCAGCATATATTGTAGTAACTACATTTAAAAAACTTATACCTGTAAACCCTCGTAGAACACTTATGTTTTCCATCTTCAGGGTGGTTAATTGCTGCACTTTCCGAACGCTACAGTTCATTGAAATCCTGGTGTAAAACGCTGCAGCAGATACTGAACACGAGTGTCTCCTGTTGCCTGCCAGGGAGAACAAATCATAATTCAAATTAACCTTACTGTGTAATGAAATTTTGTTAGGTATCATTATGTTATATTATATAATATCTATAAATCAATCCTAGCAAGCCATTCCCTTAAATGACAGGGGGGGGATTGTGTGACAGAGTGAAGCTAGAATCCTGCCTATGATTAATTTTCCAAATAACATTAGAGTACAAAGTGGAAAACATATAATTTTGTAAAATGAGAGCATTTTGGGCCCTCAAAACAATTCATTACGGTTAAGAACCAATAGAGATAACTCTTCGACTATATATATCATGTAATTTAATTATAACATGGACGTTGGTTTTTCCTGACGGCCTTCTGGAGGGAAATGTGCTTAAGTGCCCTCAAAGCCAGCTGTCACACTTTTCCCCCTTCTCCTGGCCCAGATCAAGTAATACGCAATTCTTTCTATAACATCTCATTCTGTATTTCCAGAATCTCAAAGCAATTTGCGGTTTACCTGGACCATTTTCAGGTTTTTCAGTTCAGAACTACACCCACAGGCTCTTTTAATGTTGTAAAACGCTATGTTTCATCAGAAGGTGCTGCTTTAAAAAATTTTCAATTGATTGTTTTAAATGTTTCAAAATTAATTGGGCACATTTCTTCTCTGGCATTTTGCTTTTCAAGCAATTGTGTTATACATATATTTTATTATCAAAGTAATGCTTTCAGTAAAATTGATTTTTCTGTTTCCAAGCAGATTTTTTTCAAGATGCTGTGGAGAAAAAAAAAAAGAAAACCAAACAATCTAGTTTTTACAATTATTTGCTTCTTTCATAATCCGATACTTCCCACCTTTTTTAATAGCACAATTACAGAAAACTGAATTGAGCCTGATTCGCCATCCCTTTTCTCCAGTTTTATGTGAAGTGTTGCTTTTAATGTCATTACAAAGACATAAAACTAAAATAAGGTAGTAGTAATTCAATTCCAACACATATACCAGGTAGTAAAAATGTCTGTAGGGAAAGAGCTTTAAATATATTTAGATAAATAGATGCTTCAACCAACCACCAGACGCAGGTTTATGACCCTCTGTGATCCATGGCAAGCTTCTCATCACTGTCACTGGGAGTTGTGAACGCGTGCGTTGAGGGTAAGCTGAGCCTCACAGAGATCATAACATCTTTAAAATTTGGGGGTTTTTCTTCTTTATCTTTCCTGATGTTACCGGAGAATTCAGGTTTTCAAAGCAAAAATGCATAAATACCTTAGTCCTCAGGTTGCTCGGTAATTCCTAGCAGCCAAATTCATTCCTGGTGCAGCTCCATCTGTTCCAAATGAAACCACGTGTGGTGAATTTTGCCTGAAGTGTTTAAAAGCTTGAGGAGCCATTAATTTTTGTAAATTTTGGAGGCGCTACCAAAATGAGGAAGAGAGGGGTTAGTGATATAATTTGGGATGCAATGGATAAGAAAAGGATTTAATTAAGGGTAATGGGAAAGCATTAAGGCAAAGGAAATTTGCCAGTAGGCTGATTTAAAAACATATACATATTCGCGGCGTGCTGATCAATTTAACAGTTCAGTAGTCATCAGAATAATGTCGGAGTCCCACTGTTTGAAGCAATTAAATGTGTATGTTTCAAACAAGAGTCTCATGTAAACCAGAAATAGAAGATGACACAGGTCGGTTTCATCACTGGGTACCTCTAGGTCGAAATTTTTCGTGCCTGGCAAAATATAATGATGTTGTCAATTAGTTGGATTATTAATTTGTCATTTCTTTGGTTTAAAGATAGGTTACGACTGATCTGACAAAGTGCAGTTAAGCGCAGAAGTTAATTTCAAGTTCCTTAAATGTAAATGCTTTTTCTCCTTCAGTTGTTTGCTTTTCTTCTTCTCTTCAAGCACATTCCAATTAAACATATTACTAACATAGTGAAGAAAATAATAAAACTTTCAAAAGAGCTCTATAAATTGGAAGAATAATCATCAGTACAAATAAATACAGACTCCTACGCCGCATACACAAAGATATTTTAATATAAAATATTTTTATAAAATTATTATAAAAATATCTCTTGAAAATCTTATAATATATAAAATATTTTCAAATATACATATAGGTAACTTTATAGCTGCTTATCTACATGTCATTCCACGAGTATTTAATACCATTGATTTCCCCATTTGGAAAGACCACTAAAGGACAAGCCAGACTCACGTGCTGCTAAGAGAAATAATTGAGTGGGGTGCTAAAAAGTAAGCGGATTAAAAAGTCTGCTTGCGAGACACAGGCATATGGAGTTAACGAAGTGTGCTCCCTACAATCCATCAGTTGTCACGTTGCAGCTATCTGGTGATAAAAATCAATATAAATGCCGTCGGATACACAACATTGCTTCGTTGGAAACTCTAACCTCAATATGTCATCGTACAGGTATTTAAGCATTGGGCCAAATTGTATACAAAGCTTAGTGTGGCTCTGAGCTTGTAAACTCTGACAAAGCATTTATTTATTTTGCAATTTTATTTACTTTCAGCACACCTCTGTTTAAGGCATTCGTCTTACTAGTTACCTTCCCGAGGTGAATCAAGATGCTTTTGTAGCCATGACTTTCCCAACACATTTCAGTCAAGAGATATCATTGTTTTAATCAATTTAATCCATTTTAATACTGATAGGAAACCTTTTAAAATGTAGGTATTTTAAGTGATATCGTTCCTTGATTATTTTTCACTGCCAAAAGTGGTTCTGGAGCTGTACACTGAGTTTATTTTTCTATCCTCTCCCTTCTGAAAAGTGTGATTTTGTGCAGATTGCTGTCTCTGACACTATTCACCTAAAAAACACAAATTCAAAGAGAGTGTGTATACTGAATATGAATTTAAACTGAAATCAGATTAAACTGGAATACAGCACCTTTTGATAGAGAAAAACAATTCTTATTTGGATATGTTCTCTTTGTTGATTTGAGAAGGGCACTGCTTGCAAAGTGCATTAAAGGGAGTTGATTATTACAGATGTCAGTGTGACAAAAAGTAAAAGGAGCCCAAGTGAACAGTTTGGGTCCTCTTGCAAAGACTATCCATGTTGTGACCTTTTGACCAGGACTCTCCGAGATGAGAAGAGACAGATAGGAGCAAAAAGACCTGCTTATCTCGGATCGCATTTCCTTTAAAGTTTATGGTCATGAGTCAAAGTAAGAAAAAGCAGTATAAGAAATTACACTGTATATGATGGTTCTTAATGTTCACATTGAGCCTAGCTCATGGCCGGTACGGAATGCATAACATTTCTATATTTCCAAGAGAAACACTGAGCATTTCTTCTCTGTTTTTATCCTGTTTCTCACAAAACCACTTAATCTAGTCCCTCAGCACCCTCTCAGCCACCTTTTGTTTTCTGCTAGTGTGGACTTTGCCCATAGACTCTTCTATGTCAGTAGCTTATCCTTCACCGTGTGTTCAGTAATATGCCTTTATATATAAGTCAAAGGACCTTTTAAGCAAAATGAGATACAAATGTAAAGCAAAACACTCCATCCCCAAGTAAACTAGATAATAGCTTAAAAAAAACCCTTCAAATTTGTGAATACTTCTATTGCATGAAAAATATTTGCTCACACATTCCTATTCATCTCTCTAGGTTTCTTTTATACCTGTTTCTTCACTGCCTGGTATCATCTCCCATGTCTTTGTCCTTACAATTTTGTTATATAGAAGAATTTGTATCTCTTCATCCAAAGATGGTTTTTGACAATCCAGATCTGAAGAGCTTGCTACCAATCCAACATCATCCTGTTTCCTAAAGTAAGACATTTTGTTTTTCATGGTGATAGGGCAATGGCTAAGAGCCATTATATTATTTTTGTAGGCTGAACACATTTCAAGACCTTCCAAATGGAGATAAGAGCTCCATTGGTCTGCCACTGCCATGACACCATCTGTGTGCATTACCAGTATACTTTCCACTGGTTTTGCTCACTACTTTTCAATGTGAACAAGTTGAGTCAATTGTTTATTTTAATGACTATGAATGCTCTTGTTATTCATGAGTGCCAAGAATGACCAGGATCAGTGTACCATGCAGACGTTAATTTACTTTCTCATCATGGTGCCCAAGAGAAACGGAAAACATGAAGACAGGTATTTCACCCCTTTACTGTAATAAATACGCTAAGCTGAAGCTTAGGATGATAAAAATCGTGTCCCATAAAGAAATATAAAGGAGTTTGAAGTAATTTTCTTCCACTGATATTCTACTGCAGCTCAGCAGAGTTTTCCTGTCCTCTAAGCTTGTGTTGGAGGTGCTCTTATCTGGTGCAGTTTGGTAAACTGTGGAAGTCAAAGCTGCCTCCCAACTGATTTCTCCAATCCTCTCTCGGTCTATTCTGCCCTCGGCTGCTACTACTGTGCCCTCTGCCTTCAGGAATCCTGTGCTGTGCCCAGTTCCACACTACTGATCCTCTTTCTGCCACACCTGTGATGGTTTTCCTGTCTCTCCTCCCTCCCCTGTACCAAATTCTCTCCACATGAGAGCCTCCATCTATCTCCTTCCAGGTTGTCTTGTCCTTGGACCAAATCCAGCAGTACAGGAGAACTTGCTACCATATCCAATAAAGCTCAAAAATAACATCATTCCACATGGATATTTCAGAGTATCTGCTCTGCTCTGGCAGATGAACTCATCTTATGAGTCACCTGCCACGATTTTATTTCATCTCAGTGAAGCCAGAAGCAACAGAAATGGCAGGAACCTGCTTCAAATGTCAACCTCATTAGGCTTTTAAACAAATTACCTTAAATCATAGTTACGTATTTTTAGCAGCAAGCTTGTGAATGTTATATTGGTTGCTTGACTTGCTCTGCTATCCACTAACAACAGTGAAATAAAGATGAGTGGATAAATAAGGATAATTTTTATTGCCTACTTTGTTGCATTTGCGATTGAATTGTGCGATTCCCTGTTCTCTTTTATAGCTATTTTGAGTATGACTTTAGAGGTAAAGGAAAGAAAAAAAAGTAACCCAGTCAACTCCCTGCAATTTTTATCCTTTATTTGAACTGCAAATAACATTATTATGGCACATAATTTTACCTACTTATAGGTAACAATTACATAATTTTTCATCCCACCATGTGTTCTACCTTCTGATTTTCTCATTGCAATATTGATAATAGATCTCATTGTAATATTGATAAGATAATTTCTGAGCTCCTTTGTAAAATTTTACTTCACGAAACAGCCTACTGTTATTGCTTAATCTTTCTGGTAGCATTGTGCTGTACTTCTCCGATCCACGTTGCTCGCTGAGCTAGGTAGATGATGCCCAAAGGAAGAACCACCAAAAAGGCTTATATTCTTCATCTACCCAGGTAATGAAATACACGAAGCGTAATGTAAACTAAAACAAAGACTCCGAACTAAATGTGAATATTGGCTCCAGGCTGAGGCTCGGGATCTTTGAACCTGAAAGTAAAACAGAGAACAAATCAGTGTAAATTCCAACAAGACTGTGAAAAGTAGCCAGAAAAGCAGGCTTTTGTGACTGAAAATTAAAGTTCCCGAAGCTCAGTCGTGCTGTCAGATGTTTAACTTCCTAGTGTGAGAGGAAGTCATTTACCCAGGAGGGAATTAACAAAGAAATGCTTTCATAATTGAAGTTTTAAATTGTTTCTCTTATCAACGAGTTATAATCATGTGTGGAAGCGACAGAGGGAAATAAGTTGAGAACATGAGGAAGCACAGGCGGGATGATTAGCGTGTTTTCCCTAAGGCATAGAGCCAGCAACAGAAATACAGTGCATTTTAAAGATCAGAGATAAAATTGTTGGGCACGAAAAGAAGAAAGGTTTGAAGTATGAAACTTGTTTACACGAGATCCATTAGATATCTTTATACTTAAACGGTTTCACTCTTTCTAAATGCACTTTTCTAAGTAGTATTTGTCATAAAAGATCTACATTAAAGCAAGTTGCCCACGAATGCTTTTTAATTTAGTTGATTTATAACATTATGCTGCTACTAGACTAAGATTCAGCACCCTTTGTGTTTGGGTGGAGTTGAGGGAAGAAGAGATTGCGATGAAGGACTGAAGAATGCAAAACAACAGAGATGAGGATCTCTGTGCATATTTGTTACCTGATGTATCAGCATCACTTGTTGCCCTTTACTAATTCACTTTACAAGCACTGAACGCTTTCTTGTTAAGTGAAAGAATGAAGTAGCAACTTTCATTCGGCTTCCACACATTCCAGAAGAAGCCGAATGCTCTGCCAATAGTTCTGTGTTTTGCTTATCTGGGTGAGCTGGCCTTATGACATCAATGACACAAAGATTAGACCAATCATCACTGCAAAATCTCCATCCTTTATCAAGATGCAAGCTTCAATTAGAGACCTTCTGGAAGGCTGCTGAAGCGCAGCGACACATGGAGTATGCACAAAGCCTGGAAAGGACAAGTCTTGACAATAATATTTGTATTTATTCTTGGCTTTGAGCTGTGGCTATGGGCTGAAGTACCTCTTGTGGCTTTGCCAGCAGTAACTGCTGTGGAAATAAATACTGCCGCAGGCCTGACTTGCTCCGTAGCTGCTGCAGGTCGTGGCTGTGGCTGCGCTTCCGTTGTTAGCAGTTTAGAAGAAACCTTTATGGAGGAGTGTTAAGGCAACTTAACCGTAGGATAACTCTGCGAACAGCTGTGCATTTTCAAATCTTAAAGGCATTTAGAATCATTGCCTACTTCATCCAGAGATTATCTTAAACAGCTGTTTTACTTGTTTTTATTAAACAAAATAAACTCTGTTTTGATGACATAATCATTTTGTTATGCAAGTTTGGCTCTTCCATCACTTCCCTGCTACCAGTAAAAGGGAAGAATGGATGGTTAAGGAGAAATGGAGCTAGAGTGTCAAGTGCCTCTTTCCCCATTGTCTTATATAAAATGAACTGAGATTTTTTTCTTCTAAATTTAAAGACATATTTCAATAAGACATTTATTCGCTAGAATAAACATCAGAACCTTAACCCCGTTTATGTTTTAAATTATTTGTGGTAAAGGGAAGGTGCTCTTAACTGTGCACTTTCTATAACGCAGACCTGCTCCAGACAGCAAGATGGAACCACTGTTCAGGTTGATGGTATAAGCAAAGCTCTTCCTGTAGGCATTATGGTAGTTGCACCTCTCAAATAGTCAGAATCATAGAATATTTTGGGTTGGAAGGGACCTTAAAGATCATCCAGTCCCCTGGGCAGGGACACCTCCCACTCGATCAGGTTGCTGCAAACACCATCCAACCTGGCCTTGAATACCTCCAGGGATGATGCAGCCACTTCCTTCTTCAGTACCCTTGGGTAGTGCTCATCTGGCCCCATAGACTTAAAATTACCATTTTAAATGACTCAGAGTAGACCTTTGGATTATGTGTTTGAGCAACACTGGGTTGTGTACTTTTTGTATGTCACCAAGGCAGGCACGGACAGAGGCCGTAGCTGCTGCTTTATTATCACATGGCATTTCCACTTTGACCCATCTGCTTACAGAAACCTTTCAGAAACTTTCACTTTTTGCAATGAATTCCAAAAGAAAGCCCTGCCCTTGCTGCACAAATATATTTCCCGCCTCATACACAGCTTCCCAATGTCTCCTCTTCTCCGGGTCTGCTACTGAAGAGGAACATTGTGTCTATGACCACTTGTCCGCCTGAATACAAGCGGAAGGTTAGGCATGCATGCTACAAATTCCAGTTAAATTTAGCTAAATGGGATAGTTTTGTCATTTTATACCAGAAAATAACTTCAAAAATGTGCAAGCAAATAAAAAATAAGGCGGTTCAAATTTGTTTACAAATTCTCAACCACTGTCACAGTAATGTAAGAGCTTTATGGTTTTAATGTACTTTAGTCTGAAACACTCACTGTCACTATAGCAGTTTGCAATTACAGTGAACTGAGGCAGAAAATACAAGTTCAAGAACGTATTAGAGTAATGATGTTTGAACTATTATTTGAAAGGTTGTTGTTATTTTAATAAATATTTAATCTTCCTAGCTGCATGGATTCCTAATTGATCCTTAACTATTATTGTTCCTGGACATTTCTCATCAACTTCTAATTGCTGTTCTAAGGCAATGGAAAAATAGAGAGGATAATGTGCAGTGGTTGTGGGAGACTGTTACACTACACCATTTAAACACGCTTAATAAAAAATATTTTTAACAGCTCTGTGCTGGAAAAGAAAAAACTGAAGTTTGTATCAGCTGCTGTAATCTTTTTCTCAGTTCCATGTTCATACGCCAATAAACCATCACTAACAATTTAGAGTTCATATTGCAGCCGGATGAGTGTAGATTGTTCAAAGTTTTCCTATTAGTTAAGTGAAAATATGACTGAAATAAAGCTTTCCGGTTTATTTATGCTCTGGCTGGAGCACCTTCCATGAGAGGACAGGCTGAAAGAGTTGAGGTTCTTCAGCCTGGAGGAGAGAAGGCTCTGAGGAGACTTTAGAGCGACATTCCAGTGCCTGAAGGGGCTACAAGAAAGCTGGGGAGGGACTTCTTTGTAGCGATGCCTACAGTGCTGTGCTTTGCATCTGTGACCAAAACAGTGTTGACAACACACCTGCATTTTCCTGATTGCTGAGCGGTGTTAGCACAGCACCAACATTTTTTTTTTCCCCTTTTTCCCACTCAATGAATAAGCTGGGGATGGACAAGAGACTGGAAGGGGACACAGCCCAAAGAACAGACCCCAGCCAAGCAAAAGTTTATTCTGCACCGCAAGGAGTCACGCTTGGCGGTGAAAGCTCAGGGAAGAGAGGAGACAATAAAGAACAAACTCATAATAAAAGCCTTTGACTTCCCAAGGAATTGGTACACGTGATAAAGCCTTGTTTCCCTGAAAATGGCTAAACATATGCCTACCGGTGGAAGGGGTGAATGAATCCCTCGTCTAGCTTTCCTTGCGTACGTGGCTTTTCTCTAACCATTAAACTGTCTTTATCTCAACCTGTGAGTTGAGAGTGAAGGAATGAACTTCTGCATGGAGTCATACCTGCAAATTCCTCTTCTGGCTTTGTTTGAGCACACAGCTTTTCTTCATCTTTAGACTGCCTTTATCTCGACCCACGAGTTTTCTAAATTCTGCCATGCTGACGTGCAGGGAGTGAAAGAATGAGTGAATGGGGTCTTACCCGTGAATTCCTCTTCTGGCTTTGCTTGAGTACAGTTTTTTTTTTTTTCATCAGTTAAACTGTCTTTATCTCAACCCATGAGCCTTACATGCAAATTCCTCTTCTTGCTTTCCTTGAGTAAAGGGCTTTTCTTGGTCGGTTAAACTGCCTTTGTATTGACCAACGAGTTTTCTGCCTTCTGCCATGCTGATGAGCAGAGAGTGAAGGAATGAGCATCTGCATGGAGTCAGACCTGCAAATTCCTCTTCTGGTTTTGTTTGAGCACATGTTTTTTCTTCATCTTTTGGACTGTCTTTATCTCAACCCATGAGTTTTCTAACGTCTGCCATGCTGATGTGCTGGGAGTGAAAGGACGAGTAAGTGGGTTCTTACCTGTGAATTCCTCTTCTAGCTTTGCTTCAGCACAGAGCTTTTCTTTATTAGTTAAACTGTCTTTATCTCAACCCATGAATTTTCTCCCTTCTGCCATGCTGATGTGTAAGGTGTGAAAAACCAGCTGGATAAATTCTTACCTGAAAGGTTTGCAGTAGCATGTAATATAGAACAGAGAATTAATTTCCTGATAAGTCTGGCAACGTATAAAGACAACTTTATACGTTAAGAAGATAGTGGGTGTTAAGTGATTGTAGATTCTTTAAATACAGTCCTTCTCTTTGTTGCTATTAGTAGTACAGGACAGATCAAAGAACTGATTCTAACTTTCATGATATCTAAAAGCCACAGCTTATTCAAGTCCTGACTTCGGTATATTTAGAGATCCTTAGCGTGACTACGAAGGTAGGGACAAATTTGGGCACCACCAGCACAACTGAATTTTCAATATTGTGCATCATAAAACTGTAGTTTTATTCTCTATTTTGATTTTGCTTGCAGCAATTCACATTTTTTCATGTGTATGTGGAATTAGAACATGAGGTTGAATTTTTTCTTAATAGTGGTACAGACATATTTCGATAGCTTTGATCTTGCATTACACATATTGCACCAATTACAACAGGACTAGAGGAACAAACTATTAATATGTTCTGTTCTACTAGTTTATACATAGCATGATTTTTATCACATATGATTTATTATCTGCTAATAATAAACCATTATTTCTATTACACCATTAATTATATGCTTTCTCTTTAAAGAAAAACAACAGAATAATGGGTAACTCAGCAGCACATTCTGGTGGGGACACCTGAGTGCCCTTCCAAGCAATGCATTTTGTGTCTGACTTTGGCCTGGAGTTAACCAGAGGGAAGTATATTGTAAACAGAAAATTCTGTTCTTTTTGTCCTTGGATAGAAATGTATGGCACGTTAAGAACTCTATAGTTATTTTATAAGGCAAACATACAGATTTACATTTCCATTAAAGTAAAAATTCTTTGCTATGGAAAATAGAATTGATCTTATGTGCAATCTAGTGACTTCACTATAACTACTGACTGTAACCAAAGCTTGACTTTGACCTAATAAATATTCAATGTGAATCATTTGTTTACATTATTGCATCCCCTTGAATACATAACTCTTTATTAGTTACGTGTCTGAGCATGAAAAACATGTGTCAGCTTGTACTTCTGACATGCAAATGTATTTATCCAAAAGTACTGACAAAACGGAGGTATATTTGGGGCAGGTAGATGGCCCCCCAGTTAACTGCACGGGAAAAGCTTTCCCTGAAGTATTTGCATAGAGATCCACTGATCTTCAGATATCTCAGATGCATCTTTACACTCGGGGAGTAGAAAGGGAAAAGTCAGCTACCAACATTCTTTGCTGATGGAAGAGCAAAGCAAATAATGGAGTGGAGGGAAAAACATTCTATATAAGTTGTTTCCCCTTATTAGTTGGCACATAGGGAGTGGGGACCTTTCTTCATTCCCCATTTTCTCTCTTTTTCAGAGTCTCTGAAGAACAAGAACATCATCTGGACCATGATGCCCCTCTAGCATCACTCATTTTATTTATCAGCATGTCAGTGGGAGTGCTGTGTGTTCACTCATCACTGTGATTTTCCTCCAGAAAATGTAATCCATTCATGCTAATCCTGTAGTACCTCTACTCTCTTGGAGGAGTAGAAACTCTGCTTTATAAAATTACATTTTGCTTTCTTCATTTACCCTCCTACTGTCCAGATGTACCCAGTGAAACCGTGTTCTGAAGTTACTCGGGAAGATGGAACACCATCACTTCAAATGTCCCCACCTCCTCCTTCTTTTCCTGACACTTCTCTTTGCCTTTAAGTAGTCACGATGGAAGCTTCCATTAATCTTAGCAAGAATACTTGTGCACTGACCTCAGGCTTCATTGGCATCACGCGGGATTTGAAAAGAATCAGCTTGAAGCTCTGATATATCTCCTAAAATTCCCAGATATTAATGCTCCTTAGCAGTCAAACGGTTGGACTCAATGACCCAGTGGGTCCTTTCCAACCTAGTGATTCTATGATTCTATGATTAGCATGAATTTGTCACCAGAGCGGTGGTCAGTCCCAAGCCTCATGAGCTAGATGTGAACATGTGCATGATTGGACTTGCTCCAAACACTTTAAAGCACTGGAACGAAGCATGTGTTCTTGGCAGGAGACAAGGGCTGGCTCCCAGGATCTTCCCACCCCACTGGAAACTGGGACCTCTGAGCTGCTCTCCTTTCTTTGTACGTGGGAGTCCAAATAATCATCTTCCAGGCTGATAGCATCAGTCTTGGTGCAGAAGTTAGTTCTGAAATGAGTTGATTAGACTTGCTCACGTCTGTGAGCGCATGCAGTACACTTTCACACGGTACAGACATACGATACAAACTGAAACGCCAGCCTAAGGCTCCGAAGAAATTTGTCAGGCCTTGGCTCTCTTTCGCGCCTCTCACCAAGTCACGTCGGTTTTTTATACATCTAAGATCCAAGTGTAAGAGCTTTTACAACGTGCAGAGATCGTAATCACAAAGGTCATCTGAACGGGCTGCGTCTTTGTCACTGGTATGTATGCCACGGAGAAGAGAATACCAAAACCACACCCATACCTCCTTCATCAAAGGCTATGGCTTGTGATTCTTTGGCAGTTGTTGAATGTTTTTCCCTAAGACCTCATTAAGACTCCTCAGAGATGTTCCATGTCTTCTTCTTCTTCCTTCTCCGATAATGTTCAGAAATCAATAATCTGGGTTTAATATTAGACAAGATATCAACAAATAAAATGATCTGCTGTTTAACACACATAAAAATCCTGTACTGCTTTCCAGAAAGGATTATTTTTTCATCTTGCATTATTTACTAATAAGATTCTTAAATCAATCTTGATTTTTGCGCTGCCTCCCCGAGAGTTCCTTGCAGTGTTTTAACTCACAGACACTTTCAAACTCGTAGCTACGGGTCCAAAGACAGTGAGCTCAGCCTGCTGAAAGGCTGTCCTGATCTGCAGTCACATCCACCAACCTACCAGATTCTGGTGAAATCCAGTTTGCTTTGGAACTGCTTATTAAATGTGGTCAATATCTATAGCTTAATTTACTCCATCATTATAGTTGTGATGAGGGTGGTGGTTACAGAGCAGGCTAATGATAAACCCATGCTGAATAACTGGCTAATTAAAGTCACTACACTTTTTGATGTTTTTCTTAATTGGTCCCGGGGGAAATAGAGAAGATGTTGAATTACCATGCTGATTAGAAATACGGGAGCTGCTGAGGTTCCAGTTCTATTTTGGAGAAAAAGATAGGGGCAGCTGGAGAGTCATCAGAGGATAGGAGCAATGATCCCGTCATGTGACCACTTTTAATAAGCAATTTTTCAAGGCACATTCATCTTTTTCCCCGCATTCAGCAAGCTAATAACGGACTTCTTCCTAAGAAGCCATCATTTTACATCTCTTGTGAGTTATTTGTGTGGGCAGTGTTAAAGGTACCTGAACGGGGCTAATCTGAGATGCATATTAAAGAAGCAGAGGTAAGAAAGGACGCTTGCAGAGGATAACTTTAAATATTTTCCTAATAAAAACTTAAAAAACGTACCCTAGATACTGAAGGAGTACAAGTCTTTGTTAATTTTCATTTACTGCAACATCACCGTGCACCAGAAAGTACCCCAAGCTGCAAAGATACTTCATTTCAGTAATCCTTGCTTTGTTGGAGACGATGCAGCCTTTGTTAGGAAAAAACCCACATCCCTGTGTTTTGCAGGGAGCGCTGTTATTCCGTGAGACAACAGTTGGTCAAGAATGTGGAAACCACGCAGCGTTTTGTAGGAGGATGCAAAGCAAAGCTGTCTGGAATGGTAACAGGTATTTGGCAGGAGGGAGAAAGGAATGAGGTTGATTTTCCTGGTCAGATCATCAGTGGAGGGATGTGTGTATGTGCATGTAATGAGACGGCACCAAGGAGAGTGATTTAAAGTGCCAGTTGAGAGTGCTAAAGTGCCGCATGCGTTACAGTAAGTGGAAGAGGAATCATGAGACGCATCTGGTTTGGAACATTTAGAAAGTTGTAACCTAAAGGAAAATGAACTTAATGCTCAAATGAGGATACTAATTAGATCTGAGCTTTATTCTGGGATTTCACCTCTGCTTTATGACATACAACTTAAAAAAGAACTCCGTGCAAACAGAGAGCTTAACTCGTTACTGCTGTTTTGTAGAGGGATGGTAATTCTGAGGAAAAGTCTGTGTTGAAACTGATGCAAATAAATGGGCAAGAATCTTAATTACATCTTTTTGTCTATACAAGTGCCTGCATATCGATATGTTACATTCACGAGGTTTTATTGAAGAAGTTAAAATGACCTGGGAAAAAAAAGAAGCCTACATTAAACCGTCAGTTTATAATTTTTAAAAGAAGTATATTTATTTGATTTGTTATTTATACGAATGAATATCTCTACTGCCTTTGTGAACCAAATAGAGCCAGTTTTGGCAGCTGAAGTAGCTACAGCATATAGTAGTTCTTTCAAAACCTTGTAAAGCAATTTATTACCACATATATGTCATCTAATTTTGTTGTTTCTGCAACTTCATATTCAACTGAATGACTTACCTGAGCTCAGTGGAATGTATTTTTATGGCTGTTGCTGTAGCTAAACTCAGAGATGTGGAAGCAGCTCACTGCCAGCAAGAGACACCTTCACTTCTGGCTCCCTCTAACCATGCAATCTTACAGGAATCATCTTAGGTGCCTTCATAGAATCCTCTGTGTGGTTGTCTTCCCACATCAATGGGATGTGGGACAATCAATGGACACAATCAATGTGTCCATTGGACACAATCAATGCCTATTTAGACTGGGAAAGATGTCTTATGGATCAAGACAGAAAAATAATGTGTTGAGATTTACCTTTGGTAGCTGGGATAGAGGGTGGGAGAGCAAGACAGCAAATAGCAGGTCATGTGCCCTGTAATGCTAAAGAGCGGAGCCCCAATCCACGGCATGTGACTGCCCTCTTAGCTGAAATCTTTGCAACATAGGGAAGAGTTTTCTGAATGCTTCTACTTTCCTTGTGCATTTTCAATTTTTGTCAATGATAGTTTCTTCCACGAGGTCCCTTCACACTCACGTGAAGTTTAGGATTTCCACCATAGTTTAAGTAATCACAATCTCCTGTGATTTCCTGGCTTCAACAGATGACCCCAAGATTTTGCAGTAGCAGAGAATTGCCCATCCATAGTCAGGCTTTTCCTGCCACTTAGGATTTTGTAGACCTCTGCCATGTCTCATGTTTCTTCCCTGAAAGGGTTAGCAAGCACTGGACCAAGCTGCCCAGGAAAGCGGTGGAGTCACCATCCCCAGGGAAATGGTGGAGTCACCAACCCCAGGAGGATGTGAAAAAGCTGTGTGGATGTGGTGTTTAGGGACATGGTTTAGTGGTGGCGTCAGCATTGTGAGGTTAACAGCTTGACTCAATGATCTTAAGCATCTTTTCCAACTTAGATTATTCTATGATTCCATGAGTCTATGATTCTGTTACCATTCCTTTGCAGACCAGGTAGAAAGAGGACTTAAGATATGTCTTCCTCATGAGTTAAATATATTTTACAAAGGAGGTATTTTTTGTGGAATAGCCTACAACGTGTTAATTGAGGGCTCGCTGAAAGCTATTTGGAATTTGTAACAGTCAAATATAGCTCTAGGGATTGATGTTAAAGACTCCTGGCATTTCTGATCAGCTACTAATGAAAGGCTGGTGGACTTCAGTTATTGGATCATCAGCTGCTATTTTTTCCTTAGCAGGCAGTCTTCAACTTTTTCTGTACACAAAATCCAATATTAAAGAAAGCTACCTTGAGTACTTAGGAAATTAATGACTTTTTTTTTTGTATTTCATCGTATTTCAGAAAAAAAGTGGACTAGAAATATATCAATTGGATTTTGAACTAATTGGAAAAGCTTATTTTCTTAGATAAAGAATTCCAAAACATAGCCTTCATTCACTGAACATTTCCTCAGAACTACACTTTTTAACGTGGCCATCTAAAATTAGAACTCAGACACAACGGTGGTAAATTTGCAATTTCATATAAGACCTTTAGGAATCCTGACAGTTTGCTCCAGGGGATAAAATAACTGTTGCCACTTTAAGAGATCAAGTTTTCTACTATTATCATCACTACATTTATGCAGCTATGACTAAAAGTGACAGACTAAATCTTTCCTGAAATAAATGACATGGTCAACAACCTTCCACTAGAAGATAAAAGCTTCATGTCAGGTGAATTCAATGACCAAGCAGAAGGTAACTGGGCAACCTGCAATAAATAATGGGCCCCCGTGGAATAGGTCAGGCAAGCATCAATGAACTTTCTACTCCTCCAAAAGTTCCTCTGGCATAATTTAGTGAACAAAAAAGATACTGCCTTCCAGATGTTCAACCAGCACAACACATACTGCTTTAAATTCCTAATGTATTTTGATTATTATATCTAGTTTAGCCATTTGTCTAATGGCAGAAATAATGGAGCCACCTATAAAGAAGGTTTTTATTATATTACCATTTATTTTCAGAGCTCATTGTTGTGATAATCGCCCTACAGTCTTTTAAAGTAAATGCCCTATAAGACAACAGCAGATAGAGAAAAGGTGAAAAGTGTACTGGAAAAATGCAACCTAGCCATATAAATAGCAGTGCCAGGAGGCAGAAAGAAAACATATTTATTTGGGGATTGTAAGTGGAGTTACAACACAAAAAGTGACTGAAGCTGCATTAGTTATTGATACTACTACTAATAAAAATAAACACAAGTGATCTTAAAATGGAATAAAACCTTGTGGAAAAAGGAGAACTCTGAAAACAAAAGATTATTACACACTGCTTGTCTCAGAGTGATCTGACCCCGCTTCTGTAGGCCAAGCAATTCCCTCTTCCAAGGACAGGTAACACTTGCAGAATTACTCCTGAAACCCAGAGCAGAGGTGAAGTTAAAATATCCCATACCACCAAGAGTGAGATATATCTTCCTTAGGAATTAAGGACTTGAGTGATCTTCTAACGTTGACGTTTTTTCGCAGGTGTTGAATTGTTAGCAATTAGGCTTCTTAACAGATACCACCTCCAGTTTTGTGGTGACACGAGCAGAGCAGCAAATTGCATACACTTCAGCAACAAGAACTTTAGTGCCAGTTATAGAAGTTGGTGGAATGGTTGGTAGGTGCTGCTCCTGCCTGAGATATCAAAGGAGAAGGGCAGTAAACTGAGTCTAGAAAAGAGGCATTGCAGAAGCACAATTAAGAGAGGCATCACGACTCATGCGTTTAGTGAGCTTTTTTTTAAGAAAACATACCCATCGGGAGGACATTCTGCATAAAACACCACATTTCTCCAGCAGTAAGGCCAGAGAAAAGAAAAAACATTGTGGTCTATCCTCCACTGCTCCAGGGTAAGACAGACTCAAACATTCCTTTTTCAGAAAAGAAGCAGCGATGTCAACACCAAGGGCAAATTATTTCATGATTAAGCCATAATTTTTCTTCTTAATGGCCTATAAATAAGTTCCTTTTCTCTTTCTTCCTCAACAGTTTCGCATGCTTTATTAAATGTTGCAAATTAGAGTTTGCCTTGTTGTTTTAAGATCATTTGCTAATGTATTCCTTCTCTCGCAGACCTGCTCATGCAGGGTCAATTTTCCGCCTATATTACAATTCTCACACTCCCGTAGTGAAGAAAGGACAGTTTGTCAGAAGACTGCAAAAGGAGACAAATGGATCCGTGCTCCAGTCTAATAACCTTCCTGAAGAAGACAGATGTGTGAATTGCAAAAGTTTCACCTGCAAAATCCCTACTGATGCTCTAATTAAGAACGGGAGCTCTTCAACCACTGAAAAGAAAAAGGAAAAAAAAAAAAAGGAAAAAGAATGAAAAAAAGAAAAAGTCAACTGGGAAAAAAGAAACCAATGGATGCAAACCATTATCCCAGAATCCTTTGCCGAGGTAGGATTGCACACAACCGCAGTGCATTTTAGAGCAAAGGATTTATTGATATTTGGAGGATCTACAGACTGCATCTAGTTTTCCACATGTACTCTCCTCTCTCTGAACCATTTCCCCCTCTTCTTTGATAAGCAAGACTTTCCACACTGTATTTTTTTCCATTTTTTTGCTGACCTCCTTGGTCTTGAAGAGGTTTTTTCTAGGTAGGAAGGGTTGTGCGAAGAAAGGTATTCACACCTACTACTACGTTTTAAACTGCTAAAATGAAATCGCCGTAGCTGCCCCCTTTTGTCCCACCGTTCCCAAGCCACTGAAACAAGAGCAGCGGTGCTTCACCTGGCTGCCCAGAAGCAATCCAGTTCAGACTATGAAAAGATGAAACTGGTGAACCATTTTTTCTACTTTATCAGGTAGCTACACCACTTTTAGAGAAACAAATTCACTTTAGCATCAATTTTAAAGAAAAAAGTTTAAAACCTGACTACTGTGTACCAAGTTTCCGTGATATTTCACTCTGCTGCTGAGTTTTATTCTAACTTTGATAGTTTTGAAATGCTTCAAAACAACTCATTAAAGTCCTTAATGTGTTTGAAAATGACTACCTTATCGGCAGTAAACTCTTCATGGAAATGCTAGATGTGACATGTGAATATCACAGTCTTGTTAAATGAGATATATTAATCTTTACCTCTGGCAACACTGCTTTCTGATTTTTGAAAACTTAATATCATCTGATTTTATGTTTTTTCTCTAATTCTTAGTACTTCACCTCACCTTCCCAGAGCTAAAATGCGTGGGATATCAGTGCATTTCAAAGGCTCGTGGGGAGTATAAATAATGTCAAGATTATGAGATGTTCAAAACCTACAGGTATACAGACCTTACCATGACTTAGCATTAATTGATCAAATAAGCAGGTGTTTTCCCATAGCAATTCCACAGATACCTTAATAACTAATTTGTCCTTTGAGTCTTTTTATAAAGTAAAAAGGTATGGGCACAACAACGTGTCCCTAAGTGCAATCAATTTATCATAATAAGGCAGCGCTCTGGAAATTTTGGAATTAGAAATGACCTGAGTGGAGTAAATATCCAAGGAGTTTGACACATTTGTGAACAAGACAGCACTCACTCTGACTCCAAGCAGGAAAAATCCTGTTGATGGTGATAGGAGTCAATTCTTCTGGTACATTAGCTCCTCGCAGCTTTCTGCAGTATCAAGACTTCCTTTTGTCTGTACAAACACACCGTGCCGTTCGCCTTGGCTGCTTATAGTAACAGCTGAAAAACATTCCCGGTATATGGGATGATTTTCCCATTATGTGACACCCAACCTGGCCTGGAACGTCTCCTGGGATGGGGCAGCCACAGCTTCCCTGGGCAACCTGGGCCAGGGCCTCACCACCCTCATAGTGAAGAAATTCTTCTTTATTCTTCCTCAGGTGAGGCCCTGGCCCAGGTTGCCCAGGGAAGCTGTGGCTGCCCCATCCCTGGAGGTGTCCAAGGCCAGTTTGGATGGGCCTTGAGCAGCCTGATCCAGTGGGAGGTGTCCCTGCCCATGGGAGCGGGTTGGAACTGGATGACCTTTAAGTTCCCTTCCAACCCAAACCATTCTATGGTGTAAATAGATCACCTTTGGGACATAATGACGTGTGGTTTACTTTCTTTCTAATCAAGGCGTGATTCTCTGGGACACAGCAGGATATGCAGGAAAAGTATTATTTTAAGGCTATCAGGAAAAAGGAATACTTACTCATTGTTAGTCTACTAAGCTAAGTTTTCCGTGCAATATCCCCATGTAACAGTCACAAAAATAGACAGAAGTTCTCCACCCCTTCCCACCTGCTCCTGGCTTCATTGCTTCTTGGATGCACCCGAGGACCTCAGTATGTACACGCGTAGGTTATATATTTGCACAGAGAGCGTGTCTGGCTGGGTAGAACAGTTATTTGCTGCAGCAAGAAAGATCCCGCATGACACATCTGCTCCAGGGCACTCTCGGAGACTGCTGAAAGTTCATTGCTACCTGCTGGTGGTGGGACTTGCCGGTCAGGATGCCTGCCCTTGGAGAAGCTGCAGAGCCCGTGTGAGATCCCTCCTGGGAGCTTGCTGGAAGCAACAGCCCATTTACTCACTGCACCAGTGCTTCCTATAAATATATTTATAACCCTGGCATGTCTGCCTTACCGTAATCTCAAGGGTTTGTCTGGTTCAGAGAAAGCCATAATGGGAACTGTAAACTTTTATGTTTGCCCTCTCTAGAAATTGTGTTGAAACTTTTATAACAGAGATTTTTCACCTTTTGCTTGCTTCTCCTGAAATCTTATTCACAAAGCAGTTCTATAAAGAATTTTAAATACTACGAGGTGTGCCCAGCCAGAGTTACTGCTGGCACCTGTGACGGCTTGTTGGGTAGGCACTTCTCCATAAGAGCTTGGTTGTCACACTCTGAGTACCATGTTCACTCTAATAACATTGATGAATATTTTTTATTCCTGTCCTAATTACATTTGTGTTGATGACAGTCGCATGCTGCATAAGAAAATCCTTTCTTTATGCAAAGGTGTCATGCTTTCTTTGCAAATGTTCCAAAGAAAGGAGAAGGGAAGAGACAAAACAAAATACTTTCAAGGTGTCAGTGGTATTAATATTTTGTCAGGCTTGCTCCTGGTTTTAGGAACTGGAGCAATTATTATTGTCATGCAAAATTTCTCTGTTTGACTTCCCAAAACTACTGCTGCAAAGTTAAAATATTTCATGAACACTGAAAAAGTGTGTATTAAATGTGCTTCACACTATGTAAGAAAAGCCGAGATGCACAGCTAATAGACAGCTCGCAAAACCTTCTGTGACCTTACAGAGAAAGAGACCAATTACCATGAGAAATGTTCATAATTGTCCATTTGCCAGGAGTTATCAAGCGGTATCTAACTATAATTTTCTGCATACACAGTAGATGCGCTTGTGTAATCGGTTTTTGGTAAGGGACACTGTTTAAGAACACCACAAGGGCTATTTCACCTTTGCAGCACGCACTGTTGGATTAACGCAGTTCTCAAGGGAATGCATCATTAATGTTTGTAAAGACTATGCAAATCCTTGCTCGCCAACCAAGGCCGTTTACACAGACAATATTGCGGTCCTTCAATAGAAAAGGAAACTATTTCCCACAGCCCTACTCAGATTCTGAAAGCCTCCTTCTCTTTTACAGTCTTTTGCTCCCTGAAGGCCCCTGAGCAAACCAAAGTTGCAGGGAATCGTTCAGGTACTCTCTGCAGTTACGCAGGGTACATCATCCAAGTAGTGAGCTGCATGGCTGTGTGACTCCCGTGACCGTAACCAACTGTCATGCACAGTCCGCAGGATGGAATTTGTTCACACAAGCAGTTGATGAATATACCTGTCACTGGAAAAGAGTTGAGCCAAGACCTAGTGGGAAAGCAGGAGGAAATACATGGTCTTTATTCCAACCCCAAACCGGAATTATTTGCTCTTTAAATCAAATAATTTAGCCAAGCAGTAAACCAAGGAGAAAAATACAGCCTTATTAAATTTTACTTAAAGCTACCTGTTAATAAATTAAACACGCAAATGGTGCCCATTGTGGTTTATCCTTTAACTTGGGTGAGAAACCCTTCCTTAGCTCGCATGCACCCGTGCGAAGGCAATCAGAACAACAGTCCCTCCTAGATGGGATCTCTCAGGTTCTGGTGCCTTGGGAAAGACAAGGGATGATGTGGGAAGCCAAAGCTAGGACCATGGCTTGGTTCAGTGGAGACAGGAACATGAACCCTCGTTATAAATGCATCCTACTGTCTATTAAACAAACCGGGAGCCATGAGTCGTTAGGGCTTTTTTTCTACACCTCCGCCCCCACCTCTTCTCTCTGGTACATCACATACTCCAGCACAAGAGCTTCAGGCTTTGTGACATGCTCCGTTTGGGCTTTCTCCCCTGCCAAGGTGTATAACAAGAGAATGAAACGTTCGTCTTCGCCCCGCTGCAGCCGTGCTCTGTTGCCTGTTACGAATTAGATTCACAGTCTGAGTATCTCCCTCTGTGATCAGCTTTCATTACTAATAACCAGCTCATTCTGTCTTGCTGGAGCAAGAGCTTCTGACTCAGTTCAGACATTTCAAACAGAGGAGCACGCAAAGACTTCTAATTAGTGCCTAAATATTCTGCCTTGCACTAGCTACAAATTAGTGTAAATGCAGGCTGCAGGGGCTGTTAAAACCCCAATCAAAGACCTTGACAGATCTGTTCAGCTGCCAGGTGGGGTTTTTTTTTGTTGCCACCATATGGGTGTGGGTGCATTTTGAGGCTTTTCCGTGTTTTAGCACACGAAGTTGCCCAAGACTGTATCATCTTCCTCAAAATTGTGCTCCAATCCCAGTTGCCCCATTTATCAACTCCTGGGTTGGATGTTTTTGTGTCTGTCCCCGACTTTACCTTTGCCTTCAGTGTCAGTGGTGTCAATACTCTTGTCCTGCAGCTCCCTGGGCCTTGCTCTGAGTTGCCCTTCACTTTGAGGCATATTTATCCAGAATCAATCCGTCATACTGGTTCTCAGTCCTTACCTCTGCTTAGGAAGTCGAAATCCTCTTCCTTCCCTACTTCTGCACCTTCAGATTATTTTTTAAGCAGAAAAAGCTGGGGAAAGATGATATATTTCATATGGAGCAAGTATTAGATGCCAGTTTCTGTGTAAAGATTATATGGTTGTATTTGCCTTTATGCATTGCCGATCATTTCAGAGCGAAGGGAACTCGGCAAGAAAACAAAAACCTCTCTGTCTGCATTCACTAGTTTGTGTGTCTTCCTCATAAGCATTTCCATGCGTCCCTTCACCAAATTAAATAGGTCATGCGGTGAAGTGATTTATAACCTGGAGAATAATTTGATTTCAAAGGGACAGCACAGGGTATAAATCAAAGAATGAATTTGACCCAACAATCTCCCTGAAAAGATAGACTTTCAGAGCTCCTATTCTTTATTTCTGATACATCCTTTTCAAGATGGGGTGATAAAACTGAACGCGTGGTTCAAGGTGAGCTCACACTGATTTACAGAATGGCCTTACAACGTTTTTAAAAGTAGTCTCTATTCTCTTCTTAGCACACTGTAAAAACTTGTTTGGTTTTTAATCATTACTGAACGCCAGGCAGAGGTTTTCACCGAGCTGTTCACAATGACAGCCAGGACGTTTTTCCCTGAGTACTTACAGTTAATTTAGATCCCATCAATGTATCAATTGTTCCTTCCAGCGTGCCTTACCTTGCAGCTGCCACAATGAATTTCATCTCCCATTGTGCTGCTGAGATACCATACTTTGTTAAGATCTCCTGTCCTTTGTAGATTAACCTGCTCTCAATAGGTTTGAGAAAATAGTTTCATGGAAAATTTGCCAGTTCACAACTCTCATCTTTCCAGAGCAAGTACCAATGTTCAATAAAACCCCACAATCTACAGTATAGAAAGTAGCACTGAGGCTGAAAATGTCACAAATATTCATACTATGCTGCTCAATACAGCTTTTCTCCAAACTAGATCCCAGAAATCCAGGTTAAAAGCAGCATCCCTCTGAAAACTCAGTGCAGGTTAACGTTCAGCTTTCTCGTTAGATTAGAAATAACAACCTTTTGGCTTTACCCTGAGAGTTTAGGGAGGAGACAGAAAAGCTGTGAAGAGCTGCTTTCTGACCTGTGGGTTTGGGTTGGATCAGGACAAAATGACACTCAGCTGCAATGGCATTTTCTTGGGCCAGAGAGAAATCTCCTGGCAGAGAAGGATCTGAGTGAGCAGTGCAGGACTTTGCTGAATTACTTTGCTGTTGTATTATACATTATTAGTACTTCAGATAGCATTCTGCTTGGAAACAACCAGCCTACAGCAACAGCGAACGCACCGCTTCCTGGCTCATGCATCTTTCCACTGCTCTTTAGGACTTTTCCAGGGTTTAAGGTGACCTTGCAACTTATGAAGGAAAATAAAGGATTGGAGTTAAATGTGTTATAAATGACTGACCTACCTGGATGGCAGCTGATAACGCGCTGGAGGCTGTGAAGTTCAGATACTGAACTTCATTCTGAATGATAGACTCTATGAAGTAGAGATAACTCATAACAGTAACATTTTCAGCGCAATGGAATGAGAAATAACGGCGTATTCCTGCAGTCAGAGAAGCAGCAAGCTACAAACAGGAAAAAAAAAGAACAATTACTGCAGCATTAAGCTGCTATGACCGGTGTTTCAGAATGATGTAGCGAGTTCAAGAGCAACTCGCTCTTTGCTCTGCTCAGCCAGGTAGAATGGATGGAATGTAAAAGGCCAGCCAGAATCATAGCAGCCGGTGTTGGCAGAGGAATCCTAATTTGGGAAAAGGAAGAAAAAGGATCAGAAATGTCAAAGAAGAGCTTATTAGATGAAACATTTTTTCTGCCTGGATATGAGGACCCTTTGAAGACAAGCCTAGCTTGAAGAACGGTAAAAAGAAACTAATTCTTTACATGCACTCGTGCTGCAGAAGGTGATGGAGTTGCTTCAGGTCAAAATTAGAGTAGATTCAAACTTTAAACAAAGAGCCATTAAAAATACATTTAAATGAGTGGTTTTTTTTAAAATGTGCAGTAAAGCTGCCAGTGTAAAATATTTCCTGGGTCCAATGGAGACACTGAATGAGAGTCTGTACTTGTTAGATGTATGGGGACCTGTAATTCAAATATTTGGTCTGAACAGGCCTCATTTATCTCAGTTAGATGAGCTAATTATTGAGTTATATAATGATTCCTTATGAATTAAGGTCCCTTCCATTTATTTTTCTTCCAAAGGTTCTGAAAACATAGGGGTTTTTTCTACTCAGAAACTTAAACCGCATTTATGAAACCTCAAAATGGCTTTACTGGAGAGAAAACTGATTTGCTACCCAGCACAGGCACTTGGCTGTTCAGAGGGTGCTCTGGCCTCCACACCACTGCAATTTCCGTTCTCATTATTCAATGTTTTTTGGGGTTTTTTTGGACTTCAAAGAGATTTGACTTTTACTTTCTTTCGTTTCACATCTTCTTCCACGTCTTATGCCTACACCAATATATTTGTGATGTTGAAAGAACCCTTCTCAGAACCACAACTCATCAGATCTGCTGTCGTTCAAGAGAAATCACTTACACAGAACAGAGGGCTCCAGGAAATATTCTACCTGCTCCATTCTGGTACTATAGGGTTTGATTCCCTTTTACAGAGAGCACGATCAGTTGGAATGAAAAAGAGTGGAAAATCATTGCAGATAAACTTGTGTTTCTGTCAAGCTTTTAAAAATAATCACACACACACTTCACATCAAAGTCTTTTCTGCTTTAGAAATACCTGTGTTGATTTTGCCTTCTCTCTAAATGTTTGGCTTTTGTTCTTTCACCATCTGCATCCAATGGAGGTATTAGAAGGAAATCCGTTTCCTACCTGTTCATATATCCTGGATAAGCTAGAAATCCTGCTGCAAGATCTCAGTTTTGACAAGGAAAATTCATTTGTCAACTCATGTAGAAATATTCATATAGCAAATATCTATCATTGCTCGGGCAGTGAGGCACGGAACAGAAGATCAGAAGTAGTTCAGTGTTGATGGTACATATATACATATTAATAGGTTTAACATCATACATGAGGTCTGAAACTCAGGCTGAAGGTAAGAGTCGGGGAAAAGGGGGGAGTTATTTCCTTTATCCAGTTTCTAAGTTCATAGCTCTGTATCCTTCAACCTACATATTTTGCATGGGAAACCTCTACGTGCATGACAGCACACGGGTGAAACGAGAGACTTCCTTCATTATAGAATCATAGAATGGTTTGGACATTTATTGATAATTATTCACTCAATTCACACATTGAGGGATATACTACTATAACAATTGCCTATTACAACTGTTGTTATTATGCCTTTTTCTCAGTTTTAATGTATGGAGAATTTTTATGGGTATTTTTCACAGCCACTCACTGTATATTTTTCTTCAAATGTTTTATTTTTTCCTCTTAATTCAGAAATAAGAACTTGAGCAGTATATTAGATAAAACTTACATGATTTAAAAGCCAATACAGGTGAATAATAGGTACAACTATAATATATATTTAGTCTGTGCAAACAAAACTACACGACTACCATATGCTCTTTGAAAGTGGAAACATTTTAATTACCCTATTTTTAACAGGTGAGTAAATGTTTACAGAACTGTTATGTGTGTACAGCAAACAGCAGAGCAGGAAAATACATGCAAACAACAAATTACAATTCCAAATATTTCTCTATCATCTTTCATTCATATTTCTGAAGATATTTGGAAAGTTTTCTTAAGAGACACCTATATCCTTTTCCCATAGTGAATTGTGCATCAAGTTGCCTTCCTGCAGAGGTTTGAAAGAGTGTTTTGTTTCCTGCCAGTGTAACCTCTGTTGAGTAGCTGAAAGTCGAACTGTTTTTCCTGCTTCATACATCACCTTCAAGAGTAAAGAATGCACGACTCATAGTGGAAAATTTTGTTGTTACTAAAATAAACAGGAATAAATTTGTTGTTCTTTGATTTTGTAATGCCAGAGGCTGAACAACATGCATTGTCAATAAGACTATCAGGTGCTGTACAGCGTGTAATGTAAAAAATTCACAAGGAAAAGATGTAACATAGCTGCAAAAAGATCAATTTTTAGATTTCTGTTCCTAAGCCTCCTCTGTATTACAGGGAAGGCTCCATATCAGGATATATAAAATTGTTTTTGATAAACACACAGAGTGATTAAAGAAATAAATAGATAAATAAATGTTTGCTTTACAAGCAATATCACAACCTAGCTCTGGTATCTGAATGTATTTCTATCAGATAATGGATTGCATTTCACGGTAAAGAGAACAGAAGGAGTAGTAGAAGTTAGCAATCTGGTTCCACCTGGTGAGGAACCTTGCATTCACTTCCCTGGGTCTAGAGTTTCACCGTATAAATTTGAGGTTTCAATATTCATAATAATTTGCATCCTGCACCTAACAATTTATGTTGATAAGTGGAAATGGCAACAACTGATTTAATTTAAAAAACAAGTCATGCCTGAAAACACTTAGACTTTTCTACAGTTTGAAACAATGTTTTCAGGTAGCTTTCAGTTGGACAATATTTTTATTCTGCAGCGAGACAACTCCCGCACTTAATGTAAAACATGTACTTAATTCTACGTCCAACTGATGTCAAGAATAATACAACCCAAGATATAGAAATATGTTCATAATGATATATTTAAAGGAAAATATGCATGCATAACAGCTTTCCCAATAACCACCCTTGTACTGTTTTCAGCTTTCTGCTTCTCCACAGTTTTACTCCTTTTTTCCATTATTAACAGCTGCCATTTTTAATGGTGGTTGTGCTGAAATACAATATTAACCATCACAGGTGTATTTCACACCTTACTTATATTATTTTACAGATGACTATGGATAGGAAAACTTTTCTTCTCTGTTCCTTTCATGTATTTATTTGCTGAAATACAGTTGCACATACAAAGTCTTCCAACACCCCAGAATATATATGTCTAGAAGAGAGCCATCAGAATACATACGTCTAGAAGATAGCGATCAGCACTTACGTGGCAGCTGATATTTTCAAGGTGATTTTTAGCCACCATTCTGCCTATTTGCCACAGACAGCTTAACTGTGCTCCCTGTTCATGGCTTAGTTCTGCCTTCACAGCTAAAGCACCTCACCAAATTCACCAGAATGACACCTTCCTCCAGACCAGCCCCTGAGGACCTTTTTTCTACCATGGGATTATCTAGATTTACACCTGAAGATTTGAGGAGATTCTAGGATGGAATATTTGCAGTGAATTCATTCCATAACGCATATCCTTCTCACTATGAACTTAAACGAGTTGTTGGTGAAGCTACCAAACTGGTAGCTTGGCTGAAGAGTGTTTTGAAAGTAGAGATATTAATCAAAAGTTGTCAATAATAATTTTTAATAATAAATATCATATAATCACGGAATGGTTTGGATTGGAAGGGACCTCGAAGCTCATCCAGATCCACCGCCCCCCCTGCCATGGGCAGGGACATGGGCAGGGACATGGGCAGGGACACCTCCCACTGGACCAGATTGCTCAAAGCCCCATCCAAACTGGCCTTGAACACCTCCAGGGATGGGACAGCCACAGCTTCCCTGGACAACCTGTGCCAGTGCTTCTATTTGTGTACATATTGGAAGCTACAAAGATATTTACTCCCCAACACCATCTCCATTGGTCACAACCTTTGAGTTGGAAAGGCCATGAGAACAGTTTAGCCCCAGCCTTGGTCCTTCTCTGTCCCAGTGAGGGGTTTGGGAGTGGATTTCTTCTTGGTGGCAGCTGGAGCACACATCCTGGCTCGCGTCTAATAGGCTATCAGGGAAGTTTTAAATTCTTACAGCTTTATGACACGTACAGGTGCTGGGCAGGTGAATGTGACCTGCTACTAAACCAACCGATTTGCTTAATCAGCGTCGAAGATACCTTTTTCTTTTGTAGGAAGGCATTTCATTATTTTCTGATGGCTGTGCATCCAAGGGAACGAAGGCTTTAAATAACACAATCCCCCTGCCTAATTGCTTGTGTTTACTTCACGCAGCTGTGATTTCTTGGCCCCAGCTGCGAGCATATTTCTCTTTTGTGTGAGCAACCAAATATCAAGGAAAAAGGTTTTGAGGCTCAAGGCCTTAAAAGCGATGTGCATCATTCAGGTATTGCTCAATGCCCACAGGGACAATGCTGGCTGCAATGTTCTTATCTCGGTCCTTGCCAGCAAATTATAACAGTAACTGTGTTAGAAAAGTCAAAACCAGAGGACACCGTTGTACTTCAGCTGCTGGAAATGCTGAGATTTGTTTAGACTTTATAGGTTTAATTTTCCTATTGTTTACTTATCTTGTCAGCTTAGAAGAAGATTGACAATTATTGAGGTGATCAACTAGAAGAATGATAACCAAATCATTCTTCTAGTTTGAAAATTCACAGTTTGGTATTTCTCCTGTTCTTAAGAGCCTTCTCCAGTTCGTAATTTCATAAGAATTTTTACTCCAATAAAAAAAAAACGTTTCTCTTATTTGAGGTAATTTATTCAATCACTTGTCATTTCTTCAGATACAAGCAATTTTTCCTTTAAAAAAAACCACAGGCATTTGTTTTCTATTATAATATTCAAATCGTGGGTTTATTTATGATTATTGCCTCAGAATTTAATTTGTTTATTATTACTTGCCAGACTCGATGTGCTGTATCAAATAAGAAAAGCACCTTTCTTTTGCAGTTGTTAATTAAAATAATTCCAGGAGATATTTACCACCATATAGAAAATGGAAAAGCATCAAGACATGCTTCTTATTGTCCACCAGTACAGTTATGGTACGAAATAAAGCAAGAAGACTGGTTCATATTACATATTTATGCAAACAGAATTAACCTTGCTTGTAAGTAGTTCTTCTTTAAATATAAATAAATATATATAAATATAATATTAATATATAAAATCTGCTGATTTGTCTACTTACACATGGCAGGACAAACATCAGAAATGGAAGATACAGTCATTTGTGCAGAAAGGGACAGGCTTTCTGCACATATTCCTGTGACAATTTCAAACCAAAGCCAGCTCAGTAAATACTATGGCATTATTTTTTTTGTATATTATTTTTCAGTGTATCTCCTCACGTTGCATGATTACAAAACATCCAGAATATTATTTCACAAATATCAGCCACGGGGAATATTTTGTACTCAAATTAGGATTAAAACCTCCTTTCATCATGCTGGGCACTTTAAATGTATTGAGGCTTGGATTCAGAGCAATCAGGAGACACCGATGTTAATAGGTCTCCAAATCAACAAGTTTAGTGTGCCTTTGCCTTTAAGAACCTTGGACCAATTAGGTTGTTCTCAGAGCTGAAATTCATCAGTGGCACAGGGAACTATGTCAACCAAATAATCCAATATCTACTACAACACCCCTAAATAAGCTGATCTCAGTGATGATGTGCCTTGTTATTACCCAGGAGACCCAGAACAAAATCCTTGGTGGGTTCTTGAGGATAAACAGAACAAATGAACTATATCCATGACGGATTCAACATTCTCAAGGCTGGTTCTCTTGAAATAGCGTTAATCACTTATAAAAACGTATTTTTTAGAGGACAGGAACATAGGAAAGAGAGTAGCATGAAGTGTGGCACTTGGCTGCTGTTTCTACCTCTGGCGGAAAAGTTGTGCTGCTGAAGCAAAATAAACATTTGGATACAGTTTAGCAGACCTTGTAAGGCCATCATATTTCCATTGACGTATGATTTATGGTATTGATTTTTTTTAACCTTGCAGAAGATCGCCTACAGAAATAGACATAATTTTTTTGAATAAACTACACCAATTATCTGGTTGTCCACAGCTGGCGTATTATTTATTTCTTCTCAGTGCAGTATGACGGCCAGTAAAATATAAAACTGACTGGGAATATAATCAAAGAGTATTTCTGCAAATCACTCAATGACAATCTGGGGCAATTTTCAATTACTCTCAGGACAGATTTTTCCAATTGACTAGACAGAAAGTGGCAAGAAAGATTTAAGAAATACCTTGTAAGTGCTGATCTGAGAACTTAGTACCAAATATCATCAATCTGTATCCTTCTGAGACCAGAAGATTTACAAAATAGGCTATTGAACTTATAAGCTTTCCATTATAGAATTATATATCTGATGGTTTGGTATCTTGGGATTCTTAGTATTAAAAAGAGTAGCTATAGACCCACACTTTGACTGCTTGCAATTATTATACACTTCATTAGATTAATGACTATCTGAACACTGACCCACTTTCATTTCTGAAGATACTCACTGAGGTGTTTCACTGGGTCACCAGTGGCAAATTGCGTATTTAGACTGGTTGGTGTGAAAAGAACTAAACTGGTAGACTTGGCAAAATATAGACATAGCGAAAACCAAAATATAACTAATTAAATAATAAGTATCTTGCAGTAATTGTAAGGTAATACTAAAACTGGCTATGGATACGTAATAGCACCGTTACAGTAGTGCTAACAAAGCTGTAGCAGAAGCAAAGACTCGTTACAGCTCTTAGTCCAGTGGCTCAGACTTTGCCACCCTAAAAGTCATAACGGGGAAGAAAGGTGGAAAGAAAAATTACTTATTAGGGAGATGAGTCATAGAGATGACTCCTTCTGACAAAGGATCAGCAGCCGTTTGGGATCTTGTTAGAAACCAAAGACATCCCAAGGTAATCCTGGCTCTGTCATGCCTCGGGCTTGGCAGCAGCCTGGTGCACTTGCCCTCCAGACCATTTGCCTCTCAGCCCTTTTGCCTGATGGCTCATACAAATGAGGCTGCTTGCACGCCTGCCCCGTGCAGAAGTTGTACCAATACATTAGCCGTTAAGGCATCTCCCTCCTGACACAGACAGCAGCATTTCAGATATCTCCAGACACGCTTTTTAAAGAAATGTAGTAGCAAAAATTACACACAGAATGCCAATCATGGTGTAGGATGTGGTTTTGCACCAGTGGCTGCTACACCCATCCTCAGCAACACACCTTCATGAGAAGCTGTCCATCAAATAGTCACACGCAAGTCCCTGCCCAAACCCCAGAATGAGAATCGTCAACAAAAACGTCAGAAAATATTTTCATCCATAAAACTCTCTGTATTTCTGAAGATTATAAATACTGCCAGAGTTAAGCAACATGAAGTCTGCAAACTCTGAGATGTAACAGCCAAGTCCTTCCTCCACCATCCAGAATGACTGTTTAGAGGAAGGGTTGCCACCTGCCAAAACAATAAGTAATTTCTTGTAGGCAGCTGGGCTTTGTTCTACATACACATAGAATAGTTTGGGTTGGAAAGGACCTTAAAGATCACCCAGTTCCAACCTCTCTGCCGTGGGCAGGGACACCTCCCACTGGCTCAGGCTGCCCAAGGCCCATCCAACCTGGCCTGGAACACCTCCAGGGATGGGGCAGACACAGGTTCCCTGGGCACAAATACCAGCAACGTTTGGCATCTGAGCTCCTGTGATGTCACAGCTCATCCCAGGGAGTTTTTGCTTGTGGGAGAGAAAGAGAAAATACACGTCTAAATAGGGATGTATCACAGCGCTTGAGTAAATGAGTAAATTGAGTAAATTTCTTTTGGGAGCAGCCCTAGTACAGTCAGATTATTGTGAATATTTTCTTTAGAGAAAGCGCTGCAATAAGAAAGCAGTAGTTTGCTCCTAAGGCCGAATCCAAAAATAATTAATAAGTACGTATTAACATTCTGCACACATGGGCGTTGAGCTCAGTGCAATGAAGCAAACAAGTGAGAGACCGACAGCACGCTGATATGGAGAGAAGCCAAATCTTCTGCAGCCATCTTCTTCCTATAGTGCCAATTATCCTGAATGATTCACACACTTACCAAAACACCAAACATGAGCATTTTGATGTGTAATGTGCTATATCTGCATTCATTTCTGTACTGAAAGGCTAATTAAACTGGTAATTGTCATTCATATCTCTTGCTATTATATTTGTATTCAAAATTGCAATAGATGCAATCTGTGTGTATTTTTTTTTCAATTCGAGTAGTTTAAAATTAATTTGAAGCTGTACGACAGCGATCATACTCTAATTAGTGAGATAATCAATTAATAAGCTTGTAACTAAGGGTTCTTATGTTGTAGTTGGAGATTATTTCAACTGGGATGAAGCGCAATCTTTGTATTAAAAAAAAACCAGGAAAAATAGGGAGTCTATCCTACAGCCAGGAGATAAAGATACATCTGTTTGTTTAAGAGGTATCATTTTAACCCCTGCACTCTGACAGTGATTCATGCAGCTATAACCACAAGACTTCCATTAAAATAACAGCTTTCTGTGGCCAAAACAGCATGCCATTCTTCAAGTGTTCCCACTGACTCTCTTCAGTTAATACTTGCAAAATGATTCCATAGAGCCATTAAAGGAAATATAATAAATGAGTTCAAGACAACTGGTTATTTGTATGGGGAATGAATTGAAAGGTGCAGGGAAGAAGTAGGGAGGAGGCTGAGATTAATAAATTTTAAAGTGCAGGCTCGTTGCGCCAAATGGCCTTTTCCCCTGTAACTGTAAACAAATTTGGATTTCAAACAATTTTAGACCTCAAGGTCCTGCATTAGCAATGACATTGCGTTCCTCAGGGAATTGCTCACATTGCTTTCCAGCCAGAAAATCCATGAGAGAAACCTGAGAAACTGTTACCCACGGAATGAACTGGGGAAGATAAATTTTCTTTGCCAATTTGATGGGCTACTTGCAGGGATACCTTTGGAGTCATGCAATACCTTTAGCATCACGCTAGGGCTACGACGACGTGCACCACTTCCCGCAGGTGTATTCAGAGGAACTCTGCATCTCTTCCTTACAACAAATTTCTGCAGAACATGCTGAACAGTTGTCAACATGGAATAAAACTTATTCCCTAGACTGCCGCATGCAAGGGAATTCGAACTCTACGCTCTCACCAGGATGCAGTTGTTGCATTATGGTGAGGTACAAGGACTTGACGAAGCCTGCAGGGCAAAGTTTCAACACCTTCACGACAGCCTCATACCACAAGCAGATTAGAAAATGGCTCCAAGGTGACGTTAGAGTGGCCTTGCAGGACCTGAAAGGGGGGTACGAGAAAGCTGGGGAGGGACTTGTTATGAGGGCATACAGTGATAGGACGAGGAGGAATGGTTTTAAATTGGAAGGGGGAAGATTTAGATTAGACATTAGGAAGTTCTTCACGATGAAGAAGTTGAGGCCCTGGCCCAGGTTGCCCAAGGAGGTTGTGGCTGCCCCATCCCTGGAGGTGTTCCAGGCCAGGTTGGATGGGCCTTGGGCAGCCTGAGCCAGTGGGAGGTGTCCCTGCCCATGGCAGGGGGGTGGAACTGGATGTTCTTTATTGTCCCTTCCAACCCAAACTACTCTATAATTCCCATATGAAGAATTAACAGAGCTAAACCTGTGCTTTGATAACAAGTGCATGCTTAAATATCACTTGATTAGAATTGTGTTGGAATGATTTTCCTGGTTTGGGCAATTTTGAGTACTTTTTGACAATATGTGATGAGTTTCTGACAGAAAAATCAGGAAAAGAAGAATTGAACAGCAATCATATCTAACAGGTGTAATGCTACAGAAATACACTTCTCAGTTATTCTATTTATATTAGAATATTGCATTGCGTATCTCTTACAAAGAATCCATACTATGTTGTGTGTTATAACACCAAATCCATTGTAACTATTACAAATTAGGATTAAAACCTCTTTTCTTCATGCTGGGCATTTTAAATATATTGATAACCTGGAGGCTTCGATTCAGAGGAATCAGATTTACAACAAGAAAATAAAAATGTCAAAAGGCACCAGTTACTTCTATGGACAGCCTCACTTTTCAAATTAATATCCTCTAAACAGAATTTCCCGTTAATTTGGTGAATGACTGAAGCAATTTTGGGGTAGTAGAACGTGGCGACTCATTAGCCACATTGAGTAGTTTGACTGTTGAGGATGCAGTGGGTTGTACAATTAAAAAAATCCAAATATAAGTCTTGATGCAACAGAAAAGCTAAATTACCACAACATAGGAACGTAGTGAATTTTGCCATAAAGACAGGAATAGCGCTTAGGTGATAAATACTGTAAAGCCCACACACATGAGGAGACTAAATTAATGGCGAGGAACCGGGCCAGGAGCATCCCCTCAATTGAAGTTTATTAGTATTTATTCTTAGCAAACCCAAAGAGGATTATCTTTTTTTTTACAGGAAGGTCGTTAATGAAATAACTTTCCCCATCGGCGATTGCTGTGAGCAATATCAATAGCCAAGTATCGTGTATCCAATATTTTTATGTTGCTGAGCGCTATCTCTGAGAGATGAGGAGACTCGTTCCTCTTGCTTAGCAATGAGAAGATAGGAAGTTAAGCTTCCTCAAGGTATCATATGTATTTATAAAGGATGCACGCCTGAAGGAGGTTGGCTAGTTAGTGAATTAGCAAAAGAGCAGTTTGCTTCATTCCCTGTTGTCTTACATATGTGCTAGGACTGGTAGATACCTAGTTGAGGTGGGTACGTTTGTATGGAGCTTGGCCAGATGAGGTAACCGTGCTGGTCCTCGGACCTGGCTCTGCAGTCTGGACCTGTCCACACTGAGTTTCTTCCTTGGACAGTGACAAACCAGTGTTAACTCAGTTAATAATTATTGTTAACTCAGTCAATAATTATAATCAGAAAAATTAATTACTTTAGGATGTTTTTACTTACCATCCCCATACAGCTAGTTAATTTAGTCTTATTTACCCAGATCTTCAGGGTATGTCTGCCTATCTGTAGCTTTCTTTGAGGTTAATTCTCCCCAGGACACAGAAGGGTCTGGAATATAAAAAAAAAACCAAACCTGATTGTAGCAGAACAAAAATAAGAATCATCATGTTTATAAAACGGACAAAACCCAGATTATGGAAAGAGAATAAAAAAAGAAGGTTTATCAAGTCTCCCACTTGCTCGATGCATAACTAGAGAGGTTCTTGTTCCCAGGCACACCCTCAACCCAGAATTCCTCCTGCATGTTTCTGAGTTATGTTAACTTTCACCTCACTCTTTCAAACACCAGAAAAGTCTGTCTTTCCGATCTCCCCATACATCTACTGCAGTCTTTTACTCTGCTTAGATCCTCCACGACAGCTGCCCCAGCCCTGCAAGTTTGGGGGAACAGCAGGAAAGAATCTCCTCTCCCCCTTCCCCCTATGACCTCCGCTTGACCCAAAGCAGTCCACAGAAGGCCAAAAAGGGGTTCCTTCCCTCCCATTTCCAGGTCAATCCATCTTCAAAGGAACATCACGTTGCGCACGCAATAAGTTATGAACAAACGATTAAAACACATCACTTCCTTCACAAATTGCTACAAGCTGAAATATACTTTTTAATTTGAGTAGGTAATTAATGCAAATTAAATGCAGTAATAAAAGCCTTTTTAAATCAGATCATGTATCAGAACACATTAACAAATAAATATTTCCAGTAGGAACTAAATTTTCTTCCAGCCGTGACTCTTACCAGAGATAACCTCTTATCAAAACAGCTCAAACCATGTCACCACACTCGATTGGAGATGCCACTAACACAGGTGAGGGCAATCTTGTTTTCAGGGAAATCAGTTTCTATAAAGATTTCAAATGCTTTTTCTGAAACTATAGCTACTGGGAAGAACACTATACAAAGAAATTAACTTCTATACAAAGCAAAAGGAAGTTTCTAAGCAGTAGACTACAGGAACCCATGGGAAACTGGCGGGTTTACAGGTAAAGCTCATGTCTCAAACAGCCCACGGAAGAAGCAAATGAAAAAATATATTATTTATCTTGTACAGCAATTTCCATTTCTTTGCAGTTTACATTTCTCACTGCCCTTTTCAAATATACTGCAAAGGGTGATGATTCTGTGTTTCTAAATGGTTTCTTTCTGTCAAAAGGAAGGGTAGAAGTTTGTGCCGTGCTATAATATGTCAAATCTTACTGTACTACATCAGTACCTAATGTGTGAGTTTCTACACTATTCTTACCTTCTAAATTACTAATACAGACTTTTATTTCCTTGGCAAGTGGGTATGTAGAGACAAAAGGATTGAATGAAGTCAGAGTCATAGAATGGTTTGGGTTGGAAACGACCTTAAAGATCATCCAGCTCCAATCCCCTTGCCATGGGCAGGGACAGCTTCTGTTATTCCTTCAAACATCTACAGTGCGTAAAGCTCCTTAGAAAATGGGAACGTCCCTTACTCTCCCAAAATAAAATACCAGAAGAAAGCTAATTAAAACAGACCAAAGTACGTGAAAAACTGAGACAGTTACATCCAGCAAACCCACTGCTTATTGTTCTTTTTTGCCTCCCTAGAAGTCACGTACTACCTAATAGAAAGATTATCAGCCCCATCCTTGCCAAGGTCATCCCTGAAGGGCTGGAGAGCAAACAAAAAAAAATATCTCTAGTAATTTATTAACTTTGGATGCAAAGTATCACAACACACTGAGCAAAGCTTTCTCCACACAGGACTTATATATATGTACGTTCTGCAGAGGATGTATTGTTAGCAGCATGGCAGTATAGGAACGTACACTCAGCCTTTATAATAATGCAACACAGAACACACTCGACATTCGTCTGTTAAACAATGTGCAGTATGAGCATCACATAAAAATCATTCGTGATTCATGCAAAGCTTTTCAACACCCTCCCAAAACTAAACTATTATTTAGCCTTCATGGGCAACCTACAAAGTCTGCATAAATCACACACACAGATTTATTTTGTCATATATGTCTTTCTTCAACCAAGTTTAGTAGAAGCATAACGCATATTTCTAAACATACTGAAAATGGCTGAAATGCTTTTAAGTATGTAAAAGAAATTATTTCCTTAAGCTAAAAAATAATATTTTTATGGTTTCTCTTGCCGTTTCAACTCCAGCTTTGGCAGTCTGTAATTTGACGTGGTTCAGAATAAACCGTAATTCCTTTTTTTCTGAACCTGCCAGCTGAATTTTGTTTTACACTTTACATTTTAATTTAATAACTTGCCCTTTGCTATTCTTTTTTCCCCAGACATATTCAACTGATTTCATAATTGTATATGTCAGAGAGAGAGGGAAAAAAATAGGTTTATGTCAGTTACAAACTTGGCACCAGACAAGGCAAAGTAATTTATCCTTTCTCTTTGCAGGAGTTAGAGAGATAACCAAAGCCCTGTTTCCACAATTTTATCTGAGAAGTTGAAACCTGTAAATCTATGCAGAGTCCTGATGCTTTAAAATCACTTTTCATGGGTCTTGGGCACATTGTTATAAAACAATTCAGAAGATCCTTCCTGATAGCTGATCTGCACACCCTAGAAGGGATTATTTCCCCAGTTCCTACTCAGGCCCCACCAAAACACAAGGTTTTGTGTTTTGTTTAATGTAGAGAAGGGGTTTAGGGAAAAAACCACATAACTTTTTCAGTGAGGGAAAATCCAGTGCAAACCCTGGTAGACAGTTACAATGCAAATTATCTGCAGCACTAAGAACACGAACCAGGACCCTATACTGGTTATATATGCTACCTATATCTTTCTTAATTCAGAAGCACACTCACGCATAATGTCCAAATCGTTTCTGTCGCTTTTTCGAGAGATTACTTCCCACTAAGTTCCTCCTTATTTCTAGCCTAAATCTGCCCCTCTCCAGTTTATCCCCATTGCCCCTCGTCCTATCCCCACAAGCCTTTGTAAACAGCCCCTCTCCAGCTCTCCTGTAGCCCCTTCAGGTACTGGAAGGTCACCATAAGGTCTCCTGGGAGCCTTCTCTCCTCCAGGCTGAACAACCCCAACAAGGAAGGAAAACATCAGCAGGGAGATTACAGAGGTGGTCAGCAGATACGAATGTTAGAAAAGAAGACAAATTCCAGAAAAAGCAACAAAACAGCCACGATTTGGAGAGAAGGAGAGGGTACTGCAAGCACCGATCCTCTTTCTGCCTCCAGGACTTTCTGCCAATGTAGCATCTGAATCTTCTTTACGGGAAAGCATCTGTCTTTACAATTAACAGTACATAGATTCAAATTGGAGAAGAGATATACAGTACTAACAGCAAATTAAACACACAGTGGTCCTACTGCAGCTGCTTTTGTTGGTTGTTACCTCAGCTATTGGATGTTTACAGTGTGTACGTTCATAGGAATATTCCATTAATATAATTAAATGAAGTGCATTACAGAGCAAAAGGAATTAATTCTGAAAGATTATTAGAAATCTTGTATCTCATAGATCAAATACTTCTCTACTTTTGTTGAACAACAGTATTTTTTAGAGGCGTTACAAGAGTGTAATTTATAGCTATGCTGTCTTTGTAACCATGTAATGAAATAGCTATATTTAAATATATATGCATATTTATTTTTCCAGAATATGCTTGAATTCTTCTCTTTTCATGGGTTATACTTTTAAGAAAGGAATCTGTTTAATTATAAAACATTAATCAACAGTAAATCTATAGCAATAGGGTTTTTTTTTTAGCATGACTTGCAAACCATTTGCAAGCACGTGAAAATATAACCTACAATTAATAGCCTCTGTATTATTAATAATATGATTATAACTCATTAATCACTAAGTAGTGATAAACAAGAAAAAAATTAAGCGATTTTTTGGGGCCCTAATTCTGTACTATCTCTGGATTTGTTTGTTTGAAAGGCAAGCTCCATAAGGATTTCATTGCAGTGTTGAATAAATAAAGCAAATAAAATGCGCAGATTCAAACCATATTAACACAGACTCATTTAGTTTAATATCAGTTCATCCTGAACTTATTTTATTTAGTGTTACTATTACGAGGACCTGCGACTGAACACCAACCTTACAGAGTTGGAGTGTCACAGTTAATTAAAAAAAATTATGTATAATATATAATTTCTTGACTTTCTGTAAATAGTTTCATTCTCAACAAAAGATCATTGAAGGCCATGGGAAATTTTTCTGCAGTTTCTTAAGCACTGCCTCATTTTTTACTGCTGTGACTGTGAATCAAACAATCCAGTACCTATAAGACTACAAAACACTTATATCCCCATGTCTTTAGCAACGAACGGCAAAATCTTTTATCACAATAAGGCTTCTGATGATATTTATTCGCCAGCAAGAACACCGCCGGTTATGCTTATCAATAGTAATAAAATGTATGATGAGAGTTTGTGCAAAACTTCTCAGTGAAATTCTGGCTGTCGAGGACTTTGTTCGGGAAGAATCTAAGGAACAATCAGAGTGTTTTGTGGAATACAATAGCTGTAACAGTGGGAGCTCCACAAAATATACAGCTGCCTGACAGTGTCTGAATCCTCCCTGAGCCCCATCCTTGAAGGCTGATAGACAGCTGTGAGATCTGGCCCGCAGCTGCTGAAGGAACTTGGATCTATGCGTCGGAAAGAAAGAGCAGGCACCCTGTCGAGAGCACAAGAGGAACACAACGAGCTCCAAGGAGCATCACTCCTTGGAAAATAAATAAAAGCTGAAGGAAAGGATTTCTTTTTTTTTATTTTAAGGAAAGTACTGATGAAAAAGAGACTTCTAGCAAAGGAAATTCCACGAAATAGGATTCTGAACTTTGCAACGCAAACAGTTTCTCAGCTTTGGAGGTCAAGTCAAGGCCAAATTCAGCAGTGAGGACTACGACTGAAGTAAATTCCGCAGTACAAAGAGGTATGGAGACACGGCCAGCCCCGAAGAGGTGGTGGTCTAAATAGATAAGAAAGTGAATGAATGGATCTAAGAGGAAAAAAAGCAGAGGAGGATGCAATGATTTGCTCAGATGGTATTAATAGTAAAACCTCGCTCTTGTGTGCTCTCCTCCAGCATTTTCTGTGCTTGGCCACCAGGCTCTCTCTTTATGGCTACAATTTTCCAAGAAAATTAAATTGGAAGACATGTACTAAATATTTTAGGGAATATGAGCAGATGTTCCTGACAAGTTCAGGATGTAACTAATTTCGTTGTAGCTTTGCCCTTATTGGGATTTACTGTTGTAAATTTTGTCCAAAACATACACATTTTCCAACTAAATAGATTATCTAATTCTTAGTATTATAATAAAATAACAACAATTAAAACCAGAAGATAGTCTCAGTGTAATGCCAGATCCTATACTAATCCCCTTAGGAAGAAACTCTATCACTTATTACTGAATCTTTCAAACGGAATACTTGAAGGTTAGGCGTAATTTCCCCCATCTATATTTCCTCTGAACTGTGCAATAACTTTTAATCAAAACTGATGGTTTTTTAACTTACTAGAAGTGACAGCTGGGATGGCAATAGAATAATACCTGACAGTGTATTTGTAAAATATTATTATATTACATATTAAGTAATACATTAAGTAATATATTATGATATTATATATTAAGTAATATATTATGATATCATCTATTAAGTAATATATCTTATATATTAAGATATTCTGCTTCAATTTACATATTTTTTAAGAAATCTGAATATTAAATAAGAATCCCAAAACACTTTTATTTCAATTCTTTTCCAAAATTTTGCTACAGCCGTGCTAAGGTGAATCACTTGTGTTCTCAGCCTGCAAATATTTTTACACCCACTTAATACTTTCTTCGCAATTTCACAGTAAGAGGCAAACCCATGTGTGTAAAAACAACCAGAAAATCTTTCCTGATTATCAAAGTACTCATTTAAAAAACAAACAAACCAAAAGCACCTGGGAAACTATTCAGATAATTTAATTGTACTGTAACCAGAGAAATTATAACTTTTATATTCATGTTTTCTGAATTAGTCTAAGAAACTTGGAATGGGCAATTGCCATGCAGTCTTTAAGGCCTTTGTTAGAAGCCTTAGAAAATAACTAATGCAATATTTTCATTGAGAATGGAGTTTTTTCCAAATGTTAATTTAATCGCTAAGTCTCTGTGTTATCCCAGATCTGTGCTTTATTCTGGTTTTAACTTATTGATGTACCTATGTGTCCTGCAGCCTCAAGGAGAGCTGGTAGAAAGTGAAGTCAGGAGAACTGTATCTCAGAAGCACCTCCTTGGCCACAGGCTACTTGCATGTGTGTATGTGAACACACACACCATATCCAGAAAAATCCCAGCTAGCACTACTCGGCAGCTCTTCTCCGGATAAATTTCAATTCTATCAGAGATGGCAAAGTATAACCAATCCTTTTAGGGTCTGCCAGGCAGCATGGCTTAGTTCATATCCTCTGCTATCTCCAGATATTCCTGTTGTCTCCAAAATATCTTAATCTTTAAAACAAATCATGGTCATCTGAGGATTCTGCAAATCGCGGATGCCTAGATCTGAATTTTGACATTTCTGCCCTGTGTCACTGGTATGGAAGGGGAAATTCACCCCCTTCAGCCAAACGAGTTTGATTATATTTGCATTTTAAAGAATACTTCCTGAAAAAAAATGAAACATAATTTCCTAAAGAAATGGGCTAAAGGAAAATGAGTAGTATGTCTTAAAAATGAGAAAATCTACATGGTTCATAGTAACAGCTCTAAAAAAATGGTTAAGATAGTAATTAAGGCCAAATTATTTAGGATAGCATATGTTTCAGTTCCAATTATTTCAGGATAAAGCATGCTGGAATGCTCTGCAGGATTATTACTTAGAGCAGCATATGTATTTTTAATTGCTGCATAGTTGCTCACACTTGAAACAGTAAAATATTTGAAGATCCTGCAGAAACCTTCGATCCAGTGCTTAAAATATTTTGATCTTAATTTTTTATCTACTCACTAATTTTTTAACACAAAAAAAAAAAAAAATCCATGTAACATTTAAAGTTTGTGTTGGCTTTTCTCCCTTCTAACATCTACCATTTCAGTAGAATCATAACATTATAGAATAGTTTGGGTTGGACGGGACCTTCAAAGGGTATCTATTCCACCCGCCTCTCACTTCCACTGGATCAGGTTGCCCAAAGCCCCATCCAACCTGACCTCGAACACGTGTAGGGATGGGCATCCACCATCTCTCTGGGCACCCTGGGCCAGAGCCTCACCGCTCTCAGCGTAAAAAATTTCTTCTTTATATGCAGTCTGAAACACTTGTTTGGCATACGTGAACTAAACCTCAGAAGTTGATTATCTGAAGCATCAGAAAAACAGAGGTCAAAATGTACAACTTTTAATGCAGAAAAAGGGGATGGAAAGAAAAGAACAAAGGCGTTTTCTTCTCAAACTCTTTTGTCTTTCCTCTTGTTTATTCTAAACAACCCAGCATCAAGGATTCTCAACATCAACTGACATTTCGTATTTTTAACTTAATTCAGCCTTACTGCTTTCCCATCCATTCTTCTCTGACAGAGAAAATATACAACTTGCCATTATAAATACTTTATGATGACCCTGTCTCTCATACTCTTCATTCTCATCATAGCTATGCCACTTACCATTCACGTCAGTTTAGATATATAGAAGAACTATAAAAGTAAAACCTTCTCTCCCAGCTCTCTTCGAATTACTTTTCAAAGGGCCATAAAAACACAACCTGAAATGAATTCATGTGGAATTTCAAAGCACTTCACAATTGTTATTTCCTTCCCCATAGGGAAGAGTGAGGTGAGTGCAATGATGTTGTCAAGCTTCTGATTGAAAAATAAGCAGCTTCCATGTCCACTTTGTAAATCTATTTAACACTACGGTTTCACTGGACTACAGAAGTGCACATATTCCTTAGTTTTCGGTTCCTGTACACTCTTCAAACAAACAAAATAAGTAGGAAAAGGCAACGGTTTTCTCTACATTGCTGAGGAAACTCTTGCTGAAGATGTAGCACCACAAGAATATGTTGTGGTGACTGCAGCAGACCAGAGCGAAGTCACTTCACTCACCCTCTAAAGAAAACTCAAAAATCCTGTGGCAGCTAGAAGAAAGGATGAGTGAGCACATCAAAAGGGACCACATCATGGGGGCTAAAGGGCTCCAAACCAGAGTTCAGTGAGCAGGGAGACAGGAAAGTAATATTTAGTCACCAGAAAAAAAAATGTTTCCCAATCCTGTCCGTTCCTTAACAGATTAAACTACCAAAATTACCACAAGAAAATGGCCTTTTAAGTCATTTACGATAGATAAATGGCTAAAGGTTTTCCACAAGCTGGATATGTTACACTTGTTCATCCTTTGCTTTTCTTGTTTCATACAGGTGGGAAACAGACCACTACACCTTTGCTGTACCTGATAGAATCATCTCAAGAGTTTTTTGGGTCTCATTTTTTTCCTCAAAGGACTGCAGAACCATCTTGTACAAATCTTTTCTGCCGTTGCCTTAGGCAACGTTTAAGATTGGTGCCAACTCGTTTGCATGTCATCTTCCCTGCCGGGTGTCCTGTCCATATAAGCAGATGGTGAAGCAGAAGACTAAGAGTGACATTGTAATGGGTGTTTGCTGTGGACTGCCTGACTAGGAAGAACAACCAGATGAGGTCTTCTACTGAGAGATAGGAGCTGCCTCATCTTTGCAAGGCTGTTCCTCAGTGGGGGCTTCCTTCACCCTCGATCTGCTGGAGGAAAAACACAGCCAGACACAGCTATACAGTAAATATTTACTTGCTTTTAGCATAAAATTGGACTTCCTTAGTTGTTTACCACTGTGGTTAAAAATACATATACAATTTCATATGCTATGATACAACTGTCTTCAGCAGCCAGCACGACACAGCGTGCAAACGCTTGACTAAAGAAGCCTTGCACAAGTCACACGTGAACACAAAGGGGCAAAATAGTCATTTCTGAGAAATATAAGAGAGGATTCCTTGAGCTATTTTACAGCTCTCAGATTCAGAAAGGTTTTTCTCGATGCATTTTCCGTTCAAAGGTGTTCAATCCAACATTCTTGCCTCTCATTTTATAATTGATGTGTCTCTTCTCAGGAAAGCACGAGAACATCATAAGATACTACTGTTTCTATTGTCTCTATTCACTTCTCTTAAAATTAATCATTATATTGTACCACATTTTCTGTACCTGCCAAAGCGTAAACTCTTCAAAACACCCAGGAAAACATTGGGGTTGGCATATTACTTGCCCTGTAACTCTATCACTTGCAGGTTAGCAGTTTGCAAGCACAAATAGGCAGATATCACAGTAAACACTGAGATTTTCCAGCTGAGATGCTCTTGAAAGCTATATATACAATGCACTGTCTTCTGTGGTCACCTTAAATAAAATGCTCGTTTTTCAGCTTGTTACCAGAGATGTGAGAAGGTTTTTACTCTTTCTAGTATATTCATTGCTCTGGTTAATACATTCTTACACATATTCCTTTCCCTGATTCTCCCAGACAAACGCAGAGAAAGAGGAGGAAGAGTGAAGACATTTTTCTCTCTGGTCCTGCTTTTCACTGTCCAGAAGCAGTCAAAATATTTTCCGCTTCTTCCTCCTGGTCTTCCAGAAAGGATGGATTTTGTTATGAAAACCTTTTGGGATAAGCTGATGGAAACGAAAGAGATTGTTCCATTTTACCTCCTCTTTTCCATCCCATGTTTTGCTGGTTCTGTAGGGAAATTTGGCATTTCTACTACCACTCAGAGCCTTACCTGGTGTTACAGACGTAGTCCTCTGGGTCCTTTTGGTCTTGCAAGACTGCACTCACCAAAATGTCCTCAGTTGCTCCCTTCCAGTTACCTGCCAAGACTGGCCACCTCTCACACAAATGTGGCTATGAAAATCCAATCACCTCTCACGACTCGGATGGACATTTTTGTTGCCTCATCACACTTCATTGCCATGTCCAGCCATTTCCCATGGGCTATCCAGTAGTTTCCCACATCCCAGCCGGTTGGTTGAGCTGTGGACCAGGACTCAAACAGCAGATGAGCCATCTGCCTCTAGCTCGAAGAGTATTTGAAAGGTTTACACTACAGACAGTCCAAGTATCCCTGGAAAATGAGGTGTCTGCATACACCTGAGTCACTCCCTTTAAGTTCTGCTTGGAGACAGGAGACCTGGGATGACTGCTTGTGCAAGGCATTTCCCTTCACCGTCAGCAAGAGCAATCACAAGCCCCTCTTCACCTACAAATATAAGCATAGACTTCTGGACTCTCATAAAAGGTGTGACCCAGGTCTGAGGAGTTAATTTAGCACACGAGCTGCAAAAGCAGCTGCAAATTGTGTCCGTGTTCTGCCTCTGCACGCATGGAGTGCACATCACAGCCCAGAACAGGAGCCATCTGACAAAAGGCAACCCAACTAGTAGGACTGCTTAAAGAACCTTTTCCTGTTAAAGACTGTGAATAACCACCCTCTGTTTTCTCCATTATGGTAGACTTATTATATTGTCAACATGTTTTAGTTTGGCGGAAAAAAATAATCTTATTTTCTCTGGTGAAGCAGCTGAAACAAGTTGACTGAAGGGAAGATCTCAATAAAGAGACATTCCAACTGCATGTTCTTGACCGAATCTCATTTGGATGAAAGAAAAAGTTTAGTTTTATCCAGCTTTTAACCCAAACAGCTTTTGTCTTCAAGCCATTCACTGCTCCTTAGCTAATTCCAGCTGGTACGGATAAAACAAGCCACCACTGTTTAACACCCCTCTTTGGGTTAGCTTGTTCGGGCACCAGGTACACAGGAACTCAGCAAGCAGGATATGTGCAATGTCAGAACAAAACTGTTGTTTATTGATTGTCACACACAAAAGTCAGCCAGGATTTAGGGAGTTGTTCGGCTGAGCAGGGCCACTGAGATGCTGAGGGCTGTGGTTTAGGGAGTGTTAGGAATGGTTGGACTCGACCCAGTGGGTCCCTTCCAACCCAGTCATTCTATGATTCTATGAGAAGAACTCGGAGGCTCTTTGGTAGCCAGGCAGGCACCACCAGGAGGGGACAGATTGGAATCCCACAACTCCAGAACAGGTCCTTGGTGCTGCTGAGCTGCCATCCTCCATCCACATGGAGAGCCTTGAGGACTCAAGCTGAGAATCCAGCAGCTCCTAGCCCCCACCAACCTCTCTGTATTTTCCCCATAAGTATTTAATACTTTCTCACGTTGTCAATTTTCTTCCTGAATCCTTGAGCTACTCGTGTTCCCCCATCTCGGCTGTCTGAGCTCTCTTTGCAATTTCACCTCTCCCATCCTCCTGCAGACTTTTCATCACTCTCGCTCACACTCAGCAATTTTCTCAGAGGTCTGAGCCAAGGTTAAGCACTGTGCTGTACCAGAGCGGGGCTTTGTGTCCTTGGCTTTGTGCCCTTCCTGCAGGGAAGAAGGTTTTGGCAGAGGTTACTGAGCGAGAGTCACTGTTTTCACTTCAGCAAGAAGTACAGCAAGAAACACCGAGGGGAAGGGTGAACAGGAACCATATTGTTGGAGAAATCAGAATATAAATCAGACGTGTTGCACTAAAATAGCCCAAGGAAATATGTCTTAAGTATAGTGGTAAACAACTGAGGAAGTCAAATTATATGCTAAAAGCAAGTTAATGTTTCCTAGGACACTAATTCGAAATATTTTCCCCAAACTGATATTTTGAAAAAATAACTTAACCTGAAGATATCATAGAATTGACGAATGGTTTGGGCCAGAAGGGACCTTAAAGTCCACCCAGTTCCTACCTCCTGCCATGGGCAGGGACACCTCCTACCGAATCAGGTTGCTCCAAGCCCCATCCAACCTGGCCTTGAACCCCTCCAGGGATGGAGCAGCCACCACTGCTCTGGGTAACCTGGGCCAGGGCTCCCCAACCTCACATGAAGACATTTCTCCCTAAGATCTCATCTCAATCTCCCCTCTTTCAGATGAAAACTGCCCCCCTCGTCCTACCCCTGCACTCCCTAATCAAGAGCCCCTCCCCAGCTTTCTTGTAGCCCCTTTCAGTCCTGGAAGCTGCTCTAAGGTCTCCTGGGAGCCTTCTCTTCTCCAGGCTGAACAACGCCAACCCTCTCAGCCTGTCCTCGTATGGGAGGTGCCTCAGCCCTCAGATCATCTTTTAGAAGAACTCAGCTCGTAGTTGCCTCTGGTCCAGATACTCACAGCATTTTGTCCGTACCTTGCCAGGCATATGTCACCTCTTGACATTGCTACGGGACATGCTCTGTTCAGACTTTCTCCTCATTAGCAATGAAAAATTGCTGAATGATACCTCAGCAAAGACCTTGTGCAAAGCTGAGCAGAAACATGTCTCAGGAAAAGTCAGTTGAACAAACTCGGTCTGGAAGAAAAAATAAGATCAGATCTTTTTAGCTGAATTGTGAAACTCCCCAGTGCATTTAGGTGATTTTCACAAAGTACTTCGCCTTCACTGCTGAGTGCAAGACAGGAATAAAAACCTCTTATTGCTCTTAGTGTTTCCTTGTTCCTCACTCCTATGTGCACTCCAGGCATACTGCCAGGGCTGTTGCTCATAGCTATGCGGTCTCCTTTGCTGAACATGGCATTCGCAACTCCAGATACTGTTTTTGTCCCTGGGCAGCACATGAATGCATGACACTGATTAGAGAAAAGGAAAATATTTCAGGACTCTCTGTTCTTGCTGAATCATGGGCAGATTCATAACACATAGAACAAGATACTTATGTTTTTTGGTCTTTTCATGGTTTTTTTCTGGTTTTATCTTTTTTTTCTGCTGCTACAGCACTGAGTAATATTTAAATTTTTTTTTTTTTTTTTTTCATTCTCTACTTGAAAACTTTCAGATCTGTTTAAAACTCACACTATTAACTAATCTAACCTAACTGGCATTTTTCTTGTCCAAGAATAAATTCCACTACCATGCCAAGAGGGGTCCTGTTGTTTTCTGTTAGTGTCATAGAATCATAGAATCACTATGTTGGAAGGGACCCAGTCGAGTCCAATCATTCCTAACACTCCCTAAACCATGCCCCTCAGCACTTCGTCCACCCATCCCTTAAATACCTCCACGGGAGGTGACTCAACCCCCTCCCTGGGCAGCCTGTTCCAGTGCCCAATAACCCTTTCCATGAAAAATTTTGCCCTGATGTCTTGTGTCTCCACTGTGCTTGGCACTATAATCAAGAAGAAACCTTTAGCTACACATGGATTCTAAGAAGCGCTCCTCCTTTTCTCAGAAAAAAATTATATATCTGCTCCAAAACACTAGCTTTTATTTTACCAGAAGGAAAGGTCATGCATCAGGTGCGATTTGGTTCCTCCTCTAGCTTTTTCCCCCTCATTTCTGCTCCCTCCTGTGTCATATTTCCCCAGGTTCCATCCACAAATGTCTACTGAAGGTTTGGCTGTGTTGACTAAGAACTCAGCGTTGCACATCACACCTCACCATCAATCTGCTACAAAGCCTCAGGCGTCTGGAAAGGAGTGCGTGAAGAGAGGTGGTAGATATAATTTGTCTGGACTTTCAAAAAGACTTCAGCAAAGTCCTTCACAGAAGGCTGTTATGGGAACTAAGTAGTACTGAGGTGAAATGTAAAGGTCTGCCATGGATTACAAACTAGCTAAAAGAGGTGGAAAACAAAGAGTAGAAATAAACGGCCAATTTTCAGGCTGGAAAGAGGTTAACACCGAGGTTCAGTAAGTCTTGGAGAGACTTCAAGGACAAGAGTTACTGAACATGTAATTTACCAACAAACTGAAATAAGCAGGAGAGATTCTAATATAGATGGCATTTGGTGAGTAGCCTTTTCCATACAGACTTGGACTTATAGGTCAAGACCTCAATTTCCCTGTTCTCTGCTCCAAGGTCTGTAGGCAACAGACATATCATTTCAAGCTCCCAAGTGATCTATTGTGATTTGAGCTTTTGGGAATACTTGAGGAAAGAGCGAAGACATAGCAAGTTTCCAGCCTCTTGAGCAGCAAACTTTAAATGAAGTCCGGAGGGACTCTCATCTTTCATTGCATAGAATTCATTCATCTGCACTTACACTGTATGACCCTTAAGTAAGCAAGTACTCCGAAGCTAATATAATAGGACTTCTGAAAGAAGGAGAAATGAGAAAAAGTACCCGAAAAAAGCCGTGGTTTTAGCAACACACTGGAAAGAATGATCAAGGACCAGGCTTGTACGTGCACTTTCTTAATGCTAAATTACAAATATCAATACCTTTTTCCCCTAAAAACTTCTTGTTCTTCTCAACATGCTCATAGAAGATTTAAATTATGGTGGTTTCTAGTTTAGTCCAATGCAACTACATTTGAGAAAGGTGCAAACTCAAACATAATTAATGAATATTATTATTTTTCTGTAATGCATTCGGTGACAAGACCGTGGATAAGAGTCTCATTGCAGCTGCTGGGAATCCTGAATAAATGAGTAAGCCTATTTTAGCTGCATATTTTTCAGAGTGAAAACAGGGTGCTCCGTTCCGCATTCTTTTCAAGTAGTTTCAGGGTAAAATATTACCTATGAATACATTCGTAGATTCTCTTGGAAAGAGGAGAGGACAGGGAATAAATGAGCTGCCGAGATTGTATCATGACACTTCTCTAGAGAAATATTTCAGCCCTAAGACTGATTCAAGTAACAGAAGCCAAAGCATGCTCTATCTATCTCATGGAAAACTCTGGTTGTCATATGCTACGTGTGGAGTAATGGAGCACCAGAGCAAGATAAGGTCAAACGCTATGTACTTTCTGTGAAGCATGCAAGAATGAGAGAAAAATGCATCAAATTTCAAGGTTAAAATATTACATGTTTTCTTATTATGGAAAGATAGAAAAAGCATATTAGAATTTCAGATAGCACGGCTGATCTCTCTCTACCTGTATGATTTCTATGGAACAAAAGTCAGATTTAGAACTCAATTTTTTTCTTACCGAGATGAAGAAGAGCTTTTGTATTTTATTTTAGTGTGAAGTGGTAACGTAATTCATCTCAGTACAACTGGCAGAATCGAGAGGATCAGAGAAACAGCAAGTCGCAGCTCGTCTGGAAATCAATGTGGGCAAATCTTACACTGAACAAATTGAACATAAAGTGACAGAGTTCTCTGGAAAATCATTAGGTATCAATCTGGCATTTTTAAAGGGGAAAATATTATCCCGTTGTAGTTGTACAGCAAGTGGATACTTGCCTACTCCTAAACATTTTGAAAACTCAAACCCAACATTGTTAAACACTGTGAAAAGTCTTACACATTATTAAAGACAGAACTGGAAAAGTGAAATATTTAGGGTCAAAACTTGACCTAATAAATAGTGTTATGCTGACATACAGCAGCTCAGGATTTGGGCACCAGCCAAGGTCAGGCACTGCCACCTCCAAACAAAACTGGTTTCTTCCTCTGGAAGTATTTCATGATCCGAGGGCTGGAGCACCTCCATACGAGGATGGGCTGAGAGAGTTGGGACTGGGTTTTCCAACCCAAACTACTCCATGATTCTGTGATTTCCATGGTTAGATTCCCTCTGCTCCTTCTTCCCAAGGACTGAGAACTATCCATTTTTTTTTTTTTTTTTTCAGTTAAGAAAAATGAAGTTTAATTTGTGAAATGTAGGGAGTGCAAAACACCACTGTGGCTCTGGCAGATCATCCCATCACATGTCTGGCTTGCAGGAAAGAGCTATGAGAAAAAGGTGGTTTTCCTCTTCCATGGAAGTGTCAAACCAATAAATACGGCATTTTTTGAAAACTTGAATTTGAATATATTTCAGCAGTTCTTTGATAATGAGAACTGGGCGCATAGCTGAACTGATTTTTAATGCAAAAATGCTGGTTTATTCTGGCTAGGCTAATATCCTACAGAGGGCACCTGCCCTGTGTCATTAAATAATGTCCAGTAATCTCTTCCTTTCAGTCAGAATGCAAAGAACACAGTGTTTCAATGTCCAGCATTTGTCATACCCGTATAATAAGGTTTTTATAATTTTCTAAGAATAAATAAGCCATGACTTTTGTTTCTCAGATCAAGACATTAACCTGACCATGCTCCCTTATTTTTCCTTTACTGTTATAGTTACATTGCAAAAGAAATACACGAGGTAAATACTATTCCATTATATTCCTAATACTAGAAAAGGGATTCATTGCTGCTAAGCTCATTAAGTTAGCGCTTATTAAAATATGCAGGTTGCTCATTATGTCATGGAAAATAGCATTCTTATTTTATTAGTAGGTTCCTCTCTCTTGTTAGCACATTATAGACCTAATTACATTGAATACTGGGATACATGTTTTTGTCTCAGCCTGCGTTTTCATCTGACTCTGCTTGATACTTATTATTTTCAGCTTATTATAAAATATGCCACAAGTAAGAAGAGCCACAACAGCTTGAAGTGAGAGGCGATTCTAAAATCAGACATCGTGGCTGCATTGTGTACTCACCCAAATTTTCGATTGTCTTAGCAGACTGCGGGTTTTTTTGCTTTGAATTAGAAGATCCCATATTGTGAAAATAGATATGGAGAAGCTTAGCATTACCTGAAAAACATGCAAAATCCAACCAAGCAGAGGTCTAAAGATCTAAAGCTATAGAATCGCTGATGATTTACACAGCTCCATCTTCTTTCAGAGATGTTCTTTTCGGTTTTACTCTGTAGTTTTTGTTACATTCTTAATATACGTGATTTGACATTTCTGCCAACGCAGACATCAAATAAGGAATGATCATAGAATCATAGAATAGCTTGGGTTGGAAGGGACCTTAAAGCCCATCCAGTTCCAATCCCTCTGCCATGGGCAGGGACACCTCCCACTGGATCAGGCTGCTCAAAGCCAATCCAAACTGGCCTGGAACACCTCCAGGGATGGGGCAGCCACAGCTTCCCTGGGCAACCTGGGCCAGGGCCTCACCATGCTCATCATGAAGAAATTCCTTCTTACATATAGTCTAAATCTGCCCCTCTCCAGTTTACACCCATTGCCCCTAGGATGGCACTTCTCTTTCCAGAAAGAGTGCAGTTGAGAGTTCCAGGCCAGGTTGGATGGGCCTTGGGCAGCCTGAGCCAGTGGGAGGTGTCCCTGCCCATGGCAGGAGGGGTGGAACTGGATGATCTTTAAGGTCCCTTCCAACCTAAACCATCCTATGATTCTATGCTGTTCAGATATTCTACCAAATGTGCCAGTTTAGGTGAAGCCTTTCTAATCATCGCTCTGTTTTCTTCTGGACTGTTATTCTGCACAGCAATATATCAGCTTTCTGACTCACTGTAGCTTACAGTCACTGAGGGGTTTCCGTTACATTGCCCACAGCTGTACAGGCAAAGGGCCATTGGGGCTGTATTCCAAACGCAGTATTTCTAAAGTGCCCCAGTCAGGGCAATGATTTTTATTTGAATAGGGGGTCCAGGCTGGGATCGGTTTGATGGATTCTCTTCAGCACTGAAGTTTCTAAATACATGCCATGTGCATAAATGAGACAAAAAGTGTTATGCTGATCTAGTCTTTTTAGGCTCCTCTCACACTATAGTTGTGCGACAGCAAACTGAAGCTACAGTTCCATTTACTTAAACTAAACCAATAAATACCAATATCATTATCAGTGGCAACATATTTTTCGCTTCGAAAGATGCAGGATGTCACCAGCGATGTGCTGCAGCTTGCTTTGTGCGTGCTCACCACCGACTTCAGATGAAACTCTAAGTATGCAACAAAACAGTTTCATCTGATGACTAGAAGTTATCAGTGTAATGAAACGTACTCCTTTTAACATGCCTTCTCGCACACGTAGCCAGCGCAAGAGAATATTCATCAGCATCAGTTCATCTAACTCCAATCACAACTCATTTTAGACTCTTAGGAACTGGCAATTTTTGCCTTTGTTATAAAGAAAGAGCAATCACATTACAGAGCTTTCTCATTTTCCTAGTAATGAGTTTAATATGACATTTAGGGAAGTGTTTTTGTGTCTCACATAACAAGGTTGTTTGTACATTCCGTAATGGATACTGCACAAAGGTATACAGCGCAAGCAGCTAGGTCTTTATTTTTTTTTTTTCTATAAGCTGAATGTAAGTTAAATGTTAAATTACAGTAATTGTGAGCTGGTTTAGTATTGCCTATTATGCACTAGACTTCATTTCAGAGATGGCTTTCCCTTAACTGAATGGCAATTCTGAAGCTGTTACACAGCACTGTTCTGGAAGGCGGGAGCGTTTGGGGACTGCTGAGTTTCACAGTCAAAATTTCAGCAGCCCTTTACTGTCCAGCAAATCAATCCACGCTGGAGCAGTTTCCTCCTGAAAGGCTCCACCTAGTGGAAAGGACCCACACTAGAGCAGGTCTTGAAGAACTGCAGCCCCTGTGAAGGACCACTGTTGGAGAAGGTCACAAAGAACTGTATCCCATGGGAAGGATGTCATGATGGAGCAGAGATTGAGGAAGGAGCAGCAGAGATAAAATGTTATACACTGACCTCAACCCTTGTTCCCTATCACCCTGCGCTGCTCAGGGGGAGGAGGTAGAAGAGCCAGGAGTGAAGCTGAACCCAGGAAGAAGGGATGTATGAAGAGAAGATGCGTTTAGTTATGTTTTATTTCTCATTATCCTACTCTGTCACAGTTGATTCACAATAAACTAAGTTATTGTCCCCACACCAAGACTATTTTTGCCTGTGATGACAAGTGGTGATCTCCTTGTTCTTATCTCAGCCCGTGAGCTTTTCATCGTGTTTTCTCCAGCTCTCTTGTTGATGACAGAGGAGTGATAGGACAGCTTCTTGGGCTCATGGTGACCAGCCAAGGTCACCCCAACAACACTATCATCGACAATATCTATTATTTTTTTTCCAAGTGATAGAAACAGATTCAGGAAGACCTTGAATAAACAGGGAATTAAATGTAGCTTTTATCATTTATATCGAAGCCTGATCAATGCAGGTTAGTCTTAGAGGAAAAACTCTAAAGGCCTCTAACCAGCTCTTTATTACTGGAATATATATCAATACATAAAAATTTAACATGGAAGTGTATCAGGATACATCTTCTCAATTGTCTAGCCTTCCTCTGTAAAGAGCTCATTAACTGTATTAATCTATTTTTTCTTAAACTTCTATCGATTCATTTATAATTATTGTTAGAGTAGTCTAATTAGTCTGATTGATATTGACATCTGCTACAATGAAGTGCTTTTGATTTATTAGGGGTGTGGAAAAATATCCTTTACAATTTCTGACTGTAAATGTGCGAGTGTCAATATTTAACAAAAGAAGGGCCAGTTATCACCTGTTCTTTTAAGTATCTTAGAGGTTACTCCAGGGATGGAAGAAATTTGAGGGGTTACGAGTTCAGAAAAGGCTACATCAGAAGTAAACAGGAATGTTTACTGAGTTACTAAGGACACTGCAAAGAGCTGAGGAACGGGAAGCAGGATTGTGCACAATGGTAAGCCACAAATCCCCTGTATACCCTTTCTTTTTAATTCCATACTAATTTCTATGTTGCAACATAGAATCATAGAGTAGTTTGGGTTGGAAGGGACCTTAAAGACCATCTAGTTCCAAGCCCCCTGCCACGGGCAGGGACATCCCACTAGATCAGGCTGCCCGAGGCCCATCCAACTTGGTTTACAAAACACACAACATGTTTTACATCAAAGAGCACTTTGGTCTCAGCAGGACTACAGGCTCAGTTCACTTAGTAAAGCTGCAAGCTCTGATGTGAGCTTGCCTTCCCTGAGGAAAATCCCCAAGCCCCACGCGCTGCTTGCTGGACTTCTGAAACCAAAGAATTGCCTTCTGCGCATCGACTTTCTGACTAGTCCATTTTTATTGACACTGTCAGAGTTTGCCTGTAAGTATTCTAGCTCATATATTAAAAAGATAAAACAAATAAACAAAAAAAAAAATCCTCTCCAAACCAGCAAGAAACATTTATTGAGAGTGCTCGGACTCGTATTTCTCTACCCAATAAGCCTTCAAGTTCATCTGTGTTGCTTTGCTTCACCGGAGATGTTCCTTAGACTGTGGTGCTTTGTATTTTCTGAAAACTTGAGAAGATTTGCAAGGGAGAAACATCCTCCTTAACAGTTCCTGCTGTAACATCACCACGAACAGGCACAGCTGCAGGTACTCACAATATTGTCCTTTCTTTAATCCCCTTCTGATTTTTAGGGGGAGGGTCTTGCTTTCATCACAGCAATCTTGGCTGCACAGCATCATTAGACCGCCTGTAATCCTGGGTTAAAAATAAAAGTTAACTAAAATTGGAGCTTTTCATTCATAAGAAGAGTTACTTTAATTTTTGTAGCCATAAATTGAGCTCTTTATATCCCACCCAAGATACTAGATCTTACTGTTCTCCAAATTATGGTTCTTATGCCTGCAGAACGTCCCTCACGATAGGCAGCTAGTGTTTGGGAGGTTTGGGGTGTTTGGTTTTTGTTTGGGGATTTTTTTTGCGTTGTTTTTTGGGTTTTTTTTTTTTTAATTTTCTTTTAAAAAGAGATTCTGAAAGCAGAGATTAATTAAAAAAATACACAATTTCATAGATTTCCTCAGGTTCTTTAGGAAGATGCACTTAATACTCTACTGTGCAATTAAATATATATCAGGTTGGGGGTGTGGGGTTTGATTTTTGTTTTTTTAAATAAATATAACACTACCATTCTTTCATTTTACCCTGTGTTAAGGGATGTCCTCATACATCTGGGTGCACGGCTCTGCAGTCCTGCTCTGGTGTCACATGTTGTTCCATGTTTGAAAAAAAAAAAGTCATAAATCACACAAACCAGGACCGATTCCATGATTTTATGTCCCTAAAAAATGATAGTGAACCTGAGTCAGCACTTCCTGAGATTGCTGTTACATAAATGCACAACCACCATTAGGCTGAAAAAAAGTATTAGAGGAATTTGATTGTTTCAAATGAAGATGGCAAGTGCGGATGGACAAATGCTCTGTACATGAAAAACCCAGTATTAGTGGTATATTTCTTATCTCTAGCCTTGTGACCCTACTGCCATGATAAATCAGGGACTGGCTTTTGCTTTTAAATCAATATCACTGCTTCCTTTACTGATGTCAAATACTGTTTAGAAATCCTGCACTCAAGACTGAAGAGAACTCAATGAAGAACATCATTATACAGGTATGATCTCCTCAACAGGTACGAGGTTGAGCCTGGGTAAGTAGGAAGAAAAAATGATCCTACCATTCTAGGATGTCTTGGGGAAGAATATGAATTTAAAGAGAGTCTCCAGGTACAACGACAACAGAATAAAGCCTTTGGGGAGTTGGATAGACCTATATGTTGAACACAAAGAAGAGCAAGCTGTGACTGGTGTCATCTAAAGATAATAGGAAATATCACAAATCATCCAGAGAGTTAACTGCCAAACCGAAACCTTTATCTTAGTGCTGTGGAGAAAGCAGCTCTGGAGGTTCCTACCTTGGTAGGGCATAGTGGTGATAGGACAAATGGTATAAACTGGAGATTTAGATTGGACATAAGGAGGAATTTCTTCACCACGGGAGTGGTGAGGCCCTGGCCCAGGTTGCCCAGGGAAGCTGTGGCTGCCCCATGCCTGGAGGTGTTCCAGGCCAGGTTGGATGGGGCCTTGGGCAGCCTGAGCCAGTGGGAGGTGTCCCTGCCCATGGCAGGGGGTTGGAACTGGATGATCTTTAAGGATCCAACACAAACTATTCTATTACAATGAAATCCCAAGGTATTTCAGCTATAGCTGTCAGGTGATCTGAGGAAGGAAGATATTGGAGGAGCAGTTGAAGGAAAGCAGAAACTGAGAAGCCTAATTTATTTAGGTTATTAGTGTTTGTTACTCTGTCCTAGTCTGTTTAAAACACTGCATGAGACACGGTGCATGCAGGAGGTCTTGTGGCATGTGAGAGGAGCACAACATCACGTTCCATGGCACCCTAACCTTTCTCCGAAGGCTGTCAAGATGTTTTGTGCTTTTGTTATGTCTTCTTATTAAATTATCTTCAGCTTGATTGAGCCTTTACTTTTGGTTTTCTTTTATGAAGGTGATAAAAATAATTGCCTGGGGGCATATTTGCCCTTATTTACAGAGAAGAAAACTCATATATCTTCCCTGTGCTCTTTCTGTTGTGTGATTATCATTTTGAAATAGAAAGACATCTTCTTATATAATTTGTATGGATATATATATATGTAAAATCTTGAAAAACATAAATATATATGTTTATGGTTTCAACACTGGCAGAAAGTGGTTTCTTCTTAAGCTACTTGAAGTAATGAAAAAGGCTTATATCGAGGCAGCAGGCTCATTACTGGAATAGAGCTCTATCATTATCAAGTCACACTCCAGGTGCTCATTCCCACTCCGGTTCTGTGACAAATTAGGAACACTAATGAGTGCTCATATGGCAACTGCTATGATGGCAGATCCCTTACTCCTGTGCCTATGGCGATAGCAGATGATGGGGTTAGCAATTGCCTTGATGTCCCATAAGTAATAATAAGAATAGTCTGTTACATTCCTAGTAGAAGTTTATTGAGCAAGGAGGACATCAGAAGATCCTTCTGCTTAGGCTGGGATAGTTAAAAATGCACTTTTCTTAGTTACAAGTTTTTCCCCAAGGAACTCGAAATGCACTTACCCAAATTATAGGCTATTCCCTTGCTGCTCTTGGCCTTAAAATAGATACAAAGAAGAAGAGAACACACACCCTCTTTATCACTAATGTAAAAAAACAAACCAAAAAAACATTATTTCCATCTATAGAACATACACCACATTTTTTTTTGATTAAATTATAATTTGAAGGCTTTCCTTGTCAATGTGAACTGGAACCTACGTTGCGAGGTCTATCTGCTCCAGTCAAGGTGTTGGTCCTAACACTAAACCCAATACTTCAGCCTGACTCCGCTGGCACATATCAAGGCTAAGCTGAGAGTAACTAATGTGTTCCTTAATGTAAGGACGAAAACTCACAAAGGGAAGGAAAAGAAACAAGTGTCATCAGCAATGGTAGCACTAACAGGGATATATAGTGAAGGGTCTGGGAGACAAGGCTGGTGGCAAAAAAAAAAGAAAAGAAAGAAAAAAAGCAAGAAGTGACTGTTCATACCCTGAATTAATCAGCTCTGACTTCTAATATCCTGCCTGCTCAATAAAATTTAACTAGGAACGTAGCGTGACACTCTTCTTATTACATATGGGAAATCAATGTGATTGCTCACCCCGCTAAATGCTGTTAGCATAAGCGCAAGAGTAAGGGATCTGCCATTTTAGCAGTTGCCATACAAGCACTCCTTGGAAATTAGTGCTTATCTGTCACAGGTTTGAGGCACTGGAAATGAGCACCAGGGGTTGGATAGGATAAGGGGACTGAATTTCATCCTATTAACGTGCTTGCGCAAACTTCCAAGTTCACACATCTCTTTTTTTTTTCTTTTCCATTCTATCTCTCTGGATTGTTACTCTCCAGTCTCACCCACCCTAAGGTCCTCAGAGTAATAGATCCAGTGGATATTAAGATGATAACTCCTTTCTTTTTCTTTAACACTCAGGTAAACAGATATTGAGCCCAAGCACGTTTCAGAATTTTAGTGAATAAAGATGTGATGACACCTTTCAAGCAGAGAGACAAGGTGGTCTCCATTCAACACTCCTCCTATAAAGATCCAGGACATCCAGGAGCAGCAGGAGTTACTTTAGAAGCTATCTACATCTTCTGCCTCTTCACCCACTTCAAACACACGAGCAGCAGATGGTTTGGTTTAACTCAACTATTAAAATTTTGTATCTTACTTGTATTACACCTTTGAAATTCTTCTCTGCCTTTAAAACTTTCATCTGAAATAATTTGAACTGCTGATCTTTAGCACTCCTCACAACGCCTTCTTTTCCTCCAGACTCCGGATGTGTAGGGGCACAGACAACATGAAACAGATCTTGGAGGAAACAGAATGCCTCAACTGCCGTTACACTGCTTTGATGTGACTCGGTTTGCAAGGGGTCAGAGGGAGACATTCCCAAGCAGAAGGGCCAGGAAGGATGGACAGGCCTTGTTTCATCTTCACAAATGAAAATAAAAGTGGAAGTACATCAATGCTCCTTATCTATCCTCGACATAAGGAAGAGATGGAGCTGTTGGAATGGGTCCAGAGGAGGCTACAAAGATGATCTGAGGGGTGGAGCACCTCCCATACGAGGACAGGCTGAGAGAGTTGGGGTTGTTCAGCCTGGAGGAGAGAAGGCTCCCAGGAGACCTTAGAGTGACCTTCCAGTACCTGAAGGGGCTACAAGAAAGCTGGAGAGGGGCTGTTCACAAAGGCTTGTGGGGATGGGACGAGGGGCAATGGAGATAAACTGGAGAAGGGAACATAGACTTCCTTCTACCTAGGAAGGTAGGAAACTAGACATAAGACTTCCTTCACCATGAGAGCGGTGAGGCCCTGTCCCAGGTTGGCCAGGGAAGCTGTGGCTGCCCCATCCCTGGAGGTGTTCAAGGCCAGGTTGGATGGGCCTTGGGCAGCCTGAGCCAGTGGGAGGTATCCCTGCCCATGGCACAGGGGTGGAACTGGGTGATCTTTTAGGTCCCTTCAACTCAGACTATTCTATGATTCTATAAACAATAGAGTAAATTGTCTAGGATGCATGTTCCTTGAAAGAAATTAAGATGTACATATTCTAAATAGGATTCAGAAACCTCATTCTTTACCCTGAAAGGGTTTTTTTGTGGTTTTGGTTTGGCATTTTTTTTTTTTAATTTTTAATTCGGTAAGATCATACCTATGACAAACCTTTAAAATCTTTTTCTTGTAAAGGAAGAATTCCAGAATAAAGGTGCTCTAGAAAACCATCTCTTATCAGCAAACATTTCATGTCCAGTCACTGTTCTTACAGCTGTAGAAATGTATTTATAGTTTGAAAATTTCTGGCATCTAGTTTCCTGTCACCTTTAGTAATTGTGTCACTTATTTGTTTGGTTTTTTTTTCATTATGAGAGTGTGGTTTGTGATATTCTTTCCTTACATCGCAAGTTTTACCATTATCCCAAATTATGCTGTCTAGAATTACTGTGTTGAGACAGGTGAGATCACCTTTTTGTTGGAGATGAGACAAAGGTTCAGGTTCAGAGAACCCTTGTTGAAGAAGAGGAAGGGACAACAGAAGAACCTCTTCTGGAAGTGACTTTGTATTCTGAAATATCTCTGTGCCTGAACATCCTTCAGGGGAGAACATGAACTCTTTATATTCTCAGATGATGAGGTATTAAAGAGAAAAAGGAAAAAGTAACCTTTTCATCCCAATTAGGGCTCTAATTCAGGAGAGTTCCTTATCTTCTACTTAACACTAAGCAGTTGTTACACAGACTTAGAATTACATGTCTAAAATTTGCCCTGTATTTCACTTTCTTCCTGTAAATTGGGATTTATATATATGTATCCTGATTTTTTTTGTGACTGAACACTACAACTGAATATAAATCCTTTGGAATAGTTTCTGCTGTTCTGGCAGGTCAAACAATTTCTTCTTGAGATTGAGCTGTTGGCTTCCATAGTTACACGCTTCTGGTCCAATATCACTGAAAGTGACCCATAATTGAGTACACGAGTCTGAATTAAAGAAATGCAGATCAAAGCATCACATCTAAATTAATTTCCTGACTTTGCATTTAGTCTTCTTTGCATTACCAATTATGAAAATGAAAGATAGGGCACTTGGAAACTGAAAGAGGACTTTGACAAGGTTGTAAGTCTGCTAAATTAAGGAGACCTTGCTGGTTGCCAGTGTTTGAGGGCACTTGCACACACAATGTCAAGGCCAGAATGAATTTTGAAGCTATACAAAATATGTTTTAAATAGATATAAAGTTAGGCTTTAACCTTGCAATGTTCCACCTCTTGGTGACATCAGTAGGCAGAATGGAGCACCTTTGCCAGGAAATGGTAAAGTACAAATCCATCTGAAACATACTTTGGTGCTATTCACTACGGCATCTTTATTCATATATTTGTTACGTCAACAGAAGTTTCAGAATAATAAGTCCGGTACGTGAAGAACAACAAAGCCAGACACCAGGATGTGCTGGCGGTCACCCGGCTAGAAAGAGTTTGGCTGAGAATTGCCTGGGCTTCCTGGTGGGCTCCAAGCTGAACATAAGGCAGCAGTGTGTCTTTGCTATAAAGAAGGCTGGTGGCACCCAGGGTTCCATCAGCAGCGCTGTCAGCAGGCTGAGGGAGGGGATCCTGCCATCCTACTCGGCACTAGGGAGGCTACAGCTGGAGTTTGGCACCCATTTCTGGGCTCACCAGTATAAGACAGACATGGACATTCTGGAGAGAGTCTAACAAACCAGGAAAAGGTGATCGAGTGTTCGAAGCATCTCCTGTAAGGAGAGGCTGAGACAGCTGGGACTGTTTAGACTGAAGAGAAAGTTCAAGAGGACCTTATTGTAGGTAAATACCTGAACGGAGGCTCCAAAGATGATGGAGCCAGGTTCTTTCAGTGGTGCCAGTGACAGGACCAGAGGCAACAGGAACAAACTGAAACACCAGAGGCTCCCCCTGAACACCAGGAAACATTTTTTTTCCACCGTGACCGATCGCTGACACAGGTTGCCCAGAGAACTGGTGGAGCTTCCTTCCTTGGAGATATCAAAGGGCTGTCTGGACCTGACCCCAGGGAACCAGCTCTAGGTGGCCTTGCTTAAGCAGGGGAAGGTTGAATCAAAAGACCGCCAGAGGTTTTTTTGAAGCTCAAGCATTTTATACCCTAGACATTTCCTAACAATTCTCCTAAATCTGTGGGAAATGAGGGAGCAAGCACAACACTTAACAGGAATTTAGAACGCTAGTGTACAAGGAATCAATTAAAACCGCAGATGTCATCGGAACCCTGAACTATTTTGGTGCGTTTTCTGCTGATTGCCAGAAGTCTTTATTAAATTTAAAGCTAAATTGGTAAGTGATGATCCTACTTAATATTTGTACAGATACGCCTGACTTCCCCTGCATCGTTTTTGTTATTCATCGTTTCTGCACCCTTGAGAAATTATTTGTTATGTAGAAAAAAATATTTCATTTAATTTTTTAATATATTTTTTAATATTCAGTTCTGTTTGCAATTGTTTTTCTCAGCAGTCTGTTCATCCCACACCAAGGCAATGGCATAACTTAGAAGTTGTGATTTTGAGGGTTTTTTTTTCTGCTCAGGTGTTTGCGTGACTGATGGCTCTTTGGAGCTCTGTAGGTTTGATTAATTATTTTGCTTCATGTAACAAATCATGTTGCAATCATATCTTGCAGCTGGAAACTTTACAGAACAACAGAAGTCTCTTTTTTTATGGAGAATTCAAATTACATGAGTCATTTTTAAACCATTTGATAAAACACCAGACAGAAAAAGGGATTGTAAGTGTTTGATGCTGCTTCAGAGATCATTCTTATTGTTACAAACACAAACAGTTTGGCATTTTTCTTTGGTACTGTGCACTGCTAAAATCATCCTGCCTTTTCAGAAAGCCTAAAAAAATACAAATACCTTTGTGGATCAATATAAACCTGTGTTTGTCCTCTAACATAACCTCCAAATGAAAAGTCTTTGTGGCACAGGCGAATTTTGATCCAGAAAAATAAAAGTATTAAACTTGGTTTATGCTTTTAACATGCAAGTATAAAAACAATACCTTAGTAACATTGAATATTTCCAAGTTTACTTTCACCATCACATTATATATATTTAATTTCAATATAGAGTGAATCTACAAACTTGTTCTGTATCAAATATTTAACTTCACTACTACTGTGAAAATACACATCATGTTTTATAGGTCACCGAAGTCTCTGCGTGTAGCCCAGCAAATGACAATGTGAAAACACATCCTCCCCAACCGAAGGGTTATGTTATGTTCAAAGCCATTTGTACTCCCCTAATTTTGTTGGCACTTAGGGATGAAGTGAAGGTATTTTCCTTTCTGAGGGTCTAAACTTTAAGGATGCTCTTAAGAATAAAATTCTATCTGCTCCCTGTGATGTGGTAAACAACGTCCAGGAAACATTTTCCCTGGCAAATTTAGTTGTTTAAGTATTTATTTTATTCCATTATTATTTGTTCACTCACAAAACTGGTATCATCGCTTTGGCTGAAAAAAATCCCGAATATAGACAAAAGAATCCCTACACCTGGATCTTTTTAAGTGGCAAAAAATAGCTGCAGGATAGATTTCTTTGCTCATCAAAAGGAAACCTATTTTACTGCTTACACATTTTATTTTTTGTTCCTGACTGAACATTTATTCTTCCAGCTCAGATGCTACCAACATTTTCCCCACTTTTTGGTCATGCTGCAGAGTACCGATTCAAAACACACGCTCAGTCCTGGTTCTCATCATTCTCAACTCCCTTTGCCATGTACTAAACATCCGAGGGTATTATCACCCTTTATCCTATTGGTGGTAGGTGGGATTTCTTCCCACCCCACTTGCCACACAGACCACACTGTGCTGCTTTGCACAACCTTTTTGACACACTTGGAACAACACCTTCCCTCCCCTCTCTGAGCTACGAGTTGAGCCAGAGGAACACAGCCTTCACAGAGAGAAGAATTCCCTTCGTGTAGAGGCTTCCAGCCAGAAGGAACTCTCGTATCACCTGGAGAAGGGACTGATAATTGTTCGTGTTGATCAGGCACGCTGGGAAACACTCAACAAAGATCTAAAGCACTTGGGCAGTCCTGTGTGCCTGGGAATATGCCCTGACATCACCCAAGAAAGAAATGAACCATCAGACACTCCCCATCCCCCCCAGACGCCCAATACCTGGATCGTGGCTCAAGTCAGGTGGTCCAACACAACTAGTGGAGAGCTTCAGCTCTTCAACATCTTCAAAGTGCAGCCAAAGTGAATGGTGAAACATCAAAACAAATATTCAAGTAGCTGATGAGCATTCATTTTCTCAAAACCCTGTGAGCACGGAGAAGAGCACAGAGAAGGCCATTTAAGGTCTTCTGGGTGGCACCAGTCACGTGCCTCTGAGGTGGGAAGTCTCTCAGGTGTAGTGTGTGATCTCATTTCCTAACTCCGTCAATTGAAAGGCTTCAGGTGAAGTCGTCCTGCCTTGAGAGCCAATCATCACCTCTTGGAAATGGATGGTGCACTGGAAGGGAATAGTCTTACCAGTCTTAAGAGGGAAATTTTCAGGCTGGTGTCTCTCTGCCTGTCACGACTTGCATTTCTCTTATGCTTAAATATTGCTTTATCTTTGTATGTGCACATATCTCTGTGCTTGCATATGTACTTACCACACCATGTAGTAAATAAGATTGAATCTTGTTATATTTGAATCTGATTATGCTGCTGATCAATTTGGTTGTAACACAGATGAAATCATTTTTAAATATTTTGCTATTCAATTGACAATTGTTAACAAGAAATTTTACAATCTTAATAAATTTTAAATTACTGATAAATCAAAGGTTCGCAAATTCCCATCCACGACACCACTCTTGCCATGAAATTAATAAATAATGTATTATTTACTTAGAAATAGAAACCTGTATGAACTCTGAAGAGTTTGCGCATAAGAGCTTAGTTGAAATGACTTGTAAAGAAGCTATGTCTGATGAAGTAGTTTTGGGTCATTGCTGTAATTTCATTTATCAGATGTTTTAACTTTATGGTCAAATCATTTGCCCCATCTTTCTTTCTTCCCTGATTCATATACATACGTGCGCACTCATGCCACTGCTAAAAGAAAAGAAGGCATTATCAGCGTTATTTTATGGAACTTTTATTAATCCCCATGCCATATTGTGACAAAAATAAAAGTAATGATTTTGTACATCTGGTCTGCCCATAAGAACAAGAGCCTTTATATTTGTTTTATAACCTTCCATAGCACGTTCCTGGCACCAATAATGGCTAAAACAGATGCGTTGACAACATTTGTTTTGTAGGACTTTGCTTAGCTCTTGTTTTTATGATTATGTGACAATCTACCACTTGATGAAGCCATGGAAAAGGCAAATGATAAGATGTATCCGGAAGAGTGTTTTTGTTAATTACTGGGAATTATTAATGTTATGCCAGGCACTGTTCAGAGCTTGTCTTCAGCATTGCTTGCAGTTGTGGTACTATGCTTTCATGAAGGATTAATTACAGATGGAATAGATGCAGAGGAAAGGTCACAGGAATATTAGGAAACAAAGTGCCTCCCTTGTGACATGGAGACGACACCTTGGCTTTTTACTTTTGAGCAAACCAAAGCCTGAAAGGAGATGCAACTGCTTTCCATATATGTAACGATTAGAAGATGGTCACTGGAGAAGAGGAGCAACCTCCTGTGAAATGATAACAACGGCACGAGGGCAAGAAGTTTAAATTAGCCACGAAATTTATTAATTTATGTTAAACCCAGAAGGTATCTAACAATAAGGACAGTTAGAAAATTATGTGAGAATTAAACAAAAGTAGGGGAACAAAGAGATGTGTTTTGACACCAAACTGAGGCAGTGTTCGAGGTATTGAGTGATATGGCTAGATTGCATCTAATAGATCACGTAGTCCTCGGGTGTTATACGAAGTATTGGTGCATTTCCTGTCGATACTGAGATGCCTCATGTGAAAGCTGACTTGCCTGCAGATGTCTTTACAGGACATAGATATTTCTTTCTTAATAAGGATAGGTGTTTTTTTATCCAGAACATCGGTTCTCAAAAAGAGCATCAATGCCCAGTCATTTTCTATCTTTGCCATCTTTCTTTGTGTATTAGCTTACGAATACAGGTTTTGACTTTTGATTACCCTGCAATGTGCTTCTAACCACATAAAGAATATCCTGGAGTAGAGAGTTATTTCATAGCGCACGGAAGTGAAGTGTTTAAATCAGTTTTGACACGCGGTCTCATTCATAAATCAATACGCCTCTCCTGCAGACACAGGATCAAAGGGGTTAGTCCACCCTCTTGGTAAACGTCAAATTAGTCTATAAACATTTAACAAAATAATGAAGTAATAGTACAAAAAACTATTTCCCCTTAAAACAATCTCATTCTGATTCATCTTTCTTGTACTACACGTTCTTTGTATCACATTGTGAAAACCCTGTAACTGAGACACGCCTCATTGTAAGTAGAAAAGAGAAATCACTGTGATTTCTGGAAGAAATACTGTTATATCATTGCTATTTTATTTGGTAGCACACCCAGATGCTCTTAAAAATTTCAATACCACAGATCTGTATTGTCACATGCAATATTAGCTTTATTTGTGGCATAAAGTTTACAGATAACTAAGCATTAAACTCATAACTGCAAGGGAAATCAAATATTACTTCATCACCCTGTCTAGATTTCTTCTTTGCCAGGACTAAAATGACATTATCATAACAAGGCATCATTTTCCCGAGTGCCCATAATGACATAAATATCAAGGGATGATGTAGTATAGTATACTGATTTCACAAAGAATGTGTCATGAGTTTGTAATGAAAGTATAATCCTCCCTGGTATTGACTGGATGATTCATTACTTGTGCCAAATCACTTCAGCTGCTATTGTACTCGGTATTTTCACATTCAGATCCATGAATCCCATTGTACATTACAATAGCCTCAATGTTAACAGAAATAATACCCTAATCTTTGGGATAAAATATCTTACTTTAAACAAAGAGTAGGGATCTGCACAGGTGAAGCTGCAGGTTATAGCTTCATTTTCAGCTTTGACATCCGGTTTCAGAACCTTCCAGTAAACTACTCTTTTGGTGTTCCTCTTATACCAGAAATATTTTATTAAGAGGAAAGAGTAAGAATATAAATATACATTTTGGTATGGCCATGAAGCAACAGAAAGAGAACTTGCTTTCCATACACAGTGTACCCGCAATATTCAAAGTGTATTTTAATTTCCTGTCGGTACCTTCACTGAATTTCCCTACTTCAAACTTTGAGGGTTTTTTTCCTCAACAGGAGATACATAAAATGATTTATTTCAGTGTTTTACTCCTGTTTATTTTTATGTGGAAACAGGGATTCTATCGCACACTGCTACTGTGAAGCATAACTGTCAAAAAATTAAATAAAGCAGTGGAATGGAAAAAAAATCAGGCTTTATCAAGAGCAAGGAAAGCAATATCATAAACCTGTACATCATTGTGAGGGGATCCTTCTCGCTTGGTTTTCAATGTCTGCATCTCTTGTTGTGGTCAACAGATTTCAGAAGACTAAAGTAACCACTTCTGGGAGATGGCTTCCTCCTAGAAGATGAGGGAATTCTCCTTGGGACCAGATTATATTCAGAACAAATTATGTCATCAACACACATTGTCTTGGTTGTCTAAAGGAGCAGTCGCTGGGTAAGATGTTGGGTCTCTGACAGCACTTGAGACACACTGGACTCAATCTCCTCCAGCTCAGTTTCTGGAGCGTGTCTCCAGAAAGAGATTGCACACAGCAAACCTGCTTTGCAAACCAAATGAATGCTTTGTAAGCACTGGGTTACGGTTAATTCAGGTTAATTAATGTTTGACCAGTGTTTCTCTGAAAAAAAACCAAACCCCTCTACCATTTTGAATTAAGGCATTAATGCAGGTGGAGCCATAAATGGTTGGTGCAGATGGTGAGGTCTACGCCGTAGACAACCAACAATCGTCAAGATGACTTAAATTCCCCAGTAAAGGAAAGGAAACTAAATCTAAATGCACAATCACCACGTTTCTTATTAGCAGTTTCAATGTATTTTAGAAAAGCAAATCAGAGTAATTTCTCACGTTCAGGAAGAAAATTCCAATTTATTAGAACAAGTACGTGAAAATGAAAAGAATGAAGCTGTGATGTATTAATTGGAGACAAGAATCCATTTGTATTTCCAACATCAAATTCTGGGTATGATTATGTGAACTGGTTTTCTGGTTCTACTCCTGACCTCCTCTGGGCCGCTGGACCTGAAGCAGTGATAGCTGTCATGAGACTTAAAGTAATGAACACCTCCAATGCCTCATAAGCCAATCTCATCTGTTTCTAAACTGAGACGAAGACAAAAGTTTTTTCATGTGTTTTCATGTGTTTCTGAGTGAACTGTAAGAGATAGTGTTTAGAGTTGTTCGTGAGCATGCTTGGAAACAACTACAATTGTTAAGCGATCCACTTCTTTTTTTGGTATTTCTTCTTCAGTGTTTTAATAACGTGAGAAATTAATAGTGAATACATGCACTTTAGCTTTTAGGGGTTTTGAAAACTCATTTATACTATTGTTTTCTCTGGGTCTAAGCTCTGAATTGTGTGGAAGCCAGAAAGATCAATCACAATATTCAAATTCAAATTCCTTGAATTCTTGCCTCCTCTCACAAAATGAAATAAAGGGTTTGAATACTGAATATTTTAGGTAGAAATTCAATTCCTTCAACACAGGAATAATATATAATATAAATAAATGTTATGCCTTAAACTGGTTTTGTTTGTTAGCTTAGAAATCCACACCAGTTCACTGGTGCAACACTAATGATTTCATTAATTCCATAATTGTGATGAGTTTCAGTTACGTTTTGAAACCCTGCGTTTGTTGGCTAAAGAAAACCTCTGCATTGCTGGTTTTATACTCCGTCCACCGGCATTTTATGAAAGATCTTCAAGTGGTTGAAAAGTTTTGACTCTTGAAAATATTTTCGTGAGACCTGTTCCATCATTTGTTGCTACACGTGGTTTGCAGAATGAATGAAATATTTCACACAGTTTTCGTTCTAAAAATGTTATACGTAACAAAGCCACATTGAATATTTTTAAATATGCTTAATTCAATGACTCAAGGGAAAATTTCGCTTTTTTTTATTGCTTTCCAGGGTGTAGACATTTGATATTATTGTTTGTTTGGGGTTCTCTGATCTCTAGCTCTTTCTCCCCTTAGAATATCAACTTTTCTCCTCTCCAGGTTTGCAATATCTCAGTTTGATTTATTTGCCCAGAATAAAGCCAAATGCAATCACATATTGGGAAGAAAGGAAGTAAAATTCTAAAGAAAGAGCATCCCTTTGAAGCTAACCTGGAGTGTATCACATTCCCTTGCCTTGCCTAACTTAGTTCTCTAGTGATGCCTAACCAGTGAGTTTGTGTACTGCTTGTTCCTAGAGCATTCTCAGTATAAAATAGGGCATAAAACATGAAAGGGAGTGGATCTTATTTTCAGAATGGAGGCACTTTTAACTTCTACTACAATTACCAGCAGTAAGTGTTGAAGACAGAACCTCCTCAGTGACTGCACAAACCAGTTATTTCAAAACATACTTTACAGAAATCGTCTTTTCATCTCTCTACCTTCATTTAGAGCCACTCGGGGAACATTAAAAGTAAGTAGGGATTTTCTAGTTTATTCTGTGTAATATTCTTCTGTCATTAAAACTATTAATACACTCAGTAATCAATATCCAGGAGCTGGATTTTGCTTTGCTGAGCAACCCAGTGAGTTAAGTGAGTAGCCGTCCTATATCTTGAAAGATATTCACACAGGGACATTATATCTAGTACAATTAGTTGCCTAAATACGGTTAAATGTGTAGAGCATCACTCAGAACTTAATAATGTATGTGTTACTCCAAAGAACATTGGTAACTTATGAATTTCTATTAAGCCAGTTTCACTCATTTTTTATTAAACTTGAGAGCTGTGACCTATCTAGAGATTTCTGGCTAAATTAAGCTAATTGAAGACTGGAAACAGCTAGGGTGAGAAAGGACTAAAAGTAAATTAGTTAATATAAATGTAAGTTAATGTGTAAAACGAATTTTGGAAATGTGATTTTTTTTTTTTGTTCCACAACATCGCTTTGCTTCCTATAAGTAACGTCTCCTCATTGCAGAAATAATTTAGGGTTCCCCTCTCTGAAATCTGTGAAATCCTATTGTAATTTGACTATCATGGGACTTTGTTCAGCAATGGTTAAATTCAGTCTTATAAATCTGTGGGAAAGTTCTCAAAGGAGGTGTTGCAAAGGCAAAGGGAATTTCATCCCTGTCTGTGATAACTTAGGCACCAGAGACTTATCCATATGGGATAGAGGTGAGCCAAGTGACATGGTATCAAGGGCAATTTATGCTGTTCCTCCACAATTTAAAGGCGAAAGTCAATGGCAGTTGGAGTAGCGATTCTGCACTAAAACACCATCCTAACATCTTGCTAAAAGCTCATCCATGATGGGGAATCTTCACCCTACTGATATCCAAATGAAGCTTTAGTTTGAACAACCGCAAACTCATTTTTTTTTGATGGTATCCTGTAGGAATACTAAATTTCTGGATTACAGACAGATAAACACACGGGAACCAGAAACATGAAGCAAATCAGTGCTGTGCCCACTGATCTTGCTCTTAAAGCACTTACCATGAACTCAAGAACCTTGGCTTCAACCAGATCAGTCACTTTACCTTTTGTCTCTGTCTGTGAACCCTGCAGAAAACACATCAATAATTATAAAAACACTAAAAATGCCATAGTTTTACAAAGGACACATTGATTCAGTCATCTTCATTCACTTTCCTCAACTCCTCTTCTCTTAGAAAAGACCCTCCAACTAATGTTTTATTGCGTAAAATGCATGTAAATGTGCAGTACTTTTACATCATGCTGTTTACTTTTCTCGAATGGGAGGGATGAACAGGAAATAATTAACTTTTTGACTAAAATTAAACAACAACAATAAAAGTGAACTTGGGAACTCACAAAAAGTTGGAAAGTTCTACAAGATTACAACATTTTTAGCTGGGAATTTGATAGAAATGATACTACATGGTTTCTATCTCTCCCTGCTTTTTGGTTTTAATCTTTTGAAATTAAGCTTTTCAGACTAACATGAAAAGTGCAAAATAATGACAAAAGAAAAGTAAATAAGCCATCAGTTGCTGATCTTTTTCCTTTCTGCATCATTTAATTCAAGCTAAGAATGCTAATAAAAAATATTAATTGACTACACAGAGGCCAAAATGCTATTATGAACAAGAAATCTTTGCAACTCAAAAAAAAATAAAAAATACATTCTGAAAATGCAATTATAAAGTCATTTAAATGCAATACATTTAATTAAATTTATGATTAAAGTGTTGCTCTTTATTTTTATAGCACTGAAGTTTTAACTTTTGTTTTCTATTACAAACTCAGACTACGTTCTGTTGCCATGGTGTATGTGTGTGTGAACATATATGTATGTAATGGAAGTACAGATTGTTGGGATGGGACGCTCAGTTGAAGATTGAGTCTTAAAATCATAGAATAGTTTGCGTTGGAAAGGACCTGAAAGCCCATCCAGTTCCACCCCCTGCCATGGGCAGGGACACCTCCCACTGGCTCAGGCTACCCAAGGCCCATCCAACCTGGCCTGGAACACCTCCAGGGATGGGGCAGCCACACCTTCCCTGGGCAACCTGGGCCAGGGCCTCACCACTCTCATGGGGAAGAAATTCTTCCTTATGTCCAGTCTAAATCTGCCCCTCTCCAGTTTGTCCCCATTGTCCCTCGTCCTGTTACTCCAAGCCTTTGTAAACAGTCCGTCCCCATTTTCCTTGTAGCCCCTTCAGGTACTGGAAGGTCGCTATAAGGTCTCCTCAGAGCCTTCTCTTCTCCAGGCTGAACAACCCCAACTCTCTCAGTCTGTCCTCACATGGGAGATGCTCCAGCCCTCTCATCATCTTTGTAGCCTCCTCTGGACCTGTTCCAACAGCTCCATCTCCTTCTTATGTTGAGGATTCCAGAACTGGACACAGTCCTCCAGATGAGCAACAGAGGGTCAGAATCCCCTCCCTCGCCCTGCTGGCCACGCTGCTTTGGATGCAGCCCAGGACACCATTGGCCTTCTGGGCAGCGAGCATATGTTGCCGGCTCATGTCAAGCTTCTCATCAGTCAGCCCCCCCAAGTCCTTCTCTGTAGGGCAGCTCTCAATCATATCATCCCCCATTGTGTATTGAAACCACCGATACCACAGTACTTTTCATTTGACTTCCACAGATTCCGAATTTAGCACAGCACACACTTAGATTTTCCAGAAGCATCATCACACGCACACGCACAGAGCGAATGCGAGGCCTGGCAGGAGCTCACAGCATTTTATCTTGTACAAATGCCTATATGAGGTGTAAGAGAAGTAGGGTCAAATAAAGGCAACATCCCATCAACACGGGGCAGAAGCCGTTACGGGCTCCCATGTCAGCTTTTTCAAGCTCTGTGGCAATTCTGTGCATAAAACACTGTTATATATCTCTATATATTCTGTCTCCCAGCACACATAAAACTCAACTGCTCACAGTGAAAGCGAAAATCTCTCTCGTGGTCCCCCACCATTTAGTGCCCTCCACAGGATATTTTAGATGGAATTTTAAAAACTGTTTATAGAGGTAGTTGCATAGACAATAGCAAAATTTATGCAATAAACTCTTTTAAAATTCACAGGACAATACGCAGTCAGCTTACCGTCATTTCTATAATAGCAAGAGACTACGTATTTCATATATATCCTTGATTCACTCTTAGGTTATAAAAACTCAATTTGTCTAAGAGGGAAAGAAAGGTACATCACTGATTTTTGATACAAAAATCTATATCATTATTAGGAGAACTTTGCTTTCATATTAACGCATTCATTTCAAACAAGGCACAAGTCTATGAAATAGTGATGTCTGGGATACACGCAATGAAATTTATAAATTAAGAGAAGTGATAGATGTCGGACTGTCGATACGTCAAGTTATAAAGGCAAATGACATCAGAAAAAATACTGCAGATGCAAAATATGTGTGAATTAATGCATAAATAATAGATGTCAGCAGGCCAAAAAGTATCGCGCTATATCTTGTTTCAGCCTATCTGGATCAAACTATAATTTCCTCCATCCTCTAGACTTGAAATAATAAAAGATCAAAAGGAGACACTACTAGACAGTTAAAAATGAAATACATCAATTTTTACCTAAAAATTCCAGCCATTAGTAATCCTGACAGTTACTGCTTTGTAGTAACTCTGAGCTTTGAAAAAGCGTGTGAAAAATGCCACATACCAATCCATTTAATTGCCACTTTGTTCCGCTGAGTCTCTTTGTGCAATGAAATAATTGAAAAATTAATGGCTTCCACTTAACACATTCCTGTATATTAGTGTCTTAGAATCTTTGTCAACAAAGTTGCCAAAATATTGCTGGAGGGATTTATTTGTTTGTTTGGACAGACCTGCATGAACCAACAAATGAAACCAAGTAAGTGCCAAGAGGTGTCCAGATGGTCGCGGTTCCCCAAATCCTGTACCTTTACAGTCAGAGCTGACAAACCCCACAGCACCACACAGAGGGAAAACACTGCTTCTGGTCTTTCAAACGCCTGATTATCACATTACAACTAATTGATGATCATAAATATTGATTTGGGGCACGAAGGACAGGCTTTGACTACCAAACGTTGATATACTGCTTCTGCTTCCTTAACCTCAGCAGTTATCATTTTGCAGCAATTGTTGTATGAATGCTGAATAATTACGGGCCTTTTGGATCTGTTCCAATGCAGGAAAGTAATCTACAGGAAAAAAATTTTGTACTTCCCTCCATTTTATTATTTGGTTCTAATTAGCACAGACCGAAACATCCTAAAATGATTTGGGTTGGAAGGAACAGCATAGCCCGTCCAGTTCCAGCCCCTGCCATGGGCAGGGACACCTCCCATTGGATCAGGTTGCTCTAAGCCCCATCCAACCTGGCCTGGAACACCTCAAGGGATGGGGCAGCCACCACTTCCTTGGGCAACCTGGGCCAGGGCCCCACCACCCTCACAGCAAAACATTTCTCCCTAAGATCTCAATCTCCCCTCTTTCAGCTGAAAACCATTCCCCTCATCCTGTCGCTGCACTCCCTCATCAAGAGCCCCTCCCCAGCTTTCCTGGAGCCCCTTTCAGTACTGGAAGCTGCTCTACGGTCTCCCTGGAGCCTTCTGTTCTCCAGGCTGAACAACCCCAGCTCTCAGCCTGTCCTCATATGGGAGGTGCTCGAGCCCTCAGATCATCTTTTAGAAGAACTCAGCTCGTAACTGCTACTGTTCCACGTTCTCCAGACCTCTGACCTTCTAGAGGATGTCCCACAGCGGGCAAGTGAGTGCAAGCCTACAAAGTCAAATCTGTCCTTGCTGTCTTGTAGGGAGGACTGACCACAGAGGAAGGAACCCATCTGACTTTCTCTCAATCTGCTTCCTTCATATGGAAGGATTTTTACCCCACAGCAATATAAGTCTATAACCTGCAGGCAACATTCAAGATCTTAGCATTGAATTTATTGAGCTGTGCATTGAGAAATCACAAAGAGCATCTGAATGCAGTTTTGGCAGTTTGTTTGGTTCAGTTTTTTGAACAATCTATTAGTCTTTCAGAAAAATGTCTTGCAGATCTGGCCACATATAGTTATTAAACATAATATGGCACCTTTACAAGAGTACGTTAGCCTGCTGCCCTAGCTAAATCCCTAGTGAGATAATTACACTCTCCAACTTTGGATAGCTTTTCCACCTCTAAAATTTCTTTATTTCTTCTCGTAAACTGTTGTGGAGAACGGCAGTGTGATGGTACGGAGCCTGGCAGATGTCGCACACAATGTATTACCCATAAAAACGCTATCAGCCTATTTGGTTTGAGGTAAATTATGTACTCTGAAATTTACAGCTTATGTGCTGAAATATTGAGTGTGTGCATAAAACGTCTCTCGACTCAGACAAAAATATCACACCATCAAGAAGTTTCTCTAATATAACGGGAGAAAAACCCTGGAGTATAGTCTCCCTGTTTTGCTAGACAAAAATGAGTAAAAATAAGGAAAATCTCAGTAAAACCTCTTCTTCTGCCTAAAAAACCTTCCCTAGACAAGTAAAATAAAAACTGACAAACAAGCAAAAATAGTTTATTTTGAACATGGAAAAATTCTTCCGAAAGTTCTTGTGTGTAAAGCCTTCCTTAGCTTCCAAGGTGAAGTTTTTACAGCTGCAAGAGTTCATATCACTAACAACTAAAAAGGGAATTCCTATTGCTCCATACAGTCACACTTATTAACACACAAACTAAATACAGATTGTTGCTAATTGCCTGGTAAATTTTCTCTTACATGTTTCCAGGAAAAGAAAATTAATAAAAAAGAAGAAAAAAAAAAGAAAGAAAAATATTTGACAGGAAGAACTGTTTTGCTTACACAATGAAGAAATAATCTTTTCTCTTCCTCCTTCATATGTGAGAACTGCTGAACTCTATTTAGAAACTTTGCAAAAGGATTTCAAGGTGAATTCCTCTTGCAAGATGATACAGTGCGCTCTTCTCTGTAAGGCAAAAGAGATAGGGATAAAACGGCTGCGATTGCACGGAAATATTGCCGCTGGTTGCACATCTGAAGGGAAAACCAACTTTCTTTTACTAACAGGAAGGAACTACAGAGGAGAGTAGCATGACAGCCTCAAACACGGCAAGGAAGTTAGGCTTAAGATGCTTTTTAGTGCTTGGATGCTTCTTATCTTCCCCATTAACAATTCTCAGTGGGAATGCATACGTTTTTGGAACTAAGAGTAAAGCTTTTGCTAAGAAAGTTTTCTCATTCTCATACTACCTGTTTGTTCTGGAAAAGTAACCTCTTTCACGCCAGCTGCAGCACTGCTTCAATAACAAATTAAAAGCTTAAAAATATTTAGACAGACACAAGCCTATAGGACCAGATGGGATCCACCTGAGTGCTGAAGGAGCTGGCAGAAGTGCTCTCCAAGCCACTCTCCATTGTCTATCAGCAGCCCTGGCTGACTGGAGAGGTCCCAGCTGACTGGAGGTAGCAAATGTGACAACCATCTCCAAGAAGGGTCAGAAGGAATATCCCGGGCCTGTCAGCCTGACCCCAGCACCAGGGAAGGTTACAGGAGATCCTCTTGAGTGCCATCACGTGGCACATACAGGACAACCAGGTGATCAGACCGAGTCAACATGCATTTAGGAAAGGCAGGTCTTGCATGACCAACGTGATCTTCTTCCATGTCAAGGTGACCCACCCAGTGGATGAGGGAAAGGCTATGGATGATGTGTAGTGGACTTAGCAATGTCCCACAGCATTTTCCTGGAGAAACTGGCTGCTCAAGGCTTGGATGGGCATACTCTTTGTTGGGTAAAAAGCTGGCTGGCTGGCCGGTCCTGGAGAGTTGTGGTGAATGGAGTTAAATGCTACAATAACATTAGCAATAAAATGTGTTAATATTCGCAATCAATTGAAATAAGAGTTCATTTTTTTTACATCTTGCTGCTAACTTCAGCTCTATGGCAAAAGGCTGTGACTCAGGTGGTTTTCAATGATGAAAGACATGGAACCCAAGCCTTCTTTCTCCTGCATTCTAGTTGTTTTTCCTGTTTTAACCTAAATTAGAACCATAAGATGAGGTAGGAGCAGCTGGTCATTGAATCCAGTTCCATGCCTGCACGGACAACTATGATGTAGGTCACGAATAACCCAAGGCCCCACCTTAAAATCTCTTGCTTTACTTTGCAGTTTATAATATCAAATGCATGCATAATAATTAAATATATAATATTATATAATCATGCATCACATATTATTTTCACATAACTGTATAGTGCAATATATAATAACTACTCATACAATATATTGCATACTAATCCCATTATAATGAGCCGTGAAGGCATAAATGTTCAAAGCAATCTGTGCTTGAGGTAAACTGACACCGAGAAATGCGAAGCCGTGCAGTTATTTGGTGTGCTTTTAGAACCATCTCACTGTCAAACGTGCTCAATTTACTTTCAGGATAAAAGTTTCTCGTAGGAGAGAAATCAAAAGGTGCTTTGCGAACTCTGTTATTTAACAGATGCTGTGTCTCATAACATCATCAAGAGGGAACTTTTTATTTAAAAGGAACCACTGAAATATCTTATCTGGGTGAATTAAACTTGAAAAGTCCTGAAACTCGCCCAAATGGGAGTCCTTCTGGCTTATTTGCCAGTAAGAAGGAAAGCGCAGCTGTAAGAAAACATTATCATTTGTAAAGGACGCGTTTAGATGTTTGCTTTTTTTTTTGTTCTACCTCTTTATGCAGATTTGGGCTTTTTAAATTTATTTTTATCATTATTATTTATTACTTGGAGGACCAGCTTGGAAGGCAGATATTTTCTCTCTTCTTAGTTCGCTTGCTTCTCAGTGTACTTTTTGTACTAATTTTGCTACTTGTTAGGCAGGAATTAACAGTTCAACAACTCCTGATCTCACTAAATGCCGGATATAACACCTCAGTGTCATACCTTGAAAAGTCTCAGTCATTCAGTTATAAACATGGAATTAATAAGATAACTTTAAAAAAAAATCAAGATATTAGGTGTGCATGTATAGATGCATTAGATGACAATTCTCTTTTATTCTCAATCTCTTCCTCAATGTACAGGTTCAATGACCATTAATTCATTATATTTTATCTGAGAATTGGCAATCTCATCTTGAACTGAAAAAAGTTATTCCATACAAAGCTTAATTTATTTCCATTTGCGATCCACTTACTACATCTTTAGCATTCTTGGATGGTTTTTTTCCCCCATAATTTTAATATTTACTATTCATCTTACCTCTTGTTATTAATTATTTGATAATGAAGATCTTATCCGAGTCATCTGCGGCAATTATCCATGTAGACACACACAGAATATTTGTACCATAAGTGTCTAATTTAATTCCCAGTAAACAGAGGGTATGATCATACCACTCAAAAACATGACTGACAAAGCAGGGCCAGGTTGGATGGGCCTTGGGCAGCCTGATCCCGTGGGAGGTGTCCCTGTCCACGGCAGGGGGTGGAACTGGATGATCTTTAAGGTCCCTTCCAACCCAAACTATTCTACAATTCTATGATTAATAATGATGAAGGGAATTAATATTAGCTTGCCTTGAACCTACATATAAAAGCACGCTCAAAAACTGTAGCCAACATGTAAGCCATAAGCAAATATTTCATATTAAACAATTTTATTAGGCTTGTGAGCATTGCAGTCAGTAAAAGGGCAAAGATGTGTGTAGGAAACTGGGCACAGAAAAAAGAAGCTGTAAGATTGAGAGCATATCATGGAAAATTGGAAGGCAAGAGAACTAGCTTGAGCAACCTTCATTGCTAAACCCTCCAGGACCATTGCCCTCACTGCTAACTGCTCGTCTTATACTCACAGACAGCTCAGAATACAATTACTAAAGATTAACAGTTGTGTGGATGCAGTGATGATTCGCAACCTGTTAAGAACTGACCATTCACAGGAAAAGCACTGCTAATAAATAAATTTAGCGAATGCTTCTTTTAAAGTTTGAAGGTGGCCTGAATCGTGTTTTCTAATCTCTCCCACCACAATAATCTTTAATTCTTTAACTGGTATATCTTCGCCATAGATATGTGTATCTGTGCTCACACGCTGACTTGTGGTGAACGAGTCTGCACCAGCTTAGGGGCAAATGAGCCCTGGGAAGGGTTTTGGAACAGAAAAGAGAGCTTCACTCTGCGGTGACAGTTGCAGAGGTACATTCAGCGTAGCTGCTGAGGGTAGGACCCTGCACCACTGTTATTTGCCTTCTCAATCCCTTTTGGTGATGCACACAGCATGACTGCACCCCTTTTTAGGCCATTTTTTTTTAATCACTTTTTTTTCCTAAAACAATACAAACATCAAAGCTTGTCCCTAGAAAAAAAAAACTGAATTAATATTTCAGTTATATTAGGCGATGCTGTTAGCTTCGAGTTAAAAATAACCAGTTGTTACCTGTTTTCTGGATATCAGATGTATGCATTCAGCTGAGGGAAAACACATGCCTGAAGCTCGAGGGATTTTCAGGGTATCCACCCAGCAGAGCCCTTAGAGGACAGATAAGGAAATCTGAGCAGTGGAGGTCTGGTGTTATTTCTTCTTTTTCTTTTCCTTCTTATGAAGATCTTCCAATAATAAACATATTCTAATGTAATAAATATATGAGATTATTTCATGAAACTCAATGCTAATGAATGTGTGAGCATGTGACTTTTTGAGCATATGATTTATTACAAAAAAAAAAAAAACCCTCTTTCTTTTGCATTAACTCGAGAGCATTCCACAAATTTAATTTTCATTTTTGTCCTGAAATATTCTTTCTGGTATAATCGATAGCATGGTTTATTTAGGTCTTAGATAAGACAGAATGAACTTTAAAAATAAATTAAATAAACTTCAGAAATATCAATAGATTGAGTTTTAATTCAAAATTTGAAGCTATGTGGTGAAAATTATAAAGGGGCTTTTCTTCATAGTTCGAGGAGTCGTGGGGGAAGGGGGTAGAAAACAAAATCTGGAGTGCTGTATCCAAAATAACCTTCAAGTCTGCTTCCATGAGGCTTTTGGGGTGTGAAGTCAGACCTAAATTTCACAGCTGTCCCATCTCTAAGTAATTGGCCAATCCTGACTCTGAAACGTAATAAACATCTTTGTCTCTGTTTTGAGAAGAAGGGAGGGAGGGAGGGAGGGAGGGAGGGAGGGAGGGAGGAAGGAAGGAAGGAAGGAAGGAAGGAAGGAAGGAAGGAAGGAAGGAAGGAAGGAAGGAAGGAAGGAAGGAAGGAAGGAAGGAAGGAAGGAAGGAAGGAAGGAAGGAACTGAAACCTGGAGCTGAGTTTAATATATTAGACTTACTCGTCAATTAAGCCTGGTTGATTTTTTAATTAAGAGCTCACAAAAGATGATTGTTCCCTGTAATCTAACACATGAAGAGTGGAGTCCTGTTCTATAGGCAACTGGAACAATCGTTAGACAAATCGCACTCTAATTGGTGTAGGAAGAACAAAGACCTGACTCACACTCCCAAAAGCACAGGTTTTAATCATTTGACTTGCAATGAAATTCCTCTAGGTGGTAACAGAACAGTTCTCTTACTTTTTCTGAAGGCCAGACAGTGAATATCATAGTTTCAGAGATAAAAAATCCTGCATGGTTGAAAGAGTTGCCGGCTCCAGGCACCAGAATTTCATGGGAGCTCAGAGTCACTGCTCGGGACGGAGACTGCAACAAATTCATGTGTGGTGGTGCAGATACACCACCAACAGGCATTGCATATGCATGAACAAACAGGGAATTGGAAATGGTATCGCTTTTATTCAGCTGTCCCCAGTATTTAAGTGTAGCAGGTTAGATTTTCATCACTGCCCTAACACAGCTGCAATAAAATTAATAATAAAACCTTCCTGCACACGGAAAAAATCTCCTTTTTTAGGTCAGCATTTCTGTGTCTGTACCAATCCAGAGTCAAGACACTGTCCTTTAGATCTTTGTATGCACTCTCATTGAGTAGTGCTTACCTCAGAAAAACTGGAAACTGGAGGAATTAATAAAATAAAGGCAATTTTTCCTCTACCCATACTTAGCTACCAAGGATCAGTCAGCCTGCTCTCCCCAATCCTGTCCCTGAGGTAATGCAGAAGCTGTATTTTGGGCAGAAGAAAGAGCATCCTCACCCTCGGAACGTACATCAGGGAGACCCACCATACAGATCTTACAGCATGTTTCTTTGGTTTCTGCAGTTTTCAATGACACGAAGATGATAAGCTATCTAAAGGAAAATGAATTACTGCAGTTAATGTTTGCATTGTTCTATATGGTTTTAGGGAGGCAAATATCGAAAAAAAGGATCTTTATTTTTGTGCATCAAAGTACTAGGAAAAAAAATAAAGCAACTGGGATAGAGAATTTGAGAATTGCAACTGTCACCTACCTTTATCTTGCTTACAGAAAGTTATAAATGAGGTGGATAGTAATTTAGGTAGCAATGTGGGAGAACAGTCTGAATGTAAACCATACCTTTATCTAAGTAATACACAATATTTTTATAATCCCTAAAGTACAGAGCATTTCTTATTCTTTTGTTCGGATTTCATCCAGCAACATGTGGTAACAGCCTTCATCTTGGCAACAGGGAAGAAAACAGACATATGCAGTTGTTTTCTCATGTCAGAAACACAGAGAGCAATTTCTGATGTTGATTACCCTTTTCCTCTCAAAAGATGAGATGATCAAGCTCAGGAGCCTATTTTTCTGTTTCTGGTCCTTTTCCATATGATGAATCATCTGATATTGTTGCTTGTCTCCTGTGTTTCCAAAACAAAAAGATAAATAAGCACCTTATATATAATTAATTAGTACAGTATAACAAAGCATCATCAGACAGAGTCACTGGCCAGTCTTTGACATAAGAGTTTACACGTATGGAAGAATTTCTGATCATTGTTTGTGTCTCAAACTAAATCAAAGGTCGCTTCTCTGCTCCGCAAGTAATGTGATGGCAATAAAAAGATAAAATATTCTCTCACAGGCTGTTTCTGTCAAACTTACAAAGACAGATTGAAATGTGGTCCCATTTCCTGACCCGGCGGGAGGTGTCTCTGCCTATGGCAGCGGGGCTGGAACTGGATGGGTTTGAAGATCCCTTCCAACACAAACCATTCCATGATTCTATGATTGTCTAACTCGAGCTTTTCCAGTTTCTTTGACTACAGGCCTAGACACCACACTAAAACCAAAAGGAAGAAAAGCCAGAAGTAGAACCGCTCCTGCAATCTGATTTGCTTCACTTGAGCGTGGAGGGGATGAGTAACTCATTGCATGAGATCATCCCAGGTACAGATTCTGAGACAGCCAAGCTAAAGGTTACCAAAGCAATGGATATTTTTTCCAGTTTCCATATTTTAGGGTCAAAAGAAGAGTTTGAAATGCATGGAAAAGTTCTGAAAACACTCAGAAAGACACCTTCCCTGGAAGTGTTTAAGGAACGGGTGGATGAAGTGCTTAGGGACATGGTTTAGGGAGTGTTAGGAATGGTTGGACTCGATGATCCAATGGGTCCTTTCCAACCTTGTGATTCTGTGTGATTCTGTGTGATTCTGAGCATTTGCACACAAAACCAGAATCATAACATAGAGTTATTAATGGACGGAGGTGGAATTTTGTTTCAACTAATTTAAATGCATTTCCAAGATAGAAATTTGCAAAGTTGGGTAAAAAAAAAATCTAGTAAATATGTATCTTAAATCCATCTGGGAAATATGTTTCTCTAAGCCCATCCTACAAGCACATTATGACAACATGATTTTAGAGCTCTGCTAAAAACCAGAATTGAACAGCAGACCTGTGCCCAAACTGGACAAAGCGCTTTTATGCAGTACTGAGCTCTAACCAGAGTTATTTCTGTAGAAAACAACTGGTGGTGATATTGTGCTACAGACATTAATACACCTCTAAAGAGTAAATCTAATTTCAGTAAGAAAGGAAAAGCTCCACTGAAATAAAGTGGCCCTTTCACTGGTTTTGACAAGGGTAATCCTTGAGCCAGAGCTCTAATATGGCACTGGTATTGACCCTGGTGCACGTGCAACTGTGGCCTCAGTAAGATTCAGAATTCACACATAAGATTTGCTGAGCTATTGCAGGGAAAATCAGTGTTTGATCTTCTTCACTGTCTTTGAAGGAATTACAGTGATTATATCCTGCCTGGTGGTGATATAACAGAGAAAAGCAGAGGGCTGAGAGGAGGCTTAACTTGCTACCACCTACAAAGTTAAAAGTCTTCAGGGCTTACAACTTTAAACTAATATTTCAAAAGGGTTAAAAACCAAGCTGTGACAATTCAATCAAAATCAGGAAAGACTGTGAACATACCATAGGAGCAAGAGTCTCCTATTTTAAGATAAATGCATATAAGAAATCATGAATGAACAACAAATCCATAATCTCTACATGAATACAAGGGCAGCTATTAGCTTTGGAAAAAATCAACATTTGCCTTTAATTACCCTGCAATTATGCTCCAGAAAGTACTGATGGTATTTTCTCCCCAGGAAAATGAGTTCCTGGAAAATTAATATTTCTAATATTTGATAATGTATGAAACATTCTGAACATAACACTATTAACGTATTTTCTGTGTTATGAATATTGTTTCGACTGCAGTTGTGCCTTTCTCAATTCCACCTCCTTCCTCGTCTCCATACGTATACCCTGTTGCCTGCCACACACGCTCTTGCAGAGTCATGTTCCTAACAAATAAACATTCCCAAACATTCTACTCGGTTGCCAGAGGCAATAGGTTGAAGAAAACCAGAGATAATATTACTGGAATCACATGGTACCTCAGACGTATTCAGGAGTCAAAGATCACCCCTCTTTCTCGTTTCCAGTGGCAATTCTGAAAAATAGTCTCAACAGAGCTGAGGCATTTGCAGATTTTCTGTGTTTCCTGTACTAAATATTAGAGATGACATTTACGTACTAGCTGTTACGAAGCCCCCAAGAGGGAACAGGGATGTAAATGAAGATGAACTCCAGATTTCACAGAGCCCAGACACCGAAGGAGCTGGATACGCTCAGCATCTTACAGTGAGAGATCTTCACACACCGATATTTGGGGGATATTTTTTTTTTAATATAGTTAGTAAGCAACTGGGCTAAAGGAGAAATCTACAGCCCCTAAAAAAACCTCATTATATTATCCTTGTTTGAAACTGAGGATATATCCAAAGGGAAGCAGGCTGTCTGAATGCATTTTGACAGCCTCTTTGTACGTTTCTGGTTATATATAGTGATATCAGTGAAGAATGGTATTGTCATCTCACCCACATGAAGTATAATTACAGACATTTGGATTTTGACGTATTGTTAATTAAATATTGATTTGTCGGAGGATGAACTAAGCCGTCGATATTTTCCTTCCTAATTAGAATAATGACTGCTCCACATGCCAACAGTTATGAATCCAAATGAAATAACTGTACAAGTGGAAATGTAAAAAAAAGCCTTTAATAATGCAGCATATTGCACCTCACTTATGATTAATAAAATAGACATAGTGTAGTAGCTGTATTATTTAGACTGCCCACATTTTGCCCTATGGGGAGTAAAGTTTCTTGTAGTTTGTATTTATCCTACAGCTCTGTGTTCCAGTTTGCCATGAGTCTCAATGCCACGAAGAAAGTCCAGTGATACATTCCTCAGTGCCATCAAAATTGTTCTTAGCGATTATACCAGAAAATAAAATACTGAACTGATGAAGAAAGCCAAACGCTCTTCTGCTTTGAGAGAGAAGCTGCACCCCGTTTATGGACTGTTAAATAGCTCAGTACCTGAGAGGTTTTTAATAATTAATTTTTGTGGTGCTTATGCTCCATGGATGAAGAAGGGACTTCTATTCTCATTGCAATCAGATTCTCATTTTTTAATCAACATTCATTTAATGTTAAAATCTGATTTTCTAGATCATGTTGACGTGAGAGATTTCATGCTAATTTCTACTGACTGTTCTCTGATTAGTGAGTTTAATGTGTAACCATCCTCCCTCATCTACAAGTTAAATTTCTGCTCACAAAATGTCTACTCTCTCTTCAGTTTCCATTTTAAGTACCACAGGATCATTTCCCCCCACCCAAAAAATGTATCGTTACATCTTCCTCATCTCTTTCAAAATATTTCTTTGTCTTTTTGTTAACATTTCCTCTCTGCATCAAAATAAGATCCCTCTCTCGTCTTTTGAGGAGTAGTCCTAATGAGTCAGTGCACCTTGGACATGATTAATACCAGGAAAGTGAACAACAATATTGTTTACTATTAGAGATAGACCAAAATGGTCTATCGTATAAATGCACACACCATGATGAATATGTGCCAAGAAACGAAACCTGGTAATAAGGGCCCATAAAATAGAAACACGGAATAGTTTGGATTGGAAGGGATTTTCAAGATCATCCAGTTCCAACCCCTTGCCATGGGCAGGGACACCTCCCACTGGATCAGGAGGTTCCAAGCCCCATCCAACCTGGCCTTGAACACCTCCAGGGATGGGGCAGCCACAGCTTCCCTGGGCAACCTGGGCCAGGGCCTCACCACTCTCATGGTGAAGAAAAACCTCCTTATGTCCAGTCTAAATCTGCCCCTCTCCAGTTTATCTCCATTCCCCCTCGTCCTATCCCCACAGCCTTTGTGAACAGCCCCTCTCCAGCTTTCTTGTAGCCCCTTCAGGTACTGGAAGGTCGCTCTAAGGTCTCCTTGGAGCCTTCTCCAGGCTGAACAACCCCAACTCTCTCAGTCCGTCCTCATATGGAAGGTGCTCCAGCCCTCGGATCTTCCTTGTAAACCTCCTCTGGACCCGTTCCAACACCTCCGTATCCTTCTTATGTTGAAGATTCCAGAACTGGGCACAAGCCTCCAGATGATCACAAGGAGCATGCATTTTTTTCAACTCACAAAAGCATCTCTGAGCCTCAGCCTATCTGTTCATTTTCATATACTTTCCATAAAGGAATGCATTCTTTATGGAGTCTCTTCATAGTTTTTAAAAGGAGAAAAAATTCAGTGCTGCTGTTTAATCAGATGTTAATGGATGCAAACAATATTTGATATGCTTTTTCTTTGTAGATTGTGGAATTCTAGTAAGTCAACTGAACTTCATATTCAGAGAAGTAGAATATCCTTTGCATGTCATTTGTCAGAAGGATTATATCGCACGAATTTCCAGGAAAGCAGAAACCCAAAACCACACCTTTGTACTTATTTTTTAATAAAGAGATGTTAATTTCTCTGCTTTAAGGCGATTAGCATCAGTCTGCCAGGCACCCTGAACATATTCATTTTAAGCATATATGTAATCTGGGAGAGAGATTATTGAGAAGGCACATTTGTTTACAATGAAATTATCATACACCTCTTTGGAGCAGCATGAATTTTTGGTCTCATTTGCTTAGAGATTTTCTGTCGATTTTGCGGTAGGCTGGAGTGGGCGTTACATCTTTTTACATCCTTCTATGTTTTCATAGCTGTATTTCCATACAGCTCCATAAACTCATAGGAGGAAGTTGAAATGAGCAGAGAGAATAACGTCACCAACCCATCCCTTGGGAGAGACAATGAAAATTTAAACCCGAGTTCATGCTATTTGCTTATATTGCTACAGATTAAAGATTTATTGCCATCCGCAGTTCTTTAAATGCCCTCTTTTATACAACATTCTGAAATAAGGTGTTATTAATTTTATTTTAGTGTGCTACAATCTCCTCTATTGGAATGGGATTTGATTTGGTTTTCTATCAATTTTGAGTTGATGTAGGGGTTTTTATACAACACGAATATTTGCTATTTTTTTTTCCCCCTCAATGAGTTACTAAAGCAGCTTGGAAAAACTGAACAGAAGAAACCTATGAAGGCTTTGGGCTGTCTCTCTGTGCTTCCTCTGCTGGGAAGAGAAGTTCTGCGAGGTGTAAAGGTGAATGATAAAAGCCAAATAGACTGGAATCACTTTTCACAGAACATGGATATAGGCAAAGTAATACACAATTATACATAACAGAAAGCAGGGTCTAGAAAAAGGCTCTAGGAGAAAGTGAACCTAGCTATCAGAGGGTTAATACGATTGATCTAGGACACATTGCTCACTCTCTAGGAAAGTCTCTCAAACCTTAAAGTGAAACATTCAGATTAGTTTAGAAGTACTGCAGCAGACTCAAAAACCAGTGCAACTCATTGGAAAGCAGTGGAAGTATTCCAGTTTCACCAGATGACATTTTAAGGAGGGGATTGGGGTTTTTTTGGTCACTGGTTATGACTTATCTGTACTTTATAGCAGAAAATGTCAAAGCCTGGTAAAATCAAGGAGTTAAAATTCTATGAGGAACTTTCAAGCCAATTTAAGTCTGGTACCTGGTCAATGGATTCAGTTGTTTGACCGCTGTTAGTAAGAGCCTGGATTTAAAACAAATGCAGAGGTTGTTTCTTTCAGTATTTGCACTGATGACACTCAAATTTAAAACAAATGTTTACCGGTAATTTGCTCATTTGATCATTTTAGTAACAGGATTTGAAATAAATTGCTATTTTATCAATTTCATTACAGATCAAAGTCACTGCTCTTCAGAATATCTCTGGACAAGTTTCATCAAACACAGAGACACGAAACTCATTACAGAAATATTGATTTTCTATGTATTAAGTATAAATGTGTGCCAATATCTTAAGTTTAGCTACAGAATATGACCAAAGAGGCTTATTGCATCAATTATTCCACAAAAGTCTACACTAGTGAAAAATATGAGCAGTACAATGCTGGACTAAGTTCAATATGTAGTTTCTGTTGAAACAGAAAGTTGCTTATTCCTTAACTTCTCTTCTCTAGAGGTTTCTTTAAATAAACTTCTCGCTCCTACCAGTCAATACCTTCTTTGTTCTTAGAAAAAAAGTATCAATATGAGTTTAGTTAATCTAGAATGATGCAATAGAGTGAGACTGGTGAAATTAGTGCCCACTGGCAACGCCAAGTACGAAACGCTTTGGTAGGTTCTAAGTGAAATTGTGGCTGTCACTCTCCTGACAATGACGTGCAATGAACTCATGAAATGTAGTGTTTTATGGGAAGATACACATTTAAATTCGTAGTAGATCATTTCATAATTACAGCCAGGCTCTTGAGGAACCACACAGATAGTTCACTTCATCTGTTTCTTTTCCAGCAGGTCCTGCCTTGTTCCTTCTGACGAAGGAAAAACAAATCTCCTAAGGTAATAACAATACAGAAAAAGTCCTACTAATTTCCAGTTTGGAATAAATTCAAATACTTTCAGCTTACAGTCATTTCAATAAAATAATTTCATAGTAATCTATACAACGTATTCCCCATATTCTGTTGAGGATATGTAAGGAGAGACCATTAAATATCATCAAATTCAAACCTGCTGCCACGGGCAGGGACATCTTTCACTAGATTAAGTGTTTCAAAGCCCCATTCAACCTGAGTTTGAAAACTTCCAGGGGTGGACATCCACTGCCTTTCTGGATGACCTGTTCCAGTGTCCCACCACCTCCTTGATCTGCTGGCCACGCTACTTTTTTGGCCCAGGACACGGTTGGCTTTCTGGGCTGCAAGTGCACATTCCTGGCTCACCTCAAGCCATCCTTCCATTCCCCAGCCTATATCCAAACTGGGGATTGCCCTACCCTTGTGAAAGACCTTACTCTTGGCCGTGTTGAAATTCATGAGGTTCATATATGCCCACTTACAAATACAAGTCAAGAAAGTCCAGTAGCAGAAATCATGTATTTTGTTAGGACAGTAAAATAAAGGAATATTGGGGGAGGAAAAAAAAATCTTATCTATACAGGAAAAAATGTCTTAATTTTCCTGTTCAAGCATTTACTTGTTTCACAAATTTCACAAACAGAAAAGTCTGGTCATTTAAATGTTTCTCTTTTTCAGCTAGGCTGATTTTAACAGAAATTCACAGGAGGAAATTGAAATAATTACCTTCCATCAGTATTGCAGTCACAAGATAAAGGTGTCCATATTCCAGACATTTCCTTGGAAGTAGCGCAGACATAAATATTCTTTTTTCTATCCGTACACAGGATTCTGAGGGTGCATCACGCACGACACGTGCAACACAGGTGCCTTGGCCACCAGCATGAAAGCAGCTCTACAGAAGCTGAGGTTGCTGAAACAGCAAGACGAGAAAGACAGGAAGGCATAAAAGCAAGACTTTAAAGGACTCAGTAGAGCAATTTCTATCTTTCTGCTTTTAAGGAGAAGGAAAGTCCCGTGGAAAGAAGATATCAGCCTACAGAAGGGTAAAATATGTTCATATATGCTTCTCAAGCAACCAATAGGTCAGCATTTGGTTCGGTTAGTAACTCTGATGGGCTTTGTCCTTAATGGGAAAACAGTGGGAGGTAATTATTTTCCAGCTGGGGATTAGGCTGACCTGAAGTAGATGCAAAATGAAAATAATATACAATAAGGTTTTACAGCACCATAACCATCACATTGCAAAATCTCATTCATTTTTTGCTCTGGAGACTATCCATATATGAGAGATATTTGCAGTTTAAACAATTGTACTCAAAGCCCAGAGAGTAAACTTTCCTTTGTTGTGATAGGCTATATGCAGAAATGGAAAAAAATGTGACTTAGCTTTATTTATTCTTCTTCTTTTCCTTTTCTGAGCAGGCAATTAGCTCGCGTTGTCCAAGGATCACTAGTGATGCATTTCACAAATTTATATTCCCTCTCTTTTCTCACATTTCTGCTCTGAAGCAATTAATTTGGCTGCTGAGTTGCAAAGGATACTGGCCATATTACGCCCAAGACCTTCAAGAAGACTCTCTCTTTCAGCAACAGAAGAGGGTGAAGCTCAAATAGGCAGAATCAGGCAGCTCTGCATGCCGTGGAGATTGCTGGAAAGGTACAACTCTGTCCCAGGCTTCACAAACACGCTCTTCACTGTAACTATAACCTTATGAAATTCATTTTCAGAGCAACATCTCTCCCTCTGACAAGTTCAGCTATGCCTCAACTGTTTTCACTTTGTCCTGTTTCAACACCTGAAGTCCATTTATCATCACTGCCTCATCAAGGTAATTATTAATGAATGTCTAAGACAGATGTGACCCACCTGAGTTTTAGGAGGACAAACTTTCTTCAAGATGTTGTTGCTGTATCAGCAAAAGGTGGCTCGTTTTGAATTCAAAATGTACTAAGATTCTTTTCTTCCTTAAGCAAGGGCCATATGGCAAGACATAATTACAATTTACTTCTCCTTCTAACTTATTTTTCTAGTTCCTGCTCTGAAGCCATCTATAAAACCACGCATGGCTGAATGTGATTTCTGTAAATAATGTCAAACACTGAAGCTGTGTTATTAAGTACTCATAATTAGAACAACATTTTACACTGCTGCTTACAAAATGAAGATGATGTACAAGGCAGCTTGGAAATAAAACTTGTAATTTTCCTGTGCACTGGCATAGTCATGGATAGTCAGGTGTCTGTACAAAAACAGGTCAAGACCCAATCTACCGAGAATACTGATATTAATTTTGCTTCATTTTATTTTTGTTATGTAGTATTAATTTTTTTAATTAGACTATTATGATGCGGTACCTGAGTTATTGTTGTTGTTAATAATACACATTGTGTTTCCATCAAAACTGCAAGAATAATGTCTTTATTTCAGAGAAGGGTGCACGTGCAGTGTCTGACAGTCACTAAATCCTCCCCTATGCCCACCCTGCAAGTTGTTATAGAGGATTACTCTGGGTGAAAAGACATGAACTGCTGATATCATGTGTGCGTGCGCGCCCACATATGTGCATTTTGTAAAGGAGATATATATATAAAAAAGGGAAAAAGGGTTTATATATATATTTATATATAAAAGGGAAAAAAATTAACACGACACTGAGTCAAGCACAACATCCAGGTCTGAGAAGAGAACCAAAAGAAACTATAAACCAGAGGAAAAACCCAGAAATTCTTGTCTCTTAAATAAGATATGAGAAGTAGAAAATGATGAGAGGTGAAGGCATGGCTCGATGCAGAGTCAACAACAATTTGGAGGCCCTTCAAGTGGTTGCCCAGGGAGGATGCACAGCGTGATCTGAGACCTCCTGTCTCTCAGCAAAGCTTCGTTCTCACCACACCAGCGAGCACCGGGCTTTGCCACAAGCCTGAGGGAGAGAGATCCCAGAAGAAACACACTTACAAGCTGGCTCAAGGTGTTCTGCACAAAGGAAACATATGTGCCAAGAGTTTTATAGCTGGGTGAAGAACACTTGTTTGATTATTTGTCTACATGCAGGTGTGAGAAATCCAGGTCACTGACACCCAATCTGCTGCCATGGCGAGGTGCGTGACGGCGCACTCAGGAATTGGATTACTGAATGTGTGTCACTGAAACATGATCAGATGAGTCACAGCACCACAATTACTACTGCTAACAGTTACATGAAGACAGAGTAATAATTTTACTAATTTACGGTTTATATGAGGACAAGTTGAGAGGGTTGGGGTTGTTCAGCCTGGAGAGGAGAAGACTCCCAGAAGACCTCAGAGAGACCTTCCAGTACCTGAAGGGGCTACAAGAAAGCTGGAGAGGGGCTGTTCACAAAGGCTTGTGGGGATAGGATGAGGGACAATGGGGATAAACTGGAGAGGGGCAGATTGAGACTGGACAGAAGGAGGAATTTCTCCACCAGGAGGGTGGTGAGGCCCTGGCCCAGGTTGCCCAGGGAAGCTGTGGCTGCCCCATCCCTGGAGGTGTTCCAGGCCAGGTTGGATGGGCCTTGGGCAGCCTGAGCCAGTGGGATGTCCCTGCCCATGGCAGAGGGGTTGGAATTAGATGATCTTGAGATCCCTTGAAGATCCAAGCCAAAACTATAGATTATACTGTTCTGTGGGTGACCAGCATGGTTGTAACTTGCAAGAATGTCCCTCTCCTTCTACTTGTGTGCTGACAACTGAAATCATCCTGCTGACAATTGACAGAATCAGAAACGTGAATCTTAACTGCTGTTGCAATGGAAGCTTTGGGAAAGCACTCTATAATGAAAGTTGTAATGAAAGTAATGCTTAGAATGCTGTCAGCTGTGGAGGAGAAACGAGTCCTGGTTAACCCTTAGCATGCAAATGCAGTGAGTGTTCCCCAAATACATACACCGCAGCCGTAAACCTTAACCGTAACCACCCTACAAGATTACAGAAGCTGGATCGCCACGGCTTTGTGCTTAAGTACATGTATTAATGTGAAAACAGGTTCAAGTTCAACAGTAATGAGCTGAAGTAATGCATCTATTTGTGGCAATAAACCTTATGACACAGCGCAGGCGGCATTCTGCCGAAGGCTTAAATGGAGTGAGGAAAAACTCAAGTGGTCTGATTAAATGGAATACACTTCTGTGGTGGGAGGAAGACCACGTCGCTAGACCTGATTGCAGGAAGGAAGGGTGAACTGATTAGGTTTATTAGAACACTAACTCGTTGACTTGATGAATACAATTAATTTACATAATTATTCTACTAGATTTTTATTTGAACTGCATTAGGCTGCAGAAATCCCCAAATAAGCTCTCTGTCTCCCTAACAAAACAGTTGCTGAGTGAATAAAACATTAGTGCTTAAGAGTTTGTGTAGAAATTATGTGAATCAAATGAAACGAATGAAGTACAGTTCTTAATATTTTATTTGTTTTGCTTAATGTAAGCAATGTTTGTAGCGGTGGAGTCACTACAGACTGAATGTGAAGTCATTAGATGGTTTGAGTATGAAATCCTTGGCCTCAGCCTTGGCACTCTGTAGGGTAATAATTGAATATGTTGAAATTTTGGACTTTAGTTGTGCAATTCTGATGTATCAATAAATAGTTTTTGTCCAAAGAAAAACTAGGAAGACCAACAAAATCTTTAAATAAATATGTGCCTTCATCAACTAAAAGAATTTTCTAAAGAAGTTTCTAGTTTGATAAAATCAAAATATTCCTAGGTTGATTTTGCTTATTTAATAGGAAGTTAATTATACAAGCAAAGTTATAATTTTAAAATTAAAGCTTCACATGTTTTTATTTGGTAAGAATAAAACTAGAATGCTGTATATATTTATCAAAATTACTACCTGTGTTTGCAAAATGTATGTTGTCAGAACTGTTATATTTCTTCATCAGTTCTGCCATTTAGCAAATAGCTTCTCACATCAGGAAAAAAAATGATTTGCTGTAAAACTCTAATCTACTATTATGTGCAGTGCATATTTAAAATTAGTATTTCCTTCTGCCTGATTTTGTGCCTGGTTTCACATCTCATAATTTTGAAGAATAAATATTTTATATTGTAAGTATTTTTTTAATGAGAGTTGTAGTCATTATAAGAATGCTAATTATTCTCTATTTTTTGTTACCAGGGAATTAATTGTTGATAAAATGCACTACATTGACATCGGTGAAAACAATGAGACTGTTTGTTTTCAGATGTTTGAGCATTTCTGTTTTGTCTAGTTAAGGTACTTATTTTCTAATCTGGGGGAATTAGTCTTCCAGGGCTGATGTTTTAAGCTTTGTGGTCAAATCAGTTTTGAATGCTTGTTTTTAGGAAAGTAAGAAGTCTGAGAAGGCAGGAGGGGTGGAACGCAGCACTCCTGAGGAACGAGGCTGGCAGGAGTACTGCTTTGCATCTTTTCCTCATCAGCAGCAAGGAAAACTGTGCTTGTTTCCTCTCCTCCTGGTGAGTGAATGCCAGAGAACAAGTACCAAGAGGTTTTCCTTGCTTCTGACCTGAGAAAGATGCAGAACAATGGTCTGGCATTTAAAGACTTAATTTACTATTAGCAGCGGCATAAATGATTAAGCCATCTACAACAGGGAGAACTTAAAAATTCAGGTTTTTTTCTCCCACAAAATTATGCTTTACTGTTCCTTTCCGTGCGTGACTGATCTTCATCTGTGTAACTTCAAAAACTAGAGCTGAAGCTCATCAGCAAGCAGATGCTTGGCATTTCCAGCAGCGCGTAACCTGCAGAAGTTCAATACAATTTCAGAAATTGTTATGCTGCAAAACATGCCTATCAGCTCAGCTGACCTTTAAGCTTCACTTCATGTTCGCTTTAGGATTAATTATTCTATTTTTTTGTGTTTGTGAACCATGTTCCGGTCTGAAGATGGGTACAAGGTGGTGTTCCATCTGCATTCCCCATCCTGGCAAGTGACCTGCACTGATATGAGAATGGAAAACACAGCACTTCCTTCAGCTTCTAAGTAAATATAAAGGAAAATAAAACTACAGGCTTTTATTAGGTGTCACTAGTGAAGTACAATTAACAGTTTACTTATTAGTTTTCATGGAGAATTATGAAATTATCCCCTAAAACTATCCCTGTAGTACTACCCGTATTCAAATGCAAAATGTATTACAAGCAAAGACACTGCAGTGTCAAAGATGTCACAGAATTTGACACTTCTTATAAAACCACAGAAAATCAGGATCCATTAAAAGAAATTATTTAATCAAGAGAAGTTTTCAAACTTCCAAGAAAAATGAGACAACAAAGAAAAAAGCTATTGTAGCTTTTATGCTACCACATTTTTATTATTGAATTATTTGTGAATAATAACTATGCATGAGTTATTATCCCAAATACTAAAGGATTCTTGTCCAAAAGGAGGGGCATGGTAAAACAGGAATAAAAGATTGTGTATTCCTCTAAGAATAGCAACATTGCATTATCTGTTGTGCCTGAAACAGAGAGATTTTGCCTGGGAGCAGATTCTTTCTCAGTTAAAACCAGTCTGCTTTAAGTTTTGGTGCTGGGCAAAAGGCAGACTTGTGCCCGCTCTACGACCAATATTTCCCTGTGTGGATCTGCCAGATGAAGGCTTTGTCTCTTCTGCAGGAGCAGTTGAGTTTGGCAAGTGACACTTTTTCTTAGCCCTCTTCCTCACTTCAAACAGTATAGATTCTGCTTTGAATTTTCCAACTTTCAAGAGCCTCAGAGCCATATTTTAATCTTTTACAGCAAGCTGCCGCGGCCGCAGAGTCCAGCAGCGCGCCCTCCAGTTGGCTGATGTTCAGCAATCAATGCTGTGAGTGTCATCAGGAATCTAATTAGAGCAGGTTTTCCTCTCTTCTTTTTCTGGAGATAAAGAAATAATCTGGTCTTGTGTCCCGATATTAATTTTCTTCAAGCGAATGGATGATGATGAAAACAGTTATTAGACATGGAAGTGTTTGGCTTTCCTTTAAAAGATGGAAAAGACGGCTTCAGCACCAAATGACCTCACAGGACATCAAAAGCAGTGGGGAAAGTACAGCAGTGTAACTTGCTCACAGAAAAGCTCTGACTTTTCTTTCCTTGTATAGCATTAAACTAAGAAAAAATTTGATTTTTTGTTTTTGCTGTAGAATTTGTTTCACTGACAACAGAATATTGGGTTCCAGTCTTGCAACTGTCCATTTCTGGGTTTAGAAAAATAAGGCATATGGTTGACATATTTATGCAATTCTTCCCATTAATGTGTGACCAGTAATTTAGCATGGCTGAAAAATATTAGGGAGGATGAAAGGAAAACCTTAACAAGCTATCGATGTGTATAATGTCTTTCTTTCCATTTTGCCTTCATTATTTTTATCCAAGTCTTCTGTTAAGTACTGTTGCGTCGCTATTTAGATAAATAAAAGGGAAAATGAATGGAAATAGTAGAATATCTTAGAATTTTGTAAGAAATGGACTATAAACATGTATACTTTTAAAGCTAGTGAACTTCATCAACTTGAAAAAACTATAAATATATTACCTGCTGACCTTAAAGAATAAGAATAGAGGGAAACTAGGTATAGAAATGCATATGGATTTTAGAAAATGGGGTACATGCTCTCTGTGTCATCCTCAAACAGTGGGTTTTTCCTTCAGTATGAAAGACAAACAGCTGAACTGGTGCTGTGGACAAAGTATTGAGGGTCCTACAGGTGAACCCCTAAAGACAAACCTCCCTTTTGAGATTCTGTGTATAGTTTAAATATCAATTTCATCTATTAGAATAAACTTTATAGGTACGATTGTCCTATAGAATGCAACTTCAGAAGAAACAATGGAAGGTTTTTGGCAGCACACCCAATCCCCTACATCTTGCAATCCAAGGTTAATAAGTAAATGTACCATTAAGATTTCATTGAATATTGGTCTATTTTTTTTTCAGTTCAAAACCTTAAAAAGCAGTTTAACAGTGTGTTAAAGCAGAGTGTTCTCCTTGTTTGCCATTTTGTAACCAAAAAGTGACTTGAAACGTTGTAAATAGCACAAAAATAATCATATTTTTCTAGGCCCTGAGGTACATTTCTACAATTGGGTTAAAATTCCAGAAAATAAATGGTAGTGCTTGATACCCAGAGAGCTAAAAGAGAATGCACAGAAACGATAATGGTACAAATGCTTCTGAGCATCCTGACAACAGAAATCTTCTTATTGAGGATGGGCCTGATGTTAAAAATCAGAAAACACACAATTGTAGAATCATAGAAGCATAGGATAGTTTGGGTTGGAAGGGACCTTAAAGCCCATCCAGTTCCAACCCCTGCCATGGGCAGGGACACCTCCCACTGGCTCAGGCTGCCCAAGGCCCATCCAACCTGGCCTGGAACACCTCCATAAGCATATGGATTGGGTAGTTTTCCTGCAAAATAAAAGAAAACGTAGCTGTGGAGCAGAAAGATGAGACAATGTAAAGAAAACAGCTGAACTTGTTTACTATTGAAACAAAATGGAAAAAAAACATTTTAAAATTCAAGATCTCCTTTGACCCCCAAAGATATTTTGCTTTGAATCAGTACGGAGCACGCACTTCTGCTTAGGGCTAAGTTAAGGCATTCAGCAAAATAAGTCTATTTATCAGCCCCTTCCCTCACCCACACTGCTATTTTATACAAATTCACCGAATTTCACTGAAAAAAAAAAAAAAGAGAGGCTGCACTCAGGAAATCTACCAGAAAATTATTCATTGCTGCCAGTTCCTGAGGGCTGGAGGAACAGGATTTTCCCACAGTGCAGGAGAGCTGTGTTTTTAGTCTTTCATCTGCCTGAAGAAATCAAAAAAAGGGTTTCATCTTCTAAGGGAATATTCTGCACATTCTAAAGAGATTCCTCAGAAGAATCATAAAATAATTTGGGTTGGACCTTAAAGATCATCCAGTTCCAACACCACTGCTATGGGCAGGGACACCTCCCACTGGCTCAGGCTGCCCAAGGCCCATCCAACCTGGCCTGGAACACCTCCAGGGATGGGGCAGCCACAACCTCCTTGAGCAACCTGTGCTCATGGTGAAGAAATTCCTCCTTACGTCCAGTCTCAATCTGCCCCTCTCCAGTTTATCCCCATTGCCCCTCATCCTATCCCCAAAAGCCTTTGTGAACAGCCCCTCCCCAGCTTTTTTGTAGCCCCTTCAGGTGCTGGAAGGTCACTATAAGGTCTCCTGGGAGCCTTCTCTTCTCCAGACTGAACAGCCCCAACTCTCTCAGCCTGTCCTCATATTGGAGCTGCTCCAGCCCTCAGATTATCTTTGTAGCCTCCTCTGGACCCGTTCCAACAGCTCCATCTCCTTCTTATGTACTTTTGGTTTAACCTCTTCTACTTTATATAAAGTCTAATAATGCATTTTAGGTGTGCAGATTGTTACCAAATACAAGAAATTTCGTAACTTCTGCTTATTTATCTGATTTTTATGACTGTTATGAAAAACGTATGCATCAAATGGGTTTGATTTGTACTCGGAAGGCTTCTAGCACAATAGCTACATGATTCTGTACTGAATAGATTGAAATCCAAGTATAATTTACACAACTGAATGGATGCGCTGTGGACAAAAACTATAAAGTGCCAAATTCAGTCATGTCTGCAAAGATTGCAGTAACATATCTTACATGCTGGTGAAATTGTGAAATATTTATTGTCTACTTTGGAAGATTTATGCTCCTCCTTGAGCACTAGGGAAGCACCATTTCCTGGATTGGCTCACATAGGTCACCAGCAGTGGTGAACTTCAGGGTTTTCATTGCAGAATGAGTTACAGAATGGTTTTGCACTCTCTTTCTTCTTGATTTTCAATGTACTTCATGAATTGAGAGGGCTGAAACCTGATACAGGATCACTCTCTTTATAATTATGATTATATGAATATATATAATGCTTTGTAATTAAAGAGACGGTACATTTAACATTTGTAAAGCAAAGTGTTTTCCAACAAAACCATTTTTAAAATATTGCCTATTCTTACCTAAATGGTCAAGATTTTACCCAAATCTTCCAATTCTCTTGTTCATATAAATCAGTGAAGATACAGTGAAGATAAGGGTTTGAGTGCAAGACCTCACCAAACTGTTTCTAGAATGCAATTAAAATATCATATCAAAATAAGGTCAAATATTTTCATTTCAGAACATAACTGAAGAATAAGACTCTAAAAATCATGATGCGTTGTGAAATAATGTGTGGGGATCCGTGAGTGTTTGTTCCCTGGAGGAAGATGGGAGGATAAGAACAAGGAAATAATTGATACAAGTTTTTTCTAACAGTTATAAATCAGAATCGATATTTTCACATCTTCTGAACATGCCACATGAACTTGGTAACGTGTATAGTTTTCACTTCCAAGCTGATGAAGGCAATTTATTGCCATCCTCTCAAGCTTTTCATCCCTCTTTCTGCAGTTTGTCTACAGAGCGCTTCCAGTTTTTTACTGCACCACTGGAACTGTTGCTCGGAGCATGTTCCATCTGGCATCCACTGCGTGTAGCACGAGTTCCATGCCTGGGGGTTGTATATTATTAATAGTGTAATTATTATTATTACTAATAGTAGCGGTAATATTAATTTTGTTGTTTTATTAGAACTGTTTCTGTTTTGAGTCTTCGTTTTCTTTCCTGATACCCCTTCCCTTCTGCTGAGGGGCAGAACTGAGTGACAAAGAAGGTGTCTTACGGTTTAGTTACTGACCAAAATGGGCTAAACTGGAACTACTGATATCAAATCTACAGTCACAGACATTTATGCTGGATAGAACTTAAAGCTTTGGCAAATTGGTTCTTTTAATGTTCCAAATAAGCACATACTTTGTTGCTTTATGATTTGTATGCATGAACTACATTTAAGCAGTTTACGAGCACTAACACATAAGCAATTAGCATTTAAAGGTCAGTACTTAATGTTTCTTTATCTGTCAGAGTAAGTTTTAATGGCCTACATGTGACATATTAATCTCATTATTAATAAAGTTACCATCTACAGAAGCTTCCATTAGTGAATGAGATGCTCTAGAAACCCCATTTAGATTGAAGTCAGCTATACCACAGGTTTTTCCTCTTTGGCATTCTCTGGAAAGATGCCAAAGAAGCACTTAATCTTATTTTTTACTGTGAAAATGTTTTACTTCCTGGTCAGAACAAAATCATTTATCCAAATCGATCCCTGCTATAACTCCAGGTAAAGCACAATCATCACAGTACCAAACCACTGTGGTGGGTCAAATTTTACTCTAATTTACACCCACATACTTCCCCTGTGAAGTGTGGAACTCAGAGAGACTAAGGAAGGATCAAATTAGGCATTTTAATATTCAGACATTAGACTCTGTTGATTAACTGCTGGACTTTCACAGTCTCAACACGGTGACCAAAAATTCTGCTGTCAGAAGCTGGAATTCATGTGTTTATTCATGTGTTTATTCATGTGTTTATTGGCTTTGGGATAAATTTCTTTTCTTGTTTCCACCTCACTTTCTGATAGCAAAAGATTCTGTCAGTCCCCGGAAAAATCCCATAAAATCAGAGAATCATAGAAACATAGAACAGTTTGGGTTGGAAGGGATCTTAAAGATCATCTAGTTCCAAGCCCAGCCAATAACTTTGCAGGAAGTTCTCTCTCACCGAGGCACTTCATGCATTCTGCCTGTTTTTCATGGGATATGACTTCCCACAGACAAATGTCTACATTTGCTGTATTGCCTTATTCTCCTCAAGATGTTTCTTGTCACTTCATCTATTAAATACAACATCACCCAGCAAAATTGTGATATAGCTATACCACAACAAAGGCCAGTGGGCAGAGCTTAACTATTTATTTTTCCTTTACCAATGGGATAGGATGTTCAGTTAATTGAATATCCCACGTAACGGATGCACTGTGTACCAAATCTAGCTAACGTTGTAGCTCTGTAATTCTACCACGCTGGTGTAATAATCGGGGCTCATTTGGAATTACAGTTGGAAGGACGCTAAGATGCTGATATTAGATCACTTCTGTTCTATAGGATGGACGCATCTCATCAGTGCCTTTGTGGATCGAGCCACTTCATATACATTTTTGCTATAGATAAAAGAGTAGTGTGAGACCACCATATGCAGAAAGAAACCCTAGCATTTCAGTTCCACTGTGCTCTGTTTCTCTCTGCGTCTGGCGTACTTGGGCCCATGATTGTGCAGAGCCCTCAGCTACAGCTCCAAAGTCTGCACCAAGGACTATTTGTTGGCACTATAATGTTACCACATCCATCCCCAGGCCGGTGCCTGTGTATTCTGGATTTTCTTTTAAGTCAGTTGCTGCTTTTCACGATTTCTATTAGCCACAAAAAGCTGACTGAATGATCCCAGTGCCACATTTCAACCCACAGTACATCCTTTTCACATCAAACCTATAGCTCCAAGCATTTAAGGATCCTTATCAAACACGTTTGTCGTTACCTTATACTAGCACGATTCAAGTAAGGACCTCTAAGATCTTGATAGAAATAGAACTTTGCGACTGTCTATATGAAACACTTACTTCTCCTTTCACATTCACTGCAGCTTCTCAGTGAGAAATCCCACTTGAATATTTCTGCATCCTGTCTTCAAATCTGTGGAGCTTTTGGGGTTCCTTCCAGTATTCCTCATCATCACTAAGCTCGCGCAACCATAACTTGACGGAACAGATAGTTCTTGGCTTTGCATCTGCCTTCAGAGAAACATGGCCTGACAAGCTATGCTCCAATATGGGAAAAGTTGCAAATAAAAGCAGAAACCTGCCCAGAACTCGAACCACACCTTTTATACCACAAGAGAACATTTCCTCCTGAATGAAAGTTGTCAAGCTCTGAAAAAGAAATGCTGCCTGTAAATGAACTTGAACGTCAGAATGATGAAGTTTCTTGTAACATTCCTCCTACACAGCCAGGAAATATTCATCTGAGGAGATTCTCAATTCTATTAACACTAGTTACTATGTACAACCTGTTATCATGTATTACTTGGTATTGAAGTCAATGAAGCTTTACAGTGACTGACAGTCTTCTCTTTTTATTAAAAAATAAATGAATAAACAAAAGCTAAGCTTCAAAACTAGATGCCATCTTTACAATGTATATTTTCTAGCACAGGGATTCTTCGGTCTCATCTCTTTAGAGTCATTACACTTTATTATTGTTCTTTCTCATTTTAATCACCTTCCCTGTTTCCGTTTCTGTTTAATTGCAAATTGTTTTCCAAAGAGCTTTACTCTGAGGACTGTACTATTGGTTTTGGCTGTATTAAAAAGAAAGGATTAAACTTTAATTCATTCCCAATTACAGTAAAATGAAGAATACGAACCAGCAGTGACATATAAAGTTCTCTAGAGGTATATAAGAAATTGAAAGGCTATATCATTACTCATGCTACTTGATAAAAACAAAATACAAATAATAAAAGTTTGGTGAAATAATACCGCTTCTCGGTATACAACTAGGAAAAAAAAAAACTTTCACCATTTTAATTGGAAACACTAAAATCATAATTAACATTCATGTTCCCAAGGTAAGCTAAAATCTTTAGCTGTACATGGTGTGACACAAGTATGGATTTATCCATCTGTCCACTGTACATACAGCTCATTTATCATATATCTTTAATATATTCTATCTTTTATGTCTCTCCTTGTTAGTCATATATATAACATGTATCTTGTATCTGTCCTTGTTAAAATAGAGGAGAGATAAGGTGACAGATGGAGGGTTGCTCTTTGATTACATGGAGATTCCATTCCCTACAGGCAACTAAGTGCTTTAGTAATTCAGAATTGTAAAGAGTAAAAAAATCAATACATGCTGCAAATGGGATGATTAATCAGAGAAATTTGTGATGCTGACACCCTTGTTTGATTCCTTGTGTATGCGAAACATGGGAAGGGAAATTCCAATGGACCCACAGCTTTTTCAGAGTTTTAATGACTCCGGTCCGGGATGTGTAGATTGATAAACTTTCAGGAGACTCCATTGTGCAAGAACCATAAAAACTTGGCCTGCGCAGGCTGTGCAACCTTTCAGGATCATTAGTGACAGAAAATCCATCACGCTTCTCATTTACAAAGCTAATTGGAGAAACGATAAATCCAGAGACCAGCCAATTTGGAGCCCATGGAATTTGTTTTCATCCTCCAACCCTGAAGCCAGACATTTGTCATGAAAACACTTTATTAGTCTCCACAGGACCTCTGCCATGTTATTATGTGCTCAACAAGAACTTTGTAGCACAGGTTTTAACTCCAGGTCTTCTGAAAAGATGGGCTTGAATTTCTATCTCCCCATAACCTACAAACCCCATCCTAATTACTTGCTAGGAAATAAAAAGTATAAACCAGACTTACTAGGGAAGTCATTTATCACATTCTATGATCTGACAAGGGTCAGGATCATGTCCTAAGGTGTAAAATAGCACAGAAGTATCCAATGCTGCTTCCTTCATATTCACTGCTGTCTTCTACCAGTCTATATCTTTAACAGAGTGGGTTCCTTGCAGACTTTTGCCATGAATTTGTCAGATTGGCTTCGGAAAACTCGCAAACTCCTGTCACTCAAAATGTTCTACACCAACTTATTTAACAGCTTAAATACGGCTTAAATGTTCTACACCAACTTATAAAACAGCTTAAATTTTCCTTAAATAATAAGAAAAAATAAATGTTCTTTTCAGTTTCATTTTACAGTAATTTCAGTTTCATTGCCTTTCTTCAGAAGATTCTTCTGATTCTTTCTAAAATTTCATATTATAAAGTGTTTCTCAATTTAGAATTTATTTTCTGATTTTTTTCAATTAAAAAAGAACGAGAGAGCAAAAGGGTTTTCTGAGCGATAAGCTCAAAGAAATAAGAAATATAGAAATTTTAGCGTTACTTTTTTTTACACTCAAGAAAACTGAAGTATTACTTATTCCCGCTTTCTTTGCAATTAGTATATCAGAAATGCAGAAAAACATTCTTCACCCTGCAAAAGTTTAAGTGAACTAAATATTTTCATTTTATAGAAAAAAATATGTTAGCTGTTGTAAACAAGATTTTCAATTTCAAGAAAAATATTAGCTCTTTATTGAAGGGTTTTTAACAATTTCAGATGAGTTATTATTGAAATGGCTTAATTGAATGCAAATACCTTTCATTCAAGCTATGTTATTATTTCCCTAGTTGTACATTTAATTCTTTCTTCTTAACAACATGTGCCTCAGGTCTAATGTATTTTGCACTTAACTCTATTCTATAACGAACACTACTATATTACCTGCCTTTAAAGGTCGTGTATTAAAAATAACAGCGTGTAAGTGGGTACATTAGTTCTGGAATCCTCAACATAAGAAGGAGATGGAGCTGTTGGAACAGGTCCAGAGGAGGCTACAAAGATGATCAAAGGGCTGGAGCACCTCCCATACGATGACAGTTGAGAGTTGAGGTTGTTCAGCCTGGAGAAGAGAAGGCTCTGAGGAGAACTTAGAGAACTTCCAGTGCCTGAAGGGGCTACAAGAAAGCTGGGGAGGGGCTGTTCACAAAGGCTTGTGAGGATAGGATGAGGGGCAATGGGGATACACTGGAGAGGGGCAGATTCAGACTAGACATAGGGAGGAATTTCTTCACCATGAGGGTGGTGAGGCCCTGGCCCAGGGAAGCTGTGGCTGCCCCATCCCTGGAGGTGTTCCAGGCCAGGTTGGATGGGCCTTGGGCAGCCTGAGCCAGTGGGAGGTGTCCCTGCCCATGGCAGGGGGGTGGGACTGGATGGGCTTTAAGGTCCCTTTCCAATGCAAACTGTTCTATGAAATTCACCAGCAGTGAGTAGCTGCATACGTCATTAAACAGCCACACGATAATCAGCTAAACAGTATGGTTTAATTTCCACCACTACTTAAGGTCCAGGAATCTCAGCTGTAGGTGAGGGCACTAAAATTTAGCATTTTTTGTTGCTTTTATTGACATAGAATGCTACAGGAAAGGTCTGCCTAGCCCAATATTTCTTAGCTGTCAATAAGTAAGGTAAGGAGACACCTACAGTGACACCAAACCCAAGAATATCTTGAGGAAGACTATTTTTTCTCCCACACAGTTGTATGTGACCCTTACATTCCCAGATAGAATGCTCATTTTCTTAATTTTTGCAGTAAACATGCTTACAAACTGTATTCTTTTTATCACTATAAAGTCTATATCTTCTCAAGAATCTTTGTTTATGTAGTAAAAGAACTAACTGATTAAATGCAAATAACTTGTTTTAATGATTTGAAATGTATTGCTTTACAATACATGTATTGCTTTACAATGTAAATTGCTTTACAATGCTTTTGTAACCAAATTGCTTTGGCCTTTTCAGTTTACCTTCTCTTCTCCTCCTCAGGTTTTACAGCCATAAAACCCAGTGCCGTAACTCTCCGTGTAAAGGCATTGTGTCTTCTCTGAAGAAGCCCATTCATGATAGTGGGATTCCTCTTATTAAATTGCCTGCTAGGGTTGCTAGGGATGTAATTACAGCTGGAGCAGCTTCAGTTCCTCTTATGAGCCTTTCCACGGCTATAATTATTTTCTCTCTTTGGACTTTCTCTCTAACATCCAGCTTTAATTGTGGTCGCTAAACTAAATCTATTATCCAAGGAAATGTTTATTCTGGTTTTATTGCATCTAAGCCCTAGGTCTGTATTTTTTTGGCCATTATTGGAAACCAAGTGGACATTTCTTAGGGCAAGTAGGTTTTTCTACTAATCAGGTATTTAAGTGAAATGAGAAGGAGAAAATGAAAAAACAGTATTAAGGAAACCTGGGTAACCAAAACAAGATATATCCTTGTGTTGGTGTAGGTCAATGCAGTTCTTGGTGGAACAATATAAACATCGCAGAGTTAATGCTATATTCCTTGTATTTTTCATACTTTTTAGCTCACTGGAGAAACCCACAAAAGAATTTCATTACAGAAAATGACTTTTTGAGGCCTTAAGTCTGGGTTGCTCTGAGACAGTAACTGAAGAATGAAAATTGCGTGTTTGTAGTTATGATGTTCGTACTAAATTCTTGGGTTCTGGACTGCCCCCACAACTCCAAGGATCACAGGCTAAGGAGAGGTGGACTCTGACTTTACACATGCTGGCAGATTTGCATTTAAACATCAAGCTTTCCTATCTCTGTTTCAGATTGTAGAGCAAATATGTGCCATGAATACAAAGATCAAACATTTTTTTTCCTAGTGCTGCTTTTGGATATTTTTTTTTAACTTCAGGAAGATTAATAATTTATGCTTTGGACTTTCTTTCTGACTGAGATTTAGTGAAATGACTTGCGTATCTCAGTCAGAGACACCTGGATTTAAAAACTGCCTTGGACATTTAACCATTGCTGCTCTAGTCGCTAAAGGTTCTTTTTTCCTTTGTTTTAGAGAGAGAGTTGAGCTGATGATCACTTAGTTTTATTTGCAAAAGGCATTACCTTTTAAATGAAAAAAATAGATAATTTTCTTTTCTTTATAGAGTCTGCTTTGTTTGGCTGTATCCTTAGGGCTATGAAATGAAACTGCACTCCTGTGCTGAATCAAGACCCAAATGAGCTCTATACAGTGAAAGAAACACACGCACATGATCTTAAATATCAGCTTGTGCCATTTAATTGTTATTAAGTAATATAATCATGAAAATTGTTTCCTGTGAGGTGATGCGAACAAGAATAGTTTCCTTTCTAAAACAAAACAACCTGGAGTGATGTTGATCCTTTGAGTCAAAGCTGAGGCAATCTGTCACAGAGGTTGGTTTACATCTCTGGAGGACAAAGTACGTTGATTACTTAAACATGAAGGCATAATGATAGCGATTTGTTACAGCTAGACAGCAGTGATGCATTGTTACCTGCTATGTGTCTTAACTTCTTTATGGAAAGCTCCATGTTAGTAGTCTATTTGTAATTCATAAGAAATAAATATCAGTCCCTGACTGAAAGGGTCCCACTAACCAGTAATGCAAAAAAAGGGCAGCCTCCCAAGTTGTCACTTTTTTCCCCCCAGTAGAAGAACCAAAGGTTGCTGTCATTTGTTATTGAAACAGTTTGATATTGATTTGGAAAGATCGAACAGCAGTGCTGGGTTATGGAATAGAAACTGGAATCATGATGGAAAGGAATATTGGTTCTATTTTAAGTGATTTACATTCAACTATAAAAATTTATGTCTGCAGTCTCTGGATACTCAGGCTGTGTTGCAAGAAAAAACAACCACAGTGAAAGCTGATATCCAGTAGGTAAATAAAAAATATCAATTATTTGTTTTCTTTGTATTATTGAGTGCGCTGCACTGAGCTGATGGAGTGAAAACCACTCAGCACAACTCACCTCTCCATAAACCTGTTTATTTTTCACTTTAGCTTTAAGGAAAATCCGCTGACTTTAATTTTTCCCCTATAAACACAGCAGAACATAAAATTATTTTAGGCACCTCATTTGTGTTTGCTTAGAATGTGTTGTTTCAAAGGAGCCTGTTGTTAACAGCCTGAGTCCTGAAGCTCTTGCAATGCAAACCTTTAGCATCTCAGTTTGAGCAGCTGAAATGAAGTACGCTAAGCCATTTCGAATGGATTGCCTTAGGTTTTGTCTCTTTGTTTGCTGCTGTATGTTTCTTTGCTTTGACTGTTAGTGCAATATCCATTGCTTTCTGTAATCAGCCTTTTTTTTTTTAGCCTCAGCTAAAAAAAGAGAAACGTTTGGAAAAAGGTTGATAGATATCCGGTATATGAAGGTATCGGTGAAACAGCCATAAACTCCCGGCGTACATCTACCACGCTGAAGAAAGATGTCAGAAGTCGTTTCTGCCAGGGGCTGCTTTTGCAGTAGAATAAAATTGTTTTCTTTTAAATTTAAATTTAAAACATCCTCTCGGTGCGCTAATTGGAATATTCATCTCCCTAGTGTCTAACCCTTTGGATTTAGAATGCAACAAAGATATCAATTTAGGCACTGGCTAGATACACATTTGGAAGTATGAAGGAGGTTTAGCTTTTCAGCTGTTCTCTAGAACACACTATTCTAGAATGCATTAAAAATTATGCAAAGCTAGAAGGTCTTTCTAAAAAATAATCATGTACTTTACAGTAGAAGGAAATTGGAAGAAAGATATCAAACAGAGAATCTAGCACACACCCACCCATCAAATGTGCATTCAAAAAGTCATATTCCTTGCTCCGAGAGGGTTGCTATACATAATTCTGTGGAAAATCAAAAAAACTTTGTTCCTTACATTTTCTTTCCTCCTGGAAAAAGCACAGATACAACAGAATACTAAAGCACATGGGTTTAGGCACACAGGTATCCTTCTGACTTCCCTCTCACACTTCTTTTAGTTCATCTTTTATCAATGCCTCTGAGAAGGATTTAAGAATAGAGGATCTCTCATATAGAACAGATTACACAGAATATATTTAATACACGGAATACTATGAAAGTACATGGAATCTACAGCCACACATAGAAATATCAGGTCACCTTATGAGACATTCCCTGCCAATAACTTCAGCCACTGACCAGCAATATCTTTCTCCTTGTACCAAATTTTCTCTTTGGTTTTTTTTGTATGAAAAGCAATTCCTTTTCTAACTAAAGCATAAACAGGTTGTTGGTTTTTTTACCTTTTCAGTCCCTAGATCGAAAGAGCAAGCTGCCCTTTACTGGAGACATCTGACCTGTTTTTTCCAATGTAATTCTAGAATGAATATTTGTGGAAAAAAAAATATTGAGAAACTAAGATAGTGCACCAATAAGTTTCCTGTACACATCTTATAAGACAGGTCTGCAGTGAAGCTTTCTACCAGGAGCAGATATGAAGCATTCCAGTGGGTAATTTTAAGGAGAATCAGTGAACATGGGGAATATTTTCAGTATTTCTTCTAAAGAAATTAAGAGACTGTGGACTGCAAAGGAGTGAAATGAAGGAGAAGTGCACATAGTTGGAGAATAAAATGATTATTATAAAGAGGACAGAGTGCAGGGGACAAAAAAAAAGGAGGAAATAACCTAAAATGCTAAGATACAAACTCTGTGAGCAGTACGATTCAGATGTTCTGTTCTTCTGCATGTTTGTTTCTGAATATTCTCCCATGACCGCAAGCCTTACTGGTGTCTTACATAGCCACTTGGGAACCTCTAAGAGCTCTCCCAGGCTCCTAACCAGGACAGTTTCCCCCTTTCAGTGAGCCAGGACATGGCTAAAAGTTCTTGCCTCTACTCTCCCTAGCCATTTATTTCCATGTAACCTGTAGGAACTTAACATTGATAAAATGTTTTATTATTTTTTTTTAATTTCCTTCCCCTCCTCACCTTACTCCTGAAGCTTAAAGCTTTCTGATACACGAAGGAAGGACTGAGAGAGGGAATATCTATGAACCTCATTTCTTTGCAATATAAACGACACATACATCCTTTTTAGCAGGCTCAGGTCCTTCTTGGTGGGTGAAAGTATGAGATTCCTCCTGTACCTCTGACTGGAGGTAAAAAGAATAGAAGTGCTTGCAAGATCAAACCTGCTGGTTAAGTGTCCAAGTGCATACTTCCATTAACGGATTTGGGAACCACAGGCAGCTGGGTAATGGTTAAGCTTTAGATTCACTAGGCTAAGACTTGTGTGAAGCTTTAGGTGAGCCTGTAGCGATGCAGGAGAGCTTTGCCACCAGCCTGCAGTCCCTCTCACTGCTGGTAGGGAATAGAGGTCTGCTTTACAGCTTACTGGATCTTCCAAAAAATCCATACCTATCACATGCTCCTATGGATGTGTAGCCATTCATTACCATTACCAGCAAAACGCTAACAAACAGAGCTTTTAAAGGCATACAGAATAGGAATAATAACTTTCCAAGATTTTATACCACTATTTCAACTTCTAAATGCAAAGCGCAAAACAGTTTGATTTATCAACCAATAATATTGATGACCAGCAGATTGCTTAGGGATTACGGACCCAGTACTGCGCTGTTCAAATTCAGCTTATACTTCAGCATAGACCTGGCACCGGAGAGGTGGTTTCTCTGTGCTCTGGTCCTCCTTCTGTTCCTTAATTTGAAGCTGAAAATCTTTATGATCCTCTTGCAAAAATGCAAATTTGTTGTTCTAGTGCGTTATAAAATTGTCATTGTCATTTATCAAGGCAAAACGTTACGACAACCTGGTCAATTTCCATGAATGAATTCTCATTTAGGATGGTGTAATTGCTTCAGATGCCATTTTGATCACTTTTGTTTTTCGCTGTAACAACCTCCTATTTTTTTCTACTGTGTATAGCAGAAATACCCACATCTAATGTTTCCCCCCCAAAAAAACCAAACCACAAAACCCCTCAGAATTTATGCACTGATTTAGTCACTCTTCGCTTTTCTAACCTATGTATTTTTTCATTATAATTCATACCACTGCCAACTAAAAGGGAAATACAGACAGCAAGACGAAAATCCATGCTCCTCAGATCACCAAAACTCTTTCGCAACTTCTAGGTTCATATATACACATCCCAGCTAGGTACTGAACTTAGAATAGAAGGACTAGGCTTTCATTAAACATTAATTGTACAAAAATAAACTTCCTAAGACATGTGAATCCACAGAAATGTGACATCTAACACTTTGCTTCATTCTAGCTAAGAACAAAGATTACACTTCTAGAAGACCAGCCAGCACTGGCCGGCTATTTCCTCTTGAACTATAGAATCATAGAATAGTTCACATTGGAAGGGACCTTAAAGACCATCCAGTTTCAACTCCCTTCCTTATGTCCAGTCTAAATCTGCCCCTCTCCAGTTCATACCCATTGCCCCTCATCCTATCCCCACAAGCCTTTGTAAACAGCCCCTCTCCAGCTTTCCTGTAGCCCCTCAAGTACTGGAAGGTCGCTATAAGGTCTCCTGGGAGCCTTCTCTTCTCCAGGCTGAACAACCCCAACTCTCTCAGCCTGTCCTCCTATGGGAGGTGCTCCAGCCCTCGGATCATCTTTGTAGCCTCCTCTGGGCCATCTTCAGACACACAGGCTCCCAAAATTTTGGGGCAGTGAGTTCAGTGAATTGATTTTTTTAATTTTTTTGCCATTCCTTGCATCCACGTTGTTGCTTGGTGGTGATGGACTATTCTGAGAGACACAGCACGTGTTCCCACTTGTGCTGTGCTATATTTAAGTAAAACTTGTTTCCCCATATAACTCTAAATAAAGATGCCCATTTTCATTTCATTGCTTTGACAACTGTTTCATGAATAAATTGGCATATTACAGGTATTTGTCTACTTTATTTATATATTACCAGCAACGTAACACATGACTTAAAAAAATAAAAATCACTACGTAATGGTCCTGAAGCTAAAATCTCATCAGTAAATACGATTGTGATTTCAGACTTCCATCATTTTCTGAGGTCTGCAAACAGCATAAAATTTAGAAAAATCATCTCTCCCACTCAACCAAAAATTCTGTCCCACAAAACTCATGAAAATCTGTAGGCACTGTGCTATCCTGAACCTGTGCTGTGGATTCGGATATTTCCAAACCCATTGTTGATCCATGAGAAACCGTTGTGCCCTACAACATTATATCCTTTTTTTTCCCCCCCAAAATTCATTAAAATAAAATAAGAGGGAGGAAATTGTACATGTCCAGTTTGCACTGAGTGAAAATATGAGGATTATTACAAAAAGTGCAAGAGTTGATGCTGTTTTATCAAAGGTCAACACACTCAGCTGTGGAGACACCAGGGATCTACCAATTACCCATAATGACGGGGGAAGGAGGAGGTAGATGGCAGAAGAAAAACGAACAAATTTGAGGTCATTACTTTCACTCTGAGGAACATGGAGCAGAACACAGAAAAAGCTATTTGGTGTTGCCTAGAGGAACTCTGAAATGCCAAAATAAATGGAGAAAAAGTGAAATACGTTCATTCCATCAGAATTCAGAACTCCACTGTGTTCCACAGGCTTGGCTGGCTGAGAAACCTGCTCACCAGCATTTTTGCTCCTGCAGAAAACAAAGATCTTTCTGGTACCTGCTATGTTTTATGTGACTGCATCTAGAGAAATGACAGGTTGTGTTGATTGGCATACCGGGAACAAAACTTCTCAAAAAGTATTGAATGGAATGCTGTGACCTCTGCTTATAGACCTACTGGTGTGTGCGCATTTTATTAAAAAACAATCACTAAAACCTAGTGAAATTACACAGAAATAAACAAAAGGACCCGTTGTTTTCTAAAAGAAAGACGTAGATGGCTACACTACTTTTAAGGATGGCTCAACTCTCAAAATTTGTCCTTAAAGCAGTTGAAACAGCCCATGCAAGCCTGCTTTTTGGAGGAGGTTTCTTGTTGCTTCTTTTTTCTCCCTCAGAGATCTCATTTCCTAATTCTTATCATATCCCCATTAAACCAGTAAAATTGCAAACTCGCTCAGCTCTATCACACAGGCCCATGTGTTTACCTTGAACACAGCACGCATAGGTCAGTCTTTCCTACTGTATGATCCACCCTCTGAGCAGGCTTAGTTCCGCCTGAGCAGCCCTGTTCAATTATGTGGCTCTAAACAGACTCAATTTGTCATGCAAGATTTCACTTTTCTTGAAAGTACAGACGACTTTCTCTCAATTTTGATAAATTTCTTTGCCCTTTTGCAAGTAACCCCTGAGGCTTCTATGTGCACAGCTTCTTTTTGACTGCTGTTATCTCGTGGGGTACAGAAGCGTGTCCAGGCATTAGGGACAGCGCTTTAACATTTTCACAGCAGTCAAGCTGACTTCCAAGTGAATTGTGCTCTACTCATACTGCAAATGGTCAGCTAGAAGTCATAGGCATTACATTGGCCTTCAGTTCTTGAAGGAGAAGAGTGAAAATCTCTAATGGAATCAACTGGGATTTTATTAATAAAGCCTAGGAATACAGACAAAATGCTGTCGGACAAACAAGACACTCTTCCCCTTTATTTCTCCTGATGGCCTTTTTCTGTAACAACCATATGGAATGGTGCACTGTTTTTATCTAGACACATTGACAAATTGTTTCTAACTAAACCCTCTATACCTCATAGAGAAACTCACAACAGTTACTTGAAACCTGTATCTTCAATAAGAAAAGACGTGTCTTACATTTATATAATGTTGAATGTTCCTAAAAGCATGTTACAAGCCTAAATAAATCCATAGATAGTAAACGAAAGCATTCGAACTATCGGTGAACTGTCACCTGAGGTTAAATGAGCAGCTTGCTTCTTAATCTAGTAGAGTCATAGAATAGTTTGGGTTGGAAAGGGCCTTAGAGATCACCCAGTTCCACCCCCCCTGCCATGGGCAGGGACACCTCCCACTGGCTCAGGCTGCCCAAGGCCCATCCAACCTGGCCTGGAACACCTCCAGGGATGGGGCAGCCACAGCTTCCCTGGGCAACCTGGGCCAGGGCCTCACCACCCTCATAGTGAAGAAATTCTTCCTTATGTCTTGTCCAAATAAACCAGGACTTCACTCTCTTTTGAAGGATTACCATCTTTATAGCAGGGCAACGTGATTACCTTTACTTCAAAACCACACTGGGCATGACAGCCAGCCACATCCTTATCCTGAATTTTGACTTTGCATAAAGTAATGGAAATGTTTAAGTTCTCACAACTCACGTATTAGAGGGGGTTGAAAGTGTTATAGAAACGTAGAAGCGTACATAGCTGATGCACTTATGTCAGATGCACATTTTCTGTGTTTTTTCCTTTCTGTTCTGATTTCCCAGTAAGCATGTAGGACACAACATGTTATATTAATGAAAACTTATTCATTTAATACATGAAATCAGTGCAATGTATTTTATAACGACTTATCTTGGACGTTATTTTTATTGCAATTATCAAAATACTCACTTCAGAATGTGCAACCACACCCTTGTTATGGGTTGAATCTCTCATCATAAAACTAGAATCCTCTATGGACAGATTCTATATTTTCTTTACAAAAACTGTATTAATCATTTCTTTTCTGGTCAGTTCTGAAACTTTTTTCCCCAGCAGGATCTTATGAACACCAGAAAGACATTTAGAGGAGGATTGCCACCACCACCTACCTTTGATATCCAGACTGACATCCACTCTCCACAGCAACCCCCTTTCCATGCCACATGCTTCCCACTCAGAAGGTCTGCTCCTTGTCCCCTGGCATGGCTGACCGTAAAAGCAGAGCCTGCTAACTTTCCTTCTTGACATTTTGTCAAGAGGCACATTAAAAAATAATTGGAGAGAAAGCACACAGATTTTTAAAATATATTGAGTCATTTTTCTTCAATGCTTGAACGGGCAAGTTACAAGACAACTTTCTCTCTCTTCTCAACGAGACAGAACTGCTGCTTTAACAAAAGAAATATTACTGTCTCCCACATACTAAACTCTTGGGATTTACTGTTGTTGGCCTTTGATTTAACAGCAAAGTCAATAGGTAGAACAGCTAGCGTTTTCAGGACAGTCTTTGTGCTTTGTTTGTGCTTTCTTTTAAAAATAAGTCTTTTCACCCTATTGCTTTGCTATGGCAAAAATGACAAAAAAATATACAGGGGAAAAAAAGCGTTTAAAACTAGTTATTTGAAAATATTTGTAAAACACCACTGTAAAATGATTTGCTGTTGGAGCAAGACATACATTCAAATACACTGGTCAAACGTCCTGTTGTGGGGAGAAGTGCTGCAGGAGAGAGACCTTAACTCATTCTTTCACTAAACGTACTACAACAAAGCAAAACCAACCAGTCAACCAATCAAAACCATCTTCTAGTAAAAGAACTAGAATGATTTATACCCACCTAGAATTTTGCCTAATGTTGCTACCAGAGGATATATTAGCTTTGATAATCATGACAACAATGTAAACATTTAGTCTGGGCCTTCTTTCACAAGGATTTATGAACAATCTTATCTGATTTCTTTATTTCTCATTATCATTAGTAATCGGAATGATCCTCAACATTTTGTCATCAGGACACAGTAATCAGGTAGAAGATTTTTCCTGTGTGCATTTAAACACTTGGCAAAGTGAAGGATGGTGGTGCAAACCATAAAAGATGTGTAGATTCCAATCAGCCTTACTTCTGACACAGAAGATATCAGGTTTCTTCTGGGTCCTCTGCAAAACAAGTTTTAGGGTGGACATGGGAAAGATTTCTGTCCTAGTTAAAGGGCTACAAATCAAGATATGATATCAAACAACACTTTTGTTCTTCCTCTTGAGATTAAACTTTGCATTAGCAAAAGTTGTTGCATTCAATTCACTTCATATGTTTCCTTAAGAGAACTCATATTCTGTTTGAAGAACTACTCCAGGTCATGAGAAGGAAGAAACCCAAACTTCAGGATGGGTTTGCAAGTTCAAAGAAAATATAAGGTAAACAGTGAAACATTGGAATCACCTCCCCAGGGAAGTGGTAGATTCCTCTACACTTTTAAAGCTCATCTTGACAGGGTGCCGGGCCATGACATTTAAATTATATGTCAGCTAACAAGTTGGACCAGATTAACCTTGAGATCCCTTCCAACCTGGCAGTCTGTGATTAAGGTACAAGATATCATCATAACATAATTCTATAGAAACTCATGAATTGTCTTCCTTTACATGGGAGTTCTGCACTATGTTTAACTGATCATCGTTTGATGGCTGAGATACCAGATTTTATAGTAACTTATCAAAAACAATAGCAAAAACACTGCTGTATCTGAAGCTTCTGGAAATAAAATTCACTTTGATGTGCACATAACTTAAAATGTGAGATCAAATCCAAGCCACCTGTGTAGCCCATTTTGTGGACCGATGAGTTTATATCCAAGTTGCTACCTCAAATACAGTAGCTTCCTGCTGTCCCCTGAAATGAACGAAGGGAGAAAGATTACCTGTTACACACAGTGCCCAATGCTTTTCAGATAATTAGTACACCAAGATACACACAGAAGCCTAACATTGGGAACCATGCATCTGCCTACCAGAAAGGTGAAAATCACTTCCAAGTTCAATTCATCCGCAGCCAGTAGCATCAAAGCAATGTAATATCTCATATGAGATAGTCTTGTTTCAAATGTATTCAATGTTCTTCAAAAGTTACTCGATTACTACCTTTTGATTAATCAAAATTATATTCTAGGGTTCACGCCAACGTCCACCTCCTGAAGAATAAGTAATAAAAATCTGTACTTGATTTCTTCTTGCGTGCACAGAATTTTGACATATTCAGTAACTGGAAATTTTCTGTAGTACAGAGAAGTCTTTCCTGCTGAACAGAGAAAACTTTTCTGCCTGCATGATAAAGCAAGAGAAGGAAGATGCATTAGGAATATTGGCAGTGTAGACTAGATGCTTACTGCTTCCAACCAAACCCAAATCCCATCTGCTTGTGGCTTGTATGGTGATCCTCTTGTAAGCCTTGCAGGAAAAGATAAATGTAATTAGAAGATCCACATTAGCCAAAGCCTTGATTTGTGTTGCTCCGTTTGGCACATCCACAGCCTCATTAATACCCCAGCCTCACTCTAAATATCTGCATTTATTCACTCCAGAACAGGGCAAAGGAGTGTATTCTTTCCCTACCCAAATTATTTATTAAGTATTTAGGACAGATTGCCCTGAAATATTGTGGAATCTCTAATCTCTGCAATTCTCAAAGCTTGACTGGTCAGGTCTCAGAGCAACCTTGATCTAGTTTGACCTTCTTGGAACAGGAGGCTTGGCTGTATGACCTTCAGAGCTTTTTTCCAACCTACGTTATCCAATGATTGAATAATACACATCACTTATGATAAGTTACATTTGTGAGTTTGTATTTTGTAAAGCATTTTAAGATTTTATATTTCTCTAACAGTCTTTAAAGGCAAAGACACATCACAGATGACATTACAAGATTCAGATATATTAGATAGGAAATGAGGATGAATGCCTTCCGACCAATTGAGTTCTGCCTCTTCTCACATGTACGCACAAAATAACTTTTTTTAAGGTCTTGAACAATTGGAAAAGTTGAGACAAATCTGAAGTGCTCCCTGTGAGGGCTTCAGCTATTCATTGTGTGCGTCCAAGCTCTTCCTAACTTGTAGCTGAATTCTTTACAGCTTTTTTCTATCTCAGATGTCACAATAAGGCTAAATTGATGTCCCAAATTGTGAAACTTACTTAAAAAATAAAGCAGACATTTTGAAATTAAGCTATTTTTTACTGCACAACAGAAATAGAAAAAAAAGTTGTCCATTCTGTTTAAAAGTATTTCCCTTTTTTAAAATAATGATATCAGAACTTATTATAGTATTTTATGAAGTATCAACAAATACAGTAAAAATCTTTCAGATAAGGTACAGGAGGAACTAGAGTGGACAGATTAATCAGAATCTAACATTTTCAACTCTATATCCATTCAGTTGTATTCAGAGATTGGAAATTATATAGAATCTGGGACCAAAGAGGGTTCCAGAACGTGAAAGATTCTACCTACAGCCAGATTTATATTGTGAAAGGTAGGAAGGATGTTTAAAAGACTGGAAACTGGAACAACAACACTGCATTGTGCTGTGATTTGGCTTCAGGGAATAACAGCCCAACCTTTCCTAAACTGCTTAGACAGGAACTGCGGAGTCTTTACACCTATCAAGGGAAGGCCTTCTATTGCCTCCTCTAAACTGGAGTGTTTATTTTGCCTACACAAGACTAATAAATTCCAAAGGGAATAATTACGAACAACCTGAAATTCAGGAACTGCAGATGTTGACTTTCAGCTCTTTTACAGCTATTATTGCCCAAGTTTAAGGAACATTCTCTGTGTGAACATTTTTAATTAATAGATTTCTGGCTAGACATGGCCAGAAGTTGCCTCCTAAATTGAGAGGAAAAATTTTAGTGTTTTAGAGGAACAGTAAATATTGGATAAGCTATTGTTTTGAATCTCCTGCAGGATCATGGTGGCCAGAAGTCTTTCAGGACTTCAGAAATGTTTGATAGCTTTTCGGGATAGAGCAGACACCCTTAGTTCCCTGTGAACAGCTATTAATATTTTCCATCTACTCAGTCAGACACTTAAAACCCAAAATTAAAACTAAATTCTATTTTTTTTCCATTTTATTTTACTCCCAGAAGCAGAACGTATTTCCTTTTCCCACCACGTGTTAGTGCTGTCATGACTACGACTTTTTTGTTATTGCCTCTAAGGCTAGAATAGGTTCTTTTTTCAAAGTTGTTTTAAAGAAATACAGTATTTTTTGCAAACAATGAATATACCTGTAAGAATACTTTAAGTTTCTTCCTGATGAATATATGGTCCCTAACTCTGAAGGTGCCACAATGACAGAAATGCTGAATAAGGCTCCCCTTATCTACTTAAGAGAGACATTTTTAGCCTCAGATACATACAAACCCCATTTATTCCAGTGAATCAGAAGTCCTTAGTATTGGCTTCTATTCATTTCAATGGGAAAAGTATTAAGACAACAATATGTGCTTATGGGCAATAACTTTTCCAAGCAATATCAAGCGGCTTCTGAATTGAGAAAGCTCCGAACTGCAGAAGAACTGGCACCTTCTCATCTTCCAGAAGTCTAAAAGGTAAACACAGTTTTCCCAAGTATGTGTTTTATTCAGTGATTCCATGCGAGCTTTCCTTGAGCAGTAAAGGAAAGTTGAAATCGAACTGAAAAAGCCCAGGTTTGTGTTTATAATCTAAATAAGACTGGAGATGGTCTCACTTTCGGCTACTACATGGTTGACATGAACCATATCGACTGAAAGTCCACTTTTAGTCGTGATTAGCAAACCTGACTGGAGTGTGAAATCCAAAAGCAAAATCAGCTTCAGAACTGTCCCAAAAAGTCAAGCAGATAGGATTACATTATCCTCAGATGATTAAAAACAATCCCTGCAGAATGTGTTGAGATATACTAAAGATGGTTCAGGAGGTTATAACTGCTCCACTCTCAGCTAAACAGTCTTTGGCAGTGCCATAACTGCAGATTTTTAGCAGGCCTACCTGATGCAAAGAGCAGGATACTCCAAAGATTTTAAAGGATACCCTCAACTTTTGCCTTCTCCCATATTCTTTCAGCCTTGTGATTTTCATTAAACGTAAAATGGAAGGAGTTGATTCTAGGAGACAGAGCTCTAAGCAGTAAATATTGCACTTCGCTACAGCTGCAGACGAATGGCTTGTGTGTGGGACTGAAGTCCTGCTTCATTCTCTAGGCACTTTGTGTCATGGAGAGCAGAGAAACCCCTGGCAGATCCCTCCATCTTCAAACTTGCCTTTAACCCTCATCCCTCTGGTCCCGATAACCTCATTCTGACTCAGACAGCAATCGTTTGCATCTCCATTAGCCCATTTTCCACTCTTCCAGGTCCTGTACAATCTTTTCCTTTCATTATAGCTCTAAAGTTTGCAGTCTACCTACGTGGTTTTCTTCATTTGAGTTCCTTACCAGAAGCCTTCACAGAGGTCATTGTGCAACATTTATTCCCCACCTAATTCCAATTCCCTACCCCTTTAATTCTCCGGTGTTGAGTCCCATTTTTTCCCTAATCCACTTATCACTACCTTTCATATCCAGTCTGTTACACTGTTTTTGAACAGGATGCAGCCATAAATCCAAGAAAACAAACTTTTAAAAGAACAGAAAGAGTGGTCCAACAGTGGATTGCAAAACAAAATATCTACGTATATAAATGGAATAACATTTACATTGTTAAATTGAATATATATCTGTGTATACATGCATTGCATATATGTTTTAAATTAAACATTATATACACATATTTATACGTACTTAACACTGCAAATTGTCCTTATATGATTTGCAGGCTTTGTATTACTTCAAAAATTATCCATAGAAACTATTTTAATACTACATTCCATAATTTCACTTTTCATAAGGAGACACAAAGAACTGTATCTTTTAGATAATGCACAGCATTCTCAGAGTTCCTATTTAACACTGCGGGTGGTGCATTTTTCTGTTAATTTTAATACTCCTGAATTTAATAATAAATGCTTGGAAGATGGAATAAATTAGGATAAAAATTGCAGCAAATATTGAATAGTGCACTTTGGACTTCCAGGTATAAAATTATTGCAGGATTAAAGTAATTTTGACATTCCTAACCCTGCAGGTTTCATTTTTTATGTACTTTATGAAAACAATAGAATCCAAATAAATGGCTGTGAACAGTGCTTCCATTACTGTAATAACTACGAGACCGGCTGGTTTTGCTATCTTCCATGTTACTTTTAAAGAGAAGAATTAACAGGGACAGAAGGTTGGAAAAAAAACTGCTGAAGACCTCAGAATTCTCAAATGCTATCAGCAATGTTTTCAATATAGATAGGGGGTTGTTTTTTTCCCCTAAATTGCTCTTTTGATGATTTCTATTTTAAAATTTAATTAGTCTGAGTGTATATTTGCAATATTCAATATGTTCATTAGATATTCAGTGTTAAGTACAAAGAAGTAATAATAGGAGCACTTAAAGTTTAGTAAAAACAAGGACTAACCATTTTGTGTCGGTCACACTTGCAAAATTGTGTTCTTATAATTACACAAATAGAAAGATTAAAAAAAATCCACAGATGGTGGGGCTTTTTGTACAGAATGCCTTATAAAAATCTGAAATTTCTAGATCACTTTGAATAAGGCTTTTATTGCTTTTGTGTTAAGAAAGGGAAAAGCTACAGAAAGAAGTTAGCAAGGAAAATGCTATGAAAGTTATGAAGTGTCTTCTGTACATGGATTAAATGACTAAACTCGCGCATCTCAGAAGACAGACAAGGACAAGAAGGGCTAAAAGTCGTGAGCAGAGAATAGCTCTTAGTGGTATTATTTGACGCAAAAGATGTTAATTGAGTTTACACAAATTCAATAATAAATAAAAGGCAGTGGTTTGCATTTAACAACCTAAAGATGCTGCGGAACTCCCTGCTGCAGGATGCTGATAAAACTTGCATTAATTTAGAAGGAATTTAGAATAGACCCCTGAGTGATGTTACATATTTAAAGGGAGCATAGATTTAAGAAGTCCTGACAAGAAATCAGTGCATTCTGGGTGAGTAACCCTGGTGCCTGCAATCAAACAGGAATCCAGTGTAACTGAGCAGGAAAGCCCACCTTCAGATTTCAGAGATGAGCAGTTTGTGTCGTTATTTTAATACAACAGGAATATTCCAGGGCATCTGCAAAAATTTAAGATAGTTCAAATTCAAATAGGCTCCTGACCATCTATTTCAATGAAAACAAGAAATAGAATATTCAATACTCTTGATTTCCTATTAAAAACTCTGCAAAAGTATAACCTGCACATGCCTCAATATTAAAATGAAAGCCCATGATGACGCTTTATAAAAAGTCCCAATCTTTCCAGCTACTTTCACCCAGCGAATTTTCACATGCACTGAAATGAAACACAATGAGGTATTGAGAAAATTTAGTGGCAGTTCCTTGAGGCTTCCTAAGAAAGCAAACGCTAAGTATGTATTTAGAACTAAATCCTGGCCCATTTGAATTTGTGTAGATCTTGCATTTATTTCAGCATTTATTGATGATATCGCCAGCAGCTGCCTGAGACGTCTGCGGCACACGGCATTATATAAGCCAAAGCAATTGATAACCATACCTGTTCTGATTCACAGGCTATATAGATTATATTGTACTGCACAGCAGTAACCGTTGCGGATGCAGAAAAATTACTATCTATTAATTTATGAGCAGCGTACAGTCTCGTTTTTCATATGCACTTGGGTTACACATATGACTGGTTTATAGCAGGGTCTCACTTCCTTGATCTCTCCGATTATGGGCTTGTGGTAATTGGTCTACTGGGACTCATCCCTGTGCAGATACAAAATGAAATTACTTTGGCCCCTTACTCCCAGACTCTTAAGAACAATTCTTAAAGCTATGAAATGCAGCTATTCCTAATCATGTTTAAGATCAATTCACAGGCTTATGAAACTAAGATCTTCCAAAGAGATAAGAAAGTTAAAATTTGAAGGATGCTGAAACTCTGATAATTTACAAGAGAGTCAAGAGACAAAAAAATATCCTGGTTGTTCTCAAGTGTTGTAATCCAGTGCAAGAATTGCTTCCAGTTCTAAAAGGTTTATATTGCAAATGGCCCAAAATTTTACCGTTACAAGGTAAAGGCTGGAGTCCTCCTGCATTAACCAATATCCCCATGTGCTCTTCTACTCTCACACTACACAGAAAAAAAAGTATTAAATATTGATAGAGATATACTATTTCAGTTGATCTAGCCTTGCATAGTGTCAGCAACCAAAGAACAAGCGTACACATGTTTTCAGCATCTGTTCTACTGAGGTCTCTGAAAACAGGTGAAGGGGGGAATAAGCACAATTTATTCAAGCATTGGAACATGCTTATTTCTCTCTAATCATGGAAAAAAATTCCAGTGCTGCTGTACCACCTTGCAGAACAGCAGAGAAGACCCTAAACCAATGCTAGAGTTTTAAGCAGATGACCGGGCTGTTGACTAGGTCCAGGATGTGACGTGAGAAATGGCTGGACCTGACAGGACTATGAATAGCAGACAAGTTGCAGATAGTGCCATGGGAGATGGATGGATTGCAACAACGGTTGAGGGAGTGGTATGTAAGAGACAGTGCTCTTCGGGGACACTGTCAGGCAGTCCTGTGAGTGATAACTGCAGCTGGAGCAGAATCAAACCTGCTTTTCTGACTATACCATAAGCACTGTGGAAGTCAGGAGGACAGGGGTAGGAGTGGCATAAGGAGCTTTCTCTGGCTGGCAGGGGACTACCTGGATGGGTAGATTGAACATCCACGTGAACATGGCAGTGCCTCTTCCAGGTCCGACATCATCAGCAGTTCCTTACCACTTTGTTCCACAGAACTGTTTATAGGAGTCACCCACTCAGTTGTGGTTGGACGTACACTCAAAGAGAACAACCATTCATGTCCATTTTAAAGGAACTCTTTACCAAAGGCCATTTTACAATACCATTAGAGCAAGAAGATGCCTTTTGCTGTATGACAGAGTCAACTGAAAAACAGCTTCAACTCAGAAATGCAGTGGACTCATTCTTTTAACAGGGCTTGCCCTATCAGCTTATTTCTAACGTCAATTCAAAGTGTACTCTCCCTTAAAGAAAAAACGAAAATCATTACTGATTAATTATGTCAGCTTTCACAGGAAATAAGCAATTAGAACTTGCACACAGGGCAAAAAAAAATAAAAACAAATAAATCAATGGTACCACTCAACTTTCTACAACAATTAATGCCTGGAAGACAGGAGTACGGTCAAGTAAGACTAATCTGGAACTGCCAGACCTGAAATACTTAATGAAACAACGAGATAGAGGGTATGGCACTGTAATAGCCTATAAAATAACAGCTATAACAAAAGATGTATAGCCAGACAAGGTAAAGCAAATCATTAAAAATCCCTTGCAAACTAACTGACTTCCTCTAAGTTTCTTAAAGAAACATCCAAATGAATCTTTTTTATTTAAAAAACACTTAGAACATGCCTTTGTCTTTATTCTGTTTCGAAGAACTTCAGGAAAATTAGCATTGACAATTGAGAAATATGTGGTAATTCATCATTATAACCCGACCTACCCAAAAACTGAGAATGACTCTGAATGCAAAGTTCTTCTAAATGGAGATAGCATATCTAGACTTGTATGTCCCTTCTCAGGCCTAGATTTCTTACCCCAAAGACAAGACAAGAAATTAAGTTACTTAAGACTGCTTTGAGATTCACATTGTGGGATTCAGCGGACCACAAACTGGAATAGTTCATATATACATATATATACACACATATATACATACATATATATGTGTGTGAATGGCAGGTTTAAATATCTCATAGATAAAGCAAAGTTCAGAAGAAGATTGCTTACAGACCACCTCTCTCAGCAATTCACTTGACAGCAAAAATAATAAAAATAAACACACGAGGTTTGCAAAGTATAATTTAAAACTTGTACAGCTTTGACAAGAGGCTTATTATTTCTTTTTCGTTCTATTTACGTACAATTACGAAGACAAAATACTAATTCTCAGAATTCTAATTACAATATATTCAGCTGCGTAAGGGTATCTGGCTGAAAAGTAGTCAAATGTATACATAATAACCCAAGTTAGCAAGGAAGGGGTGAGGAACTAAGCCCAACTCATTTGCAACATCTACTCCAAATACTATTGATGGTGAATAATTAAGCCCTTGTCACTAGTGTTAAACACACCAACATTATTAAATGGAAAAAATAAAAAGATGGGTCAGGAATACTTTATTAATGCTGAATGTTGCGCAACTGGATATAAGACTTACTATACGATGCCAGAGGTGGAATTTGGAAAGAAAATGTGGTGCCTGTCAAAAATTGATAATGGGATACTTAATGGAGTGACTAAAGCTGGGAAAGGGAGAAAATGAAGTGATCTCAGAAGAAAATGGAGAGGAGGAGTGACAGAAGAGCCAAGCTGAATGTAAGTAGGATGCTGCTTAATATCATTACCTGGTCTGGATCATTAATAATAAACCAGGACATAGTGTAAACTCTTGTTTCTAATGATCTTCTGTAAGACTTTGCTCTGTATCCTCTCTCTTTGTTTACGTACACATACGTGTGTGTGATTTAACAGTGAACTTCAAGTAAGAATAACCGGTGAGTAGGAGGGTAGGGAGCAGGTAGAGAGAGACCAAGGGTCTCAGAGACACATTATCAGAGACATTTGTGGAAGGAGGTGTCCCTGAGCATCTACCCATAACAGCAGGGGCAGCTATTTTTGCTAGCAGCGTTTATATGAATGTCTGTAAAGAGACTGTCCTCCTGACTCTGTTTGAGTTCACCTCCACCCACAAGGAAGGAAAGATTCCTCGGTGTCCTTCAGCCCACTGAATGTGATTGCCCTTAACAATAAGGCTTTATCATTTTCTTCAGGAGGTACCGCACCGTGAAACCACAGCTCTCCAAAAGAAAAATAGATTGATATATTAACTAATTTCTTCACAAGACAAACACAGAGATTCAGTTCACGGTAATAGCTGCCAGCGTGCTTAGCAGAATGTGATCTTGATCTAATCCAAAAGGTCAGTGCGCTGGTCTCACAGCTCATCTTTTGTCCAGGAAAAACAGATGCATTTGTCAAGGAAGAAAAAAACAATGAAAAAAAATATAGGTTTAGACTGCTCAGGGGAAGATAACCTGTCTCTGCAAAGAAAGATTTCAGAGAAAGCTACTGCCAGGACACAAAGGGAAAAAAAAGAACAAAAAAAAAAACCAAAAAAAAACCAAGGAGAAGAGACCAACATTGACCAAAACTTCTGATTCATCACCCTCCAAAGAGAGATATTAGTAAGAAATCTAGAAAACGGGTTTAGTGTTGTCACCTGCAGGACCTTGAGCTAGGAGTGCCCACAGAACCGAGGAGAGGATCTCTGATAAACAAAGGAAAGAACTTATATTTCACATATCTTTCCACTTGATATCTTGACTTGAAGCAGATATCTTCAACTGTTTACCCTTATGTTCCAGGCGTTTCCACATCCTTTCCTAAACTGGTGAAGATTTAGAATGTTTTGCCAGAGAAAGCGGTAGAAACAGACAACACTATCACCGACTGGTATTGGCAGATAACATCGATACCAGAAAGCTGAAACAACATTAAAGACATTGAGTTACAAGATGGACAAAAGGATAGTAGGGGATATAGTCATAAAAACATCTTCTAATGCCAATAAAATGTGTTTAAGTGCTATGACAATAGCACACTGAAAGGAATGGACTGTGCACAACTTTCACTTCTCTCTGCGATTCTTTTCTTTTTGAGCCCAACAAACCTTCCTACACTCAGTACCCCACTTTACACTGAGGAGTCCCGACGCTTAGGTCTTAGATTTAACACATTAAAGAGCTAGAAGGGTTTTACAGTGTCTTAGAATCTTACAAGAGGCCGTGCAATGCATACGTATTGGATTTCCTTTCTCCTAAACTAACACAGCGAACTGTTACAGTAAAAAACAACGGTGTTTACCTGTGAACTCACACAAAGAGCAAATCAAAACACAGATTTCCCTGCGTTAAACTACACCCATTATCAAGAAATTCTGACAGGTGTCCATTAGGGAAAATAGAAAAGAATCTCAGACTCTAAGTTAAAGGATAGGAACAATTTCCAAGCACTCACATAATTTGATTTATTTTTCTCTTTCAAATGAAGTGACATCCCAAGCATTTGAAAAAGTGGTTATAAAACTATATGGTCCGTCCAGCAGATGCCAGATGCTGTGAGAAAATCCTAAAGAAACTTGCAACTGATCGATGAAAAGAGAAACCTCACCTATTTTTATCTTCCATTCATCTCTACCGCCACAATCACTGTCTGACAGCACAGCCAGCGCCTCAAAAGTACTGTACAAGAGATTATTCTGACACGAGATTTTTACAGACACTATTTCTTGAAGCCATGTCTGAAGTAGCTCACACTGACCTACTGCTCACTCCAAGGAGAACATTTCCTAATGTACATTTGGAGCTGCGCTAACGGTCCCTGCTGGAGTTTTCTCAACACACACCCTTAGGAAAGAATATCATCAAAGCCAAGTTCCACCTGGATTAGTGCATGTAACGAGGTGGACTTTAAATCATCTTAAAATAAGAAAATAATTATATCATCGCAGAAAACTCTTACATCTCCCAGTTCTGGCAATGTTACACTTAGTAGCTAGCTGAGCATAGAACACCCAATTTTATTCCGATCATTACCAAAGTGTTTAAATGAAAAAAAAATCCAAATATTCAATCTTTTCTAATGTGTCAAAATTTATTGTTTGATTTCCTCTAAATCAGTGAGGCTGGACTCAAGGCCCAAAGTCTTCTCTATATTCATAAAGTCATTCTTAGTTTGGTGGAGATTTTAATATTATCAATAGCCAGGACAATTTAACCTCATGTTTTCATTTCTCATGAACGACATTTCCTTTGTAGCAGGAATGACATTTCTTCTGGCCAGAAGTGTTCTTTTTTTGAACTCAAGATATCCAAGCTGCTCATGCATATTCATACATATAAATGCTTGAACATACGTATCTATGCTTACACACATATATATACGTGTGTATATATATATATATACACATTAAAAGAGAAATTTAAACAATACTTCAATGGAAAACCAAGTATACATTTTTGTATACATCATATTGTTTTTACAAAATTCTGATCAATAATTTACAAAATCAGTGTTTGCACTTGGGATTTATTACGTGGCTGAGTGGAAGGTGAATCTCCTCAAATCGCATCTTAATTCGGGCTGTGCGTTTCAGACTTATTCTAAGCTGAAGAAAGGGCTGATGAGAGCAGCTGGCACACACAGCTAAAGACTTTTGTATCAAAAATAAAGCTCTTTTGTTATACTGGTCAAGAAGTTACAAAATTCTGTTCTTTAAACCAGTAGATTAATGTCCATGAAGATCATGAAGTATTTTGGTTAATCAAGATATCTAAAGTGACCCCATTAGCAATCCCCACCTAGGAAACTTTCACTGGATGTCATGTTTTCTCTTTCACCTTGTGAAAGAGTGATTTTATAAAGCAGTGTCCCTAGGACAAAGTTTCTAAAATCAATTAAAGAGGCATGGATTTTAAAGGCAGCCAACTGTGCAAGAGTAAAGGATAAGGGGCAAGACAGAAGGTGAAATGTATCATTCTAATGAAAATTTCAGGGAGTTTTAGTTCATAAGAACAGTAAAAAAAATCCGTGCCAAACTGAATTACGGCTTTTCATCCCATTCTGGACATCTGCCAGCAATGAAGGAGATGGTGACCTGAATTTGGTTTTATTTGTATAATAAATTTTTTCCTGTTCCCAACAGATTTGGTCAAATAAAAAAAAAAAGGGTTCAACTAAAACCAGGCTTCTAGCTCAGGAATAAGTCAAGAAACAGAAACACGTACAGCTTGCGTTAATATAACCCTTCACTGACCCAAGTACGTCCACTATGCTATCTTTAATAAATTGCTAGGCCAGAATAAAACCAATAAATATTAAAGAAAAACTCATGAAGTCTTGCACTGGCTCAATATTAACAGCAACATTGCGATAAGGGCTTCAAATTATAAGAATTTTCTATTTTGCATCACTTAACAAAACTTTTAAATCTGGCAGTCTCCTCCGAATGTTTTCATGAATTATCTCACTGAAATGCATAAAAACTAGCTCAACTCAAAACAAAAAACTGGCAAACTTTCAGAAGTTTGGCTTCCGCAAAAGGAAAAGAAATATTTCCTGTTAGAATAAGAAATATTTTGTACCAAGATATGCAAAAATGAAATCTTCCTCAAAAAACAGATTCCTTAAACGGATTTATTAGTCTTGTATATGAATTAAACTAACCCTAAAAAACTATGTTTTTCTCAAAGTTGATTTTCCTGTTCAAGCATCCCATCGAACATGTTTATATATTTCTATATAATCTGCAGTTCTAGATCACAGAAATTGGATCTCTGCTCTCATCAAAATCACCTTGCTTTTCCCCCTGTGCAAAATCAGAAAACCTAAAAGACTTTGTTATGGGAAATTTAATGAATTTGTTCATCATAGAATAGTTTGGGTTGGAAGAGATCTTAAAGATGATCCAGTTCCAAGCCCCTGCCATGGGCAGGGACACCTCCCACTGGCTCAGGCTGCCCAAGTCCCATCCAACCTGGCCTGGAACCCCTCCAGGGATGGGGCAGCCACAGCTTCCCTGGGCAACCTGGGCCAGGGCCTCACCACTCTCATGGTGAAGAAATTCCTCCTTATATCAAGCCTAAATCTGCCCCTCTCCCGTTTATACCCATTGCTCCTCATCCTATCACTAGAAGTCTTTATTAACAGTCCCTCCTCAGCTTTCACGTAGCCTTCTTCAGCTACTGGAAACTTGAAAGTCTTCCATTCTTGTGATTTTTAATGCATTTGGATAGTTAAAGTCATTAATCTCACTGCTTTATGACAGAAATAAAGGAGAAAAAATACCAACAGTTATGTTGCATAACTATTAAAGATTTTTACATCATTTCTTTATGCCTTTCTGACTTTTGCGGAGACAAAGAGCCACCTGACAGCCTGGATTCGATAAACACTTGCCTTTTTGGGAAGAACTTGCATTTGACACATATCTGATGTATTTGACAGAAGTTCCTTTGACGCAGGTAGAATTTCTGATTCTCCTTTAAAGAAAAACATATGCAGATGTATGCATACGGCAGGACTGCAGGTACGAAAGCAATGTTGGAATAGCAGGGGCACCTGGAATACTTTTAGTTTTCCCTTGTTAGAAATCAACTTTCATAACATTTTTACTATTGAAAAAAAATGTTTCTGTGTATTCTGACGTCATCCATGAAAGAAAAGCCTGAAAAATAGGAAGGGAAAACTGGTGGCAAACTACTGTACGTGACAAAAGCCCTTTCTTCGTTGCCCACATTTGCTCTGTGGGGATTGTGTTGGGGTGTACACAGGGTGAGCTGCTGGCAGCAAACGGATGACAAACTACCAGGATCCCCATCACATTTCTCAGACCTTCAAGAGCTCCCGCAGCCACTATATTCCCTAATAACCTGAAATAAGGGGTTTCTGATTACATTTAATGGTGGGACAGTGGCTTTTTTATGTCTTGCAAACAACAGCACTGACAGATTTCCTTTCTTACAACCTCAGCTGCTCCATTTATATGACACTTTGTTATTGCTGCCTGCGTTATTGTTCTGGATCCAGGGATCTTCGCTCTTTAACCAAAGTGTCTTTACATTTTATCTCATTTTCTTACAGAGCTTTGTAATCCTTTCTTGTGGGTTATGAATGAAGCATTAAATACATCACTATCTTACCTTAAAAAACCAAAACAAAACCAAACAAATCGGAATAAGTAATGTGTACAGAGGAAGACTCATTCTCAGTCAAACCAGACAAAGCACATCCAGCACAGCAGTAGATGGAGAAAACAACCCAAAGCCCATAGTTTGCACCTCACAGGAATGGTGTCTTACTCCGACAGGTCTGTCAGTGATGCGGAAAGTCCAAACACTGTTTACTTGACTTTTCTAAGTGCAGAAGGTGTCTTCAAAAAAACTTCAGTTGAGTTTATTTACAAATTACAAATTTTTCCTCCTCAGTTTCTATTTCCAAGGCTACAATGCATCCCCAAAACTAGAGATTGCTATTTCTTTTTCTGCACTAATGATCTTCATTATTTGTCACCAATACACGTTTTCCAGCAGACGCCCCTGGATGCACAGGAAGGTATATTTGTGTATGTTTATCCTTTAAATGAATTTGTCACCACAAACTTGTCAGTCTTCCATGGACACAGAAATGCTGAACTTCCAGCAAAAAGCTCTGCTAAGTGTACCGTGTCGAATTTCAGTCCCTGTTGCTCTCCACAGCTCTATTAACCAGCACACATCATCTCAAGTAACGCATCTCACTACTGTGTTAGTGCTGCAGGAGGTACCGAGCGCTCAGCACCACCACACAACTTATTTTGATATGATGAGACTCTGTTGAATGCCAACAACAGACGTGGTGCTGCAGCTGCTCAAAGGATGCACAATCCCCTTTTTTTTTTTTAAATAGCCATTTACGGATAATTTTTTTCTTTGTGTAAGGACTAAAGGATTAAACCAAGGACTACATCATGTTTTATTGCCCGTGATTCAAGAAATGAGAAAACTTAAAAACTATAAGAGCAGAAGCGCAGGCACAAGGACTGAGAAGGATACCAGACCAAATTTGTCTTCATACACCCAGAAACTGCCTCCACCTCTTCCTTGAAAGCTCAAATTACAAACTGCTTTCTGCAGTTGCTCTTTATTCTTTGTTTTCCTTAACGCAAACTTAATTTCTGTTCTGTTTCCAAGTGGCATGGATAACCTGAAAAGGAATGTGTCGCATATCCCATTGCCTTTTTGTCTGGATGCATTATGTTATACGTACTTAATTATCAGCTCTACTTACTTCCTTACTACTGGCTTATCCTCAGTTCAGGATAAAGGAATTAGTTAGCGAAAAGCCTGAGCCCTTCAAATACACAGTTCCCCTAATGAAGTAGACCTATACAACACTCAAGAGACTCTTCCACGGCAACTCCCCACCCTAAGAAAATGATTGCCGTCTGAACATATCCGAGTATCGCTATCCTGATACAATTTTGCCGGTCCACAGGGTAAATATTTGATTTAATGGAGCAGCAAATTTAAAATGTCAAATGTCATTTCCCAGTCTTCCCAACAGTCCAAGGGCTGTTCACTGCAGTTAATTTTCCTTTCTGTTCAAGTGCAGCGAAATATAAATCTAAGCTAGAAAGTAACACCAAGGAAGAGTTTGCATAGCTTATTTTCAACACATGCAAATTTGAAAATCAAGAATAGAAATAAATTTAATCCGTATGTGCTCTTATGCAAAAAGAAAGTTTTCAAGTATATCTTCTATTGACGTGTTTTAGCATTTGTTCGTCCCAAGAGAAGGTGCCGTTTGTTATAAAATGAAGACTAAACAGACTGACAGGGGGTGTATATAAACACAGATGTATATTTCTAAACATACATCTAAGCTTTCCTTTTGTTTTCTCTCATTCCTGACTTGCATCAGTTATTTTATAAGTCAGCAATCAAAATCAGTCCTCTTCTTTTGCTTTTTTTTTTACCCCCCTAAGGAAAAAAAATCCTTTTAAAATACTTCTTAAAAATATTTTAAACCAATTTGCTTGCTCATTCAACTGCTCTGAAGAAAGATTGTAGCCAGAGCCTGCCCTTCACTTTGCTCAATTTCTAATATATTTTTTAAGCTGCTATACTTGAAGCGTATTGATAACAAAACGTGTTATGGATTTTTAAAATATTTCTCAGATCGCATTTATCTGTTCTTTAATTGCAACAACTGGAGTAGAGAATCATAGAATGGTTTGGATCAGAAGGGACCTCAAAGCCCATCCAGTCCTACCCCCTGCCATGGGCAGGGACACCTCCCACTGGATCAGGTTGCTCAGAGCTTCATCCAACCTGGCCTGGAACACCTCCAGGGATGGGGCAGCCACCACTTCTCCTGGGCCAGGGCCTCCCACCCTCACACGAAAACATTTCTCCCCAAGATTTTATCTCAATCTCCCCTCTTCCAGCTGAAAACTATTCACCCTCACCCTATCCCTGCACTCCCTGATCAAGGGCCCCTCCCCAGCTTTAAATTTTGATGTAATAAGATCAAAGGCAACAGTAAATGCAACACAAAAAAAATCAGAGCACACAAATTTAAAACATCAACCAACAGTTCCCCTTTTATGATGACAAAATTTGGATCTGTTTAAGAACAGTTTGTTAAAGTACCACCAAATTAAAAAGCATATGTTCATTCATCTATTAAACATTGTACTGATAGACAATAGATTTTCATAGGAAACTTTTAGTGCTGATAGATAAATGATGAAAATGCTGCTCAAAACACAAACATCATCATGAATGTGCCTTGCTAATGAATCACTGCTTGCAAGAGGCCATTCACTCTTGACATTAATGATATCAAATGAGCTCTCGAATGCATATAAATTAAACTAGAGTATATTGATAGTTTTAGTATTTAGAGCTACATGACTCACTAAATTAATAAGGAAGAGGTATGAATGTGGATTCAGGCAGAAAAGGGACAGCAAAAGATAAAGAAAGATGAGTCACATTCTCGTGTAGGTCAGATCACCCATGATATTTAGCTGGTTATGTACTCGACCATCTCCATTTTAGTAATATGGTGCTCGAGGGTGATTAACAATATGCACCTTTCACTGCACTGAAGTGCCTCCCAACCAAAATGTTTAAAATATGGAAGAATATACTATATTTTAAACAATATAATCAGTATTACCACCTTGTAGAATGAGTTAGGTTGAAATTAAACAGGTTGTTAAATCTGATTAAAGGCACAATCCCAAATTACTAGAGAACGTTGTACTGTCACTTATTCCACGTACACAACATGGTCTTCATGTTCACAGCAACTGCAGGTGGCTACTGCTTGTTATTTATACCCTGTCACTATCATATAAACTTTCCTTCAAAATAAGCTCTAACATTTTAATGATTTATCACCACCTAAAGCTCATCCTTGATGACAGTTTCAGAAGAAGCCAGATTTGCTTTTAATTTTATTATTAGTCATAAATGATTTAAGTAGGAAAGCTACCATTTTTTTTTTGAAGGCAGAATTTATGACAAGTCTTATCATTGAAAAAGGTAAGAATTACTAAACATACAGTGAGTAAAACTCCAGTTCAATTTGTCTTGAAGCAAATTGCAGCACATCTTGGTCTATGATAGCACATCAATGCCTATGGAATGCCAGCAGACTGCAAGGCCCAGGCCATTTCTGGTGTCATTTCTGGTAACTGAAGTTGCTGCAGGTATGTAACGGATGCACTTGACTCCGTGTTCAAATTAATGGTAGTCTGGATCAGGATCCATTGGGCACTGGAACAGCTGCCCAGGGAGGGGGTGGAGTCCCCTTCCCTGGAGGTGTTTAAAGGACTGGTGGACAAGGTGCTGAGGGGTATGGCTTAGGGAGCGTTAGGAACGGTTGGACTCGATGGCCCAGTGGGTTCCTTCCAACCTAGTGATTCTATGATTCTAACCATGAGGAATAGTTTGATGCTAGTGAAGCAGATTGCTTAGAACAAGAATTTAGAGGAAATAGCTAATGCATGAACCTTTTCTTAAGTCTTTCTTCAGAAGTCATATAGTCTTTGATGTTCATACATACATTACATCACAAGTACACATAACTTAAACACTTAATTCAAAGGCTACTCAAGATGACAAAACATAATCTAGGTTCAAGAAAACTATTAGTTATTTATTTTGTGTTGTAAAAGGCTTTAATCTATATTCATTCAGCTGAGTTTTACAGCAGAGCACAGGTGAAAGCAGAGCTAACAGTGATGGGATAAGGGAAACTGTGAGTTATGTTTGTGCGTCAGCGGCATTCCACACAGTAACATTTCAAAGTACTGCCAGGAGAAGATTAAGATGCTTTATGAAAGATTTTGGCTCTCAGGAGAAGTTAATAAGAGTCTGCTTCAAGTCCCCTAGACAACTTTGCAGTGGAATAGGCTGACAGGTCAGGTATGAGATGATCAGCCACTTGGTTACTACAGGAAAGTGAGCTGGAAGACTACAGATAATAACGTTGCATCCAAGTCAAGCTGAATGAAAGACTCGCATCCTTGGGGATGAAGGGGGAGAGATCTTTTATCAACAGATGACTTTTCAAAGGAAGTTTCTGCAACCATCCAGAATACACAGCAATTTGCAATCCTTTAAAAGCATTACTGAAAGCATTACCTGTGACAAAAAGTAAGGAGGTTTACTTTGTGACAGTTCCCAGACTGTAGATCAACTAGGGCACAGACACTGCAGAAAAGTCGTTCTGGATGAAAAAGTCATTAAGCAAATCTCGGGGACACTTCAAATTGGGGACACTTCAAATTGGGGATTTGTAGTTAAGGAAACAACACTCCACAAAGCACTGCTAAATGCAGACCAGGCAGCATATCAGCCTTCAACTCCTACGAAAGCCTGTACGTACAGGTAAGAAATGCTTACCCCAAATCAACTGGACTTAAGAGCTTCCCCCACCAACATGACATTGGCTTGCTGTTACAACAGCTCCTGCCACGCTCAGGGGTTCAATTTTAGTGTATTAATTGCTGTCAGCCTAAATGTGATCATAATGATTTTATAACACCTATGCTTATTGGCCGATTGAATCCCACACGATACGCTGCAACCAATCTGATTACTTTCTGGCACATTGAATTTTCTGCATTAAAAAAAAGTCCTTAGCAGAGATTTTTAGGAATCATTTAGTATAAGTTTAACACACGGGCAACGTACTATTTCTGCCATTGGCTGTGTAGCTTGATAAAATTCAGACAAATGGCTCACAGGCAAATTATTCTTATGCCACTGGAAAGTCAGAAGAGAATGACGGATTCACAGCAAGAGAAACACTAGATGTATGACTAAATGTCTTATAAAATATATATGCACGCTTCATTACACCAGAGCCAAAGGAAAACGTGCAAATGTGAATGAAAAGAAAGACCTCTCGTGTGTGAGCGCTGAACACATCTGTGCTGGCCCTAAGTGGCCCTCAGGACATGGCCCTGGACTCCACAGAACCCCAGAGCCCTCAGTCCTGCTCCAGCAAGGACATCCATCCATCTGTCCCCAGCCCCACCACCACAATGCTAAGTTGACCCTGCTGAGCCAGGAGATGCCCCGGAGATGCCTGGTGTTGCCCTAGATGCCCCCTGGCTGGGGTGGGGGGCATCCCCTGTCCTGACATCCCAGCACAGCTTCTCCTGCCCTCTCAGCCCTCCGGGAGCATCCAGTCCACAAGGTGTCCCGATACAAACACAGCAAAGCTCATTCCCCCAGTTGGGTCATGAGTTAAGTTCAAATGCTTAAATATTTCTCTTCAGGAAATAAAGTGTTACTCTCCAGGAGAAAAGAGTCTATCAGTGTGTGATTTATGAGTTAGAACTCTGTTATCTGGTCTAAGAAAAAGAAATATTTGACATCACTGTAGACAAGAACACAGTAAACATTGGAAGTACCTCAGGAAATGCTGATAGCTGAGTACAGATGTCATTAAGAAACTCTAAGAATGAGACTACCTTAGCCTTGTGGTTTACTCTCCTTATATTTTACACAGGGCAAAGTTAGGTCAAATGATCATTTATTATATTGATCATCAGAAGAGTCGTTTTAGTCTCCAAATTGAATTTCCTGTGATATTAATAGTCATTTAAGGCTAGGGAAAGAAACTCTCACGTGTAATTAGTATTAACCTCATTCACAAGACTGGCAAAGAGGCTTCACCCAGCAATTTGAGTTAAGCACCCGAGAGAGTTGGCTGTTTAGCATCTCCTTTTAGAGTACATTTTTTAAGCAAAGCAGGTGTTGCAAAGCCAGGTATCTCAAGCCTTATTAAAAACTACCTTCAACAGAAGAGTTTTTTAAAGATTAAACAAACTGCAGTCTCAGTACTGCAGTACACTGTATGATGACTTCTTTAACCAAATGGAAGAGAAGAATCTCAAGATAATGTTGGATTATGGCACCAGAGCGTTTTAATTCATACTTAACTTCCTTGGTTTTGCAAGTTAGTTCTGATATCTTGAGATAACTGATGTTAATATCAGCAATTCTCTTACAGAAGTTCCCTATCAAACTATTTCTTATAGCCAGATAAATTCTTCAAGTGCTTTATTTGAATAAGTAGCAGGAACGGAAAAAATGTGAACAAAAACTACTATACAAATCATCATTATATGCATGAAGGCTTACTTAAAGCACTCATCCTCTCCCCACCCCTTTCCCAAAAGGATGTTGTAGAATGTGGAGGCTTTTGAAAGAAGCGATGAAATCAGCTACTGTGGGGAAACATTCATCAGATAAATATAAAGTACAGTATTGTAAAGCAAATGGAAATATAAAATGCTGAAAAAGAAAGAAGGTAGGATGGCAATGAACACCATGAAGAAGTAGGTGGCAAACTTGTTTACCAGGTTTTGTAGCAGTGAGTGAATGTGAAAGAGGGAAGTTCAACACTGATCAAAATGTTCACTACAATATAAATGTGGGACTGCCATATACAGTTAATGAAACCAATACTTTATTAAATTCAAAAGACTGGACACCAATATTAGTCTCCAATTTGTAGCCGTATTTCAGACACTATCTGACACCATGATGTGTAATTGCAATCAGAGCGAAAACTCGGGCACTTTTCCACTTCTCTCTCATGCACAGCAATCCCAGACAATTTTGCTAGGCTTATGCTCTACAAAGTCTAGCAGTGGCCTACTTATCACGGAGATTTTTCTATGTGGGATACATAAATATCTTTACTTCTCTAAAAATATTAAGAAAAACAATTGTCAAATTCAAAGCTGTGTTGTCTGAATCAGTGAAATGTAGGTGCAGGAATAAGGATTTTGGTCAGAAAGCTTGGAAAAGCCCTTCCAAGGAAAAAGAGCTGTAAGGTTGTTAGTAATTAGAAGAGATCAAAACTGAGTTATGTGGAGAATATTATACTAGTAATAGCTTGATATGGCATTGATTCAATGTGAGTACTTGACACGGTTCCTCAAAACGTGTTTCACACAGCATGTACATCCATCTGGAGTAAAAGTACTGAAGGCCCAAGATTAAAAACAGCATCAAATAAGGCATCTGCAGCACAACAGTTTCACCGAGACTCCTCGGCTTTTCAGCATTTCAAACATGCAAACTGACTTATGCCTATAAGGACTAATTTGCACAGATGACCATCTAGCTTCCGTTATTGCAAAAAGAAAGTTGTAATTACTCTAAGCCTGTAAAGCTACGAGTACAATATGTAGCTCTGGATCTTCAGGCTAACACTTTGTTCAGCTTAAGCCTTGTTACCGAGTCACTTGTTCTGTGTCCTCTGGGCTCCTGTCAGATTCATTTTCGAATGTTCTAACCCAGAGGCAGAATTTCACACCTTAGATTTAATATGCTATTGAGCTGAGTTTCCCTCCTTTCAGTTTCAACTCTCCTGGAAGCTAATTGACTTCACTAGAGTTACCTTTGATGCAAAGCTCTGAATGAACCAAGGAGGCTCTTTCATGTGGTTGTCGTGTTCTTTATAAATATTCAGTGCAAGGCCAGCAAATAGGCAGCTGGACAGTCATTTTTGCACAAGTATTCATGGCACTGCAAGCCACCAGCACGCACACTCGTCGTAGCTTAACAACCATGTCTCCGGGATGTATTACTCAGCACATCAACCTCAGAGTATAGAAGATACATTCAGAAGAAGTGCTGTTGAAAGGAAATTTGTTTGGTGGGAGAGCAAAGGGCACTGAGGCAGAATTAAAACACTTCTTAGCGACGCAATTTATCCCCAAAGATGGCCAACGTTACTGCTAAGACAGAGGGTAAGAAATTGCCTTCCTAACATTAATCTCAAAAAGAATCCTTTTGAATTGTGGAATTAAAACCAATAATAAAAACAGAGATAAAAGCCAGCCATTTCATGTTAAGTTAATCTAGCAAACCTCAGAGATAAGGCTTGACAAAAGAACGTCTTAATTGGAATCTGGCATATCCATCCTTTAGTAGCTGTGGGACTTTGTTCCTTCTTTCATTCCTTCCTATATATTACACACTAGGATCTCAATTTACACTACTAATGCAAATTAAAATGTAAATTAATCTGTTTACTAATGCAGTTATGCAAAGGAAGCCTACTTACTGTTTAATGCTTTAAAAGGAGAAATCTTTTAAATGTATTGCATATGTTATTTTTAATTGTCCTGAAATACATAAAAACCTGCTAAATAAAAGCTAGTTACTCTCACATCAGTGAGAAACAGTTCTACCCAATGATTGACTTCAAGGATTCGAGGTCGGAAAGAGATTTTTCCTGCTTTAAATTCCCTGTGTAATTGGCTTTAGTTAGCAGAGCCCTCTCATCTGCCTCCGTTTCTCTCATCTAAGAATCAGTTCATTTCCTACACTCTAATGCAAAATTCAGGAACAAGGTATGGTGGCAAGGGAGAGGAAGCAATGACACATGTCAAGCTTTCCAAGTAATAAATCACAGCATAGGATATATACATATATAAAAATGAGTTCTAGAGGTATATAGAGGTATATTTGAGAGTAATAGCTCCAATTAAAAGGACTGCACAGTTGTACGATGTATTTCACCTTGTTCCCTAGTTCTAATCAAAAACTTTGATTATAGGCAAGTTTCCTGGCAAATTCTAATGTAGCATCAAGGACACATACACATCAGTGAAATCTGTGCACTGCCTACTTAAATATTCCTGGAGAAAACACTTCCACATATCTTAAGGTTTGTTTTCTCTTTTGTCACCTCCACGTAAACCAGATGTCAATTAAGTATACTCTGACACCCTTCTAATTAATATTAAGGGTTTTTTAAAGGCCTCGGCAAATTTTACAATAAAAATCTAATCGAATCACATACTGCTGGAGCACCTCCCATACGAGGACAGGCTGAGAGAGTTGGGGTTGTTCAGCCTGGAGAAGAAAAGGCTCCAAGGAGACGTTAGAGTGACCTCCCAGTACCTGAAGGGGCTACAAGAAAGCTGCAGAGGGGCTGTTCACAAAGGCTTGTGGGGATAGGACGAGGGGGAATGGGAATAAACTGGAGAGGGGCAGATTTAGACTGATATTAAAAAGATACCGAAGCTCTAAAATAAACAGTTTTTATGAAATAAAGCAAATATTAGCAGGTGGCAGACCATGCATCCTCAGCCTATGCTTTTATGGAGTCACTGCCTGATTAATTTTGTTTTGAAAACAACAACTTTCTAGTATTAATACACATTTTAAAACATAAATGCATATTCACCAGGATCAGTGAATGTTAACAGTTGTGAATAATTTCCTTAATAAGGCTTTTAATTCCTTAAATTTAATGCCCTTATAACGAGATAACACTTTTTATCCTGCCCTTTATTAACCTATTACATTAATCAGCATCTCCAGTGCTGTTCAAAATTCCCCCTTTCTGGCCTCCAAGGTAATAAGATAACCTCTGGTCTGCTCCCATTAATACTTCTTGACTTTCTACGAGGAATTTCTGCTCAACTTCAGAATGCAAATAAATGACTTAGTCAAAACACCAAAGATCTATTCATCTTTTAAAGAGTGGCCCTCTATCCCCAACCTACAGTAGTTCATAGGCAAAGCTCTGCCCCAGCAGTTTGTATTTGTAGAAACGAGCAGACATTTATGCATAAAGTTAAATAAGTCTCTATATTTCATATTATGATAGGCTAATCTTAAAAGCTTAGCACGAGTTGTTAATATGCTTTTTCCTTTATACAAGGATACAGAAAATTCCTGTTCAAATCCCTTCAGTGTGCTTGTTAGCCTATAAGAGCAGGGAACAGTAGACTAAGGAATACTTTGCATTTCCTTCTTCCTATTTAAAACACATTGTGTATTTCAGCACACAGTATGTAATTAATCAAACAAGAATTTATGTACATTAAAAGGCTTGGACAGCTATTCCAGAGTGGCCTAGCTGTACTATTTAAACATCTATCTTTTCATTAAGAATTCTCTTATTTAAGACTGATCAATGTGACACGTTTCATAAAACCCCCTCATCTCTAGCCAAGAAGGATCTGAGGCAGTCTGTTACATTTTGTCTGTAATGTACTATGGGGTTTGCCACATTCAATGATTCGCATATAAAAAGTTTAAATGACATTAATCTGACCTCATATTATTGATCAACATTTGTAAAGTAAACAACTAAACTATAGGCACCCATATTAATTATATTTAGTGCCAGGTTTTGGAATTGTTTTCCTAAAAATGAAAAATCTTAGTTCTATCAGAAACTGGGGTATGTTTTTCTTATATGTATTCATATTCCTGAGCAGAATTCCTAAGCAAAATAAAGTAGAGGTGGTTATGCTTAGGTAGTCCTTGGTTTAAAATAGCTGTGTCTGTGATGTTACTGCTACCAGAGGACAGTGGTTGATAGTCATTACCCAAGAACGGTCTGTACATGAGGAGCAGTGGCTGCCTGTCTTCTACCGGTCATTATTTTTACAGAATGAACTCTTAATGATCCTAGAAGGACATTTGTGCGATTAAGTTTTGTGAACATCACGTAGGCAATCGGGAAATCTCAGCTGGAAGGTTGTTAGTAATGAAAAAGCAGATGACTTGGAAGTCCAAGCACAGCATCATACCATCAACTCAAGAGCAATAAACATAAGTCGCAGATGTTTCAGGTATGTTCTGTCAATAAACACGTAGGAAAACATGTACATACTAGCTTAACTTGCAGCTCTATAAAATAATCGGTCTATCTTGGAAAAGGTACAGAAGTGACCTCAAGCAGACTCAGCACGAACAGGAGGAAACCCCCAGTGCTGATGAGCTGGCCTTGGGAAAGCCTTGGGATGCTGGCTGCTTGCTGCAACCCTCACCCATGCCTTCTTCCCAAAGGGGGCTGCTCCTACTGGCCTCAGGCATAAAGCCAAAGAAAGGAGCAGAACTGCAATTGTTTCTGTCATCGTAAAAGACCCAATAGTGATTTTTAGGTTCAACTGAAAAGATTTCAGACAAACTAACAAATTCTAGCTTTACCGTGGGAGCTGTATTTCTTTAGCTCACACGGTCTTTCATCTGGATTTGACCTCAAGGACGATGTTCTAATATTTGGATCCAAGTATTGGTGGAGAATTTAGACAGTCTAAGCTGTCATTTCCGATGCAGATTCACACAGCAATGCTGTTTTTTTCAGTACGCGCTTCCCACCCACTCCCAACCCCTCCTGCCCTGATACTACTGAGGCAGCCAGTGGTACTTCATAAATTCTGCTAAAATTCCAAGTCCTACACACTCTCTCTTAATTAACTCTGAGGTCAGACGACAGCTATCTTCCTTCATAGCCATTTCCCAGTTTGGTTTTGAGTATCCCCCGCAAGCAGACAGCTCTGCTTCCAGAGCGGTTTAGAAACACTGTGCCCTCAAGAAAGCTGAGCAGCTTGGAGTGGTCTTTATAACACACTGCTGGCTAGAGAAAGTTTTCATTAAACTACAGAAAAGCCTTCAGAGTGAAGGCCAGAACAGCAACACGCACACTCTTGCCTCCGGGTCATGTTATACTCCTTGTATTTTCTCATGGATCACATTAATCTTTCACTACACTGTAGCACATCTGCAGACATCAAGGCTGCTCTCCCAAAAAACTTAATGACCATGAGTTTATGCACTCGGGGTGGAGATGCTGGGTTTCGTTCCCTCAGGTAGATGAGAAAATTTATCTCCAAAACCAGACAATGCTCTTGTGCAGTTTCCAAAAAGCCTCAGCAAGGTTTTTATAAAAATAAGACCATATCTAATGCTATGATATGGTCCTTCTTTTCCTCTGCTCTCTTATATCACACATTATTTGATGGTATACCATCACAGTTCCACACACCTGCCACCAAGCCATTGACTTGAGATGTGCTTTGCCTTGAATAGAGTCAAAAAAATACCCAGTATGGGGAAAGAGACTTGGAGAAAAGCAGTTCGACAAGGAACAAAGAGGAATTCTTTCCCTACAGAAATAAAGCATGTCCTTTAAAAGATTCCATAACCCCTAAAGTACTGGCAACCGAACTGTCTAGGTGTTTTACTGTTACTGTATGAAAAGAATAAAGAACCAAGTTTTAGTTCAGTCCTTGGGCTTATTCTTTATTTTGGGGGTTTTTTTTCAGCAAAGTTTGATTTTTCCAATTATTTCAGCCAACAACTTGTTAAAACAAGAGTTCTAGTCTGAGGAGAGGTTTGTGAATTACACAGCTCTACAGTGTTTGCAAAGCTTAAAAGTGTCTGCAGCATCGTTTCCTCATCTGAGAGATGGGAGAGTTTCTTAACACTTGTTCAAAACACACCAGGAAAGGAGTCAGTGGAGAAGCTTTGCTGAAACCCCACGGCACTGACAAACATTAAAGCTCAAGCAGAGCACTGTTGTCAAGAGGACAGCTATTCCAGTAGATTAACAAGCTTTGTGAGGGCTGGGCACAGCTGAAGGCTTTGTCTGAAGGGAGCCAGAGCTTGCTGGTTTCCAAGAGGCACTTCATAAAGCAGCAAAGCCCCTCAGGAGCATCCTTCCCCTAACCTGTGCTCCTGGCATGGTGACAGCAGAGATGGCTCAGGGAGGTACCTCAGTACCAGCAGGCTTTAAGCAAAAACCAGTGCAATCCTCTTAGAAACCCAGATGCAATCACAAAAGCTGTTTCTAAGCAATACTCCTATTTTCTTCACCAAAGAGCCCTATAGCAGGACTGTCCTTAGTGCAGCAGCGTTGGAAATGAGTTGTAATGACCATTACCAGAGGTGCCTTACAGCATTCTTTGGTTTGTTCTCTGCTGTAATTAACATTTTTATTCCCCATCACGTTGATTCCTTTCTACACAAGCTGCAGCGAGGCCTGAGTACTCAGGAAAAAAAGCAGTCTTTCCTCAGCTGTTGTTTATACTAGCTTTCTTCATTCGTGTTTGTTAGAGCTGTCTGTCCTGCTGTGCTTAAATACCTTGCAGGCATATCTATCAATATTTCGCTTTGCCATCTGGAGCAGATTTTCACCCAACTCCGGGCTGGGCCGCCCAAGTGCCCCATCTGCTCTGGTGTCTCTGAAGTACGAGCAGGGCAGAGATTCCCAGGCTGCGGAAGCTTTGGTCTCTTATTAAGCATAGAATTACCCAAGATAGAAAATCTATAAATGAACTCTCTAGATCTTTGGTAGATGCAAAGTTGCCAGCAAGTTGTTGGAAGAGCACATTATTAACTGGGCTTGTGAAAAACTGAAACAAAAGAATGCAGGCAGATAACCTTACCTTACTCCATAAACGACTCAGTTGAGGCAGAGAAGAGCAAAATAAAGTCTTCACAAAGGCAGCGCTTTGCACAAATAACTCTGCTTTCAGAATTCCAGTTACTGCAGACCCACGAACAAGACGGGCTTCTACCATCGAAGGCTCCACAGGTTTTAAAGGTTAGGTGATAATGTGTTTAGAGGTGATAAAGCTCAACTGCGCGCTCATCAAGAAGCTCAGAGAGACAAATCCCAGCCTAACGGGCCACTCCTGAGCCTGCCCCAGGGGCCACCACCCCGTCAAAGGCTCATCCGTCTGCATAAGCCCAGAAAACTGCAGGGATTGGCAGAGGAGGAGGGAAACCAAAGCAAATTCTCCTAACAAGCACGTTGTCCAGACCCCTCCCAGCTTGTCCAGCAGAGTCATGAGTCCTGCGGTCCAGACCCACCTCCAGGAGCCATGGGAGCAGCCCTGGATCGCCTCTCAGGCTCAGGGAGTGTCTGCCGGGGGGGGGGGGGGACACGTTCTGGGCTGCACGGGAAAAGCAGTTTGGAACGGCACAGAACTTCTGGGATGTTCGGAGGAGAAACCAAAGGCAGGACAAGGGAGAGGTGCAGGTGATCTGGGGAGGAGCAAGAGTGAAGGAAATAGAGAAACAAGGGGCTAAAAAGGGCCAGTCGCATGTCGATAGTTGGCTGGTCCATGCACTTGCCTGGACACGCGTTGGGCCTGACCATGCCCTGCGCCGGACATGCACAACCTGTCCTGTCTCCCTGTTAAATTCCTTCCTGGCTCCGTCCCGTGTGCATGTGTGGACCCATAAGCAGAGCAGTCGAGGTCAGAGCAGCATCGGGAGCGAGAGCTGTATGCAGAGCATGTGAGCACCCACAAGGGTCCAGGCACACCAGCTGGTGAGCAGAACCAGGGACGTCTCTAATGGCAAAGCCATGGAAGGGTTGGCAACGTGGGGAGTCTCACTCAGCTCCCGGGGAGATGGCAGGGCTTAGAGGACTTCTGGAATGACATCTACACCTGTGTATGTCTCTAAGGATGAGACCATGGGGGGCTTGGCTAGTGGGGACCTGAGGAGTCCTGCTCGGCTCTGTGCATGTGCACGTGTGTGTGATCATCTGCACCCTTTTTAGTTCTGTGCTCCTTGATGCAAAGCCCTTGGACTGACTGATGTAATTTTCACTTCCATTGTGTTTCATGGGATGAATGACAATTTTTCTTGGCCCTTACCGTGCATTGCACATAGCATCTTTTTCATAAGAGGAGCTCTAGAATGCTTCTAACTGGGAAGGGAAACATATCCACTGGATATATAGTCATAGACTCATAGAATAGTTTGCGTTGGAAAGTACCTGAAAGATCATCCAGTTCCACCCATTCTGCCATGGGCAGGGACACCTCCCACTGGCTCAGGCTGCCCAAGGCCCATCCAACCTGGCCTGGAACACCTCCAGGGATGGGGCAGCCACAGCTTCCCTGGGCAACCTGGGCCAGGGCCTCACCACTCTCATGGTGGAGAAATTCCACTTTATGTCCAGTCTAAATCTGTCCCTCTCCAGTTTATACCCATTGCCCTTTGTCCTGTCACCACAAGCCTTTGGGAACAGCCCCTCTCCAGCTTTCTTGTAGCTCTTTCAGGTACTGGAAGGTCCATATAAGATCTCCTCGGAGCCTTCTCTTCTCCAGACTGAAGAAGCCCAACTCTCTCAGCCTGTCCTCCTATGGGAGGTGCTCCATCCCTCGGATCATCTTTGTAGCCTCCTCTGGACCTGTTCCAACAGCTCCATCTCCTTATGTTGAGGATTCCAGAACGGGACACAATACTCCAGATGAGGTCTCCCAAGAGAGGAACAGAGGGTCAGAATCCCCTCCCTCGCCCTGCTGGCCACGCTGCTTTGGATGCAGCCCGGGACACGTTGGCCTTCTGGGCTGCGAGCGCACATTGCCGGCTCATATCGAGCTTCTCATTGACCAGCACCCCAAGTCCTTTTCTGCAGGGCTGCTCTCAATCTCATCATCCCCCAACCTGTATCAAAACCGATGATTGCACTTGGCCTTGCTGAATGCAGACGCTACTTCAACAGTTTTACTGTTTACTGTAGGGCCTGTCCAGAAAAGCTAACATTTGCTGAACTTCTGCAAGCACAAGAGTTTTAGTAAAACTAATACATTAAACAATAAGAGTTAATTGTGACCCCTTTTCCAGCTGCATTGGAGGACAAACCCTGAAATTACAGCTCTCCAAAGAAAAGCTGACATCAGCGCTTCCTGCAGCCTAACAGAAAGCCACAAAAGATATGGGTTTAATGCATGACAGGGGGATATGCGTAATAAGATCCTGAATTGTATTTTTGACAACAAGAAGAGATTTTCTCGCAGAAAAAGTCAAAACACTTTGTATTTCCCACACATTTGCCAATTAGAAAGTCAGGTTTGAATCATTGGAAAGCTAGAGGTATCCAGCCTGTGGGCCTTGTGTGGAAAAAGCCATTTAAGAGCATCCTATATTTTTATAGTCCAGTGTGATTAGAAACAGCAATAATATGGTTTGAAGTGTGGCAAAGGAATCAGAAATGCAAGAGGACTTCAAAATAAACTCCGGGTACTAATAAATAGGCCGTCATATTTTACCTTTAGAGCTTACGTGTTGCACATAGGAAAAAGAACACCTTTTCCGAGACAGTTTGATAAATATTTCAGTACGTGCGAGCATAGTTGCTACAGTAATACTTAGATTGATAAGTAAAATAAAAAATATTTCTTTTTTTTTTCCTTTTTCCAAATGATATATATGACCATAGATAAAATTGTGGTTTATTTATCTGCAAAAAAACTGTTTTAACTCAAGAAGGACACTTGCATTTCTACAATCCGCTCATTAAAAGAGATTTCCAGGAAAAGTATACACTCTTTTTCTCCTGAAATGAAACCTGCTCTCTTGAACAGTACAGGTTTGATCGTACTGGAAATAATTTACTAAAAGATATCCACAGAATGGAAGTAGCATGGGTGCAGCAATAAAAGAAAATGTGCCGCTCGTTTAATCCTGTCCTACTTTCCCCATGGTTCATCTGAAATTCTGTATCTGAGAGCAGATTTAATGCCCATTACCATTTTTTATGTATTTATGTCAGGAAGGTGTTCTGGTGCAGAGCAAGAAGAAAGGTACCTTCCTAATGCTGATATTCATCAAAGAGAATTCCAGTGAATCTACATCATTTCAAGATTTAATTTGTTAAATGATATGTTAATAGCACTGCAGTTATACCACACTTGTATTGTCTCCCTTATCAAAGTTTTTACCTCACTGTGTGGCTTCTTAATCAAAATCAACATTCTGCATTTTGCCAAATTAAACCAGTAAATTTGACTGCAATGTGGAAATGAAACAAATTGCTGGGATTTTATAGTATGCACCAAGAAGTGGAATTTTTTATGGGTACAGAGTTTTGGAACTTGTAATGAGGAAAAAAAATGGTAAATAGGAGATAGAGTTCACATCTTAATGTATTTTACTAGGTGTTGCTTCAGCAGTAAGTAATATTTTTTGCTTTGTAACTCATGCAGAAGAATCACAACAGCAGAAAGTTTTCAAATTAAGATGCAAACCTCCATATCTAATATCTGCAGTTCAGTAAATTTTATTTTCTTTGACTGAGGATGTCTTTTACTGAGCGATGCAATTTATCTGCAGACTTCTGCAAACTAACAGATAGGTTGCTATGTCCAGTGGACTATAGCCTGAATGAGAAAACCTGATACAAACTGGAATTTTGCTTCCCAGCTCCCTTTTCTTCCTCCAAATTACATTTATAGTGTTAATAAAGTAAAGAAGTTTTATCTGTTGCCGAATCTCAGCAGCTGTGGTAAAGCTCTGAACAGTTTTGGGTTTCTACCTCCTCCTCATGCTAAGTGCATGCAATAATTCATTTCAAAAATCTTGAGGTAATGGAATGTCATTGAAACAGCATTCAAAACAAGCAGAAATAAGAGCAAATACATAAGAAAACCAGCACAAACTCAGCAATAGTGGGTTTGTTTACTGAAAAAAACCCACTGAAAAGAATATACAGCTATGTCAAGGGGTTTAAAACGTTGGTTTGTAGCCTAAGCAGAAGAATACGTTCTGCCAAATCAGGGATGGACGCTCTAGAGAAATAAATGTTTGTTTCTCTAGAAGGCAGAGAGGCCTCTTGATTGGATGGGCAGTATAATGGGGGAATAACAGGCTTACTGTGAAGAACCTTGAGGAACAAAGAGATAGAAATTGAAGGCCAAAAGTACGTCAATAGAAGCTTTTAATGAGTAAAACAAGATAGACTCCATTAATGTGCATGAACTCATGAGCCCTGACTCAACCTGACGTCTCACGAGATAACAGAAATGCCGGAGCAGGAAAAGATCCCGGGATCAGCTGGATCCCTCTGCCCTTGCATGATATAGCAGTACTGGATAGCTACTCTTTGTTTTGTATTCATCTTCAAAACCCTCCAGTGCAAGGTTTCCCCAGCCCTGTGTTTAACTCTTTGCAGTTTTTTACCACCGTAGGAATTAGAAGAGTTTTCTAATACCTATCTGATCACCCTTAGCCACAGCGTGAATCAGACAAGCAAAGCTAATGCTGTCAAGCGATGCAAGAGAAAGAAGGATTACATCTTAGAAGCTGTTACACAGCCACCTATAATCCATAATCTGTGAAGAAACGTATAAATGGCTGTACATGTAACGGGGGTTGTAGCTTGGTCAAAGGTGTGCCAGCCAACGTAGGAGTAGAAGACACAGCTTGGGCACCCGTGTGGACAGCAAAGCACCGAGGGCAGTAGAAGCTTTTTGGGCACGTGCCCAGGGCAGGCTGCGCAGACCACGATCCTGCACACCTTCATGGGTATTAGTACTTCCCTGAGCAGGAGGATAGTGCAAAATGTAGATACTGACATATATATGTAAAACTGCAGGGATACCTGTGGCCACAATATAGATGTATCATTCAGTGTTTGGGTTTCAAAGCTTCTTGACTTCAACAAGTGGAATACACAATTTATAGGCAAACAAATTAGCTTATATTGAAAAGCTGGCCTACAGTTCAGCCTTAATTATCAATCCAGTCTCTGAGATTTTCGGTTTTGCATTTCACTGACAGCAATTTAGTTTTGAAATCCACCAGGACACCAAGAAATAACTGTGCCATTCATAGCCTGTATTTAAACTTCTAGTGAACTAATGTGAAGGTCTTCAAAACACTGCTCCTTCATTTCTGCATTTTTTGTGCCTTCAGGAGCTCACTGTTCTCTTCATTATGTCATGGTAATGAAAAAAAACCTAAAATTGAACAAGATTCCAATATTTCCTGCCAACTCAAAATACTTTGAAAGGCAATTAAGAAGGAAAGTGTAAAGAAATAAAAAGACAGGTGTTTTTTACCAGCTACCTGAACGATGCAGAATAAAGTGAAAGGAACAACATGAAAGGGTTTTCCTCATTTTGTTTTGTTTTTTTCTTCACAAACAGCTCTTGACAGCTACAGGCACCAATAGAGCTAATGTGGATTTTATTATTTTGTTGACGGTGTTTCAATTTGTTTTTAATTTACCATCCAGCCCTCCTTTGTTGTGGCTTGATTTGCCTTTGAAATAGCTGTGCAGTTTGGAAACATGCAGTCGTTGTCTAGATTACAGATAGAAAAATGTGCAAGAAAAATATACTCTTTCTGTGCCTTTGTAAGGAATAAAACTTAACGATATTGGCTGGGGTCTGGCTGCTTGTACTTCTGTAGATCTTGCTCAAATGTGGGACTCAGGGAAGGCAGACTTTTGTATTAGTCCAGGAAATTTGTCACAATAGCAAGAGGAACAATTTATTCTATCACTAAGTGAGACTTGTAGAATGTTGACTGTGCTGAAAAAAATAATCTCTATATCTTCCCAAAAATGACATTGAGCAGTGAAGAGAAACTTGTTAGAAAACATTTTAAAGTCCCTTTAAAGTTATTTCAAGACTCTAAATATGTTCTCTGTGCATTTGTTAAGGTCAGGATTACATGAGAGCATTTACCTGTGAGATTGTTTATACCATTAAAATGCATTAAAAAGAAAGTTGCTATATTCAGTATTTTATTTATACTGTTACCAGAATGTGTGTACAGATCACTGTAAATTTGCAGCTTTAGTATAAACAACTATAACCCAACAAATGAATGTTTGGCTGGAAAATGTGTACTACAAGGAGTATTTAGTGGTGACAGTTCTGTTATTTCAGAGAATCACAGAATCATAGAATAGTTTGGGTTGGAAGGGACCTTAAAGATCATCCAGTTCCAACCCCCGTCATGGGCAGGGACACCTCCCACTGGCTCAGGCTGCCCAAGGCCCATCCAACCTGGCCTGGAACACCTCCAGGATGGGGCAGCCACACCTTCCCTGGGCAACCTGGGCCAGGGCCTCACCACCCTCATGGTGGACAAATTCCGCCTTATGTCTCTTCTAAATCTGCCCCTCTCCAGTTTATACCCGTTGCCCCTTGTCCTATCTCCACAAGCCTTTGTGAACAGCCCCTCCCCAAGTACCAGCCAAAGTACAAAATCACTGTTTAAAATCCTTTCCTAAATGTTAAAGGCACCTCATAGCTACCTACGACTTACTCCATTCCTTTTCTAGGTGAACTAGAATGGAAGATCTCTATTGGCACTCGAGGTATTTGTAGCCAGACTATTCTCAGACCCTTACTTATCCGGAATAGATAAAGCTTTCTGAGTTTCTCAGGGTCCTCGTGCAGGTGGAAAGGATGGAAGGTTGTATTTGGACCTGTCTGGTTTCTCATTGCCATCTGCTTTGACTTAGCACGTGGTTGTGATGAAGGAATCAGAGCCAGTTTGTGCCAGCAGCACAGGAATCATTGGGATGTTAACACGGGAGAGCTGAAGAAAGTGTAATCACACATTCCTCTGCAGCTGGCACTGACTTTGTGTCATCTCTGTGCTTCACATGCTTGGGATGGGGTTGTCCAGATGGCCCACGCAGTAGTGAAGCTGTCGCTTGGGCTTATCTTGTGCATGAAGAATTCTCCAGACTCTCTCATCACTTCTTCAGAAGAGGAAAAAAGAAAGAAAATACAATTGATGAGGCAATCTACTCCCAAAGCTCATTCGAGGTTACGGAGTCGTATGGCTACACACGACCCAGCGTCGTTCAGTCAGCTAATTCGTTGGGAATGTGGATGGTGGTTAAGGAGCTACAGCAGAGGCAGAATCAAGAAGCCACTCGGGTCAGGATTCTTGCATATAGAATAACCTGAGCGCTCCCACTCAGGTGTTTTTCCCTTCTCTGTCCTTCACACAACCCAGAAACAACCTAAGCAATGATCAGTAACGGCAGGGGTGAGGAGATGGTTTTATAGATCAGCTCAAGCCAATGGGAAATGTGAATACAGAAAATAAGTCAGAGGCTCTGAAAGTGGTTAAAACGTTAGGCATCATCAACTGCCTATCAGATTTGTCCAAACAATAGATTATTCAATTCAATGAGAAAACAACAGTTTAAATTATTCATGCTGAACAAAAATTGAATTATTATAGTGTTTAAAACCCATTTTTGATCAACTGAGTTTGCAGAAATTCCAGTGGGACATTATTGTCAATGTCAAAATAAGGAAACTGACAGTGTTTTTCTGTGTTATTTTATTACTAAAACAATTTGATGAATTTAATCTGAATTAGCAAATACTTTTGATCCACCTGAAGTGACATTTTTGACAGATTCCTTACACGTAAAAATAAGAAATTAGACTTTTGAAAGAATTCTGAAGAAAAAACAAGCATTAGTCACAATTGTTTATACTATGCCTTCTGAATAACTCGTGTGATGTTTGACGTGTCATCTCAAGAGCAGAAGAGGCTGTTGTTTTATTTCTATTACCGGTTAACGTCTTGTTTTGTAGAAGCTATCTCTTCACAATACGATTAGGCAGAACGCATGCCCCAGTATCTCATTATGCTGAACGTTTAAAGTGAATGCCAGTGAATGGAAGTCGTTTTATCCTTATAATTACTACAGAAAATTGTCAAGAGTTTAGACACATAAATACACGTCCCCCTTGTTCTGCCTCCCCAGCCTTCCCTCTTCTTTGCACCTCAGGACTGATGTGGGTTTCTCTGTGGCACAGTGAAAAAATCTACCATTCACCATATGTAGTGTCCATGGCAGTTATTTTTCCCCATATTCCCTTCTTCAGTCCCTTCTTTGGTTATTTTTCATCTGCTGCAAATCCCTTCACTGTGTCAGCTGAACAATCTGTAGCAATTTTGCCCCCCTGTGTATGTTTTTGCCCCTTTCATTATTTTTCTTAACCTATATTAGTTTATTTTGTTAAATAGCTATTCCCATGCTTCTCTTTTCCAGAGGATTATAATTTTAACAACCTTTTCTATCTATTACTACTTAACTACACTGGTATCCAATGCCCTTTTTAACTATTCACACTTAATAGGATTAATTCCCCTTGTGTTCTGGTTTATTAAGTATTAACTACTTTTCTGCAGTAGATAGAGCATGCAAGTCATTGTAGACTTTCTGTTAACATTTCCGTGGATATTCTGCATTCCATAAAAACCTCTGCAGCATTAAAAATAGGGAAAAGGAAAGAAAGAATAATTCTGAAAGATTCCTCCACTGCAGGCAAATCCTCTCCCTGATGTCTTTCCCATTCCCCAGCTAGACAGAACCCTTGGAAAAGTTTAGAAGCTGCAGGAAGTTGTTGCAGGAAGCAGTATTTCTCCAAGCAACATCTTTTATTGATGTTAATTGTTGCCACCATATAAACATTAGTAATTACTCGATAGATACAAACCACACAACTGCCTGCTGGTCACACTGCTTAAATGCACATCCAAAAAGGACTCAAACACTACCGTTAGAATATTACAGAGAACATCAATCAAACAGAGCAGAAAGCACTGTGCAGTACTTTCTCAGTCACAACAAAAACCAATCTGCTTGACCAATATGAAAGGATGCTATTTTAAGTTTTTACTGTCTCCCATCATTAAAGACTCTGTGATACTTTGTTTTTCCGAGAGGAAGAGGTATAAGCTTAGATTTTAATGTTATTTCATTTCAAGCAATTATATTTGATTTATTTAGACTGTTCTAAGTCCTTTGATAAAGGTCTGTTCATTGTATGCACTTTCTGTCTGTGTTTGCTGTTGGGGCACTCCTTTAAAAAGATTCCCCATTCTGTCTTTATGGAGCACATTGGGATCTTTGTGGATAAAAGTTACTCAATACTGTAAATTTTAGCTATGCTGCTGTTCTGAAAATATGATTTAAAGATAGCTACAGAAATGTTCTCTTCCCCCACAGCCTCCTGCTGGGAGGGTTTGCATTGCCTGCAGACAGCTGTGGGTGTTATTAGAATGAATTATCTCTTCCCTAGAGATCCTACAAACCTATGCACATTGTTCTTAGGGTTATAGCTATCTATAATTTCAAAAGATGACCAAATATCTAAGGTCTGTGCACATATCTACAGCTAAAAGATCAGAAAGTATCTCAAAAGAAGGCCTTTAAAGAAATTATTTGTAATCGAGACTTTCTGTATCTGAATTTATCCATGAAGCCAGGAGAGGTGTTGCTTGGAGTTAATGATGCAAACTGTACAGCTGCACATCCTTGCGCTTATAGAATGGGAGAAAATCTGCTCCACACCACTAAATTTTGTTTGCTTATTTTGGAATTGTCTGCATCAAAATGTCACTCAAATTAATAAAAACTTACTGACGGGGACAGCTTTAACGCAGACATGAAATCACAGCCGAGCAAACTCCTGGCTGACACATGCAAGAACCTCTTCCTTTAGAAACGATACCTTCAACACGATAAAGATCAAAGTTTAGATGAAACTCAGCTTTGCTTGAGATGCTGTTATCTCTGTGCTTCTGTTGCCTTTCCAGTATGTAATACTGTTCTAAATCAATAAACTTTCTGGCAGCCTGATAGCCCGAGCTGTGACATTTGGTCTGTTTGCAGCTCAGAGAACATCCCAGGATGTTCAGAAACTGTCCTGATAACAACTACGAGATGGATTTCTCTGTTTAGGCAAAATGTCCAGGGTATGGAGAAATGTATCGTCTTGAGCATTGCTCAAGCTCTGCAGCCAGGGCATCAATGATCTCACGGCATTTAGGACAAGACACAGCTGGATTTCATTCTTAGACCTCTGTTTCTTTAACTGTAGTACAATTTGGGTAAAAAGCGCTCTCCACTTTTATGTTTAAGTATAAATGTTCACATACGCTGTTCATGGAGATTTCTAAAAACTTAATATATATGGCTCTAACTAAAAGAATTTCATAGTTTTATTGCTGTTGTAATCACTTATTTAAAAAAAAAACAAGTAAAAAGATAAAAAACATAGTATCTAAGATATTTTTTCCTCCACAATACGCTAGCGAAGTGCACTGAGAAACTATTTTCAGCTCCTTCATGATTTCCTTACAAGAACAACTTACTTTTATTCTTAATCCTTCCTATTTCACAAAATGCAAAACTTTTCTCATCATAAAAAGAGAAAAAGGCAACTTTCAATTGCATGATTAACCCCTAAGGCTGGATTTTAAGACCTTGAAAATATCATTGATAACTATATACTAGAAGATTCCACGTGTGGTTTCTACTCCCCATTTTTGTTCTTAAACACGCAGGATCTGATCACATATATGCTCAGACTCACGGACGGTGGTTGATATTGTCCAAAGCACGTGTCAGTGAAATGTGAAATGAGAACAGGGAACACAGAGGCACTTGTAAGAATTAAGACCTGTAACATTTTACAGGAGAACATGTATTCTCCGCTATAAAATCTGTGCCAGTAATCCATACCATAATAAACCCTATTACCTGGTTTGTTGCCTTTAAGGGTCCTGTTCCTCTCCCCAAATCTATTTTCACTAAGCTTTTAGGTTTTAGACTCTTAAGTGTGTTTTGCTTAACTGCAAATCCTATGCCTGAGGCAGTTAGATGAGCGATTTCTTCAGAATCCATCCTTCTACAATTTTTATTCTGTTTTATTCTGTTTAGTGGTACATAATTTTCCTTCCCACAGGCCATTCTGGTTTCTTCTCGTCACACCATCTACGTAACTTTGTTGCACAATGCTGTTTAAAAGTTTGTCCCTTTTAATTTGCGTTGTGCTAGAGTGTATTGCACCAACTCACAAGCGTGATATTAGAATGTACTCACTATCTTGGCATTCTTCAGAGCAAAAGCTGATTGCAATGACGGGACCTATATTTTTTGTGTAAGTCATTTCTTTATTTCAACTGTTTGACAGCAAATCAGACCTGATGCTGGACAGTTATTTTCTTCATCCTTCTGTTCCTCAGAGTCTCTTTTTTTTCCAAAATTTCCTTTTTTATTTTTTCTTTATCTTTGCAAAATTATATTACATTAGACATTTCTAGATTAAAGAAAACATTGCCAGAGGGCATATATATAGTATTAAAAAAATCCTCTATTACATCAATTGAGGCCTTTATGAAACAGTAAGAAGGTTCATCTTATGAAGGCATTGAGGGTGTACCATAAATAGAGCACTCAGGGTCTGTAGTCTATTATTCTACCTCATAGTCGAATAATATAATTTTGTTATTCTACTGTGTACATATGCAATACAAAGTATTAAGCTTTGATTATTTTCAATATTTGCCCAATCTATAGATAATTATATGGTTGATACCATATAACAGTTTTCACAGTAACTTTTATCCCCCCAAAATACAATATGCTCTATTACTTAGTCATTTTAACACCTCATTTGCATTTAATTTAATTTTTAACTGCACAATGTGCTATATTCATTACACTTTTTAATTTCTCGTGTTTTCTACAATTTAGATTTTAATATTACAGAATGTACTCCATAATGAGTTTTTATTATTGTTTCAGCAATGATATTACGATGAGTAATGAAAATCTACCAGATGGCTTTTTATCTCTAGACCTCAATCCAACAAAGCTGGAGATGTAATTAACTTCATACATGTATCACCACACCACTTTCAAAAGACCTCAAGTTTTCCTTGGAACATCTTAGAGCATCCCAGCTCGCTTTCATTTGCCACTCTAAAAGAGCATCAATTTGTCAAAGGTTTTCATTCAAATCTACCACCATATGGCAGCAACGGATGAGGGTGTGAAGTTGAATGTTCTCGTGAATTGGGTCAGGTGGTCAGGAAACATCATCCTGTCGTTCAAATATTTTCTCTGCTGTTTATCAAAATTATACCTATGGGCTAAAGATAAGACTCCGACCACAGCTACATAAAACACACAGGTTTACAGACTCGCTGCTGGCAGTCTGTGGCTGTAGCATGGCATTACATCCTCTCATTAATTTTGGTGAAAACCACATAGATGAGGTCTTCAAATTTGTTAACAGTGCCCCAGCAATGCACACCTTTTTGAGATTGTATTAACACGATGAAAACTGACACTCTGCAGTGATGAGCATTCGTACTTTATTGGACTATTGCTCAGAATTTCTTGATGCAATAGAGGGGTTTGGGTTAGAAGGAAACACCTCTTAGGAATACTTCTTAGGTAGAAGTCTTTTATTATGAGCATATTATGTCCATGGTTTGTCACAGACGACTTTACCAACACACTGCTCATTTCATCCCTGACTCTGCAGCCAGCCAAATAATCTGTAATGCAGTGTATGACTAATCTGGATACTACTAACACAAAAGATTTGCACCTAAAGGTTCCATTATCAGAGATGTTCCTCCCTTGGGAACAACAGGCAGAGGTGTGTTACACAGTGTATCTCTGAAAAGGAATAGTAAAAGTTGGAGAATCCATACTGGATATATATTACTGCTTTCTGCCCCCTCCCCCCTTCCTTATCTCAAGTAACACATTTGCTATTTTGATAAAAGACCATAGGTTTGTTGCCTGTCTTTTCCCAGAAGGTGTTTTCCCAGCATCCAGTAATGTTGACTTTAAAAGAGACTATTGCAACTTCTCAGGACACTTACTTGCTTCAGAAACCTGAAATCTATCCTAGAAATACATCTTCTGATATCCATAGTGGGTTTACTTTTCTCTGCCTATGTTAGTTTTTAAGAATACCTTCAGAAAAGCAATATATGCTCAGCATTTTCAAGCAAGGTCACTGTCAACATCAGGCAAAATTAAAGTAAAATATTACTTGTGTTTTATATGGTCAGCTGTAAATAAAACTGCAAAAGAAGCAAGTATGACTGTAATAAATTAATCTTTCTGCTGTTCTTTCTGAGATGTAATCTAAACCGTTGGATGGAATGAACTGAAGGAAGATCTTCGCCAGTCCCACTCCACCTCCGGGACAGGACTTCTCAGAGGGTTTTTTTCAACAGTCAATGTTCTTTTGTAAATCCCATCTTGTAACATTTTGCCAACTCTATTTCATAGATTGTAAGATTTTTTTTGTTTGATATACAATTAAATATAAAATAATCTGTTATGTAGTAACCTCCATGGTTTCCTTTCTTTGTAAGAAGACACCACACACACACACATCGTATAAATTACATCCACTGGCCCCGGATTTCTCAGTACTGATAGTTTTAGGGATCACTGCATCATATCTAGTCTACAATCACTCCTATGGATTTCAGAATCAATGGATAGCATAAATTAATGAGGCTTTTATGGCATTTGTTCACAATGTATTACTGCCAGAAAACATGAACCAAACCAGACTGGATGTGTTATATATCTCCACTGCACTCAGAGAAGTAAAAATAAATATATAAAGAAACTGCAGACAGTACACGTCCTTTTGTTGGGAATAACCCAGAAAAGTACTGGAAAACTTGCCAAGGTACAAGAAACTGTGAGCATGAGTACTTGACAATTTTCACTTCTTTTTCACCTACATTTTGCCTACTTTTTCACTTCCACCCGGAAAAATCAGTGGTTTGCGGCTTACACCCTTAAGTGAGTAATTTCGAGATGACTTATTTGTGGTAGGTAGTAAAAAAATAAATATGTAAAATAACCTGAAAACCTATTGGGGTTATTTTTTGAGTCAGCAAAATGCAGGAAGCAAAAAGATTTGAAATATGCATTATAACCTTGATCATTTACAGAAAGAGGTTGTCATCTTTCTTGGAATTGTGGATTAAGATGCAGATTTTCTTGGCAAGGGCTGCTAAGTGAAACACTGCCTGACAAAATGGGCTGCCATAACTCATAGGAGATGAAAGCTTGGAAACCATTAATTTGCCTTCCCAATTTCTGCAATGTGATTTATAATTGTTCATTTTGTTTAAAGGGACAACTCAGTACTTACAGCTCCATAATAAACCTTTGTGTAAAAATAACAAGGGCTAGTTTATAATATGTATTTGAGGATTCTACACAGGAGTAGTGACAACTAGGAATTCTATTCGATCCTCACATGACCTATTTGTTTTCTCATGTGGTTATGAAGACACAACGGGTAGCTAGATATTATCCTTTTTTCCTTTTCCTCCCATAAGATTGGGATTCTCTTTCCATGAGAAATGGAAAGACCAGGTAGAGGCTTGGATTTCCCACTGTGTGCACACTAACTAAAATATCAGAAACATCAAAATTTCACTCTCTCATTGGAAAATTCAATCAACTTTTAAAGCAAAGTTGAGGACCATGCCTTGAGCATGGCTTAAAAGGTCAGAGAACCTCCTCCAGCTACTCATGAAGTTTACAGATGATACAAAATTCTGGGGGCCAGTTGGTAGTTCAAGGACAGAGCTTCTTCCCAACAAGGTCTGAACAAGCTGGAGGGCTGGCATGATAGGAACCTGATGAAGTCCAATAGAGACACACGCAAAGCCCTGCAGTTATCCAGGCTGTATCTCTGCATGGAAGTGATTCTGCTCCTCTATTCCTCTCTTGTGAGACCTCATCTGGAATACTGTGTCCAGTTCTGGAATCCTTAACAGAAGAAGGAGATGAAGCTGTTGGAACAGGTCCAGAGGAGGGATGATCAGAGGATTGGAGCACCTTCCCTATGAGGACAGGCTGAGAGAATTGGGGTTGTTCAACTAGGAGAAGAGAAGGCTCAGAGGAGATCTTATAGCGACCCTCCAGTACCTGAAGGGGCTACAAGAAAGCTGGAGAGGGGCTGTTTACAAAGGCTCGTGGGGATAGGATGAGGGGCAATGGGCTTTGAAGGGACTCACAGCAGCCACCTTGCCTGTGGGATGAGGGTGGAGAAGACAGAGCCAAGCTCTTCACATCACAGAAGTAGATGGAGAGAGACAACAGACGATACAAGCAAATTGAAACAGAGGAGGTTTCTGCTGAGTGCAAAGGGAAAAGGAAAGCAGGGCAAGGTAGAGCCAGGCCTTGGGGGGGGTGATTCTTGGAAATATTACTGTCTAAAAATTAAATAAAGACTGTATTTATAAAGAAAAAATATCAAATGTATAAAAGATATAAAGAAATATAAACCAAAGACTTAGAAAGCTCCTAAAATTGGATGGGATTTTTCCTAATATCTCTGGATTTTGGCGAACAGGTTGTTATGGAGTGATATAACACAAAGCAGCTGCTGCTTAAGATGGCAAAGTGCTGACAGCACATTCTATTGCTGACCTTCACCATTTGTGAGGTTTTTCTCCTCAAATATGTCACTGAGCAAGGTAGCAGGTTTTAGTGTAGTTATTTTCTTCTGCTTGCCATGTTGTTACACCTCCACATTTTCCATCCCAGTCCTTCAAAAGGACATAGTTTGCTTAAATATTTTCCCAGTGGAAAAAGTTGATCAGTCCAAATGTAAACGTTCAGCCTGAATAAAAGGTTGTTTAGTGTATACATTGCATTATAGGAGGCATCTGACATGGACCAAGAGATGGAAAACACGTTAACACAACTGCAATCTGAATTTCTGAAATTTATATTCTCATAAATAGTTTGGCGATTTTTTTTCTTTGGATACTAAGAGTTAAAATATAACCCTCAATATGTATAAATACTTATACACAGTGGACCATTAAAATTTAAAATAAGTATTTCACAAATTATTTTTGATGTTCAATTACTGATTAATTTGACGTTTTACTTTTCTCAATGGGATGATCTCTACCCTTCCCCTTTGCAGTCTCACTGTGATGAGGACACATTCACTTACACTACCTTAAATTCTTTCCCAGTTCTCCTTTTCCCTCTCCTTCCCTGTTCACTGATTTTTTTCTGCTTTAGAAATTATCTGAAACTAAGTTTTGATATTGTAAGTTCACTTCTTCTTGTTGTGTTCTTGCAAGTAATTAATACATATGAAATATCTTTTTCCCTCTGACTATAAATTAGTGTTTTATGCATGATAACAGTTCGTGAGTGCCAAGGTTCATTTTGTGCAGTCCTGACTCTGCAATCATTTATTGCCTTGAACACAAACTTCTTCAGTTTTCATGTCAGAAAGCAGCGGCCGACAGGACAGCTTCCCATTTCCCTCATTTCTCCTCTAGGGATACAAGCATCTGAATTGAAATCTGAGCATGGCGGTCTGTTTTTAAATGCATTTAGCAATTTGCCATCTCTTGTAGTTATTTCCTTAACAACCACAATTTATTCTTATTTATAGCCACCCAAAATAAAATTAATTAAATAATTAATTCATTCATTTGCTAGCCCAACGTGTATTTGTAGGATGAAGAATTTAACATAAGAAATTAGTGTGCTGTGTCAAGGGACTGCTTATAGGTATTTTCCTTCCTTAATAAGCAGATCCCAAACAAATCCCAGCCGTGTACGTGCTATGTGCTTCCACAGGTGCAAACTACAGAATAAGGAGTATATATAGTGTGGAAATAGGCACATAATTGGGTTTAAGTGTGGCTATCTTTGAGGCAGATTAAAATGAATATGCCCTCCTGATTAGCCTTGAAAGGACTCGTGGTATTATGAACTCTAAAAGCGCTGCAGCAAAACAACAAATTGATATTAAAGGTTGCACTGCGCCTGAAAAGAAATATGCCTACAATCTTACCATTGTGTCCCTGTAGGGGACAGGCGGCTTCAAGCCTCTTTGAAAAGAAAAAAAAAAGCTGATTATGGCTTTCTTGTGTGTTTGGAAAACTGAGAATGCCTCGTATTTGTGTGCCTTATGAAACGGCGAGGAACCCCGTGTAGCCCGTTGCACCCGTGGAGCAGAAGCTGCCTAAGCAAGATGCTATTAATATTTGCTTGTCTTGTATTTACAAGACAAGATGAGCACGTGTATGGCTTGTGGCAGGGTGTGAGCATTTGGTAGCGTCGTAACACCAGTAATGGCATCAACAGACAAGCTCTTTTTTAACCCACCGAAGCATAAATGTATCGATGACATGTAAGCACAAAGGTGCAAACGGAATTGTGGTAGAACGCGCAATCAGTATGCAGGAATCCAAATGTAACTGGGAGAAAAGGGATGTAGAAAAAAGCAGGTGAGATGCTAGGTGAAACCTGAGATAACCCAGGGAAGGAGGAAGCAAAATGGCCAGTAAAACTAGAACAAGCTTTGGTCTAATAATAAGATGTTATTCATCAGAAGCAGATGCGTTCACTCGCTTCTTAATCTGTGGGGGTGATTTTTTTCTCTGTTTCCTCCCTCTCTTCTGCATGTTCGTGCATAAACCTCCTGTGTTTCAAGAAAACATGAGAGTACTCAGATTAGCATTTTATTTTAAATCCTATTTGATAGGATTCGTCTGAAAAGGGTGAGGCAGTTGAAAACACTTTTGTCAGCGTACAATTAAAGTCAGTATGAATCCACAACGGCAAATATGGGTTTTGTGCCCTTGGGTTCACTGCCCAGATCCTCCTCTTTGTTGCGAAATGTGGGATCAGAGCACAGGCCATCGCTGTCCTTGTGAATCACCTGAGGCAGTGTGGAGATTTGGTAATTAAAGTTTTTCTCTGGCTTGATTGCTGAACAACCAAAGAAGGCTCCAGGGAGACCTTAGAGCAGCTTCCAGTATTGGAAGGGACTCAAGGAAAGCTGGGGAGAGGCTCTTGATCAGGGAGTGCAGGGATAGGACGAGGAGGAACGGTTTTCAGCTGAAAGAGGGGAGATTGAGATGAAATTTTAGGAAGAAATGTTTTGCTGTGAGGGTGGGGAGGCCCTGGCCCAGGTTGCCCAGAGCAGTGGTGCCTGCCCCATCCCTGGAGGGGTTCCAGGCCAGGTTGGATGAAGCTCTGAGCAACCTGATCCAGTGGGAGGTGTCCCTGCCCATGGCAGGAGGTGGAGCTGGATGGGCTTTGAGGTCCATTCCAAGCCAAACCATTCCATGATGCTTTGATGACTGTATGAACAATGAGTAGGGGGAGAGTGCAGGTTCCTCTCTAAGATCAGTGCACAGCCCACAACACTGCTGCAAGAAAATTAATGCACTGCAACCACCACAAGAAACAAAGGCGTTTGGGTTATATTCATGGATTGAAGAGGGCGGGGGGAGAAAAAGACTGCTGACATAGTCACAGTTGTAGTTACTGTCTTGTTCAGAACATATGACAAGTACAGTGGTGAGGTTATGGATTGAGCCTGGTATGACTGTCCATGCCCCTGGAACATGAGAGACATGGGATAATATCTGAAAGGAGTTTTTAGTTCTGGCTTCAGCTAACTGTGATTACAGATGTGTTTAAAACCCACAAAGTACTCAGCTTGTGATACAGAGGCTCCTATTTATTCTTCAAACTGACAAAAAAAAAATAATTACAGTTCATGCCATAACCCCAGTGCTGCTGCTGGAACGAGGGAAGAGCCGTCTGTAGGAGGCTTTACGGATCAAATTGCACAAAACAGAGGAATTAAGGAAAATACTGGGAAAGCTTTTTGCTAATTTCTATCCTGTTCCTCATGATTTCAGGGCATAGCACTTTCTGTGTGTTCTAACTGCAGTTTACTTTTCTGTACAGTGTTTTGTCTTCTGGTTATTCGTAGAGAAGCTGGGACTGGAGTGGCTGAGAGAGGCTAAAGAAGAGAAGGCAGAAAGCACTTCTGTTACTGCAAACGCTACTGAAAGATCCCTATTAATAGTCCTTAAACTAATATAAATTACCAAAAATGTTGTAAATAATATAATGTGTGATGCCAGATGGATCTGAAGATAAATGAAGTATTTGTACAGTGTATTAATTGGATTGGAAGTAAGATAATGGTGAGAAGACAACTCTTTGACCCTTCCCTGTTGTGTTTAGAATGAATTTTAGTCCCTGGAGAAATGAAAACTAGATTTATTTTGCAGATGAAACAGTCTATTCAGAATACACATTAATCTCCTGTTTATTAGTAGACTGTATTTCAGAGATGTGAATATAGCAGGAACATTTTTTAGCTTTTGTTCATTGGAGAATGAACAGGAAATACTAAAGTCTCCTTAGTTTCCCAGTATTTTTTGGTTTGTTCCCTTTTTTCCATTCAGCAAATATGGAATTTCTCAAACTCCCCAGAAGTAGATGGGGTTTGTAGTACAGCACTTTGCAGGCCAGCAGCTGATCAAAACCCAACACATCTCTTGTAAAAAAGGCTTTGCATTATCATAATGAATATTTGTCACAATAAGTATATGATTACTTAGAGATGGAAGACTTGCTAACAAGCGTTTTTGTGAGGGCTTCAAATTATGAATAAAAGAGTAATTAATATGATTGGTTTTTCTACATAAAATTATTCTTTGAAATTGTTTCTGTTTATTATAATAATAAAACCAAGCGTAAAGGAACAACTCCCTTTGATATTTTATAGTGTGTGCTAACACTTTTATGCTTTATTAATTCTGAAAACTCCAACCCAGCATTGTATCACGGGAATACTGAGAGTCTTGTCTTCCATTTCTTCTTTCTTATGTCTCTAGAAGAACTTTAAAAAAAAGAATCTTCCTCCCTTCTTTAATAGAAGATCAATACAGGAGAACAAGAAATGTATTCTCCATTTTCAATAATAACACCTATTGAAATTTTAGACAACCTGTAATATTTTCAGAGGTTACTTCTTTTCCAGAAGAAACAGGGTCAACATATGACCCCCAGAATCTGGAGCTAAATCATTTCGTACAACTCACTCTCACTTAAAACAAAAACCCCACTATTTTTAACACTATAAAGCCATCTCACATGATTGTATGAACAAAAGCAGTGTGTAGTTTGCTATACACATGGATCAAACCTCAGTCTACTCATTTGTTTTCTCTCATTGAAAGTGTTCGCTTTTTTCTTAATCCTTGTATATCACACCCAATGAAAATAAAGGAGAAAATAGCTATATTTTGATTTTCTTTTCTCCACATTTCTGTTAATTTGCAGATTTTTTGTGTATTCTGAAAACCTTAACCCTCAGAATATTTCTCGCTTCCTGTGATAAGCACGTTTTGTGTCTGACGTGTTGGATGAGACAGTATGAGTTGAAGCACTACTTCTGTTCCTATTAAAGTCTCCATAATTTTTATAGAAAAATTAACAGTTCAGATAGACATTCCATACCACAAACTGCTCAATTCACTTCCACCAGATGTTTGGATACTTGTGTGTGTGTGTTTACACCTCTGACTAGAACTTGGGTGTGAGGAGAGCCACGGGGAGCTGTAAGTTGTACAAAGTCAAACCAACATCCAAACTGGGCTGCTCTTTGCAGGTGACAGACCAGCACCGGATTCTGCTGGTTCCATTAAAAGAGTTCATTGGCTTTAAACCTGTCTGTCCTTGGGTTTGGTTTATACTTAACCAGTTCTCAATGAAGCAGAGTGAGGAGAGAGCAGATTGTTGGTGAAGTAAAAATGAAAGGTCTGATTCATGTCAGATCTATCTGACCCGGATCTCTGTTTCCAAGCGATGTTCTCCATTTTGTGTAAGGAGGGATCAGTGCTGAAATTCCAGTTCTGCACTAATTTATTTAATGGCTGCAAACAAGATTAAACTGGTTTAGCAGGAGCTGACAGTGCACTTTCGATCTGAAATTCTCCTGTTTCTCCTAAAGAAGTTTAGTCCTTCAATTTAATAGATAGAATTAGGTATTATTTTTTTAATTTAATGATCTTTTCCTTGAGGTAGCATTTCAGTCATTTTTATTTGGCAGTATTTACTTAACATAAACATAAGCTTATTTACGATATCTTTATTTTAAATTCATATACACTCAAAAAAAAAATCCAGAAGAAATATATCTCCAATATAAGAAGACATAAACAAGTCTGACACAAAAAGAAAAGTCAATAGCAATGAGGTGTTAAGCTTCCATAATTAGCCTGCCTTATGGAAATTAATCAGACAGAGATAATAAATATGGAAGGCAATTTCTGCTCCCTTTGTTCAATGACTTCAGACAAACAGTAAAGGTTTTTATTGTGAAGAAATAATTATAATCTGTTCTATTTTGGATGAATCCTGAAGTCAATGAGAGTGTTGCTGCAAGAATTCTTGCAAAAGAAAGGGCATCAGACTTGAACAGAGCTGATGGTGCTTGCACAAAGTTCCCAAGGCAAAGAATTCACGCCTGCTCTCTGTAGCCTTTCCCTGTCCCTCGGTACTATCGTCCAGACTGCATCCAGCGTTAAATAAATCAGCAAAGAGCATAACATGGGAATGCAGCTGCGCAGCGGTTCACATCTGTCCGTGAAACCACCGCAGTGAGCGTCAAAAGCAGCCACACTGATTAAACAGCATTTTTGTATTATCCGTTCCTGACTTCCTCTAGAACAACCGGATCTGAGTACCGGAGCAGACACAGGGCTCACCTCACAGCATCACCTGCGGGACTGAAGGGAGGCTGGTGTGTCTCAGTAGCAGGAAAACCCATGGAGGGAACCGATTTGCAGCAGGGAACGTATAGCTCAGAGATGGAGGAGAGTAGGGAATGGCTATGAATTACCGCTCTGTTTGGGCAAACGCTGCTTCAGCAAGTAGCTGGATAATAGAGCTGGAGTGCATTATCTTTACTGGGGAAGCTGTGCTCCTGACGGGGATGGAGAGCTGATAGCCATTACTTTGACAGTCACTTTGAAGCCGCTCAGAAAAAGATTGCTCACTCAAGGCACACTGTAAGACACCTTCTGTTTTTCTAATGTCTTCACGCATTCATTGCCTAACTTTTAATTTTCCTGGGGCCGGATTCTGCCAGCTCATTTGGAGCCGTGCTATCCCCCAGGCACAGTTGCACTGATTATGTTGGTAAAGGCGGCAGGAGCTCTTCTGTGCTAAGAGCGTTATGCAAACACTGCAGCGAGCTGCAGAGTTATGAACATCAGGGTTAAATGTATGAAGGCCAGTTCATAGTCCAGACTTTTAAAATTCTCTCTTCCCGAATGACTAAGATTGCTTCAGATTACATGGTTTAGTAAATCAAACTTTTGCGCCTCCCTCCTGATGACAGTAACACTTACACAGGAGTTTAATGGTCAAAGGACAGAATTGGGTGCATCTCGCCATCTTTCAGCAGTATGAACAGCGTCAGGGAGCAAATAGAATTCTTCTTCAGATAGAAAATTAAATGGAAATATATTGAGAGCAAGACAGCAAAGAGTTCACTGAATGTTTTTATCTAACATCTGGCTGAATTGTAAACAGGGAAGAGTTAATCCATGAAATTATTCTCTCCAACAACGAGGCTGTCAATTGAATTTTTAATTTAAAATTATATTAATAGATTTGAATACTAAGAAATCTGGTACAAGCTCTCACAATTTTACAGAACCTAAACAGTGCTTTTAAGAAGCACCTATAATCAGAAGTCCTTATACTCTTAATCAGTTTTTATACAATATGATTACATAAAAAAAAAACCCCAAACAGTCCTATATTGCAAAGTGATAAATATAAAAATGATTTTTAAAAAAAAAATAAGTAACAAATTATAGGATCATAGGATAATTCAGCTTAGAAGAGACCTCAGGAGCTCTATAGTCCAATCTCCTGTCCCAAGCTGATCAGCTCTGCAGTCAGACCAAGTTGCTCCAGGGATGGCGACGGCATGACCTCTTTGGGCAATGTGCTACTGTGCTTGGCTGTCCCCACAGAGAAGAAGGGATTTCAATTTATATTGAATTTCTCTTGCTCTCATCATGGACTGCCATCCTGCCCTTGAAAAAGCAGTGACACAAAGTGTATGCTGGCAAGGTGAAGATGATTTAGAAGTTCCCAGGATGGAGCAAGCCTGTATCTTTGCAAGTCTATACAGCTCTTCAAAACAATGCCAAGAGGAAGATCTGGGCCAAACAGTGAATGCGTGTAACCTTGTATGGCTCATGCATGAGAGGGAGGGAAAGATCCTTGTGGTTGCTTATACACAAAGGTCCTTGTGGTTGCTTATGCACGAACACTGGCTGTGATCTGACCATGAGAAAGGCAAAAGGGTTGAACGGAACACCATTAAAAGTAGCTTGACTGTAGCTGTGTTTCCTGATTTAGAGTGAAAACATTTCTGCTCCTTTCTGGGAAATGAACTCATTCCATTTCTTATGTTTCATCTGTTCTTAATAGCCTTCACTAGTCTACTGAAAAGGCAGGTACTGTTAGGAACCGCCTTCCTGATTAACATGTTCTGCAGGAGTGTCTCTGTGCCTTTAACGTGTAAGGCTTTAACTAACACGTGCTTCATATCTCCAGTAGCAGCAGAGAAACAGTGTTGTGTGAATCAGCCCTATGTTCCACAGCAGAAAATCCTACCAGATTTTTCTCAGGGTGCTCAATTGGGTTCAGTGTGATGGAGAGTGCTCTTTGCATTGGAAATCTCTGTGAGAGGAACCACATCAGAGCTCAGCGAGCTACTGCGCTGCAAGGGCTGGCTGCATATACTGTGTTCACAGTTTTATGTTCCCACAGATATCAGATTCACCTGAGCTTTAAGTCCTGTATCCTGGGACACCTTTGGAAGTGACAGTCTAGACTTCGGCAGTTTTCAGTCTTGACAGTCGGCATCCTTTGGTTGAGAGAGAAATTCAGTTCCTATGGCCTTTCTGTCACCTGTTTGCCAAAAGCAAGCTAAAACACAAATTATTTCCCAAGGCACTAATTTTTACTCTCTGAATTTTGACACTGGATGTAATATATTTATAGTTCATTATGAATATTACTTTAAATCAAAAGAGGTAGCCTAGAGTAGAAAATACCAAAACTCCACCTTAAGACTCCAGAAACATTCATTCTCTTCTGATGCTATAATGTCCTAAACAAAATCATATACATCTACATTTTTGTTGTATTATTCTAGGTGAGGTTTATCCTACACTCCCTGATTTTTCTCGCACATCTTATGTGTTTATCAAAAAATAAATTTATGAAATAAAAAAATCAGTCTAATATGCTGTAGATCAATAAATGCTCTTTTTGTATACAGCTGCCACAGTTTCACTGACATTTAGCATTTTCATTTTAAAAGAGTTCGCTACAGAAAGATCTTTTAAGCAGGAGTAATTTAAGAACTTCTGGGTCATTTAGCTAAAATGTGCCAGAACATAAATGTGCTGAAAGCCCCAGTTTATTGAATAATGGAAAAGGTCAGACCCAGCATTTTTTGTGAATAATATAAGTGATTTTTTTTAAGAAACAGAAGCATTTTGTGATTATGTTCAACTGTTTTCCAGTGTCAACTGAAAAAAGAATATATTTCAGTGACAAAATATCTGTCATCTTTCACATGTGATATTTCATTGTAAAATAAAATGTTATTCCTGCAAAATATGCAAGTCCTTCATGAGTCGGAAGGTGCACAAAATGTGAACAATTTTGGAGTACCATTCTGTATTTGTTCTTATTTTTTCTATATTTGCATCTTTTCTCACTCAGCAGGGTGTCCCTGCACATGTTTTCACTGGTACTACATAGAGAAATTGTGTTGGTTTTTAAGAAGTCAACAGATGTACCAGAGGAGGAATATGTCCACCGTGGAGCACCCTGATCTGTTATGCTACACCGCTGGGAACTCTAACACCATGTCAGGTATCACCTTATGGCTGTCCAATAGAGAAAAAAAATGAGTAATCTGAGACTAACTAGGTTTTAAATAACTAATAACCTACTGATGTTCAACAGTAGCTTAGAAAAGCACAAACACCTGATAAGAAATTCTTATCTTGAACACCTTAATCTGTAAAGAGAGGAGGATGTCTTATTAGGTGTAATTGTAATGGTTTTTGAAGTGACGTCAGCTTTAATTTGGAGGAGATGAAGCGAGAAGAAATAACAAAATGCTGTCAATAAAATTTTGTCAAAAACAGACAGCTCTGGATAAAGCCAGAGTTTCACACAGAAAAGAAAGATTTTCTTTTTGCAGAAAGACAAGATTATTTTTTTTTTATGCTGCTGTGATTATTTTCTTGTAAGAACGATCAAAATTTTTCACAGGTTTCTGACTTGTCACAGAAACCACGAGTTTGAGGAACCGAAATGGTTCGATGATTTTAATGAATAAAACAAAAAGGTCTGGATGAAGGAGGCTGAACTGATACAGTTTACCTGTACTTTCAAGGTTTTTCTGCAAGCAAGGTCCCTCATTAAAAAGTTTTGAAACTCTTAGAAAGTCAAGCATCAAGAAGATGGATAAGAAGATAAGATCCATTAAAGACAGTCACAATCAAACAGAAGCTCAAGGTCAGTTTTCACAATGCAAGGTGATAACTGTTGGTCCCTGTGCCTTTCAGCATATTCATCGACAAACTGGAATGTAGAATGCAGGGTGTGATGACAGAGCCACACACCCAGAGGACGCCGACACCTTACACGGTAGTTTCTCATCAGTATGACTGCTGAGGTTTGGTTTCTGTCAATGCCTCCGTGCTTGTTTTGTCGAGTCTATGTATCATTTGTTTCTGTCTTTCCCTTTTCCCCCCAGTTTCTCAGTTGCCAATGTTTCCGATCAGATAACTTCACTGGAATAAACATTCTCTCACCTTTACCTATGATGAAGTGATTCTGTCTCTTTTATTATTTTTCTCATGTTTGTGACCCTGGCACGTTCCCACTTATGGCTCTTTCCTTTTCCTGTTATCCCTTGTTGCATTGTGAAAGCCCCTTGACCTGATGGCCTTAATGGAGTAGGCACTCCCTTTCCACATATATTTAGGTGGTCCTCTTTTGGCTCAAGAATCTGAGGTGACCAGCAGTAGAACATCAGTCAGCACTCACACTTTTCTTGTAGCTTCCTCAAGCATCAATTTTAGTCACTGTGGAGGACAAGATCCAGGAGGAGACGTAATATCGATTTTCATCCAGTGTGGCCATTTTTATGAGCATCTTATAGCAATTAATAAAATCATGTGTCCTTAGACAGTCACAGGAGAACAGAATCCAATTCCTTTTCTGTCTGATCTGAAATAGGTCCCTGAGCCAACATAGGAAATTATTTATCCTGTGGCTTTAAGGCTTAATTTTGTGCTGATGTGTATAGTTTGTTGCCTTTGTTTGGACAGAAATGTGAAATGCTGCTTCTTGGCTCCTCTTTCAATTCTATTCAAGAAAGCCGGTGTCTAAATCTCTCTCTTATGTCAGTAGCTTGATGTTTACTTTCTAGAGAGCATTTTTATTCCATGCCCTCCTCAATTTGTTGTTTCTTGTTTTAAACAAACAGTAGCAAACTAATGTTTTAAAAGTCATCTGACTAAATCCTGCATTTGAAAATTAAATGCCGTGTGTACAAAGCACAAAGAGAAAAGCTTGCTAAGTTTTCATTACCAAAAAAAAATGGTTGGTGTTATTATGAGATGATAATTCTGATATTTATAAAACCTCTGCCCTATTCTATACAACGGCAGCAAATGAGGAAATGCCCAGCCCTAGAGTAGAAAATTCCTACATTTTTTCCAATTATGAAGTGTTATCTCACGCAAGAAACTGTAGAACTCAATGCATCTGAATGTCATTTATACTGTAGTTCTAGCTGAAAAATTTGGGATGGTTCACAGTGTTATGATCTATGAAGGTTCTATAAATATCAGCCCTTTGAAGTAAATAACGGTCACAACTAAACCTTTAACTGAAAATAGACTGTTCTTCTGAAATTGAGAGGCACCAGCATTATCTAAAAATGCATCAGAGCAATTCTTTGATAAATCCAATCCACATGAAAGAAGAATTATAAGCTGGTGATGAGTGAAACGGGATAAACTTGCTGTTCTGAAAAGGATTTCTGTGGCCTGTGGAGCACTGAAAGATAGCTGTTCTCTAGGTGGTGGTCTGTTTAAAGAATAATCTTTTCCCAGATATTTGCAGTTCCTTCTGTTGATCTTTGCTGTCATAGTCCCATCACCACTTCCCAAGAGTCTACACGAACTGGGGCTGCAGGGAACAAAATCATTCAACTTCTCCAAAATCAGTTCACTGAGAGAAAGAAGGTTTTTGACAGACAAATGGTTGGTTCTGCCTAAATGTGCTTGGAATTCTAGTTACCTCTGGAATTAAATTATGAGGTTGCAACACTGAATTATTTTTTTTTTCTAAGGTGGTAGCACTGAGCACCAGCACATTGGGATTCAGTTTGGGTAAAATAACATAAACAGAAACGCAGACTGAATTTACTTTAGCTTATCAGAATAAGTAATTTGTCAGAAAACAAATTCAATAGCACAAAAAAACCCAATAACATGAAAAACCTAAGAATGGCTGATGCTAAAATCAAAGGAGGTTTTTTTAGTCTTAATCTATAACATATCCTTTACAAAATAATTCTGCCAAAAGTGACAGCTGAATGGCACTCTTTATGTCAGAAGACAAGGACTATACCTCTGTACAAAGAATATTTAGAGTTAACAATTCATAGACTCTTCAGAAGCACTGCATCCATGTGCATTGTCTGCTCTAACATGAATCCTTTTGGCTCTCTATCTTTATTCCTTTGCATAATAATAGCATTTTGCACAGCTTATTTTGATAGATTATACAAAATCTTGTTACGTTTTGCACACTGAAAGAAATATGTCTTTTTAAGGGAAGTACATAATCTATTTTATTCGAATCTCCATGGGAATTACCAGGAAACAAAGAACATATATACAGCTTTTTCTTCTCTTCCTCCACCCCCACCCCAACCTCTTCTACTAACAAAAAGCAACAGAAGAATTTTGTTGCGGCTCTTTGATTTCTTCAAGAACATGCAATCGCTCATTGATCTTCGGTGTCATCACTTAATGAGCAAAATGGGGGAGATATTGTAGACTTACACAGGTTTTTGCTATGCTTCACAGAGCACAAGGAATAATCATCCTTCTGGCAACAAAGGTGGAATCTCATTGCCCTGAATGAGCTGGTAGCATTGTCACAGAGTTTGTTACAAATTGTGTTAATTTGATTTTTAGCTTGTTTTCATAAAGGAACCAAGACTGAAAGAATCAGGGCTATCCAGGCAGGGATGCCTGACTTTCTGTGCATCCCTAGAATTACTGCTGAAGTTTGAATCCTTTGTCCAAATTAGGCAAAACCACCGAGGTCTTGCAGTGGGTGACTAGAGGTTCCAAAGAGAGAGACCCTGCTAGATCTTTACCATAAAGATTACACTGTAGCCTCCATCCTTATTAGACCCTGCGGAATCAAAGCATGCCTAGAAATTTATCTCAGGGAGTTAAGCACTACGTACTTGGTGCTAAATGAGATAAACAGGCTACTGCTGAAGACCACACAATCAGTCAGGTCATTTCTTAATGAAGGTGCAATCCCAATTCTTATTTGGTCTCTGAAAATGCTATCTGTCTTCAGGCAATATTATTTTAAAGTTGTATTCATTTTAAAATAATTAATTTGAATATTTCATAAGAAAAGTGGGAAGCATCTCCTTAATGAAGGAAAGGAGTTTGTAAGAGATAACATTACCATTAATGAAGTCTAATTAGAGATCCATTTAAAAAATAATCTCCTGTGCTAATTTATCATGGAAAGCTAATAGAGTTCTAACGTGAGACAAAAATAGTTCTTTGGAATTTTATGAATGTTCTTGTCTAAGTTAACTATTTCCATTATTTATAAAGAATCAAATTACTGTGTTACAAACCTGACTGTTAAGTAAAGAAAATCAGCGTACGCCATACATTAATTTATTTCAAGTTGCTTTATTTTTTTCATCATAGTAGATTTTGAAAGAAAATATCGTGTATTTTTCACACACCATTTCAGACACGCCATTATTCTCCCTTAATTTCTATCGATTTAGAAGATTCTATATTTCTTTATAGATGACAGGGATTAGTCTCACAATGTATAATACCAATTTAACTTCATTCCCAGCATTTCATCTTCAATGTTATCTCAGTGACACAACATCATTTTATTCTCCCATTTGGACTGCTGGAATTCTCTTCAAATCCTCTCCTGACCTGGACTGTAATCCTGGTTGTGACTGAGAGACAGTCAAGCTATTTCACAGGCTATTTGAAGGTAACAACTGCTCTTTGCTAACTGAAGATGGCAGAAATTGCTCCGAAAGGCTCTCAAGATAAAAGACAAAGATCAGCGTTCTTAGATGGAGTGGGATTATTTGGCGTATGCCATTGGAGACTAATGTCTCTGTACACTCTAAAGCCACAAGGATCAGAGGAACAGGGACTAGTGGGGCAATACTGGGATTCTAACCAGTGAAACCCAGTGCTCCCTGACTGATCTGCTCCCAGGGCAGGGCTGGATTCATCCATCTAAGGAGAAGGATTTCTCCCAGATGTGACAGGAGTTGAACCCTCCACCGGAGCACCTGAAATCTGAAGTGAGGCCTGAGCCGCAGAGTATGGGACTTTTCAGAAGCAAGGGGAGAACATCTGGGAAGCGCATAAAGCTCACTATGGTGCTGTGGAAATGTGTGGGGCTTAATACCAGACATTGAGGAGAAGGGTGAAAGGTGGGGAATGGATCAAGGTGGTTTGGCAGGAAAAAATGTGGGATAAGGAGTTAAAAGGGACCAGTTGAGTACAAGCAGGTTGCAGTCACTACATTTGTCCTGATAAGCCCTGCACCTTGATGATAGTCACTGCAGTCTATCCTATATCCTCACTAAATCCTATCCCTGCTACCCCTGTGTGGGCACGGGTGGGTGCTGGCAAAGCTCAAGCGGAACTAGCAATAAGCAAAGGTCCAAGATCCAGCAGCTGGAACATCGGGGGCTGTAGATCCAATGAGAATAGGAGATCTTGGACCAGCTGTTAGAGGGACCTCTGGCATACGTACGCAACTACAAACACACTCATACACCCATGGGCAATATATTCACTAAGAGATGAAAGTCCCGATCAGCTCAAGAATAAGAACTGGATTGGACAAGCTGTGCCGTTCATGTTTGTGTGTGTATTTAGGCGAATGCTGCTAAAGGCATCGTTTTCTGCCTGGATGGGTCTGTGTGCCTCATCATGTACACGTACGTGCTGTGTGGTTACACGTGAGCCTGTGGGTCACGTATACATACGTGTTGTGTATGTACATGTGAGCCTACAGGGACCACGCACTCAGCAGGACTGGGGGACTCCCAGTAGCCTTCTATCTACCACTAAACGGGCAAACTCAGCAACCTCTAACACCACTCACAAGCTTTTTTTGGATGTGACAAATTACTATGATTATAACATAGATGTGTTCAGCCTGGCTGATGTTTTCTGAAACTAGCAGCTTTACCGTAATTTCCATAATAATACTCTCTGGCAAATGAAAAAAAGAAACACTTCAATATCCTATTGATTATTTCTGGCTGTTGCTGAGTTGCCTTCACTAATGGGCTCTGAGATTCTTTGTGAGGTAACAGGTTTGGCATATGATTAGCACATTACAAAGAAAAAAAAATTATAAACAGCCTTCTGCAGAGTAGAAAATGAATCTCCTGGTACATCAACATCTTCACTCTAGAAGTAATTTTGCAGGTGAATAGTTTTGATGTAATGTGCAGGAAATGGAGAAAAACACGTCCTCTAGGATCTCACTGTACACATGTGATTTGTGCATCTATGTATTTTTGTTTATAAATCCATATACAGGTGTGAATATTCACTACATAGGGTAAATTAATATTTTAAGCAGAAAAATATTATTTCTTCCATGTTTATGTACTTTCTTTTAAATCAGGTAAAGGCATATTGCATTAAAAAGACTTTTTTTTTTTGAAAGGAAGGTAGCTTACTGAAGTATCAGCATATCACTACTCTTATGCGAAAGAAAGGAATCCTGTTTCCATATGGCATCTACCAGATGGGTCTTACTCTTCCGCCACACAGTTGTTGCTTTAACAGTTGCTCAGCCCGTTGGTAACAGCAGTTAATTCCATTTTGCGCTGCACACCTTTATCACAATGCTGACATCTGAAGCTCTCACATACAAAGCTAACGATGTGCTGAGTAAAAGTTGTTTTTTAGACTACTCATTAATCAAAATCACTACAAATTTTCAAATGATAGCGCTGCTACCACACGTTCTTAAATTAGGAAGGAAATGCATTTCACTCTGGTCAGAAGTAGGGATTTCCACAGGCAAAGTAGGAAATATGCAAAATCCCTCAGCCATTCATACAAAGAATATTCAGTAAACATTTTGCTGCCCTAGGCAGTCACTTGCTCTGCCTGCATGGAAGAGAGAGGTTGGCTCCTGATGCTTCATTAGAAAAGCACTGAGCAGCATCAACCCAGCACTGCTCTTGCTTTTTAAAAGAGGAGAAATCATAAATAGGGCAAGAAGTACTAGATAACAATTGCTCAGATAACTTATTAGGCAGAGTGCAGTCCTCTCAAGTATGGAAGGATATCTTCAAGGTCTGATGTTTTACAGACCACTTTAAACCACTTGCTGAAATGCTAAATATTTTTTTTTCTCTTTTTAGTATCATTACCATAGAGTTCAGATGCATACACAGCAGAGTCTGCAGCTTCAACCCTTAGAAATGTCTTTTATCTTTATTAGATGAGGAAAAAGGAGATGCTAGGAACTCTTGTAAGGAATTCTGGTTTTGAGTCAAAAAAAAAGCCACAATTAGCCAGACCTAGATCAGAGATCAGGCTTGTAGACAGGAACAGCACATCTTCAGACAGAAGGCGACACTGAGCTACATAATTGAGCTTGCTGGTACAAACTTGTATAGGTCGACAGGACACTACAGTTCAATTTAATATGGGCAAAATTTGCAGATTCGAGCTATCAATCAGATATCTGAGAACCTTCTGGGTACGGGACCAGCTAGTGGCTTCTGCATAAAGGGATGAACTGTATCACAAACGCTCGCTTCTGTTGCTAAGGTATGTGGACAGAAAGGGAGGAATCTTCCCAAGTCAGGGAAATTGCCAGAGAAAAAACTAGAATTAAAGAGGGCTTTCATGACAGCTCTCCAAGGATATTCCAGGTGTTGCCTACCCGATTCACATAATCCCCACAGATAACGGTATTCAGCAAATATTAGGCACCAAACTGTAGCGGTTCTTAGTTCCATTAGTACAATCTTATGTAATAAGATGGTGAAAGGAAATCCTTATCTCTAGACACTGTTTTGTAATTGCTTTCTACTTTGCATGTGCCAAAGTCAGAATAAACATCATAACAATTTCATAAGCTGCAAAATAAAACTAAAATAGCCTTAAAAACTTGTTTAGAAAAGATATTGACTCCCATAACTTCATTGTATTTGTGTCATGGTTAATAAATCATTATTAACATTATAAGAATTATTATCAGGAGTTGTACTCACTGGTGAGTCAGCAACATGAACAAAATGTTAAGGGACAGGTTTTGGTTTTCCAAATAACTCCTTCTCAAGTGACTTTAAGTATTGAAATCAGGGACAGTATACACTAAGTAGTGTCAATGCAGCATAAGACTGGCAGGTCAAATATCACAGATCAAACATCACAAAGGCATGAGAAAAAGTTTTTGTTTCCCAGGACAAATAAGGTGACCCTTTGTTACGCCAATTCATTTTGTTTGTAGGTTTGGTTTTGGTTTTGTGGAATATATTTTGGAACTAAATCATTTATGCACACATTTTATCAGAATGAAATGGAAAATTTTATTTGCCGAGTTTTAAGTTGGTATTGGAATAGGAACCTCGATTTGAATCCCATTTTAATTCAAATAGTAATACACAGTTAATGCCACAAAGAAACACCAGTTGTTCTCTAACTCATCATGACCTGGTCTCATGCGGTCTGCTCTCCAGTGAGAAGCTCATTTGTGAGCAGCCCAGTGATGACATAACGGAAGAACTGGAACACTTTTCTGTAATTCAACACAATTTGCAGTGCTTTTATGAACAACTTCTTCTGGTATGGACATTTATGACAAAGATAGAAGTAGAGTTTAAATCCAAAATATTTATACCAAAGTATTGAGAAAGAAATTTTTGCTGTAAATTGCCTCAGATTCTTGACAAAATAACCCCTAAGAAAAGAGCTGAAATTTGGATACCTGTTGTGATTCAGATTTGGAGAAGGGAAAAAAGCTATCTAAAGCTTTGCAAGTCCTGTTTGATTATACTGATACTGTAAGGACCCTTGATTTAGAACTGATTGCTCAAAAGATGTTTTTTTTTTTCCTAAACTCTCTGATGGCAGCCCTCTCACTTCTGAATTAAACAAAGAGGGATAAAAGTGCTCTGCACTCCCTAATTGTTGCTTAGTTGTTAATATTTTTGATGTCAATTACTGAACTCTTGTCATCGATCTTTCTTCAATCAGCTTGACTTCAATCAGTTCGTTTCCCACCACAGCCTTTACTAACTACATGCCCTGAAGCGAGCCAGGTAATCTCTCTCTGTATTTCTAACTCCCTTATTCTTACATAGTAAGAGTAAGACTCATTCTTATTATGTAAATATTTGTGTAGTAAGTTATATTTATGGGTCTGATTCATTGTAGGGACTAGCATACATTATAAGAGAAAGTAAATAAATTACAAAGCAAATTACCTTCAGTCACCAAATGATCGTGATATTTTACCACAAATGCAGAAGATGCAGTTATTAGCAGAGGAATATCTCATATGTATCATTTAACGGAAAGGGAGGAAATTTTCTTGTCGAGGAAGCAACTACTGCAAAATATAGGCAGTCTAATTCAACCATCAAAACTGCAGTCACTGTCAAGATTCTTTCTCTGCAGAGGGAATAAGTTTCCCTCATTTCACAGTCAGGGTAGTTATACCCACTGGGTACAAAAGATAAAGGCAAGCTTCACGGCCGACAGTGAGAGGCACTTAGATGACTAATTTTTGTACGTAATATATATATATATCGTGTCTTGAAGTCCTGCTTAAGCTTTCTGAACATCCTGTAAAAAAAAGATTAATTGAAAGTGTTATTTCCCAAATATTGAAAGTTCCCCTGATGTGCAGCAGACGCACTGCTGGAGGAATACATTAAGAGCGCAGACCTGCTACTGTCGCTCTCACAATTATTCTTCTATCCTATAGTATGCACTGGATCCTTGCTGAAAAATGCACTTAGTCAAATTGTCAGGAGCATTGATTCGTCCTCGCGCCTCAGGTTTTATACAGGTTATATCATTAAATATGGCAAAGGGACACTCAGTGTATTTCAGAGGACAATCTAACTGCCTTAGCTCACCCTGGACTAGTGATTTGAGTTAGAGAAGGGAGTCCATTTATTTGATAAGAACTAGCGTGACACACACAATTTTGTTATTATTACCTGCTTTGGAACAAGAAATGGAAGGAATCCTGCCAGCTTTACACCAGCTACACTGCTACTGGAGTTCAAGGTTCTTTTCTCTCAACTCTGCCTAAGCACTCCGCCGAGCTTCAGACAAAGGCACCCAGGTCACTGCCCAGATGAATAACTTCTGTGTTGAACATTCTTCTTGCAGTTTGCAAGTACCATTCTTATCCTCTGCAAATCCTGCTTCAACGAAAGCTCAAGGGTTTTTTGTTCCCCTCAAGCTGATCCATAAGCCTGTCCCTAACTCTCACACCAATGCTTGCCTAAGCCTTTTTCCAGAAAACCTAGCCATAGCCTGCATAAAAGGTTTCCGTAGGCACTCGATTTCCAAATGCCCAAGATGTCTGCTTGGAAACCTGGTATTACAGAGCTGCTAACAACCCTTGGACATCCTGACAGGCTCGAGGGTGAGCTCAAGCAGTTCTCCTTTAACCCTTTGAGTCTTTTCTGAGGGAAAGCATTCTCACTGAGCATTTCACATCTCTTCCTAACAATCGCCTATGCCTTTGTTGAGCCCATTGTCTTTGGAGACACCATTCTCCAGGGGGGTTAGTTCTGGCAGCAACCCTACCGGTCTCTCTGACAGCTTTACTCAAGGGCTTCTGTTTTTTCAAGCACTTGAGCCAAATCTGAGACAAATGTTACAGGAGACGCGTATAGGCTTAGAGCAAACAATGCCAGAAAACCATGCCAGGAATCAGACCTGCCTTCCCAATAGAAGCCACTCCTTAGTCCTGCTGCCTTTGTATGTCTCTCATGGCACCTATTTGGAAACCGAAGCCTGGGCTTTGATGGATGCTATGAAATACTGCTTTCTCCAAGAGAATGAATTCTTGTAGCAGCTTCCCTTTCCTTTGGCAGCTTCTCCTGAGCTGCTCATCCTTGGTGATTCCTTTAGAAGAAACTTGTGATCAGGGACTAAGGAAACAAGATACATCAACTGTCCTGTTCAGCAACTCTACTGGAGTGAGCTCCATTAGCAGCCCTCCCATTCTTTGGTCAGAATCTGCTGAGCTTCTCGCTTACTCCTTGTTTTGTCTTTCACCTTCTAAATGTTCTTTCATTCATTTGACCCTAAGGTAGTTTGAAGTCCATTCCTTATTTTGTCCACTCATAAACTTTTCACCAAATCTCCTACTTTTCACAAGGATGAGTGGATGTATTCTTGCAACACTGCGTAAGTTTCAGTTGGACACTTATGCAAAAGAAAGATACCACTGCCTGGAAAAAAAACTGCCAATCTGCCTACAGGAATGATTTTTTTTAATAGGAAATAAGTTCTCTTGGCTCTTTTGCAGTGCTGTAGAGCACCACATCACTCACACTCCCTATCTGCAAAATCTCTGTGTTTGTACTCTGATGTTAAAACGATTTTTTAAACCCTTAGTCTCTCAAACTACTGTAGAGGATATGAGTCCGTTGAATACAGGAATCAAAGAACAGACTTAAGTTCAAAGCCAAGCGATGAAGGCTTTATGAACTTTCTTCTATTAACTGTTCAAATACGGTTAGATACAATCAGTAATGAAAACAAATTAAAAAACTCTCTCTGTGGGTTCTCTTCCACATTTTAACCAGGAAGTTAGCCCATGACTGAGTGTAATTCAGTTAAATAAAGTTATATCAAGGAGACAGCACCACAAATCACAATAAAAGTGCAGTATTTTTTTCTTTAGTAACATTGCACAACATTTTAAAATGCCAAAATATTTGAGCTGACACTCTGAAAATATTAGTTTGTTTATAGTCTTCCTTTTCAAATAGAAACATTGTTTTGCAAATGCTACCCAACAGGTTTATTTCATCTGATTTTAACAATGCATACGATTTCTTTCCAATTTTCAGGCACCATTCAATATCTAATATCTCGTGACCACAGCAAAGACACTGATTCTGTAGGCTTTTGATGACTCACACAGCTATTGCTTTTCAACCTTGGATGTGCCAGAAGAAAAGAAAAATGTTACCAGAGCTATGCCATTATTTTTCTGGACCCCAGTGACTTTCCACCAATTAAGAGTCTTTTGACAGAGTAGAGAAACGCAAAACTCATAATTTTGTTCTGTTGTTAATTAAAATTCTATGAAGTGTTATTATGCTTAAGACTTAGAGTGCCGTACTGTATCAGTATATTCAAAATGTGTCATTTTGAAGCAGCCTTTCCGTCATTCCCTTCCCCTCTCTTTCTTTTTGTGCCATGAGCAAACACAGATGAAACAGAAAGCAAATCTGCTTTGGAAACCCACTGTTCTTAATAATTCAAGTATGCTCCTTTCACTAGTCATACCTCTAACAGCAAAATTGGAGTGTCAGGGGTATTTAACCCTGTGATTCTATGGGATAGGGGAAGGAATGCCTAATATTATTCTGGCAGTGATGCCCGGTAATGTCATTTACCATTAATATGGCAAATAAGATGCCATTCCTCAAGGCTCCAGAGCCAGTTTCAGATTCACTGATTATTACAAGGATACAGGATGATTGTTTTTCACATCCACACCGCACATGAAGATGCAGAAAGTACAAACACTCCTGTGTCTGCTTTTGTGAACTTTTTTTTTCACTTACCCTCATGTGCAGGAAATGCTAGTGTAAGAGAATTAAACAGAGGTTTGACAAATATGCTTTGATGACTCAAGTAGGGCTTCCTAGAAAATATTTCTAAGAAGGAACAGGAGCCACCTTCCATAATTCCTGTGCACAATGAGTGAGTTCTGCTCAATTTCTTCTAATGACTCAAAATTATCTGAAAAAAATCCCTTAAGCCAGTACCTTTTTACTGAACCAAGCCCAGCAAAGAAGGTGTGGGGCTGTCCCACTATTCAGACCCACAGGAACAGCCAAGTTCCAAGTCTTCTGTTGTTTCTCCAACACCTTCTGTAGTTAAACCACGAGTCTGTGACACTTATAAACTCTAAGTACACTAATAAGGATTAAGTAGTGTTAATTTACCTCCAACACAAGCATAAGCTTCTTAAAATAATGTAACAGCAATGTAAGTATTCTGTAATGCTGTGATGGCACAGCCAGACACGGTGTTTTACAGAAGTATGTGAGCAATTTGACTCCAAAGGGGAACAAAAATGAGAGGTGCAGTTGTGTCTGAATGAGAAAAAGTTGTGAGATAAAGAACAAGGAACAAGAAAAGTCTGAGGTGCAGCAGAGCATCCTGCCAGCCATGGGAGAATGCTTACTAGCACAGACAAGCCCGAGATAAACTGTATGGACAGCAGGCAAGATCCCCTTTTAAGAGAGGGACAAGCAGCATAGAAAATCAAACATAAACAAGGAGGGATGGAGCAGAAAGATTACATTTCTCTTTCAACTTCTCTGATCACCTTTATGGCCACAATTAAGACCCAACAAAGCCCACAGCCATCGGTGCTAATGGAATAACACTATATACAGCCTCTGACACAATGGTAAACACACACTAACCTAGAACATGAGTGCCAAAAATGAACATTGATGTGTTGATAGGGATGATCATTAAGAACTAGACACTAGCACAAACTCTGTCACTAATGAATTAATTTAATAAACATTCTTGTGTGTGTGTGTTTGTTCATTCATTAAGGGTGTTTTTAGATTAAAACTGGCATGGTTAACCTAAATACTCCTGTCACAGTGGTCTGTAGCTGACCTATGTATGCATATTTAGTTGCAACTTCCTCTTAAAGCACTACTAGTTATTTGTACTGCCTTTAATCCATACTCTAATTAGTGGAAAACAAAGAGAAACTACTGCATGAGGATTCAGTATCAGTATCAGCTTATCTTCAGCTAACAACATTTTTTCAGCAGCTTTAATGTCTTCCTTCTGACAAGAACTGTTGTGACTGGGGTTGCAGTAGTCTGTAGCCAGTGGTAGAGGCTGCCAATGCATTGTTCTGCCTGCTGTGGGGCTGAGCTTTGTGCGTTTGGGCTGTCAGTGCTTGGAGCAGGATGGAAATGTGACTTTAAATATACACAGTGCTGCAAAGTTCAATTCTGAAAGCAGCTTTGGTGCCTACAGATCTGTAGACTCCTGTTTGCATGCTTTAACTACAGCAACCAGTTCTTTGTTCTGATAATTAGTGTATATTTCAGTGTAAGGAATATCACTGTTGCATTGACAGTGTGTCATTGCTGTTCACTGGTGCAGAAAATGGCTCCTCAAAAATGTATGGAACTTCTCAGCTTTGAATAAATACTTGAACAGGTATGTCTTCATAATGAATGTTTAACACAATAAGAAAAATAGGGGGGGTTGTTGTTGGCTTTGGTTGTAATATTTAGGTTGCGGTATCATTGGGACAATAAACCCAGAGTATAATGTAAGTATAATAAAAAAAACCCTGTAATTACATAAAATCTGGAAGTATAGTACTCATGACAGCTAGAAACAGAGGAGTTGATGAACTCAAACCATAACTACATAACCCATAACTAATGAGTTATGTAATTTTGTGGTTGGAAAACACGATTATCTATTGAAATTTTTGCTTCAAAAATTATGTTGCACTTGCCTGAATCTTTTAATTTTGAAATACATTTTTGCTGCTTCTTAATTTGCATTTTAGAGGAGAGTTAATCTGAGAAATATTGATGATATGAAAACTTTTTCAGAATTATTCTTTTAGGCCATAAAGATAGATGATGAGTGATTTCACCGTAAAAAGAGTGTGGAAAGTCACAATTTTAATCTTTCTAACACTTCAAAAGCCACGTCATAGCTTATATTACGTGCTACATGGAAAGGACGGGTATAAGAGAAGAAATCCAAATTAGAGAGAAATTACATGATGCTTTCTACAATGATACAGGATAAGTGATAGAGAAATGTGCTGAGAACTCCTGGCTTTCTCCTTTTAGGATCCTCCTTTATATTCCATAAACTCCATTAACAATAACATACATGCATACAAGCTACACAACTCTCTATAAAAAAGTGGAAGATGGCATAGAACCATAAAATGGTTTGGGTTGGATGGTGCCTTTGCAGCTCATCCAATCCAACGCCCTGCAGTGACCGAGGACATCTTCAACTGCATCAGAGCGCTCAGAGCTCCATCCAGTCTGGCCTTGAATGTTTACAGGGAAACACTTCTCTGGAAAAACAGTGTTTCACTGTTTTTTTTCTTCAGAGTAAACAATTTCTTCCTTATATCCAGCCTGAATCTTCCTCTCCTTTAGTTTAAAACCATTCCCTCTTGTCCTATCACAACAGTGAGGGAAGCCCTAACCCTCACCGTTCCCCCAGTGACTGGCACAGCCCTCTGTGCCTGAATTGTTTGCTCCCTGATTTGTGACTGGACTCCTCACTGATTTAGCGAAATAAGACTGATTATTGCAGATACTGAAGGTGCTTTAAATTCACGCCTTTTACTGCAGAGCACTGACAGCAAAGAGTGGCTGAGAGACAGCCCTCATGGAGGATCCCATCACACAATGACAGTAACAAAGCTGCGGCCCCTGTGATAATGTGGCCCTTTTAAGGAAAAGTAGGTGCTTTCTGGGTGTGAAAAGCAGCCGGGCGGTTAATGAGTGAGATAAGATCGTGTAGGGTAGGATGTGGGGAGAAATGGTAGCCCTGGAGACAACAGGCACTGCCTCAAAGAGGCGCCCGGAATGGCAGCTGAAGGGCCATAGCAGGGCTGGGGGTCACTGCCTGCCCTGGGCACCGGGGATGGATAGGAAGGAGGAGCCAGATCTGCCATCCCGTCACTGGGCAGAAAGGTCATAGAGGCATAGACTCATAGAATAGTTTGGTTTATATTTCTTTATATCTTTTATACGTTTGATATTTTTTCTTTATAAATACAGTCTTTATTTAATTTTTAGACAGTAATATTTCCAAGAATCAACCCCCCCCCAAGGCCTGGCTCTACCTTGCTCTGCTTTCCTTTTCCCTTTGTACTCAGCAGAAACCTCCTCTGTTTCAATTTGCTTGTATCGTCTGTTGTCTCTCTCCATCTACTTCTGTGATTGAAGAGCTTGGCTCTGTCTTCTCCACCCTCGTCCCACAGGCAAGGTGGCTGCTGTGAGTCCCTTCAAAGCCTTCCTTGCCCCAAAGCCCTGTCCCCATGGCCTCTCGAACCGATGCCTCTCCATCCTTGACTGCCCTGGGGAAGTCACTGTTCTCACCCAAGCTGGTGGATATGGTCTCTAGAAATGAGCTAAGGAGTGATGAGAAGAGGGAGCCAATGGCCTCCTCAGTCTCCTGGCTGTTTCCCTCCCTGTTCATGCCCCCCATGCTGCTGCTGCTTTGGTGCTGCCAGGGTGATGTGGGGCCCACTGCACAAAAAGGTCCCATGGTCTTAGAATCATAGAATAATTTGGGTTGGAAAGGACCTTAAAGATCATCCAGTTCCAACCCCTGCCATGCGCAGGGACGCCTCCCATTAGATCAGGCTGCCCAAGGCCCATTCAACCTGGCCTGGAACACCTCCCGGGATGGGGCATCCTGCAAGAGAAGGTGGAAAACTGGTGCTGTGACCGGGATGGAGGAGAGGCTTTGGTGTGCAGCAGCTTAGGCGGCTGTGGGTGACCCAGCACAGCCCCCTGGCTTGGGCAGAATGACAGTGGACAGGAAAGATTGCTTCCCTGAAGATTGCTTCCCTGCAAACAATGGGGTTTTCTGGAGGAATACGAGAAGTTAAGGGAGCAGACGAGCAGCTCTGCTCCTTTGAGTTGAATGTTCTTATAAGTTATGGAGAGGAGGGTGCTGGGCTCTTCTCCCCAGTGACAGGGACAGGACAAGGGGGAATGGCCTCAAGCTGCACCAGGGGAGGGTCAGACTGGACATCAGGAAAAAATTTTTTCACAGAAAGGGTCATTGGGCACTGGCAGAGGCTGCCCAGGGATGGGGGGGAGTCACCATCCCTGGAGCAGTTTAAAAGACAGGAAGACGAGGTGCTCAGGGACATGGTTTAGTGGCAGATAGGAATGGTTGGACCATGATCCAAGAGGTCTTTTCCCAATCTAGTGATTCTATGATTCTTATTTCCCAAAAGTAATGTTCAGGGAAAGCTGATTTTCTCACACATTTCAATTAATATTTCTGTTGATACGAACAGAAGTAAATGAAATACTTTGAATGAAGGTTTTTATGTATGCACATGGAGTACCTTGACTTCATTTCTAAGAGAAAAAAAACATCTAATTAACTGTTTAATATTGCTTTTGTTATTTCCTTTATGATCTTCATAATTGCATTGCTGATTTTTAATTAAACATGTATTTTGTGAAATATGTCCCATAAATAATCCTACTGAGCCATACTTTTAATAACGATTCATCATTCATTTAGTAGGTACAAAGGGCAGAGGAAACAATTACTGTAATGTGCTTATACGAGGCAGAGCAGAACACAGGAGACTTTACAGGGCATCTCATTGTCTGATTAAATCCATTGATGAGTTTACAACGGACCCTTTTTTAACAGATAAGACAAATTTACTGTTGTCCTTATTCCTTGTTGTTAAAATAACGTCCTAATTATTTCTGGCAGGTTATTTCTTAGGTATTGCTTTGGCTGTTCATAAACTATTTATATCCTTGCTGTCTTTTTCTCTTTCTCTGGGACTTTTTGTCCTGCTTTGTGGTAAAGAATACTGGAAACTGGAGTTATATGTACAGCTGGTTGATATTTAGATACTTGAATACAATCTGCGCTTCTGGGCAGCACACAGAACTTTAAGATGGACAGATAAATCTTCTGTATTTCATAGAATTATGGATGGTCTCGGGGAAGGGACCTCAAAGCCCCATCCAGTTCCAACGCCCTGCCATGGGCAGGGACACCTCCTGCTGGATCAAGTTGCTCAAAGCCCCTTGTCTAAGAGAAGGATTCGTGGTGACTGTGTGTATAGCCTCTGTGAGAAGCTTGTGTAGCACATACTCCTCAAAAGAATTATTCCTTATGTTAAACACTGATTCTTAAAAAAACAAAGCCTTAGGATGAAGTTCTCTGAAAGAGATTTGTAGAACCCTTCAAAAAAGAGACTGATGGAAAATCACCCCAAATTTTGGCAGGGTTGTAATAGAGCTCCCAAAGCTGAGTGTTCCTCTGCAAGTAAGTATTCTACTCTTCAGTGTCTTCCCCCCGAGCTTTTAGTTTCCACAGTATTGCTGAATGAGCTGAACGAGTTACAGCTCTGCTTTTGCTTGAATTGATAGTAGTTCAACCTTTTGTTTAATTGCAGGTGTCTCTGGGAATAAAATGGTTCAGAATTAATTTCTTTCGCTTGGCTTTTCATCCCCTTCCTAGCACCTGCTAATTGTATGGTCTGTCCCAAGCATACCTAAGCATCTGGGAGCTTTTCTCTATGGCTTACTATATAAAAATATCATTTTTACTATATAAAAATGAAACTTGGTCTTACATTCCATTCTAGGCTCCTTACAGTTAAGGTAAAATGCATTTTCATAACACAGATGCTAAACTCTTAAACACTGCGACAAATGGCACACATCTAGTCCCATGTGTATCATATATATATTAAAAACTGGGTTTCGTTCGGATTTAGAAAGCTGGCCCACAATGGAATTAAAAAAGCAGTTTAATTCTGAATTTTGCTTAACCAAACCACACCAGTTCATTTAGTTTATAGTAGCATGAAGATGAGGGGAAGAAATAAATGATGATGAGGGGGACCAGTCAAAGGGAGCTGAATCTCATTATGCTTCAGACATTTGAAAATTAGCAATTTAGTTTTAAAGCATGATTATGTGTGAAACCTGGATTCTGAAGTGACAGCCAGCCAGTGGTTCCCTGCCCCCGATGAGCAACATTTTGCTGTGCATAGGGTGAAAGTAATAAAGACCGTGCAGCCCTCTTGCTACCAGTCCTACTGCTTCAAGCCCTGAACTCTGAAATGTCAAAAAAAACCAAATTACTAAAGTAAAAGTTATAGTTAATGATCGCATAGAATGAAATAAGATTTTTTTCTTATTTACTACATACAGTCTATACTTCGATCATGCTTTATTATGACCTTAACCACATCTGACCAAAGCTGTTGAATTAGTAATTAGGCTCTTTAAATCCTATTCTAGCTGCAAAAGGGTGTAATAAGTGGCAAAATTGTTTGCAGAAGGAAAAAACAATGCTTCCTCCTGTTCATTTTAAAACAAATGTTCCAGACCTCTGGATAAATACAGTAATGAACAGGTTTCACCAGTTTAAATGAGTTCAGAGGGCAATTGCTCTTTTGTCTTGCATCCTGTATTTGCAGCTTGGATACTGCCAGTGCTGCCAGAGGCAGTGCAGATAATTACACTGCTTTATCCTGGAGCCTTGACTTCTTAGCAGAAGATTTTTAAGAAGCAGATTTTGACTCAGTGAACTGAAAGAAGGAAAAAAATCTGCAATCTGTAGGTGTTCCTCTGGCTCAATATTAAGTGATAGGCTGTGCTGTAAAAAGTTATGTTTCTGAATGGAGACAGAGTGAGAACCTACATTTTTCTACAAGACCCTCAGCTCTGGATGATGTATCACTGGACTCTTATTCAGAGATATTTCTAAGTGGATTCAGAAATTTCCTTTCCAATAGAAGCATCAGTACTGTAATGATCTTCAAACACAATTTTCTGCCTGCTGTGGATCTGTCATTGGATGAAGTGTCTTGTTAAAGCGCTCAGGATGTCATTTGTTAGCTAAAACTCTGTGTGAAAGTAATGAGAGAAATGAAACTTTGGAAGCAGATACCAGGCTAGAAGGGACTGACAATCTAATTTTAATCCAGGATTGACTGTACTTTACATAGTGAACATTGGTCCAACTTTAACTCAACATCAGTAGAGAGATCTAAATATCCCAGCAATCTCTCCTAGTTCATCATTATTGCTGTATTCAGGATAAACACTCTCACCTTTTTTTTTTTGTAGAAACCTTATGCGCGTGAAGATTGCAGTGTTCCCTATTTCTTCTCCATCTGTGTTGAGCAATCCCAATGTATTCAATCTTTCCTAAAAAAAAAAAAAAAGAAGGCTATTGAGATAGGGCAAAACATTAGGAATTAAGGACATATAGCTGGGGGCTCTGAGGGCTCCTGATAGAGTCACTGCAAACATCAAGTCTTCCACTATTTACTCTTTGGAAATGAAACAGAAAGAGAAGGGGAAGGAGAGAAATCTTGAAACTAAGGTCATGCTAGCAACTCTTTGGAGCCGAGTGTTTGTCTGGACTCCTTTACTTCCAAGTGAGGCAATGCTTATAGCTTTGGATGTCAAAAATATCAGCACCAGCACCTGAATTTTTACATAAGAATGTCATGCGTATGAATGGGTGAGGCATTATTCCACCTGGGGACACTAGAACAGGAGGCTTTAAAGGTGGTTCGGGTCTCTCCATAGCTTTCCCCTTCCCACCATTTCCATGTTTAAATTAATTTCAATCTTTGCTGGATTGCTGTCACCCTAGCCTACAAATATGTTTCTTCACAACATGTGATACTGTCCCCAAATCTTCTTTGGCTGCTTCCCAAAAGAAAATCTCCTTCAATTTGCACTTTTTCTATTGCTTCTAATGACTTTTAAAGACTACATTTTGTAAAATTAATTCTGACAAGGAAAATAGGTTATTTCAGTTCTTCCTAGACGACAATAGCGTTAGATTTAAGCTATTTCAGCAAGTAGCAAATTTTCATTTAAAAAAATAAGGGAAAACACAGCTTTTTATGAGTCCAACTCTCTTATTACTTTAAAAAAAACAAACCAAGAATTTTAATACATTGTTAATTTTAAAACTGATGGACACCAGTCAGATACAGTTGGAATATTTCATTCCATTCCTTATCACAAGTGGTTAACTCAAGATAGAAATATGTTTAAAACACATGCAAAAGCTGATCTCAACTAAAATGCTTTTTGCTTTTCTTTCCAGTTTAATAATTCTAGGAAAGCATTTCTAAGGCGTTCTCAGTGCTTTGCTTTCAAGTCTCATTTCAGAAGATAACTCAAAGTATTGTGGAATAGCAAATGAAAATATTACAAAGGTTTATAGTCTTCAGCAATGTTTCTTTTTTCTTAAAGAAGAACTGAAGCTGTATTTTTGCTTACTTTTTTGTAGTTCTCACACAACTATTTCACACACATCTTATTTAAACCGATCAAAACCAATAAAATAGTAATCTTCAAGCAATTTTGACTTCAGAAAAGTCCAATTTCTTCTAATGTTTTAATGCAGTTCATGTTGATTTTATGTTTCAGAATGAAAGTTGTAGTTACTTAATACAAGCAGAATAAATATCCCAAGGTTTATTAGCTTCCTAGACAAATAAATTAATGCCCTAAATCCATAAGTAATATAAATTTTTATATTAAAAATAATATTAAAAGGATATCTAAGTAAGCTTACAAAGTAAATCAGCTTTTGGCTGACGCTGAAGGCTGGTCTGGGCTATACTCATCTATATACTGGGCTATATAGATACCAGAAGCGGAGATCGCTGTGTTATCTTCTCTGCAGTTACCAGTGCCACTTCACAAAGATAGTGTGGGATAAACACTTGAATGGCATCTCTGTAGAGTTATGAGAGCATGCAGGTTAAATTTTCCTCTGCATAATAGTTTCTTTGCTGAGAGAAAATTAGCAGAGCCCAGAACCTGAGGTTGAAAATTCCTTGCAAAGCTTTTGTTTTTCCTAAGAAAACCGATTACAGTGCAACTGTTCTTTGTTATGTTTACAGTGCAGATTAGAACGTGGAAGGGAATTCTAAAATGAATGAATCTTTGGAATGAAACTGATTAGTTTCAACAAATGAGCTGCCTTCCTGAAAAGAAGATTTTCTGCATAGTTTTGTGTAGGCATGGAAAGAATTGCAACACCTCAAAATCATCAGAAAAATAAATATAATCACAGACATTGCTTCTGGAATTGTCACTCACTTGTGTTACTTTAACATGGGTACTGAAAAAGTGTGGATAAAATCTCTGAATGCCAGATGGGGTTTCTCTCCCATAAACCTTTGGATTAGTTTTATTTCAAGCTGGAAATACCCAGTTCAGATGTGTGGTTGTGTCTCTCTGACCCAATAGGACGATAAGATAGGAACAGCTCTGTACAGCAAAGCAGTGCAGATTAATAATAAGCACTCTGAATTTTGAGGATTGTGGTTTAGAGAGGTTCTGATCTGAGACCATGGACTAAATGCCTGTTAGTGCCTGGAGTGCCTCAGATGTAGTACTGGTTTAGATATTTCTAAAAAGAATCTAATCTTGTGCTCCCAAACTCACAAAACAGGAACTGAATTGAAGAGTTACCTCGAAAGTACTCTCCTGCTGAAACATAAAGTCGGTGTAGATATGCTTGATGAAAACCAGACAGCACTAGTAAAGCAAGAGTTAGTTTTTGCCTAAAGAGCTATTCCACAAAGTCTCAGCCTAACAAAACCCAGTTCTTAAGCACTATGTAGCATTCCCTAAATAAAATTATAATTACAAGGAAAGTCAGTAAAGTAAACCCATATTAACACCGACCATCAGTTCCTACTTTTGTGAAATGAGATTTGAAGGGATTCTCAGAATTGGCTGTAGCAACTTTGCATGGATTAGGATCACAAAGTACATCTAAACTTCTTTCTGTATTGGAGACTTAATATCTACCGTCAAAGCACATTGCACACAATGACAATAGATAGTATGTGCAAAACAGCCTGCAGGCGTACACTGAGCAGCAAAGGAAAAGTAATTACAAGCACTTCAGGAAGAACTAATAAACGTTTCCCAAATCCACTTTAAAGGAAATTGCAGAAGGACTTTGTCAGCATTCAGACAGGCCTCCAGGAGAACACAACCTCTGACATTTTCACTGAATCATCCTTTCCCCACTGCTGGTTACCTTTAGGAAAAGGGAGTTTTTAGAACTGCTTGAGTCAAAACATCAAAGAGTTCTCATCATTGTTTCAAAAACATAGTTCCCAAGGACTCTTGTCCCAAATGTTTCTCCTAAACTGAAAAAAGATTTTTAAAAAATGGAAACAATCTATACAATAGAAAGTGTGGGAACTGGGATGGAAAAAAGAAAAGTCAAGAAATGCTAGAAAGAATAACAAGACATGTAATAACGCAGTCCAGAGTGTTCAGGGGTACCTACTAGGCAAGCGATCAACTATAATCTGGAACTGGACAGTGAACCACATCCCTCATTCCAACTATATTGTACATTGAGCATCCCTCTTTCAATGCGTCAGTGCCTCTTCCAAGCTTGATGATCTCAACATCATTCTACCATCCCAATATCCTGCTCGCACATAAATCTGTGGATAAGGATGTACTTTTCTTACTTTCCTTCATGTCTTTTGTTAAAGCAAACCAATCCAGTCAAAATACAAACAACTTTCATGCTTCTAAGACAAAATGGTTGTGCAGGTTTTAAAGGATGCAACCCTGCAGACACTGTCCCAACTGCCATAATTTGTGTACTTTCATCTATATGAAACTCTTGTATTTTCTGATTCTGCCCTGACTGAAATGTACACCTAAAGTAAAACATTTTATTGACAAAGCATCTGCATCAGCTAAATATCCTCCAGGATCTGCTCAGAAGAGGAAGGGGAGTGTGACAATCACAACATTTCATTTGTTTTCTCATAAAGCCAAAGTGTTATTTTAAGAAGTTGCACAGGATGTTTTTTATGACCTAAAAAAGTTCTCTTATTTGTATGCAGATTCAAGGTGTCCTTGCCTCTAAGACTTTCTTTGCTTATTTTCCCATTTGATGAAATCATTTTAGTGAGATTTTGCTTTCTGAGCTGCTGGTGGGAGTTTAACTCCTGGGTGTGAAAAAGGCAACAAATCAGAAGAATAGAGCAGATGCAAAACAGTGAATTTTTATCTCCATATAGAATCTATTAAGTGAGGGTAAATGAGACAAAAAAGGTAAACGAGAGATGAATCTGGAAAGAAATAACTATAGGGGGGGGTTGACTTCTTTTAATATTTAGTGTCTCAAGTTTGAATATGTTACATGCTCTTCCCGGCTTTTCCTCGCAGTCACCTTTGTTGTAACAGCACAGGGAGGAGGTTTAATTTCAGCTTAATAGAGTTATTTGTTCATTCTTCAGTTATAATAGATAAAATTAAGGTTTATTCATGTTAGGGAAATAAACATTATTGTCATCACCTGAATTCTTATGCAAGAAGAAAGGCTTTTTTAATATACTTGAATTTGTTTGTTTGTTTTCTGGGTCACACAGAGCTGCAGGTTCCAGCAGGTCACGCTTATGCTCTAAGTCATTCAGGCTAAATTTAAAGCAGTTTATAGATTCATTTTAACAAGTAAATAAGGTAGCGCAGCAGCATAGGAAGGCTTAAGAACTGATTTCATAGATAAAACTGCATAATACAGCCAGGAACTTGTTAGGGGTGTTGTATATTTTTTTCACTCATGAGATGTAAGTGTTGTGCATATGTTTAAGATTGTGTCAAAACAATACTTATATAAAGGAGAGAAAATAAGGAAACTTTCTGATACACCATGCAATTTTTATATAAACTCAAGGAATTTTATCACGGACATTGCCAGGTGTCTCTGTGACTATATCAATCTATATCAATCCTTGTTTCATAGAATCATAAAATCATAGAATCATAGAATAGTTTGGGCTGGAAGGGACCTTAAAGATCATCCAGTTCCAACACCCCTGCCATGGGCAGGGACACCTCCCACTGGATCAGACTGCCCAAGGCCCATCCAACCTGGCCTTAAATGGAGCCTTTTATTTATCCTGTTTAATTTTTCCCTTCCAGGCATCTTTGATTCCTTTACCACTTTGTACATTGGCATGAAAATGTGATATCTGTTCCCTAAGAGTTTGATGTCTGCTGCTTATTTTTCACTTGTATTCACAATTTCCTGTTTCAGCCGTCATAATTTTTTACTTTGGAAATGATTTGGATAACACAGAAGAAGTGTTTTGGCTCTGGGAGAGACTTAAGCAGCAGGAATAGAGTTTCTTTTTAAAGAAAAGATAATTCTCACACAAACTTCCTTAAAAAACAAGGCAGGAGATGTACAGAGACCAGTTCCGTTGTGAAGCCTTCTGTGTGCCAAGACCTTCTGCAATAATTTTCCAAGAGTTGGAAGAGCTGTTTCCTACTGTGGGGCGACACGCAGCAACAGCAGAGCTGTATTGCACATGTATCATCTGTTACAAAAGATGGCTAGAAATGTTCCATTGCCTTCCGGGCTGTATCAACAGGTGTTCAGCGTAGTCAAAGCAATGCGACTGCTCAGCGTTCAACTCCAATTAAATAGAGCTGCACTGCATTTAGTTGTAGTTTATTAAACTATGTTGAGTTGCAGAGAAGCATGCAATGACCATTGGTCTGCTACTTGGAATCATAGAATCATAGAATCACCAGGTTGGAAAAGACCTCATGGATCATTGAGTCCAACCATTCCTCTCTGCCACTAAGCTGTGTCCCTGAGCAACTCCTCTACCTATCTTTTAAATACCTCCAGGGATGGTGAACCAACCACCTTGCTGGAAAATGTTAATTAAGCTGCTAACTTACTTACTTAAGCTGTTAACATTTTTGCTAGTGCTAAAGCTTTATAAATAGGTTTGGTCCTGGCTTTTTTTAAAACTACATTAATTGTGATGAAATATTTTGGCCTTTTGGCCTTGGTAGTGCGGCGCTGTAGAAATTCTGTCACATTTTTGTCTTGAGTGAACTCTGTTCATTAGTTAGACTAACACACAGGAAGATTTATTGGAATTTTTACTCCTGATATATCATATTGAGATGAAGTTGTGAGGAGAACTCAAGAGACATAACATGCTGTTCAAAAGGAACAGAAAATATGCCTGAATCAGTAGCACAAGGACCCCCTGGAACAGGGCTGTTTGCAAGTATCTTGGAACAGGCTGCGCTACACATCTACCACAATGATCACCACATGACTTCTCTTTGCCACCAAAGCAGAGCAGCACCTTTAGGTTTATTAATCAGGTTGTAATAAATAGTATAATCAGCAGCCACAATGTACAACACTGATAGTGTTGGTGACACTGTGATGGGGTATCCAGACACTCTGTATATGTGTTTTATTGTGGAAGAGTTGAGCACAGGCAGATTGCATGCTGCTGAACACCTACAAAGATGATCAGTAAGAAAAACACTCTAAGAAATATCAGCAATACTGGGAGAAGATGAAATCCTACTTTTCAGAGGTGGAGGAAGTGGCATGAGAACATCAAGCACAAGTGAGGAAGACTGGAGAAGCAAGATGAGCCTACTGTAGTTCTCGTTTATCTTGTCAGAGAGATCTCCAGTATAACCATCTTGAACCCCACGACTAAAACATAACAAGGACTATAGCCATGAATTGGTTTTGTCTGGGATAGAGTTAAATTTCTCCACAGTAGCTGGTATGGGGCTGGGCTTTGGATTTGTGCTGAAAACAGTGTTGATATCACAGGGATGTTCCACTTATTGCTGAGAAATGCTCACACAGCACCAGGGTTTTTCTGCCCCTGACACCACCCCACCAGGGAGCAGGCCAGGGGTTCACAAGGGGCTGGGAAGGGACCCGGCTGGGAGAGCCAATCCCAGCTGACCAAAGGGATATTCCACACCATAGGGTGTCATGCACAGGACTAAAACTGGGAAGGGAGGTTGATGGGGGTTGCTGTTGCTCAGGGACTGGCTTAACATCAGTCAGCTGGTGCTGTGCAATTGTCTTCCTTTGCACCACTCGTTTTCCTTGGGTTTTATTTTCCTCTCGTTTTTTGCCTTATAGTTTTGGTAAAATCATCACTAAGTATATGCCATTGACTCCATAACACTGTGTACTCACAGATAGTTTAGAGCGTGCGTGTAGAAAGCTAACAGATTTGCACTTACAGTGATGATGTGTAACAATTAGCTGTTAGCATGAGGTGTGTTGTGAATGAATGAATCCAGTAAAGTTTGGTTTCAGAGCTTATAATTGGCCTGATCTGTCATTCCTTTAGATACTCCAATCACAGAGATCTCCAATCTCCTCAGTGATATAAGTTCAGATGCAACACATCAGACTTCTGAAGCTCAAAGACCATTAGAAGAGAAACATTCTGACTGAGGTAAGGAGGCTGGTTGACATTTGAAGGGACTGAAAATGAGACAGCTGTTTCCCACTGATTTTCATTCAAGTGCTTATAATTATCACCTGCTTGAGCTTTACAAAGGAGTTACCATCTTGATTCTTCCTTATTTTATTTTGTACTCTGATGTACTGAAGTAACTTTCTAATTTTATCCATGGAAGTTTGATTATTTTTCTAATAAGTGGTTTTTAATGAACTTCATTTAATAATGTGAAAAAATCCTCTTTTTGGAAATTGAGCCCTGCTTTTCCCATCAGCACACAATTAATTCGCCATCATTTCATTCATTGGTAGTTTGCCAGTAAGATGGCTAAGACAGGGCTTAAAGTGATGTTTGAAAGCTAGGAGAAGCAGACTGGATTCTGCCAGTCTAACAGGCAACAGGACTGTGGAGACATCCATGTCTTTCTCAGCAGGTTCTCCTAATGCTGTTCTACAACTTACCTGCACCCTTTTCTTGTCACTCTCCTGGTGTTCTCTGTGGAGAGGTATGTAAAACACGAACCCTGCTATGTGTGTGTATTTCAAATGGCAAGCAAACAGTAAGAAAATATGCTTCGTACAGGAGCCAAGGACCACCCACAGCTACAGTGTTGTATTCCGCTCTTTTCTGAAAGTGGGAGCATTAATTAAGTCACCTGAGTCTCGTTTCACAGCTAGGCTGTAATTTCATGGCTAGGTCATCCTTTCTCTGATGTAGACTCAATAGGTTTGACTTTTTAAGTGTCAGGACACAAGATAACTTGCTATGAATTGTTATTATTTTTCTTTTTTTATTTTAATATGAATTTTGCCTTTATAGAACCACCTTATTTCCCTGGAATCATTTCATAATCAGCAGTACCGACTTTTACACATGTGCTTGCTTTGGTGCAGCATATTCACATCTCTTTGAGAAGTATATTTTGTGGTGTGTCCAGAGTGGCCATTCCATGCTTGGAATGTGTCTAACCCTGGTTGTTTCTGGATTATAGTTTTGCCATTAGATTTTTCAGGAGAGACTTGTAGAAAAATATATTTGTGGAGAATGTGTTGGAGGAAATGCTACAGGGGGTTGAATTTAGCTTTCACTGCTAAGTTTCTCCTGACCTTCCCACCTCCCTCTCCAGTGCTTTCTACTGTTAGTGGGGAGTATTTGTATAAAACATTCACATCCATTTATAATGCCATTCAAATAAAGTCCGTATGGTGTTACTCGATGTGAATAAGCTTTTTGGAATCCTTCATACAGTTATTTTTTGTAGATTTTAGGGTGTGAGCTTTCACCATTAAAAAATGTCGGTAAATAGATCTCTGAATGGAGCGGGCAGACAAATTGTCAAAAAATGTTCACTCAGTCATTCTGTTCCATCTCCAAGAAGAAGAAAAGAAGGATACTACTACCATATTCATTAATTCTTTCACTGATCACTAATTCTCCATCAGAGGTCATTATAGTCACCACAGAGGACATATCTGGTGAGGATAAGTGTTCAAGAAACTGTTGATCTGACTTTTACTTTCCAGTACTGGGCTGAAATGTAAGCGTAGGTGATACTGTGATAAACAGAAGGGTATAAATTCACCTTTCTGGTGTCCCTTTGCTGCAAAGCCCTATAATGCTGCAATTTTGTATTGGATCAACTATATTCACCTGGATTTATCCCTTTCTGTAGCACTGAGCATTGGACAGTCTGGTCTAGGCTCATCTTCCATCTGTTTAATGGGAGAATAAAAGTTTTATAGTCTAATAGCTTGGCAACCTTGTCAGTTTTTTAACGTTATGTTCAGAACTGTAAAATATCAGTGTAAGTACTACATCTGGAGGGGGGACATAATCAAATATGTTCTTGCAATTAAACTGAATGAATGTAAAAGTTTGTAGGCAAACTATACTTTATCAGAGGCGAGACTTAAAAGAAAGTTTTGATTTGATTAGTGAGTCTGTAAGCAGCTGTCTAATGACTAATCTGAAGAATTGCTGTTGCAGATCCTGTCTCTGGAAGTAATAGATAGCAATTTCCTAGCCCTCAAAAGAAATTAATAATGCTTGTACTGCTTTATTCCTATGTTACTTTCTTTTTGTATACAAAGTTTCTTCCCTTCTATGAAAAAGTTTCCCACTTCATATCAGTCTCTGAACTCTTTCATCAGGAACTTTGCATCAGTTTATTTTTTTAATTCAATGACATAGTATAGTTAATTAAAATGCCTATTATTTTTGTTTTCTCTGAGGTTTAGGCCAAGTATAACTACAATTGCATAAAACTCTAGATTTTTTTCCTTGTCATTTGTACAGTCTCTTCCAATCTTATTATCTTCAAAATGAACCTATAAATAGCAAAATGTTCCATGTGAGGTTTCCATCCCGTATTCCCTATCACACATCTAAAGTAAATCAGGACATTGGCAGAATCAGTATATTCCCAGTTATTATACAATTTTGTGATTTAGTTTCTCTGTGTAATATTGGTAACAAAAAAGTTCTTAATTGGTTGTAGTCACTCCTTAGAAAAGTCTTACAGACACTCAAAAGCTCTACTTAAGTTCTTCAAGTTCCCCCAAACTTGAATGAAACAGATTAATCACTGAAATATTTGAGGTTATAAAATGAGGGAAGACATGGTTCTCAGAATAAACTACACATGGAATGTTATAAAAGCCAAAGGCACATCAAATTTACCAAGGAAATATGGCCTTTGATTCTGGGGAAGAAATACGGGCATTCTACGGTTTCTACACAGGACAAAGACTGTGGGCTGTGCCAGAGTAATGCAAAACACAAACAAAATAAAATACCTCATTTAGGCCAAGCAATTTAAGAGTTTCAGGCAAGACAAATGGAGCAAAACCAAAGTTTCCCTCATGAATGACTGCTTTTTCAAAAATGTTTTCTTCTTTTCCCATTCTGGTTATTTACAACAATAACTTTGATTCGGAATTTCTGCACTTAGGTAAGATAGAAGATAGGAAGGAGATGAAACTTTATCAATCACTATTATAAGCACTATCTATTTAGCTCTGAAAAGAAGCTGTGATTTTTGTAGTCTGTAATTTTTTCTGTATTTTGTGTTCTATGCTTGTTCATTTGTTTTAAAAAACCTCATACTTTAGAATTCTGCCAGATGTTCACAGTAAAGAAAAACCATCTTTTTTTTTCTGTCTATTGTGAACAAAGTGACAATCATTTTATTAGGCTGATTTATTAAATTAGAAAGCAAGAAGAAGATGAGGAGGGAATTAATCAAATGATGACAAACCAGTCCTAGAGAAACCGTGAAAAATTAGAGTTTTCTTTTTTTAGGAAATAGGATCTATCTGGAAGCAGACAAGACCATATCTGATTAGATTAAAAAATAATAGCAATAATTTCTTCTTGATAATTGCCTTCTAGAGCAAAAGAATTAAAGACCTCACAAAGCATAGATAACCCAATAATACAACAGGACTGGTGTTTAGTGAACACTTTCAAACAACATATTTTCATTTTGCTAGAAGAGTTACAAATAGTGTTTCTTAATGACTGTTGTCAACAAGACACTATGTTTGAGCGTTAAAGGAATTCATGAACAATAATGGAGGATTTTGGGGGGAGGAAGAAGAGTATCACCCAAAACCATGATCATCTTCTTACTCCTTCCATGTTCTCTGAAATACATCTTCACTGCATTGCTGAAATATGGTATTAGATAGAAAGGCATCTCCTTGATACGTGTTACTCATTTGTAGGAAATGGACCTGATGTGATGGAAAGGGACTGAAACAAGTCTCTATTTTACTTTCTGCATTTATAAATAATAGCATTTTCCAGACTTACTGGAATGTAGACCCAGACTGAATGGTTCTAACATGTTCGCTGGGTCAGGGGAATTTTTATTTTTCTTTATTTTTTATCTACACGAACACTCAAACTCACCAGAACTGGAGAGGTGAATTGGCTACAAAAAACCCCTAGCAAACAAGCAAATAAACTGCTTCTCAATATAACACCTGTATATGCATACAAATAAGTATATTTATTATATGTATCAGAATAAGACATGCACACATAAACGTATTTAGCTAATAATAAATAGTATTTATATATACAAATATTATTAGATTATATAATGATATAATATGACTATATTATATTACATTATCTTATATTACAGTATAATATATATGCACGCGTTTTACCTTATCTATTATTGGACTTGAAGAAAGTTATCAGTGTCACAGCAATGAACTGAGACCTACCTCAGTAGGAAAAAAAATTGCTTCCTGTAAATAGGAAAGATCCAAGGACAAAGACAATTTCTGACTTCGTTTAGACCTCCTTGGCTTTCACAGCGAGTGGCAGGCAGGCAGTTGTGGCAGGAGTTCATACAGATGGTGTGCCCAGCACTCAGGTGTGTCACCATAAACCCAGAAAATACGTTTCAGTGTTGAGTAAACAGTCTCCTGACATAGCTCTGTCTGTTCTAATAAAAAAAAAGTAAGTGGAGAAAAAGTTCTTCTCTAGGTGCTCTACACATCAGGTGTTTTAAAAATCAAGAAGAATTACTGTCTAAAAATCTTAGTTTGCATGTAGACAAAAAGAAACAAAGAAAACACCTATGAAAGGTCTGGACAAGTAGAGCATTCCATTCCTTTAAAAAGCATCTTCAGTGTTTAAATCAAGCTATTTCAACTAGAAATACAAGGAAGGAAAAATTGCAACCAGAGCAGGCTGAATGAGTACTTAAATTGTGGTGAAGTTCAGATTTTGAGTGGTAGGAGTCATGCAGCTCTTCCCTATTCTGGTGCATCCAAGGTACATCAGAAAGCAGGTGAGGAGTGTTCAGGGAGTTTGGTTGGTCTGCTCTTATAATCTTGTTGAGAGATAGGAGAAAAACTAGCAAGGGACACTTGTCTGAAGGACACCTCCTGTAAGGAGCTAGAACTCATTCTTCTAATAAGTATTGTCCAATTTTGTTGATATCGTGGAGTGTTTTATAGCCGTATTTGTATGTTGCCTTAAAACATGCTGGGAAACCCACTAATTCCTGTGAGAAGTTTGTATTAATAATACTCAAATCTTAAAATTATATTAATTTATTTCAATGGAACTGGAGATAAAGATTGTGCAGCTTTTCACGATTCACTGAACAGTTTAATTCTCCATGCAGGGCAGTGGCCTAGACACATGCCAACCTCCCAACCTCATTCACAAAACCTATATGTTCTTTATTGTAGCTTCTCAGCAAGAGAAGCAAAGGGGGGCAAGAAGGACAATGAAATCGAGTGAGAATCCTGTAGAAAAGTCAAACAATAGTATCATTTCCCTAATAGCTTGTTTCCTATATATAAATCAGCAAACTCATTCTGCCCTGAGTTCTTACTCTTGGAAGTGATTTAAAGCAGAAGTCAGCTTGGACGAGTATGAGCCAATTCCAAAGAGCAAACACTTCAGTTTTTCAAATATGGATGAAAACAAGTGGTGGCAAATGCTCTGTTAATAGTAGCAGTGGTCATCTAGGTCTTGTAAAGCAAATAAATAAAGTAATTTACAAAGTACGCAGTAGTCCGTGTACAAAAAAATGTGTAAAAGCTACAAAATCTGCTTTCTCCATTCACAGAGTTAGTGTCGACCAGTAGGGAAGAAATTCACTACTAAATCTTGATGTTTACTTTTTATGAAGTTAAGAATAGGCATTTAGGCTCTTTAAACTCTTTCTTTCTGGTCCAATGCACCTAAAAGTATTTGCAATGTTCTTCTTAGCTCCCTCAATTCATGAATCTCAGTAGTGAAGCATATACATAGTATGGTATCTTGGGATCATTTAAGAATGCCTCTGCAAGCAAATGAATCTTATAACAGTCTGAGATTATTAGTGTAAATAGTTTATTGCTCACTATCCTAATTACACTGGGCAAATAAACATCATTTGGTTTATACTGTCAGGACTGTTTTATTTAATACAAATATAATATTTTTATATCCCTAAAAATATGACATTCTTTTCCCCGTGGTGAATATAAAGGTAAATTTGGGGATGGCTGATTGCCTGAGGCCAGTTCACTTCCTCTGTTTTCTCACCTGGAGTCTTGAGAGTCATTTAATGAAACTTTATTGTTATACGATAAGTGGTTTCTTTGAACATAGATATCAGTCATCTTGGCTGAGAAAGGGCATTATTAAATGTCTTCCTGGAGTTTTTGTAAGTTGTGGGACCTCCTTGTCATATGCTGTGCTTGCTGATTTTTTAAAAGGAGCAGTCAGAGGAAGGGGACCCAACTGTGCAGCCCACCGTGCCAGAAGAGCAAGCCGAAAGAAAATGCCTTTTCAGTTATTTCATGTGGAAGAGGGAGGATGTTGTGAGAATGCATCTCCTCTGGAGGACTCCGTGGCATGATCCAAATTAGAGGTGCCATATGAGTTGTGATGTTGATATAAAAGTCCGTACAGGACAGGTCATTCAAAGAGTCTTTTGCAACTAGTTTGAATATGTTCTGTGCATAGATTACGCTAGTCAATGCAAACCCATAAAACATATGAAACACAGGCTCATGGCTGGACAAACAAGATATCCGTAAAACAACTGTTTGGTGAGTCTGAGCTTACCCGGCAGAAGATATTCAAAGGGTGCTTGTGGCAGAACCAGCTGGAAAGCAAGAACTGGACCTGGAGTCTTTCCTTCCTAGCTTTCCTTTCCCATCATTGATATTTTATGCTTTTCTCCCAAAAGAAAAGGGGATGATTTCATCTTCCCTTTACATATTTTCAGTTATTTTGGAGACTAGAATCTTTTCTGGTTTCACTGAGCTTCTTTCCTGCTTATTCAGTATGATTATCTGGTTCCAGCACTTATCACTCCTGCTTCTCAATTGGAGTAACTTGGCAATAGTTCAGTCACTCGTTGAAAGTGATGTTGATCCATCACTCATTCTTGCACATCACATGGCTTGTATTTCAAAACACTAAGAAATCAAAGCAGCTTACTACTATTAGGAATTGTAAAGCTTGGGGGCCACTGTGAAACTATTAAATTTCCTGTTTTGGACACAAGTCTATCCCCTTGAAATCACAATTATTTAGCAAGTACATCTTCATTTGAGACCATTGCATTGCTCAGTGTTTCAACCTCTATTCACCATCTAGATGGAATATAAAAACCTCTTAACATCTCAAAAAGTTTACTTGGCTTTAAGTTTAATGCTATGCTAATGAATACATGATTTTTCTGCATGATACATTGGCCTTCACTTTGCTTTCCTTTTGCTGCTCATTTTTTCCACTCTAACGTTGGAGATGCCCAAGCACTTCAGGCTGTGTTTGTTTTAAATGAGTTTGTTTTAAAAAAAGTGAAAGAACATATTCCCAGAAGTTGCTTGATGTTTTGGTTGTTCGAGTGGTGTGCCACATCATTCCCCTGGCAGTGAGACTGGTGGGCATGGAATCATGCTCTTAGGACTTTGAAGACTGTATGTTTTCAGAGGCAGGATGTTTTCACAGGCTGTGTAAGCAATGTTTTTGCTTGAAGGTTTTGTTTTTCAGACAGTGATACCTCATTTCCAATAGATTTCCCTGGCTGAAACTTCCTTTTCTGTGTTCTTAAAAGCAACTCAGCTGGTTTATCTGGTTGTTGTTGTTATTCTGTTTTGTTTGGGGCTTTTGGTTTATTTTGGCTTTTTTTTTCATACTATGTTATTGAGATTGACCTTGTTCAGTGCCTGCCAGCACTTCAACATCAGCTTTTCAAACAATTTGGAAACCTCTGTCCAGTGTGTGAGGGTTTGTTTTGTCTGTTCTGGTTTCTGTTTCTGATAGAGGTGAGATCAAAGTATTGTGTTTATTCTCTGGGGCTGGGGCATAAGGAATCAATATCCCTCTAGCTTTTTAATTAGGAGTGGGAAACCATTTTGCTTTTTCTTTTGACAAGTTCTGCACTTGATTGACCACAGAAGAATCTTTCCTTTCTTAATTTCTTTCAAATAGCAACAGCCTCTCGGTGTATGTGTTGCTCAAACGCAATAGTGTGAGCCATGCAAGAAAGGACATCAAACAGGGAAAATCTGCAAAGGTATGCAGAGGCGTCATAGATTAGAACAGGATGAGATCCCTTAAATCAGTACACCTGAACCTATAGAAGCCAACACCTCTGTCACAGTCACCCACTCTCTTCTAATGTCTGAGCAGATCTTTGGGGGAGAAAGGAAAGAGTGTTTCATTCCTCTTTTTAGCTGCAGAGGTTGCACAGCCAAGAGGTGCTTTACTGGAATTGCAGCACTCAGCAGCACATCAGGATATCTGTGCCCATACTGGAGAAGCCTCCAGAAGTCACCCACAATAGAAGTATGTGTAAGCAAGTGTTTACTTAAAGATCAGATTGTGGGGGAACAATCCAGCAATGACAGTTAAACTATAAGAAACACGGGAATAAGGATACTATTAATTTATGCATTATCTGTCTAATCTTAACCTGGGCTGCATCCAAAGCAGCGTGGCCAGCAAGTTGAGGGGGGTGATTCTGCCCCTCTATACCTCTCTTGTGAGACCTCATCTGGAGGATTGGGTCCAGTTCTGGAACCCTCAACATAAGAAGGAGACGGAGCTGTTGGAACAGGCCCAGAGGAGGCTACAAGGATGGTCAGAGGGCTGGAGCACCTCCTGTACGAGGACAGGCTGAGAGGGTTGGGGTTGTTCAGCCTGGAGAAGAGAAGGCTCCGAGGAGACCTTATAGAGACCTTCCAGTACCTGAAGGGGCTACAAGAAAGCTGGGGAGGGGCTGTTCACAAAGGCTTGTGGGGATAGGACAAGGGGCAATGGGGATAAACTGGAGAGGGGCAGATCTAGACTGGACAGAAGGAGGAATTTCTTCACCATGAGAGTGGTGAGGCCCTGGCACAGGTTACCCAGGGAAGCTGTGGCTGCCCCATCCCTGGAGGTGTTCAAGGCCAGGTTGGATGGGCGTTGGGCAGCCTGAGCCAGTGGGAGGTGTCCCTGCCCATGGCAGAGGGGTTTAAAACTGGGTGATCTTTAAGGTCCCTTCCAACCCAAACTATCCTATGATTCTATAATACAACCTCTTAAAATATGACTACTCGATACTTAAGGTCACATAAACATTAGATGAGTCAAACTGATTAAAAACACCTATAAAATGCAATGATGTTTGCTAAATGAATGCCAGTGTACTCCAATTAAAACACTCGGTGCTTTCACTGAAAGAACTGAATAACTGCTAAGCTGTGACTATTTCATTTCGTAAGGGCACTGTGGCACGATCGCACTCACCATTCCTGGGTAAAAGGCTGTCCTTGGGAGCTGCAGAACTGACGTTTTCATTGCTTTAATATATCGTCTCTGGGGAAATACGTGCTTGTAGATGAGGTGTTTCTTTGTGACACACACAATTCAGCTGAACATTATTCACAGTTCTGGCAACACTTCTCCTGAGTGTTTGAAGAAGTTATTTAAGAACTCCAGGAGTTGGGCAAAAAATGTTTATTTGAAACACAATGGATGTGTTGAGAAGAAAATAAAAAGCACTGTAGATGACAGGGGTTTTTTTTCATAGCTATGGAATGAATAATGTTTTAATCCTTTGCTCAGGAGAAGGGGTGAGGGAACAAAATAAATCTCTTAAAGGTCACAGGTGGTGCTTTGTCTTCATAATAAAAAAGTTTAGCTTCACAATTTATAAAGAGCCTTATTTTTCTGCTTTCTATAATGAGACTTACAGTCCTGTTACTTTCTCCTTAGTGTTATTTAAACAGCCCAGGAAACAATTTTCTTAGTCAGCTTTTAACACATTGAACTACTTTGTAAGCAGCTGTTTTGGGGCCACTGGCTTTGGAACAGTGGCGTTTTCAACAGCAGCAATGAAATATCCCTTCAGTTGTTTCCTCCATCTGCCTAGAACTACTGTTTCTTCCAAATACTAATATTAAAGTCATCAACTGTAGGTGTTCAGATTAATGAAATAAAGAAGAATTGATGAAGAAATTGTAGCGACAAGCACTCCCATTGTTTTAAAGTATTATTTGCATGCTTGACAGCAGTGCAGTGGTTCCTGATTAAAAGGAGAACAAAAGCCTGGAGGGAAATACTTGGAGTTTCAGTCCAAAGCCACTAACAGCAAATATATCGAGAAGTTTCACTCTGTCAGTCTAGCGTTGAAGTTCCTTTTAAAATTACCAAGGAGCCCTGGTCAGGCTTTTTTTTTTACCATGACAGCAGATTGATATTTTGTTCATATTTTGCCTGCCTTGGAGTATTTTTCATTCCATCCTGGAAGAAACATTCAATTAATTATGCACATTTGACCCATGAGAACTAGCTTAAAAATTGTATGATTGTCATACTAGAAATTAGTTCTGTTTAAAAAATGTTTCTATTTGGAAACTCTATGAGGATGGTGAGGCCCTGGCCCAGGCTGCCCAGGGAAGCTGTGGCTGCCCCATCCCTGGAGGTGTTCCAGGCCAGGTTGGATGGGCCTTGGGCAGCCTGAGCCAGTGGGAGGTGGCCCTGCCCATGGCAGAGGGGGTGGAACTGGACAGGCTTTAAGGTCCCTTCCAACCCAAACTATTCTATGAATCTATGAATCCTGAAAAATAAGCAAGTCAATTTTGCTTTGATTATTGATTAATGTAGAAGTAACCCTGCTCAGTCGAAGGTGAAGATCCTGAGTAGCATTTATTTCAGAAGTCATGAATACAAAATATTGCCCAGGGTAATTGTATATTGCAGTTGACGTAGCCCTTTAATGCCTGGTTTCTTATTAGTGGTGACCATTGTAAAGCTAATATTTATATAAATCAATGGCAAACTGATAAATTTTATGGCTGAAAACTCCATTACCTGAAATTCTGAAGTGTTATGCTTTCACCTGCATAAGACTTAGCCTCACAATGAAGTCAGAAGGTGAACTGTTCCTTCTACATCATTGATTGTGTGAAGATGAAATTATATTTTGTGCTCGAAATGTAGATTAAACTTTTATCTTGTATTTTGATAGATAGACAGACAGACAGTTATTGCTTCCCATGCAGACAGCTTTTTTGATGTCTGTTATAAAAATCCATAAGCCAAATAATGCTAAAACTTACAAGAAATTGACATCTGTTAAATATTTTGGAGTTTTGCACTGACTTGCTTTGATGTTTTTCTGCATATGTGCTGTGTATCATCCTATTTATATATCCCGTGCTTCTTATTTAGGAACAAATGCTGTGATTTAAAGGGCATTATTAAAGCAAATAGCAGACTTTCCAGCTGTCTTGTTGAAACCAGTGATCATGCAGATATAGCAGCCCAGGAGTAGTCTATAAAGACTGCGTCAGAGTCCTCTTTCCTAGTCAGGTTAGGAGACTTTTGGCCACCCAGGTTTTTTTTTTGCTCTTATTGTGTACATCTCTCTCAGGGACTAAGGCTTTCCTTATTACCTGAATTTTTATCTTTCACAGAGAGTATTATTAATGAGACTGTTTGAGCATTAGTGGATACCATGGTAATATTTTTAAACACTTATACTGGTGCTTTAAAAGCAACCACTTAAATAGCTTGGGTACCTTTTTAAAGCGTGATAATGTCCAAATAATTATATCACGAAGAAATGTTCTGTTCTGAGTGCTATGTACTTGCAAATAACATGTGGTTGTCACCCTAAAGTACTGCACTCAGCCTCCAGTAAAATATGTATTGGAATGGAACAGTCTGTGCAGGAGTATATTTGATTTTTACTGTTTTATCAAGCATTAGACTGTGGCATTGTACTTCTTCTTCTCCACAACGCTAAGAAAAACATTAATTTTAAGTAATTTGCTTTATAAGACACCAGAAGGACATTTTTTTTCAGCCCACAAAGGTGGTCTCCTCTGGTATTACTAGGAATCATGTCAAAAGTTGAAAGAAAAAAGAAATCCTTTAAATATCAATATTCCAGATTAAATGTCAAATAAAATCATTATCTCATCAGTCATAAGGTAGGATAGTCGTGATATATAACTGCTATAACTTACTCCGAGCAATGTTTTTCATCCCAATAGAGTTCTGCAGGACCTAAACCACAATGCTTATGGCCAACCACAAGCAAATCGATGTGTGAATTCTGCAGGTCTCAGGTTTTCTGACAGAAGCCGTGCAGCTCGTTGCTGGACTACGGAACAGGCAAGAGAAAGTCCTGCTCAAACCGGTTTCTTTACTGGGCTGCAGCGTTCCTTCTTCTCTGACATAACGTTATTACATGTCTTTGTTATATCACGGTCAAACTACTTCAAACATACTCTAAGCTACGCTGCTAAAAAAGTTGGCAGTTGCCTCCAGCGTGTGCAGAATAGAGTAGGGCAATTACGATGAAGTTTGGGTAGAGGTTTTTTGATCCTTCCCGCTGCTTTACTGTGCACAAACCGCTTGTTGGCGTTTTGATGGAGTTCAAGGTGTTAGTCTTAATGTTGAAAGCCCTTAATAGAGTGGGTCACACTCTCTCGCTGGAATTCTGATCTTTAGGGATCTTTCATCTCGCCTTCGGAGATCTGAGGGAAAAGGTTAATCGTTGCGAGGGGTAGAAAGAAAGCTTCGCTTTGGCTTACATCTTTGCAGCTGTGGTACCAGATCTGTGAAATGTTTTCCTTTAAGAGGAAGAACTAGTATGGACTTGGGTTCTTAAAAGGGACATAAAGACTTTATTTATCTTTAGAGATATTGGGGAGGTGCCTCTGATTCCCCTGGCCTTTTTTTTTCCCCCAAGGCCAAAGGTTGAAATAGAAACAGCTTTGCAGAGTTATAGCGACACATCTGTAACTTCAGGCTATGACCTTGGCATGGACTATAGAGCAGCTAATCTTCATGCAGCTGAGACCTTGGTTGCTTTCAAAGCCAGAAGATCCATATTGTAAGAAGAAAATGGCTCCTAAATCCTTTAAGTGGTCCTAGATCTGCACTGAGTATTTCTGGAACTGTCATACCTTCACAATAGTAGGTGAATGAGTTTTATATGTATTTCCTCAAATAACCGAGATGCTCCATTTCTTTTTTACTCCTAGCATGTGCTTTGAAATGAGGCAAACTTTGCTTTAGGCTAAAAAAGCAAGAGAGTAACCAAATTTTGGGTTTTTGTTATAGAGAACCTTTTCTTAAAATAATCCTGTCTTAACTGTAACTCAACTTTGCAGATTATTAGAGCTCCAAGCAGCATCATTCTGAAACCATTAAAATTTAAAACCAAGATTATACAATTTATAGAGACATAATTTTGATAGGACCCTAAAGGACATGAAGATTATAGTCTTTCTATTGAAAACTTAATTTCTGGAGAACTTTGTGTCATTAAAAATGGTCCATCGTTTGGCAAAAATTACTACAATGTCTTGATTTTGAATTTGCACATGAGAAATCCAGAGACCAAGTTTGTGTGTCTTTCCATAAATCTTATAACGAAGGATAATTTACATGGTTAGTTAACTAATTTCCATGTAGAAATACAAAATCACCTTAGAAATAGGAAAATAAAAAATTAGAAATATAAAGTTTTTGTGCAAGTCTGTTGTCTTCTCCTCCCCAAAGGCAACAATGAAATTTGAACCTGTCTTCTTCTCTGATGTTAATAAATCTAGTTCACACAGTCATGCCTTTTTCTCCTTTTCTTGAAATATAAAATGCATTCTGACTCCATCAATGCTTTTAACAACTGTTCCAAGGGAGAGGGCAGTCAGACTTCACCGGTGTGTTTGAATTGTTGGTATAAAGATTAGCTCCTCATCTGAAAAGCTACTTCCTTACAAGATGTGAACAGAAATCTGAATGTTTGCTGTGGGTGTGTTAACTTGTAACCTGTGTAATATCAGCAGCATATTTGGAAATTTATTCTTTACCACTTCCTTTGACCTGCTAAATTTTGGATGGAATTCTAGTTTTAATGTCTTCTGGTTTTGTTTTCTATTAAAAGTCAAGAGAGAAGACTTCTCACTCAGAGGGCTGAGAAAATACACAAATTAACAATTGAAGGCCAGCTGGTATTTGACCAGGTTTCAATGTTTTGAGTCAAATGCCTGGAATTTATAACGACTTAAGCACGACTGAAGTTCTCGCTGCGCTCTTCCCCTGTCCTGTGGTAGTTTCAAGCACCCAGGACAAAATATCCCAACTACAAAACATTGAAATCATGACGACCATTTATAGCATGTAAACTTCCAGACCTGGTGTTAAGTTGCTGTTCAAAATACAGAATCTACCATTTAAGAGAAGCCAAAGTCTTCTAAACCCATTTGTGTGAAACCAGTGTGTGAAACATGACACTCTGGAACAGACATAATTTTGTAGAAGTAAATGTTATCATAGGATCATAGAATAGTTTGGGTTGGAAACCCAAACCCCCCCTTCTAATATAAACTTTTATTTACAAATTGTAATTTAATTATAGCTCAAACCTCTCTAGTCTCCACAGAAATTAATTTTAGCCCTGGCTGACAGGAAAGGATTACAGATGAGAACATTGGATAATAAGACAGGATACGGGAATTATTTTTAGTTATGCAAATGTGCATTTTATTGCAATGAGCACAATATGTTTATGTTCTGAATAGCTTTAAAAGCAAATTTATTTCTGTGGGTACTAGGACATAAATGAAAATTTACAAGAAGGAGAAAATCAGTATTCTCTCGCCCATAGTAATAGGATTCTGTAAGTTTTGAACAAATGGAAAATGAGCTGAAGAGTGAGATTTATTTGCATCATCTCCCCACTAAGCACTCTCTAAAGAGTGTGAAAGACACATTACCATACAGTCTTAATATTTAACATAAAGCCTGACATTAATACTATTTACTCATGTACTTAAATGCCTAGGTGCAGATGATGAAATCCGTCATCTCAGAAATATTAGTCTATCTTGTTTAAATAACAGCATAAACCCACTCCTAATCTTTCTTAATATACTTCTGATTTGGGAAATTTTATTTGGTGAAGTGTTGTTCAGATAACTGTTAACGAGTCTGTAAATTATTAAGCTGATTACTCATTTTACTCATTTTCTTACACGGCCAATATTTTTTAAGACTCTTTTTCCACCTTAAAAGAAAATAAAAAATGAGAAGGTGAAAAAAAGAGTGGATCATATAGACTTCTTTTCTTTATCCAGGGTAGTCTTAGGAACTATTTGACCAGTTACTGTAGGAGAATTTTCATAGCAGGTTTTGGCTCTTCAACACTGGTTAGAATATGAAATGTACGTTGGCAAGATCAAAGTTCGTTTTTGTGAAGGAAACACCGAGAACGAACCCTGAATATGGAGCTAATATTTATTTTGGATCCTTGTAATACTCAAAAAGCCCTCTTGATTAAATGGATTCAATATTTTGATACAATCACAGATGCTGCATTCACATTAGAGCCAACGCTCAAGAGCAGAATAATAGACTAAACCAAATACCAGAATATAAGATCAAATACACTCAGTGAAGCTGTATCTGAATTTTGTTGATGGTTTTGTACCGTGAAGAGGTTAAAGGTTGAATATGACACAGTAGTTATTTAAAACCCAATCAAATTTATAGGGGGACAATAATAAACTTTTAAAGAAAAAAGATGCTCAAATTAAACATAACACTAAAGCTGAGTTATTTGTTGGAAAATTATATATAATTACACAGAGCACCTAACACTGATCTAGTGTTTGGTTACCTCAATATTTAACTATATAATTCCTATAATTTTGAGGATATTCTTAATAACTGAGAAAAACACATGCAAAGTCAGTAGCTTTGTTGAGACATGTAAGTAGTGATTTCTTAAAGCTTCCAAAAAATGTAAAGTTAGGGTGGAATTTCTTTTGGAATTTTGAATTAGTGTTTTTTTCAGGTAGAAGACAGAACATAACCAGTATCCACTGGAGATTTGCAAGTAAAATCATATAATGTATCCTGATAATATTCTATTTTGTAGGCAATCATATTATTTTGAAAGCTACATAAGAAACATATCCACTTGGATTTAAATCCCGTATGGATTTATGTGAGAATCCAACAATGATGTAAAGCAGCATTGTAAGGAAAGGAGAAAAAACTTATCATGAGAATCACCTGCAATGATACATACAGGAAAGAAAATAAATGCTAATGAAAATAACCGTTTTTTCAAGGAACTTAATTTGGTATTTAGAGGCTGAGGCACAAGTTGAGGAGATCTAACCTTTTCTGAATGTATTTTAAAAAAAACATGGACAACTTCATTTAGAGACTGGTAAATTATTTTCCTAACTAAGTAACTTTTCTTGAAGAAAAGGTGCAGAAGAATTTAGCTGGTCACAGTCAAGTATTCATAATATATTACATTTTGAGTATAGAATATTATCATAGGATTCATACTTTGACTTCATGATTTATTTAAACTGAACAATATGTGGGTTCTTCCCGATCGTAAAGGTGGTTCTTGCCCCTCAGCCCTGATCGCATGCACTATCCCTGTCCATCGTGCCAGCTCCACTACTCATGTGGGAAGCTGTAAGAGGAGCCAGGGCTGTATGAAAGGTAGTGAACCAGAGCACAGGTCTTGGAAAGAACCCACCGCTTTGGGCAGCAGCCCCCATTTACATTGGTTTTCAGTCCCTGGGATGTTGTAGGCACAGCTGCCGTCGTTGCCAGGCAATGATTTATGTCATTGTCTACGTGCTGTTGTGTACCCAGAACAAATATGCTTATACGTGGAAATCACAAATGTGCAAAATTCTGCACTAAATCTATTTTCAATCTAGGTTTTTTGGAATTGCTAAACTTTCTTGCTGGTACAGAAATTGCCTGAACTAGCAGTACTTATATGAGAGGGTCAATAATTCAATATTAACTGAAGCAAATTTTCTACAGTTAAGCTCTGGAGGCTTTTTGTTGTTGTTACCAGAGATTCCTTTGCATTAGAAATAGACTTCATTTTGCAAAGAGAGCAATAATTTCTGATTAGCTTTTCCTTTTAGCAATTCATTTAGTGGTCACAAGCACATTTATTTGTGAAAGTAAAGAAAAAAAACCCGTGATGCTTAGTAGGTGATGCCGCGTTCTTCTTAAAAGCCAACACAAATTAAATGTATAGTTGAACATGGACAGTTGCTAAAGCAGAACAGGCAAATCGAGGTGAAGGGAGGCAGTGCCCTGGTTTTGAGCCTTACAGCGCAAGGAAATGGGTGTCTTTGTGCATTCATAAGAATGACCCTTGTGTTCAGATGTCAAAATGCTACCTATGGAACTTTCTTTATAGATTGTATTCAGACTAGTGAGTGACTCCTTCCCAGTTTACTTTGGAGGCAAGACTCCCCATGACTTGCAGTGGAACATGTATGTGGGGGGGAGGGAAGAATTTTATAACTTAAAGTCTATCTCTAGAATCCACTCTCTGAATTTTCTGGCTTAAATTGTAAGTGAGGCTTCTTTACCCTCTGTTGTATTGAGTTTTTTAAAAACCTATTAACTCACCGAATATTCAGGACTTAGGTTGCTTTTGAATGATATCTTTGGTAATAAGAAACTAGTACTAAACTTTGGATTTCCATCCTTTAAAACCATTGACTTGCAGTTGCCCTATGAAAAGTGCGATTGATTTCCATTTAGCGATAGTGGAATTTACGCCTGAGTCCTATTGAACGGAGTGAGGGATGTGGAGTGCAGTGAATCACAGTCCTGATGCTCTCTCCATCTTGTGACACACCGAGGGATGTAATCTCCTTGGGAATAAAATTCCCGTGTCAATTCACTGCAAGTATTGTCCAGCAGACTCAGCACGGGGTGCTTTTAGGCAGAAGCAAGAGGTGGAGGATCAACTGTAAAGCTTCTCTAATGAATTAAATTACACCAGTGATACTTTCTTATTGTTCCAGACAGCACGGCCTGATTTTCACTGGCCCATGGGCAATAATGCCAAGCAAGTAACATGATCTCAGCCGATGTCAGTTATTGCTTTCCTATTTCCCCAATCAACAAAGGATTTTAGAGCCATAGATTGGGACTGCTAATCTCAAATACATGTGAAGAGGTCAAGAGGTGTTATTGGCAGTCTTCTGGGAGAGATTTTCTACTCTTGAGGAAAACACATAAAACAGTGCCTTATTTCAAAGTATATTTTCCTTCTTTGTTCATTCAAAAAAAGTGCTTTAAAAAGGCCTGAAAGAAATTTTTAGTGCCTTCTGTCATGTTCTGGTCAGAGTTCGCGCTGCTGGGGTTTATTTGCCTGACACCAATACTTAGTATGTGATGTGAATCTACGTTTTGCATTAGTTACTCTGACTGGTGCATTTGCATTTTTGTGTTTCATCTCCTAAATTCATGATGTTATCAACTCCTCTTGAATCGATTTGAAGCTGGTTTGAACATCCACCGTTTTTTTTCCTTTTATTTGGTTAAACTTTGAATACAGGCAATTGAATAGTGATACACCTTATGCTCTTTTCTTCTTTCTCCCCCCATCTGTTTCATTTGGAAGAGGAAATTATGTTTGTGTCCTAATGTTTTCTTTGCTTTCAAACCTTCTTCCTTTGTTTTGGGTTTTTCCTCACACTTAGGGTGTGGATTTTTTAGATATGAAGCTTTTAGATATATGCTGCTCAGAAATAGTTTCCAGGCCTTTGGTTCTTAGGGGTTTTTTTGTTATTATTTTTCTTTTTCCCCCAGGTTTGTGCTGAACTACAGTAAAAATCCAGTAGAGATTTTTCCTAGCAATATGATCTTTTTGTCTTCTTAGATATTTTGATGAATGATTGGGGTTTTTTTCAGTTAACTTCTGTAAATGAATCAGTCAATTTCATATTTTTGCATCTCTCTGTGCAGGAAAATTCTTTGTTAATGAACGTTAGTTTTCATTTTTATGTAAAAATCGGTTTCAGTATTGCTTTCCTATGTTGTAGGCGATAACAGCTGCATGATGAAGTTTGTTTTCAAATTGGAGTTTCTCAGATGCCTGACATGCAAACCCTTCTCCGGGTAGTAAGTTTTCACCATTTTCATATTTCAATCAGTTTTTTTAAGTCTGTCAAACTATATAATGATCTCACGTCAAAGCTGTTTTATGTTTTTTTTCTTTTGAAGGCCTACATATACCTTTAGTAGGAATCACAATGATACTCTGTTTGAGATTTGCAAACTATGGAGCTTTCAAGTGTTTCACGCCAAGTTTTAAAACAAACCCAGAAGTTTCCATAATATTTAGGGTTTTTAGAAAAATCTTTTTTTCCTTGTGTTCAAAATGGTAAAGTAAAAGGTATAAATATTATTTTCTCTTTTACATTGTTAAGGGTTTGCTTAATGAAGGTGGATTTGTGTGGGAATATCGGTTAAAAATTAAACAGTCTCTGCAGGCTATAATCAAGGAAGCTGGGCTCTCAATCATGGTTTAATTTTTTGCAAATACAGTAGACCACCTCTGAGAACAAAGTACAGTTGAGGCTTTGTTGCTTTTTCTATTCCAACATTGTTAAAAATGCATATCTTTCATTAAATTCTGCTGGAGTCACAACTGCTCAGAAACACTGAAATTCAAACCTACAGTATCCAAAAATGTTCTGCTTAAAATTACATGTTATATGTAGCATTATTTTCCTGTGATATTATCCTAAATTGTAGTCTAGTCCAGATCCACAGTACTTCACCATTTGTTTTTCTATGCTCTTAAATTCTATCAAAATTATTTCTGAGCAATGTGTTGGATTTTCCCAGCGGCGTTATTATACATTCACAGAATTCCCAGTGTTCTGATAGTATCAATAATCCATTGCTTTAATGACATACGAGGTCCAACAGAAAACAACCAAGACTAACCTTATAGTTTGGGAACCAAGAGTGGGAGAGGAGAGAGGAGGAGATGGGTATAGAATATGTTCTGACCTGTCACAGTGAGACAAGACGCAGCTCAGTTGCTCCACCGAGTGTGAGAGGACACGGGTACAAATAGAGATATTTTCCTACCCTCAGACAGAAGTGCTGATGTGCAAAGTGATCAGCAAGCAAACATCAAATTTCTTGTGAAATTGAAGAAATTGTGACATACTTTTCAGTTATTGACTGAGGCTGATGATGAAGATCATCAGCCAAAGATCCAGAATTCATATGTGTGATTTTTTTTTTACTTAGTTCTTATTTTTAGAAGTTTTTTTACAAGTGCATCCTCAGTAGCTTCACTATATTAAAGAAAAAGAGTGAAAATGGACACCATGGAAAGAACAACTGTTTCTGACTGGTGTACTGTATGCGTTCTGTTTTCAAAGGTTTTCTCATCATTTCAGGCTGTGAAACATTAAAGAGTAATTCTGAAAGGTTTTGCTCATGCTTTCCTGGAATGAAGACATTCACAGAAAATTCTAGGTCTCAAGGATCCTGAATATCCCAGATGCACGCCCTGCTTCTTAGGAGGCCATTTGAGAACGTGAAAGACACTATCTGTATAAAAGCTGGATGCCTGAACAGCCTAGGGAATTGTAATAATTTTCTGAGTCAGTGTAGGCTGCTATCCTGCAGCCTTCTGAGGATGTGTAGGCTTTAATCCTTCTGAGTAGCTTTCTGGTGGTTCCCAGGACCAAAGATAGAATCCTCTTCAACAGCTTCCTCCATACAGTTATCTTGAAGAGTCTGCAGTAGAAATTTACTCAGTAATTCTGGCTTCCTAATCACTTCAGAAGAAATCTTGGTTGACCTACTGGTTTTGATTGTTCTCCTTTGAGGTTGGTGTGCTTTATGGTTGAAGCTAAGATGGGTGAGCTCCACGCTGTATGTGCTAACGTTGGTCATAAGGGAGAGCCAGAGATGAGGATGCTTTTATACAAACTGCAATGGAAGACCCTGTGTTGCCTCCGGTAACGGATGATTTGTTCAGTCTGGGTATGCACATATGGATAGACTTTGCGTTTCAAAGAAAACCACATAATAGTCATCAGCCCTTTTATTGGCCGCTGCTTACCTCTAGAGTAGGAGTATTTTATATACTTGTCATGTATAAAATGCCTGTTACAGAAGATAAAATATTTTTTACCACTTCATGACACTCTTTTAATTGACCTTATAATGAGGTTTTATAAAATCCTAATGAGGTGTTAGGCTGATTCGTGTTTTGTTGATGCCAGTGGAGCTTTGTGGGGTGACTTTGGTCCTCCATATGGAACTCATTCCCGACTAGAGGTCTGCGGTGGGGAAGCGTAATAGCACTTCAATCGCTGTCCGAAGTTCGAGTGGCCGGCCCAGCCACCGCCTCACAGTAATTACATTGAGGATTGGGTTAATTTTTGATCACTCTCACATTTACTCGAAGACACATCGTTTTAATGTACACACTGACACATTGAGATGGACCATTTATGAGGGGTGACGGACTCTACTGCCATTAAGTTTTAATGCATCATTAATTTTCTAGGCAGATGTAAAACAAGGACTGTGATATTCTGTTCTTCGTTCCCAAGGTTGACTTAAAAGTCAGTGACCTCTCCTGATTGAGTAGTCATTAAAACAGTCTATACTACAGTCATTTTAATCTTCTGACCATATAAATATTAGGAGTTAAAAAAAAATCATGCAAATTTTGTCGAAGACCTGAGCTTATTAATTTCTACATTAAAATAATGCATAGACTTCTCTTAAAATGTACCTGAGAGAACATTTTGGATTTCTTTGTCTCCTTTGAACAAGGTGAAATTCTATCAAAAATGATTGCATGGTGGCAAAAGCAGTTTAGGCACCGCATCTGCAAAGATTTAAGCATAATCAGGTTTGAGGTATTTAAATTATGACCCTCAGCTGGAAATTTTTGTGGAGGCAAGAAAAAAAAGCAGTGCTTGACCATATAGCAGAGAGGGTTATGTAGAAGGTGGAGTGATAATATCCCCAGAGGTTTATGATCCAAGGAGGTAGAGCATCATTGTGCTAAGCTGCCATTGCAGATCGTGTTTCCTGGCCCAGTCCTTCACTGCGAGCACAGCTTCTGCTCTGGGGCTGCTTGCACAGATGCTCATGGACAGCGTGTTGACTAGAAAAACCTACACAACTCATTTCTTGGGACTGTCAGCCTAGGCTTAACCTTCACATGGGCAATACAATCCCATGAACAGCATTCCCAGGTGTTGTCTAGGGGACAATGGGAATCTCCACATCTAATGTCCTTGCAATGATATTTTCAACCGGATCAGTAGAGACTCACCAAGCTGTTCTGCTGATACGTGGGAACAGATTCTACCACCAATTTCAAATCACGTGCATAGACGTTTGCCAGTGCTTTGATCTACAGAAAGAACTGCATTGTGTCTCCTGATTTTGCTGCTCTCCTCCTCCTTCCAGGATGCTCATCAGGTTTCCTTCCTCATAGGGAAACAGTACCTCTTAGCTGATCTAAGCACAGGAGAAGCTGCCTGGGACAAGTCCCCAAACCTGGCTCAGATCCCTCACAAAGAGTTCCCATACCTGTTATTCCGCTGCTTTGTGGCAGAGCTGCCGGGCACTTGAGTCAATCAACTGCTTGTGATTCTGCCAGAAAGCCAGTCGGTCTCTTTGCTGTAAATCAGCAGCTCATCTCACACCACTCCCTCGGTTCATCTGCGCAGAGATTGTGCAGGGCTTCCGCATGATCCAGGACTAAGGATTATGCCTGATGGGTGTGCGTGCAGGCACAACCTTCACTCTCTGCTATATCACAACTGCAATTTGAGTGCAAATTAAAATCTCCACAGGTATTGCCGCTGTGTGGGGCAAAATTGGCATTTTCTGTGTTCACTAAACTTGATGTGAACACACGAATTCATAATTTCTTCAGATGGATTTTTGAATTTTTTTTTAGAGTAAAATAGAAACAACTCTTTTTTAATTTATTTTATTTTTCTTGGCTTGTGCGGTTTGGGTCGTTGTTGTTTGATTTCTTTTTGTTAGTGTTGGAATAAAAAATTTTGTGTGGATTTGAATGACTGAAAAAAAATCCACATGTATATACATGTGTACTTTCTGTCGCTTCTCTTGGCACGTGTCGTGTAAGTGAAAATAAATATGTGCTAGTTCTTTCTGCACAGCGATGATGGAGGACCCTCTTGGACACATCCTCGGATATGTCACTGAGCCTTCTTGATCATCCAGGGAGTGAAAACTGAAATAATTTTCAGTACAGATTATTACGGTAACCCCCAGCAGGGTTAGCAAGCTTGTCGAAGCAACTTAAAGACAAAAACTGAAAGACAAATGCAGGGTAACATGGTGCTACCGGGTCTAAGAGTGCCTCATCTGTTATGTTTTTGGGAAAATTGATGCATACTGGGATGGATTGTCATGGCAATGCTGTACACCGAGAAGTGAAGCTGTCTAAAACCTTCCTCTCCTCCATGCTGGAATTGATTTCTTCAGCATAAATGTGATGCAATGCCTCAGAGGGGCTGGACAGTAATATCAGTGGGTACTTTTCTTGTTAAGTGGGAGTGGTAGACGAGTTGCTTTTACAGAAATGTCATTGCAAAGCGAAGAGCAAAAGGTAGTTCAGCTATCCCTGCTGGAGGAAGCATCCGAGATTCTCTCAGTGAGAAGAAATAAAGAGGCAGATGCAAAGTGCTGGTTGTTAATGTCCCCGGATATTTCATGACAACAGTATTGTTATTTTACAGAGACTAATTTAACAGAAAAATAAGGTGCAAGCCAGCAGTTTACAACAGCTTTTTCAGAAATTTGAGATCCTGCTTTCTAATTCTAGTGCCATGTTCAGCAATTTATTTTCTGTACTTCTCCTGTTCCTGAAATGCACCAGAATAACTTTCTTCCCACAGTACTCTTGACTGCTCTCTGCTCAAATTTGAACATATCTGCATAATTTGTTTGGATTTTGTCATTTGTAATCCTTTATTTTATTAAGCTGTGCTATAAAACTCGAGTACATTGTGTTCTGTAATACAGGGGGCTCATGAACCAATGTTGCCCTGAAGACTTCATTGTATTTTAGTAGAGGCTGAACATCACTCTAACAAGTGTCAGCTAATTGCCTAAGGGCTTGTTTCTCACTTGCTTACATTCTAAATGTACTTACTGGCTAACGTTTACAGTGTTAATTGTTTCTGAATTTGCTAAATTGAGAGGAAGAAGGAGCAGCAGAGAGTGGTTCTTATGGGCTGACCACGACTCCGTATTTCCCATCCTCCCTGCAGCACATGGGTAGCGGGAAAGGTACAGGGGTTGGGGATGAAGGGAGTGAAGTTGAGCCTGGGAAACTGTGTGAGTGGTGAAAGGTATTATTTTGGTTTTGTCTCTCATTATACAAAGATATTTTAGTTGGTAATCAATAATTTTCCCCAAGTCAAGTCTGTTTTGCTTGTGACAGTAACTAGTGTGACTTCCCTGTCTTTATCACAACCCATTTTTCATCTCATTTTCTCCCCTGTTCTGTTGAGAAGGGAGAGACAGGGAGCAGCTGGGTGGGCTTCTGGCAGCCAGCTGAGGTCAACCCACCACAGCATAATGTCTTCTATATGGAATTATTTATATAATATGTCAATATTGATGTAGGAAAATATACTACCTTGAAATCAACTTTCATCAAACATCAGTTTTATGGCATTGTCAGTACAGAAGAAGGTGAGAGTATGGCAGTGGAGGAATTAGAGGAGTATGAGAGTGATGTAAATCGAACTTATTATTATGCCATTCTTCTTTGCAATACTTTTATGAACATAAAATTGCTACAAATTTCATTAATTTTGAGAATACAGGATGTTGCCAATCTCAGCAGGGAGATTATCCACTGGCCTCCTCAGGCTGTGGGCAAAGCCTTCCTTGGTTTAGCAGCGCTGCGTGATTTCATTGACCACAGTAGCATTAGGTGTGATCGGTAACATCAGTTCCCATGGATTGCCACCACAGCTTCACCTCAGCAGAGTGTTTGAGGGACCCTTAGGGGACAAAAGTAGCTACCTGTCATTAATACCTACATGTCAGATTAGCAGTTTAAAAGCCAAAGTAGAACAAATTTAGGATGTTGCTCTATTTTTGGTATGTGGAACACTTATAGCATAAGGACCTCAGTTGTCATGAGGCCTTTTTCTGCATCTAAATAAACATGCAACTTGAGATGGTCAAATCCTTTGAATAGGTTTGGTTATATTGGTGTTTCAGTAATCATTGTCTTAGGCAAATGAAATGTTATCTGAATGCACAATTCTCATTCTAAATCAAACAAGATGGCATTAAAATTTGTAGGAGCTATAGAATTGAGAATTAAAACCTCAAATATTATTAAAAGGTTGATTTATTAACTCATTCATGGATTGAACAAGTGGGTTCATACAAATACAGTAATATAGCAGTTTTGTGCGAGTGGGACCCAGTTTAATCCTGGCCAAAATAAATTTAGCAGGACTATTGAGCCTTTCTCATTACTTGTTCACCTGGTGGAGCCTTCGTCTATGGGCTGTATAAGCACTGTTGGATGGAACTCTGAGTGGAATTACTCTGTTTCCTTACTGGTAAGAAATCCTAATCAATAGCTGTCTCTAAAAATGATTGAATCATGTTAGCTTTGACTGATTTTTTTAAGGAAGTGACCTCGTTATATTCGAGAAGGAATATTCTTAACACAGAAAAAAAAAAAAGATATAAAGGAAAAATGTGCATATAAGTCAGAGAGTCATCAAAGCTAAGTGCACAGTGACTACTGATTCTTGGTGTTCAGTTCTGAAGCTCAGATAATGACTATGTGCTAAGCATTTACCAGAAAACTAAACTTAAATTTAGTCTGTTAAAATATTTTTAAGAACTGTTTTGCATTAGCTGAAAGTCTGTTCCAACGAATGTGTTCCTGTTTAAGGACGAATCCTATTGCAAATAAGAAAACTGCTTAAACAAGATTTTTATAACACACAGCATATTGCAGCATATTTTATGATTCATGTAGCCTAAATATGAATATGAATTGATTATTTTCTTTCTTGCGCTTGACTAGAAATGCATTTTTTTTCTCTTTAATAACCTACCAATGACTTTTCAGAATAAAGAGTTTTTCTGTCTCATTAGACTATGCCTTCTTGTAAATACATAAATTCTACCAACTCATAAATATTACCACGTGTCTTGGTGTTGAAAGTTGTAAATACAGCTTTGTGGCATTTGGAGGCGAGGGATGAGGAAAGGGCTGTACAATTCCTTTCTAGAGGCAGCCGAGATGCTGGGTGGATAGATGTTACACCAGCGCCGAATCGTCATCAGTTTGAGGGGGTGATAATTAACTTCGTAAACCATGGCAAGATTGTATAGGCGCTGAAGAGTACCCCAACATTTTTAAGCCTTCTCAGTGAAATTCTGTGGATTACGCTATTGGGGGAAATTGTAATGTTGACTACAGTAAAATACAAAACATTAATTAGTTTGTGATAGCAGAGACTCAAGTGGTGTGGCACGTACGCATACTGGTGTAGCTGTTGCTGCCCGGTTACTGATGGGACTGACAAAGCTGGCAGGGTTTGTGGTATTTCCAGATGACTGGGTTTGGGTTTGTTTTTTTAACATGGAAAATTCTAGAAATACTATAAATATGCTGAAATCAGAGTACATCTTGATAATGTAAATTACTGTGTGTTTCAGTTAACTTGTGCACAAATGAATTCCTGTTAGAAAAAGAGATGCCAGTGAGAGGTGGAAAGAATCTGAATCAGTTATTCTGCTGAGTGCAAATACTGACTGCATGCTCTTGAAAGCTTCTTTATTTGTGCAGTGTAACATCTCTTTCTCAACAGATTAGACTAACAATATTAACTGGATTTCTAAATTTGGGCCACTGCAATTTGTCAAATTCCTATACCTGTATTTATACCAAGTACTCTGTTACGTAGAGGGTATTTTCTTCATAGGGAGAGACAGAAAGCTGAAAAATTACACGGATCCCAGTGTAATCCTGTTGAATCACTTTGTTAATCACCTGATGATTAAAGGCGGTTAGAAATAAAATGTTTAAATTTTGTGATCTACCTCAATAAATCCTAAATTGCTGCTTAATCAAGGTTTTGTAAAAAATCCACCTGTGACATTGTTTTTAGGTATTAACTTGGTAAACTATGATTTTTACTTAAACCCTTACTTCTTGACAAATGACTTGTTTATTTTTAGACATGATAAAATGAACAATTTTTAATGAAACTAGAAAGGTTGCGTTATTCAGGCGAGTATTGTATCACAGGCATCTGCAGTTGTTCTTATTTGCATGTGGTTTAATGAATATGTCTTTGCCTTTTTTTACAGGATCAATAAGACCCTCTTTTAGCAAACCACTGTGAGAGCAGCTAAATTGGCACTGCAGTTCTAATGGTGTGGAGAGGCAAGTGGAGAGCTAGAATGATGACTTGGACAAAGAAGTTGTGCACATGAGGTAATCGGAAAAACACCTTTCAAGTGGGCTGACTCTTGGCACAGTTTATTGAGGGTAGTTTGCACCAGGAGCCTGTAGAGATGCTTTGTTCTCAAATTAATTGCTCCTCACAACTGCAAAGACTTTTTTTATCATTTTATACACGATGAACATAAAAACCAAACAAGCTTTGTGGTTGTATATAAGTTACAAACGAACTCTGTTATTGATACACTGAAAATAATACGCCTATGACTAGGAGCAAAAATGCAGGCTGACTTACAAAATGGGTAACCGTAACCTGATAAGAGGTGTAGGTGACCCTGTCTGAAAGTAAATGTGAGCCTTCTAGTCTGATTTTGAATGGCTTGACAGGAAAGCTAATTTAATTCCTCTGTCCATACAGGAGAGTCAATGGGAGGAGGTAGATTTTAATGGGTCATTTTAATCTGAAAATGTAGTTTTGGTGTTGAAGTAGCACCTACAAATGCATTTTTATGATGTAAAGAAAAGTATGTGGAGAAAAAATGAAGATGCTGTAAAGGAACCACAGAAAGCCTTGAAAAAAAATGCATTAATGTAAGAGATTGCAAAAATATGATCTATGCAGCTTTTCTAAAAGAAGGCTGATATGTCACTTGATGAAGAAGTCAAATCCTTTCCAATAACAGATACTTTTAGAGACTCTAATTTAGGAGTAAAAATCAGAGCTGAAAGCTTAGAAGAGACAGAATCAAAGTGGAACAGTACTGGGAGTCGGGAGAGGAAGTAAGAGCAAAAATCATTTATAAAAGAAAAAAAACTGTCAGGAAAAATAATAAAGAGTAAGTATTTTTCATTTCACAGTGTCTTCAGCGTAAGTCTTTGTTCAGTTGAACAGGGAATATTGGACTAAGAAACACTAAGCCAAAGCTAATGGCCTGTGGTATAGGTAGAAAGTGATTTCTTTCCCCCTCCAGACACTCACACAGAACAGTAAGGATTTGCACCCAGGCCACGCAAGAACTAGAAAGTGGCTTCAGTCTTTCACCTGTTCTGAAACAGAAGCAATCCCTGTTCCAGGAACTCTATAGAAGAGACTGAAATGATGAATAAATATCAATGGAAAGAAATTCTATTTTCTACCAAAATACACATGAAGAAATAATTTTGCCAGAAAACATTTGTAAATATTTTACTCTTGTTTTTTTTCCCCTCTCCCACTCTATAAAACATAATCTACCTGTCTAAAAGATAGACTCTTTCTACTGTGCTCATCTGGAAGAAACATTTAGGCTTGGTTTTGGTTTGGGGCTTTTTTTCCCTTAGGTTTTATTTTGTGCGTTCCAGGAAACGAAACCAAACCTGCAGTAACTTACAGAGTTCATTGTCTTCATACAGCCAAACAGCTTTGAAATATGCTGTTTATTATATTCTCCTTATAGACACCATCTAGGTAAGTTAGAAAGCAACTTCAGTGTCTACCAAAATGATTGTTAATACAGACCAGAAAAAGAAATCCTTTTAAGCCTATGTGGTACTTCCTGAAAGTTCTTAAAATATGGATACTTGTGACTGGATTGTTTGCTCTCCATTGGAATCCTTTTTGAAAGACAAGAATCAAGCAGCTCTTCCAATGTAGCTGCTCCCTCTGCCAGACGCTGCAATGAACTTTTAAGAATGAATGAAATAACCTACCTATAAAGGATGGATTTCCTTCACAACCTGCGCCTACAGACTGCTATAAATCCCTCTGAAAAAAAAGGGCTTGAAAGTCGTGGATGTTTTGCACAGATCCTTAACTGAGAAATTTGATATTCAGATTCTGTTCTTCACTGCTGCTCATCAGTATTATTTTACGTGGCAGGATTAACACCAGATGACAATAATATCCATTTATATAGGAGTATTTCTAGATTCAGAAGTCATTGGACTTCTGAGTCCAGTCTCACTGGACTTCTTAGTTGCTGGTTAATACGATGATTAAGAAAGAATAGGCTAATAGCTTTACAGGGAATTTGCTTTGGTAAAAGAATGAACTGTGTAACATCTACAAAACTAATGTAATAATTAAACCTGCACCTCCTTTCCCATTATGCTACTAAAGCATGAAATGTCATTTCACCTATCCGTACTTTTTTTCTGTTGAAAATATAGGTAACCTGGAACTGTTCCCTCTTTGCATGAGGGAACTATTGGCTGTACTTATTGCATCGCAGTGTAATAGAATAAATGATATGATATGATATAATATGATATGATATGATATATGATAATCTCCTCTGGCATGAAGAGAAAAAGGTGTGTGTCTCAACAGTCTTAGCTAATGATCCGCCAACAATATTATAACTTCTGTCATCCCAGAAAAGGCTTTTGATTTTGCTAATAAAAAGCCTGAGGCTTTGTAGCGACTGCACAGGGCAGGGGCCCAGTTTTGTGGTTTTTCCTTGAGCTGAGCAGATTTTAGCTTTGTTAGGTTTGATAACAGTTGTTTAGCCATCAGATAACTGCTGCCTCATTTTGGTTTTGTTTTACTTTACAGAGATAAAAAGTCATTATTTTATGTGCATTGAATTGTCTGTGCCAACCAGGATAAAATGTTGTGTGGAAGAATTTAGATACAGGGTGATTCCAGTAGTGTCACACCATTAATACCAGTCATGATGGTTAATCAGTCGTCATCACAGGGATAAAACCTCATAGCATTTGGGTAAAACCAGTATTGGGAGAACAGAACAGCTGAATAATAGGGAAGAATTTAGGAGGAGGAGTGTGTTGGCAGCCCGTGCTAAGGAAATGTATATAAATGAACCAAATGGATCCCAAGAATGAAGAAGAAATATCAATATCTTCCTCCTGGCACAGAGGAAGAAGGTACCATGAACATCTTGCTCCTCCCAGATGAGATCTCGGGGTGCTGAAAGTTCCCCATGCCATCCAAGCAGAAACAATCCTCCTCAGGACCCAAAAGACCTCTGAGTGATTATAACATTCAAGAATACGGGTCCTCAGAGGCTAATGCTTTCCGTAGCACCTTAAATGTATTATTGAGGCATTCCTGTATTAATTTGGACTGTTAATCTTAGTACTATTGTAAGAACTACTCTGTGTTGGAAGGTGAACGGTGTGTTATGATTTTGATTACACTACTAGAATATTCTTTGCTTTGCAGACCTTGCCGTCTCTATTTAAACCATAAGAAAATTTTGAGGGCAATGAACTTGTTAAAATTCAAATACCCACATGAGGAACTTTCCATTTATACAGTACATCAAGGTTCAAGGAGGTACACGAATGATTCCACGATGAATCAATGATGGGAGTGCTGTGTGTTAATATCGGTGTCTTTCATCAGATTCAGCTTTTCTTGGTCTATAGCCCTGTGCTGCATTCATTTAATACAGTTTCTTTTGCTTTGGTTGGGTTCTCAAAATCTCTTTATTAAGGAATTTCAAATGTGCTTTGTATATGTGTGTCACTGGTGAGTCGCTATACAGTAGTTAAATCTGAATGACTAAATCCAATGCCTTTAGAAATAATCCATTTGTAATTCTTCAGTCCCCTGGAATAAAAAAAAAGTATTTCATTTCCTTACTCCCTCTAACTTCATTGCCAAAGGAAATCCACATCAAAGGGAGAAAAAGAATAATATTGACCTTTTCTCATCCAGCAATGTCAACTAACTATGACACATTCTGACCACTTAATCACTGTATTGTAAAATAACAGGTGTCTGCAAGGATCAGGATGTATTTTGCTGCAGGTGAAATTTATTTAGTAAGTATGGATTACTTAAATTGGGACACTTTAAGTACTTGATGTGTCTGAGCTGAAATGGAGACCGTAGATCACCGACGGGGAGTAGAGGTGGGGTCTCAAGAGAGGCTAAACATGGTGACTGCAGTCCATTGAGCACTCGAGGCCATGACATGGCATATATTTAAGAGGGCTGTGAAAAAATATGTCAAGTAATGCCAAATGTAGGCAAGTGGAAACTTTAATTAGCTGATCTTTAAAGTTGTATCTTATTTCCTGCAGAATAAGTTCCAATCCTTAAGCAGTTTTGACATTTTTATGATGGGAACTGCATTTCTTTGGCTGGCATGGTAATCCAAATTTCATTTAAAATAATCATTTATATTTGCTCATTTTCTTTTTTTTTTTTTTTTGCTGAATTTAATTAGAGTGTTGCCAGGATTGGCTAAAGGCGGTTTGGGGGAGGGAATGTGTAAGACAAGCTGCAGCATACTGCAGAAATTATAACCTTGGGCTTTTTCAAATTAAATGAAAGCGAAGGGTAAAAATTAAAAGTACATTGCAAAAGTAATAATCTCACTTCACGCACAGAAATTCATAAGCTAAAATGTTATGCAAGTCTTGTTAAAAGTTATGGGAGAGTAGCATAGTCCTACTGCTTCCACTGCCTTGGTCTGTCATAGAATCATGCAAGAGTTTGGGTTGGAAGGAAGATCATCTAGTTCCAAGCCCTCTGCCATGGGCAGGGACACTTCCCACTAAGTTCCTCCTTATTTCCAGTCTAAATCTACCCCTCTCCAGTTTAAACCCATTGCCCCTCGTCCTATCACCATAAGTCTTTGTAAACAGCCCATCTCCAGCTTTCTTGTGGCCCCTTTCAGGTACTTCAGGTACATGAGATGAGGACTCTCAACTCATCCACGCAAGCTTCCCCCCAAAAACCTTTCTCTTTTTGGAAAGAAAACATCCTGGGCTTCCAGAGGCTGCTGTGAAGCTGAGAGGATGCTACCAGCTTGTGGCATCCACAAACAAAGTTTACTCCAAAGCTGTTTGCGTGCCGCAAGCTCCCAAGAAATCTTTCAGGAAAACAAATCGTGACTCTGACATCATTTCAGAAACGGTTCACAAAAACTTACTTCTTGAAGACATTTCAGTTCCAGGAACTTGACATCGTCATAGTTAAATGCCTTTATGGTACAAAAAAAAATGAAAAAAAAAAAGCAGTCTGTTCTAACTTCAGATGCCTTATGGTTTGGTGAATTATTAGAGCTGTGAGTAAGACACGTCAGGGGAAGAACCTGCAAATTAAAGTAATAAAGAGAGTATATTCGTGTTCATAGCAACTGGAAAAAAAATGTAGAACATAATTTTTACTGCCCCTATATATACGCTCTCCTATGTCAATTCTATAGTCATTGTGCTTAAAAGCAGCAAAAATCTCACCCAATTTAAAGTCTTCCCAGAAACCTTTAAAATATTTTTCATTACTTCGTTTTCTTACTGATCTTATTGACACACACCCTTTTTACCTATTTTCACAATTGCGTCTCCAAAGCAGCAAAGAGCGGGTTACACCTAACACAGGTAACTCAACTATTTTAGGTGATGGAGATATTGTGGATGAGTCAATGGCTTGTCTCAAACTGCCGCTTTGTAAGGACAAGACTTTCTGATTGGTCCACTTCCCCACCTGCCAGCTCCAAAGAAGTCCCAGATACACTGAGGAGATAGAGATGATATCACAAGTCCATGTTTAGGCTGCCATCTTTCCCAAGAGATCTGTATTCTGCCCTTTGATTCTGTAAACTCATTTACAAAAACGGAATTACAGATTTCTGCAGTAACGGTCTATCTAGTTTAGAATATTTTACCTAATAAAAATGTACAATAATATATAGAGTACCCATATAGAAATGTATAATATGATGCCTCAGGGTTTTCCTAAAGCACTCTTTGGTATGTTCTTACCATCACTAACTTAGCAGATCTAGCAGCAAAACTGGTAATGGTGTTGGCAAGTGTATTAGTGCTTTGGCTCAGAAAGGGAAGCGCAAATTCAGGTGACGGTGTACAGGACGAAGCAGAGAGTTCAGATCCATCAATCCGTTATCTCAGAATGGCAAACTTACTTATTCAGGTGATTTTGTGTTCCTGTGATGCATTTAGATTCTCTGTTGTAATTACAGAGGAAAAACAAAACCCCTAATAAAATCTTCTCAGCTGTTAGAAGTGAAGATTGCCTGTAAATATCCGTCGTTAATTTGCAGTGGTGTTGTGTTGCCCTCTAAGGTAGAGGCTAACAACTCACTTAAGGGTGAATTGGAATGGATGCTTAGCGATAGCTTTTCTGCAGAAAGAAGTTTTACTATTACAGATTTGTCTGTAATGGTAAAATTACAGAAAAATTTCTAATTCAAACCTCTCTGCAAACACAAAATGCTCAGTTACATCTCTGGACAGCTGAAGGACAGAACCTCACAGCCCAGAAGGGCAACCGTGTCCTGGGCTGTATCAGAAGCAGCGTGGCCAGCAGGGTGAGGGGAGTGATTCTGCCCCTCTGCTCCTCTCTTGTGAGACCTCATCTGGAGGATTGGGTCCAGTTCTGGAATCCTCAACATCAGAAGGAGATGGAGCTGTTGCAACAGTCCAGGGGAGGGCACAAAGATGATCCGAGGGCTGGAGCACCTCCCATATGAGGACAGGCTGAGAGAGTTGGGGTTGTTCAGCCTGGAGAAGAGAAGGCTCCAAGGAGACCTTATAGTGACCTTATAGTGACCTTCCAGTACCTGAAGGGACTCCAAGAAAGCTGGAGAGGGGCTGTTCACAAAGGCTTGTGGGGATAGGACGAGGGGCTGGATGGGCTTTAAGGTCCCTTCCAAACCAAACTGTTCTATGATTCTGTGATTCTGTGATTCTATGCATCCTAGGGAAGAATTTGACCCTTAATCTTGTGTAGCATGAACAGAACTAAGTAAAATGGAGCCCAGATTTGAGTTTTCAGACCCATATTGAAAGAATGGTAAATAAAAATAAAACAAAAAGGATGCAGAGGAAGAAATAAGGATAGAATTTCAAACTAGTAATGAGTGGCATAATTCAGTGCTGCTTTCTCAGTCTTATTACCATATTTTATGATGAAAAGAATTAATTTGCAGTTCATTTGGTCTTTTAAAAATTGTCATAGAAAGTGTACGAGAATATTAATATTCATCATATTCTATAAATAGGAGACACCATCTACCGCAGTGACCTTTCCAATGTTCTTCATTTCTACTGGTTAACCGTACTATGTCTCTCCTAATTATAACATTACTATCCTAGGAAAAAGGGGGGAAAAGGCATTCCACTTCAATTTTAAAGTCTCAGAAGACTGTGGAAGCTGAAAAACAAGCCTCCTGTTCTCAGTTTAGCTTTCATCTGTTTGTCATCGAAACAGCTTCCCATGATCCGTCTTGTCCTCTGCTTTGTTTCAGTAAACCACGTATGGCATCACTCAGTACTATATATTTTTTTCACTTTTCAATTTAACTTTATATATTCGCTATTAACAAGCTTAAATATAAGTCATCTTTTGTGTCACCTTTGATTCTGAAGGTTAATACCAAGCATAAAAGATAATTACTGTGTTTCGGTGTTAAAAGTTCATGGGCACTGCTCATGTTCCTGAGGTTTGCCCGTTGCATAGCAGAGTTGACTAAGCTGTATGCGTATTTCTGCAGCTCTCACAGGAAAGAAATCTTCATTGATAGATCATCACTGCAATCTACGATAAGTTTTTAATATGGCCTCAGACAAAAAGGCCGTAGATATTTTCCAAGGCCTCTCTTAATACAATAGTTCTTTGTGAATCTAGAGCTGGGTCTCAGCAGAGGGGAAGAAGGCAATCATTGTAAAATTTTCTCAGCTTTTAGAAGTGAAGATTGCATGTAAATGAGCAAAAATTATTTTTTCAAAGCCCTTAAATCCCAGCCATTTAACATTTGAAACTACTTTGGTGTCCCAGAGCATTAACCACATCTTTAAAACACAGCCCCAGAAACAGAATGTTCAGTGCTGCATTAGTATGAGTTGGTTTTATTTTCTTAGTGATGACCTGACTGGTGGAAGTGTGATTTTATTGATTTATAAAGCTTTCACAGAGATTTTTTTTTTTATATAAACCATATTCAAATGATGTGAACACTGGACTATGAATGAGATGTTCCTGTGCTTTGTATTTCGACTTGCTGGTGAACTGATAAGGGGGTAAAAATGGACTGAGAGAGGAACCTCGAGATAAGATCTGTATGTCTTGCAAGGCAGAAATATTTATTTCATCCTTACCGTGTAATAGAACTGTAATAGAATCATAGAATGGTTTGGGTTGGAATGGACCTTAAAGCCCATCCAGTTCCAACCCCCCTGCCATGGGCAGGGACACCTCCCACTGGCTCAGGCTGCCCAAGGCCCATCCAACCTGGCCTGGAACACCTCCAGGGATGGGGCAGCCACAGCTTCCCTGGGCAACCTGGGCCAGGGCCTCACCGCTCTCAAAGTAAAACATTTCGCCCTAAAATCTCATCTCAGTCTCCCCTCTTTCAACTAAAACCCATTCCCCCTCATTCTATCCCTGCACTCCCTGGTGAAGAGCCCCTCCTCAGCTTAAAAAAAAAGCTATCAATAATGCAATATCTTCTCCAGTCTCACAATTTAGTTCTTTTACCTGCCTCGTTCTCAATTGCTTCGCACTATTCCCCGTGTTCTCTCTATTGCCTCGTCATTCTCTTGCAGTTCTGGAGATGCCTTTACTTCAAAGCCATCCCAAAAAGCTCTCTTTCAATATTCTTACTGCTACAGTTCTCTAACACAGGTTGGGTCAAAGAGGTAAAAGCATTGTTAAAAGACCTGCTTGGTTGTAGAAAGCTTCTGAAACCGAAGCCGGGCCGGTTTTTCTGTGCTTATTTTCTTTCCACATTTTCCATTAAGTTAATAGATTTTTTTTTTTCATGATTAGTGAGATACTAATTTCCAAGTCTGATTACTGAGAATTCTTTTTCAGCATTAACCACTTTTATTCCTGATCATTAGATGAAAGGTTTTATTCTCTTGGAGAAAAAATAATAATAAAAAGGTATGCAAGGCAGTAAATTTTAGACTGCCTTGAATGACATTTTAATATCATAAATTCTTGGTATTCCACCTGTTGTCCTTATTGTTTCATTCTTCCATCCAAAACAAAAAAAAAATCAAGTTTGATGCGATTAGGGAAGCAATCCCTGTCAAAGTTAAGGTTTCTTAATGAAGCAGCATGAAGGACTGCAGGCAGATTTGTCACACACAAAGTATCAAAAATGTCAAACCTGGTAGTGCTAAATCCAGGATTTGAACAGGAGTTCCTGAGTAAGATCCTAAGTTTAAAGAAAGAACTAGGATAACAGTTATTGACTTCAGAAAAAGAAGAAAAAAAAATATTAAGAAGCATTTCTTAAAACTTTCTGCCTTTAAATATGTATACTTTCCAATTAAAGTCATCAGATTTCCCTTTTATCAAGGCTTCTTTTCAAGTCCAAAGCAGAAAGATAACAGGAACATTTCTTCTGGTCTTGCATTATATAAGAAATTCCTAAAATTCTTTGGAGAAAAGCATATTAATTTCAAGTAGACTCTCAAACTTCAGTTATTAAGTAATTTAAAATGAACACATAATTAGGATCCCAGTTCTAGATGTGCACATGTGGAGTTCTGCAGTTTGTGGCCACCCTTAATGTCTGGCAGAAATACCATCATTGCACGTGGGCAAGTCTTTGCTGTGCTTACTCAGGCGTAAAATGAATAGGTAGAATAAAACCAGCATCAAGAAAATGTTGAGATTGTTCATTTTCCTCAAAACAACGCCAGGAATCAGATTGACAACAGCTTCCCCTGAGTCAGATCTTAAAATCATCTCACTTCTCCCGATTTGGGTCAGCAGACAGAAAAGTATACTGAAGTCATTAATAAACTTCTGGGAATTAATAGTCACCTTTATTTGTTGCTATAATGATAGACTATGATGTTTCTTTTGTAAAGAATTTTTTGAATGTTACAGGTACGCTTGAAGCTAAAAATGATAAGAAAATTTAAACTTTCTTCAAAGTCCCACTAATATTCTTCATTATATTAATTTTCAACATGTTAATAGCTTTGACCTCAGGAAAATATGTATGCATATAATGTTTTATTTTGCTTAAGCACTGCTACATTAAAACTTTCAAGTGCAATGGGCATTCGTAAGGTCGGACGTTCTGGTTTGAGCTAAAGCGGAATTGGTTTTCTAACTTTTCAGCTAAACCTCATCTGAGTAACTTCATTTTCTGAACGTTAACTGCACGTTTTTCAGGCATTGTTTGTCTCTAGCAGGGATAACACGGAGCGCTGGGATGCAGGAAGGCCATCACTTATGCTTATTCCTAGAGAAAGTGAGGTCATCCTCGAGCTGGTGGAGCCGTAGGGGAAACTGACCAACAGAGGATTCCATCCTTTACGTGTCACACTCAGGATAAACTAAAGGATCACAAGGGTCAAGCTTGTTTCTTCAATGACCAGCGTCCAATATGGATCTCATCTGTCCTTTTGTCCCAGAATTCCTGAATCCAGCTCCCTCTTGCCCAGTCCAGCCTGGGTCCTTTTCAGTGCCTGCAGTGCAGCGTCTGGTGACAAAGTCATCAGGGTGAGGGGGGCAATTTCATGTACTTGTATATATTTTATTATTTCCTAATTAATAGTCTTTTCATCATTACTGTCAAATCTCTTTTAGTTTCCAATCCGTAAGCCTCCTTTTTCTTCATTTCCCTTTCCCCTTTCACAGGGTAAGATGGATCTGGGGTACAACTGCTGGTGTTTGGCTGCCCACCAACCCAGGCTGATCTGAACGGTGACACCAACATACTTAACGTATGTAATATTTAGTTTCCACTGACTTGTCAGAAAATGCACAGGGTGTTGGTCGGTATCCATTTGTGTCGCAAGGTGGGAAAGTCGTACTCTGGACACTTAAAATTTCAAGCCGTGCAGCCTTCAGTTCCTCTGATGAAGGCGCGTGAGGAGGCTGCAAGGCTTTGGCACTGCAAACTGAACCTTGAGCTTGAACCTTAAGTTTCACCTAGAGGAGAGGCACACAAAAACTTGCAGGTGTGCTGATGTACACTCCTGCAGTCCCCAAAAGCTCAGGTTTTCCTGCACTGCAGTCCCAGCCTGTTCCCTGCCATCCACATCCCTGCATGTCCCTTGGGGTGATCCCCGCTCCCCTGGGGTGTCCCGCCCAGCTGAGGTTAACTCCGAGGGTTTTGGTGGATTCTACGCAGATCCTCATGGACTTTTCTCCAATTTAGTCCAAGCAATCGGGCTGTTTTACACCATTTAACTGTGTTGCTCTGTGGGGCGTTGCGTGCAAACTTCTCCCTGAAGGCCTCGAAGGCTTTATTTTTCACAAAGCATAAGAATTTCTATTTGCTCGCTTTTAGCTCATTAGTGCTCATTTTGTTTGTGGGGGGATTAGGATTTGCACAATCTTACACGGTGTGACCAATGTGTCCGCCGAGCAGCTTCATTGGTTCATTCCACTTCACCCCTCAGGCTCAGGGACTTCATCCGGGCAGAACGAAAGTTTACTCTCACATTCCTTTTACCTTTTTTGCTCGAAGGAGTGAATCACACACAACACTTTTCTTCTTCGTAATTGGGATAATCCTGAAAAAAGCAACCTGAAGATTTCTGATCTCTACTTTTCATTTTCCTGTCACGTATAGCAATTTTTCCAAAGCCTTTCTTTGCAGAGTTCTTTAATTCCCCAACCAAGATAAGTGCATTTATTCAGCTGCGCCACACAGCCACATTTTAACATCCTAAGCTAGAGAGGGTCTTGTACACAGTGAAGCAGAAATACAATGTATTAACGCCAGATTTTTAAGTCTTTCTTCATTCTCTCTGTTCTTGCTAACATGCCTTGTCAGAGCCTTGTTGGAAAACAGAAATCTGAAATCCATCATCATGTCCGGACTTGAAAAGGTTGAAGAATTCTGACACACTGTATGTTAAAATTTATTTTGAAGCGTTCTCCAGTGTGAGCGATTTTAATCCGTCTAAAACCCATTGGAAAAAATAGCAAATAAATTTGACAAGGCATGCAAAAAAAATCTGAGAACTTTAAATTTGTGTATTTTAAGCAAATCATTTAGGAATTCAGTTTATATATGCTAGAAACATGGGAAAACAGATTATGTATGAGAATCATTAAAAAGGAATTTATGTGTATCTAATACAAATTCACAGTCTTAAGTTCAATGGAAAATCATATTATTTGAAGATGTAGATACAAAGGAAAATTAAAGGAATGTCATTACTTCCTTAATACTATAGGTGCTTCCTTTCTAAGTAATACACACATGTGTATTACTTAAATTACAGGTACCAAAGAAGCAATTTGAGCTTTGTCTTCTGATGCATTTGGTATACATATCACCTTAGTGTGTAAACTACACTTTTGATTCTATTTTGGTTTTGGGTTTGGTTTGGTTTTTATTGTTTTGCTTTTGTGTTTTGGTTTGTTTTCACTTTGGAATATCCCGAGCAGGAATCCTTACTCCCGGCTGACATTTCGTCACGGCACTACGATAAACTATTTGTTCCATACTGCTCTTGTTACCTCTCCCCTCCCACTAGGAATGACCAGTACATGAAGGGGCTACAAGAAAGCTGGGAAGGGACTGTTCACAAAGGTTTGGAGTGATAGGACGAGGGGCAATGGGGATAAACTGGAGAGGGACAGATTTAGACTGGACATAAGGAGGACCTGCAGAATATGTAGAGAGATATTCTTGAAAGAAAGGGTACTTCTAAAGAGAAGGAAAATTATGGTCAACAGTAGATACTGGGTTTTAGTCACTCATTTCCAGTCTCTCTCTTTTACTGCAGGTTTGTGGGTTTTGTTTTTTTTCCCCAGGAATCTATGTTGTATTTCAGAAATGACTGAAAAGAAATCCTGTAGTGAGAACATCATCTAAAAAAAAATCAGCAGAAATCCATCACTTCTGGTTAGTGTAAGACAAAGCTTTCTATTCTTAGGTGACTGAGCATAAAGAGATTGACTCCTATGAGTGATTCCCATGCACATGTTTTGAGAACCAGTGGTTGCTAACGAGCAACATTCTACTGGCTCCTAATAGGGCTGCAAATTGCCCAAATCCTCTGACAACTCAGCCATATTTCCTTCATGATATTTCACTGCAACGGCCACCTGGCTGGTAGTATTTCAAAATGTCTTTGTAAATCTATTCTTTATTAACTGTCTTTCCCCAAATTCCATATATTATCTAATAAAATAGTCTTCTGAGTAAGAATGGAAAGTTAATTAATAGATGCTTTTCTACGTGCAATCTCTCTATGGAGTTTTCTTCTCTTATATGATGGTGATGATTGAAAGATTTTTTTAATGCACAGTATTTTAACTGCTTGATAAAATGCTATCACAGCTGCCTAAAACAGAAGATCCAGGAGGTACTTTCAGGCAGAGAGCTTTAGAAATAATATTAATAAAATAATTCTAAGGACACAATCCTGGTCTTGATAATCTTTCAAAGCTGAAAGAGCCTTCGGGTGTCTGAATGTTTGATTATTTTTTTTATATCTCCAGCCTAAGTTACTTTTTCTCACTGTTTAATTTCAGACTTCTGTGAACATAGTAATCCCAAACACTTTGTCATGGAAATGCTTGTTTTAGCAAAATAATCCTTTTATTCCCTTTTGGTTTCTTATTACTCTGTATGACTTAGAAATTTTATTCCAAGACTCTCTCAATGAAATTCTTCAGCTCAAAAGTTTGTGAGAATGAGCACAGAATTTCCAGCTGCCAAATTTATGACTGCAAGGTCTCAGCTCGACAAAAAAGACTGTGGCAGCCCAAGGCTCCCTGCAACAAGGCCAATCGTAGTAAATTAAGCCTGAAACAGGGTTTCTTGAGGCTTGACCCTTCGGAGCGGAAAACGTAACGGTGCAGCACAGCTGACTGAAATGCTGGAACAGCGTTGGCTTTCATTGAGACAAGTTTGGGATCATACCAACGAAAATGACATCCATTGCTTTTTTTGCAGAAAGATCTTTTGGCATCAGCGTGTTACATCCAAAGAGCTACATTGGAGCTGACCAGCCCAGTCCGAATACACATCTGGTTCGGGTTTTTTAGCTCTTTCTGCATAGCAGTAATTGCTAAAATAAGGATTTTTCTTTCCCTGAGCGTTGCTTCACATTTGTTTAACCTCAGTTTCATTTGTGGTTTACTTGACAAGCTGTTCAGTATCATGAGTGCTTCCTGCAGTTCTTCATAATTGGCCATTGTCCTTACGATGCTCAAAATTGCTTAAGATTAAGGAGACTGTGGCACTACCCTATTTTTTTCTATGCTGTTCCTTTCTCAGCGTATGTAGAAAACAGGATGGCGTAATAAATGATCGTGTTGAGACATTTATGTCAGATCTAACATTGTAAAGGTTGTGGTTGCTTGCAAATATTTATGGGAATGCTTTATAAGATATATTTTTCTGTGAGTTAGATAGATCAGAAGTAAACTCTGCCTTGAAATGAGGTGTCACACTGAAATCTCACAGGTCCATAATATCTTGGGAGTAGAATTGTACAGTCTCTCCCTTTTCCCCAGCATTTTGTTCAGGCAGAAGTAGAGATTACCCTGAGCTGGGCTGTGTCCCAGCTTTCTGTGTAACATTGCTTGTAAAGGCAACAACCACTGAAAACAGACCCAATAAAAGATGCAGACTTATGACTCCCTTGGAGATCTGCTGTGGCTTCGGTCTGGTGACTGACTTGGACCTTCATCGGCCCATACAGCTGCTGATCCTTGGCAAAGATGAGTTTATGACTTACACAAACACAGGAACTTTGACAGCAGCAGCCCTGTTGTTTTGTCCCAAGTACGTGGTGAAATAGAATCCTCCTACACTCAAACTCTTGTTACAGGCAGGTTACACCACACACACACTATGGAGTGAAAACATTATGGGTACTCTGATTAATGTTTTAGTAGTCTAAATGTTTTAATAATCGAAGTGATCTAATCAGCATGGAAAAGTCTCATTAGTAACACAGTGAAAGTAATTATATAAAAAAACCCTCCTATATTAAAAAAACAGTTTGTTGGTGGTGTTATTCTCATACTTTTCTCTGTCCTAAAGTTTATGCTTCAGTCTTCCTCTAGAAAAATGGGATGGGGTAGATTGTCAGTCTTTACCATCACCCTGATCTCTTTGGCAGGAGGAATGCAATGTTCATAATAGAATCATAGAATAGTTTGGGTTGGAAGGGACATTAAAGCCCATCCAGTTCCAACCCCCCTGCCATGGCAGGGACACCTCCCACGGGCTCAGGCTGCCCAAGGCCCATCCAACCTGGCCTGGAACACCTCCAGGGATGGGGCAACCACAGCTTCCCTGGGCAACCTGGGCCAGGGCCTCACCACCCTCATGGTGAAGAAATTCCTCCTTCTGTCCAGTCTAACTCTGCCCCTCTCCAGTTTATCCCCATTGCCCCTCATCCTATCCCCACAAGCCTTTATGAATAGTCCCTCTCCAGCTCTCTTATAGCCCCTTTCACTGTAAGGTCGCTATAAGAGGGCTTCTTGAATACACAGTAAATTGTATTTATACCTTTTCTCAGCACAGTCTGCTTCCTTCTTCCTGTTTCCCCACTGTAAACTATCCTCTCCAGCGTTGGTTGTGCGTGGTGATGGGTATCAAGGACTGCCGTGATTTCTCAATATATTGCTCCCAGAGTTTAAGGCGTGAGAGTTCAGACAAGTGGTACTTGACCACCAGAAAATTCTCCAAGCAGTTCAGGCCAAGGCAAGCCCACACAATCCTCAGACTCTGCACGTGTCACATCAACACAAAATGTTTTTGACCCTGCGAGGTTTTATTTTTTGAGCGCAGTCTCAGGGTTGCAGACGCTGCTGACTCTGGAAAAGGCAGCATTGTCTGCAAAGACAGCAGAGGAGACTCCGATTGGAAAAAAACCAGATTTTTAAGGACATCGTCCTGATCTGATCGCTTTGCTTCTCCTTAGGCCTCAGCACAAGACTTTCTGCTGGTAGTCCAGAGACAACGTGACTGAAAGGACTGTGCAGTGCCAGAGGTGTCTCTGACACAAGACCTGAACCTCAAAGGGAGGGATTTTAAAAGTTTTTAATTTTATATTCTTATGGAGAAAACGATAGTTATTATTTTTTAATATCGATTTGTGTGTCTTTGATGCTAGGGTCAACGGGATGTATTTCTTCCTCAAGTGATAAAAAATGAAGGAAAAATAATGGAGAGAAGGCCTCTGTAGATTAGATTTTTTCAAACAATTAAGCTAAATAAAATAGAAAATGTGCATTTTTTCCTGTGAGGTATTTTCTGCACAGAGGATGATTCATTTTGTCTATAAGGATGATCTCACTACTGACAAGGAGTGATTGTTTTTACTTTCCATGTGGAAATTTGAAGTTGTTTTTATGGAATGCTTAGATTTTGTAAAAAATATTCTTTACTATCCACAGTTAGTACAAGTTTTTCTTGAAACGAAGTTGCTCCTCAGACAGTAGAATTTAAATTAGACCAAGGAAAATATTTGAACTGAAGACATAAATTCCTTATCCCCTAGTGAACGCGTATAAATATCAATAATAAAGTGTCTACATAATTTTTTGCAGATATTGGCATTTTCTCCAGCAGTAAGTATCTTGCAAGGAATATTTGCTAAGCTTTTACTAATTCCATAGTAATGAAATTAACATTTAAATAGTTCATAGATGTGCGTTAAATCAATGGGTAATGATAAAGCTATTCATCTTCTGCACCTTGAAATCATTAAATGTTTTCCCTTTACTTCCCAGAATTCCTCCAGCAGAAGTGAGCACACAAAAGAGACTCATTGAATTGAGATGTAGTTGAGTTGTTGAAGAAAAGGGCTTGGGGTGTTTAATCTAAAAGAGATATTTGGGGAGATATTTGGGGCTTAGAAAATCCCGTTATTGTTCTATTTATTACTGATGACTGATGGCAGCTCTCCTAGAGAACCACGCTCATTTCACTGCATGTGCTGATGTGCAACAAACTTGCATATTTCATTAATAGTTTCATAATTAGGATATTTACAGGCATTTATAACACCTAGAGGGAGAGTTTTAAAATCCAGCAGGTTCAACAGCCATTAGGCTTTTCTGAGTCGGTGGTACGTAGCCTATAGCGTGATGTAGCAGGGCTGGGACTGACTGACTGCCCTTAACTGATAATTCCCTCCTTCTGCCCCATGGTTGAGCGTAAGCTTTGTCTCACCCTCTTTTGGGGGAATCTTTCCAGACCTAGAACAGGGGTTCATCTGTGTAGTGTCTCTATGAAGACCCAGTGAATCTTGTGTTCATCCGTTTGGAGGTGTAGAAACACCTTCTGGAGCACCTCATGGAAGCTGTAGAGTCTGCTCACCCGGCTTCTCTGAGGAAAAGACCTCCTGTTCCTCAGCCTCCGGCAGAGGCACCATGGAATTCTGTAAACACAAACCCAAGGGGCTGTATCTCCATCTAGGGCTCTGCCTTAGAGGAAGCTTGTGATCCAAAGCAGCGTGGCCAGCAGGGTGAGGGAGGGGATTCTGCCCTCTGTGCCTCTCTTGGGAGACCTCATCTGGAGGATTGTGTCCAGTTCTGGAATCCTCAACATCAGAAGGAGATGGAGCTGTTGGAAGAGGTCCGGAGGAGGCTACAAAGATGATCGGAGGGCTGGAGCACCTCCCATACACTGCACTTTGTATAAATACTCGTAAATATTTCAGAATAACTAGTCAAGGCCTAACACAAAAAAATAACTGCTTATTCCCAGTCTTAATTTATTTTGACAGCAGACATTAGAGATTAATGACTTTCACTAATTGTAAGAAAGAAATGTTGTAAGAGAAGCATATCTATAGACAACACAATTTTTTGCCCGAATTATGATTTACATAAGACAGAAAAGAAGCACATTGAGCAAGTCATGAATCCCATCTGAGACTTTATAAAAAGGTTAAGGGGAGATTAATCTTGGAATTAAAAACCAAAAAACTCATAAAAGCAAATCTTGGCTCTTATCAGAAATAGACCTAGCAACTCAAACTCAATTTCAGCATTTCTAGGCTAAAAATGGCTTCTTTTGTCCCTGGCTACTATTGGACAGAGAAGATTTTGCTTGTTGCAGTTTCTATGGGGAGAAGCAGGAGTGATTGCTTTTAAAGACGAAGCTCTGATTAGATCCTGACAGGCCGTTCCAATAAAGAAGGAGGCAGAAATATCTGCACATGCCTATAAACACATGCATAAACAAGGCAGTTGAGAAATAAATGATGTATATTTGAGCCTTATGTGTCTCAGTGAGTTACTGATCAGGCTGCGCAGCTGACATATTGTTGCGGCGCACAGTTAAAAATAAAGCCTTCTTCCCTAGTTACAAGATGCAATACAAAAGGTGAACGTAAGTCTTGCCACCTGGTGTGTCACGCAGGAGCAAGAAAATAGCAGATTGTGCTGGAAGCGCTCCAATCAGTCAATTTAACCCCTATCCCATTCAAAAATCTGACCTTACTGGCACATTATTGCAAGCCGTGTCCTTGGTTCAGTTTTAGAAAGCATGGTGAAAGAGTTTCAGTCAGACCATAAAACTTCACTGGAAAACATCCTTCAAGTGATGCTCAGGGCAGACAGAATAATGTACAGCAGGTCATTTGAAATGCTGCCTTGAAATAAGTCTCCCATGGATACAGAACTTACAATGCAAGGCAGTATTTATATTAGCACAGTCATTGACTTCCTGACTGCTTCAACGCCCAGAGGATGCTGAGAGAGCAGAGTAAAAGCCTAAAATAATCCGAATTGAAATTAGGTTTTCCAAGAGTAACTACATTAAATTAAATGACAGGGAAATAATTTTTTAAACAAATGTTCTGTGATATATTCAACTATGAGTACGGTAAATGTATGTCTTTTGCATCAACAGTTTAATTTCTGATGGATGCATTTTCTACACCTTTAATAGGGATGTTTTCCATAATTGGCTGGAAATCAAAAACACCAGCTTGTTCTTGTGAGAGCCTTAAGACGTGGCCACTGAGGAAAGGCTTGTGAAACACTTGTTTTCAGCAAGGTTTGAAATAGGATGATGAATCAGCTTATTCCAGCAAAACTGATCCTAAATCACAGTATAGACACAGTAGCTTGGGTTTGTCTTGTACAATTGTGTAAATGAGTCTTAAATGAACAAGAAACTTTAAACTGCTTAAAGCACTGGCATTATAATTTGACCATTCTCACAAGCTCTTTTAGTTGTCCAGTGCCTTGGTATTGCAGGTTAAACCTGGCATCCAAAGCAGCGTGGCCAGCAGAGCGAGGGAGGGGATTCTGCCCCTCTGTTCCTCTCTTGGGAGACCTCATCTGGAGGATTGCGTCCAGTTCCGGAATCCTCAACGTAAGAAGGAGATGGAGCTGTTGGAATGGGTCCAGAGGAGGCTACAAAGATGATCCAAGAGCTGGAGCACCTCCCATATGAGGACAGGCTGAGAGAGTTGGGAATGTCCAGCCTGGAGAAGAGAAGGCTCTAAGAAGACCTTAAAGTGACCTTCCAGTACCTGAAGGGGCTACAAGAAAGCTGGGGAGGGGCTGTTCACAAAGGCTTGTGGGGATAGGATGAGGGGCAATGGGTATAAACTGGAGAGGGGCAGATTTAGACTGGACATAAGGAGGAATTTCTTCACCATGAGAGTGGTGAGGCCCTGGCCCAGGTTGCCCAGAGAAGCTGTGGCTGCCCCATCCCTGGAGGTGTTCCAGGCCAGGTTGGATGGGCCTTGGGCAGCCTGAGCCAGTGGGAGGTGTCCCTGCCCATGGCAGGGGGGTTGGAACTGGATGGGCTTTAAGGTCCCTTCCAACCCAAATTATTCTATGATACCATGATTCTGTAGCTGTAAGAGCAGGATTTTTATTACAGCCCTAAATCATTAATTTCACATTCTTCCATCACAACAGTGAGCTACTGTCATACTCAGTTATCAGTATTGCTCAGAGAATTATTTTTGGCTGGTTATCAGTGTTATCCACCTTAATTCTGTAATGAATACAGTAAAACATTCACATTTCTTCTGTTGGATGCCTAAAGATTAAAAATACCTCAAATATATTTTTAGATTTTTTTTTTATATGAAAGTTTTAATATTTTACAATCATCTACTTGCAGCTACTTCGGTTGCAGGGCAGATTAACCATATAGACTAATTAAAGAAAAGGGTAATTCCTTACATAACTGTTTTTATTTTGAAACCAAAGCATATGCTGATGTGTTGCTTGAGTCTTTACTAAGGCTGTGTAGATGCCATTACTAGAAGCAACGCTCTTAAGGAGGCAGTGAAGGGTCTTTTTTGGCAGGTTTCTTTTAAAAATACATTGATGAAAAAGCAGCAGCAACCTTTTAAAGAAGAAGAGGGACTGGGAGGCCCATGGGAGATGTTACAGGCAGAATAATGATGTGTAGGTATTACGACGTGATTTAATATAATCCGCACAGATAGATCTGTCCCATCTTGTCGTGCAGCTGCTTGTGTCTACATACAGACGTGTCCGTACGTTATCTACATAAATATATACACATTAGGTGTGACATTTCTGTTTTAAAATACGGCTGAGTCTTTATTTTTCACAGGTGGAGGGGAGGCAATTCACCTAAGCTGTGGAATTACTTAGAATGTATTTATTTTGCTTTCCATCACAACCGCTGAACACCAGAAGAGATGAATACTGTAAATCTCCAGACAAAATCAGCTTGCAAATGTGTTTCTGACAAAGCTTAATGTGTCATATTTGTGCAATGTTTTTTAAAATACCACAGTAAAATAAATAAACAAATTCCTCTCTGGTTTCAGGTTTCAATGCATTACGCAATTTCGCATGAGACTTTATTGCACATCTTCACGTTGAAATTTGATTTCTATTCTAGAAATAATAATTAAAGATTTAAAAATAAAATATAAAGTATTCCTAGGCATGATAAAACCTTTAACAATACCATACTGCAGCATGTTATGAGAACCACGATATCAATCCGTGTCAACAATATATACATTGACATCAAAGCAGTAGGAATATTTTGGAATTTGCCTATTCAGTGTTCTTTGTCATAATAATGGAGGAAAAAATCAACAAAGCACATAAGAAGAACTAGAGATGCCCGATTCCAAGACGATAAATATAAACTTTAAGTTAGATTCCTTTAATATTTCAGAATTTTGGGATTAAATAGATGATCCCCAATGTGTGTTATTTCTGATCTCCGGCACTCCCTACTGATTTAGAAACATTTAATTTATCAACACTTACTCCTTTTTCCATTTGTGAATAGTCCTGCATATACCGAGCGGCTGATAACGGTGGATGGATGGTGCGGTCGGGGAACTCATTTTGCTACCTCATGGTGTAATTTATCTTACACTTAGGTGTCACTAAAATTTGTTATTTTTTTCATGTGTTTCATCTTCATCTACTAAAGTCTTATTTCTCCAGATCACTCCCAGTTCTTATTTACCCGTAAGAGAAAGCTCGCTGCAAAAGGAAGGAGAAAAGAGAAATTTAGTAATAAATAAGGCTAGATGTATCCTTTACTTCAGGCTCAACTTCTACTGGCCTGCCAGCAGTATGGGATCAAACGCAGACGAGGATGAAAGGACAAACCGTTGCTTCTTTGAGAGAAGGGCTCTGTTCGTATGAAGAAAGGTCAACACCAAAATTAGTGGAAAAACAGAAAGCAGAAAGTGCAGAAAACCTGCTGACATCACGTAACTACCTTTCTGTTGCACGTAGTCCATGAAAGCATTAGAAATGTTTTAGAGCTATTGAATAGCTGAGTACTGCAGCAGTGACGTGATCAACAGTATTAAAGCCACGAATATGAGATGGTTTAGTGGCAGATAGGAATGGTTGGACACGATGATGGGGCTCAGGGCAGCCTGATCCAGTGGGAGGTGTCCCTGCCCATGGCAGGGGCGTGAAACTGGATGATCTTTAGGGTCCCTTCCAACCCAAACTATTCTATGAGTCTGTGAATATACTACTAATAGCATTTTGGTCACACATTGAAGCATGTTTTGAAAATATGACTTTTTTTTTCCCCCTGATACAACTGTGGTTGCCTTAACCACTGTTTTCCATTTAAGACAGATGCAGGATAATTTTGCATGTCACTATCCCAAAACAAATGTAAGACTGCTCTGACATTTTAAAGAAAGGAACTTTGTTTTGGGAAAAATGCACATAAAAAGCAGGCTTTTATTTTGGAGAACCATGAAAAATACATCTAAAGTATAATGAAGAACAAGCAGAAAAGGCTGTACATGAACTGCAATACAGAAAACTGAGACCAGGAACAGTTTATTTTATCCAGAGTTGGACAAGCAAACTGCCTCCCACTTTTTGTTTCTTTGTGAATTCAAGAGAAACAGGCTATGCCACAGTGAAGATGTAGCTGACAAATATTTCAAGTGACAATTGCCTTAGAAGTGATAAATGTTAATTTTGAAGGTTAGTGATAAGGAGATTCAGAAATGTCTAAAGAAGAGAGGTCCTCTGCAATCTCCTCCCCCCCACTTAAGGACAGGATTGACCTGCAGCCTATGTTTATAGTCAAATGAAAAGTTATTCATACATCTTCACTGGGGAAAGTTTTACAGGCCAGAAGGGCACCAGCTCGCTGAGCAGGGACAAATGGGCTCTTAACAGAATGAGATTCCTTCCTTTGATCTAAAAGATATGCCACACCATATATATACTGTGAGTATCCAAATAAGCTCATTCCTAAACACCTTTTCTCTTTTTCCTTCCTTGACAACTTTCTTTGTTGTTGAACAGTTGACCTTTTGCTATTGATGGATTCATTTTCAGAAAGATCCCTATCAGATCAATCCTTTGCGATACTGTATATAGCCAAATTCTGGTTTGGGGTTTCTTCCTGCCTGTTTCTCGGGGTAGGTTGGTTTGGGGGGTGCGAGTGTGTGATTGGTGTGATAATGAACACTTTGGCTCTTTATCAGTTGTGCTGATTAAATGGATTTCATTAGCGCAGCGCTCAGCATCTTTGATCTTGCTCTTTAAAGAAGTATCTGGCCAATTAGTTTCTAATTGGAATAAGGAGTATAGAAGTCTGTTAAACATCTAATTTGATTAATTTTTCCTGACTTTCATTCTAGGCTGCAGGCACAAATGAAAGTCTGAGAAGACGAATAACCGTACTGCTTAATAACTTGAAAAGGAAACAGATAGAGGATGGCGATGACCTCAAGGTCTGCTATTTGCCATGCCTCTACCCCAGGTGAATGCAAGACTCCCTGGGACTGCTTGGCTCCTGAAGCCCTGTTACCTTCTGTGGCCCAGAAGTACTTCAAGGGCCTCACACAGAGAGGAGTCAAGTATTTCAAGGCCAAGTTGGATGGGGCTTTGAGCAACTTGATCCAGTGGGTGGTGTCCCTGCCCATGGCAGAGGGTTGGAACTGGATGGGCTTTAAGGTTCCTACTGACCCAAACAATTCTGTTATTCTATGAGTCTACGGGCCTTGAACATCTCCTTTTCTCTCTTAACATGTCTATAGATATATTAAAATGTTAGAAATATATATCAATAGAAAATATTTTATTTAACATTATAGACGCAAATTTATATCTCTGTTTTACATATAAGCATATATTTATAAAAGTGCCTGAATAAAAGTTATTTAACAATTGACCCTTGCAGTCATGATTAAAGTTTGAACATGAACAGAAAGAAAGTAGAAGAAAAAGAAAATGCAGTCTTGAGACTGGCACTATACAATTTTACTGAAGAAATCCTGCCCATCAGCAGCAGAAGATCCTCCCTCTGCCACTACTCTTTAGCGGAAGGTAGCTAGAAAGAGGAATATGCAAATTAAATTTAAGGACAACTCAATACCCACCTCGCAATTACATCTCACAAGCCACAATGGTTGATGTCTAGATGCTCAAATATTCACTCTTAGCTGTGGAATGACACTTGCATCTCATCCTTGCTTGAAGGCCAAGCATAGTCCATGGCTGGGATAATCTTTCTTAAGACGTGTTTCAGCCCCCCAGTGGCCACTATATTTTTTTGTATCTTGGAAACTGCCAATTAGAGCACCAATGGTAATTAAGCTAGACCTCGTGTCTTTGTGTACAGTTAGCAATATGTTTATGTGAGCCTAATCTGACAAAATATTTTGTTATTTATCCTGCAAGAGCAATGGAATCATCTGTCGCGGTGGCAAAGCCTGTGCTCCTGATTCTCCCAGAGTATCACCGGCAAAACAACTACTGCATACCTAATTTTCTTTCTCCTAACACCAATAGTATGTGTTTTCCTTGGGTGCTGTGGCTGAAAAAATCCATTCCCAAGCCCAGCAATGAGTACCCCAGGGAGCAGCTCCCGGCTGCGGGCTGGCTGCACTCCCTGTGCCTTCACTGCTGATGGTCGGCTTGGATCATCGTGGATCTTCCACTCCGAACAGAGGTCTTTAGCTTTTTAATCACAGAGGGCTCCAAAGCTGCTCGCAATCAGGAGATTTCCTCTGGTTTTTACAGTAAGCAGCGCAGCTAAGTGCTGCTCCTGCAGCATCGCGGTGCTCGTTTTGTTAATGTCTTTCCCACTCTCTGAAAAAGCACTTTTGTACACCTGTAGGAACACACTGCTTGGCCACAGAAGTAATTGCTAAAGGGTAACAAACTGACTGTATGTGTACTCCCCAGAGGCCTGGGCAGCCGCAATTTGCTGCTGCTTTATAGCTACTTTATCAATGTGCTGAGCACCTTCCGAGCGGCTGGGACAGAGAAGCACTTTTTCTACAGAAGTGGCAGGACTGTAACAGCATTGCAAAACCTGTGGTTTTTTTTTAATAACCAGGGGCTATTTGAGTTATTCCATCCTAATATCTTAAAACAGACTGTGCTTTTCTTTTTTTTTCCTCCCCTTTTCCCCCGCTTCTTCTTGTTGCCTCTATGTTCAACAGCTCAGAAGGCAATAATGTGTTTCAGAAGTTAAAATAAGTTGTCTATACATATACTACACATAGTAATCTTCCACTTGCTGGCTTACTTCCCATAAATGTTTTTTAAAATGACTACCAAATCCATGAAAGGAATAAGAGATTTTCTCTGAAGACAGGGGAAAACCTTCATCTCCTCTCTTTGTCTGCACCATAAGAAGAAAATGAAAGCTTGCTCTGTCTGTAGGTCTCACTAGCCCCTAAATCTCAATTTTAACGCAGTAGCAGTATACCTAGGAGAGTGGGAATCTTCAGCATTGCTGCACTAGCTTTCCTCTATTGTTTTTCTTCTTTTCCTCATTTGCTTCAATGAAGTGTTTAGATCATGGCAGCAAAGAAAGGGTGCATCAATTCCAACTCAGGGCATTCTATGATCATTTTTGTTACTTCAGTTATCTTCCCCTTACCAAGGCTGCTTTCTCTACCTGCTGCCCTGTCTTTTCCCACTGTCAGATTTTTGACCTTATTGACTAATAAATTCCTTCTGATTGTATTTACTTTACCAGCTATAAATGAACTGATATACAAATAATTCCTTACACGCATTTGCAAAGCTCTCCTACCAGTTCCTTAAACTATTATAAACAAGGAAACCCCGTTCTTGGTCTACCACCACAGTTGAGTACACATCATAATGATGTCATATTTCACTTTTGTTTGCGCCTGAGTTTGGAAGCTTGCATTTCTTTGGACTATAAATTGGGGCTGCAGTAGTCCTACTTTTCCAGGTGTGATGCTGGATGTCCATAAATGTGGAGGTGTTTCTGTTTTCACAGTTTATTAGTTTCTATATCAGACTGTCAGTGTGTGCCACCAATAGCCTTGATAATCTCATAGCTGGGCCAATCTCCTTGATGTTCTCTGTATCCAAGGCCAATTAGCTGTTCCCAATGGGTTTTCTATCACCCTCTGGTCTTCAAATGTGTTAAAAATATCATGAATATGAGAACTGTTAAATCAGCAAACTAATCTGTTAATTGTCCGGAAGCAATTACAGGATTAATCTAGCTAGCTATAGCTGGACAGTCAAGGTCTCATGTATCTGCGTGATGGCTTTTGGTAGGCTTTACTCCATGATCCACTTTGATCCACACAGCTTTAGTGATCCTCAAGTTGCTATTTTTGCTGCTCTAAAACACATTAAACAAGCTTTATTTATCCTTTTTATCTAATTAATGTTGGAATAGGAAGACCAATATGTCCAAAGGCAACAACTTATATTGACAAAAGTTTTTCGCTAAGGTTACCTCTGAAGAATTGAGGTGTTGCCTGAGGTACTTCATGCGTTTGTTATCATGATGAACTGGTCCATAGGGCTTATAGTTCTTGTAACTGTTAGCTGAAAAGGCGTCCAAAGGAAAACACAGTTAAAAGAGGGAACACCTCTATGCTGATTGATAATTTCCCCTTGCATTCACTTTTGTTGTGTTTCGAAGACCAGCTGACAGGATGGAGAACGACAGTTGGGCACTCAACACACTTCCACGGCCAGTTCCAGTAACTGAAGGAACCGAAATAAGATGGATGGAGGTTTGGAGACCTTCTACTTCTTTCCAGGTTACGTTTCAGAACCATGAGTGCTGGACTTTCTTATTTTTATTTTTAAAAGAAATGAGTCTTCAATGTAATCCCCTAAGTTTTTTATTTGGTGACTTAACCATAAAACACCAGATCTGAAAACTGGTGATAAAAGTAATGAGCCTTACTTCAGTCAATAAAGGTAGCAGAATTTGAGAATTATATTATCCAAAATCCAATATTATTCAAGATCTATAGTATTATGCTATATTATCCAATGGTCTATATTAGTGCAATTGAGTTCCCAAAGAGACAGGTATTATAACTAAATCTGTCTACTACTGTGGTCCACAGTATATCCACATAATTTCAGTACCAATAGTCCACAGATCCCTATCCTGTAGCTAACGGTATCAGCCAAAACACAGGGATCTGACGAGCACTAGATAGTATTTCTCTAAGAATATTTAGTAACTATTCATCTTCCTTTTTAGAATAAGGTGGCATTATTCTGCATGGTTGGGTTTCTGTGCAGTAAGTTTCAAACTCTGTGCAGGATGTAGCCAAAGCAGAGGCCACGTATAAATTACAAGTTCATCAATCAGGATATAATTAATCCTACTTTGCCTCGAAGCCAAACATTAGCATACTAAACCTGTAAACCCAATAACAGCGTGCAGGGATTTTGTAAACGTTATGGCATAGTCAGACACAAAATAATAAACATTTCCAATAGTTATGCGGGTAATGTAACAACCGAAGGAGGAAAGGTCAGTGTTGGTGCACAGAAAGGCACATCCAGAAAACAAAGAGTTGCAAGATAAAGAACAAGGTAAGCAAAAGGGACTGCAGGTACAGTTTACCCAATACACAAGAAGTTGAGCTGCCAAAAGCAAATACAAAATAAGGAATGTCAGGAATAGCTGAGATCCCCCTTTAGGGAAGAGATAAAAGCATGTGACATAAAAACATCGGGGTGCAAGGAAGAAGAAAACAAACTGCCTATTGCAATTCTGACTTCTCTCATTAAAGAGCTCTTAGGCCTGATTAGCTTGACCTCAGCTACTAAGACCAATAAAGGCTATAAGTCATTTGTGCTGTCCACATTGCATTAGCCTCATGGTGTTTAGGTTATAAGTGTTATGGAGCAACAATATTCTGTACATAGTTAATGAATAACTCTAAGTACTGTAGCCACAAAATCACCTAATGCTGCATTTAGTACTTCTTAGATGCATTAATGCCACACTCTGGAATTCCTACTGTGTTTTGAGAATGGAACAGAAGCAAAACATTAACAGTCTGATCTGCAGCTGCAAGGGGTTCTGGAAAAACCTCTGTAAATATCAAAATACTGAGGGGGGGGGTGCCTCGAGTCTCCCAGAAAGTTTGCAGAAGTAGTGTCCTGCTTAGAGATTCAGGAATTGTGGATTCATGAGCTCGGGCATAATCAGAGTCTGGGGTCTGTTTCACTGACTTACGTAAAACAGACGTTTTGTTGAAAACACACTTGAACTACTTTAGCAAACTCCCACCCGAGAATGGATAGTCCTCTCACCTTTCCCTTAGTCTCTTGGCTCCGACTTCCCTCTCTGACCGTTTGCTTGGAGCTGATTCAGTTTGCTAACCCAATGATTCAATCTGGCCAGGTCAGGTGTTTTTTCACCAGTGCAGCAAGTTGTACTGATTGTGCAGAGGCTCTAGTGGCTGCTGACATAGCGGAGAAAGTAAGAGAAGGAAAGAAACTTCCCTCTTTCAGGAGCAGCAAGCTGCTAGAACAAGAAAGCTATGAGGGGCAACTTTGTTTTTAGTGTTCCAAGTTGCTTCTATAGCTTGTCTGCATCCAGACAGAGAAATTCTGACGTGTAGCAAAACAATTCTAATAAATTAGTCTTATCCATAACTGTAAATACCATTATTTCAGCCACGTTAGCTGTTCTTCGGTGAATTGTTAGTTAACCACTTAGAAAGGTCATAACCAGGCAAGACTGTAAAAGCCACGTGAGGCTTCTAAGTGACACTTTTCATAGCACCTTGACAAATACTGCCACCGCAATCTAAAAACGCATATTGCATCGTACACGCTGCTGCATCATTTCTTAAAGGATGAATAAACAAAGGTAATAGAGCTCCTGCTGCATCAGGCATTGCTTGTCTGTACTGAGAGAACTCTACTGACGTTTCTGCAGCGATCATTCAGGGCTTTTTTGTTAGCTGCTTTTTGCTCCCTATTCTCTCCTTAGTCATCAGAGATTTTATTTCTTGTTGTCACCACTCTCCCCTCTAGCCGAGTGCACTGTCCTCTGCTTTTGCTTTTAATTGAACACCTGCTGTAGGAGGGTCTTTTGAATACACATATTAATTCTGGGCCTCGTCTTTTAAGAGTCATCTACAGGGAGGCTTGATTTAATGTGACATAACCCCTCTAAGTGATTTGTAACTTCACCTACTTTTTCCATGGTCAGAATGGAAGGAGAAAGAGTAAATATCCACTCAACCAGCTGAGTGTCTGCAGTTGGCACAGGAGAAAATCAAGTTTAAGTTTCTGGCCCTCTGGCGTTTGCTTGTGTGACTTTGGCACATCACTGAAGGCACAAAGGGCTTTGCAACCTGGAGTAGCAGTATTTACTCACAGGCAAGGATGCAAGAGCCATAAAGCCAGACAGTGAAACTCAGAAAGCCATCGGTCCCCACCTACCACCATTCACAGCTGGTATCACTGCATGGAGAGCTGAACATAGCTCTGCCTGCTTTCTACCCACCTGGACAGATCGATTTGCTTCCACTTACACGTTGCCACAAAGCCCTGAATCCATAAGAAACCCCATGTTTTCTTCTGGGTTTCAATTTTTTTGTTAGATTTCCTCCCTGCACACCTCAGAACTGTTTGAGCGCTGTGAGCTGACCAGACCAACCACCACCAAACTAATTTGAGTGTGCATCGTAGGGAGTTTTCAGCAAACTTAAATTTGGCCCCTGAGCTCCTACTGAGGTATTTGGAGATATGAGCCACACAGTGCTTGCTTGAGAATAATTTACACCCCATAAAAGTTTTCTGCCCCTTGAGGGAATAGCTGGGAAAAGCTACTAAGTGATAAATACTTGTGGTTGGAACCAGTAGCAAAGTTTTGTGACCTCCTGCACAACTGAAGATCAGAGAGACTGGCTGCACTGCTCTCATCAATGAGATCTAGGTTTGCTCCCAGAGGTGGCTAAATAACAAATAACACTTAACTAATTAGAAGATTCTGCCATCTAGTGCCTGGCCTTGCTGTCTGAAGATTCCAACACCCCTTCAGCTGCAGTCTGAGGACATCCCTGTAGGCTGAAACTACCCACTCAATCCGAAGAGCTCAAGGGAAGCTTCCCTCTCAGTACAGAATTATTTTTCCTTGCTGGAAATCATTTGGTGCCCATCCAGTATTTATACGATTGCTGGCAGAAATTCAATTATTTACTTTGGGTTTGTGTTTTTTTTCTCGCACTAATAAGGAAAATAACCAACTTCTTTGCAGCACGTTTGTCTTTAACCTGTTTTGCTGTTTGTTTTCAAATGCCAGTTTTCCAGGGCAGCTTCTGCCCGACAGAAACCGGCATGATACTAATAGTATAACTGTATGGCTATAACAAGTTATTCTTTCCCTCATGGTGATTTCAAATAAGAGATTAGATGACAGATAGTTTGGGATGATCACCTGCTCTCTGGCTACAGCATTTCTTCTTGTGATGCTTTCTCCGGCACAGCAAGCTACGATGTTTGAAAGCTGAATATTCCTTAGAAATAATTTTCCATATTTGATTTTAGTATTTCCTTTTTTTAACCCTAGTTTAGGGCTCAAAAATCAGTCATGCTAGCACCAAGTTCCTTTCTTCAATGACAGGTTGGGATATGAAGCAATTCCCTCCTTGGAGATATTTCTTGTTCTGCTGTTGTAGGTCCTAAGAAAAAAGGAGTTTTGATCAATGTTTTCTGTGAAAAGAAAACATCTATGAGGGTAGACCCACATTTTATCATTTGTAGAACAAAGCTGGTAGCAAAAGATACATCTGTTTCTGTGTTTTTTTGAATAACATCTATATTTATCATTATCATTACTTTTATTATTATAAAAATATTTTAAAAGTATTGACAGCTGCAGCTTGATTTCCTAAATGCATTGGTTGCTAAAATGAAGGAATGGAAATTTCATCTGACATTACTTGCAAAAAATCTTTCTCATATTTTATGACATAAATAGAGCTCAGCCATTGGAACATAAAAAGGAAAAACACCTCTTTTAAACCATCATCATCTGATTTTTCCCGGATACTGTGAGGGTGGCTGGTTACTCCCCTCTTTGTTCCTAGAACAAGTGTGGATGCACAGCACAGCTTGACATGATACTTCCAGGTCTCTGTAGTAAGGAAACTGCTTTGCACACTCCTCACACTGCAGCACAGTCGCTCTGGCTGTTTGGTTGTTTCATCTGCAACATATTTTCTTCCTCCAAGTTCTTTGCCGCCTATCCTACCCTATTACTGCTTTTAGATGAGTGACTGTCTTTAAGACGTCTGACTCACAGTCTCAAGATGGGGAAGAATGCACAAAGTAAAAATATAAGGTAGCTTTTTCAAGCATATACAATTTGCGCTGTTCAGGACTGGAATTCACCAACGCCAACAGCATTAGGGTCCTTCTTTCTCCTACGCTTATACATTTTGTATTTCAGAGAATTTAGCTTATCTCTAATTCAAGCCTAATTTGGGAGCATGAAAAGATCCAATAAGCTTTTTTCATTGAAATGATATAATGAAGTAGTTGAATGTGAGTGAATAACTACCACTTTCAGGTAGCACAACCTCCTCCTCTGTGCTATGTAGCTCTCAAAAAGTAGCAGTGTATCAGCCAATATTACATAGGTCTGCGTATGCTGTGAAGCATGATCCTTTTAAAAGCTTCATTTTGGAAAGAAAAGGCCCAAAGTACCTTGTACAAGATTCAAATTGAATAGGAACACAGGCTGAAAGAGTTGGAGTTGTTCAGCCTGGAGAAGAGAAGGCTCCCAGGAGACCTTAGAGTGACCTTCCAGTACTTGAAGGGGCTACAAGAAAGCTGGAGAGGGACTGTTCACAAAGGTTTGTAGTGGCAGGACAAGGGGCAACGGGTATAAACTGGAGAGGGGCAGATTTAGACTGGACAGAAGGAGGAATTTCTTCACTGTAAGAGTGGTGAGGCTCTGGCCCAGGTTGCCCAGGGAAGCTGTGGCTGCCCCATCCTTGGAGGTGTTCCAGGCCAGGTTGGATGGGCCTTGGGCAGCCTAAGCCAGTGGGAGGTGGAACTGGATGGGCTTTAAGGTCCGTTCCAACCCAAACTATTCTATGATTCTATGAAATTGTGTAAGTTTGCAATCTTTATGCCACAAGAAACCCAAGTTAGGAATTCAGGTCAGCAGTATAGGAGTTCACTTACATAGTAAAATATGTTTGGAAGGGGGGAAGAAAACATGACCCCTGTATCAACTGAACACTCTTATCCCAGCTTCTTTTGTGAGATGGATTTCCAAGACAAAGACATCGCAGCTGAACACCTGATGGTCTGGGTTGTTTCCATTTCGATAGACTTTCAATGTCAGGCAGTGGGTTGTAGTCTGTTGTTTAAGTAGTTTGCCGTGTTGCATATTTAACTGCTAGGGCTTTGCTACTGCTGATCTGAGATACTGCTTGAGATCTGTCAAAATTATAAAGCTCCCTCAAAAGGTGTCAGAATCATATTTGTATTTAGCTTGTTAAAGTTAAAAATACCGCACAAACTCAAAAAAGAGTACTGAAACGAGGCCTTTTAACCTCAGTATTTTGCTGAAAGTAAGGACAAAGAACACATTCTGAAGTAGAAACAAGATGCTAATTTCTGGAAAACCGTGCATGTATTGGTAGTGTTTGATTTTCCAAGAGCTGATCCTGTTCTTTGAAAGCTTTCATTGTGACTATTTACAATGTGGAACAGTTTGCAAACAGCAGTGGTGCTGCACCAGATAGTTTAATGGTGCTGTTCAGATTGATATTTCAGGAAAAGAATGCTAAGGAGGAGTAAAAAATATCTCTTGTCTGGGTCCCAGAGGTGATGAAACTGCAACTTTCATGGGTAAAATAATAAGAGGCAATGACAACATCCTGCAGCTGCTGAGCCTTGGAATCAGGCTTTCTGGTCCACACAGGAGCTGTTTATCAATTGTATTGCTAACATTTCCACAGGATAAAATGCAGCACCTGAGAAAAAAAAAAACACTAATGAATGCTAGGGTATATAGCTAATACCTAGCACTCAGCACTAAACCAGCATCATAACATGAGTTGTGTCACAGTCTCTGTCATGCTGTCAGAACAGTATCTTCTCAACACAAAATCTGCAAGTGGCCTGTCAGAATACTTATATTTTACTTGTTTTAAAGAGTCATCTTTCTACATATTTGCATTACTGTAAGAATTCACACTATAAAAGAATACCATAATACTTGTTTGATATTTTAAGGTTTCTCTTCCAATACTGGATATCTTTTCTTGTTGGCATATACTAGCTAACTCCTGAAAGAGTATTCACAGTGCACATGTATATCTTCCACGTCCTTTCTCAAAAATCAGTTCTCTCCTCCCACCCCCAAGCATTAGATTGTAAAGACACTGTGGATTTTTCAGTCAAAAGCATGCAAACTCATTGCTGTACAGAGCTATTCGCTCAGTCTGTCCAGTTTGTCTTGATAATGGTCTGTCTTAATGTTTCTTAGCCTTTATAAGCACCAGTTGTGGAAAACAAACTGTGGACAATCTCTGTGTATAATGATGCTTAAATGATCATGGCTATTTTTCAAATCAACAGAGAAATGTTTAATAAGTGCAGGTCACCTGCTCAGTGAAATGGAATTTTTTAAAAACATTTCTAATTAGTAAGCTGTCAGCTCTTTTCAAGCGCAGATCGACCAGCATTCCTTAGCTAGACTGTGGCAAAAAAAAGTATCCTTTTAATACTGGAAATGAATGGAGACCTAAATGCTTAACAGTGAAATCATCCAACCTTCTAGCAACAGACCATTACACATACAAAATCAGAGATGTTGCAAATAGCAGTTTATTCTTGCAGTACTAATTAGAGAAGGTTGCATTAAAAGAGAGAAGTATCTTCCAGCTTAATGGAAAAATACAACTAGAAACCTGGAAATTAAAAAACCCCTCACATACACACACATGCACACATACACTCAATTATTTTTTCCAGTTCCATAGAAGTGTTACTGTTTATTTCCTTGAACAGACCTTTTTCTCTAAGTTTTATTATGTCACCACCCAAGAGAATCTGCCTTTTCCGCTGAGACACCATAACATCAACTCTTTATGTATTGGATATTCCTGCCCAGCCAAGGGTTGTGACTCCTTAACTGTCTCATCCCTGCTTCTATTTCCCGGCTGCATTTGTGTCTTGTAGACAAGTCAATTGTATTGGCAGTGGCAGTAAGAAGCCACAGGTTTTTACTGATGTTCCAAGGACTCTGGACTGAAGCTTGTCAGGCTTACTTTGTCCAGTCCTAATTTTCACGGAGCTCGATTTCAATGTGCTGAGCTGACAGAATGTTTCTAACGACTACATAGGTCTACGGTTCTTCTTTTGCTTACGTTTCTCTGGTGGAACCACAATTTTCTATGCAAAAGTAGTAGTGAAAAGTAGTTATTCTATGTAGAACACAATATTTATGACCAATGGTGTAGTGTGGAGGAATATAAATACAGTATAATTGAGGGAGCATTGAAAGTGAGAACACAAGATAGTATGTAGAGGAGCACAGGGAGGTGGTGATTAAAAATGAGGCACAGACTGGCACTGGAGATCTCAACTCTATAAGCAGATCACTCATAGGTCAGACAAAGAAATGCTGACCTGGGAGTTGAGCAAAAACAGTTTTAGTGTAACAGAGTGGGCAAAGAACACGCACTCAGCACACCTGCATATCACAGATTTGGTTGTGACACAGAGCTGCAGATGAATGAACAAAGAGCAACCACAGAACACGCCAGCAAATGCTTAAAAATGGACCCTAGTGGCTCTGAGGGTGAGGAAAAAAACCACACTCCTCCCGGTGAAGGACTTCTGGATCCTGGCAGCCCGCAAAACTTGTCCCTCTGCCAGTGTGAAGTCATTAACCTTAGGACACAGAGGTGCAGTCCAAGGATGAACATAAATACAGCATCAGATTTGCTTTAATATTTTCCTTCCTTCCCTCCTTCCTTCCTTCCTTCCTTCCTTCCTTCCTTCCTTCCTTCCTTCCTTCCTTCCTTCCTTCCTCTGCTTCCTCTTAACATCTCAATTACACCAATAATAAGCTCCTGGTCTTACATTTAAGGTTTATTTCCTTTTTGGTCCGTAACCTAGGTTTTATGTTTAACGCCTTTGCTTTTTAACTGCTGTCCTTCTACTGCTTCAGGAATACTACAAGAAAGCTATCACAAGCAGTATTAGAGAGGCAGCTACTTCATCAGTCTATCTATATAGTCTTTACTATATAGTCCTACAGAGTCTTTGTTACATTAGAGAGACTTTTGTGTATTCATTCACAACAACTAACACTTACTCTTCAACTCGGAATTTAGCTTATGTTGAATTCCTCAGAATATCAGGAAAATAGGGCAGTGGATGAATAGCTTGTGTTGCAAGTAGTAAAATTTTCAACATTTATTCCTAAGTGCTGTGTTATTTCCACAGGTGTATTGTGAAGACAACGTCCATGTTCCAGATATTTTATGGTTTAAATGGTATGCATGGTAGTGATATAAGAGGTAGAAGAGCTGCAAAAAAGTGTTACTACACAATGGAGAACAAAACACAGTTATGAATAAAGCATTCCTATTTAACTGTGGGTGCAAACATATGCAATATGTTTACAAAAGTGAAGATGTATACAGAAATACATAATTTATATGTACAAATTAATATTGCAGTAGAAGAAGTTGAGAATCACTCAGCCTAAATCAACTGCCATCCCAAGGTGCTTAATTACTCTGCTCAGTTTCAGACAAGACGTAGAAATAAACTTGTTCGGATGTTTGTGCAATGCGTGTTTTTACTGTGGACATTGATGTAGAATGTACAGCTGAGAGAAAGGTCCGTTATTCTGAATGTTTGGGGGACATTGAAGAATGTCAAATAAATGCAAAAAAAAAAGGAGAGTTTTAGAAGCCACTAAACCAAGGAGCTATTTGTTAGCCAGCATAGAACAAGGATTGCAATCATAAATCATTGACACTGGTACCCACCAAGACCCTGCAGCGCAGGGAACAGCGCAAGCGTCTCAGAAACAGAAACTTTGTTCAGTCACTATAGTGCGACTGGAATCAAAGAAATTACCAAGAGAGGAAACAATCTGAGGGTGGCTTTACTAAAAGAGAGTTTCACATTATGAGTTTGACAGGGTTTTCATTAAAATAGCGAGCCTAATTATATCACTCCTATTTTTACTCCATAGCCTTCACTTTGTGAGCCACGCTGTTCAAAGTACACAAAAATATTCTTCATCCAGTTTATGATGGGAGGAAAGAAGGTAATTGTAAATATCCTACAAAGCATAATAAAAGGAGATGAGATGGATACTGCAGAAGGTAAATTAAATTTGGAGGTAAAGATCTGATCTGATCCCTCCCATATCCCTCAAGCTATTTAGCTAATACTCATGGGCAAAGCTATTTCAGATTCAGTTTGCAGGCTGAAGAATGATGGATTAGTAAATATCTATCTATCTATCTATCTATCTATCTATGATCAGATTTATTTATTGAGTTTTCTGCTTGTTATAAGTACAAAATCTCTGCTTACAGTGCAAATCTCACTGCTGTGTTCCCTTGTCTCAAACACAATGTAATGTGCAAAACAACAACAGTTTGTTTAGGAGAAATATCTCTGACCCATAGAGGTGACATACAAATGTTTTAGGTTAGATTGTTTTATTAGGGAAATTTAGAACATTTTACCTAAACTATAATAATGCTAAACAACCATCATTAATGTAATTATGCACATCCCCCAAATCTGGCTTCATTTGCAGCAAACACTATTTTTAGTAATCTTGGTGCATTAAAGCTACATGATCTGTCAAGGAAAGCCTGGGAAAATTGATAGGATTGTATTATGAAACCAAGAAAAAAACATCTTTTTGTAATGAAGAGCCCATTTTTATTGTAAATTTGGCTCGTCGGTGGTTCAAAATACCGAGAAAGAGACTAAAGTTTTCAAATATCCAATATCTGTGTGTTTCTAATGGAAAGTACCCCCAAATCAATTAGATTTTTTTATGCATATTTATATGAGGATATCACTTAAAAGTACACAAGCAATTTAGCTTAACCTGGTCCTTAGGTAAATTTTACAGCTGTCTCTGCCCTGCAGCAATCTAACGACAAGGAGGAAAAAGGACAGGTTATGTCCTCCTCCTTCCTTTATTTCCTGACCACTGACTTCGATATACATTTAGTATTCAGTAAATATTCAGATGGAAAATGGGGATGAAGAGATAATATTATGCTCATGAGTGCTTAGAGGATTTTGAATTGGCAATCCACAGTACGAGATCTCAGATACTTTTTAGCACAGTCACATCCATAAAATCTTTACATTACGGGCTATTAAAAAGACCAGTCTACTAAAAATAACATCATTCAAGCATCTGATTGCAGCAATATGCGCAAAATATGCACTTATTGGTGTTCAGGAAGATGATGATGGTGATCTATCTGTTAAGCAGGGGCTCAAGGGACTCTTCAGACTGCCAGATGTAGCATAAGATTGTACATCTGAGAGGAGAAAGCGTAGAAAACATTTGGGAATGAAGTTCAGGGAAAAGGGAGACTATTCTCTAATGCAGAGGCAATTATATGTAAGTATGAGCTATGGGGTTTTACTGGCTGAGCATAAGCTTCAAGCACAACTTAAGGTCAGTTTGGTCCTGGCAGGTTGTGTAGGATAATAGCAAGAGTAGGTCTGAAATGATAGTTCTGGGTACAGTGCCAGGTGCCTACACTGAGTGCCTAGCTCTGGTGCTTACAGCTCAAAAACACAGTTGAAAAATGCCTGTAAAGAGCATTTCTGGAAAACATGCCATAGCAAAACCACCTGAGGTAAAACAAAAGAAAGAGACGCATGATGATACACTGAAATACAATGAGTATTAGATGAAATACAATGAGTCAAGGTCTATCGGATTAAAGCAGCCAAAAATTTCTTGAAAAGGTTGTGAGTGCACCCTCTCATTCATTAATTCCTTGGAAAGGACGAGAGAAAAGAATATCTGCTTTGGAAAGAGTTTGCAACTCAGAGTTTGCAGCTCAAGGTAGAATCTCAGGTTGTGTGTATGTGTGTCTCAGTGTGCTTCAAGAATCAAGTATCAAACATTATTTTGATGCCTACAGATGGTATCCATGAGATGCAAAATCCTATTTAGTCACAATCTCACTTGACATCTTGAACACACAAAGATGAGCTACTCTTTGTGTTTCCCGGCTTAATATCTGTGGTCTTCCTGGCTCCTAGACAGGTCTGCAAACCCACGAGTAGCACACACAAGGCACAGGTGTACGCCTTTATTACTTTTACACGGTGCTATTATCATGTAGATCAGATTTGATAAATCATTCTATTTATTTTCCAAAATTTCAAATATATTTGAATTGTATTAACCCAGATCATAATGGATGCTTTGTTAATGCTTCAGATTGCTTAAATAATACCTTTAAAGGCAGTTTGATTTAGTGCCAGCTGAAGATAAATTTAAAAATTGAGACACCCTGAATAAACCAGCTTTAATATTTTAGTGTCTACTGCCTTGAGGCACATTTGATTAGCAGTCACTTCATGCTGTGCTTGAAAGATCAGCCCATACACAGCAGTTGGGCAATTCTGTAACGCAGAATACAGATTTTTTTTTATTTCTTCTACAAATTTTTAAGTATTCTTAGGATGTTTAAAAAGAAGTTGCCATGTGTGCTGAGAAGGTTTGAGAGAATACATGAAATAGTCCTGGTTTTTAACTAAACATCCTAAATTTATACTGGACTAAATTCTAGTAGAAATTGCCACACTTTTGAAGAATATTTCATTAATCTATAATCAACCACTGACAAACTCATTTGTTCAAGAGACCAGAAGTTAGTTGGCTAATTTTCATAAAATTGAGTAATCAAAGTAATAGCCATGTGCCCTCTTTAATTTGATGCAGAGAGGAATTAGAAATAAACTCGGAGTGTAGTACTTAATAAAATATGACAGTCACATAACTTGAACCCGTTCCTCAGATGAAACCAATATATACAAATAAAATTTTCATAATTAAGACTGCTCTGTCAGGCAGCTTCACAATTTGTTAGACTGGGGCATGGCTGCTCCTGTCTCCTCCCTCTCTTTCTATTTCACTGTACTGAGAAAAGTAGTCAATGCACATAATTAGCACAATCCTTTCAGCGTAGTGAACCAACCACTTATTCCCAAGTTATTTTTTTGATTCTGCTGGGTTTTGTTGTTCTGTTTTGTAAAGATAATGCAGCTGCGATTTTAGAAACACAGTAGCTATAAGAAGGATTTTTAACCTAATATATTTGATCAAATTGTTGCTCCTATTATGCTTTCGGTTCTCCTTTGTGCTTACACGGGAAATATTTTTTAAAGACTTTGTGGACTCATGGATTCTTATGTGCATGAAGATGTTGTTCATGTTAGTGGCTTCTGTTTAAATAGCAGCTGCTGTACCTCCTGAAAAAGGAGATCTGAACGCATTTCTTCATCCCTAGAGTGGAAGACAACTGCCCTTAGACATTTCTCAGCAAAAATAGAACCATAGTTTAAGACAGGAACTTCTTAATCATGTGCTGCATTAGAATTGCAGAGAGAATTTCAGGAAGCAAATTTTTAATTGCTGAAATTGGGATTTAGCCAGGACACAAGGTTAATAAGCTAATTCCTCAAATGGGTATTTAACTACTGCACACAATCAATACTTGGGATTTTCATTCTGCCTGATAAATGACCCTCAGAAACAACAGAAATTCCCTAAATATTGCCTGACACCTCTTTCCAAATTGACTCACAGGGTAAAGTTCCCCTCATCACAACATTGACAGAGGACTTCTGTTCAAGTACTGAGCAAAAGTGACCTTGGCAAGCTTGTGAAGACTTACAGGTGGGATTGTCTTGAACACACCACCTCCACTCTGAATTCTTGTCACTATCAGTGTTCATCAACAAAATTTTTATATCTCCAAGTAACATTTCAACAAGAGGACATCTCTTTGCAAGTTCATGCTGAGGATCTCATGATACTACACATTTATTTTTCTGGTCAAGCTGCACAGTTATAACATGTGGATGTTCTACTTCTTCCCCTCTACTCTTGATATCTTCTGCAGCAGAAAATTCTATATACTGATAACAGTATTTTCTTAAAACTCACTCCCGACTGATTCATACTTCATAAATCAGGTAGTTTTTTTCATCACTTTCATTTAATCATTTTACCAATTTCAAAGCACGCTGTATGGAGGTGGACAGAAAATGGAATATTACTGCAAAACAATAATGTTAGAAAGCCATTCTAAGAACAACAAAGTCAGAGAGTAATAAATATCTTGTTTTAATTAAGTGGATGGTTGTGCAACACATGATCAAATATACCAGGTAGCAAACTGCAATGATTTGTACCAAGAAACCAATCAAAAACCTTAAACTTACAAATATGAAAATTGCAAAAGCATATAAAACCTGAGCCTGTTGCCAAGTCACTTGACCAGTAATCATGACCAGCTCTGAGGATCAGGGTTAACAACCAGAGGCATGAATTATAGCAGTAAGAGGCACGAGGAAGGGAAATAATGGTATTGCAGCTTTCTCATGAATGAGATATAGAAGCTATGAAGCAGGATTACAGATTAAGATCTGAACATCTGCCTGCTGATAGCCAGAAGTGAAGGAATTGCTTATTTTTATTTGCTTGCATGTACACTTTTGCTTTATCTATGAATTTGTCTTTATCTCAACCCACGAGCTTTTGCAGTTTGCCCTTTCAATTATCCCCTCCATCCTGCCTGGGGGGAAGTGAGTGAGTGGCTGTGTGTCTACTGGGCTTAAACCACAGCATCATCACAGACTGAATGATAAAATAAACTCGCAAATAAACTCGCTTGTGCCAGCTCATTTCTCAAAAGCAAGGATACAGACTGCAGATCTGCTACCTTGTTCCTTAAGGTGAGCAGTAGGGTATAAAGTCATGTATCCATCTGTCCAGGATGCATTCAGCAGTGTAAATAGATTTCTCCAAAGCTGAGTATACTCCTGGCATGTAAATACGATTCTAAATACGATGGTTCTTTGGGGATGTAAATACGATGGTTCTTTGGGGATGGGGAGATGGTAGGGTGGGGTTGGGATATAATCTCTGTATGAACAAAATCTCTGTTGAGGTAAGTGAAAACACTCAGGCTTTTCCACCTGACAAATGTGTTAGTGACTGTGGAAATGAAAGATGGGTCCTCAAAATGTGTGGAGGGACTGTGTGAAATAGTATGGAAAATAAATTACCTTTGTTTCAATTAGTATAAACCTCTGAGTTCTTTCTAAGTATTTGTTTACAAGTATTCTTCATTATAGACTTAACAGGTTTTTTATGAATCCTAAAACAGAAAACCAGATTTTTATACTCTGAACACCTCTTTAGTACTTAAAATTTGAACATATCCATGCATTTCAGGAAAGAAGATACTATTTATAGTGAGAAATAGTAAAAGCATCTCACCTATCATCTGAGGAACAATAGAAAAGAAATTCTTCCAACTGGATTTGTGTGACACCTTAACCTGTTTTGCTTCAGATTAAAAAGCCCTGAAAATCACAAGTGTGCCTCAAAAAGTGGCACTGGCTCCTCTTTCCCCACTTCCATCTGGGAGAGAACCATGCGTGCTGCAGGGATTCCATCTATGCAAATGATAGGGAAGATAAAATTTGTTATGGGGAAATGAGAATCGGTTTATAATTCATGCCAGCCACAGCTGTACTGCTAGCAGAGCAACCAGACAAGTAGAGACTACCAACACTTCGTTCACAACATGACATGACCGATATTTGTCAAATCTGACAGGATGAGTCATTGCCTGTTTGTCAATGTTCATTAAGCGCAAAGATGATAATAAATTCTAATTGCAATTTGTTAAGTACTGTAGAGGTGTACCTGAGTAAAAATAACAAATTGTAGTACTGCTCTGGTGCTTCAGAATCCTCGTTGGAATCCAGATATCTGGAAGAGCAGAGGTTACGGGGTTTGTTGCTCTAAAAATACAAAGGGCAAATGTTCCCCACAAGCCAAAGTATTTTCACTATTTATTGCTTTCAAACTTAGATGGTTGGCAGATACCAATGGTCTCATTGGCCAAGTCACCTCAAGGTATTATCGCTGACTTTCTTCCTATTTAATGCAAATCCTCTCTTGTCATCTGTTTTACTATTACACTTAAGTTTTGCATCATGCCAACAGGCAAATTAAAATCTCTGTGAGAACAGTAGCTGTTAAAGAAAATAAAGTTGAAAATAATGAAGACAAGAATTATTGTACCATTTGATTATCAGGAGCATGAAACATGAAACAGTGCTAGTATGGAGAAAATCAGAAAACAATAGAAAGATGGTATAAAATAACATTTGGGTTAGAAGCTGCCACTCAGAAGAGTAGAAATCTCTTTCTCCATATCAGATTGTTGGAGTTGTAAGAATTCATTATAGTAATTGAGGTTTTTTTCTGGAGAGTTGAGTTTTTTCTTGATTTTTTTTTTTAAGAAAGATCTCTGATAATCATCTGCTCAGACCACCCACTCGGAACAAGAGCAGCTCCAACATTAGATCAGGCTGCTCAGGGTTATACACAGCTGAGTTTTTAATATACCCAGTTGAATTTTGAATATTACCGAATAAATCCTTTCCTAATTTCCTAGAGAGAATTTGTAAGAATAAAATTAAGATATCCCAAAACTTAATCCTAATCATATTGAAGTCAGCTGGATCCTTCTTGCTTAACAGAAGTTTTATTTTCTTCTTACCCAGGCCTCCTGCACAGAGTTTTCTCTGACTCTTCCACTGAAGTGGAAGACAATAAAAATAGGAATAAAAAGAAAGGAATTCCAATGGCAAATCTTTCAATATCTCTTACATCACATCTTTAACTGGCTCAGGGGTTTAGCTGATTTTCATGTAATTAGTAAGCAGCATTAGGAATGGGAGATCGCACCTACGAATTAAATAAATTCCCTGTGTAGATTTAGTTGTACTGTCACTTCCTGAGAATAATGAGCTGTTGCTTTGCCTTATATATATTTTTGTTTCCACTTCAGTCACTTAAGCTGCAAAAAAGAATGAAATGAAACTTAGCAGGTCAGATTTTATGATTCCTTGGTACTGTATTTCTTTATGCCACAATGTCACAAATGGAAGTATTAATGTAATTGGAATAATTATTGGAATTAACAAATCAGGTATTCAGCTCTCCTGAGAAATTTTATTAGAAAGGGAATAGCAACAGGTAGCAACTCAGAGGAGAGAGAATGGACTTAGTCTGGATTTATGACAATGAAAATGGCATAAATAATCCATCAGCTTCTTCTGCACTTAAATTTTGTTTCTTTGCATTTCACTTCTGTAGTAGCACAGTGAAACTATTTCTCTGTAGAGTAATAAAATGCAGTTGGATGCCAGAACTCTTGTTTTCCTGCTACACTCAAAACACAGTTCAGAAATCTTTCACTATTATTTCTTTTTATATACATAAATGTGTTAGAACATGCAGTAAGAAACTAGGAACAGTTTCTTTAGACTTCAGCTGAAGATTTCTTTGAATAAGCTGTTACCTCTGTGAAGTAAAATTATTCTAATGTTCATAATATATAAAAGATTTCTGATCAATGTGTTTTTATGAATAACTTACCAGAGTCTATGTAAATTGCATTAACTCCCTTGAAATTCTGAACTTCAAAGATATTACTTCTTTTTTTCTACAGACATTCATTTCCATTTCTTTTGTACTTGGTGTAATATCCTTTATGACAGCTACATGTACAGTATGAACAAATTAGAGTTTAAGAGTTCCCCCTGTAATATTTTCATTTCATGGAAGCTGTATTGGAACAGTTCATTGCTACTGACATTTTTCCATTAAAAATACTTGCATAGCTGTTTCATAACAATGCTGGACAAATGTTTTTTCTTCCCTCTCTCTGGCTTTTGCTGTATGGAAAGTCTTCAGGTACAGACAGTCAGATGTTGTGTCAAGTAGAGCCATTTGATTCTCAAAAAGGAAAAGTTAGTGGGGGATTCAGCATTACGTTGGTGAAGTTCTCTGCGCATCAGCTGTCCTTGAATCAAGCTCCTATTTCATGTGGGCTCTACAAAGACAAGTGAATAGATAGTTCCATGTTCCTGAAAGCCTATAAATACAGTTCCTCTAAAAGAATTGCCAGGACTCCTTGTAAATTCTTTAGAGGAACCATATTTGCAAGCTTTCAGGAACACGGAAGGATATGTACTTGTCTTTGCACATACATATAATGTGAACATATATATATATATATATATATATTCTTTTTGAAACAAGGAGTTCATTATACATGGACAAAGATGTCAGGAAAAAGACAATAAACTTGCCAAGTACATTCCCTGAAGGAATATTCTTTGTGAAAATGCAATTTCCTTTATTGTTTTTAAGGAGCCGAAATTTAAGATGTAATAAAACATGAATACCAATTTGGAAGCATTAGTTGCTCCTGGCAACCTTGAGAATGCATTGTGTTTTATTTTTCCTCTCCATCATCTCTGCAAAAACTGAGGAAGAGAATGAGTAACAGCACGTGCTCGCTGAACCAACACACAGAGCTGACCTCCTTTTCCCCTTCTCAGTAACAATAAATTATCATTAAAATTATAGCTGTAGATACGATACTATCATGCGTTGCATCTCAGATCAGTGAGAAACTCGCCCTCCTGCCCTGCTTTGACATTATGAAGCAGTCTATTTTAGCCCCGAGCCAGCTGAGTGTATTTCCCGGAGGACAGTTCTGTTTGCATTTTGAAAGCCTTGCATAAAGATTACCAAATTAATAAAATATTTTTTACATAAATCAGCATCAATTTCAAGACAATTCAGATCCCCTTGAGCAGAAGGGTGTATAGCAAACTTCATAAATAGAAAGACAACAAAAGAAAGGATTGGGGGGGGGGGAAGGTGTCAAAATTACTTTTTTAACTGTACTTGGAAAGTTTACTTCTTTCTTTTTTTTTTAATACATATTATTTTTTTCCTTGTCTTCATCTTGTAGAGCTGCTGCAGCTAAAGTTGCAAGCTATGTATACAGCCGTAAACTCGAAGTAACACTTGGTAAATCCCACTGCAACATCCAGTCATTAACAAGTATCACATTATTCATTAGATATTGAGGGAGAGCAACTGAGAGGAAAGAATTGGAAACCTGCATTAGATCTACATACACATCAAGAAATTCACAGCTGAAAAGCTCTCTCTACTAAAACATGAGGGTTGGAACTAGATGGATTTTAAGGTCTCTTCCAACTCAAACCATTCCATGATTCTATGATTGCCACTGACTGCTATGGCTTTGGTGTTTCACCCCATGTCTTTATGGATATTTCGGGGAATTTCTCCTCTCGGAGCGCACCAGATCATCTCACCTGCACTGTGTTTAGCAGCCTGCCTCTGGTTGGTGAGCTTCGACTTGCAGTGGGCGCTCTCAGCTCAGAGCAGGCATGGCCACTGGCAAAACAGGGACCTGTTCATTCACACATTTCGGAACCAGCTGAGCTTCCTCCATTCTATGGATCTACTCAACAGTCAGGAGATTTAGACTTTAGCTGCTAAAATAATTTGAATAAAGAGATCTTTGTTGCTGGAATCTAAAATAAGTATATAATACAGTAAAAAACTTTTTTCCTATACGTCAGCATACACAGTCATTAGTGTTGATAACGGAGATAATTCAGGCAATGATCCACAGAATGCATAGAGATCTATGAAGCATAAATTAGAGACAGGTACTAATAACTTAAAACTGCAAAATTTGGGAGCTTAAGCAAAGACACCAGATGGTATGAAGGAGGAAAGATGATCCTGATTTTGAGTAGGAAGGGAAATTATTCTATCTTGAAACTAGGATGTTAGCATCTGTGATGAACTGCATATCAAAGAGCAGCCAGAGAAGGCTTCACAAGGGCAGGAGATTCAGTCACTGAGTGTGACAGGGAGATCTTTTAAAAGTATCTGTTTAATGACTTTCAGCATAAAGACAAAGGCAAAAGACCGAGAAAGTAATTAATTAAATACAGAGATGTATAAACCCTGGCAAGCTGCGGATAAGGGAGAAAATGAAGACTCAGGACAGGACGCTGATGGATGGACCAGAAAAGGAACTGCTCACGCATAGCTTGGAGTGCTTTTGGTGAGTGACTAAAGGAAGGGAAACAAGTCTTATAGAAAAAAGCAAGCTCAAAGTTTGCCTCAAGAAGGTTGTGGCGAATGATAAAACTCACGGATAAGGGCCAAAGGTGGGGGAAAGGAAGCACTGGGTTGTAATGAACATGGAAATATTGGGAGGAGGAGTGATAAAGGTTTGTTGTTACAAGTAAACAACTTCTGCATGCAAACATGGCCAAATTTGTGCAAGTAAACAACTGGTGCACGCTTGTCATGGTTGGTCTAAGGGTAGAGTACTGCTGGAATGGAATTAGCTACTGGGGAGATGACAGATGCACACCAGTTACCTGAGAGCCCCGTTGTGTGGGCCAATGTGTGGATGTGGGATCTGTTTGCATGCTTTAAGCCTAATCCAGATTCAACGCCAGGTCTGCTTTAGCTTTTCTAACCCCTTTCCTGCATGCTCAAACTAGAGTTCCCTTTGGGGTGTGAGGAATGTAGTTATCAAACTTAATTGCCAAAGAATCAGAACCTTACAAATTTTAAGATGTACTGCCCTAGTTAATAACAAAAACTACCATTAAAAATAAAAGGGTATATCTTGTATGGCTGGACCTCTCTTGAAGGGCCTGATCCTTGATAACTTTCCCAATATGTCACTAGTTTTATAATCACACCTTTTCCCAGACTAGTAGTGTCCTACAATATACTTATCCATGGCTTAATACGAATAAGAGAAGTCCATTCTTTTTTATTTGACTGATTATTTGAGGTTTTTCTGAATTGTCAGCACCATGAAGTCATACGTGCTAGAAGTCAGAACAATGATAATTTATTTTATTCCCTATACTGCTGCCGTCATGGTTAAGAGAGTATCTCTGATTAATGGAGTATTTCCTGTTGGTTCTTGAAAGGAACACATTAATTTTAGCCCAAGGTATCCAGATACTCCAGAACAAACTTCTGAAATGACAGTGATACCACACATAAAAGATGTAAGAAGCAAAATCAAGATCTCAAGGGAAGCTGTTTTAAGGATGCTTACGTATGTTACAGAAAGGACCATTTTAAGTAACTGCTAAAAGTAACTACTAGTATAAATATATGTATAGCATATACTTAAAATAGATAACGCTAATGAAGAGAAGCAAAACGGAAGAACCAAAGGGGACTTTTCAGACAGTAATGCTGAGTGTTCTGATGGCATAGAGTGGGCTGCATGCAGTTTGCATGGTTTGTAGATACTTAAACCGCACTGGCTTAAATACTGTTTTCATGTCATTTTCAAAATTAATTTTTCAGCTTAATTCAGAATGATGTGTTTCAGTTACAGCAAGTAAAAATCCAAAAGGAAAAGATACCTTAAAGAATGTTAGATCATTTTCAGCTTTTTATGAATCTTCTTATCTTTTCTTTCACCAGAAATTGTCAGAATATTTACTTTGGTCAAAGCCTGTCCTCATTCTTCCATCCAACATACAGTTTTCCACTAAATCAATTATTTGTGCAGATCTGCTTGCAGTGTAAGACTTTTTCTAGTTTTAGCTAATTAGATTTTACCAGGTCTTGTGCATTTTCAGTTGTTCCATCTCTATCAATCACTTTAATTGGAGCAAAGAAGTAGTAGTTTGCATGATCTTGCTACTCAGTCTAGTCAGATAGGCTGTCAAATAAGTTAGATTTTACTTGTTTTCTATATTCATTTATTTCATTTCAGTAATACTAGTGCAATAATTGCAAGGGCGCGTATTATTTAGAGCTACTGTTTTGAGTGAGGAGTTACAGGCAAATTAGTGATTATTGCAAGGTAATATAGAGCATTGTTTTACAAGTGTCAGCTACTTTTTAAAATCTCCAGAAATTGATTTTTTTCCCCCTTTTATCTCTGTTGCATGTATCTGAAATATACTGGATAACTGAAACTAGTTGTATTGCTGCATTATGCATTTCTTCCTTATCTGTTTCTACCCAGCTTCGTGAAGTTTGATTGCAATCATTCATTGCCAAAGTGCAAGCTGGTTCTGAAAAACAATATTCAGTCACCTGAACCGCAAAATCATGTTATGTTACTCTGTATCACAAATTCTGCCCCCTTATCAGGGAAAAGGAACTGCTGTGATTTATTACTGCAACTATCCATTCTCCACGTGCTGGGAGCTGAAAGAGAATAACTGCTGCTATAAAGCTAAATTAACAGCATTGTGTAAGCATGATATTGGCATCTTGCAGATCAGTTGTTCGCCAGGTTGGTTGTTTCAAAGGCTGGTTAAATTAATTCTCTACCTGTTCCTCTCCATGGATTTCCCTTTCAACGTCAAATTTAAACTCATTAAGTGCTTTTCCAATGCCAGTGTCAATTCAAAATGGACAATTTACAAATCTCAGCTTGACAGCCTGTCAGTGAGCTTATATGGAGGAGCAGTCAGGAAAAACATGCTACTTAGCATAATCTATAAACAACAGATTTCAGTAACCAAGTCTTCCCAATGAAAAGATATCACGTTATCAAACTAGACAGTGTCACATGATCCTGCTGTACAACTCATTTCAGGTAAGAACTGCACAATATCCAGTTAATTAAGCAACGCACGTCTCATGCTGTCTAGATTAGTTTTGTATCTAAAGATAAGCGAGCTAAAATATGCTGAAGTTTGGTTGACTCCTGGAATACTGTGGAAGTTTAGGATAAACATATGGTGGAGCAATCTGGCTGTATTAATTTTGGTGATAAGTCTTTCTCACAGATTCAAAATTGTGTTTCCCACTATAGAGTCCTCTACAAAATTAAAATGTTTGCCTAATGCATAACTCTGACTAATGCATGAAGTTCAAAGAGTCTTAAAGCATCCAGAACCAAAATCTAGGAGCTGTGTTAGTTATACCACCCACGGTCTCCCCATTGTGACATTAGAAACGCAGCTCTGCCACTGGAGAAAGAGATACTGTGGTGCGGTCACCACCTTTCCTGTTGCTCAGAAGGTATAACGGACCACACAAATTTCCTTTGGCGCTTGTGACTGTTGCATGCTGGTAGTACACAATGACTCTCACACAGAAGTATGACAGTGGCAACTGGGAGATGAGAAAAGGAACATACTTTTCTCAACATACTAGACAAACTTTAACCGTTCTCATCCAGCTGCCAGTACTATACGCAAGTTGCTCCTGTCTACTATGCATATTCTGACCCATTTGTTCTCCAAAAGACTCTTTGTTGACTTCAGTGGATTTTGTCTTGGACTATTCACACAATGAACTTCATTTTCTTATTTTATCTCATTTAAAACATACGTGAATTACACAGAAGTAAACCAGGCATACATACAATTTTCATCCATTAGTTTCTAACAGCAGTTGGCATTCATTTGTTGGATTTTGTAACAATCTCATTGACAGTTCTAAGAAGATTCTCTAAACAAAAAAATCTTTATTAGAAGGTTAGTAAAAACATATGTTCCAGAATTAAATTTAATTCTTTGCGCTTTGTACATATCTTGTACATAGAATGATTACAAAGGGTCCTTTAAAGAGTTTGTATATGTACACTATAAATGCACAATATTACCTGAGAATGCAACTGCACTGAGCTATTAAAACTTTTGTAATTTCTTGTGGAACCTAAATATGAAAGTTCTTTTCTTTATTTGGAAGATCTTTTTCTGTAAGCCCGTGCATATATATACAAACACATGAAATATGTATTTTTTATATACACATAACACATTTTGTGTTTAAGCATGAATTTTACATGCAGTACCTAGGTCCTATGTTGTCAGTTTAAGAAAGCAGAGTTGATTAGACGTCAGTGACTTTGCAAAAATTACATGTAGATTAATAAACGAACAATCTAAAATTAATTTGTCTCTAAACATGGTACCAGGTCCGCTCACCTGGATACATATATTCATTTTTTGACTCTAAAAGTTGGAGTAAAAGTTTGTATGACTTGTAAAAATGCTATTGATTAATTTATTTATTTACAGACAAATGAATATTTTTATCTAATATATTTCTTGCAGAGAGAAGCAGGAGAAGTCATTCGTCAATGAAGCTACATTTGAAGTCTATTTTAAAGAATTGGCCCAACTATAGTCTTTTATGAAACTCTAATGGCACAAGTCTACTGTAGTTAATAAGGTTGATAAGCGATGTTTTGGAACAGTGGGCTCAGACTTCCCATGGGCAATTCTGTCAGGGACAAGTTTTCCTGGTCACTGACATGACTGTCAGAAAGTGTGCTGAAAAACACAGCTTTTTGGTTCACAGTTTGAATTTATTTACTGCGAGGGTAGTGAGGCCCTGGCCCAGGTTGTCCAGGGAAGCTGTGGCTGTCCCATCTGGAGGTCTTCATGGCCAGGTTGGATGGGGCTTTCAGCAGCCTGATCCACTGGGAGGTGTCCCTGCCCATGGCAGAGGGTTGGAACTGGATGGGCTTTAAGGTCCCTTCCATCCCAAACCATTCTTCAAAAGAGAGCTCTGTGGCTGTATCCTGTTTATGTGGTACATGGATATCTGATCTCTCCTCACTCAGCTACTATGAAAATCTTATCTGTGAATGTCTGCTCTTAAACAATTTCAAGTCTTTATTTTGTTTTTGAGCCCCCCACATGATACACACCCCCTGCACCACACCCAGCTTTCTGAGTAGAGGCTCAGTTTCTTTAATTTTAAACCTCCAAATCTCTCTTATATATGCTTCTAAGTTTGAAGTCCTGTATGAGATGTGGTTATAGCTCTTCATGGAGCTTGGTAACAAACCAGTGCAGCAAAAGATGAGGTGCATTTGAAGACTTAGTTTGAAGCATCTACTAAGACACTGCAATGGAAACTTTCACTTAGTACTTTCCAATAAGAAAAAAAAAAAAAAAGATGAATGTTTTAGTGCTTTCACAGCTTGTTTAAAGATTGCTTTAAAATCATTTTCATAGAACCATAGAATCACTGAATCACTAGGTTGGAAGGGAGAGTCATCGAGTCCAACCATTCCTAACAATCTCTAAACCATGCCCCTCAGCACCTCGTCCACTCGTCCCTTAAACACATCCAGGGAAGGTGACTCGACCCCCCTCCCTGGGCAGCTTCTGCCAGGGACCAATGACCCTTTCTGTGAAAAGTTTTTTTCCTGATGTCCAGCCTGAACCTTCCCTGGCCGACCTGCAGGCCATTCCCCCTTGTCCTGTCCCCTGTCACCTGGGAGAAGAGCCCAGCTCCCTCCTCTCCACAACGTCCTTTCAGGTAGTTATAGAGAGTAATAAGGTCTCCCCTCAGCCTCCTCTTCTCCAGGCTAAACAACCCCAGCTCTCTCAGCCGCTCCTCGTCAGACTTGTTCTCCAGCTCCCTCAACAGCTTCGTTGCTCTTCTCTGGACACGCTCCAGAGTCTCAATATACTTGTGGTGAGGGGCCCAGGACTGAACACAGGATTCGAGGTGCGGTCTCACCAGTGCTGAGTACAGGGGCAGAATCACCTCCCTGGACCTGCTGGTTATGCTGTTTGTGATCCAAGCCAAGATGCCATTGGCCTTCTTGGCCACCTGGGAACACTGGCTCATGTTTAGTCGCTGTCAACCAACACCCCCAGGTCCTTCTCCTCCAGGCAGCTCTCCAGCCACTCTCCCCTAGTCTGTAGCTGCACAGGGTTGTTGTGCCCCAAGTGCAGGACCCGGCATTTAGTCTTGTTAAACCTCATGCCATTGGTCTCAGCCCAGCAGTCCAGCCTGTTCCGATCCCTTTGGAGCCTCCCTACCCTCCAGCAGATCCACACTTCCACCCAGCTTAGTGTCATCTGCAAACTTGATAAGGGTGCATTCGATCCCCTCATCCAGGTCATTGATAAAGACATTGAACAGAGCTGGACCCAGTACAGAGCCCTGAGGAACCCCACTCGTAACTGGCCTCCAGCTGGAGTTAACTCCATTGACCACCACTCTCTGGGCCCGGCCATCCAACCAGTTTTCTACCCAGGAGAGTGTGTGCCTGTCCAGACCAGAGGCTGACAATTTCCTAAGCAAAATGCTGTGAGAAACTGTGTCAAAGGCTTTACTGAAGTGCAAGAAGACTACAACTACTTTCCCTAGTTGGTCTGTAATTTGACATATACAAATCCTGGTAAAAATTATTTTAAAAGCTCAGCGTTTCAGAACACGTTTTGCCTTTCAGATTCATGGCCCGGGTATTTTTGGGTAAAATGTCTGTCGCTGTTTAGATGTGATTAATCACAGAATTCCAGAATGGTGGCGGTTGGAAGGGCATTCTGGCGCTCGCCCGGTCCAACCTCTGCTAAAACAGCGTCACCTCGAGCTGGAATGGGTCAAAGCAGGGTTTGAATATCTCTGGAGAAGGAGACTCCGCCCTCTCGCTGGGCAGCCTGTTCCCCCGCTCCACCACCCGCACAGTGAAGGTTTTTCCTCACGTCCATGTGGATCTTTCTGTGCTCTGGTTTGTGCCTGGGCACCACTGCGCAGAGTCTGGCCCCCTCCTCCTGCCCTTTAGGGATGGATAAGCCTTTTAGATATTTATAACTGAAAAAAAAATATGATTTTTAATGCCCCCCTATCTAGAAAACTATTTACACCCACAAAAGGGCTTTTTCACTGCCCTGTCCCCACTGCCAGCCTGGTCTGCAAGTTGGCAGGAGGCGCCTTGGTCTGAAGGGAACACGGGGTTTGTCCCAGGAGAGCCTAGAATCGACCCAGGAGAGCCTGTAATTCCCTGAGGTGTGAGAGGCACAAAATGGCAGCTGCCACAAAATGGACAACTCCGGAGGCAGCGAGGGCAAACAGGGACGTGAAGGAAGGAATAAATCATTCTGTTCAGGGAATGAATTAGCTTAAGCAATAATAAGAATAACAAGAATCAGATCTTGGCCAGCTTGCAGTTAGAGTGTTACTTCAGCTTGTTTACGAGTTGAAACGAGGAACTAATCGAGTATTGAAAGGACAGTCCCGTAGCAGGAACAAAGGACAGACCTGAGCTCATCAAGAGGACACAATGGGGAAGGAGATAAGATAAAGACCAGCAGAGGCTTCTGAAGGCACAAAGAAACTGCGATGTGCGTACAAGAGTGGGTGATAAACTGTGATAAGAAGCTCTTGGAAAAACAATGGACACAATCATAGAATCACAGAATAGTTTGGAATGGAAGGGACCTCAGAGATCATCCAGTTCCAACCCCCCTGCCATGGGCAGGGACACCTCCCACTGGATCAGGCTGCCCAAGGCCCATCCAGCCTGGCCTGATGTCAAGTCAGAAATCTGGAAAAACGGTGCAGAATGGAGACGACTTCATTCCTCTGTCATTTTTTCCAGTTACTTAGAATTCAGATTGAACTTGAACACCTCCAGGGATGGGGCAGCCACACCTTCCCTGGGCAGCCTGGGCCAGAGCCTCATCACCCTCGTGGTGAAGAAATTCCTCCTTCTGTCCAGTCTAAATCTGCCCCTCTCCAGTTTAAACCCATTGCCCCTCGTTGTATCACCACAAGCCTTATTGTAAACAGCCCCTCCCCAGCTTTCCTGTAGCCCCTTCAGGTACTGGAAGGTTGCTCTAAGGTCTCCTCGATGAGCAGCAGTGTCCATGGGGCAGCTCAGAGGGCTGGGGCACAGGCATGGCTACACGGGGGACAGAAGGGCTGTACCAGTGCTTGGGGAAACCTGGAATTGTGCATGTGTTCGTGGACCCCAAGCGTGCGGTGTGCCTGCACTAGTGACCTCCAGTCTGTGCCAGCCCCAGAGGAGGAGGGAATGTGGTCCCTGTGTTTTGCTGACACAAAATGGCACCCACTGGACTGCCAAAGCAGCTGGGGGAGTGCTGGGTTTTAGCTCACAAGTTTTCAGATGACTGTTGAATAAAATGAATAAAAAATTAATGCTGGCTGCTTTGTACTAACTGAGTTGATTTCAGAAACCGTGAAGACAGTTTTGCTTCTGAAGACTCTCTATAGATAACTGCCTGAATTTGTAATACTTGTATACAATTGGAGCAAATCCAATCAGACTGATATAAATATTAATCCACAGAAATTATGGTACACAATCAATTATATTTCAATCCATTTCAAATATACGTATGTCCTTAATCAGTGGGTAATCTCTTGAAATAATTACTGCAATTATCCAAAGAAAACAGCTCAGCATCTGATGATGCACAGCATTTTCTTTCTGGCGAACTGTACCTTTTTCTTCCTGGATCGCTTGGGAGTTATATTGACAGTTCAGTGACTTGAGCCCAAATTAATAAACCTGCTAAGTGGTAAAGGATCATAATGACATATTTGTTAGCTTTCAACATTTATCACTTTATTTGACAACCTGTAGTATTGATTAATTTGCTTAAATTGTCTATTCTACAAGAATGCCTTATCCAAAAGATGACACTGAACTTCTAAAGTTTCTGTAAAGAATCACATGGATCATGACAAAGTTGAGGAATGGCTTCCAGGACCATGCTGTAATGCAGACAGAAGATGACTGAACTCAGGAGTGACACAGCAGGAGTGGAAAGGAATCATTCTCCATTTCTGCAGGACAATCTCTGGGGGACAGTGGATGAAGTGAACAGTTCAAGACTTAACAAAATGCCCTGTTACCATTACATTGGGACCTGTCACCGTTACATTGGGACATTGTGAGTGATGAACATGTGCGAGAAAAATAAGTAGATACATTGGAGAAAAAAACATCTGGAAGGGTTACAAGAGATTTCATAAGAACAAGCTTTCTCCCCCAAGCCTCATATGCTTAGAGACTGGGACTATATACCACTCCCTTTTTCTTCTGTTCCCCCCTACATATCTGCTTTCATCCTCTGTTGAAAACCAGATTCTGTTCTAAATTAGCACTGATCTGATGCACTACAGCTTTCTTTATGTTTGTCAGGGAGTTTCAATGTGAAACGCTGTTTCCTAAATTCACTCTTTATAGCAACATTGCAAAAGCTTTATTGGAGTGAGACTCTGTCACTATTCAGCTTAGAGTAATGATTCCTGTCTTTAAGCAAGAAAGCTTAGCAATCTGTCTTGGCCAACAGAAATACACATTTTAGAGAAATTTCTCTGTCAAAGCTCAAAGCCTTTATCTACAGCAAAATCCATGTTTTACTTGCAGACCAACATATATACAATTGTGTGTTTGCATGCCCGTTGATTAGAGAATCTGAAAGGAGTTGTTGAAAAATGTGATAAACTAGTTTCAAAATTGAAAACTGAACTTTATGTAATTCCTTTATTAACAATGCAATTCATGACTAATTATTTGTTCTTACACATTATTTGTCACCAGCTCGACAGATACAAAACTCTTAGTCTTCAAAAATGGCATCTGAAATCATCTGTGAGCTAGTGCCATATCAAGACTGCAGCTGGTTACAGTTCTGAGTGGTTCTCGGTCATTGGTGTCAAAGTGCTCAGTCTTGAGAGATCTGTAATGAGAGAAGTTGAAATCCACATGCAATACTTTTATTTCTTCTCTATTTTTCCTCAGTTACTTTTGGGATGCATTTTTGCTCCAAAAGGGGAATCTCAACTGTTCCTCGTATTATTTTGTGTTTTTTATTTCACCAAGTATCCTTTTTTTCTGTCAGGCAGAATGTTCTGTCCTTTTGCAGTCCTTCATGCTCATCTTTTCCTTAGTCTGGCAACTCATCACTTGCAAGTCTTCAACGTCTCCTATTTTTTTGCTGTCTTAGCAGCCACATTACTCATGGTAAATAAGGTATCTGGATATGCGAGCTGTATTACAAAATGCTTCTTTACCCTTACTGGTTACACTATTTTAATACACCCCCTAGTTTGCTCTGAGCCCAAATACATTAATTATAACCTGTCTAATACACTTATAATGTATAGATGTTGCAGGCTTCTGCTTTGGATCTGTTGAAAATGACTTTATAGCTTCCGTTGCTTGTCATGGTGATTATCTTGAAATATCCCAGTAGACACTGGAGCAGTTTTAGTTCACGTAATAAAATCCATTGTTTGAAAACCTCATTTGTGCCTACAAAACTCCAAGGGGTGAATTTCTACCATAGAGGTTGAATTCCTTTCAGCTGGGGCTTTACTTTCAAGAGCTGTTAGCAGAACTTCAGCCAATCTGGGCCTCCCTGTCAATCCTATGAAGCGGTTTTGCACATGGAGACAGGTTGAATTTCAAGTGATTTGAGGGACACTGTATCAATTGCTCTTGCTAAGGTGGACAAAACCTAACAGATACAAAGCGTGCAATTTGTTTTCTTTGAGAAAGGTATCGATTATCAATCTACTGAAATACTTCTTTATCAGCCAGAAAAAAAAAAAAAATATAAATTTAATTCACAGTCTGCAATGTTTGCCAGTCCCAGAAGTTCAGTCATTTTCACTACTTATTCATTCTAAAAAATTTCTCTATGAGACAATTTTTTTTCCACTTCTCACTGCCAGGGCTGCCTGACTCTGTCAGGTACAAATAACCTAAATTTATTCCTCTAGCTGCTCTGTCAGGCCCCAGAACTTCATTATGGCTGTAACCTCCAACTCCTGCCATCTAAATTGTGAATTCTTTGGATAAGTCCTTTCTTGAGAAGTGTGTGAAGATAAAGCTGAGACTGTGATTTGGTATAAAGTTAGAGTTGGTGATGCATTGTGTGTCAGTGGCAAGATTCTGGCAGCAGGGGTGTTGCAAGGGTGGCCAGCTATGAAAAGATGTTTAATAAAGGGGAAAATGCTTGCATAGGAAGCAAGGAATGAAGGATAAAAAAAGTAAGAAACAAGCTGTGGACATGAAGGTCAGAAAAGAAAAAGAGGGAGGAGGCTTTCCAGGTGCTGGAGCAGAGATTCACCTGCAGCCCATGGAAGACACCATGGTAGAGCAAATACTTCCCTGGAGCCTGTGGAGAGGATCATGACAAGACCTGTGTCCTGTTGAGGACCCACACTGGAGCAGCACCACGGTGTAAGGAAGGACGAGTGACAAAGATGAAGTGTTATGGACTAACCGTAACTCCCCATTCTCTGTCCCCACAGAGGGAAGGAGGTAGAGGAGTCAGGAATGAAGGATTGGGGGAAAGTGTTGCTAAATTATTCTTTATTTCTCACTATCCAACCCTATTTTATTTGGCAATCAATTAAATTAGTTTTCCCTCAGCTGACTGTAATTTACCCATGAAGGTAATTGGTGATTTCCCTGTCTTTATCTCAACCCACAAGATTTTTCATCTTATTTTCTCCCCAAAGCTGTTGAGCAAAGGGTCTGAGAGACTCTGGCAGTCAGCTGAGTTAGAACTGAACTGACTACAGGAAAAACTGCACAGGTACATTGGCCTAAATAAAAGCCCCAAAGGTGGATAAGTTAAAACTCTGTCCAAGGCTTTTTGCTGTATATTTATGGGGAATAAAAAAAAAAAAAAAAAAAAAAAAAAGAAAAAAAAAGAAAAAAAATATAGTAATGTCCCTAGGGAACTAAATTATTTTTCTAATACTGGTTGTGAAGATATAGTTCCATGAAACTTTAAGCCTTCACTTTAATGCTGATTTGTTTTCATCATTTTTATAAACACACAATTTCCTCTTTCCTTCTAATAGTTCCCTCCAGGAATTGCTGTATGTGTATTTTACTGAAAACTTCCATTTTTGTGCCTCTCGCCCTCATCCTGGCTGGCAACACTGAATCTGTGCCGAGTCGCATGGCATTCTGAATTTAGCACTTATTTATTTGATTCAGTTATAAATTTTATGATGGTGTGCCCTGTAGGTGAAATTTCGGTCATTCAACTCAGTCATTGTGCATTCCTTTTCTAAGATTTTCCTTATTCAAGTTGAAAACCATAAGCACGTATTGGTGAAAAACTCCATGAAACCACTCAGTGTTTTACAAACTGGATTTTCTTGTTACAGTGGCTACAAGGGCAGAGAGCTTGTCATGTTCTTTTACTGAAAACTAGAGAATCCATAATCTTTAAAGTCTGTGTATGAAAGTGTGCAACATTTGTATCTGTTTTTCTTGCTTCTTTTCTCTCTTTCTATGCATTTATTTTTTAATAGGAAACACATCCATATAGCCAGGTAATATGAAGTGTTTGTTTCAATACTGCCAGGAATTATTTTTAAAACAATAAGTCAGAATCTTACAGATCTTAGAATTAAAGCATGCAGACTTTATCCTTCTTTGCCTTCCCAGGCTTGCAAGTAAACGTAGACTGCACTTTTCCATGTTAAAACATGACTGGTAAATAATGTACTCTTTTCAGTTGAATTCTATAGCTGCAAAACAAGAATATGGTTCTTCAAAAGAATATAAAAGGGAGAAATCACACTGCAGTTCAGTTTCGCTTTCAGGGAAATTATTTGACATGAGATAGTATGTGTGCTTGAAACAATCCCAGGAGAAACTTTGTGAGCATAAAATAAATAGATGAATGAAGCAGAAGTACAAAGTCTGCATGTTTAATGCCATCATTTTAAGAATGCTTGTTCCTTTTTCTTGAAAGGATTTTTTTTCTAGTGCTTTCCTATAGTTTTCTATTCAGTTTTCAAATATGAGCTATTAAAAGAATATATTCTGTTATTTTCTTGATTGTATTTGCTGTCCATTCTCATTTATTACTAGCCAAAAGGCAGATGTACCGATGCTTAATTATCTAGCTGGTAGTACAGTTGCAACCAATTGAACCTAAGGGATAAGAACTTTTGATTTAACCATTGCTTTTTAGTTTTAAAACAGCCATTTAAGCTGTTTTACAAATAATGTAATAGCTGCTTAAATATGAATGTGTCATTCCTACTTTACAGTCAATTTGGCATAGTGTCAGAATCATAGAATGCCAGGCTGGAAGAGACCTAAGAGATCATCTGGTCCAACATTTTTGGTAATATATAGTTTAAATGAGGTGGCCTAGAACCCTGCGTTATTGATGAATGAACTATTATTGTGTTATGTAAAACTAAAATATTCAATAAATAATAAAATACACGTTCCAAATTAAAAGAGGCATCACACAACAGTTCCTCTACTTGTTTTCTCCGGAAAAGATAAGGAAAATCATATACTGCTGGAGATCAACCTGTCTCATTCAACTTAGTTTGTGGTACATTGTGGTATGTTGGCTAAGAATTTTCCCCAATGCACTACAGGGACATCTTTTAAAAATACTAAAGGTATTCTAGGTTAAGAATAATCAATTGTATTTTCATTCTTCTGATTGGAAATTAGGGGAAAATATGAGGAACAATAATATGACATCCAGTGACCTACATGTTTGGTTAACTCTGAGGGGTCTTCTGCTTAGAATCCAGGTGAAATGTACTTGGTAAAATCATTAATTTCTTACTGGATTGAGGCCTTCAGAAAGAGGAAATAAAACAGGGAATGGAATTATAGCGGAGTCAGACTTGTGAAGATAAGTTACAAAAAAAAAAGAAAGATTTCTCAAAAAAAGTGTTTTCATGTCAAAAGTCTTGGACTGCAGAGCAGGTCAGCTGGCTCTTGAAAACAACCAGCAATGGAGATCCACAAACTGTCTGCAGAGGGAGACTCTAAACTCTCTACACTCACCCATTTATAAACATTTTCCTTATGCTGTATGTGAAAGTGGGATCATGTGTTCATCTTATGAGTCTGCTACAATTATCTTACTCATGAAAAATACATACGGTAGAGGACTGGGACTCTCACATTAATATGCTGTTATTCAGAATATCCAATTGAGACACTCTGGAGTAGTTAGCACTCCTTATTTAATGTTGGGCCACATGTTTTGATAAGATCATTGCTTTGAGCAATTTTACTATTTTTTGCATGTCTTCCTCAGAATTATGAAAACCTGGAGCACGCTGAAATACCTAAAAGGCAGCTGAGCTTTTCCGAAACTTCTCCCTAACTGTGGGTTATGGATAACCGGTCCTTCGAAATCAGTCTTTCCATTTTGATCTATCAGTGAGGAGAAACTGAATTCTTTTGTGGCAGTTGCAGGATTAAGATCTAAATATTTGCATTTGCCTTGTAAAGATTGCCATGTAACATAAATAAATGAACATACTCCTGAAAATTAAATGTTATGTTGCAACTAATTCACTTGGAATCATTTAGCAGTCACAGGATTTTACACTAATTGCTTTACGAGATTAATGAATTTACATAGCTCTTTGAATCTTTCATTTCTTGGCAAAGCATATTGTAAGAAGCTAATAAAACTGGTGCAGAAGCTTCATTTGATGCGAGACAACTTTAAAATATCTGCCTAGAGACAGGGAATGCCACACAGTGGAGTTTTCATGAGTAGGCTGTCTGAAATGTGAAAAGTCAGCTCAGATTTGTTTGCTTGGAATTTTCTAGGTTTGCTTAGTATTTCCATGGGTGACTCAAATAGAGCGAGCATATAGATCTTTACAGTGTGTGCTATCTTGTTCACATCATCAGAGATGAGCATTGAGTCTTTCTGACTTTTTGGAGAATATACTTCAACAGATCTGTTCATGAGCTTTAAAATGGAGAAGTTAAAGTAGAGTTCATCTGGTAGAAAACAAACAATGATATATTCAAAAAGAAAGAATGTTAGCCTAAGTTGTCTTTCTGTGACTCTTGTTTCACAAAGAGATCATTCAGATTTAGTTAAGTAATTATACAATCATGCACATCCCTGAAATGTATGGCTGAAGTGAGATCACTGCCTTAATTCCCATTGGAGCTTTTCTTTTTAAGCCAGCAGGATGAAAAGCTCTGTGGGGAGGTGCATATTGTATTTAACATATGTGTGTGTAAGTGCGTGGTGGACCTGTCAGGAGTTATGTGCTCAGAAAAGCAGCACATGTGTAAAATCTTTGCAAGCTATGTAGTCAGAATTTCCAAAAGGAAAACAATTTATGTTTAGGAAAACCCTGTAATAATAGGAAATTCTTGGTTCTGTGGGGTTGTTTATGTCTTGCCTATTTAGATGTAAATGTCGCATGACAAGCTATCTTCTGCTTCCAAAAATGACTGTGCAAGTTGGTTGCATAAATTTCACTGTTTTCTATTTCACTACTTAGGCATACTGGCTCCAAAGCCATAGAAGCACTTTTCTACAAGATTAAATTAAACATTTAGATTTCTTCCATGTTGTTTTGCAGTTTTAACACAATTCACCTTTTCTTAAACAATTATAAAGAAAGAGGCGGATGACTGCATCAACACTATATATTCTTTATGTAAATCCTCCATTGTTGTCATTGTAATTCATCTTCTTTCTCCTGTAGGTTGTTGGCTGTTTTCTGCATAGAAACTTGTAAATATAGCTTTACCTACATGAGGAGATGGTGTAGAGGATTTATATCGCCTCCAGTCACCAGGTCCTTAGAAAAACGATGAGTTAAGCAATGTCTAATTAAAAGGTGGGAATGAAACCCTAAAGATGCAGAAGAGGTGACTGTAGCTTACTGCTTTTTGTGTAGTTTAAATGACTGGTTCTGCATTGAACTGCTCCCGGAAGCTATTTTCTGCTGTGTTTTCATAAAAATCAGTAGCTTTTTTTCTGTATTATACTGTTTTCAAGTGGTACAAGTTGACTGCTAAATTGCTTAATACTTCCTGCTGTTCATCCTGTTAACATCCTCAGTTGCTGCTTAGAATTTTCATTTATTATTGACTTCCAATTTAATATTAATTTGCAACAGAAAAAGCTGATCAAAATCATATCAAGGGAAGACTACTCCTTTCTCAGCGCAGTGCCCTGTTGCTATGGTAACTGAGAAGAACTGAGGTTTACACAATTACTCAAGTCTAGAACGATGCTGCGTGTCATGGTGGGTGTGTATACACACACAAACACACATTCGCACATACATACACGCAAAGATGCAGAAAACGTCTACATGTAAGGGTTGTTGGCTGTGGTGTGAAGCCAAGACATTCTTTGGCTGTGCACCTGCCTGGCATTTCTCATGTCTGATCAAGCAATTCTCATCCCAAAGTCTGTAAAAAGCCTGCAGTGCTGCCATTTACTTCAGGCAGGACCAGAAATGAATCTCGAGAGTCCTGGGACACGTGCTTTGTCCCACTTTCTGCTGTTCCGTTCTTTAAACACATGTTTAAGGTGCATAAAAAGTGCCTTAAAATAGCAGAGCGCCCCCAGCATTCCTGGGATCATCATATAAGGGAGAATCTCTGGAATATGTCAGATGAGGGCAAGTTGTTTGAAGTCCATTCATTTCTCTGATTCGGTTTCACAATCTGTGTTCCATCTCTTTAGTTTAGTTAGATCAAAAAGTCCTCAGATCATTACATGCTGAAATAATTAAAGCAAAAAATCTTGCTGTTGAGTGGGCCTTCAGTGTCACTGACCTCAGGGTCAGGAAGGATGATTTGTCTCCCTCAGCTGAGGACTAAGATTCTATATGTGTGCAACTATACTGATCTCTTGTACAATTTTTGCTAAATTTTTTCACCCTATTCCATCTTTCCATGTTTTATCTTCTCAGTATGTAAAGTAAGAGTGGAGACAGAAACTGTGTCTTGTTTTTTGAAGCACTCAGTGTGTTAAGGTTTTGGTTAGAATGGCTTTCACATAGCAGAGCTGATAATAACTGTTGTTTCTCAAATCTAAATACTTTGGAATGCAAAATCTTGCTATTTTATTCTTCTAAAGCACCAAAGTCTTCAAATTAAGCTCTTGATTTGGTTCTAGTCACAGAATCATGGAATCAGGGAATCATTAAGGTTGAAAAGACCTCTAAGATCATCCAGTCCAACCTGGCTGAACGTAGAGCTTGAGTGAGATTTCAGAAATGTTGAAAGTACCTCTCAACAGGAAACTCTTTGTCATTAAATACAATATTTCAGATCCTTCCCTCCCACCCTGACCCCTTTATAGCAACGCCTAAGGCAATGTAAAAGGGGGTTAAAATCTTTTGTTCTGGCTAGTGAATCACCCCAATCATTTTGTGATCTCCCAGGCCTTTCAAGCAGTTGCAGTTAATGGCAGTGATGGGGATACGCTTGGGTTAAGTGCTGATGAAGAGGGATGATAAAGAACAAAGCTACCCTGTAATAACCTGTGAAGAATCTGGGTAACTCTGTGGCTTGTACCAGCAGCCTAGAAAAGCTGCTGAAACTTAAAATACCTTTTGACTTTCTCCAGCTCTGAAGAAACTCAATAACAGATGAATTCAAAGCCACATTTGCCTCTGCACCACTTGAACAATTATACTGCATGACAGAGAACTCTGCAAAATCTATCTATATGCAGATAGCTTTACAAATAGAGATGCCTGCCTGCATTTGAAGTTAGTTAAAATGTAGGAGTGTAAGCACACCTGAAATAACAACGAAGTGGTTTTAAACAAGAAGGAAATGTAAAGCTTTATAGACATATATAAAACCCAGAAAATTCTTAAATTGCACTGGCATAACCATAACTTACATCATTTTATAATTATCTTATTGCTGGACCTTTTGTAAAAAAAAAGATGTAGCTCATCAACTGTCTCAGGAGTGTACTGTGAAACATTCCAAAAAATTCTGTAACTGATGGATACCCACTATAGTATTGTCAGACGTCATTCATGACATGCCCTGATTTAAGCATACACATTTCCCATCTGATTTACGCTTTATCTCATACCTTAACGGACTGAAAATTGAAGATGTTCGTGAATTTACAGCAAACAGAGACATCAAGCGTGTTTTAATAAAGTGGTCTAATTTTTAACAATGCTATTTAGAGCATTGCTTGATTCTGAATTACCTGAATAAAAGAAATATTGAAAAGAGAAGGAGGTCAGTCTGGAAATCTGTGATACAAATTTTCCATTCCTAGTTTACAGGAGTGTGTTGATTTCTATAATCCCTTTTCAAAACCACAAAGGGAACACATGAGACAAAGGAAAATCCTACATTTCTATATCCAATATCTAGTACTGATTTTATTTCATTATGATTTCATATGTTGCATCATTCATTTGACTTCAGTGTGGCTGCTCCCGAGTTAATCTGGTGATAGCTCTCAGACTGTATGTATATATTACAAGTTATAAACCTTCCTGGTTTTATATTTAGTCTCATAAAAGACTTCCCCCCACCTTCTAAAAACCTCCTCAAGGTGTGGAATTAGGGCTTTCAGTGGGACACTGCATGGAATGTAGTTTTTGAGTCTGTTGAGTGTAAGACAAACGGGTAAATGAAAGCTGTTAGCGCATCATTTTTCACTGATTGACATGCTAAATTCCTCAGAGTACAACAAGTTAAGGACGAAGTAAGTAATTGATTAGCTGTCAGCCTTCTCGGTCATCCTTAGGAAAAGGATTAGTGGTAGCCAAGGGCCAAAGAGAAGACAAACATGCTTCTGCAACTACTCTTTGAACTAGGACAGAAAAACTGCTGGGGGAGCTCCTTTCCTTGTACAAAGAGAGGCTGAAGCCATGCCTGGCTCGTTCGCTACCTGCCTCTCACAATTAGTGTTTAATCAATAAAGCAAATAGACACGAAAAATTAAACAAAAAATTGTATGTTCCTCTTACATTGATTAAAAACAGACAAAGGGTTTTGTGGGAAAAGAAGACCACGGATTTGGAGATCAAATGGCCAGGTTTCTACCTGGCTACATGGCAAATGAGAAAAATTTGGCAGACAGGAATGGAAATTCCCTAGGTTTTCCTGGCAGCAAGCAGAACTCGCCAACTGGTCACTTGAAGTTTAGTTGGTTTGATGAATTTTTTTATTAAACACTAGCTGCATCCCCCCCAAAAAAAAGAAATCAAAGCCCTTTGGACTTCAGGGCTGCACATACTGATCCTTTAATCCAAGTTCACTTTTACAGACTGTGTTCTATGCTGCATCCAAAACCAGACAAAGCCCTTTACCTGGTACCGCTAAAGTCACTGGAGTGTAAGAATACAGGCAGCTTTTCTAGGCACTGCTCCTTTTCCTCAAAACATCTTGTCTGGTTATTGCAGTTGCACCTCACAGCTATCCCGAGATGATTGGGAGAGCAATGGATTTTACTCCCAGTGAGCCTTCAGGGAGAAATTAATTGGCTGCTCTCTGTGCATTCTTTGTGCTGAGATACCAGTGATGATGCCAACACCTTGCAAGCTGGAATGGCTTTTGACTGCCCCTGTGTTATTGTGCTGGACATTTGGGTTCCCAGGTGGTGTGTGGGGTCAGCAACGCTTTCTCCTGGTGATGGTGGGGAAGCAGACATGCAGTAAAGCACACACAGTTCCCCTGGGAGAATATGAGTCTGTCATGGATCAGATTATTTTCTATGTCTCTCTGAAAACATTGCAAAAATTCCGATTTTGAGTGTCCATTTGTTGGCTGAAGTTTAGATTTAATGTATAGTTTTCAGCATAACTCTTGTGCTGCATAGTTTTGAGTGTAACTGATATATCGTATTGAGTGTAGCTCTGCTGGGTAGAATAAAAACATTTCTTAAACAAAATTAACAGGAATTACTTTTATATGGATGGCGAGGAAAGCACATACAGTCTTGGGATTTTAAAGGTTTTTCTCTTAAGCTTATATTTCCTATTGCATTTTCTTTCTTATCATTCTACTTAACTTTTATCTTTTTGTTTAATGGCCATGTAGGAAAAATGCTTTGTGAAACCACAAAGCAAGCAAGCTATATCACAAAAGAAAATTCTAAAATATAAAAGTTGATGTTCCATGATGCTCTTGTTCTTATTCTCCTCCTGTTGTTAATTTGAACGGCAGAGTCCTACTAGATCCTGCTGCAATGTTGAGTGCCTTCCATAAGGGATTTCCTAACATTTGAGGATTCCAGGGTACCAATGACAATGCATGTGATGAATTAACTAACATAATCCAACATGTAAAGATTTGAATACTAAATATAGAAGATCTAAGTGCAAGTCTGAACATAGGGATTAATATGCCTAAAAATTTGCTAATGAGTGCTATGAAAAATAATGTCAGATTTGGATTTGTATGCCTGAAACACCTGAGAAAGAAACAAATGCTCTGAATCTTTTTCTCTCCTACTACTAAACATACGTCTTTCTAAAGAGCAGACACACATTTTCTAGACAAACATGAGAGAATTAAGGCAGACTTGATAATATCTATTCTTGCAGCACATGAGATACTGTACTTTCTGGGGAAACCAAGGAAAAGATTATTTAAAAGACGAAGGTCCTTGTTTCTCCCAGATCAGTCTTCTCCCTCCCTATGTGTGAAGTGCTTAAATACATAAATAAATAATCTTTAGGTAAAAGTGACCTTAAGAGGACTCCAGAGGTGACATCAAATAAATGCAACAGCCTCAAAAAAGACCACTCCAAGTCAATTCTGAATGATACTGTTTTAATTCTTACATTTTTTTCAAGTTACTATATGTAGATAAAGTAACCTGTGGTTTGTTCTTTTGGTACACTTCCAGAAATGATGTTTACTCATGTCGTGAGCTGCAAACAGGGAAGACAGAGGAGATTTTTACATGATTATAGCCAAAGGCTTAACGTGACCTGTAGAAATTTGGGAATATTTTATGGGTAATCTGGTTGATCTTTAGTGCCAAAAGCTATTCCTGTCTTCCTGTTCTTCAGGACTAACAGAGTGGAATTTGGGATTTATTTTTTAATTCAGAACATATATTAAAGAAATCAGTGGCACTAAAGTTCAGGACTTCCTTAAAGCCGGTTTTGCTCAGTACAGCTTGTTGCACAATACCATTCACGTTTGCAGTCAGGGAGGTGCTGAGTCTTTCATGATTGCTCACATAAGTTCCTGTATAAAACCACAAGAGCATTATCCTCTGCATTTACATTAATTAGGAAAGACTGAATGCAGCAAGTCGTCTTCCTTTTATTCTTTATTTTTTGGGGGGTGGTTAGGTCTATTCATTAAGATTTGTAGAAAACAGACGTGATTCTACTTCAATGCATACAGACTTCACTGCTTATGGAACTATTTTCATTACTTTGAATTTAGAAAATAAGCTTAAGCTGTTAATGGACTTTGAACAGAAATTTACAAAGAATCCCAGTCTTCACTATTTCCTACTAATTACTAATTCTGTTTCCATAAGGAGGCTTAATGCTTCTGCCTAAAATTAACCGTGCATGCCTTTTAGAATGTGTATTTAAAAAAGCTCCTGCTGCTACGGTAGAATTTTATTTTGTAGAATTCTCGTAAACATGCAAAAATTAACTTGTACATCAAGTCTGCATAATAGAAAATTTCCATTATATCCAGACACAAGTGCACACACGCACACAGATATATACATGCTTAAAATATATTGTCTACCTGCACAGAGTGTGAATTCAGCCCATGCAAACTTAACCTAACATGTTACACTAATTTCAAAGAATTTTGGCTCGCTTTCCATTTGATGAGTAACATTTTGCTTCTTCTTTTCTTAGCTTATATACGAACAAGCTCTCTATATTATAGCAGAATGACCTGAATGTCATCTAGGAAATTTGCATGCTGACATAGTTTTCAAGAAATAACTGAAATCTCTACTTCTGTCAATAATCCTTTTCATTATGTACCAAAGTGATTCATTTTAGCTATAACTAAATGAAATACAGATTAAGCTATGTATCCTGTTCGCACAATGAAAGCACCTCCGATTATAGAGTATGTGTGTGCAATATAGATTTACTCATCCACTTCAGGGTTTGTGCATCTAGTACCTTTTAATCCGAGTTAAGGTAATTATTTGGGATTACTAACGATAACGTTCATAAATATCTCACTTACGAATATGTTGCCAAAATCACACCAAAAATGATGTTGGTTGCTCTTTCTATGGTTTGCCTTTCTTGTTTGGCTTTGGCTTTTGGGTGTCACTAGTCAGCATTGACGTTCAAGAGATCCATGAGCTACTTTATACTGTGTATGATTCCATAGAGTTATGTTATTTTATATTCTTTTACTCAAGGTGACAGTTTGGATCAAATAAGGAAAGAGAAAAATTCTTCCTCTAAGAAAAAGGTAGTTTAGCAAAGGCAAAACCTAGTAGGAAAAATCTCTTAGCAAAACACAGTCATATGATGATCTAGATTCTCATTTCTCGTTGTTTACACAGACTTCTTATTTCCAAAAGCCACACATGGATAATTTTCTTTTTTTTTTTCTTTTTTCTTTAATGTTGTGTTTCTCTCCATTGTTCCTAGGAGGCATTTTAATGCAGATAATTGAACTTCAGCTGTTTCTGCCTAATATGTCATATGAAATTCTTATAAACTCAATTCCCTTTATAAAACATCGTGCTAGTTTATTAGCTTGTACTGTTGTATGGCCAGTAATAAGATGATTTCAAAGAAAATTAGAATTCACTTTCTGAGAAGTAGAATAGTGGTGGGGTTATTGTATTGAATGTGGGGGTTTTTTTTTGTAATTCTCAAATAATGATGAGTAGATGCAAATAAACAAAGCCAGGACTCTGAGTCCAAGGATTTCTACTGCCAGCTTCGTCTCATTTAAATTACTGCAAAGAACATAGCAACACTAAAAATGCTAAGCTGAGATCTAAACCTAAGATATGTTCAGAGCTCAGAGGATAATACAGATGTAAACTTTGTGAAGATACCCACATCTGCTGCAAAATACCCTGGTAGAGAAGCTGGGGAAAGAAGTTAGATATTAATGCGAGAATACTTTTCACACTAATTGCATCTGGATCACAGTGCTGTCATAGCGAGAACTTGAGATTTCAACCCCTTTTTTGCCACCATCATGCAAGGAGAAGCCTCTCTGGAGTTAAATGTTTTCCTCATATTATCACAGACACTTTAAAGAACTCTAAAGTGTCAGTGAAGAGTCCACTTTTTTTACCAGTTTAGAACTTGAAAATAACTTCCCCTGAAAACTGGTTGAAAGTGAATTGTTAAAAGGAGAAGAAGTGGAATCTATCGAAATTCTTTACAGTCAGAATTAAAACTCCTGAACTAAGCTTGTAAGATTGGACACCTTTCAAATGGATTAAAACCGGAAAAAGAGAATTGAATGCCCCTTGATATAACATTCTTGTTTAAAAATACCTGTAATTATTATAATGAAGACAAAATACTTAAGTGATTATTAGGATTACAATGACAACATCTAAAATAGGCCACTCATTTACCTTACATAAAAATAGATAGGAATGGTCTGGCTTTCCCAAATTTTCCTCTGGCAGGGTATGACTCTGTACTTGCCTCTATTCATAAGGGTAACTAATTGCCACAATTGATCTTGACTGGAGAAATGAAATGCATTTATTTCTGCAGGACTGAAAATATCCTACATCACAGAAAGACTTCTGCAATATCTGCATTCAGCACTTACTGTTTCATGTTCCCCTGTTTTATTGGGTGGAACCTTTGTACCATTCCCAGCTGGCACAGGCTCAGGTTCTGCTGCACTGCACCTGGAGATGTGACTGGAGAACACAGAGAAGCCTTGAAGGAAAATTTAGTTCCAGTGCAAGAGCAGTAAAGCTTCAGCAGCATGTAGATCGGTGAGGGAACCAGATGGATCGCAGGTGGAGGGCAGCAGCCTCCACATGCAGCCCTCTAGAAAGTCTTAATTTTTAGGATAAAGGAATCGGAACAATTGAGCCTGTTGCCAAGGGTGTCCTGAAACAAAACTGGTAGTTTCTAAAATAAGTTTATGTAAACTTCCTAGCTTACGCATAATTAAACAAATTTATAATGATTTAAATCATTATAAAATCATCCCTGGAAGTTTCAGCGTTTCTGTAGGAATGCCTCGTGATGAATCGCTCCATTCAGGTTGTTCAGCTGGCAGAACTGAGATGCAGATTTTGCTCAGTCATAATCAATCATAAATCAGTAACTATTACCTTTAAAAAAAACTAGTTTTATTTCCTCTGTGTGACAAGCTGAGTTTCGCTACAGTTGTTCCCAAGAATGCAGAGGTCCCAATACTAGGGGTAGAATAAAATTTATTCTTCATTCTTTGACCCTAAAACCACCTCCTTATCCTTTTTCTTTTGGGGAATAATCTCTGTTTAAATGGAGAAAATCTTGTGTAAGAAGAAAGATGTATTTTCTCCGTTTAAAACTGCCTAAACCTATGACTTTCGACTCTGGCTTCCTGCATAACTAACAGCTGTTAGAATTTTACCCAGTGATTTTTACAGTGAAGGGATGTGTATTCCTTAGTTATGTAAGGGAGCATGGCTAAGAATGATAAACTGCAGAGAGGCAAGACCAGATCTTTCAGGAAAAAAATGCAGTCTTAGTTTAAAAGCCCCGGCTACATCTAAATTTCATCAGGTGTAGTTTTACCATTCAATAATAACAAACGCTTGCCACGAAAAAAGCAAAACGAAACACACACCCCTTCAACCGAAACACAATTTATTCTCATTTTTAATTTCTTTCTTTTCTTGCTATTTTATATTATTATTACAAAGTTAATCATGAATGAACAACTAGCTATTCCAAGGATATTGAAGAGAAAAGAGAGCAACCTGTGCAACTCCTGTGTCAGATGAAAAAGGAATCAAGTTTGATGAATGTTGTTTATGTCTCACTAACAGCCCTAAAGGAATCTCATAATTTCGTGATAAGAAAATATTTCCTTGTCGAGAGACATTAACATCTGGGTTTTTTGAAAAGTTTAGTCATTACATGCTTTGTCTGACAACTCAGTGCAGTATTGCTTGATGGATAACCAAGTGAAAGGCTTGAAAGGCCTCCAAATGAAGTCAATGTTCCAAATTTAATGAAAAATCCTGTAGCGCAATATGATTATAAATATAAACCTTCTAATTGAAAACTGAAACAAGACACCTCCTTGCTTTGAGTAATTTTAGTGATATTAAAGGAATGATTTGCCAGACTCCCAACATCTTCTCTGATTCTCTTCTTAAAGTTCTTGTTTCCACCTCATAGATTGATAATGTTCCAGCTGTGGACTGAAGTAACCTTTGAAAATAACTACTGCAAAATTAAAGGGATTAAAAAATATGTGTTAGAATAGGGAAGTTCCACTGTGGGCTGAAATATAGTTTGTGGGGTGTCAATTTTTATTTGATTTTGAAAATGAATTATTTTTACGCAGCAAGAAAGACATTGAAGAATATTTTCTTAGACTGAAAAATATTTTGCCATTTCAGACGTAGGAAATTGTTTACATAATGTCCTTAGAAAACTGCCCGTGCCTTTGTTTCCCTGCATCTTCACTGGATCTCCATATTCAGCCAATCTAGTAGAAGTATCGTATGGCTGTCTTGGTTGACCAGGAACTCAGATTGAGTTCTAGTGCCAAAAGGAAGTAGATGTACAGGAGATGGAAGTGGGGTGCGGTAATAGAGGAGGGATGGAGAAATACATGGATATTAAGGGATAATGTTAGAAAAGACAGAGTTCAACTAGAAGTGAAATTTATAAGTTTCAAGGGCAAGAAGAAGAGGTATTAGTGCTCCACCAGTAGTAGAAGGATGAACAAAGAAAACATGGATTTACTGCTGAATAGGGAGGGTGATTTAGTGACAGAATACAGGGAGAAGACAGGAAATAAATGCCTTCTTTGCTTTGGTACTCACTTACAGGCTCTCCCAGACTTTTTTTTTGTGCCTGGAGAAATGGTTCCAGAGGAGAGGAGTTACTAGCAGTGGAAGAGGACCTGCTCAAGCAGAGATGTTTTCAGAAGCCCATATAAGAAGCCACATGGGTTGCCAGATGACTGTGATCAGTGAAACTGTACCTGTAGGGATGCTAATGAGAAAATAGCAGCAAGTTCTTTTCTGAAGTACATGGCAGGAGAACAAGAAAAAACAGGCATAAAGTGAAACAGAGGTTGTTTTGATTTTATATAATGGGGGAAAAGTCACCCCCGTGGTAATCAATCATTAGAAGCGGTTGTCAGGAATATTGTGGCATCTCTGTCCTTGCTTTTTAAGATATGATTGGAATATGTATGTGCTTCTTTTTTTTTCTTTACTTAAACCCTTCTTCAAACTGTTGTCTCTTCTGCTGCTCATTTCCTCAGAAAAGTTGCCTCGGCACATTCTTTTCCTTTCCGTGCTTTGCCCAAAATCTTTTCAATTTAACAGCATTGTCTTTAAAGACATCGAAGAACAGACCATTACTACTGAATCAGAGTTGTCTGCACAATATCACCAGAATCACTCCTTCTATTATTTTATCTTTGGCAGAATTGAATCAAAGTTTAGAATGGTGTAATTGTTAACAGAGAGGATTGTTAAGTCTCTTCAACGTGCACAACATATGCAGACTGGCTGCTGTGGGATTAGAATCATAGAATAGTTTGTATTGGAAGGGACCTTAAAGATCACCCAGTACCAACCCCACTGCCATGGGCAGGGACACCTCCCACTGGCTCAGGCTGCTCAAAGCCCCATCCAACCTGGCCTGGAACACCTCCAGGGATGGGGCAGCCACAGCTTCCCTGGGCAACCTGGGCCAGGGCCTCACCACTCTCATAGTAAAGAAATTCCTCCTTATGTCCAGTCTAAATCTGCCCCTCTCCGGTTTATCCCCATTGCCCCCAGTCCTATCCCCACAAGCCTTTGTGAACAGCCCCTCTCCAGCTTTCTTGTAGCCCCTTCAGGTACTGGAAGCTGCTCTAAGATCTCCTTGGAGCCTTCTCTCCTCCAGGCTGAACAACCCCAACTCTCTCAGCCTGTCCTCGGATGGGAGGTGCTCCAGCCCTCGGATCATCATTGTAGCCTCCTCTGGACCAGATTACAAGAGGTGCAAAAATCTTGCATCGTCCTGTAGTGCAAAAGTATTGTAGCATAGTGTAATGTGGCACCGTGTGATAAAACCCTCCATGTGTGTACGGTCATGCGGCTTTTCTGCCCATTCTTGCATTTTAAAGTGCTTCAGTGCAATGACCTTTGTTTCATTTCTTGGTCTCGCAGCCCTTCCTGCTGAACACTACAAAGCAACAGTGCTTCCAAAAACGAGGCTATGAAGCAGGATTGGTTTTACTTTCAAGGATTTGTAAGCGAAAGGATCTATTTTATGAATGGCACAGGGTATTAATGGGATTTTAATGTGCGCTTCCTTCGTAAATCAATGGGACAATGGAGTCACAAGCAGACTTATTTAATAAACTATTACAGCTTTAAAGAAAAAGTGAATGCTTTTTTTCCATAGAAAAGATGATTATATGATGTGTATGTTTGTCCCATCCTTAGGAGATTTTATGGTCTCTCTTGTCAAATCACATTGTTCATTCTCTGTTCCTATACTCACTTTTGTATTTCGCATAACAGGAAAGGAAATGCCTAAGCAACCCTAGGAAATTCAAATTAATTAAGAACTGCATGTGAAAATGATTTTAAAAGCTTTTGAAGGAAATCTTTTAAACTGCTTAAAATCATAAATCCTTAGCAGAGTACGCGGGTAGGTTGTAGCTTTACAGATAAACATGTATAGAGGTTAAATCTGCCTAGAGCCACACACCGTCGCTGCAACTGCATAGAATTACATTTTCAGTTATTACTTACATAGTCGAAGGATTGTACCCCCATATTTTGTTGTTTGCAGCAATCAAATAATGATCTGCAGTATTTACTGGCTGAAATGAATATACAGGAATCAACAGCATATGTTCCGAATGCTGCATCAACAGTGGGAACCTATATTCTGACAATCAAAATATGCCCAGAAAATATATTTTTCAACAGAAGATCTTGTAGTTTAGAAATGGGATTTCACTAAGACCAAACCTTTTTTAGAAACTACTTTTGCTTTAGCCTACAAGATGGGGAAATTTGAAAAATGTAGTTCTGCTTCAGTAATATGATAATAAAAAAAGGTCTGTTAGTCTCAGGTTTCTTTTAAGCATTTTATCTATACTTTTTATAGCCTAAAATATCTCCTCAGTTTTCATTCCTTTCAGCCTCAAGATAAGTTTCGTTGTTTGGGTTTTTCAGGTTTGATTCAAATCATAATTTCTATTTTTTTGTTTCAGTAAGGTAAGATGGAGGCCATTCTCATAATTTTGCTACTCCATTTTTCCTCTCTTATATATATACAATTACCTTTATCATCCAAGAATAAAACCTGAGTATCTTAAAGCTGTATGAGATATTTTCTTTCCTCTACAGCTGCATCTGGGAGTGGTTTTTCAATGTACATTTGGCTACATATGCACTAAGCCCCTTCCTTGGACCAGGTTTACAGGTCTTGGCACTGCTTTGAATTCTGGTTTCAGTCCAGGGTAGTTTCTGTTTTGTGTAAAAGGGAAATGAAATATCCTTTCCTTTCTGCAGCTGTAATGCATGAAATCAAATTACCATTACCCTTTCTCAAGGCCCTAATTTTGATTCTTATGATGTGAGAAACTTCATGTTAATTCACTTTAAAGTAAGGACTGTCACATTAGCCAGGATCAGATGGTAGGAAGCTGTGTTATTTTCACTCAGGTGAAACTGTCACTTAGCATAACTGTAGGGAGAATGTCAAACATTACAGGAGCTCCATCTGCTTGGATATTAGATTTCTGACAATTACACTTAGAGAAAAGATAGGTCATGGGAAGAGGGTGAAGAGAAAAGAATACTTTTATGAATTGCCTGCCTAGAAGCAGAGGACAAAGTATTCACAAAATTACCACCTCTTTAAAAAAAAAAAAAATAAATTATCATTTATTTAATTAATAAGCTACAGCACGAGGAAGCAAAGTTGTAAGAATCTGGCTGTCATGACAAATAAAGCTTTGTTTCTTGCCACAACATTAAATGACCTGCACAGAGAGAAGAGTCCATGTAATTCCAGGTTCACAAGGAGGCAGGATGGAAGAAGTGAGGGCTGTATTCTAGACAAACTGAGACTTTGAGATGTCTGCCAGTGCACCTTTCTGTAATTGCAGTTATGTTGGAAATCAGATCAGTTATACACACACATGCCTACATATATATATATCAATTTATTTATCTATAGTTTTAAAACTTACATAAGGCCATTAATTTTGTACAGAAATCAGTGCAGCAATGCAGAACAAGATAATTAAAATTATTGTTTGATTAGAAGTTTTAATGTGAAGAACATAGAACATCCTGAACCTATTGCAGTCAACTATGACACCTAATTAATAAATTTAAACAGTTGAATGATCTCATAATAGTCTTCATTATTTTCTTAACTATCCACACAGGCTTGTTTTAACTGTAGTGTCATGGAAGTAGATTTAAGTCAAGCTGTGTTTAGGATTTTGTGAGAATAAAACCTCGTCAGACAATTTTTATGAGAAGTTTAACTGGTTTTTACAAATAGGTTCCTAATTGTGAGCCTAAAACAAGTCCTTTCTGTTAAATTGTGCCCACTGACAGCACCAGAGGCAATGGGTGCAAAGTGAAATACAGGAGGTTCTCTCTGGACATCAGGAAACACTTTTTCCCTGTGAGGTTGACCAAGCACTGGCACAGGTTGCCCAGGAAGGTTGTGGAGTCTCCATCCTTGAAGATATTCAAGAGCTGTCTAGAAGTGATCATGGGCAAAAGGCTCTACATGGCCCTGCTTGAGTGTGTGTGTGGGGGGTGGTGGACCAGATGACCTCCAAACTCACCCATTTGGTGGTTCTGTGAAAATCCTGATGTGATCCTTCTAGTCCAGCCTCTAGAAGAGCAGAAGTTGCCCACTTCTTTTAGGTTTCCTTGGGTCTAGATTTACTTTCAGGGTTCTTGTTTTTCTAGAGTAATAAGATCTTTTGACAAGAATCTTTCTTTTTACGTTTCTGTCTCAAAAAAGAAGAATGACTTCACTTCACACTAGAGTCGATTACTATGATTTGTATGCTAAGGTACGGTACTGAGATTGATTGAGTCGTCTTTTTCACCCTTCTAAGTAAACAAATAGATTGGCCGAGGCAAAGAGAAGTCCGTATGTTCTTACAGTTCTTAGGTAGTTTTAATCTGAGTATGTCTCAACCCATTATCTTTTAGAAATCTGTAGGAGTTGTTTGAATTCTGACTCTTATTCCTCAGTTGGATTAGACTAGGGGGAGCTTAAATGCTGTGATTTTCTTTCTCTTGGAGGAAACAACAACCTGCCATTGTCTTCAGTCTGACAAATCTGTATTAAAACCAGAAGTAGGATTGAAGCTTGGACTAAATCCACGGGCGTCCTGGGAGTTTATAGCAGAAGTTGTGCTGTATCACTGTGAATATGAGGAAAATACAACAAATGAATGCTGCTGTCTAATTTAAATGCAGTTTAATGTTATTTGCATGTTCTTAAAATGTTCTCTTCCGTTGGTGATGTAAGACTGTTATTTAGGAAACTGAAGATCGAAAGCTATTTGTCTTATTTCAGGACTTTATAAATCAGAGTTCCTTTTTTAACTCCTTAATATCGTTACAGTTATAATACTTAATTTCTCAACTCAGTTTTCCAAACAACCCCAGAGCATGACTGCTGTTCTATCTTTAAACCATTCTTTTCTATCTTTAGATGATATCGAGCCTTATATTAATTCATTTGAGTGTTTAATATGATTTTTAACCTCATCTTCCTTTCCTCATAATGAAATATGAAGATCTTCATATGCATGCATATAAGTTATTTCCTCTATCTGTAAAAAAAAAACCTCGAGAAAATATCCTAGCGTGAATTAAATATATTTTTCCTCCTTTCAGTCATCCAGCATGCTTTCAGGCAGATCTCAGAAAATGTCACTATTTTCACGAGACCTTTTTCAGATAAATTTGTCTTTAGAAAGGATTACTTGAGGTCTTCAATTTTGCATTTTTCCTACCTGCTTTCTTTTTCTCTCCTACATTAAAGCAACATCTTCTGAAATTTAAGTAACTGCTTACTCTGAGGGACTTACCTATCGCTAATTGTCTTATGTGGGTAATGGAGAAAGAAACATTTTGCAAAAGGCTTCTGCTGCAGCCAAACCATTCGCTTAGTTTAAAGCAATTTGAATTTTAAAATACAAACTTGATTCCTTCTTTTTAATGGGAAAGTAAAGAGAGGAGAATGATTTAACCTCAGAAGTTTATAGAAGGGGAGTTTTGATGCTTATAGCAAGAGGCTTTAAATTCCTAAAAACATCTCGCAGTGTAACATTTTCATTGAGTGAATGTTTCCAGATCAGATGCAAACCTCATTAAGATGATTCCGTCATTAAATCCTGGCCTTTTCACTGATATAAATTCAGATTTGGTATTTCAGCCCTTTCCCTTGTACAACTATAAATATTTTGTATTGGAAGAAGAAGCAGGAATGGGCTGCGTAGGGGGTAAAATGGTAACAGAGACTTCTTATTTAAAACAGAAAACAATAAAAAAAAAAATATACTGCTAACTATTCCTTGTGTCTGAGATAGGAAAAAGTGCTTGGATCTTGTAGCACACAGAGCAGAGAGAGGCGGCTGTCAGAGAAAGAGTAGTTAGTGCAGCAGCCTGCAGACTTTTTCCTCAGGAAACAATTTCACAGGAATCACCTCCTGGTGATTTGCTGTGGTTGAGGGTAGCTTCTGGAGAGCTTTGCTTTTGTCAGCCCTAACAGGGAGGTTTTCTGGATTAGAGAGTATGGGCTTGTATTGACTTCAGCTGCCAGTGGAGTCGATTGGTGCGTCAGTCTCTTATCCAGCTGTAGCCTGGGGATCTTCTATCCATCTGGCAGCAGAAGCTCTCACCATGGTGTTGAGAAGAGTCTCGAAACTCCTTTCAAGATTGTGTGAGACTGCTAGAGACTGCACAAGAAGTATTCCTGGTGTAGTTAAGGTCTCAGTGCAGGCAGAGCAGCAGAGACGCTCCAGGTCTTGGACTGCAAGGAGTCCCTGGTGCCTCTTCCTTGTAATTCCTTCCTCACCTGTGCGACGTGTGCTGTTGGTGACACACTCTGTCACCAGGCAAAGGAGCATGAGGGAAAGTGAGAAGACCGCATGATATCAGGGAGGTTAAACAGGAGATCTAGAGGGTCTTCACAGAGACTCTGAAGAGCTACGAGTCTGAGCCCCACGGTGTGAGGAAGGGTGGACAGTTAAAGGCTGTCCTCAAAGCAGCAGGGGATGGAGGCTGGGAAATCATTACTGCAGGCAGCAGAACAGAGTTTCCTGCTGCAATTTCACTGCTTCAAGTGTAGGTGTAGTGTTGTGGGAACAGGTAAAGAGGAACAAAGCCTGTCAGAGATGCCAGCACCAGCTGGCCCTGTTTCTTTCACTGAGTGCTGCTGCCATTCTTGATGGCTTTAGTTGAGGAGGTCAAAATGGGCTCAAAGGCTTATGGATGAAAGAATCCAAAACTGAAGTGGACATCTTCTCTCCTCTCCCTCCCTTCCCAGCTTGAGATTGTCCCCTTTACAAGACGATTCCATCTTTAGATGGTTCTTAACCCTTGGCTTCTGCTCCCCAGACTCTGCGTTGCCCGGGGCAGTTGCCTTACCGTGTTTCTGACCTGTTTGCATTTTCTCTTAGCTGCTTCTATTTTTGGGTGACATGCTTAAAAACTCAAGATATTATTTCTTCAACACAACCCAGTAATGGACCTGATACTAGTCCTGGGCTTCTATTTTAACTCTAATGCCCATATTTTTAAGGTGGTGGTGTTGTCCCGCAATTAAGCTGCACGATGTAACAGGAGACGTGATAACGAGCTCTGTTTCGCACTATGAGTTGCAGCAAGCCCAACGGGCCAGGACTGGAGCCATGCAAAACTAGCATCAGGCATAGTTATTTTAAGACCTGAGGCCATTTCCTAGCAATGGCAAGAATGCATTTATGGGACATTTAGGCGAAAACAATATCTAGATTTTATTCACCGGTTGTGCTGCATTTTCGTGCTGTAAGAGTTCAAAACTCACTGATATTATTCTAGTAATTACTCTTAGAAGCTCATATTTTTAATCCTGCTCAATGTGCTTCTATATTTATCAGTAAAATTGTCCTTTGGTATACCTTGTGTATAGTTCCAGGCATCTACTGTTATGTTCTTTAGCTCTGAGGGGTGCTGTTATCTGTCCAACCCCTGTGGGTTTCATCCGCTGTGATTCTCAATTATTTTCTTTAAAGTAGCTGTGGGAAAGGGCAACTTCTGGTAATTCACCTAAGGCTGGCTCCTTAGTCTTGTGTTTTATGCACCATCTATGCCCTGGTCTCAGCCAGAAACAGCAGCCTTGTGTTCAATAAAATAATTTCTTCCTCCTGTTATTCATCACTTTTTGCCACCTGGAGATGTATAAAAACTCAGAATAAAATGCATGACAATTATGTAAAAAAAAAAAATGGATATTTCCAATAGTAATAATTTTCAAGTTGTTTGTTTTATTTTTTTAACTTTTCTAGTTGATTCCAGCACTAGTGATTTTGACAAAAGAATACATATGGAGTAAAAACCCCAATCAACAAACAAACTCAACTACACATTCCACAACCTAAAGCGGAGGTGAACAATATGTGTGAAATACACTGATTAAAGAACTTCACACACGGTCATCATAAGAAATATGTTGCTGAGCTCAGAAGAAGTGTTATTCTCCAAACAGATCCTTTTCAAACATGTGGGTATCTCATAATATGTTTTGCTTTTTCCTCAAGAAGTAAATTGCCACCTATATTAAAACTGGGATCAGTTTTCTGACGAAAAAAATCAGAGCAGATTTGTGCTTAATTTATTCCTAAAAAAATGTGCACTGAAGTTCTTCATGAAACCAAAGGTCAAAGACTACGCGATTAAGCTGCTGAACCCGGAGAGGGACGCCTCCTTTCAATTTTCTCAAAGAAAAACCTTCAACCTTTTTCCTGATTGAACTTAAGGAAAAAACCCAAACTGATTTTCTGACTCTTCAGGAACTTTTGCTTCCACTTTACCCTCAGCTCTCCTTTAGGAAGTTTGGGAAGTGTCTCCTATGAGTCTAGGTGAGACTTGGCATTGGAAGTGTCTAAATCGTTTCTGAATTGCTGTCATCCACGCAGAGAACAGCCAGCCCTGGGCTTGGACAAAATTGAAGTGTTTGGATTTAAGACGATGATTCTCTGTGCTATGAGAAATTTCTGTACTAGAAAGAGAGGCGTTAGTTCCCATATTCCCATAGGAAGGTCTGTCTAGAAACTTTATAAATGAGGTGATTGGGAGTTTGGCAGATGCAGTGGCAAGGGGCTACGTGGCCAACCCTACCTATTTTGGCAGCACTTAGTGCAAAACAAACCGATTTCTGGGAATGCTATAGGTCTTCAGGAAATGCTTCCTCTCCATAGGGAAGTTTAAAAAAAAAAAAACTTCCCAGTTTGATTTACTGTAAGTATAAGTGAAAATTCTAGCTTGGTGTTATATCAGATATTTAAATTCAGTTTTGACTTAAAATATTGTATTGGGGAAAAAGTATTATGGTTGTGTAGAAGCCACTTGTTATTTTCTTTGTTAGAGATCTGCTTTGTGGTCCATTCTTTATTTCTGAAAACATCTACTTAATCAATTTGTTTAAATTCAAACACATTAATTCATTTTCACTGTCAGTTTGCCAGTAGCTCACCTTGTGAGGGTAAGCCAAATTCCTTTAATAGCTTTTTTTATATCAAGATATTTAAAGAAGCTGGCCTTTACAGTAAAAAAAGAGGAATTTGTATAGCTGAGAGATATCCAGACTTGCTTCGTACTTGTTTTGCAAACAAGATCTCAAAGAACGTATGCAAAAGACAGACGTAATTCCTTAGCTTGTGGAAATAGAAGTAATCTCATTATGTGCCTAATGAGGTTATAGATATGAATGTTAATCTAATTTCCTCTGAAGGACATTGAAAACCAAATTTCTTACTATAAGCTGAAGATAAATATTGCCTCACAGGTGATTTGACTCAGATTATACCTAGTTTCTCTCTTTCTTCTTCATCCCTCTTTCTTTTTCCTTAAAGAAAACCCCTTTTGATTTAATCTTGCTAAAATAAAAGTGTTTTCCTTGACATTAAAAAACAATCAAACCTTTTCATTCTTATTTCCTCCCAGCAATAATTTTTGATTCCTCCTAAATTAATGTGGGTCACTGCAGGATCTGAATTCTAGATCACACTAACCATAGGGCTGCAATCATTCAGGAGGGAAAGAAAAAACGAAGGTACGGCAGCCAAATTGTTTGCAGTAACACTTACTTCCATTTTCACAAGCCAGACGGATCTCATGCGACAGACACCGTAGTCCTACTTGTCACGTAAGGGTAAAACATTAAGAAAGCACTCAGCCATCACTTTGCTGGATATAGAGACAAAACCATATCAAAACTAGGTGAGTTGGGACAATATAACATCTTTACCATCCTTCTGCAGTAAAGCAATAAAACAAGCTTCTGATCATTAACACAATGGAGTTGAATGCCAGATAACTAGTTGAATTCTAACACCCAAAAAAGAGCCACCTTGATTATATACATATATGTAAATATAAATATGTATCTAAAAGAATATATTTTTTAATATATGTAAAAAAATATATATAAAAGAATATATAGTGCCATGCTGCAAGCTGGTAAACATCAAGAAAAGACTTTCAGATGATGCATTAGGTTATTTTTTCATTTTAAACTTGGAAAATCAGAAAAAAAATGAGTTAGTAACCTAGCTGAAAGAGTCAGCACTTCCAATGAGTTAAATATTGATGGTAATTTCATGTAAGATTAGAGTACATCATAAAAAATTAAATACTGAAATAGCTAAGCTTCTATACACAAAGCAGGTATCAGATTTTACACCCTCAAACTTCTCTTGTAGTTGTCTTTTTTGTTTCTTTTAAGCTGAGGAAAACAGCTCCTGAATATGAAGTGTTTCAATTACCACTCCTCGCCTGTATCCATGTCAGGCTGTTTTATTTTACCAAGTTCAGATGAACTCCAATGTCTCCATTCTTTTGCATTCGTCTGGTAAAAATACTAAGACATTGTCATTGCTTTGAATTGAAAATGGGCTACCAAAATAATGTTTATTTTTCATCCTTTTCTAAGCATGCTTAGAACATTTATCTGGGAAAAAAAAAGAAGAAAGGGAAAGAGGAGTGCTGCTTCAATAGATTATTTGTTCTGTGCTGCCTAGCAAATCCTGCAGCCTTGTAAACAACGATGCTGTTCCCTCCTCCTGCTTCCCATTTTCTGAGCATTTTCAAGATTATGAAAAATCCTAAACCTTTTGAAGCCACCTGAACAACACAGCCAGCTAAACCCTGTTGATATGTATGACTGCAGAAGTTAAGCGTGGTCAGAGTTTAGTTTGTTCAAGTCCCAATATCACCTTTGAAAATGAGCATCATAACACTTTATCTCCATGTAATTTCTCTCCAGGCTTGTAATTTTTTTTATTATTCTTACTATTCTTTACTTTCATATTGGGAGCAATATTGATTGTGTGGTAAAGAAAAATATTAATAATCCTGAGATGCTGCGGTAACGGTATTTTAAATACACTGAAAGGGCTCATCCTTCTTTGCCTCTTTAATGGCTGGCGGAGAGGACCAGCTATCATGTGGCTTAATAGACTGCACTCAGAAAAGGAGCAGAAACTCAAGGAAATACTTCCTCCAATGTAATGTGACCACTTAGTTGTGTTGTTTCCAGTCTCATCAATTTAATTTGTAATCTAATCCATCGTCATTCTAGAAAATACTTATGTCTAATGATTGATGCTCTGAAGGCGCAAGTGCTTAAGCATCCTGTAGATTTGCAAATTTCCTGTCAAAAACTCTTCTGAGTTTCCACTGGAATAGGTAGAAGTTGCACTGATGGTGATATATCTTCTTTTCCATAAATTCATAATGGTTTTTTACCATTGTTTTGTCATACATTGCTGATACCTATCTCTGTTTCCCCAGTACATGACAGACCAAGTTCTATATGTATGATCCTAAGACCATATTAAAGGAAGGGAGGAAGCTTTAATCAAATAATTGAAAATTAAATACATTTTAGCTTAGCATATGATATACTTTGGGTTCATTGTTATTAAAACATTGAAATAAATCATTTTTGCTTATTGTCAAACCTTTGACTGGATGTTTTTCCTTTGGTGGCAGAAATATAGTAATGAAAATGAAATCATATTTCAGTATTTATTGCATTTCTTTGCTTTATATTGTTGTTGGTTTGTTTTTTTCTTTTCCCTCCAAGAAGGCAGTCCTCTTCTTACATATTTATTCTTTTCAAGGTGCTCTCACAGGCCTGAATTAGGAAAAAAGGTCTTGAAAAGGAAGTCTTTGAGGAGATTTGGATGTTACAATTTAAGAGTGATCAAAAATCAATCTTTTAAGTTACTTGATGAAGCATTAAGAAAAAGTGTATTAAAAATATAGGATCAAATCATATGGCCCATATGTACTTTTTCTCTGTATTAGATCTGAATTTTGCTAATGTTGATTTATTTTTCTTCAGAGCAATGGGGAGCCATCACTGTTCACAGAATCACAGAATCACAAGGTTGGAAAGGACCCATTGGATCATCGAGTCCAACCATTCCTAACACTCCCTAAACCATGTCCCTCAGCACTTCATCCACCCGTTCCTTAAACACCTCCAGGGAAGGCGACTCAACCCCCTCCCTGGGCAGCTGTTCCTGTTCATTTGTGTAGCCATGTAATCTAATATCATATGTCACAATCTCCATTGTTTTTCAGCTAATGTGTAAGAATTTTACTTAAAATTTCTGTTGAATCTCCCCGCCGTGAAGCTTTCTCACAGCGGTCTAAATGTAAAAGATCTCTGCACATTTTCTGCATATAAATTATTCTGCTAATCATAGAATCGTTTGGGTTGGAAGGGACCTTAAAGATCACCCAATTCCAACCCCCTGCCATGGGCAGGGACACCTCCCACTAGGGATGAGGCATCCACAGCTTCCCTGGGCAACCTGTGCCAGGGCCTCCCCACTCTCATCGTGAAGAAATTCCTCCTTATGTCTACTCTTAATCTGTCCCTCTCCAGTTTATACCCATTAATCACATGCTTTCATCACTAGGACATAATTAATAGAGGAACAGGAGCATTATTTGTTTAGACTGTAGCTTGTTTTAATTTTACTTCATAAAGTTGTCTTTATTTTTACTTAAGAACAGATACTAAAAGCAAAGTAGCACTAACATCAAAAATCGTTATAGAAAACAGCCTTTCCCTCTGCATGGAGCAGACTTTTTTCTTAATGCAGCCACCTCACTTCTCACAGTGTCTAAAACAGATTATATTAATGGCCCTTTCGGCTGAGACTGAGCTGTTTTGGTCTATTACTGTTCATGTCAGTGTCTTATCCAGAAGAAGTGGGATGAACTCTGCCTGCCACTAATGCTCAATTTATGTCTCTCTCTGTCTTTATTTCAGCAGGAGGATGTGCTAGATGAGAGACTGAAAACAGATGTACAACACCAGATGAAAAAATGCTGCATCATGTCGAATTTCAGTGGGCAGCTGGTATTATACCTTTTAAATGTCTCTTTATGTTTGCCAGAGTAGCATAATAGTCAATTCCCTCCTCAATAACAAGCCGGCTGCTCTTGGTAAATAGAAAGGTGTTATATCTATTTCTCTTTCCATAACAGAGCCTTTCTAGTCCATCCATTAGTTTCACAGTTGAATTACAATCTAAGTGAAGAAAAAACCCCTCCAAACTAAGTTGTGCCCAAGTGCTGACAACAGGGAAGGCTGAAAGGACAATTCCAGCCTGTAGTACATTAAATAAATTGTTTGGCTTTGTTTCGTTTGTCTTGAAGTACTTTGTAACCTTACACCCAAGCATCCTTTCAGGGCTACTTTTCCTTGAAGATGCCTTTAAATTATGTACATAGATAAAATGGACTCTTTGTTATAAACACATTATAATTCCTCTGACATCGTATAAAAAGTCCAACTCAAAAAAAAAAAAGGGTTCAAATTCCTAGTAACACCCCTTTAATTGTACAACATGTTTTTGCATAATTTTTCTCTCCCCTCCACCCCCCCCAAGCCTTTCTGTACCTTATTTCTTTAAGAAAATGTTAAGAATGAATGACTGTAATCACGTTTATTCCTGAAGATTTACTCATATCAAGTAGCGTTTCATTCCTTCTGTTGCTCCCTCAACTACAAGATCACAGGGAAAAACATCATTTAACATCCCAAGGAAAATCAGAACTTGACCCTGAATAAAATACAGGTCATAGTGACCGAACTGAGCAAAGCTCGAACCACCGAACGATCTCAGACACAGAGAAATTAATGTTTTATCCTTGATGTTTTACCCTCGACCTGAAATAGGTCCTGTGAAAACCTTGCTCAGTTGCCCTGCTGTGTGTTCACCTTCTGTATCTTCTCTGGAAATACATTCTAGAACATACAATACATCCCTGTTTCTGTCTTATTATTTTTATTGATGTCTACCAGCGGCAGCGCACACGAGGTGAACGAATACAGGGAGGCGCACTATATTTAAACTCTTTCTTTTGCTGCTGGCAAACAAACATAAGCTATAATTTAATTTGTTTTGCAGGCTTTTGGCTATTCAGGCCATCCAGAACTTAAAACTGTGCAAATATTCTCTGCCAATATCAGCATATTTCTGTGGCTCCATGTGGGGTTCCCATCCGAGGTGTCAGCAGTGGGGGATGCACGAGAGGGAAGCAGGGGATGAGCTCAGCTGGACACAGCTGGTCCCAGTCAGCCTTAGCTGGTTCCAGCTGGTCCCAGTCAGCCTTAGCTGGTTCCAGCTGGTCCCAGTCAGCCTCAGCTGGTTCCAGTTGGTCCCAGTCATCAGTCTCAGCTGGTTCCAGCTATTCCAATCAGGTCCATCACAGCCCCACCACTGCCACAGCTGAGCCCATCAGCCAAACTGGTGGCACCTGTGGAAAAGCTATATAAGAGAGGGCAAAGCACACAGTGGAATGAGGAAGAAGGTGTGTGGAAGGGCTCTGAGGTTGCATTGCAATGTATTCCTGCAGCCTGTGGAGAGCTCAAGCGGGAGTAGGTTTATCCTAAAAGACTGTATAGCCTGTGGAGAGGACCTACTCTGGAGCTTGGGAAAAGCACAAGGAGAAAGGAGCGGCAAAGAGGAACTGTGACAGACTGACTGTAACACCGCAGCCCCACCTCTGTCCTGCTTGGGGAGAGGAGGTGGAGTTGGGACTGAAGCCAAGGTGGGAAAGAGAAGCAGGAGGTGGGTAGAAATTGTTTTTTTTGTCTCTGATTTTCAGTATCAAAACCTATTTTAATTGTCAATCAATGCGATTACTTTTCCCTAAGTCAACTCTGTTTTGCTAGTGAAGGTAACTGATAAATGATCACCTTGCCTTTATCTCAACCCATGAGCTCTTTCACCTTATTTTCTCCCCCATCCCACTGCAGCGAGAGAGTGAGAGGGCAGCTGAGTGAGCATCTGGGAGCTGCTCTAGGTCAGCTTGTGGGTACTGCAAAGCAAAAATCTGTGTTCCAAGGTGTGGAAACTAATGGTAACTTGTGTTCTGGTTTGGAGTTTGAAAATAGAGAGTAACAAATATGTGCAAAAGACCTTTCTCTGACATTACTACATTTTCAAACTTGAATTTCTCTGCTTAATTTAACAATGTTTAACAAGACCAAATGAGGTTTAACAAGACCAAATGCCGGGTCCTGCACTTGGGGCACAACAACCCTATGCAGCGCTACAGACTGGGGGAAGAATGGCTGGAGAGCTGCACAGAAGAGAAGGACCTGGGGGTGCTGGTTGACAGCCGACTGAACATGAGCCAGCAGTGTGCCCAGGTGGCCAAGAAGGCCAATGGCATCTTGGCTTGTATCAGAAATGGGGTCACCAGCAGGACCAGGGAGGTTATTCTCCCTCTGTACTCGGCACTGGTGAGACCGCACCTCGAATACTGTGTTCAGTTCTGGGCCCCTCACCACAAGAAGGATGTTGAGGCTCTGGAGCGTGTCCAGAGAAGAGCAACAAAGCTGGTGAGGGGGCTGGAGAACAAGTCTGACGAGGAGCGGCTGAGAGAGCTGGGGTTGTTTAGCCTTGAGAAGAGGAGGCTGAGGGGAGACCTTATTACTCTCTACAACTACCTGAAAGGAGGTTGTGGAGAGGAGGGAGCTGGCCTCTTCTCCCAAGTGACCGGGGACAGGACAAGAGGGAATGGCCTGAAGCTCCGTCAGGGGAGGTTCAGGTTGGATATCAGAAAAAAATTCTTCACAGTAAGAGTCATTGGGTACTGGAACAGCTGCCCAGGGAGGTGGTCGAGTCACCTTCCCTGGAGGTGTTTAAGGAACGGGTGGATGAAGTACTTAGGGACATGGTTTAGGGAGTGTTAGGAACGGTTGGACTCGATGATCCAATGGGTCCTTTCCAACCTTGTGTGATTCTGTGATTCTGTGAATGTTTTCTTTGGGGAAAAAAGTGTAGAAGTGGTGAAGGCGATCAAAGTGAAATAGCACAGAAAGTTGAAACAGAAATTTTATTGCTGGAAGCAGAGAGATCCTCACACCTGTAAATAATTTCAGCCTCTTTGACTGTCCTTGATTATTCCTGAAAATTTTATATTGATTAAGAGCTAATTTGTGTTCTTTCTTCTGGCAGTCACTGATAGGTTATGTGGTAGTTTTAGCTGATGGGCAGTTTCATAAACTTGCTCTGTTTCTGCTTTTAACTCTACTGACTTGAAAAGAAAAACAAGTAGAGAAATAAATACTTCCAGTGGATATGTTTGCAGAATTTTTACGTGTTATTTAAACAGTATTTACCAACCCACCACCCTAATTACCCTTAAGTATCATTATTGTTAAAACATGCTTGGTTTTCTGATTTAAGTCAGGACTTATACTCTAAATGTTTCTTTTATTATTTTTTATTATTTATTTATTATTTCCTTAATCACCTGTGAACTTCTCTGTGCACAAGGCTGTCTTTTGGCAGCTTCATAGAGCCTTTCCTCCCCAGGTAGAATGGGTACCACCCCTTCTGCTATCCTCACCGAGCCATTCCGTTGCGAGTGGACTGCTGCATGGGGAAAGGAAATTCAACACCGACGAAGTAAAGGGAATAATTCTGGTTTATTTCAGTGGTTATAAATATGTGATTATATTTTATTTACTTAAGGGGATGTTGACAGTAATTAGGTTATTTAAGGAATGTTTGCCTGACCTCATTAGATGCAGAAAGCATGGAGTAGAGGTACTCTCCTCACTGAGCCATCCATCCTTTCTTTCCTGCATGTCTCTGAGAGGGAATAACCAGCAGGAGAGTGAAGGACTAGGCTTCCAGAGAAATGCAGCCATGACCTGCATTGTATTTATCAGGTATAGATGATTAGATAGCTTCTGCTTCTGTATTTGAGGTAAGATTGATCACAGAAGTCTAAACAAACGGCCACGAGAGTCTTGTGAAGGTGATTCTCACGGGTGAATATGATTTGCATACTTATGTATGTGTCTATAGAATCATAGAATGGTGCGGGTAGGAAGGGACCTTTAATGGCTTCACTCATTTTGGTGACCATCTGGTCCAGTGTCATGTCCCTTCTAGGAGGGTTCTTCATTATCTGATTGGAGAAGTTATCCTCAATGTGTTCCAGTAGTCTCCTGGACTGCCCACAGCTCTCAGTTTTTCCTCCAGAAGGACAAGAGCCTTCTCTAGCTTGATAAGAACGCTTTGACCACAGAATGCCAGGTTGAAAGGGACCTCAGAGATAATCTGGTCCAACCTTTTAGGTAATATATAGCTTAAATGAGATGGCCCAACACTCTGTCAAGCTGAGCCTTGAAAGTATCTGGTGTAGAGGAATCTACCGCTTCCCTGGGGAGGCTCCTCTTGGTCGGGTGGGCTGTAGCAGGCACTAACTACAAGGCTTCACGCTTGAGCCAGGTTAATCCCATCTGATGCCAGCGAAGCCTGGTGATGTGTAGGCCATATAAGATGGTAATGCATGCAATATCTTGGTTTCTGTAATCTTTACAGCACAATAACTGTGGTCCAATTACTTCATCTGCTTCTGTATGTTTATTTCAGGTAAATAATGCCTTATTACTCTCTACAACTACCTGAAAGGAGGTTGTGGAGAGGAGGGAGCTGGGCTCTTCTCCCAAGTGACAGAGGACAGGACAAGAGGGAATGGCCTGAAGCTCCGTCAGGGGAGGGTCAGGTTGGATATCAGGAAAAAATTCTTCACAGAAAGAGTCATCGGGCACTGGAACAGCTGCCCAGGGAGGGGGTCGAGTCGCCTTCCCTGGAGGTGTTTAAGGAACGGGTGGATGAAGTGCTTAGGGACATGGTTTAGGGAGTGTTAGGAATGGTTGGACTCGATGATCCAATGGGTCCTTTCCAACCTTGTGATTCTGTGTGATTCTGTATGGGAGATGCGGTTCAAAAAGGGTAGTGTGAAAATGACTCAGAAAAAATTAATGCAATAGTAAATAAAAAAATAATTCTATGTTGGAAGCAGATGTTTTCATGAATATTTATGCATTTGTCACTTTGAGGTTTTTTTATTGATATTGTAACCTTTGGAGGAGAGAACTTTATTGCTCGTCTTAATTTGTGGCTATACGTTGGTTCCTTATAGTCTTGGACCAGACATTCAGTACCCATATTAATGTGTGACGACTTAACGCTTAGTTTTCAAAAAACACTGTAACAACTGGAATTGCAAAGAGCTCCAGAGCTGATCAAGTGCAAAGCTGTTAAAGTATATGGCACTAGAATACAAATGTTTTGCCACCATAAATTCAGATCAGGCCCCAGTCTCACAGCCTTCAAAAAGAAGTGCAAGACTTGTCAGCAAATTGTTGTTTTTATAGTAGCAAGATGTGTGAATAAAGGCTTGGCAGCACGTCCTGGAGATAAGCAAGAGAAATTATCTGAAAGGGAAATGAGATACCAGTACAGTAATGTAGGCTGGAGAATCTAGGGAAGTTTGATTTGTTGGCAGGAAGAATCAGAAATGATGGATGTCTCGTAATTACCGAGATGAATGTGAAATATATTTTGCAGGTGTAGACACTACTTAACTGATGTCATTCCTAAATTTCACTTAAATTTTCATTGATTTAATGCTTTGTGGACCAGGAGCTCTCACCCTTGAAAGAACATCAGTTGTCAGTGTGCTCATATTTTTAACTTCACTTTGATGCTTATTTCATAGTAATTCATTGCACTTATTGAAAGAATTGCTATTAATGGAAGCACTGGATGCTCATGGATGCCTTCATCAAAATATTTATAACATTCACATGCTTTTAGCATGCAAGGGCTCTTATCAGGCATTTTATAGCTCTTTATAGGGAAATGCTTGGTGCTTTACCTAAAAATCTTGCACATTGGGGTTTTTTTCCACATCAAATGCTACTGAAAACTACTTTAATGGAGAATAGCATTATAGAATGATAGGGTCATGCAATAGTTGAGGTTGGAATGGACCTCTGGGAATGGTCTAGTCCAAACGCCCTTTCTTAAAGCAGCAACAAAGTCGTTTGCTGGACTCAGCCCGGTTAAGTCCATGTCCCTCTTGCAGAGGCCAGCACTGGATGTGTCTCTCCAGCTGTCTTCACCAGTGCTGCGTAAAGGGAAAAGATAATTGCCCTTTCCCCTCTGGCTATGCCCTGCCAAGCACAGCTCAGGAGGCTGTTGGCTGTCTTTGCTGTGAGAGCACATTGCTGGCTTGTGTTCAGTTTTGGTGTCCTCAAGGACCCCCAGCTCCTCTCTGCAAAGCTGCTTTCCTACCACATGGTCCCGGGTGTAGACTACAGCATGGATTTGTTACTCCCCAAGGGCAGAAATTGGCATCCCCCTCAATTTCATGATATTCCTATCACAATTCCTGGAAACATGATGCGTCTTCCAATTGCCTAAGGGAGGTCTTGTCTACTTCTTCCTGATCAGTGATCTCAATCAGAAAGAAATTGTGCTGAAAGAGTACCACTGCTGCCTTGTTAAGGAACGTCAGGGTCATGTTAGCAAACTCTGGAGTGAATTGGAAGGACTTGAGAAACAAAACAAATGAGTTCCCTTTGAAAACAAAAGGTGGAAAGTTGTGTTTCTTCAGAAAAGAAGGGGAATGAACCAAAGCAAGATAATTTGATTGATGTATTATAACTTAAATTTTACTCTATAGCTTTTAAAGGCCTTGAGGGAGATCTCTCTTGCTTAGGTTCAACATAGTCCCACCTTGGCAGTGTACATGGTAGAGTTAACAGGGATATGTATACCACATTCCCACAAACTTACAGCTGTTTTTTTGCTTATGTGATGTTAGCTCACATTTCCTATCAATTTTAATAGCTGATCTAACACTATTAAGAGTCTTGGAATTAGGTTACTGCTGTATGTCGCTATAACTCTTACCAGTGAAAGCTGATACGTATAGTTCTGTACCATATTGTATTTAATAAGACACTACTGAATCTGAAGAAGAAAGGGGATAACACACTAGAAAATTCCAGTTTTCATGGACTACTATAATTTTCTGTCTTTGAGTTTAATGAGATGAATAACATAACATAAAAAGGTAATAACTTCCCAGTTCTGGAGGAGCTCTTCTTTTGTTCTGATCACTAATGATGTAAGAATGATCTGTTCTTCAGTTCTCATCCTAACCTGTTGAGCTGTGGCTATGGCTCACAGTCTTTCGCTGTATTTCAGCAGCGGATAAAAAAGGATAAAATGCTCCTAATGCTGCAAAGTGTTTTGGAACTTATCAGAACAAGGAAAAAGCCTTGCAAGGTGAAAACAACAGCCTGCCTCCTCTTCACTGTTGCTTTGACTGCAGGATTCAAAGCTGAGAGAGGTTGTCCCTTGTTAGTGAGAAGGATAGCATCAACACCTGTGACATTCCTTCCTTTAACTGTATTAACCTGTTTCCAGCCAGCAGAGCTTTGCCAGAAGGCCAAGGAGGTGATCCTGGCTTGGTGGTGGTGAGGCTTTATCTAGAGTGCTGTGTCGAAGGCTGGACAGGAGATGCTGAGATAGCGGGGGCTGTTCAGCCTGGAAAGGGGGTGACTTGGGGCTATTTTATCTTACAGATCCCTGACTCCAGCCTGCAGCATCTGGTGTTTACGTAGCTGTGCCTAGGGAAGATGCACATGGCAAACAAACCCCTTTATTTGTATTGGCTCAGGTTTATTTTCCAAATATTGTCTGGAACACGAATAACTTTCGAAGCACTTTCTCAGCTACGTAGCCCCAAATAATTTTGGCACAACTCTAGTCATTTTGGGCAGAGACAATACAAGATTGTTGAAGAAGCAGAGAGACATTGGATAGAGGGATGCTCAATATTTTGAAGAATGTTGTTCATTGAAAGTATATTTTACATGAGCAAAGCTATTATAGATAAAATGCAGTCATTAACTTCATATGGGAAAAGCTTTTTTCTGTCAAATACTTAATTTCAGTATTTTCTAAAGAAACATAGAAACACTACTTTTAATTTAAAGTAGTGTTTTCATTTATTAACTGATTAAGAAAGGAAGAAAAGTTAATTAGGTCAAAAATGAAATGCAGTGTTTAATTACATTTCAAATTGACAGTATTGAATTGATTAAAACATTTCTTTATCCGGAATTCTTCAAAGGATCTTGTTTCTGAAACACTCTTGTTGTCTAATATTGATCTAAATGTTCTTGCTCTAATTGTAGAGAACACCTAGGTGTTTTGGAAGGTAAAACTCTCAGGGTGGGGAGTCTAAGCTCTGGACACACCTTTAAGATTTGAACACGCAACTTCTGATCCACTTCCATGCCAGAGGACAAGGACAATAGGGATGGGACAGAACTGCAGAACACCATGAACAGAACGATCCCTCGAGCTCAGTACACAGGGTGTTACACGTAGATATGCAGGTACACATGCGCTCCTACATCTTATCTTGCAGGGATGGAGTTCTCCTCCTCTTTCTTGTACTGTTCTATTCTCATTGCATGGCAGGTTATTCACAGATCAATGCATGCCGTGCATCCACACCCTATTTCTGAGCTCTCCCATCATGGGATGCTCTATATGCTTCCCCCGGACCTTTGGGATTGGTTCAGGCTTTGTTTTCAGGGAGATGTTTTATCTCTTGGCAATGCCTGGTGATCTCTGCCCATTTTATTCCAACAGTCAGGAGATTACATTGTACATTCACTCGCTCTGGATGGTGAACAAGGCAGTTCCTTCAACCCAGGGTGTGCTGGCTCTGCTCGGATTAGTGCCGGATTTCTCTACTGCCGGATTAACTTGCACTGAAGGCTCATTGGATGCTTCCTACTAAGTGCATATAAAATGAATAGTATATTGGGTGACCTCATCTGCTGTAGGGCTGCAACAATGCTGAATCTCAAATAACAATCTTCATTGTAGTTGAGATCATCCATCCCAAAAAGATATTGGGAGTAAACAGCGCTTCATTGTTTCATTCTACAAAATGGCTTTTCCTAGTACAATAGCAGGAGAAAAAAGTCTTTTGGAAAAAAAAATCATTGCACTGAGACTTCCAGAAATACTCTAAAATCAATTGGGTGATTATGTTGCTGCCATGTCGCTCTTGCAAGTGTTTAATATTCTTTTTTTAATTTGTCTTATAGACTTCACGAGTTCCCTCGGTAATAACCTCTAACGCTGCTGGACACATTACTGCACTTAAAAGGCTCTTAGGAAAATGCTATTTAGAAAAATATCCCGTTATTTAAATATGATTATTAAGCGTGAAACAGCTCGGTGTTATCTGTGCCGACTCGTTTTGCAGTTCTTTTAATGCCCGTGTAAAAATTCTGTCTTCCCATAGGCTGTAGGTAGTTAAGTCTTTCTAACTAATGCATATATAAACAGAAGTATAGATATATTTTTATATTTACATCTCTGCTTTTTAGCGTACAGATGGGGATGCTCTGATTTTCTGTTGGAATCTGGGGACTGATGGGATTTCAAGACTCCTTGAAGGCAGAAGCTGTTTGGTTCCAAGTTCAGGTTTATTTCCATATTTGCAAATTGAGAGCATGAATGTTGCAGTTACTTTTAGTCAATTCTAAATATGTTCATGTTGCAAAATTCCTGCGAATTTGGCATTTTCCCCCAATTTTATTGTGTAATGTATCTTTCCAATCTAACATTTGCAGTAGGAGAAAATACTTCTACGCTAAACTTGTTAATGGGCAAATCTCAAAATGAGGCCTCTGTATAAACTTATATTCCATATGGACATGTAAACTGGTGAATGTGCTTTATGTGGAATTATGAGCTTAATGGGACAAATATGCAAAAATAAAAGGGATTAATGGCAGTAGTGACTGGTGATGAGAAACAGTAGATAAGCAGCTTTGGATAGCTACCTCCAAACTGTAGCTTAGAAGAATACCATGAAAAAGCTATAATATAACAGAACTTTGAACACTGCTTCAATCTTGGAAGTGGAAAAACTTGCAACAAAGATCTCAGTTCTCGGTCAATATCTCTGTTAAACTCCATGGCGCTGCACCCATTTTTATTCCCCAACAATGTGGCTGTTTTATTTGTGGAATACAATTGACAGCGAATTGAAGGGATGGAAAATTTTTATTCCTGAAAAAGCCCACTAGTGCACACAATTCCATATGCTGGCAGTCTGGGCTGAAAGGTTTAGGAATAACTGAAAATATTAACCCAGACATTGGCTCTGTGGTAGAATCACAGGTATAAAGGCACAGCAGACGGGAGAAGCTTGCGTTTTTGCAGCTGCAGGTTGAGAGGTTTCCTCTGGGCTTTCTTCTTTACGCTGTTTACAACTCATAAAGATGACACAGTAAAATATTCATGAATAGCAGGTGTAATGCATTAAACATGATGAGCCTGCAGTGGAAGAATGATGCTGTTGAAGTCATTGCAAGTTGTCAGCACGGAGATCTACGCTAAGGATAGCTGGGATGTAAGGATATGTGGACTGGAAGGACATCTGGTTTGTGAGGATGTCTGGTTAATGACATAAAAAGCTACTTCAAGTTTTAAGCTTCCCTTGGAAGTTTATATTCTGTGTGTCTGAGTGTGTGATTCATTAGCAAACGTCAATCTGGACTTGCTGGCATGGAAGAGGAAACAGAACCTGGAAATACTCAAACTTGGAGCTGAAAATTGGTGAAAGGCAAGGTGTGTTATGGGTATTTAATAAGCTCACAGATGTTGGACAGGATTAAGGTCAAATCGAGGGACTGAGCGACTGTGGATGTGAATGTAGGAATTAAGATGGTGAGGGTATGTCATGCCCAGAGCCCAGGAGCATGGCAATGAATGATCCAGGAGGTGTCATGCAGTGTATCCCTGTTTCAATGACTTGGATGAAGGTATTGAGTGCACCCTTAGCAAGTTGTAGGCGACACTAAGAGGAAGTGTGGATCTGCTGGAGGGTAGGGAGGCTCCAAAGGGATCTGAACAGGCTGGACCGCTGGGCTGAGACCAATGGCATGAGGTTCAACAAGGCCAAATGCCGGGTCCTGCACTTGGGGCATAACAACCCTGTGCAGCTACAGACTAGGGGAGAGCGGCTGGAGAGCTGCCTGGAGGAGAAGGACCTGGGGGTGTTGGTTGACAGCAACTGAACATGAGCCAGCAGTGGCCCAGGTGGCCAAGAAGGCCAATGACATCTTGACTTGCATCAGAATGGTGTGACCAGCAGGTCCAGGGAGGTGATTCTGCCCCTGGACTCAGCACTGGTGAGAGACCTCGTATCCTGTGTTCAGTTCTGGGCCCCTCACCACAAGAAGGATGTTGAGACTCTGGAGCGCCTCCAGAGAAGAGCAACGAAGCTGGTGAGGGGGCTGGAGAACAAGTCTTATGAGGAGCGGCTGAGAGAGCTGGGGTTGTTTAGCCTGGAGAAGAGGAGGCTGAGGGGAGACCTTATTACTCTCTACAACTACCTGAGAGGAGGTTGTGCAGAGGAGGGAGCTGGGCTCTTCTCCCAGGTGACAGGGGACAGGACAAGGGGGAATGGCCTCAAACTGCACCAGGGGAAGGTCAGATTGGACATCAGGAAAAAAACTTTTCACAGAAATGATCATCGGGCCCTGGCAGAGGCTGCCCAGGGAGGGGGTGGAATCACCATCCCTGGAGGGGTTTGAAAGATGGGTAGACGAGGTGCTCAGGGACATGGTTTAGTGGCAGATAGGAATGGTTGGACTGGATGATCCAAGAGGTCTTTTCCAACCTTGTGATTCTATGATTCCATAGGGTGACATTCCTTTAGGCTTATAAAGTTCTTGACATGTGACCACTGAAACAAGCTGTTTGCTAAGCATTTCTTTGCAGTGTGAGATGATGGATATTTTACTGCTGACTTTTTAAAAATGTTATGTTTAATGTTTAAACTTCTTTCTTTAACTGTCCCTTCCCTCAGCGTTCCTGACTCTCTCTTAAGTAGAGCTTGGAGAAATCTGCAAAACAACTGCAAGCTCCATTTAACACTTCTATACTTTTTTTTTGTTATATCAAAATAACATAGGGTTCATTAAACACCCCATGAGTTTTGTTATTGAGTTGTTTCAGACACCTTGCTCTTGCCAAAGGCTAAACTTCTTAATATGCTAGTCCTTTTTTTTAGTTCCAAATATGCCTTTGGTTTTATTAGTTTTGCTTATAATGGATTTGTCTCAAGGATGCGTTTGGACTCCTTTAATATTTAGCCCTGTTGATTCTCATTTGAATATATGTGTAGTTTCTATGGCAGTTGTGAGTGCTTTTGAGGCCATTTTACCTGTCAGAATAATTTGAGTGCGTTCTTATATTTACTGCTTTTTGTTTCCTTATAAGAAAGTATTATTTATTGAGAGTATTATGCAGGACCCCTAGGATATACAATTATATTTTATGTGGCTTTCTGCTAAGAGGAAGACTTTTAGAGGAAGACTTGGCGTTCATTCCCATTTGAGAGGGGAAATCAGAACAACAAATCTATATTCCATAGAACTCAAGCAAAAGGTGTACAAAAAAGATGGAAGTTTTAAACACCACAGAATGCAAATGTGTAAAACTCTTCAAAGTGATCTGTGATGGATGAACAGTCTCCCACAATGCATGAGTTTCATTTAAAGGAAGCCTTTATATAAGAGCTTTTCAAAGCCAGGGAAACTCTGGGCATCTTCATGTGGAAACACGATCCACTGCAGGGACAAGAACTTGTTCATTTTGTATCGTGTAGTAAAACTCCAGGTGATTTGGACAATGAAAGACCAAAACTAAATGAAATCACTATAGAAAAATCGCCATCAATTTTTCTTCTTTAGGAGCCCCACGGGATGGCATGACAAGATCTGGCGGATGCATTGTTTCTGTTAAACCAGAGAAACAGGGTTTTGCTTTCTCAGAACTACTGCTTTCTATTCTGAGGACTCTGATTTTTGATTTTGGACAGCTGGAGATTTTGTGTGAATTTGTCTAAGATTGACTCTTCTTTTTTTTTTTAATATGAGATAGCGAATTGATTGCTGTAGGGATTATTTTTTGGTTTTGTTCTGCCTGTGTGAACTTGAAAGCCCTTCGTTTACATCACGTACACATTTGGAATTTCTATGTACTTTTTTTTAAAAAAATCCAATATCTGAGTAGCTCCTGCCCTCCTTTCTTTTGCAGTTAAGAGTGCAAAACTTCCAGTGCCCTTCTTGAATGGCCATGAAAGATGAAACTGGGTTTTAAAGGCATACCAGAAATTGCTTTTATTTTCAGTAAAGAATCGTAAGGGATGGTTCCTTTCCGTAGATACCAACCTTTGCTCTATATGTTAGGAATATATTAATTTCATTGGTTATGTTTCCAAACATTTTTTCCTTAAAGATAGGCTTCTAAGGACCCTGAGTAGTCACGTGACTTTGTAAAGATTGCCATAATAAAGGAATGCTAATTCAGATCATACCCATTGAGACACATAATTTTGCTTATTATCTTCTTTCTGTGTATTGTCCTGTACCATAGACTTTGACTTAGTCCTCAGGTGGTTAAAAGTCAGTAACAAACCTCTGTTTTGTGCTCCGAAGGGGACTAGAGCTTTATTTGACAAATGAAATTGAGGGTGAAGAAAGGATATATGAGAAGCTTTGATAAATAAGAACAAAAAAATTAGTAGTCCACTACTGGTTTGGACAGAAGGCACCCAAGAAAAATAAGGTAACAGTCAGCCCTTTGGGGCTCTGCAAACTGTTAGTCATTCAACTAGATTCACAAGAAGGGTGTTCTTACCTCCTTTCAGCTCTTTAAATGCTTCTAGAGCGTTAGAGTCCATGGGATGTTTTGACCAATTTGTGTGGTTTCCTTATACAGCCTGAGGAAAGGTGAATTTTCCCTCACTGTATTTAGATGTGCTGCAGCAATATGGTGAATTGCTTAATTGTTGTTCATGGATTTTGTATTTTCACCTTTTTCTCTTTTCCCAGCACTGATTATTTCACCCCATGGCACTTCTTTTCTGGATGAAGAGCCTTCCCTTACTATCTGAAAGAATTAATTCTATCACCATCACCCTCAGCCTGTCTCCATGCCTCTGCTAGCCATATCACCCTTTTTTCTGAGCTTGTAAAGTGAAGCTACAAATAACAGGCAGGAATTCTGATACAGACTTAGTGGCATACTGTTACATGCATTGTTGCTGTTACTTTGTCAGGTTTTAACATCCCTTTTGTTTTGGACTGCTACTGGTGTGGTTTACTCCTTGAACTATATACAACAACTTTACTTATGCCAATAAAAATCTCTGTTCCTACCTTTAAACAGAGGCTCTCTGATTTATGCTAACAGCAGATCAACACTGAGCACCTTCAAATGCGGATTTACTTACAAGTGCAGATGGAAAGATTTGTTTGTATAGTTAAATACTCATTGCATGCAAAGCAGCTGCTTATAACTGCCTAAGGTGAAAAGGCTGATTGGTATGCTAATAAATTATTCCAGCTGAGCACAGACCAGAGAGGTCTTTTCACTGCTAAGAATCAAGTTGAGCGTCTGTGTGTCCTATAATTTAGAGTAACAGACCTCAGCCCTCACTGGCCTGTGGGTGATGCTGCACAAGGAAAATCCTGTGGGCAACATTGGTTTTTGTTGTCCCTATTACCTTCTGGTTTAATTTTTCATTTTCTGTGGCTCCTAGCAATATTGCTCTGTCTTGCAGGGATGATGTTCCTAAAGAGCTGAGTGTGAAGGAGGAGCATGCTGAGGAAAATTCCCTTGCTCCAGTTTCACATAACTGTTTACACAGCCTCTGTATCATAAAGCAATTCCACCTGGAAGGGATCACTTAAGCCTTGATAAATTTGAGGTGTTGATCAGAGCTACTATGTACAAGGACAAGGAGGCATTTAAATGTTGACGCTTGTCAACATCATATGCAGAGTTGTGCGCCTGTCATATGCTTAATCTATTTTACCTGATGTGTGTGCTTAGACCTAGATGTGCAGGAAATATCATCCTCTTAAGGGATAAAACTGAAAAACCTGAGGAACAAGCTCTTTTTGCATTCTAGATATTCTTTGAGTTATTACTTATAGTCTGTATACATAGATCAGCTACTCCAGAGTCAGATGTTCACGCTTAGCAATGTACTTTGGACTTCAGTTATCTCCTCTACAAGATATGCTGTGGGTGAAATGTTTGATCCCATCTTCAGTTTCTTTCAGTCGTGTTGCTGAGTAGGAATGGCTTTTCTAGACCTAATAGTTCTCTGAGATTTGTCCTCTTTGTATCCCCTATTCCCTAAGTTTCTCTTCTGTTTTCCTTTTACTTGTTTCTCTGTTTTTGCTTATGTCTTTCCCAGCCAAGAAAATAAATCCTCTCCTCCGTTTAGTCTCTTGTCTATGGTGGAGTTTTCTTTCCTTGTGGAAAAATATACATGTGGAAAATATTTTTATTTAATTCGCCAGTTAGAAAAGAAGCAGCAGGAGAGGGTGAAACTTATTTCCTCCTGGGCAGATTCATCAGATTTGCTTCAGATCCTGGGGGGGTCTCAATTACAAAGCTTTACCTTGACAATATACAGTCACTAAAAAGTGGTATTGGGATGTTTTTTTGAGTTATTGCCAACATGCACAATCACTTCAACCTTTCTAATCTCTTGGTTTATTCTGTGTATCCTCTTTTATTGTATGAGAAGGTTTGAGAGTGGACTGTGGTATTGTCTCTTAACAGCATTTTGTGGTATGTGGGCAGTTCAGCTGATGTTTTCTGCCTTCAGTAGGATGTTCATCCGTACAATGTGACGGATGCACTTTGGGACTGTCTGTCCATATGCACAACTTATGAGCAAGCAACCCTCTTGTCCCTTCCACAGATGCTGTAGGCAAATAGGAATGGATCCTCTTAAAATCCATACATCAATTCTTTGTCATGTGCTGTCATTTTACTATGGAGCTCTTGTATTATTTAGGTAAAATAAGTAATCAAGCTTGGAAATCCATGCTTTTGTGTATCCAATGCACAAATCAATCAATTTTGATATCCAAAATACAAATGTAGATAAAAACACTATATCCAAATCAAATGCAAGAAAACCTGTAAATACAAGTAATTGATCAAATAAATATTCAACCTGTCATGCACTTTTGACTTGAATTACTCTGCTGATTTTTTTCTTAAGGCTTGATTGCAGGATATGCTTCTCTTAGTGGAAGGAATTTGGTGTATGAGGTAAAGATTTGAATTACAAAACATGCTGCTTTCAGTTAATAAGGCACATTCTCAGTTTCAAAAAAGAGAAAGCTCGAAGTTTCCTTTACTTCTGCCATTCCAAAGGCAGCGATACTTAGACAGCCACTCACTCAAGAAGTACCTCCTAATTCTCACCCAGTAACATGAACGGGAGTGGTATGCCAAGAAGGATACTTCTGTTTCCCAGATTAATAAACCCAGGATTAATAAATACAGAAGCATGGCTAATGTGTCTTGTAATAAGACATTACAAAATTGTTTCAGTAGGTAATTCAGGATGTTTGTGTTACATTTTATTTCTTGTTACCTCTTGGGTTTTGTTCCACCTGATGGGTGAGACTTGTGTGAGGGGGCTGATCTTTGCTCGGAGGGGTATGTCTGCAGTCTTAAAATAACACATACTGTTTGACTTTCCAGTGAAACACTCAGAGTTTGGCATTTCTTGGTTATTGGGTTGTTTCTTTTCATGTGTGAAAGTAGCTATGTGTGCTTCCATTTAGTGTTTTCTCACCTTTTCCTCTTCAAAATTGCCATTGTTATGCTTAGAACACAGAGAAACTCAGATACAAATATACAGTTCCCTAAAAACATTGATGTAAAAGTTTCCAAAGGGTCTCTTAATGGTTATTAACAGAAATAAAGTGTGGCCTTTGGATAGTTTTCAGCTTTTGTGGTACTTGACTGCTCACTTTATTTTTCATGTAACATAGAGATGAATTTAAAAATTGCAGAGAATACAGAGAATAGTTGGATCATGACAAGCTGTTAGCTTTGCTGTGCAAGGAGAGGAAAAATTACCTGGATTGTCCAGGATTCTGTGACTGCAATTGGAGCCAAAGCTATGTGAGGTGAGAATGTGTTTGCACCATAAAATTATATAGTACACTCAAAAAGGAGAAGGTAATAAAGAAACTTTTGTGGAAGAAAAGAGGAATATTACAGTTGCAAGATTTTTCAGTATAAGTCATGTTTAATATCTTCCTGCATTTGGTAGTGACTTTAAGAGCTAATGGCATTGTGATAGAATGCAGGTAACGATGGGTGCTGATCAAGTATTGTATTTCTGATACAAGTTTATTACATTATTTTTGCCAAAAATAGTGTGCTATCGTCAGTGACCTTTTTCAGTTATACTGGCAAAAGTTCAAGCATTGCTTTGGAATAACACACCAGGTTCTGTTTCTGTGTTGTTTGGATTCCTTTCATTAATTTGCATATAAATATGCTAATCATGTTTTTATAATCAAAAAAATTAACCAAAATGACTATTTAATGAAATGTTCTGATGGTACCTAAATCATCCTTCTTTGCAGATATCCATGTTTTAAGCTCTTATATTAGATAGGAGTAGTAATTGCAATAACATTATCATCATGTAGTTTGGGTTGGAATAGACCTTAAAGCCCATCCAGTCCTATCCATGGGCAGGGACACCTCCCACTGGATCAGAGTGCTCAGAGCCCCATCCAACCTGGCCTTGAACACCTCCAGGGATGGGGCAGCCACAGCTTCCCTGGGAAACCTGGGCCAGGGCCTCACCACTCTCATGGTGAAGAAATTCCTCCTTATGTCCAGTCTAAATCTGCCCCTCTCCAGTTTATCCCCATTGCCCCTCGTCCTATCCCCACGAGCCTTTATAAGATGTTTTCCTCTTGTAGTATTAGTGGAAGACAAGTTGTATTATAATCTAAGGAAGATGCCTGGCCTTTCGGGAACAAAAAAAGGGAAAACATACTTGCCAAACACTGAGTAAATATGTTGATAAACAGAGATGAAGTGTGTACACAGGACCACATGAATTTTCAACTCAAGCATGCCATGGGTAGACAACGCATTTGCGTTTTGTGTGAACTGAAGAGATCTTATTTCAATCCATTATTGATGCGCACAAACGGTAGCGATGCTGTGCTTCATGCAGAGTTCTGGTGCTGTCATTGCCTTTTCAGAGAGTCTTGTAAAATGGCAATTTGTAATTCCCAGGAATGTTAGCAATTGTGTTGTAAATAGCAATGCGTAATTTTTTGTAATGAAACTTTCAAAAATGAATGTAATTTCAAGTCATGAAATAAACACCAAGTTTCTCCTACGCTTATTTTAAAGCTAGAAGAAAGTACATCAATTTTTCAGTGAAAGTGAAATGAGTTTCAAAGTTTATGGGCTTTTGCTTATTTCCCTCCAACTTTACTAAGGATATCTATGTGATTTGGAGGGAATATTACAACAGGACTTTTTTTTCACCATCTCAGTCTTAAAATGAAAACCAAATTTGGTTATTACAGGTAATGTTACTGGCTCAGGAAGTACCTACTGTGGGAAGTGAAGCCAAATGTAAGTCATAGCATCCCCCTACAAACCTGCAGCTCTACCTTGCTTGTTGCTCTTGTCCCAGCGCAGCTGCATGGGAATTCTTGGCACCCAGGAGCACTCCATTTTCATTTCATCTCAACTTTCAAGAGTAGAAATCTTTCAGGGCAGTCCTGCAATAGTAATTTAGAGTTAATAGCCGGTTCTCCTGGGGTCTGGCATTGCGAGGAGAGGAAGAATGCAGTATGTCAGTATTGCAGCTGTTGCACAATAAAGAGCACTATGAAAACCAGGAAAAAAATAACCTAGACCATCACTTTTCCTTCTGCTGGAAGTAAATAGCAAAGCATACTTCAGTAGACTGAGTAGAAAATAGCACTAAAGAGCATCACCACCCACCCGGTCTTTATTTGCTGCTGGAGAGGTGATGATGTGCCTGAAGGGTCAGGATTCTGAAGCAGTGCTGAGGGGGAATGTGCTCGATAGCCATCTTACCTTTTTTTCCCCTCCTATCTAAAGTTTTAAAAACCTAATCCTGTTGGAAGTGGCTTGTGATTTTTAATAGTAAATTTGGAAATGATCTTTTAAGGCCCCTACAACAAAGAAGAGTTGAGACTAATAAACCAGAACATCAATTAAGAAGAGAAAACAATAGAAGATGAGCCTTGATTTTTATTTTTTTTTGTTATAAGTTTTAGAACAGAGTAGTTTTAATTACAAAACACTGTCTACATTCTGAGTACCGCTTGTTCTTTGTCTAAGCACTAGACTTTCTTCAGGACTTAATGGAAAACATAATTCTTAACAGAGGCCAGAAACTTCCCCTTTTGTTTCTTTGGCAGCAAAAGGTTGTTTAGTGAACTACATCATATGTTTACAGATAGTACAAGCTATGTCAAACCTGTACCTGTTTGGAAACAGCTTTGACTTTTGATGGTTATTTAGGGCTTTAGAGGCTCTTTCTTAAAGCTTATTCTTCTCTTTGGAAAGCCTAATGGTCTAATTTCCTTGATTGTGTAGTACTTTTCTCCAGAAGTTACAGTTGGTAATGGCTTTCTTTAGAAAGCAGGAAGAAAAGGACCACTTGAATGAGCAGCTCTTTCTCAGCAGTGCAAGGATAGCCTGGCAACATCCTTAATTTTCTAGTAAGCAGAGCAAGGTGGGGTTGTGTAGTAGCAAAAAAATTCAATCCTTAGTTTGGTACTTGTTTCTAATCTCCTTTCCCAGATCTCCCGTGACAAAGCTAATTTTGGGGTTTGATGCTTCTATGAGAACAGCCTCCTCTGTTCTCAGTACTCAGTTTTGGTACTATATTGGGTAAAGCTTGACTCTTCTATATAGTTCTGTACACAGAAGGAAAAATCAGTTTGGAAAATATTGTGTCCTATATGTTTATGTATTTGAGGTAATGTTGTGCATACTTGGAAACCAAGAACTGACTCATTATTCCAGCCTTTCTTTCCAGCCATCAACATTTGTGACTGAGGATGGTCCTTTATTTTCTTTTTTTTTTGTTGTTGTTGTTTGCTCGTTTGTTTCCCTACTAAATGTTTATTCACCAGCAAAACTAGAATGGCTTCAATCTAAGCAATAACAATCTTCACACATGCTTCTGAAACATGATATTAAGTACATCAAGGTCCATTGCTGACTGAAGGATCGTTTGTACGAGTTGCTATTATTTTAAAGCTCTGTCCCAGTCAAACTTTACACTCAAAAAGCATTTAGAAAGAATTCACATTAAGTACTCTCCAAACTTTAAAATAGCAAACAGTCATAGGATATTCAACCTTCTTTTGTCTTTTTTTAATTGTTTTCAGTGAAGAGCTTCAATTTATTTCCCTTAACCGCTTTGTGATGCGCAGTAACCTGAATAAAGCCTCTTACCTTGGCTTTAGAGAGAATAAGTTCCACTTAAGGGAGTGTGTCCTCTGCCAAAGGGGTATACAAAGCAAAAGTGCTCTGAGGTACATAGGCATTGACGTCCTGGATGAAAAATACCATATATTATTTCCTTAAATCAAAACTTTGGCCGTGAACCTTGGCAGATATGCATTTTGAATATCTAAAAATGATAAGTCTTTGTATTTGCGAAACAAGTGCAGTCTCGAGCCATTCATTTCAATAAGGCGTTGAGTGGTGAGTACGAACGAATCGCTGAACTTTAAAAAACATTTGCCTGAAAAGGAGTTTTACAGGAGTTTCAGAGAAAACAGAGACAAATTTTACATAGTTTTTGTGAGGTAACAGATTATCACCAAAATCCTCCAAAGAGCTCTGTTGAACAATCTCTGGTGTTCAGAGTGCTCATTCAGCTAAAACTCAGGCCAGGGCGTAGTCGTTTGCGTAACTTAAAGGTTATGCCATGGTGCTAACGCATAAATCTGCAAAACAGTGACTTGCCTTCTTGGAAAGCTACAGTAAAACCAGAAGAAAGGAAGGAAAAAAAATTGTAAAGATTCTTAATGATATCCATAGAGAAGGATCAAAGAAAGTAGCGTCTTCAGCTAGAAAATTGAAGGCATATTACAGAACAAAATAATCGGGTTAGAAAAAATATCTCGAGAAAAGAATGAGGAACATTAAGTAAAATTATTCGGCAGTGGATTTTGAAAATTGAAAAAGGGTATCTTTTACATGTGAAAATTGGTGCTGTTTTGAGTGCTAGGACTGTGTCTGAATTTGTACAAGCTGACTGTGACTGCAAGGAGTGAATGTCTGTTCTGTGCATGGTCTGAAGTCTGTGGACCTTTGCAGACCTCCTGCTATGGTATGAGAAGGAAGATATTGTTATGCTGGGTGGCATTTGAAACGCGCTAGAATAATGTAAAGATAAATCAATATTTGTTAGCTATGTGATCAAGGAAACAAAACATATCTTCCTAGTGACACATGCAGTAATTGCCCTGATTGCCTGGAGTTGTTGACTTCCCTGCACTCCATCTCCAGTCCCAATGAACAGCTATTGCAGCCAAAAGCATCCAGTGGAAAATGGTTAATAATGGCATTGTTTTCAGCAAAAATGGACTAAAATGTTCCGGTTTAATCAGGAAAGGAGGTTTTAACTGCAACTGGGGCTATATGTGGTTAGAGCTGTCTGCATTTTGATTCATCGTTTATAATCAAATATAAATCAAAGCCTGACTGGTCTATTTTTGGTCGTCCTTAGAGGGGCAGGGAGAGATTAGCTGTCTATATTTGAAATTTCTTTTCCTTCAGTACAACTCTGAGACTGAAGATAGCACCAAGAGAATGTATCCATCCCTGTTTACTCAGCCTTTTTGCTCAGGAATCTGACAAGGTAAAATATGTTTGTCAGCAGGAATGAACTCTTGAAAATAAAATACAGAAATTAATCTGAGAACGCTGTGAGAGGATCGCTGGCTTTCTGAGAGCAGAAGAAATGAAAAAGCAAAGCTACTGCTGCTTTCATCAGTAAAACTGGGAGTCATTACTGATTCCCCATAGTCTGAATGGCTCCAAAACAGTCTCTGCGGTCCAAAATAACTGAGGGAAAAAGGGGTGAATTGATGTGACAAAGCATTACTGAAGAATTCTAGTTGTTTCTTCAGATTCCAGTATAAAGCCTGGACAAAATTCCTGAAGAAATTTAACTTGGCCACATTTCTGTAGCTGCAAAGATAATAGTCATGATTGCTTACTTTTAGTTTAGTGTGGGTATCCTGAATAAGTTCACGCCTGTGAATTTGCTGCTGTGACCATGGCTATTTAGAAAAGGAAACCACAGATTTGCTCATGGTTCTCAGGATTCTGTTTTCTATGGCAAAATTCAGCTTAAAAGACCAGAGGTGAAGAGTTTCCCATAGTAATATTGCCCGTGCTCATCATAGGGGGCTGCACTAGATGATCTTTAAGGTCCCTTCCAGCCCAAATTATTCCATGATTCTATAATATAGGAAACATTTCCCAGGTCTGCTGCGGAGGCAGAGCATGTTGTGTCCTCACCTGGCTTTGGATGGGAATTTTAGGCTGTGAATTTGACTTTCCTTTGCATTTCATGAGGACATTAGCTGACATGAAACAGACTTGAATTTGACCAATGGGTCATAAAATCCTTCTGAGTCGCTAGAAGGCTTCCACGTGGGTAAATGATGGTATAACAAGGACTCCGACAAGCACTTTGAATTCTGTGCAGAACTATCCAGTATTATTTTATTCTGCTGTTAAGACAAATAGAAATTTTGTGCGTTATTTTTAATTGAATGGACTCATGCCAAATACCTGACTGTCATAAATTCTTTTCCTAATGAAAAGAAGTAAGCCTCAAATCCTGCTGGCAGCTTACGCTAAAAAAAGAAAACCAATTAAGCACAGATTAAAAAAACTTTCCATTCCATGAAAATTTGAGAATTCAAAGGTGTTTTTTTCCCCTCATAGCAAGACTGCATAATAATTAATTAATTGCCCAACAGTAGGAAAAAGGTAAGCTTTCCTAAATCGAAATGTCACCTCAATTTTGAAATATAGAGTATTTATAGTGATCTATTTTATTTTACTGCATTATTATATTATTTTTTTCTTAGATTTTACAGTATTATCTGTGTCAACATTTAGAACATTTAAAGGGCATAATTTCTTTTGCAGTTTTTCAGTCTGTATAATTTAAAGTTTCAGATTCTCCGCTTTCACTCACTTTAGATGAGTCTTCAGTATCTCCAAATGGGCTTTTCACAATGTTTCTAATGAGATGTAGAAATTGCAGCTGTGTCTGTTTGTGTAAACTCATGGCAAAACCCTCTGCCAGTATCAATGTTACTGAGCTACACTTTCTCATTTAACCCAATGTTGGGGTTTTTTTTAATATGAAGTACATTTTTCCCTTTAATCGTGGACTACAAGTTTGTTCCTGAAATAAGAGTGTCAGTCAAATGACATGGTGGGATAATCCATTCTGATGATGTGAAAGGTATTTCCCTTCCATTTTATTGTTGTTGTTGCATAAACAGGTTCAGGATTTGTATTTGTATGAATCATCCCATGCAGATGACACAAACTGCAAGGTCAGAAAGACTCGGAAACTTTTTTTGCTTGGTGGAATCAATTGGGGTTTGTTCAAAGAAGTTCATGATCTTCCTTAGCTGCGCTTATGGGAAAATGTTATCAAATACCGCTTTATCTGAAAAGTTGAATTCCACATCGTTTTTTATTGATTATGCTTTCCATTTTTACAGTTCCACATGATTGAAGCTAAATGCAGCGCAACGCCTTCCTGCCTCAACCTTGACCTTCATTGGAATTAGTCGGTTATATTAAACAGTAGACAAAGCGGTTTAATCATTAGTGGATGCCATCTTTCCTATGTAAATCTTCATGTTCCTGTGTTAAATGCAGACTGGCTGTTGTCGAGATATCTAACTGCAGTTAATTACCTTAAGTTTGTTCATCGACTAGTGAGGCAAAAAAAGAATGAAGCCTTCCAAAACTCCTGCACTTATCAGAATGTTAAAATACTTTTAAATTAAGACAGTGGATGAGACTTTACCTTTTGATCTTTGAAACCACTCATTTGTGAAGGAAAAGAAGCTCTAAGTGAAGGAAAACAGCTTCTTTATCAAGCTTAGATCCTCAAAAGGGCACCACTCACATTGAGCAGAGCTTTTTAATTAAGCTCACTAAACAAATGCTAAATTTTTCACTGCGAGTATTTATATTCAGTGAGCAGTACTTTCTGCCTTTGTTAAACATTGATTAATATCGTAGGCATCTCACATACAGTATTTTAGGAAGATCATTAAGTCTGGTTATTAAGTTTGGGAGCAGCACATGGAGCCACAACAGCTGATGGTGGTCTCCAGGCTTCTTCAGGGATTCCTGGTGGCTGCTGGGGGTGAGGGCTCACTTCTGCAGCCTTCTGAGCAGGATGAGAACCTTGGTCGCTGCTGGCGAAGCGGAAAGAAGTGACTACATCTTCTGTGCCAAAGGCTGCGTAGGGCAGCGAGTTGTCGTGTGTTGTGGCCAAGGGGAACTCGGGCTCTGGTTTGAGCTAAAGTAGAATCAGTTTTCTAACTTCAGCTGAGTCTTGTCTGAAAAACTTCATTTTCTGGAAGTTAACTGCACGCGTGTTTCAGACTGAGTTTCTCTAGCAGTGATCACATGGGGCATTGTGAAGCAGAAAGGCCATCAATTACACTTATTTCTATCGAAAGTGAGGCCATCCTCGAGCTAAGAGAATACCTAAACGAAGGAGGTGAGAAACTGTAGCACCTGCAGGGAGGGTCAGACAGGTCCTCACTAACAGAGGATTCCATCCCTTATATGCCATACTTCCTATAAAACTAAGAGATCATGAGGGCTAAGCCTTCTTCTTTCATGCTGATGTCCAGTGAGGACCTCATCTGTCTGTTTGCCCCTGATTCCAGATCCTTGCTTTCCTGAATCTTGTTCCTGAGCTCAGCTCCTTTGTGTGAAGTCCATCCCAGGACCCTTTCTCCATGCCTGCTCTGCAGCATCTGAAGTGGTGTAGTCATTGAGGGTGGGGGGGCAATTTTGTATATTTGTATATGTTTTCTTATTAATAGCATTTTCTTCACTACTACTATTGCTTCATTAAAGCTGTTTTAGTTTCTGACTCAAGTCTGTCCCATTTCCCATTCCCCTTTCCTTGGGTGTGGGGGGAAAGGGAATTGGGACCACCACAACTGCTTGTGTTTAATTGCAAATTAGGCTGGGCTGGATCTAAACTGTGGCAGCTGGAGATGGAGTGTCCTTAGCACATCACAGACCTGGAGCAGAAAATGCTCCTGAGACAGGATGGGGATGTCTGGGTGTGCTCCTGTCAAGGTGTTGAAGCACCAGGAGAGAAGGAGCTGTGAGAAGTGGTGATGGCTGAGGAGGATGAACAATGACATCAGAAATGCAGCAGGGCTGAGAAGGTGAATCCTGTGTTGCTAAGGAGGAGGAAAGCAGGGGAGATCTGACAAATGGAAATTCCTGAGATGGAAAACGCCCTACTTTTGGTAAGGCATGTAAATCTCCTTCCCTGTCTCTGGTTCTGGATAGGGCGCTGCCAATGGAGGATCTGAGTGCATCTGGAGAGACTACAAGGCACTGGGGGAGAAGGTCAGGGCTGGGGGCTTGTCTCATCTCATTGATCCTGATGATGCAGGCAAACAGCATCAGGAGGAGCTGGTTGACACCACTGTTTGATGTGTGCTTCTGCTTCTGCTCCACAGCTCTTGAGAACATTTTGCCCTGATAGATGATAGGGGTGCATCTATAGTTCTACCTCTCTCCTTCGTAGCCATCCCACTCGGATGGAAATCTGGATTTAGAGATAGAATTCTATCAGTGACACTGAAAATCCTGCCAGCACACTTGTGACAGTTGTTGAGGAAAAGATGGCATATTCCTGCTGGGATTTTTTTCCTCCCCCAGATATAGTGCTTAAATAGCCAATTTTTAATTGCCTTTTCTTAATCCCATCTCTTTGGTCAAGATTAACATTTGGCAGCGAAGTGGACTTGGTGGTAATTATTTAGGAATTGTCTGCTCCTACATCCACGCCATTCAAAAAGATCTGTTTGTTCAGGCTTGCACCAGAAATGTTGAGTTTAAAAATGGAATTCTTTCCTTTAAAACATAGCATGGACTGGAATATACTCCCTCGTGTCTGTGCTTAAAAAAATAAAATAAACCAAACACAAAAACGTTTTCAACTAGATTGGAGGCTTTTATGCTATTTTCTCTCTTTCTGGTCTTCTGTTAATTGGAATGTGTTCCTGCATGCTCCAGACTTCTAAAATATTTTCTGAATTCCAGACAAATACAATCAAAATCTGTCAGTCCTCATTGTTTATTACCTCCTATTCATTTTCTGTTATAAGTAACTTTCAGAACATCAATATGAGTTTGTGCATTACAAAACTTTTGTGCCTTCATTTAAAAGTAACAAACCTTCATTAGGAAAAAAACTTTGGTTTTGATGGTGTATTTTTTTTTAAAGCTTTGCCTGTTTATAAATGTCAGGATATCCTTTTGGAGAAAAAAACCCAAACCTTGGTGAACAATACATAATCATCCAATTCTAGTAGACTTTCATTAAGCTTTTATCTGAATTAAGCCCCAAAATGCCATTCAAAATAAGAAGAAATTAAACAATTAAAAAACAGAGGTATTTTTTTTCTCACAAATACTTTCTTTCTGGAAAAAAATAAGAAAGGAATCACAGCTCTTGTCTCCAAGTACTCTACCTGTAAATGCAGACAGTGCTTTCCCCTGGAGGATGAAAGAAGCCTGTGGTGTCTTATCAAATGTGATGTTGTTGCTATCGGAGAAGTTTAAGTAAAGAAGTTTAAAAGTGTGGTGTGGTAAGTGCAGTCCTTCAGACTTTGCCAAAGGTAGGAAATGTCTTTTTTTCCACTAGTTGAAGAGCTGCCTTATTTCTGTCCAGGGGAAGTATTCCCAAAAGAGCAGCGTGTGTTAAAGGGTGAAGCTGTAGTGTTTCAAACTGCTGCTTTTGTAGAAACAATGCAGTTATTTTCATTCCAATTCACCTTTTCCGTCAAATAAACACCCAAATAAACGCATAAATAAATAAGCAGAAAATCTGCAAACAACAGGTTATAAGAAAACCAATGGGAATACCATTGTGATCTAACAATAATTGGATGGCTTCTTAGTCAACTCCTAGTTGATTTCCATTTTTACTTTATAGTCATAGAATCATAGAGTAGTTTGGGTTGGAAGGGACCTTAATGATGATCCAGTTCCAACCCTGTAGCGCAGAAAGAATGCATCAGTTTCAGGATCCTCTTTTTTCACTGATTAAGTCCTCCTTTTCTGCCATAATTTGGTTCGGGCAGCCTGATCCAGTGGGAAGTGTCCCTGCCCATGGCAGAGAGGTTGGAACTGGATGATCTTTAAGGTTCATTCCAACCCAAACTATTCTATGAAAATAAAGCCAACAACGGAAAGAAGGCAACAAAGATAAGTCATGAAGTCTAAATGCCACACCTGCTATCTGTGTGATTAAAATACTACATTTTTGTGAATAAATACTACTGAATTACCGGAAATAAATTAAATGAAACATAGGTTCAGTAAATAATTCTTATGATCTAAGATTAATGCCGTCTTTTAAAATGTGAGGAGGAAGCTTTTATGCGAGTCAGACATACGTGCTAATTTGGAATTGAAGATGATTTTCACTTACCACCGCATTTCAGAGTCTAGAGCCAGAAAACAGAAGCAGGAAAATGTTGAATTGTCACCATGTTTTTTGACAATTAGTTTTAGTCTAGAATTTCTGACACTTTTAGAGGTAAGACATTGAACCAGAGTTAAGAGAGAGAGACAAATTCTGTTTTACTTACCCTCCAAGTCAGCCCACACAATGTTGCAGGCAGGAAAGAACCTGTTTGTTCAAGACAATTGGAATTGGTTTTACTGGTTTGTTTATCCCTGGAAATTGTTTCCAAAGTTATCATCGAGAACATTTGTGTTTTACCAGAACATATGCTTCATTCTTAAACGTATTTTCCTTAGAGGTAAACAAATTCAAATGAAGTGTTGTGTGCAGACAAACATTTAGATGCTTGCTATGTAGGAGGGATTTTGGGTCTGGATCATGTTTCCCTTCAAACTAAAAATGAAGTTTACAGTAAACGCTGTGACCACGAACCCACAGATTCTGCTTTCACAGCAGTGACTCTAAAAGAGATTTTCACACTGGTTAAAACTTCCAATTTCTGTCCATACCTACATAATCCTTTTAACTTTCACACATACCTTTAATTTTCCTTCTTGTTAATTACCAGACTCATGGCTGTTTAAACAATAGTTTTTATTCTTGTTTTGGTGGAAATGGCTGTAAGAACAACTCATTGAAGTTTATTTCTGAAGAAGGATGGGTTACTGCAGGTACATAACAATTTCTGTTCTAAGATTTCTGTTGTCCCACAGGCTCTGCCCCAGGTTCTCCTCCTCCAGCCCAGTTAGGACCCACATCACGGACCCAGGGGAACAGGGTGTTCACATCCAACTGCTCAATGTGTCCTGTCCTTTCTGGTGCCTTGTCCTCAGAACATAGTGGTCCTACTATAGGCTCAGACACTAAAACGATGTTTTCTGTTCTGGTCACTATCACTCCTTGGTGCCTTCCCCCTAAAGCGTTACAAGGATTTGAAATTGTTAACAGTTCCATGCATCCATTTCTTTCCAGCACATCCTTAAACCACGGCAGACATAGTTCAGAGCTTTTGGGAGGGCTTCACCATTGCAATTCTCCCTGCTTTGCTGTTTTCCCAGCACGCACCAGTATCTTCCAATGAGTCAGACTAGGGCAGATGTATTAAAGACACAAATTACCCGAGAGGTGATCTTAGAAGGGCTTTACCCCATGAAACTTATCTTCTGCACAGCTATAGAAGCTTTTATGCCAAACTGCAAACATTATCTCCCTTTTTATTTTTCTTATGCCAACAGACTGATACTGCCATTAGAAAAACTGATTTTTCTTGCAAGAATAAGGAGTAGGAAAGGCAGCATTGAAGGAAGAGGGAAATGCTTTCCTTTCACACAAATAGTTTTAATAATAAGTACTGGGGAAAAATGTATTATGCAGGGACATTAAATTGAATATTTAGGTTTGATTTTGAAGACTATTCTAGTGTAATTAATGAGATAATTCCTTTCTTTAATGAGATAGTAATTGCCAGGTCTAGATAGAAAAATAACAATTTTCGGTTGTGATGTAAATTTTGCATGCGAGTATTAGTTCATATGCAACAAGAACAACAAAATTATAACTGCTGCTAATGTAATCGTTAATGTGGAAAGGAAGCAAAAAGTAAGGCAGTGTCTGATGAGACTCTGCTCTGCGCAGCCCCCTTTAGTTTGCCCCATACCTTAGTAGTGGGTTAAATTGGATGCTCTTCCTCCAAGGTGAATCAACAAAGAGATAAGTAATATTTTAACTTCTTGCTCAGTGCGCTAGCAGGAATGTCAGAGGCAGAATGGACTGAAGCGTGTGCAGTGTTCAGGAAAAGGGGGAAAAATTGATCCTTTCATGTTCTCAGGAGCAGAGGAAAAATTGTGATTATGCTCCCCTTGTGCAGGTATGCAACACCGTGTTCCTGGGACGCAGAGGAGAGGTTTGACAATGTAGCCTCATGTCAATATCCAACACGCTGATTTGCTCTTGGTTTATACCTTGCAAGCCTGGAAAGTGTCTGTACAGCTCAATTTGAATTGAAATCCTATAACCTATTATTGTTTCTTTTTATATTTATTCATAGCTTCATTTCAAACCCTCAGAAATTGCAGATTACATATATAATTTTCAAGAACACGGACAGTGGCTTAAAGAGTGTTGGTCTTGTCTGGCTGAGTTTTTACTACTTCATTTTATTGTTAGAAACTAGTTTTTGGGGTTTTTTTCCCCTTTTTTACCCCTTTGTTTTCCCTGATGTTGGCATATGTTAGGAAGTTCTAGAAAGCAAAGCTTTTTCATGTGATAGCCAAAATGAAAAACACTGACCCAAGGCACTCACCCCCAACCCTACAACTATGGATCCTGAGGGAGAGCCTTTGGGCTCTCTGGGGCCACAGTGGGCTGTAACCACATCTCCCTCTGAGCTGGGATGTCCCTCAGGGTCATCTGCTAACACAGAGGAGGATCAGGGTGAGGCTCATGACACAACCACGGCCCGTTGAGAACGCTGACAATAAAGGTGAATGTTTCATTGACCTTGAGAGGACAGAAATGTTGGCCATAGGTTGAACTTCTATATGTTTGAAGGTCCATATATCTGTGTGTGCGATTGTGACCTTGCAGTAAGTGCAGCATAAACCTTGCCATTTCTTCATCTCTAATTAAGCCACTGTCTTGATTATAACAAATCCTATTGAATCACTTTCTTAATCACCTGATGATTAAGTGCTATTAGAAATCAAATGTTTAAATTTTGTGATCTACCTCAATTAATCCTAAATTGCTGCTTAATCGAAGTCACGTAAAAAATCCATCTATAATGAATTGACATAATTGGCAGGGTCCTGGATCAGGGTTTGTGACAAACTGGCATTTTTACAACATCACGTTAAAATCGTTTCTGCTATCTTTGACAATGGCAATTTAAGCAATTCTAAAAGGCTCCTATCTGTGACAACAGGGCAGGGAAAGTCAGACCTGGCTTAAAATTGTAAAGGTTGCTGTCTGTCAAAACATAATGACTTGCATGTTTTCAAATAACATATTAAAAAATTATTTGGGGAAAATATCCTCCTTGAGTATCTGAGTCCCATTACCTTGTACTGTAAGAAAGTATCTATTATGTCAGCTGGAATGCATCAGGAAAAGTTCATTATAAATTTAACCTAGGCAAAATCTACAGATGGAAAAGTTCTGCTTTTCCAGCACAAGTAATGGGAGAAAGTTCAAAAGGAGAACAAAAGGCTAAAATTATCAGCCAGGTCCAGAAACACAGTGCATTAAAACTTACACAACTCAAAGTATGTGACTTGACCCTAACTTGTCTCTGCACTGAAAAATCAGGTCTGTCTTTTTCTAGATCCTTCCTCAATTCCTTAAATTCTCATAATGTGTTCTCAGCCTTAAATTGAATAAACTTTATATAAGATCATTATTTCAAAAACAAACATTCTGAGAAACCAAAGACATAAGGAATATAAAAAAGAGTGAGGAGCCAGGCCAGTCCTCGTGAGAAACAGGAAAAGGAAAAAAAGGCAAACAGTAAAATGCTGCCAGAGGGGAAAACCTGTAATTATCAGAATCCAATAGTCTATGAAGGGTTCATTAGGTATTTTGTACTTAGAGGTTTAGCGTTTAATGGCGCATTTATTTGTTTGAGGTTATTTGGCGTTATGTGGGGTTCAAATTTATCAGTGTAACACAAAATAAACCACATTTGGGAGATTCCTGGGTCCCTCCATTGACCTTAGAAGTAGCTCTGACCATGCCTGTGGAGCAGAGGGATCAGTTGGAGCAGAGCTGATGCCCCAGAAGAACCCACCACTGATTTCTGTAGAGAGCCACTCGGGGAACTCCAGCGGTGAAAAAGGCTTCTAAAAGTTACCATGTTATCTATTAAAGCTTTCTGCTATTCAGCATCTGAAGTGATTTGATAAAGATGGAGGTCACTAATGGAATATCACAGGTCCTAGGGTTATAAGCAGAGTGATTTTCTCTTTCTTAATAGGCTGGTAAAAAGAACTTAACAGCCATAAAATTTAAGTGGTACAAAATGAGACAAAGGAGAGAAGATAACAGGAAGCATTGCAAGAACTACAGCTGTAGTTTCAGTGGTGTTCGGTTGTGACTAGAAAAGACCGGAACCATCACTAAGTGCATCAGGTTTGTGATTTCTTGCGGGGAAAATACAAGGTAGGAAATATTAGAGGGAAAAATCTGAGAAATGAATTGCAGTCCATGTTTCCTACGTGGTATAAAATGCTAAGAGAAGCTTAAGGAGTTTCTAAAGTGAAAACTTGTAAATTATGTAGCTGCTGTCAACGACTTTTGCTGTCTTTGTGTCTTGCCAATGACAGCAATTCAGTAATTATTTGTAGATGTACATAAGAGTATGGAAATTATTTTAAATGTATTGTCATTACAATTGAAGATCGACCTATGTAACAGGCTGAAGGATATTAAAAAACCCAATATTCTGGACCAATACTTAGCAGCAGTATAGCATCAAAACCCTCAAATATGCGAAAAATAACCTTGTTGCTGAACTTCTCATTAAAGATAGTTCAGAGTGATTGAATCACCAGAGGTGGGGAGAAAATGAGGTTGTGGCCCTTGGTCTCTGAGGAGCAGTAGGAAGGTGAACGTAACTCCAGAGAAAAGAGGCAGGTGCCAGGATGCTTTTACAGATCAGCCTTAACTGCACTAGTAATCAATATACAGCGTTCTCATTGAGCTACAAACAAAAGCTGCTGAGTTTTGTTTAGGGAGTCTGAGTTGTTTGGATCAACAATCATTTTTTCAGCTCTACAAATAGAATTTGTACCATTTTGCTTGTAACAAAGTTTTGAATGTAATTATGGGGCACGCGCATGGAAAAACCTGGGCACGTAACAGGGAAGTAAACCAATTTACTGCTCCCGTCAATGCACTTCTAGGGATTCTTGAAGAATGTGCAATCCCAAATCATTCATAGTTTGATAGACGGTAAATTTTATAGTAGGAATAGATAATTCCCCCATGGAGCCACAGTGGAGGAGGCCACCAGCAATTGTCCTTCTCTCTATCCAAGCTCCTCTGGCCAAGTATTTTTCTCTTTGCAAGTTACAAGAAATGCTGCCTCTTTTTTCCTCTCCTGGTTGTTTAAACAAAGGCTCCACATGGTGAGGGATTTACATTTTATCCTTAATCAAAGCTACAAGAAGCAGTCTGCTTCACCTAATGATAGGGAGGGAATGGGGATTTGAACAGGATTTAAAGCAGTGAGAAGCATGAAGAGATTAATGATTAGAAAAAACAAAGTAGGAAGGATTCCTGGAAGATGTGGGTTTAATGAATTATTTGAAAGAGGAGAGGGCACTTGGCAAAACGACACAGAATTGAATGTTCATTTCACATTTAGCATTAGGAGAATAATGGCATAGAAGGGCTTTAAAGATAAAATGAAGAAGTACATAATCCCAAAGCATGAGAGTTTAGAGCTGAAATGTACTTTGCCTGCCGAAAGGGAATATATATGTAGAAAGTATATTAAGGGTAAAAAAAGTAGTACCTCCACTTTCATTAGCTTATGAACATAAAATGCATTCATATTTTATGGACCAGAAGTGACAGCAAGTGTATCAATGTATATTTCTTAGGTTATTTTACGTGGCGTAGTCATCATTGTCTCCTGAACTCTAATATTGTCACGTTTATACCAAGTGAGAATTTGCTACCAACAATGTGATTTAGTTTCTTTTTTTTTTTTTCAGGGGCAGGAGTCACGAGCATGTAATGAAATTAGTAAAATTGTAAATGATTTCATTTGTAATTATTTCATTATTTTATAAATTACATGAACTGTGTTTCTGAGTGCTTTTCATATTCTCCTCCCTCCAAAAACACCTGTGCTTCCTTTTTTTGTGTAATCATATGCATTCAGGAATATTGCCATATGAAGTGCATGCAGAAGGAGAGGAAGGAGGGGTAGGTGAGAATGAATATGTCTTTAATAAAGTCAGTTTTCCTAAGACAAAAGCCTGGTATAAATAGCAGAAGTTAAACAAATATGTATTTCTTATGAACATGGGGATTCCTTGTGCTTTTTTCCTTGTAAATCTTCACTCCAGCCTTATTGTTTTCCATTTATACATTTGACTACGCTTAACTAAGTGGCAAAAACTGTTACGTAATTGTGAGTTTATTGCAGTAAAACTAAATTCCATAGATTCACTAAATCATGCTTTTGTATGTAGAAGAGTTGTAATTTTCCAAAGCATTTTTCTAAAGTACAGATTCAACATTATGCCCAAGGAAATATGGCTTCTTTCATTGTTTTGTTGACCTGACTGTTGTCAGTCGGCTCAGGCTTTGATCCGTGCCATTGATTTGCAATAATCACTGCCGCGGGATTGTTAAATGGTGCCACAGTGAGCAAAATTACCTCAAGCTAACACTAACAATCATTTTCCATTAGCCTTGCATATTGAGATTTCTTTGACAATGAAGTGCACTTTCTGTGCTTATTATGCTTAAGTCTTACAGAAGATTTCCCACTTTCTCTAAGGAGAAAAAAAAATACATTTTAGGACATCTGCTGCCTTGACTTGTTTGGTCATATTGCTGCCAATGATTCACTGCAAAAGAGAACTGCTACACTTTTATTATAATTGCAAAGAGATGATGACATAAACCAAACAGAAATCTTTCTGAAACCTGCTGTAGAAATACCTTCGTGAGCGCTGTGCGGTGAGGCTCTTGGTGAACTCTGGGAGATGTCCACTAATCAAATGCAAGTGGGAAAACACCTTTTAAAATTAATCTCTCCAAAGATGTTCTCACTTATATTAGAAATTCATCCCATTGCTGAACAGAATGTATTCTTGATGAGAGAAGTCTTTTGGATTCAGGGGTATTTTTGGTTTCGTGGTTTGGATTTTTCAGGCTTCCCCCCATTCCCATGTAATTGTCTCAGAAGCTATAAAAATGTGCTATGAAACACAAGATTTCTTGCTGTGAGACCTGCTAAGAGCAGTCTTTGCCCAGTATGGACACAGAAGATAGCGTGTTAGTTTTTAGCTGTAGTTGGAAAGGCACAACTCAGCACAAGGATCCCCAGCTCACCTATTTCTGAACTGGTTTTTCATGGGACAGATTGCTCTGTAAAACTTCTAGTAGGACAGAGGCTGTTGCAGCACGGCTAGTTCAAGGTCAGTGCCACGTGAAGAAAGGTGATATTCCTCGAAAGTCGGTTTTAATTGCTGGATTTTTTTCTACTGCTTAGTAATATGGAACACATCAACATGGAAGCTGACAACGTGGGACATTAGGTCCACAAAATAGGTACATGTGGATATAAAACATTACGAAGATGTACGTCTCTCTCAAGTGGAAAAATGCTTATTATTTAACAAAAATTCTGTTGTGCCCTGTAATGAAATAGATTTGCAAAATACTAGGTTTTCAAATTCTAGGTTCAGTTTCAAGAAAAGAAAGACATGGAGGAGAAGAGAATGACTTTGACAGTCAGAGGCAATAAAGGCCATTTACCTGTGTGGTGGGGAATCTAGTTTTGAATACTTAATTTGCCCTAGTGCTGTGTTATTGTTGTTCTCAGCTGTGTTGCCTTCAGTCTCTGTTCTAAGCTGTATAAAGAACTAATTACAGGCAGATGATATAAAAGAGAGACTTGAATCTTGTATCTTAATGTGAATGTGGAAGTGCCAAGCTATAGGCTGTGATCTGGAGCACCTCCCATACGAGGACAGGCTGAGAGAGTTGGGGTTGTTCAACCTGGAGGAGAGAAGGCTCCCAGGAGACCTTAGAGTGACCTCCCAGTACCTGAAGGGGCTACAGGAAAGCTGGAGAGGGGCTGTTTACAAAGGCTCGTGGTGATAGGATGAGGGGCAATGGGGATGAACTGGAGAGGGGCAGATTTAGACTAGACGGAAAGAGGAATTTCTTCACCATGTAGGTGGTGAGGCCCTGACCCAGGTTGCCCAGGGAAGTTGTGGCTGCCCCGTCCCTGGAGGTGTTCAAGGCCAGGTTGACATGTGGGATGTGTCCCTGCCCATGGCAGGGGAGGATGGAATTAGATTACCTTTAAGGTCTCTTCCAACCCAAACTATTCTATGATTGTGATTCTGATTCTTCACCTCTTTTTCAGAAACCCTTATTGAAAGATATTTCTAATGAATAGGAACTTTGAGATAACTTCTACCTTTTTACAGGACAAGAAGGCATTTTCCATACAAACTTATGACCAAGAAACAAAGTTCTTTAGTTCTTAGTGAAAAACAGTGTCTTTGCTTGAGTAAAATTTGTTTCCTGCTGCTTTGACTTACAATCCTGTCTGTCATTAAATATCATTGTTAGTGTTTTTTAGCTCAAGGTATATGTTTATATATTTCTGAAGTCATCAATTTAAGGAGAAGTTTAGGAAAGAAAGGTGGTGATTCAGGTTGAATGGATTATAGACATCAGACTGCCACCCTGATCAAATGCATCACCACTCATCTCCGCTGCTTCCTGAAGCTGAGAACAATTCTAGCTACTAAACCCTATTTGAGAAAAGCAATGGAAACGAGAGCCTTAGCAGCAAATGTCATTCTTATATTAATTTGTTATTCATCATGATATCCACTGAAAGCTAATTTTATACTGCTTTATAGCATAGTTCCCCTCAATTCCTTTTTATTTTAATAGCTGCGAAGCGTTTTCTCACTCAGAAAGGCAGCTACGTTTTATTTTCTGCTGTTGGAAAATACCACACTCCTGCATCATTTCATTGTAATGGGAAAATAATTTGCCTCCTCAGTAAGTGGAGGGCTGCCTTCATCTACAGGAAGAAAAAAGTGAGTTAAAGCTTAAAGCAAGTATCAATGCATTGCACGTTGCATCATAAGCATAAAGGGTAAGATAATATTTGTGCTGTGACATTGTGCAAGTCATAGTGAAAGCTAATTGCAGTGTGATTTCCTTGATAAGACAGCACACTGAAAACTGTTGGAAAGACAACTAATTTTAGGGCATTAAAATTCTGATGTTACTATTAAAATTGTCATTTTGATGTTTGATGGCAAGATTTTGTAATCTACTCTTGGCACTATTCTGTAATGGTATTAGATACCTTGGTATCGATGATGGCATTCCATTAATATTATGTAAATTACAATGTGACAGTTTCTGACAACGCATGATAACTAATAACGATGGAACTTTATGGACTATTTCTCCCCATTCTATCTAAAAAATTGTCTATTTTGACACCAGATGAGAAAATGTCTACTGAGACTTTCTTTTTCTGCTATGCAAATTTTTAAAGTAGCATTAAAATTTATGTTAGAGTGTGATGATTGCAGTGTTAAGATCTCCAGTGGAAACTTATCTTCTTTTATTTACAATGGGGACATGCAGTTTTTCTTAATTATCTCCAGTATCTTCCCGGGCTAGAAGGCCCACAGAAAGGGTAGGGGTATTTGCCTTAATCATAGTAGTAGGATATGATTTAGTATGAAATTTCTCGCAGAACAATACAGCACATTGAACAACTGCGGGTATCCTGCTCTGATAGTGGGATATCATTGGAATCTGTCTATTATAATAGATTTAAGGCTTAATTGAATCTAAGAAATGCACAACTGACTGTTGAGTGTAGCTCGTGTTATTGACAAACTGCCAAGGCCCCCCACACGTGCTAGTCTGGAGATCCTCAAGGGTCCTCGGTTCCTCCATGGCTCCATAGTCACTAACCCCTGAACAGCCAGCAGATTGACATGCGACATTATAGAATCGTAGGATGACCTGAGTTGGAAGGGACCCCCAAGGATCGTTGAGTCCATCTCCTGTCCCTTTATGGGACAACCCCACAATTCACAGTGTGGGTCTGAGGCTTTTGGGCAAACGCTTATGGAATATTGTCAGCCTTGGCACCGTGACCGCTTCCCTGGGAGCTCTTCCATTGCTCCACCACTCTCTGGGGGAAGAATATATGCTACTGTATAGCATCTACTAAGACTGATAAATAAGCAGCAATGTTCACATTGACATAGGTACATGCCTATAGTTTTTGGTTGGAAGCAAACCCTCTAAACAAATGTGACTTTAGATACAGTGCCAGAATGCAATTCAGAAGATCCGAAGGTTCCTTAGATTAGAATACCATACAAGTGCAGAAAAACGAACCCATAGAATTGTTTAAAATTTGCAAGGTATTTAGCAATGCTGCAATTACTGTAGTAGACTAAGAGACTCGTATGACCTCATGGGCTATGATTTTAAGGAAGAGAAAAATTATCCTGAAAAAACCCCTTGGAAACCTTCTCATTCACGGGAAGAAAAAGCAATATGTTTGTTTAGTTTTCAGAGAGGTTAAAGAAAGAAATGAGGTATGGTGTATGAAATTTCAAATTCTAAAAAAAAGACCACCTTTTTCCTCTTTCTTATAACATAAAAAAGGAAATAACATTGAATTACATGTATGACACAGAGTGACATAGAGCAGTCTTTAAATACTCATGAATAATGAAGTTTTATCCAAAGTAAATGACAGCCATTGACGTCATACGGTAAGCAAATTCTCATGCACTGAGGCAAAAGTCAAGCTAATATAGAAAACAAATAGATACAAAAATCCAACTTTGTGGAATCATGGAAGCATAGAATGGTTTGGGTCAGAAGGAAACTTATAAGATCGTCCAGTTCCAACCCCCTGCCATGGGCAGGGACACCTCCCACTGGCTCAGGCTGCCCAAAGCCCATCCAACCTGGCCCTGAACACCTCCAGGGATGGGGCAGCCACAGCTTCCCTGGGCAACCTGGGCCAGGGCCTCACCACCCTCATCGTGAAGAAATTCCTCAAGTCTAATCTAAACCTGCCCCTCTCTAGTTTATACCCATTGCTGATAGTCCTATGACTAAAAATTTGCTACTGACATTATTGAGGTACTTAATCCACATTTTTTTCTTGCTTATTCATTAATCAAGCTTAATTAATAAGAAAAAAAAAGAAAAAGAAGTAAGCATCCCAAGTGTCCATCTGATGTGTATTAGTACTGATTACTTTACTCTTAGCATTTGTGCTTCTCAAGTGCTTATGACCAGAAATCAGCATTCTTGCCTCCTGGACCTGCATAGTAGTGTCATTCACAATTCTAGTGCTAAATTCATTAATTTCAGGTTAGGTCCTTAGAGGACTTACTTTCCATGCAGCTTAATTTGTGACTTTGTATGACTATGTGTGAGCTGAGCAGGAGTGATTATTTGTACTTTTAGCATGTACTGTTACTCTTTTATCTTCCTCCTGTTGGTGAGGAAGACAAGTGTATCATATTTATGCACAAATACAAGGCCACTTTAGCCTACCAGTCTAATCTGAATGGGGAAAACATATTCTAAAGGTCTATAAAAAAATCTGTTGAATTTGTCTAGAATGAAAAGGATCAAAGACCAGCATTATTGCTTTGGGGAGATATGTTTAATGCTTTAACAGATGTCATCAGTCTGTTGCCTTTTAATGAGTTTCAGTGTGCACTTCCCTGTATTAATTATCTCTTGTCATCAGTTTTATTATTCTATGCTGGATTTTCAGATTAAAAAAAATAATTGTGTAACAACGGATAATTATGAAATGGAGAACAATATCCCTCAGTTTTGAATACTACATTGTTGATAAACATCCTTGAACTTCAATTCAGCTTTTTTTCCTATAACAGTAGCATTTCATTTGAAGGACTTAGTTCTTAGAAATTCTAAACAAAGCATTAACCCAACAAAACAACGAGCACTAATGGCATTTTGCATATATAATACCCAATCTGTATTCCTTTCCAAACTCCTCGCTCATTATTATTATCTGAAAAGAAAAGAGAATTTATGTTGAAATTAAATGTTTGACCCTGCTTTAGGAAAAATAAAGAGTTTTACGAAGAAGATTCACTGGGTATAATCTATTTAAGGTTCTTTGGCACTGTGCAAGCTAATGATTATAAGTACCAAAGAATCTCTCCCAAAGCTTGGTGATGCCTTCAGATGTAATTCTGCAATGTAGCAGCTGATATTAGAGTTTGAAAAATGAACACTTTAAGTATAATGTGAGATAGAAGTACGAAGCAGAATGATAATATTTTTATTGTATTGCTCAATTCTACCACTCTTTCTTAAGGTGAATAATGCTTTCCTTTATGAAAAAAGATCAGAAACGAGGGGAAAAAAAACCTGTTAGTTTTCCAATTGAGGAAATATTCAATGTGGAATAGATTAAAGATCCCAACCAAAATTAATTTAAAAATGCTACTAAGCAATTCATTCAGCTTCATACATGTTTACACTGCTCCATAGAAATGGCAATGATTCATCTAACATAACACCTTTTTTTTTTGATGGTGCAATAGATCTTCTTGCACACAAGGCTTGAAGCCAATGAACTTTAAAAAGTTTTATTTCCTCTGTTCTTAAGACATGGTACTGCTTTTTTTTTTCCCGAGTTTCTCTTTCCCTTGGAGCACTTCCATTTCAGTGTGTTCTCTCTGCACTTCAGTGAAAAATTAAATTAAAAAAAATTGAGGTGTTTTTTTTTTTTTCTGAACTGGAAATAAATATTAAATTCTTCCAGGTTAAAGAGTTTATGGACCTATTTAGTTTAGAAGAAAGTATTGTGTTTGGAAGAAGATGAATGATCAGAAACCAGTTTACAAAGAACTGATTAAAGTTTGCGTATGAATTCAGAGCTTTCTTCATCTGAAGGGCTGTTCAGATGTCCAGATTCAGCTTCTGCTTCGTTGACTCATTGCACGGGGAGGCAGAGAGCTTCTGCTACTTCTGTACCTCCTCTGAGAATATTCTTGCAGTAAATACTACCAACGACTATATAGCAATATGTTTCAGAAAGTGGACTAAGTATCTGCTGTGCTTAGTATAATAAAATAACCCATTATTTTCCAGTTATACAAATGTAATTTACTCTAATGGGGGAGTTTTGTTTCTTGAAATCCCATGAGCATTATCTCCACCTGAGAGGGATCAATCTTGGTAGAACACTTAGCAGTTAAGATAAAATGGGGACTTGATTAATGGGTTTATACTGTGTTATTTAAGAGCCATTGGGAAAAAGAATTACCTTCGGTTTGTGTGTATAATATGACATTTCTCCTTTGCCCCTGTACTCCCTTAATACATAATAAACATTGGTGGAACCAAAGAAAGCAGAGAGTCTAAGTAGCCCAGACTTTGCAGAGCTGAGCTGTAGGTTTATCTGTTTATTTTCCCCTGGGTCCTCAAGAGTTCCTTTTTGGAAACACTTTGTAAATATATCCTTTACTTTCTTTTAAAGAACAGTGGGGCAACATGACATCATTTAAGAAGCCGGTAAAAAGGGAAAGACAGATATAATATAAATACATACAGTCATAGCCTGAGAAATACTAGATTAGGAGCTGGTGTCACTTTAACCCTCACTAGAAAGCAAGCTTTGCATCTCCCTGTGGCTAAAGAGTTATTGCTCAATACTTTATTGTCTTTTTCTTTACCTTTTCGTTGAAGTTGGTGAGGATATCTTTGTTTTGGAAGCTGTTGATGGTTAAATCTGCCGTATTACAGAGGTTACATTTGCTTTCAGGTTTTGTTCTTACCCTTTTACTTTGTAAGCTGCTGATGCAAGACCTCTTTCTTGGTCAGTTCTGTAAAAGCCAAATGGCATCTTGTATCTGATAAGCAGCTCAGTGTGACTTTTTCCACATTGACAGCGCTAACAAGATATAGTTATTACTTATAGAGCACTTTGGAAAGATAAAGTAATATCTAGAAGTGTCCAAGTACCACTGAGCTAAGATAATTCATTAGACCTAGAAAAAAGTTTAACTCATGGAAGGACGTATTCATTATTTCTTTCAGCAAATGAAAGGATAAAAAGTTAGAAGTCTTGGAGTTATGTAAATATTCTGATTTTTCGTGATGACTGGGAAAGGAAAAACAAAATAGGTGCATAAAACATACCTCACCAGATCTATGTGTAGGTATCCTCTCAGCTGCAAAAATTCCGAGTGTTATCTTAAAGATAAGTTAGCCAAATACAGACATTCGCAGTTCCTTATTAACAAACAAAGGGAATGGAAGCAAATAAGAAACAAGCCCATTCCTGCTTTCTCACAGCAGCTGAAGGACCTTATTTGGGCAATTTAGCCCTTGTTCCAGAGCGGGTGATCCAGCTGGGAGCCAAGGCGGGGGGACAGAGCCCTTCCCGAAGACCATTCCCCTCATCCAATCCCTGCACTCCCTGATCCAGACCCCTCCCCAGCTGTCCTGGGGCCCCTATCAATACGGGAAGGTCGCTCTAAGGTCTCCCTGGAGCCTTTTCTTCTCCAGGCTGAACAAACCCAACTCCCAGCCTGTCCTCACACGGGAGGTGCTCTGCGTCGTCTCCATGGCCTCCTCTGGACTCGCTCCAATAGCTCCTATGTCCTTTCTATGCTGAGAACTCCAGAACTGGACAAAGGGCTCCAGGTGAGGTCTCGTTTCCACACGTGTTCCGTAAATTGTTGTGGTTGCATTCAGTGTTGGTGGCAAGGTGCTGGCAGCGGGCGTGCTTCGGGGCGACCTCTGTGAGAGGACACCAAGGGGTGCCCCGTGGTAGACTCAGGGCAACCTCTGTGGAGGAGACCAAGGGGTGCCCCGTGGTAGACTCAGGGCAACCTCTGTGGAGGAGACCAAGGGATGCCTCGTGGCAGACTCAGAGCAACCTCTGTGAGAGGAGACCAAGGGATGCCTCGTGGCAGACTCAGAGCAACCTCTGTAAGAGGAGACCAAGGGGTGCCCCGTGGTAGACTCAGGGCAACCTCTGTGAGAGGAGACCAAGGGGTGCCCCGTGGTAGACTCAGGGCAACCTCTGTGAGAGGAGACCAAGGAATGCCTCGTGGCAGACTCAGGGCAATCTCTGTTGAGGAGACCAAGGAATGCCTCGTGGCAGACTCAGAGCAACCTCTGTCAGAGGAGACCAAGGGATGCCCCGTGGTAGACTCAGAGCAACCTCTGTAAGAGGAGACCAAGGGATGCCCCGTGGCAGACTCGGGGCAATCTCTGTTGAGGAGACCAAGGGGTGCCTTGTGGCAGGCTCAGGGCAACCTCTGTGAGAGGAGACCAAGGGGTGCCCCGTGGTAGACTCAGGGATGCCAACCGACTCCGCAGCAGACTCAGCACAGCCACAGCTGAGCCTGTCAGTGATGCTGCTGCTTAATAAAGGGCAAAATAATGCACCAATTGAGTGCTGGAGACAGCCATGCCAGCACCAGGGTGAGAGAAGGAGGAGGAGGAGGATAAAGAGATGTTCCCCTGCAGCCCGTGGGGGACCAACACCACAGCAGGTGGATATTCCATGACAGGAGCTGCAGCCCATGGGATGGACCCATGCAGGAGCAGGGGAAAAGGGTGAGAAAGAAGGATTGTGAGGGAGGAGTTGTTATGGACTGACCACAACCGTCCTGCTGAGGGGAGTGAAAGAGCACTTGGGCGGTCTCTGGTCAAGGTCAAACCACCACAACTGTTGATAAAGGATATTTCAGCACCTGAAGGGGCTACAAGAAACCTGGGGAGGGACTGCTTGTGGTGATAGGACGAGGGGCAATGGGTATAAACTGGAGAGGGGCAGATTTAGACCGGACATAAGGAGGAATTTCTTCACCATGAGGGTGGTGAGGCCCTGGCCCAGGTTGCCCAGGGAAGCTGTGGCTGCCCCATCCTTGGAGGTGTTCCAGGCCAGGTTGGATGGGGCTCTGAGCACCCTGATCCAGTGGGAGGTGTCCCTGCCCATGGCAGGGGGGGTGGAGTTGGATGATCTTTAAGGTCCCTTCCAACTCAAACTATTCTATGACTCTATATTAATTAAATTATATTAATTAAAACTGTCAGTATATATCCTTATTATACAATATAAGTTTCACAAGATACTTCTGTGGACTAAGCTAATCCTGCTGCCTAAGGATTTCCAAGTATCAGTTTAACTATTTCACCTTAAACATTAGATCTTTGTAAAGACAGCAGACTAGCTGATAGCTACTCTACCACATGCTGTCAATGTTAGAAGTCATGTCTGAAGTAAAAGAACAAAAGTAACAACTTAAAGTATTCGAACTGATGTCTTTTAATATAGTCTTAATTCCAACTGGATTGGACAATTCAGGATTTGTCTTGGTTGGATAAGTAGGGTGCTTTAGATCTGAATTTTCAATGCTTGCTCTTACTTCTTCTATTAAGCTATTAACTTCCTTCAGAAACTAGAAAATACAGATCTGCACAATGCAGCTGAACCTGAATGAGGAAAAAGGCATGCCCGTTCACCCTAATTCTTCTTTAACAGACAAAAATTGGAGATACAATAGTCTAGACAAATGTTACTGTCAGCATCTTTGGATTCATGGACTGTCTTTAGGATATCATGCATTAACTACAATTGATTTGCATATAATTGACACTGCTGAGAAAAGAGAGATAAAATGCTAAAGTGGGTCGAAGTCTAAATCACTCTACTGGAGTGTGAAATTAGCCAAGCCAGAGAAGAAAAATAAAATCAAACTCTCCATAATAATAAAACATTCTATAAGCAAGGAAAATGATTTTGCTAAAAAAGTTCCTTTATTAGAAGAATATCTTTACTTTCTCAGGAATTTAGAGTGACCATAAATTGGGTGTAGTTTTAGCCTAACACTTAGGGAAGTGCTATGTCCTGCTCAAAAAGGGTTACAACCATGAATTTCAAACTGTTATGGTATTGTAGCTTCCAGGATAAGGTTAGCCAGATAGGTTCAACACAGATGTATGTTGTTGCAGTTGTGTTTATACCATGATTATTTGGTATGAGGGGCAGAGGGATTCCTTGTGGGTTGTTATTCAGCATGATGTGGATGCTAAGATTGTGTTCTTAGTGAGTGCGTGCACTCTGCTAAATCTCATTGTCGGGGAGACGCTGGGGAGAGGAAAAAATCAAACTCTTTGAAAGGCCTCATTCTGGTAACTTTATGGGTGGCTGTGTTATTCCACTGTTGCTTTGACATTTTTTGAGTACAGGCACCATTTCGCATTCTGTTTTTAATGTATAGAAAGGGAAGGACTCAGTGCTTCACAATGATTACTTTTTTGGTATTGTCTTACATTTCTGTTTGTAAAATGTGCTGAATCTGAACAAATAAAAAGATGATGCTTAAGTAAGGTTTTGCTCCGTTTAAGGCAAGCTTATAAGCTCTAACAGCATTTGAATTTTTATGCTGCAGTTTATTGCGGCGGTGTCATCTAGGCTGTTAAAGTTATTCCAACATTTTCATTACTGAGCCTCCGCTATCTGAAATTGGCAACTCAACCAAAAAAATTCTCCACAAAACACCCATTGTTTTGGGCTAAAACAATTTATATTATTTTTACCCAGCAGCAGTACTGCTATTTGCTAAAATCTAAGTATTCAGCAGCAGTAACCACACTAAATTTAGTTATTTCTGAGTTTCATGCCTCTATTACTGATGTTAATATGACCCCTTTTCTTTCTGTAGTGCAAATATCCATTTAATGGGTGAAGACCATTAAAGGAATGCATACAAATTGCAGTTCTTTTGTTTATCTTTTTGCCTCTTGGGAATTATGGCTCCGAACTACCAGAAGTCATTGCAACCGTTAATTAATGGTTTTGTTAGATCACAACCCTGTGTATGCAATATTATCAGAGCAAGGTGAACACTCAGTATAATAATCTGTATTTCTCATATGAAAGACAACTATGAAAAAAGTGCAAACAATACATCACCGTTGGAATAGCAGGGACGTGGCTTCACTATGGGGAGTGGGTTGGACCACAGGTAAACCATTATTTTAACACCAATTCTTTTATCTGTCTATCAGATAGGGAGAGCTGTTTTTCTTTCCCCCCCCCAGATGCTGTGTATTTTGCATTGTTTTTTCTTCCAAGGAAAGCAGTAAGGCAGTGCTTCTGGGCAGTAGAGCTTCGGTGGGTACCGTTGTGGTGATTCTGAGCCTCTTTTGCACATTTAATGTTGCCTTGGGGTTACATTGTCCTTTGGGCCTTTACTAGGAAATAAAAGATGTAGAAAACCTAGCAACTTCTTTCTATATTCCTTGCGTAGAGGATATGCTGTTAGGTAAACATGCCTAACCACGCTAACAAAGTAACTGTAAGACTGAACAATCCTTAGAATCTGTTTTCTGTGTGCCTCCAAAAATGCTTTTTAGTATCTGATAATAAGATCTGTTATGAAAGTTACACCTACGATTGTCTTCTCAGAAGGAAACGTGAGTGCATGAGCCAGAAAGATGCTGTAAAGCACTCCAAAACAGGCAGTCAACCGGAACAATCAGCAAACCAAGCGGATGACCTGTCATATGTCAGTAGAGCAGATATTAAACCAAAAAAAGGCTAAACACAATTGCCTTGGACTTCGAAATAGGAGAGAACATATTGTCTAAAACCCTCAGATGAAGAGACATCCATGGGCAGGAGCTGAAAGGACTCCCGGGCCATCTGAGGTTGGTCCTTCCTGTTAGATTCTGCTTTCTGTTAGGAAATGTGAAGTTTGTTGGCCTGTAATCTCTTTGGTGCACGTCAGGTTTTTATGAGTTTTTCCTATAGCGATTGAAGAGAAATAAGATAAGTCCCTTCATTTGATAGCAAACAAGTTCTTCAGTTTATGATAGAATTATAAAATAGTTTGGGTTGGAAGGGACCTTAAAGATCATCCAGTTTCAACCCCTCTGCTATGGGCAGGGACACCTCCCACATGATGAGGTTGCTCCAAGCCCCATCCAACCTGGCCTGGAACACCTCCAGGGATGGGGCAGCCAAGCTTCCCTGGGCAACCTGGGCCAGGGCCTCACCACTCTCATGGTGAAGAAATTCCTCCTTCTGTCTAGTCTAAATCTGCCCCTCTCCAGTTTATGTCCATTATATTTGATATTTTATGATATATTATTATATATGATATATATCACATATATCTTATTATATCATATTATATACCGTTATATATGATTTTATGATATCATTCTTATTTTTTTATCATGAGCATCCAGAATATATTATGAACTATATGATATCCTATGACTTGTCAGATTGTTGTAGCTTCAGATTTCACCCCAAATTTGAAGAAAAACGGAGAAATGTGAACTGTAATGATCTTCTCTATCATTTACAAATGTGTGACAAGTGAGTTTGTCAATAAAAAAATAGTGTGTTTATAATAATACAGCTAAATTAAAGTAAGAAACCCCTAATGTTCAGCTGACTCACAAACAGCAGTCTAGATCATGTACAACCTTTCATTGAACAAAATTTATTTCATAAATCCAGTGGCTGCATTGTATAGTTTTAATTTCTTTTTTTGACTATGGTTTCTTTCCTTTCAGTGACCAGTTGTACAGACATTCTAATTTAAGGGATTTGCAGTAAAAAAATACCACTTAATTCACTGCAATGTCTAGATGCATAGGTTTGGATTAGCTGTACTCTGAAACACAGGGACTACGAGGAGGTGATAATCCATCTTTATTACAAATACATACAGCGAATGGCTGGAACTCTGCTAATATCTGGCTATGTAACTGAAGTGGTGCTCTAAAACGTGTTTAGTACTTTTATTTCTAGCTGATGAAGACTCAAAATTCAGAAGGTATTTTAAGTCTTTGGATTAATCTCTTAATTATTACAATAATTATAAATAATTTTCTTTTTTTTTTTTTTAATTGGAGCAACAAAATAATAGCTAAAGTGATAGGAAGCTGTTTAGAATCTATTAGAATTACTTGGACCTTCTTGGATGATATCACCGTGCCTGTTTATGCTCCTCAATATCCTGAGGTATGTGATCCTGGCACTTCTACAACACTTCCAACACTTTCTTTAACTGCTAACCTCAGGAATGAAGTGCATGAGGTTCTGTATGTAGATTGTCTTGTATTTCTGCTTTTAATCAAATTGGAAATAGCTTGAAATATATACCACTGGAAACCCTGTTTTCCCATTCCTGGATCCTTCTCTTTGTGTTTCCATGAAAGAGGACTCTCAGAGGAGTTGTGGGCAAATGGAGATCGGTCCATGTTCCCCACCACGTGCAATTATTCCTTTGCTGGGTGTAAGAGGTTTGGTGGCAGACAGATAGCGAGTCACTGCAAATCGGGGGTGTCTCTTCACAGTTGAATTAGTGTGAGTTGCACTGCTTTAGTGGATGGTCTTGCTTTATTCCTTGAACAAAAATACAGGTATTTACAATGCTCGTATGGTAGTTTAATTTGGTTTCTTGAAAATATTAAAGCTGTTATATAAATCATGTTGTCTGTATTGTTGGGCTTCTGTTGAGACACATGTGAGAAATCAGTTGTCATTTCACATATATTTGTGTAAATATTTATAAGTTTATATTAGTTTTTCACTGGAACTCATTATAGCAGAGAGGTCGTTTTCATTATCAAGGGGGTTGTCTGTCTGTCTGTTCCTGGATGCGTGGTTGATGGAGTTTATGCCATGCGGTAGGTGACATTCATGCTGGATTCTAAACTCTTGATGGCATCAGGTCAGGCACTCTGTTTGGTTGCTAGCAAACGTAGGTGTTTGTGTAGATATTGGTCCCAGCTACGTTGCTCTCCAGTTATTCTTTAAAAAGGGAACACGTAATAGTCCATTTAGAGTTTATGCTGCTCATAAAAGCCTTTGTGCACCTTTTCATTTGTCTAGGCCAGAGGGTAAACGATAGATTTTCTCTGGGTGTTTGCAGAGTCATATGCCCCAACAGAACCTCTGTGGCATTATCCCATTATTATCCATGAACTGGGACCATGTGACTCTGGAGAATGCTTTGGTCTTATTTTATTGTCAGCAGTCAGTTTGATTCTTGTTGTTGAAAACTTTCTCAACAGTACCAGCAACATTTAATTGGAGGCAGTATCAATGATCATTGCTCTCCACGGAGCGCAGGTCATTGCTCTGAAAAAACATAATGCCTTTGCTTAGCACTCTACTGAGTGTATTCTTTGCCTGTGTTTATGTAAAAGCAATGTGTGAAATCCAACCACTGCTTTAAAAGAAGACTAAAAGGTTAAAAAAATCACAGGGGAATAAATGTCTTGATTTTCTTTTCTCTGCCGGAGAATAAAGAAGTCTTGTACTTTTGTCTTGGGATCACTTCTGTCATTTATACTGCACATATCTAAAATAATAACTTTCGAAACATTAAATACACTGCAGAGAATGAAAGTTGTGGTAAATATTTGTGTAGATGTAGCTGTATTTTTTAAGAAAGACTTAGGAGAGATCTGTTCTTTGGGTTTTGCCAGGTACCATTTTTAAATACCTGTAGGAAATGATAGCTATTGTTTTGTTATTCCTTAGGTCTTTTTCAGATGCCTCATAAAAAGTTGCACAGCAGATACTGTCCTCTGGTTGTGTACAACACAGCTGCTTTGTTTCTGCTCACTGCAGAGTGAGTCCTGATTCATAGAAGCTGCCATCAGCCGACGTTTGCTATTTCTAGCATCCCAAGGGAGAGATTAAGCGTCTGAAATGTCCCAACAGTGTCTCAAGGAGTTCCTGGCAACCAGGGTGTCTATGGGCCTGATCCTCAGGGCTATTATAGAATCATACAATCACTAGGTTGGAAAAGACCTCTTAGATTGTGGAGTCCAACCAGTCCTATCTGCCACTAAACCATGTCCCTGAGCACCTCATCTACCCGTCTTTTAAATACCTCCAGGGGTGGTGACTCCACCCCCTCCCTGGGCAGCCTCTGCCAGTGCCCGGTGACCCTTTACGTGAAAATTTTTTTCCTGATATCCAGTCTGACCCTCCCCTGGTGCAGCTTGATGCCATTCCCCCTTGTCCTCTCCCCTGTCACTTGGGAGAAGAGCCCAGCTCCCTCCTCTCTACATGCTCCTTTCAGGTAGTTGTAGAGAGCAACAAGGTCTCCCCTCAGCCTCCTCTTCTCCAGGCTAAACAACCCCAGCTCCCTCAGCTGCTCCTGATTTGTTCCTGATTTTGTTGAAAATAAGATTTGTTCTCCAGCCCCTTCCCCAGCTTCGTTGCTCTTCTCTGGGACATGCGGTGGTCAAGAAGTAGATTTAGGTTTAAAAAAGACAGTATCAATGCTGATGCTTTGGGATGAAAGACATGACAAACCTTAACAGTTTCATGAAAGAGATCAGAGATGAGACTGTTAGTTCACCATTATCAAGTCTAAAGTTCTTGGAGAAAGACCTTGGTCTTTTGAGATCCAGATTTATTTGGCTTTCTCTCTGTGTGACATGCAAAAATCACCTACTTAAATTTTCCTCAGCTACGCAGCAGTCTGAAATAGATCTGGGGCTTCTTGAAGGGCCTGAGCAGGACATACAAGTGTGCTGATTTCATTTTGAATTTTATGCTGAAGAGTACACTTGCATATTTCTCTTTTATATTCAGATTGGTAATCCTATTGCTCATAGAGTTTGGTTTCCTTTTTTTTTGAGGGTCAAACATTACTGTCATTTATGTGATTTCATAGCACTTTCAATTTGAACTGGTTGGTATTATCAAACCCCTGGCCTCAACTCTGGCCCAGGTGATGCTACAATAGCTGCACAGTCTGATTGCCTTTGGAATGGTGCTCCACCTGACTTCAGTGAGCTATTCAGTATGCTCACCTGGCAGAAAATCAACCCAGGAGAAAAGGATATTATTCACTGAGATTTCCATGAGCTTAGTGCTCTTAAGCAGCTCAATGAGGAGACAAGAAAAGTCATCATAAGATGTTGTCACAGACCTGATCGCGTGAAGCAATGCCCTGAATTAACATTTCACCTCAATTTAAAAATATTGGTGTGGTAGGCTGACCTACAGTGGCCACCAGATGCCCAAGAAGCTGCTCTCTCACTCTCCCTCCTCAGAAAGACAAGATGAGAAAATAAGGTGAAAGAGCTCCTAGGTTGAGATAAGGACAATGAGATCAGTCACCAGTCACTTTCGTTGTTAAAGGACATTCAAGTTGGTGAGGATTAATTTAATTTATTACCAATCAACAACAGAGTAGGATAGCAAAAATTTCAAACAAAAATAAAACCACATTCCTCCTATCCCTTCCTTCTTCCTAGGTCCACTTCACTCCCGACTTCTCTATATCCTCCTCTTCAGTGGTGTAGGGGAATGGGGATTGTGGCCAGTTCATAATGCTTCGTATCTGCCAGTCTCCTCCTCACAACGTTTCTCTGACCTCTATGGGTTCCCTTTGTGTGTTTCTCCAGGCTGCAATTCTTCAGGAACTATTCCAGCATAGGTCCTTTCCATGGACCGCAGTCCTTCAGTGCAGCATGAGCAATCACAGGCGAATATTTGTTCCCCTGCTGGCGTCTGTTAAAGCTGTATTGTACACCTTCCCAAGGAAAAGTAAAATTCTCTTTATCTTCCTCCTGCATGGAGGAAGAACATAACTTTCACATCTAGCGCTGCCTTCCAAGGGTGTGCAGCTGTTTGTAGTGTGGCTGGTGTAGCGTTAGGTGCTGTGCTTGTGCCGAAATGCTGATAATCAGTTGTTTATCATCTCTGAGTTGATACTTATCTCTCACTCGGTTTCAGAGTGGCCAAACCTGTGAATTGTACAGAGGAAAAAAGTGCTTTTTTTCCCCAAATCTGCCTTGACTTCAGAAATTCCAGTTCCTGCCACAGGAGCAATCGAATCCTGTGGAACACCAGTAATCTTTAGATCAGGGAGTGCATGGAGTACGTGTGCTGTAGTCCCCTGATTGCTATCAGGGTTTGGGTGGATAATTGAACTGAAGAACCACACGCTGCCGTTGGGAAGATGCCAGGTTCAGCCGTTCAAAATGTCAGAACTCTAAATATTTTCACTGTGTTCTTTGATTGCAAAGTGAGTAGATGACATAGGCTTCTTGCCTGGGAGCCCTAAATTAACTTTTGCAGTCTGGCACATGACACTTGCTCTGTTTACTGCAGTAATTTTAACTGTGTCCAGGTCACACATCCAGCTCCTCAGCATCCTGTTGGGTCAGTATTGATATTTGCGCTCCCCATCTATTAGAAATTTTACTGGATGGTCTCAAGAACCTACTGGAATCAGACTGTATTCTGCTTTAATGAGGGGTCTAGCCTCATATTCAAAGGAATATAAGGGGAGCAAGGGCTCATCATTTTCCTTGTTATAGTCATTATTATCCCCTGAAATATCACCACCCCAGTCCTCTGGGGACACCATTAGTTTCCCAATTTGCATGGGGCAGCGCCCCGTGAGCATTATGTCTATATGACCTTCCAATTTTTTGGGTTTTCCCCTTTTCTTCCTGCAGCTGTTTCTGTAGCTGTTCAGTTTGCAGGGGCAGTAATAACTGAGGGGACTTTCTAACCCCCTGCTACCAAAATTGTGCCACGTAAACCCAATACAACTAATCACTCAACTAGTGGGGATGCTTACATCCGTCATACTCTTCTTCCTGATGCTAGTGCTGTGTGATTAGAAACAGAGAAGTTTGAGGTAAGGGCAAAAGCTGCTGTGATATCAATGTCACTAGAAAAGTTTAAGTTGAAACACGACCTTAAAGTAAAACTTCCATAAGAGTGAAGAACAATTCCAGTTTTATTGGATTTTTTCTGTATGTTGGCCTCAGCAGCCTTTTCTACTCCAACGTAGGCTACAGAAATTCTTAAGGACAACCTTTTAGCTGATCATATAATTCCTATGAAATTCTAACCTCTTAAGTAAACATCCATGCAAGTTAAGAAGAGAGTTTACTACCGTGTAGGTAGAAACTTGGCAGAAACACAAAACAATGTTAATGTTGAATTATATTAGGCTGCTGAAAGTCAAAACAAGTTGTATGAATCACCACTATCAGTAGGAGCAATTATGATGTCAATTGAGTGTTTAAGACTCAAACAATAATTTCATATATCAGAATCTTAATATAGATTATAAAAGAAACAGAGTTAACTGTGTTTTTTACAACAATTTCAATGTGTTGTCACGTAATTATTATAATGTCATTTGAAATCGTGCATTAAATTACATGGACTGAATCAGTGAATCACACATGCTCTGAAAAAATCTTAGATCAATACAAAAGAATGACTGATATGCTAATGTGTCTGTATCACAATTATGAAAACAATCTGATAAGAAAAAATATGCATAATATTTTGTTGAGATAATTCAACCACTTTTCATGCTCCTTATGTTTTCATTTTAAATATTGTTCCTTTTTGCCCCCTTTGGGGAAGAAAACATGTTGTTATTTCTATTTTAATTTGATTTTAACACCTTCATATACAATATTGACAATAGCTCCAAGCCTTAAAATCATTATTGTGTACGTTCCTTGTTCTGTGGAAGAATATATCTGAGCATTAAACTGAGAGTACATTCAAAGTTCTGATGGTAGAACAAAGCTACTGTAGATGTAGCAGGAAAAGTCTCCTAGGTATTAGGTTCTGCTGTGATCTAACTTTATTTTTAATTAATCGATCAATCACTGTATTAAGCAAAATCACTTGGTTAATACTGAAGAAAACCAGAAACACTCACAGAGGGCATTTGTAACATAAATGCCATAAAACCTTACACCTTTTATGAATAAAAATCAATTTTTATTAGAATTTCCTTGTTTTGATGGCTCACTGCAGAGAAAAGAGCTTAGGAAATGTTTTTGTTGAGCCTTGAATTCAGCCCAGTGGCAATTTTTGTACCTTCTAGATCAAACAAACAAACCCAGAAACCCACCAAAGGGTCATTAAAAGCATTAAAGATAGCATCCTGCTGGCTGGTACTCTCAGAGAGGCAATGAAATCGTTTGGGTACAGAAAGACGGAGGGAGAGCTACAGAGCAGTGGGTTGATCACAAGAAAGAGAAGCAAACTGCAGTTGCTGAGCAAGTGCTATTGTTGGGGCGTTTAACTGCTTTATAGGATCCTTCACTGTTTCGAAAGCCCTCTTTTTGATCATTCCTTTAAAAACATTGATTAGAAGCCAGATGGACTTAAAGTCAATACTGACTTAGACTTTGTTATCTCTGCGCTTTGTCTACATTTCTCTTTAACTTGGTCTCTATCAAACTGACAGTCGTGGAGTCCTGGTATCAAACTGTTATTATTTGCTATTGACAAACAATAGTGCCTTCTCACATGGTTACTGCTGACAAAGACTGGGTTTTTTTTTTTTTTCTTTTTCTTCCATTTCTTTCCCTCAAAGGTGATTTTATTTTTCTGATTTAGCTTAAATGCAGCTTGATGGCAGTCTCTGTGCGACAGGCTGGAAACCCTGTTTCTGTTTTCACTCTTAAATATCTGTCTCTGCAGATCAGTCACCCTTGTTTGCTAACGTAGTATGTGAGATCAGAAAGGAAATACACGTAAAATTCACAGTTAAGTGTTTGTTTTGGCGTTCTTCACGCATACATAATCCCGTGTCATATATAGAATTTGCTGTCACTGATTATGGACTACTTTACTACAAGAAAGCTGGAGAGGGACTATTCATAAAGGCTTTTGGTGATAGGATGAGGGGCAATGGGGATAAACTGGAGAGGGGCAGATTGAGACTTGATATAAGGAAGAATTTCTTCACTATTAGAGTGGTGAGGCTCTGGCCCAGGTTGCCCAGGGAAGCTGTGGCTGCCCCATCCCTGGAGGTGTTCCAGGCCAGGTTGGATGGGCCTTGGGCAGCCTGAGCCCGTGGGAGGTGTCCCTGCCCATGGCAGGGGGTTGGAACTGGATGATCTTTAAGGTCCCTTCCAACCCAAACTATTCTGTGATACCTATGATGGTACCAAACAAGGAGACAGAATGTGCCTAAATCCAGAGATTTAAATAGTGGATTATTCTAAAGCTTTTCTGTAGAAGGCAGGAAAGTTAATCTGAATTTGTTTCTAAATAACGTTAAATATTGAAGATTTGCCTTAATGTGGATAAATTTCCACAGAAACATTTAATGGCGTTTAAATAATAAACTGTGATATCGCGCTTTTATTTGATTTATTTAGAATACATATGTAATACGCCCTTACCTTTTAAAATGTGCCATCGCACCACTGTTTTGTTTGGAAAACTGCTGCATAGTCATCAAATCTGCCACTGAGCACCCACCTCAGCCACAGCCACTTGTTTCCTTTGAAGCTCTTATTTTACGGTTGCAAAAGACTAAAGAAAATTTTGTGTAATGATTACCACAGTAGTCCAAAGATTAATCCAAAGACTCAAAAAGGCTCTCTGAATTTTGATTCAAAGCTTTTTCAACTATGTTTGAAGATGACCATAGCAGCGTAAGACTCAAAGTAAAACAAAGCAACTGTAGAATCATAGAATAGTTTGGGTTGGAAGGGACATTAAAGATCAGGGATGGGGCAGCCACAGCTTCCCTGGGCAACCTGTGCAGGGGCCTCACCACCCTCATGGTGAAGAAGTTGCTCCGTAAGTCTAGTCTAAACCTGCCCCTCTCTAGTTTATACCCGTTGCCACTAGTCCTGTGACTAAAAATTTGGTACTGACATTATTGAGGTACTTAATCCACATTTTTTCTTGCTTATTCATTAATCAAATGTAATTAAAAAGAAAAAAAAAAGAAAAAGAAGTAAGCATCCCAAATGTCTGTCTAGATATTCATTCTTATAAACTCTCCAAGGGACTATTAGGTACAGTCTTGTCTACATGGTGACTGAAGTTTAGATGCAAAAGAGTCTGATCTTGTTCTCGTGGCCTGGGTATTAATGAGTAGTGCAGGTCACCTGGCTATGACTCAGTCCGTGCTAAGATCACAAGATCGTTGTAGCCAGTGTATTGCTCGGTAGCTTCAGTGAAGCAAAGAGATAATTCATTGTTGCCACCTGAGCTATGATTAATTACTGATGACTTTCAGGAATGTTAAATACTTGCCCTTGCTAATGCATCAGAATATAATAAGGAAATTAATTTAATACTCACTGTGACAACCTTTCTGCAAAGCTCTGGAGGAAAATCTGCGGAAACTGTGTCTCTTATTATGCAGATCTAGTTCAGAGTGCATCTCAGATTCCCAGCATTCTGGGTGCGCAGAGAGAAATAACGATGGTAACTGCACTCACTGTGTTGCTGGGTTGCTGCCTCAAAAACACCATGAGCCAATCATTGCTCAGTGTCTGCTGACCTTCATGGAATCATAGAATGGTTTGGGTCGGAATGGACCTTAAAGATCATCTAATTAACAAGAAAATAACAAAATCACGGTTAGCACCATGACTTGAGTGCCACTACAAGTTCCAGTCCTCCATTAGGACTGGTGAAGCTTCCTGACTGTCTCTGTTCCATTGAAAGGTTTCTGTCATGGATTTCTTCAGTTTCAGCAGAAAATGGATGTTCACGCGCTGTTCACTCTCGCGCACACCGACATTTCCATCCAAGAGTAAGGAAATGTCTCTGTTTGAACACGTGTCCTCTCAGGCTGAGTGAGCTGAGCCCTGTCTCGCTGTGTCAGGTCAGAGCATGGTCTGTAACATCTCTGCCCTCCCAGTCCTGGTTCCTGAGCTACAGGGTCAGTCTTGGGATTTTTTTTGTGTCAGACCTCATAGAGAGAAGAGTTAAAACATGCAAACAAGCGTGGTGAGAGCATTCACCTTAGGTCTCTGCATTTATATAGTCCTGTGTTGGCTCAGATTGGATTAAAGAGGATAATAATGCATAAAGTTATGCTGTATTTAACGGTCAATGTGAACTGCTGTAGTTTTATATCTGCTTCCAGTACGTGGATGGTAATTCTAATACACATTTCCTTCCTGGAAGCTTATTTTAAAATCAACTCATAAGGCATTGCTGGGTAGATTTCTATAATTTAGTAGCCATAGAAATAAAATAGTCTTTAAATTCTGATTTTCTTTCCCTCCAGATATGATGGGAAATCCATCCAGAATCATTTTCTTTCTAACAGAGATTAAAAAGAAATGGGTTTTAAAGATTGAAAATTTCCATTCCCACTGTCTATATTTCTCTATATTTCCCTTGTGCCACTCAGCATTGATGGACTACAGCTCCTGCAAGGAAGATTCCAAGGAAAACTTACCACTTTACTAGCACATCTACTACAAGCAAGTTTTAATAAACCGTTCTTTTTCTTAGAAGATAAAAAAAAAAAATCATGTTATATACTTTGAAGAAAAATATTTACTTATCTTTTTGTCAGTTTATCAACAGGCAGTGTGAGCTTTTGAGTATTTGTGGAACTGTAAGGGAAAAGAAAAACAGAGCACTAGGAAGGAGTAAGGCGTGTCAGAAAAATCAGTAAAGCTGAAGGATATAGAAAATAAACTATGCAAAAAAAAACACTGGAAATTTGTCTCTACAAAAGAACATCTTGGAGGAAAACAAGCTCTGACATGGTAACCACAGTTACAGTAAATGATAAAGTACAGTGCATCATATTCAGCTTTTTCTCATTAAGGTATATCTGTGCAGAAAGAAAGCTGGAATTAAAGTAAAAGGAGTAGAAATTGTAAACCTTTTTTTTTTATAAACTTTATTTTTTATGATTAAAAACCATTCAGTAGTTTGAACTAAAAATCCATTACTGATATTTCTGAAGTAGATATACTTCTCAGTTTTACACAGCTCTTTCCGGTTGCCTTACAAGACCAAGCAGTCTGTTTGTGTGCATCTCACTTTCCCCACTCATTTACTTCAATTTTGGCAGCAGAAATAATTTTTCTATAAAAAAGAACAAAAATTTCAGCTTTTAAAAATAATAAGAGAAATGTGTTAATACTACTGAGAAAAATACACAGTTTTCTGTGATGAGGAGTTGTTGTAAACCCCCAATCCTCCATATATTTAGTGGTGAGGTGCTACCTGTCTTTATTTTAGAAATCTACGCTAGGAATTGGTGAAAGAGTATTCTAAAAATCTGACTGCAGTTTGGCAATCCACGCAGAGGGAAATACGTTCAATGAAATACGTCTTTTGATGGATAATCACTACTGAGATTAAATTTATCCCTGGACAGTGAATACCATGGCGGACAATGTTTTTGAAGGAGTGTCAAAGATATTTAAAAAATAGGCAGTATATCACAGAATCACTAGGTTGGAAAGGACCCATTGGATCATCGAGTCCAACCATTCCTAACACTCCCTAAACCATGTCCCTCAGCACTTCATCCACCCGTTCCTTAAACACCTCCAGGGAAGGCGACTCGACCACCTCCCTGGGCAGCTGTTCCAGTGCCCGATGACTCTTACTGTGAAGAATTTTTTTCTGATATCCAACCTGAACCTCCCCTGACGGAGCTTCAGGCCATTCCCTCTAGTCCTGTCCCCTGTCACTTGGGAGAAGAGCCCAGCTCCCTCCTCTCCACAACCTCCTTTCAGGTATTTGTAGAGAGTAATAAGGTCTCCCCTCAGCCTCCTCTTCTCCAGGCTAAACACCCCCAGCTCTCTCAGCTGCTCCTCGTACGAATTGTTCTCCAGCCCCTCACCAGCTTCGTTGCTCAATGAAGCCTTGGCTTCCTTTTAGGTGTTAAGTTTAATGATCCTAATGGGTGAATTGTCCTGCCAGTGGGTGTTTTGCTCTCATGAAGGCAATTAGTTTACATAGAGGCCGGAGAGTACAAACTAGATCTACTCTCCATTGCTCCAAGCAAATATTTACTTCTCCCTTCCTCGTAGCACTGATTTAAGCTGATCTGCTATTAGCCTGATTGTAACCTCACCCTTGATTATCACATTAATGCAGAAGTGTTTTGTATAATACATCTCGTTATTGCAGAGTTTGGAGCACAGACTTAACGTTCCCTACAAAGCAGCAGGTGAATCGTGACCTCTCGGGGTACAAACTGAGCGGCTCCCCCCACTTGGGAGTTTGGCTCTTCATAAATTAGTTCTTTCCTCTGAGCCCATGATGTTTAGCCTGGAGAAGAGGAGGCTGAGGAGAGACCTTATTACTCTCTACAACTACCTGAAAGGAGGGTGTGGAGAGGAGGGAGCTGGGCTCTTCTCCCAAGTGACAGGGGACAGGACAAGAGGGAATGGCCTGAAGCTCCGCCAGGGGAGGTTCAGGTTGGATATCAGAAAAAAATTCTTCACAGTAAGAGTCATCGGGCACTGGAACAGCTGCCCAGGGAGGGGGTCGAGTCACCTTCCCTGGAGGTGTTTAAGGAACGGGTGGATGAAGTGCTGAGGACATGGTTTAGGGAGTGTTAGGAATGGTTGGACTCGATGATCCAATGGGTCCTTTCCAACCTGATGATTCTATGTGATATGAAAGATATAGGAATGTGGTTGGTTTGTGCGGCTGAATTGTTGGGAACAACTCAGGCCTCGCCTGCAAATCTGATTGTTCTATAATGAGATTTCTGATGTTAAATGTGGTTCAACGAGTTGGAGAAGATGCATTATCACTCTGCTTTTTTGTCCATATTACAGTTGTTGCTTGAGCTAGCAACTGGCTGTACTGCTGTGCTAAAAGGCAGTGTCGGTCCTGGTAGACTCCTAGTGCCACCCTAAAATAATGTTTTCCATCATATAATTAATTTCTGCTTTCCTGAATTAAATGAGAGAAAGCATGCGGGTTCTGGCCTGTTTTTATTACATCACTGATTACCAGTTTTCACTAAAAGCTACTGATACAGTGGATAAAATAATGATTATTCTTAAATCTACAATGATCTTACAAGCACCGTGCAAGCAGGCAGAAAGAGTCACGGGATTGCTTAGTTCCAGCAAGTCTCTCGTAATCATCATCCTGATGCCACGAAGCATTTTTGTGAGTAGGTGATTGAAATGGGGATGAAAGTCCACAGAAAACCAAACAGCAAAAAAGAGAATTCTCAACTTCTAAAAGTTCTTTTCCTCCCATTGTTGAATGGATTTCCGCTCACTTCTCTCAGATGGCACTGAACTGCAGCTGCCAGGGGTTACATCCAGCCTGGAGCTGCACCTCTTGATATGGGGTCCTACACAGATTCCATAGGTAAATTAATCACAAAATCTAAAGCCACCCCAAATTTTAACTTTGAGAAGATTTACTAGAAATTTCATAACTTAAAAAATGAAAATGAAACTTTCCTTGTGAACTTTTATTTTCTTTCTCTCCTGGTGAGAAATTTCTTCCATGCAGCTTCCAACAGCTTTACAATGACTCAACGTCTTTGTTATATAAATAACACATAATAAACACTTCTAATGCTATAAATACTTCTGTGCGGGCATAATGGTTCTTGTGCACAAAACCACCTTCTGAAAGTTTCTAATATCTCAGTAACTAAATCTTGAAGTTTATTCGGTGTATTTTTTATCTCCCTTTGCTGTTAAAAAGCACATACACATATATTGATTTTTAATTGATGCCATGTGAAAGAAGATGTGTTTGTGATTCCTCAATTTATTTTTTTTACTGTATTTTTATTAATCAGTTTATTCCAATGTTCATTGACTTAAGGAATCATTGTGAGTTTTTAAATATTTTTTTTCTTCCTCTTTAACGAATGATTTCACTTTTGGACTTTTTATTTTCATCTACCTAGTGTAAATATAACATAATAATATAATATGACAATATAAGGTTAGATGCTGGGTGTGAGATGTCTTGGAACATCTAGACGTCTTAAGTAGCCAATGTGTGCACAGCATTGGTGCCTCTGCTGCTCATTTTCTTCATTCTTACCAGAGAGGATGCTTTCAGTGTTGATGATCAACTTTATCAGAAGTATCTTTTAGAAGACTCATGTGGGTTTTGTTATGTATGGTGCAAGTTATAAACGTGTTGATGTTCATAGCTGTGGTAGCCAACCGTTATACATGCTCTGGTCACACATCATTGAGATTTAAGGATGGATTTCTGGCAACTTCTCTAACCCGTTTTAAAGTTTACAAAGATGGAAGATGTGGATGCTGACAGATAGTACATCTTTTTAACTCTTGATATTCCCCACTGAATTACTTTAATTTCTTCAGTGGAAACTATGGTTTTGTTCCTCAGATGAAAAATGGTTGAAATGCTTGAATGGGGGAGTGAAAAACTAGACTTTATGTGTATGCATAGAAAGCAAGGGTAAAGCAGCGAGAATACTGCCATCTACTATTAAACATTTATGTTTGTACGTTTCTACTCTTTACAAGGAATAGGAGAATCACAATTCAAAGTTACTGCCATCATTCAAAAGTCAGACACGTAAAAATCTATTCCTTTTTAAATAATCTTGGCACTTCTTTCTTGATTTAGAAATCCCAGTGTCCAGAAGTGTCACATTTTAGTGACAATAGATAAAAATGACAGTTGATTGCAGTAGGCCAGTGCTAAATAAGACTTGAAATACTTTGACAGCATATTATCAGTTTTTTTCCATCATTCAAGTGAGGGAAAATAAGCATTAAAGCAATTTTTTTCCTTTCTGACAAAAAAAAAAAATAAGAGAAAATAAATTATTCATAGTGCAATTTATCAGACTGTAGAATAAACACAACCAACAGCAGCACATCAGTTTTCTACCTAATTGTATTTGCATTTATTTACTAAATGGCTTCTTCAACAAGGAATTCATTGTGTTGGGCACTGCAGAAGTACCCAATGGGGAGTGTTCAAGTGGGGCAGTCTGTGCACTTGTAATTGATCTGTACTAATTCCAGTAAAATGAGGTGTGTCAGTTGACAAGGAGAATCAGAATATATATGATTTTCAAATCAGCTTTCCAGTAAATATGCTAATATCTTTTTTCTATTCTGTAGTTTTTCTAACAGAGTCATGAAAAAATGAGGCCAAGAAGGATCTCAAGATGTTACCAGGTCCATTCCTTTCCTTTAAATGAGGGTCAGTAATATGTATATGACTCAGGGCAGAGTCTTTAACAGTTCTAGTAAGGGTGAGCCCACAATGATAAGCTAACATTTTCTTGCTGATGATCTTGTCTAATAAATAATTGTGGGCTTTGTTTTTCTTAATGTTTCACCTGTATCTTTCTCATTCTACATTGCTTTTTATTCTGTCTGGGTGGATATAGAAAAATGGATTCTCCTTCCTTCATCAAATGGGGACTGTTAAAAGTCATGTCAGGCACTTCCTTACATTTTCTGTTTTCTGCAGTCGTTTCTCTTGAGTCAGTCTTGGGCAGCCCGATCTAGTGGGAGGTGTCCCTGCTCATTGCAGGGATGTCAGGACTAGATGATAACCTTAAGGTCCCTTCCAACCCAAACTATTCTATGATTCTATGGTCTGCACTCATGACATCAATTATTTCTATTTGGTTATCTTTAAGGTTAAAACAAGGCTTATTTCCTGGTTTGAGCTTGCAGTGTTTCTCATATTCCGTGTCTTTCTTTGCTGACTGATTTAACTTGGGTGTGCTCAAAACTACAAGTAAAAAGAATTATTATTTTTTTTTAATATGCACAGTGTCAGTTGACGTTTCTTTCTGAATTAACCACTAAGGGAACCTTCCCATCTTCCTTTTGTCATAAATCTTAGCAAAACACTTGCCACAAGTCTTGGCCTAATGTTAACAGATGACCAACCAAACTTTGACGAAAGAGGTAGAGGCTCGTTGAGTTTCATGCATTGGAAGTGTGTGTTATTCCTGTAAACCCCTCGGATGCTCTTTGCAGAGTCTCTCTGTCTTCTCTTACTAGAAACCATCTAAGTAGTGGTTCACGTCCACTAAAAGCTCTTGTGTATTTGTGCACAGATAATGAACAGGAGTGCTTAGAATCCAACTTTGCTGCTGTGATGTCCTTAATGCTCTGTGGAGACCAAGACATACCCACAAGACAATGGGTTACTTAAATCTTACAAAGTAGCATTTGGGGCCCTTAGGATTTCTGGGTGGAAGAAAGGAAACCTCTCAGTCATCATACACAAGTAATTGATGGACAACATGAGTGACTGGTGGTGTCTTTCACTCTGTTGTTAGTATTGAAGGAGCACCTGAGAGCTTTGGATGCCTTGGTGTAATCTCTTACAGTAAATGTCATATTCACCATTGCAGATCACATGAGAATGTCTATAAAATATTCTTTCCATTTAACTGGAAAGGAAAAGAATCTTCACTAACAGCTTTCATAGCTTCATGTGGACAATTTGTGCTGCGTCAAGGATCTTTCTCTCCAGTATCTGGTGCTACTGAAACAGTTTACATCTCAGTAGTATCATTATGCAATGATTTTCTGATAGCTGTCCATTAAACACTGGCAACATAAACCCAGAAAATTATCATTAATGATTCTTAAAAGTGCTGAGAATAGATTAATAAATGAATTCTACTTGACTTTTTAAAGCTGTATTTAGTCCTGTGATATCGCACAGACAAAGAAATGTTAAATTGGAAAACAAGAGCCAATTCTGTTTAATCCTGGATTACCTACATGATTATTGCTAGTTAGTCAGCTAGTCAGTCGGGGTTTTTTCTTTCTTATGACCGAATCTAACCTTATCACTGTCATTTGGCTGTTGTGCTTTAGGTTTGAGATATGTGTTTAGATGGTGGTTTTAAATCTTTGCAGAAAATGCATTAATGTAAGAACTACCATGAACCGCACATTCTGCAGGTATCTTAGGTTTGGTGCTGTTTGTAACTTCAGTGTTTGGTTGAGTCACCTTCCCTGGAGGGGTTTAAGGGACGGGTGGACGAGGTGCTGAGGGGTATGGCTTAGGGAGTGTTAGGAATGGTTGGACTCGATGACCCAGTGGGTCCCTTCCAACCTAGTGATTCTATGACTTTGCTTGAGAAACATGTCTTAATTTTCTTTGTTACATTTTTCATTCTGATTAAGGCCTAAGTAGAGCTGAGGATAAGGAATTCACTGTTGCCCTGCTTCTGATTTTTTACCAAGATGAATGGGTGGTGAAGTCGTAGATTCTTGTTCATTTCGCTTGGATTTTGAATCCAGTTCTGCTGTCAGAAGGCGGTGCTGCCTTCTGCAGACCCCATTCTAAGCCATTCAGTGACAGTTAAGGACTGGGCAGAGCTTTATTCCTCTTTTCTGTTTGCTGCTGGCACCTAAGGAGGATTCCTAGATCGCTCCCATGCGGAGGAGGAGCAGTGTGAATGATCAGGCACCTGTACTCCTTGCTGGTGAGGCTGTACATCAAGGACTAGGTTCCGTTTTGGGGCCCTCAGTACAAGAATGACATTGAGGGACTGGATTGTGTCTAGATAACGGGAACAGAGCTGGGGAAGAAGGGGTCCTGGAAGTGGCTGAGGAACCTGGGGCTGTTTATTCTGAGGAAGCCAAGCCTGAGGGAAGACCTCATCGCTCTCTGCAGCTCCTGGAAAGGAGGCTGTGGCAAGGTGGATGTTTGTCTCTTCTCCCAAGTAACAAGTGATAGGATGAGAGGGAATGGCCTCAAGTTGCACCAGAGGAGGTTTAGATTGGGTATTAGGAATGATTTCTTTACTGACAGAGTGGTGAAGCAATGGCAGAGGCTTCCCAGGAGCCTCCATCCTTAGAAGGGTTCACAAAGTCTGTATCTGTGACAGTCCAGGACATGCTTTAGTGGGCACAGTGGTATTGGGCTTATAGTTGCACCTAGAGGCCTTAGAGATATTTTCCAACTTTAATGATTCTATTGTTTCTATAATGACATTGTTTCTGAAGCAGGCAGTGTTTTTTTACCACAGCCTAAGTTAGCCTACGCAGAATTACAGAGCTCTCCCGAGTAAATATTCTTGCCGTAGTGCTTGACAAGTTACCGCGCAACAAACTATTTCTAGACTTTCAAAGAGATGATAAAATGTGCATTGATTTAACTTGCAATTGTCTAAAATATAAATGTCACAGTACAATAGTCCAAATTTAATGTACTTTTATGCGTATGGTACAGAGAGAACACTCCAGTCTCTGATACAGATAGAACAATTTAACACCATACCCAGGAGTGCATGACTCATTGGTCTTAGCCAGTTTTTTTGCATCAATTGCTGCGCCTGTTTAAAGCGAACACCGCAATTGAGAGGGTGCTTTGTTAACTGCAATCCCACTGCTTTTCCTTTATGCCTCATCCTTGCTGGGGCAAAAATATCTGACCTGACAAGAGAAGAAAATATACAGTTAAACTGTTTGGTATTATAGGCTGCGTGGGACCCAACACATCCCTTTGGTCACGACACTGAGATGTGCAGTATGAATTAAAAATGCTGCTTTATCTGAAGAAAAATTGCTTTGTGTGTCTTTATGTTTTTTAAACTGTCATTCATAATGAATGTGAATGCTACCGTAATTCTCTATTCTGTAAAGACAGGGAGAGAAGCCAGGACTTGCCTGTTTTACATAAAATAGAAAGTAGCTTACACTAACGATACTTCACCCATGCAGATCCACTTGTGTTATGATTTCAGGTGAAGTCTTTGAATGCATCTGTGAAGCATCACTTGCTGTGTAACCACTCAGAGAAAACAAAAGATGGGAGTGTGACTCTCATTTCTTATTTCTGTGGTCCAAAGAATAAATAAACAAACAGCTAGTATGCACATGTTTAATGATTTATAATTATTTTAAATGAGCTTAAACACACCAGTGTGTCTGTAACAGTTTCCACTGTTTTTTGCTCCTATGCCTACTTTCCTCATTCACTACCAAGGTAGTACTGGAAGAGCAGCCACATTTCTCCTTCTCAAAGTAAATGCCAGACAGATGCTGTATGGGAAAGCAAATAGGTCAGATCCCTGACAGTCTGATTATTAATCAATACAGTGAGAGTTTGATGGAATGTAATGAGTATTCTGTATTATTTTGCGCGACCGTGTTTAATGCGACTTTTATAAAACTTGGTTTCTTCTGTAAGCTGTTAAAGTACAGATCATCAGCTCTTTAATCTTGATTTTATCACAATCTGAAAAACAATTTTGATGAATTATATCACCATTGGTGTCATCACTAAGCATGAGCAGTGAATACACTTTATTGTGGGATTCAGTATATTACAGTACATCAGAGCTGGGTAGACATAAGGTCCATGATTATAGATAACTTCCAGTACAATTTATGGGAAGGGGCAAAGTTTTGTTGGCTCAAGGAAATGAATTTATCAAAAAACGTTCCTGGTGACGGTGAGATAAGAAGTGTCTTTCAGGTTCTGGACTCTTTCTTGTGTTGGTTTATTTATAATGAGGACAGAAACCTCCAGAAAGTAGAAAATAATTATTATCACCTTCAAAAAGAGCTAAAATATCGAACTAGGCATGAAGATTAATTTGATGAAAGAAATTCCTCCTTATGTGTAGTCTAAATCTGCCCCTCTCCAGTTTACACCCATTGCCCCTCATCCTATCCCCACAAGCCTTTGTGAACAGCCCCTCATCAGCTTTCTTGTAGCCTTTTCAGGTACTGGAAGGTTTCTCTAAGGTCTCCTTGAAGCCTTCTCTTCTCCAGGCTGAACAACCCCAACTCTCTCAGCCTGTCCTTGTATGGGAGGTGCTCCAGCCCTCTGATCATCTTTGTAGCCTCCTCTGGACCCGTTCCAACAGCTCCTTCTCCTTCTTACATTGTGGATTCCAGAACTGGACACAATCCTCCAGATGAGGTCTCCCAAGAGAGGAACAGAGGGTCAGAATCCCCTCCCTCGCCCTGCTGGCCACGCTGCTTTGGATGCAGCCTAGGGTATGTTTGCACTTCTGGGCTGCGAGCGCACATTGCTGGCTCATGTTGAGCTTCTTAGCAAGTTGATAATCAAATAATTATCATAATTATTAATGATTTTCACCTTAGCAAACAGGAAGCAATAGTATGAGCTAGCATTACAGCTGCCAGAAGTGGAAATTTGAAGTGCCAGGGAAATTACTGAGTAATACCCAGGTAAACCGAAGAGAAAACCTAATATGGTTGATAGCTAATGATGTTGCTGAAAAATGAATTTAATCTCATTCTTCAAGCCCTGCACCAATGAAGTACTAGTAGGCAAGAAAAAAAAAGGCATTAATGTAGTCTGTGTAAAAGTGAAAATGAGAAACGTAAATACCAAATAAACAGCAGGTGTAAGATGTGAAATTATGCAAGGAAGAAAAGGAGAGGAGAAAAAGGAAGATCCCATTAGTAACTCCTCTGATGTTAAACAATGAATATGAAAAAAAAGAAAAATGATTGATCTTCCATTCAAGAAATGCTGTTTTTAAATACATCTGTGGTTGTATTTTAAAAATATGCAGTTTGTTAGAGTAGTAACTACATAGGTACTGCTGCTATTTTGATGGTGTATTAGAGATGACAAGGAAGTAGAAAGTTATTCTCGTTTCCCCTGTAAAGTGTCGCTATGCTAATTCTGTTGTTATCTAATGCACCGTTAAAATTCCCTCCTGTAGCCGATCTGCTTTTGATGCTGATGATGAAGGAAAGGAGGGGGAGCCAGCATTGTCCCTAGCTCCAGAGCACCACTGCAGGCAGTGCTGGCTCCAGCAAATCCAGATGGCACAGCATGATGTCAAGTGTCCAGTTGCTCATGCAGCAGCTGTTAGTCCGCTGCCAGCCAGGAGCCTGCAACGTTGGGGTAAGCGCCTTCTATATTTGCACATCCAGTACTACAGCGTTTTTGGGTTACCAAGTGGTGCAAAACAGCAATGAGATGACTTCAGAATGCCACTTTCTACAAGGATAGACATATCAGTTTAAAAAAAATGACAATATAGGACCAAAACAACAAGTCTACTTTCAGTTTTTAGGGTACATTTCCTTTGTTTATAGTACAGAAAAAAAAAGAAGAAAGTCGATAGACTATCAGTACTTTGTGTGTGTATGTGATAAGGAAAAATGCAGTAACAACTCATTTATCAATAGTAACGTAGAACATAAATGGATACATATGCATAAATTTGATATAGTGAAATAGTGTATTACAAAGCGTGCAAAGTCTTGTCTCTTACATTGGATCCTTCTTGACAGGGCATGAGTAGCAAATGTAGTTAAATCTGAAATTTCCTCTTGGAGCAAACTGTCAAAGTACATTTGAGCAAGTTGCTATACCTTACAGCATCCAAAGAGCGGTCCTGGAAAGTCTGGAATGGTAATTCATTGATGTAAATCTGTTGTTTCATCTGGTGCTTGGGTTGGCTTCTGCACAGAACAACGGGATTTACTGTGGGCGATAGAAGAGGCAAAGGTTGAGTGATACAAGTTTTCTTACATGCAAAGAGAATGACTACATTAGTGAGTTGTTTCAGGCTCCCACAATGCTGCGTGATTGAGGAAATGGTAAGGGTTGAAAAACATCTCTTGGTAGGTTCAAACTAGCATAAGTGCTCTTGAAATCGTTGTGAGAATCGTAGAAAAATGTCAGCTCTAGGGCTTAGCGGTGGTTCAGAAAGCAAGCATTATATTAAAAATCAGGAGAAGAATAGAGAACAAGGCAGAAGATATCACTCTACCACTGTGTAAAACCACAGGGGCATAAAAGCACTAAAAAAAAATGGATGTAGAAGAGGAACAAATATGATTGCAGGTATAAAATTTAATCTATTTCATTCTGTAAAGGGATGCATTAAATAAACTGAGATTCTTCTGCTTGGAAAAGATATCAAGAAGACTATTAAAAAAATCTCAAATCTCAAGCAGAAGGTGAATAGGGACCCGTTTTTCAGTATTTTTTATAATATAAGAAAAAGGAAGTATACAATGAAACTAGAGCATGCAAGTTCTGGAAGCAATACAAAGGGAATAATAGTTGAATACATTTTGGATTTTGTTGTTACGGGTGCCTTGGATACCAACAGTTTAAAAGCGATATCATGATTACAGAAATTTATAGATGAGAAGTTCACTTAAGATTATTTAACACAAAAATATGCATATAATTATGGATCAATGAGTCTTTATTCAATAATTTGAGGTAGTAGGAAAGATGTAGTTTGTTTTCTTTTTGCTTTTCTTTTCCCCAGCATAAGCCACTGTAGGACACAAGTAACATATTTTTTTTCCAAAATCTTAACTAATGTAAACTGAACATAGATTTTTATTTATTTATTTATTTATTTTAAATGTGAAGAAGAGCTAAAACCGGTGTATCGGTGACTTTCTGGATGCTGTTTTTATTCTTTCTGAAACAGTAATGAGTTTGTCACAGGAATAAAAAGCAAGTTTACATTTGTGAAGTAACAAAGAGGTAGTTATGCAAGTTGTAAGTTATGACAGCAATGCTAAACTGCTTGCACTGTAAGAAGAAACCATAGTAGCTGTTAGTCAGTGGGTAAGATGACATACCTGTTGCATATTTTTATTATTCCTATTCCTACTATTCTTCTAAGACTTTATTTCTTTACCATTTCTCATATTTTGTGGCTACCTAATTTGGAATGTTTCTTTACCCTTTATATTCCATCAGCATATTGGTTTCCATTCTTTCTTTAGTTACTAGATTTACAATAACTAACCTTTGCGATTGGACAATCCTGGCTGCACCACCTGCTCCTGGGCTGCTGCAGGACCCTGGCTGTGTTTTATTCCCAGCATTCCCAATCCCTCCTGAAAGCTGCAATTTATGTCCTCCAGCCTCTTTGTGCCTTTCCCAGTTAGACTGGCCAGTGTCTGTTTTAATGGGAATCTTTATATTTCTTTTTGGTAATAACATTATGGTAAAATGGTTTTCAAACCACGTTCCAGGGCACTCAGATTGTTGATAACTTTTTTTTTAATTAAAAGCTCTCCAAGCGCCATGAAAACCTGTGAATTATTTGCTATATTCTTCCTTTTTAAAGACAGTATTTTTGTGCTCCAAATAGCACAGTTGTATCGCTATCTCGATCCACTTTATTTCCTGACAGTTCTCTGCCACTCTCCCCCTTCCTCAACAGGACAGGGAGAGAAAATAAGATGAAAAAGAAAAAAGAAAGCAGACTGGGATAAAGTCTTGCACCAAAAGACCTCCAAGCCCATAGAAGACTAAAAAGGAAAGGAACCGTACCGTGAATACTCTTGCAGCATAGATTCAGAATGCAGATGGCTTTCATAGCCTATCTCACTCCATCCATCCCGCTTAAGGAAGGCTGAAACTTTAAGTCACAGAGAGACTGTCCATTTAATTTGAATGTTCAAACATTACTGGAGCAAACATTAAATTATATCTAGGTTTATATCTAGGATAGTTCTCCCTTTTGCCAATAGTCAGTCTTCAAGTATAGAATTTTCCAACTCTGAATTACAGTTTTTTCAAGTGTTCGTAATGGATGAAAGGGCCATCACAGATGATCTGTACCATGTAAGTCCTCAATATTCGATAAATATGTCCAAATGCTTCGCTTGTCAGGGACCCAAACTGTCACATTAGTGGACAAAAACTTTTCTAATACAGTGATGAACAAAACATGCAGAATTTTACATCACTTTCTTAATTTCATATCCAGAAGAAGCAGAATGGACAAGATGTTAAGAGCATGGGGTCACTCTCTGGATATCATCAGGTCATCACATTCCATCATAAATCAGTGACATTCTTTTCCTCTCCTCAGATCAGTTAGGAAACCTGACCTTTTATGTCACTGCTTTTATCACCTCTCATCTTCAGCACTCGTGTGTTTTGTGTTGTTTTCTCTTTGTGCTGAAGCAGTTGAGCTGCATTACGCTGATGAGTCAGAATAGTCAATTAAACCTTAGGCAGATCTTTCTAGATTATTATTCTAGGTACCAAACTTGCAGACCGTAATGGCTGAGCAAGTAATTTAGATATCTTCAGTGATTGTGTTGCAGGCAAGAGATATTTTTGTTTCTGAGGCAAACACAGGACAATTAAACTGCCAGGCATAGCATTCATTTTCCCAGTGAGTTCCTCTCACTCCTCCGCTTGTTTTGTTTCTACACCTCTAACTCTATGTTCAGTTCAAGCAATCTCGCATCGCCACAGTTTGTGGTGGAATTGTGCGTGTGCTTTGAAATAATAATGCAGAGGTGTCATTGGTATTCACCGGAGTCACTGCTCGCCGCTCTCGTGGGATTTTACTTTCTTTGGGTGTTCTCCTCTGCAGGAGAAGTCACTCAGGGAATCAACTGTCCTACCTGAAACATTGTGATCTGCAAAGCCTGTCCTATTTTCTATGTCTGGAATATCTGACCTAAAAGACGTTGCTGGGAATTGCCCTACAGTCGCTTCATTCGAACAGGACCACCAGGATGGCCTCTTAAAATACCAAAACAGCGTGCTAGCTGCCACAAAGCAGTTTCTTTTGTTGTTTCTTTTATGTTGTTCTCCTTTATGCTCTTTTTTTACCCCCCCTGCTGTCTTTTAGTGGCAGTAATATAGACTTAGACTCCTCCTAGTCACTTCCAGAGAGGTACTGGTCGGGGCAGAAACAGATCTGTCCTACAAGAGTTTGTGAATATTGTAGGAATGATTATTCTGTAGTTTATTGTGCAATTACATGGGCTTAATCTAGTGGGGGATTTATGGAAAACAAAAGAACAGAAGGACTGCAAACAACATTCCATCTGCAGCCACTTGAGGGTTATTAAGAAAAGACCTTTACCATCAGGAAAAGCCTGTGTAGCAAAAGAGCAGAGGGCAAACTCAAATGGAGACTTCCTTGGTGATCTCAAGGCTTCCTTGACTACCTTATTTACAAGCCTTAAGTAAAATGACCCTGTGATCAAGAATTCTCTCTCTCAAAATATGATGTCCTCACTGTTAAATAGGGTATTTATTTGTTGGTTTCCTACATATTCCATTGGGTATAAACACCTAGAGAAAAGAATTTTAGTCGTCAGCTCTATTCAAACTGAATTTTTACTTGCGTGCTTATTTAGGTCTAGTCTAAATCTGACAATACTCACAGTTTTTTTCTCCTTAATAGAAAAGGGATTGATGCCTGATCGTTGGATCAAGAGTGTTACAGAAACAAAAGGTCCAGAGTTAGTCTTGTTCTGTCATTTTAACCATGCAGCAATCTAGGCTTTCAGGCTAAGAACCAGTTAATTCCAATCACCCTATACACATACAGGAATGACAGGGAACAAAATGACTTCAAGGGCTGGTAAACTAATTTCCTTGAGTAAGAAATACATCAAAGAGATAATCAACGTTGGAACAAATGTAGCTTATGGTTTCAAGGATTTTTGCCTTTTTTCCCAGCACATAATTATCAGTCTTTAAATCATCATTATTTTTTTCTTCATTTAACAATATCTGCCTACGCATTGATTTACAACTCGTCAATCAATCAATCCATTACAACAAATTATGCCTTTTAGGAAATATATCAATAGCCGGTTTAGGAATAAATGCTTTATGACATTCACCGGCTGCATTTACCGACAAAATAAGAAAAAGTAGATTGAGTTCTGCATTGAATCACAAGAACCACTAGCTTCAAGGTATTCATCATTTTGAATATGTTATAGTTTTAAGACTTAACAGATCAACTGACATTAATGAAGTCTGAAAGAATCTGAGTTTCAGTACAAACAACTAACAAACTAAACTAACAACTAAAAAATCCTCTTTTGGTTTTTGTTCACCTTGGATTTAATGCTCCTTGACATCCTTTTAGATGTCAGAATGGATTTTTACTTTACAATAATCTGTAGAAATAATATCTTAATATGTTTAAGTTTGTATACAATAAGAAAGAAAAAGGTATAAGAAATTGTAAGATATTAGTCAATCTGTGGAATTGCCAATTTGATACATTAATATTAGGTAGCAGCAAAAATCTCTTTTCACTGTAATAACCAAAGGGAGCAACCCAGCAGAGTTGAAAGATAAATCAATCCCAATATTTTCCTCAATTTGCCACGTTCCTGTTATTGAGATTTGGAAGGCAGTGGTGACCACCACCAACCTGAATGACTTTTAAGTAGCTAATTCAGATTTTGAAGGTAGTTGCAAGTCTGTGACTGCATGAATGGAACACCAACACAGTGATAAGAAGTGTTATCGTTTGACAAGAGAGAGCTCTTTTTGCTAAAAGAAATCCAGATTTTTGTGCTTTGGAGTTGATAGTTGATTTAATACGGTAGGCGCAATTCAATCAGTTAATGGCTAACTGAGTATATTCTGAAATTTGGAAGATACTTTGTTTTCTAGACATTTCTAGGCATTATGACACACTCTTCATCAGTATAGTAATATCTTTAATGAGATTATCAGCTATAGGATGTCTTCCAGACTTCTAATACTAGACTTCATATATTCAGATATTCAGCTTTATTACTGTGTAACTGTTTTCTTTTTCTACTTTTAAACTACTTCTTGGGGGCACAAGACTTTTTTCAAGATAGGTTTTTGGCAGTATTTAAATATTTTTTTTTAGTATTCAAGTAATTTGAAAATATTTTAAGCTGAATTTTTCCATAAGTAAATACTCACTCTTAGGGCATGTGAAGGAGTCCCTTCCCAGAGTATGCCTGGAGCAGGTTGACATTTCAAGAATGATGATTGTCTGTTTTATCTGAGCATTTTTATGTTAGTGACATATGTCAAATAAAATCAGAGGCTCTTCTCTCCTTACAGCTATTCCTGGCAAAAAAAATAAAACCAAAACCCGCCTCCTGCATTTCCTATTTACAGTTTTCCATCTTCAAATTTTGTAGATACATTCTTCAGTTTTTTGACGGTATAAGACTTCATCTTTGTTTGCATTCTAGTATTTTCTGGAGTCCAGTGCTGCAATTGCAGAGTCACGTAACAACTGGGTAACTCGTGGATGTTAAAAATTAAGTTTAGGTTATGAATTCCAAGTGATTTCTTTAAGTAGTTCTCAATGAAGTTAACATGATTTCTTGCTACAGCAAGGCCAGCACCATTTGGCTCCTTGCATTTGGTTTATTACTCGTAGAGGCCAAATTGATGTTGCTGACCTAGCAAGGCAGCTAGACGCATAATGAAATATTGCTAAAGTAAAACTCACACTTAAATGTACTTAGAACCCCAGAATTAGGATCTCTTCCCTGATTTCAGTTTTTGCTTTTCTTTTCATGCTGGCTTTCCTCAATACTTCGTTATATACATACAGTGAGTTATGCATTTCCTTCAAACATCTGCCTGCTTGTGTTTCACCTAAGAATAAGTAAAGCTTTCATTTTTTTTTACCCTCCCAGTTTGCACAGAAAACCCAAACACTGTGGGACATGTTTTTATTTTATGCTGAAAAGGTTCAGATGAGTATTAAATACTTATGCAAAGTTTATACCCCTTATGGCTAAATTGTTCATAAGCCAATCTTATTCAACTTGTAGGAATAACCAATGTTTTCATATGTTTCATAGGGGCAGATTTAGATTAGACATAAGGAGGAGTTTCTTCATCATGAGGGTGGGGAGGCCCTGGCCCAGGTTGCCCAGGGAAGCTGTGGTTGCCCCATCCCTGGAGGTGTTCCAGGCCAGGTTGGATGGGCCTTGGAGCCCCTGATCCAGTGGGAGGTGTCCCTGCCCATGGCAGAGGGGTTGGAACTGGATGATCTTCAAGGTCCCTTCCAACCCAAACTATTCTATGATTCTATATGTTGTAGTATCTGTTCTAACACTGTGAACATTCTACCTGATATATCAGATGAAGTTCAACTAACTCTGTAATGAACATTTATGAATATGCCTCTTTCTGTCTCCCCCAGGCAACACTATGGTATTGTTAAAACACAGTATCAGTGGTTCATCGGTTTCACTGATGTGGTTTCTTGTAATTCAACTGAAGCAGAAATGTATTAGCTACTCTATTTTTCTTTGTTTCATTGTAATTTTTGTAAACTACTGTATTGTTGTTCTGTCAAAATTTTTAATCCAGAAACAAGTTTGATAACACATCTTGCCTTTGTTTACTCAAGCACTGCTGAATTTACAACACTGTAACACTCTAAAGCTTATTATTAGTTAGTAAATATACACATGACACCCCATAGTCCCTTCCTTTCGCATCACCGGTGAGCATGGACTTTATCATATTTCTAAACTTAATTATTTATGAATCAAAAGGACATCTTCTATTTATGCTGCTGTCAAGAATAACTGTATTGGCTAAACTTAGAAGCCTACAAAGGTACCTATGAAAAGCAGGACCCGTTCCTCAAAAGCAGCATTTAGAAGCCTTATGCTTTGGTTTTCAAAGTAGAGATGAGGTCCTGATTGACTGCATGGAAAGAAATAGAAATTACTCTTCATTAAATAGCAAAGGCCTAATCTTAAAAAGGAGGACAAAAAAGTACAGTATAGCCCTCAGATTCACTGGGGATGAGTGTAATAAAAAGACAGACATTTATGTTTCTTTGGCAAAGCAGTCTGTAAATTATGGATACCAAGCTGAGTCTTCTTTCTATTATAATGAGGTCTCCTATGTGAAAATTTATGTAAGCATCAATATAAAGACTGTGCAGCCATGGAGGATGAGGATGCTTGGGGTGAGGAGGGGAGGAAAGGTCCTGAGGTGGGAGAATTGTGCCAGCTTCTATCCCGCCAGCCCCAGGAATGCCTCACAGGCAGCAGCGCTCGGTAGCATTAGAAAACAGAGAACTCTGGACTGAAAAAGAAACCATCCTCTGTATTCCTTTGGGCAGTCAGGAATGCTCTGTGGTGATCACATCAACCTAGCAGGTGTCCCATTGCCTTTTTTGATGTGTGACAAATGGGTAACCAATGCTTCTTTCTGCGTGGGATAGAGCAATGTTTAAATCCATTTCTCCAGACTTCATGTTGTGAGCTGGTACCCGAGGCATAGCTGTGGTACGCGGCAGTGTTGATCTCTTTCCTTTTAAAGGAAATCCACGTGATGCCAGGAAGATCCAATATGTCCCAGAGGAACTGGGTTTCTTCTGCATAGTTGCTTACAAAAATACAATTCCTCAAATGTATCTCACCCTCAGGAAAAAGCTCAGCACGTGCAAAGCAGTTTACTTGGCCTCCTTCAGGCTGTGGTCTTCCTAAGACCCATGCAGAATTGGGCAAAGAGTGGGTTGTCAGGTACATCTTTCCGTTGAGCTTCCATCCTTCTCGTCACATATTGCATTTTACTGGATATCAAAGTCACATCACAGTCACCATTTTTTCTAAAACAGCAGCACTTGCATTTAGTCCTTTACAAAAGCTCCAGCTTAGTGGCTTTTGCTGAAGGCACCATCCCTGAAGATCTGGAGGTGTTCCAGGCCAGCTTGGATGGGCCTTGGGCAGCCTGATCCCGTGGGAGGTGTCCCTGCCCATGGCAGAGGGGTTGGAACTTGGTGATCTTTAAGGTCCCTTTCAACCCAAACTATTCTATGAGTCTATTATTCTGTGATTATGTGGTGCATAATGAGAACGGCAAAATGATCATTTGGATGTGAAGTTTTCCATTTCAAATACCTGTTCTACTGGCCTTAACTTTGGTAGGTAAATCTTGTGACAACTTCAGAGGGAACACTCAGGTCTAATTACTTTTACCAACTGAATACTTTTAATCCCTGAATTAATAAGAAAATTATGACAAACTAATTAACTTTACAAATCTGTAGAAAAGCATCTTTTGAACTAATGGAGAATGATTGTGTAGGTATTTATCTAAAATGTACTTGCACAGCAAAGGAGACGGTTAAGATTGTGACTGTTACTTTTTGAGGGCTCATCTGTGGTTTACTGTAGTTTGTACATTTGTTTTGTAGTTTACTGACATCAATGAGAATCACAAGTATTCAATTTTCATAGAACCGTAGAATCATAGAATTGTAGAATAGTTTGGGTTGGAAGGGACCTTAAAGATCATCCAGTTCCAACCCCTGCCATGGGCAGGGACACCTCCCACTGGCTCAGGCTGCCCAAGGCCCATCCAACCTGGCCTGGAACACCTCCAGGGATGGGGCAGCCACAGCTTCCCTGGACAACCTGGGCCAGGGCCTCACCAACCACATGGTGAAGAAATTTCTCCTTCTGTCCAGTCTAACTCTGCCCCTCTCCAGTTTATCCCCATGGCCCCTCATCCTATCATTACAAGCTCTTGTGAACAGACCCTTCCCAGCTTTCTTTTAGCTCCTTCAGGTATTGGACGATTTCTTTATGGATGTGATCTACCAACCATATTCTATTTTGTATTACAATGGCTCTGATGGAGGTTATCTTGTGAGGAAACATTGCATCAATTGGGGATTAATTTTGGTGGTAAACCAGCGGAAACAGTGTGATTATTAAGTGTTAAAAAATATATGAGTTTTAATATGCTAATTCACCATGTATTGTATTTAAATCATCATTCTAGGATAAACTGTACATAGAGATTTTTAAAATATCATTCAACTTCTGGTGTAAGTAAGCATCTGCTGAAATAATTTCTCAACAAAACAAAATATAACATTACTAATGTCTTTAGAAGGGTCTTTAGAAGTTACACACCTTACAGTGTAATTAAATATAATTGGCTTCTTTGGTCTATGGTTCTTGACATATTTAGGTACAACTGTGTGTAAAGTGATACTCCCACTTAATCTGTTATTTCTTCTTGCTGCCTTTTTTTTTTCCTTTCCTTGGGGAGGCTGGAGAAGGGAGGAGTGCGTAATTGTTATTGATACATCCAGCAAATGTTTTTCTTCCTCTCCTCCTCCTCCTCCTCCTCATCTAACTGCTCCAGGGTTGCTGTGAGGGACTTCCAAGCAATATCTCTTTAGTTGTCTTTCCTCCTTCCTTCTTTCCTTCCTTTCTGAACAAAAAACTTTGCAACCATAAATACATTCCTCCCAATTTTTTCATAACTCGTTCTGCCTGATAAATACCACTTTTGGCCAAAGCTTGCAATGCTGCTGTTATATTTCTCATTCACATTAGTATACTGTCAATTATATGATCCCCCTGTTTTCTATCAGATTGCTTCCAAACAGTTTTTTTCCAGCCACAACAGAGCTATATTAGGCACCTTTTTTTCTTTTTTCTTTTTTTTTTCTTGGGGGGACACACATTTTAAATTAACCACCAACCAGAAAAGCCCATAGGAGATAGGCATATATTACTAATCTACTGGTTTCTAAGAATTGCATTTTATAGGCAATTTGTTGAGAGGCCTTTGAGAATTTTGTTATTTATAAGAATGTTACAGTTCATTTATATTTTATGCAGACAAAAAATGTTATTCCCGGTTGCCAAAAAGGAAAAAATATAAACCAAACAACTCACCCACTCCTACTCCTTTAGGCAACTGATGGTCATATTAACTTCCATATTTCTTAATTTTAAAAGAAATCTATTGAAAACTCTTTGTTTTGCAGCTTCAGAGATTATATTCTAATCCTACTGAATTTATAAGAACCACAGCAGTTTATTAATTTTTCTGGGAGGGAGGTTTGTTTTATTGATATATGTCAGGTTTGGATTTGCTTTTACAAGGCCAAAGGATTACCTGGAGTACAAGGTAAGCAAAAGGGACAAATCCAGGGGAAATATTTATTTTCTAGAGCTTGTAAAAATATATGATTTATCAGCACACTGGGATAGAAATTGTGTGATCCCATAATTACAGCTGCAAGCTACAAGAAATGCTACAAGGGTGAGTGGAGCTAATGTGGGTCTTGGCATTCAGTCTCAGTCAAGACTTGATTGGAGTTCAGTTAGTCGTCCTGCCATGTAGGTCAGAGATTCTGCCAGTTGATTTCTCTTCTTTACTGTTTTGTCATATAAGAGATGAAATTTATCTTAGGGGCATGAAACTAAATCCCAGCATGGCTGATCTGCAGTGACATGGTGGCACAGTTGCCAATGGGGGTTAAAAAAAATTAGCTCCTCCTGTGTTGGTTTGAACACAGCAATAGGTATCACAGTTCCAGACAATCCCATTTTTCAGCTGATGTGTCATTCCTGAGTAAGATCGATCAGACATGAGTTGGGTTCATGTAGAAAATTGCACTGACGTTATTTCTGGCTTTGATGATGGACCCTTTTTATTTGCTTTTTAAAAAGCACTTTAGATTATTTCAAGACTCATAGAATCATAGGATCATAGAATAGTTTGGGTTGGAAGGGAACTTAAAGCCCATCCAGTTCCAACCCCCCTGCCATGGGCAAGGACACCTCCTTATGTCTAGTCTAGATCTGCCCCTCTCTAGTGTATACCCATTCCCCCTCATCCTATCACTACAAGCCTTTGTAAACAGTCCCTCCCCAGCTTTCTCGTAGCTCCTCCAGGTACTGGAAGAAGATTAATAAAATCTTTAAGCATTTTTAATTCTGTACACAGGTTTTTAAGGTAAACATGTATTGTTGGACAGTGCTTATAAAGGAAGTAAGCACCTAGAGTTTTAACGTTGTCTTTCGCTTCACAACAAACTTTGAAACACTCTTGAAAGATAAAAGACCATGAAATTCTATGAAAATACTTTAATACTATGTCGAAACATTGTTATATATAATAATAAAGATATCATTATTGTAATAATTATTGTTGTTTTCAGAGTCTTGTCTAAATATTATAATGGAGTGAAGCTGTCTGTTAAATTTGATAACAACTCTTTAGAATTCCATTAAAGGATTTTAAGCCCAACTGGGCTTTTTCTTTTTTAAAAAGCACTCTTTTTGGTCTAAATAAAGGGATTCAAGTTTACTACAGATCTACATGACCTCTGGCAGAGAGCTGCTACCTGCTTGATTCCCATTAGTACAACTCAGTGTAGCACATGTACTTCAGGTCACAGCGGCACAGCAGCGAAACATCAATCATGTATTTCTACTCTGTGGTCTCACACACAGTTGATATTCGTCCTCAGAACGGTTAGATGTAGGCGCTGTACTTCCAATGAATATGAGAAACAGGACTTTCTGAAATGACTTGTGACAAGGAAAGAGAACAAAATCTGTTCTAGTTGTCCAAGTCCTTTACTTCTTATAGTCTCACCAAGTTTGTGGAACTCCTGCTATCCCAGAAGTTGGGTATGTGTGTGCTTAATGGAAACAGAAAAGTGAGAGAATTTTTTAAATTAGCTGTTGGGAAACAAGAATTCAGTAGGAAATAAAATGCAATCAATTTGATCTCAGCAATGATAGCAATCATGACTTTCAAAGGTCTTTTGATGAGACAATGTAGTAGACTAGAAGTCATGTTGCCTTGCTGTAAGCATTGATATAGTCAGTGACCGTTTCTCATTACTATATATTCATCACACTATTATTACTTTTCAATCTAAACTGTATTTATATCAGAATGATTTATCTTTTAGCTTTACAGTTCAGTTGAAATAAGCTACACAGTTCATAGTTCACATGTGACCCATGCAGGACAGATTTCAAGTTTAGAACATGCAACCTCATTTCAGGATTTGGCCTCTGCATTAACATCTGGGTCAGAGAAATGGAAAATTCACTGCTTTATTGTGGTGAATTCCCAAGACAGCTGCAGCTCCAGTGCTGTTGCAGAGACTGTACAGTGGCTACAGTGGCACATAAATATCTAGGGAAAACATCTTTGTATCTGTAACTGGAGATACCTGAGGAAAAGAGCTGAGTGTTTCATTGTATTGAAGAAGGGAATCAGCATGTTTTGTTTATTAATCATGTGCTTATTTCCCTTTCACTTATTTGTTATATGTTTGTTCAAACAAGTCTATATGTTCAGTGTTAAAAATGTTTTCTATACCTTCCTTCCACTCCAGAGTAGAGTTTTCTTTCCAAGTTCTTAACGCTGCACTTGAATTTCCTTGAATATTTCTCAGCTGATATTCTCTGCAAAATCTGAATTAGAGCTCTGATGTTTTTTCCACTCTTGTGGTTTGAATAAACATTTGGGATAAAAAAAGATAAATTTAGATTACAGTGTATAATATATTAAACTGAATTATACTGTTTAGCAAAATTTGGGTATTACAGGGTAATACATAAGAACATAAGAAGGAGATGGAGTTGTTGGAACGGGTTCAGAGGAGAATATAAAGACGATCCAAGGGCTGGAGCACCTCCCAGAGGAGGACAGGCTGAGAGAGTTGGGGTTCAGCCTGGAGAAAAGAAGGCTCCAAGGAGACCTTAGAGCAGCTTCCAGTACCTGAAGGGGCTACAAGAAAGCTGGAGAGGGGCTGCTCCCAAAGGCTTGTGGGGATAGGACGGGAGGCAATGGGGATAAACTAGAGAAGGGCAGATTTAGACTGGACATAAGGAGGAATTTATTTACCATGAGAGTGTTGAGACACTGGAACAGATTGCCTAGGGAAGGTGTAGCTGCCCCATCCCTGGAGGTGTTCCAGGCCAGGTTGGATGGGCCTTGGGCAGCCTGAGCCAGTGGGAGGTGTCCCTGCCCATGGCAGGGGGTTGGAACTGGATGATCGTTAAGGTCTCTTCCAACCTAAACTATTCTATGAAAAAAAAAGTGATTCTACATTAACTCACAAAGGGTAAAAGTTGGTATTTTGAAGGAATTCTTGTGGAGAAAAATTACAGTTCTGTTGACATTGATTCTACTCGGAAAACTTTTGATGCATTAGGAAATATCCATTAACCTGGGATTATAATGACTAGGTTTTCAGACATGCATCTACATCCTGTAGAGAATAAGGTTAAATATTATGTTCAAGTCACAAATCTATTGTTACAAATGTAGTACTAAAGTCTAAGCATGAACTGCAGTCTATTAAGATCCAATGGCTTTATGAACTTTGTCATTACTTCTTACTGGTCAGAACACAATTGTCCCAGGGCTCAGCTGGTGCACACTTCCCAAATATTTAGAAAGCCTCCAGACATATTTTTTTTCCAGAGAATCCAAATAAAAAAAAGGAAGGATGAAAAAATGAAAGACAACTTTGACAATAATGCACGCGCATGCAAAGCAGGCAGCTTCTACAGGGAGAGCTCTGTCGTGACTCTGCTAATTTCCCCATCACTAAGAACAGAAGAACACACTGTAAATCAAAATGAGGATGATCTTGAAGGGAAGGGTATCTGTTCTGCTGAAACGGATGCGGAACAGATAATGTGGTTATTTGGAAACCAGGTCAAAGAATGATAAGCATGGACTGAAATTACTACTGTGTGAAACATCAGGAAAAACAGCTTCTTCTAATTCTAACCATTTCTAATGAGTTTCTAGTGGAACCACGCTCAACATTGTAATGGAGATCTGATTTTAAAACATTAAAGGACTGGCTATATATTTTTAGGAAGATTATGTTGACACTGTTATAAAATCTGTGTTTAAGAGAACAGTATAAATTTGGCTTTGGCAACGTAGCGACTATTTTTGTAGCCTTACACACTTCCCTTATCTCAAACAGGTCCTTTCTGTCTAATTATCCTCCTTTATCCGTGAGGTAAGCTTAAAAAGGGATAAACTCATTTTAAAGCAGAATCGGTGGCAAACTATTGCCAAAGGAAAATTTTCTGCAGAGCAAATTTACTTTTAAAACATGTAATTATTATTTGTAAACGGAAATATATATCAAATATCCTAAGGTGTCCTTGAACCAAAGACAGGGATGTTATAAAATCTCTGCTAAACTGAATTGGATTTCTGCAGGACTCTGATATTTGCTGATGGTAAGCTTCCTAGTCTTGTGAAATTTGGAAGTCCTGGGTCAGATGGCGAGTTTGACTTGGAGGTAGATTTGGGAAGCATCTAGTTCCATGTTATAAAGGGGTTAACAACAGAACATAGATCCCACTGTTTCTGGAGTGTTATGGAAAACTTAGTGTCTAAATGCTCTGGAAATATCAATTTTTGAAGTGCTCACTGTAGATTTGGTCTGAAATTAGGAACTCTTTAGACTTGCCAGGACTGAGGAACTAGTAAATCTTGAAAAGATGGTGTCCATGAGCAGAAGTGACTTGAGAAGAAAGCAATTAATATTAAATCAACGAGAGTGCCCATTTTCCCAAGATTTCTACAGGGTTTTCTCCTACTTTTAATAATTTTTATTTGATAAATTAAAATTCTGGCACCAAATCAAATTTAAAAAAGAGTTGAACATGAACAATAACACTGCCCTTCGATTAAGTCTACTCTCATCTGCTGAAAAGCGCTACAGAACAAAAATCTTGTAGAATCCAACCTGATTACATAGATTTAGTTTTTAGGTGCTTATACGGGAACAGACTTAAACCTTAAGTGGGTCTAATTTGCAAAGTGCTAAATGTCATAAACTCCTTGGAGGTCTCTTCTTCAAAGTGATGGAAGGATGGTAGTTTGAGAATAGCTCCATGCACAAAAGTGCAACTTTTTAAAGATTGAATATGTTTTCTAACAAGGTAAAGAGAAGACAAGGCTGGAAGGAGACCTTAGAGCAGCCTTGCAGCACTTAAAGAGGTCTACAGGAAAGGTGGGGAGGGGCTCTTGATCAGGGAGTGCAGGGATAGGATGAGAGGGAATGGTTTTCAGCTGAAAGAGGGGAGATTGAGATGACATTTTAAGAAGAAATGTTTTCCTGTGAAGGTGGGGAGGCTTTGGCCCAGGTTGCTCAGAGCAGTGGTGGCTGCCCCATCCCTGGAGGTGTTCAAGGCCAGGTTGGATGGGGCTTGGAGCAGCCTTTAGACAATATACTGCATCAACACAGCAGGTGAGCAGCCCTCCTTACTTAAAGGGACCTGCATTAACTCTATAGGTGAGCTGTTGCACATGAAAGAGGCCAAAAAAAGGAGGCTGGGCTTTTGTTTCTTTATGTTATGGCTGGGTTTGCAAAGTAAACCCCTCCAGTAGAAGCTTCCTGTTTAAGTTTTCTCTTTCTGTAGTGCTGTTAACTAGCATAGCAAACCAGGTAAGAGGAAGGGAACTTTCTGTCCTTCGGAGAGTGTGTGAAGGAGATCTGCGTAAGCTATATCATCAGCTGGACTTGTTGTGACAATTCTTGATAATTAATGTCCCTGCAGAACAGAGATCAACAGATTCTATACTTCAGAGGTAATCACATCTGTGTATGTGTCAATTTCTAGGAAAACACATGATAATTAATGCTCCTAATAACCATGAGAAGCTTAGTAGAACCAGAGTGTGCGCACTTATAAACAGCTTTCTCTTGAAAAGACTTTTAGCCATGTTCATGGGCCATATCAGCACCCAAGAACCATCTGTAGCTTATACCGATGGAGGAAAACAGTTTTCCAGTTCAAGCTCTTCTCTGTAGAGCATGTTTATATTGTTTATTTCTGTGATTGCTTCCAACTGCATTTAATTAGCACTGGAAAATTAGCACTTTGGAGTTTAAGTACTTAAAAGCCAATATGGTTGAGTGGAAACCATTAGTTCGTTACAGTAGGTAATTGAACATAACCTTAAAGAAAATAAAAATGATTGCATTCATTTAATATGTTTTGCACCGATTTGATGATTAAAAAGACAGATACTCCCAGGACCTATTTCAGACAGTGGAACTTGTAAACCCGTGCAGCTCAGAGGGACTTTTGTGAGACTTGCGGTAATGCAAACGCTTTCCAGCCTTCACCTGAGCAACTCTTGCCGCCACACCATAGTTCACCTACTTTTCTGAAAGCTGTGAGCCTTACTCCACCATTGCTTTGTGTCATGTGCTTTGTAACCGATTTTGATACGCTTCCTGCGTACAGTCTTTAAAATTTCCCAGCTATTACAGCTGGGTCGCAGGGATCGGTGGCATTTTAGCAAATTCCATTGCCAATACTTACGAAGGAAAAAAAGTCCATTTTGTCCTGCATGAAATGCAACAAATTTAGTAGCACAATTTTTCCTTTTCCTTTCTTCCTGACAGTTTCTTCTCCCTGCTTTTCCAAACCCTAGTATTGTGGATCTTTCTGTTAACTGCTCATCCCACCCTTCATTGTGCTGTTTGAAGACTTCCATTCCTGTGCTTTCTTATTCCTGTAACCATTCTTTTGTCCACCATCTCTCATGGATAAGTTGGAAGAATTTTTCTTTAGGAAATGGAATTTTACTTAAGGAACAGTTGAAGGAAAGCCGGATATTTTTTGCATGTAATTCTGTAAATATTTGGCATCTTTTATTTACTTCAGGAAGATTATTTCCATGGAGGCTGAAAATGTGCTAACTGCTTTAGGAGGAAGACACAAAACGTAATTTATAAATCAAAATCTTCTGTAAATTTAAACAGAAATTATCTATCAGTTTATGGAGTGAAACCAATTAAAGATTTTCAAGTAATTTTCCTAGGAGCTCAGTCTTTTGGAAAAAATGCTTGTCTTTTAAGTGTCTAAAATGGTCACAAAGAGTTGGGTTCTAGGTTACGCTGTTTTTGGAAACTCTTTTACGCACATCCCTTGCTCCCAGCGGCATGCTGAGCTGAGTGTGGTGTTCTGAGGGGTTTTTGTACGATTACTCATTATTCTGAAACCATGTTAAATAAAAAGAAGATTTTTAGTGCATCAAAGCGTGCTGATAACAGCCGCTTTTTTACATTTCTGTGAAGTGAGTGTGCTAATGACTGCGTAATGTGTTTGCACTGCACTGTGATTTCACTTCAGTTTGTTTGAAAGCTTAATTGTGCACAGCTGCCTGGGTGATGGACAGGATGGACAGATGATACTTAGTGTCTCCCTGCTAATCAAGGGTTCAAGAGGGACTCCTGGTGTATTTTAAATTGTTTACTTCAATTTAATTCCAATAAATGAGACCGTCCCATCATCAGCCACAATTATACCTAATGAATTGGTGCTGTGATTTTGCTTTGTGTGTCAATTAAATGGCAGATGAGCGTGAGCCAATGTCAGGATTGTGAAACATTTATTATGCATACTAAATAAGAGTGTGTTATTAATAACATTTCATGTTGATAGAGCTTTCATTGCACAGGGATCTCAACCTCACTTTAGAAGTTGTGGGGTTTGCTGTCATCAGGCCACTGAAGGGATACTGAGACCCTGGAAATGACTGAATTTGTGCAACAAAATCTGACGCTAAGTCTAGATTTCCTGAGTTCAGACTCCTGCTTGAAACACAAAACATATTCCCAAAGTCTAGGAAATTCTAAACTTTTTATATGCCAAGGATTACGCTTGTTGTTAAATTCAGTCATCACAACTGGTATGATAATAATAAAATCTGAAGATAACCTGTGTTGTGCGGCAATAGAGTAGAAATAAAACTGGAATTAATGTTTCTTTACTATTGTGGGATTTATAAATAACAGGAAATTCGAATTAATGTTTCTTTACTATTGTGGGATTTATAAATAACAGGAAATTCTTGCCTTGTCCAGTGCCCAGGTACAGTCAGACTCCTGAGATGCATGTCTGGTGCAGCAAATGGAAAAAGTGAGGTGCAACGTGAAAGCAGGAATTATTCCTGTTGCTTTGGGGGTATTACAACTGTGCAGATGTGTGTACTGAGTAACAAGGATGGAGAGATATCTGTTTTGATCGGTATCTTATATTATTTAGGAACTGGACGCACTTTGAAAGTGATGCCTAAATAACGTATTAACTCTTTCTGTATCATTCAAATTCTAAAAATACTACTAAATCACTTCTCAAATCTGTACAGAACTGGAAGTTTTTCCTCAGGTTTCAGTCTGATGGGAGTTTGTTGTTCTGTAGGGGCCTGTTCTGAGGCTCATTTTGAAGTAGTTATCCATCCATTAACCTCAATCAGATTTGTTTCTGACCTGCACCTCCAGAAAAAAAAACTCTTAAGATTCTGCATTTAAATGCAACAATCAGTACATGATTTTTATTCTTCCAGCGCAGCTATTGAAATGGAAATGAGAGCTGTCTATACCTCTGTGCCTGAGTTTGTTTTGCATATTCTAATTCATTGGGTTAAAAATAAATGACAGCGCTCTATTTCTTTCAGCAGAGAGGGCATATTATTTCACTTATTCTATAACACTTAGTGGTAAATAATATTGATTTATATTTTATTTGCATAGTGGAATGTCCAAAGAGACTTTGGCTACTCATGATCACCCTTGGAAGGGATTGAAACTGGTCAGTACTGTATTTTTTTTTTCTTACTGACAGTTCAAGTATCACGAACATGCACGAATATTTATTGAAATTCAGCTTTACTCTTCAAGAAAGAAGTGGAAGACCTGCTGCGTATCTGTCCCTTTTAAAACACTGGTGCTTTGTTCCTTTGTCCTGGGTATGTGTGACATTTTCTTTTTAAAGCTGAAACATGGGAAGGCAAATGTACCCTGTAGACCCTGTACTAGTCAAAGAGCTGTGTTCTTTTTGTTGTTTCTTCCGGAAAGGGTGCTTTGAAAGAAATCACTGTTGTAGAACCAATTAGGTTCTTTAAGTGGATCATTTCTCAGTCACTGGAATAATTAATTCCCATTTGCTCAAAGGGTTGCATTCACCCTTCAGTAACAAAACAAACAGGGATTCATTGCCACAGCTTGGCAACCAGAATTATTTATGCATTCTTTTCAGAATCTTTCTTTTTTCATCTTTATTGGAATTCACCATGAAGATTATTATTTAATGAGGGGGAAGTTCAATTGGAGCCAAACAAGAAGGCACAAGCTTTCTAAGCCAGAATATATTTTTCAGAAGTGTCTTAGTTGTCAGGCTGTGGTAAATTTGCATTTGTTGGGGTTTTTTTTTGTCAGTTAAAATACAAATGAAACATTTGTTTCCTGGTTTTTTTACATTCTTTAAAAATTTTCTGGACAGAAGAAGATGAAACTCTGTTCCTCAAAGCCAATACATTTTAAAATACAATTTAAAAGTGATGGAGATGAACCACTGCTGTAGTCTTCAAACCTTTTCACTTTTCCCCACAGTAACTCTGGTAAGAACATAATTGTCTGCTATATCTGCTTAGATTTATTGGGGGAAAAAAACCCTTATGGCTATGTCAGGGTTAGTTGAATTATAATCAGACATCTGAAAATCAAATTTGTGCCCGAGTTGCAGTCATCTGACCATCTGTAATAGCTATTGAAATGTTTAAATGAAAATGCAACTGCAGTGTTTGCTTTTTTTCAGCTATTTATTTATACATATCATTTATGAGTCAGAGTTCAGAGACTGCGCAGTTAACAGCAAGATCGCTTTATAACATTGCAGTCTTTTGCATCTACTTTGCAGCTGAACTTGCCAGAAAATTCAGTTAAGTAGAAGAGCTACAGGAAATACAACTAATTATATTGGCTTTCTAATAAAGGTCAATTTAATTTTGAAACTTATTAAAACTATTTTTTCCATATATGCATTTGTTTAGTTTGATACCACGTTTCTCTCATTTTTAGTTAGGGCTTTATTTAGGTCATTGTAACAAATCAAATTTATAGTGGCTTTGGTCCTATTCTCAAGATGGCCTTTCGGGATATGATCGTCCCTATCATACTCGGTTTAGAGAAGTTGGGTAAGCTCCGAAATTAGACTGGAAGCATGGTTTAAAACACGAAGGATCCATACAGAGAAACTGTTTGAATGTGATCATATGGTTTAACTTTTTAAATTCATTCATCTGCAAATTATCTGCCAATATTCTGCAGAAGCTAAAGGAAGATATTAAAATTAAGGAGGCATGGAAAGAGTGAGTAAGGTTTTAACTCTGCTGCTCATCTTTATGAAATTATTGCCTCTTTAACAAAGTCTCTTAGAGAGTAGACGCTATTGGAAGGACCTTGTACAGACGTACCGCGCGCTTTGTCACAAGAAGATAGAATTTCTTCAAAAGCTTTTTACTTTTAAGTTTTTAGTTTTTGAGGAAAATAGTTTAAAAGCAAATTCCACGTGGCCGGAAAGAGTGAGTGTATTTTTGCTCATTAACTAGAAGACAGAGAGCTTATGTGAGCTTTGATATCTAATTGACATCTCTTGACCTTAAAGAAAACAGTATTTCCCTCTTGTATTTGATGACACCAGATTTCCTTCACCCAGTTTCTGCCTGTGAGGCTGCGGTAACTGCAGTCTGCTCCTTCAGGAGTTTATAAGCGTGACAGAGACTTGACAAAGATGCTGTCATCCTTTATCATTGTCAGTCGTTGGTTCCAACTCAGTGAATTATCTTACCAAAGTCATTTACAATGTTAAACAATTTCACATAGTGGACCCATTTGCCAATTACATCTTTTACTTCCCCTGCGTTTGTCCCCCATCACTCCTTTCTGTCAGAGGGCTCCTTGTTTTTGAGAGGAGTAATTGTTTTCTCAGTAACCGTGGTTCAGCATGGATCAATGAAGGGCTTCTGCCTTGCACTCTTGATTAAGCATTAGTTTCCTATTGGATAAAATGGGTTTGCTTTCCTTTAATGTGTTCACAGTTTATTAGTGTGGCTGAACGACTTTAATAAGAGTGTGTTATGAATCTGGACAGTCCTACTGCGGGACTCCAACACGCAGACGTGAGCAGTGTAAAACGTAGCAGCCACGCACCTGCCAGGGGGTTTAATAGGACTTAAAAGGCTGAAAGGGTCTCTTTCAAAGAAGTCTAGCATCAGTTACTGGAGAAAAAGTCATTTGTTGAGGAAAAATCTAACGTACTGCTTATTTTTCAGCACTTTTTATAAACTGTGTCCTTTTACAAAATTACAGATGAAGACAAAAAGCGATTCCTTTGTCATGAAATTTATTACCTGTGACGGAGATTTTTGAAGCATTTCTTGTGTTTTTCTTTTTTTTTTCTACAGAGTAAATTTTATTTTGCTTTGGAAGCAAACGTAATTCTTACAGAAATATGTGTAGCTCAGTGGGACTGGGCACCAGGCACTCACCTGAAATCAAACCTTGCAGGAAAGACTTAGACTGGCTGTGGCCTCCCAGAGACAATAAGGCTGCTGTAAACCCTCTTGTGGACTCGTAAACCATGACCTCTGTGTCCTACATCTTCATAGTAGTGTCAGGAACTGCTTACTTGTGGTTAGGGACATGGTTTGGGGAGTGTTAGGAATGGTTGGACTCGATGATCCAGTGGGTCCTTTCCAACCTGGTGATTCTGTGATTCGGTAGGAAGTGGATTTGCATCCTCTAGTGTCTGTTGTAACAGTCAAGAAAGGTGGTGGTGATCATTCAAGGCTATGTACATTGATGCCGTGAAAAAGGCCAAACTCAATAATCAATGCCAATTTGACTATTAAGCAGGTATTGCTTTAATACGTAATATGATGCCGGACACAGGGGGAATCATTTCACCTCATAAGTGTGTCCATTGAGGCTGGTTACAGGACTTTTATACTGGTTAAATATACATATTCATATAGATTCCGGGAAACACTGGTTGCATATTTGGGAAATATCGGTTAAACATAGATAGAACTCTTTATCATATCTTACCACCCACTCTCAAATGTACATCACAGTTCCTTTGTGTTTTCAGAATCCTCTGATGCTCTTTTATCTTATCTCCTTCCTCGTTGTGTCCTCTTGGTGGGCTCAGGTCTGTCCTTAGTTCCTGCTGGGGGACTGTCCTTGTTTAAACTACTAAACAAGCTAAACTTCTATTACAATCACATTCTTTCTTACTGCAAGCTGGCCAAGATTTGATTTTTATTTTTCTTATTATTGTTAATGATGTATTCCTTCCTTCAACATGGTCCCAAATATTTGCTTTTCAAAACGTTGATAATTTTTCATTCTAATGGCATTGAAGGGTCTTATTTTGTTAATTATGCGTCAAATGTAGCTTACTGCAAGAATTCTTTTTCCCTCTTCTTTCTTGGGCGATTGTGAAATCAAGAAAAGAAAATCTATAATCAGTATTTTCCACTCAGGGTGGAGGAAATAATCATGTTGGTGTATTTTAAATTCCATCTGAGAGCAAAGTCGCTGGTGAATTAAAAAGACCCCAACCCTGTGGTACAGTATTCTGTGAAAAATCTGTTGTGAATCTCACAGCTATTTTAAAGTCAGGAGGATTCATGTGAAAAGCTGATAGACACCAAAATTTAATATCCCACAATAATTAGCAATGCGTTTAACAATAGCGGGACAGCAACTACAACTTTCTATAGAATTTAATATCCTCCCATCCCTTTTGTAAGCTATAATCAGGCGTTCTCATTTCCTTTCTTCTATATATAATAAACACATTTTATTGGCTCAACTTTTATTATAATGTCCATATAGTATGAAAAAAATCAGTATCAGAACAAAGAAAAAGGTCAGGAAGAATCATAAAAAGAAAATTAATGTCCACATTGTAGTAGTTTGTGTCTGTATTGGAATGTAATTTTGTAGGAAAAAAGGGGTTTCATTTCTTGCGGAAATCTTAAATGTTAGTCAAACCGCTCTTGTGAAGAGTGAGGCAGTTCGGGAAATTTCGGTACACGTCTTTCTTAGGAAGAAAAAAGAAAAGAAATTATCAGCCAGGACTATATGCAAACATTGATCTAAGTGACAATCTAGAAACCACTGCTTGTGCTTTGCCTCAATGCAATCGACCATGAAGAAGCGCTATCATTCCTTTTCTCCATGCTAACACCGAGAAGGATTTCCTCTTGTGTTTTTTTTTTTCTTGGAACATTATAAAAACATGGAAAAAAAAAAAGTTTGAAGAAAGCATGGGCTGCTCATGAATACTTTTGGCTTCCAAGATCCCACGAGACTGTAATGAATTCCTACCTCCTGCTCCTACTTCTCGATTGCATTTCAATTCTCTGTCAGTTTTTGGTTAGAGAAGAGGGTAAATGGAATTTACATCCAGTTGGCAGTTCTTACAGCACTTAATTTGGCCTTTTTTTTTTTTATTTTGTTCTTTCCTCTATGTATTTTATCTTGTTGGCTTTCTAAATGTAGTAGTAGGATATTTAAAAAAAAAAAAAAAGGGAAAAGAAACCTCAACAAAATACCATATTTACCATATTGAGTTTGTGAGCGCTGCCCAGAATATCCATGTCTGATCTTCAGGTCAAAACCCATGTACTAACATACAAAAAAACATGATTAGAAAATAACTTATCTGTGTATGACAAGTAGCAAGAGCACAGGAAAAAATTATTTGAAATAGCACATTTAATCCATTTATTGGTCAAACAAATATTACATTTTAAAGGTCTGTAGTGAGGAGTGAAGTAAGTACTCACCGAATGAGTAAAGAACTGTATTTAAGCTTCATTACCCAGCCTTGTTGAGAATTCAGTATGGGCTGTCCCTGAATGATAGGGTTAACTCTTTACATTTATTTCTTGGCAGCAATGCAATAACTGAAATTATTAATGATGGCTTTCCATGCATTTGCGTGTTCACCCAGAGCAGAACTGAATCAGCCAGTGGCGAAACTCCAGTTCTTTTGTTGGAATAACCTATGCGCAGTCTATTCGCCATCACAACAAATTGCAGTGACAATGAGAATAACGTGGGTCTCGGGAAGTAAAGACAACTTCGTACAATAATTTAATATAGGAGTTTGGGCCTTAGTTTCAATTATATTATCAAATGAAAAGGCTGAATCACTATGATTGATTTTAGAAGATTCTTTTTATCTTTTTTATGGGTTTTTTTTTGTTGCGTGTTCCTGTAAAGACCTGACCCAAACTCTGCTGAAGTCAATTAGGGAGATTTTTTCATATTCCTCAAGACTGCATTTAGGAAAAAGTAATTTTTTTTAAAAAGGTAAACCTAGTTCTAATGAATGGATGATAAATTTTGTTATTTTTCAAGGTGAGATGCAAACTGAGATCTGGGGTTTTTTTCTATTTTCATCTGAATATCTGGATGCTGTGTAGTGTTTGAGGTCTTTGTCATTCTTGTTGCGTTTGTGCTAGACGAGTGGTGATAAAAGCAGGACTACTAAGCGCAATAAGGTATTACAGAGTATGTGGGAATGTTGTTTTTCTTTTCTGCTTGAGTGGATTCTATTTCCTCTGACTAAGGAATTGCCATAATCTTCCTAAGACATGTCAGATCCTGACAACTAATGTTTTTATGTAAATGATCTAAATGACAGTTTGGGGATTCTTCCTAAATCCTTAGAATGCAAAAGCAATTAAACTATTCAGTATAGTTAAGGCATTTGATGTAAAGCTTTATGTGCTTAACGGTATCACTTTTTAATTTTTGCATTCTCCCCCAGTAACTCAGCTATAGATGTGGGAGGCTTTTCATATAAATGTGTTTCTCTGGAAAAAATAAAATTAAAAATATGCAGACCTTTAGCAGGAGTCGGTGAAACAAACCGCAGCACCTCAATACAGACAGGGAAAAAGCTATATGTCTCCTGTCCTTGTCTGTATAATGTTCTCTCTGGTGAATAAACATTAATTTGGCTGAACTACAAGAGGATTTGCTATAATTTAGAAGTTATTAGTTGAGCTGGTTGGAAAAGAACAGAGATGCAGAAGCAAAGTGATGTTTGAAAACATCTTCAGGCTGCTTTAAATTGGGATCTGGGCCTTTTGATGAAGAAAAAAGAAGATATCCTAAACACTACACGGGCTCTCAGAACAGCTAATAGTCCAGTAACCAGAGCATGTGTCTGCAACCTGGATCCAAACCTCTTATGTCAGACATTAAAATCAGTTGATTTACAGGAAAAAACACTTATTCTCACCAATGACAGCTGTTTTGAAAGATGTTAATAAATGCCTTTCTTCTGAAAAGGAAACTGGATGTAATCCAGTCCCTAGGAGTAATGCAAGCTTCAGTCTGAGCTCCTTCTCTGATCACTGTTTGTTGCCTCCATGTGTTATCGCAATTTTGAGAAGCCACACTGTACCAGATTTCCAAACTGATTCCATTTAAAAATAACTGTTCATCCAAAACGTGATTTTTAATCTGGATTTTTTTTCTTTTCTCTTTGGTTTATTTAGGTTTGTTGTTGCTGTTGTTTGTTTGTTTCCTTTTTACACATTCAACTAATGAGTTATAATGAAGGATGTAACCACATAGAGGGCTAAAATGAGTAACTGGCAGCAGGAGATAGTTTCTAAAACCTCTGTTCACTTCTATTTGAAATGCTGAATCCATTGTCTCTTCAAAACACCGCCTTGCAAGATTTTGTTCATAATTATTGCAGTTGATTGCACATATCTATACACATATGCACTTACTTATAAATAGAAACCAACCACTGTGTGGTAACCACCTACTCTGTTGTTCATAGAATTTGCCTGTGGATCTCCACAACATCGTCTCCAAGTAAGCCCAGTGAAATCAGACTGATAAGAAAACACCTATCATTTAATTTTTTCCTTTTTTTTTTGTTAAGCAACCTGTTACATATTTTAGGCTGCTTTCCTGGGGAATCAATGAAGTAAAAATTTTATTGGATGTTTTAAGCTGGGAGGACTTCATTGAACTCCTCACCTGTAAATGAAGAAACTTATTCCAACTGTTTACAGAAGGACTCCTGGGATAGGAACTCCTGTTACTGCTCTTTTATTTTTGGGGGGTTTGTTATTTTTTTAAATTGTCTTGTCAGTTGTTGCCCGTTTTAAATAATTGAAATTACCAGAAAAGTCTTTCTGTGTACCGCAGAACCGGCAAATCAGCAACACAGTAATTCAATTGTTCTTTTCTATTCATGCATTTCATTCTTTTCATAATAATCTGTTTCATAATGAATTCTCACTTTTGAGCTAATTTTCCCTATAATGCTACTTTCATTCATGTTATTTATATTTTCTGCCCTCAGTAGTTTGAGTTTTTGCGTCTCTTTCTGACCTACCTTCAATTAATCGTGGATTTCCTGTGCTGCTCCCTAGATTGCTGTTTTTTCAACCCTGCCAGAGTCCCTGATTACAATGAAAGCGTGTGGCAGCTGAATCGTTACTTCTGTCACTAATTTGTCTGTTCTCACTCTGCTGAACATAAAATCATAGAATAGTTTGGGTTGGAAGGGATCTTCAAGATCATCTAATTCCAACCCCCTGCCATGGGCAGGGACACCTCCCAGTGGCTCAGGCTGCCCAAAGCCCCATCCAGCCTGGCCTGGAACACCTCCAGGGATGGGGCAGCCACAGCTTCCCTGGGCAACCTGGGCCAGGGCCTCACCACTCTCATGGTGAAGAAATTCTTCTTTATGTCCAGTCTAAATCTGCCCCTCTCCAGTTAAATTAAATTTTATTAAAAAGTAATAAGTAGATTTTTTTCCTTAAAAATTAATAGGTAGAATTTTTTTTTCCTCAATCTCTTTTTCCAAGAGTTTATTTAGTCATAAAAATTTCCTGAACAGCTCTTTCTAAATGACCCTACTGGAGCAAGGGGTTTGGACCTTGTGAAGTTTGTAGGTCTCTGAACCTGAACCAATCTGTAGTTCTATCATTCTGTGATTCCTTCTTTTCTATCGTTTTGAGATCACAAATCACATTTCTTAGGTTGTCCCTCACACTGGAGAGGAATTAAGAATGAACACATCCAATATTTCTGCCTCATATTTCTTCTGCTAATTCCTCCTGAAAAATAGGAAAAAAAACTTCTAGCACAGTGTTGGCAAAACTCAATTGCAGTTAAGCTGTTACATGTTCTGATTACATCCCATCAATCAAATAAATCCTTGATTTCACAACACACCCAGTCTGGCAGCAAGGTTCTGCAAGGTCTACCAGCCTCAGTACTGCAGCGTGCCAAGACACTTCTTTATTGAGCTACATTTGAGCAGGGTCACAAAAGCTCTTCTGGATGTAAAAACCACAAAAGTGCTGGAAATCGGTTCTTTTTTTAAATTTGATATCAGCTTCCTGGAACAGTTCATACTGAAGCTCCCTGGTGAAGTGTGCGAATACACAGGTCTGACATTGTCACTGAAGTATGAGCAATGATGACCTGTTGTTTTCTCAGGATTTCCCTTTCTGTGTTCCTCTTGTGTATAGACGCCTATCTTACAGGTGACATGCACACGTATTATTTTGTAATGGTATCGAATTCCATAGATTTTGCTCTGTGGTGGGTCTTACAGGAACACCAGTATTGCAAACTCATGATGATATCAGAACTGTGGGAGCTGGATTCCCTCTGTTGAGGTCAAGTTACTGAAACCTGAGTGCTGACACTGGACTGACACGTGATTATGGATTCCTTACATCCATAGACGGGTCTTGGCTGTCAGTTTTTACTGTTGTTGGGAACCGTGCATCAAATTTTTATCACCGACTTCAAAAAAGTGGTATTTACGTTGACACGGCATTCCATGTGCTTCTGGTCAACATTGCCATTGAGTCTGAGTGGAACAGGGAACGCGTCACCTTTAATGTACTGTTGCAACTTGTTATTTTTAATGGGATGTAATCGAGCTATAAAACTGCTGAGTGTATTTTATTATTAATTAAGTTTTTAAAATATGCGTAAACCAGAAAAAGATACCTGTAATTGCCTCTTTCTACATGTGAGGCAGTTACAACAGGTTGTGAAGAATATTAAAACTTGGACTTGGATTACAGCAATATAAAAGATCGCATCATTATCTGCACCAGTGTTTTATGAGGAAGTAGTGTGTACGTTACCGGGTGATGAGGAATGATTTACTGCTCAGTACTGGACATGTACCCTTGTATTGCCTTTCCAGTGTGCAGTATAACTGCAAATCCAAAGCTTTCTTGTCCTCTTCTTTTCTTCAGCAATCATGCAGAGATGTCAAAAGACATACCACACAATAACCCGTGCAGGACCATATCCCGTAGCCTTTTAATAGCATGGAAGCATTACAACGTGTTCTTCCTGTGTTACAGAAACTCTTATGAAAGCTCAGGCAGCATTAATTCCACCCGGCTCCCTGCAGATATGAGATGTGCGTATACCCTTTTGCCGAGAATATCTCCCAGAAATGATATTCTCTAATATGAAGAAAGTATCTTGTGAGATCTCATCTGGAGTGTTGTGTCTGGTTCTGGAATCCTCAACATAAGAAGGAGATGGAGCTGTTGGAATGGGTGCAGAGGAGGGTACAAAGATGATTGGAGAGCTGGAGCACCTCCCATATGAAGACAGGCTGTCAGAGTTGGGGTTGTTCAGCCTGGAGAAGAGAAGGCTCTGAGGAGAACTTAGAGTGGCCTTCCAGTACCTGAAGGGGCTACAAGAAAGCTGGAGAGGGACAATTCCCAAAGGCTTGTGGTGACAGGATGAGGGGCAATGGGTATACACTGGAGAGGGGCAGATTTAGAATAGACATAAGGAGGAATTTCTTCACCACGCGAGTGGTGAGGCCCTGGCACAGGTTGCCCAGGGAAGCTGTGGCTGCCCCATCCCTGGAGGTGTTCCAGGCCAGGTTGGATGGGCCTTGGGCAGCCTGAGCCAGTGGGAGGTGTCCCTGCCCATGGCAGGGGGATGGAACTGAATAATATTTAAGGTCCCTTCCAACCCAAACTATTCTATGAGTCCATGAAGCATGGGACTATTGAGAAGGTACTAAAGGAAAGCATATTCCTTCAGTGACAACATCTGTGTGGGGAGTGGAAGGATATAACTGCATCCTAGAAAATGATCCTTGCTTAGGTGCAGTTTCATTCATACTTAAGTTTATTTGCTTCAGTTTGCATAAATGCCGTTATTGACAAGAAGAAAGTGCCCAACATGTGCAATGCTTCTCATATTAAAATATAAGTAATAGTTAGAAGCTACAATGAGGACAGAATTAAGTACAACTTAGCTTCTCTTAGATGGTTTAGAAATAAATGCAGTCAATTTTTATGTTTACGTTATTTTTTCTGAAGCATTTTAATTTTCATGGACATTTCTTATTTTTGGCAGTTGAGTGAGCTGCTTATGAAATACAGCATTGCTAAAATTCTAACATAAACTATTGGGTAAAGTATGTGAACACATGAGATCGTGATACCTGGGGGAAAGTAAAGAAAGAACACGACACAAAGGAGGATGAATTATGATAGCCTCATCATTTTTTAAATTATTTTTATTAAAGGGTTGAAGTAAAGAATGCTCAAAGGAGATGTAGGGTCAGATGCCCTCCCACCCAAATCTCTCGAGTTTGATATAAGCCTGAAAAAATATCCTTTGCCAAAAGTGGCCTTTGTGGTCCCAGCAAATGCAAAATTGACAGGGGCAGTAAACTGTGGATATCATTGCTGAGAAAAATGGTTAAACGCTCTTATTAAAAAAAAAGCAACACATTCATGGGAGAATTTAGAGCCGCTTGCCGTGAATCTATGTGGAAAGCCAAACCAGCTATTTTAGTGACTGTACAGCATGCTTTGTATGTAACTATGGTCTGAAAATAACACACTATATTCCAGCCTTGGCAGATTATTTAGATATACTGTAAACATTTAGGTAAGCATTGACTGCTTTTCAGTGGTCTTAAATTGACAGTATGGCATAAACTAAACGAAGGCAATAATTCTAGGAAAATTACAGCTTTATAAAAGTCCCACTGATTTGCAGAATTAGGGAAAGAGAAAATATATTTGGTGGTGTTCGCTTAATTTATTGTCACAGTGGAAAAAATAGATGCCTGTGAATTATTTCCTATGAAAGACTATAACCGCTAGAGGAAGACATGAAAATATCTGACGGGAGAGAGAAGAACATGGTAGAATCACGTTAACTAAATAAACAATGCAGAGCCTAATAATGAAATAAGAGAGCCTGTCAGGATCCATACCTCCAAGGACTGGTAGCATTTAGATCTGAGTTTCCCAGCACTTCTCTTCAGACACATCTCTACACCCACATTTCCATATCTAATTTAGGATATAGAGATCTCTAGGATATAATAGTTTCCTCCAATGTTTGTAAAGCATATCAGCGAGGGAAATTACATTTCTTTTCTTTGTCCCTCTTCACTTACGTATAATAACTGCATAAAACGCGTGTAACCAAGTTGATTACATAAAATCTGAACACCTCTAGTTCTGTTTATCCCTCAAAGAACAGCATCAGGAGAGCAATTAGTTTAGTCATATTCAAAGTTTATTCTTCTCATTCCTTTATCACTCATGGTTTTTGATACATTTAAAGAGACGTAGCGCACATAAACTATAGCCTTTGTGAAATGTAAGCCTGGACCCTCTGAAATGCAACGTATTCCACCTTGCTCGCTCTCACTGGTCACTCTCAAAAAAATTATATCATTTTTCTCTCTTGTCCTTGGAAATATTCACTTTCTTTACCCATTTCTTTCTAAGTTGAGGAAAATTTCCATGTTGCTGTCTCACTTGGGATACAGACTACAGCCTGAAATTTCTCTTGAGGGTTTTTAATATCATGTATTTTGTGCTGTGTGATGGTATGGGCCTTATTGCCCCAGGAAAAAAGCAACAAGCAAGCAAGCAAACTAACAACAATTCTGGAGCACCTCCCATACGAGGACAGGCTGAGAGAGTTGAGATCGTTCAGCCTGGAGAAGAGGAGGCTCCGAGGAGATCTTAGAGAGAACTTCCAGTGACTGAAGAGGCTACACAAAAGCTGGGGAGGGACAATTCACAAAGTCTTGTGGTGATAGAACGAGGGGCAATGGGTATAAACTGGAGAGGGGCAGATTTAGACCAGACAGAAGGAGGAATGTCTTCATGATGAGAGACCCTGGCCCAGGTTGCCCAGGGAAGCTGTGGCTGCCCCATCCCTGGAGGTGTTCCAGGCCAGGTTGGATGGGCCTTGGGCAGCCTGAGCCAGTGGGAGGTGTCCCTGCCCATGGCAAAGGCATTGGAACTGGATGATCTTTAAGTTTCCTTCCAACCCAAACTATTCTATGATTCTATGTCCAGGATGCTAAGATACCCATAATGCACTCAGTTAGTAAAATTTGGGTGTATTTCAGTTTCTATCACCAGCACAAATGAGGTGGGAATAAGTGGTTTAATAAGAGCTTTTAATAACTCCTCCACAAACCTGCTAAAGGGACATTTACCCCCTGATCCAGCAGCTGCTGATTCCTGTAACACCACACCACGTTCCAATGCATAACAGAGAATAAGACTTTGCTATTCTACAAAAAAATCTTTTGTCCAAAGTAGTGTTTTTGATATTGGCTAGGCCCTGCCAGAAATGTGGGGGAAAAAAGGCATTTCCATTGCATGTCCGAGAGCTGCAGAAATTTTTGGACAATACCCATTTCATCATCTGTGTCTGGGGCGAGTGAGGATTTTCTTACTCACTTCTCCTGGTTCCTAGTGATGAGGAATGATCTACGATGACCATTTTAAAGGCATCACTGCACTGTGACAGTCCGATACAAGTACCCTCACTGACACAAATCTGATCTTTTCTCTGCTGATTGCATTTAAAGTGAAGTCTTTAGCTTCCAGACAAGACTTTTCCCTTGACTGTAGGTATCTGTAGGATTTAGGACCTAATGACATCTGGTGTCATTCACCTGAATAGAGATGGAGTAGCATGCAGTCACCCAGACAACTCATGAATAACAAAGTCTGTGCAGCGACAAAGGCAATGGCCTTGCGTCTAAAGAGATGATAAAGCTCCAGGCACACGTATACTGTGGTGCAGCAGGCTATAAAACCCCTGGTGCTGTGATCCAGGATTGTGCATCCTTCGGCATGCCTCCATGAGACAGTGGCAGCATCCCCAACATGAGCCAGAGAAAAAACTACAATTTACCTGGTTCCCTTACAACAGGGGTGTTGGAAAGATTGAATTTATATTTCCATATTTACCTCACAGAGTTCAAAATCTGACTTTTTGAGGAGTGTTTTTTATGCACTCAGACTGCAAAACAGTGTTGTTTTGTACCCAAAATAATTAACATATTTCAATACCTATCAGCACTTATTTAAGAGATTGGATAGTCTGAAGCTTCTTGCTTTTAAATGAGTTTTTAAAACAAAAAACGTTGTTAACCTGCTGTTCAAAATGCCAGATGGTAGAGCATCACAAGTATCGCCCTCAGAGAGGGTTCTTCCTTCCTCATGTAGTGGCAGCTGCCATGCTGGGTACAGAAAAGAAAAAAAACCCACAACACTATTACTGTAATAATAGATCAAAGTGCCAGACCCCAATCTTCACTCTTGCATGGTATGTTATGATATTGCTTTTCTGTCTCCTTGATGAATAAGCTGGTAGAGGTCTCAAAGGAATTATACTTTTGAGACTTTTTTTCCCTCACAGAACCCTAGATTTTCAAAATATGCTGGAATAAAACATGTATACATCTTCTGGAAAGATATATCTTTCTAAGAAATATTGCCATTTAGCTGAAACCTTAGTGAAAGAGGCAACAAGTCATTAAAGATTAATAGAGGGCATTTCTTGGGGGGGGGAAGAGAATAAAAACAAATCAGTTTGGAATAACTTAATCCAGAGTTTTAGCTTTTAGGGAAAACCCGAGGCATATTAAGAAGAGGTTTCTGTAATGTAGACAGTCACATGTGAAACCCAAGGTATTTTTATAGTTCTTACTAAGTGTCTATGATAGTTACAGTGTCAAATCATGTACTGTCAGGAGGTGTTGCCTCTGGGTTGTGAGACAAATCTTAGCAGGGACTCCTAATGCCAATGCACGAGACATTTTCACAAGGCTCGCAAAATCAATAGTTTGTAAGAGGAATTTAGTATTTGCTTTTATTGTAACTTTTCATTTGTTTTCTTTAAACACTGAACAGGAAAGCTAAAAATTGGATACCTAAATGATAGAAGCATTGGAATGATTTGGGTTGGAAAGGACCTCAAAGCCCATCCAGTTCCAGCCTCCCTGCCACCCTCCTTGCCACGGGCAGGGACACCTCCCACTGGATCAGGGGCTCCAAGCCCCATCCAACCTGGCCTTGAACACCGCCAGGGATGGGGCAGCCACAGCCTCCCTGAGCAACCTGGGCCAGAGCCTCCCTACCCTCACAGGAAAACATTTCTTCCCAATATCTCATCTCAATCTCCCCTCTTTCAGCTGAAGACCATTCCCCTTAATCCTACCCCTGTCCTTCCTGATCAAGAGCCCCTCCCCAGCTTTCCTGCAGCCCCTTTAAGTGCTGGAAGCTGCTCTAAGGTCTCTTGGTGAGCCTTCTCTTCTCCAGGCTGAACAACCTCAGCTCTCTCAGCCTGTCCTTGTACAGGTGGTGCTCCAGCCCTCGCATCATCCCTGTGGCCTCTTTTGGACTCACTCCAACAGTTTCATCTCCTTCCTGTGCAGAGGACTCCAGAACTGGACACAGGGCTTCAGGTGAGGTTTCACCAGAGTGGAGCAGAGGGCAGAATCCCCTCCCTCATCCTGCTGGTCCCACAGCTTAGGATGCGTCCTGAGGTACAGTTGGCTTTCTGGGCTGCAGGCACACATTGTCAGCTCTAATGAAGCTGGTCCAGCTCACATGTGATGATATTTTTTTCTCTGTGCTTGGTCTATTTTCTACATTATAGGCAGGAAACCATATTTAAGGTCTTTGGGGGAATACTCTGTGTCAAGCAATATATTAGGAGTTTATTCCTGCAAAGTATTTTTTTTCCGCAATATCTTATTATCTAAAACCTGAAAATATGAGTAATTTTTATGAGGCAAAAATATGTTGCTATTCAAAATAAATGCTTATTTGAAGAAAAAAATAATACACTATAATTTATGCATCTTATCACAATTCCTTTCCTTCTAATCTGTCCTGATGAGGAGGAGAACTACAGCCTCTCTGAAAGAAAAAACAGTGATCTAGTCACCTTATTTCATATATTTACATGAAACGCCTCTGCATAATGTCTCACTATGCAATTGCTGTGATGTGAAACACTTCTGTACTGCTGTTCAATTCAATGTTTCATTATAGTCATCTTTGGGTTCAAAGCAAGCTAATAATAACTATTCCGACTAGTGCAATTTCAATTTTTAGGTTGCACGAGTGTGGATACACAAAGAATAAGGCCTACAAGGATATAATTTGATTTAGCTTCACAATTTGTTTTCCTTCTACAGACAATTCCAGTAAGTATGTTACAAAGACTTATATATAATTGTGCCTACATGGTTATGCGTAGTCTTAAAATAAGCTGTGCTTGCCCGATAAGTTGATAGTTAAAGTCATGAATTCAAAACCCAACTTCATGTTTTTTGAGTTGAGCACCAGGGGACACAGCCTTTAGTTAATAATATATGAATAGTGAAAAACCTGGTGAAGTATCAGGAAAATCTGCAGCCATAGTGGCCTAAAAACTTTAAATAATTTTTTTCCCTTTTTTTCAAACTCCAGTTCTGTTTTTGTGAGACTTGGTTTGATTGTTTTGTTTATTTTGAATTTGTGGTCACCATTTTAAATACTAAATCACTAGTATTTGATACTAAATCACTAGTATTGTTAAGGACCTCAAATTCTTCAGAAGAAGCGTGACTCTACTGAGTGGAACACGTTTAGTTCTTGCTTTCAACACCCAGGATTTCCCTGCTAGTAAAGTCAATATTTTCCACAGTTAACACCTGTCGATGTTTCCCTTTTGCACTTTTTGACTCTTTTGGTTAGATATAATACAGGATTTTAACAAATGTATCTTTATAACAGCTTAACACTGTGACTTTTTGGCAAAACCAAGAGACTATAAATGTAATGTAACCGGTAACTAGGAATGTTAAGAATCGAGCCATTAAATCCAAAGAGAGACATGAAATCATAGAATCGTGGTATAGCTTGGGTTGGAAGGCACCTTAAAGCCCATCCAGTTCCAACCCCCTGCCATGGGCAGGGACACCTCCCACTGGCTCAGGCTGCCCAAGGCCCATCCAACCTGGCCTGGAACACCTCCAGGGATGGGGCAGCCACAGCTTCCCTGGGCAACCTGGGCCAGAGCCTCACCACCCTCATGGTGAAGAAATTCCTCCTTCTGTCCAGTCTAAATCTCCCCCTCTCCAGTTTATCCCCATTGCCCCTCGTCCTATCCCCACAAGCCTTTGTGAACAGTCCCTCTCCAGCTTCCCTGGAGCCCCTTCAGGTACTGGAAGGTCACTATAAGGTCTACTGGGAGCCTTCTCTCTTCTGGGCTGAACAATCCCCACTCACTCTGCCTGTCCTCACATGAGAAGAAACGTATATATGTCTATATATATATGTATATATATATAAAAATAGGAAACAAACGAAGGTAAAAAGTGTAGCTTACCATTTTTTTTTAAAAAAAGCTCTGTTTTGGAGCCTGAATTTTCTGTGTGAAATTCCCGTCCACACGGGAGGGTGGAGAGAGTCTCTGTAAGAGAGCTTTAGATTCGAGATTCTGCCAAATCTTCATTTATTGCTCTGTGACTCTATTTTCTATCTATGAGAATGGCTGCTGCTAAAAGGATAAACAAGATATTGGAAATAAAAAAAAGCTTCTTCTCTACAGTTTTGAAAATGCCTCCACTAAAAAAATCAGAGTTCTATGAAACCCCATGTACTTTATTTTATTTCATCTATTACATGGGTCAACTACCGTAAGTTCTCCACATCATCTTCATGAATTTTTCTTAGAACTTGGATGTAAAAAGAGAACAGAAGTTTTGCATTTGCTGTGCCCGCAGAACATTTTGCTCACACTGTGAGCCATGTAACACAGAGTAAATTGTGTGATTTGTTTCTGAACCCTGAGCAGAGTGATGCTGCTTTACAATTAGCACAGTAAGTACAGGCGTACAGTAATTAGCACATAAGCTCACCTCAAAGTTTTACTTACCTGGTCTGCAGTGGTGTGGCATGTGTGCACTTGTCACCTTCCTCAAAGAATCTATTTTTCTCCTACATTTCAGTCCAAATTCCAAGTGCCAAGTTTGCCATTTCATACAACAGCAAGAGACAGAGGAGTGAGGCGACTCACCTCCTTGATTATATCCTTTAATTAATCCATCTCATTAGCAAATACACTTTTATCTTTGAATTTTTCCATCAGTTCTAGAAGTTATTTTTGCTGATTTCCCTGTGGTGCTGCTGCTCATGGTAGTGGTATCAAATGCCTCATCACAGAATCACAGAATCACAAGGTTGGAAAGGACCCATTGGATCATCGAGTCCAACCGTTCCTAACACTCCCTAAACCATGTCCTTAAGTACTTCATCCACCCGTTCCTTAAACACCTCCAGGGAAGGCGACTCGACCACCTCCCTGGGCAGCCTGTTCCAGTACCCAATGACTCTTACTGTGAAGAATTTTTTTCTGATATCCAACCTGAACCTCCCCTGACGGAGCTTCAGGCCATTCCCTCTAGTCCTGTCCCCTGTCACTTGGGAGAAGAGCCCAGCTCCCTCCTCTCCACGACCTCCTTTCAGGTAGTTGTAGAGAGTAATAAGGTCTCCCCTCAGCCTCCTCTTCTCAAGGCTAAACAACCCCAGCTCTCTCAGCCGCTCCTCATAAGACTTGTTCTCCAGCCCCCTCACCAGCTTTGTTGCTCTTCTCTGGACACGCTCCAGAGCCTCAACATCCTTCTTGTGGTGAGGGGCCCAGAACTGAACACAGTATTCGAGGTGCGGTCTCACCAGTGCCGAGTACAGAGGGAGAATAACCTCCCTGGACCTGCTGGTGACCCCATTTCTGATACAAGCCAAGATGCCATTGGCCTTCTTGGCCACCTGGGCACACTGCTGGCTCATGTTCAGTCGGCTGTCAACCAGCACCCCCAGGTCCTTCTCTTCTGTGCAGCTCTCCAGCCATTCTTCCCCCAGTCTGTAGCGCTGCATAGGGTTGTTGTGCCCCAAGTGCAGGACCCGGCATTTGGTCTTGTTAAACCTCATCCCATTGGTCTCGGCCCAGCAGTCCAGCCTGTTCAGATCCCTTTGCAGAGCCTCCCTACCCTCCAGCAGGTCGACACTTCCTCCCAGCTTAGTGTCATCTGCAAACTTGCTGAGGGTGCACTCAATGCCTTCATCCAGGTCATTGATAAAGACATTGAACAGAGCTGGACCCAGTACTGAGCCCTGAGGAACTCCACTTGTGACTGGCCTCCAGCTGGAGTTAACTCCATTGACCACCACTCTCTGGGCCCGGCCATCCAACCAGTTTTCAACCCAGGAGAGTGTGCGCCTGTCCAGGCCAGAGGCTGACAGTTTCTGAAGCAGAATGCTGTGAGAAACTGTGTCAAAGGCTTTACTGAAGTCCAAGAAGACTACATCCACAGCCTTTCCCCCATCCAGTAGTTGAGTGATTTTGTCATAGAAGGTGATCAGGTTAGTTTGGCAAGATCTGCCTTTTGTAAACCCATGTTGACTGGGCCTGATCACCCGGTTCTCTTGCGTGTGCTTCATGATAGCACTCAAGATTACCTGTTCCATGACTTTCCCTGGCACTGAGGTGAGACTGACAGGCCTGTAGTTCCCCGGATCCTCTCTGCAACCCTTCTTGTATATGGGCACAACATCAGCCAGCCTCCAGTCTAGTGGAACTTCCCCAGTCAGCCAGGACCTCTGGAAGATGATGGATAGGGGTTTGGAAAGGACATCCGCCAGTTCCTTCAATACTCTTGGGTGGATCCCATCCGGCCCCATAGACTTGTGGACGTCTAGCTGGGCAAGCAAGTCTCTAACCACCTCCTCTTGGATCACGGGAGCCTCAATCTGCCCCTCTAACTCTTGGATTTGTAAACAGAAGGAACAACTTTCTTTGCTATTAAAGACTGAGGCGAAGAAGGCATTAAGTACCTCAGCCTTGTCCTTATCCCCCGTCACTGTTATTCCTTCTGCATCCACTAGAGACTGGATATTCTCCCTCGTCCTCCTTTTCCTGTTAATGTACTTGTAGAAAGATTTTTTGTTGTCTTTCACAGACTTAGCGAGTTTTAATTCTAGTTGGGCCTTGGCCCTCCTGATTTTTTCCCTGCACGATCTCACTTCGTCCCTGTAGTCCACCCAAGATGCCTGTCCTTTCCTCCAGAGCACATAGAGCTTCTTTTTCTTATTGACGCATCTTGAGATCACCCTGCGCCACCAAGCTGGCTTTTCCCCCCGCCGGCTCCTTTTCCGGAACACAGGGATGGCCTGCTCTTGAGCTGATAGGATTTCATTTTTCAAGAGCGCCCAACCCTCATGGGCTCCCTTGCCCTGAAGGACTGTTTCCCACGGGACTTTGCTAATCAACCTTCTGAACAGGCCAAAGTCTGCCCTCTGGAAGTTTAATGTGACTGCTTTGCTAACCCCCTTCTTAATCCCACCTAGAACTGAAAACCCTATCATCTCATGATCACTTAATCCCAGGCGTCCTCCAACCGTCAAATCCCCAACAAGACCTTCTCTATTCACAAACAGCAGGTCTAGGAAGGCACCCTCCCTTGTTGGTTCGCTAACCAGTTGTGCAAGGAAGTTGTCTTCGATGCACTCCAGGAACCTCCTAGACTGTTTCCTTTCTGCTGTATTGTACTCCCAGCAGACATCCGGAAAGTTAAAGTCTCCCACAAGGACAAGAGGCAGAGATTTAGAGACTGTCCCCAGCTGTTTATAGAAGAGTTCATCAGCAGCTTCTTCTTGGCTGGGTGGTCTGTAACAGACTCCTATCACAAAGTCCCCTTTCTTGTGGGCTCCTCTGATTTTAACCCATAGGCACTCGATCCCGTCCTCACCGTAATCCAGTTCGAGAGTTTCAAAGCACTCTTTGACATAGAGGGCTACCCCGCCTCCTTTCCTACCCTTCCTGTCCCGCCTGAAGAGTTTATATCCCAACATAGCTGTAGTCCAGTTATGTGAGTCATCCCACCACGTTTCTGTGATGGCAATGACATCATAGTCACCTTGCCCTACAACAGCTTCCAGCTCATCCTTCTTATTGCCCGTGCTGCATGCATTGGTGTAAATGCACTTCAGCTGGGCTGATGAACCTTCAGCCCTCGTAAAGGGAAGAGAGTTTATTCTCGATTGACTGGTCCTTGGAATAACTAATTCCACAGACCCAGTTTTATCCTTACTGTCCCCACTTGTACTCGTCCTCACTTGCCCTGTTGTGGTGTACTGGTGGTCCTCTCCACCACACCATTTCTCAGCCGCTGGTTTCCCACTTCCAGGCTCATTCCCAACTAGCCTGGTCTCCTCCCCTTCCCCCTTCACATCTAGTTTAAAGCTCTATTTAAGAGCCTAACCAGATTTTTAGAGATAACTTTAGTTCCCCTTCGAGACAAGTATGACCCATCCCTAGTAAGAAAACCTGGGGGTGGGTGGGTCACCCCATGATCAAAGAAGCCAAAGCCTCTCTCCTCACACCAGGCTCGGAGCCAGGCATTAATCATCTGTACGTTCCTGACTTCCTGCTCCATATTCCTTAGTATTGGGATGGAGCTAAACACCACTTGCACTCCAGAGCCCTCAATCATCTTCCCTAAATCCCTGAAGTCTCTTTTGATGTCTTTCAGCTTTCTGCGCTGTAAGTCATCATTACCTATTTGAAATACTAAGAGGGATAGTAATCCGTTTCCTTCACCAAGGAAGGGAGTTTTCTATTGATATCCCTCACTGATGCCCCCGGCAAGCAGCAGACCTCCCTGTGGAGCGGGTCCGGTCTGCAGATGGGACCCTCCATTCCTTTAAGAAGGGAATCCCCTAAGACGATCACTCTCCTCTTTTTCTTGACAGAGGATGTTTTGAGGGCCCTCCGAGGATGCTGGAGCCTAGGGAATGTTTCCAGGCTGTGGGGACCATCTCCTTCTTCCACTGCTTCTTCCTGGGGAATAGGTTCTACCTGCAGCATTTCATATTTATTTCTGAGGGCTATCTGGGGGTTAATTGTCTGGGTGGGGGGAGCAGGTTTCCTACGCCGGACAGGAACCTGCTGCCATCCCCCATCTCTTGTTCCCCCTGCCTCACAGATTATAGGATCAAGCTGCTCCGCCGCATTGGCTCCAGCAGCCTGCTGGGTTTGTGCGAGGGCACTGCTCCAAAGATCTATGTCCCTCTCACATTCCCTGATAGTCCTTAACCTATTCACCTCCTCCCTCAGCTCTGCCACCATGTGAAGGAGTTCTGTGACTCGTGCACAGCTCCCACAAGCGTAGCCGGTATCAGAGGCACAGGCTGGTGTTGGAGGGGGGATGATGAGATTATTTTTTTTTTTAGCACTACCTAACTGATTTCTGTAGGATTAATGGTAAGATTAAACATCATTGTGTTTATAACTTCTTGCAGGCTATTATTTCTTGCTTGAAATGGTAGCTAAAATGAAAAAAAAAAGGTAATATTTTCAGAAGTATAAAGATTTCAGTAATCAGCTGATATAAGTTGCTTTTGGTCATCTAGGTCTTTTGAAAATCTTCCCTGAAGTCCTTGCTCGAGTGAAAGGAGCTTTACAAGATAAAAAATGGCAAACAAGGGACTTTTCATCCAGTGACATCATTTACACTGTAAAGAGGGTGTAAAAATCTATTCTTCTCAGACCTGTTTTGCTGCAAGCCATGTACAGAAATTTTACAGTAAATGCTGACACTACATGAATAGAAATGAAGCCCCAGCCAGTGGCTTCCCTACTGCATGTGCCTACCAGGCCCTCTTTCAGCTGACACTTCTCATATAGATACGGAAGAGTTCTCTTAACTACTGTGTTTTTCAGCGCTTAATCCCCTATAATCAATTTGATTTTACACAGGAAACACTTGTTTAGGGATTCTAATACTAATTCGAAACAATTATACAGTTATTAAACCCCCGTCTAAGGATAAAATGAAGACAAGGGCTGACAGCAATCCCTGCTTTCATCCAAGCTTGTCTGAATTTTGGAAAGGCTTTTAAAATAAGTATTTTTTTATTATTATTATTAACTACATCATGCAGAAACCATAGGAAACATCTAGTTGCTAATTATTGTTGTTTTCAGCAATACCTTTCTGAATTTCACAATCGGCAAAGTCCAGGTTACAGATGATCTGGTTTGTCCACAAATAATCTACATCTCATGTAAACCTGGTGAGGTTTATAACAGAATGAGAAAAGCCAAGTGCATCTACCAAGAAGCAATAAAAATCTTGACATTCAAAAACAGGTTCCCAGAATATTATCTAAATTACCATGGAAATCTTCTAAAGGACGTGTGTTACCTTCTGCAGAACAGACAACTGAGTTGTGTCCAATGCCTTAAACTATTCCAATTAAAATAATCATAATAATAATTTCTGAGGGTGGAAAGGATGATACTTTGTTTATGAATTACCATAGCAGCCACTAAATTTATCCAGGAGGCGGAAACAATACTTCTCATAACCTTTCTACGCTATCTAAGATTGAAACTACTGTTTGAAACACCGCAGCCTGCATTATGGTGCCACCAGTGAAAAGAATGAAGGAGCGGATGGCTGTCACAAAGCCGTTGGACACCACCTGTGTGAACCACTGGGCTGAGCTGCTTTCTCCAGCAGACCATAAACTGGCTGCGCATTGGCAAGCCTTGGCGTAGTCTCCTTTCTCTCTGCAGGATCCTTTCTTTTCTGCTGATAGACATTAGGAGAACAAAGTATACGTCAACGTGTAGCAATCAAAAGCAGGTGCTACGGTGGGGTTTGCTTGTAGAAGAAGACATGAGGAAGTGCTATGGGTAGATTGAGCGGAGAGTGCTAAGATTTAATGCGGTTACCTCGAAACTACGCAAGAGGGATTTCACCCCACAGAGCTGAGCAGCAGCTGTGAGCTGTAACTGCCTCGCCAAACAGCCCAAGCGTAACCACCGGCTGCCTGGTTGGGCTGGGGGTCCCTCCCAGCAAGCTGGCCGGGCTTCACTGGTGTGACGGCGTTTAAGAGCATCATCCGGCTCCAGTGAAATCATCTTATATTTCAAGCAGTTGCAGCCAACAAACCTGTTCTTGAGAGTAACGGTAGTAAAGCTCTTGAAACATAGAGGAAAAATAGAGAGGGATTAAGGTAATGGAGACAATTTTTTTTCCTTTTAGCCAGTTTAGGAGCAGAGTTTTTTTCTGGATGTGTGAATTGCATTATTGAAATATCTGATATATGTAATTTTATTTAAAATCTATAGTTTACCCTAGCAGATAGGCATAAAGAAATTTTAGAGGAAAATAGAGGGATAAAAACCTGAGAGGTGTTGGGATAGTGAGGAATTGGGTGTTTTGTGGGGTGTTAAACACTGTACATGCTCTCAGCCGTTATCAGCACAAAGTTACTCGGCATAGGTTTTTATGTAATTGTGATACATTTAGGAAAACTAGCAATGATCAATGGGCATCAAACATTTCTGCTTTTATATTGAAATTATCTGTTCTCAATATACTGGGTTATGCCCTAAAATATGTACCATAACACACCAGTGTAAGAGCTGCTGATGAGTTTTCGAGACACATATTTCTTTATTTCTTCAGTTGCTGTATTACTGGGTTTTGTAAGAGACAATTTAGTATGCAAAAATGCTCCATGGATTTTTACACACTGAGTTAGAGCCAAAACGTTCCTCGGGCTATTGCAGTATTGGCAACGTTCCCTAAATGTGACTTGCAAACATGCAGTTGAAAACAATACAGATGTAAATGAGTGAGAATCTTGTAATTCTAATTCCATAATACTTTTATCACTCAATTCAGATGCTTGTGGTTCATTAAAAAGCACAAAAGAAGTGCCCTTTTATTTTTCAAAGATATATTATTCCTAAAAGTCTTTCAGGCATTTGGGCACAGCAGTTTTGATCTACATTATGAAATCATCACAGAAAATGTTACCTTAGTAAAAAGCTGTGAACTGCAATGTCTGGGCTGATTAAAACCTGGCATTACAAGGCAGCAATAAGCAATATAGGGAATGTATTCTAGTGGAATGGCTGTGTATATGCCTGGCAGAGCTGAAAGGTATCGGAATGGCTGAGCTCAGTGTCAGAGTTCCTGTACCGACGTCACATATCAGAGATTTGCCATAGCTCAGTGAGTAGGACCTGGGCCAAGCCAGAGGATCTTACTTCTGTCTTAACGGTTGCCATAATGGTATACTCTCAACCATAAAGTTGTGGATGTATCTCCTTTTATCATCTACTTAAGTGCCCAGAGCAAAAAAAAGTCCAATTGCTGAGGGCTTTTTTTCACCACTACAGATCTGTGCTCTACTGCTTCTAAGTGGCACGTTGTTGAGTGTCGATAGGTTTGGTTTAGTTGGCACCAACTGCAGGCTGCAGAAATCCCAATGGCCTCAAAATCCTTCCTTTATTTTACAAGAATTAGAGCAGCTCATTTTTATATAGAATAGTCATTGTGTTGAAAAGATCCGTCAGATATTCGGTGCTCTTCGTTCTTGTTTTTTTCCAGGTGATGACACAACTCAAAGGGAAGTTAATTAGCTTTAACTACTGACCATTAGAGAAGAAATTTCACCTCTACCAATTCTGATGATTTAACAGAAATGCCTATTCAGAGCTATCCAGAAAAAGGAGTTGCTGGTGGTGTCATCTCATGTACTCACACTGGGCATGGAGAAGCCTACAGGCTGCTCTGGGTTACGCTGTGTTTCTCATCTCAATCTTGAAGCCCTGCTGTGGGAGGTAAGAGCTCAACTCACCCACAAAGCACATTGCTTTCCCCTGCTAGAGAGAGGCTGTGTGACAACATGGTGGGAGTGTTCACCAAACCTGGCAAGGGGTTTTCTCTTCACAAACTCTGCTGCTGAACGTCTTCCTCCATTTAAAGTAGTGGTTTTCGGATCAGGTTTTTTAACTGATCATTTCAGTTACAGCAAAATTTTTTGTCATGCTTTCTCTCTGTCCTTAACTAATTTCTACTCAAGATACTTGGACTTGCTGATGGATGATACTGCAGAAACGCTTTTCAATTATCCGCATGAGTTATCGGGCTATTCCTCTTAATCAATATTATCATAAACATTTTCAAAATTTTTCCATAAACATTCTTACAAACAAACATTAACATTCTCAAATGCTTTCAAAAACTCGTGGAAGAGTGACAAATAGACTATTATTGAAATTGCTTTTCTTGAAATGAACGTTCCTGAGTATATTCTGGGGTGTTAGCCCAATTGGGTTGTCAATCTGTGTTCATTCATCTTTCTTGTAGTTCTGAACTTTAAAGATAATGGTTTCAAAGATATTATTGTGATGAGTAGAGCAAACATACCTTAAAAAAAATATCAGTGGTACAGACCTTGGCAATTTATTTACACAATTTATTTTAAATAAATTAAAGGCTGATACAGAGATCAGAAATAAGGGCACGGAAAAGATTAGCGTACTAAGTAAAATTAGAGGTAGAACTTCTTAATACTGAACTCCCAAAGAAACTACGTATCTTTGCACAGACCATAATAATGGCCAGTTACAGGAACTGAAAAACAAGTAAGTTAGGCTCATAGAACCATAGAATAGTTTCGGTTGGAAGAGATCTTTAAAGCCCATCCAGTCCAATGCCCCTGCAGTGAGCAGGGACATCTTCAAGTCCATCAGGTTACTCAGAACCCCATCCAGCCTGGCCTTGAATGCTTCCAGGAATGAAGCATTGACCACCTCTCTGGAAAACCAGTGTTTCACCACTCTCAGCATAAAAAATTTCTTCCTTTTATCCAGTCTGAATCTTCCCTCCTTTAGTATAAAACCACTCCCCCTTGTCCTATGATAACAGGCCTTACTAAAAAGTCTGTCCTCATCTTTCTACCCCCTTTAAGTACTTAAAAGCCACAATAAGTTCTCCCTAGAGCCTTCTCTTCTCCAGGCTGAACAATCCAAACTCTTACATCCTTTCCTCATATAAGAGGTGCTCCAGCCCTCTGATCATCTTTGTGGCCTCCAATGGACCAGCTCCACCAGATCCATGTCTTTCCTATGCTGAGGACTTCAGAGCAGAACACAGATGAGGTCTCACCAGGGTGAAGTAGAAGGGCAGAATCACCTCCCTCGCCCCGCTGGCCATGCTTCGTATGATGCAATCCGGGATACAGTTGGCTTTGAGCGGAGAGTTCACAGAGCCAGCTCGTGTCCAGCTTCTCATCCACAGGCACGCCCATGTCTTTCTCTGCAGGGCTGCTCTCCATCCTTCCACCCCCCAGTTTGTATTGATATTGGGAGTCACCCCAACCCAGGACCAGGACCTTGCTCTTGGCCTTGTTGAACTGCATGAGGCCCACTTCTCAAGCTTTTCCAGGTCCTTCTGGACAGGATTGCATCCCTCAGGTGTGTCAACCACACCATTAAGGTTGGTGTAATCTGCAAACTTGCTGAGGGTGTACTTGATCCCACTGTCTATAACACTGATGAACCTATCAAACAGTATTGGTCTTACTATGGACCCCTAAGAGACACCACTAGTCACCAATCTCCATCAGGACACTGGACTCTATGAAATAAAATAGGATATGAACAACTGAGGGGGTGTTTTGTCCACAATGAAATTTTAAGAATTAAAATTTTAACAATTTCATTGTCCTATTCATTTTAAGAATTATTCTACTTTAGTTATAAATTGAGTGAGACATGCATCCTTTGTTTTAACATTAACCTTCTGTTTCCATCAAGGAGATCAATTTGAAGGTATCCAAATATTGGAATTCTGGAAAATCAGGAGTATTTTAAATATTAGAAATTTTTTCCTCTGAACAGTATTCTGTCTGAATCTAAGCTGAAGTTTCTTGCATGAAACTGTTCAGGGTGAAGAGTCTGATACTTGAGTGCACGACTCTTCTCTTTTCTCTATTAATTTCTTGCACAACTAGTTGCACATTGGAGAAAAAAAAGGTGAGTGAAGAAGGGGAAAAGAGCTTGTTTTGTTTTTAGAATGAGATTTTTGTATCAAAGTTGTAGTTTTCCGGTGCACAGAGGGTAGGTTGGTGGGATGAGATTGTTACGTTCTAGGGAACACTACTGTCTATTGGATGTATATTGCACATTACTGAAAAACCTAATAAATGATCTGGGAAATGCAAGAAGACAAAGGAGATTTTCAAATAAAACAGGAAAGGCCAAGGGAACTGTATTCTAAGAAATGCACTTAGGTGCTTTTTGCAGGTAGTGAGTAACTGTGTCTTCCCATTCCTCAAGTACTGAACTGAGTGTTCTGAGATTTAACAATCTCATAGAGGAATCACCTTTCCCCATCAGGATGTCTGAAGGACATTTCAGAATCTTGTTATTTCGGTGGGCACCTGCATATCTTGTTCTTAGCATACTTGCCTTAGGAAGGAAAGCACTTGGGATTCAGCTCGGGCTCCTCAGATTTTTGCAAAACAAAGCTAATGAAATGCTGCCTCGGTTATGTTGATATCTCCCGTAATTATTTCTATTGTAACTTAGCAATTGTGTTTTCTTCGTACATCGAGGATTAACACCCTGTTAACGTGATTAATGTCCCTGTTTCTTTTCTATACTTTCCACAACACCTAATACCTTTTGAATACTTCAAAAAGACAACATTTCATGAGGTCATAGTTAATCAAAGTATAGAACTAAGGAAAAATAGTATAAGTAGATTTATTTTCCTCCTGCCATTTCCTGTGCATGTCTTCACTGTTCAGAATCAAAACCAAAGGAGTGATGCTAAATGCTTACCTGTACAATACCATAAAAGTCAATGCAGATTTAGAATTAAGAAACTGTCGTTTGGGTTTTGTTTTTTTTCTTCTTTATAATGATTAATATATACAAAGCTTTAAATACCTATTGTGAAAGCAATCGATGTATCAAATTTTTGCGCAATGATTGAGGTGGGAAGAATCTCTGTGGAATTGATGGACGATCTGGTATTGCATGTCATGGGATACTGTTAAGGGATGTAAAAATCCTGTTAGCATTTGGTGTGCTCATTTTCACAGCCGTTTCAGTAGGTTTTTCGCTGACATTCATTCTAACTGACTTGAATAATCAGGCAAATACAAACAAAATCCCAGATTCGTAGTACTGAACTTCTGCAGCAGATCATGCCTTCTCCCACCCTTCGACCCCCCAGTACTCAAAAATACACAGATGAGATGTGTGAGAGTAAAAGTATGAATAAATGTTCTTTAGGCCAGGGACAGAGCACATAATATTGTTAACTTTTTTCAAGATATGGCACATAAAACACCTTGGTAAAACCTCCCTGTTCAGTGGGTGGTTTTATCTGTTTATTAATAGCTACACCAAAGCCATTAGAAAATGATATTGAAATAAGGAAAGGATCAAACCAACAATGAGTCCATAGGTACATGAAGATGAAATGTTAAGCGTATGAAATTAATGGTTGGACTCGATGATCTAAGAGGTCTTTTCCAACCTAATGATTCCATGTTTCTATGAAATAGTCATGGTTTATTAATGTTGGGTAATTTTAAAACGTAGATGACAAGCGTGGTATTTCTGTTCTGTAGATCTCTGATATTTGAATTGTATAGTTCAATTAGCTTAATTGTGTTTTTCTATAACATATTTTAAGAGCAACAGTAAATATTTTTATTATTGTATGTACTTTACTCGCAGCAGGGATTTTTTTCCACCTAAATTGTCTGGGACCTTTTAAAAGAGTTGATAGTTGTTTTAAATTAAAACAATCCATCACTATTGCAGGATACGAAAGCCTCAATCCTTCAAATAACTTAATGCAAATATATGTTGCGCCAAACATGCAGATCTAGAGAAACTTATTTCCTCCATAATTACATGCAGATTCTAATTCTGTCCTCTTACCTCGTTGTGTTATTTTGATTGCACGCCTCCGCACTGCAGCTCTGAGCAGGGAACTCCCCTAATGCCGCTGTAATTATCTCACAGAAAGAGTTCCTCCTACTCAATACCCTTTCATTTTGCATTTGACTTTCTAAAATTTTATTCAGCTTTATCTTCGTGCACCCTTATATTGAAAAAATCTAAAATATATCGTGCTTAAATATATTAAAAAATCAGCAAATGAAAATTGTGGTCAAATAATTTTAAATTTTACAGAGGTTTTATGCTTTATTTAGTGCACATTTGTACTCACATCTAGTTTCTTATTGAGCTGTATAAGCAAGAGGTGTACTTTTTTGTGAAAATTATGAAGATAAGGTGAATAATCATGTTAGAGACAATCCAATTCTATCATTCTGAACAATGTCTTTCTTAATTTTTCTGATAGTCATTAAATCTAATTTAATTAAATTCATGATGACATATGAGGAAAAAAGCTCCTTTTGACATAAAAGAACAAGACCTGACTGCAAGAACTTCTTTGTTCTTAGGCATTTTAGCATCTTAGAAGCAATTAACTCTTGTTGCTTGATTTAACCAAATGCACTGCTCTTAAAGCATCCCAAGGGCCGGTTAAATTATTTTAGGGTGTGAAGAGCCAAGGTAAAGCAATCGCCACTCTAGTCTGGAGTGAAGTACTTGCTGGCAAAATAGAAGTTTCTTTTAAACCATTTGGTGCTGCTAACTGAATATAAATACAGATGGGATAACACTGCTTAAAAAAATACAAAGCTCAGCCAAACAAAAGAAAAAAAACCAAACAGCATATTCCTGGGAACATGGAGATTCAAAATATTTACTTTTTCTTTATCATGTTTTTTATATATATATACATATGTGTGTGTGTTTATATATGTCATCTCCCATTCCTTTGAAAGTGCAATTTACTGCCTCATGACACCGTTTTTAGTCCAGCTCTGCAGTTCAAATTATTCTGAGTTTTTCTGGCTGAAATAGGCAGATTTAGACTAGATGTAAGGAGGAATCTCTTCACCAGGAGAGTGGTGAGGCCCTGGCCCAGGTTGCCCAGGGAAGCTGTGGCTGCCCCATCCCTGGAGGTGTTCCAGGCCAGGTTGGATGGGCCTTGGGCAGCCTGAGCCAGTGGGAGGTGTCCCTGCCCATGGCAGGGGGGTTGGAACTGGAGGATCTTTAAGATCTCTTCCAACCCAAACTCTTCTATGGTTCTCTTCATAAAATACATTACAAATGAAAAACACCTATCGAAGCTGCTACAAGAGGAGCCACTGCTGAAGTTTAAGTCTTACTGAAATCAGTCTTACTGATTTTAGACTGTTAGCCTACACTGTTAATTTGCCATAATGTACAGAAGTAAATTCTTAGCAGTTAAGCTTCCTCCTTTAAATAATCTATTGGTATTTGCACAATCCTTTCTCTCCACAAACTCAATATAAGTTGCCCTTGTCAGAGTTTTCCCCATTGGTAGGCATTGTTTTGTAGATAAACAAAACAGCTGGTTTGATAACACATTCCACCTACTGTGAATTTATCAGAGAGCAATTTGCAATTGTATCCCCCACAACTTTCTAATTCAGGAAATAAAACTGTGTGAAAGTAATCATTACTTTCATAAATACTTCTCTCTCTTGTGTACTTAATTGCTTCACCAAATGAGTGAATATCATGTCCTATTCATCTACATACATGTTAACAGAAATCTTTTTGACTTAGAACCATTTTGTAAATGGAAACAGACTACAGAAAAAAAATGAATTCTTCCTTTTATGGGCTAAAAAATCTCCTAATCTTGAAAGCCATCTGTTTTTTCCCAGTTGCATCATTTGGACTAAAATTGGAGAGAAAGTTCCATGCAAATAATGAAGATGCCATTTCCCTCCACAAATCATCTTTAATTAATTCAAATGTTATCCCAGTCATGGGATAACATAGGTGGTAAACGAAGATGGTGTAAGTAAAAGACAAGCATTGTGTCTTGCTTTTCCTGTGAAAGTATTTTCAATATCAAAGAGAATCAGAAATGTTTAAGAAGTATGTTGCTTGGAAAAAAGTCTCATAGATGTTGTCTGCAAAGCCCTAGATCAAAAGATCACATCGATGACAGCCATAAAAGCTTTCTGAAGAATGTAAAAGCTTAACAAAAATCTTCATCTGTTTCAATTAAAGAAAAACATTTCTGTACCCCCTAAGTAGAAATCTTCTGGAGGATTTGCCTGCTGGATTCTCAGACAGAAGCAATGTTTATTAAAAAAAGAGGACTTTACTTTGACTACATAAGCTTTAGACGGGCCTCGCTTTATGCTTGATGTTGATAGAGGGTTTTCAGTATTACACCTGAAGGATTTTCTACAAATAAATTCTGGAGGATTAGCCTTTTTTTTTATTGCAGATCTATTTTCTGAGGCAAGCGGCAATCTCGAGGTATGTCATTTATGCTATTATAGACTCGCATTTCTACTGGAATGAATGGTGTTATTTTCTTAGACAATTTGTTTTGACAGTAGAAAAATATGTTTTAGAAGTATAAGCCTGTCAGTTCTGTTGGTCAAAGGGGCTATCAACATGGTTCCTTTTTTCTTTCTTCCTTTATTTAAAACTCCGGACAAAAGCAGAGCAGATACGGATTTGATAGGTAAAAAGCACAGGAGTTGTTCTAACGCTGACTGTGAAAGGACGATCTAGAAGAGAGATGAAACCAGCAGTGTGGAAACAGTCAGCACATAGTCCTTTCTTTCTAGTCCACTGAGTTATCGCGAAGGGTGACGTAGAAGCCTAAGGAACGAAGCCTTATCAGTCCTAACTTGAAGACTTTTGTTCATAGAGGATCTTCAGTTTGCTTCATTTGCTCTGTTGAGCTGCCTAAAATAACTGTCGTGCCCATCACAGTCATCTCATGAGGCTTCAGAAATCCTCTGATGTGATGAACGGAGCTTGTGCCGCCCACAGCCTCACCTGCTTCCATTCTTTATAGATGACTTCTGGAGAAAGAGTAGTGGTAAAAGACTTGAGGAGTAAATAAGCCTCATCTGTGAAGCATTACCTGATAAAACACTACAGAAACAGAGTATGAGCTGACTTCCACGTAGACTTCTCAGCTATTGACATACCCTATCCTTGTTTATGTCAATTAATTCCTCATTTTTTGTATTCAATGCAGAAGTTTTGTATAAGTTGTGTTAAGACAGGGTGCTTCAAGTTCATCAGGCTTATTGAATAGGTGGAAATAGCATAGAACTATAGAATCATAGAATGTCCTGAGCTGGAAGGGACCCACAAGGATCATCAAGTCCAAATCCTGTCCCTGCACAGGACAGCTCCAAGATTCACATCACATGTCTGAGGATGTTGTCTAAAAGCTTCTTGAATATTGTTAAGCTTGGCATCGTGATTGCTTCCCTGAGGAGCTGTTCCAGTGTTCCATCACCCTCTGGGTGATTCAGCACGATATAAATGATTATTGTCAATATATTCAAAGGAATTAGGAGGCAGTAATTTCCCTCTGCTGATTTTTAGATAAAAGCCACTTGCTCTTTGTCCGTTGTGACATTTTCTGTAGCTTCTGGGCATGAATGTCTTATGTTCCCTCTGACTCAGCCAGAGATTAAAAAAAAATTCCATCTTTTTGATTCCTGGGGAGGTGTGTTTCATTAAGCCAGTGTATGGTCTCAGCTTTGTTCACACATTTAATTGCAGTCATAGAATCCTTGTACTTTGTTAATAGACTTAATTGGTTAGCAAGAGCAGCAGCTGTAAGAGAACTGTTTCTCAGATCTCTACTCAGAAAAATTCCACTGCCTGTTTGTTAGCAGTGAAGGATAAGAGATGTCGGGCAGCGTGAATAAGAACCCAGCTATAAATGCTTCATATAAAACTAGTTTATTGGTTCATGCCATTAGATTTTTGCTGTGAAAGACTTGCAGACAAAAGTCATGCTGTAAAGCAAAGCCCTTGTGTTGAAAAATATTTTGCAACGTTGTTTTCTAATTCTAGTAAAATAATATTTTTTTTAAAAAAATTATTCATTTCATCAAACCATTATTAGGAGCCCGCTAATTTTACTCTTTGTTTTCTTGTTAAATCCAATAGTTTTATTTTAATGAGTTAACTACAGGTGTCTAAAATGCTTTTAGTTTATACACTGTATCCAAATTGATATAAATCCACTCAGGCAATTAATTCTATCTCTCCAGTCCTTGGCAGAGAAGCTGTGTGAATGCATGGAGGTTTTACTGGCATGGGTCAAAGCAATAGGTTTCAATTCTGTGTTTCATATTCTTGCTATGAATGTTTTAAAAAAACTAATATTAAAATACATATCTTTGAGAGAAAGATGGTAAAACTTGACTGAGAACCACTACTGATATCTATTATGAAACAATCAAATTAATCACGTAATGCAAGTATAGAAAACACAAAATATGTTTTATTCCTTGAAATGAAGAGTAATCTCAGTTTTCATCGTAAAACATTATTGTTCAACTTTAAAGAGACGCTATGCTATTCATACTTCTCATTGAACCGTAACAAAAAATATCAGTAATGACTGGATGCTTGTCTTTGATCTTCTGCAGAAAATAGAATCTGGTCTTCCACAGAAAGAAAAATATTTGTGTTCTCTTTCTTTCTTACTGTTTTTACTTTTTTCAAAGGGAGGTGGAACTTTCTGTAACCGCTTCTAACAATATCAGCATTTGTTGTCACTAAGACATTTCTCTCTCAAAACCTAACCAGGTATTTCTGAAAATACCTTTATCTACTGCTGCAGAGTTGTAATAGTCGTATCAGAGTGTGTTAACTCTCTTTATTACTGTTTAACATCCTACTAATTAATTAGTAGATTTTTTTTTAGTAGAAGGAAGAATTACAGATCTTCTTTTTAAAAAATATAAATCCATATTTTTCTTGTTTTAAATCTACCGTATAATCATACAGGTGGTAAACGAGGATGAACCAATCACATACCATCGATCCAACACAGCTTTTGGTCAGTGTTTTGCTTCATGAAGGTAAGCATCATAAATTATCTTGTAAAAGATCTGGGTGGTGGCATTGGAGCATATGGAGTGTTAAATGAACATTTAAAACTATAAAATGCCACGGTATGTAGCAATTCTGCCTCATTAGCAGCAAGAAATTCTGGGGAATCTTTATGAATGCTGGTGCAGCAGTGCACAATCTCATTTTGTTCACGTGGAAACTACTGAAGTGTAATAGATACAGGACAGCATAACTTGAATGGAGGCAAATCGTGTTTTGGGAGTAATTACATTATTTTGAGTATCATTTTTGTTTACATTGAAAAAGAAAATGAAAATATAACACCCCCACCTCACGCCTGAAAAGTTGCAAAGAGGACTCACTGCAGGAAATACTGGAAGATGATATCTCAGAAATAAGATGTGCTCCTTGAGTCTAAACAACTGGGAAATTGGGGCTCATGTTAGTTCTGTGGGTGCTTTAGGCTCTGCAGCAGTGACTAGAAATCTGCAACAATAAAGACCATATTTTGTACCACAGTTACAGTTCTGGGATGCTCCAATATTGGGCACCTCCAGAGTTAGAGGTCTGCTTTCCCCAGAGCCCAGGATTTATCAGCCATCTGAAAGCTGTGGCTGTCTTGTGGTCCATGGACTCTGCTTGTTCCACATGATGGGTTCTAACTCGACAGAAAACCAATCTGAATGTTCTCAGGCCCTTTTCTGCTGACCCTCAATAACATTTTGAACCACGTGCGGAGTTTATTGCTTTGCTGGAAAATTATCCTATATTTTTGCCAATCTTTGAAGTTCACAGATGTGGGGAGTGAAGCCTCTGTTTTATACAGAAAAGAAAAAGAATGCCTCTGACACTGGTGCATACAAAAAATTGAGAGAGAAATATTGTACTTCGTATGGCTCGAGGTTTTGTTTCGTATTTTCAGAGAGGACCATCTCGCTAAGGATAAAGGAGGACTTTCAGAATTTTCCGTGTATTGCCATGCCTGATTCAACAAGCTGGTAATTTCACAGCCACTGCATGTTTGTTACAGGCAGGCAGTGCTGTCAGGGCACTCCAGTCATGTGGCATCATTTAATGCTTCTGAAACTGTGGGATTACTCTTTCCTTTACAGTGCTGCATGTCTTGTGGCCTTAAGACACAGTACCCGTGTCACCATGAGATACGTAATAGTTCATCAGTGTGATTTTTGCTTCTGCTGTCATTCAGATTTGCAGCAATGGTGAGATGATAATATTTTATCCCAATGCTCTTTTTATTTTATTCCTTTCGGCAACATGCAGTGCCAACTTGAACTGAATTACTAGATTAATAAATTATATTAATAAGGCATGATCTAGTAGAGCAGTCAATCACTTACAAGTCTGGAGGGAGCTTAAAACCAGAAGATTGCAGTTCTCAAGTCATGTACTTCTTGCTCGGAGACGATCTCTCTCCTCTGATTTTAGAGCCAGGCACAGATGCACATCCTGAGAAGGAAAAGGTATAACAAACTTAATGACCTCCTTAAGTCATTACAACCATTTTCATTGAGTTCAAAGGAGTTTAAAAGTCAATTCGTTGCTAGCTGCCACAAAATGCTGACATCCTATTCTGTGGCTCAGATGTGATATGATTCCGCTCATTAGCAGAATAGCGTAGCATCGTACCTCATCACATCAAAGACAAATCACTTGTTCTATAAAAGACGAAAATTGTTTATAGAACTTTGTAAAGTTTTTCCCTGGTTTTATCGCTCTATATAACATGAGGTATATCAGCTCTCGTGAGGTATGTCTAAGCTATCTGATTTCAGCTGTGCTTGCTTCCTTTTCTTCTCTAAACCAACACAATTGAAAGTTTCATTATTGTGTTAATGTAGTGACATATAAATGAGTTGTTTCAGAGGATGTGGAACTGGCACTATCGTCTATCTTTCCTTCAGCCAACTTTTACACTGGTCAAGTAACTGAAACGCAGAACTTGCCCAGCTCCTTAAAAATTATGAACCTCTAGGATTTTTGAATAACCATCCAGAAGAAAACCAACAAAAGTCTTTAGCCTCAAAATTTTCTGCCCCAAGATAAATTGGAAGACCTTGCTCTGTCGTTTGGTATATAGTTTATGGTAGTGGCCTCAATGCTTTTCAATAATGATGTGTTCTAGAATCACTAGGAAGATCCTGAGTTCCTCAATCTTGCTGTTTTCTGGTCCTGGAAATAAATTGAAGGGCTTTATGGAAAATCTTAAGACCAGGGTGGAACAAACTGACTATATAATAATCCAGTAGGTTGTACCACTGTTTAAACTAAAAACAGGATTAATGAAACATAAGAGCTGTCTCTCACAGCTGTGCTAAGCAAATTCTGCAAGATTGAGCCCAAAAAGAAACAGTAACAGGGAGGTCTAATCTAAAGTTTTACATAAATGTTTGAATAATGATCTCCATCTAACAAGATTTTTGCACCCATCTAATAAGGTTTCTATCATTTCTTAATGTTGAGTATTTAGTGTTACCTTTTCCTCACATATCTGTGGAAATTTAAAGTGTAAATCCTGATTGCAGTGTGTTATAAAATATCTGTTGTTTGCAGGACTTGAAAGCATTTTCTCTGACTATACTATATGTGTTCTAAACTTGCTTTACATTGGATGCTGTTGTGCTTTAAATCTACTCAGCAGCCAAGCACCACTCCGTCACTCTCTCACACCTCCACCCCCATGGAATGGGGGAGAGAATTGTAAGAGTCAAAGAGAGAAAACTCATGGGTTGAGATAAAGACAGTTTAGCAGGTAGTGCAAAAGCCACACACACAAGCAAAGCAAAACAAGAAATTCATTCACCACTTCCCATCAGCAGACAGGTGTTCAGCCATCTCCAGGACAGCAGAGCTCCATCATGCATGATGGTCACTTGGGAAGACAAAACACCATCACTCCAAACCTCCCCTCCTACCTTTTCTTCCTCCAGTTTTACAAGCTGAGCATGAAGTCCTTGGGCGTAGAATATCTTTGCGGTCAGTTGGGATCAGCTGTCCTAGCTGTGTCCCCTCCCACCTTCTTGTGTACCCTGAGGCAGGTGCAACCACCCGAACAAGGACCCAACAAAGATCATGGCCTTCCAAGGACCTGAGAAATGTTGGGCTGGCGAAAGATGTAAAGATGGGGGCTTCCCAGCTGTTGGAACCCCCATTTTCCACCCCTGACCTCATGCTGGGAGGAGGTGGAGAAGCATGGCCAGGCACACAGCCCCAGAAGATGCAGGACCCCACCAGAGTGACAGATCCCACTCAACCGTGGTGTAAAATGGGGTTTAAGCCAATTTCTCCTCATGTCAGAAGCCCCTCAAGGTCACTCTCAGAGACACTGCTCAGCAATAACTGAAACATCCCTGTGTTACCAATATTCTTTCCATCACAAATCCAAAGCACAGCCCCACACCATCTACTGTGAAGAAAATTAACTCTGCCCCAACCAAACCCAGTACAAGAGGTTTTGCAGTGTAAGACAGCTGTGATTTGCCATAAAGTTGGGAAGAAATATTCTTCTCCTGGACTTATTCCCTAGGGAATTCTTTTGACCTTGCTTGTTAGCAGAAGATTTGTAGTGAGATGCAAATGAATGTAAATCGTTAACATTATGCTACACAACATAAGGCAGCGTAATGGTCTTGTGTACATTGTAACACTCCAAAAAACCATAACATCAGCTATCATTTGCATTCTTTATTCTTAGATGCAGAATTTACTGCCTTCCGTCTGTGAAATACAGCTCCAGCTACTGTATATGGGAGAAACGTGCCAGTGGTAATTAATGACATGCTGTTTAATGAAATAATGAAACCCAAGCCATAAAGTTCTGGTACACTCAAATAACCGTATGAATGTTTTTCATTCACAAATTATGTTTGGTAGAGAGAGGAAAATCCCTAGTGATTTACTAAGGGAATGGAAGCTGTGTCCTGCTGTAAGCAGTTCAGTGTGCTGGTATACGCTGTACTTGCTTCACGGTCCTTTCGGGTTGTGACATGCGATTGATTTCTTTTGTAATTGGGCATCAGGATTGCCATTTGCCTGAGGTTTAGTCCTTATTTAAAATACCCAAGTGGAAGATTTTAAACAGACTTCTAGAAACTGGGCTGAAGCAGCGTGGACTAGGAGCAGTGAAAATAAGTATCAGTTATAACGGAGCCATGGGTGCTGGCTCAGGTCCATTCCTGCTGCGCACCCATAGAACAGCTTTGCATAAGCAATTTAGTTGTTTGGTGCATTAAATGGTTATTGCTTTACTGGATGCATTGGGGGGGCGGAGGCGGACTGACTTGTTAATTACGTTCAAGGCTCAGTGGAGCTCCTTTAAGGCTTATTGCAAGAGAGAAAATCAGCCATATGCGTGCCAGCTTCTCGAAATGGATAAAGAAGTCATCAGTATTTGGAAGAGCTTGTTCTGGTCTCGTGCAATTAAGTCCTAAAGGAAATTGAGTAGTCTTTGATGGTGCTGGGAGGAAACACGCTTAATGCTAGCGTGCGGGTCTATGGCTATCAGTGCTTGCATGCTGCCAGGAATCCAAACTCTGCAGCTAATTTGTTACTCCCTGCTGAGAGTCCACTTGTGGCTCTGAAACGATGATATCCCTTCTTGTTCTGAAAAAACATGGTTTTCTGTCCACCATCGCTGTGATGGCACTGCTAACGGCTTGATTCTTATGGATCGTGCTGACTTTCTAATATAACCTGTAATTGAACATACAGTCTTATGTTTCTATAGAGCTTTATCCAAACGTTTACTAAATTAAAGGAAAAGGATCTCACAGTAGGACAGGTTATTAATCCATTTTAAAAAGCTGCATTGTGATTGAGAGCAGCCCTGCGGAGAAGGACTTGGGGTGCTGGTTGATGAGAAGCTCGACATGATTCAGCAATGTGCGCTCGCAGCCCAGAAGGCCAGCGTGTCCTGGGCTGCATCCAAAGCAGCGTGGCCAGCAGGGCGAGGGAGGGGATTCTGACCCTCTGTTCCTCTCTTGGGAGACCCCACCTAGAGGATTGTGTCCAGTTCTGGAATCCTCAACAGAAGAAGGAGATGGAGCTGTTGGAATGGGTCCAGAGGAGGGCTACAAAGATGGTCAGAGGGCTGGAGCACCTCCCAGGAGGACAGGCTGAGAGAATTGAGGTTGTTCAGCCTGGAGGAGAGAAGGCTCCCAGGAGACCTTGGAGCCACATTCCAGTACCTGAAGTGGCTACAGGAAAGCTGGGGAGGGGCTGTTTACAAAGGCTTGTGGGGATAGGACAAGGGGCAATGGGCATAAACTGGAGAGGGGCAGATTTAGACTGGACAGAAGGAGGAATTTCTTCCCCATGAGGGTGGTGAGGCACTGGCCCAGGTTGCCCAGGGAAGGTGTGGCTGCCCCATCCCTGGAGGTGTTCCAGGCCAGGTTGGATGGGCCTTGGGCAGCCTGAGCCAGTGGGAGGTGTCCCTGCCCATGGCAGGGGGGTGGAACTGGATGATCTTTAAGGTCCCTTCCAACCCAAACTATTCTGTGATTCTATGAATAAAATTCTATGGGATTCTGTTGATTTCATAGCTCAAACACTTCCAGATTATTTTTGATTTTTGTTTTCTTTTCTTAGTATGGAGAATCATTATAAAAGCTGTTTGTAAAACTTTTGGGGGGCCTTCAGATAAGAGCACCAAAGGTAGATATATTTGAAAAGTTCAGCATCCATAATCAGTTAAAGAGATGAGATACTTTTGTGGGATTGATTCAGTTGTAGCAAGAGACACAATCCCTACTGATTTCAAGGGGTGTGTGTTTTCATCCTGCATGTTCAGATGAGCTCATGTTTAGGTTATAGAGCTCTTTGAAAATCTGTCTAATGGAATTTCAGTGATTGCTGCTGAGAGCTGAGCAGTTCTGGAAGGTTGGTACCTACCTATGTACCTAAATAACAACCAGATTTCTTTTTAAATCCTGGCTTCCAGAGGGAGCATTCATCACTTGAAGTTCTGGTCTCATTCTAAATGTTGGGTTTGCATAAATACCACATGTTGCTATCTACAAAGAGTCACTGATGTTAGTGCTTTTCAAGTATGCAGGAAGTAGAAAGAAAGGTAGAGTATATAATTTGATTTGACTTTTTGCTTATATTCACACAGTGCTCTCAGTCTAAGTAAAATATGAGCTCAGGTCTTTGCTCTTTACTTTAATAAACTGGTAAACTGAAATAGAGCTTCATCTGAAACACAACACCAGGATTAGGAACTTAAGTCACAGCATCTGCGAGCGTAGTTCCTCCTATGAGGCAAATTCATGTCAGGAAGACACTTCCTTGCTTCCTGTTCTTGATTTCTGTAACACAATATCCAGTCGTTAATTGTTTATGGCTTTTTCTCCTGCATATAATTTTACCCTTTTGTGAGTCAGCAATTTTCCAAGAAAGAAAAAAAACATGAATTTTATGAAGCCAGAAGGGTGTTCTGACAGTAGACTATGACGCTTCTCTGTGTAGTTACCCTTTATGGGCTGGACTTGATGCTTTTTTTCCCCCCCCCGAGACGCAGAAGGACTTGATTTGATTTTTCAGTTGCTCAGACACGTTGCATACAGCTATAATAAGCATTGCAATGAGCTCCCTGGCGATTTATCACGGTTTGGATTCAGCCGTGACCTCGTTGTGTTGCCAAAGTTTGATACACCTCCTTATGAGGCTGCTTACTCCATGGAAGAAAACCGTAGGAAGCCTGGCTAGACCTCTGTAGTTGAAATCTTTGTGAAGATCTCATTCTTATGAAAAGCTGTTTTACCTTTCCTTATAGCAGCATATGAAGTGCTCTGGCTGAACGCGTTAGGGCTTTCAACTCTCTAATACAGTAGTATTGCAGTTAATACTTTGCCTTACATATGGATATAACTGCAAGAGAAGAGGAAAAAACATATATGAGACTAACACAGGCTAAAATTAAATATTCAAATCAATATTTATCATTTTTAAAAGCGAATATTTTGCTGAATTCTGCTTTTGGATTCTGTGTCAGAGTAGATATATTGGTTAACCAGAGTGCCGTCCGTTTTCAACAATTCCACTTTGAACAGAATTGTGGTCTTTGAGGCTGTGTCTTCATGGAAAAAAATATTTTTTCTTTTGCCTGCCTAAGATCCCAGAGAGGAAGCTGAGCCAACAGAAAAATAGAAAGAAAAGAAGTATAGGAATTCTTCTGAGTAGAAAGGAGAGGCAAGGGAGAGCCTGACTCTTTAGTTTCTTCTTCGAAGACTCTTGATAATTTACTCTAGGGTCATTAGTTTTGAGGAGGGAAGGAATTCCATGCTTGACAGCAAGAAACAAGCATTATTTACATAATTGTGCAGGCAACTCATGTTCTTTTTCACAAAATGAGTTTCAATGGACAAAGAATGGTGACTACAGCGTTAAAGCTTGGGAAGACTTCACTGAGACCAAAAGCATCAGTGACAGGGCTCTGACAGAAATAGGTACAATACAGACAAATCATCAGAAATATTTTCATTAGTACAGTGTGACAGTTTTGAGGAAAGAACGTGTATTAAGAGTCCAAAATATACAGAAAGAAAAACCATGCAGGGTTGCACACGAGGCAAGTTGCTTGAGGGAGGTTGGAGAGGTGATTCTATCAAATGTGCTGAGGGGTCTTTCTTGTTATATTGAATTTGGAGTATATGCCAGGTACAAAAACAGTGTTAGCGAGAATGTTCCAGATGGATCTTATCCTGAGCCAGCAGCCAACTGTATCAATGATTTAATTGACTTTATGCCGCAGAATGAAGTGGCAGCAAAATGTCCAACATATGATTCCTTTTATTACTGCTGATGCCATAAGTGACACTTTCCTTGGACTACCAACACCTAGTAATTAGTATTCACCACCATCGGTACTATTTTCACCTGTCAATATGTGATTCTTGTTGGTTAATTCGATATTTTAGCAATAAAGTAATCTCTGCTACCTGATTTAATCCATCCTCTTTTCTGTAACTACTGCCTCATTCTGAAAAATTGGACCAGCATGGAAATAGCTAGTTTTTAATCACGGTTAAAATTAAAATACTAATTGCTAGAACTAGAACCAACTACAGTATTTATTATATTTATATAAAGTCCTCAAATGGAAAAAAAATTACCAGGTGAGAAATCTGAAATGAATAACAGTCTGATGTGCAAACATGGCAGAAATATGGTCTGTATTAACGTGTGTTGCTGTAAAGACTCCTGGATTTCTCACAGCTTTCTTAAAGGCAGGAAATGTCCCTAAAAAAAATCACAATGTCATTTCACTTATTAAAATCCCAGGAGGCATATCTTGAAGGTAATTATTTATAACAACTTTTCCTTTTCCACCCTAGAGCACTTTTGTGTATACGTTGTATATATTGAACACCTCATTATTCAACAGCCGTTTATCTTACCTATAATTAGGAGTTAAATAAGTGAAAAACACCGAGCATTTTTTTTATAGGAGCTTTTAATAACACGCACAATCTGCTGTATTATCCACAATCCCTATTGGAAAAAAAAATAAATAAGTAAAACTAAAACATATTTTAGATGAGTAAAACCAAATCCTGACTGACAACTTTTGTGTCTGTTGGAGTAGATACAATTCTGAAATTACTGACATATTACGTTTTCATCCACCTTGGAAGAAAATGGATGTGTACTGAAAATGCTGACAAACCCCTTTCGACGACGTTGCCATCGGATGCTGATATAATTAAGTCCCAGAATAGGGTACAGCATGTTAGTGATACAGCCTGTCAGTAATTTTGCAGTGATTTATGATCTGCTCCTAACAAGAGAGCACCGCCAGGACAAGCATTACTGCACACATTGTTAAGAGGAAACATTCTCTACTCAACTTTTAAAGAGAAATGTTACCATTAGGTTTTCTAGATGAGATCTTTTCAATGATATTTAGTTACCTGTAGGTACAAATAGGTGCTGGCTATAATTCTCAAAGGCTACAGGCAACTCAGTACTGCTCATTTAAATAAGCATCAAGTCGCTCTGAATATAAAACTCAAAAGCGATGCAGTAAAGAAACAACATTCAAAACTTTTGTTTTCAGGTCAAATGTGTGTGGACAGCATTATTTCCACCAAACATTAAGCAGTTAAATATAATTGAAAAGTGTCCATTTAGCTAAAATTAGCCCTCCGATTGCTCTGTACGATAAGGGCTACCAGTAGGCAGAAAACATGATTTATGATATGTCAAGAAAAGATAGCAGTAATAATGAACAACTAAAATCAAGGGGGCTCTTAAGGAGGACAACAATAACATTTAAATACCTTATTACATTACATTGTCTATGAGAAAGCGTACAAGGAAATCATTTAAAGTCACTTCAGTCGACCTTTAATGTGATGCTTGTTCCTTGCACCCATCTTAGCACTGCTTCTCTTCTCCCATTGAATTCTGAAATGGATTCTTTTCTGCCGATCGAGTTCCCATTACGCATTACTGAACTGTGTCTGTTGTGGTGGGCTTCCATGCAGACATATACTGTAGCTGTTCCTGGTTTTCAGAAAAACCTGTGGTGACCTGATACACTGTTTAAATCAATGTGAGAAGGAAAGAAAAATGAAAAGTTGTTTTATTTAAAATAATTTTCAGGATGTGCATTTCTCATTTTCCTGTGAAATGCAGCCTGTGGGAACAGCTGGCTCACAAGCTGATACATAAAGAGCAGAGGACAACCACCCAGGTGGGGGAGGGAGCAGTTGGACAGCTGAGAAGATCCAACACATCTTGAGGAAGACTCCTCAATAACATCCCTAATAAATATTATGTCACTCAACAAGGTACAAAGAGTGATGTAGGTTCCAGTGTCAGCTCCCACTTGTCTGAGGGTGTTTGTAGAATGAAAAGAGATGTTTTACAATAAATAAGCTAGGGGTTTTTTTTTCTGTTGGGTTTTTAATAGAAAAATGAAATTACATCTTTTCTATGCTCACTGTGAAGGTCAAGGTACAAAATCATGATGGCTTCTGGATAAGCCACAGAACATTGTCTTTCAGAACAGAATGCTCTGCAGTTCCAGGGACATCTTGGTATAGATCCAGACTAAAGATTAAACTTTGCTCTAGATTTCCACCTCAGCTACTTTTGTTTGGCCTGGTTATAAATAGTAACCTGAGTGCAATTTGGGCTTTTTAGGCAACCAAACTACCTGTGATTCTGGTGACGCAGTTCCCCCATGTGCCCCTTCTAATAAAACTTTTGCCCAATGGACCACTGAGGTCAAGTAATTATAATCACGGTCATGTAACCTGGATTCTAATAGTAATTTTAAAAATTCAAAATGAAATGGAAAATAATAAAGGCACCTGTGATATAAATATCATTCCGATTCTGTGAACTGGAGTTAGAAAAAAACCCCTAACTCTTCCACAATGTAACTACGCTATTTCTTATATAAAGGCAATTGAAATGAAAGTATTAAACTTGTTTTAACGGCATCGCACTTCAATGAGCGTAATGAAAAATCTCATTCTTGCAAAGTCACGAACTTCCCTCCTGAAGGGCAGCCTCCAGCTGGGCAGCCTGCAAGGGAAAGTATTCCAGACTTGAGTCAAACCTTTAGTCCTGACTATTCACTCACGGGGCTGTAAAACCCGAACATTTGATTAGCACAACAGCCGTACGAGTGTGAGCATTTCGCAGCGTGTTGCTTTTACACTTGTGCCTTCAAGTAACAAGTTATTTCTCAGTTTAGATTATTTGCACCCATCTGGGCCTTTCAGGTGCTGTTTAAGACTTATGTGAATAACTTATTCCCTTTCTTAATATACTTGCTAAAATAGTCACTGTTTTAGAACAAGTGGATTCCGGTTTGGCTTTGGTATTACGATTGCGTATTTTTAAATGCAGTGGACCACAAGAATACACATTCTAGATGTGTTCAGCTCTCCAGCAGAGGAGTGAAATGGCATCAGCAGCACAGAGCACTGTCAAACGGGCACATTCTCTTCAGCACGTAAAGCAGTCATGATATTTCAGTGAGCGTCTGAGAGTATTGCACTGTATTTTCTTGCCCTGATTGGAAGATAAGAAGAGAAAGGATTTTGTTAATGTGACTTTAAATGATTTTCAATATTGATGAGGTCTGAAAAAATGAGCAGAGCTTTTACAGTAAGTTCTGTCACTGTATTTAACAGGACCTGAACCAGACCCCTGTTTGGTGGTGATCACGTTATCACAAGCCTTGAAATCAGGGTGACGTGCAAAGATAAATCACCAGTTGTTTTCAGAGTGACATAATGAGATAGGAATACAACAACTGCATAACTGAAATAAAATAGGTAGTTCATGGAATGGAAATACAGACATTGGTGAAATGCTCTGTAAAGCTGGAAAAGTTAGAAGCTGGCAGTAAGACAAAATTCCTGACAATCTTGCCACAGTTGTGCTGGCAGGGATAATGACCCGTCCCCTACCTCCCCTGCTGCTTTCCTCATATTATATCTTTCATTTGCCTCCCATTTCCTAAGCCTTTAGGAGTTGCATTATTAATAATATGAACAGCTCTTCATGATATTCTCCTACGTAGTTTCTTTTGTGTATCTTCTAACACATCTGAGTTGTATTCTGAATTAATGTTTAAAAATATTTGCAGTTTTGTGCTACATCAAAAAGAACAAAGCACACGGATTGTTCTGTCGTATTTGTAGTTCTGATCTACTTATGAATGCTTAGATAAAGTCTGTTGATGTCAATAGATATTCAATTTAGATTCCAACCTGTATTGCATAGAAAAGTCTCTCGGGGTTAAAAATGAAGTTGTGATGCATCGTTAAGCAATGCAAGATCCGTTGTTCAGGGGGAGATTTATTCTAGTTACCTGTTCTTCATTCGCTTAATTGAAATTGCTCTCCTTTAATAGTTTTAACTTAAGCCCCGAGGGCAAGAGGTCTGAGCGATGACAACCTGTATCAGTCGCTGTCGGGTGCAAATGAGTGATGTGGTAGACATACAGCCAATGGCCAAGGGCTGTCACTAAGGCTTTGCAAAAGTGGCCATATTTCATTTCAAAAACATTTCTTAGGGACAAGCAGCATTTTCAAGACCTTTTCCTTCACGGTGAAAGTTCAGCGTGCCTTTCCCAGGACACGGTGTTTGTTTGTCAAAGTACTAAAGTGTTATTCTGAATACAAAACTACAATTTCTCTGGTTTGCTACAATGAGAGCGTAACAGCTTTGATGCAGAAATAAGCTTCCATTCGGAGCAACGCATCTGTGATTTCCAATGCAGCAATTACAATAAGATGTTTTCTGAACGGTAAAAACCTTATTACTCTAATTTCTACTGATCTTGGGTTTTTTTTTTCACAACATTCAGGTCTTGCTTAATTTATCTGTCATCCGAGACCTAAGTCAAATTTTACTTTTTAGCTTAGTCCATTTCAGTTTTAGTAGTTTTAGTGAGACCATTCTGGTTTTTAGTTTAGTCCAGTCCCTGATTCTCCTCAAAGCCCCCTGTCCTGGTGATTTTAACTTTATATGTCTGATGGTACCTTTTAGAGACGTTTACTCTCAGAAGGAAAACAGTACTGCTGAAAGAAAGAGTTGCATAAACACATACATATTTTTAAATACTATTCATTCCACCTCTACCTTTTATTTCCTGATATTCCTTTCCCTGCCAAAGCAAACTACTTAGACACAGGAGGACATACCCTGAAATCTCCATCAGCACACATTCATGGTTATTGCACGGATATCAGGCGCTCCCTGATCTCCTCATTCCACTTCAACACTTAACTTATCCTAAAGAATTTGGCTATTTAACTGATTGAAGTTTAGCTGCCAAAAATGTGGTGGTATAGACTAATAATACAAGAAGTTTGACCTAATAATCTGTGATCAACAAATAATTGGGACTCTCCTTAGCAGCAAGAACAAAAATTGCTTGGCTGTTCTTGATTTAATTATTTGAAAATTGCCGTGTATCGATTTTCTTCAAATTGTTTACTACTATTTCTTATATTTGGTGAACAATAAAGTGCAGCTTATAAAATGACTATAATTTAATTTAAAGAAAAATCTAAAAGCCAACAGAATAGGAAATACCTTTGTATTGAGGAAAACCCTAAATGTGTAATTGGTTTGGTGCAGCAGTGGCTGATGTGAACATGAGAATTCTCTCATCAAAAGTGTCTCACTCAGGAAATACATTGAATCTTCTACAGTTGCTGTTGTGCTGTCTGTAAAGAAACACATGAAATACATAATAGAAATGCTTGACTATCTATTTAGAAGATGTCAAAGAACTTTTGTTCTGCATTCTTATCCACTATTTAAGAAAGTATCTGTCTTTCTGTGGTAAAAAAACATACATTAATTGCTAACATCTACAGGTCACTGCTATTTAATTCCAAAATAGTTTTACAGCAAGTGTTCATATATGTTAAAATAAAACTACTATTACAAAAATATTACTCGCTCTCTATAAAATATAGAGATCTGCAGCTTATGTGGATTTCACCTTTTGTACTTGTTTTTAAAATTAGTATTAGAAATTTTTAAATCCATGCTTTAATTTCAGTCAGAGGGATTAGCTTTGGAAAACCGCATAAATGTCTTAGTAGTGTTCATTACAGTTATTAACTTTACTAAGACCTGAGTTTTGTGTTTGTATATGCCATTTAGATTTCATTCTACACTGATAAATGATAAATCTTCTGTGATTGTTCCTGCAACAATGGAGAACCTTTGAGCAATAATTCAAAATCATGAAGGTATTTACTTGGTGGCTGTAAAGATGGAGAAAATACTGTCTGTCTGTAAACTAGTTCAGAACTAGAGAGACTTTCAAGAAAAACAATGTGCCTGAAGCATGAGAACGGTTGACTATAAAGCCCTTTGGGAACCCATGTTTGCTACAAGACGTTTTCTTCATTCATACAGCCTTCCCCCTCTTAGGACAGAGAATTTGAGAGAGCTATGAAGAGTCAGCGAACAGAGAAATTTCAGTTCTCTGGTTGCCACCACGCTGCCTCATGAATACACACGCTCTTATGGAGTAGAAACTTGATGTGGGAGTACCTGAGCCCTGTCAATCCTTTTTGTTCAGATTCTGGCTATTAGTGAAGAATGATATTTTTTCACCTGTGACACCTGGGTAAATGTAGCTACATGTAAATCCATTTGAGATGGTTAGAAATAAGAGTCAAGAAATGGGATCTGAGGACGACCCATTTAAGAGAGGTGTCCTTTGCCTCAGGGCTACTGAAATCAGCAGTTAAGACTTCTGTTGAATTGTGTATGTACATTATAGACTAGAAGAATTTCTTCATTGTGAGAGTGGTGAGGCCCTGGCCCAGGTTGCCCAGGGCAGTTGTGGCTGCCCCATCCCTGGAAGTGTTCAAGGCCAGGTTGAATAGGACCTTGGGCAGCCTGAGCCAGTGGGAGGTGTCCCTGCCCATGGCAGGGGGGATGGAACTGGATGATCTTTAAGTTTCCTTCCAACCCAAACTCTTTTATGATTCTGTGATTCTGTCCATAACGGTTTGTATCTTGCAGCAATGGAAAGTGCTTGAAGAACCCATAGCTATGAATATGTATAATATGATAAAAATACTACTAAAACAGCACTAGGAGTACATAATACAGAATTTCGTAATTATTCAGTTTTGTCTTTTTAAAGTATCTGTCTTAACCGATTTTGCACACCTCAATGACAAAGTGGCCCAGTTTTGTTTTTCTTTTATTATGCAGTTTTTATTAGTAGTTCTACTGTGTCCATAAACTCTACTCCTAGACAGAAGGAGACATAGTAAAACTGTCATATTCAACTGAAATATCACACTGTGGTACAGCCACAGCTATAAACGAAAGCATATCCAAAATGTTCCATATTTTAAAAGGTCAAGTTAGCAAAAGAACAGTTCAGGAACAGGTTTTATATCCGTGGACCTACTGTAGCAATGACTGTCAAAGCAGGAATTTAATCAAATAAAAAGTTTTAGGAACGAGCCCTGTTAACTGAGGAAAGGTACAGACGTTTCAGTTATTCAGTCCAATGGCATGTGATATTATGCTGGTCTCTTCTGAGGTGATTGCTTTCCTAGCTGAGTGGAGAAACAAAGGGAAAGGAACAAGCTCTTGCTAATGCTCTTGTGGCCCCTGTTTATTTTTCAATATAAGATCCCTTTTCTGCAGTAAGACTCAACCATTACTTTTCTATTGTAGTTCAGACAGGTCTTGACGTCTTTTTGGAATCGGGTAAGAAATGTGGTGATTCACTCTAACCAGAAAACTACAAGTGCAAAAGTAGCTATTCGAGTGCCCTGTTTTCAAATGAAGAATAGGATCCAAGGATACGTCTCAGATGAACATCGATTCAGAAAAAGGTCTTTGATCAGCCTTTTTTTTTTTCATCTTTCTAGGAAACATCATGTTCTGTATGTTGCTAGAAAAATCTCTAAGCTTGACATAAACGTAGTTGGATTTGTTATGTAACAGGAGTATTACCTGTTGTTTAGATATTTTTATGTCTTATTCTGCATCTTAGTTGCTGTTGTTGGATTATTTTCTCCTCCCCTTCTTTTTTTTTGTGAGATTTTCCTTTTATTATCCTGTATTTTGAAATACATAATGTTTAAGTTTTCTTCACAGAAAACTTACCTGAAGGTGTTTACAGTGTTTTGTAGAGCTACTCTGACGCTGGGACTTAAATTTAAGGAAGTACTAATTTTACTAAAAGTGCGCAGCTTTCTTCATTTTATTCCTTAGTTACTTCACTTTTTAAACAGATTAAGAACCATCTAGGTTAAAAAATGTCTAGTTGCTGAACAAGAAATATCTGTGAACTTTCCCCAGAATTTTTCATTATGTTTCACAATATTAAGTGTATCTGCAAGGCTTTGAAAATAAATAAGATTTCCATCCCATTTCTTTACCTTTTCCCCCTAAAAAGATAAAAAGCAAAATATATATATAGCTATTGCCGAGCTGTTATAGAGGTAAGAAAGGAAGCTGTGGTTTAATGTGCATAGAAGGTAAAACATTGAATGGGAATTGTAAGGAAGGAAAATGAAAACTAAATGAGAGAAAACTGGAAGGGAAAGGAAGAAATGCTGAGCCCCAAGGTATTAAACAGCCTGAGGTTCTCTCAAGAAGCTGCAGAAGACTTTGTTCAAGCGTGGGCATTAATACTTCAGGTCTCTGGATTTACACTACTTTGGATAGCAGTAACTCAAAAGAATCCAGCCAGTCTGTCTAAAAATTGTTATATTATGGCTGGACTGGCCTTTAGTGAAACTGAAAAATGAACATTAACATGAGATAGGAAAAAGTTAAATGAATCCTCTTATCTACAGAAGCAGTGAAGCATTGAAACGTAATCTGTACATTTCATTTTGAGTAGACAGCCTTGTCTCAGCTCTAACCTGTAAATTCAATGGTCTTCTGGCAGATGCTCTGGTCTTTTTTGTTTTACATCACCGTGTCAAACCCAGACAAAATAATATTTTAGTATTGACTTGCATTAGCAGAAAAAGAAAAGGGAAACATTAAAATCTGTCTTAAAGACTAAATTTATTAAAAACTCACAGCAACAAAGTATTTTAAATTGTTTGAAATCCGTTGTTTTTACAAGACTGGTATTGGTCTTCGTTTTCCTTTGCTCACATGGATATGGAGGGGACTCACCTTAGAGAATATGAAATCCAAAATTTTGAAGCTCAGTTGATCAGTTGTTGAAGCACGGCTTTGCTTTAACCACGTTCCATTATCTCCGAATTAAAGTCATTTCGTAACTAGTTTGTTTTACCTTAAAATAAAGTATCTCTTCTGAGTTTTCATTGCTTATATAACTTGCAGTGCAGCTGAGCTCTTTTAGGTTTGTGAATGTTTCCCTTACAATGGTAGTGAGAGATGGCAAAATACACAAAGCCAGTGCAATCTAATAGGTCTTTAAAAGTCTGGGAATGACTGAGAGAATGATGAGCTTTCTCTTCTCCATGCTAAGCAAACACAGATCCTTCAAGCTGTTCAAACCTTTCATCGCTGGTTGACATCATACACAATTACAATGAAATGAGTCAGCTCAAAGGGCTGTGATAAAGTAAGAAGTTGTTCAGGGGAGTTACTTCTTTAATAACATATTTAAATATATATCTAAATATCCCAGGCTCCTAAGACAGGAGGGAAAGCTTCGAGCAAGGAAGGCGTGCACGTGGTGGAGGTGGATCAGTTCAAGCAGCACTTAAACAAAATAAATATATCTAAGTGGGGGCCTGAGAAGTTGCACTCTGCAGGAGTTCTGTGGGACGAGGCTGCTGCTCTGAGACAAGTTTCAAGTGTTGAGCAGCTTTGACCTGCAGTTCTCGGTGGCCAACAAGCTGACCAGCAGTGCACCTTCACAGGAAAAAATACCAACAGGATCCTGGGCAGAGTTAGGCTGAATGCTGCCAGAAGGCTGAGGGAGAAAATGGGATGTGCCCATTGTCTTTAAGTGGACCAGGTACCTTTCCCACACTTTGAAATATTAGTGAAAAGCTGTTTCCTTCCAGCTAGTAATACAAGAAAACTTCCTCATATTTGCAAAGTGGATTTGTCTATTCATCAAATAACAAATGTACTTTTATATCACTCTGTGCATGTCATAAACATCTTAGGTTTCTTTGCTACTGTTAAATGCTTTTTATGATGGAATGCCATCTTTCTTCCTGTAGCCCTTTTTTCTCATATTTATTCAGTTTTTATTTTATTTCAATCTTTTCAAAATTATGGTTATTTTGCCCTCATTTCATTTCATAGTTCCTAACACGATGGAAAGAAGAGCCTTGTATCCTACTCCATATGCATTTGATTCATTTAGAATTGCAAATACAATTTCCCATCCTCCCACTGTCTGTGGCTGCTACAGTCATGAGTTTCATGATAGCATTTCATAGAACACATTTGCTGTTGCATACTGTGTATTTCTTTTTTATGTGCGTTCATCTCTCATTCAGGGAAACCTGAATCATCTTGAATATTTTTTTTCCTATACCAAGCATGTTCCTTCTTCCCTCTTTTATGTTCAATTATTTCTGTTTTTACAATATATTTTATTTATTAGCTTGTTTAAAGATTTTGGTTGTTAGCCAGTGAATTTTAGCTCATGAAAGTAGCGTAGAAACCGTGAAGCCTGAAAAATTCCATCAGTTTATGTTTGCTTTGTCACTGCACTTCTTAGAGCAGATCAAAATCTTCAAATTATGTTCCTGCTAGCAAAATTTGAAGTTCTCTCTCCTCAGTATTAGGACTCCTGCTTTATTCCTTAATAGTTCTCAGTTATTCTTTTTGTTTTCATGGAATCATAGGGTAGTTTGGGTTGGAAGGGACAATAATGATTATCCAGTTCCACTCCCTGCCATGGACAGGGACACCTCCCACTGGCTCAGGCTGCCCAAGGCCCATCCAACCTGGCCTGGAACACCTCCAGGGATGGGGCAGCCACAGCTTCCCTGGGCAACCTGGGCCAGGGCCTCACCACCCTCATGGTGAAGAAATTCTTCCTTATGTCCAGTCTAAATCTGCCCCTCTCCAGTTCACAGCCATATAAGTCTCCTGGCAATCTACCATATCCTTCTCCCCAGAAGTGGTGAAAATGCCTGTATCCTTAATTATATTTAACATACAGGTCAAAAATACAGGATGGTAAAAATAACTTGCTTCCATAGTAGCACTTGATCATTTCACGTATGATTTTTCTCTGCTCGTTCTGTTGCTTATCTTTATTGTTCACTGCTTTAGCCTTTTCCCCCCACATTTTTAGTCTGTTGTGTTTATTTATAAACAGCCCGCAAAATTTTCTAAGTTATGTTATTTGTCAACGCCTTTCAAAAGTGACATAAAGTTGCGGCACTCGAGTTCTGTAATCATAAGGTTAATAGAAGCAGCTAGGTAGAAAATAAAATATAAATGATTGATTTAGGTGATGAGAAAAGCTTGCAGAATAATGCCTCTTTATTAGTAAAGCCAGTAATTGTTAGCGTATACTGTGTTAGTAGAATCGTTATTACCTTACAATCTTTTTCAGACATTAAATGGACATAAATCAGCAATATAGCTAAGAATAATAAGCATACTCTCCCAATGAAATTTATCAGCAATGCCTCGGATTCACAATGCAGAGCTCGATGTCCCGGTACTGGGCACCTCTGAGATTGCGCCTGGCGCTTATCAGCTGTTGTACACGAGAGAGAGCGATAAACTTGAGAGTACAGTAGAGGCTCACCAAAATGAACCATGGCTGGAGCATGTGATGTATAAGGAGAACTTAATACACCTGGGTCTGCGGATCGTGAAGGGGAGAGAAGGATCTGGGAAAGGAGGTGAGGTAAAATGTGTCATCTTTAACCGCCCAATGGACGTGAGAATGGAGAGGGAGCCAGACTTTTCTGAGAGGTGCCCAGGAGGAGGAGGATCTGCACCAAGAGTGTGGTTCAGCGCTGGCACAGGCTGTCCTAGGAGACCTTGAGATCCCATTGTGAGAAACGTCCATGAGTTGAACAGGTAAACTGAGGCATGCATCTTGTGAAGCTACATTATTCACTAGTTTAAATACTTGTGATCACAATCGTGGGAATGACTCCTTCTGGAAGAATGAAAATGCTCAACCTTTGTTAAAAAACAGATAGCTTTTATATTGTTTATTTCAAGGCAAGACCACTCTCTCTCCCCAAATTTACAGCCTATCACAAAGTTATTACAAGGCAGTTACTAGGCTATGTTTCATATATTTGATTTCTTTACCCAATCTGTTGTTTAAAAGTTCTTGCATTCCTAAGCCTATCTTATACTATACTAGAAAGGTACTGGGAGATAACATTTCTCTTCTCCAAACCACTTGTTCAGCCATTTCTTAGCAAAAAAACCAGCTTATGCGATCATATTTTGCAGGAGTGTTGTAAGTTCAGTTCAGCAACGCCCTCCATCTTAATGCTAAAACTTCCGTTTGGTGAAAACACAAGTAGCCTAACGCTCACATCAGTCCTTGATCTCCAGAGCTTTTAAGGGATAAGAGCTCGTGTGCCCCTCGCTGGCTTTGAAGCTGAGTCTGCTTGGAATGGGAGGCTTGTTTGAAATGCGATAGCTTGCGTGAAAGTGGAAGATTTTAGTAAAAGACCCACTAGGGTGGAGTTCATCCCATTTCATTCCAGACCCTGGTGTTCATGACGCTGAGGAGTTGCATTCTTTGACCTCTGCAGTCAAAGTTGCAAGTTTTTGGGGTGTTTTTGCTGCCTAACTCATTCACCAGACAATTTCTTCATACTTGACTTGCAGTAAAATATTTCTGTCTGCTAATTTGCCAGTGCACCATGGCAATCTTTTATTTTTATCTGCTTGTGAAAAGATTGTTTGGTACTACACAGAGTTAAAGGAACTTGGCCTTTCATATAAAATCAGAAAATTAATTTTTCAGAGCTTTTCAGAAAGCTCGTGATGTTTTCACATATTTTTCAAATAAGATGAAACTTGATCAGTTCTGGCTTCACCACAGAAAATAATTAGATAACAGTAAAACAAAAAGAAGTGAACGGTAGTTGTAGTTTTCAAACAAACAGGAGTGTCATTCATTCCCTTTTCTTCTTATTCTTAATGCTGTATTTAAGTGATTCTTTATTTAAAGTTGAGCCGATTATAAGAAACCGAGACTCTCACGCGCTTCAGACAGTACAGATTACAAATAACCATCGTATCTGTTTTATTTTCTTTAGAACACCTTAGTCACCTACATTAATTAAATTAGTCGTATAGTATTTGTGAAGTGTTTATCATCGATGAGAAGAGTCCCCAGACATTACAGACTTTCAAGAAACATTAATTGTTGCTGTGTTTGTACAGCCACTGCAGCATTTTGAAAGACATTTCCCACTATGTCGTGAAATTTGCAGTTTTCTTCTCATTTCCAGCAGTGAAGAGGTAAAGACAGATAATTTTTAGGTGAGAAGCTCCTATTTTTTTTCATTCTGTGTAGATCTACCCTAATATTATACCATAAAATCACCCAAAGTGTGCAAATCCTTGGGCCTGATTAATCCCTGTATCTTCTTTTCTCACATCAGAAATAAAATGGAGTCTGGGGCAGGTCAGAATCTCATCATACAGACTCTGTTTTCAGATCATAACGTGATCACAGCGTCGAGGGTACACCCTTCTATCATCATTTATTTGTATTACTTTATGCAGTAGATAAGCTTTAGGAAATAAGCAGTAGATCTCATCATTGGTCTGCACTTAAACGTTTTATATATATATATATATATATATACACCCCGTTGACATGGTTGTAATAGAGGTGAACATATATAATTTGTGATTATTGCTTATGAAATAATTTTGCACAGTTACATATTGTCATTCGTTGCAATCATGTCTCAATGATAGATTTTTCCCTGAAATCTTTTCGAACAATTAAAGAAAATTAAAAGGAAATGTTAGGATATTTGCTGATGAATTTTAACTCGCTCTTAATTCATGCGTTGTGTAAGAAACACTATGGTAAAGAGAATGTGTGGGTTAGTTCTGTGGGGTCTGGAAGCATCTGCCAGAAGTAATAAGTACCAAAATTAGTGGGAATTGATTTTCCAAGTTCTAGATTCTATCTACTCACCGAAAGTGTAAGATTTTTTAAAATCAGGTCTCAAACCCAAAATGGCATTTTCCTGTTTGTGATACTTCACCAGTATATACCCTATTTTGCAAGCTTAATAAGTCAGAAAGAGCAGGAGCTCATGCTCGAGGGAAGGTCAGACAAAAGCCTGGAATCTAGAGGGCAAAAGGCCCTTTTGAGAGTGGGTGGAAAATGTTTGATGTGCTTTGTAAATGGAAGAAATTAACTTACTCTCCTAATCTGTAAAATTAATAAGGTTCATGTAGCATTTACATTAAAAATTGTTGGTAGGTGATTATTGACATTCCCCTAGCTGAGTCAAGCAAAAAATTCCTACAGTAAACTCTGCACATTCTCGAGAAAGAAAGAAAGGAAACACTAAATACTGTCAGTAATAACCTACAGAGAAAATTTCTCTCCCTTCTATCTGTGATCTGTAAACCTTCACATGAGAGCTGCGTTTATAAATGCAGTGGGGAGAGGTGTTAGGCTTTGTAATTAAACTTCATGTAAGTACCCCTTTTGTTCAATAAGTGTCATAGCAAACTACTGTATTGTTTAAACAAATTGGACAAATCTGATAACAATTTCCATCTACAGTCCACAAAATGCCAACACAGACACTTGGGTAGAGTATTTCACACTTTTGAGTTGCTCTGCTCGTAGCTTTAATGGCATCAGTTTCATCTGTAAGGGACTACTGCAGTATTTTTTCTCAAAGCGTAACATAGCTGTGAAAGAAGTTTCCCAGAATAATAACACTCAATTAACTTCCACCACAATTTTTTCTTCTTTTTTGAAGTAACAGAATGCAGCTGATTTAACGTGACCTGTTCTCCTCAGAAACCCAAACTGGAGGAAAAAGTGGCATTTTACCCCATGGTGTTTCAGCTGTCTTAACAAGATGTCGTTCAAAGAAAATCAAAATAATTTGTCCCTAAATCCATTCCTCCATTTCTTAGGAGGGGAGCTGTGTGTTTTGTTTTGTTTTATTTTGTTTTGTTTTTCAATAGGAAGGAAACCCAGGTACTCAGATAGGATTTCAGTTCTCCTGTGCTCCACACTTTGATCCGGGGACCAAGATTGAAGGAGAGGCTTTGAATCTGCTTTTTCTTGTCTAGATAATGATTCTCACTAACCAGTTTCCCTCCTGATTTTCTACGAGTTCCATTGAACACCATACAATAAATCAGTAGCTAGCGATAAATTGAATTTATCATGTAATTTGGGCATCCTCACTTCCATTCTGCCTACCAATCCATCTCCTGCAGAGCTACTTGTGCCATTTCAGACTTTCCAACAGCTTCAAACACACTTGGCAGTTGAAAAGATATGCCAGATAAATAATTCATTGTTCCTCCTCTGAACCAGCCCATATGTGGTAGCGGTTTGAGGTACAGGACTGAGAATACTCAGTTTTGTCACGATAACAAGATGAAGATCTGATGGTTTTGCAAGTCATCTGTAAGACCATATGGAACCTTAAACCACCAAAGTGGTAAATGGTTAACTCACCAGTGAGCTATAAAATTTTCAACTTTTATCCTGGTAAATACGGGGTTATAAGAGCTCTTTGTCTGTAAGTTTGATTTTCAGCTGCTGTCATCACTAAGCCGTTTCCTAAGCAGTCATTCTACAGCATATGCAGCGTACGCAGAGAGCGTAATGTCTGGTTATGGCTTATGGGTTTGCTTGGCTTAACTAAAGATGGTCTGAAAATTCAATAAAGCAAGTCTCCAAGATAGATGTGATCCAAGCTTCATGTCTGTGCCACTACGACAAACCCCCTCATTGTGGCTTATTAGATTGCCTTTAATATTGCCTTGATTTTAGTAACAGTATTCATTTCTCTGGGGTAAGACGACAGTTTCTTAGCTCTAGTTATCTCCAACTATAACTAGATTGTTTTTAGTGTTGCCTTACAATCCAGCATTGAATGGAGAGCCAGATTCCCCTGTCATTACACATCCAGGTCGTGGAAGCCTGATGGAACCTCTGTTCATCGTCATGTTGTCATAGATGAGGTCACCACGGAGTACCAAAGCCACTGACACAGCATATGTGGATTTACCCAACGTCCTCTTTTTTGAAAAAGCCTGATCCAGGGGGAGGTGTCCCTGCCCATGGCAGGGGGGTTGGAACTGGATGATGCTTTAAGGTCCCTTCCACCCCTAACTATTCTATGTCCCACACCTCCAGGGATGGGGCAGCCACAGCTTCCCTGGGCAACCTGTTCCAGTGCTTACCACTGTCATTGTGAAGAAATTCTTCCTTATGTCCAGCCTAAATCTGACCCTCTCCAGTTTATCCCCATTGCCCCTCATCCTATCCCTACAAGCCTTTAGGAACAGTCCCTTCCCAGCTTTCTTGTAGGCCTCTTTCAGGTACAGGAAGGTTGCTATAAGGTTCTTATTTTGCTTGAGATGTATTAGAAAGGTTATTATCATGTAAAGAGATATTTTCCTCGCAAAAGATAATAGCATCTTGACGTTGCAGTCAGAAGCATGAATTTAGGCATGTGTTCAGGAGGTGTTGTTGCTGTATCATTTCTGCAAGCACTGACAAATCATCACAGTATTAATGGCCCTGGATAGTTGAAACAGGGTGCTGCATCACCCTGGCTACAGACAGGGGGTGTGGAGCTGAGGACACAGCTGCAGGTGACTCTGAGGCTGGATCCTCACCAAGCAGCTTAGACAAATGAATAAACACCTGTTTCATGCAAAGTTTAGTGAAGTGCAAAATATATGTAAAATGAACCTCTTCATACCCACAAGTCTGGTTGGCTCTGGAGAGTGTTATAGTAGCTATTCATACAACCATAGAATCATAGAATCACCAGCTTGGAAAAGACCTCTTATATCATCGAGTCCAACCACTCCTATCTGCCACTAAACCATGTCCCTGAGCACCTCATCTACCCGTCTTTTAAATATTCCCAGGGATGGTGCCTCCACCAGCTCCCTGGGCAGCCTTTTTCAGCGCCTATTTATTCCTTACATCTTGGTTTCTAACGAACGTAAAAGGTATAAGAACTAAGAAGAATTGTTGTTAACTGTTGTTATTTCAGGCAGGTGGGTTGGGCATAACTTTTTCTATGTAGTTCACACTTTCAGTAATATTTGTTCTTCCCTTCGCACAATTCAATGAAGGGAATTTAAAAAAAGGCAGAGTAAACTAGGATGGAATCTCCTCTTGTGGTTTTTGCAGCAGGAGTACCGTGTCCCAGTTAAACACCTGGCGCCAGCGGAAGCTGGAGGAAGAAAGGTACATTTAGCGTTTGTCGCTGAACATGATCTAATGCAGCTCCTTTGGTGAAAATCCAAATGACAGAAGTGAATAATGACAACCTGATATTTCTGTCATAAGCAGCAAATTGCTAAGAACTCCATAAAAAGTTGAGGCACTCTTTATGCATTGGAAAATAACTATAGGGAACAGTTTTGTATGCATTTATTTTGCAGTTAACCTATATAGGGAAGCTGGCATACGGCATCCAATCCATCCAACTGACACAGTGACTGCGCTGTCACAGTGTATTAATAAAACCACCTCCTCTTCAACTCAAGGATCATGGCCCAGATATGAAGGAGACTTTTCTATCCAAACCCAAAGTTGCTAAAACTACCGAGAAATAATTACAGGATTCTAAAATAAATGGGGTTTGCAGGGGGCTAAGGAGGATCATGCTAGTCCCGCCTCCTGTTCCAATCAGATCCAGCTCCAAAGCCAGCACAGGGCACTCCAATCCCTGCCCCTAGAGCTGTGAAGATCTCCAAGGACTGAGATCCTACACATCCACTTGGATTAAGAAGGATCATGTATGCTCAAAACATTTCCTCTTCCCACTGGGATGATGTAAGCGTCCTTAAACATCACAAATATCACCAGGCTTGGGTAGGTCACATAGTTCAGTTTTTATTGTTGCGGGAAAAAATGCTGATTTTGCTCATATTAAAAAAAAAAGGCCATTAAAAACAGTGTTTGGCCTAGAAAATGTGCATATATGCGTTTTGTGAACATATTTAACACTGATTAAATAACTACTGTCCTTTGACATCTCAATATTTGAATTCCTGTGGAATTAGATAAGTGGGGTTTTGGGTTTATCGTGTGGATTTTTTTTCCTACAGGCTAAACTCAAAAGTATAGCTAATTCATGAAGAGAGAGCACAGCAGACTTTGACAGAGGGAACAGATATCAGCACAGTATTCAGCAAACATATTCTGAGAGCAATGTTTTGAATCACAGTTTTACCCTAAGCATCAGGTCTCAAATTAACAGGACTGGTAATTTTTAATGCACTGTGTCAGTCAAAGGACTCCTTCCTCATTGAGGAGTACAGTAAAAATCTGTTTGCTCCTTTGGAGTGTGCTTTAGGAAGCTGGATAACGTTTGTTTTTTTCTTCTTCCTATGCAAAAAGGAAAATATTACGCTATGGTGTTTCCTGAACGTATTAGACATTGTATATCGGCCATATGAGAGCCTCGTTCCGAGCGATCTGCCTGGTGTGCTGTGTACCTGAGCTCGCCATCTGGATGCCTGAGTTTGAGAAGTTGGAAAGTTTTGGATGTCACAAAGTTAAAACTGTCGAATAGAACTCTTTGTAAGCTGTCAAAAATAGGAGAAAAATAATACATCGAACTTCTTCCTTGTAGCTGCACTTCTCCTTTGACCTTTCTGAGAAGTGACCTTCATGCTCTTTAACAAACCAACCACTTCCAGCTGGAAGGAGTACTGGAAAAGTTTGATCTGTGGTGAGCCCAGAGGTGAGAGGGCACTGACACCGGTGAGCTCAGAGAATTTAATCCAGGTTTTTAAGAGATTTGTATTGGCTTTACTAGAACTGATCTCAGATAGAGGAACCATTGTTTGCTTGTGCCTCTTTATGATTAAAGAACAAGTTGAAAATCACAGCAGCAGACAGAGGCATTTATTCAATGATGCTTAAGTTTCCCACAGAGCAACCAAGGAAATTGGCCCAAATGTTGTATTCCTCCGTATTTAGGATCTCTGTAGGATTTGTCCTCTGAGACACTGCAGCTCCTTATGAAAATCAATGCATAAAGCAGATACTGACTTCAGCAAAGCAAGATCATAAAATGGCCTATAGTGCTTTCTTTAGTAAGAATGCCGGGAACTCAGCTGAGCTATCTTCTGAACTTTGAAGATTTCTGTTGCTTTAGCAGCTTTAAAGTAACAAACCAACCCTTGTAATTTATGGTCAGACCCAAATTACCTCAGTAGTCCATAAATGTATGGCTCCCTGCCAGCTGTAATACTTTGTAACCTGCCATATTCTGATGAAGCAATCATTATTTGCAGTTATTTTTGTTCTCTTTACTTTCTAATCTATCTCCAAGAGATTTTTTTTTTGTCTTTTTTAATATAATACATAAGACATGATTCAAAAGAAAATTCTCATTCAGATTTTTGGTTTGCTAGCTTTGTGGTTTTTGACGTCTTTAATATATTTGTCTGAAATAAACACCAGCAAGCATGTTTTCTCCTCTAAATCAGAAATAGTACACTTTCAGGAAATGGTTTTGTGTAGCCGTATCAGTCTTACTTAGCAAGAACACATGTCATGAAAGGTACTTGTATAACAAGATCTTAAAGAACAGCTTTATAATTACATGTGATCAGCTTTATAATTACATGTGATCATTATTAAATGTGGCCCCAAAATCACATCTGTGGTAAACCCCGGGGTTCTAAATTAATTCTGCTTCTGGATAGGGTGTCCGAAAAGGAGGCATCTCTACAGGAAAGCTCTAGAGAAGACTAGAAGCAATGTAAGAAGGAGAAGGGGGAAAGAAAACAAGACCCAAGACCCAAATTTCTATTGCATAGAGCCCTGTGTCTGCTCCTTTACTGTTCCTCAGCATCCATCTCAGCCGACTCCTCACATTGCCTTGCAAATCCATACTGGCTGGAAGCTGAATATCTCCCCGTCACCCTTTCAACCCACTTGGTTGCCACCTTAATGTTTAATTTTATCTGCACTGCTAAGAAGCCTTAAGCTGTCTCTAGAACTGTTAGAGAGGGGTTTAATTCCCATCGAGTCCAATAGCTTTAAGCATTATCCTTCATTGTAGAAATCTGAGGTAAATTCTGTCAAAAAGAAAGGCAGCAGAGTAATTTGTATGCACTGAACTCAGAGGCTTTATGGATTTTTTTTTTTTTATGTTTTCACGTTTGTTTTCTTTTTCCAGCTAATTAGATAAAAGAAGAATACTTGAAGGGGAAAAACCTTCAACATATTCTTCAAAAGCTATTTTATCACAGAATAACATAGTGTAGCTCCTTTTGAAAATGCATGTTGTTGAACTCCTTAAAGCAGTCTATAGTCTGAGAAGAAAAACACAAATACCAGCAGTTTTTTCCAACTTATAGTTGTAGGATTTATACAAAGATGTAGCTAAAGATTCTGAAAGATCAGAAAAATTGCATCAAAATGGCATTCCCGTGCGAATCATAAAAAAGATGCATCCTCAGTCAAATTACTTAATTTCAATAAATGAAATCAGTAGTGTGTATCAGCAGTCGACGAGGTCAGTTCTGTTATGTTGATGCTTTTCAACAAGATTTGCAGTAATCCCAACACCACTACTGACATCGTTCCTATGCTGTGCCGCCTTCTGTATTTGTCTGTCTTTGCTATATAAAAGAAACACTGGAATTGCAAAACTTTATCAGTCCTTTGAACTATTGCTGTGCTTTACTGTAATGCTTCTAACCTTTTACTGCTTTTAAGTTAGGTGACAACTCGCTTCGACTGCCTATGTATATTCAACCTTAATTAAGTGTCAACTCTGGTAGAGAATTGGGTTGACCGAAGGACAGACTTCCAACCCAAGATATATTCTTCCAATTCATCATATATACCTGTATATTACAATGCTTAGATGATATTTTTACACACAGTAAGACAGAAAACATTCATTTTTCCTTATTTTACACATAAATGCTCGCATTACTTATCATGCATTTGTAAATGAGCAGCTTAGAATGATCAAAGCGGTCCATATGGATGACCAGATCCTGCCATCAGCTACACCAAAGCAGCTCCTCTGAAGCACATGGACTTAGCAGAGATTTACACAACTATAATAGAATCAATTAACTTAGACCCCGGTTTTCACATAGCTAATTGGAGAAATATATGCAGCGATAAAAAATGTTAATTATTGCAGAATAATGTACTGCAGAGAAATGGTTTCTTCTTTCATTATTTTTATTTCCTTAGAGATCACTCCCTGGACTTTCTTTACCTTAATTACAGATTTTCAAAGCTGGTGCAACCGGCTTTAAAATTTATGTTTGTCTATTCTAGTCTTCTTATGTAGCATACTATTACACTTATTAGCTTGAAACTTAAAGAACTATGTTTTTACTGACGTTATTTTACTTTCTGTCAGAGGATATCCCTACAGTGGGGGCTTTTTTAACTTTTTTGAGTATATAACTTTTATAGAAAAGCTCATTAAAAAGACTCTGAAAATACAAAGGAAAGAAAAATCTATACGAAATTCCATATGAAAGGGACTTTTATTTCCTTTTTGAGTCATATCCTGTAGTCAAACCAGATAATATCTTTTTCCAAGGCATGATAAGCCATTGTAGGCATTGGAATTTATTTTCCTGTAATTTAAAAAGCATCAATCAGTGTTTGACAAGACAACAGAGATAAGTATGAAAACTTGCTATGTTATGAATTATCATTTACGTACCTATTGACAGCTAGTAGTATTCAATGAAGCTAGAGCCCTTAGAGACAAATAATTCCAGTGTCAATAAAGCAAATAACTCCAATGCCAGTAAAACAGATAACTGCAGTGCTAATAAATTAACTGTCTAGTTCAGGAGATAACAGATTATCTTTGATGGGGTGCTGGATAGCAGCTAAAATTAACGGGGTTTGGCCTCTTCTCCCAGGTGACAGGGGACAGGACAAGAGGGAATGGCCTGAAGCTCCGTCAGGGGAGGTTCAGGTTGGATATCAGAAAAAAATTCTTCACAGTAAGAGTCATGGGGCACTGGAACAGCTGCCCAGGGAGGTGGTCGAGTCGCCTTCCCTGGAGGTGTTTAAGGAACGGGTGGATGAAGTGCTTAGGGACATGGTTTAGGGAGTGTTAGGAATGGTTGGACTCGATGATCCAATGGGTCCTTTCCAACCTGGTGATTCTGTGATTCTGTGATTCTGTGAAATATTGACCTTCGAGATCCCTCAGGATACGCCCAACAAGTGATGTAACTGCGTTCCACCAGAAAATAAAGTGCTGAGCTGACCCCTTCCAGCCTAGGTCAAACGGGCCAAGAAACAGTTGTGCTAGGACCAAACTTGTCAGAGGTATAAATGTGACTCTCGTGCCCTCCAGACTTTTTGAATAAAATTAACCTGTGTGCTTAATGATAAATTAGTCTAAAGGAGACCATTAAGAGGACAGCAAACAAACCAAACAAATGTAAGGCACCTTTAGAAACAAAGTAAATGAAGACATTAAGAAGTAAAATCTCCTCTAGGCTCCTTCATGCCTGGCTTGCTGTAATTGAAATAAGGCTGAAAACCCTAAGATCCCAGCTCTTCAAAGAGGAATCCCAACCAAAGACAGATATCCATCCTTAGTTTCTGGCAGAGAAAAATGAAGTTACGCTTGTACTACAAGGCAATAAAGGCAATTGGGTGCGTCTAGTTAGAGAAAAACAAAAATGAAGAAAACAACAATACCAAAAAACAACAAAATGAGAGAATTCAGCCCAGGAATCTGTTCTGAGTAGCAAAGCTGTGTGTGCGGTGAGACATCAAATGACTCCCAGACAGCTCCATGTGAGGTTGTTTGCATTGCCCCAGTCTTGTGATTCAGATTTACCGGAGAATGGGAGAAAGCTGCAGCACAGAAAACCAGAAGAATTACAAAGAATTACGCAACCCAAATCACTTTCTTTTTCAGTCATGTCACTCATAACTTCTTACTAAATTTGCAACTCCCAATCTAAGGGAATTATTTTGCACCAAAAAAGACTGTTTCCATTGGACATCTGTCTTGAAGTCAATCCTTCTCTTCACATTAAAACCCTAATATTTTATAGAATTTTTAGAGGCAAATACATTGGTTAGAAATGGGTTGCAATTTTTATTTACTACCAGAAATTCTTTCATGAATAATTAAAGTATAGGAGTATAAAGCCTGTGCTATTTTTGTGGCTAGAGGTACCAATTCCTTCACACGTACTATAACTTCTGCATTTTAATTTGCTTATTTGCTCAGGTTTAATAGTCTTTATTACTTTTCACATTAAAATAATTTGACATAATTTAAGATACTTCCAATTGCCATAAAGGAACAAAGCTTAGGAATCATTAAAAGTTGTTGACTTTTATTGTCTGAGTAACGCAATTTTGCAGACCAAATGTTTGCTTCAAATCTCAGACTGCCAAAAAAGTATTTTTAAAGTATATCAGTGTTTCAGCTTTGGGACTTCGAATTTATATTCTGCATGGTGGGATACTAAACACAAATACCTATACACCTTTTCAAACAGAAAGCCTCTCATTTCAGCTGCCTGAAGGTTGTTGGGTTTGCTTTTTTTTTTTTTATATAAATTAACTAAAAATGAGTTGTTAATGAGTGTTTCACCACAGCTGGGTGAAACTTGGCTGTCTGCTGGGTGCCCACCAAGCCCCTGTCTCACTCCTCCTCCTCAGCAAAATGAGAGGAGAAAATGGGATGAAAAATCTTGTGGGTTTAGGTAAGGACAAGGAGATCACCATCATAGGCAAAACAGACTTAAATCGAATTTATTGTCAATTAATAACGTAGTAAGACAGTGATAAACAAATTAAATCACCTTCTCCCTTACTGCCCCCTTCTCCCCAAGCTCAGCTTCGCACCTCCTACTCTCACACCCTGGAGAGGCTCACAGCCCAGAAGGCCAACCGTGTCCTGGGCTGCACCCAAAGCAGCGTGGCCAGCAGGGCGAGGGAGGGGATTCTGACCCTCTGTTCCTCTCGTGGGAGACCTCATCTGGAGGATTGTGTCCCGTTCTGGAATCCTCAACATAAGAAAGGGATGGAGCTGTTGGAACAGGTCCAGAGGAGGCTACAAAGATGATCCGAGGGCTGGAGCACCTCCCATAAAAGGACAGGCTGAGAGAGCTGGGGTTGTTCAGCCTGGAGAAGAGAAGTCTCCCAGGAGACCTTATAGTGACCTTCCAGTACCTGAAGGGGCTACAAGAAAGCTGGAGAAGGACTGTTCACAAAGGCTTGTGGGGATAGGATGAGGGGCAGATTTAGACTGGACATAAGGAGGAATTTCTTCACCATGAGAGTGGTGAGGCACTGGCCCAGGTTGCCCAGGGAAGCTGTGGCTGCCCCATCCCTGGAGGTGTTCCAGGCCAGGTTGGATGGGCCTTGGGCAGCCTGATCCAGTGAGAGGTGTCCCCGCTCATGGCAGAATGGGTGGAACTGGATGATCTTTAAGGTCCCTTCCAACTCAAACTACTCTATGATTCTATGGGCACCAGTTCCTGCCACCAGTTCCATGGGCTGCAGGAGAATCTCTACTCTGACACCTGCAGAACCTCCTCCCCTCTCTTCTTCTATCATCTGTGTGTTGTAGGTTGGATTCTCGCATTTTTTTCCCTCAGTCCTCTGGCTGCTCTGCATTTTCGCCCTCTCTTAACTACGCTTTCCCTGAGGCACCACCAGCGACATTGATGGGCTCAGCTCCGGTGGGACCTTTGCTGAGCCAGCTGGGCGCTGGCTCCTGTTCTCTCAGAGCCGTCCCCTGTGGCCCCTACCACCAAAATACATTTAATTGCCAAATATACCCGGTATGTGGGGTCGATTAGGGGAAAAACACTTAAGTGCGGGTCGTTTATTTGGGAACTGCAGAAATATGTGTCCAGCCCTGCTATTGACTTGACCTAGAAAGGGAAACAGCAGCAAAAAGGAAGAATCCTCTGAGTTGTAAAGTCCAACACATTTGATTTCCCTTACCACATATCGCTATGTTAAACTGTCTTTGGTTTTATGAGGAAATTAGTTCAGGTTAGGTAGACATTCTTCCGGTTTGTATTTAAATGCAAAAAAAAGACCCCCAAAGAAACACATTAATGTAGTAAAATGATTATGTATATTATAAGAGTTTTGTGTAAAACATTAATGATGACAAATTCCAGCCTAGAGAACTCTAATTTCATGGAAGTCACGTATTGAAGTAAGTGGTACATGAGACTGAGCTCTCAGGGGAGAGTGTAGCTAACCAGGATTCTAATTTCTGAAGCGAGTGTTTGACACGGCTTACAGCTCTTAATTCTTGTATCTAGCCCCAGATCATTCCTTCACATTTATAACAAACATGTTGTCCTTAAAACAGTTTCCAAAAAAGTCAGCATGCATCAAGTTGTCATTTTCCATCCCAACATGCTTTAAAACTCAGTGTACCTGACAGCTTGATCTGATATGTCACACTTTACTCTCTCCACCAGTACTAAATTTAAAAATACCTTATTTTGGAAATGTTAACTATGGAAACTACAGTTTTTAGAAAGTGAATAATCCACAGAAGTCATAAAATGATCCAGGCTTAACTATTCCCCATACACGTGCTGTGAACAATGTGAATCCTTTTCTTTCCCTTGGTCTATAGAACTGAAGTTACTGTTTATGTGAAGTGCATTCAGAAGATCATCCTTCATTAAAAAAAAAATAATAGGGAATTTCTAAAATGAGAAAAAGAGGTGCACTACTTGGTTTAAGAATTTACCTCAGAAAACCCCACCTCGCATTTTAATACAAGCTGCTGTGAAGGCTGCTAATCTTAGCCCTGTTCTCAAAGACCATGTTCTGTACTTATTTCTTCTTGCAAATTTCTCTCTACTGTTTCTCTGTCAGTGATTCCAGCATCTGCTTTTATTTTACCCTGTATTCGACTTTTCTGTAATTACAACTTTCTCTTTATATTATTGTTATTAGATAGCGTCACATATAACTCTGTCAGCACTCTGAGATGAAGCTGTTTCATTCCTGTTTTCATTCAATCAGAAGCACGGAGGCAGGGAGATTTAAGAACTCAGTTCCCAAATATTTGATTAAATTGATAGTTCTTAAGGGTTTTTTTTTCCTCAGCATAAGCAGCACAACATGACTTGGAAAATCAGGGGGTTTCCTATATCATCTTTATACCCCTATCTGTTGGATACATTCTGAGTCTGAAAGCTGATTATTGATAATTACAGTCCTAATGTGTCCTGGAGAGATATTTGCTTCTCAAAAGACGTTGTTTCTTTCTCGGCCTCATTAAATTAATTTCCCAAGTAACCACGAGTAGAGATACAACTGAACCATCTTCAAGGCATTAAACAGACACCAATTTTCAGTTACAGGCTAAACCCAAACTTCGAGCTGCTTGTTTATCTACGATTATTAAAAATACTCATTAATACCAATAAAAGATGCTGGATGTGGAATTACTTGGATGGATATGAAATATTAATACATAAATAACCTTTCTAAGTCAAAAAATGTTTTTTTTTAAGTTGTGATGAATTATTGCATCCTTCCATGAGATGACAGAGATTTTGAGACTGCTCTTTCTCCCGTATGATGCTTTAGGAAGGTTATTACTGCAAAAGCCAAGAAAGTTGCAACATCTACAATAGAGCTTAGGGCGTTAACTCCCAGTGGACTTGTCTTTACCAAACTTCTTCTGAACCCACCTTCCCTGCTTGGTCTGCTTTGGAAGCTGTAACTAGGATAAAGCACAGCGGGGCCAAAGAAAGAAATGGCTCTAGGACTCTACAGCTCTTGTGAACGCAGAGTTTGAAGAGCAGGAGGAATTGGCAGAGGGATTGCTGGAGCCCATCGAATCAAATAGCACCTCCTGTTGCTCTGGCTGCCCTCAGGCACAAGCAGTCTTCTCTTTAAGGTCAGGAACTTTCTTCACCCCTAACTACAGTATCCTGCACACCGCGCAGATTTTAAGGGAAAGAAGAGTTGTATGATATTAGATTGAATTTCTCTGGCTGTGCTATGCTGATTGTTCCGAGCAATTATATCCAAAACAAACAGGAGTACCTTTAAAAAAAAAAATAAAAGAAAGAAAGAAAAATAAATGCTTTTCAGGCAAAAGTCATAAGGCAATTAAATTGCTGTGAAAGGGCTCCCTTATATACATCCTAATCACTTTTCCAATTATGTTTGCTATGTTTTGAATGAGACTAAAACATACACGCAGAATACCAAACATTTGATGTTATATTTACTGCTTTAGAAATGCTGAAACGCGTAGGGTGGTGGTCATTAAATCGTGGTGCTGCTTTGCACAATAAAAATAATTTTGTAACTTCCCTAAACCATCATAAACCATGAGATGCATAGTAAAATGGACTATTGGTCTCCAGCGGGCCTTGCCTGTATATGACCTTTTAGCTGGCTGTATCTCCACAAGAAACAGCCTCTTGTGTCAGGTGGAAATGCACTCCAGTTCCCTTGGGCTGTCTTGACCGTTTGACTCTTTGCAGCTGTGAGTAGATGTTAAGTTTCAGCCCTCTGGCATGGAGGTAACTTCCCTGGTTTTAGCAGTCTGTTTTTGGAAGTCAGGAGAATGAGTTGCTCTGAGGAGTATCAGCTCTAGTTAAATCCTCTGTCAGCAGCAGCACTACAATATTGTGTATGGCTTTTGCAGTTAAGCAGATTGCAGCACTGATGGAAGATAATATGATTATCTTGGTTACATATTTCTTAGCAGTAGTGAAGCCAGAAAGCAACAGCAGGAGAAAACTGGATAATAAATGTAAATAATAGAAGAGTCTTAAGTATAAGGCATTCTTTAGATCAAATATTAATAATCACAAGTCGCCAGCAATGAATAAATGTGCTTATTATTAAGTCCATTTTCTAAATGAAGCTCCTTATATTCGAGGATGCAGTTCACATTCTTCAGCTTTGATCAAACTTATCTCTTAGCAATTAAATTAAGTGTCCTACTTTTTTGATTCTAAGTACTCTGAAACTTTTTATATTACAAAGAGGCTTGTTGACATCATAGCTCATGGGATTGTTTGTCTTACTCAATTAGAGTAAAATGGGGTAGTTCTATCAGTACGACAGAGGATTATTCTTTCTCTACAGAAATGTACCGAGTGTACATCCATCATAGCAGTATCATTAGATTTAGAGTATACTTTTTGAAAGTATAGGGTTCAGTATCACTTTACAGTTAAATCAAACAATTCTGGATCATTTCCAAGTATAAAGACTGAGCTATTTTGAACTAGTGTATCATGTTCCAACTGCCCCAAACCAATGCTTTACTCTCCCATCTCTAAAAACTGTTTCTGTATATGAGCTAGAAGACAAAAATGCTGCAGGCTGGCAGACTGCATCTCCAGAGGAGTTTGAAGCAAATATTAGCGGTTAGTTATACTGCTGTAGGTCTCTCTGCATTGTGGAGTTAGGGGTAAGATTTCTGTTAGCTTATACTTTAGTACTCTTAAAATCTCAAATGCGATTCCAGCCCATTCTTTCAGAATACCCCTCAGAAGTGTTTGAGCAGGACAGGGTCAGAAATAAAACCTCTTGAGGACAATTCAAAGAGGTTTAGCGCACAAAGGTTTTGATGAACAAGGTTATAAATAAGTAAATCCCATTTTCAAATCATGTTACCAATACGACAAAAAGCTCTCAGCTTCTCCGGAGTTGAAGGTCAGCTCGAAGGTGGTATTTTGATGCACTGTGGTGGCAGTAGCTTCAAAAATAAGGTTACTCTGTTCTTTATAGCTACTTCAGGTTCACTGTCAGGAAGGAGTGAAATACTTCATGGGAAAAAAAAACCCAGGAATGGCAGCTACCTTTAGTTCATATAGTAGATTTTCCCAAGAGTAGTTGGCACGCCTGTGTTCTGCACCCTGCTTACTGTTGCAGAAGGGTTTTCAGTTAAGCCTTATAGTAACTTCTGTCCCTGCTCAAGGATTCTCACTGAATCCTGAGGGAAAACAAGATATCTCTCATATCTGTGAACTAACAGAGATCAGGCAGGATGCTGGACCTGCTGTAATACCAGACACATCCTTGTATTTTCCGTCAGAACAGAGGGAGTGAGGATGCCTTTGGGCTGAGGACACGGCTCTGGGTCCAAAAGGGAACAATGAATTACTATGACTTTTAAGTCACATCACCAGAAAAATCTGAGATTTACATCGATGCCTCTGCAGTCGTCCCAGACCTTGGAGGATTGTTTGTGCGAGTTCATTTTCCTTTACCATGGCTTTTTTATATGGAACAAAGAAATGCCCTAAAAGGCGTAAAAGCAAGGGACCAACCCATTAATGCTGGACTGACTGAAAATACAGAAGATAAATTGTAAGAGGACAAAAAGTAAGCACAGTCTTACAGCTTTCGTACAACTAATGACTATGTGCTTTGGGAAAACGCATGAGTTCCACCTTAACTCGTAGATGGTGGTAGGGAGAACAAACGAGATGATTTGGGGCAGCTCACTAGAGCTTCTCAGCAGCCCACCACCCTTTTTGCATCCCAGCACCCTGATACAAGAGTGTAGGAAGCCAAGAGCTGAAGATGATAGGGTTTTTTCTTATACAATGGTATTGCCACACTATTTAGAGGGGCTCTTGAAAGCCTTTTTATTAGTAGGAGCTTTCAAATTCTGATGCTGCAATTCCAAAATTGTGAAAGTTACTTAAAAGTATTTTACTTTTAGTGCCTGTTGCATAGCAGAATAAAACACTGAGAAAAATATCATTGAGGGCAGAAACCTGGTGGTTTTGCATGAGAAAAAACAATTAACAACAACAACAATAAGCAAAAAAATTTAGCTATTTCACAGTTTAGAGATAAAAATTTCACTTTAAAAATCTTTTACATTCTGTGATTTAATTTCTTGCTTTCCCCCTTTTTTAATAGATTTATCTGCATTAATTCATTCTTTTGACTACTTCTAACAAAGAGACAGATTCAATTAAAAAAGGTAACCAATGAGTGAATTATTTGAGTTGTAATTTAGCGGGAGAAATTAAATTTCACACCATAACTAAGTGACAAACATAATACTCAGTTTTGCATATGCTAAAATCTTTATTAGCATATAGGAAGAAAGAAAGTGATGTTTCTAATTTTGAGCAACACATATTTTAAAATATTTTTTAAACATTGGGTGAAATTGGAAATGCATTGAGGATTTCAAAACTCTTAAAGTGAAACAAAGCGGAGATGAGCTGTTGACTAAGTGTATTTGTGTGCACCCTATAGTAGATGTCTCGTCTTCAGACATGTTTTGACAAATATTTAATATGTTTTTTTAAATTCATACAATCACATGGTGTTTTGGGTTGGAGAGAACCTTAAAGCCCATTCAGTTCCAACCCCCTGCTATGGGCAGGGACACCTCCCACTGGATCAGGGTGCCTAAATTAATTGAAATAACAGATTTTTTTCATTTCTTCAAGAATCAGGTAAAGGACCTCAGAAAGTGTCCAGTCCGATGTCCTGCTCAAAGCTGGCGTGTAACTATTACTACCCAAGGACACATATTTATAGTAATTTAATGATTACATATTTAAAATGAGAGAGTATGTAAAATAAAGTTAAAATATTCTTCTAAAAGTTAGCATGAGTTGTCCTGTGTTAATATCGTGTCTCTGGACTCGGCTACTCCAAAAATAACATTTGTGATCATAACGTCAAGACTTCCCCTGAGACTTCATATGAGGTCATTTTAAATTATACTTTTGAAATACAAAAGGAGATCATTTCAGGTTCAAACTGCACATTAATGTGTTATCACTATCCCAATTTTGCAGCAAATACCATTTTTTTTTTCACATAATAAACACACTCAAAAGCTGTGCTTGCAGGATTCAGGCTGCATTTTCCTTACAGCACTAATAACAAAGACGCAATTGATACACCAAACGTTGTTCAGCTGGATGATATTTGAATTGACTAAGCAGAATTAATCAAGAGTAACAAAAAAGGGAAGCCTGGTGACCAAAATGAGATTCCTGATTGTAATTTGCTTGCCAGATTTTTGGAAGGTGTTAGCCAGAATTCAAGAACCGGTCTTTTTAACCTGAAATAACCTCAGTAGCTTTGTAGGCAGAGTGGGAAGATGGAAATGACAAAAGAGGTGTCAGAAAGAAATAGAGAGGCTCTAAGAGCTGAGTAGGAAAAGTACATACTGAATGTGATCCTATGAAGTCTTTTCTGTCAGGGCTGTGAGTACACCAGCAAGATCTTCCCCTCACTCCCTCCTGAGAGCTTCACAGTGGTGTTCAAGGTCAGATTGGACATGGACCGAAAAAAAAATCAACAAACATCTTCAAAACCTACAATAAAATGCAACCACTGGCAAATTACTAGCACATTTCTAGCCTTTGACTTCGATTTTAGTATTGTCGTTGTTAAAAGAACCATAGCTAAAGAATTTCTGAGTTTTATAGTAGCATAAATGAGGTCAGAGCCTGGTCAAGCTCAAGACAGCAAAATGAGAACTATCAGAAAGATATTAATTGCAATAGGAAATATTTCAATAACACACAGTTTATCATTCTCCTTATGTCCTAATTATGTTAAATCCAACAAATAATATGATGTCATACATAGTTACCTGGTAGATACTGATATTTTTGGTAACATCATTCTTCTCACAATACTACCAGCACATTCTGATATCAAATTGGCCTTATCAACTTAGCTGATCAGACTAAGCCCAGCATTTCCATTTTAACATAACGGTTAAACATACAGAAAACTCCATTCTTAATACAAAAAAAAGTACAACTGAAGATAGTTGAAGGAAACACAATTTAAAGCTATGTTAAACAATACATTAAGTTAAGGCCGTCTCTTTGGTACAAGTCGGAAGCTTTGATAGTCACTGAAGAATATGAGTTGTGCCATAGACACTCTCAGGGAAGAGGAAGCCCCGTCGTTCAACGTGTTTACGGGCAGACTTAGGTGCAGAAGTTAACAGACAGGCTGCAGAAAATAAGTCTGCCTCAGCAGGGACATGGGTTGTACAACCTCACTTCTGTGGCTGTAGTTTTACCTTCTGACATTGAATGTTTCAGAGTAGAATTTCCAATGTCTGGTTAATATAGTCCAATATCTGGGATAACTATTCTAATAAACCTGGAGATTTCATGAAATTAAATCTTGACCCTTCGTTGTGGCTTCAATAAGAAGTGATGAAGAACACAGGAACAAATTAAATTTGACTCTTTGGGGCAAAATTAATAAAACTGAAATTAATATCCTCCCTGAGGTGGTCATCTTCTTTATCTCTCTGCCAATTCAGACTCCTAAATCTTACTTTAATTGAGGCAAAACCTTTATCTGGAGTTTTTATGGCTCAGGAAAAAGAGAATGAGAATTTTGTGTTTAGAAATCATATTACATAGAGAGTAAAGTGACTTTAGATTCCTGCATTTTGTGATTTATAAAGCATATCATTCTCAGGATTATTGAACTTCACAGGAAAAGCAAAACATTCTTAGTATAGTCATTGCCTCTCTGAGAATAGTGCTGCTTTGTTCAAGATGCACATCTTATATTTTTGCATTAATAAACCAAAGATTTTCTTCATTTCCCAATTCTTTGTTGCACTACCTGTTTATTTGGTATTTTTTAATAAAGTTTCTGCATTTTACTGAGTACGCATGGTGTGACATTAGCAGGGAACATAAAGAGATAATGCCCTGTGACTTGGAACTACAAAGATGTATCGAATCACTGCAAATCTTGTTCAGAGTTTGCTAATATATTTTATTGACTCACAGAAAGTAGGCTTATACTAGGAAAAAAGTGCCCTGTTAGTCCGAAAGAGAAAGTCTCTTGCCTGATATAATGCCATAGCATTTACACAGTAATGGGGAATAAAGCACACACAACAAATCAGGAAAAAATTGCACAGGCACCAAGATAGTTTTTAAAGTGAAAGCCAGCAAGATGGTTCGTTTTTAACTTTAATGGACTGAGAGTGGCAAGGAAAACAAGGGAAAGCAGACCCTGCTATTTTAGGTCGTTCAAAATTATTCAGTTCCTTTTGAACTTAAGAAAGGTTTGGCTCCGAAGATGAATGTTTGAGAATTAAAAATACTTTGAGCCCCTGTCTGAATGGGAGAGATAAGACAAATTTATTGGCTCTCTAGCAGTCTCTCTAATCTCTTTTCATATTGCTACCAAGCAATTGCTGCCATGTGCTTCAGTATTCCTTCTCCCTGACCTGTAATGCCATTTTCTAGGACCATTCCCTATAATCTGGAACCAGGAACCTGAAGTTCTGACCGCAGGAGATTGTCTGGACTTCTTGCATGGAGCTCTTGGGACTGTCATCTTGACAGGCTAGATAGACTGAACAGTGAAGAACTTTGTGACAATTGTGAGATCAGTATTAGTCTGTTATCTCTCTCTTCATCCCCAAGGAACTCTTGAGATTGCGTTATCTGCCAATGTCATTTGAATAAAGTTTATGTTGTTCACAGATTGCTATTCTTTGGTGACCCAGATTAAATTTATCGCACGGCTTCATTCATTTTATCAAGAAAGATGCCTTCACTGTAAATGCAGCTCATTGCCAGATGCGCTCACATTGCCAATAGAGAAAAGTAGGCTTAAAAAGGACGTGGCAGCTTACTTCTCCTTCTGTTACACTTCTAGCGAGTTAAACATACAGAATGGCAGAATGATACAGGGAAAATTCTCAACTATTCATTCTGTAATAAATAAAACAATAAAAATATTTACTTCCCTTACCTCTTATTTTTTCTAACTATTGGGACTGAAAGAATATTTAGGGGAAACATCGAAGTATCAGCAGAAGATGGATTTATTAGCAAAGTTCATGCTTGTTCTTTTGCCAGGAACATTGGTTTGACTGAAATGTAAATGTCCATCGTCTACTGTTAGTCATTGCTCTTCTTTCTGGCTCATGGGAATTTAAATCTCACCATTCTGAAAGTATGGATAGAATAAGTTTAACAATTTTTATGAACTTTTAATGTTCTTTTCAATTGTTTGTTTCCATGTTGTGTATACATATACATATACAGACCCTCACACATAGATAAGGTCCACCACAAAAAAAACCCAAATTCTGTGCCTGTGACAGTTTTTATTTAACAAATTAAGAAAATGAATTATGATCACCTTCACAACAGCTCCATTTTGAGCCGACCCACGGCTGCATTGATGTGGCCAACATTCAAAGCAATTCTACAGATCACTGTCTGAAAGGCTGCTGAGGATCTCGGTGGGTTTTGCATTCACGTCTTCTACTGACTAAAAATGGGTCCCTTTGAACACCAACTGGATCTTTGGGATCTCTTCACCATGAGCCTCAGTCAATAATTCCTTCCCTGGAGGTGTTTAAGGAAAGGGTGGATGAAGTGCTGAGGGACATGGTTTAGGGAGTGTTAGGAATGGTTGGACTCGATGATCCAGTGGGTCCTTTCCAACCTGGTGATTCTGTGATTCTGTGATAATTGAAAAGTTTCCATCATGGATTTCTTCAGTTTCAGGAGAAACTGGATATTCAGTTTCTCACACACTGACATTTCCGAATGAAGGTATGACAATGTCTCTATTTGAACCTGTGTCCATTCACATTGAGTGGAGCGATCGAGCTGAACCCTTCTCGCTGTGTCAGGTCTATAACATCTCTCTGTCTCTCTCCTCCAACTCCTGGTTCTTGAGCTACAGGGTCCAGTCTCAGGGGTTTTTTGTGTTGGACCTCATATATATAAAAAAAATCCCTAAAGTCAGTTATTTATGAAGAGTTTATAGGACACAGCATCTCATCTTAAGCTTCGTAACACGTTTTGTTTTGCCAAGAGATTTGAATGCATTTCCTGTCTAAACACCAGTCTTTTTTTTTCACGATAGAAATAGGCATGAAACTCTAAAATGGTTGTGTCATATGATTATCTTCTGAATGTTCACAAACATATTTTCAAAGCAGCTTCCGCTTAACTGACAGCTCAATATGTAAAAGACGTAGAGCATATAGCCACACAGCGGCAAATAATGAGTAGAAATGGACAGACTGTTCCTGCTGAATAAAGTTTTAACCAATTTAATCACTCACATTTCCAAATTACACCTTTTCCAAACTCCTTATTATCAGTATAGCTGATAAAAAACTGCAAAGAAATATGAAAGTGCTCGATGAATGGTTATTTTTAATATGTGGCCATCTAATCATTAATTAATCAATCAAATCCTTGCCTACACAAATATTGAAGGAATACAATCCTCAGAAGTCCAGAGCCATATGTATTAGCAAAGTTGCTTGGGTCTTCTGCTTATGAATGTTTCTTTATGGGACTTTGTAATTCGTATTCTTACAAGGTAATGTCTGCTTGAAGAACAGAATACATTATTTGCCATTTGCTGTCCATTAATTTTTTTAAGGAAATTAAAGTCGTTCAGTCCAAACAACAAGAAAAGCACATGACCTCTGCCGACTAATTGCATTTGAAGTGTAGTAAATCATAAACTGATTAAGTGAACAGTTTATCATCTTCCTATGGGAGAAAATTTTGTTTGGTGTATCATTTGAAAATATTAAATTATGTTTCTTTATAAACATTTCGTATAAGGTTTCTGAAACCCTGAGTGGATGTTTGAAGGAGGTGAAGATTTAGCTGTTTTTCATTAGGGTACATAATTTGAGCCAGGAAATATTAAGCATATCAAAGATTTAGCTATTTTTCATTAGGGTACATAGTTTGAGCCAGGAAATATTAAGCATATCAAAGATTTAGTTGTGTATGCTCTGCATTTGCCATCAAAGCAGAGATCTTTTCTATTTGAGGATGGAAATGAATGGTAAATTCTGTCCTACATTGTAAATTTTGAGCAGGCTTATAACTTAAACTCATTTAAAGTTTCCAGACGTAAGATTTCCACATATAGTTTCTGCTAAAGGATTCCTCCCAATTCCAAAGAACTTTTTGACTTTTCAGGTAGGTGATGTCTAACGAAGCTGTTTGTTAGTCTCCAGACAATTGTCTTCTGGATAAATAATTTACTATGTTGAAATGCATTTTATTTTTAGATTGAAAGAGTAGGAGGGAGTTAGAGTCATATTCTTAATTAATTAATTATTAATTAATAATTAATAAATAATAAATAAAATATTGCTTACCAGGTAACCCTAAAGTACACACTCGTTCCCGTGGCTCCATAACTAAGCTGATGCTGAAGCCACTCGAGAATTTTTATCTTTTGGGAAAGATTTTGCACTTGTCAGGGTATTCTATAAAGTGTCTGCATGGCGCAGAATTTGTGCTCTGTATTTTATATTTAAATGTCTCTGCTAAGAGGTGTGATCACACTCACAATTATATTCTCTACTTTTCTGAGCACATCTGCCTTGTCAACCTTCCGAAATGTCATCCTCTGAAACCGGTAACGCAGAGCGTTTAAGATGATTCCTTTGTTATGAGACTGTATATATTTACTATTGGAAAATAAGATCATCTTTTTTTTTTCCTCCTTGTCTTCCAATGTTGAAATAATTTATATCTCTATAAATCTGTATACCAATCAGCAGTATGAATATTCCCGCTTTGTCAGGAAGCCCAAATCATGACTAACACAACTAGTAACGCTATTTTTAGTGTGTCAAAAAATTGCTAAGCAACAACTGGTCTCACTCATGCCCCCTAAGATATTTTCTCCAGCTTAAGTGGTTTTGTGAGAGCTGCTGTGTGGGATCTTTTGAACACATTGCATTGAAGGGCCATGAAGACTGGGGGAGCTTTCTACCCTCAAGAATTCTGAGATCAACGAAACACGTCACATTTAACGTTGGTGACTGTACCTCAAAACCAGAAAAAAAAAAACCCCAAACCAGGTTATTTTCAATTTATTTCTTGGTTGCTGTAACTTGAATACATGGGCTCTGCCTCATTAATGTGATGAATTTTATTATTTTTACATTTTGTCTATTAGCTACGTCATCTATTCAGGCAAAACTCTCCAGTAAAGAGTTTATAGAAGGGGAAACCGCAAAGACGTGTTTTAAAACATACTATTTTCTATTGGTAATTCTTAACCGAGTCCAGAACTTAGAGAGCCAGGTTTCCTTCATCCTTTTGAAAGTGCTCATTAAACGGAAAGCACAAGTATAGCTGATTATTTACATTTCATTTCAGCTTTCTCACTGTCTCATTAGACTCCCTGAATTCCTTGTAACTCTCGGTAATAATATATTAAAAAGATATTTCTTCATTAACAAGGCCTGCTATCTCTGTTAGTCTTTATTGAGAGTTTAATATATTTGAAGGGAACTGCCAGCTGTGCCTGGCATACAGGTTTTGATATTTTCTTTTCCCATATCTCTAACAAAGATTAAAAAAGAACACACTGAACACTAGAAGAAGTTGGAACATTGAAGCAAGTTTATTATATTTTGTGCATTTTATCTGTAGGTTTGAGCAAGTTTTATACAGATAATAACATTCAATACAACCACGATCGCATTAGGTATTTTCAAAGGAACAAAAGCTATCTCAATAAATGGAATTTTTGTAGTCCACCTGCACTCCCATATTACTTTGCTGAGAAAGGATAGAATACTTGGTAGCAGGAAAAGTAACCATGTGCCAAACTATAGTCTAATCTCAGTAAATAGACCCTTTTGGGTCTGGATGAAAAATTGTCGTGTTGGGGCATACCCCACCGGAGCAGTGCTTGATAATTTGCTTCAGGATAATACTGATAATACTAATAATAATGCTAATGCTAATGCTAACACAGACTAATATTAATCAAAGAAATAGACGTATGGAATGAAAAGATATATCCATTTGGAGAATTGTGATATAACTGTGGAAATGGTTTTTTTCTGGATTTAACACTGAAAAACTTTTTATTTCTTTTTAATCGAGATGGAAAATCATTTTCTATGGACCAAAATGATTTTCTATTGACCAAGTGGCTGGAAGCTGAATTGTCAGCAAGTGCCTTTAATGAGCTCTAGAGGATAACAAGATATCAAGCACAAACAAATACTACATTTTTGCTTTTGTATGGAGAAAGAGTTCTTTATGTTGCCATTGCTGTTGATGGGGAATCATAATACTCAGAGTTTAGTGCAATGCCAGTCCAGTGAAGGTGCGGTGTCAAATGCTGCTGCATGCAGCTACCTCCTGCATGAAAGCATTGATCCACATTCCTTGCTCTCACCAGACTGAGGTAGCTGAAGCAAAAATAAAGAAAAAAATAGAACATTACATGTTTTTTTATACATTCCGTCTGTGTGTATAGTATTTGTGTTTGCATATTTATGCGTACGTGCGAACATAGACATGTCTACGTACACACACAGACACACAAACACACTTTCTACATGAAAGACTTTTAATAGAAGCGTCTTCTATCTCAATACTGACCTAAAACTTAATTTCTGAGGACATGTCGCTACATTCTGAGACCTGACATACAGTGTAGATGGAAAGAAATGCCATGAGTTTGTTTATAGGCCATTTGGACTTAGGGGGATTTATCATAATATCTCCTATCCAGCAAAACACATGAGCACAGGAGTCGTACTCCTCAATTGGCTTCTTCTAAGGTAAATAAGCAAGTGCTTAGCTTACATTTGCAGGAACCTATAAATAATTTCAGTTGCCTAAAGTATCCTAAGGTCTTGTGGCTTGGTTAGAGCCTATCAGATTTATAATATCGAGCTCTGGACTGACCGGTTTTCTTGCCTCCCAGACAGAGATTTCCCATCAGAAATGACACCATATGCATTGCCAGGAGGCTGACTCAGATTGCCAAAACCCAGTTTAAATTGTATTTCAGATGAAACTGATAAATGTCCTCGATAATTTCAGTAACACCTCCATGAGTACAACAGGATTATATACATAGACTGAATCTTTACTGGATAGAAAGATTACTGGGGAGGGAGATCAGAAGGACGCACTAACCAATTGTAATAACACCTCTTTAATAAGCACCAATACTGTTTTTTCTTTATTTATTCTTCCTTTGCCCAAGCTAATTCCAACTCTGCATCGCTGGCAGTTAGTACTGGAGCGTCTGCTCTTTTGCCTGATTTCTGTTATTTGCTTACTGCTCTAAAATATTGTTTCCTGACACTTCAAAGTATTTTTTTCTCTAGAGACATATAACGAAAATATTTTTCTGGTAGCTGGCCCTGTCCATCAACCTGTCCGTTCCTTACTGTCTTTTTTCACTTTATTTTGCATTGGGCATTTCTTCACAATATCTCTACTAGATTTCAGTTCATTTGAGATAAAAGATAATTTCTGTGGTTAATCTTACTGCTTTGTGCTTATTTTCTTTCTTCATTTCCATCCATCTCATCCATCTCATGTATAAAATGCAGGCTTTCAGTAAGAAGTTCGGAGCTGAAGGATTTCCTGGTTTGTATTCATTAGTGACACTTTATTCAGTGTTAATTTTCTATGGAAAATCAATGACTTCCCTTTATCGGGAGCTCCACTCGCTTTGTTACTTTCGGATGAGCTTCCATCCATGACAGAATGAAGGTCAGGAAAAGAAAATTGCAGTTCAGTGACTGAAGGCTATGTTTCCATTTTACAGAGCCGTAGTAATAACTGGTGGCTACTTGGCCATTGCACGACAGATCTAATGGATGTGCAAAATGAATGGTTCTTTCTTCTTTTCTGTTTTCCCAACAGGACAAATTTGAAACACACTGTAGAAGTAGTGTGGAAAGGTTGCTTGTGCTGCAGTTGCTGTTAGGAGAAGTGTTGTCATAGTTGAGATATGTCTCTAAGACTGATTGCATGTGAACGTGAGCTCCAGCCTGGTGATGTAACTTAAAGCCACTGGGTGGTTGCCCTTCACCTCCACCTCCTTGCAAGAAGCACATACCTGATTATATCTTATGAGTTAAGGGCAAGAAGCAGTTGTTTGGGCTGCTCTGCTTTGTTTTTAATCAGCGTTCACTGAGAACGTCGCCCTCTCTTGCTCATTTCAGTATGACTCTGACTCATCTTTCCATTTAGCCGGACCTCCTTCGCTCCAAATTGTGCTACTTACTGTTGCTGGGCAACCCGGCACCATCACAGCCATACCGGCGGTAACCCTTTCCCTTTTACATTTTGTTTTTCACAAAAGAAATTGATGCAATATAAAATGGATTATGCCTTGGGATAAGCAGGTTACCCTGGTGGACATGGAACAGTTGCTTTGTATTAAATTTTTACTTCTGCAGTAAATTTTACTCTGCAGTAACATTTGATTGCCCAGCTCCAACACCAGCATACAGGTTACCTGGGAGGCACCGCTGGGAATGATCTTTGGGGTAGGAACCTCGTGTTACAGCCAGCAGCCGATCCTGAGACCACTATGCTTAAAGGTTTTGTGATAAGCCATCATCAAAACAGACGGAATAAGACTGAAAAGAAAGATTTTGGTGTTGTTTTGAGGGTTCAGCATGTGATGCATTGCAGACTAATACCAGAGGAAAGATTACATCAATATTTGAATATCTGTTAGTGTTCGAAATAATTACAGTTGTTAACATCCTGCAACCTCAGCCTGGTTTCCATGCTTCAGTGTGTGTTAAACTGGGAAGAAAAAACACAGGCTCCAGACCAAAAGGGATTGCCCTATGGGATGTAAGGGGAATACTTGCTCCTTGTGGAATATCTTAACTCATATCTTTGTGACCATAAATCATGGATCGATTTTAACAATTCCAGTAAATTGGTTAATTGTTGTTCGACAGGAAAATTTACTAAAGCTTCCTTGCATTATTACAGAATGTTCTCACTCCAGCCTTTACCACATCTCACCTATAATTTTCTATGATACTTCTTACAACCTCTTTGATATGAAATATTTAAAGGTTTTTGAGTATGTCCGTAATAGACTCCATTAGTAGTGTTTTAAAATTTGTTCTAACTACGATGCAGTTTGCCAGTATTCTATGGAGAGAAGATTGCACTGTATATCAAAAAAGCCAATCGTATATCAAATGAACACAATCTAATCTGCTTTTCTATATATTTCTGTGTGAAAAACTGAGATAATCATTTAGTGAAACAATAGAATAATCAATTTGTAATGTGGTTTACTGCATGACTCATTCATCTTTTCCGCGTGACTCATTCATCTTTTCTGTCTTGAACTCCAGTTTAAAATGAGCCTACGCAACAGTGATTAAAGAGTCCACCTGATAACTGTTTTTTAAGACCTCCATAGAAGATATCTATTAAACTTAATTTCAAAATCCACATATGCTTAGAAATTCTGAACAGAGCAGGTAGTTGGAGGAAAGAAAAATTAAAAAGGCATGTTTGACCTAGAGATAAAGAATGAGAAAACAGTTTCCCTTAAAACTCTTCTAGCACACAGAGCAGGAAAGATGTTCCTCATTTCAGACATATCCGTGCTTTGCAAAACCTGCTAGAATTGCATGAGGAATGATTGATTTCATGTTATTTGAAAGTACAAGTATTCGACTTGTGATAATTTCTTATTTCCTGATGAAGTGATTCAAATGAAAGGTGTTGTGCAATTCCATCAGATTTATTCCTGGTTAAATTTCATTAATTGAATTTGTTTAATGTGAGCCAAGTCTTGATTGAATCACTCTGCAAGAACAGAACAGGACTGGCATGGATTTTTATCTTTCCATATGACACAGTAGCTGAGTTACTTTGTCTGTTTATTCTTTCACTGTCTCCTGCTGTTAATATTGTTTGACCAAACCGGTTTCTGGTATTTTCACTCTTGTTAAAATTTAATTAGCCCAGTAGTAGAAATGTAGTACCTGTTATGAATGTTTTCTCAGAACTCTGATTTTCTATATCAGGATTATTTTTGTGTGTTTTTCATTTGTTGATTTGGGGTATTGGGGGGGGGGTGGTTAGGGGGTTGTGTGGTTTTTCTGAAGTAGAGGACTATGGGGACGATCTTTCCATTGCAGAAATAGGCCAGGATGGATAAAATACCAACTGTCAGCATTTGGAGCCGAGAACAAAACAATACATAGAAAAGACAACAAAAATATAAGAAAGACAATTGGCTTAAGAGAATAGAATCTGAAGTTAGGAAAAAGGAGTTTCTACAGAGGGAAACCTTTCAAATCATTAAAAAATATTCAAATAAACATTTTAGTTAAAAAACCCCAAAATCCAGTTGCCTAACTGCTCCAAGTCCTCCCCGCAGGAGGGAGGAGTGTCAGCTTGTCGGGATGCTTGTCTCAGGGCAGGGAAATCCAGGCTTCAGTCCAACATGGTCATTGGGTTCCTCTGTGTTAATCAGTCAGGTTCGTTCCATAAACCGAAAGTAGCAATACATATTTTCCCTCAAAATAATATAAAATCTAATCAATATATTTAAGATTGCGAGGCTTTTAGGTACTGAACTTACAGGATCATTGCTTGAAATGATAGAGCATGTAGTGTGACAGAAACATTTGCTGTCCAAATTGCACTGAAGGAAATGAAAATACCATTGATTTTGACATGATTTAGAATGAGAACATTTCTCCATGAATATGCGTAAAGCAACAGTGATCTTATGATTTTTCTTTTAATTTGGTTTTGATATTAAAATACTTGTGGAATGTTTAATGGAAATAATACGTGAATATAGGCTTTTACTAGGCTTAACTTTTTATAGATCTTGGATGAGTGATTTAGAAATAAACTCTCAAACATGTAGCTAGGACTCTCACAATGCTCTGTGTGCAAACTGTGAATATAATAAGAATATCAATGATTAATTAGCAAAACCAGAAAAAGCTGCCAATGAGGGAGGACTGTTAGAGTAGGAGGCTAAGTAGGAACCAGCAATTATGACCTGATTACATTTGTAATCAGCACAGAAAAGCCAGCCTGTACTTGTAATATTATATAGCCATATTAGTCTTGCATAGGTTAGATTCCTACTTTCATGAGAAATTGAAAATGAAAACAAATCTGAGAAAACCAAACTTTGATGAAACCATTAGCAACAACTTAAAAGAGCTGATTGCTTTATTCAAGGGAGAATAATACGGTCTTGGCTTCTGTAGGGTTTCACGCAACTCTGGTTTCTTCATATGCTGTACGCCAAAAAGTTGTTTATTGGAAGAATCCAAAAATTGGCTCTAAAACAATTAAGAAACAATAGCACATCAGTGCAATACCTGTAGAAGAGAACAGAACAGTTTGGCTGGAAGGCGCCTGCAGTGATCATGTAGACCAGCTGCAACTGTAGTAATCTGGATAATTTCCATGCGTTATGTATTTCAGAGGACAGGAATTAAACCACACACAGTGGAAAAGAATCTACAGCCTGCAAGGAGCCCACCCTGGAGCTGGTTTATGCAGTCACACTGCAGCCCATGGAAAGGACCCATGCTGGAGCAAGGGAAAAGCGTGAGGAAGAAGGAGCAGCAGAGAGGAGATGTGATGGATGAATCACAAACCCCTGTTCTCCATCACCCCTGCATCCCTCAGGAGAGGAGGCAGAAGAGCTGGGAGCCAAGGAGTGAAGCTGAGCCTGGGAAAGGGGTGCAGGAGGAAGGTGATTGATCTTTTTGGCTGTTTCTCACCATCCAACTCTATTTTTATTTGGTAACGAAGTACATTAATTTTCCCCAGGTCTTGTTGTTTTGCCCATGATGGTAATTGCTAAGTGATTCCCATGTCTTTGTCTTGACTTATGAGCTTTTCCATCTTATTTCCTTCCCCTGTCCTGTGGGGAGTGGAGGAGGAGGAGAACAAGAGCATCTGGGTGGGTGTCTGGATGCTGCCTAAGAACAACTCACTGCAACCGCATAAAGATGCTTACAAACATCATGTGTTCATTCTGGGAAGCTGCACAATATGTATCCTTCACTAATTGCACATGAACCAATAAAAATGAGCCATGTAAGAATAAACATAACCTGATAAAACATTTGCAACACTGAGAAAATGAAATGGTGCTCAAGAAGTGAAATCCGCATGAGACCATAAAATAGAGGGGAGAAAATATGAGATTGTAGAAAGAAACTGCATATTTTAGTTTTCATTTGAATAAGGACGGCAAAGTGGAAAGATCATAAATTAACTTTAGATTGGTAGTCTATCAAAGAAGTTAACTGACCTCTGCTTCTGAATTTTCTGTTTTGCACAATAACCTGCAGTGAAATTATTTTATATATGAAAAGCTCCACTTCAGTAAATGTCATGCTCTTAATACAGTCATTCTCCAAATACTATTATATCATAAAATGTTACAGAAAATAATGAGGATAGTTTATAATTAGAACAGTGCAGGATCGCAATCTGAGATTACTCATTCACTTCAGCATTCCCGTGCCACCGTCTGTATAACATTTGAATGTCACAAAGCTTCATTTATTAATATTTGCACAGTAGTGTTGAACGCTTGGATAATAGTTTGTAGATACGCAATGAGCTCTTATTAGATCCCAATAAAGCCACAGATATATTCTCTTTCCTGCAGAGTTTCAGAGGCAACACCTATGTAATGTGTAAATGTACTGTGTGAATGGCTAAAGTTCTCCAGTTAATAAGTTAAGGGTTTTTAGGAAGTAATAAAGCAAAGTTTTAGTTTCATATTCTTGTCCCTAAGGATCATTTCTTAAGGCACAAAACTGGGTTCTCTACTATTTTTTTTTTTAAGATTTTAGTTCTTTTTTTATTGAGTGTTCACAGAATTTGTTCATGGTGTGAATCACAGACTCTGGACTGATATTCTTGTACCAGAGGTAAAAAATAAGAGAGGCGATAGCTTGGTTTGTGCCACTGAATGCAGAGTTATCGATCTTAGACTGAAGTCATTGAATGCGTTGAGACCAAATTTCAGTTTCATGGGTGTTGCCATAGACATACACCTCTGTTTATGTCTGTTGCACGATTCCACGGCAAAGGCAAGTTTTTTACTACGTTTTGGTTGGGTTTTTTACTCCTTTATGCTTGCTGATCGTTTCTGTGACTTTTTAAGTTCATCTATGGATTCATAACTCTTTGTGTTGTAGTATTCCCTGCCTGTTTAACCAGAGGCTTTTTCCTTCTTCTCACAGCATTGCCAACAGAAAGGTTAAAAAGTCATTATATGACATGAGGTTTTTGATATAAATGCTACCTGCACTAGAGTTGTTCCAGGCATGTATTCCCACTGCTGTTTGTTCAGGGCTCACAAGCTGTTTTTTTGATGCACTTAACAGTATAGCTAAGCTAAATTATTTTCAATTTTTAATACAATTCTGGTATTGTCTTTATTATAGGATGATCTAACTTTGGCTGTACAGTTTTCCTTTAGGAAAGGCTTTAAAAAATTAAAAATACTCTTCATAAAGCCTTAAAATAAAAATTGCTTTTATTGATATTTAGATATTCCTCCAGCTGCTCTAGCAATTCAAGGATTTTCTGTACTTAGTACATCGCTTCCAGTTGTGTTTTCCTTTCTGTCTTTCCTTTCTCTCACTTTATCACTTTTTTTTTTCGTCCCCTCAAGCAAGCCAGGTGTTTCACAAACCTTGGGAAATGTCCCGTGGAAGGAAAATTCAAAAAAATGATACACTGTACATCTCAGTGTTACACACAGCTCTGAAATCCCCTCCTTCTAGTTATAAAGGATCTTTAATCCAAATAGTGCATCAATTACTGAATTATATGAATCAATTATTTGATTATTTACAGCAACCATTTGATTCCAGTACCTGAAGGGGCTCCAAGAAAGCTGGGGAGCGGCTGTTCACCAAGGCTTGTGGTGACAGGACGAGGGGCAATGGGAGAGGAAATGGATGGGCTTTAAGGTCCCTTCCAACCCAAACTATTGTATGACTCTACGCTTCCAAGTCATCGTGTCATGATACAGTGGAATGCAGTAATATTTCCAAAGGCATTCCAGTGCCCCCCAGAATCGTCCCATCCACAGTCAGATCTGCTGGGTTGCAGGCTTTTTATTTTCTTCTTTTTTCCCTGAAAATGTCTTGCTTAGAAAAAGGACTGAATTGTATGGCTGCGCTGACCTAGTTAGAAAACTGTTTTCACAGAGCATTATTAACTTTGATTTCAATTCTTCATTACTGATTCTTCATCTGATATTGTTACAGTAATAGATTTAATAAGTGCTCCCAAAACAAATCAAACTTGGGAAATGTTTTCCATGACATTTTACAGATATAGACAAGTAAACAGTGCATTTAATTCCATTTGTAAAAACCTCTGTTTAGCAATTAATTATGACAATTTTGGAAAGAATATGCTTAATCATGGTCTTTAATTTTGCTTTCTGGAGTTGTAAATACAGAAGACTACAGTCATCCACTATTAATGAGAGTTCCAGACTAAAAGGCAGGTTTTGCAGCACAAAGAAATTAGACTAGAAAATAGGACAGTAGAAAAAATATCATATAAAAGAAAGCGGACAAAGGCTGCGTTTTCTTTGATTTTTGAGGGGAATATAAATAATTCTGGAGATCATTCTACAGGGATCTAGTTACTACCAACAAGGCTAAGGAAAAGTTTTGATTTTGAAGACTATTCACTGAGAACCCCATTCAGCCTCAGTAATGAAACAAAGCAAAACCCCAAGCAGTAAATTTCTCTGAAAACTAAAACATCCTTCTGATGATATTTTTCACAAAATTCTATTTTATGAGGAAATTATTCTGCAATGTACCAGTCATTACGTGAAATTGCAAATTGGGGCATGTCTTCGATCACTCTTAGCATTCTAGGAGTTAAAGCCAGTTTAAAATCAGGCAAATGGAATCCTCTGTGCAGGACTGTGAGCAACATAATTAAGTATTTGTTATATATACAATGTCTTCAAGATTTTTTTTATGTATTCCACGTCTCAAAATCTGTGTTTTGACGACTAGTGTGCCATTATTTGGACTCGTTGTCTCATTTATTCATTCCCAAGTCACCCATTTCTGTTCAAATCTGTAACAGTGACTTGCAAGAAATATCACTTGCACGTAAAGTTATTAAAGACCACTACCCTGCCACCAAGGAACAGGAGGAGAATAATGGTAAATGTTCTCTAAAACCTCCCTGCTTTAATACACATTGGCATCAGAAAGAAAGAAAATCTGGAGGTTCGGGGATATTAATGCTCTTTTTATCCTGTGAAATGCACCGTGAGATCTAACCCCGTGTGTGGTTGCTCAGATTTTCTTGACAGTATTTATTATGAACATTTACTGTCAGCAGCTGAATTTCAGCGTTTGAAACCCCATCTGTTACTCACTTTCATTGTTTCTAGGATTATTTCCCAGGAATAAAAAGTCTTAGGGTAAATATCTATCCTCGCAGCTTCAATATCTGCTGGCTTTAGGCAGTATTTTTTACCTCTGTCACTTTTACTTCACTGATACTGTGAAGGAATTGGCATTTGCAGAGGTTAAAAGAGCCTGAGCAACAGAAAATAAGGTTCAGCGATCATGCAGAAGGCAGACACAGTTCAAGCTGTCCTACCAATAAACCAGTCCACTGCCATAGCCTTCAGCAGAGCTGCTCTGGGGAGGGTGAAGATTAATGCGTCCTTTTATGCTTTTTAAGATTCGAGCTATTTTTTTCCTACTGAGCAGTCATCCAAATGAAATTTCCTTCAGCTGTGTGTTAGTTCCCACTTGATGTTGACAAGATATGAAATCAAATGTTAATGTACAGGTAATGACTGAGAAATTATATGTTTACACTAATGGATTGCTGTTCATTAGCACACTCTAAGCACACACCCTCGTCAATCACTGCATATTCATCACTTCTGCGGGTGCTCCGCTGCTTCTTCAATGTATCGCTTATCAGAGTAAAACATCATCTTATTCTACCCGTGTTCCTGTGTTTAAAGGCTTATCAGGGGGTTTCCTGCCAGACCAGGATTTGAGAGGGGTTTGGGGTTCTTTGTTTACATGTGTTTCTGGTACATTACTTGTGGGGTTGAAAGCGATTCCAAGTTGTGACATCATCTTGCTAAGGTCTTCTGAGCTAAGTACCAGCACAAGTTGTAATTTGCTCCCAGCAGTTTATCCAGAAACTAAGTAAGCTTTCTAAAAGAGGAATGAAGTATACCTGTTCTAAATGAGTCACTTTAAAGATTGACTTCTATTTTTTTTCTTCATTTACTTCCATGCAGGGAGCATCTGCCTGCACCCAGTGCTTCATTTTCCAAGGACAGGTGCTACTGAACTCTACTGTCATGTGTAAGCAATTAACTGATTGTGGACTGATGAAATAACTTAAAGCTGGAGGCTGGTGACTATCTAAGAGGGAGGGGGAAAGCCTATGTTGTAGGCAGGTAAGTTGGAAACACTGAAGTGCAGTTTGAACTGGTTTCCATGGGCTTCAATTTTATTAAGATACTGAATGGGCAATTTTGGGGTTTTTTTTTAACAATGTGATTAACCTTAACCAAGACCCAACATGCACTCTTACTCACTTTGAATGCTTGCATTCAATGGCGTTCTAAAATTATCTATTCCAATTTAACCAGACAGTGCAAGCTTGATGGTTTAGAGTGCTCTGCAATTGGTTTTAATATTCATGTAATGAAGGAGAGCTCCTACACAGCAGAACGTTGTGCCGGTTTTGGTTTGGTTTTAACTTACAAGTCTTATTACTTGGTTCACTTAATTTCTTAAGTTGCTTATGGAAACATGACATAAATCCTACATCGTTCAACTCCTTAAGCTACAGCTTGGTATCCACTGTATCTATGTATCACTCTTACATGCTTGCACCAGGTTTTTTATCCCTGCAAGAACTTGCAGTAGTCCTCATGTGGATGTTCTTGAAGGACCTGGGATGGCGAAGATCCTCCAGGTAGCTGTGAAGAGATGTGTGTGTGACAGCAGGACAAACGGAGAAATGGGAAAAGCAGAAAACCACAGGTAGGTTTTTTTTGTTGCTGATTTAGGTGGTTTTTTTTTTGTTTGGTGATTTTGTTTTGGGGTGTTGGTTTGGGTTTTTTTTTCCTGCCCCTCGTGCTAAGTGGGAGTTGGACAAAAGGCAAATGAAGACTTTTCACGTACGAGTTAGTAAACTGTTTGACAGGAGATGCAATCTGGTGTTTGAGTTATATTTAGTCTTTGTCCTTACTGATGGTGTTCATCATCAAAGCATGTGATTTCGTGCAAAGGCAGCTCACTCAGGGGACCGAGGCAGAAGGTGGAGAGAGTATGTCAAAATGAGGGTATCTGCATTCCTTATGCTGACTTTCTCTCTTTCTTCAATAAATAAGTAGCACAACTCCACACAACAAAACAAATGAGTGAAGAGAAAAGGAGACAGATGGTAAAGCATTTTTAGTACTAATGATCGGAGCTTCTAGAAAATGCCACTTGCAGTGTGAATCACAAACTTCCTAATAGATTATCTTTATTTTAGAGGGAAAGAAAGAAACTCTCCATTTCATGCAGGAGTTTAAATATAAATAATTGCTATGTAGAGATTAACTTCTGAAAGTAGAAAAATCCTTTATTTCTTTAAGATTTTATACATTTATAGTACCTACTGTGCGTGATCAAGACTGATTTCTGTGGGGATGGTATGTTTTTGTGGAAGTTAGGTACATAATCTTCCTTGAGGATGTGGGCTACAAGAACCGATGCTGCATAAACGTTGTCATCAATGCAGATGTTTCTTATGAAAGCATTGCATAGGTTTTCTATGACATGTGATGTCAAGGACTAAAGAAAATGCTACCCAGCCAGCCTGAGAAATAGTAATATCTTCTGTACTAATAAACTTGTGATATCTCTTGAATTAAGGAGAATCGATGTCAAAAGGACACTTGAAACACTCCTCCAACTTAATGAGCATTAAAAAACTATTACTCTTTTTACTGTTTATGATAATTAAAAGTGGGGAGAGGTATTAATTTCTTACATTTTAGTTGCATGCCTGTTTAACTAAATATTTTGCTTTCCATATTTAGTCTCAGAAGCAAGTACAGGTTTTCTTCAGATCTCATAATCATGCAGAAAACATATTATGTTTATTTTTATTATATGTAAATGGATAGATAGATATAGGCAATATATAGACATAACAAATTCTTTTACTGGAGTATGTTTGTTTCTGTGCATTCTTATATATGGTGCACATCCGTACCCAGCTCTGGGGTGTTCAGATGGAGAAAGTTATGGAAATGTTGGAGTGGGTCCAGAGGAAGCCACAAAGATGATCTGAGGGCTGGAGCAGCTCTGCTGTGAGGACAGACTGAGAGAGGTGGGGTTCTTCAGCCTGGAGAAGAGAGGGTTCTGGGCAGACCTTGGATCATCCTTTCAACGTATAAAGGGGGTTTATAAGAAAGATGGAGAGAGAGACTTTTTACCAGGGCCTGCAGTGACAGGATAAGGGGCAACGTTTTTAAACCAAAATAATGTAGATTTAGATTGGATATAGGGAAGATATTTTTTACAATGAGGGTGGTGAGATGCTGGCACAGACTGCCCAGGGAAGTTGTCCTTCCCCGTCATTGAAACTGTTCAAGGCCAGGTTGGATGGGACTTTGAGCAATATGAAGTAGTTGAAAACATTCCTGCCCATGGAAGGGATTGTAACTGGATGATCCTTAAAGGTCCTTTCCAACCCAAACCACTCCTTGATTTTATGATTCAAATGCACATTCTATGTATGTATAAAATCATCTACTGAATACTTTCTCAAATATTTGAAATAAATAATTGCAATAATGTTAATAAAAAACTAAATCTATATTTCATTAAGTGTTTCTATCACTCCTAAAAAGATAATCGCATTTTTACTGTCTGCTCAGAGTTGTTAAGAAATTTGAGTTTAGTATATTGAATGTGGGCACAGTTCCAAAACTTACAGTTATCATAATACATATTTCTATTCTTATAGAATAACAATATTTCTATGCACTCAAGTAGAAAAAAAAAATCCTCATTCTTGGAGAAAATACCAAAGTTTAGGAACTACAGAAGAAAAAAGCTATCTGGAAATGTTCTGATAGAATGGATCCAGCTCATTATCATAAAAAGATTTGTTAAATCTAATTCATTAAACTGTCTGCTTAGATATTCTCAGAGCATCTGAAATACTGAGTCTGTTAAGTGAAGATTAAAGCAGTCCGTTTAATTTTAAAGCAGTTTATTCCTCTACTGTAATGTGATCCTTTGAGGAGAGTAGCATTTCTGTTTGATGGCTGCATCAACTCAAGCATCCCAGTTACATCGCTGATTGATTTTTACCTATTTTACACAGGAACAATCAACTGGAGCGAATCACTATGAGCTTGCTAAATAGGAAGCTGGAATTTGCAGTGGATGTTGTATATGACAGCCACTGTCATATTTCTTAGAGCCGGAGAGAAAATAGGGGTTTACTTGATCCTCTGCATTTTCTGCACATCAAATCTCATCTGAGGATTGTGGGTACTGTAGCGTACCCAGGATAAAGCTACTTGATATCAAATGCTACGCCAAGCTCTTTGACATCATCTCTGTGTTGAGTGGCACATGGAGATACGTGAATTAGCTTCACTATAGGCAGAAGTCTAATGGGAGTAGCTTCGTGTAAGTTAGTATACCTTGGTTCCGGAATACTGGGTAGACTTAACAGCTGAGGATATAGCCTTTTCTTTTATTAATATTGCCTTTTTTCTGACAGTTGTGATCGCTCCCAAGCACGGGCTAGAAGAGAAGCCTAGCTTTACGCACTGTAAACAAACAGCTTGTCATCCGGGAGTGAAAAAATGCAGTCTTTTTTTCCCCATGAAAGATATAATTGGGTGAAAAACATGAGCCTACTGAGGATAGTAACGAAATTCATGCTGACGTTAGGAAGGGCAGGATTTTACTCATTGTCTTTTGGCTCTTCTCTATAACAGGCTAGCTCTTTACTAGACCTGGTGCTACACACGTTGGTAGAACATGAGGTCTGGTGACCCATCAGTCTTTGCAGCCACAGGAATCCCTGCTTGTTTTCAAATCCTGAGCAAAAGCGTTGTCTGCTAAATCTCAATAACACGGTAGTGTTAGAAAGTGATGTTCTGCATAGATAGAACCTTCTGAGGCCCGAGGACCTTTTAGGAAGTTAAGGATATCCACCTTATAGGTAGTCCTTTATTTTTTTGTAGAAATATTGCAAAGGACTAAGATGCACAGGGAAGCGAAAAAGATCCAACAAACAAACTTTCCAGAAATCCCCCCCATAAATCATTCCTTAATGCATTCAAAGGCAACATTCCTCACTTTGACGAACCTTTAAAATATCCCCAAGTTTGTTCCCTTATTCCCTGCACACTCGGTGCTCCAAGGTTCAGAGCTGTGGTAAACAATGACAACAGAAAAAATAGCAGAAGGCCTTTATATATGGTTTTCTGACACGGAGCAAATGCAATTCAATGCTGACAAATGCGCGGTGTAGGAGCTCGGTTGCCAATAGAATAACAAATAGAAAATGAATTAAGTGTACCAGGCTGAAAGCCATCTTAGCATGTATAGACACGCTGGCCTCGCAGACCCTTTGCCCTCTACTTTCTGTGCCTAATGTCAATCTTTTTTAGTATTATTTGGCTTTGTCCTCCTTAAAATCCTTTGACTTTATTGTTTGTTTGTTTGTTTCTTCAATGTGCCCTTTCCCTTTCCCCGAATAGGTGACCACAGGTTACATTATGTATTGTCTGTCTCGGCGGCTGGGATAACCTGCCACAGTATGTTTGATATCCCACACATCACTGAGATGGAATATATTTTTAATGGAGTTTTACCCTAAAGGCTGGATTTAAAGATGATTTTACAATACTCTGTGCTTCTGTTTTTTACAGTGACACCGCACAGCCTGTGGTCACTTTACAAATAACAATATTTATGCATTTATTTCAAATTGATCTGTGTTCTCAAAGCCAAGGTGTTTGTCTTCCTTCTCACATATGGAAAGAAATGCATTTCCTAAAGCCACATCGTACCCTGTGTGGCGTTGCTGCTTTTGCAATCTTAATTCAGGTGTGAGTCAACATAGTATTGACTTGTATTGACTGAATCAGGGCTATAAAGACTTTTATAGGCAATTCTGCTAATAATTCATTTTAGATAACTGCAAAGTGTTGAAATCCTATGTAAAACATATAAAGAAATGTAAAAGGACGCACAAATTATGTGACTATGCAACACTCTAATGAGTTGAATCACAGATAAAACTGTGATTCAAATAATGCTGTCCTTGCAGGAAACGTTGACCTTATGTGAGATATTCCAACCAAACACATCCCCTGTTAGGGTATCCAGGTTTGACCGTCAACCATGAGAATGTATTGGCGATGTATTTTTAAGAGGTAAAGTTTTTCTCTCTAATATGTAGTGTATCTGCAAATAATTTGCATGCCTGTAGATACAAACAGGAGTCAAATAATCATTCTTTAATTAATCTGCAAATAAACCTTCCTTAAATAAAATTATTTATTAAGCTCCGTTTTGCAAGGGTAACATATCACCTTGCCTACTGCTTCTTTTTTTCTTGTTGCTCGCTCTCAAGATATTTCCTTCCTTTTTTCCTGAGAAGAATTCCATCCATCAGACTGTGTTTTAAAAGTTGTAACTTTGACAGCATTTTTGAACCATCACAACATTATTCCATTTGATAATAATGAACTCTGTCAGGTTTAATGGATATATAATTAATACTTAGATAATACTAATAGCACATCATGTCTGGAAAAAGAGAGTGTTTTGGAAGCAACACGTTTCAAGAGGGAAGTGGTAGGTTTAGCAGAGATATTCAAGACACCAAAACCTGAGAGGTCACTGCGTTCTTTAACTGGAAATTTGATTAATTTATCAAATTATTTCAAAAATCAAAAGATTTTTGTGGGTTTATAATGCTTTCAGTTTGTTTTCCTCTCCGTTTAATCTATAATTACAAAATTAAGATTGTCTTTGAAATAAAATGTGCCAAAAATATCCAATCCTTCTTTCTTTACGTTCTTGCTTTACTTCTTAGAATGAAACTATTGTAATTCTCAGTTGCTATTCATATAAAATGCACTACCAAAAGTGCATTGCACTTGAGTGCACCAATCTAGGACAAGTTTGGTTTAGTCTTTAAATGTTGTTTTATATGTGAACAGCAAAAGCTTTGGAGAAAAATTTATAGCAAAACCCCCATGTCTAACAATGATAAAGTTGAAGCTTGAATCTTCTGTCATAGAACATCTTGACTGAGTAAAATAAAAATGACAAGAAAAAAATATTCAATATGTTTTCATTGTAGTATGTTCACCATGACATATAAAACTTTCTGGACATGGGGAAAAATAATTATAAATTCTATTTTTGAGGAGAAAAACAACAGAAATAATAAACCCTTCCCAAACTGATACCAAGACGTAATGAACAGAAGAGTGGAAGTAACACGGACAAATGCAGAGTTGTTTTCTGAAAAAGCCAACAAACAAACCTAAAACTAATGAAGTACATAGATAGGCAAGTGGCTGTCTGGATTCTGAGAGGCTGGTATTGCGTATACCTACAGTGACTGTACTTTCATTTCTGCATATGTTTTAATTTTTACATGGAAAATTAGAATTTTAAATTAAAAAAACTCAGTCTAAAAATCCTATTAATAGTATATTTAATGTTTGAAAACAATTTACTTTTTAATAATAATTAAATAGTATTTAAACCCGTACTCTAACCTAAACACAAAAAATAGTTGCTAATCTCCAGAAAAGGCTAAATAACACCTGAAAATGCCACTGTGTAAAACGCTACATACACCTTGAGGAAAAAAAAAGCTATTTTGATAGCTCAGCTTTGTAAAAGAGAAAAAATAGTCAGGAGCTTCAGTAATTAAAAAGGATAAAGGTTGATTCTTGAAACTGATAGGTGTTCTATTAATTGCTGCTTTTTGATTAGCTGTAACCAAGGGTAGCATTTAGATTGGTCCATAAAATAAAAGCCTCAATTTTGAAATTTTATTCTTCTGCTGGATGAAAAAAATCACAGCTGTACCTGACATTTCCCGTGGAACTGGTATTTAAGATTTTGCCAAGCTTTTAAAGTTACGGTCATCAAATTTAATGTCATTTGAGACACTCGCACAAGAGTGACGCTGAGCAAACACTGCAGGGTAAAGAATAGCATTCTTTATTTAGAAGAGTGTTCTGTCAGTCTGGAAAGACAGGAAAAATTCATCTGCATGAGCAAGTTCCTTATTCAGTTTTTCCAGTAGTTCTCTCTCACAGAGAGTCTTCGTTTCAATATCTACCTAATGAATTTTTGTATCTTTTTCTTCTAAATATCAAATGATCTTATTTTCTGAAATGGGTCATATGCTTGTATTCCGTGGTCCATGTTTATAGACCATGAAATAGTTACTCTACAGCCATCTGTAAATTCAGTGACATAGCTTTGCCTTCTTAAAACTCAGGAATTTTACATGTCTGCTTCTCCTTGGGATCACTTTCATGTCACTTTTTCAACACCATTTCTGAAGAGCAGGATCCAAATGTGTCTGGTTCTGGAATCCTCAACATAAGAAGGAGATGGAGGTGTTGGAAAGGGTCCAGAGGAGACTACAAAGATTGGAGGACTGAAGCACCTCCCATACAAGGACAGGCTGAGAGAGTTGGGGTTGTTCAGCCTGGAGAAGAGAAGGCTCCGAGGAGACCTTACAGTGACCTTCCAGTACCTGAAGGGGCTACAGGAAAGCTGGGGAGGGGCTGTTCACAAAGGCTTGTGGGGATAGGACAAGGGGCAATGGGGATAAACTGGAGAGGGGCAGATTTAGGCTGGATATAAGGAGGAATTTCTTCACCATGAGGGTGGTGAGGCCCTGGCCCAGGTTGCCCAGGGAAGCTGTGGCTGCCCCATCCCTGGAGGTGTTCCAGACCAGGTTGGATGGGCCTTGGGCAGCCTGAGCCAGTGGGAGGTGTCCCTGCCCATGGCAGGGGGGTTGGAACTGGGTGGGCTTTAATGTCCGTTCCAACCCAAACTACAATTCTATGAGCTTTAAAAACACAAACTGTTCTATGATTCTACATTTAGCTTCCTACCCCTTTAGTTTCCCCAGTTTTCTAAGACTTCATAATAATAAACATGAATTATAGAAATTTCTCCTTGGATGAGCTTTTAATACCATTGGATACAGGTTCTCCAGAGATTTGAAACATACACTTCTCTCCTGTCTGGCACTTGAGCACTGCACTTCAGCCTCATCCCAGAAAGCAGGATTTTGTCATGTTTACAACAGTAAGACCAGCATTAACCTCTTTTTTTTTTTTTAATTTTTTTTTGTTTTTAAAGGTAGTAGAAATCCATTTTTTCAAGCATTTTTATTACACATATCTACAAATCGAGTTTAATCAAATCTTTACAGCTGAAGAGCCTTCAGCTTTCTGCAAGTTAATCAATAATGATGCCAGAGAGAAATCTGTACTCCTTCTACTCTGATGGCAACAGGCGTATGCTGTTTATTAAGTCTAACCGCAAGCTGATTTTAAAAGAAAAGAAAAAAAAATCCCAAGACAACAGCTGTTTATCAGTGTGTTTCAGTTTTTCTCATTTTGGTTTCTATTTATTTTCAGTCTAGTTTGTCTTTGTCTGAATCCAGAAAGGCAAATTTGCAGATGCAGTTGTAAGCAAAGTAGAGAGCAACATTCAGTGAGATCAGTAGCTCTCCTTTGGTGGCATCACAAAAACACTTTTCATTCTCTGGTTGCAAGACAAATTGAGTCCAGGTCTCCATTCCAGCCTCACCTTCACTTTTCTTTGTCCTCTATTTCCCTACAACTGTGCAGATGCATTAAGTCCAAGTATAAGGGCTGGTCTGATAAATAAGATTAAAACAAATTGTGCAGTAAACTCAACTCTGTGTCTTTATAAGAGATGCAATGAATATTATTGGGCTATCCCCACTGAGAACTAAAATATATACAGAAATCAGGTGGAAAGATGAAAAAATATCAATTTAAGAAAAACGGGAAAAACCATCAAGTCTAATATAACTCAAATATTTTGAAGCTTGGGACTCAAACAGATGAGTATCTGGTGTACCTTTTGGTATACACATCATTAAGGGAACAACCCTGGTGTGGTTTTGTTGTTTTCCCAGATATGCTGGACATTTATCTCAATTTACAAACCATACTTACAGAAGAGAATCTGATCTACTAGCGTTAGTTAAAGCTTTGAACCAGTTCGTACATTGTCCATCTGTGCGCTTGCAGAAAATTAGTACTAAATCATTAGGTTATTAAAGAACTCCTGAATTCTAGAAGAGTTTTCCCCCCAAAAAGGATAACATTGTTAAATGTCTTTAAATTACTAAGGATTATGGGTACTCTGTGCTATTTGGGATGCATCTTTTGCATTTCGAATCATTATCCATTATAGTCAATGTAAGTCTTCTGTTGAGTTCAAATGACTGGTATCCTGCCAAAATCTGTGTGAAATGAAAGGCTTGAGCAGAAAGAGTATCCATTGTGAATAAAAAATGTTAACGTATATATATTAGAACTTAAAGTTTCTAAAGTGCCACTGAGTAACCCTTAATTTTAATCACACTTTTGCTATAGTAATAACCTCAGGTGATGCTATGGTGCTTGTAAACACTACCTAATGGAAATCAATTCGTCACAGCAATACATGACAATAAGATGCTTTGAACTTCAATTAAATTAGCTCATTCGAGGCCTTTGAAAGGTTAGGTTGTATTAGGAGATTAAAGTTGAATGACAATGCAGAAATAAAAACACTAGCTCTGAAAAAGGACATTCTCTGTATTGGAAGGGAGCAGCAGAAAGGACTTCCTAGCAAAGTGTGTGTTAATCCAATGGAAAACTAAAAGAATCTTGGAAAGTTTGGGTTTTTTTTAACATCTTAGCATACTTTTGATATGGTGTTTAATTTTGTAGACAGATGGAATCTTTTAAACAGTGATTTTACTTAATACTCAAAAGTACAACTGTCAGAGAATCCTAGAAGAGCTGAGTTTGAAATGCACCTCTGGGTATCATCTAGTCCAACCCTCTCACTGAACAGAGACGCACAACCTTTCTGGACAATTTGTTTCCATGTTCAAACACCCTCACAGATTAAGAAAAAAAAACCCAACAAACCAACGTAAAGCTTATATTTAAATGTAATTTCCTGTCTTTCATCTTGTGCCGATCGCCCCTTGTCTCGACACTGGGAACCACTGAGAAGAGTTCAACTCCCCTCAGGTGTTAACACACATAGATATGTTTCCTCTGGGCATCTTCTTCTCCAGTTGAACTGTCCCAGTTTGCCAGTCTCTGCGTGCATGACAGATACTTCAGACCCTTAAAACTCCTTGTGGGCTGTTGCCAGACTCTCTCCAGTATGTCTACGCGTCTCACACTGGGCAGCCCAGAGGGGGACGCTATTCCAGATGTGATCTCTTCAGCGCTAAGCAGAGAGGAAGGATCACCTCCCTCCATCTGCTGGGAAAGTTCTGCCTGATGCAGCCGCAGAGGCTGTTGGGCGCCTTTGCTGAGAGGACACATTGCTACTTCACAATCATCTTGATGTCAGGGTGGACCCCCAAGTCTTTTTCTGCCAAGGTGACCTCCAGCTGATCCCACTTCAGCCCATACTAATACCTGGAGTTATTCCACCCCAGGTGGAGGATTCTGCCTTTCCCCCTTTTGATCTGTATAAGATCATTACTACATTTCACCTACTATGGAAGCACTTTTTCTTTACAGAAAATTCTATTTTTTTTACCTATTTCTTAATCATACCACCAAAAAAATGGTAATTCAAATCACTCATCGTTCCATCACGCAGTTTATCATTAGAACATGAAGGTTTTATCATCTATAATCCTGAAGTTACTTGTGAACCACTGAGAAAAGGAGTTTTTCAAATCTATGCAATTGCCCTATTACCACTGTGTGTATTATTTGGTTTCTGGGCTTTTAGAACTGCTATACTAAATGTTTCAAGCAATCAAATACGTCATTCACAGTCACTGTGTAACAAATTGGAATTATTCATATAATCAGATAAAAACTACAGAAAACTTTTTTGTAATGTTGGCTTTATTTTACATAAGGAAATTAGAGTCACAAAGAGAGAAACCATAATAAGTTACTTAAAAGAATTATTTATCAGAGTAATGCTATTCATTTGTGGGGTTCTTACTAGCAACGCAGCTCGTCGCTAATCATCTTATTGATAACATGGCATATTGAAAGGTTTAGAAGTCACCATGAACGTGTGACTGGTTCTGTGTGACACAAGGACTTTTCCTTTCCCTTTGATGGTGAAAGTCAGGGACGTCAAGTTTCTGCATGTCTTGAGGCTGGTTTGTCTTGAAGGGATACAGTGGCTGCTATATTTACCGCATCACCTCTCTCAGTTGGTTTAGCACTGTTAGAGCTGCTAAAGAACCAATTTGCTGCTGCGGTTGTATTTAAGAGTAGAAAATTACATAGGGGGCATAAATATTTATCAGTTTTCTTGCAATATCCAGGTCCTGGATTTAAGTCCTCTATGTTTGAGAAACATCTTCAGACTGACCAAGCTTTTCCAGGAATGCTGGTGTCTTAAGAACGTCCATGCACTGAATTACTGACACATAGTTATGGCACCTGAAGTCACTTCTGGTTTGAGAAAGCCGGATTTCAAGTATTTTATTTCCCATTCTATAGTGAAAGGAACTTTACTAGTGCAATAGCTATGTCTGTCATCTGGGATGTTTTAAATTATTTCTATAAGCCACAGTGCAGAAAGGTGTGACAGACCTAAATATTAATTTTGTCTAATTTCTAGTAGATTGCTTTCAGTAATATATGCGACGATCAGTAATATGTTACCCTCATTATGATGTTCATACAATATTCTCAGTATTAAGCTAAATGTAGTCATATTCACCTTTATTTTAATACCATCTCTGCTGAGTGTGTCTGATTCTGGTTTTCCAAGGATGTTATAGTTAGTATGGAATATAATGCCAGTAAAATTAATCTTCTGTGTAATGTTAAGAGCAACATATCTCTACTGTTAAACAGTGCACTCATGGAGTTGCTTCTGGCATTGCTGAATTGCAAAATATTGATATCCTCTCTTTAAGTTCTGCTAAAGATAAAGATTGTATTCACTTATAGACACTCTAGCGTTCTGTATCCCCTGGAATGAAAAAGGATGGGAGAAAAAAATTGAAATTATTTCATATACTACCAGTATTTCTGAAAATAAAAAGAGTACAGACCTCACACAAACTTTATATCCTTGTTAAATACATTGTTAAGTGAGTGGAATAATTTTCTTAGCAAATGTAGCTCGTGCATTGACATATTGAACAATAGTCTAGACAACATTACACATGATAGCTATAACATTTAAAGGTTGAGGGTTTTCCATTTCAGTCATGAAATTTCTGTTAAGAAAATCATATATATTGATAGTCCAGCTCAGGGAAGAAATCAAATGCTTTCTTGGAGGTGTTCAAGGCCAGGTTGGATGGGCCTTGGGCAGCCTGATCCAGTGGGAGGTGTCCCTGCCCATGGCACAGAGGTTGGAACTGGATGATTTTAAAGGTCCCTTCCAACCCAAACTATTCTATGATTCTATGATTCAATCTGTTTATGTACAATGTGAATATGTAATTCATATATAGTTTAAAAGAATTAAAACAATGCCAGTTAGGCACATGCTTAACTTAAGAGTAGACATTATGTCTATTCCATGTAAGCACACTTTATTGAATAAAAGGCTGAAGTAACATGCATGCGAATGAACAAACCTCTTATTCTTTTTAATGGCAGTAAAAAAGAAATTTTTAAAAGCACGTAAAAAGTAATTAATATTGATGTTATCATTTTAGCTGTTTTGTTTCAGTGGCTGGTCACACTCAGTGACCATGGGGACAGGTTTGAGATTGACACATTATTTCCAGTAGCCCTTAAGAAATAATTTTAGTAGTCAAAAAACCTTTCAAGGATGTAATTTAGATCAAATTTCCTTTAGATGAACTAGGTTTCAAATTAGTTTTTTCTCCTAATTAATTCAATATTTTTGTTCAATATGCATAGCAAAATGTCACACAGATAAAACATTGCTGGAATGGCCCAGTTTAGTTTAATTGATCTAATCTTTAGCTTTTAGGTGGGAAGAACAGCGCTTGCTTGTTGCTGTATGCCATCAAAAGGAATTCCAGGAAAGAAGCCCAACCTTGCTGCAACACTTAGTATCTAGAGTCTTGCTTGAAAGTTTTGACCTCCCTGAAAGAGTGAATTTCCCTTATTCTGTAAGTTTTCAAGCCAAAACTGTTCAGACAGAAGGCTGTACCCATCCTCTCTTTTCTTGTCTGTCATCGTCCTGTAAATATGATCTTTGTGTTATTCAGTAGAGGCTGTGAGCTCTGTGGTGACCTGATTATGCAGGACCTCAAGGTTTTCCGGGCTTGCCTTGAACTGAATTGATTTTGTTTATTGTAACAGTTGTCTGGTGGTCAAATGACTATGAGTGTATAACCTTCTAAGAGTAAGCGCTGACAATGTCGTCTGGGGAAGTGGTCTGAGAAGCACAGGGGCTTCCTTGACATCAACTAAAGCTGAAGGAAGCCAGTGATCAGCATTCAAATTGCAGCTTGGAGTTAATGTGAAAGAAGGACTCCGAGTTAAGAATATATCAAAGTAATCCAAGCAGAACCCAGGACAGAGGAAGAAGGCGCTCCCACCACCGTGAACATCACACTCCTCTCGACAAAGGTATCAGGATGCTGACAACGTGTTGTGCTTCCCTGCTTCTCTCTTCTGGAGGATGCCTGGAATTTCAGCCTCTGGGCACAGAAGAACACTGCAGGGATGAGTATGACTTAAGAAGAAAGGTGTGGAGGTTGGCAGAGTTTCACGTAGAGCAATTATAACCCTGTAACTAATGAGGCCTCTCTCTACTGAGTTGGGCTGGGGGTATTTTTGGTATTGCACTGGACAAACAATAATGATTTTTATTTAAATTACCTGTTAATACACTAGCTGGACTTACACTTATTTCTTAGCTCCTAACCAAAGTCCTCTTTTGCCTATCGCAGGACTGTGAGACAGATTGATTGGCTACGTCAGCAGCCTTTGAGCACAGACCTATAATTTGGCGGACTCCATCTGCAACTGTAGAGGAGAAGCGTGGAATCACACGGCATCAGAAACATCCACCCATCCTTTATCAAATTGCTGCAAAGGTACTTTCTATCACACACCCAACAGTGATCAGTGCTGGTGGTAGGACAGGCTTTTAGACAATTTGAACGTAAATAGGCTCAATGGGAATAATGGCAGGAGTCTGTTAGGAAATAAAGAGAAAATGGAAAAGCATTCTGAGCAGTACAGTTTGCCTGTTAGCAAGTATAAAACTATCTAATCCAACATCATTTTGTGATCGATAATGACACCGAAGACCACCATCTATCTGTATCTTTCCTGAATTTTAAGGCTGAGCATCAGCTGATCATTCTTCAACTCATGCATTTCCTAACACCACTGGGTTCTACGAAAGACGAAAGGAAATTCAGGTCAAATACTTCGGTCTAAGTCAAATTTAATAAATGCTTTTCCAAGTAATAGTTCAAGTAGTTTAGCAATTCCTGTCAGTGCAAGCAGTAGATTTCTGAAGGAATTCAATGAACTATTAAATAAGCAGCTCCTCAAAATAACTAAAATCATATTCTAGAAATAAAAAGAGGGAATTCTGGAGAATTCATCGTGAGAAATACTGGAAATTCACACAAATTCACTCATTTCAAAATTACCCAAGCTTCTATATAGAATCCGCTTTAGGTGTTTAGGCGGCATCAGCGACCTCTGCTCTCTAAACAGGTTAATTTCTGAGCAGCAGAACTTCTAAACGTGGACGAGTGCCTCAGAATCATTTTGACAGCCACCCAACATACTCTGCAGATATTCTCTTGTAGCTGATTTCTAGAGAGAGTTGAATTCTGTGCTGCTTAAGTGTGTACAACAATCAACTAGGAAAAACCTGCAAACAACGAATTACAGGATTCCAGCTTCGATGTGGTAGGACATAAATCAAGAGCTGTAGATCCCGCTGAAACAGCAATGTCCTTAACCTTGCTGAATTCCTGACGTGTAAATATGAAGACTTAACAATGTAGCCCTCAGAACGACTTTCAGGGTCAAATATAACTTCAATATTATTCAGTGAGGAGGCTATTTTATATTCCCAACAAATGGTACCATAAATGAGGAACCGCTATTTAGCAGGCAATGGGCCAAATAAAATCAATTCTCTTTTAAGCACCAAACGTTAGCAGACTCTCGACACTTAACGTCTAATAAGCATCCTTCCAGACTAGAGACAGATTTATCTAAGTCATCATGAACTGTTTGATATAGTTATTATATTTGGATGTCATCAGCATAAAGATAGTAATTAAGATTCTGCTTATAGAATAAATGACCCTACCGGGAGCTCATACTGTGTATGTTAAATAGGATAACTGTGCTTTAGAAAGTCTGAAGAGGGGTTTCTAGGCTTTACTAGTAGTGCAGTTCAAGATATTTATTTACTTACTTTACCATCTGCCAAAACGGGGTAGCCGTGTGCACAGGAAACTCTGCGATCCTACTCCCTGTTGATGCCGAATTAGTCAAAATTCCTGATGATGGTGTGGAGAGAGGGAACCTTTAGTATAAGAATATCATAGAATCACAGAACTGTAGAATAATTTGGGTTGGAAGGGACCTCAAAGCTCATCCACTTCCAACCCCTCTGCCATGGGCAGGGACACCTCCCACTGGCTCAGGCTGCCCAAGGCCCATCCAACCTGGCCTGGAACACCTCCAGGGATGGGGCAGCCGCACCTTCCCTGGGCAACCTGGGCCAGGGCCTCACCACTCTCATAGTGAGGAAATATATATCTTATATCTTATATCTTATATCTAGTCTAAATCTGCCCCTCTCCAGTTTATACCCATTACAATATGCAATATTAGGATTTATAAACTGCTTGTTTTGCAGCCTTACTTCATCATTACCACCTAATTAATTATCCACTGCATGAAAGAAGAGACGAAGCAGACAGGTCTCTCAAAAAAAAAAAAAAAAAAAAAGTCTGTTTAAACCTTCAAATCTCTCTTTCATTGACCTGTTGAAATTTATAGACTTTCTACATGCTATTTTTGTTTATTTCACATGTACAAACCATTTAGCACTCCTTCGTGTGACTCTAACTTTTAACATTAGAAGGAAAAAAGAAAGAAAGAGATTCAGAGGAAGAAATTCATTTATTCGACTCCCTTTTTAAGTTAGAGGCAGTATTTTGGTTTGCTGGAATTTGCATTCTTTTAATTAATTGCACTGGGAGCTGTCTTCAGAGGAGAGGCGATTGGGGGAAAAGCTCATAAACAAACAAGAAAAGCAAAAGACTCAACTGGAAATGTAGTATTAAACTTCTGAGTCCTCTTTCTTTCTCTGTAAGAAATAAAACTGTATTTAATATATTCATCATTCAACCTCACCTTTATTTACTCCCATGCATAAGAAAGCATTTTTAGTTTGATTAAAAAAAGTGTTTTCTTTCTTTGCAGCTGGGCAGAAATGTTCTTCCTGAATGCTTTTCCCTTCCTGGTACTGTTTATATATGAATTGCATAAGAAAAGAGTGTAAAATTGTAGCTTATTATGCACAGCGTACAAAATTACATTTTTCACAGCATTTTTTAAATTATTTCTTACTATGATTTTCTGATGTAGCAGTAAAAGGACACTAAAAGGATAGTAGAAAGCTCTTGCAAATTATTTTCTTTGTTTTCTATTGTCTCAAAAAATTATCCTGGTGAGAATTTCAGAATTTTTCTTAGAGAAGATTTAACTGAATTTACTAATTTCAGTCTATTTCAGTAATGCAATTCTCAACTGTTAAAAATAGGACAAAGCAGATTGCACTTTATGCCTTCTTTATACAAGGAAAATAAAGTTAGTACATCAACAGCAGAGGTAACTGATAAGAAAGTCCAAGTTTTTCCTCAAATTTACTTTACTAAATACTTTACAATGGACCAATGGCTCTGTTTCAGGAACTACTGTATGATAATATTAATTTAACGACCCTTGTTGTTAAATTGTGAACTAATTTCTAATAACTGTTAAATATTATCATTTAAGTTTGAGAAATAGCAACATAAACTATATGTGCATAAAATAAATTGAGTAACATTTAATGTCACGTGCATATACAAGATTGATTCACAAATGTTACATCTTAAGACTCAGGACAAGTATATTTTTACTTCATCTTTATTCTCCCAGCACTTGCGAGAGCAAATGAGGATTTATGAACAAAAGTACCTAAGGAAATAGGATTAATGAGCTTGATTCAAGAATATGTATATCAATTAAATACATACAAGCTTGCTAGCATTATGTTCGAAGGCAAAGATTAATTTCTAGCAAACAGCAAGAATTTAGTTAAGGGGGAAACTCTGGTTCTCAGTTTTAACTACAGGTGCTAACATTCTGTATCAGCCCATCTTAAGCCTGAAACAGTTGCACCCTATGGCCTTATTCCTCTTCTGCTTTGTATTGAACATCCAGTGAACATACACATAGTGCCCAAAATGATGTGATATTTGGCTTTTATCTTAATTACTCAAGTTTTTTTTTTTTTGCAGAAAGAATACTAAAGCAGAATCAGCAGAACACTATCCAATGGATATTAAAGATGTTAATTTAAATTAATTTATCTTGAATTTTTCTGGGGTTATCATTTGCCTTGCAGCCCCCTAGAATCAGGAACTTATTTCTAGTAAACAACTTAATCACAGGGGTTTATTTGATTTCTGATGTGCTTCCTCCATTTCAACAAGGGAGCGCTATTTCTGCCTGACTTTCAGAGAGTGTATTAGGACAAGAATTATTTAGCAATTGGCGTGTTCTTAATGATAAACCATTAAAGAACCCTTTTTCTCTTTTGAAGACATAATAGTTGGGGAAAAATAAATCTGTTCTCTTGTTTCCTTTGCTGCTTTCTACAATGAGTTGATGTGGGTTCTTGATGTCCCTCTGGCAGATGAGTGTTTCCTTAAATGAAGGGCAACTTGGTGTACTGACCTGCTTCTACAACCATTTACTTTAGGAATTATTTCTATGTCGTGTTTCCAATTATTATTCTCTCTCAAAGATTCTGTAACGATGTAACTAGTTGAATCTTTTCCATCATACTGAAATTAACTGGTTCCTTTGGCAGTCTCTGAAATGTGTGATCCTTTGTGATACAAGGGTTCTGTAGAAACAGAATTGCTGCTGGGTCTAAGGAAATATCTCCTGATAAACAAATTCCTTTCTGTCTAAGTAGAGCAAATGTTCTAAGGTCAAATCCTGGCCTCACCTACACTAATCTTGCTAACAAATATATCCACTAGCCCAGTATTCAGTGAGGCTACAAAAATCAGCTGTCACCAGCTTAATTGCTGTCAGAGGAATATAATTCAATCTTCATCTTCTGGTACATTTAATGAATTCAATGTTGCTACTTTAAAAAATAAGTATTCATTAAGAAGACAATGTGTGAGTGGTTTAATGTCCATTTCTAATAACGTGAACGTAGGATTTTTTTTTTTTCAAATGGATTCCTAATTATGAATTCTGTCCAAAACACATCTCTTTTAATAAGGTAAATGGATACCTCTTTGTCCTTGTACACGTTCTTTTTATAGCAACAGGAGAGAAGTTGACTAGTATAGTTATAAAAACAAAGAAGTTTTTACTGTACTCTTCTGTTTTGAATCGTTTATAACATATGACCCTGTTTTTTATAGCTGCTTTCTGTAGAAAAATGTCCACCTCATCCAAGCACAAACTCTTCAGCAATGACCACTTACAAGACCTTATCTGAGAAAAACCATCGTGTTAGAACTGGAAAGATGAACTCTCCCGTTTGTGTTAGACAAGGAGGAGGAGATATAGAAATTTAATGAGTTTCCGTCCACTGATGTTGTTTTTAAGGGTCACCTAAAAGACTGAATCGTCTCATACATTCTTCCAGGTATTAATGATCCCAAGAGCACCTTCAAATTCAACTTTGGTATTAAATTTTATCAAGTAGCTTTTATTCTTGTCCTGAATTGACATCTAATTTTTACCTCATTATACATTTAGCCATATATCAAGATTTTTATATAGTTTGTTAAAAGCTCAGCCAGGCACCTGCCTTAATTGACGTTACAGTGATTTTCATTGGAAATTGTTCAATAACAAATACTCCTCAGTCAAGAAGCCAGTGTTAAATCTATCAGCTTCTACTGGTTTGCTAATAATATTAACTGTATAGAACACTACATTATACATTTAACTCTGTTTCAGTGGTTGATTCTGTGAAATCACTTGAATAACATGATTTTTAAAGTCATTTCAAAAACAGTATAATGCAAACCTGAAAATTTATTACAGTTTTATGTGCTTAGAATGACAGAAGTTTTTTTAACAGGCTTCTCCAAATTTTGAGTGTTTTGTGAGTTGGAAATCAGAGACATCCTGTTTTCTTTTTCAGTTGTTGGTGATTAAGGAAAGAAATATTTAATTTAAATTTAATTTGTTTATGTTCTACCTTCAAATCTGTAAAAAAGCCTTTTATTGTGAATATTAATTAAAGGAAGACATGGACCTGTTATAGTGGGTCCAAAGGAGGGCTACAAAATGATCAGAGGTCAAGAACACCTTTCCTATGCAGAAAGGCTGAGAGAGTTGAGATCCCTTAACTTGGAGAAGAGAAGGTTCCAGGGAGATCTTATTGCAGCTTTAAGAAAGATGGAGAAGGACTTATTAACATGGCCTTCAGTGACGGGACAAGGGACAACGGTTTTAAACCTAAAGAAGGTGAACTTAGATTGAATATAGGGAAGACGTTTTTTACAGAGTGGTGAGACAATGAGGCGGGTTTCCCAGAAAACTTGTGGATGTCCCAACATTGGAAGTGTTAAAGGTCAGGTTGGATGGGGCTTTGAGCAGCCTGATCTAGCTGAAGATGTCCCTGCTCGTGGCAGAGGTTTTGAACTTCAAGCCAAGCCATTTTTATAGCCTGGCCCCAACAGATCGGCTCAGCAGGATGGAGTTAGGTGGCTTTGGAATGTTTGCACAGCTGCAACAGAAGCAACAAATCACTCTAAGGGTCTACTTAAAATTCCAATATTTACTTTGAGCTCAGTCAAAATAACAAACAGTTTGCAACAAGAACTTGGATACAACGAAATCCACCCAAAGGTGCTAAGAAAAGAAGTGAGGTAGGTTTTAGGAGAGAATAAGGACAGAGAGAGAAAAATAAGAAAAGTAGCAGAAGAAAGTGGAACCTAACATAAAAATAGTCACCACCCTCATGAATCCAACAGAAGATTCAGTAGGAAATTGGCTTCATCCCCTATTAGCATGTGAGGAGGGGTCTCTCCATCGCTCTTCTGTTGCTGCTAAACTGCTTAAAACCCCCAAGTACACAGAGTTTTGCACCAAAATGGATGTTTAAGACATACAAATACAAAGAAAGGACTTGAACTTTACACCGTTCTATGAATACTGTTTTCCATTCCAACAGCTACTGCTCCCACCCCACATCAGTTACGCTGTGAACATTACAGATGTAATAAATAAAAATAAAGGGTATTCCGAATTATTTGTAACTTAATCAAATATGAAAATGAAAAGTTATTAAAAAGGAAGGCTTCTCATTTCATATTTTACAGGTGATGAACTAAGACAACCAAGAATTTCTCCCTGCTGAGATCTGACTTTACATTAACTGCCCTGAAGCAAAATATTGCCTGTTACAATTTCAGCGCACACAGCCCATGAACTTCATTTGTTTTATGAAATGCAGGCAGCAAGTCTGCCGTTTGAGTATCGGTGCATATGTATTATACATGTGTAATTTAGATTCTTAAATGGTCATATTCAATAAAGACAGATTAATAATTTAGATGCAATAACAGCAACCCCAACCATAGAAGCTAATGTCTGGAGAAACACATGTTGAATAATGGAACACGAATCAGTTGTTAGTGTCACCTCTTATTTTTCCTGTTGAACATGTTTTGTCAAAATTAAAAAAAAAGTAAATAGAAATCGCATTCCTCTCCACACTCATTATAGATTTTTAAATAAGATGTTTTTTTGTAGAAATACGGCTCTAGAGTCTTAATATTTGCCACTCGGTAAATCGTTACAGCACACTGAAAGCTCTAAACTCTCTCTGGTGATGTACTAATTGGCAGTTGTCATCCTTATCTTGGTGTAATAAGAATCAATAATTGCTAAGAAATTATACTTTCTAGGAGGGGATGATTAAGGTTATTTTCCACCTTTTTCACTAAAATAAGCGCATCCAAGGCTACCTCATCTGTTGCCTGGATTTTCCTGGGATCTGGCCACCTTTCCATTTCTCCAGCACTTTATATACAGAAGAAACACGAAGCCTGTACAGAAAAGAAATGCAACTATGACATTTCCCCCACAGTTTCTTGATAAGCAGTATTAGCCTCTCTAAATAGAAAAGTCCTTTATGGAGGAATTAAATGTCATCTCGGTTTACCAGAGAGTGAAAAACTAACACACAGAAAGCAACTTATGCAACATTTGATAGGCCACTTTCAGAGACAGGAATAAAATGAAGCCTTTTAGGCTTTAATTCCATTTCCTAGATAATTATACCTGGCAGGTACCTCTTTCTTATTAAGAATGAAGCTTCTAGAACATACATATGATTTGTATTGTATATAAATACGTAAAAGTAAGTGGTAATCTTTACACAATGAAATCTAGCATATGATATATGGAAATAACTGAAAAGGAATTATTCAAAGTGTAAGTTTGACCACTCAACATGAATTAAGGAAAGATTCATCGGTGTATTCTGTTCTTAGTTAATGAAAAAAGCATGTGAAAAATCTGAAGACTTCTAAAACTCCATTGTCCTATTTTTTCTCTAGGGTATAGAAAAAACTGTTCTCGGACTCTGAAGCCTATTTACAGAATTGATTTGTGTATATGGATTTGTGAAGATTTTTAAGAAACTACCAGTTGTGGTCCTTAAACAGCCATGAAAATGAAAGCCAATGCAGCTCGGACTGCGATGCTGAGCAGCTCCCCTGTTCCTTTAATCTTAACCCCAACCTGGAAGCTTAAGGGCAGGTGACTCTCATGGGAAAACTTTTCAACTCGGTGGTTTCAACCAGGACAGATGGAAATCTCTCTCTCTGAGAAGGGCTCTTACGATGCAACAGGTCAGACCATTGAATGAACATGAGGTGAGTAGGAGCAACTCTTGTAACTGATTCACTTAATCAGAGCAGATGGCTATTGCCATTAGCTCATTACAGCTAATTAGGGAACGTATAAAAGCTTGTCTGGCCCTAAATGGAAAGTGATGAGTGTGTGTGAGCAGGATGGTGGGTGAGTAGCTGGCTGTAAGGTCAGAAAGATTCATAAATGTAGCAATAATATTTAGAAACAATATTTCAAAGGAACTCTGAGGGGTTTTGTGGATTTGGGTTTGGTTTTTTTTTCTTATACAGAGAGGAGGAAAAAAGGTCAGTCAATTGTGAAGAGGATTCCTTGTTTGTTTTCAGACCTAAGGGGCTTAAACCAGTTTTCTTTTGGGTCTGTCTATACTCTTCCTTATGTATAAGAGAAATCTGTTTGTATTTTGCTTCTTTGTTCTTATTGGTGCTTAATGCTAAGGTTAATGCTAATGTTTATTGAGGTTTCCTAATGATTTTTCCATTCATTCCACTTGTTCAGCCAACTGATTCTTTAGCAAACTTCTATCTTCTCAATCCAAAAATGCCAGCTGGTCTATAAAAAACAGGAATTGGAAAGGGGTTGTTTTTTTCAATAACTGTAATAAATTAACTCTAAAGAACTAATTTAGATCAGAAGAATGTAAACGTATCAACAATGTTCATAACTGCTCCAGCTTTGTTTCCTGAAATGAGTGGAATGGTTATTGTTGGCTGGAAGAGGCTTTGGAGCAGACCTTTAATGGGGGAAAAAAAAAGGCAGAAATTAACTAGAGAAGAAAAAGCAATAAGCAAATGGATTTGTTTAAGACTCACTACCTCTGTTAGATTAAGTGTAAATTCAGGCTTTCTTTTTCCATTTATTTTTTTAGTAACATGATCATTCATACAAAAGGTCTAATGAGAGTTGTATGTACCTGAGGCTCAGAAGATTTACTGTGAAATTAAGTTACTGCAGAATTATAGAAAACATTCAAAAGAACTCTAGTCTTCTAAGAAAAACAACACCGCTCCTGCCTCAGCAACAGCTGATGTTTGATTTCACATACTATATCATAGTAGAGCAAACTTCACTTGCCAACAGGAGTTTTTCCTGAGAAGGAGAGTTGGATACTCAGCTTTAGGTATTTTTTAACAAATACACAGCAAAATATTTGACTGAGAAAGTTTTTGAAACTATCTGTGGTATTTCAAGGTGTGGAGGGAAAAATAAGAATTCTGAAGAAAAGAATGTAGAGCTTGGCTTTCTGCTTAAAATGTTTTCTTGAATGCACAGAACAAAAGGAATCAAGGGTCAAAATAGCTGGGTTTGCTATTAATTTTATTCTAGCACTATGTAGGTCTCTACCAGCTTACTTGTTTATAAGCCATCTGCTGACTGTGATTTCTCTCTTGCGTCGTATTTAACAGATATATTTATTTATAAAGGATGGTTTTATGCTTACTGCCTATCAAAGCAAACTCTTTATAAACACACGAGAACTGTCCTCTCCAAAAGCGACAGAAGGTTAATTTATTTTTTGAAAGTGCCTATCAAATATCTATGAGAATCGAGTGTTGATACCTCCAGGATTGTTTCAAATCATCCCTTTTATGCTAAAACGTTCAAAGAGATTTTTGTGGAGGGGATCTTGGGTGATGTGATTTTTTTTAGAACCCTAAAGTAAAAAAGTTAATGAAGTGCCAGCAGTTTCACGCCTAAAACCATTTCAGGAGAGACTTTCTGTTCACTGGCATTGCAACTCTAAAGCTACATTCTGCCAGACCAGGATCTGGAAGGCTTAACAGGAAAGGTAATAATATACCTCTGGCCTTAGGAAGGATGAATAAATAGTCTGAGTTCTTTTATTTAGGAATGCAGCTATTTCTACTGCTTTTGAAGCATTAGAATGTTTCTAAGACATGTGAAGTCTACACAGCAGGTGTCCGCATAAGATGCAAGAAATGGCCTCCAGAAGCATCTTTGTCAATTCTCTTTCTGTGTCTCTGATCATTTGTAGTATTTTTCTACTAGAAAAAGGATTTTTAAACTGCTCTACTTGGGGATCGCTGTAGACAATTGGAAAAAAAACCCCAACCCGGTTCGGGTTTTCCTTGACTTTATGTAGCATGATTACTACCTATTCTTCTTGGTGAAAAGAAAAGGATGTCCTAATCTGAGAAAATCTTAGTAATAAGAACTGGGTGGAAAAGTCCTTATCTGAAGAAAGCAATTTTATGTAGAGCATAGCAAATAAAGTAATTTGTAAAATAGTCTTCTCCTTTTCAGGAAGGAACCATAGCACTAAATAAGATTCTCTTCACATTTGTTAATTGAAAATTCTTTATTCACCCAGGCTAGGATTAACCAATCTACAAAAGACTTTTTAACTCTATTTTTTGTCCAAATTTAAGGCCTCTTGTTTCTAAACAATGACAGCATAGAAACACTCACCTTTCTCAACTTAATCTCTTATAATGCAGTGTTCTCTGTCCCCTTACCTGGTGAACTTTGACTTTCTAGCTAAATGATTATATTAATCGCTTACGAGGCTTGTTATTACTGTTCTAAAGTAGCCAAAAGTCACTTCAAGGACTGAGTGCGATAGAAGTTGTACACTGGTCTGGCACATATGCCTTAAAGGTACTTGATTACCTGTTTAATTTTCAGCTCCTCTGGGGCAGGGAGAGGACATCCAGCAGGTATTCAAGACCAGAAACTGATTTAATGTAGCCCATAGAAGAGCTTTCATAGTAGTCCCTGGGACCTGTGACAACCCTGATGGTGACAAAAGGCAGTAATTGCAGGGTTTTGAACAGACTCCTTTCAAGAGTGGGCAGATGGCTAGAGGAACAAAAGCAGCTTTCTGACGCTTCTGCACGCTGCTACTGGTCCATTAAGTTAAGCCAAAAAAAAAAAAAGAGAATCTTACAGCTGCTAAAATGAAACTTCTGAGTGCTGGTGAGGCAGTTTGCTGTTGGATCAGGCACCAGCCGATCGCTGCTGTGTGCTGGATCACTGCTGCTCTGATTCCTTTGCTATATCTCTGCTTAAAAAGTAACTGTAGCGTGTTCCACCTGTGACGGAAGGGCTGTTGCACGTACAGGTTTTGCGTGCACATACATGCTGTTGCAGTTCCCTTGGTTAGGTCAGCTCTCTTGCCACGCCTCTGGTTGCAGCTGGTGATAAGCGCGAGCTCTAGACAAGGCTGCACTGGTTGTGGTTAGGGGTTGCTCACACTGGTGGTGAGAGATGCCAGGGGCTCAGTGCCCCACCGGCAACAAGGCTGGGTGGGTTCCCCCCTGGTGCTTGTCCATACGAGTTGCCAGCCTTGCTCGTCAGCACGGATGGGATGCTGTGCCTTAATTTGCACTGATATAAACACCCATTCCACTCGCAAACAGCATAGATGGTCCTGTTCCTCCTCTCCAACTGATCCACACTGAAGTCTGCTTGTGGGACATGGATATGTGGATCCAGGTGTTTGGGTGACCCTGCAAGCTCCCCAGTTCCTAACACATGAACGCGTGAGCTTCCACTGTCTGTTGCCACACTCTGCTTGCACTCGGAGCTTCTGTCCCACTCTCTGGCTGTTCCAGCTTGATGTTATCTAGCACTCACTCATCCCCATCCAGAACAGAGAGCACTGCAAAGTAGAAATGGAAATTTCTCAGTTATTTTCCCATGCTCGTTGTCCCTCTATTGCCCGTCCCCCAGGTACATCCTGATATTTCCATTCCTTTGTCTTCTGTCCCTCTGGGTATCCCAGAGTATAGTCTACATTCCCACAAAACCCGTAGTATATCCCACAGATTATTTTGTGCAATCCAGAAATGCTCTTCTGCATCCCGTGTTGAACCCTGTTGTCATTAACCCCTTTGTGCCTGCATCACATTCAAGGAGTTTCTTTGGTTGGCTCATCTTGCTGTGTTTTCCCAGCAGTGACAAGGGACTTGTCCTTCTCAGGTGGCCCCAAAGCAGCTGAGACATGTAGGGACTCATTTGCATTGATTGTGTTCCTAGGATTCCCCTGCCTGTCATTGTTCCTCTCATACTTTGGTTTTGGGATTTGGTTATAGCGATGAGTCTTCAATCGCACAAGCTAACGATGACATTTGGGTTCAGAAAAAAATGGATGTCTTCCATTTATATACTCAATATTTCACTGGGAGTCTTGTGAGAATTTACTAATGAAGCTTACAACAAATGAGGGAGAAACGTTGAGAGGGTGGAAGATGAAGGCAACGCGATTAGAGTTAGTCAAATGTTTTGCATGAGAACTCTACCTTTTTAAAGCTTATTTTGTTAGCGTTAGGGAATTAAAAATGAAAATGCTGATTTGTCTGTTTCTTGGGTTTTCTTTTGAGTCTCCTTGAATCACTTAAAATTTAGATTAATGTGGAAAACATTTATTCTGCTCAGTAAACTGTGGAGAAGTTCTTAGTGTTCCTGGAAACTCCTGGGAGAAAGGTCTGATAAAGGCAGTTCTGACACCCCCCCCCTCCAGCCACAGATGTGGATGAAATTTATATAAGCAAAAAGCTGATATAAATAGAGGTAATGCTGCTCCTAAAACCAACTAATCTTCCATTTTGCCTGTGTTTTGGGGGGCTGGAGAGGGGTGGTGGAAATTACTTGTCTGTGGAGGTATTTTCTATAGGCTTACTGTCCCTCCCCTAGTGCAGGAAATCTGGGGTTGTGAATCCCTGATGGTCCATTGTCACGTCAGGCTTTGACAAATGCAATGTCGCATTAGATTGATTTAAAGATTCTGTGTGTCTCTTGCTCATTCTGAGGCCTGATGCCATAGAATAGTTTGGGTTGGAAGGGACAATAAAAAAACATCCAGCTCCAACCCCCCTGCAATGAAATGGGACACCTCCCACTGGCTCAGGCTGCCCAAGGCCCATCCAACCTGGCCTGGAACACCTCCAGGGATGGGGCAGCCACACCTTCCTTTCAGGTAGTGGAAGGTCACTATAAGGTGTCCTTGGAGCCTTCTCTTCTCCAGGCTGAACAACCCCAACTCTCTCAGCCTGTCCTCATATGGGAGGTGCTCCAGCCCTCTGATTATCTTTGTAGCCTCCTCTGGACCCACTCCAACAGCTCCATATCCTTATGCTGAGGATTCCAGAACTGGACACAATCCTCCAGATGAGGTCTCCCAAGAGAGGAACAGAGGGGCAGAATCCACTCCCTCGCCCTGCTGGCCACACTGCTTTAGATGCAGCCCAGGACACGGTTGGCCTTCTGGGCTGCAAGGCCACATCACCGGCCCACACTGAGCTTCTCCTCAACCAGCATCCTCAAGTCCTGCCATCGTGGCAGAAACTTCCATCATGTCATAAAGCTTCCTATGACATTCTGGGAGTGAGGGGAGGTCTTTCTGGCTAGTTGCTACCAGGTCAGCCCTTGGAACAGTGGAGGGCAATGTGATGTTTCAGCAATTCCACCTTTCCAGTATTCTGCTCACTCAAAGCCCCTCCAGTTAGCTTCTCTGTCTTGGTGAACTAATGTCAGAGGTGTCGTGTTGTCAACAGAGGTGCCTGTGTATCCAGCTTGCTGGAGAATGCTAGAGCAGGGGTTCTTAGGACATTGTAGGCTTGGGAAGCAGAATGATGGAAGAAGACAGTAGTGGCAAAATCCCAAGTAAGTTTTTGTCAGATTTGAGGGAACAAGAAATTGCAGAATAACTCGATGTGCAGGTAGAAAGATCAAGAGATATTTTAAGTGAACAAGATTTGTCATGTGAAAACGCTCTTATTTTGAAGAAATATCATCTTGCAAGTTTGAGTGGGACACAAAGCATTTGGGGAAGGGTAGGTAAGCAGAAAACTGTCTTCAGTTACTGCTTTTTGTCAAATTTGAGCGTTGTGTTACAACAGCCACATACTATCATACTCCAACATTGTGATTACAAAAAAATCACGAGATTGCCCATGGATCATGGCTGTGCTCTGTAGAATTCACTCAGTTTGTGGAATTCATTCATTCTGGAGAGCTCAGACACATTCAGCACCCTGCGGTGACTCTCCAGTGTGACTACAGCATATTGACTTTTATATTGATGCCATGGATCCCTCTCAGCTTAAAGAGAATTTCTCCCCATAAGACTGTAAATAATTGATATGCCTCTTAATATTGTTCAATGTTTTAGAGGGTTTTCTGAATTTCTATGCTTTATCATTAGCTTAATATAACAGTGGGAATTACATGCTGTGACTATTATAGAAGGTTACTTAAGGGAAAATACTCTTCTCCCAAGACCTTTCTTTGTCTTATCACATGTATGTTTACATTGGCAAGTGCTGCTCCCTTTTTGTCAGTCCTCTTTGACACGGTTTAACCCCAGCCAACAACTTGACGCCACTCAGCCACTTGCTCGCACATCCCAGTGGGATTAGGGAGAGAGTTAGAAGGGTGAGTGAACTCGAGGGTTGAGATAATAACAGTTTAACGGGCAATGCGAAAGCTGCACGTGCACGTAAGGCAAAACAAGAAAATCATCCGCTACTTCTCAGACTCTTGGTAGTATTGCTAGTTTAGAAATAGCTTTAACCTCCAAAGAGCTTAAAACCGAAGACATTTTCTGCTTTTCCTTTCTGCTTCAGGAAAACCAGTGAGTCAGTGCTACGAACTTTCTGAGTAGTCTTCATCCAAGGAAATATTTGTCTTAATGGCCTAAATAACAAAGAATTCTGTGTTAGACAAGTGATTCACTAACCAGTTGTATGAACTGGGCACTGAACAAGCCACGTAACACTGGACTGTAGTTCAGTGAACTGTAGTTCAATGTCTTTCTGTGATCAAATTTCTCCTGTTTGCAAAATGTGGCACTTGTGTTCGTGCCTCCTGCATGTGGGTTGATGTTAGTAAACTCATCTGTTTTCTTAGTTCCAGCTAAAAGTGGGAATGGTGGCGTATGGAAGTTAATTTTCCCTCTGTTTTTTTAGGACAATAGGCTTGTGATTAGCTGAGTTGTCAGTGGATTCCACAAATATTTTGAACACGTTGGTCTTAGCACGTTTAAAGCAATATTAGGCAAATATGTAAGAGGCAGTAATGAAGGAACAAGAATCCAACCTGTCAGTCTGGCTTATTGCCCCAAAGAATCCAACAGCCAAACAACTTGGAAGCCTCATAACAGTTATCTCAAAACACTTAAGGTGAAAACATAGGCAGTATCAACAAGTTAGCTTTATTATCAAATGTACTCCTGAATAAAAGTGAACTTCAAAAAGGATTCATTTCTTTTTTTATATCATGTTTTATTTTAGACTGACTTTTCTTGCTTATTCACTATAGTGGAAAAATTGGAAGAGGAAAGTAACCAAATGCAGAAAAGTGCCTTTGTTATCGAAGAAGTATGATGAGTTTAATTTTTTAAAAAAAAGGAGATTAGAGAAAAAAAGTTTAAAAAGGATCAAGGAAATAAAAAGACAGTTATAGAGTATTAGTTCTTTGAAAGGAAAAAAAAGGTCACTTTGTTATTTAGATTAAATATCAATTTATGTAACTGAACATGGAAATACAAACCAGAAAAATATTCCTGTAGCAAAAAAGGTTATACAGATAAAAAGGCGTTTACAATAAGGTTTACCTTTTTACTTAAAAATAATTATTCTAGTTCTGAATTCTAACAAAAATACTTCTGTAGAGGCATTGGCCCAGGTTGCTCAGGGAAGGTGTTGCCCCATCCCTGGAGGTGTTCCAGGCCAGGTTGGATGGGCCTTGGGCAGCCTGAGCCAGTGGGAGGTGTCCCTGCCCATGGCAGGGGGGTTGGAACTGGATGTTCTTTATTGTCCCTTCCAACCCAAACTATTCTATGATTCTACGATTCTAATTCCTGCTGTGGTATTACAGTTCATTTCTACAACTAAAAGAATAAAATAGCCCATCCAAGCAACTCATAATACTTTTTAGAACGTGGTCACGGTGTACTCTAAAATAATAGGAATTGGTTTACAGCAAAGGAAAAGAAAAGCGGAGATCATTTTAAACACAATCACTATCCTGATTACACGGTAGAGGGGGGGGGAAAAACCAACCCACCCTCTTTGGGTTGTGCCAGCATCAATTTAAATTGACACTGCAAAGCTAAGACCCATCTAGGAAGATGGAGAAATAAGTCTCAGCAGTCCCTTTTGAGCTGGACAAAGCCTGAAGTGTGTTTTGGAGGAACGGTTGACCGTGACATATCCATTGTAATCCTGCTTTATGAAAGGATGAAAAATCCCACTTTCATGACTGGCTTTTTGATATCCTCTGTGGGTGGAGGGGTGGTTACTCTCCTATATCCTTGTACTAAGATGAGAAACGAAAGTAAAAACGCGCTTCCCCCAGCAATGAGAAGATCTGGTCATCTCTGGAGGCTGAAAAACATTAAATCAGAACTACTACGTCTACCACAAGAACATTTTGCTTTATGGATGTTGGGTGTATAAGCAAGCTCTATTTATAACTGCCGGGTCACTGATGAATAGAGGTATTTCATTCTGTTTACAACTTATAATTAACAATTTTATCATTTTCTATCAGCTTCTGATGCTGAAAGGTGCTATCGTGAGTATTTAAATGGTGAAGTTAGTTTGTCATAGTTCCTGCAGCGGTGAACCATTGTAATTGTTGAACCATGTGGAGAGATGATTGATGTGAATAGGAAATCATGGTGGTAAACTATTTCACCTTAAACAGCTCCTTCCCATATATCACTCTATACACAAAAGCCCTACAGATTAGCCTTGTTTAAATACTATTTGCATTTAAATTGCAGGGTAGGTTATAGACTGTGTATTTTATGAACGAGGCTAACTGCTAAACCCAGTAGTTACATATTCTTTTAAACAGTGAAATGCATTGGAGTGCTTTGAAGGCTCAGTTACGAGCAGGAGGCAGAGTCAAGGACATAAGCGGGAAATGTCTTTTGATGTTTGCAAGGTCAGGGGCTGAGAGACGGTGCAGAAACGCACTGACTCTAGGTTCTGAATGGTGAATAAAGAGAAGTATTTCCATGTGCTGAACAGTGCCTTTGTAAACACATCTTCATTCAACTATTGTAGAGCCTTAATGGATTTTCTATACGCTGAATTGTTTGTTATTTTGCAGTTCAACTTCAAAATGTTCTGCCAAATGGTAGCGTGGTAATAGAGAGCTACAATGTCACTTCTACCTTAAGTAATGAAGACTCTAACTGTATATCGATGCTAAACACCATTGTTAGGAAGGCCAATTATATTTCTTTCCCTGCTTGGTTTGAATTAGTGCAGCAGGTCAGTCATCCTGAATAACAAATCAGCTTTTTAGCCTTCCCCAGAAATAATTCATTATTCAAAGAATAAATTGTTGGTTTTCATTTTCCAAAAGGTGATTGAAAGCTTTATAAAAGGACGCTGTTCTTCTCCAGGGTCTTTCAAAATTCAGGACCTATCTATTTAATGGAGTGCTAAGAACTTAAGAAGTGCTTTTCCCTTAAAGTCTCATGCAAAAGGTTATAAAATGGAAAATATAAATAAAATTTCTGTATGTGGGTTAAAATCTGCATGGTGCAAAATCTTTATTGTGCAACAAGCTAACAAAATGCCTGTTGAAATTTGTTAAAGGGGATGGAAAGGCTCTTAGAGTAACAGTATCAAAGAGCTCATTTGATGATAAAGTAGTCTGCCAATTCAGACTATAATAGGTGAGATCCTGGAAAACACTGGCTGACAAAGAATCTGGTCCTAATGCAGAAAACTAGGGGGGATATAGTGGCAAAGGTGATTACTGAAAGACTTCATCAGAAGAACGAGGCTGTATCACCGTTTGCTTGCTGTGACTTCCAGGGCACTGGTAATCAGGAGAAGAGCTCGATAAAGTGTTCATAATAAATGAAGAGTTCATTTGAGAAATAAGAGATCTTTTTTTTTCCATGAACTTAGAGAAATGCTTATTTGAAACGTTCAGCTACAAAATCACAATAACTTGGTGAGTGGCTCAATTGGAAGCACTTCTGCATTAGACACTTCAAGGGCAGAGATTATACTTCACCATGTTTGTGCATGTCATTGGGATGCTGCTCCTGGTTACAGCCTCTAAGACAAAATGCTGAACAAAGAAATGAAGAACAGCATAAAATCCCCCTCTTGGCAATAAGCAGAGGAGCTCCATGGACTGTGGCATGACTAATAGAGAAATATTTTCATGTTGTTGCCTTTCCCCTTGTCATTTCTCCTTTAGTTAGCATTCAACTTATTTAGAGCCTGAAGCTTATGCTTGCCCCACACCTAATCTTGGTCATTTCGTATTCACTGCAATAATTTAAATCTAATTCATTCTGAATCCTTTGAAAATCACAGCATTGTAGAATAGTTTGGGTTGGAAGGCACCTTAAAGCCCATCCAGTTCCAACCCTCTGCCATGCGCAGGGACACCTCCCACTGGATCAGGCTGCCCAAGGCCCATCCAACCTGGCCTGGAACACCTCCAGGGATGGGGCAGCCACAGCTTCCCTGGGCAACCTGGGCCAGGGCCTCACCACCTTCATCGTGAAGAAGTCATTTTTCCTTATGTGTAGAATGTGAGAATCGGGCACCGGGCATAGCACAGGAAAGAAAAGGGGAAGAGACCGGAGCTGGATTGGACATCTGGTGGGAGGCTGAGGGATGACTGCACTTAAAGGTCTTCCCTTAGCCCATCCCACACATGTTGTCTTGTCAGGAGCACAAAGGATCTGACCAGGGTTTGGGTATCCCAGGCAAGCCGCGCTTGCCCAAAGCTGGTATTGACCGAGCCACCCTGATTGTCATTTCATGTGTGTTTACAGTAGGTGAGAGAAATGTGTTGATCAATATATGTGAAATATTTAGATGACTGTTGAGATTAAGTGATCATTAATCCTGGCGGTAATTCCAAGACGCATCTGCTCTTTGTCTCTCAGAACAGCATCCCAAATAATAGGTTACACAAAGTCAAGGGCACTCAGTTTGCTGATGCACCAGCTGCTCTCCCAAGTGGAATTCTTTCCAAAAAGCTAATAATCTGGTCTGCGGTAAGAATTTTACAGCATTTTTTGTCTTAAACGAGGAGTGCTAGAACTGTATATGAAATGTATCTTCTGCTGTTTCTTTGAGGTTACTGACCTCGTGTCCAGGGGAATAAGAAGATGCCAGAAGGCTACAAGAAATGCAAATAAAAATGATACATTGTGCTGGGACTGTTCTTTACAATACTACAACATTTTAAATTCTATAATGCTATCGCTGGCTTGAGAATAGTAGGCTAAAGCTGAGAGTTACCGATACTTATCCTCAGTCAAAGTGAATGCTTTAATATACTTTTTAATCCATTCATCCAATGGCCTATAGCAAGATGGCATGGAGTAGACATTTATATGGCCAAGTTCTACACCATTGGCACAGACACTTCTATTCAGAAGCTCCAATATGGTAAATTACACAAGTATCTTCCTGCTCTACTTTGCATTGGTGCTGCAAGACAAATTTTCTCTCCTGTGTTATCACTTCAGGAAACCTCACTGTTAGTGCTCTTCAGAGTTTTTTGTTGTAGTAGAATCTGAGAACCGTGCATGAGTTCAGTTATGAGGAAGCACTATAATTAGTAATCCAGAGGGACCTATTCATGCTATGAGAACCTCATGAGTTCAACAAGGCCAAGTGCAAGGTCCTACACTTGGGTCAGGGCAATCATCAGTTTCAATACAGGATGGGGGATGATGTGATTGAGAGCAGCCCTGCAGAAAAGGACTTGGGGTGCTGGTCAATGAGAAGCTCAACATGAGCTGGGAATGTGCGCTTGCAGCCCGGAAGGCCAACCATGTCCTGGGCTGCATCCAAAGCAGCATGGCCAGCAGGGCGAGGGAGGGGATTCTGCCTCTCTGCTCCTCTCTTGGGAGACCCCACCTACAGGATTGTGTCCAATTCTGGAGTCCTCAACAGAAGAAGGAGGTGGAGCTGTTGGAATGGGTCCAGAGGAGGCTACAGTGATGGAGGCTGGAGCACCTCCCATATGAGGACAGACTGAGACACATACGAGAGAGTTGGGGTTGTTCAGCCTGGAGAAGAAAAGGCTCAGAGGAGACCTTATAAGGAACTCTACAAATCCTATTCTATCTTTTCACAGCATCCACTACAAATGATTTCCAATGAGGCCTTGAAATATTTAATAATAGCAATAGTAAGGCTTGCAGCAATTGATGTAGCAAACATTGCTACATCAAGGGGAAACATCAAATGGCAAAACAGTATTCCGATTAGTATTATAATGAAAAAGAGATAATTCGATACTGAGATGTAGTGTAATTAGCAGGAATTAACAGAAAATTTGGTTTTACTTGTAAGCCTCAGTAATGACAAAGACTTTGCAGAGAAATGAGGCCTTTAGGCTGAGGTCAAGGGCAAACCTGTCAGGGAGGACTTGTTGTTCTGATGACTGCAGTCTTGAGAGGTTTTTCCTCTTTCTTCCCATTAATGGAAGAAATGGATTGCTGCATCTAAAGGTCGCTTTCAGGCACCTCAACTGCCCTGATTAGCCCCACTTGTGCTCCTAAGGCCCAATGAGGGTTGACCAGAGATGTCGGTGATCTCCAGGGTGGTGCCCTCCCTGGCCATGGATGGTGCCGAGACAGGTCCCATCTGCAGGCTGATGTCCTGCCATGGTCCTGGCCAGCTCTCCAGGGGCTGTGTCTGACTTGGTGCTCCTTACTGGGTCAGATTCTGGCCCCCATCTGCAGGCTGATATCCCAGTTCCCTCTCAGCTCATCCGTGTACATAAGCACCAGTGGAGTCTGGACATAAAAGCCCATTTTGAAAGCTGACAGGAGGAATTCCTTGCAGTGAGAGTGGTGAGGCATTGGAACAGGTTGCCCAGGGAAGTGTTCAAGACCAGGTTGGATGGGGCTTTGAGCAACCTGATCCAGTGGGAGGTGTCCCTGCTCATCACAGGGGGGTTGGAACTGGATGATCTTTAAGGTCCCTTCCAACCCAAACTATTCTATGGTATTCCATGTTTTGAAAAGGTAACGAAATGCCAAATTTGCAGCTTCTCTGAGGGCCGAGTGGACAACAGTCTGTGTCCACCTGTGCGCTCCTCTGACCTTGTAAGCAGTGATGTGAATTCTCTCCCTAATAACATGACTATAATGTACTTCCTTTGGTTACTGCACAGTGGCTGCAACATGCAGCTCAGCAGCATCTCACCCTGAAATACCCTCGCTTATCTCCTGCTCCGTGCCAGGGAACACCTTCATAACATGGACACCTCTAACTGCTCCCTGGGACAATTGGTTTGCACACATACACGCAGGGAACGTCTGGCCAAGAGGAGAAAAGTGGGTTGTTTTAGGTATGTGCTTACATAAACAGTGGGGGAAAGAAAGGTCACTTAAACTGTTGGGTAAAATGTTATCAGCAGTACAAGTCAGCTTCTTGAAAAAAAAGGTTTGATTGAGAATTCCGTTATTTACATTAAATGTAAATTTTCTAGTTTAGGATAATCCTTTGCATTTATAATTTATGTTGAATTGAACAAGAAAAATCTTATGTAGCACTTTCTAAATTACATTTTGCAAAACCAGACATGCTAAAAATTAATATTACTATATAATCTAATGTATTGTAGTCTATAAATATTGAATATTATAATATATAATAATATTAGATATTATAAAATATCTAATATATAATATTAGATATTATAGATATTATATCTAAAATAGAATTATAATATATCATAATATTAGATATTATATCTAAAATATTAGATATAATATCTAATATATAATAATATTATATATTATAGGCAAAAATTGAGAGAAATTTGTTTAGTTATCCTGTCCCATGGGGAGAGAACTTTTGAAGGACTCCCTGTAAAGGAGTTCCATGCATTGCCATGAAAATGATGCAAGGCAAAATGGAGTTCAATTGATCAAACTTCATTTTTAGAACCTAAAAAGGTAATCATCTTGGAACTTTGTGTTCTGGTGTTAGAATTAAGAGTCCACAGAGACTTGGAAGTGAGCGTTTCAGTAATCTCTGTGTTATATTTTACATTTCCAGGTTCCTAGTTTATTGGTCCACCTACACATAACCATCAGCACAGGATTCCTTTCCCTCGAAAAGAACTTGTCCCTTGCAAATTGAGTCTGTTATTTGCTTTTTCAATGCGAATCCTTTATATTTAAAACCCCTAACAGCAAAACCCAGCATCCTACCATGCATCACACGCAGAGCTGACAGCCATCAGCAGCCCTTTAAAACAAGGGATTTATATAGACTTAAGAGTTCTAATGTATAATATGCTTTCAAGTAGTGCCAAGTCACACAAAAAATAATTCTCGGGTTTTATGAAGTCTGTGCTTTCTGCTTTATCTTCCCTTCAAACATAGAATCATTTAAAGAAACGTTAAAGGACTTTTTAAAAGACACTTGCCCTGCTTTTTATGATACCCTTCGCTGACTGCTCTGATGAGCTCATAATGAACTTCCTTAGACACAGGGGATAACATGGCAAAAGAGCATCGTCTATTATCATTATGAACTCTTATTTCTGAGGTAAGAAAAAAAAAGAGAATTATTAGAATAGCGCTAAAAAGTTCTAATTTGTAAGGAAAAAAAGATGCAAAAAAAAAAAAAGAAAGCAGACTTGCAAAGTAGGGAAGAATTAAAATATCAAATGTTCCAAATATTCCATTTTTTGTTCATAAACTAAACTAAAAAGAGCAAGAGAACGACTGCTACAGCAATGTTGGCACTTCCTTGTTCTGTCTATATCGTTATCACAGAAGCAAGTACAGGAGCAAAGACACTGATAACAGCAGTGCTCATGTGAAAAGTGAACATATGGCAGGGGTGATATGTGCCATATATCAGCTTTTCTTTGCCTCCTTTTGTATTTAAAACAAGAGAATGAGGTAACCAGTTTTTCTCGGTTAGGTTACACCAACATATTGCTCTCCTCCCACTCCCCAAAATTATCAGCAGCTTATGTTTTTTTTCAAGTGCTGCTGTACGCGAGTGTACTGTGAAAAGGAGAGGATAAAAGCATCAAATCTGCTACGCTATTCCAATTTTTCTAGTCTTTTGTGTAGTTCCCAGGACCAAGGACTTGTATTGGCAATGGGAAGAAATGCAGCAGCAAATGCCCAAGATCCCAATAAGCCTTTTCTCTCTGTTTTCTCTGGTGTGATGACTTGCAGGACTCCTCAGCTTCCCTCTGGGCTTGAGGAATTGCCAGGATACAGCTCCCTTGACAGAGAATTCATCACCTTGCAGTTTCTTTGGTCAGTTGGGTCACCTTTGAGTGTTTATCTGACTAAAACCTACAAACAGTCTCATTTTCTTGCCCAGAATACCCAATTTAGCAAGGTGTAAAAACAGGCACTGCCATCAGTGCATTAGTAGTAACGCTTGAAGTCAGGCAGCTTTGGGCTTCTTTCTGAGTTGAGCCTGAAGATGTAGTGTTCACAAGAGCGATGCTAGTCAGGGGTCTTACAGAAACAACTCCTAGAATCCTTCTGTCAGCATCATGTTTCAAAACATCCTCTTTAAGTCAGTTTTTTGCAATGATTCTAGTTCATAGAAATAACTTCATCAGCGGATTTGTTTTGAGTAATACCGTATATATATATATATATATATAAAGGTTTCTTTCTAAATTAAATAAGACTTTTCTAGTAAAGATCATTAATATCTGTCGGGCAATGCCTAGTAAATTCAGCTTCTCATCTGTAATTGCCATCTGAGCTGAAATATAAGAAAAAACACACTTGCTGCAATAGCAGTTGCGTGAGCCTTTGCTATCTGGCACACGGCGATGCTTAGAAGTGTTGTTTGTGGTGTTGTTTCAAAAGTTTTAACCTTTATCACTAGTTTGTATCATGGGATGTTTCAGTGAACTGGGGATTTCGTTTTGGAAAATTTGGTGTGACTGAATTCAGTTATAGTGATGACAATCGTCAAGTCAAATGAGATGCTGCATGTGACCTCAAAGGCAGCTTGAGTTCTAACAGAGGAAGAAATAGAATTAAATTAATTTATTTGGTTTAAGAGTCCATTTCCTGTTGTCCGTGTTACTGGGGAGCAGACCCTGACCCCCACCTCCCAAACCTCCTTTCCAGGAGCTGCAGAGAGGATGAGGTCTCCCCTCAGCCTCCTTTTCTCCAGGCTCAACAGCCTCAGGTCCCTCAGCCACCGTTTTTAACCCTTGTTCTCCAGCCCTTTCCCCAGCTTTGTTCCCTTCTCCAAGCACACTTGCCGGAGGGAATGAGTGCGTTTCCTGTATCACTGCAGAGGAGATAAGTAGAGAGTTACTAAAGATGACCAAAATCCTTAGAGCTTCCTTTCCCCCTGCAGTCAATAGACAGTTGGGACAGAGGAAAATCATAGAATAGTTTGGGTTGGAAGGGACCTTAAAGATCATCCAGTTCCAACCCCCTGCCATGGGCAGGGACACCTCCCACTGGCTCAGGCTGCCCAAGTGCCTCACCACCTGTATTCCTGTTTCATACCTAGAGAACTAGAGCATGAAGGGGCTAAGGGCTCTGATTCGGATAGAGCATAAAGGTGATTATATAAGTGATGGGAGGTGAAATCTAAGAGTATTCCTGGTTCTGTTTGCGTTTAATTTCCCTTTTTCTGTCAAAGGAAAATCCTACCCTATTTTCATATGCACTGCCCTCCTCCTTCTTATTATATCTTTACAGACTAAGATCTTAGGATATTCCACACTGCGCCGCACAGCGGGGCTCAGGTCCACCAGCATCTTCTAGAAGCACATTTCTAGATGATGCAGAATATAAAGAATATAAAGAATATAAAGAACTAAATCACAATACAGATGCCATAGAGAGCCTAAATAAAATAATAAACTGCTGTCCAGCCAGCTTCTGTAAAGCTGCACACCTTCCTAATGGGACAAATCTTCAGGATCTAAAGAAAAGTGTTATTGCTTAAAGAGTTGTGGAATCCTTCTGCTGACAAGTGTGTTCAGCGTTCATTTAAAACATAAGCCAAACTACATCATAAATTTTTCAAGGAGACAATGGAAACATGGAATTTATGATCATTGACTTTTGAAGGCTGATCCCGTAGATCTGTATTTGTCATTTCAACTGCACAAAGTCATTTTTCAGTTTTTCATGGCTGGCTGAAGGGTTAGAGTGCCAATGGAAACATCACAGTGAAATAGCGTATGTCAGAAATACTGCACCAGGAACTGGAAGCTGCTTTAACAGACCTTGTAAAATATCACTCCTCCTTCTACTGAACATAGGGGTGAGAGTATTTCTTACTTGCTTTTTAACTCAATTGGCACTTTGTCTGAACTGGAACCACAGGATGAGGCTGTGAGGGAATTTCAGCTTCCGTCAGTGCGTGTGAAGATGTTCTTCAAAGGCAGTGAACTACTTGCATTGTATTTAATAAACAATAAATAAACCGGCTATTTAAAAGGTCCTTGAATAGTATAAAAGTATTGACTCACTCCCTTAGCTGTTCCGCTGAAAAATATTTAATTCTTCTCCTCTGTTGAATTTAACTAAAGGGTTATTAATTTTCTTTGCTCAAGGAGTATTCTCCAGTGCTTTTCTGATTTGAGCTATGCTGGAAGATTTTGCCAGCATAAGTCTGTCAAACAATAGTGTGAAAAATCATTTCCCTGCCAAGTGCATCTTTGCTAGAAAATAACAGCGTGAGTAAAGAATATAACTGGAAAAAAGAGTGAATTTTTAATAGTTTTATGCAAGGAGCTGGTGGAGTTAATAAATGCATCTCTCTGATGTGATCGGGTTTGTTGGTATGACAGTTAACAATCACTCTGTAACAAAAGTAAGGTGTCATTTCTCCACTTCTTCTCTCTCCTAACCAACTGCTTGTGTGCTATTTGTGGGGGTTTTTTTTGGCTTCGTTTCTTGTGATATACCAAATACCAGCTTGGTATTTGTTTTACATTTCAGTGTGGAGTGAGAAGATTGTGTTTAGCAGAGAAAGCAGGCATTTGTGCAGGATGCTCTTGGATTTCCTGGCCAATTCCCTATCCCTTTTCTGGGATTAGCAGCAGATTGGGTTTGTAGCACTCCGGCTGCCTGGAAAAATGAAGTATGGGTTTCTGGCAGTCTTCTCTGGGCCTGAAGCACCTTGTCAAACGCCTGCTGAATCAGTTCAGGTGCGGACGGTAGGTAAAAGTAAACAGTGTGACATGTGAGGCTGTATTCCAGTTCAAATATAAGCCCTGGAGCTAATGGGAAGTCTGTGCATACTCCATGAAACCAGGATGACTTTCTGACACGGGGACCAATACTTGAGATGGAAAAAATACTCCTTCGCTGAAGTGATCTGAAACCAAAGTACAAGTGTGTTGGTGTTGAGATGTGGTCGATGTGGCTGAGATGCAGCAAGAGGTTGAGATACTGTGGTGGAGTCCACAAATATCTTCCCAGTCCTGCGTGAAGGAGAGCCTTAATTAAGGCAGCAGGGTGAGGCTTCAGCGATACCGATACGAGTGATTAAGCACACACGTGCAGCATCCAAAAGGAGAAAAGCTGTCTATTAGTGGAACCTGGAAATGGCTCCTATTGCAGCCATCAGGGATTATTGGATCCTTTTCTCTCTTAAATGGAGTCTAGTAAAGTCAGAGAGTTTCTACAGTGCTAGTATCTTAGTTTATATGTGTTCTGCTCGATGGAAATTTCATTGAATTTTGTTTACAGTGAGAAATCAATATTTGCCTGGTACTGCACTAGAAAATGTAGTTGTCCATACATATTAAGTAAAGTGCTATCACTGTTGAACAGTGCTCCAGGCAAGAAAATATTCTGTATTTTTTCCCCCGTAAGAGAAATTGCATCTAGAGTTTGTTCAGTGTGGATTTGGTAAAGATCCTGATTTTGAGAAAAAAGCAGCCTGGAACTACGATGAGAGAAACTAAGAAACAGAAAACAAAGTGCTATAAAACCAGGTAACTTCAAGTTCCTCTCTGTCAGAAGTATGAAATCAGGAGTGGAAGTCAAATGCCTACCTTCAAAAACTTCCCGGCATTTGAAGCATCTTTCTTTGGGGATCATTTTGAATACAATCTGTGACTCTTTTTATGCATCCATTAAACATTGTAACGGCAACAAAAAGCATTATTCCTCTGAAAAATAATTAGCTAAAAAGAGTGTTGATAGGAGCTCTGTGATAAGTGGAAAATAATCAGGAGTGTACAAATCAAGGAAAAGGTTTTGTTCCCTGAGAGCAATGGAGTGTTAGGCTGAACTTTTAAGTGTCTGGACCCCCAGAGAGAATCCAGAACCTCCCACAACATTCCTAGTATTTGGACAGTGTTAGGACAAGCGATATCTACTAATGTTTAATGTATTTAGCAAGATTCAAGCGGTAGCCTTGAGCATAGGAATGGCTATTTCTGGATTCTAATTTGTCTTAATATCAACTCTTTCCACTTTGCCAGCAGGGAGGAAGGTTTGTTCTGTAGGTGCTCCCACTGTAACCGGGTCACACAGTGACTCAAGTTAAAATGAGAGGGCACCTACTCGGTCCACAAGGCTATCAGTCTTAACGAGCGTTGCGGTGGTTCTACGCTTCTATAGCACAAAGACTTCCCAGGAGGCGTAGCTGAATGAGAAAAACTTAAGACCTCGCATAGTTATAATTTATTATCTACTGCATCTATGGTTCCTCTCGTTAGCTAAGATCAATTAATGAATATATGAAATTAAAAGGCAATGCACCTGTGTATTATGCCTTTAACCTCTGAGTTCTAGGAGGCCTCGGTGGGTTCATATATATTTTTGCATAAACCTTGTGAGTTCCTAGATGACACCGTGATGCTATGGTATACGCTATAGCATTTGTATTATTGGTTTTGCCTTTTCATTTAGATTTTTATTTAATCGCATTAATAGTGATTCTATCAAATCAAGCTGAAGAAAACAAATCCCTGCTTCTGTATATTAGAAGGCAAAATGATAGGTTGTGTTTTGATTTGTTTGCTTTTATTTTAAATGAAAGGGATTTAAAAGGAAGTACTACTTTTTGTTCTTTTATTTTTTTCAAGCTCGTTTAAATCCTCATTATACTTTCCACTAGGGACCAAGAAGTGAAGATGGAGGAATGCTTCCAAAGCTTAAAATTCATGTTGTTGTTTGTTCTCTCAGGAAATATACCTATGTCACTTCACTGTTCCTTTGTGTGTAGGTGTTTATGACTTCCCTTGTTCATAGAATACTGATATTGTTGTCCAACCTTCAGCGGTTTTTGGCAGAAAGTGTAGAGTGTTAAATTCTTGCCAAAACAGATGGCAAGACAGAAGACAGAAAATTAAGTACTGCCTTATTAGAGAAGATCGCTTTATAGACACCAAAGAATCCATATAAAACCATCATGTCAGGAATTTTCATAATAATGAATGAGCTTCACTGAGATGTTACACCTGCTGTGGGTATGAAGAAATCTAATCATAAAGCAGGAAGGCAGAGGAAACTAAAACTCTGTGCGTTGTCATATGAAAGAACACCTCAAAGAGGTGAGAGATAGTATTTTCAGTATGTATAATATTATAATAAATATTTTTATAAATATTATAAAAACTTATAATTAATATACTTATTATAATACAATGGAATTTTCCATTCCTGAATGGAACTGGCAAACAGCAACTGCTGGAGAGATCACAACCTATCTCAATTTTACATTTAGTTTGACCAAATTTGGGAGTATGCTTTAGAGGGAAATAATTTGGGAAGAATTTGAACCATCCAACAGGGATTTACGTAACCGTGGGGTTACTGCTCGAGGTTCTTCTTTCTAGCCCTACTCCAACCGCTGGATTGGTTTTAGTAGCGTAGCACTGGAGACTGAGAACTTGTACTCCTTTTTCTCATCTGAGCTGTTAATAAACTCATTTGCATAAAATCACTGCAGACTTTTAGAGCCTTCAGGAGAAATTTCTGTGTAAGGCAGTGTCAGAGATATTCAATTTAGAGGGTAGACAGGAATATTCTGTGCTTGCTATTTTTTTTTTTTTTCATTTATTTTTGGCTACTTTACTGCCTTCTTACACGCACATTTACATACAGAGAAAGAGGATTTGCAGGAAAAAAAAGTAGTAATTTCCAATGCAATTTTGTTAAGTTCCTATGATACTGTTGAATCAAATAACTCATATGGAAACCAAGCCCATTGCCTTTGTGGAGGGCGAAAGGAGCTGAAAGGAGGGTAGGAGGAGCTTATCCCTGTGCTGATAATGCTCTTGCAGTCCTGTGTCAAGTCACAAAGGTTTTCTATGGTTAATATAGGTAATGAGCCTAAATTGTGATCTATTCAGTCAAGACAACGCTCGTGAGTATCTGAATCATAACAGTGTCTTTAGAAACCTTGGCAAGCAGGTTCACAAGCTGCAGCTTCTCCCCCAGGGAGACAGAAGCTAGAGGGTTTATAATATTAAAGGATGGGATTTCTGACGTGAATAGTTTCAATCTTTTTTTCTTTTGAAGATACGGGCAATAAACCAAAAGAGCGATTCATACAATACATTGAAGCCATCGCTGGCTGAGGTTTCCATTCATCGTTTAGAGAGAGAGACTAGAGTACCACCATGAAGGGATTACAGCTGAGACAGTGCAAGCTATGGTGCTCAGGAATAAACTCACTGTAGACTTTTAGAGCTCTCTTTCAGGAGAAATTACATTTTAGGGTACTATTGGAGATATTCAACTTAGTAGACAAGAATATTCTGATGCTTGCTAATTTTTTTTTCACTTATTTTTGGCTACTTCACTCCCTCCTTACGTCCAATAATATACATCCTGTCACTAGTATTAGCCTAAAAGATGTCAGTCTTAGACGTCCAGAAAAAAATGTAACTCTGTTGAAAATGAAGAAATGCAATTCTTAATCTGATGGCTGTTTTTCTCTCCTATTAGACACTTTCTGTAATGTATTAGAGGAATAATTGCATAGCAAAACCAACAAAATGGGGGCTTGTTGATTAGTTGTTGATGAAAGAGGATTTATAAACCAAGTAGGCAAACTGATTGTGAACACAGGATAACTAAAGGTAGTATTCATGTCAATTGTTTCTAAAGAAAGCTTTTTATATGTTGGGGATATGTCTATGGTGGCCACTACAAAGAAGTTACCAGCCTCCATTCCGTTTAATCTTCGTCTTTATATTTATTTTTATTCTTTTCTCCACTAAGTCTAAAGTCAGAACAGTCAAATATAAGCATCAGTCCTCCCTAAATAAGAATTGTCAACCTCCTCTGTACTCTATTTCCAGGTAGTGACATTCTTTGCAGCACCTTGTACCTAATCTCAGTCTCTGAGCTGAAACCTTCTCTGCATTTCCCAGTGTGTCAATGTACCATAGCAGTGGTATAGTGAAAAAAAAAGTGTTTAACGTGAGTCTTACCTATTAATTTCTCTATTCCTGAGCATAGAAGCTATATGCTATATTAGTTTCTGTGTCGCTTAATAGTAAAGCCGATTCTCTAAAGTTAACAGGTCCAAAATTTCCCCAGTGTGTTTCTGGCTATACGTGTACCAACAATGACAAAAATCAAACCTTTACTGCTTGCATCATGGTAGTGTCTAAGCAAAGCGGTGGTTCCATTCCCAGTGCCACACTGCTTAAGCCTTGTTTAAGGTTGAACAATCATTTTGAGAGTGGATTCCCGCTTTTGTTGGGAGCTGAGCCTTCATGCTGCCCATCAAAATAAAGAATTCTTAGAGAACAGTGCTAGGAGCAGCAAAATCTCAACTGGGATTGAGAGGAAGCATGGGTGCTAGCCTACAGAACGTACAAATCATTTGCAGGACTAGAAGAGGGGAGAAAGAGCACCTTTGTAATAACTAGGTAAGAGAATCTGTCTCAGAATTACTGGGATCAATAAGCAAGTACTCTATTTATCTGCAGAGAAACTCTGCTTTGGCTCTTGCAAGACCTTTTAAAGGTTCATCCAACTTTGTTTTGGTAATCAAACACTGGAAATGCAAGCACAGTTTTTCACCAGGCGTGTCAAGTTTCCCTTGTGTTGTTAGGAAGCATTTCTTATGAACAATTTTTAATTAGAGAAAGTTCAATAATTAATTTAGTGAGAGCTATCTAGGTTATTTCAAAGTCCTTAGAGGGACTGCAAGATCATTAATTCACCGTAACTTTCTTCTGCATGTTTACTCTGGAAAGAAAACAATGGACTTTATAACAAACTTCAAAGGGAAAGGAAATCATCCACTTTTTCCATTGACTGTGAAGAAAGTAGAAACATATGGCTTACACCATAATATTTTCTTGCTCCAATTTGATATTAAAACCACGTTCTGGCAGCTAATGTAAGAGTTGTGAAGCACTGGATTACATTGCATGGGAGGGTTGTGGAGGTTCAGTTACTGAAGTTCTCTGAGGACAAAGTCAACCACCATCTGCCAGGAACTGCATTTGGATCATTAGTGCTGCTTTGCTCTAAGGAAATGGACTGAATCCTGTTTCAGCCGGCCCCGAGGTCTGTAATTTTGTATGTGAGGCACTTTTTATTGATATTGTGCAACGCACTAAACCATGCTAGCAAGGAGATAAATCTTTATAGATAAGATACAAGGAATCAAAAAAATAGTTTATCCCTTGATGCAGTTCATTAGAATGGTGATACGTTCTGTTTGCAACTGCAGACTCGGTGGAAGGGTCAATGCATGTTCTCTTGCTGATTTTTAATGAGCCTTGCGCCTCGCAAGAGAGGGCAGTAGTTTTCTGAGGAGTGGGAAGCACCAGTTTTGGTTTAATCCGGCACAAGGGACTATGTATATTAAGAGCTTTCAAATGACAAAATTGTACTCAAACTAAAGCCTTCGAACCAGCAAATCTTTCTTTCTGACAATATGATTTGGTACCTTTGGTACTTAACTGTCAATAATTTTGTCCGATCGTGCCTTTGCATGTGTATGATGAGATCTCATGGGAATTTCTGCTCTCATAAAGAGGAGACGACTTGGAAGCTTATTGGTTCTTGGAGGATTGAAGTAGCCCAGATTTTTAAGTACTGCACTGTACTGTATTTATGCTTCTTAATGTTACCTTGGTTTTCATCCAGCTCTGTTGAAACAGTTCATTCACTTGGGTTTTAGGGCGTTATGTTTGCTTTGGTTATTGTTAAAATTTATTGGCCTTCCATCATCGAACAGTGATAATGTTGTTATTTGTGAGAGGTAGAATTTATAAGCTGCTCTGGAGGAGACGTTTATTGCCTTATTGGCTGCAAACTATAGTGGAGCTATATGGTATCTGAGCTTTCTATGAGTGCTTATGGCCAGATTCTGATATCAATGGCAACATCATAAATGTGAAGAAATGCTACTGGCCTTATGTAAATTCTGAACATGGAGCTATTTTAGGGCTGAGCTGAATTCCAGCCTAGGTTGTACATACAGTTGTCACTGAGCGAGGACCACATACACACTACTTTCTTCCTCATCATTGGATGTTGAAATTTAGTAATATGAGTTTCAGATGCCAATTTATTGGCTTCATTTCCAAATTTTCCATGTGCTGCAGGTGCTTTTCAATGACTTATTCATTAGATACTTCTATTGGTTGTACATGCAAAAAGAGGTAGAAATTGTGTCTTATGAAGACACAGAAGGATAGTTGCTGAGTGACTATTTTACATACTGGCCACTACTAGTTATATTTTCGAGCACACTGTAATAACAATGAAGTCAGTGTTCTGTTGTATGTTTTTTCTACTGATCATCTGTAGACTTAGGATTGAATCCTACTCTGAATAAATACGATTTGTAAAAGATCTTCTAGAGGTGGTAATGTTGCCACTCCAAAAAATATTTTCCTATTTATGTATAATTTGCCAATGTTTGTTAAGAAAAATTGAGGAAAATGTGTAAGACAATATTAGAATCACACGTAATGCTCAATCTGAGCCATATGTGGATTTTGCTGTATTTTAGTTACTATTTATTCTCAATAAGCAACTATCTGAGACTGTTCCCAACCCTGCGCAGACTCCAGTAAAGGGAATGCCTTCACCGTTTCATAGAATAATTTGGGTTTGAAGGGACATTAAAGCTCATCCAGTTCCAACCCCGCTGCCATGGGCAGGGACACCTCCCACTGGCTCAGGCTGCCCAAGGCCCATCCAACCTGGCCTTGAACACCTCCAGGGATGGGGCAGACACAGCTTCCCTGGGCAACCTGGGCCAGGGCCTCACCACCCCCTCATGGTGAAGAAATTCCTCTTTATGTCCAGTCCAAATCTGCCCCTCTCCAGTTTGTCCCCATTGCCCCTCATCCTGTCACTACAGGCCCTTGTGAACAGCCCCTCTCCAGCTTTCCTGTAGCCCCTTCAGGTACTGGAAGGTTTAGAGACTTCTCCAGAAGTATGCAGGACCTCAAAGAATGAAGCTCTAAATCTTTTAAGAAATGCACCCTTTTCCAGTGTTTATGGATAGTTTTCATCATGAATTGATAAGAAATCACAGAAAAGCTCTTACATCTCAGATTCGTTTGCCTCTCCTTAGTGGCAGCTTTACTACGAGTTGTACTGATTTACTGTGTTTGACAGCCAGCAGAACGAAATTGCACAGCAGTAAACTTCACATGCTGCTTATAGGCAGAATACATGAGTATTTTGCCGTGACAAGGTGCAAAAGGCGCTGCGCTGGAACGACACAGCAGTGTTTTCTGCCGCTCAGCTGTTCATGTGAACTCCTACAGTTGTTTTGTTACTAAACAATGGATGAAGTTAGGAGGAGCCCTCCTGCTAGCTGCCCCAGCAGGAGCGCAGAGACTCAACTACGTTTTAAAGTACAGAAGAAAGGAGTTAATCAGCTTCTTTCTTGGTTGTTGGCAAGTGCAGGTCCGTATTGACGAAATCGCAATCAAGCATCAGGCAAACAATCATTGCATTCCAGCGTTCACAGTGGAAGAAATTACCAAGTAATAACAGCATTATCAGCAGTGCTGTTAGAAAGCTTCATCAGATCGCATACAGCCAGATTACAGAGCTTGAGTACCGTGAAGGAAACTGCAGCAAAGAACGGCAGCAGGTGCCTCCACCCTGCCTTTGGAGAGACAGCACAAGTGTCTCGTTCTCCACGAAGCATGTACAGAGCTCATGGAGACCAGGTTCTTGCAATCACTATCGTGGACTTGCATCCATCCAGCAGTTTTGAGCAACATCCACTCTCTGCGATGGATGTTGATGCTAGAAGACCTCTTCAAATATATCAGGACCTCAAGAGCAGCTTGGTCTCTCTGCAGTGCCACAAATCCACCAGAGCCAGTGATGAATTTTAGGCTGAACTGGCAGCAAATGTGTGTGGTCCTGGTGGTAGTACAGTGCAGGAGCAATATTCCTCTTTGCTTTTCTACCTGGTAGCAAAGGGCAATATAAAGGGACTGCATTTTTCCCTGTTTTTTTCCCCGAATCAAACTAGTTCATGATGATGTTCTTCCTAGATAAATACTCCAGATTACAGATTGTGTAATCCAAATTAGAGCAGCACCATTTTTCTCTTAATGTTTTAATAGTGCCAAACGGGTCTATTACGTGTGCTTCTGGACTTCCTGGAAATGAAGCAGACATTAATTCAGCAAGATTAATTGAGACATTACTTTTGGCACCATTACAGGTATTTCAGCTCTTTATCGATTCGAGTCTGGCATTGACACCTAGCTTGCCTCGCAGGTGGTGATGTAGAGCCTGCGAGAGAATAAGAAAGAACTTGTTCCTACAAGAACAAGGAGTTACTGAGGTGAATGTGCGCATGACACGTACTTTCTCTTAAATCTTCCCACACAAGAGAGATCTGTCAGAGTTGTTATCACTCACTGAGGCATGTCAGAAAGATTTTCAGTGGAAAATTCCATTTCATTGTAAGCTAAATATCTCATGGAGCTGTGTCTGGTTTGACAGCCTTTCTCACTTAAAGTTTAATCAGGTCATGGTAAATCCACTGATCAAGAGGTGATGAAATTAAAACCAGAATTCCCTGAGCAAAACCTAGACAGTTGCAGAATATGTTTATTAGAAAACCTTTTAAAGATTAACATTTTCTCCAAATTACAATGAGAAAAAAAAGTATTTAATAATCACAAAATGGGATTTCTGTTAACCATCGCTGTTATTCACAAAGCTGTTGAATAGGGTGTTCCTGTCATCGCATGTTAACTGTCAGCTTTCAGATATGAAAGTAAGGATTAGTACAGATGATTTTGTCTCAAAAATTCAAGAAAAAAAGAAAGACTTCGGGAAGAAGATAGGAGGAGAAATAGAACATTTCTCTAAGACAAGAGCTGTGTAAGCCTCTTGTCGATACTGCACCTGAACTAAAGGCTAGTGCAGTCTGATTCAAGATTTGACAATGAAGCCAGGGAAACAGAAAAGCTCTAGAGGTGTTTGGAAGTTAATGATGCAGCCTTGTAGTAAAGCCCAAATTAAATTCTCAGTTCTCATTGCAAGAACACATTAAAACTAAAGTGCTGCTGGATAAAGCTGTCTCATGCTGCTTGGTGCATTACTCCTCTTGAGCAGTTTTGGTATTGTTTTCACTGCCTAGGAAAGAAAAGATGTTTTTTCCTGCTCATACTGCTAAATGAATTTTTTCCGAGGGCAAAACAAGAACTAGAGTTCTGAATGACTCAAAATATGAAGCAAGTGTGAAAACTTTGATGCAAACTATGAGAAAACTGGACTATGGATGAACGTAGGCAGTATTATTTGCTATAACTTCCTGAAATCGTGGATAGCAAAAAAAAACCCTAAACTAAAAGAAAAACTACACCACTAAAATCACTAATAAACCACAGTTTCACAGGCTCCTGGGTTTTGCAGCATTGTAAGGTGTAATATGTAAGAAACAGGATACGATAGCTATGGATATTTTATGTATGAGGACCATATATCTTCTACCTTAAGTAATTTACAAATTATCTCATTCCCATATAATTTAGATCGAGGTACGCTATGGCTGTGGCTCCTCGTGTTCATACAATCCATTGTGCTGTAGAAATGTTTATGTGTGCTCACAGCCCAGAAGGCCAACCGTGTCCTGGGCTGCATCCAAAGCAGCGTGGCCAGCAGGGCGAGGGAGGGGATTCTGCCCCTCTATTCCTCTCTTGTGAGACCTCATCTGGAGGATTGTGTCCAGTTCTGGAATCCTCAACATAAGGAGGAGGTGGAGCTGTTGGAACGGGTCCAGAGGAGGCTACAAGGATGATCAGAGGGCTGGAGCACCTCCCATACGAGGACAGGCTGAGAGCGCTGGGGTTGTTCAGCCTGGAGAAGAGAAGGCTCTGAAGAGACCTTAGAGCGACCTCCCAGTACCTGAAAGGAACCTACAGGAGATCTGGGGAGGGACTGTTTACAAAGGCTTGTAGTGATGGGATGAGGGGCAATGGGGATAAACTGAAGAGGGGCAGATTTAGACCGGATATAAGGAGGAATTTCTTCATCTTAAGAGTGGTGAGGCTCTGGCCCAGGTTGCCCAGGGAAGCTGTGGCTGCCCCATCCCTGGAGGTGTTCCAGGCCAGGTTGGATGGGCCTTGGGCAGCCTGAGCCAGTGGGAGGTGTCCCTGTCCATGGCAGGGGATTGGAACTGGATGATCTTTAAGGTCCCTTCCAACCCAAACTATTCTATCATTCTATGAGCTTTGTTAGCACAATGCAAAAGACCACAGAAATTTTTATTACTAGTTGTGGTGTTGATCTTTTCAACATAAGGATTCAGTGATTTATAACAATTTAGAACCCAGAAGAGAAATGTGCTTTACGTTACAGGTAGGCCTTAAATTCTCAAAACACAAGCATTTGTATCTCATAAATGGTTAGAACATAGTGGCACTGGTGTCAGGGGAGGCAACAGCCACACTCTGCTCAGATTCTTACTTAGCTCTTGTCAAGCTACAGCTGTTCCAAGTATAACCTCTTGCTCATTCCCATAATCATTCAAACGAATGCATAAGCACTGCTTCACCACACCGTTCAACTAGATGGAAAGTGTTCAGATGTGTCCTGTCTCTTAGATTCTTTGAACTTTTATCAGTCTGGAAGACGAAAAGCACATCTTGTGAGGAAGTTCTGAATGGGCTATGGAATTATTTAGTACGGCTCACCCTTTGCTTTGCTCAGACACAAAACACTCACTGCAAAAAGTCTTTCATGTTGAACTGTAATGCACTACAGTAAATGGTAGCTGTGCCTTTGCTTTGACAGTAAGACTTAAGGAATAGGTATTTTCCAAACTAAGTGATTCTATGATTCTCTGACTAGGATTAAGTTTTCTGGCAAAGTGACCTACTGATGAGTTATACATTGTTTTATTAAGCACAGATAATCCCAGATCTTTCTTCTCTGCACTGAACTCACATCATGTATTTCCTGATTTTAAAACTCTTTGGGGAAAACTAATTATTTATTGCAGATTAAAAATAGAGCTGAATAGTAGAAAACAAAGACAAGTTAAAACAACAAAACAACACCTTCCACCCTTTCCTCTCTTCTTCCCAGGCTCAACTTCACTCCTTCATTGCCAGCTCCTCCACCTCCTTCCAGCCAGAGCAGAGAGGGGGGGAGTGGGAGGAGTGTAGTAGGTCACAACAATTCCCCTCCGCAGATCTCTCCTCCTCCTGCTTTTCCCCTGCTTCAGTCCTTCACAGCAAACCTGTTCTGGTGTGAGGTCCTCTGCCCTGGTTGTGGGGTAGGGATCTGGTGGAAGCTCTGCCCCAGTGCCTGCAGCACATCCACCTCCTTCTTCTCTCACCTGAGTGTCACAGGGCTCTTTCTGACACTTTCTCCCTTGCTCTCATTTCATTTTCCAAATAGTGATATGGTAGTATTTCACTAAGATTTGAAGTGGATATTCTATGTGGTGCAGGTTAGATGTTCCATTGATGTAATTATTAATTCTATTTAAGATTCTGTCTTAATTAGTACAACAAACATATAAGCTAAAACGAAACTGTTGGATATGCTCAATGAAGGAATTACTCTTCTCCAAAAACAACGTCGTCTTTGCAAGAACGTTGTAGCATGTAAAAAATTGGAATATAAAAATTTAAGTTCAGCTAAGGATAGAAATAGCTCTTGATTAATTGTGAGCTCAAGTAAAAAAAAAAAAAAAAAGAAATAAAACCAGTAATCAGAGAGATATGTTAGCATAAATTACACATACTTAGCATAATGACAAAGCCCAAGCATTTGACCCTCAGAATCAGGCTTTAAGTGCATGACGCGATTGTAAATTTGAGGACTTAGATTTGTTTAGCATGTTGATTTTTCACACCAGGGAGTTGCAGGCATCGGTGGTGCTCAGAGCAAGGACAGTGGGAAAATTTATATCTGCCATGGAAACGGGAGATGCTACATATCAGGAAATGTGTTGACTTTGGCAACTTGGAAAACTTGATGTTTCTCTTGAGCCTGGTATGGAAGGTGTCATCTGGAAGGCTGTTCCACACTATATTCCTATTATAGCAGCAATGTCTTTTAGCTAAGCTTGAGGACTAGAAACTTTTTGTGTGTGTTTAGAGAAGACTCACTTAATGACAGATTTCTGAGACCTGGAATTTAAAACATAAATCAGGTATCGCCAAACTTACGGTAAAATCCTTGAGCTGGCAAAACACCAGTACTCCCTCAATGAGTCAGCCCAGCCTGCCTGCTGACAGCCGAACATATATTTGCTACAGGAAAATTGACAAAAACAAACCCAAACAAACAAAAAAGAAAAAATAGCCAGTCTGAGTGGTGATAAGAAGGAGGTGGAGCTGCTGGAATGGGTCCAGAGAAGGCTACAAAGATGATCTGAGGGCTGGAGCAGCTCTCATACAAGAACAGGCTGAGAGAGTTGGGGTTGCTCAACCTGGAGAAGAAAAGGCTTGGAGCAGCTTTCAGTACTGAAAGGGGCTCCAGGAATGCTGGGGAGGGGCTGTTCACAAAGGCTCGTGCGGATAGGACGAGGGCGAATGGGTATAAACTGGAGAGGGGCAGATTTAGACCGGACATAAGGAAGAATTTCTTCCCCATGAGAGTGGTGAGGCCCTGGCCCAGGTTGCCCAGGGAAGCTGTGGCTGCCCCATCCCCGGAGGTGTTCCAGGCCAGGTTGGATGGGCCTTGGGCCACTGATCCACTGGGAGGTGTCCCTGCCCATGGCAGGGGGTTGGAACTGGATGGGCTTTAAGATCCCTTCCAACCCAAACTATTCTATGATGCTGTGATTTGTACGATCTGTTTGCAAAATGTTAATTCATTCCCTTAAAGAAACAGCAAGTAAAAACCACCTTCCCTCAAGCCAAAGCATGTATAGATCATTCTTGATCACTCTTGATAATGGGCTTTTTCCGAGGAGTCCATTCCACCCAGTGTGCAAAGTGCAGCTACTTACTCTCAGCTTAATGCATTTAATAAAGCTTAATGAAACATTTGTAAACGTAATGAAGCACTCTGGAAATGAAAACAAAGGCGAGCCAATGTCCTTCTAAATGGAAACTAGGCCAGCGCGCTGGTGCCATTGGAATATCTGCAATCGTGCTAAGCTTTTAATGTGTCCTTGAGGGTTAATAGGTAGACAACAGAGTCTCTGAAAATTCTCTTACACTACATATTTTTTTCATTATTAGCAGCTCTGAAGGCTTCAATCTGACACAGTCACTGTGTACTCAGGGGTTTTCCAGACAAACAGTAAGAGTAACTATGGAGGAAGGTATTGCCAATGGGAGGAAAGGGTCACAGACTTTGTATTATGTTTGCAAAGCATCAGCACTGAGCCATATCAGGCTTTCTTTGCCTGAACTTTTCTTCACTCGCTGGCAACAGCTTTGATTTTACTCGGTTTAACAGTAACATGGCTGATTTGCTTTTCTTTTGCTTATTTTTGTACAGTACAACCAGCAGTTTTATGTAGATAATATTAAGAAGTTGTTCTTTTGTGTCACAGAACGTGACTTGAGTATTAATGATGTAGCGTAAAGGACTACGGAGTCAGTATGACAGCAGGAGCCTGGGGACATGGGCTGGAGTGTAGAGGGGGCACAAGCTTGGCACTGGGAAAATCACCGATAGTCAATTAAAAAAACAGAGACCCAGAGCTGGACAAAATTCTTTTAGACGTAACAACAGGAACAAATCCCAAACATCTAACCTCTGCGAAAGACATCGCATGCGGTGAATTCACATACAGAATGAACTTTCACACTAGTGAAGGAAGGGCACGGTGTATAAGCTTGTTAGAAAACATGAAGATACCAATCCTGTCCCCAGGGTGTGGGAGGTGTGTGGAAAATCACATCCTATTCTTGCCAGCAAAGGAACTGGGATGCCAATAACCTGCTTTACCTCCATTTGTACATACATTGGCCTGAAGACACACAGTAATTTTAGCTGTCATTATTGTTATTTTCTGCGTAGCAGTATCCTGCTTTTTTTTCCTGATAATTTGATCAGAGCTAGTATTAATTCTGATTATTCTGTTAAGGTTTTAAACATGCTGATAAGAAATTCTTGGTTTTATGTATAAAGAGAATTTTATTGTTGTCTATAACAAGATTTGGAACATTAACAGAAGCAACTAATAATTGTTATAGGCTGATTTATAGTCACTCCCGTGGAGATGTCTGAGCAATGAAATTTGTCTTTGTCTGGAGAAGTCATGTTTTTTAGCAAGATTTTTTTCTGGTTGGAAGAGGAAGAAGATAAATATCTGGTTTTGTGTGTGTGTTTTAGATAGATACATAAATATGCACAGCTGATTCTTCAGAATGGATTCAAATTGATGTGGTTTAAGAGTATAAGGTTTTCTACAGTCTTGGATTGCTTGGGAAGACTCCACTGACCAAGATGAGTCTATATAAATGTTCTTTAATACATTCCATTGGGCCAAAGGAAGGGGTTTTTAGGATTTATAGGGGCTTTGTATCCTGAGGTTTTGGAAGTCAACACAATATGATGTCTGTAAAAGCAGAAAAAGTCCAAAGGTTCCTTCTGAGACTGAATGTCTACCCTCTTTCTTAGGGGTAGGTGGGAAGGAGATCATCCGTCAGTATCATACAGAGATTTTAGCTCCATATCCTCATCCAGGCTGTAGCTTGAGCAGAACTTAAATATCAGAGACTGTCAAACGAATTTGTAGCCACTGTTGCACACACTTCTGTTGACTTTTCTGCAGTTCAGGATCGAAACCAATACTTTATGTTCTGAAATCACAGATCGTGACTCTTTCCACTGGGCCCTGAATTCTGGGTAAAGTAATACATAAAGCTTCTGGTCTGTGGATTGATTATTTAGTAAACAGATAGGCAGAACTTTTGATCCAAAGAAAAAGTTATGGATTTCATTGAGATACTTGCATTTTGGTTTTTATTTGGTTTGGGGGGTATTTGATATTTGGGATTGTTGAAGAAGGTTGACTTGTTCAAGTAGGATTCAGCTTTAGGTCCTTATGTCCTTTACCTGTATGTCCATTATGTCCTTTGAGTGCATCAGTGCAGCGTCTGCACTTGAGTTTTCAGTCCTTTCTCTTCAGCCAATGTACTTAGGCTAAAGTGTAAGGAAAGCCATCCGCTAAAGAGAGGGTAAAGGCATTACCTGAGGGCTCCTCCTCCATCATGTGTACAGGCCTGATTTGACGTTTTTTCAGGTCTCAGATTACAGACCACTGTACTCTTTCACTCCTGTTCTGAAATTTTCCTGGAATATGAGTATTTCAACAGTGTTCGCACACTTGCTCTTTCTTTTTGTCCAGAAGCAGAAAGGTCTTTACACACAGTTTCAGTGAAACAGCAGTCTGAGGGAAGGTGCCCACCTACAGCAAAGACCGAGCCCTGATTTTAGCAGCTGCTCCTGCTCACGCAGGGGAAGGAGATGAGAATTTCTTTGACAGAATTTTGTGATCTTTTAGGAAAACGTGCCTCTACCCTAGGAAAACTGTATTACTGGCCCATCCTTTTTCTTCACGTGTATTCTTCACTGTGGCAGTACCTTACCCACAGTGGGACTCTTTCAGAATTCATCCTCCAGAACCTTCCAGATTTTCCCCTTTAGAACTTCTGCTCTTTCTCACTGTGTTTTACAACCGATCGTTCCAATCTCTGCTCCCGGGGGAGCACCAGGCACTTGCCCATCACCTGAATGACTGACCACATCTTCCCTCAGCAGCTGAGTTGGTGCATCTAATACACTAAAAACAGCCCAAGAGTTTTTTACAGGAGCAGTATCCTGTGTTGCGTCACAATAGTCTGAAATAATCACCAGTTTTCCTACCAGAACACTAGCGCAGACTTTACTATCTCAAAGTAGCTCAGCAGCAGCCTGGGATATTTTGCCCCACCCTACACTAAACTGTGTTTAGGGTGCAGCAAACAGCCGCATCCCTGTTGGCAGCCCGTCTTTGCAGCACTCCAGGTCACTGTGCTCCCTACATGATGGGTAAATACTAACCAGGAGCTGGACATGGGTGTTTTCTGACACCAAGAGGTCTTTTCTTGCAAGAATAAGAATTCTGCAGACACCTCCCAGGTGAAGTTCAGTTACCTGCTGAGTGCCACTGCTGCTTTCCTAGCAAGTGGAAGCTGCCTACTGATGCCTTCCACGGTGTTTAATTGATGGTATATTAAGTCTTGTACACTCATACACTGGAGCTTTAGATTAGGAATGAGTGATAATATTTTAAGGAGAAAGAAGATCTCATTCTTACTCCAGTGACAAACTTCTTAAGATGAAGGGACTGCATTTACAGTGTCTTCTTTGTTCTACACTTGCCCCCTGCAACTAGATCAAGTGAGGCTGTAGCAATACGGCTTTCACATGCTGACACTTCATCCCATATTTTACAGAAACAGGCTTCATTTGCAGTTGTCTCTGCAAGGCATAAAAAGTGCCTATTCAGAGCTTTATCCAGATCCGCAGGCTCAATTCATGTCATCAAATTTATCCGCGTGCTCCCGACCCAAACGTGCATCGCTTGAAGCGTGCCTCGTTCAGACTGGTGATTTATGAGGCAAGCTGAGATCCCTGAGTTTAATTTGATTTAGGGAAATTTCACAGAATTTACCACAGGAAACTCAGTTGTAAATCCAAACATCATATCTCATGAGCTGATTTTACATTTACTCCGAGTGTTTTAAAAATAGAATCATAGAATAGTTTGTGTTGGAAGGGACCTTAAAGAACATTCAGATCCAACCCCCCCTGCCATGGGCAGGGACACCTCCCACTGGCTCAGGCTGCCCAAGGCCCATCCAACCTGGCCTGGAACACCTCCAGGGATGGGGCAGCCACACCTTCCCTGGGCAACCTGGGCCAGGGCCTCACCACTCTCATGGGGAAGAAATTCTTCCTTATGTCCAGTCTAAATCTGCCCCTCTCCAGTTTATAGCCATTCCCCCTCGTCCTATCACTACAACCCTTTGTGAACAGCCCCTCCCCAGCTTTCTTGGAGGCCCTATAAGTACTGTAAGGTCACTATAAGATCTTTCACGATACCTCCCGAAGGCCTGATTCTGCAGTAGTCTTCAGGTTAAGCTACGTCACACCTGGATGAACATTAGCACATTGACCAAGGAAGCTTCCTGCACTATTATGAAGTGGCTAAATGTGATCTGTAATAATTTCTTACTGCTTCTTTCTTTTTTTTAATAACTGCCTCTTTTGATGACTGATCTTTTTTCTTCTTTTTTTTTTGATTCCCGTCCCTCCCAGTCTCTCACTTATATAGTTGATTTTCCTGGGGAACTATCCTAGGCTCAACATAGTCGGCATAAATAACAGCGCAAGGACTTCTGCCCATTTTTATACATGGCTTGGTTGTTCACGCTGCCCAATATTTTACATCGAACCTAGGTTAGGAGTCTGGGATCTTTGCGTAGTTGGTGGACAGGTGTAGGCTATTGTGATGTCTGAATCTCCTTTCAGACCTTTATTGGAAATAGAAGCAGCTTATCCTTCTATATTAAAACCCTAATTTTAGATATCTTAAGCTTACCAGATGAATGCCTCCATGGCTGGCATTGGTCATCTGAAACGTGCTACCTCCTACCAGCGTCACAAAGAGCTTGCTCACAAAGCAACTTCACCTTCTTGTTCCTTGAGTGCTCAGGTGGAAATGACATCTATTAATCTTAAAGTCAAATATCAGGACTTGCAGGGGATTACTGTTCCATGTATCTGAGATCTTTATGTTATAGCTTTTACCAACTTCAACAAACACAATAGTTGCCTCTTAAAAAAACAAAGGCACTAGGCAAGTTCCATGACTGTGTGTGTGTTTGTGAGTGTAGTCCAGCTACTTTAATAAATACTTAAAAAATGTCAAATATATCTGGGAAGAACTGGAGTGATAAAATTACTCCATTTTATTCTAATAAGAAAACATGTCAGGGATTACATTGCTTTTTCTGATAAAGGAAAAAAACTGTCGTCAATACATTCCATTTAACCTAAGACTCACTAGAAATAATACTGATTTATTTTCAATCTAAATCAGTTGCATTTGTCAATTTTGATCTCTTGAAATGTTAAAAGCTGAGAGATAATGCGTGCAAATAAATGCTCGGTAGTTCTCCATGTTTGTAACTGAATTCTGGTTGGCTACAGACTTTAATGGGATCAGTGGACCAGATAAAACTTTTAACTAAGAATTGCTATTTCTTATTTTGTGTGACGACACAGCATTGTAAAACGCTTATCAGCTCTGTTGTCTTCTTAACTTTATAGATCCAAATATAAAAAAAGCTGTGACGTGATCTGATGTCCTACTGTTAAACAAAACCTTTCATTTCTAATGCTGTCAAACTAGTCCCTTCAAGAAATACTGATTTTGGTAGTGAAATCTTAAACATTGGACAGAAATAGCGAGATAAAATTCATAGAATGTCACTGGGACGAGACCAGTTTAAAAGGATAGTTTCCAGATCACTGATAAGAGTGTTGAAGTTATAGTCTATGGCGTGTCTTTTAAAAACATACTTATTTGCAGCAAAGCAATTCACATTGTTAATAAATGCTGTGATAAATTTGTTAAGCTGTTAGAACAGAAAATGAACTGCTTTCAGCTTCTGCAAACAGAACTGCCTGAATTAATAGTGTTCGTTGAGTGAGATGTATACATTGTATATCACCATCTCCTCCTAGAAATGATTTTAATTACATTTTATTAGTTTGGGGGTTAGGGTTTTCTTCGTTGTTGTTAATGGTGAGGAAGGACTTACTTGGAAAAATTATGATTATACACAAGACATACAGTTATTTAAAATTATCTGGAAATCTAACTCACGTGATGACTATTTTCTCTCACGTTACAATGCTTTAATTATGCAGGAATAGGAGTTACATCCTAATACCTAACTGATACAGTAACAGAAGTGAAAGGAGGGGGGGGCAATAAAAAGGATATAAAAAAGAGCTACGTATTTATAGTATCAATTATCTTTCGTTATTCGTTTCTGCACATGGAGTGCATAAAGTTTCTTCTCTGCTGAGAGCAAGTGAAAGATGTAAGACAGAATTTTGTGTTCAAAATTAATTATGGCCAATTTTCTTGTGTCACATTCGTGCTAAGCGATTGTACCTAATCTTTGTATTTCTCGTCTTCTGTTGCGTTTATGCCTGTTTTATCTAAATGCTCTTAAAGGGAGTTATGTACCTGTGATAAGATCCCAAAGGGACTTCAAAGATTCTTTGTTCTTCCCCCTTTCCCCACAGAAGAGTCATAGTTCGATACGTACATACCCAGCTTTGTTTTAATCCCTCTCCTCCGTCCCCTTTCGTGTCAGCTAAGAAATGACAAAACGTTTTTGTTTTGTTTTTAAAAAAAAGAGAAAACTTTTGTAATGTGTTCGGAAGGCGGTCATGCTCTGGATTAGACCTTCTTAGGGGACTGTTGTTCTCAGACCAAAATCATCTTTGCCTCACGGGTGGTTTTAACCTCTTCTCTGCTCAATCTATGTCGAAAAGGAGATCATAGGCAAAAGTACAAGAACTAGTGAGGCTGTGTCCAGAGAGTAGACAACCCTGCATCAGCTATCATTCCTTGCATTGTCATTTAGCTGTATTTCTCTTTCACATATGCACACATTGGACCAAAATATACCATAAAGAGGAATATGTAAGCACGTTGACAAGAGATAGTCTTGGATGCACATTATTACCCCAGAAATAATCTGTAGGGAAGGAAAATCCTGCACCATTTCTGGGAGGTAAAACTTAATCATAATCATAATTCACACATCAGTGTTGTAGGCTTGGTGAGGAGACGCAGAAATTATGACTCCTGCTCCTCCACGAGTTCTAGGTTCCAAAGCCGTGTAGTATCTGGTGTGGCCACACTGCCAAGTTTGGAAACATAGATGGTCTCAGAAAGCCACAGACGCCTCTCTTGGCATTATCTGCACTGCCACCCAGGGTTATAGTTTGCTTAATAAGTGATATCTGTACACAGAAGAACATGTAAAATACCCAAATACCTAATCCTGATCCATAATCATGCCCATTTAATTAATTTCATTGACTGATAATGGCATATTTATTTGCACTTTCAGCTCTATAAACTAGATTTAGGTACCCGTCATATATCTGTAAAAGGGTATATCTTTTAAAACTGAAAAATCTTGCACCGAAAGGGTATTATCTGTACCAATGAAAATCATATCCACATGGTAAACACTTGCTTTGTCAGGGAATTTTTTTTTTTTAATTAATTTGAATCTTATCAACATGGATGGCATTTATGTAAATAGTTCAAAAAAGGTAATTGTTGATAAATGTTACAGTGCGTGTGTTTGGGAGGAGGTAATGTATAAATATGCTTAATTCTTTCTGTAAATATGCAAACCCAAGGATTATGGAGTGCTTTGGCTGGGCAAGGTTGTTTCTTTTGTATAGGAGTATCAGTTGCAAAGAGAGCCTCTCGCCTGTCTCGTTCGTGTGGAGCTAATGCAACCCTTTGTTACTGTGCATCCTCAATACTGACCTCCTACCCAGCCTAAACCACGGGATATCACGTTAACGAGTGCCACGTTAAGCACCTTGAAAAGGGCCGTCTTAGGAAAGTCTCAGGTATAGCAAGTAAAGCATCATTACAGTTGTGACTTTAGCTCAGCATCAACATTTAGATCCACGTCCTAAGGATAAAAATATTCCACAGCTTTGACTTTCCTACAGTTCTTCTTAAAATCTTGAGGGACTACCTCCTCTTTACCTACACCCTCTGTGTTCAGCACACACAAAAGTGTGTTAAAGTTATTACTTTTGTGTAAGAAAAAATAATCCCACAGCATTTCTTTTTAATAAGTGTTCAACTACAAAATTTTATTGGTATCCTTCTATGTTCCCTCTAGAGGATGTAATGCACAAAAGCATTGCCACGGAACATATAAAATTACAAATGAAATTTATTGTAAAAAGTAGAATGTCTTCTAGACTGGTGTCAGTATTTATTTCATTCATAAACCAAAACTGCAGGTATAATATATATTCATTGTCAGCGAGTTCATGTGTGTAAATTGCCATCCAACAGTATTGACTGATATAAGACAGATATTGAAAAGACAATTTAAATTTACTCTTCCAAACATAAACTGTTCCACAAAAGCACTGTAAAAACTCCTTCAAGGTTTTGTGTTGTGCTTCACATTTATGGTTAACTACATAATTTGGTTGTGTCATAATCCACTGTGTTTGGCAATTTGGCATTAAAGGCCTGCAAAGCAGATTGAATCCTCACCACTTCACTGGTAGACAGTTTGAGTCTATGACGGAGCAAGCAAGAGAAGAGGTCTAGGCGACGTTGACCAGGTGGAGAGAGTTTATTTACACGATCCCGTATCTCTAACAACTGCAAAAGTGCTGAGTCCTGTGATCCCTGAGTGTAGGGGTAGTCCAACTGCAAAATCAAGTCTCGAATTGCTTCTGGGTCGAAGTGCATGCTGTAGCCAAACACTTGGATGTTATTGATTTTCATGTAGCCCAGATTTCTTGAGGGATCAATAAATTCCAGGGGTTCATAGTAGATGCTCTCATTGCCATTTGGACCATTCGACTTTATTCGACTCCTCAAATAGATGTGTACAGTTTCAAAAAATGTCTTCCACTTGTTGCCCAGAGTCAGTGTCCAGTTATAACACTGAAGGGGTAAGTCCAGTTTAGTCCGCTCCCAGTCTGGGAAATTGTTCTCATTCACAGGCATAAACCAGCTCTCAGAGTGGCTGCCCCCAAAAGGGTTGACATAAACAGCGAGAACGGGCTCTAAGGTGCTGTTTTTAGTTAGGCAGATTTGAAGAGAGAGGCCCAGTATCATATGGACCAGGCTAGACTTGTACTTGTTACTCTTAAGGGTAAGGAGCATCCGTTTGCGCCAAGAAGGATCAAACCAGCTGTTGAGACGCATGTCGTTGCTGATGAAAATGGCATGGACCTCAATTCTCCGGTCCGTCTTCTGCAATAAATACTTCATTTCCAGGTCTTGAAGGTCAGTCTCAAAGCCAATGTAGTGCTCTGTCGATTCTGCCACCTCAGGCTTGCAAACGCCTTGGCTCAGCATGTAGCCGGCGTTGCAGCTTCCGCAGCGGGTGCGATTGTCAGGAGCACAGCTCAAGCACGCAGAGCCATCTCCAACCGTGCAGGGAAGGAACCCATGGCAGGCAACCTGGTCATTGGGGCAAGTGCATGTGTGAGTCTCTTCAGAAAAGCTTCCCAGGAGGCCATTTTCATTGCAGTAGAGAAAGGACTGGATGCGGTTGAGCCAGTAGTTGGAAGATCTGCAACATTAAAATAACTCATTTTAACCCAAGGAGAGACCTGTACACAATAAACACAACCTTGTTATTTTTTATCAGAAAGAGAAATATAAAGCTGTTTTCAGTAACAGATCAAGGCACTAAAGTCGGATGATAGCATCTGCTGTCAGATGAATACATGTATAAATTGCCTTTTAACAATGCAAAATCACAGAAGTTTCCTTATAAACTCACAGGCACAACAGGAACATTTGGTTCATGTACTTGTTCTCACTCACTGTATCTCTGTCACGGCAGCCTAACAGCCATTTTTCGGGAACTGACTTAGAATTGTAGAACAGTTTTGGTTGGAAGGGACCCTAAAGATCACCCAGTTCCAACCCCCTACACTCGGCAGGGACACCTCCCACCACCCATTGTCCCTTGTCATATCACTCCAAGCCTTTGTAAACAGTCCCTCCCCAGCTTTCTTGTAGCCCCTTCAGGTACTGGAAGGACGCTTTAAGGTCTCCTCAGAACCTTCTCTCCTCCAGGCTGAAGAAGCCCAACTCTCTCAGCCTGTCCTCATATGGGAGGTGCTCCAGCCCTTGGATCATCTTTGTAGCCTCCTCTGGATCCATTCCAACAGCTCCGTCTCCTTCTTGTGTTGAGGATTCCAGAACTGGACACAATCCTCCAGATGAGGTCTCCCAAAACAGGAACAGAGGGTCAGAATCCCCTCCCTCGCCCTGCCAGCCATGCTGCTTTTGATGCAGCCCAGGACACTGTTGGCCTTCTGGCCAAGTCCTTCTCTGCAGGGCTTCTCTCAATCTCATCATCCCCCATCCTGTATTGAAACCACGAATCTTCAGATTAATATCTTAAAATCCTATGTAGTTTAGATTATTTTTCCTCCTAATTGATCAAGGTGGTGATTTGTCTGTATCGAACTGTGTATAATTGTACCATCTAACTCGTTCATTATGAAGGTTTTTGTAAGCTCGCAGGCTTTGTTGTAACTGACTGGAGCTTCTCTGATTTATAGACAATGAGCCAAAATGCTTTCCAGGAATATCAAACAGGACCCTGCACTGCACTAAACAGATTCAGTCTTAATTCTTCAAATGTCTTCCAGCACAAGAATATCCCTACAGGAAACCACGTATGAGCATGCTGTGTTTACTTTTCATCTTTAGAGATGAAATTAAAAGATCACTTTAACGGTCTTCTTGTCATCTCACCGTTTATGTCCTACATCACACTGGGAAAGCAGACACTGAAACCAACATTTTAGGCTGTTGAGGCACAGCTGCTAGAAGACAGACAATGGGAACAACAGGCTTAGATGGAAATAGTCAGGAGAAAAATTATCTTCTTTCTTTGTCTGTATTTTTCAGTTCTTAATAATCCCATTAATGCACAGTTTGAAGACCTTGTTTTGGCTGCAGCACAGTCAGATCTATTGTTGCCACATGAATGACGATGCTTGTAAGGGTTCTTCCCTTTTCATGGAATCATTTGAAAGAGAAAAGAACCTCATATACCGATGACTTACTTTGTAAGTCACATCTGAATTTGTCTGGAGAATTTAATAGTTCTTAATTTATCTTAAATTTGGGGGTTTTTTTTTTTTCCTGGCTATATAATAATTGCTACAGCTAAAAATCTCAAAGTCTGATCATGAAAGATCAGCAAAATTAGATCAGTGTATACCTTGGTGACTTTGTTTAATCTTTTTCCTTTCGCTTTTTTTGGTTGGGAGTGGGAATCATGTTTTTTAGGGGCTGATGTGTGTTTATGTATATATATATACACACACACATATAGACTATTAACATTTTCTAGAAGTATAAGCAAATATAAGAACATCCATGACATGAGTGCCCAAACACCATTCTCCTGTGTGCTTATTTGAAAGCCAGCGTTAAGCAAAAATACTTTGGCAAGTTTATTCCTTAATTTCCTGATTAAAAATAATGTCCATTCCACAAGCAAGGTCAATGTCACGATATAGAAGTTACTCCAAAACTGAGTAGAACATTAAAGCTATTGCTCTCCCAAGTAGAACAGGAAGCTCCTGTACCTTGGGTTGTTTTGTGAGTAATCTGTACCTACTGAGCTTGCCCTGACAACTCACAGGAACCACGTTTCGGGTGTGTTAAGAGCCTTTTTTCCCATTGCAGGATACGCTTTCCAGCCAGGTGGTGTATCTTATTGCTACCACCCTTATGATGCATCACAGCAATCGAAACAGAAAAGATCCTTGTCCAAAGGATCAAAGCTAACCTTTCAAAGGTTTCTCATTACGGCTTTTTCCTAACTCTTTATGGGTCTCTATGCTTATTTAAGAACTGATACTGACTTCCAAAATCTGCTGGACATGTGATATAGAAGTCTGGGGTTTTTACTTTACTTTGGGTTGTGCTATTTGCTTTACAACAGCCTTCGTAAAGTTGTTACCTTCTTTTGATTTGTAATCTTGGACAGATAACCAGGCAGATTTCAAGAATATGTCATTTGCGTTTTAATCTCCGAGTTTTCTGCCTGTAGGGTTACTACCCCTGGGCACCGCATGACTACTGTATCAAGGTTGAGCGCTTCAACAGCTGATATGGATCAGGTTTGCAAATGGGAATTTTAGCATCCATTTCCTCTTCTCCTGTGAATAGAAATCCATGCCTTTGAAAAGCTCGGTCATGTACTAGGAGTACGTTTCCAGAAAACTTCATTTTGCATAGACCAACTCTGAGCTTACAGCTGGGGCTCTGTATTCACCTCAGTAGAGCAAAAACATTTGAAGACTTAGAGTAAATATTTTCTTTATATCACAAAGTGTCAACCATAGAGACAAAATCCGCTCGGCTCACTCGCAGAAAACATCAACTGCGCTGCATAGTTTGTAGCATCTACGAATGTGTTTGTGTGATATGTTCCAGTCTGAAGAAAGCTAACGGTGCCTGAGCTTCCAGAGCCAAGGAAAGCCACATGACTATGTTAGATTTTCGGCAGAGATTGGTAGCCTGGATTTGGTATAATGCCAGTATGGACAAGAAATTTCTGTACGGCCTGTAGGATAAGCATTTATCCTGACTTGGAGCTCAGGCACAGCTGGCTTTAAATTACACACCAGCTATGAATTTTCAGAACCTAATTTTAGATACTTTCTGATAGATAAGAATGAGTGAATTTTGACTATTGCTTCGTTGAAGTGTGTTTGGTTTCACTGCAAAGGTTTGGCAGTGGAGGGGTGGGGGGCAGGCGCAGTAATGTCTTTGTGAGGACAGAGACTGCCCCATACTGGACACAACTGTTTCCAAACAATTCCAACCAACTGTACTTATCTCAACCCATGAGCTTTACAATTTTATTTCCTCCTCCTCTCCTACTGAAGAGGGTCAGCGAGAGAGTGGGTGGGTGGGCACCTGGCAGCCAGCCCAGCTCAACCCCACCACATAAGGTAAGGGAGATCAGCTTTAAGCTGATCTCTGCCATATTTCATCAACCCTTTATTCCTCTTCCACCTACTCAAAATGAGAATCCATTTTTTATATATGATATTAGTACTTATTATTCTGCTTATCGTTTGGCATTGAAATAAATCAAAGAATGTTCCGCACGTTAGTTTTTACATACAGAAGAGGTTTCGGAAAAAGAAAGGGCGTCTCTTGGTCTACAAAGGCGATAGAAAGAGGGCGATCTGGTGAGGAAGAGGGCACTGTTGGACGAGGAGAAATATTTATTGTCCAAATAAGCCTACTTAAACCAACAAAACTAATTTACCGGTAAGGGTTGATTTGGTTTGCGTTCCTCTTTTCTCCATTCACAGGATCTTTAAAACTTTTTATTTTTTCCCTCAGTGATCTAATGTCAGTAAATTATTATGAGAAACAAAATATTTAACGTCATTTTTTTGTTCTTTTTATTTTTAATGAGCCTACCTTCTTGCTCCTTTGTTAGGGGATGGAAGAAGCAGTCTGAAGGCCTGCATGAAATCACACAGCTGCACGATTAATTTTCCTTTCCAAAACTTAGTTATCAGTTTGTAACTTCATATTTAGCTCATTAAAACAACTATATTTTTAATCATTAGCAGCTGCAAGGAGACCAAGAATTTTAAAGAAGAAAATGTTTTCTCATTATTCCAAAGTTCAAAACAATAAGTTTCTAATATTTTTAACTTATTTTGAATTTTTTTTTACCTGGTTTTAACCAGCGAGGTTTCAAGAAGTTCTAATTATACCTGTATGTCTTCAATCAGTTTAAAAGCATAAATTCTTTTTTTAAAAAAAATAAAATAAATTGCCTTGCTTAACTGCTTTTTTTTTAAGAAGTTGTCATTAAGAAGTATTTTACTCTTTGTAAATTTATTGCTTTCACTCAAGTAAATGAAGTAAATTAAGGGAAAGTACATAAAATGTCAGCAGAACCTACTTTTTTAAGCCACTCATCCTTAATTAGAGAAATTTACACCGGAATATCGTTCTGAATGCTTTCTTTTTTCTCCTAGAAATAGAAGATCGTTAAAAGTCAGGACCTTGCAGTCAAGGGGAAAGGCTTGGTGAGAAGCAGATGCCTCTCCGAGGTCAACAGTCAGATAGGCAGAGCTTAGGCTTGTCCCACAGGGGTTTAAAAGCTGTGTGGATGTGGTGCCTACAGCCACAGTTTAGTGGTGGAGGTGGCAGTGCTACGGTTACAGTTGGACTTGATGATCTTAAAGGTCTTTTCCAAATGAAATGATTCTATGATTAGCTTTCCTTTTTCTACATTAGGTCTAATTATTCTTTAATTTTCTGTTATGTGGCTAAATTAGTGCTTGGTTGTCTAAGTACTCTGTGCAAACTTGAGTATACCACTCCTGATTCTTTCCTTCCATTATTCACCACTTGACATATCAAGGTCCACTCCTTAGTCTGATGCCAGAAAGAAAAATGTTTATTAACTCTGTCATTCGACTTTATTCTATTCTCCCACTATATCTTTTTTTTTTTTCCCCTTTTTCGTAGTTGCCTCAATATGTGAGGTCTGTAGAACCCTCTAAGAAAAACTCTTTGCTATGACAGGGACAGAATCTGAAACTCTGACTTCAAGTCCCTCGAGTCCCCGTTAAAGTTAATAAGATGCTTTGTTCAAAATTCAGTATACTTTTATTCTTCTCTTCAGGTGTAATAAATTCTTGATACCTCATTCTCCACCACGTTGTTCAGCACATATTGCCAGTGTTCCTTTACCTCTGATCGGTTTTATTTAATCATTTATATTCTAATCGTGTTAATGGAGGGTTCGAGGAAAAGACTGCCAATCTTGACCATTTGCTTCTTGTTTACAGAAATTAATAAATAAGACAATTAGCTTCTGAGGGAAAGAGCTCTGCAATTATTCTTTTAATGACACTGTAAACATTATTATTTGATTTGGAAAATTATATTTACTGGACGGATGTGTTGGTTTTCCAAGTGTTGAGATACAGAACTGCTGACTTCCAAACCGAGTGACAGCAGCGAGAATCTTTCTTGTTACTTCAATGAGCTTCAAATCAAAATGGGATCCCTGAAATATCTATGCCTTCACCATCATGCAAATTTATTTGATAAGCTAAAATCAAATGCTATTTTTAGTGAATCACACACTTGAAATCATAACTTTAGAAACAAATTAATATTTAATTGAATGAAATAAAATACTCAGTAAATACAGGGTACTTCTTAGCAAATTATATAATGAATTACATCTCCCTGGAAAGTCTGTAGAATTTTCTTAAAATGTTTTTCGTTTCTTGATATTTAGTGATCGAAATCTCCACTGTACTGAGGTATCTGCCTTGCTTTTTACTGCAAACAGTTTCTTGTGGACCACGTCTCTTGTGCGGATGGACATGTCCCTCCATCCCTACTGAATTTGTTTGATCGCATACATTGATATGACTCTACTTAGTTGCGTGTGACAACGTTCCACAAGTCTTCTCGATTCTTGAAATATACTGGGAAATGAATTGTTAACTAATTATGGTTTAATAACAGCTTCACCTCCACCTTCTTACAATCCACCCTTTGCAGATATACTCCAAGAATATCAGCCTGCTGTTGCTGGATGATGAGGCTCTTGTGCGTGAACCTTCTGTTGCAGAGGAGGCACCGAGCAGCCGACCACTCCACTTTCAGCTGGAATACTTACAGGGTAAGGAAAGCCTGCTGTATGATCTCATATTTACACAAGCATGATAAAAAATAGGATAATCCTGGGAAAGGTGATGCATCAGTTACTTGAGCCAAGTTTCTGATGAGAATCTTCTTAATGAGAAACATAAATCTTAAGTGTTTTGGTAGGTGAAATAATTCTATGTGAAGTTGAACTGCATTATCTCTTTATGAAATGCTCGCCAATTCTTAATTCTAAAGTGTATTTCAAGTATTTTGCAGTCTATTTTTTTTGTTATGAAATGACTTTCAAAAGAAAATTAATTTCTTTGAGCAATAGCAGTTGCAACTTTAACCCGAAACACGGATATAGAACTCCTGTTCTATACCCTGTAACATTAAATGTAAGAACAAAGCAGCATGGTCACCCTATATAATAGCTGTATCAAGTATTTAATCATGATATGACACTTTTACCTCCTTCTCTGCCTCACTAAGTGCTTAACATCTGTTGTACATCAGATGGCTCAGTAGCAGATGATGAGTACTCAGTGAGGCAGATGCTAAGTAAAAAAATGAAGACAATTTAACAAGAAGTGTAGAGGCAGTAAAATACCCATTACCTATTTCTCCCTCCTATAGAGGCCGTCTCCAGAATAAATCTGTTGGCACCACCAACACCAAATGCACTTATGGGCATCTCTAAAACATCCCACTCTTGATCTTGTGGGATCACCTCTTGGGAAGGACAAGTGAGAGTCCAAGTACTTTGTTTCTGTGCTGTGATTCATAACAAGAACATTAATTGCTACTGAATTTGATAATGGCCTTTATTCGAATGCACTTTTCTTCTGGGAGTCAGACTAAAACTACCGACTGTACAGCAACAGAAGGCCAGTGAGTGATTAGAAGAATGAATGTCGTTAGCTTATTCAGCCTCACGGTATTAAAGCAGTGCTATAACCATCACTCAAATAAAGATGCCTGGAATCATTGTACTGCGGCTCCTGGTACAGGTATGTCAGGGAGTCTCTCAGTGACAGCTGCAAATCCTGCTCCAAAAGATGATAAACAGGAGCAGTGCTGCTGTTCCGTACTCACAATTTCACAGCTGGCTCCACCGGAGCTTTAAAGCCCATCTAAAGGGCTGGGTCAGCTCCGTGGCCCATGGTGAAAACAAGGGAACCAAACTGTGAGGGAGAGAAGGAATATGACACTGTTCTAAATGTTTATAAAGGAAAGAAAAGCTTCTGCCTAGAGGGAGCAGCAGAAAGGCAATCCATGATTACATCCATGAAACAGATATGAGACTACTATCTTCCTATTTTCCTACTGTTTGAGACAGGACCTCTATTCCTAATTTAGGCACACTTATCCCCAGTTAAAATAACTGAAATTAATAAAAAAAACACAATCTGTTTCTGTTCCTGCAGAATTTGTTACGGCTGGGATTGTGGAGGTAGAGAAAATCTGACTTCAGTTCCTGGCTCCTTCACAATCTTTCTGTATGTCCGTGACTACGAACAAGTCACTTGCTTTTTTCCTTTTATAACAATCTTATTTTTCTCCCTATTGTTTACCTATTTGGGTTATAAATGTAGTTGCCTCTAGATCCTACTGTAATATTAACAGCAACAATCTCTCATTTGCTTCTATTGTGTAGAATCAGAAGCACTCTATCACAGCAAAAATCTCCCAGTAAAGAGTAATGGTTTTAATTAAAGAATACAAAATTCAGTTCTGTATTCATACCTCACTTATCATCATATTAAACAATACAATAGAAAATCAGATTCTGAGCTCAGCGTGCTTTTTTCCCCCCTCATGTTATAATAACTGAAAATAACTTCAACGAAAAAGAAGATAACTTTGAGCCAACCCTTAAAAGTTTTAGGCACAAAATATGTTACAAAAGAGAGGTTTGGCTTTCCTGCCATGATAAGTTTGAATAAATTGCAAGGATACCCTTGAGTTTCCGAAGGAAAATTAAAGGCTGTCTAGAAAAAGTTGTATCGTGCTGCTTTTAAAAACAGTATCTATTTCACTTAATAAGGTATTATTCTTGTAATAGGCTGTCACTGGTGGAATGGTCACAAATAAGGAAAGTATTAAGATAAATGACCTGATGTTGCATGTATATAATATAAATTAGGAGACTGTTAGTAATAATGCTTATAAGCAAATCTCAAGTAATTGCATCTCTTCTGACATTTTTGTCTTCCTTAAACAAACATACCAGCCCACAGCCTGAAATGCAATGTACAAGTTGATAGAAAGGCTGACACTGGATCGCCATCCAGGTTGGATGGGCCTTGGGCAGCCTGATCTAGTGAGACGTGTCCCTGCCCATGGCAGGGGGTTGGAACTGGATGGGCCTTAAGGTGCCTTCTAACCCAAACTATTCTGTGGTTCTATGACTGTGTGCACGTCTCTTCCCTAAGAAGAGTAGATAAGGGGAACCAGCTGTGAACCAGACCCCAAAGAAGTGACAAGTCGTGTTCTGAAGAAAGAACATATTACTTCTGATACACTATTTATCTAGATATTCAATCTCATTCTATTGAGTTAATCCCCTCCTCGTTATTACATGGTTTTATACAGCATAATACTAAAGAGTAGAAAGGATATCTCCTCGTGCCAAACAGCTTCCTTAATGCCTTGCAATAAGGGACTCCAGTTTAAAAAAAAGTAAAAAAAACCCCACAAACATTTCAATCCCTTTTAAACTCCTCCTTAGTGAAACTAACAAGTTGCTACTGGAAGGAATTAATTTAAGAAGCCTGTCTTTGACAAACAGTTCCTGAATTTTCGCGTCAATAACCAAAAGATTTCCTTGTAGGGAAAGAAAAAGTTCAGTTGAAGAATATATTCTTCTGATAAATGATATAACATTTCAGTGCCTACAACAGCATATGTTTTAAGTCTTATTTAGCATTCTTAAAACAGTTATCTTAAATATCTTTGATTATAAGCACTGTTATGTACTAAAAGACTCTGGAGGAACTCTCTCATTAACAAAGTCTCTAGCGTGCTTTCTGTATACATATCTATACATAGCTACTTCAATACCTCTGCATTTTTAACTAGTTAAGCTCAGAAAGGATGGCTATACTTTAAGATTGTGAATCAGGTCATGGAACACGAATAATGTCATTGTGACCACTTTAAAATAGTTAATTATTAGGGTAACAGCATTACCAAGAAGCCCCCAAAAGAATTCCATCCATTCTTTGCAACACTCTGCAAGTGCTATTGTACTTGCTGTTGAATTTATGCTAAAAAGTCACAACAGAAAAAGCCTCAGGGCACCATCCACATGGAAAATGCCAATCTGTCTCAAGAGTCTTTGCCTTGAAGAGCTTCCAGTCTAACTGCAAAACAGAGAAAAAGAATAAAAAGAGGATGTAGGATGAGCTCACAAAGGTTTTACAAATGTAGTGAGGGGATGATGAGGACTGGAGGTGGATAACTGCAGAGTCAGTAGGTAAAGGAGCAGCCTGGAGCTTGAATATTCACTCTGTCCTGCAGAGGATTTCCTACTATGCACAGGGAATAACACTGAATAAGAAGGAATAGCCACAAAAATAGCTCTAACGTCCACACATATATATATAAGTAAACATACAATCCATTATTTCTCCTGCTTACCCAATGTACAATCCATCTGCATGGGTTTCAGAGATATCTTTTACGTGTATCTTGGTGGGTAAAGTGACTTCACATTTATATTAAAGGAGCATTTACAGGGGCAGAGAGATCATAGAATAGTTTGGGTTGGAAGGGACCTTAAAGATCATCCAGTTCCAACCCCCTGCCATGGGCAGGGACACCTCCCACTGGATCAGGGGCTCCAAGCCCCATCCAACCTGGCCTGGAACACCTCCAGGGACGGGGCAGCCACAGCTTCTCTGGGCAGCCTGGGCCAGGGCCTCACCACTCTCATCATGAAGAAATTTTTCCTAATGTCTAAATCTGCCCCTCTCCAGTTTGTACCCATTCCCCCGGTCCTATCACCACAAGCCTTTGGGAATAGCCCCTCTCCAGCTTTCCCATAGGTCCCCCTCCGGTACTGGAAGGTCGCTATACTCAGCCTGCTCACTACGGCACTTTCATTCAATGCATTAGTGCCTTGTCCCTCATCTCTAGCAGCTCCCATTTCATGGTGCTTTTGATTGACAGCAAAGGCAAGAAGCCTCGTCCCTAGGAAAGTAAGCAAGGCTCCAAGACAACCACCCTCACCTTGATGAGTAATTACTTTGCCTCTGCAACACAATCGGTCTCCTCGGGCAAGCAGCTCCAGAAGCCCAAACCCACACTAATCCGATGCTTGTTTATAGCTGGAATTGACATTACCAGAAAGTTAAGAAAAATTGACCTTGCTCAAATGCCTCTCGTTTGTTGGGTCTGACATTAACTCCTCACAACCAAACCCCCCCTCAATGAAAGCCAAACTCTAGAAGGAACGCAGCCCAATGTTCCCTGGCCGGAGGGTTACAACCAGTGCCACTTATTGCACTATAGCTCTGCCACGCATCACTCTTACCTCAATGCTTATTACTCCCTTAACTTATTAATTCGCCTCATTAGGGACTTGCTCAAAAGAATGACAGCTTCACTAAAGAGACAACCCCCCTGCCCTCCCTTTATCTTCAGGGCATCCCTCCTCACCCACATATAATCCCAATGTATCTGATCCCAGCCCGGAACTCTGTTACCACCCACAAACCCAACCCAAAGCTGCAGCAAAATGGTATAATTTTAAAAATATTTCTGAATACAACCTACCTTAGCGAACAGTAGTATGTTGCTAACGATCCTTGTTTATTTAAATATAACTTGACTGAATTCTTTTATTACTATCTAGCAGTTTCCACTGGCTGTTTTTAGTTGCTATGGAAACCATTTCAATTATTATTTTTCACGTAAGACTGGATTGCTGCATCGACTGCCTGTCCACATATGGAATTTGAAGTCCTAAATGAAGTATCTATAGCTTTAGGATTTTGGGGGTACTATAAGACCGTTTAATTTCCCAGGATAAATAAGTGAGATGATAGGTGAAAAAACTTGAAGAGCCATGGCATAATCTCTAACGCATCCCACTATATCCTGCAGGTGGAGAATTGCAACAATCTCCCAAATTCGATAGGAAGAAGGTATTGGGGTAAAAGTATCCATTCTGAAGAGAGGAGGAAAGGGATATTCATCTCACTTGTTGTGGGAGAAAGGCTCGTTTGCTTGCCAAGGAGGTTATTGCTTTTGCTTCATACTGATCCGCAATTTGATTGATTCTTTCTACTGATGTTACTGAAAACCGCGTACTGCAGTTGTCAACGAAGTTGTTTCACAGACCGTTTACATTTTGAGCTGTTTAATATAGTTTATATTTTGGTCTTTTACAATGTGCACCATGAAAAAAATGATTATGCTTTTTAGCCAACCAGTTAATGCTGTTAAGCATGTAAAACATCAATCCATAAGGACGAGCTTTAAAGCAACATCTATGATGCCAAGACTTAATTCCCCACCCCCAAATCAAGACAGTTATCCTTCAGGGAATCCTAAAGTCAAGTACAGTTCTCGAGCACATGAACAGAAGGCAGAGAGCAGAAAGGCTGACTGAATTCTGGCAGGATGCCTCAGGTAGCTAATTCCCATGCCCTTTGCTAAGGCACGAATCACGATCTTGAGCCAGGGAACTTCCGTTCAGGAACAGAGGCACTGTTGACTTCAGACAAAACAGAATCAAGGTGAAGAACAGATGAACAAAAAAGCGAAAGCCCTCTGCAAAGCCTGGCTTTAGCAGTGCTGCACCGACTAGAAAAATAATCTTTTTTTTTCAACTCTCACACTCTTCTGCAGAGAATTACCACCTTTGTAATGTGGAAAGCGTTGTTTAGTTTCTTCTTGACTATTTTTTAATTCCTGTTTGTTTTTCATTTATGTACGATTCCTTCGGAAAACATAGTTACAATTTCTTATACAAACACAGTGCTACTATTGAACACTTCACACATACCACTGACAAAGTTTTCCTCTAACTATCACTGGGAAATTTATTACTAGTAAAAAGAAGACGCTCTATGAACTTTTTTTCCTAGGGAAACTTGAAAAATATTAAAGAAAAACATATCACTTACATTTTGCCGAGGAACAGCTTGTTCTAGACCCAGGGGAATTATGGAATAGCTTTCTTATTTGGGGGGAGCATGGAAGTGGCGTGTTGTCCTCACATCAGATAGAAGGTGTGGGGTAAAAGATGATTTTATTCCTCTTTTACCAATGCCTAGTTCAGATATTGGGCAGAGCTGTAATCCTTTTTCTCCTTGAGCAGAAACCTTTATCAGAAATGACTGATGGATAAGACTTTCTGGCCCCAAAGTGTACTCTGCCACGGATAAGGTGACCCAAAGCTACTTTTAAGGTAAATATGAGGTCACATCACAGTGAACAATCACAGCATTACACCTTTCATCCCGTTTCCTCTCCTCGTCAAATATCAACCTTAAAACAAAAGAGCAGCAGTAACAACAACAACAAAATAATAAGGAAATAAATCTTCCAAAGTTTAGGAGTGCAAACATTTGGGGTTGCCACTAAACCTGGGATTTCCCTGTATTGTATGCACCTACTGGGAGTCATCTTTTATTTAGCTGTCTGTTCCCATAACCAGTTCTCCTTTCATTTGCACGCAAAATGGCTCATGAATCTCATGTTTTTCACTCGGTTTTGGAGAGAATTTCAGACCACTCCAGTCTGTGTTGAACCATGTTGAATATACTTGTCATCTCTATAATAAAGTTTCAAAACCTTTGATGCGACAGTGATTGAGCTCAGCTGTAGAAATATGCAGCTTCTCTACTCGGGCTCCACTAAAACCTAAGTGATTTGTGAAGATGATATTTCAGATACCACTCATGATTCTCCCGTTTTGCTGCTGGAGTCATGTAGGCTCTGAGCGGCAAATCTAATTCAGGGCATGAATAGCACTTGTTGTGTTCAGCATGACAATAAATAGCACATACTTTTTTAGATGAGCACGCATACTACATTTACAGGCTCAGGAAGCCCTCTCCAATTAAAACCAGATTGTCCTTAATAGAATCTATAAATGTGAGCTGGAGTTTCTGTTCTATTTTCTATTAAGTTTTTTTTCTCCTTTGTAACAAGTTTACCCCAACTGTTTTCTGCTTTATTGTCCTGATAAGACAGCAAATTCCATTTTCTGCCATCTGTTGCTAAACTTGCAATTTTCCACAAGATCACTGTGTACACACACTATTTTTTTCTGTTTGCTACTTTAGAGACTTACTATAGATAGGTAAAATGATTGTTCCATTTCTGACTTAGCAACCCCTAACCTGATGGCTTGATTAAAAAAAAAAAGTAAGAAAAAAACCCCCAAACCTCCAATTCTGCTCCTGAACCTGAACCATTGCAAGGGGGAATGCTTTTTAAGAACACCCTTGTTTTCACAGTCAAACATGGTTCTCTAAAGCAGTTTGTCAGGGTTGGAGTAACTGGAGTGAAAACTTACTTAGATGTATTTTTTAAAGCATAAAGAGCATTTAACTCTTTTATTTTAACCATATTTTAACCATAGAACAATTTTTTTTTAATATGTGTTAACGTTATTTATGGTTCATATGGTCTTGCTAAATATTTGGTTGGTATATTTGCATTATTCCTACTTGCTGTCAGGTAAAGCGACACGTTACCTATTATAATTCATGTCCTTCTGAACTACTAAAGTATTCATTATCAAATGTTAAGTTTCTCCTGGCAGGGATCTTTGCAAGAACCTGGGGTTCTTAGAATCACAGAATCTCTGGAATGGAAAGACCTTTGAGATCATCAAGTCCAGCCGTAGATGTCCACTACCAAAACATACCCCTAATTTGAAATAACTATAATTCAGTGTTTAAGTACATAGGCATTGCCTCCCAGAGATACACAATATCATATACTGGTAAATAAACAGCTGAATAAAGTTAATTCCCTACAGAAAATAATGGAGTTTAAAATGCATTTGACATTTCCTCTTATTTGTTCACTGGGAGCTTAACATATCTGTGACAAATTACAAAAGATTAAAGGAAAGTAGTACCTGAGCGCACGTCAACAGCTTGTTTGTCCTTACATATCAAAGAACACAGAGGTCAGTAACGTGCATTCTATTAGTATTATTCTTCTACTAAAAAATAATTAAAAAAAACCCCTAAAATCCTACTCAGGAAATTTTACTTTTGTAAACTTCAGAAAATTATAATTTCTTTATTGTTGATTTTGTTTGTATCTGTTTGCTACCTGCCAGACTGAGAGTAAGTTATCCTGCAGATCGATATGATCACTGCTGCACAATCCAACTGAATCCTTTTCCCTATACATACAGTTAAAATCAACAAAAATAAGGTGTTAATATTCTATTAGTGGTAAACTTAGCGTCTTATAAAGAACAGAAAAAAGGAACAGGAAAGAAGCTAAGCAATAAGAAATTTCTCTTCTTGTGTCTCAACTAATAATATCTTTGAAAAAAAAGAGGCAATCAAGGAAAAAAACCCTGTTATAAAAAGTACCTTAATTTGAATAGTCATTATAAAGGAGAACTCATTCTTACATCATGAGATCAGGAGGTATCTTCAGGCTGACGCCAGCAGCCCACTGAACGCTTCCTTTGGGAGCGAGATTCCACACAGCAGCATCTCTAATTCCAGCTGGGTTTCAGCAGAATTTAGATGGTTGCAGATTTTTGTCTTGTAATTAGTGGGCAATAACAACCGTAAGTCCTATATCCTTTTCATTCAAAGTTGTGAATACACCATCACCTCTCCGCTGCTGTTCAGGTTACTCGGGTGCTCATGTCCAGGTCCCACCACAGATGCTGCTACCAGTGCTGCAGACGCTCTGGGACATCTCTTCAGGCTCAGACATGACACAAAGAATATGTGCTCCATCCTTAAAATGTACATAAGCACTCCCTTCACACTACAGCCATGGCTTTGTGGTGAATCCCTTCCCTGTCAAGCACATGGATTATGGTGGACATCAGAGCAGTGCCCACCAGGCAGCTGCCCCCACCCCAGACACACCGTCACCTCTTCTCAGTCCATCCGGGCCACCAGAGTTAAGTAGACACTCTGCTCTTGTATTGCCATATTCAATCAAGTATTTACATCTCTTCCAGTACTTGTATAATCACCCGTGTGTCCCCTAAACACCCTTCCAGTGTTTTATATTCCTCGTCCTCCTTGAAGGGCGAACTCCACAGAGTGAGACCGAGATTCTATGCAGTAGATTTCCCGTTGGAAGAACATGGGAGCTGTTAAGGCTCCAATCACCACGTAACTATTCAGAAGTGCCATGCTACAATAATCTACTTTTATGAGAGTTTGGAAGGTGAATATAAAATAACACAATCCCCAGACGTGCTGTTATGTGTAAAGCCATCCCATTAATCATACTCAGTTTTACTTTACAGCCTGAAAGTATGCAAAGTGTAACTGCCATTCAGGTGCCTTAATGCTGGCACTTGCACGCTTTAACCGCATTTTAAAAGCTACCTTCTCAAGAAATTAAGCACTCAATCTTTCCCTTTCCTTCAGTGGAAATGTTATTTCAGCACCTTCTGATGTCAACAACATACGCAGAACAGCCTGGAAATCGAGGCAAGCGAACGAAACCTCAGAAGCTCACCAGCTTCCATACCTGAAAATAAAGTGTTAACCACACTAAAAAAAGAAATTCAAGGAGTCTATTTCTTTACAGATTATGGGAATTAACTTAGCGTATGCATTTCTCCATGAGCATACTGGGCACAAGTAACACTAAGTGGTTATAACTTACATCACTGCAGGGAGAAGGATTACTTTATCTGCGGTTCAGACGAATAAACCCATGCTACGCTGGTGTTGCCAATAAGGAAATCAAAGTCTGATTAAGATCTGGGGGAGCCTGCAGACATAGGACCACAAGCAAATAAATACTTGGAGCTGCTCCCTTCTGTTTTTCAGAGGTGGTACTATTGATGTGATGGTAGATTTGAACTGTGATCAGGCAACTGAGTTCAGATCTAAAAATGAATATGTAACAGGGTCAGGAGGAGACGAAAGTACTGTAACTAGTTACTACTTTTTACCTGATAGTCGGAAACTCCAGTTTTCTGCTTAAACTTCAAGGCAACCCCTCAGATCAGAACCAAGGACATGCTGCGAAATGGAGCCTTTTCTTCCCAAGCGTGGAAAGTGCTGTGACTCTTAGGATTAAGCTGTGATGGACCCTCCTAGACCCTCCACTTCTTAGAGTGTGACCGCAAAATCCACCACAAATCAGAAGAATTTTGTACAATTCCTGGGGGGAGGGGGATTTATGAAACCAATTACTTATTTTTTTTTAAGAGGCAAAGTTTTGTGAATTTCAGCTTGTGTGCACAAGAAATTTGTTTGACAATTTTGAAGGCAAGTTGTACAGTTCTGTTCAAGAGAGAGTTCTGCAAATATTCTCCTTAATTTTATTCATTGCATTTCTGTAAATGCGTGACTACGATTTCCTGTGTGCAGAAAATCTATACGTTTTGTATTGACAATTAGGGATTATGATCTGCAAACACCGCAAGGCATTTCTGCTTAGATTTACTACCAAGGCTAGACGTTTAAATTAGGGATTACACAAAAATTAGATTAATTTCATACACACAGACTATTGGTTCCATTTCACTATTGCCTTCACAAAAAGGGTGGAAAGGATATAGTGAATGCTCTCGCAAACTTCAAAGATGAAGTAGATTAAAAGATGGGTTTTTTTGTAAAATACATTCGCAAATTTAGGTGAGATGTGTGATCCCAGAGCCTGTGAGGCTTGCAGTGTCATTGCTCTCACAACCGCACAGGACCATTCATCTGAGTTTGTCTATAGAGCTCTATAACCAGATGACTGCCTGCTATTCAGCAAATAGAAGAAACAGGCTTCGGAATCATTATTTGCCAAGATTCACAGGTGCCTCCTGTAGAAAACTGCGTTATAAAGCTTCTCTCCTCTCTGTCAGGACACTGATCTCTATTCAGTACAGAGAAATTTCCATAGACAGAGGGTCTATTTTTATCTTTGAAGTTAATCCAACCCCAAGTTGCAGCAAGACTTAGAAGCACAGATGCAGATATTCTGTATAGACTTCCTTTTAAATATTCATGGATGGAAACCTGTTTCTCTACTTCTATCATTCAAAACTGAGGTTTGTGGCTTTTATGAACTTTTGCTCATCTCTTCGTCCACGAGCAAAATGCTTCCTCTCCGACGCAGCTGACATTATATCCAAATGTGGATATACATAGAGAAGCAGTCGGCGTTATGCAGCAGATGGTCAGCAGAAGAAATAGAAAGAAATCACTTAATGTTGAACAACCTCACACCAGTGGAAAGATTCGTTCAACTGCGGACTGGACTCAGCAAGATAGAAAATGCTGCTCAAGTGTTTTGCAACGTATTGAGGGCTAAATTGATGAAACAGAAAGTCCGCCTGCTGGCTCGGGATTTGCTACGTTGGTCGCTACTCGGAGCTTATTTAACCGAAGTTTTGTAGAGAAACATTAGGGACAACACAGTCAGCAGCTTAGCTATCCATTTCACAGTGCCCTGCTCGCATCTTGGCCATATTTGCCAACTGTCTCATTTATATTTATACTGTATCTTAGCCATCACTCCAGGAATTAGCTAAACCAGTAGTGCTTTCTGCAGATAATACACTGATGAAGCAATCTACACAGATGGTAAGCTTTCAACTTACATTAAAAAAATCATCAGTTATTGTTCCCATTTTTTTTCCCAAAATTAAGGCAACTTTGTCCAAAAATGTTGAAATAATATACGTACAGTTTCAAGGGCATGATGTCTTTGCGTTCTTCTAACGTCAATTAAAGAATTATTCAGGATTTCTTCTTAACTATCAACCAGAAGTTTCTTAAAGTTAAAATATTTTTTAAAAAAAACAATAAAAGTTTAAAGTAATAACCCTGAAATGAGATTCTATTGGAAATATCATTTAAAAGAAGGAAGGAGAGTCTTAAGAAATATAATGAACACAGCCTAAGTAATGTTTGGAGAGATTTCTAATTGCTGTTTTTTATAAGGGTATGATCTGGAAAAGTAAATGTCTTTCAAAGCTTTTTTTTTGTTAATACAAGGATGTATATATTAATTGTAATTGGTGCAACAAATCCTGACATTTATTGCACTTCTACGTAATAAGGAGAGGTTTGAACACATGTTGAAGTCATTCCTGCCATTTGGGTAGAACAAGAACTATCGAACATCCTGAATAACCAAAACACAGATAATCAAAGGAAAATAAAAAATTTAAAACCTTGGGGTTTGGTGTTTTTTCTTTTTTTTTTAACTAAAGCCTGAAGGTAATAAATTTTGTGGCCGATATGAAGCAGCTTCACAATAGGGGAAAAAAGCTTTTCTTTCCAGAACCATACAAACGAGGCCAGAACTTAAGTTTACATGCCAATAAGATAATGAGTTCTTTTCAGACAATAAACATCCATGGGAGTTAAATGATTGCATTGAAAATTAATATTTCAAATGGGCAACTTCTGTCGCTTTTTACACTTTCTGCTCTCTTGTTTAGTACGGAGAACAAAAGCAAATTGCTCCAATTCTGGCTATAATGCAAGCAAATTGGTCAACCTGGGTAAGGGTAGCAAAACCCACTCTTGAAATATTTCTGACTCTAATATTACCCAGTGTGAAGGAGGATAATCCACTGCTTAGTTGGAATATCTTTTGAGATACAAGAAATACCTGAGCTGTAGATCAGGACATGGAAAACAATGTTATACCGTGCTAGACATCGCCACACGCCGGACACGGGCTGGACTGGAAGCTCGGGGTTAATTTGTGTTGGCTGGAGTCGGCAGGTGCAGCCCTTCAGCAACATTTCATTTACATGAAATCCGTCAGGAATTTAAATGTTCTGACAACACAAACCATGAGGTGAATACTTCAACAAAAAAAGCTTTTCCCTGGGTGACATCTGTCCGCACAGCACATGTCACCCCCACAACCGGCGCCCTTGCTGATGCTCTCAGCGAGAAGCCAAGGACTAAACCACTCTGGTGTTTGTTGTTTGTGTGGATGTGCTTTCACACCCTCCAGCCACGATCCCTCCCAGAGAAAGCTGAGGCGTGATGCCAAGACAGCGCAAGCCTGGTCCTGCTATGGATCCTATCTCTCCAGAGCACATCAGAGGGCTGGACCTGTCCGAGCCGTCTGCCCCCACCGCTCTGGGGAGATAGATTTAATCAAAACTGGGGAAGGCAGGGAGGGAGAAGGACATGGGGACAGGACACAGACAGTTCCCAGCTCATGTCATGGCGCTGCTGTCAGTAGAGGTGTGGAGTTTACCACTCGGTACTTTTTAGGGTAAATGAACTGTATATCATCTATACCACTCTGTATAAGGCTACAAGCATCACATAAGCCTCAACATAAGAAGGAGATGGAGCTGTTGGAACAGGTCCAGAGGATGCTATAAAGATGATCAGAGGGCTGGAGCACCTCCCATATGAGGACAGGCTGAGAGAGTTGGGGTTGTTCAGCCTGGAGAAGAGAAGGCTCCAAGGAGACCTTACAGCAACCTTCCAGTACCTGAAGGGGCTACAAGAAAGCTGGAGAGGGGCTGTTCACAAAGGCTCGTAGTGACAGGATGAGGGGCAATGGGGATAAACTGGAGAGGGGCAGATTTAGACTAGAAATAAGGAGGAATTCCTTCACCATGAGAGGGGTGAGGCCCTGGCCCAGGTTGCCCAGGGAAGCTGTGGCTGCCCCATCCCTGGAGGTGTTCCAGGCCAGGTTGGATGGGGCCTTGGGCAGCCTGAGCCAGTGGGAGGTGTTGGAACTGAATTATCTTTAAGATCCCTTCCAACCCAAACTATTCTATGATCCTATGACACCAGTAGGGAATTCATAATTTGAATGGGTTTTTTTCAAAGGTTTTTTTAATTTAATGTTTCCAATACTAACCATGATTGTATGTAAAATCTTTTCGTATTTCTGCCTATAAATTTCTCTACCACCGACAGCAGCCATTGCAATTATGCACATGCTGAATTCTCGTCTAGCAGTTCAATTTCAGAAAAATTAAATATCTCCCTGACCTTTAACCTTCAATATGCAACTTATTCTTTCTATTCATTTATTTTGCTCTTATCAAGACAACGTAAGAAAATATAGAGAACATAATACACCTAAACTGAAAGTATTTTAGGTTTATAAAAGACAGGACAAGCAGTAAATAAGAGAATGACTAGCTCTGAATGAGCAGGAAGCTAATATTTTGAAGTTATTTTGTTCTTTATGTTGCAAATGGAAGAACACCACATTATGAAACAGCCATCTCAAACTTTGTGTACATCTTTTCACGATCATATCTGTACACATTGGCCAGACAGGAAACTCGTTGCCAGAACTATGTCATTTGGAAGCACTTAAACCACCATGGGATTGGTGCATTCTGCGCGCTGGAACTAAAGGATCTTTTTGTCAAAGTGAACAAAGGAGCAAACAGGAGCCAACACAACCAATTCAGATGCACGGTTACAGCACTGTCAAGCTTGAAAACCCATCATCTGCAGCCTGACACTATCCAATCTTCAAATTTATCTAAAGACAAAGCTATTATATGGCTTTAGCTAAGATACCTGAAGCACAACACCAAAGGTTGAAGTCTAGCATTTGATGTCCCCTTGGAGAGCTGGCGTCCCGCCCCCCGGGCGACCTAAGAGGGTAAATTGCCTATGACTTAACACAGGTGAGAAACAGCAGGCACTTGCTTGTACGCATCCATTTCTACATCAATGCATATCTCACGGTTCTTTGACTTGTTTAATTGAGAAGTTTTTTTTTCTGATTCAGAGCCTGAAAAGCTTGTTCTCAGAGCGCTGACAGACACGACCTGACAGGCAGAGACCTCTTTGTCAAAGTGAGGCATCAGAGCAATGAAAGGTTTTGCCTCAAATACGGATATGCATGGCAATGTGTCCCACCCCCCTCCAAGTCCAACCTTCACCCTCCCTTTTATTCTGCACTCATGTCACAGCTTTCTTGTGCTTTGCATTAATACCACCTTCTCGTTTTTACTTCACAGGAGACACGTTTTCACTTTAAGCTGCACAGACCAGAAAAGCATTTGTGTTACAGCAATTCAGCCCAGCCTGAGCCGTGGCTGAGGCCCCACTGCGACATGTGCTGCACAAACACAGAGCGAGAGACAAGTCTGCGTATCGCTCGAAAGAAACACAACAGACGAAAGAGAGCAAGGGAGAGGTGACATTGTCAGCCTATTGTCAGTCCTGTTGCGCTATGGTGGGCACAGGCAGGGGACTTTTGTGATGCCACACAGGAAACCCGATGCTGCAGACCAAATATCAAAGATTATTCCCTCTTATTTTTGTCCTGTCTTACTTAATAACTCACAGATGATAAAAGGCATGTCCTTATGGTACGCTTTATACTCCTCCAGATCAGAAAAAGTGATGCTCAAATATGCTCTTATTATACAGGTAAAATCTAGAAGATACTGCAACTTTCTGGACTTGGGGATAGCCTGAAGGCCAGGGTGCTCCAAGACCCCGTATCTCACGCTGGTGTCCTTGCCTGCCCTCCGAATGCATTTATAATTCACTTCATCATGGTTCACGAAGGTGGGGGGTGATATCTAGAGAAGATCACAGGCATCGCAACACACGTCATGACTACAAAGACAGATGGTCACCAGGCTAGGAGCAAAGAGAAGCTGCCAAGCCCAGGAACGTGTGCCAGTATCCATCCACACGTTGAGTATTCATTCTTAAGTGTAGGCTTGCAAGCCTTGTGAGTCACCACAGTGTTGGCTCTGATGTTGTCTCTATAAGTGATTCGTGTGGATAAGTGATTAAGATATCTTTAAATTTGGCCTGAGGGAAGGTCTCTTACAGCATTTTGCTCACAGTAAAAACCAAAAGGCCAAAAGCAAGCCCTTCAGTACTGTGGATCCGCACTGGCGTTTAGATGTGCTGAACACCACATCTTTATAGCTGAAATAGCAGCTTTTTCTTAAACTGTACTTTCCTTTTTTAATACCACATCTATAAAAGAAATGCTATTTTAAGCTGCTTGTGTTTTACTTTTTACACATTCTCAGGCTCCAGTACTGATAGCACCAATTACATTACAAAATTTGCCTGCGAAAAAAAGGATGTCTGGGTATTTGGGTTGGAAACAACAAGGGGGTTTGGTAGGTGGAAGGGACAGAGGAAATCTGTAGTGGAATGAGCATCAACAGATCTGAAAAAAAATAAATCCCGGATACTCTAGATATTGTTTCATGACGGAGAATAGGAAATTGAGCCTGACTTTCTACTTCTCAGAACTGGACTCTGTGGAGGAAAGTGGCCTTCCAAAAGTACATGGGATTTCCATTCCTATCACCCTGTCACTCTGAGAAGAGAAGCCACCGCACAGAGATGGACACTAAAGCAGTAATGCAATGCTCTGTCCTTTCAAAGTACAGACTCTTGCAGTGGTCAGTGATTCAGTAATCATATTTGGATATTGCAAGTCTCAGAATAAGGTAAAACACAACATCCTACAGTATTATATTAATACAATAAACTACTATACTGGTACTCATGTCAGATGATGCATGCCAGATTTTCTTCTTTTAACATCTTGCATCATATGACAAAATGTAAAATAAGGTTGACAAAACACTGCCACTGGGGTACAGTTGCACTGTAACTAGTAAGTAGTCCATACCTTAAAAGAACAAAACACTGGCATGAGAGATGCGACTTCAATCCACATATTGCACAGATGATATTTCCAGAGCGTAGAAGCATAATCCTGCTCCATGACATTAATATAACCCATCTACTAGTTTCACAGCGCTCTAGGATATGGTGAAATTACTTCCTTCTAATATTGCTATTCATAAAAAAAAATCAGAAGTGGAATTGTGAGGAGGCTGGGAAGATTTTCCTGTATAGCATGTGATCAAGAACAGCCTCTACGAGTATGTGATGAAGTTTCTCCTTGAGAGCAAATGCATTACAAGGGCAGGTGCCAAGAGCAGCCTGCCCCTATGTATATATAGTTATTAAAATAGGTGTGAAAACACACATATACACGAGAGTTTATCTTAGCTTGCCATTGTTATCAGAACTATTATTCGCAGGCCTGTATATCATATTGTTATGTTTGTCACGTTAGTTTTAAATAACTCTAATCCCCAATCCAATTAAAGGTATCACCTCAAAGCGGATCACTTTATTTCCTTTGAGGAAAGATGCAGACTTATTATTCGGTTTAGTAAAGCAACTGCTGTCAAGCTGACCTTCATTTTATCTCAGATACTTTCATCTCGTCACCTTCCTTTTCTATGGCACGCAACTTTCAGATGTGCACCTGGTCTGTTAGATTAAATCAAAGGTTCCATTGGAGAGTCGTTCCTTTACATCGAATGTTGCAAATCCCTTTTTAACTCCCACATGCAATATCTTAATTGAAGCAGATAAAAAAAAAATCCTGCTTTTTTTAAAAATAATATAAAATTGTGTGCAATTTAAATACATTTTCCTTTGTTCTTTCTTGGAATGATTTTTGTTTAGAAACACCTCGATGATACATTGTACTCTATTAAAAGGAGAAGATGTTCTAAAACCAGACAGAATAATGTGTGTTAGCACCTCTTCTTCGGAAGCATCATATGCATTAGAGTCAGTTCATCCCCCTGAGCTTCTGCTGCCTTACATCGTCTTTCCCTAAGACAGTTTGCTTAGGCTCACTGTTCACCTGCGTTCTAGCAGTCTGCTACATGATGGATAATTAGATATTTTTCCCTTGCATGCAATGCCACAAATGTGCTTTGAAAATGGAAATCTCTCTGAGAGGTACTATGAAACTTCCTTGTGTTGAACTTTGTGGCTTCCTTGGTGGAGATTTTTTTTCCCCTAGTAACTTTGTGCCCATGCATCAATCACCCTTATAGCAAAGCAATCTAAAGAGCTTTGGGATGTGAGGAACTAATCCTGTGTAACATCTTGAGGGCATTGGGTTTAAGCTACATTGTCTTTTTTGTGTGTATTTAATTCCAAAGCATTCCAAAGAGAACAGGTTTGAAGCGCTCGGTATTCTGACGGTCTGTGTTATAGACACTATAAAAACGTCAGGTATCGTAATCTTTTTTCTGCACACGGACTGAAGAGAAGATTAAGGTACAAGTCCCTTATCTGAAGTGCTTTTACAATACCCAGGCCATGTTTTGCTCCTAAGGCGTGCGATTTTTTTTTGTTCACTCTGTATAATTCAAAAAAAAAAAAGAGAAAAATGAGAAAATGCAAATTCATGGCTCTTCCTCCCTTTAGACGTGCCTGTGTGCATTCTAGGGGAAATTCTAGAATAAATTCTGTTTTTGAAAACCAGATTCTTCTGTTTGAGGCAGCCGTTCACTGTCTCTGGTGATGAACTCCTCAGTCTACACTGGCAAAAAAAGTCCTTTTTGAAGATGAGCATAAGGCTGCTGAGAATGGATTTCTTCTCAGAAATAAGGACTTCTATATGTTCATTAAAATATCTTTTAAAGGTTACCGAGTGGTTCTGTCTATATTTGCCTTCAGCTTCCATCACCAGAAGAAGATCCTTTAAAGAACTGGCTAGACTGTTGGGTATAGCCATCATCATCGCTGTAGATTATATGGTAAAAATAAACATCCAGTCTTATAAAAAATCAAAATACTGACATTTTATTGAACATTACATGATTTTCTGTGCAAGTGCTGTACCTTGGTCTTCTAAAATGAAAATTCTTACTTACTTGAGTTGCTCATAATTTTCAGCTGCAGTTTGTTGCAGCAGATTTCCATTTTGTTATTATGCCAAGGAAGACGTAACTTTTCCACTGGCTTACTGTTGTATTTATATTACGTTTCTCCTTTTAATATTTTTGTCTATGTCTTTATTAAATCAGAAGTTGTGCTGGCTAAATTTGGCCTCAAGTAATGCTTTTTCATTATGAAGTGATTTAAACTGCCTACAAATAAGGTTTGTACATATAGTAATGCACCGTTCTGAGTGCATTCACTCAAATGGGTAACATTAGCCAAGCAACCAATTTGAATGACACAGAAAAGAACCAAATGAAGTGCTAAACTGGCACTTCTGAAGGAAGAAATGAAAGCTTTTCCCTGTCTTCAGTGCCTTTCAGTAGTGTTTGGATATTAAATACAATCAGAGGAAATCATTGCCACCCTTACTGAAAAATATTTGGAAAAGTAAAGACTCCTGCTCTGCCAAGACAGTTTGTATTTCTTTTACGCTCTAAGCATTGATACTCCAGTTTTCTGGTTTTGGTTCCGTAATTTGGGTGGATGTAAGTGCTGCCCACCCTCAGCTCTGGTTCACCTCAGGTGTTTTACCGACAGCACCTTGTGAGCAGGATCAAAGCCTTCTGTTCTGGTGATTTTCAGCTTCTCAGAATATACTCATTATGTTTGGGAAGACACCTTAAGTGTCACGTTAGCCAAAACAGAAACAGAACCAACTTTCCCTCCCCATAACACAGTGACAGATGCATAACCACAACTTTCCTTATTGCTCCATCTCTTCCCATCGCCATACGCCAGCTGCAGTATCCTACATGGACATCCCTATTGAGCAAATCTGATATTTCTCTATTCCGCCACCTCTTTTGTCTTTGAAAAATGAGAAGATTCAATCCGGAGGTGTCATGAGATCAAGGACGCACAATCCTCACCTCTCAGTGCAGGCGTGAGTCGCACCGCTCAGTGAAGAAGTCTCTCCTCTCTGCCTGGAACAGGGCACCACTTTCTCACCTCATTTGAGAAAGGTGCCACTGGAATCAAGAGCTTGGATTCACTTAATGACTACGTCAGTCCTTTTCTCAGGGTGGATATCCTAGCCCACAGTTACGCAAATCGCTTCCGAAGACTAACGATTGTTCTTTACACCTCCCGCTCCTAATACAGAAATCAGCACGGTGAGCTTAGAGCAGACATACGGTTTTACACCTCATCTCGGTTCCTACAAAGCCAAACGTACTGCGCTTCTCGCGCTGTTTCAGCAACCCTCCTCTATACATTTTACAACACCTACCGATTCCTGCCAAGCCGAACGCATCGTACCACTGGCTGTTTTCAACAACCTTCCTTTATAAAAACCGCAGCAAGAGCTGGCCATCTAGTGGAATAACAATCGCTGCACGCTGCGGGCTCCGGCCAGGCAAACACAATGAACGAGCATATGACACTGCAAGTTTTTACGGCTGATGTGTCAATGCAAGGAGAACACATTAGTTGAGCCTATTGCAGCAGCAGAGCCTCAAATTAATCGAGGCCGTAGCTCACCTGGTAGCATTATTTCACAGAATATGGTTTCTTTTTTCACCGTGCGTTTTTTTTTAAGTCTTATTTTTCTCTTTATCTCTTGAAATTGAGTGTTTTCTTATTCCAACGCTATATACAGTGTGGGAACAGGTTATCTACAGAGCAATTTCTGTGCTGCTTGCTGGTTTTGAGTTCTCAGTTGGTATTTTTTTTTAACAAGCAGGAAATACTTCACTGATTATAGAAAGGGCATTGATTAATTCAGGTGAATTTTAAAAGTTACACTCAGCAGTACCGTAACGGTTTCTAATGGGAAACTACAGACTTTTGATGTCTCTTGGCATGATTTGACTTTCAGGAGAAGGACAACGGTCTGCTTCATGTTAATGAAAGAAAGCTTCAAATCTCGGAAGAACATCTGGAACTTGAAAAGATATGCGATGAACGGAATAAAATAAATATAGTAATCCTATTCCCATCCTCAGTGTACACCGAAGTGCTGCAGTAAATAAGACATTGTTCTCATCGCTAGTGCAGGCTGAAAGAAAACTATTTATACATGATTCTAGCTGAAGAATACAAACTGTGTTTAAAATGGAGACACGGGAACGTAGTTTCTTTAACTTGCAAGTTAATTGATTCTTTTCTACTATGAAAAGAGGATTCAATGGCAATTTGGTTCAAGGATTAGAAAATCAAAATATAAATGGAATTTAGTCTTATGTATACTAAGTGGCTTGGTTCTTCAGGAAATCGGGAAAAAGTTGCAAGCAATTCTGCCTAAATGATTAATTGAATCTCATTTAAAAACAACCAAGCAACAATTTGTTTCAAGTTCAGTAACAAAATTTTGAGGCCAGTGAATAGAGACTGGTATTTTCAGTAATGGATTATAACCTTGACGTATGGAGGAGCTCCTTCAAGTGTGACAAAAACCTTTCTGGCAGACTACACAGATAAACCCCTATAAAACTGAGTCTCATAGACTAGTTTTCATAAATTACACTAAACTTTTAGGATATACCCCTCAGCTTCATGAAAGAAAAAAAAAAAACAGCTCTCATTTTTGACACTTTCCTCTAAAAATCCTTTGTATATATTTTATATTGACTGGTGAAATACAGGGTAAACTTAAATATTAGCACAGTTACTTTGTTTACTTTGGTTTTACTCACTGCCAGCACCATGGTCTTTATTAAAAAATCAAGCATTGACTCTTAAACCTTTATCTGAAATGACAAATGCCTATAACACGTAAGTCAAAACAGCATTTATACCTCCAGTGAGTCTGTCTATTTTCTCTTTCCATAATAAAATTCACTTCTAACTACCAACAGCAGAATCCAAACACTAATCTGAAGGAGTTGTTTGGAAAGCCCTTGGAAAGGATTAAATTTCGTTCCAATTCCCCTTCTTGTTTCTTTGGAGGCCGGAATTTCACTGGCATATGAAGCTGCTGTTTTCCCTTTTATTTCTGTCTTTCCCTTAAGCACAAGACATTCTAGTCCTTGGTTTTGGTTCTGTTATTCCACTCACTCTCTGCTGAAATGTCTAGTTTTACAGCCTGAGCAATAATTCTTGCTTCTCCCTGGCATTACTCAGGTTATTTCTGCATCGTGTTACCTGCTGTTCATTTGTGTGCCTACCTGTTAGCAGTTCTGGATCAAAAAACCCAGTACCTTATTTGGATTAGATATATTCTCATCATGAGAAGTACCTGAATCCAGTTCTGTCAATACCTGTGTCTTCTTTCTCCTCATTATTCATCTTTTTGCCGTTGATGCTCTGTTATCCATTCCTATATCTTGAATATTAGACTTTTTTTAAGCAGGTCTGGAAATTAAACTAGTTTGTTTTGACCTTTTCCCCTCACTTCTCCATTTAAAGCTCTTCTTATCAACCATAAAAGCCCTGATGTTTGAAGGTAATTTTCCCAGATAGTCAGATGGAATCCAGCCTTTGAAAATGCTCTCTTTCAGCAAATGCATCCCACTGGCTAAGTATTCCCAAACCTGCCTTCAGAGCTGATCTTTGAGCCATCTATTGATCATCATTATGTCATCATATGTCCAATCTCCCCCTGTACTGGCTAGGAAAAATTTTAGGGCAGTCACTAAAATGGAACATAACTATCTTAAAAATAAGTTAGAGATTTGTCGCAAAATGAATGTTATGAAAGTTCATTTCAGCTCCCTGTAAAAGAGACAAAGTCATTCCTACTAACGCTTACTATTAACAGACAAACCATGAACTCACAAGTTCTGTATTTGGAAAAAAAAATATCCCTTGTAAAACAAGAGAGGCGTGTTTTGAGCAATCATTTCAAACAAACTTTGCTTTTTATATCTCAGCGCATCTCTACTCTACCATTGCCATTACCGATAGGAACCAAAGATTACCCCAAAACTTACAGTGATTATTTTGGAAAACCTGATTATTTTAAATTTTGCTACGGGATTGAAAAAAAAAAGTGAGGTTGAAGGTTGAATTCTATTTTTTTTTGTGGTTTCAAAAGCTCTGGTTTCCTACTGAAATCTTTCATGTTGAATTGCCCCTTTGGCAGAGCTCTCCTTCAGATCGTCCCCAAGGAGCACAAGAGATGATGTCAAAGCACTGCAGTGACTATGTAACCTTTCTTGGGGAATCTTTTCTAATTATGAAGTGACTCCGCAGTTCAAAAATACATTTTTTTGTCTTAACTAGCAGACCACAAAGTAAAACATAAGATGTAGGAAAGGGGGGCTATAAGGGCCATAACAGCTGTCTGCTAGAAGGTTTAGCCAAGAGCCATCAAAAGGCAAAGAGGGACTGATGGACACTTAGCTTGCAAAACAAAAGCTGAAAGCAGTGGAGAATAAAGTACCCCTGGCACTTCTGGAACACTGAACCTAAACTGGATTTCTTCAGAATCGAAGGAGATACATGGTAAATGTTGGAGTCACTGGACTAGGCCCACAATGTTTGCGCTCAGAAGAATAATGTCCTTAAAAGCTCATTCATTTCAGATTTACTCAAGTGTCATTTCACTAATTTCAATAAAGCCACTTTCCATCACCGGTAAACTCTTAAGCAGTTTGTGTTAATACAGGTTGGACTACCCAGCTTTGGGGATCTCTCTGTTTCTAGGAAGGACTAAAACAATTCTGTTTTCTTTCCTTAGGCATTCTTTCAAACCTGATTCACATCTGACAAACGAGACAAGAAATCAATACTGTGTCGTATATACCGTATAATGACCTGGAAAGGTCTTAAAATAGCTACGCCTGCTTCAGAATAGGTATTTAGTATTCAGTATACAATTATTTGTCACCGTTACACTTGGCCAACTTCCAGCGAAAATACAGATTCGTAGAGCAGAGGCAGAGGAAATGGGATGAATCCGTACGCTCACATTATTTTTAAGCTGCCTCACAAAATACACAGCCATCTACAACTCAGGTTTAGTTTTGACCTTTCCCATCATATTTAGGAAAACACAAACAGAGCGATAGCGGAAGCTAGGATTGTCCAACTCCTACAGATATAAAGACAGCATCCTGTAGACATCCCATTTTCTGCACACATCCCCACGTCTGTCCTGAAGGAGATTTTGTTATTAAGACTTTGGTATTAAGGTTTGAGTTTCTCAGCTTTTCGTAGGCTTTCTTACCTCTGCCTGGGCACGCGGATGAGCGGCTGTTTATGGCATCTCTTACTGAGACCAAAGAGCTTGTGAACGGTTTTCTGTGCCTTGAGGAAGAGTTGCTTCATGCTGTTTTCTAGTTGCTCATAGCGACGCTGAAAATTAGAATCCATTGTCCACAAGTGCATTACAGTAGATGTGTTCAGGAAATAATTCATGGGTAGCCTTTTCATAAATAATTTGAATTCATCTGCAAAAAAATTAATAGGCGTTAATTATGTAGTTATGGCTGTTGTTGCAGCAAAAATTAACTTTAATTTGCCATTTATTGAACTTCTGATTTTCTTAAAAGTTGAACTTTTGCCATTTTAGAATGGAACGCTTTCAAAGCAGAAAGGTACCTTCAGTTTTAGTGGTAATATTAGAATAAACCCAGCAAAAGTCAATATTTATATACTTATTAAATTGATGTTGAAAGGAAATATAAGCACTGTCATTGTTTCTCAACCCGGAGAATATAAAGATTAAGTAAGAACTAGGATTTCTTACTTTCAAATGTAGGATCTGAAAGTAAATACACATTTAAAGATCAGTATATATTGAGTCATTTTGGAGAAGCCAGGAAACTCTCTTAAAAAGTAGTATATTCCAATACTTCGGAAATGCAAGTAAATGTGATTTTACACGCCAGCTTTCTTTCAGATGTTATTTATTTCACCTCAGACAAGCCATTAAGGGTCAAACTTCCAAAAGAATTCAGAATGGAAATAGAGCCTTTCAAAGCATTTTACAGTACTTTGATACTGCGAGAATGTCTCCCATAACTTCTTTTTGACTCACGTCCCCATCTAAAGTGGTAAAAAGGACTTCTCAAATCACAGGATCACCATTATTGTGAACAACCTGAGATTTTTTTTCTGGTAGCTCAGCTCACGTAAGACTGAAACTTATTAATAGAATTACTCTAGTGACTCTATAAGTAGGATAGTTTCCAAGTTGGTAAGTTTTGAACCTAAATAAACTTCCATTTAAAAGGGCTCTAATTACTGAGGGGGGATGCAAAAATGAGTAGCAGATTTGAATGCGCGCCTGTCCTTTATCTCCCTTATTTCCACGTAACAGCGTTCCCCTGCCTGCGCCCCTGCCCGCTGCTATCTTCCCAGCCTTCACAATCCATTTTTCCCTTCAGCTTGTTCCTGCAGTAAAGTCACTTCTCCCGCTTGCCCTTCACCCCACCAGATGCTCTTTTTGGGTAGTCTGCACTTCAGCAGATGATGTGAATGCAGTGATCCAACTGACTGAAGCACCTCCCGCGTCAAACTAGAGTTAATCATAATATTTAACATTGCTATAATGTTAGGTTGCTCGCGGGAGAAGGCTGATTGGGAAAAATATCTGCTCACATGAAAGAATATTCCATTAACAGCATTGTTTGTAAGGCTTTTCGATTTATCTTTAGCTTCATCTCAGTTTAGGTTTTTTTTAAACAACATTTTTATGGAAAACAAGGGGAAAAATTTTTTCTTTTTTATGGACAGAAAGGAAGGATATTTCTAAGCGAGATAGAGTGTCCCTGATCCACATCCTGAAGGACATGGGGCCGAATGAAATAAACCAGGCATATTCTGGCATAGCATTTTCTGTGATGGACAAAGATTCATCAGGAGACAAAAGGCATTGAAAGGTCTTTTGGAAGGTAAGAAATGAAAGGCAAAGGGCAAAGATGACGATTTTATGTTTAATAAAGTGGTTTTAATAATTCATCTGGGAGCTTATTGGCAATGTGTTATTAATTTTCTCCACATCCCTTCTTCTTTGGGTATTGGTTGCCCGCTATTCTCTCCCTGCTCCTCTGCTCTCCTGGGGTACAAATCAAGAGACTGAGGAAAGAAACTGCTTCTTTATTTTATCAAGTACTCCAGACCTTTTATCCTTTAACTTTTCCCTTCTTTGATTTTCTCTAAGAGGTTGGTTCTTATCCTCTGTCCAAAAAGAGAAAGTGTCAGTTTTGGGATCTGTAGCTTACAAATTGCAATTAATAGAAGTACTTGACAAATTCATTGCCAGAATAGTACCTCTGTGAGTCTTTTTGTAATCTTAAGAAAACCAGTTCCTTGTTTTGCCCTTCCCAAGCGACAACTATGCCTTTGTTTCCTCACACTACGCATCCCAGTGCTCGGCTCCCTCCGAGGCTTGCACAGACACTGTGGGAGAGGGTTATGGCTGCCTGGTCCAAAGGAGGCACACGCTGTTGGCTTGGCAAAGCCTGAAGAGCACATGGGCGAATTTAATAAATTGATAGTATTAAAAAAAAAAACCAAAACCAAAAGAAAACCAAAAGAAAACAAATTGGCAAAGCCTGAAGAACACATGGGCGAATTTAATAAATTGATAGTATTAAAAAAAAAACCCAAAACCAAAAGAAAACCAAACGACTAGGAGAAAAGGTCAACATAACTGTTACACAAGTCCTTCGGCGAAGGGCCAATCTGCAGTTTGCACGAACTGAGGAAGCTCCCCTGACATCAGAGGAGTGCACTAACACGCCTAGAGAGGAGCAGAGCCCTGTTCCTGACGACCTGTTTTCAGTTGCTAACCTCTCATTTCCCTTCTGGTCTTTGGAGACACTGCTATATTTGCTTAAACTCAGTTTCACGAAGTCAAAAATAAACCCAAATCCCTTAGGAGAGAATAGGCTCAGAACACGCCCGTTCAGTTTTCATACTGCTGTAATTACTTACTTAAGGACCGCTGTCACTTTGCCGTCCTTAGCACAACGGCAAGAAGGTCTCCAGCTCACAGCTAATCAGATGCAGTGCTCAGAGCCAATAGGGAGGGGGTACACTCCTTACCTTGCAATGCAAAAGCATTTCCAGAAGGAAAACACTTCTTTTTCTCCCAGTAATAAACACCACCTTTGCCTATCCCCGTGCCCTGTATCACCACGATAATGAGCACCACAACACAGGCAAAAGAGACAGCGATAAAATGAGCATGGTTACATAGTGCCTTCCGCCAAAAAAAAAAGCGAAGAAAAGATAATGTGCTCGTATCTTAAACAGACACGTTTCATGATCTGTGAAACGGCAACACGAACTCCTATCGCTGGGAGATGATTAAACTATTACACTCTAATCAACACATTGTCCCAGCCTTCCTGAGGATTAACAGCCACCATTGCAGCGCTGGGGGCCATAGAAATTGAGACTTTTAAACCATGATACTTGACCCTACATGCAGTACGGTTTTAGCACCCCCTCATCTATTTTCACCCAAGCAGCACATACAATATCATTTTTTTCATATTATTAACTAATCGTAAATAATGGGGGGAAACGCAAAATGTTATATGCTGTGACTGATCAAACAAGTTTGTTCAAGTTTCATTTTAGAGCCAGTCATGTCTGGTTTTCGCTTCCCCCTTTCTGCAAGGTAAATCTTCTTTGTATTACCGGTCTCGAGACTGAAATGGCATTCTACATCTCTGTAGCAAAGAATAAACGAAAAATATCACAATGAAAGCAAATATTATTGCTGAAATCAGATGAATATCAGAAATATTTAGGCTGTAGGAAATACCTAGAGCTACTTAGCTTGTAATGTGGATTCTCAGCGTTATTCAGCATCTGAGCAGGGCTCACTGCTGAATGCAATGATTAGCATTCTGCATACAGAGCAAGCAAAGACCATAAAAATGCAGTAAGCCTCATCACAGGATTTAACAACGCTCTGCTACAAGAAAAAAAAGGTGCCCGCCGTGTGTTGGAAGAGAACAGGACCCCTGATTTCTCTGCTATGCATATTCTGCATATCCCTGGTATTTTGAATTACCAGATCTGTATAAGACTCTCACAGCACCCAAACTATGGCACAACTGCTGTTTGCTTTTCAGCTGAGGCCAAGCAGGGTTTGAAACTTCTACAGGCTATCGAAACATCTCGTGTGAGCTTGTTTCCTAAGAGCCCTCTTGGAGGATCTCTGGAAACGTCTGGGAAGTCAATAGATTTAAACCATCTTGGGGATTCAGAACACCAGGTTAATAACAGCCCCACAGGCTAACATCTGACTGCACAATGTAATGCCAACAACATTAACATGCTGCATAATCTCACTGCGCTTTCTTCTCCTCTTTTCTTTATATTAAACACAGCAAATCCACAACTGAGCTTTTGTCATTCCTAAAAGTTTTCTTTTAAATGCCATGGCCATCATTTACTCAGTCAATGTAACAGATTATTTCTCATCAGGGAGGGAGAGAGGGAGTGGAAACAGAGCTATTTCCTCCTCACAGCCCCAGACACCCTCTGTGCAAAGGCAGAGAACAATCTCAGCTTCCACAGTCAGGATGCACGAGCAGAACGAGCCAGTAGCTCCTTTCAGCCCCAGCTTGTGCCTAGGGAGGTCTCAGAATGTACTTTATGGAAGAGCATAATTCCCAAGTTCCCTGCTAAATAGGAAAATTTAAATTTTACACAGATTTCTAGGAAAGAAAAAACATTACACAGTTGTGTTGGTTTGGTTTTCGTGTTGGCTCTGTATCACAGCTGAAGCCAATGCCACCGTGTGTGTCCGTGTGAAGAACTGAAGTGAGGGGGCATTCTACACGCCATTTAGGAGAACATAAAATGAAACACGGTTTGAAATTAACCTGCATTTGCTGAGAAGTTAAGAAAGATATTTTTTTCACAACCAAGTAAACTATAAGACCTTTCAGCCACCTTCCCTCAGCCTCTAGAAATCACTGTTTCTGGGGAGCTGACTTTCCATCAAGTTTTATTCCGTCGTTTAATTTAATGTCATGTTCTGATGAGCTCTTTTGTCTAAAACGAAACAATTTAATCTTATGGCATCAAAACTTCAGTGCTGGAAATCACAGCATAATGTTTCAGTAAATATATAAATCTGTCTAATTTTGGATTATGTAGTCTAACCTAAACTTAATTCCAATTTTTTTACCAACATCCAAACGCGGAAAAAGCAATTATATCTTCCAAGCAAAAGCAGCCTGACAATAACCGAAAAGGTAGTTTGCCTGTCCGGTTCAAGAATTCTTTATTGGCTGAGACACACTATCAACAATAGGCTTATGTACAGTCCATGCATTTTCTAAAATGAATAAGGATTTGGACTGCAGCGGTTTTTCCATTTAATAAAACTCAGTAAAACTATCTCTGTAGGAGAAAACCACTTTTTACATCATATTATCATGTCAAAATCTACCATTAGACAGCAATTGAAATGGGCTGTTTTGTCATTTCTCTAAATTATGCTCTAATGAAACATTTTTCTCCCTATTTATCTATGAATAACAATAAAAAATCTTTGACAAATTTTGCAGTGAATGAGATGGTGTATGATCATTAGTTTGATTGACAGCATTTGTGACATTTCAGCCTTGTCTGTAAAATCTGTCATTTGTACATACGTCCTCTTTTTCCATCAACCTCCTTAACTTGCTCTAAAGGTATTAACATTCTGCCATCACAGTCTGTCTGTACATAATATCTCATGGGAAAACTGTTCTGCTTAGGCTTGAACAAAGTGTTAGAGTGGGCTCAAGGCAAATTGACAAAAATCAATCAGTCTTTAATGAGTGACGGTGCGGTAGTACACGTCTGCACAATAAATGATATATTCTCACATGCTACTCCAAACGAGAGCGACTGATACCATTTCAAAATTAGTTGAAATGGATTCATGTTCTATGTTGCATTTCATTGTTTCTCATACTTGCAATGAGAATTAATTGCAAATTACCACCACTCTTTATGACCACTGCTACTTTGGGAAGCCCATCTCTCTTATTAAATCACAATGACAAATCAGAAGTTAATCTGGGCTTGATGGGACCTTGGGCTCCAAGCAGGTTATTCTGACACCAGACCAAGTTGCTTAGGATTTGGTCCAGTAGAGCCTTAGAAATTGCCATGGATGGAGACACACTTGGGTAAGCAAGATTCAACTGTCTTAATGGAGAGAAAGTTGTACCTTACCTACAGTCCGAACTCCTCATTTTCTACTTTATGACTGTTGCCTGGATGGATGGAAGGGCAAATAAATAGGTGACAATCCACTTGTATGGCCAGATTCCATATCTAGTCTCTTACCAAAATGCAGGTAAAAGACATCCATCGCTTGCCCCTTACCCATAAATCCACATTTTATCATTGAAAGGATGAGGTGGGTCAGACATGATTTACTCTGTCACCGTGTTCTTCCTCACGTCCCTCATGCTCGCTTAATGCTGGCCAGCTGCTCTCTCATTTCCCCTACTCAACAGGACAGGATGAGAAAATAAGATGCGATTGCTCATGGGTTGAGATGAGGACAGGCAGATCACTTCCCAGTTACCGACATGGGCAAAACTGACTCCACATGGGGAAAATTATTTTGTTGCCAATTAGAAACAGAGTAGGACAGTGAGGGAGGGAAAAAACCAAACCAAACCAAAACTAAAAACGCCTTCTCCCCAGCCCTTCCTTATTGCAAGGCTCTAATTCAGTCCTTACATTCCCAACTCTTCTACTTCCTCTCCCAAAACAATGCAGGAGGATGGGGAATGGGGACTGTGGTCGGTTCATAACACTTCCTCTCTGCCATTTCTTCCACCTCCCACTGTTCCTCTACTCCAGTGCAGGGTCCCTCCTCAGGATATAGTCCTTCATGAACTGCTCCAGCATGGATCCTTCCCACAGGGTACATCCCTTCAAGAACACACTGCTCCCGCATGGGTCACCCAAAGGCCACAGGTCCTGCCAGAAAACCTGCTCCTGCACGGGCTCCTCTCCATGGGCTGCAGCTTCCTGCAGGACATCTCCACCTGCTGACATGTGGGGTCCTCCATGGGCTGCAGTGTGGTTATCTGCTCCCTGTGGTCCTCTATGACCTGCAGAAGGACAATCAGCTTCACCATGGACTTTTTCAAAAGCTGCAGGTGAATGCTTGATCCACCACCTGGAGCACCTGCTCTCCCTCCTTCTTCACGGACCCTGGTGTCTGCAGGGCTGTTTCTCTCGCTCCTCCCTCTCACAGCTGCTGCACATTGTTTTTTATCTTTTCTTAAATACGGTACCACAGAGGTGCCATCAGCATCACCAAAGGGCTCAGCTTTGGGCAGCAGTCAGTCTGCTTGGAATTGGCTGGCACTGGCTCTGTCTGACGCAGGAGCGGCATCTGGCATCTTCTCAGAAGAGGCCACCCCAGCAACTTCCCCTGCAGAGTGACAGTTACTGTCATCCTGCACCATGTATTCCTAAGGAAGAGTTTTTCTTTACTTAATAGAACCAATAAGACACCATATGGACCTCAGCCATGGAGCTGCTGCTGACGCACTCCAGCTCTCCTCTGGCAGTATTGTTGGTGCTCATACAGATAAGCAGTAAGGAATAATAGTCTAAGATGAGCCAAATGAGCCTCACTGGTCTCTCTTCAAAATCCCAGATCAAAGCCCCCAGAAATACTCCTCAGAGAGCAGGTTGAGTTGGCAGAGGGGCACTTTCATCTTTAGATGTTGTCCCCCACTGCTCTTTGGTGCCTGCACGAAGGCTCCGCTTGGCCGGTTCTGGTGGCTCCCCAGAGGCATCATTCTGCCACCAGAACACTGAACCTACTCTGCAGTCACAGATCTATGAGTGCAAAAGGAGCTGTCTTCCTGCTTCCAGAAGCAGTCAGCCTCCCGTTCCCCCACCGTGACGTTCTGCATTTACCACTTGGAATGCAGGCGCTGCCCACCCAACGCCTGGGGATTCGCGTGCTCAGCTCTGCAGCGCCTCTGCGCAGATACTCTCTCTTTTTGTCATCTTCCCCTGAGCTTTGCAGAGCGATTCATGAGACGAGGTTCCAAAGGCAGGTGCCTGTAGTAATGCCTTTCCAGACTGCTGCCTGTCAGACGAATAACTGCTTAAAGGAACTCAAAAATTTACATGAAAAGAAACGTTTCAGCTGTATTTTCAGTTCAGTTCAGGGGCTGAGGTTTTTTCAACATAACCTGTCTCCTTGTCTATGCTAATCTTTTGTCTACACGTGGTTTTAATAGGACTCCAGCACTCCTTTGGCACAATTCATCCTAAGAGCAAGCCAAAAAAAACAGATAGTATTGCAAAAGGAAAATGAGCAACAGTCGGAGCCAGCAAGAAATATAGACCAAAAGCTGTCATTGAAAACCACCGAGGAAATATCTCTGGTAACTCCAGTAATCTATTTACCTACAGAAAAGATGACACACAGCAGCAAAGTAAGCATCCAGCCCTGCTCTGCCCATGTGCTTAACCTCTGTGCCCGTTTCAGCGCTGACCTTATCTGCTGATGCTGTAAATAAGCTGCTATTGAATATAAATTTTTTGTTGTTATAGGTTAGAAGCTGGAAAGAAAACTACCAATTAATTCCACACAAAAGCTGAGGAAAGCTGCTAAAGCTATTCATTTCACAACAAAGAAGTCTCTTAAGTAGAACTGTGCAGAGCGTAGAAAATCCATTTTGTGAAAGGACTTCCAGCATTCCAAAATTAGGATGCAACCTAAATCTTCTGAAATTCTCTAAAATTCTCCAAACGCTTCTGAGTCCTCTGTAAACCTCTAAAAGGAACAGCAAAAGGTTCTCTTGTTTTACTCCACTTCGAGTAAGCCAAAATACTTCACCTTGACAGAACAGAAATTTTACATTTTATGTCAACCTTTAATTCTGTATTGTAACATAAAGGTTATAAAGTAAGAAATGACACAAAAAAACATTTCAAAATGAAGGTCAGAATGCTTTACTGTATTCTATCAAAAACCCCACATTGATTTGCAACTACTCAAAGATTATTCTTGGAGCTTTTTTGAAAACAGCTGCTCTTTTTTTGTAATATTTTGTAGATAAAGCTTTGTCTTTGCTGCCCATCAACTGTCTGCTCTGTTCCGACTGGAAGTTCTTCAGAGAAGAGTCTTTCTCATTATATCTTTATAGGGCAGTTAGCACAATAGACCCCAAATTTAACTGTTGCCATGTATAACTAATAATAATAATAATAATAATAATAATAATAATAATAATAATACATTTGCTTACGGCTCCAGTCAACTGCACCCTCCCTGGTATCCCCCATGTTAGCTGCAATTAGTGTGAGGAGCAAGAATTCTGCTAGAAAAGACCTCATAGTTCCCTCATAGTGTTTCCCACACTTTTTCCCTAACAGTACTGTGCGCGAAAACCCTTCCACGTTAATAATGTGACCATGGTATTACCATTCCTTTCCCATAACGATGCTTTTAATTGTAATCAGGGCAATAAATATGACTGCAAGTTAAATATCAGAGTCAGCTGTAAACTGAAACCTGGAACCACCAAGCTGGTAGGTTGTAGAATAAGAAGCAACAGGAGCTCCCTCTCCAGTGGCTGCATACAGCTGCTGCCTCAATATTGTGTAGATATTATTGAAGAGATTTATAAAAGATACATGTTTTTTCCTTAAAACATCTCACCATGACTCAAAAGCGCGGAGAAAACAAAGTACTAAAATGAACATATATTTGGTTTTATGCTGCAATGAATTTTAGTTGCTCACGACACATTACTTATTTGTCAAAGAAGTAGCAGCTGTGTTCCAAGAAATATATGTTTGAAAACAATCCAGTTCAAGGAAGCATAAGACTTCAGCTTGAAACAATCTTATTTCTTCACAGAAAAGCGAGTAAAGCTGAATTCCACCCCTGCTCCCAGGCAGGTTAAATCATTCAGCTCTCCCTACAATTAGAACATTTGCTTCTCCAAAAGCTTCTCCTCCTTTAAACTTTTTGAAGGACACAGAAGATGGAGCGTGTGCGCTCTGGGAGATACAGACCTCAAACATGTATTTTTTTGCATATGTAGTGAACACAAGCAATGTCAACCTGCTACAAGGAAAAGGAAAACCGAGATTTTTTCCTCATAGGCCTTAGGATTCTGCCTCTCCTCAGATTAAGAGGAAAAAAATGCAGAGTCATACTTGGTAGTAAAGGTAGAATATCATCATCCTGCAAATCAGGGATTAATTCAGCAGTTTTAGTAGGCAGGAGATAATAACTTTCCCTAGACTCTGGCGCAAACTCACAGGTCTCACATTTCCTATAATCCAGAAATGACTTGTTTCTCAATTGAAATATTTCCTTGACAGCAAGTTCACTTTTCAGAGGAAAAAAAAAACAGACTCCAGGAGCTGTCTCTGTAAATCCCATCATTTGAAGGACATTCCTTTCATCCTGTCAGTTTTTCATCTGGGTGTGACTTTGGTTCCTTTCACTTGTAAGGATGTTCATGTTCCTACTACCCTTCAAAATGGGTGCCCCTTGGAATTCACTGTAAACACCCCAAAAAAATTTTGTCGTAAATTTATCTATGGGTTATTTTGGATTTTTTTGGTAAAAGTTTTGATTGTTTTACCACAGGATAAACTACAGGACCACACGTCCATCCTGCAGGATGGACGTTCCATTTCTGCCCAATGTTAGCTATTATCTTACCATAGCACTGTGAAGGCACATAACACATGGGACAGAATTCTTATGTCTGGATTTAGACATAACCTCTGTCACCCCAAAAGTTACCTGGCTCACTCTTGATCGTGCGAGTAACTCCTACAGTTTGAAATGGAGTGAGGTAAATAAATATGTAACGCATCACAGCAGGGCAGTTCAGGGAAGGAAACGAGTAGAGCTGAATAGCGTTCTTGGAAAAAGCATTGAAGTAAATAACCAGTGTTAAGCTGTTCCGAGAGAAGATTTAAGAAGCTACGAATCAGAACAGACAACGCTGCCCTAGAAGAAAAGAGAGACCGCAGAGTGACATCCGTCTTAATAAAGAAAGTCCAAAGCTGCCAAGGCAGATTGGAATTCCACCAAGAAAGAGGGGTTTTGTCACTAGCTTTGAAGGGAATTACATTATGTCCTGTACATAGTGGACATAAATGGAATTATATTAGATCAAGCCTTCTGCTCCTCCTCTTATTACAATGTCATGGCAATGTTTAAAGTGTCTGAGAATGCAATGCCATGTACGACTTTAATAAGTTCATTCAGCAGGTGCTGCTTTAGCAGGAGTCGTATAACGCTTTGAGTTTTGGAACAGAGGCAATTACATTGCCGGGGTCTGATTGGCTGTGCCTTCATTTTTGGAGTAGAAGATGCACAATTTAGACCTTGACTCTGAAGAAATTATGCACATTCCACCTGTTCCTGTTATCGAACAGTGACACCTCCACAGGGGTGGGAGAGGAGCACTGGTCACAGAAGGAATGACAGCTTGCTGTAACTGTTCATGCCATTGATTAAACTTTCTGACAACCACACAGGGAAGTTAATTACTGGGAGGCAAATTAACACCCTTGCCAGATAATGGAGAAAACAATAATTATATTAAGAACTCAGGGGGCTAAGTTTTCTTGGCCTTGAGCCTGAAGCCGTAAGCACTGTTTTAAAACAAACCACCGCTCTACTGCTCAGGGGCAAATAGTTTGAACCATATTGATTGAAGTCTTTATTCTCAGTGATTAAAAAGCACCTTCAACTGCCAGTGAGTCTGTTCAGACTTTTCACAAGGAGTGTTTCAATTAAGATTTCAAATGAGACTCACTTTGTGTTGTCATCGGTCTATTCTAGTCAACAGAGAGACAGACTGTGCTACCTGAATGACCTGTGCAATCGTGGTTGTGTCTGCCGCGTTCGATGAGCTTGCAAGGGCCCTTCAACAGCTACATTCTCCGATTCTTCTGAATCCATGAAAACAATGCTTATTAGAGAGCAAGGTTAAATCTGTTGATTTTATAAATTGAATAAATCCTCCAGTGCTCACTTTTAATTCCAGATTTCACTTTCAAGCCTATGACGCACGTGTTTGAATTGAAACACAGTACCTGGAAAAGCAGTGACATGGCACTGGAATGTGGTAAGAGAACTTCTAGTAGAAACTGTCTTCACTGCAAATGACAGTGTGGGACTCTAAATCTACAGCCTGTCTGTGGTGCCAAATCAAATCTAGACATCTTGCAACGTTATTTAGGACTCAGAATCTCAACACAGAGTCTGAAAGTCAGTCTGGGCACTTTTCTGCCATTATACTTGCAAGAAGTTTCTTCCAATCTGAGTGCACGTATAGCAACATCTATGTTTAAATTGACATTTCCAAATTAAACCTGCAGTTCCTTTCTGCCCTTTTACTCACTTTTAGCAATTTGGACACTTGCTACACTAACTGGTTTAAACTGTCTATCTTAGAATGCAGATTCTCTTTTTTCCCCCCTCCTGTACTAGAAAGTTCAGAAGGAACCCTACCGACACAAGATAATTTTCACCTAGTGATTAAATGGCAGTCTGAAAAAAATTAAAACATTATCACTCTGGTTTACTCATGAGTTATTGAGGACATTGTTTAGCTCTTATGGCTGTCATTACTGCTGGTGGTAAGGGAGAAGGCCAGAAACCTGCTTGATGCCTACATGATGTAGTAAACCTGCAGGCCTGGCAACTGGAAAAACCCCACATTTTTACATGTTAACTAGGTGACTTTGCTTTGAAGATAGTGAGAGGCAATGAAAACGAACCGCAGAGCGCCCACTTCTGCTAAAGCAGTTTTCAGAAAGAACTGACACCAGAGGGACAGCAAAGTTATATTATTGGAATGGCAAAGTTATATTAGATTTTTCTGGCTAAACAGAAGGATTGTTAAACATCACACACTCAATTCACACTTGCTTTAAATTTGCTGGAGTCACCCATCAGAAAAAAAACACACTGTAATCACAGCAATACATTAAAATGTTTGTCTGGGGGAGAACAAAAAACCACGTGAAGGACACCTCCTGCATCCCTTCAACTTACAACAGTGTATGAAGTGATAAAAAAGCTAGTACTTATCTGATTAGGCCAACTTCTTTCCCCCAGGTTTCCTGTGTCTTTTTGCTGTGATTCACATTCATCTCGAAGATTTTTTCATTAGCTCTCATCACAATACATTCTCGCAACCTGACATCTAGGATCTATCTCTTCAACCCCAGACAATCCATTTAAAAGTATTCACGCTATTTTATTTATTTTTACTTTAACCTTAAATTTAATCCTTTTAAATCTAAGTTAAAGATTTAACTTTAAATTTTGTTTAACTGACTAGTTTTTTATCTGCTTTATTGAAGCATAAAATTTCACAGAATCATACAATAGTTTGTGTTCGAGAAGACCTTTAAATTTACCTCGTCTGACCCTCCTGCAATGAGCAGAGACATCTTCAGTTTCTTTTTAGTAGCTTAAATAAGTCTGGTTACTCTGGCTAACTCTACCATTTTAATTGTTCCTCAAACTGACTGAAAGGAAAAAGACTCCACAGATGTGTTACTGTGTGCTCAACATCTAAGAGTTTCCAAGTGCAAGAGTAAGAACTGTAAAATTCTCTTTTCTGAGAAACAGAGATTTGGGTAGATTTTGAGATCAAATTCGATCATTTTCTCTGGATACACGTGTTGACTGTGTGACTGTCATAGCCAATATCTGACTTCTTTGGAACAATTTTACAATTCCTCCTTTACAGCTTCTTTACAGCCTCAATAATCATAAAGGCAACGCTGCCCATCTGTAGCAAATTCATGAGGCTAGCAGAGGGTGTAAAGAACTCTCCTCTGAGCATCTGCACTGCCACGTCAGTGCCAATCGTAATCTCTAGTCTTGATTTTACTGTATTTTACCATGGTTTGCAGCCGGAGTATTGGAAACCGCCTTCACGGTGAGAGTAAGCATCTCCATTCTTCACAACAAACAGCAGAACAGTTTTGAAGCCTGGGATCAGCACACGGTTTTATACTGATACACATTCTGACCACAAACGGCTGGGCAATCACTGGAGACCCTTGTGACTCAAACAACTCAGATGTCTACACAGCAAGAACGTCAACAATCCCAAAACGCAAACTGTGAATTGAAACATATTCTGCCTTTTACTAATATTCAACAGTGAAAATAATGGCCAACTTTGCGTAGAAGTTTCAATTGATTAAGACCTATATTAACTTCAACAGTGAGAGAACACTAACGCCCAGCTCTGAGTTTCTGTTGTGCTTGGTTTTCACAAAACAGATCTGCAGACTAGAGAAGTAGATGCCCTTAATGGAAAGAGCCTTTCTTGTTTCCAAGTTGACATTTTACAGTATGCTCGTATTTCACGTGGGAAAACATGAACTGAAGGAGAAGGGAGACAGTTCAGAAAACCTATCATCAAAATGCGGTGGTTTTCCACTCCTATGACATTTTGCCGTTTACAAGATGGAGATATAAATTCATGACAATATTAAACGGATAATTCTCTAAATCTCACTAACGATTACGGAATGGTGGAGATGCTTTCTCCTATTACTTTCTGTAGATTTTACATAAAAGTAATTATATAAGATGCAAATGCTACCCCCCAAAAAAGAATGGGATGCCTGAACTCCCTCATCTTTGGTATTACTGATATTTAATTCAGTAATAAGCTTATCATCTCCTCTGTTAGAACCTGCTTTCTTCAGCCTTTTAAATCCAATTCTTTCATACAAGGGATTTTGGGAACATCATTAATTCAATCATTATAAAGAAATAGAAAAATGTAATTGAACTGAGGAAGCAGGACTTTAAAGTCTCAAAAGCAATCTATGCTATGATGCAAACAAGAAAACTTTGGTAACTTTCTGTGTAGTGCTATGCATTAACTGAGGATTCAGATCTAATTTTTAGGTGAACCTTTTAAAACTGGATTTTTTCAGATGATTTTAAGTCAGTACATGTAAAGGCTAACCAATGCTCAATAGCAAGACATCCTGCAGTTATTAGGGAATTATGAAATGCATTAGACATGAAGTCCAAATCCAGTGAATCCAGGGATTTAAGAAGAAATAGCTTGCAACAGCAATTCACTTCATCTAGTACTTTGCAGTCAAAGCAATGGATGCACAATGAAAAATAGTTTCAGCAAATATTAAAGTGAAAGTTAGTATCCATTTACTTTGGCTGGATTTAGACTGCTTTCACTTTCAGTGATATTGAAATTTACCTTCTGAAATATCTCTGTAAGGCAGATACGGAAGTGATTGGAAAAAAAAAATCAACCTCTGCAGTTTGAGCATCGAAGTTTCTCTTTTAAAGCTGTGGAAGTATACATTTCAAAACATTTACAGGATGACTCGTGATGTTTACTTACACCTGCGAAGCCACATGTCTGGTAGCATGAAGAGATTTTGTGTTCAGTGGGTCCAGCTCTTCAAGGTCCTAGACCGCTCCGTCTCTGACCTAGTTAAGCTGATGCTGAACGTTTAAGCACACAAGTCAAATCTACGAAGTTAATGGGCTCCAAATGATTAAAATAAGCACATATTTCAGTGCTTCACTGAATCATCTTTAAGCTCAACTATGACAGTAAAACTTCTGTCCAATTTGTTGTAGGAGTGCTATTTCCTTCCACAGTATTTTGTATTTAAACTAAACGTTTGAAAGAATTTAAGTTCCATTTCAAAGCTACTTTGAAAATATAGCTCATAATATTTGTGCACATCTCATCCCATGCTGTTCAAGGAAATATTCACAAAGAGATTTTGTTGCCTTCAAGGGGAAAAAATATCAACTGCTCCGCACTTGGAGACAAGGCAGCAAGCTGCCACTGCACATAAGCTATGTGAAAATAAATGCTTGCATGGAAGATTTTACTTTCACATTTCCAGGAGCTCTCATAAATGCTAGTGATAAAAAAGAGAAATTATGAAAATGCCCTTTTGTTATCTAATATTGTTTGAACAACCCTATCATCCACATCCTTATCTATTTTAATAGCCTTTTTAATTTAGAAAAATAAAATTAAGTTGCAACACGGACTGCTACAAATTTCGTTTGGAAGTCACTGAGCAGAGTGCCTTAAAAGAAAATTGCTGCCATTTAAATTGTTTAAATGAGGTGGACAGGTTTTCAACGGCACTCAGCAGCCAACCACACCACACCTGGATTATGGTACAGACAACGCACGATCAAATTCTTATCTGTGCTGTCAGCATCCAGAGCCTTTGCATGGTTCTATGGGTCCTTACGCCTCTGGTGTTTCGGAGCAGTGGGCCGTAATCTCTTTAAAATACGGAATTGCCAGGCAGGCATTGAGTTGCAGGGCAGAATTTGCTTATTTTCTATATTATCATACCAAGAGAGTGCCCCAAATGTCCAAGATTAGTGATGTGTGACAAGACAACATATTCTCAAACAGCATTTACTGCTGTAACTATAATAGGTGAAAGTCCTATGTACTTCAAAAATGTAGGAATGGTTTTCAAGAAACCATTTGGTGCTCCTTACTGTGTGAAACCAATTAGCACTTGAGTGCTTGGGTCAAAGCACTTTCCTGAAATGGAAAGATAAAGTTCAGTAAGAGGATGAGGTAGGAGGAGGAGCTACATACTTCCATGCTCCTGGGATTAGGGACAGAAGGTACAGGATAACTGGTAATATTAAAAGAACACCACATTGAAAAGGTCGAGCGTGCTACAGGAATACAAGTAAGGACTGCAGCTCCTCAATCTAACTAACGTGGGTGGACTCCATCTTCTGGGAACCCAGTGAAATGTGGTGTCTTGGGATAACAGCAGGTTATCCTTTTAGGCTACAAATTCCTGTGAAAGCCTCGTTTCATGCACACAAACGGGTAAAGAAAACACTGCTTGCTTCCTTTAGAGGTGATATTTTTAGGCCATTTGTTAGATAAGAACAGAGCTTCAAAAGCCTCAAGAAACTAATGAAATTTCTTAATAAAGGTGGAACAGGTTTAGTACGGATTTTTGACGAGGAAACAGCTGCTCATATGCAAGGGTAGTAGCTGAGTCTGAAGGCCACAAGATACGATAAAGAATAAGCAGTTGATTCCAAGTAAACAATTTAACGTAGCTCTTGTAATTTTTTTGAGAACTTAGTACATTCCTTGATATTAAGAGGTTATAGGAAGCTCATTGAGCTAACAGTGATCAACTATGTATTTTTAGAGGGTGGATAGAGAGATGAAAAAGCCATCAAAATTTACTGGGAGATGATAGCATACTGCTCCACGTCCTCTAAAATGGGATTTGAATTGTTAAATGGTGACAGAGGAGCCTGAGTGAAATCTGCTCATAACAATGAATTACAAATTCTGAGTGGGAATAAGTTTGGTCAGCTAATCTGCAATAGTTGTAGTTGCTCAAAAGAGAATTATCGCCACCGGCACACGCAAATTGCAGACCCGAGTCGTCCTATGTGAAAACAGGAAAAGATTTTGATCACAGAGTAACAGAATGGCTGAGGGAAAGGACCTCTGGTTCAAATCCCTGCCACCCAGACCCAGCTGACCTAGGTGATGGCCAGACAGCTCTTGAATACCTCCAAAGATGGAGACTCCACAACCTCCCTGGGCAGCCTGTACCACTGCTCTGTCACCCTCACAGTGAAGAAGTGTTTCCTGATGTTCAATGGAACCTCCTGTGTTTCAGTTTGGGCCCACTGCCTCTGGTACCGTCACTGGCACCACTGGAAAGAACCCACCTCCGTCTTCTTCACACCCTCCATTCAGGTATTCACCCACATTGATAAGATCCCAATGAGCCTCCTGCTCTCCAGGTTGAACAGCCCCAACTCTCACGCTTCCCTCATAGAAGAGATGTTCCAGTCCCTTCGCCACATTTGTGGCTCTTTGTTGGACTCTCTCCAGAATGTCCGTGTCTCTCTTGTACTGGGGAGTCCCAAACTGGACCCAACACTCCAGATGTGGCCTCAACAGTGCTGAAGAAAGGGGAAGGATTCCCTCTCCTCAACCTGCTGGCAACGTTCCTCTTGATGCAGCCCAGAATACCACCAGCCTTCTTTGCGGCAAAGGGCACCTTGCTGGCTCACGGTCACCCTGGCATCCACCAGGACCTCCAGGTCCTTTTCTGCCAAGCTGCTTTCTGGCCCCCAGCAGGTCCTGGTGCCTGGGGATGTTCACGTATGCATGAAGCGGTCATACTAAATGATTGCCTTTTTGCAGTTGTATCTATAGTGTACAGGACCTTTGACTTCTAACGACACACATTTTTCTTTCATGTGTCATGATTTAAAAGGTAACACAATAACGTAAATTGCTTAATTTGGAAGAGATGGGTAGGCTGTAGAGAAAGCAGTCCTGTTGCCTTCCCCTACTCCTTTCCCCCTTCTCTTTACTTCTGGAAATTCAGATTAAGAGTTTCAAAAGCATAAACTAAATTTAGCCACCCACTGATTTCAAATGGGATGTAGGCACTGAAGAACTGCCATTTTTTTCTTTTAAAAACTCTATTCCTTGGTTATTTTAATCTTGAACAAACAAAAGGAGAGATAATACCACCAGTAAATGAATCGTCTTAAATAGAATATTTACTTCTTCCTCTTTAGGCTAAATTCTGGCTGCAGATAACAGGACCTCAAGTAAACCCAGTAAATTTTACAGGTGATTATCTAGGGATAAAATTTGTTTCTGGATTCAGAGGACTATTTTGTTATACGTAAGGCAAGGAAAGGTTTGAAAGGCAGAAAAGTTAGAAGTAACTACACTTGTATTTAACTTTACTTGAATCTGGATTTCATAGCGTCAAAGAATGAGATTCATTCATTCATTTCTCTGCAGTTCGTAGCTGACCAGAGGCCAGTAGTTAGTGCCAGGGATTGTCCAGTCCCTTGTCCATTCGGTCTCTAAATTACTAAAATAATCTGGCCTGCTTTCACCCTACTCTTGTAGAGCTAATTTGTTTTCCTTATAAATTAACTAGAATAAAGCAACACCCTCTTTTGTCAAAAGCTGACTGCCACCGATTTGGATGAAGCCTAGAGGATATACATCTCACAGCAGAACTATACAATATCTATTTAAAACATTACTTTTGTCTAAAAAAAGGGCACTTCTGTTCTCAGAACATGTTATTAACATGAATGAGATCATGCTGAGATTTGTTAATAGTATTTTTCACAATTTAAATATTTCACGAGCTAAATTCTCAGAATATGTCTCTGAACTCACTTTAAATGCTCACAGACCACGTGTGAGAGAACCAGAAGAGTTTTCAGACGGTGATACGTGATTGATGGAGGGAGGCTGAATGTGCAGTGCCTTAGCGATGTATCAACATTTCACATGCCAACACGTTTTCAACAAAGTGCAGACCCATACACAGGCAAGGTCATCTACCTCATCTTCCCACTAATAGCTTTACGCAAAGCAATTTATAAGTAAATAGCAGAGATTTGCTAAAGTACCTGTGAGATGTGGAAATCACGCTTTGTATATTTCTTAGACAAAAAATAATTCAAATAATTCAAGGGCTAAAGGGTGGCTGTGGCATATGACTTAATGAAGTTATTAATCTGTATTTCACACTTCTTAGTAACCACATCTACTAGCGATTGCCTCATTGACAGACATATGCAAAGTTGCCATTTTCATGATTCGCACAGCACAGCTGAAAAGCCTTTTTCAAAAGCACAGAATTTAACTCTTATCCATTTTCCTCCTGACATTCATGTCTCAGTCCTGAACACAGGACTATACACGGAGCTGACAGCTATTCAAACTCAGAAGTAATTTGATGCCCCTATAGAGCTCGCAATAAGACTCCTCCATAGATTCAGATATGTGGGCTTTTTCAGCTTAACTAAAATTGCTCTTATGTCGGCGCCATCAAATGGCATTCTTCAATCGCTGAACAGCACCACATTCCATTCAAATAGGACAAACTACGTCAAACAAAACCGTACCCTTCCGTTAATACACTTCTCCAACTTTGGAAAGTGGCAAATTATAGCACGAGTCTGGAAAAGCCTAAAGATATCAAAACAGGCACTGGGAAAACACAACCTGTCTGACACAACTCACGAAAAACTGTGATTTTTTTTGTGTTTTTCTGCTTCTTCCTTATTTCCCTCTTTTCTTTTGTTTTTCTCGGTGATTTCTCCCAGGTCTGCTGAGCTCTCCTGACTTTTCCCACCATCTGGCTAGACAGCTGTTACTGACATCACTGAGCAAGTGAGTTGTGAAAACAGTGGCTCAGAGCTGATTACACCTGTGGTTCCCATTCTTTATGGGACTGGAAGTTCTGATGATCGGGACAAGTGAAATGATACATGAAGCAAACCTTGACGCTTTAGAGAAAACCAGTGTGGCACAAATGCTGGTAAACATGGAGACAACATGGATAGGTCCAGTTTAAACAGAAACCGTACGAAAAAGCAAGCTGTCAACTAAGATGGGATTAACTGTTAACTACTTGGTATAGCGAGGGCCAGCTGTGCTCTCCAAGTCAGCTTCATGGTGTCCCTGGAGGGACAGGATAAACGGGAAGTACGGGAAAAAATTTGACCCAACACTGAAAAACGGATGTGAAATAAAGCAGCAGATGCATTGCAGAATAAAACCACAGAATATATAAAGTGTATAACCTGACTTTGTTGCTCATTTGTTCTGCTTTATGCCTCATAGAATCACAGAACTGTTTGGTTGGAAAAGACCTCTAAGATCAAGTCCAACCATACCTGTCTACTACTAAAATGTATCTCCGAGCACCTCATCTACCTGTCTTTTAAACCCCTCCAGGGATGGGGACTCCACCACCTCCCCGCACAGCCTCTGCCAGTGCCTGAGAACTCCTTCAGTGAAGAAATTTTTCCTTATGTCCAGTCTGAACCTGCCCTGGTGCAACCTGAGGCTGTTTCCTCTCATCCTATTTCCTATCACTTGGGAGAAGAGCCCAGCACCCACCTCACTACAACCTCCTTTCAGGCAGCTGTAGACAGTGATGAACTCTCCCCTCAGCCTCCTTTGCTCCAGGCTAAACAACCCCAAGTCCCTCAGCCACCTCTCACAAGGCGTGTCCTCCAGAACACTTCTTGCTCCATAGAGACCAGGTCCTCACAGCCCTGGACTCTACAAATTATTACAGATAAATATTTGAACACAGCCTGCCTAGATCTTGCTGTAATTACAGACAGCAGATCATCATGAGGTGAGGACAGCATTGCCTATCAGAATTTTATAATAAATAAGAATTAGATCCAAGATGCATTTAAGTATGTTTAGCTTTAGACATCCGAACCAACCTGAAGAACTCGGATGGAGTCTGTTGTATGAACACTTTTCACAAGGTACACCCAAACAGACAAATCTTTACAAAGCATCTCACCAGATTCTTCAAATTCACTGTTGTATGCATTCCACGTCTCACTTATGCGGAGCAGATTCTCTTCCATGGCTTGAATGTCCATGTAAGGACAGTTGCATTCTGGGAATTTGGGACCACACTGACACCAGCAGTCATTGTCCTTGCAGATGAACTCCCCCTCGGAATTGCAGGCGATGTAGCTCAGAGCTGCCTGGACAAAATGTTCTTGCAGATATTCAGGCAGGATGACCTGAAGACCTGAAGGAAACAGAGTAAATATAATGTTATTAAATGTAAAGGAATGTTGGAGCCAAGCACCTTCCCCAACCTATGTAACAAACAAGCGAAAAATTAAAAAGAAAATTACACAGCTTTTTCCAAACAATCTCCACACCTGTCTGGCATTTTCACTGTCACATATTTCCTTCCTTAAGAATTTATTTTAGATATATTCCTTACATTTCCTTCTCGGTGTGCAATATCCATTTCAGTAGCTAGTAACCTGTATTTCTCAGATAGAGCATTTACCGGTGTAATTTATTTCTAGGGGATTGTCAGAAACAGAAAGAAAGGATTACATCAACTTCTCCTCGTAAAGAACTGCTGAATGAACAGCCTCAGCAGTCAGAGCTTTGCAGCAGGGAATCATGCAGCTGAATTATAATCTTGGTACTAGCGGCTAATGCAAATTGTGAGAGCGCTGACGAAGGGAGAGCAACCCCGAAAGGCAGAGTAAAGACAGTATAATCAGAAAAATAGGTGTGAAGGGAAACAGTTCCATTCCATATTGGACTTGTTTGCCATGTTGCATTTGACACAACAAGATACAGCTAAATAATTCCAGTTATCTCTCCATGATTCAGTAGAGACTAACAAAGAAGAATGGAAAAAACGGAGCTGGGCAAGAATTTAGAAAAATAAAATTTGGCTGATATTTCATTTCTTATAACATTGGTATTAAAGGACCGTCATGGGGATACAATGGGTAGGGCTATAAAACCTTGAAAAAGAAAATTAATTCTTAAATCTACTAAACATTTAGGATGGAGAAAGGGTGCAAAGTCCAGCTCGCGTGGTCTTTCAAAAACCTCCTGCTATGTCACAAATCCTTTTGCAAAGTGTTTTCACACTTTACCCTGTGATGACACCCAAAAGCATGACACATTGATGTGCCGAAACAACAGAAAAAGTGAATCATTAATTCAAAACATTAGTGACAAGAAATCAAAACTTACTCATCTGAAACTTTTGACCATTGTTTACCTGATCCCAGTGAGGAGTATGTTATGTAGAAGTATTTTAACTAACCAGCTATCTATCACTCTAGCTACAATAGTAATCAACCAATCAAAAAGACACTACAAGGTACATTAGAGATTTTTCATTTTTATTTGTTATTATTTTCTGTGATTAAAAAAATATCTTTGGAAACAGTGGAGCTTATTCATAGGCCGAGTGATGTCTCAGCATATGTTTTGGTTATTTGTGACGTAGGTTTCTTCTACATAAGCACCTGGAAAATTTCATAGCAATTTATCCCCTATTTTTAGGTACATAAAAATGATAGTTGTAATTTCGTAACCCTTCCAAGCTGAAAATTATATCACAATTGTCTGTGCTTTCTTCTGCCTCATGTCGGAGTTTGTAAAACTGTTGTTACCTGAGCAAACTTTTCAATGCACTCCTTTACCTGTGAAAACCCTCGACGTTGCCAAAGGAAAAGCAAGCCCAGATAAGCAACCTCGAGTCTTGCTCAATCCTTCCATGATATTGTTTACAGAGTTCTGATGAGATATTTCTCATAATGACAAGTCAATGGCATGGACCAAACCACTGTCTGAGGGAAGCAAAGTTCATTTCCCCAAATTTTATCTGACAAACAGCGTGTATACACTGGAGACCATTAAAAATGGAAAATGACTACTGGAGATGCTTCATTGCACTCAGTGACAGTGACAAGTTCTTTTCAAGATAAATACATACCATCTCTGAAACAATTCTATGTTTTTATGGCTTTTAACCTATGCTGGGGAGAGAGAATTGAGAGCAAAAAAAAAAACCAGCAGCGATGTTTTAAAGAGGAAGATAATCCTTCCCTGACAGCTGTTCTCAATAATCAGCAACAGTTCCGCACTCCATGTCCAACTGATTTATGGACCAATACAGAAAACTTTTAAAACTGGAAATAATTGTGCAGCTCCTTCTAACTGCAAATTAAGAACTGTTCTTGTCCCCTTGTACATACACAGAGGTATACACAAGTACATAAATTAAAGATAATTTGGTCTGTTTTCACAGCAGTAGCATAGCTGTATTTGTGTAACCAGAAAGAACAATTATTGAGGGCCCAATGCCCTTGAGGGTGAACGTTAAAAAACATCTATGTATTTAATATGCAGGTTGGAAAATGCATCTACTGGAATTAACAAAAAAAAAAATTAATTAGAAAGGATGCCTCTCTTCTTCCTTTATTTCCTTTTCCCTTTAGCTTTCTCTCTCTTTTTTTCTTTTTTTAACACGTAACTCCTATTATTTTTTCTAATGAGCGAGATGCCCAACCTTCCAGGCTTTATTTTAATTCCCAGGAGCAGCCACTGGAGTCTTTGAAAATCCATCCTGTGCTCCACTGGTGACTCCGCTCGTCTCCGTGGGCCGACTGCACGAGGTGTAAACCACCACTCCGCAGGCGCAAAGTGGGCTGAGCACACTAAATGTCACTCCCTGCTTGGTGAAAGTGGTTGCTAAATAGGGCTGTAAAATGTTAACAGTATTATTCAAATTATTTCCTGATGCGTACAGAAATTGTTTCCATTCCAAAGGCAACACGAGTTACTGACATTTCCCTCACTTTGTCCAGAACGTACTTACTTCACACACACAAAAACCAGGAAAATGACCTTTTATGAGGTGGAAGAAAGAAAAACAAATTGTGTGATAAATGTCATCCTGTTCCAAAACAAATTAATGAAATTGCACCTACATACCTTGCAACTGAATCTTATTTTCAGGACTCTGAACCAGAACAGAGCTGACAGAATCTAGGTTGTCATAGTTACTGCAGCCAAGAGGACCAGTCCGCGTTTCTGTTACCTGATGGTGAGGGAATGGAAAAGCATTTGCTGTGTTATTCAAGACAGACTAAGGAGTTCAGAAGTTCGTTTCATAAAGTATCTCTTTAATCCAGCTGGCGGTACAATTCAGACCTAATTAAGGTGAAGCAGCTCAATTTAATTACCAAAAGTAATGTTTTACTGGTACCACAAAATTATGGGAGTGCTGTTTCCATCACAGTGAACTCTTACAAACGCTTCAGCTGACCAGCAGGCTCAAGACAATTTATTTCTCCATAGCTCTGAGAATCAGAATGAGTTTAATGAAGAGCGTTCATAAAAAACAGGACTGTGATTTTCACTGATGAAACTTGTACACGTGGCAACTCCTTGTGGAAATCATGGGGAAAAAAACAACTTTAACTTTCCCCACGCAGCACAGCAGGATTCAGAAGTAAAAACCTTTTTATGAGCTGCCTTTATAACTGTGGTAGCGGTGGGGTATTTTTTTCATCAGGGCTAAGGTAGGATTAGACATAAAACTCTAGACATCCTGTCTGTTGTAATCACTGGATCCATGACCCCAGAACCAAAATACAGCTAAATTGATCAAAGCCAAATGGCCACAAGGAAAGCTCAGACTTAACGGCTGAGGACTGGGCTTGGCAATGGGCAGTCAGCTAAATGAGTAAATACAGTAGAATAAAAGCATTATATGCATCACAGAACTTTGTAGATAATTCTTAAATGACAACAAAGTAATTATAAAGGCTAATTTCTTTTTTAAGCCCTTCTGGAGAAGTGCTGTGATGCCCCACTTGTAAGCCGCAGCCCCGCAGCAGGCCAGGCAGCGCTGGAGCTTTGGTTTTCCACCTGTAAAGGGAGGCAAGGCAAAAAAACCCAAACCCTTGGGACATACGGGTGCACCATAATCGCATATTCTTTAAACTGGATTGGGTGCTGTAGAAAATGAATGGGTTTATATTTCTTTCTCCTTTATACCAAGATAAAGTAGAAAGAAGAAAGCAATTGTAGAATAAAAGTAATACTGAGCCGTAGCAGGAACTGTTGGCCTTGGGATATCATCCCAGTCATCTTTACTGCCAAAGTACAACCGATTCCTCTATCATACCCCCTCCCAAGCTCGTCCCAGACAGTATCCTGGAAATTCTTAGCTCTCTTCCTTTTACTCTCTCTGAGCTCATGGTTATCTTTACCCTTCTTTGGTGACTCGCCTCCACCTTGAGTCCAAACCTTGAGTTTGCTGTTACTTGAGGTATTGTATTCTGCTCTGGATCTCCCGGAGAATAAGCCCAGGCTACGGGGTCAAGGAGCTCATTTCCAAAACACACGCCTCCAGTGAGCAGCCAACTGACACACCAACAACTACCATTAATTCCTGGGACCAGAAGGAAGCTCCCTGCTTTCACCTGGGTCCTTTAGAGCCTGTGCTGCCACCGGCACCCAGGGGTGCCTGCACCCGGACTGTGCTGTTCTTGAAACCACCAAGACATCAAGTTTTCCAAGATCTCTTGCAGTTTCACAAAGTAAATGCAAAAACTTAGCCTATTCCAAGCTCTTGGAGCCTTTCCGTCACTTCAAACTAGTGTTCCAGAGAGTGGAGAAGGAGACCCTTTGCAATGCCAGCAGCCCGTGGAGAGGACACGCAGAACTGGCTCCAGCCAAACCTGTTAGCAGAGTGCCAGCTGCACAAGGAAATGAGATGGAGTCAGGATGTCTCATCCCTCCACACATTTGGCAATCTTTAATAGTTATGCCTGGGCCAGATTTACAGTGATTTTTGCCTAATCATCCTGAATCAGCACAAAGACTCTTGCATGGGGATCAGATTTGGCTTGGACATGGCTGGAAGGACAATTTTCATTTACCTGTGACCCTTCAGGTCTCTCCTTCTCCAACCAAGTGGTCTAATATTCCATACTAAAATGTCATTTTTTGTGGAGTAACCCCAGCCCATGTACAGAATCCTAACCTGTTTGTACAAGAACAAAGACAGTCACCTATAATTAAAAAGATAAGTAGCCAGAGGACAATAGCCAGAGGGGTGAACGTTGTCAGGAGATTTATCCTACTTCTGAAAGATTATGCTCAGCATTTATCTATGCAATTCTTTATTTAAGCAACCATTTATTTTAGTCTTGGTGTTTTTTTACATGATATCTCTTTCCTTTTCAACCATTTATGTGTAAATGGTGATAAAGCTTCATAAGGTTATATGAAATGCAGAAACTATAAAGCAAATTTTACAATTCCTATTCCTTATTATTCTTACGCCTCCTGAAATCACAAAATAAGGAAGATTAGTAAGTAGCTTTATAATTATTGTGTCCCTGTATCTTCATCTGAATAATGCACGACATAGGTAGAGACTATCACTGCTTTCATTATGGGAGTGATAGCACTTGGTGTATTTAGGTGTGCCAAGAGGTGGAATGAGGAAAAAAATCATCATTAAATAGCTTTTTATGCTTCTTTTTTAGAGACTGGTTTTATAAAAATCCACCTAGTCAAAAGAAAACTACATATATGAAAAAAATGAGCTCAGATTTTGAAATGACACTCGTGATTGGTTTAGGTAAGTAAAACACTGTTCAAATAATAATAATAACAACAACATATACTCCATAAATAGAGTAATAGATAAGCATCCAAACATTATGTTTTCATTCAAATTTATATATTTCTATTATGCATTCTCTTACTTTTCCGAGTACCCTAGACTTTTTCTCTCAGCTCCTTTGCTCTGATCCTCCTACCTTCTGCATACAAAATGCACTGCAGGAAGAGAATCAAAATGTATAGTCTCAATATATAATAAAGAAAGGCTAAAGCAGATAAAATCATCCAAATTCCAGCTTTCCATGGATGCCACTTCAATTCAGAGGTCTAAGCAATGTAATTACATATGCTTTTTTATACCCTGAACAAAAAGTCCTCAGCAAAGATTATAAACCAGACACAAAATTTGAGTACTCAGTAACCAAAGGCCTCAAATTTTTCAAATGTAAGGATTTCATTTTTGGCTAACTAAAAAAGGTGAAAAACTTATTAATTTTGGTTTGATCCCAATGTTACTGAAATCACTGATGATTTTATAGTTTCTGTTTCAGGAACAATAGAAACAAAATTGAAAAGGCAGTGGCACTTCTTTAATTATCTCCCAAGCAGAGAAGCGTGACAATGTTCAGTCCCAAAATCACAGCTGAAAAATGTTTTGTCTGGAAGTGTACAATAAAAGATAAATGAGAAACAGGCGAGGGAAAGGCAAAATGCAAATGCAAAGATTACGCTGGGATGCTAGCAGAGTCCAGAAATGATGGCCTACGTGCAAAGAGCATCATAACCACAGGCCTGTTTTGTAAGCCTGAGCAAAATACCACAGAACAAAGTTATTTAATAACCAAACCCCCCTAAGAACCAGTAACAAAATATGTGTGAAGCCATCTGACAGGAACCGGGCAGGCGAGTCCCAAGTGCCTTGTTTTCAAAGATTATCACAGAGCAGGTTTCCCTGGGCAGCAGGGTTTTCAGTTCCCAAAAATAAACTATAACATTTGGCATTAATGAGACAAATGCCTACAGTTTTCAGTCAGTTAAATCTCATAACCATGGTGATAACGACCCGATTGTAAGCGCACTGAGAACATACCTCCTAGCACTTAAGCAGAGATGAATTCTTGCGATATCAGTGGGTAGTATATCCCTGAGAAAGCGTGCTTTTTTTGACCGCAATAATTAAGCCTATAGAAGGCTTTCTTGATAAAAGGGAAATGTATTTCTGCAGAGATTTTGTGCCTGGGGCATCTTTTGAAATGCACACAGCCAGTATTCCTAACTACATGCCCATGCAGAGGTAGTGTGGGGTCTTGCGTAACGGACCAGCTTCCTCAACAAGACTCTTCAAAAATGTATTTGGCTTCTAAGAAGACAACTAAGCCAACACAAAGGGAATGAGACAATGGCAGTCACTTCAAAATAGGCAGCTGCATTTATGTTCGTATAAACCTCTTTAATATTTTAGCATTAAAATAATGATTTAGAGCAAACTCATCATATATACATGAGTGCCCATGGAAGAAGGTCTCTTCTGAACAATCGATGCAGACAGAGAAATGCGCAAAAGTACGGAGGGAGAGGAAACCTGAAGTGATTAAGGTCCTCTTGTTATGACTCTCCTATCAATCTGACCTTCAGCCCATGCTCCCACACCTTCTCACCCCTGCACATTCTGCAGTGAATGCTCATTTCAGCAAAAAAAAGAAGTTGATCAAATGAATGGGAATGAAATGCACTTTCTAGTTAGAGGCGGCTCTCCTGCCAACTTACCTTTTTTCCTCCCCCTCCCTTCAGGCCCAACAGTTTTTCACAAAAGCACCTTTCTTTCAGCAATTTCCTTTACCACACAACAGTTGCTGCTCTGCTGTCCTATTTGTGTCATTGAGCGTATTAAAAGACTACTACTAATTAGCATGCTATTAAAATAAATCAAATCTTCTGAATGTTCCAGGCACTGACGTTTGTCCTGCTACCGGCTAGATGAACATTTCTGAAGGAGGTACAGGCAAACCAGCAGCACCACAATGTCAGGGCTTGGATTAATGATTTTAATGATGCTTTTTTTTTTTCCTTTCTTACTTGCCAGCATTTTAAAGCAATACCTTATAGGCATGGAATATTTTCAACGTGTTTTCTAGCAGCAGGATTGATAGCAGAGGACTGACTTTAATTTGAAAAGCCCACTAACTCAGGAGACCTGGAATCACTCCCATCATATTTTCCTGTCATCTGCTGTTGTAAGATAGAAGAGAAACAGTAAACGTGATCTTTCAGCAAATGAAATAAACTGCAAAATTTCCATTAACTTCATTAGAAGTGGAATAAGAACCGCTTTCAAGCTTTTCAGCAAGGAGGCAACTTTCAGTTTCACTGCAACAACAATGAACTTGAACTGTATTATTCCCAAATAAAATATAAAATACCTCAGAAATTGGAACACTATGAACTGAAAATGAATTTGGACTATTTGAATACTTCTCTGTTGTTACATTCTTTAAAAAGCACTATGATTTTTGAAGGCTGTTTAGGTTCATGCGATAGGGAGTGATTGCCTTTCTGGTCAAGTCTATTCTCAGAGAGCAATTTCTTAACAGTAAATTTCTGGAGAATCCACAAGAATATCGGAACAAGTCTTCCAGTCTACACTGTGCCACTGGAAAATTGGACAAGGAACCAAGACAGTCAGGAATGCCTCAACTCTCAGCTAGCAGGAAACACGAACCTACTTCTAAAGAGGGTTCCAGGGGTCAGGAAGGGAGGAGAAAATTATTCCTCCTCCTGCTGTTCTGTAACACTGTGTCTGCAGAGCGCGTGACGCTCCTGTGGCCATCGAAAGTGAGGCAGGGTTGACGGTTCTGGCATCGATGCCACAGTTTTCAGTTTTTAAGGACATTATATGTTGATGTCATGTTCGCACGCATCCTTACGTACAGCAAGAGCGAAGTCTGCAGGAAATGAGGCTGTTGGCAAGCCAGTCGAGGCAGCCCGACCAGAGCCTTTATTTCCTGCGCTCTCAGAAATCAAGGGCGCATCAGTCTCATCCAGAGAATAAAGACAGGCATTCTCTCATAAAGAACGAGTTATCTCTCTCAATTAATCCTGAAGAATAGACAAGACTGAAGTTCTCTTACGGAGAAAGAGCAGAAAAAAGGTAATAAAAGCTGAGTATTTTGTTTCAGTTTACATTTGGATACTCCTGCACATTTCTTAAATGAACACTAATAATAATTCCCTGCAACTTTTATTGCCTAAAGAGGCAGCTGAGCAACGAACAATAAATGAAATCTATATATTTGGTTTAAAAGACAAAATTAGAAACAAAGAGGAAAGCGCAGACACAAATTAAAATAATATTTCACGTTCATAAAAATCTAAGATAGCTGCAGAAAGCAAAAGCAGAGCAGACTACGGAAGGAAAGCCCCTTCCCAGCCCTCCGTCCTTTTCCAGACATAATCCCATCCCTACAAAAAGGACAGAAAGCTCCAAAGAAATCTTGAGGCACATACTGTAAAGGGAGTCTACCTACTTAGATTTAGCCCAACTGCAAAATCCCATGCAATGACTTCCCAAGTCAGGAATAGGATTTATATCTTCTCGGCTCAGCTCCAATATGCACTGCTGAGGCTACTGGGATTTTTCACCGTGACCCCATTAGTTTCGAGAAGATGGTGTGATTTGGCTATTTGTAAGGCTCGCAGATATTATTAGTCATAATAATACTGCAGTCGAGTGGAAAATAATTTTCTTAGGTTGGGGAATTGCGCATAAAAAAAAGTAGAATCCTTCCTGAATCAGAATAAAAAGTTAAAATGCTCTTTTTCTTTGTTAATGACAGGAAAAATAAGTCTAGGTGAATATTAAATTTGGATAATTTGGAAACATTTTACCTTTGCGTGTGTATATATGTGTGTGTGCCGTTTACATTTTAAGAGAAAAATAAGAATAATTTGTGCTAAAGAAAAAATAAGTATTAAAGGTTAACATTAGGATCTAAAAATAATATAAAAAGGATTTAAACTCTTTAAGCTCAAAAATCAAATTAATAAGGACAGGTTAATTAAGAACTAGATTTTCCACAGAGAACCTATCTATGTTTATCTATTTCTTTGCAATTCTAGAATTTAGTCTCTAAAGATTTACTAATTGAAGCTGTTTCCAGATGTTCTATTTCCTCCCGTGGAATGCAGGTAATCGCCTGGTTTATTTTCGCTTCAGTAGCACGACAGTTCCCAGCTCTCTGCACCTCACTCGCGGTGACATCTGCAGCAGGACATTTCGCATGTCCATTTTATTTTACCATAGTCCATTCAAACTGCCCCTTGTGGGTTTGTCATTCCAACCTCTCAAAAGAAATCACATTACTGTCCATAACGTGCACGTCTGCTGGCTTGTTCTCCGCCTGGGTCACATGTATGTTTTTAGGGATTTATTTTTAGGTTGTATCCTCATTATTTCCTGCCCATTTATTCCCTCTGGTAAATGACTGTAACACATTTGCCCTTTTTGTCTCATCGGTACTGCCAACTCTCAACTGATAGTTTTGCAAAACTCTTCTTTTTATGCTATTATGGTTTTTACATGTTTTCGTACGTATATGAAGGCCTACCTACAGAGTTAACAATTATAATTGATCAATTAATCCTTAAATCGCTGACAGATGTTCAAACTAGAGGGAAACGCTTGCCTAAATTTATTTTAGAAAAGAAAAGCACCTTTATACCGAAGCTCTGAACATCATTTCGTATGGATGCCTCCTCAGCGTTAGATGACTACTCCAGGTATATTGCTCTATAACTTTGATTGATTACCCCGTTCCATCGCTATCATCTAGTTTCATCTGCGGTGAAAGAAAATCCTCAGCTTTTAAATCTCGCAAACTTATGAAAAGACACAGAAAGAACATCTGAGCCCAGAATCTGATTCCAAGTTTTACTGCAGTCAATACATATGTGACGCACGGTGCAGAGTACACGATTCTTACTCAAAGTAGGCTGATAGGATTGGCAAACTTGTTCACTGTATAAATTAAAACAGACTTAGGATTCAGAAATCAAATTTCTGGCACTTACCTTTAAAATTAAACGCATATGTTGCTTATTAAATATTATGTAGTAGGAAAAAAACATCCTCAAATATTTCCTTGTAACTGTGCATTCCAATCAAGGACCTATACCCAAATCAGGTAAAGAATAGTAAACCACAAAGGACTTTGAGAGCCTTCTAGCTCACTTACAGTGAGTTAAAGGAGCACTGCTCATAAAGCTCTTCCAAGCACTGTCACTGCAACACCCAGGAGTGCAGGGTGCTTACTTTGATAAATGAGCCACGGCTTTTGTACCATCCAAGCAGTTTTGAGGACTTGACTTGTGAGATTCTCGCAAGATGTAGGAAGTCTTAGTAGCCTCCTGGCTTGCTGTCATCCGCACCGTTTCTCAATTCGGTGGAGTGCTGCATGTTAAGGAACCAGTTCAGGGTTTGTCTGCAACAATTTAAGCCCCACTGGTCACAGGAGAAAAAATAAGTGCTCCTCATTTGCCATACTTAAACTTCATACGGAATTACTGATAGCAGAAAGCGTCTCCCAGAGTCTCCCTGTTTCCATCCCAACTGCTAGTCTGGAACGTAGCATCGCTGACAGGCTGGTTTCAGACACAAGTAGTTGAGGAAGCACCAGGGAAGGGACGCTGGGAAAGGAGGCAGTTTATCTGGGATATTAGCTTTCTACGTCAGGTCAACTTGTTGCACGCCTGAGGTGAGGGTAAATGCACCAAATCTGAAGGTATATTTGGTTAAGATACAAATATTTATACAGTTCTACGTAGAACTCTCTACTATGAGCCAAGCAATCATTTTCATAATTAATTTCATGCGTATAAATAAAAACTAATTTTCAGGTAGCAATTTTTACTGAAAACTCGCCGCCTTGATAATGAGCAGCATTCTAGATTTTTTAAAAAACTACTGGAAAAGGCAAAGCAAAAGAAAAGAAATAAATTTGCAAGTGAAGAACCATATGAAAGACGGATGTCTGGTTAAAAATAAACCATAAGCTCCTAATACCTCTACTAAAACTGAATAAGTCCCCCTTTTTATTCCTCTGAGACCAGCTGCATTCCAGACAATTCTACTGCCTTTCTGCTATAGATCTAAAAGGAGAACTGAATCCAGGTTTCTCATTTCAGTCCAAATTGGTTGGAAATGAGAGCGGGTACTCGTGTTCTGTATACGGTCTGATGCCTGTCAAAATTAATGGAAAAAAGAACATTTCTTTTACACTTAAGTCCTGTCAAATACGCACAAGTCAAGTGAAGAATCCTGCAGCGTAAGGACTGAGATGGTTTTGCTTATACCCATCCTTAAATATAGAGACTTTAAATGTCAAACTCTCAAAAGTCTAAAGACTGTAGAAAATGCCTTTAGTGAATAAGAACTAGTGAATAAGAAGTGAATAGTGAAAGTGTTTGTACATCGTATTTTCATTATATCCTTTAAGGTTTTAACGAACTCACAAAAACTGACAGAGGAGAAAAGAAAGTGTCCAAAACTGCACATCACATCAGGAAGTGGAAACTTCAAATCAGAGTTCAATGTTTTACTTAGAAGAACAAAAGTGAAACTGGAATCAAAAGTTTGCCGAGTTTGATTCAATAATCAAAATACTCAGAACTGCAAACATAGCACACGGTACTCAAGCATTTCTGTACTTTTACATGATATGGTGGGTGAAAAATACTTTGACAGGAGTTGCTGTTGGAGCTATAGGTCTTACATACATAAATGCAGGAAATGTGTATTTGTCACCGTGTGGTTTTTCATGACTTTTTATTTATTAGAATGTCTATCTTGTGAGTAGAACCCAATCCTTTCTAAGCTATCACCATATATACCTCTTTACAGAGCACACAGCAGACTTACCAGCTTTCCCTATCTTCATGAAGGATAGATCCTGCCCAGTGTAATGCGACAGCAAAGTTGTTGATAAAGTTGAATCAATTATCTTAAGTAACTTTTCTTACTGTCTTTCCAGCACTGTAACCTCCTGATGCCATGCAGTTGTGAAATACCTTTGTCTTTTACTTCAAGACAAAATGGTATGAGATTTTACTCCTTCCTGGAATATACCAATTCTTTCCCACAGGGTTATTTTCAATAGATTGGTCTTTAGGAGCAGAGGAAACTATTCAAAAACATATAAAAATCACAGTAATTCAGTCCTCTCAGATATCCTCAAATAAAAGAGAAGTAGCCCCACACATTTTATCGTTAGATTTAACTAAGTATATAAATTGCCACGCTTCAAGAAGCATCGGGTATTTATTTCATACAATTACATTATGACAGTATTGCTGCAAATGTCATATTTCAAGCAGAGAACCGGAGTAAGAACGAAGTCTGCTTAAAGGGACTAAAATACAACAGAAAAAAATATTGTGATGGTCCTCTTCAAACCACGTTATTATCTAGAACATTTTGTCATCATTTATTTGTGCACATTAGGGATTTAATGAAAAAATGAAGTCAGAACATGGAATGTTTTTTTCTTTTTCAAGGCTCTGCGCAGTCCTGAAGAAAACTATTTCCTTAAGAATCAACATACTTGGTAGGAGACTGTACACTGGTATCCTCTAGGGAAATTATTGTAACCGTTGGACCCTTCTGGACTAGTGTGACTGTAACACTACAATTCTTTTATATTTGAGGGGTTTTTTTAAGTTTTTTAACTTTTATTTTACTTTTAACAAAAATAAGAGGAGGAATGCTGCAGTTTCCCCGAAGACCATGACATGTATTAACTATTCCCTGGGAACGAGAGGGTTCATTTGGGTAACCCAGAGAGAGAACGATTAACAGTTTGATAAGTTAGCAAGATGACGGCTGAGGTTGGACGAAGAAAACTTTTATCTTGGCGGTATCAATCAGGCAAAGAAACTCCTTTGATTCCAGGGGAGTTTATTCTTTGTGTAAGGTCAGAACCTCACCCTGTAAAATCAGAAACGCTTTTTATTTTGGTACTTCGGATACGTGATTCAGCATTAAAGTCTGCAGGCCAGTGACGGGGCCGACACCTTTTCAGCCATTAAATATCTGAAAACACTGCAGTAATCACTCAGCACCATAGAAAGTCTCCTGGATGAGCAACGGAACCTTTCTTAAACCCAGCAGCTGCCACAGCACGTAGAGGCACCATGAGCATTCTCCTGTTAAGGGTTACATCAGAGTTTTGCTGTCAGAAACGTAAATCCTGCTGAAGTGCCGTGGGAAGCCTTACAGGTAAAAAGAATCGTGAGCTGCAGAACACTGCAATGATGTCACTCAGAATCAGGTGCCTATAAAGGATTCATACACCAAAGATATTTTCAGGGATGTTTTGTACCATCAAATTAACAGACTGTATAAGATGATTGCAGTTTGAATTATAACCTACGACAGCAAACCGTGTGAAAATGTATCATAGGTATAAATTCTATAGGGAATTTAATACGGACAACTGAAACCTTTCTGACAGCTTTTTATGATTCTCTAAGCTTATTTCTTCTGACTCTCAGCCCCAGTTATGCTGAGGTATTCCTCCTAACCTGCTCTTTGTGTTCATACGCATTGTTGGTATGTACTAACTCATATTTCTTAGCGTTCAGAGGTAGGGAAAGGTTCTGTGAATTTTATAGTCCTTGCCTGACACTCCGTGCCCTGCTGACAGACAGAAGCTGCCAATTAGACATGGAGAGCACTGAAGCACATGTCACGACTCTACACAAACCACTGCACTGCCAGAATAAAGACCAATTAAAATCCATACAAAACTGAGTGCCTCCGAACCAGTGCTGGAATGTTCTGCTCTGACCACATTGCTCAATATGTTCACTGTGGATCTGAGTATTAAAATCCTTCTCCGTTTTCTGGGTTTATTTACTTAAGTTACATTCTTTTTAAAAAAAGAATATGAAACATTTAAGGAACGGTAGTATGAATTATGGTTTTTTGATGACTGTAATGGCAAACATTCTACCAATGCTGTTAAGGTCTCTTGTTTACAGATGTACAGTCTAACCTGCTTAGGGTTTGGCAGTCTTTATTTTCTTCAGGGCATTTTAACCCTTCTCTCTTGACTGAACTACGTAATGATACAACAAAGTCCTTCAATTTGTTGTGTCCTATTATGTCATATAGTCTAACCATTGTTGTTGTTTCATATTTTTTTAAGGTGAAGAATAGTTATCTAAAACCTTTCTAAAACGTATACCCCAGCATCTCTATTATGTGCTATTTTGTTGCTTTGAAAGCATTTCATGCTGTGTTTCCAACTAGCTAGTGATGTTATAACTTCTTGCACTCATTACTCCTCTAGCACATGGCTGAAAATATAATGAGACAATGTAGTCTATATTAGAGCTGCTAAAACCATCCTTTTAGGAGTGCCGCTCTGCAGCTGCTGTGATGCATTGTGTCAATTATGCTGCTGAGTCTGCATTCTGAGAGTGTTTAGTAAAACGTGTTACTGCATTAACTTGCTGGTCCCTTTCCCCCCTTATTCTCTCACTCTCTGGACTAGTGAGGACCAGATTCTCAAAGGACTTGTGCGGGTTTACACCAGCTGCAGAGCTGACCGCTACCTTACCTCTTAGGGAAAGCAGTCCTGGAGTTCCAAGTTAATTAAATTCCGACTGTCCAAATGAATTAAGGCTGTTTTTATTATCAATGCCTTAAATTCTTGAATAAGATACGGAAATAAATCCCTAACCTTTACACTCGGCGTATTCTTAGAATTAGCTAACAGACCGTGCGCGACTGTCACAAAGTTTCATTACACCCATAGTGAATTTGACCCAGAGATCTCCAGCGGCTCCCAGACATAAATGTATAAAAGCTCAGATATACCAACGTTACACTGAGCCAAACACAGTCCTAGGTTTCACATTATTGATGTTAGCACCTGTACTAGAGAACGGCTCCTGTGCTTTGTGCTGCGGTTTAGCCAGGCTCGAAGAACAGAATGCCAGCATTTTGATCCCGGCTGCCCACCCAAATCCACAGTTAAACTCAGATTACTGGAAGAAAAGAGGTGATGCCCAAAATATAATGGCACTTAGATGCCTACCTGCATGGTATGAGGGCCAAAAAATCCATACCAAGCCATATAATTAGCGAAGGGTTTGTGAAGCTTTAAATAACAATCGAGATTTTCAAGGTAACCTGCAAAATACTCAATCCTTACTAAATTTTATGGGAGTTTACCACATCAAGACAGAGATTTAGGAAAACAGTTTCTATGTATTTCCTGAAAACATTAACGTTTGACTCCCCCTTCGAAAAATTTCAAGCTTTGTTCTTGTACGAAGGCCAAATGAAGGTAGTGAGGAACACGGACGTTCATAATGGACCTGAACAAAACTTGTCCTTGAAAATCTGCACTGTGCTTTTCCTCTACGTGTTGCAGTAATTTCACCACATCCACACACTGAGGAAGCCACAAAGCTTTGAAAAGGGACAAACATTTCTGGCTTTTACTTTCCTAGGTACGTTTAATCTAACTTACTTCTACTGTTGTTCAGAGCAGTGGTGGCTGCTCCATCCCTGGAGGTGTTCCAGGCCAGGTTGGATGGGCCTTGGGCAGCCTGAGCCAGTGGGAGGTGTCCCTGCCCATGGCAGGGGGGTTGGAACTGGATGGGCTTTAAGGTCCCTTCCAAGTCAATCCATTCCACAATTCTGTGATTCTATTAATTTCTTCAATGGAGTCAACAAATACCTGACATTACAGGTCTTTTCGGCCCAGTGTTTCTAACTGTGGTTTTCCAACTTGAAGCTCTTGCTGGGCACAACTTTCTGACCTTCCCAAGCTTTGGCCCTTTACAAGGCTGTATAGTCCTAAATCCCACAAACTGAACACGGAAAGTGAGGGCAACAAAGGTTCAAGATCTGGATTTCAAAAGCTTCCAGAATCTGTTCACCCACGCCAGGAAAACTCGCTACATGTAGAATTCGCCAGAAATCAGACAAAAGCATAAGGCTGTACAGTATTTCAGCATTTCTACTTTTGATTACAGCAATTACTGGAATCCACAGAAAAACACATTCAAGTATGAGGTATGAAAGAAAAAAAAATGAGACAAGCGACCTTTTTCAGACCAAATGAAACAAAAAAAAACCGGTCTGGATTTCAGTCTGAATTTTGAGTGAGAAAGTAATTTCATTACGCTTAAGTTTCCTCTCTAACAACCCACTATGAGTCATTCATGGGTTAATTATAGATAATCAGAGATATTTACCATCACAATAGAGCCCTGTTCTGATAAACTATTTGTAATCTAAAGTTTTCAGAGACAACAAAAGTGCTTAAATCTCTCATAGCAAAAAAAGTGTTTTGGGGGAAGAAGAAAGCAAATTGCACAATAAAATTTAATTGAAATTAGAGGGCACATCCTCAAGGATGTTTATTCTTTCTCACTCAGATGGAATAAATGGGCTGTAATCTGGCTGTAAATAGCTGGCGGAAAATTCAATTTATGCATCTGCTCTTGTATTGCCTCTTGTTCTTTCCTTGCACTGTGGCTGTCCCACAGCTGGCTGGACGCAAAGATAACACCTACACTCTCTTCACCTGCCCCAGCTCCCCTGCAAAAAAATGTAATCTGGAACAGAACAGGATATCCTCCAAAAGACGACGACTGTAACAGCCTCGCTTTATCAATCAGCAACGTTACTCCCACCTACCAGAACTGCGGTGATCCTTTTGCAGAATGCAGCGAGAGAAAATACAGTAATGTTTTATTTGCTGTATGACCAATTTGTTTCTTATGTCTTCTGCACAATTGTTTGGGCTTAATGCAGAAGTTCATTAGTGACAGCGGTGGAATTAAAGCTTGTAGCAAACGTGAACTGGAGTCATTTCAGCAGGAGTATACAGTTGTCTCCCAGGTGCATTAGACTCACAAAGCAGAATGGAATCCTGTTTTACCACACAAAGCCCTCTGCCACCCACCCACCATAGAAAAAGGCTCCTAATTAACTGCTAGGACGATGGAGACACAATCTCAGGGCGGTACACTGAGGTCATTCTGCCAGTGGGCAATGGCAGGACACAGTAGAGGCTACAGCAATTCATGACCTACACGTCTTGTTTACACCACCCATCCATCAGCAAAGGAAACAGGCCAGTCATACGGATTAAGGTCATTGCAAAGTCCTAAGTGTCCGGTCATTTCACCTTCCCTTTGGCCTTCAGCTACCATTAGATCTTCCATAGGTGCACGCTAGCATGGGTGTATAGAAGTGAGAACAGCGCTGAGTTGGAAGAGCTGAGAATATTGCTCATTAAAGATACCACACAGGGGAAGAAAAACATTTGCTGAACTTATTTGTATTCTGCTTCCGTGACCGGACAGGATTTTATTAACAAGAGGAGAGCACACCCCATCATCCTAACAGGGATGCTAACAGGGAGAGCGAACTGCTGTCAGTGCATCTGAAGGGAAATCTTCACAGGAAAAAGCTTCTCAAATGAGCATGCAAAGGAAGTAATGCTGGATCACTAATATTTCAAACACAACAGGATGTACATTCATGTAAATGTATATGCAAATTAGTTGCAGCCCTCAGGCATTTGGTGAGTTTCCAATGAGGCCCCTGAGGGTGCAAACTGTTGATTTAGCATATGAGCCTAACGACTTACACTGAAATGCATGCATTAAAATAACATTGAAAGAATGTGTGTATTAGGGATTTTAAATATGTTAAATATTGGTGTAGGCTCTAGGTTGCTCCCTTGGACATTTGATTTCCAGTTGGAAAATGTGACACGGTGATTTTGCCTTTTTTAATACAGGATAAACAATGTACTGTCAATGTACATTGTTTGTACATTTGATTAATGTGAAGCCTCAATCAGCTGTACTCATGTCATTTTTAAGGATAACTATGCCACAGCTAACAAACTCGATCACAAACAAATTTGATTAACAAATTCATGTAATATATCTCTTCCAGTCCTTTCCTCACGCTGCACATTAACAGATTTTGCTCTGAATGGTACTGTTTCTCACTAGATAAATACAAATGAAACATGAAGACTTTAACACGGATTCTCACTTCCCCCTTCTAAGTGCTTTCCTTTCTCTATGACATTAAATTAGGATTTCTGATGGAAAAGCTTAATTATAAAGCTTATCAAAATATTATCTTCCTGCACCAGTCCCACAAAATTATTTATCGAGACCTGTATGAAAAATGTTCAGCTATTAAATATCTCAATTAATTTCAATGAAGTATATAAGGATTGATCAAACAATCATTTTAATTACATAAGGGAGAAAAATCTATCATTGTATTTTGCTTTCCAAAGAGAAATTCTTAGAAGGTGTGAAAAGAGATATTTACTGCTGGTAATTTTTTTTCACCCCGCCGGAAGACAGACTGAGCTTGGATCATTCTCACCCCATATTTGATGTTGACTCTGTAATTCAAGAGACTTAACAGATCCCTCTCCATGCCTCATCAGTAACATCTACTGGCCTTTATTTATTAAGGAAGCACTAGAAGAAGCAGCTGGAAGCATAAGGAACCGAACAGCCCTGGTCTGAGAACCTGCGAGGTGCTCACTGCTATCCCAGAATATCGCTGCGATAGCTCTGATAATGCTCATCCTCTTTCCTGTCCTACACAAATCCATTGTTGGGGTGCTTTTAAGGGAGCTTCAAGACCCTCCTCTACTACTGCATGCTTAGGTTTTTTAATGACCGTTTCCTGCTCCTGTAGACAAGATAACATTTCCTTCATAATATTATTATTGCGTTTTTCTTGATAGATGATCATTAAATCTTTTTGACGAGTTATCAATTTACAATACATTCAAAAAGAAAATCCTCCCTTCCCGAGGCAGATAGACAGGAGAAAAGAACAATCACAAGAAGGGGCACAGAATTCAGACAGCAACTTGCTTAGGAGTCACACTGCGTTGTTAATAAGTATTATCTGTTTTGCTTTTTAAGAGAAAACATGGTTGTTTTTTTTTTTGCAGGTACAACTATAGGAAAAAAGACACGTGAGGCGTGATCTAGTCTGACTTGAGGGGGTTATACTGATTTTGGAGCTAAAAGGAATGAAATACAGTGGCTTTATTTGGTTGGTTGTGTTTTTGAAGGAGGAATGTATATTTTTAATCTCTCTTCTCAAAGAATGTTTTCGGGAGCGTCACAGCCATCAAGTTCAGTCATCTCAGAACAGCAAACACACGGCTGTCCAAAGAACTCTGAAAGTTGTTTCTAACTACTGCCGCAGTTTCCGATTGCCCACAGTCACAGGAAATGTGGAAGCTAACAAGCAAATATCAGCAAATGATTCCCATTCACTTCAAAGTCCAAAACTCCAGGAATACCTTTGTGGCCGGGCTCATTTGTGCATTGATGTCTTATGATTTATCTCCAGTCACCACCTCTTTTGATTTGTGCTTTAATTCTTGCCTGTTCTGAATAATATTTTTTTTGTTTTATACGAAACATTATTAATACTCTCAGCTCTCTCTTCTTAAAATATAGACGACTGTGCTAGTATGACAGAGTCAGTACACTGCGTGATAGAAAGACAGCCAAAATGTAAACAAAACTGAGTGACGTAAAAGGAAAGGAAAACAAACTATTCAACAGATAATGACTCTTTCTATTTGTTTGTTTGTTTGTTTTTAAGGAAATGAAGTTACATGTGCAAGCAAATTGTTTTTAGGACACAGCATTGCTATTTGAGAGTGAAATAAAAATGACAGTATCAAATACTAAAGAGATTCCGAACACCGTTTTTCTTTTTTGTTAACTATTGAGGCATCAAAAAATGATTGCGTATCACTTGGTAAACGTCAAATAGAAATTCAGAGCTTCAGGAATTTCTAAACCTGTTCCAACACATTTATATTGGATTCCTTTGATGCTGGTCGGAAGGGAGTTATGGTCAGCTGAGAGAACTCCTCTTGGACTCCCCTCTTTGCAAATCCCCACTCTCATCTCCCAAAAAAAAGCTGCCCAGCAGTTTACTGGTGTGAAGAGCACTGGGCTCACTCTCCCCACTGGGGCAGCCCAGGAGGGAAAGGCACAGAGCTGGCTGCCGGCCACTCTGGTCCTCAAGTCCCCCCAGTGTCATGTCTTCCGAACTGGCCCTCAGCCTGACCTGCTAGAACGTAGCAACCTGGGTCTGCAGCTCCATGGAAAGCCCGTGATCTAACTCAGATGTCACTACGTATATTTTAATAAATAATCTTGAAACGTGCTACTTACACCACAGATCTGGAACTTCATTTCATGGTTTTCCAATTCAAAAACAGCAATGTGGGGAGAGAACAAAAAAATGCCTTCCCTGGCTTGCTTTTGCGTTCCTAATTTTCAACAGAAACAGTTCTTTTGTTCAGTTAAGTGCTTCAACTACAGAAATTTGTGAGGCGTGTGCTGCCACTCTCTCACTCCCATCGTGTGCCTGTGGATGGTCAGGGGGTCGCTGCTATGCTGCCAGGCTGTGGCGGATGGCACAGGAGGAATATCCTCCACATAGCAGCAGCCAAATTGCACCGGTGCTGCACAGCAACAAACTCCAATTGTCTCCTCCTCACCTTAAAGGCTCTGGCACACCCAAGGAGGTCAATCTTTGTTTACTCAAGGAGCAGCCAAGGTAGCTGCAAACTCCAGTTGGCTTCAGACAGTCTTTAACGAAGACCTTAGTTACGAGTGGAAAGATCCAATGAGCAGAACAGATTCTAAATCACATCTTATGTTAAAATACTAAACTGCAAGTTAAAATTTTATTTGCTCTTCAATGCTGGAAATGGACTGAGAGAGGTCATTTAAAATAAAGAACATGAGGCTACAGAGCCGCTCAAAAGAACAGTTGTAGTCTTATATGATTATCGGTGCTGTGGCACCGATCTCAGCCAAGCATCCTTCAGTGCTAGGAGTGACCTACAGCAGTCAGCAGGCAGGATGCTTTGGTTGACAAACTGTACTAAAAGAAGTTCCTAACAGAACATTAGATGTGCCTCCACAAAACTACAGAATGAAGAGTTCCAAATTGTTCCAAAGGTCAGTTAAAACAAACAAAAACCAAAAGCCTGCCTATCAGTTGCTAAGCACACCTGTAACAAAGACTGTCTCGATGGGCAAACACTTCTGTAAAAGCCATCTGTATCACCCAAATCCTGTATCGCTCATCAAGAGTAATACCTTCAGTGCATTCAACCCACTTCTAACCAGAACCTTAATTATTGATTGGATGCTTTGATTCAGATAAAGTTCAGAACAAAAATCATTTTGCTAACAAATCTATTTTTGCTAATCAAAACACACCTCTCCTGAGAGGCAGCGAGTGAATCTGAAATGTCTCTGCAGTTTGGTCCTGGAGGACTTCTCCTACCTTTATGGCAGTGGAGGCGATCTGGATGTGGTGGAGCCTGCGCAGCGTGCTGTCCCTGTCAATGAAGTAGGAGGCTGCCAGTTGATGCAGGGTCTCCAGAGTCACCGCAGAGCTGTTCGTGTTGGGATCACTTCCTTCCGACCTCTTGCTCAGCTTCCGTTTGTCCACAAAAATTGTGAGTGACTCCTCTCCTAACCAAGGAAACAGAAACCACAGCATTCATCAGTGACAGCTTCTGCAAGTCTCACTTTGCCAGCAATAAAACTGCAGGCCAACGTTTTCCCTAGCTGTTGTCTGATGTCTGGAGCTCCCTCGCTAACAGTAGATGCAGATCAAACAATCATAGCATAGCTTGGGTTGGAAGGGACCTTAAAGATCATCCAGTTCCAACCCCCTGCCATGGGCAGGAACAGTCTCCCCCTATATCAGGCTGCCCAAGGCCCATCCAACCTGGCCTGGAACACCTCCAGTGATGGGGCAGCCACAGCTTCCCTGGGCAACCTGGGCCAGAACCTCACCACTCTCAGCGTGAAAAAAATTCTTCCTTATGTCCAGTCTAGAAATAATCTGCCCCTCTCCAGTTTATACCCATTGTCCCTTGTTCTATCACGCCAAGCCTTTGCAAACAGCCCCTCCCCAGCTCTCCTGTAGGTTCCTTTCAGGTACTGGAAGGTCGCTATAAGATCTCCTCAGAGCCTTCTCTTCTCCAGGCTGAACAACCCCAACTCTCTCAGCCTGTCCTTGTATGGGAAGTGCTCCAGCCCTCGGATCATCTTTGTAGCCTCCTCTGGACCCATTCCAACAGCTTCTTAGGTTGATGATTCCAGAACTGGACACAATATTCCAATTCAGGTCTCCCAAGAGAGGAACAGAGGGTCAGAATCCCCTCCCTCACCCTGCTGGCCACGCTGCTTTGGATGCAGCCCAGGACAGGGTTGACCTTCTGGGCTGCGAGCGCACATTACCGGCTCATGTCGAGCTTCCCATCCCCAGCACCCCAAGTCCTTTTCCATCACATCATCACCCATCCTGTACTGAAACTGGAAATTGCCCCAACCCAGCTGTAGGACCTCACATGGACACTGCGGTGCGCAAGCACATAGGCAACAGAGACTATTCTAGGATTTTATTCTTTATTTAGGGGCCTCCTATGAATAACAGCTATACAACAGGACAGATTTAGGCCTAAAATGCGCTGGGAATTAGTCTGCAGACTAACTACAGAGAAATTCTGTAGCCATTCAATTTACACCAGGTGTAAAACTTATTTCCAAGGTTGCCTAATACTTTCATTTTCTAGTTTTTAATTTTAGCGTAAAAGAAAATGAAAAAGGCGTGATATCCCAGACCATTCTTTTTTGGTTTCGTTTCCTTCTTTTAAAACACTTCACACAACTGACTTCCAATAAAGATACCTCATTATGAGGAGTTATAAGCAACCCTCTCCTTTCTAATCAATTCAGCAATGCTAAGATGTCTGAAACCTGATATAACAGGGGACTTAAACCAAACTTATATAATTGAAAAGTATAGAAATATATAGTAAGGATATTAATCAGTTTATTTTAAAAAAGAGAAACATAAATAACAGTCTGCTAACTCCCAAAATGCTTTTTCCAGAAAGAAAAGTGAAGATCCAGGATATTACACTATGTATTTCTCCCTTCCTTTCTCTTTAGACAGACATGGAGAAATACTACTTAATTGAGAAATTTTGATACCTGAAGGATTATTGAAAATGAAACCAAAACAAATTCTCACTCTGTAAACCAGGTGACGAGTGAACCGTCCCAGATCAGATCGACTGAAACTGCACCTCTGTAAGGAATTTTCCACATTCATTGTTTATTTCATGGATATTTTTTACCTGTGTTTCAGGCTAAGCACAAATTCATTCATTTAGTACCGTGCTTAGGCAAAACTCTTTAATTCAGGAAATCAATTAGAAAACTAATTAGTTGATTCAGTATTTCCTCTTGCACAACTTGCGTCTGAAGTAACTACAAAACAACTTTTCTCACTCTCTGAGCCTGTGTTTGGTAACTTGAATTCTTCGACATAAATCTCATGAATCAAGGGATAATAACATCTATCTTTATTTGAGATGCTGAACAACTTCACAGAATGCTGTTTCCTTGTTCCTGGAAGGGAAGCTGCCCTGGGTAGGGTCTGACTTGCCACTTGTGCTAGTTTCATCGCTCGCCCATCTGCTACGGTGGCATTTTGCCCATTCAGAGAAAGGGATGCCAGCTTTGGATATGTTTACGTGCCAAAAAAATATAGCTGTAGAGGGATAATATGTAGGATGAAAACATGACATCATCTTTAAAGGGAGATAATCCTGGTGGTGAGCAATGCTAAATGAAGAATGCATGCCTCGGAGCAGGAGACCACATCTGCTGACAAATTTGACCTCGGCTTGCAAAATTCATTATGTTTTGAAAAAAAAAGAGTGTGTTTCCGTTAATCAACGTACCTTACAGCATTTCCCACTCTCTCACAAATTCAGAGGACAGTCAGGCCCTTCAGACCTTACATAGTCACAACTGCCATTATCCAGGAGCCTCTCCTCTAATTTGACCTGCCAGGCTTGCCCAGCATGTTCATTTTGCCCAGGAACGGCCAGCTGCTGCCCAGGACAGCTGGCTATTCCATCTGGAGCCTACCTCGGCTTTCACCACTATATTTATGGTTCTCCTCCTACAGTTTTGCAGGAGGTAATTTTTCTGCGCACGCAGTCCTCAAAGCAGGGATTAATTGCCTGAACTCCAAAGAACCAGGCATTAAGGCACCATTTCTCCATCCAGTTACATCTTTCGGCTGCAATAAGTAGACGTAGGTTCGCAATTTATTTAACTGCTGCCAAAACACCACGCAAAGCAGCCTGGGGTTGCTTGGCAAGGTGGGCACGAGCACGTTACATCAGCACAAGCTGGTGCGCCACATTTTGCCTACGCTATGCCGACATGAGGTGGTGCTGGTCCCGTGGCCAGGTGGGACGTTATTCCCACCGTACTGCGTCCACGCCAACTGCCATGAGTAGAGAACTGGAAAAAGCACAACAAAGCCTGCGGCTTGTACTTTGAGAGGAATTTGCCATCAAAATCCAGCCTAGGTTCCAGCATTGCTGGCGTTCTCTACACCTACACAACAAAACCTGACTTTTCCAAACCTGCCCTTTGACTCCGGCCAGGATGAAAGATGTTTCTGGAACAACAAGCAATGGAATGGGCTAAGACTGGTGCCAGGGGCCATAGGCTTTGTGCAGCTGTTTGTGGAGCTATAAAGACACGGCCATTGCAGAGCAGACAGTGGCAGAACTCACAGGGGTAAACCCTGTACCAGGGACCAGTTCAGGCTGCCAAATAAGGTGCAAAATTTCACAGGGAGATTTCTTTCCATTCTTCCCTCTTTTCCAGAGGTCTTAGCCAGTGCACTTAAAGGGACTTGTGCAAGCTCAACCAGCTTTCCACTGAAAACACCTTATAACAAATTATAAGGTAAAAGAATACAAGCCCTTAATGTTGCAGAATTTCTCAGAAAATTAGAGAAAAAGCCTTTTTTTTTTTAACATTCTCTGTGTTTCATTAGCCAGTACATCACTCCATCTTGGTCTGGTGTAAATTCTTTTGATTGATCTGTATTAGTTATTAGTTGAGATGGTGGGACTGCTTCTGTTTCTCAAGGATTCTGGTCAGTTATGTTATTAAAAGAGACTTTGTCTATCTTTTGCTCATCAAAAAAATTTGTTCTGCTGGGGGTGGAGAGCAGAACTGCAATAAAAACTCCCATTTAAAAAAAAAACACTTGAAAAAGGAGAGTGCTGAGCGTGGTGGTGTTTTGTTTTGATTAAAAAATGTCAGGAAAATAACCTTTGAGCCCCCTCAAGAGTTATCCTATTTTCCTGGTCCTGCTTGATCCCAGGCTTGCTGCGGCAGTTGCTGGTGGGTGTGTTTTGGCAGGCAGGATCCCCAGCATCCCCAGCCCCACTCCCTGACAGATCTGTTTTGTTTTTCCTGCTCTGTAACCATGCTGAAATGATTTTGAATGTTTGCTTTGACTCAGATGACATCAGCTTACAACTCTTGAGGCTGAACAAAGGCACGCAGCTGGAGCGATAAGGCCTTTGGTGTAAACATTAAGGAAGCTCTTTCTCTTCCCAAATCTCTGCACCATTTGTACAGCATCCCAAACAAGCGAGTCCGAGCTCATCACTGGTCTCGTTGGTGCTGACACCAGGTGTGAGCAGGTACGTTTCAAAAATATCTGCTATTCATGAGGCATCTAAAAGGTTCTGAAAGTTTTCCATCTGTCAGAGCTGATTTAGCCAGAAAAAACAGATTAAACCCCAGCAAACTCCACCGTAGGCTGGGAGTCGGGCATCCGTGGCACTGCAGGGCTGGAACAGGGCTCCCCTACGCTCCCAGAGCGTGAAGGGGTGTAAAGTATCATTGCCAATTCATATTTAACTTGTGGAAGACAATCCCAGTTTTAAGTTAATCTAGAGAAAATTAAATCCATGCCAAAAGAGACTCTTCTGCCACGTTTGAAACATGGATGAATCTCAGATTTCACTGCCTACAGTCTGCAACCATGAAATAGGCTAAGGTGACATCTAAGCATTAGCTAAAGAACAACTGTGTTTTAGAGAACTACTCAAGGTTAAGAATTTTAACTGGAAAGGATTAATGACGGTGAGTACTAAGCCTACATGGTTCTTCAGCATCACAGAATCACAAGGTTGGAAAGGACCCACTGGATCATTGAGTCCAACCATTCCTAACACTCCCTAAACCATGTCCCTCAGCACTTCATCCACCCGGTCCTTAAACACCTCCAGGGAAGGTGACTCGACCCCCTCCCTGGGCAGCTGTTCCAGTGCCCGATGACTCTCTCTGTGAAGAATTTTTTTCTGATATCCAACCTGAACCTCCCCTGACGGAGCTTCAGGCCATTCCCCCTTGTCCTGTCCTCTGTCACTTTGGAGAAGAGCCCAGCTCCCTCCTCTCCACAACCTCCTTTCAGGTAGTTGTAGAGAGCAATAAGGTCTCCCCTCAGCCTCCTCTTCTCCAGGCTAAACAACCCCAGCTCTCTCAGCCGCTCCTTGTAAGACTTGTTCTCCAGCCCCCTCACCAGCTTTGTTGCCTGAGCATCAGGCTCACACAGCTGTGCTTTCAAAGCAGCAGTCTCTCTACTTCACCAAATGCAGGAGCCAGTTAACTTCTCTTTCTCAGGTTCAAAAGAAAGAGGATAAAAAACAAAAAATCCCTGTTTACACTCACAAAACACCACCAAACAACTGGTTCAAGAAATGTGCAGAGTTCCCACACTGATGCTCTATGACCATGTAGCTGCTGGCACTGACAGATCCCTCTCTGGGGCAGGAGACCTACACTCACACCACAGACTGGAATACTATGGTCAATACCCCTGCAAGCTCAGGAATTTACCAGCTTATAACTTAGCCTATATATTCCATTCTTCCTAAGTTTATAGGAACATATTTTCCAGTATTTGTATTTACAAGCTAAACTCATTGAGAAAAATATTCCATATGCTGTTTTCCAAAAACTAAAAGTATGAAATAAAACAAGAATTTACCAAGAGTAAATTTACCAAGAGAATTTACCACAGCTCATTTGCGGCCACTGAAATGTAAGACTCCCAAACAACAGTTTATAAATGGCATTCAGAAATTAGAAATTAATTTTGAGCGCGCCTTAAGACTATCTTCAGGAATTATTTAAATAAAAAAATGAAAATCACCACCATTGACATGGCAGAACTGGAATAATGCCGTGACAACTGTAACTAAATATAACCATCTATTGAAGGAGTAAAAATATTTTGTTAGGCATAATAATACATATTCATATGATTTAAATACTTAGCGTTATTTTCTGCCTGAGTCATTGAAAGCTTGTTTTCTTGTACCCACATCTTTGTAATGATGAAAGGATTATATGCCTTGATGTTTCATATTTTCATCTGGAGACTGGGTAGTGGTAAGAAAAAGCAGTGATCTAAGCAGTTCTCACATTTCGTGTCAGGAAGTGAGGAAAGAGGAATAAAAGGATAACAGGTAAGTCGAAGCATCACCCACAGTCACCTACTTAGAGCTCTATCTTCATCCACACGTATGTATCTTACAAAGGCATAAAGTTCTCCAGCCTATGAACTCCTCAAAGCTTCTTAATTAAGTAAAACATCTCAGCTACAACAGCTGTAATGCTTTATAGTTGTTATGCCTTTGCTATAACAAACAGCTTAGCACTAGTGGCAAATTTATTAACGCATGGATCACAGAATGTACCACTAGGGTTTTATCAGGTTATGTTCCCAAACTTAAGCAGATGTTGATGGAAGCGCACAGGTTCAAAAAGTATAGAAATTAATGCTAGGCCAGATGTGGTATCATTTCTCTGATTCATGTGAATAACAGCGCACATTAATTCCGTACATCCCATCTGGTTTTGGATTTGACATTTGTCTTCACTGAGTAGACGGGGAGAGAAAAGAAAGATAATATATTTTTGCATTTTTTTCTTCCCCTCAGCATCCATAATATTAAATGCTGGAAAATTTCCATACCTGGGGGTGGGCGTTTGCAAGTCTGATGCTAAATTTTAAGTTTTTCCTCACATCAATCCTTCAGGATTGGACTCTCCCTCCCTTACTTGCAAATAGTTTGTGTCTGACTTTGAAAGAAGCGCTATGGAAAGCAAAGGTCATATCAGCAGTTAGTGTAAATGATCATAAATCCTTCAGAATTCATCGAGATTCACTGCTTTACACCACCTGGCAATTTCTCCTGTCTCTGTACACCGAGTTCTACACCACCCAAGAGGAATATTAACCAGGGCCAGAAAATCTGACCCTCTTTATTCAGTGCATAGAACAGCCAAGATGTCACTACCAAACCCACTTACGGAACTGCAGTCAGTAGAGAGGGGAATGGCAAGAGGCTGGAGTTAAGATCAGCTACTGACACCCATTAAACTGTTGGCTGTTGTAAAGGGAAAACTAGCTTTTTTTTTTCCCTTTGATTCTCAAAGGCTTCAATATTATCAAGGGATACTTCCTGACCCAGAAAGGTGAATGCACTGATGGTCTGATAAGGAACACTTTGAGCAGTTGCAACTGACAGCAACAGCACAAACCAACCCATCTCAAACATTTGAGATCACCCTTTAGTCAAAGGCCTAACAAGGTACTAATTTCATGTAGCTCTGGCAACCTCCTGCAGGTCTGTTTATTAAGACCAGGTGCCATGTTTTCAGATGCAAGGAGGACTCCTTTGCCAAGTCCATTATCTTCACCTGGCAAAGCACCCAAATCAGACTCGCATCACCCAAATGCCTGGAACAAGGGTTTCATTGTAGTATGTCAGTTATTTGTCACTTAGTCATCACCAAGTTTGCTGAGCAACCTTTACATCTATGTGTCAGAACTGTAAAGTGAATGCCTTTATTTGGGATCCACTGATATTTTCATCCTCCCACGCTTATTCCACAGTCGTGCTCTTACACTTCACAATAACTTCCAGTTCTAAAGCCCACTGCTGCCCACCATTAAAGCACACAGCAGCTAACGCACTTGCACATTCAGCCACCCGGACCTTCACTGCGTCATGCTGTAGGCAAGCAAAAGAGAAAAGTACAAATACAGAACAAAAGGGAAAAAAATAATCCTGAATATTGTCTCTTAAAAGACAATCTTTGGTTTTTGGAATTGCAAGTTGAAAGCTAATAAAGTATTTAGAAATACATTTCATAGAAAACACTTTAGGCTGGAAGAGACTTCTGTCAGTCATCCAATCCAATCCTCCGCTCAGAGCAAGTGTAATTAGATGAGATGCTCAGGGACCTGAAGGTGAGAGAAGACTCTACTGGACAAGGATGGAGTTTCCTTGTATGATCCTCTCTTCCCTTTCCCATCAATCTGTCCTGGTCAGCATTAGCTGAGCTGTGCAAAGCTACAATTTTGCTACAGCTAACAGGACACGTGTTGTCCGAGAGGAGTGAAGGACACCTCCTTACCTCCTAGTGATGGCCCAGACAAACACAGTGCAAAATTTAGCAAAGATGAGCACCCACACTTCTCCTTTCTCTGCATATTTGATGCTGCAGGTAGTCAACACACAAGCAGAAGTACCACTCCTGCGCACAGGCACGTGAGCTCACCTGAGAACCTACTGCTCAGCCCAGGATTTGCTGTGCAAACAGTGGATTACGTAAGGTCCTTCCATCACACAGCTTGAAGCTGCTTATTATGGACATTTGGCTTATGTTACAAAAAAAGACAAAATTTCCATAAGAAACAGAAGCAGTGAGAAATGGCACTTTCCACGTTATCTTGTGGCAGCAAGAAAAATACAACTTCCCTAAGTTCTCATTTTGGAATGCCCTTGAGGAGTATTATTTCTGTGTTTGTGAATAAAGACCGGGGAACAAATCACAAACAACCATGTGTGAGAGTTCCCTTTATGGTCAAAAAGGGATATTCATGAAAGCCAAATGGCCACAGAGGCACACAAATCTTACCACAGAATCGTTTGTTTGCCAACCCTTCCTTTCTGTCCATGAATACAGATGACTGGGGATTCATTAAATAAAAGTACTATGCACGCTCAGACTGGTCTTCTGCTTTTAAGGAGCTACATAAGTGACAAAGCTTTCAGAATAAAACAACTTGTAACTAAAAGAAACTATGAATACATTATTGACAGGAAAAAAAAAATCTAATTACATGTTAATAAAGTGTTGACAAGCATCTCTGGGAATTCTCATTCACTCTAACCTAAAAATGAGAACTAACATGCAGGAAAGTATAAGGCTATTTAGCTAACTCATGAAAGCATTCTTAGAAATCACTAATTCCCTGTAATTATTTTATTTGAATCAATCTTTCAAAGTATTCAGCATCCATCTAATGATAAAGGAAGGCAGCAGGTGTGCCTGAAACCATGCCTAAAAATTGAGGACAGGGACCTACATCAAATCCCAGAGTTAATACAAAAACTCCCTTTGTCATCATGAAGCAGTGACAGAGCCCAGAAGTCAACACCATCTCCTTGTGAGCGGAAAAATTTTGCAAGCACGGGGCAGCAGCTGCATTTTTGGGCCTTTGTGAGGTGGCCTGGAGAGGGATAAGCAAAGGGTGTCCTACCCCAGCTTACCTGTAGCGCATCCTGAAGCTTTGGGGAGAACACTGAATGTTAAAGCTACAAGTTCCAAACGCCTCCGAAAGAAGCGCCCTCAAAGTTTTATTTGTTGTTTTGGGCCGTATTTCCTAAAAGGCATCAAACTTGCAGCTCCTCTGTGATCAGTGGGACACTGGTGCTTTGGACTTCTAAAGAGCAGCTGTTCTTGTGTGAGACTCCCTCCCCTGAGTTGTTAGGTCCAACTTCAACTTGAAAATTAACTTAATGGCCGTTAGCATTGAAATATGTATTAGTTAATAATTAGCAAATAACTAAAAATGCTAAAATGTATGACATGCGCTGCAGCTAAACCTTTAATTATTATCCTTTAGATTAAAGAAACACTTCATTTACTCTTCTGCAGTTAGTTTTGCTGCTCAGATGCACTATGTGCTGTATGCAGAAGAAAGCAGTCATTTATACAAAGTACACTTTTTGCATGAAAGGAATATACTGAGTAATTGAAAGAAATTCTGGAAATTTTGTCCTTAAGTACCAGTCAACACATGTAATTTGTTCTTAAAATTCTAATAGTGATATGTCTGCTGTAGAAGCACTATTTCCAAAATAATGATAGGAATTAGTTCTTTATTATTTTAAATAACTACAGTGAGACATTCACCTTGTTTCTAGAACAGTCTTTTCCAAAAGCGAGCTCCTGTGAGCCATTTCAGTTATAGATCTCAGATATCAGCCAAAAGAGAATAGGAAGGCTGTCATTTCTTTAATATACGGTTAGAATTCAGTTATGAAATGTATTAAAGAGAACCATTCCTCAGGAGAATAAAGGATTTTGACAAGACGTTGTCCTGCTGGAAGGATACTCAATCACCAGAATTATCTTTAATATAATCACCCATCAAGGGATACATCTGCATTTCTAAAATGTCAGTTCATTTCGTAATGCCTAGATGGGTAATCGCAGGCACTAATTATCTTTCCTTTGGAACAATTCATGCTCTTTCTTGAACATTAGGCCTCTTCACTGGATTACTTCAATCCATTTGGTGACTGGATCCCAATTATATATTAGGCTACCCTTTCCAAATTACTCTGCGGGGATTTAGAGATGCAGATTCCATTAAGGTAATAGGAATCACACGGTAAAGCCTCATCACCTCTTTCTTAAACTTTTAGTCCCACTGGTTAAGTGAGTCCCAAGAAGGGTAGAGTGATAATACAAAGACTTCCCAGCAGTCAAAGTAGTTTATAAGTCTCCTAACTGAAAAGACTTACTGGAAATGATTGTTCCTGGTTTTCTCGCTCTGTCTGCAGTACTGTGATGTACCCAGATGGCTGTACAATCTGTTATCTTGTAAATTGTTATAAGGGCCTCTCACAGAAAAAGTGTCCCTCGTCTTAGTGACCTGATAGCGCAAAGAAACATCTCCAAGAGACCAGAAGCGTGCTCACCAGGAAGACGGCGACAATACCTCAGTCTTAGCAATGGGATTTCATATCTTTTTGACCCTAAGGTTGTATACACAGGGTCAAAAAACACAACTTTCTTCCTTATTGCGCTCTACAACTACCTGAAAGGAGGGTGTGGAGAGGAGGGAGCTGGGCTCTTCTCCCAAGTGACAGGGGACAGGACAAGGGGGAATGGCCTGAAGCTCCGCCAGGGGAGGGTCAGACTGGATATCAGGAAAAAAATTTTCACAGAAAAGGTCATTGGGCACTGGCAGAGGCTGCCCAGGGAGGGGTGGAATCACCATCCCTGGAGGGGTTTAAAAGATGGGTAGATGAGGTGCTCAGGGACATGGTTTAGTGGCAGATAGGAGTGGTTGGACTTGATGATCCAAGAGGTCTTTTCCAATCTGGTGATTTTATGATTCTATGAATAAAGGAACGCTTAACATCGGCAGAAGGAGGACCCTGGAGGCTCGTAGGCAAAACCTGCTCCCATACCTGTCCAACCAGGGAGAGCCGCGCAGCGCAGCTGCTTGGAGATGACTGGAGCACTATAGTATTATGGAGAGATCAGGTGTGACTAACACGCCAAACTCGTGCATAATGCTTCCAAGAGTTAACCCTACCTCCCAAGGTGGCTGACAGTAGGAAGTGTGTCCCATATTTCTTGATAAGGTTTTCTGTGATCTGTTGAAGGGTCGGGCGGCGTCCAAGTAGCCTTATGTTACGGAAGAATTCAGGAGCAAGTGGCAGTGGGGAGCCAAGAAAATTTCTTCTTTCAACAGCAAGATTGTTTACTTTCCAGCGGCCAAATTCTCTGCAAAACAAAGCAATTCTTACTTAGAAATATATCGCTCAGACAAATATTTTTCACTTGCAAACTAGGCTGCTCTGGAGACAGCATTCCATAATAAAATCATTGTTTGGAAATAAATAAAAGAAAACTAAACCACTTAGGATGCTTCTGGTCCTATTGTTTATGTTTAGCCTCTGATATCAATACAATCCTAGAACAATTTCCGAAATTTGGATCGAATGCAGCAAGTGTTTTCAGCATCACGAGGCGAATTTTAAAAACATTTCAAGGAACAGGCCGTGTTCTTTGCTGTTTGATGATGAGTCACTTGGGAAGAGAGCTGGCTAATCGGAGCAATTTGGAGAAACTATCACACCACACTTGGTCTTACGATGACATTTGCAGTTTTCTATATTTTTGGCCTCCATTTTGAGGAAATATGCAGATAGTCAGGCTGATTGCTAAACACAGATGGCTTTTCAATTGTAGGAGGGATATAAATTAATTCAGACTTGTCCCCTTCCCCTCTCCAAAATACATCTCTGATAACAGAGAAAACAAACAAGTCAATTATACAGCCATAAACACATCTTTTACTTGCCAATTAAGATACCAGATAAAGTTATTAGTGGAATGACCCATTGTCCTCAAAATCTAGCCAGGAGACACAGCACTGGCAGTAACTTTGCTTTTGAAAGGTACACCAGCAGCTGCTCTAATCACAGACTCCAGTACTGTGAGAATTAAGTCCAAGGCAACCGGTGGACTGTGGCTTAGCTACCGCCTTGTCGAGTTATTCAGACAGCTATGCCAATTAAGATTTCTCTTCGATAAGATTGCAGAAAAGCAAGCAGATTGGAGAGATCGAAAGATCCTACTGAAGGTCCCAGCTAAATATAGTACGACATTCATTACGAAATTAAACACAGAAGGCAAAAAAATCAAGGATGCAGCAAGCAAATAACACTTAAGGAATATCTGAAACTGAAGAGTGGCCTGTGGGTGGCTGAATGGCTCAGAAAAGCTATGTAACACATAATCAACACTAATATTTCTTGGTAGCTTTAAGTCCACAACTATTAGCAGAACCCGGATAGCTACATTCTCCTATAGTCCTTCTACTTTCCAGCATCCTCCTTTTTCTCTGGCAGATCTAAACGGTCTTATCCCAGTTTGGCTTGGATTCACACACATAATAGGCGACAACTGGGTGCAGCTCCTATCCGCTGTCTTTCCTCTCAGATTCTTGTAGGCACTATTTTTTATTAAAACCAAACTGGAAGTATTACAGTAGAAAGAGCTTTATGCAGCTTACCTGAACTGTAGTGCAATTAACTGGTGAAGAATACGAGACCAAACAGGTCTCTACAGCTTCTTAAAGACTTTGCTAATCACCAGTGCCTAAATGAGTATTTGGAAATCACCGTTTGATAGGTACGGGTTTTTTTCAAGTTAATTGTTAGATTTTAGAAGTTCTATTGCACAAATTTGGTTTCTTTTTAAGAAGCTATAAAATCAATAACCTCCTTTTTTTGGCTGTTGTGGAACTACTGCATATGTCTAGAAAGAGATGAGAAAAGTTACACATAAACACTTCTTTGTCTCTAGAATGACTTTGGCATATTGACCGCTTTAATGCAGGCACTAAAACCAGTGAACTAACCTGCACTGTAAATGCACATTCCAAGTGAAAGATAAAAGAAACGGGAAAACCCATCTTTTATTCAAATTCTGTGCTTTTGGAGCGTATTTGAGTGGAATACATTACACTGGAATACATACGAAAACACAGGTCGGTTTGAACACTGCCAACTTCCATTTCCAGTTTCAGGATCTTTCAACATATGTCAGGCCGCTTATATAAATATTTTTTTCTATTAACTACATTCTGCGTAACTAATTACAGGTTTTATCTGCATCTTCTCTTAACTTTGGGCTAAGCCGATTGCCTTGTTTTGTGGGTTTTTTTTTTTTGTGAACAGTGGTTTTCGACAGCACCTCTTACAGCTCTTCTCCAAAAGTGACAAATGATTTCATGGAAAAATAAAGCTAAAAACGACAGCCTCATCCATACCATATTCAGAAGCATTTCCAAGCTGAGGTCCTTCTACTACAAATCCTTTATTTACTGAAGCCAGGGACTAAGTTATTCTAGTCCTAGGAGAATTTTCTTTCTTTTTCCGTAGTTAGGCAAGCTTGAATTCCTTCCACAGTTTTATTGCTATGGAAAGACTGTGTTGCTGAATATTATGCTTATGCTCATTCAGAGAGAGGATGTAGGCTAATGCTTTTGTAAAAGTTCTGGCTCTCTTTTTGATTTGAAGAATATCAATGGAAATAATTATTAGTGCAGAAAGTAATCACGCTTTGAAATTCACTGCTGAGGTCACCGAGGGAGTAGAACACGGAAAGTGACTTGTTTTAAAAAACATGACTGTTTTATAACCAGCTTTTATAAAGCTGGTGAGGGGGCTGGAGAACAAGTCTTATGAGGAGCGGCTGAGAGAGCTGGGGTTGTTTAGCCTGGAGAAGAGGAGGCTGAGGGGAGACCTTATTACTCTCTACAACTACCTGAAAGGAGGTTGTGGAGAGGAGGGAGCTGGCCTCTTCTCCCAAGTGACAGGGGACAGGACTAGAGGGAATGGCCTGAAGCTCCGTCAGGGGAGGTTCAGGTTGGATATCAGAAAAAAATTCTTCACAGTAAGAGTCATTGGGTACTGGAACAGGCTGCCCAGGGAGGTGGTCGAGTCGCCTTCCCTGGAGGTGTTTAAGGAACGGGTGGATGAAGTACTTAGGGACATGGTTTAGGGAGTGTTAGGAACGGTTGGACTCGATGATCCAATGGGTCCTTTCCAACCTTGTGTGATTCTGTGATTCTGTGATAACTCTGCCACAGACTGCACTAAAGCTTCTAAAGAACTTACAAAACAGCTTTCATCTTTTCTTGAAGCCTTTCCTAAACGAATTGTTTTGGAACATGGAGAGATGAAGACCTAAAGCCTCTGAGAGAGACCAGAGGAAGCTTCATCTCTGAAGATAAAAGAGGGACACGGGACACCAAAAGCAAGCCTGGTGGCAGGAGCAGTGATACCCAGATATGGACAAGCAAGAAGCAACTATCAGCTTATCCAACACGAAACCCGAGAGGAGATTTCAGACTTCATAATTAACTGGGTTTATGAGAGTAATGTGTAGGAGCAGGGAAATCTGGACTGGAGTTCAGTGTGGGGTGCTGGCACTATGGTATTTCTAGTATGTTGAGCGAGAAGGCTTTCACAAACACTTTCTGGGTACAAGCGAGTCACTAGTAACTGCCATCCTGATATTAGAGCCAATTTCTCTTTTCACAAACTTCACTACAAGTAAAATCATATCCTTACGTTCCTTTTATATGACTTACATAAATATACCTATACGTATAAGTTCCTTTCTTGATTCCACCTCGCAAGCAGTGGTATATTCTCCCCTATTTCCTTCTCCCATCTTCTGTCACACAGTAAAGCTCAAACTTTACTTACTCGTCTGTCTTGCTGTCGTTCTCTCTAACACAAACTCTCCAGCCCTCAACCATTTTTGTACCAAATGCCAACTATTCTCCTTTGAAAATCACGTTCCTGTCCACTGCAAAGGTAGACTAGCAGACCTGACAGAGTTAATGATCTTCTTAGTAAAGAAAACACTGCCTTCCAGAGTCACAGGGGCACCATTCACCAGAAGAATACCTCCCACAGAATAGCACAGTGCCGGCTACTGGTCAAGAAAACCAATTATGCACTGAATACAGTCACTATAGGCATTGGAAGTTTATTCTTTCCTCCTCTTTTACTGTGTAAGAGTCAAGGCTAGTAGCTGTAGTAGTGCTATCAAGAAGCTAAGATTTAATCGCAGGTCATACTCCACGTGCTGCCCATCTATTTCCAGCCTAAAGATTATGTTAACCACTGGAGAGAGCGCTTTCATGCTCAGGGCAAACATCATCCTGTTGTTGGGGAGGATGATGGCTTTGAGTTCCTGGGCTTGTACAGGAGAGAGAAAATAAGTCAGTGTGGCTCCTAGGATGAAGCCTGTAATGGAACTGCGTTACTATCATAAGTAGTGCCAGAGGCCATAAGCATCGTCTTCTTCATCTTACACCATGAGCATCATTCTCTCCTTCCTACGTATCAGAACAGTGGTTGTGTATGTCCCACAAAAAAATCTGTTTCCTGTTGGTTGGCTAACACACATGCAAGAGTCCTGAGACGCAGCAGTGCCAGTTCTGACCGGCTGTACTGCTTGCGTGCCACAGCCTCTGCCTGCTGAACGGAGTCTCCTGCCATTTGTCCTGCTTAGAAAAAGTTAGGTTGGGAAACAATCAGTCAGGGAGTCAGTGAGGGATAAAAATCAAGCACAGTTTAAGAAACAGTTCTTATATCAACACCGTTTCTCATGTTATTTCCTACTGTTTCTTATTTGTGTTACTATGACATTCGGAGTGAAGTTTAATCTAAGAATAATGCTCTGACATGAAACACCCCTTAGTACAGTACTGTAGAAGTTGTGGATGTGTTTTCATCATGAAAGAAGCTTAAATTGAAAGAGGATCTGAAAGCAGTTCTAGGGCAGCAGGCCAATCACCACCGTCAACGTCTCTTTTGAATTTCAAGTCATAGCTTTTTTCAAATGTGTATATAAATTATACATTTTCTTCTACCACTGCACTGATTTCAATACATTTTAAATCATATGGTCTGAGGAGATACAGGGGAAGCTCTCTATAAAACATCTAGTTGAAGGAAATTTTAAAAAAACCCTCTCAAACTGTAGTGTGTAGAAGACATGAAATGAGAATATCTTCTCCGCTGTTGCAGATGATTAAGTCAGAGCCTACAGAGGGGTTTACAGTGAGCGAGATAAATTCTGCTGAACCACAATAGCCTCCCCTAAGGTCAGTAATACACAAAACAGCGCCAAGGCAAAAGTAGTGACATTCGGCCTCATCACAAGCAACTCAGGTATTATATAAAACAATATTGCTACTGGTTATCATAAATGTTAATGAATAGTAGTGAAGAATAGTTTGGAAAGCACTCTTGGAAAACGAACTTCAATCATTCTTAATCATACAGAACTCTCTGGTGCTCCTTTCTCTTAATGACTTCTAAACGAGACAGCTCCACTCCTGGATGGTGAGAAGGCAAGTGTTTCTAATGGGCTGGAATTGCAGTGGAATTCGGAAGCCAATATTCTCCCAGGCAGTGGCAAGTCAACCTGTTGGCAGAACAGCTCGACGGGAGAATATATAGTGTTTTTCTCCACCACCTCCTTTAAAAGCCTGAGGATTTCTTAATGCCTGTGGCCATAGCTTGAATAAGGCCAAGACTACATAAAAAGAAACTACTGCCATACTGAACTTCAGAAGAAGAAGGGCAATGAAACATTATCACACTCATGATTTGCATCACGCAGGGATCTCTGACTGAGGCTCATGTGAGCTGCCAGCGGCACAGTCACAAATCAAGGACAAGCTCCAACAGGGGCCTTAACACTATCAAACACATTTACTCTGTCTCCTTTCCTGGTTACGGCTATCGCTGTTTGGGGAAACAGAATTCCAGCTCATTCTTCTACGGGCAGCAGGCTCCGAGTGGATCACACACTGTGCAACCCCAACCATGCCACGTTCCTACAGATTTTCCACAGTTTTAGTACAGGAGGGGGGACGATGCGATTGAGAGCAGCCCTGCAGAAAAGGACTTGGGGTGCTGGTTGATGAAAAGCTCAACATGAGCCGGCAATGTGCGCTCGCAGCCCAGAAGGCCAACGTGTCCTGGGCTGCATCCAAAGCAGCGTGGCCAGCAGGGCGAGGGAGGGGATTCTGACCTTCTGTTACTCTCTTGGGAGACTCCACCGGGAGTATTGTGTCCAGTCCTGGAATCCTCAACATAAGGAGATGGAGCTGTTGGAACTGGCCCAGAGGAGGCTATAAAGATAATCAGAAGGTTGGAGCACCTCCCATACGAGGAGAGGCTGAGAGAGTTGGGCTTCTTCAGTCTGGAGAAGAGAAGGCTCCCAGTACCTGAAGAGGCTACAAGAAAGCTGGGGAGGGGCTGTTCACAAAGTCTTGGAGTGATAGGATGAGGGGCAATGGGGATAAACTGGAGCGGGGCAGATTTAGACTGGACAGAAGGAGGAACTTCTCCACTGTGAGGGTGGTGAGGCCCTGGCCCAGATTGCCCAGAGAAGCTGTGGCTGCCCCATCCCTGGAGGTGTTCCAGGCCAGGTTGGGTGGGACCCTGAGCAGCCTGATCCAGTGGAAGGTGTCCCTGCCCATGGCAGGGGGGGTGGAACTGGATGCGCTTTAAGGTCCCTTCCAACCCAAACTACTCTATGATTCTATTTCATAAAAGAGGATCTCTCAGTATCAATGCCCCACTACCTTGCAGCTGCCTACCAGCAGGGCTAGAACTGTAACGCATTAATATGGAAAATATTTGCCAGCAGAAAAAAAAAAACCAACAAAACAAACATTTCTAAAGAGAAGATACACCCAAACTTGGATAAAACAAGAATCAGGTCATAACCAAAGCTTTGTTACTCTCAAAGGGTCAGGTGAAAAGAATCTATCAGCACAGCTCACACAATATTCAATGTTTCTTAAAATCAGTTAAGTGATGGGGAATCTACCGCAACACTTACTAAATGTTTGCTACAGTTGATTTTTTACTACTCAAGGTGAAGAAGGCGGCAATTAGTCATATACTGGCTGCGCAGCCTTCTGAAAATATCTACCTTTATACAGAAACATGGTAATCACGACAAACATTACAATCTGGGCAGCATAAACAAAACTGCTTCCCTTGAGAAGAAGAAGCAGCAGGGCCTGATTAGAAAAGATCTTATCCAAGTCTCTTAAAAATGTCAATTATCCAGACACAGTGATTAAAAAGAAAAAACATCAAGATACATTAAGTTCATTTTTAACATATTTCCTACTCCTGAAATAGTCAGTATTTCTTCATTACCATATCCTCTTAATTGCCTGGCATTTTCCCAAATTCAAAACAGAAACGTTTGCTAAACACACATACATCCCATATTATCACTTATATTTATACTAGTTTTCACCTTATCATGAAGCAGGGCCAGGTTGGATGGGCCTTGGGCAGCCTGATCCAGCAGGAGGTGTCCCTACCCATGGCAGAGGGGTGGAACTGGATGGTCTTTAAGGTCCCTTCCAACCCAAACTATTCCATGAATACACATTATCATTAGGATTTCTTTTTCTCTTAATATACTACTACTTTAAAACACAGTAGTACTATTTTTGCCTTACGTGTTTTTCACCTGATCAGTTTCCTAGCACTTGAAATTCTATTTCTAGAACTAGCATTCATTAGTATCGGCTTCACTATCTTCTCACATTATGCATATGAAGTGTGTAGACATCTATGACCACATTTTAATAAATATATATATTAAATATATATATACACACTCAAGTGTATTTCTTTTTATGACTACTCATAGCCAGATTATTTTCCCAGCTATCACTACATAAATGTTTTGAAATATCTCACCTATTATGAACATCAAAGTGTTTACTAAACAAGAGGAAGAAAGGTGGCTTTCCTTTTGGCCATGTCTGACAGATAGTTAGCCTCTGGAACTGAACGTGCAAAGAATTCCTCCTCTAATGAAGTCTGAGAGGGAATCATTTCCGTATTTTGTCTTGAGGCTTTATGTTGACCTTTTATTTATAGTTTGTGATATACTTTCAAACACGCTTGTGAAAATTCACCCAGTCCCACCGCTCGCATATCCCGCTGGACCTTAATTCACGCAAAGATCGTTGCACAAAACTAACAGCTCTTTGTGACTTACATTTATTTACCTTCTGTCTCAGCAGAAGTGCAACTGCTCAAGCAGCGTTCAGTTGCAGTACAAAGAAATGCACTCACAAGGACTACAAAGATGAAGAGCAAGAAGGAGTGGAGCGCAAACGCTTCCAAACTGCAGCGGATCTGTGTGAACTGTCCATCTAAGAGTTGGGAACTGGGGAATTAGCTTGTTAAATTGCACCAGTTTGCACAGGCTTTTAAGACAAGGATTAAATTCCAAGCAAATAATTCATTAGTTCTACATAAGCTAATAGTCACAGAAAGCAGAGAGGAAAGGGAGGATTCTAGCAAAACCTACTCTTGCCTCGACTATCTGAAACAGAGAATGATTGGGATACGCAAGACCTGTCTGAGTAAGCAAGACATGGATTTTGCAGCTTGTTTATATTTCTGGGGTTTGATTACTCAGATGTGCTCTAGCCAGTAGATGTTCTTTCCTGTATTAATGATAGTAATGATATGGATTCACAGCCTGCTAGGTAAGATGGTAGCATTTTTGGAGTCACAAATAGTTGTCTACCCAATTAACACAAAAAAGCCCAGGTCACTATTCATTATAACCGGTTCAGATATTCATTCTTCCCTGCAAGAAGATCAGTAGTGACTTCATGGTTTGTCACATGTCCAAGAGGTTAAAACTGTTCATTCTCCCCTTGGCAGCATTAAGAGAGTTTCTAGCACCTCACACCCGCATTGCTCATCTAACTCTTCTACAGCCTTAGCAAGCTCAAAACATTCTTTTTATCCTGTTCATATCTGTCCATAGGAATCATTCATTACCTTGGCAATAGGTTTTACAAAACAGAGCATTTGCTTAGGCTTGCAGAAGACCAATGAAATCTAAACAATCCCTCTGACTTTAGATTCTTGTTCTTCTTTCCATTTATTTTCAAACATTATCAAAGCAAATGTTGTCTAAAATTCATGTAAATTTTGTAAGTGTGGTATAAAAGTTGTTCATAGTGTTTTCCACAATGGATTTATTACCTTCACTCCGAACATTTTTGCAGAAGCAGGCACCTTACTCACACCTACAACAGTTGTTAACATTTAAAAGGGAGATGTCTGCCTCAGAGGAGAGTTTTTTGATACAATAAGGAAGGGAGTTGTGAGAAAGAGAGGCAGAAAGATATATTTTCAGTCTTCATGTCTAACATTAAGAGCCAATTGATATCATGGGCCTGTTCCTGTACATGACTGTACGTGGACAAAACCTAACGACTCTTGAATTTTATAAGAAATTGAAACTCTGACATCTCTGGAGCTCTTGCTGAAGACAGACCTTATGGATTTGACTGTATTTGTTACTGCTTCAAAATCAACAACATCATCAGATTCCTCTCCTGCTCTTCTTGTCCCAACTACAATAAAAAGAATGGAAGCGGATTTCTTCTAGGAATAAGAGAGAAAGTTGAATCTGCGGAAGTCTTTTTGCACGTGAATCAACACAAGAAAATACAGTTTGTGAAGACTGAATCAGCAAAAAGATCTGTTGGAGAAAATAAAACATAATAGAGGATTCGTTGATTCAGTGTTGGTGGGTACTCCCGTCTGAATCACAGGGGAAACACAAACTACTAAAATTCTTCATCATTATGTGCTACGACTAATAGTCTTTGAACAGTCTTTCACTACTATTTTTGTAATTTCTGTTTCAGAACTACAAAATTGATCTGTTATACCATGCAACAGAGACAAACCCAAAGCGTGATAAATAATTCCAAAATTTGAAGGCACTGCTTCTTGTTCACCCTATTTCTCATTCAGAGAACTATGAGCAGGCACGACCTCCTCCTGTCCCACACTCAAAGCAGACCAAACAGCTTTATGACCTGGCTAGCAAGGAAGAGAATGCAAGCTCTTCAAACCTTGGAAACGCATTTGTTTGTTCATTTCTGGGATGTTCCCGATGATCAGTATTGGCTTAGGTTCAGTGCTACAGAAATTCCCATCCACTCAAACTAAAGGCTGATGTTGCTCCTGCCTGCCTGGAGCTGAGAAAAAGCACCTTAAATGATTTGCCTTAAACAAAATATATATGCTCAATATATTCTCAAACAAATATTGATGCAAAGCCTTATCTACTAAGCTACATCTATCATTTAGATCCATCCCAGTAAGGATGTGGTATAAACTCAAATAGCGTTCTGTAGCACAGATGACTATGCTCACATTCTATACAATTTATAAGTTTATCCTTCTAAATAAAGGACTTTTTGTCTCCCATTTACTTCTACCCTGCCCTTGTGGAGTGTGTTCCAGCAGTATTATTCACAGCCCTGGCAGATAACAGCTACGCAACCTCAAATGCACAAAGACAATTGTTTCTCCCAGGACTCCGGGATGAGTCAAAGTTTACACGAGCGTGGATCCCACAGGCATAAGCTCTAGATGTTGCTTTGGTATTGTGAAATAACACAACTACACTGTTTGTAGTCATTCAGATTGGTTTATATACTACTGCTTTCAACAAAGTATCTTCTGAAAATACTCTGGTGTTATTTATATACTGCTCAGCTCTTGCATGTAGGTGCTGCTGATGTCTTCGCATCTCATTGTCACCCTCCTATCAAATGTCGTTGCACTGGCAGCAAGAAATGCATCTCTACTTGCTCACAGAAAACAAAGCCACAGATTCTTACTCAACATATTAAAATGTTTCATTTTTATTTTCTACCACAACAAAAAATACTTCTGGTTTAGTACAACTATTTGTCTTAATTCCAAACTAACTTTGGAGTTCTGTTTTACTAAAAGCAGCCCTAGTATCAATCTTCCCAATGGGATAAACTGCAAGTACCTCTAGACAGCCAGTGGAATCACAATGAACAGAGAATCAGGACAATAAACTTGTCAGCACGGTTCCAGATTACAAACACAGACCTCCCTACTGACCTCAACCAACTAAAAGTGCTGAATGGGAGTAGAGTTACTAATTTCTGCAGCAGAAACTCTTAAGCGTCAAATGTGCCTTCTGAATCAGTAAAGTCTATATATCTGTCAAATTTTATTTTACTTTCAGTCTTCCTTGAATGATGAGGAAACAAGCTCGGAAACAAAACATTTGTTACTTTCGAATTTGAATAAAACTGCGTAGGTCAGCTTGTAAGATACCCTATAATGCATATGTTGGAGACTTTGTACCCAAGTAGATCTAATCTGAAGCTCAGACTCCCTTAAAAAAAAAAAAAAATGTTGGATACTTAAGCCCTCTACAAACTCCAAATAAGTGTTTAAGAAGCTTCAGATAGAATGAAGCTCCGTTTTGAATTCTGCTATTGCATATACTGTGAAATACTACTGCATTATTATAAAATTTCTGTGCGTCTGCATTCGTTATCCCTCACACAACTTTGTAGAATAGATCCGAGAGAGAAAAATGAAAGCCATTATGGAAAGTTTCAGATGAGATATAAGCACCAGTGGGAGATAAAATACTACATATAATGTCATATAAGTATCATATACACCCTAAATTTTATTTATAATACCATGAATACTGACACAGATTGGGAAGGAGCGAGGCTTTATGCACCTGAGAGACAGGAACAAGAACCACAGAAGAGGGACATATCTTACAAGCAGCTGAGAGAAGCACTTTATGGCCTGTCCTGACACTCAGCTCCCATCAGGGTCACTACCTTTATGCCAGCACGGCAGAGCAAAAGCCCGTGCTGTATCACCAGGTCCTGTATTAAGCATCACCACTCTGCTTGAGCTCATAGCACCATGATCAGAAGTGGTGGCTTGTTGGCATGAGCACAGTGCCACGTGCATGCAGCTGTGCTGCTGGACACCTTGCTGGGCTCAGAAGACTTCCTTCCTTTTCTCTTTCATTTTGTTCATCAAAGAAGGATGTTGAGGCTCTGGAGCGTGTCCAGAGAAGAGCAACGAAGCTGGTGAGGGGCTGGAGAACAAGTCTTATGAGGAGCGGCTGAGGGAGCTGGGGTTGTTTAGCCTGGAGAAGAGGAGGCTGAGGGGAGACCTTATTGCTCTCTACAACTACCTGAAAGGAGGTTGTGGAGAGGAGGGAGCTGGGCTCTGCTCCCAAGTGACAGGGGACAGGACAAGAGGGAATGGCCTGAAGCTCCACCAGGGGAGGTTCAGGTTGGATATCAGAAAAAAATTCTTCACAGAAAGAGTCATGGGGCACTGGAACAGCTGCCCAGGGAGGGGGTCGAGTCGCCTTCCCTGGAGGTGTTTAAGGAAAGGGTGGATGAAGTGCTGAGGGACATGGTTTAGGGAGTGTTAGGAATGGCTGGACTCCATGATCCAGTGGGTCCTTTCCAACCCAGTGATTCTGTGATTCTGAGGAGTTTTAACAAATGCGAGAGGCAGCGTAAGCTACGCAGGCCAGTTGCAATAATGAAGAGATGTAGTTACTGAAATAAAATTAGCAAAAAGATTATTATTCTGTCCTAGGTAAGTTTGTTTGAGGTTGATTAGCCGATAATTTCACATTGTTAGCTACAGTATAGCAACAGTGCTCAGGACCCAGTTGTTCTGGCTGCTCTTCTGCACTATGCTTCAGATAACGACAGCCTAGCAGAAAGTTACAGTATGTTCCTAGAAATGTTGCTTAGGAGGAAATAAGATGCGATACGGTTGTACAGAGCTAGAACAGAGCCAATATTAGCTGGCTTTCCAGGCCATATGCCCAACAGACGGGATGGCATTTCTGTCCAGCTTCTTTGTGTAAGAAGCAATCCTGGGCAATTACTGGGGATTCTGTTTTGGCCACAGTAACTTAACCTTAGCTATTAATGCCTTGGCCAGATTGATTTCCATCCTATTGCAGAACACGCCAGCTTTGCAATGCTGCCATGAAAAAATATCAGTGCACCTCCACAGTGCGTGCTGTTTCTCATAAATCCAGATTATGTGTTAAACAGAGTCCAGTATTTTATATCTAAAAAGAATGTGTTGCATAAAATTGAAGAGGTATGAGGGTAACTGAAGTAATCTATATTGTATTTATGAACAATGTCCGTGCATTACTGTAAATCTGTTCAAGTAGGGGGCTATGATGAGTTGCAAAACCTTGCCCCTCCGGATTGCTGACTTGAGTACAGTTCAAGGTGGCAACAATGCAAGAGTTTTTACCATCTTATGGTTGTCTAGGGGCCAGTGTGAAGGCAACTTCAACTTCACTTCCCAGGGTAAATGCATATCTCTGACGAACATAATAATGATAATCAGCATATTCATAAATACTCCTGCTGAAAAGAACGCAGCAAACTGATAATACCAGGGCTTGCTCTTCCTGTCTCAGAAAATGTAAACAGTGGAAAAGAAGTCAGGATGGTGGAAAATCTTCCACCAAACCAAACGCTGCTCATGCACGGAGTTGGCTTAGTACAAGGCTGCTCTGTAATACCTATTAGCACGAAACTCACACAACCATCACCATCCACAGATACGTTCATCTCCTCTGGGTTAGACCTACTCTGGTGCAGAGAGCAGCAATTCTTGATGTGTCTTGGACAAGGTCAGAATGAGTTACTGTACCATATGTGTGGAGTAATTTGTTTCACTCTTGAACTACAGATCAGCTAAAAGCATGACAAAAATGGCAATAAATTAGCAGTAGAAAATGAGCAGCTAGCCACACAGCACAGAATCTCCCTTCCAGGAGACTCCTTGCTTTGCTTTTCTTGTAAGAAGCTGTTCACACGCAACCAAAGCTACACAACCACCGCCTTCAGTCTCCCCTACGCATCAGTTAATTCTCCACCAGGCAGAAAGAGGCAGACGTAGACATTTCTCTTGATTTTCTGGTGCAAGTTCAAGCACTGTGACAAGAGATTAAAACAAATGCTCAGACTGACAGAACAGAATTATCTTCTCAATTACTCCTGCTTTCTACTCATCTTAAACCTGACGGTTCTGTGTGGCCGAGATCTAATTCCCCTGCCTGCAGGGTCACCTCAGAGTGGCGATTAACTTTCCCTCCTACAGGGGTCACAGACATCCACATCCAGGGGTGGTTTTTAGACAAAGTGGCCTCAACCCACTGAAATCAAGCTAGAAAAGGCAGAAAAGCCGGTTTCAAAGAGAAACGTAGAGCTCCATCAAGAGCATTGGGTTTCCTCAGCAGAAGGTAGAGGTGGTGTCACATGGAGCCGTTTACTGGTCCCGCTGGGGATAATGTAAGCCTGTATTCATGAAGGCTTCTCACCGAGACGTCCTTTCCCTTCCCTACAGAGCTGCAAGGAAGCACACACTGACAGAGAAACCCAGCCAGAATTCCAAGCTCTACTCATGGGTCTTTTCTTTCAGGAGAAACTTGACCCAGCAGCAGCTTCACATATAGGAATAAACCTTTTCTTCACCTTTTTATCCTAAATAAGGCCACAAAACTCACTGCCAAGGGGAGACTACTTAAATGCGAATTGGGACAGGAGGTGATTTCATTTCCTCTCTGATTTTTCCTTAGAACAAAACCATTTTTAATAAAATGCTGGATTTTGTTGTAGCTTTTGTTCCTGTGCAGTATTGCTGCATCACAGGAAACTTAACACAATTACTGACATTGAAGGAAAATGCAGGAAAAGATCCTTACATCTTTACATTCACATCATACCAATTTACTGAACCAATGAAAAGTTCAAAGTGGTGAAAGTACTTGAAGTGGTTATAAATCAAAGACTTTTCACACATGCAGTAATTTTTCACCTGTGTGTTTTCTCCTGTTAATAGTTTAGCCCAGTTTGGCCGCTGTGAGAAAAACATTTCAGAAACTTAATGCAAATTTTGGGTTTGCAGTGGAATTTTTGTAGCATTCCATATATATAATATATATATATATATTATAATATATATATAATTCCATATATATAAACAGCAATTTGGCAACATAAATAAAAAGAAAATAGTTTTTAAGAGAATAATTTAAGCTCTAACTGCAGGCCTCCACCGTCTTTTCCTTTGCCACGGGAACTCTGTAGCCCTGGTAATCATCACAAAGTCAACAGCTACATGCTACGCCTCAGCAAGGAGCTTTTTGTGCTGCAATTTCATGTTATTATCCATACACAGCCCCAATAAGTGATGAAGCTTGTGTATATCTTTCCCTAGGATGAGTGATTACAGTCGTTTGCCTGACAGTAGGAGTAGGACCTCCATCCCTTTCCAAGGGTGTGTTGTTTAGTGGTACATCGTCAAGTGAGAAAGCGTCCTGCATGTAAAAGCTACATAACTGATCATGAACCTAGTCCTTCTAGAATTTTTTATTATTGAATAGGATGACAGAAATTACATTCATAAAATATGCAAATGATACCAAGCCAAAGGCTCCGGTAAGTACTTTTGAAGATTTATAGAAATGGCTGAAAATCAGACAGATAATATGTGATAAAGAACAAGGTACCATGCTTAAAAAATAGAAAACATACACAAAATAAATAATTAAGCAAGCAGAAACGTGGCAAAACAGAATGGATTTAAGAAACTCAACTAAATCCGCTTGGAATTTCACAGCAAATTCCTCGATAAAGTAAGAACAAGGTATGCATGACAACAAAATAGCTACGTCACTTCCCAGAGTTCTGCTCAGATTTCAGCGAGAGCGGTGACCCCAGAGAAAGGTACAGAAAAATAAAAGAAAAAAAACTGTTCAAACACTTTTGGAAACAAAAAAGGTAAAGGATAATCCTTACTAGAAGAGGGTGGACATTTCGGGTTTTTTTCAAGAGAGTACAAGGTTCTGGAGGACATGACAGTGGGCTTCTAATATAAAATTTTACTCAGAACAAGGAGGTGAACAACTGCTCAACTACGAGGGGGGAAAAAAAAAAAAGCTTTATTTAGGGAAAAAAAAGGCTGAACACGAGATCTGCCTCAGCCCTACATATCTGCAAATCCAGCACTACGTATCCGAATAAAACTATTGTGCTGACTGATGCTGTCACACGACTCGCTACATCCCTGCTCTGCTGATATCTGCCTTATCCTCCCTTCCTCCCTACAAAGACCGCAAGCAACTGCCAGCATTGCGAGCATCTTGTGGGCACCTTCAGTGCCAGTATGTCCTCTAGTTTAGGTGAGCCTCAGTCTGCTGGCGATTCCCAGTACACAAGTTAACAACAGCAGCAGTTATTGTCCAATCCCCACACAGTATCTCCTGAAAAGGGTGTAGGAACATTATCACTGAAGGAAAATAAGGAATTTTCAGCAAAAGAATAAGGTTTAATTAAATTTCGCACAGGGTGAGCATCGGCTACAAGTTGATACAAGAATATGAAATAAATTCAAAAGTGCTAATAATAATTGTTATATGTCATAAAGGTTTGATCGCATCATACAATATGTAGGGAGCATCACTGTGAAGTTCTAGAGTGGAGCTGGAGTCTAGAGCCATGCACTCAAGAACGTTATTTTCACTGAAAATGCCAAATAGGCAGTTATTTACCAGCTGCTTCAGTATTTCAGTAGGTTTACTACACTTAGATAAAATGGTTCTTTTCAGTTATACTAAAAGCATTGCAAGATTATTTTTCGATCAGTAACATTTTTTGAGACCCATATATTTTTTGAGACCCATATGACACATGTTGAGTCGGAGGCATCAAAAAGGGGCCATTTTAATTACGCGGAAGTTGTGTAATTAAACGTAATTACATAATTTTAAAAACATAAAAATAACAAAATTTTTATCCTTATGGGGTTAAAGATAAGAAAAAGCATATATGTGTGTAATTTTATTATTACCATTCTAGGCCTACTTTCAGATAGCTGAGTTATCATTTCCTCACACACAGGAAGAGGCGAGCAAAAATAAGTATATTCCTATAAATAGCAACAGTCAGAAAGAAAAATTACTGCTCAACTCTGAAATCATGAAATGGTTTCTTCTTCGAAATCACAGAAAGAGGAAAAGTTGGTCCTGCCGAGGACAAGAGGTATATCTGCTGTTCTTCATACACAGCCTGACCCTTACCAAGGCATCGGTTATTCCTCTGTGAGGAGGGAAAACCCGTAATAGAAAACTTCATCTGTGTTAAATGTTTTTTTTCTCCTCTGGCTGTTACCTAAGTTGTGTTATTGTGTTCTCCATGGCAGGGGGGTTGGAACTGGATTATCTTTAAGGTCCCTTCCAACTCAAACTATTCTATGATTCTATGAGCATTGCTTGAAGCACATAAAATACCAACGGTGTTTCTCCATCACTGCTGCCTTGACCACCATCAGCGATTAAGCCAGTCATAAAAACTCCTACAAACATTTAAATTATGAAAAGCTTTGAGGATTATTTCAGGGGAACGCCCTGCAAGCAGGTGATGCCCTCGGTGAGAAGAAAACCAAAAGAAAAGAGGTCTCTTTCATACTGGAGGAGAATTATTTATTAGGAAGCTGTATTTCCAGACTTTCTGCAGCACTGCTGTGGGTCTTTAATAAACTACAGCTGTAGCCAACCTGCCCTTTCAGCCTGGCAGTCCGTAATTCAAATGTGCCTGTAACTCGGAGATGACGGTTGCCCTGACGGCTGGAGACAGGGTGACAAATAGCTCTTCCAGTTGAGACATTGACATAATTGAAATGCGCTGCCAGGAGACAACAAAAGAGAGAGCAGGATGAGCAGCAGCAAACCCACGTGAAAGGTACAGTCCTTCCACCGCTCCGCTTTTACTAGCACAGCGGTTTTAGACCGTTCAGGTCGGCTGTGATAATTGTGATCCCCTAATGGAATTGCCATCACTGGAAACGGAGTGGACTGATCTGTCATTAAACATTTACAGAGCTAACACGCTCGCTGTCGGAGATGAAATGGGGAAACATCACAGACGTGCTAACGTTTACAGGAACACTCTGCTTTAGATCTTTTATGACACTATCTTGAGTGACTATAACTGTAATGCTATTCTAAGATTCTATTTATCTTAAATAATCTTTTGATTCTTTATCAAAATATTTTTGTACTGTATTTGTTCAGCCAACAACTGGGATGCAAATAGTTTTATACAGTGGACAAGGCCTGGCACTGAAAACCAGATCTGTAAGAAGTCTGATCTTATTTTCATTGGTAACTAGGCACATGCTTTATAGAGTTTTATATCCTTATACCTTCATGCAGTAGCAGAATAAATATTTTCTGTTTTCCAGCAGCATTCTAGGTTACAAAATAGACAACTAATCAGTATGTACCTGACCTGATAATGCCTGAGAAGATGTTTTAGGGATCTAAAAAGCAAAGTGTGTGTTGGGGTGAGGGGAATGACATACAGGGTGTGGGATGGAGAAAGACAAAGGATGCTTATGAAGGGATTTTAAATGTCTCTTCCAACATCATATTCTTTCTGCAAAAAGAGTTTTAAATGAGGAGGGGGATACTCTTTAAACTCGGTGGAACAGTTAATGAATTAGTCTGTATCTACCTTTGTATTTTTAAGGGGCCTCACTGCACTTCCACGCAGCAGCGGAGCTTCACCAGCTCTAGGCAATTATTGCTGCCACTAACAGCTGTAGCTTGTTTGTTCTCCTTGAGACACTCAAGTTGCAATTATCTGCATTTCTGTTCAGCTCTACACAGGCCCATGAGCTGCACACGCTCAGATAACGAGACAGGAATATCAACCTGCTGGCACGACTTTCTTCTAGCAAGGTAGTCATCTGTAGCACCTGTAGCATCACAGGATTTAAAAGGCTGGACCAGAAGATCCCCGAGGTCCCTTCCAACCTAGTATTGTATTATTCTATGATCTAAGTCATATTTATAACTATTCAAAAATGTGTCAACAGTCAAAATTGACAAAATTTTAGTATATTTAGTTTCCTAGGTAAATAACCTCTATCGCTTACACAAGCCTTGAGTTTATTAGGAAGGTGAAAAGCGGTATGGGTGGATGGGTCAGTAGATTTCACCATCTTTGCATCAAGCTGTCAGTCAACTTGATGACAGTCGCAAAGGTGTATCATTCACATCAGAGCTGAGATTAGAGGGTATGCTTGATTTTGTATACACACTCATTTTAAACTGCAGCCGTATACGTTGTAGCTAACTCATCCCAAACCAAAATAAATCCTTCAAACAGACTTTATGCAAGGTAAAATAAAGAGACAGTAATATAACCCTTTGCCTGCTGAAGCCCTTTTTGGTTTCTACCTGCCCTTCATTGCAGCAGATCTTTTACCTCAATGGGTGTCAAAGCAAACATAACTGCTTGGCACTTCGTGCTTATTGGCCAAACGCTCATACCCAACCCTGGAACACTTCTGTGACAGATAAGAAAAAAAACTATTGGATATTTTAGAAACTTCTGTGATAACTTTAACTTCTCTTTCTATATAACACACATAACAACACAAGCAACATTAAAAACCAGAAACGCACCACAGAGCTGCAGGAAACATCACAAACCAACAAACTTGCTTTTACCTGGGGAGGGAGGGGAGGGGGAGTAATTTGCCCATATCTTATCTTAATCCAGACAAATCAAAGAATAGAGACATTCTATGGAAATACCTGCCTCTGGAAGTCCTAAGTAATTCTAATGTACTAAACAGTATAAAAATAAAAGATGGAAACAGTGGATTTTGCCAAAACCTAAAATAATTTTGCTAGCATGAAGTGAGGTAGACTTAACAATTAAATGGAAGGATAGAATAATTTCAGTTTAAGGTAAAATCTGGTCTATCAAGTTCTGCATCAGTGAGAAGTAAATACGCTGTGTCTGTAATTCTCCCTCCTTTCCATCTCCCACCTGGCCTTTGATTTAATTTATTAAAGAATCAGAAATAGGGATTTTAAAAAACTGCAAATGCTCTTCTATCCTTTTCATTTATACTTAACAATTGAATACCTAAGTTCTCCCCAAGGCATCTTCACAAGGATGAAGCATCACAATACTTCCAATAGCTCAAATAAACCAGTAATCTTCCAAACACAAGTTTGGAAACACAACTAATGAGGTAAATAAAGATGTGTCTGAAGCAGTTCAGAAATCGCTAGGGAATGAGAAATTAATAACTTTGTTCTGCACCTGCTGTAGGATGCAAATTTGCCACGAGCCACCGGACGCCTCCTCACACTGGGAGGTGTCCTCAATAACGAGACAGAAGTTGTTGTTTATACCAACATCAAAGAAAAACAACTTTCGGGGCTTACCCAGTGCCTAACAGACATACTTCAGAACACTGATTTTGTGCAAGATTATTTTGAGCCTTAGGATTCAAGACCCTCTTGTCTTGTTACATGTGGTCCTGACACCACATAATGATACGCAAAGTCAAAGTGATCCAACACTGAATCTGTAAGAGCCTTGTTATTAATTTGCAATAGGTATAAATAAATGTATATCTATATTTAGGTTTTCTGTAGGATATGTGCGCTAATCATAGACTAAAACACTTTTACTAAGCACTAATCATGCCATTTGGGAGCCCTGTGGATAACCCTGCTGCCTCTATGGCTAAATTTACAATGAAAACCTGCTAGAAAAGCTGACAATTCCATGAGGTTAGAACATTTGATTTACTTCGTTTAGAGATCTTCACAGAGGAAAGAACCTACTAGATGCACAGTATATTCCACATCGAGTCCTAAAATTAGAGAGGCAAATGGTAAATTGGACCCCAATTTTAACGTTTTACTGTAAATCTAGTCTATAAGAGCTCAATATAAAGCCCACAGAAGCAAATGAAGAGACAGCCAGGAAATAAATCCACACGCCACGAAGTTTTTTAAATGCTATTTCAATTCTGCTGGTCTTAAAACTCACTTAAAACTGTATTTGAGTAAATTATTCACAACCAATGCCCAATCAATTTGTATTCTTTTGCTTTACATGTCCATTGGCAGATTGTTTTTCATAGCTTCTTCAATATTTGAATGTAGTGGGAATATTTTGCTTGCATTTCCTACTGGGGATAATACATTGTACCTACTTGACACCATACCCAGAGCGCCAGTTAACTGCGATCGCTGCATGAATCTTCTTTGATTTGATTAACATAACTGATAAGCAAGCAGACGCACAGCTGAATTGCATCACGTGAGAACACGCTGATCTACCCATTTCAACTTGTTTCTGTGGCTTTAAGGAGAGAACAGCTTAAACTGAAATATTTCTTTTCCAAAACGGGGCAAAGAGAAGGATGTTTACCCCGTACACACAAAAATAGGATTATTCACTCCAACCAAAGAAAAGAAAGTTACTGCACCTGAAGCACTCAAAGGAGAGCACAGCTGAACAGACCATCACAAATCATGAATCTGAAAAAGTTGCTATGTATCTGGTATCAAACTGTTCTAGAAGAATTGGATCAATATAAATTTACCAAGGCCAGAAATCCAGATGGTGGTGATTTCAGCCAACTAAAATTAGCTTCACTGGTTTGGCTCGCTTATTTATTCCTGTTGATCTCTGCGAATTTATGGAGGAGTGAACAACAGCCAAAGCTGTACCCCATTCATAACAGATGTGACTCCAGTTTTTCCAGTTAAAAGATCTTCTACTATTATATCATTTTTATCCAAAGCACAGAAAAAATTCCATTTTAGCCAACGGTTTTATTTTCTGTAATGAAAATAGCGTATCTGCTTATTAATCAAGTTTCAGAAAAGAAATATTCCACTTTAACTTTATCAATTAAAATCTCAGATGACTTTAACAGAATACCTAATGACCTTTTAATGCCAGCCTGAATATATCATATCCAAAACCCTCAAGGCTGATTAATTTCCCTTTCTTATTTACATTTTAGCAGTCGCAGTACTCCAAGACACATTATCAACAATGTTGGCTATACAAATTACACGTCACACCAAGTTGCAACTAGAATTCATGCAGTCTTCTATCAATATACTAATAAGCAAAACTAAAATATTTGGCTCTCATCTTACAAATACTGTGCCACCACCATGTGATGATACAGCATGCATCTACGGTCTATGTGAAATTGTGCCCCTCCCTCCAAAATCACTGACTAATGTTAAATAAAACACATTCCCAAATGAAAACGTCCATATTCTAAATTAATTTGAAGAAGTGTGACTGTTAACGTTGCCCACTGATTACAGTAGTGTACCATCCAGTTTTCAAGGCTACTAGCAAGCAAGTTGAAAGCCACATCTGAAGTTCAGTGATCACGCGTCTTAGCTTACAGATCTATATTTATTTCCAGCTGTACTAGGTCAGAACCAAAGGCAAAAAGGCAGAATTAAGAATGCTTGAAGTTCAAAGTGCAGGTTTGTTGACTCAGAAAGGTCACTGTCAGTTAATCCATATGTTTCTCCATTGCAATCTGACCTGTGGTTTGTTAAGAGTATTTCTTGATACTACTCACACCTCTTCTTAAGCAGTATCGTTAAGTAGTTAAAATTGAGTACGGTATTTTTGCCACGTCCTCTGGAAGTTCCCTCACAATAAGCAAGCCTGCTAGCAAGAAAAAACAACAAAGTACGGTCTTCTCTTAACTCCATTTTGTATGGAGCAATGAAATTTCATATTCTTTAACACCAAGCATTTGCAACAGTTTGATTTTGCAGGAAAGACTTGAAAAGTTGTTGACTGTAACTTCCACATTAAAGTCGGCCAACAACTTCTAAAGGAAGCAGTTCAAAGCTTGACATAGGTGGACAAAATGCTAGTGGTTAAAAAGCATTTAAAGTTTCATTAAGAGTATAGATGGCCAAAAGCATCAGTCACAGCTACACACACCAAGCTTCAACTGCAAACTTGATGTAACTTCTAGGCAGTAGTGAATTCCACCCAGCTGTGTCCATCTTGCACAACAATCGCATTACCTGCACGCTCTGTGAGTACTTTTATCTTATTACTCCAGAAATTCAACTACAAAATACAGGATGAGCTTAATGCACAGAACATCCCCTTGTGAAGGCAACTCTTCCAACAGGTACTACAACCTGATATGACCAATTACCTTTGTGTCTGTTTGTTAAGTCAAATTCAACCCACACACTACACGCGTCATAGGGTATTAAACTGTAATGTAAACGCCGATGCTGAAAAGATACCCAGGTCAGGACTGTACGTGAGATGTGATAAGGCAGTAGATATGTCTATAAAAGTCAATTTAAAATAACACAATACTTCAGACCCAGCACAGGGACTACAGAGAAGAGCAAAGAAGCAAAACATACATATAACTACAGGTGGTTGAAGCTGCACCGAGAGGCGCATCGCCCCTTACGTTCATCACTATCTTTCTATTCATACAACTTTCCTCTGCACTAGAAAGCGATTACAGATGGATTTCTAAAACTAATGCCTCTTGCAGTTCATTCCTCTGCATTCCGGACTGCACAGTTGGCACACGGTGGCTAATATTCCCCTCTGCTACACTTCAGTGGAACTTCTGTCTTTTTTTCCCCAGTGCCCAATTTACAGTGGAGAAGCAGCTAATAGCAATCACCTTCCTCCAAGTGCTCTCTTTATCACTGCTCTGTTTCTATGCTTGATAGCTTCCCTGCGAGCAGGCACAAGATATTCCTGTCTTCTTTCATGTATATTTTCCTCCTATTTCATTATCATCTGCTAAGAAGGATTGCAGCAAACAACAAGCACACAACTGCGAATGTGCTGAGAGTGCTGCAAATGCAGCAACTGTGTCATTGCCTCAATGTTAGCTTGTCCTCCCCCGGGTTTGTTTGCTCTCTTTGTGTATCCTGTCACTACAGTTCCAGCTTGGCAAAAAACCTCTTCTTTTAAATATAGCATTTCTGAAATACGTACACCCTGATGAAGGGACTGGAAAGATTCTCACTCTCTTTTGCCATTAGGATTTGTGCGTTACTCCTTCGGTCCCCAGTTCCATCTGCATTGAGGCAATTACACACACACCTCTGACAAAAGTAACTGTACTCCACATGTAAAGGGTGGACAAGGAAATCCGCTTTGAATCACAGAACAAGCAAGGGCACAAAAAGTACTCACAATAGCCAGTTGCCAGTCCTTCCCAGGAGCTGCTCTCAGGGGTAGGAGGAAGGTCCCACCTCCAAAACACTTCAACCTTCCTCATGTAGGGTGATAATCTTACTCAGCTGTTCTTCAGCTGCAAGCCTGTTTCTCATTATAATCACTCTCTTTTCTTCCTGAGCCGTGGCACAGCTCAGATGGCCAAGTGTGCCCTTCCCTTCCACCAATCAGCCCGCATGGTGACACCACAGCTGCTGCAGATCACAGGAGCCATCCTTACTGGGGGCATTGCAGAGAAAAGCTCATGCTGAAGGAACCACTAAATCTGCAATCATAGCCGTTGTTCTTTGGGTGGCTGAGCTCTTACGGCTGCAGCTTAGGGAGAAAATGTTTAGGAAGTGTTGCAACTAATGTATGAACAAGCTTGTGCTGAGAAACAAGCTGTGACGCGATCTAAAGCGTTTGCATTCTGTGCACGAGGTGATTCTTGGCTTCGTGAGCAGAGATGGAGCCCACGCGTCGGCATCATGCAGACCCAGTGACACCAAGGTGCAGCTGAAGATGCTGCCTCAGCTTTGAACTCCTTTGGCCTTCCATACATCATGGCATCTCCCACACCCAGATCCCTGAAAGCTTAAGAGTTAAACTCACCATATGAAACTGCACTATTCCCTCTTTCTAGGGCGGACGCAGCTCTGGAAATCACTAGATGACAGTACAATGAATTGAGCTGTAACGGCTATGACAAATCTTTATGCCAGAATCAGAGCCAGCCCCCCTCTACTCCTTCCATCCTGCTCAGGAATAGATGGAGATTGGGCCAAAATACACCATCAATGTTTCCTACTACTGCCTTTTACAGATTGCTTTCGATTTAAGGACGGTATTTTTGCTACAGAATTGGCTAACCGGATTTTCTAACTTGCTTTATCAGACCTTATGTGATGGGTAACAGCCCTATGGGCACTTCTTTTGAAGATCACTTCTCATGCATCCTCAGGATTCCATTTGGAAATTCCAAGCAACATCTCAGGATCAGAGCCAATTGTATGCATTCTTTTTACTACATTTACTACATTTACATTCTTTCCCCCTCCCAGTTTTTCATCCCCTCCCTCCCCCTGACAACAGCTATTTCTCTACAAAGTGGTTTATGGACCATTTGGATTTGTAGCCAAAGCTTAACAAATCATCAAAATTTAGACTAAAACTCTTTTGACACTTGTGTTTTCAAGAAGCAAGTGACTCTTTTAAAAATTATTAATACTTCTTCAGCTGGTGGTGCGCTTGAATTTGATCCTGGATGTTCCAGTTTTCTGCTTAGACACACTTTTCGCAGATGAACAGCACTCCCCTTAAAATGAGGGTTTCAATGGAAATGCTGACACAGTGCAGCAGAAAAACTAGTGCTGTTGAAATCATGCAGTACTTAATAACCAGAGAAACAAGCAAGAATTGAAAACCCCAAGATATTCAGGTGGGATATTTTCTTTCATACAGATTAGATTATTTTTAATATATTCTTTTTATTCATTACGACACTCTCCTTTTGCAGTGATGAGATGATGATGTTTAGCTGAACTAAGTGTTATACAGGATACTGGGAGGTGTGTTTCCAAGTTCAGTCACTTGGCAAACCAGTAAGTATTAAATTAGACAATGATTCCATCCTGACCTTCCTCTCACATCCTCAACGACTTTTTTTTCTTTTAAACTAGTGAATCAGTTTAGTATTTACAACAGCAATATATCTCATGCCTTTCAGGAGCAGATGGAAACATATTTCAAGAAAGGACTGCCACTGTAACAAGGGAGATGCAAAAAAGCAAAGTGGCCGAGGCGATGCAGGACACAGAGATGGACCCAGGTCGCCCATACCTGCTTGCAATGCCCTCTGAGAAAGCAGTTATTTTGACTTTGAACTCATAAAAGTTAAGATGTTGAAAGTGCTAACACAAAAAGACTTAAATTTGACTTTCACTGCTCAGATATATACATGCATGTGTATACACACATCCTCTTGGTTTGGTTTATACATATATTCATATATATTCTTGAATGACAGAGTCAACTAAAAAATACTCCGTGAAAACGGATTTTTCTCTCTTTTCTTTCCTTTTTCTTAAAAACACTATATCTGACAAGAGCATTGAATAATTCCATCATTTCTAATGTTGAGTCAACAACTGAAAATGAAAATGGAATACATGTAAAATGCGTTCCAATGTTAGAGCACGCAAATGCACACTGCATGTTTGGAAAGCTGTTGTGGGGCTATTTTGCTTTTTTTTCCACAATATCTACTGGGGAAAAAATGGACTGGTGTTTTTTTTGACATTGAGAGTAAGTAGCATGGCTTCACTGTGGAAACCCTGATGAAACCAAATCATCCAAATGACAGACAAATGACAGACAGCCAAATCCATCAGATCCCAATCCCACATGTATCCAGGAGAGACTGGAGGTGGTTTCTAGCCTCATAAAATTCAATAGTAATTCTAAAGAGATCTGTAATTAGTATAAAAACACTCAAAGTAATAAAAGTATTCAAAACAACGCATTAAGGAAATTCTATTCAGAAATGAAATGTATCTGAATCTGAAGCGTGTCTACTTCTGACTCTTCTCATTTCGTCTGAAAGCAGCTGACAAGAGTCGAGAAGCACTCTCTCCATGTCAGAGGTGTCACCTGCAGATGCCCAGCAAGACACTGCTTGCCCTACGATCACTTAATTCAAAGAAGGGATAACGTGAGCTGGTCTGTCTGCGGATCTATCTTTAATAGATAATATCTTTAATGAAAGACAGGGAAGCAAGAAAACACAAGGAAAGCTCTAACAGTTGCTTTGGCGCGATTGTTTTTCACTGTTTAAATAGCTGTGCTATACCTGACAAAGGGCAGGTAAATGGTAGGATGCGACTGCTCTATATTTAGGCTTGATATTCATTCCCTTGGGCAGCGGCAATAGCGCAGTGCAGGTACGGCACATGAGGCTGGCGAGCGCCTGAAACCGAGGTGCACAGGTTACGTTCAGCCATCACACCTGCACAGCCATAAGAAGGGGAAAAGAATCCCAGAATAGTTTCCACAGAAGTTTTCGTTTTATGGAGGAATGTCTGCTTTCAGAGTCCTTCAAAATCTTGAAATGCTTGGAATAAGAGCTGGAGTTCTGTAGCTCTCCAGGCAAACAGAAATCTTTTAGACATCTTACGTGATTCTTAAAATAAGTATTTTTAGTATCATTATTCTTATTATACGAAGGGTCTGTGTCAGAGATATTCTAGGCTGTGACCTATTTTTATGTTTTTTGTTGATCAATCAGAACTTGAATAGCTTCTGCTGCTCTGAGAAAGCTTAAACTCCAAACTGGTGGGAGGGAGAAGCGAGAGGATACACACCGAGAAGGGAAGCTGCATTAACAAAGGCTAAGTGATGTCAAGTAGTAGGTGCTCGGACTGCAATGCCTATTTTCCCCCATCTAATTGGTCTATCCCTTTTCTGTGCTGGCAGTTTGCACTTCCAGATAAGGTTAAATGAGAAGCAGAAATAAAGACTGTAAATAAAACTGCTCTCTGATATAGAGGTAAATGCTTTCCTAGTATTGTTATAATAAAATGATAGTAACGGATATTTCCTTCTTCAAAATCGTCCTAACGTTGCTTACTAATCCTCATGGTGTTTCAATATTTCGCTCTGGAAAGCAGAATATACTTGGTACTTCTCCGATGTCCTATGCATCCCCCACTGCCCCTGCTTCCCGCTCCAGGTACTGAAGAAGATACTAAGAGAATTTAATAGCTGTCAAAGCCATATACAAAGATACAACTTGGTCTAAGCACGGGTAGGAAGAAGGCAACCAGCTGGGCAGCTTTCATGTGGTAACTGCATGTTCCTCAGCTAAGGGATTTCCTATTTTGGGTTTTTTTTCTGAGTTTTCAGCCAGGCACAGGGCACCTGAGCAGAACGCACATTTCGAGTTTTTCACAGGTCTGAACATCTTTTATACAGCCTGTGGTTCAACACCTTTCGCTCGTTAAAGTATTACTAAAACCAGCCTTTGTGAGGTTTGACTCACTGTTTCTGCATCCACGTACAGGGTTCCACAAAGGCATCAGCATTGCTTTAATGCTTTAGCTAAAGCTGAAGTCTCATCAGTCCAGTTGATCTGATGGCCTAAGGAAACGGGATGCCAGGAGACCAGTATTCCAGTCTCATTAGCCTGGACAATGCAAGGCAAAAGCTGCTGCGGTAGTTGAGTATTTATGATGTTCACATGAAGGCACTTGGCATTTGTGAAGCTACTGGCTACAAGCTCCAGCTCATTGCAAAACCTCCTGCGATCAGTATCCACAGTATGTCAGGTGCATTTTAATACCACAGGAAGCTAATCTATATCCCTGACAGTCGGCACCAATGTCAAGGTGACGGTCTCTGGGACTCTCCAGCTCAGGTCCTCTGCAGGCTGGATTAAGGTGACAGCACAGGACTGCATTAAACTCCTGGCTCAGCACCTATTCTTGATCGGATGATAAGTATGCGCAGGTTTCTATCAGGTCAGAGGAACAGTATCTATAGATCTCCGGGATGACGGGGAACTTGTTGAAAGCTAACGGCTCAACAACTGCAGCTGAAAGGTAACAAGCCCCAAGCCCCACTAAGCTCATTAATCCAAGGTTTGCCTTGTGGGAATTTAGCATCAAGAAGCTCAAAGCCTTTGCCTTCCTTGGCCGATCTTGAAGCTTAGGTTTCTGGTTTGCAAACTGTTGACCGTACAATCTGCCTGAGGTTGCTTATTGTACACTGGAGTCTTTTTGATCAGATGTTTCGGCATTTTGGTATCATTAACTCTTCAGCATTGATATGACTGAACTGGAGCTGGCAAATCCAGCTTTTTGTGGGGTTACCAAAGTAAGTGTTTTTCGTAGAAACACTGGGATATCACATTTAGCTGCACGGTCCAATAACGTGCCTTAGTGTCATCGTCCTGGAAATCAGAGGACATAGACAAATGGAAGGTTTCACCCAGTTTTAAATAAATTTGTCATATATTTATTGTATATGGCTACTGATGGAAATTAGAATACAATCAATATTTTATTGGTTTCGTGGCTTCTTCTTAAGCAAAACACAGTCACGTTTTGTTTATACCCTTCAGAGGCACATTTTTGTCCACCTCCTAACAAGGCAGTTTGATACAGTGTAAGGGGACTGAATGACATGGGTCATCACGCACAGCCAGAGACATGAGGAGTTAATTTAGCACTGGATTATAGAACAAAAAAAACATGACAAACATCCAAAAGCAGAGAGACTTTGGAAATATTTTTATAACAGAAAAAAAAGTAGAGACTGATTACGAAGCTGTCCTTTGCTTTCAGTGTATTGTTCTTGTGAAATCACTCATCATGTCTTCTTGCTAATAGGTAAAAAGCGGCATTAAAATTTCTAGTCTGCAGTCAGGAAGATTTAAATATACCGTAACAAAGATGAAAATAACATTAGACTTATCAAAACATTTTCTGATAAGTGCAGCAGTATGCAAAAAGAAAAAAAGATATTAAAATGTAATAATTATTTTAATGCTCCATTTCTGTTTCTCATTTTCTGGGTCTTTTAACTTGAGATGTTCAAAAAAGCCCAGAGAATTAGGCATGTAGTGTTAAGGTACACAGGTAGATGAATAAGCCCTGACCCAAGATTTGGGCAGCTGAGCAGACCCCGGGAAACCATCAGGCATGGCATGAGAAATTAGAATCATAGAATCATACAATAGTTTGGGTTGGAAGGGACCTTAAAGCCCATCCAGTTCCAACCCCTCTGCCATGGGCAGGGACACCTCCCACTGGCTCAGGCTGCCCAAGGCCCATCCAACCTGGCCTTGAACACCTCCAGGGATGGGGCAGCCACAGCTTCCCTGGGCAACCTGGGCCAGGGCCTCACCACTCTCATGGGGAAGAAATTCCTCTTTATGTCCAGTCTACATCTGCCCCTCTCCAGTTTATACTCATTCCCCCTCGTCCTATCCCCACAAGCCTTTGTGAACAGCCCCTCTCCAGCTTTCTTGTAGCCCCTTCAGGTACTGGAAGGTCACCATAAGGTCTCCTGGGAGCCTTCTCTTCTCCAGGCTGAACAACACCAACTCTCTCAGCCCATCCTTGTACGGGAGGTGCTCCAGCCCTCGGATCATCTTTGTAGCCTCCTCTGGACCTGTTCCAACAGTTCCATCTCCTTCTTATGTTGAGGATTCCGGAATTGGAAACAGTATTCCAGATGAGGTCTCCCAAGAGAGGAACAGAGGGGCAGAATCCCCTCCCTCGCCCTGCTGGCCACGCTGCTTTGGATGCAGCCCAGGACACGTTGGCCTTCTGGGCTGCGAGCGCACACTGCCGGCTAATGTCGAGCTTCTCATCAACCAGCACCTCCAAGTCCTTCTCCGCAGGGCTGCTCTCAGTCACATCATCCCCCATCCTGTATTGAAACCAGGGATTGCCCTGGCCCAGGTGTAGGACCTTGCACTTGGCTTTGCTGAATCTCCTGAGACTCGCACAGGTCCACTTCTCCAGCTGGATTGCTGGATATAACAACTAACACAGTGAGAAGAGGACAAAAGCGACTGGAAGCGCTGCTAGAAATGGACAGATTTTGCAGGTGTTTAACGAGGTTTATGTGAGAGAAAGCCACATTTTACATATATTTGGAGGGGAACACAGAGGACAGAAGGGGATCCAGGCTGGAAAGCCCGCAGCACCTGTGGAACTGCATCAGCCACACCAAGATTGCCTGGAAACAGTACCAGAAATACTGAATTTGTGTCTGATGTGGAAAATCATCACTTCTGCCAGGAAGAAGTAACTGGAGGCAAATCCCTTCTCTAGGAGCAGCCCAGGGCCGAGACGGCGAGATTGAGAGGTTGGGGGAAAAACCAGCATGGGAAGCCCACTTGGGCTTCATTGGAAAGAGTTCTGAAATTTTCCTTAGGAAACCACTTGCATCGTTTATAACATTAACAACATTAGGAAAACGGTAATATCTGATACTCTAGTGATTTTTCATAGAAAAACTAAACTTAAAACTCACGTTTTATCATATTTAGAAAAGATCATAATTTAAGCTCTGTCCACTTTTTAAAGCAAAGCACTGAAATCCCTTTGTAATCTGAGCAGATTGTGTAGAAGGTCAATTTTTCTCTGATTACTACTCTGTTTCCCTAGGTGTATAAATAATTATTCCTCAACCCTTTTACAAGCTTTATAGGAGCTTAGCTGTACAAATAATTGCTCAGTCACCTGTGTGAAAGGTGTTACAGGTTTTACAAACTGAGAAAAATCTAGGGAGATTAAAAGCAAGCATCAAACAGTAAGAGAAAGAACTTTTTATTTGCAGCTTTATTTTCATTTTGAGTCGTAGGGGCATTATTTTTTGTTATATATATAAAAAGAACATGTAAATTTTAATTAATCTGCTTTTACTGTAGCAATAATGCCAAATGTTACTATATATGCATTAAGTTTGTATTAAAAGAGAACCCCTCACACCTAATTAAATCTAGTATTAAATTATGATTTAAACAATGCTGTTTCTCCAGACATACAGTCACACGGGGTTTCCCCCCCACATTTGTTCATTTTTTCCCAAAGTTTTAGATATTTTCTGTTATAAAGATTACTTTTATTTTATACACAGAGTAAGGACTATCTACCAAGAGCTCTTTGTTTTCTGGTTTGCACTCTTGATTATGGGTTTTTATTGCATGGGCTTATTCTTCTTCTATTTTAATTAAGAATAAAATAAATTAATTTTCCCTATTTTGCTCGTGATGGTGGTTGGTAAGTGATCTCTTTGTCTTTATCCCAACCCACGAGCTTTCTCATCCTATTCTCACCCCCTGTCCTGTTGAGGAGGGGGAGCGTGAGAGCAGCTGGGTGGACAGGTGAAGGCTGCCTAACCTCAACCCACCACAACACAAATCCCCCAACATTTTATAGTGAGAGTTTAACACTGAATATTTAAGAGCACCACAAAATTCTGGGCTTTCCTTATCCTTCCTGCTTTTTTATACACCCCTTTCTTATCTACAGCAGTTTTTAATGTCCCTAATTTATGTTTTCTTGCATTATATTTCAGTGACCATTATTAAGTTGCCTATTTCTCAAACATCTTAAACATACAACATCCATGCTCATCTGATGTTTTTATTGGAACTTTCCGTTGCCATTTAACCTTTCTGTCTTTATTCTTTGTACAGACTGCAAGAGAGATGGAGGGGGAAAATAGCCAAGCTCAAAATGTTCTGAATGTTGGCAATTTCCATCAGTGCAATACAGACTGGAGAGCTCGGGTTCAAAGCAAGGGTTCTGCACTAACATGACCAGTAATGTTTTTCCTACCAAAATCTACAACAGAGAATGAAAGGATTTTAAGATAAAACACGTGGGGTTTTTTTTCATCTTCATCTTGACAAAGGTTTTACTTTTAAACCCCTTTTGTCTTCCTTCCACCACTTATTGTACAGCAAAAATTCATGTAGATCTGTCCTCTCCCAGCTGTGGTGCTGAATGAAGGCTCTCAAAGTCAAGCCAAAGGAAAAAAAAAAAGGACAAAATATCATTTTTCCTAACTCATAACCTCAATTACACAGGCCTGGGAGATGGAAGCACAGTGGGAGATGACACGATCCCTTTAGTTCTACCAAGCAGCAAAAATGAACTTGAACAGCAGAAATCTCTGAGCCGTTTCTCACAATCTCTAAGAAAACACCTAACATTTTATTTTCATAGACTCATAGAGTAGCTTGGGTTGGAAGGAATCTTAAAGATCATCCAGTTCCAACCCTTCGCCATGGGCAGGGACACCTCCCACTGGCTCAGGCTGCCCAAGGCCCATCCAACCTGGCCTGGAACACCTCCAGGGATGGGGCAGCCACAGCTTCCCTGGGCAACCTGTGCCAGGACCTCACCACTCTCATGGTGAAGAAATTCCTCCTTATGTGTAGTCTAAATCTGTCCCTCTCCAGTTTATCCCCATTGCTCCTCGTCCTATCCCCACAAGCCTTTGTAAACAGCCCCTCTCCAGCTTTCTTGTAGCCTCTTCACGTACTGGAAGCTGCTCTAAGGTCTCCTTGAAGCCTTCTCTTCTACAAGCTGAACAACCCCAACTCTCACAGGCTGTCAAAATTCCTGTCTAAATTCCTAGTTTACTTATCTTTGGTATGTACCATGACCTTACGGACTAAAGTAATCAATAATAGCAAAATTACAATTACTATTATTATTATTGTTGTGGTGGTGATGGTAATAATAATAATAATAATAGATTTGTGCTATAGAAGAAGATGTTTTAATTCAAATTTTATGAAGATTTGGTAAGTACAATGTGATTTCTAATGTATGATTTCCTAATTGCAAAATAGCATAATGCAGCAGGCCTCATAAAATATTGTTTCTAACAATACAGAGTACACATTACTCAAGAGGAAAAATCCCAGATAAGCATGTAAGGGACTAATTCTTTGAAAGATTAAGCAACTTGCATTACAGTACATCACTCTTTGTAATAAGTGCCAGGGAGCGCTCTGTCCCAATTGCTACCTGAAATAATAACCTTTTACCTACGATCGTCCAAGCTGGCTTTGTGGGGAGCTTTGTAAAAAGGACAATACCTACAGATGACTCGGTCGGTAAATAGGTCTTTATTAAGTCTTAAGGAAATAAATTAAGGTCTTAATTAAGTCTTTAGGAAATAAGGGCAGTATTTTCAGCTGAAAGTTATTACAAAGGTGCATCAGAGGCTAAAAAAGAAAGTATCATAGCTGTGGAAGCATTTCTAAGTAACCACTTTTCCTTGTGTTCTGTGAGAGCCTTCAGAAAGCTCAAGACAGTAATGTCTACAGAGAACGCAGTAGGGGAAATAGAGCAGTAAAGAATACTTCTACATCACCTGTATAAACAGCACCCAAGAAGCCACAAGATTTAAAGACAAGCTTTGTAATTTCTTACTGCTTAAGCTGTAAGTAATCAGCTTTCCATATGCTGAAATATTTACTACTAGCATTAAATGTCAGCATCTCCATTAACCTTGCGCCTCCTCCGTCAGGGCTGCCTACAGCTTTGCAGCAGGGGGAATAAGGCAACTAACCGAAAATCTAGGATGTATCCTTTATTGAAGCTGTTTGTTTTCTATGAGGTCAAAATTATCAATTTTTTAGTCTATCACATGTGTGGACATGTAATTAAAGTATAAAGATACGGTTTAGTGACCCTGATGCTGTACTTGGCCATCACACAAAGCTCAATTCAGCTACAGCAAGCTGAATTTCTCATGCAGTTGATAGCTCCTATCATTTTATAGGAATAAGCTGCACAAAATTTATCTCAATCACTAAAACTTACAGGAAGGCTAGAAAGCATCAAACTTGCCTGCCCATGGCAAATTCATGCTCAGCCTTCTTCTTAAGAAGCTTGAAGTTCAGATTTCCCCAGCTTATGTGTGCAGTAGATGTGTTTGTTATAGGGCTTTCTGGGAACAGGAGATTCCTGGAATAAGAAATTCCTGGAAATCAGAAACTCCTGCAAATTGTCACCCTAATAGGTATGAATGCCCTTCAATCCACCTTTATGACTGCATGTAAATTAAAAGCAAGCCAGCAGTAAAAATGAGGTAAATACAACCTACTGTTTCAAACTTTCACTTGAGAGTTAGAACAAATCTAGTATCTATTGTTTAGTCCATTTTCTTTCTGCACAAGTGACCAAAATGATATATTTAATTTCTGATAAGAGTTCCTAACTTGCACCACTCCCCTTCTCACAGAGAGGGTCATTGGGCACTGGCAGAGGCTGCCCAGGGAGGTGGTGGTGTCACCATCCCTGGAGGGGTTTAAAAGACGGGTAGACGAGGTGCACTGCAACAGCTTTAATACTATTCTGGCATCGAGTGCGTTGTTGCCAGTTGTTGGCAGAGCACTGCTAATGGTTTATACAATATTCGTTGAATTGATGAAACGCACCCAGAGGCCTCTTAGGGAAATAAGTGAGCCTGTATTTATTAGCAAGTAAGCCTAAAACTTACTGGTTACTATTAAAAACCACAACGCCAGCCAACATATCCCAGTCACTTATAGCAAAACACTTTTCAAACACTACATTGACTCTAAATGCTTCATCTCATGAGCAGGATAGGGGACTACACAAGCAGCATTGGTTTTATTTTCATCCTGAGGTCTGGGGTCGGCCCGATCGCTCCCTAGATCAACTACAACCTCACAGAGATTTATATTTAAGCATTTTTAAGTATAAATTCCTCCAAAGGGTCATAGCCAAGCCAAGATAGATTATTTTCATGCATTATTCTTGTCAGCTAGGATAGCGAATGCTTTACTAAGTTCAGATATTAATCTAATGCATTCCACTGTTCTCCCCAGAATATGGAAATTGGAGTCAGTGGTTCAGAAATTCCTCAGTGAGGCTGGAGGTCCTTGTGGCTGAAGCTATGAAATATGATATGTCTTTTGCTTCAAGGATGGCTGGATCAATGAATAAAAATGGGATAAGTAGCTTACATCTTTTCAAAGCTCCTGGAGGGGTAGGAGACCTCATTTCAGTGTACGTGTGTGAATTTGGTTGCACACGCTCAGGTCAGACAAATCTGAATCAAAGCATAAGGTATAACATGAATGAGATACATGTTGGATTCAAACATATTACAAATCATTTGGGATGATTGCTGAGATCGTTTCCTTTGTGCAGTATCTTCTAGAATGTAACTGTAGGGATGAATAGCGGAAAGCCCCTGGATTTAGAGGAAAATCAACCGTGAAAAATCCATAGTTACACAAAGCAAGAACAAATTGTGGCTGAGATTTGCATACAATATACAAAAGTGGAAAGGCTTTTTTCCTGAACCATCACAAGAAAGCTCTAGAGTGACTGAGGAGTAAAGTTCATTCTCTCCTTGCAAACCTTAAGACAGAACCAGAGAATGGATATGTATGAAGGTAAGGCTTCCGCTCTCTCACTTATGTAATGTATCAAGGTTTGCTGTTCCCATAGTGCTACCGAATCCATTAGTGCCATTACTGGGACAATGTCTGCAAACACCTCTTGTAGGACAGGTCTCCAGACTGCTAAATGTTCTGTAAAAACAGAACTAAACCCATCTTTTATTCCACAAGGACAGTCCAGAGAGCACAACTAGCCCCAAGACAAACTTTGATTGGATTAACTGGATACCTGCCTGCAGGGTTCCATCTCTTCACCTCTTGTATGTCCCCTTTCCCACTCAACAGCTTCCCATAGGATACCGTAGCAATATAGCCCTCGATGGCAAACAACCATAGCTCCTACTTTCTCTTAACAGGGCTTTATTTTGCATGTCTAATTCAGTAGAAGAGCAAGCACTCCGGCACTCAAATCCTATTCAGCTACTGTAAGATTCTGATTTTACTTCTAAGCTGTCATCTCTTACTGCCCTTGAGACACGATAATGTCTGTGAGAAGATCTGCTTTTCTGAAAGGGGATCTTAGGGAAATACTTGTTCCTAAGATGATGCACTAGGGTCATACATGGCTTCCTTGGATGCACATGTATTTGCATTCTTGGAGACAAATTCACACACAGAACAAAAGTAGAATGACATGCCTTATAACTGAAGACCATTTAAACGCGCCCAAAGAAATATTACTTATGAATAAACTTGTTCCAAGACTTTTGCAATGAAGTGTCTTCTTCAGAATTCTAAAATTATGGAGAAACAAATAAGTTTTTTTGTTTTGTTTTTAACATGCTACAATTTCATTAAAATTGCATCACCGAAAGCAGTTTTAAATGTGAAACTCTCTGAATTCAGTTGCAGTCTCCCTTTTGAATTTCAGTTTAGATATAACTCTTCAAAATCAATAGGGACTTATTTTCCACTTTTTCAAACAAGGATTATATAGAACTGTATCAAACATATCTCTATGTGTTAAAAAACTGTGATTCCAGTGTCTACCTAATGAAGACCCCAGTAACATTTTCATGACTGTATCTCAAATCTTCTGTTATTAGGAACAAAGGCAAAAGCAAAGTCCAAAGAAAGCCACAATCTTTGAAGATCACTGGAGATGAAGGCTCTGGTGATAAGACACAAAGCAGGTGTAAACTTGAAAGAAGGGCAGCAGAAGTAGAGGTAGCAAATTTTTGTCCTGAGAAATAACATACGTGTAGAGCGGGCAGTGAGGAAGGAAGGTGGTAGAAGCAGAACTGAACCAGCCAGGAGGCAGAAAAGACAACATCCGTAGTAGAAATGTGACATCATAAAAAGCTGCTTTTCCACTTGTCTCTTACGACCTTACATTAACGTGACTGTTGGTGGGGAATTTTCATGGTACCCTTTGAGGCAAATTTAATACATGCTTGTGTATAAATATTAAAAAATAAATTAATGAACACCGCATTGGGCAGAGCCCTACCACCATTCGCGGATCTACAAGGAGATGCACGGATGCGCCACCAGCCAGCTCCACAACACCACCTGCACCAGTACCCACCCCAGAGCAGTGCCATGGGGTGCCTCAGCCCAGCCTTCGGTCCATTCCCCACCCAGCTGCCCAAAGGCGGCCCCTGAGTATGCCAGGGTTGCTGCAAGACGATGCTGAGACTCTTCCTTATCTCATCACCAAGTTAAACTTCATTCCCTGGCAGGGAGTCCTGCTGTCTCCGGCATCCCTGCTTCCACGCAGGTTGCCCTCTTCTGCAACTGGGTCTTCTTACCCACCGAGCCTCCCACACCTTGGTCACAAACTACCACTGCTGAGCAGTTATCACATGAATTTCCTCTTCACTGTAACATTGTGATGACCTACACAGTCTACAGTATATTTTAAGCCTCTCTTATTTATATACATCTGGGAATTTTCTAGGAATAAGCAGAACTTACCCTTGCTAAAACCCCTCAAAAGCTCACATGGGTTGCTTCAGCAGCTCAAAATTGAAGTTCTGATACTCTCATGCATGCATATTTTTGATGGTATTTCCACAGTGTTTGCATTCCATAAGCACTTTTAGCACTGATGTAATACCTTCTGTTTCACAGATGAACAAAACCAGCTCTGGCCCATTATTCAAGATCAAGTTGGAAGTAAATTATCTCAGACAATAAGGGAATACCCTGAAAGTTCTGTGCAAGTGTGACTGGAATAAAACACAGTACATATTGATGAGGAAAAGCAAGTTATTCTTGGCTAAGCCAGCTGGACAAGTCTTTGAACTTAAGAAATTTTCCCTTTAGAGAAACAATTTCTGCTTTATCCTAAACTACGGATTTGTATTTCTTAACTCACTGGAGCACAACAGCCATTTCTCAATGGGCTGAAATGCTTTTATCCTGTCAAAAGCATCAGCTCCGTCTGCCTTTGTGCCATTCGGAATTTGAAAGTACATACATAGTCATGCTGCATGGCGCAGGAGCGAGGAAATCAGAGAATCACAGAACAGTTTGGGTTGGAAGGGACCTTAAAGATCATCCAGTTCCACCCCCTGCCATGGGCAGGGACACCTCCCACTGGCTCAGGCTGCCCAAGGCCCATCCAACCTGGCCTGGAACACCTCCAGGGATGGGGCAGCCACAGCTTCCCTGGGCAGCCTGGGCCATGGTGAAGACTCACTCTCATGGTGAAGAAATTCCTCCTTATGTCCAGTCTAAATCTGCCCCTCTCCAGTTTATACCCATTGCCCCTCATCCTGCCACTACAAACTTCTGTGAACAGCCCCTCTCCAGCTTTCTTGTAGCCCCTTCAGATACTGGAAAGTCACTATAAGGTCTCCTTAGATCTTTCTCTTCTCCAGCCTGAACAACCCCATCTCCAACTCTCAGACGATTTTATGGCATCAGTGAAAATACGTGCTTGATTTTTTATTCTAAGAAAGTAACGCTTTGTTACCATATTGCAGTTTTGAGTCCTCTATCATAAAGTGCCCACACAGATTTGCAACAACTACCGTGAAACAGTTAAGGGCATTTGTTATCTTTTGGAAGCCCATAGTTTTGATTTGTGTGTTTCCTGTAGAACAATGTTTAGAGAAGTGGTATTTCTACATCAGATTGTTCCATAAACATTACAGGCTGCTTCTGCTCACATCTGTGCGATAACAGTTTTTCAACCCACCTAAATCAACCCTGTAAGAAATAAACTGGTAATTACAACTTGTGTTCCATTACACTCATAAATAACAAAGAAAGGGTTTGGATTCTTCTGGGTGGTGTTGACAGAAGTGCAGGGTAGGGATGACTAGACTAAACACAAGTTTGCTGTTTCTTTCAATCAGCCTTAACATTTAAATGCAGCAGAATATTTGGGATCAGCTTCTTCTACACTCTGATTCACTTCCTTTACACCACTTCACCTGGAAGCAGACAAAGTCAGCTGCGAAGAGTTTTTTTCCCCAAGCAGCATAACCTGGCAAGAAGGCACCACTTAAAGCCCCTCAGCCCCTGGGATAGGAGTATCGGGAAAGTAACTATGGAAGATCCCTTGGTCCGACTTTGCTCCAAACGCACACTGCAGGATGAGCTGCAGCTTGGGCACTATTGTCATATTTCTATCGTACAGACAAAGGCGAGTACAGTATTTTCACTATTACAGTGTTCAGATATTTTTCTGCAGACAGAAGGCAATACTCAATGGCATAATTTCTCAGGAACATGGATCATACTTCAGTCAACTTGGGTCTTAAAACTGGATTTTTCCTTTTCTTGCGATCAGCTTTTACCATGGACTCAAAATCTCCATATATAAATTGATTTTTTTTACAAAAGTAACCTTCAGCTTTGAGAGGTGATTTGTGTGGTTTTGGAGACAGAGCAAATACTGGAATGGAGGTTCCCAGGTCAAGAGAACGATATGACAAGTGCTGATGACTCACTGTAGGAATTCAAGGATGACAAAATGCAGTGGAAAAAAAGGTAGTTGTTGTTCTGTGTCACCTCCTGTGCGCATCACAGGGCATCAAACCTCATCATCTTTCATTTCCAATTCAAACTTCTACAAATATTTGCCTTAGCCGCAGCAGTCGATACTGTGATCAGGTTGCTATCCAAAACAGAAAGACACATATTCCCCAGGAGACATGATCGCGCTTCTGACACCCTTTGATAGCCTTTTCATACTATGCTGTTAATATCCAGTCCTACGGTAGCATCAACAGCAAACTTGTGCACCGAAATGCCCTTTTAAAGAGATGTGCTTCTAAACTCACGCCCTCACTACCCCTGTGTCTTCTGTGAATATGGCACTGCAGTTGTTAGTTGGATATTAGCTCTACGTTCCCTTTTTAAGTAAGGCAGAATTTCTTTTTTAGCTGGCAATTTATGAAAATATATTACATTTTATTTTCTTTATTTCACCGGCTGTGCATCAGCTTTCAAACTCCATGAAGTTTCAGAAAAGCTATGAAGCAAACATTGAGAGAAAACGTAGAATTTTAACATTTGGCTGCGCACAGACTTTCACATACACAGTTCCTGCCGTGGATCTCGTCTCTCCTGTTTTCTCTCGCCTCCAAGTAAGCATATGATACTGTATAACCTCATATTTTAAACAGATTAATAATACAGCTTTAGAATAACATTTGTTCAGCCCAGTTCTCTGGATTTAGCGATCCAAAATGGCAATCGCCTTTAGCTGGAAATGCCAAGATGAAAAATGCTTCAAATTTGCTCATTCTCTGTTTTCCCAGACAATTGCTATTTCAGTCTTGACCTATATAATCTCCCCAGAAAAAGTTATCCACCATTTTGGGCAACTGCAGACATTTCTCAGAGCACGGCTTGAAATTAGATTCCTAACGTAAACCACAACGCTTGGATTCCTGCTAAACCAGCATGGACTGACCAGGTCAGCAGATCACCTGTTCCTGTGCCAGGTAGTGCTCCCAAATAAAGCTAAAGTTTCATACTGGTGTACGGCGAAACAGCTTTTTGATTTCATAAGAGTATGCATCATGATACGACGTTATTGCACAAGACATTAAGATGAATACCAGTATCAGCATTAGCAGCACAAGATTAATAGCATATGCCATGTTACTGAAAATTTACACTGTTACAGGCAGCAATTTCTGTGTTTATAGCATCCTGTGATGGCAGAACAAATATTATAAAGAGTGCTTCTGTTTAGCAAAGCTCAGCTAACGTTAACCTAAGTCCTTCTGAATCTGTTGTTGCCGGCTTCTTCCTCTCTGCACAAAAACTTTGTGTTTTAACAGTGACAGGTCACTCTCTGGCAGTGAGATAAGGGGGGAAACAAAGAAATAGTGCCCAGAGATGTGATTAGCAAGACCATTGGTGGCTTATGCTGGCAATCTAATTTAGAAAGCAATGAAGAGTGAAAACAATAGCCTACCCGTGGGAAACTCTGTACAGGAAAAGCCAAGGCTGTGTTTGAAGGCAAAGCCCAAGTGGCACCACTGCAACCAGGACTCAACCACCAGCCAGGGCTCAGGCTTGTGGAGCAAGTGTCCTGTCCCTTCAGCACTGGTGAGACCGCACCTTGAATACTGTGTTCAGTTTTGGGCCCCTCACCACAAGAAGGATGTTGAGGCTCTGGAGCGTGTCCAGAGAAGAGCAACGAAGCTGGTGAAGGGGCTGGAGAACAAGTCTGACGAGGAGCGGCTGAGAGAGCTGGGGTTGTTTAGCCTGGAGAAGAGGAGGCTGAGGGGAGACCTTATTGCTCTCTACAACTACCTGAAAGGAGGTTGTGGAGAGGAGGGAGCTGGGCTCTTCTCCCAAGTGACAGGGGACAGGACAAGAGGGAAAGGCCTGAAGCTCCGTCAGGGGAGGTTCAGGTTGGACATCAGGAAAAAATTCTTCACAGAAAGAGTCATTGGGCACTGGAACAGCTGCCCAGGGAGGGGGTCGAGTCGCCTTCCCTGGAGGTGTTTAAGGAACGGGTGGATGAAGTGCTGAGGGACATGGTTTAGGGAGTGTTAGGAATGGTTGGACTCGATGATCCAGTGGGTCCTTTCCAACCCGGTGATTCTGTGATTCTGTGATTCAGGCCCAAGGTGACCATTTGACCTTGGGACTGGAAGAACTGTGGGCTTGGCAGGCACAAGTATGAACTGTGTCATTGTCCAAGGAGAGAAACCCAAGAGTGGAAATTGCTATCTACATGCTGTTCCAGTCCCACTAAGCTGATATGTTCTTAGATTCTCGGACACTGAGTGATGAGGTTCTGTTCTCTCTACGCTAAATTCCCCCACACCAGTTTGTGTCAAAGTTCCTGTTGGAGGTTGGAAGGGAAATAAGACTGAAAAAATGATAGAAATCAAACTGATGCAAGTCCAAAGCCGTCACTTCCAGCAACGATTTCATGGTGATCCAAACTTCAAACGGAAAGAAAACAAAATACACTGGAAAAAAAGCAACTGATGTGTCTCCTCAGACTGCCTTGAGAACTTATCCTCTGCAGTCCTTAAGCTATCCTATGAGATGGAGATCTTTCCTCTTTTTGCTTTTTTTAGCTAATTTTAGCAATAAACAATTTCATTTATATGACATATAATACTACCAGTGAACCTCTGCCTGTCCCTATACAAGGCCTTCCTAATAGCACCCTGTTTGCCAAAGTGATTTGAAAATGACTACATTAAAGACTGAAAGATACTGCAGTAATGGGCACATTCGGAATTTCTATCATAAATAAGACATTTAATTTAAATTATTAAGCGATTTAGATAGTCATTCCTTAAGTCAGTTGGTGTAGTAGCTAGCAGCTGCAGAGAGAATGCTGGAGGGCACAAACAGAACTTCAGGGACTAATTCTTCATTTTTATAGCCCGTCACGAGGCAAAGACTAAAAGCTGTTAAGCTAACTCAAAGTATTAGTGAACATGAACTCAGTCCTAAACACGACACTTCTGCTAATGAAAGAAGAGCACGTTTTCCATGATAGCTGAGCACTTGGTTTCTCCAGTGAAATGATGACAAGGTTCCCAACTAGGCTGAAGGTTGGTATTTTTACAATGTACTTTTCCCTTTCTTCAAAAGGAAAAAAAAAAAAGAAGACAACTCTTTCAGACAAGTAATTCTCTGAAGACACACACCATCTTACCTTCAAGGTCTTAACAACTCTTTGATTTTGAGATCACACTGTGTATAGAAGGTTAATTCAGTGACAGTAGAACAAGAATTGAAAGTGGCAAACTCAGAAATATACTTGAGATAAGACGATATAGTTTAATGGAGAAAGAACGACTACTCTTGAAAACACTATTCCTTTTACAGGAGTATTTTTTCTTTTCAAAAGAATTTGTTGTTAAAGTCTCACCTTCACAGTCTGAACAGAAATACAAAATAGCCACACCTATATATAGACCCCGAACTAACAGTTCTGCCTCTCAATAGGGTCGTTTTGTTTGAGACGCTGAATAACAAAAGCAAAACACAAAATTGTTTGTTAAACATTGCTCTCTACAGTCATCAAAATTGGAAAGAAATAAGAAAAAACCAAGCAGACTATAACACAAACAAAGAGGTAAGCTGGAAAAATCATACTGGATATTCTTTAGAGGTACAGCAAGATGAAATTGTTTTGATTTCAAGAGACATCTATTTCTGAAACAGTGAGTTCATGAAAGATGGACTTTTATCATGGATGTTCAGCTATTGACACAGAAGCAAGGTGGTGAAACAAAAAGGGTCTTGTCAAAAAATTCCATATTTCTTAAAATGAAAAATGGCAATTTAAACTGAATAGGAGCCAAATGTGAAGTACAAGAACAAGGCTGAATTTAGCTGCAGTAATGCGAAGTGTGTAATCATACTGTTGTCTTTGGACACTATGGCTCAGTGGACCACCCTCGCTGATAATTGAACATAGAGTGATTACAATAATTGAGTTCTGAGATTGCAGCAGAGTGAATATTTACTGCATTGTCAGCAGATATAACTGTGTGTCTGAACAGGGTTCCAAAACTACAAGAGGCATTCGATAACACAACACAATCAAAAACTGAGGAGAGCCTTTAACTTTTCCTTCATCTCCTTCATAGGTTTTCAGACAAGTTCTCTCTAGCAGAGAAGGCAAGAAAGAATTATTTCATGAAGATAATCCCTGTCTATCCCATCACCTCTGCTTTTGTCTTCTTGGAGTGAATGAAATCTATCGCCTCCAATTCATTATCATTTGGACAGTTTTCAATCCAGAATGGTCCATCTGGCACAAACTATATAACACAGGGATGTACCAGCCTTATGACATCCTCAGCAGCTTTGAAGAGATGTCAAATTTCATCCATAAAATGCTCATTGCCTAAGTCACAGCTTGGTCTGCCATTGCCAATGATTTTCCAAAGCAGGACGAGATGCTTTCAGCTGTATGAGCAATATCCATTAGTCCATATGGCAACAGAATATACTTGATTGTACCAAAAAGCCACCAAAAAGTAAAACATAACCAAGTGTTACTACTCTCCGTCCCAAGTTGGAGCACAGTTCTCCTGGAATCAGGTGCATGGCTAGAAAGCAAAGTTGGAGAATAGTTGGAGAAACCTATTCAGGAGGCCATTTAAAGGCATCCTCTGAGGAGCCGCTCGCAGCTACTTTCCTCCCACAAGACTCGTGAACAGATTATAAGCACTTCAGTGCGAATCACTTCTGAGAACCAAGCAAGCTCTAAATATTTCAGCAGAGCATTCCAGCAGTTTTTTTCTCAGTCAAGGGGAATGGCAGTGGTCATCAAAGCTGACAACATGACTTCAGCAGTTGATAACATTGGTTTAAGCAATGTAAGGTCATCGCTACAGCTGTCCAGCCCTCAATTACCCAGGATGGTAACAGCATGCAATCAGAGGCGAAATCAAACCCTGTTAGAGGGCAGTGGTCTACGAGAATGCCAGGGCTCTTAAGAGACAATCTGAAATTACTGAGGAATGTATCCTAAAGCAAATGTATCATACCCACAGAGAAAGCAATTACAATTTAATGTCATTACAGCAAGTCTGGAATCTGACTAGATTCCAGTCAGCTTGCTCAAAAAAAGTGGAGGTGCTCAGTCTGTAACCTATTTACGTTTTTTATGAGATCAATAACGTCAACTTGCTTTTAATCCAAGACAAAATGTTTTCCCATATATAGTGACCTTCCTCACTTCTACTGAAGCCTCACACAATCAGGAGCCTCATCAACGTATCTCTCTGTTTATTGCAGAAACATGCCAAAACACATATTTCAGACCTGAAGCTGAATTATATGGTCTTCACAATGCATCCAACTGGAGACTGTGCATTTCAATGAGAAGGGGCAAGCTCACCATAGCTCCTTCACCAGTGGACACCATGTGTGTCTCTTTGTACTGGGTTTGCCTGGGGCAGAGTTAGTTTTCTCCACAGTAGCTGGTACGGATGGGGCTGTGCTTTGGATTTGTGCTGAAAACAGTGTTGATATCACAGGGATGTTTCAGTTATTGCTGAGCAGCGCTTACACAGAGTCAACGTCCTTTCTGCCCACCCCACCCCACCAGCAAACGGGCTGGGGGTGCACAAGAAGGTGGGAATGAAATCACAGCTGGGACAGGTGGCCCTGCTGACCAAAAGGGTATTCCACACCATACAACATCATGATCAGCAATAAAAGCTCTGGGAAAGAAGAAGGAAAGGGAGGACATTCAGAGCTGTGGTGTTTGTCTTCCCAAGTAACCGTCGCATGTGATGGTTCCCTGCTGTCCTGGGGATGGCTGAACACCTGCACCTGATTGGAACTGGTGAATTAATTCCTTGTTTTACTTTGGTCATCATATGAGCCACAATGCCTCAGTTAGGAACTTTTAGAGCTTTTATTCTCTTTTAGGAATTATGACTTGCCCTTCCCTTTATAAAAAATAATTTATTGACATATCAAAAAAAATGAAATAATTTTTAATCAGTATGCCTCACTGATTAACAGTTTGGTTTGGCTAAAAATGTAGTGTCACACTTATAAAAGATTCATACACTAGTAACAGTCAACCTGGAAGGCATGCACATTAATAAAAAACCAAACCCACAGAAACTTTTCTGAAGTGGAAAAAACAAGAGTCTTCAAATTATTTGAAAAACTCTGGAAGTGAAATTGATGACAACAAGGTGGTGGACAGAGGTTGATGAAGAAGTGAGCACAGCATACAGCTGAAAACTGCATTTATATATTGCCCAAAAATGAGAGAAGCAAAAATATCCAGTGTTCAAGGCCAAGTGGATGGGGTCTCGAGCAGCCTGATGTTAGTGGGATGTCCCTGCCCACGGCAGAGGGGTGGGAACTGGATGATCTTTAAGGTCCCTTCCAACCCAAACTATTCTATGAGTCTATGGTTCTATGAGTCAAAACTGTCTTTATCTCAATGCGTGAGTTTCCTCACTGTTCACACTTCGAATTCTCTCCTCAGTCTCATAACTGGGGAAATGAAAAAAAAGCAGCTGTGGGAGGCTCTGCTGCCTACCAGGGTTAACCCACAACACTTTGTAACCTGATCCAGTGGTTGGTATCCCTGCTTACTGCAGGAAGGTTGGACTAGATGACCTTTCAAGGTCCCTTACAACCCAAACCATTCTATGATTCTAATAATATTACCTGTTAAGAAGAAATCAAGCTCTGCTTCAGACTACAGGGAGCTGCAGTACCTCTCCACAGGGGCACTTAAATCAATTCTTCTACGCCACAGCCAGGGGATAGGCTTGAGCACGGAGCAGTAGGGCAGATTTCAGAGGTGTAAGGGATAGTCATAAATTTTACTAAACCTGTCAGGCAACTTTTTCTGGATAGTTTTATACAAAGGAAAATGTTTTTCTCTCCATCTGTTGCATTCGCATATGAACACATGCAGACATAGAAATTTATTTAAGTTTACATTAGGGTTTCTGTGTTGAGGATTTGGGCATTATTCTGATTCTGCTGCTTATTCTCTCTTGTTGAGTAGAAAGATAGTAGACACTTCCCGGTGCTTCCTCCCACTACCATAGAAATACGTAACACCGATACTACATGTTTCAGTATCGTCTTGATTTAAATATCTTTGCAGGTGGGAGAGATAGACATGAAACATGATTATTTGTTACGAGTTAGGGTATCAGAATCCAGCTCTGAACAGAAAACAGAACTTGGAATTTCTATGATGGTACACAGAAAAAAAGAGATTGCACGTGTGTATATCGTTTTGTAAGGATTTATCATAAAACACGTGAGCACAAGAAAATCTGCCTAGAATTTTAGACGTAAGTATTTTTATTTATACTGGATGAATATATGTTCATGTATTATGCACAGGTAAGTTCCACGTCATTGTGTCCTCTGCAAGTTCATGATTTATTCCCGAAAGACTTTGCCCCTGATCACTGTCTGTAACAGAAAGCAAACCCAAGCCCAGGCTTTTTAAAGCTGATTTTTATTTTGCAACTTTTTAAAGGTCCAATATTAAACTAAGAGAGCTGCTGCAATGAACATAGTTATATGTATTCCTTTTAGGAAGCTTTCGGTGAACATTATAGCTTTTCTATGTCGATTTTGAGGTAATCATCAGTGTTCTGGAAATCACTGGCATCAACGGTTTTGTTATAAAGATAAATTGTGTCCTGAAAGGTTGTCTATAAACATTTTTCTGAGATTCTTTTATGACTTCATGGATTAATTGTTTAAGTTCCAGCTATCTGATAAAGCTTTGCACGTCATTTGCTGCTTGCCTTTTCAGGTGTCTCATCTGGTAGGAGAGCCGGTCTGTCCCACCTTATCTGTGGAGATGACAAAGCTGATGGGACAGAAACAACACCAAAAAGAATGGGTTTCTCTCTTTTATCTTTACTTTACTGCAGATGTGTGAAGTCATGGCACTTTCCTGTAAGTTACATGAAAGCTCGCATTGCTGACTTTGTTATTTTAGCTCATGAGTTTTTGAATTTATACTGCGGTAAAAAAAATACTTTCTTAATCTCTTTGCTGGTGACCACTTGTGCACTGCTTGCAGTACCTGAACCTCACTATTCGCACTGACTTAAGGTGTGATCAGCATCACTACATACACAACTTTAAAACCATTTGCTCCAAATTAACCATTTCCCCAAAACATCTGATGACACTAAAGAGTGCCCAATATTCAAGGAAGAATTATTCCTAGCTAGAAATGATACAAACCTGTTGTTCAAATAAAACTGCTTTTATGGCTTGCAAAACTATAGAGCATTTTGTAAATCCAAATGGGCTGTTGACATACTCTCCAAGTGACCCTATTTAACCCAGATGGCTGCATTTTAGCCACTGTTTCTAAGAGAATCAGACATTACGCTTGGAGATGTTGATCTGTCCCCCGCCTAGCGTATATTCCTGCCATTGGTTTAAAGGTTATCATTTTCCTTATTGAATTGAGGAAAAGGAATTGTGCTGGTAAAGCATTAAGTTCAGCAGATAGCCTATAGGAGTTCAGTTTTTCAGTCCCTCAGGAGCTTTTGTGTATCTTTTGATATATACCCCTGTGCTTCATTGCAGCCATCTAAGAACCAGGGGTGGGAGCTGTGTCTTTTCCCAGCTCCCGTTTTACTGTTACCCACTCAGGTACTAAGCACTCCCAGACTTTGTCCTGCTGTAGGAAGCATGGGGCGTGCACAGCGAGGGGCTATGACATTCTACTGTGATGCACATGTAGCGACACCCTACAAAAACTGCAACAGAAAAAACGTGAATCAAGTAACGCAATAATGCAGGAAAACGGTGGATGTGAGTTTAATGCTATTAACCTCTTAATTCAGGACAAAATGTTTGCTTCTTGCTAAGATGCGAGAGCTTTGTCTCAAGTAATGAGGAATTTCACAATTTGGAAATGGCAGCAGTGACTGGTCAGATCCTGTGTTCTGTTTCCTTGCACTGAAAACCAGAGCCACGCGCTGGTGGATCTGCTGGGCTGGTACCTTCTAAAGGAGCTTATTTTGTAGCAAGTGATTGTTGTTCTCATTGCTACACGCTGGTAATTGAAGAAACAAAGGAACGCGTTCAATGAAGTGCACACCATACAAAACTCAGAACTGAGGAAAAACCCGGTTCGAGCTGGGCTGAAGACTCAGGTCCAGGGCAGAATCATGGAATAATCTGCCTGGAACTTGCATTTTAGGACTCCGTTGCGACAGAGGAATCATGGTGCATTTATTGCTTCCTGGTGGTCACAGTACTCTGCATGCATTTTAAGTTCCACAGCTTTTCACCCCTGGTGTTAACTCTTCAGCATGTCCTTCAGTGCTGCTAAAGCCTTTGGAACGGCCTTGACTACAGGCTTATACTAAGCTCTCATATAAGTGCATTACAGAAGATGCTGGTGTTTTCATTAAAGCACAGACAGCTTTAATACCTGTCTTTTGTGCATAGTAGCACACTGCCGTAATTACCTAAATACAGAGATTTTAATAAGCATGAATAAATAAATTAATAACCATATATCAATATATCTGGGTAAATGTTCCTTCTCAAAATATATGACCTTGTTATGCAGCATTCAGAGCTCTGCCCTCTGTATTCTGGTCAAAACCTTAATATTATGAGATAAGAGATGCTATGGATCAATCGAGCTGCTTTCCCTTTTTCTGTATTTATTCTGTTGTTGTCAACCCACACAATCTTTTCCCCTTTTCTGCTTGTCTGCCTATATGAACTATTTCTCCTCACCTCTCTTTGAAGAATATTTTTTCTCTGAACGTAGAAGATGCCTTAATAGCCTTATCACCAGCTTTCCTTGGTGTAGAACAAAAAGGCTTCAGAACGTTGAACTATAGGAAAGATCTAACAGAAAATAAGAAGAAAACAAGATAGAAATCGATTCAAGAGAAATTACCTGCTGGATTCAAATTCTCATCTTCTGCTATGCTAAAATGGTATTGTTAAGGAAACCACCCTGATCACCCATGAGCCAGAAAGGGACAAGCCCCAAAGGAACACACATTTCCAGTTAATACAACAAGTAGGCAAAGTGCATTCCTTCAGGTATGGGCTAACACACCCTTTGATCACTTGTTAGGACCCTGCTTCACCTCTAAGCTCACTTATCTTACCTGGATTTACCAAACCTTTCACCATTTTTCTTCTCCACAGGCTGCCCATCAGAGCTGCATTTCCTCGGGTAACTCGGCCAGCGCAGCTTGGCCAGCTACCTGGTAGGAGTAAAAGCTAATAAATCTTTTCAGGAGGACAGGCAGCCCTAAGAATGCTATGAACTTAAAGCTTGATTTATGTCCTTGGCTCAGCAGAAAGTCCCCCTCTGTAAGAACAAAAGCTCCAACACCTAAGTAGAGCTGAGAATTCTTGAAGTAGCAAAATCTTACCCAAGTCTGGGCAGAAGTTTAACTCAAGATCATAAATCACAGCGGAGCACTATCTGAGAACCTAAGCCTTCACTGGCTTGTCTTTTACTCCAGGCTCTGAAAGCTGATCTAACTGCCAATTAGATTTCTCTTCCCTGAATAAAATGAAATTGCTGGTTGGAGGGAGATTTCATATTGGTCCATCACAGAAATCATTCAAATTGCTGGAAGGCTAGAAATCAATAAAATAAAGTGGCAGTGAATAAAAACCCATTAAGTAAGGAGAAACCCATTTCTAAACCTTTTTTTTTTTTTTTCCCCCTAAAATCTTTTTGGGTAGTCTGATAAAAAAGGGATTGTAGTAAGGTTAGAAATATTTTGTTACAAGTGTCTTTCCTTCTCTGGATAAGGATCATGTCTCAGCATCAAAGAAAGAATATATATTACCATGTGTAGGTTTTTGAAAGAAGAGTTTCAAGCACCCGTGTGATTTCCTAGACTCACAGAGTAATTTAGATTGAGAGGAACCTCAGGGGTCAGTTAGTCCAACCCCTGCTGAAAGCAGTCCCACGAACGCAGGCTGCTAAGGGCTTCTTCAGTTGTGTTTTGAATGCTTCGCTCAGTCAAACTTTGAGTACCTCCAAGAAGGGAGATATTCAAATTTTCATTTTGTGAACAACACGTTCTGTTCTTAACCACTCTTGCTGTGATGAAATTGCTGAAATTTCTCTTGATGCAACTTTTGATCCCTTCCTTCTGGTACTTTGACCTGCCTGTACCTGGCTTTGCCTGTCCCAGAACCACAGGTTGTGGACTCGGTTATCAGTGTAAGACCCAACAACATCAGAGCACTGTCTCCTCAGCCTCTGGCTTTTCCAACCGCATTTGAAAGTGTACCCCGTGTCCCACGGCTGCCACACTTGGCTACATACCTGGTGAGTGCCAAGAATAGGTGAGTGAGTCGGGACACAGCACTGCCCAGGGAAAGAGGGGACAGCCTCTCAGCAATTTCAGAGAGAATATTCCAAGTCTTACTAATTTTCTAATCCTGTTTGCCCTTCTGCACTGCCATTCCCTGGGTTCTGGCTACCAGCTAGCAAACACCATGTTCCTACAACCAGAAAAAGCTGTCAACAGCAGGACAGAAAGCATACAAGTTGATTTTTTTCCTGACACCTCGTTCCCCTTCGGGTATGGTTCCTGATGAGACTGCGACCGGCAGTAAACACTGCTGTCCTTCTTGCTTTTTGGGAGAGTTTAGAGCACAGCAAAGACAGAAGTTCTGACATCTATCACAAGGAGACTTACCCAACGTAACGAAGAGGCATGGCTCAAACAGGAAATAAAGCCACTACACCAACATTATATGTATTATTTTAATATCTAAATGGATTTAATCTGTTTTGTCTATATGAGGATTTCAGATAATTATGAAAATGATCCCTTTCCATGGTCCACTTTCAAAAGGTCACAACTCTCGCGCTCTCTGCCACATCATATCCTCTCTGTTGATGGAATATGAGATTTAAAGTAAGCTACAGTCTAACATGGTTCTTTACACTTTGATGAATGTTATGCTTATTACTAAATTTATGAGAAAATGAAATCTGTTTGTAGTTACAGAATAGAAAGCAGAAACTAGTTTTCTCATTTTAATACCTTGAATTAAATTTTTCTGTGCTCTATAATTTAAAAAATCATGAACAGGAATAGACACACTTGCAAGTAATAAATCAGCCTTGCATTCTTCTATTATTGCTGTCCATGAATGTTATAGGTTTCTGTTCTGGTAATTCATTACTTTCCATCCATTATGCTGTGGATAATTTGTTGTATTTGTAATAACAGATTCTCAATCTCATTATATTAAACCCTCGGATGCTACGAAGTATATAACATCAAAGGTTAAAAAAAGCAAACAAAGCCTGAGCGTGCAGTCTGCTGCTTTGGGATCCATAGGTACAAAGTTTTCATTTCAGAGGTAATAAACCGGTATTTACCGCTGCATCAGAGAAAGGGACGATGGTAAAGAATCTGTCATGACAGCTCGAAGCATGTCAAGAAGCAGAGATCGGCTAAAAACTACAAACCCAGTCTCCTAATGGTTGCTGCTTCAGCTTTCGTTAAGTGAAACACATTCGTTCCATTTGGCATCTTTTTGTTACACGCAAACCTACTCTGCTTCACTATCTCACAGCCAGTGACGTCTCTTCTGCTCTCCTGGTTTGGAAAGGTTGCTCTTGCAAGTCCAGCAGGAGAGCCTCTACCTAGCCTGGAGTCCTTATTTCTTTTTACGATCAAGTCAGCTTTTATTTCTTGGTGCAATGTATTTTTTTCCTATGGGAGGCATTTGCAAGGCTCGGGCATAATTTTGAGTCTAAAGACCTAAAGTGAGTTCAGCAACAAACTCCGTACCTGCTGATGTATTTGGTAGGTGAGCTCAGCACAAAGTTCTTTGAGAGGTGAAGAAGAGAGGTTTCCCTCCTTCTGTACCCGTGTGAGTAGCTCTGTGCATAACCCGTGAATGAAAGACCTGAGCAAAATAAAGCCCCTGATGTGCAGTTTGCAAAAACTGGGGGAAAAAAAAAAAAAAGCATATTGCTAGAAAAAATATAAAAAATGAATAATAGCAAATAAATGTGAAATTATTCAGGCTTCACTACAGAAAACTAACATGAACTGTTAAACTCTTGCTAAGCATTTGTCACTTTTTTCTCATAAAACTGACACCTCTAGGGCAAACTCCTGCCCAAGGCAGCTCTGAGGGCAGACAGGCTACTCGGAGCTTTATCCAGCTGAGTGGTGAAAACCACTGTGGATGGAGATAACAGTTTTATCCGTTTTAATCATCTCCCGCATTATTGCGAGGCCACAAAGAAAAGTGTTTTTCCCAGACAAATCTCCAGCCACAGGACGAATCAAAAGGGTTCAGCGGTCCCTGCCTGAAGCAGGGTCTTACTCATTGCATTTTTGAGTATTAAACCTGTTTCTCAAGGCAAGCCAGAGACAGTATCTTAAGAATTGAAATTACATCTAGTGAAAAATGTATAAAAAGTAAGAAATTCTTTCCAAATGAGTCAAATAGAATAATCATACACAACGAAAAGTGGTCAGCAAAACCCTTGGAAGTGTTTGTGAAACTGGATACCTGTGAGCTGAATGAAATGAAAATGAAAAGTCTGTTGTCAAAGCAGACCAGCTCCTGTAACAGAAAGAAATGCAATGGGAAATATGAGATCCAGAGAGCTTCAACTCCGCTAGGGATATTTACAGCTCATGCAGGCAGAAAGCAAAAGGACTGGAATGTCCTTTAAAAATTATTTAACAGCAATAAATGTCCACAGATCTTGTATTGCTAGAAATAATTGCAACTTTTCATGATAAGCACTGGGCAGCTACAGGCATGGGAAACGGGAGCGACTTCGTGAACCAGCCTTTTAAGCTGCAGTTATCTGCAATACCTCCCTCAAACAGACGAACATTAGCTAGCGGGGAACTAGTGTTTATTAATTTATCAAAACAGAAACGAGCTTAGAAAGTGATAAGGAGCTAGTATAGGGCCTGATACGGAAATAAAAGCTTACTGCCATCAACGCCTCTTGTGAAAAACCAGTTTGTTGTCTGGAGCCCAAGAGAAGTACGTGCAGAAAACAATACCAATTTTAAATAACATGATACTAATGTCAGCTCATTGCAAATCCTCCTTTTTATTGCGTTATGAAACAAGTAGATTGAGTTCTACTTTAAAACCTTGGTAGCAGTTAAATTGTGCTTATCTGTCTCCTGATTGTGTTTCCTACAAGACGACCGTGCACTGCGTATTATTTTAACGTCAGGAATACCACGTCAGTCCAGCCTATGCAAGCACACACACTGATATTGTTCAAAGTCAAAAAGAGATGTTAGCTATTCTTGCCAGCAAAACATTGCCCTGCAATGCTCAAATTCATCCTGGAAGATAACGATCTCTTTCAGCAGGAGGTTATGCAGTTGCCTGAGCCCAAATCTGCCCATAGAGGCAGGCCAGCCCTCCGGAGTGGGCAGCAGCGGAACGGCACGAGGCTCCAGGCTGAACAGAGCCTTGAGGCCAATATGTATTGACCTCTCCTTCATATGAGCTACCCCAAAAATACAGAAAGTCTTGCTCCTAATAGGCGGGCAAATAGTTAAGGAATTAATAAATAAAAATAATGCCTCCAACTTTTAAAATATGAGAAACTCAAAGCAACTGGAAAGGGGAGACAGACATTAAAAATGACTTTATACATGGCTTTCTATCTGTCTACTTCTGGCTTCAATTTTACCAATTCAACAGGTACACAACAGAGCACTGAGCTCTATCCCAGCCAAAATTTCCCAGGATCTTCAAGGGATTTCCCTCACCTCCACAGTCTTCACAATAAACCATCCTAAATCTGTTTAACCTATCACTGGGAATTAAAACACAGAACAAACAATTTGTATCAACCATCACAACAGAGAAGCATGGAAAGAAGCCCTCTGTTTCCAAATATAAATACATTAATCGAGACACATTGGAATTTAACAGGTCCAGCTACAAAGTACAGAAATAAAGTCTTGTCCGTTTTGATGGGATGGTAATTACTGTGGTTGGGCAACAGAGAATGTAATACGCATTCAGGAAGGACTCGTATATGAACGAGAAAGCAGCGACAGTTTGTGTGGTCACTTGGGTGCACAAAACCATAACCGGCAGTGGTGAGCGGCACAGCAAGAAATCGCCATGCCAGCACTTTTTGGATTGCTGTGCTGGAGGGTCCAGGCAGCAGCCCAACAGCAGAAGGAAAGAAGACTCTCTCTAACCACAAACCAGTGTTTTAGAAGAGAATATATGTTACCAAAGGATTCACTGATGAAAACACTTCTGACTTTGGTGTATTCCCTGCAAAATCCCCTGGAATTCTCTCAAGCAGAAGGCATTCAGCTGCTTCTGCAGCACAGGCTCTAGAAGCTGAATTCAGCCCTAATGAGTCCATCAAATCTCACTGTGTTGATGACACTACCTAACGGCATAAGAGGGCTGCTGCTCCAAGGAGCTACCTTGTGTTGCTTATCCCTTTCTTCCACTGAGAACTAGACATGAGTCGGCCGTTTATCAGAAACGACAAAGCAGGATTCAGACTGCTGGGACTGGAGGACTTGATGTGTCACCACTTCCAGCTGAAGACCACTTCTTCGCTGAAGACCCAATGCACCTCCAAATCTATTTCCCGTTTTACTGGTCCTATACCTCAACTCCCATGACAGAAATACGTTTCTGTAATTAGTACAAAACTGCCAGCATGGGCTCTTCACTCTCCCAAGTATTATCCAGCTCCTTCTCTGCCCATGGCAGGGGTGTTGGAACTAGATGATCTTTAAGGATCCTTCCAACCCAAACTATTCTATGATTCTTAGAGGCCTTCAGTACCAAAACTCTTCATCCTGTTCTCTTTCATCCTGTGCCAAAGACAAGCTGCACGATATACTGTATAGAAAGGTATCCGCTATGATTTCAGAATGTCTTTAAGCTCCGTGAGTTCATTACTAAGGTCACACAAACTGTGGGAAAACATTTGTATTCAAAGACGAAGTCCCAAATGCTACCAGAACATGTCAAAAGCTTGGTTTGCACTATTACCCATACTGAGTATTAAAGAGTATTCTTCCAAGTACGTAATTCATCTTCTGAAAATAAACATTACTTCATTAAGTAGAGTACAATTACAATGTAATTATTTTCAATAACATTGGTTTTAGCTGATAATGAGGATTTTTGCATAGTTTTTCTAACTGCTAATTCCTTTTCTAAGTGAGAATATGTGTATATCCATAAACACCAAAACCAGAAGCCTCTGAATTTGTGTGGTCACAAAATAAGGGGTTTTCTCTTATCAGCACATTTTAAGTAATAAACCTAAGGGTTTTTTTTGTTAAATACTCCAGTTTTATAATATCATCCACTAGCTACTATAGGGAGAGGGATTAAACCATGAAAATAACTGAAGTCTAACAGAAGATGAAGAAATAAAAATATAATGCAATTAAATGAAAGAAAGTGAAACAATCCTTCCAGGCTTTGTATTTTACATCCCTATTGTCCACTGTTCAGTAATTTCTACTCTTTGCTTTATATTACCAGGAATACATTTTGTATAGTATATTATAGCCATATATTATACCTCTTCTTTAATCTCCTTTTATCTAAAAAAATTTCCGTTCTTACAAAGAGCTGTCTCTGCAATGAAATGGGTTTGTCACAGCGATAACTCGTCCTCGAGCAGAATACAATGTCACATACAATGTGCGGTAATTTTACTGGAAAAGAGGAAAGACGACGTGTTTTGTGCTTTCTTTAAGGTACCTGAAGCAAAACCAGTTTCTAAATCAAAATCAGGAATGAAAATACAGCTGCTGGTCAATAACATTAGGTTTAAAACTTTGCCACTGAAATTAACTTTTCTCTGAATTCAACAGAAGTTGAAAAAGGGGAAAGCTCTTACAATTATGCGGTGTATATATTAATCTGACATAGCATCAAAGATCTTATTTTGATGAAATTGAATGAATCTAAATATTGAACAAATATGCAGAACAATGTCCTTTATCTTAATAAAATCATATACAGCTTTTGTAAGTGCAGCCTTCTAGTGTTGCTTTGTTTCAGGTACATAACGCACATTTCTCCCACCTATAGATGCACTGTGCTGGTAGGCGTTGTTGTAGAAAGATGATACCAGAAGGAACAAATATATCGATATTAACAATTACAAAAAATATTGCTGTCCATAAAATGTGCTGATAAAGAATTTCAGAATTGCCAGATTGAATTTCCTTTCAGAAAAAGGAAAATAACCAACCGTTTGAAAGTATAGCCAACAAGCCAAAGTTACTCATTTGCATAAGGATAAATCCAGAGTTATCTGAAATACTTTAGGATCACACAAAATACTCCTCAGAATATCCTCAGGTGGGTGATTGAAAACCAGTATTCCAAAATATTCTTGCAGATTCCCTGATGCCAGGCACTGAAACTGGTACCCACAGCTGACTGAATGTATGCTGTGCTGTGGCATCACTGGAAATATCTGAAGTAGCTACAGGCTCGGTTCAGAAACTATTGAACGATAGTATTACCCAGGAAATCGAGCCAAACATTCATAGACTCTCTTTCCTACTTGATAAATAGAAGTATTTTATTTGTTTTCATGACAGAAGTATCTACAAACTCTCACTAAGCCTGGGTGAGGTGCTGCAGTGGCTGAGGCTGGCTCAGCAAGGGAGAAAGGAGTAAGTGCCTGGTCTTCTCCTGCCTGATCAGGCTTACTGCGACACCTCTCACGTACTCCTGGCAGAGCAGAAAGGTAGGGCAAAAACATTTCTTTCAGCAGGTTAAACACTATCCTTCATCAATACTTGCAGCCCAGCCAGGATTGAGCTCAGCGTCTCACTTTGCAACCCAACACATCACTTACCAGGGCACCAGGAGTCAGAGCACTCCGCCTAGATCCCATCTCCTCCACTGGTCTTCCGCTGGGACTAACTTCTCCCATTAGATTGGCTAAATGATAAACCCCATCTCTTCTCTCATAGAACAATGTACGTTTGAATAATAACAACAGCAAGTGTTTTATTCTTAGCTGTTATTGGATGCTTCGATCTCTAAGGCGGGCTTAGCATTGGGCGTGTGGTGGCCACAGGACTCTCCTTAGCCTCATTTGATTGCTGCTAAGATGCAAGCAATCTCATGTCCTCCATCTTCTGTCACACTAATTTGATAAGAACTGATATAGTTCATGTCTCAGAGCAAATTACTGGTTGCCACACTCTTGTTTGTTTTCTATGAGGTCTTCTTTAACCTGAATAACAAGATATTCTACACATACTGCAAGATATACTGCAAATACTATAAGCCCCAAGATGCTACTGTTTCTCTTGCATCAACATTAAAAAGAAAAAGGAAAGGGAAAAGGAAAGGAAAAGGAAAAGGAGAAAAAGTCTCCAGTGCAGTGCCTTAAGAAAAAAACAAAAAAACAACTTCCCGCTTTGTTATTTCGAAATACCAAGAGATTCTATTTTTGCTCTTCGATACCAGCGGCAATTTAAGCTTATAACCCTCTTATGTGTTACTATCCTGGTTAATCTATTCTATAAACTAAAATGATTTTCATGTTTATTTTTTAACACAAGCAGCAATACTTTTTCCTAATGTTCTAGTTCCTAGGCAGGGGGGAACCACCCTTTACTGATTGCTTGGGTATGACTCAAGCTAATTTAATGATACAGGTAGTGATGACGCTATTACATGATAGTACATTGAAATGTGATGAAATGAGACAAAAAGGAGAACACTGTGACATAGTCATCACTTTTTTTGGCTTAAAGAGGATGCTCTTTGTGTATTTTCCTCCACTGAGAATAAAGCAACGTTTTTACATAGTAAATATTTTGACTTTGATTAATATGGAACAACAATTTTCAACTCCAAAGCAGCACTATACTCTTAGGCAAACTTTAACATATATACAGAGTCCACAGACAAATCACTTCATCCACTGCTGGAGTGGAACAACTGCTGATGTGAAAGATGAGAGGCGTTTAACAGTTCATGGCAGCACAGTCAGGCACACGCAAGGGACTGAAGAATAGCTTCTCCATCTAAAACTGAAGGGAAAACAAACTTCATGAATAGAAAGTGATTCTATGGGCTTTGGGGCTCGCATCCCTTTCCTTTAACACTTCTTTGCCGTTTGGCCAAGACACTCGGACAGATTACGGGTCGTCTGTCTCCCAGCCACGTGCGATTATTTCTATAGATGGATTTGTTTGAACTACATGCCCATTTTTCTCTCTATCTATAATAAGAAATAACTGATGTGTTCACAGCTACCAGAGTAACAGTTCAACACTACAGATTTGTTTCAAATACGCTGCTGTAATTTGGCTTATTGGTAACTTTATTCACCAGTCCGTGTCCAGTGAGGTGTTGGCTTGCACTGCTGTGTTGTAAAGTTCTGGTGTCTCAGACACCAGTTCTCTTCAGAGCATCTTGCCCATTGGAGGACTACATGTTCTCAACAAGAAATCCAGCTTTCTCCTCCGCCGTTCTGGGAGCTGGGGAAGCAGAGGGCTGCGCAGGCTTTCCTCTCTTCCCAGGAACAGAGCTGTGACTGCCCTTTGCCCAGGCAGCCAGATGCTTCCTTCGTCTCTTCCACTCACTGCAGGTGCTTCCACCGCAGCAGGTAGGGACACAGCGGCTTTTTGCACTTGAGTCCAATGGGTCAACTTATATTCTTTGGTCTGCTCACAGAGCGAAGCTACTATACCATATTTTGCTTAACTTCTTAAACACACTGAGTGGCAGCAGTTTAAAGGAATGGCAGCTGTATGGCCCCGGGACTTTTTTTCTTATGTCCTGGCACTGGGAAGCAAACAGCTAAGTGCCGAAAAAGACATGGCCCAGCTGGGCATGCGAAGAGGCACAGCACACACTGATTTAATAAAGACACGGTTCTATTACTGGCACCAAAGGCGAGGTCAATTCGGGAAACACACTGCCTCTGATTCACAACCTACTTCTTGTTCCTTGTTTTAATAAGAAAACGCAGTATGGCTTAAACTGAAAGCAAGACTTCATACTGCGTCTCACATTATATCTTCCAATATTAGATATATTTATACGGTTCCTGGCTACAGCTGCAGAAAACAGGCTTTGGTTTCTTATTCTGTCCACTGTTTATTACCTATTTCATAAACAAACACCTACATTTACATCTGAAAACCAAAGAAATGTATTTTTAAAGTCTGATGTTACACATTTACCTCCTGCAGCCCACCCCTGGTAGCCTTTCTAGCCTCGCAAAGGCAGGGAGCAATGCATAAACAGTTCTGAAAGCCACCAGATTCAAGTGGCTTGGAAGGTACTTCCAAGGCAGAGAGTATTTAATGAAGAACATCCTGCTTTGAACTGTCAGAAGGTCCTGGAGTATATGAGGTTTTATGAAGAAAAGCAGCAACTAAAGCTACACCTGCATCAAAAGTGTAAAGTGACATTATAGAACTGCTGAGCCTTTGGAGCAGTTTACATAGAAAGAGGCTGGCTGAAAGGCTTTCCCAGGGAATGGCAGGGTGATCTAGATGCAGAAGAGTCACAGTCAGCTGAATTGTCCATCTCGTATGAGAAAAAGCTGACACGCAGTTACACATACATCTAGCTATATAATTGCCGCATTTCATTTCCTTGCTTTACCTCTTGGTGATAACCATGCCTTCAAAAGGACGGCACTAAGGTCATCTGCAGTTGTCAGTAACCAAGGTCATACAGCAACTGTCGTATGACTGATTCACAGCCTCCCACTGCCAAGTGTAAGAAGGAGAGTCACAAAAACAGCCCTTGCAGAAGACACTTGAAATCTGTAAGTATTCCAGCTAAAGCAAATCGAGGAACAAAAATCAAAAATAACCGATTTTATTCACAGTGTAATAGCTTTGGGATGAAGGGAAGGGGCACGATTCAACGGGCAAAGCTCTCGAATGCCTTAGACTGCGATCGTCTCCTAGAGAACTGAGTGACTTTATGTGAGCCCGCCATCCTTTGTGGCACCTCAGAGGCACTCACGGTGCTATGGGTAAGGCAGGGATGCAGAAGATCCATAGAATCAGAGATTCAGAGAACTGCTGCAGCTTGGAAGTGAAGCAAAAACTTCTGCCACGATGCCAAGCTTCATTATTCCTTGCACAACAGAGGGGACTTGAAAATAAAGTGAAAAAAACCCCAAGCTAATGAAAACTTACTGTAGCAAGAGTCATTAACTGCTTAAATAAATGCAGTTTCTAAGATTGTTACATTAGAATAAGTGCCATTTTTACTGACTTGAAAATGTGTGGAGCTGCTGCAAACTACTGCTGCATCTCCATAGAAGATAAAGGGAGGGGGATTTTATAGGCTCACAATAATTGCTTACCGGAGGCTAGAGAAAGAAAACTGTGCTGGTCAGACAGAAAAACATGTATGCACGTTTGGGGTAGAGAAAAGGAACCATCTGATATGAAGTTAAGAAACAGAAAGCCTATTTAAAATTCCCCTACTGCAAATTTCTTTATTTATCACTTTATTTATCTCTGTTTTTTCATGGGAGGACACTGATAATCACCCACACAGAATCACACAGAATCACACAGAATCACCAGGTTGGAAAGGACCCATTGGATCATCGAGTCCAACCATTCCTAACACTCCCTAAACCATGTCCCTAATCACTTCATCCACCCGGTCCTTAAACACCTCCAGGGAAGGCGACTCGACCACCTCCCTGGGCAGCTGTTCCAGTGCCCGATGACTCTTACTGTGAAGAATTTTTTTCTGATATCCAACCTGAACCTCCCCTGACGGAGCTTCAGGCCATTCCCTCTTGTCCTGTCCCCTGTCACTGGGGAGAAGAGCCCAGCTCTCTCCTCTCCACAACCTCCTTTCAGGTAGTTGTAGAGAGCAATAAGGTCACCCTCAGCCTCCTCTTCTCCAGGCTAAACAACCCCAGCTCTCTCAGCCGCTCCTCATAAGACTTGTTCTCCAGCCCCTCACCAGCTTCGTTGCTCTTCTCTGGACACGCTCCAGAGCCTCAACATCCTTCTTGTGGTGAGGGGTCTTTGTACCCAAAGGCTCTCCACCCTGTCAAAACCCCACGGTATTTGTTTTCCTTATGAGACCGATTTTTTTGCGGAATGAGGTGACAGCCACTTTTTTTCCTTCCACGCTGGTGGTCAGTTCTGCAAGGTGAGAGATCCTTGCTCTAGTCCAACAATACTTTTCAGTATTCCAAACAAATGCAACTGTTCAGTCATGGCTCTGCCTGGAGAATCCTGTCCGAGTACCAGAGTCCTCTCTTCACCTTCTTTCACTGTGTCCCACCTGAGAAACGCCAGCTACGTTTGCGGAGAGAAAGGGCAGAGCAGCACCTTCCCTTGGTACCTGCCAAGCTCTCAGCAGACTCTCAGAGAGACAATTTTATTGCAGCATTCTCAGAAGGTGCAATAAATGGGATGGAAAAATAATAGATAAACAATGAAGTTATTCCAGGTGGTGATGAACTGCAAAATCTCAGAGAGATTAAACAATGCAACCTATTACACTGCTTCTCACTTTCTACCTGAAGAAAAAGGGAAACGTCTGATGCATTTCTTTGCTGAACTGGGGAGAATCATTACTGAGCTGGGACAGCGCTCTGCAAAAGCCAATTTGAATATGCTTTTAATCCTGACCTCACTGCCAGGTGCAAAATGACTTGAAATGCAGGTGAGATGTCCAAGATGTGGTTTATATTTTCAGTAAGCGTCGCTGCTTTATGCAGCACAGCTTGGAAACCGAAGGAAGTCTAAAGCCTGTCAACAGCTTTTCTTCTCATTTAAATTCTGTGCCTTTTCCTCTTAAGACCCAAATAAAACAGTAAAATAGGCTAGAGGAGGACGGATAACAAATTCTAAAGCATCAGAGGAAAAGAGAGGGTGAAAGGAGAGATTACCATGTGGGAAAAAAAATGAAAAGTGGTTTTCTGTGGAAAGTATTAAAAAGTTTCCAGTCAAATAGTGGAAGGCAGATGCTTTACTCAAATATTAATTTCTCCAAGGTTAAGTGGCTCTTTTACCATAGCTGCGGCTGTGTCATCAGGCAGTCTGAATGGAATTCAATAGTCTTAAAAGGTTGGCAGCTGGTGATGATTCAAAATCAAAATAAGTTATCTGTGGAATACTCTGCAAATGGGGGGGCTGATAGTCACTTTACTGGTTTTTTTCCTGGCAGGGCCAAAACTGCAAGGTGAGCCCCTCCTCACCCAGGCTGCAATCACAAACCCAGCCCCAGGTGACTGAAAAACAAAATATTTTCCGCTTTCTAAGTCTTCAATGCCAGTTTATCAGTAATAGCCCTGAATTTTCTCTGGCTGGGATTCTTCCAAGGACAGAGAGCTCCTCCTGAACTGAAGATGACTTTATACTCTTCCCCTGTACTCTCTTCTCCCGGCAGAGCCACTGGAGCCCAACACCAGGACCAGAGAGGGAGGCTGCACGTGTGCCTGAGCTTCCTTTGCTCCATAAACAGAGGGCTTCTGTAAGAAGAGTCCATCAAAAGTACCAAATAAGCTCGATGAAATAAAAAAATGGACAGTAAATTTATCACATTAGCATTAGGAGAAAGGGCACACGAATATATGCCGGTGTTTTAAAATATCCTTTCTTGTAATCGTTCAGTGTGGTTTCTTCATATTAGACATCACTATTTGCTGGAAGTCTGGAAAAGAAGATATAACTTCTACATAATTTTTGTGATGTCTTTACTCCCTGTTAATACCACTGTTGTCTCATGGTATCGGAAGGCTCACGTGGACTTCTCCACCCCATCAATGAGACTGGAAAAAGACCTTTTTTACTACACATCTGCTCCTAAGCTACAGGCAATGCGGCTTGCCTGAAGAACAAAACTAGAAACTCGATTTTCACTCCTCGTTTGAAACTTTAAATCTTATACAGCTACAAATAACACGAGAAGGATATGAGCACAGGGGGGTGAGAAGAAACGTGTTTACCCAACACTGACTCCTCAGTTTGGTTCAGGATCTCGCCCGGGAATGTCAATTGTGCTGGCTCAGCTGATAAAGGTTTATTACTGCCTAGGATGTGAGCCATGATGAAAGGTGCCGGGAAAATAGGAGCAGGGTCTGAGCAACAGCAGCAGGGAGCCTTCTGTGGATACAAGGCAGAATGTCTCTGGTGAGGCACAAATATTTGTTATGCCCGTGGCAGGATTTGTCCCAGGGTGCCACTGCAGTAGGGAAAGAAAAATGGTCCAGCTTTGATGACTTTGCAGTAGCAATGACACTCACTGCGCATAGTCCCATTACGGCTCCTCTGGAGGGGATTAAGGCGGGGAGCGTTCTTTCCCCTGTCCAAACAGAACAGCTTCACTTTAATCTTAGAGCACTCAGCTTTCCAAAGGCAACAGAGAAGTTTCCTAGCCAAAGTCTCATAAAGAAGCAACGGTTCACTGGGACAGGAGAGAAGGTCCTCGAGTGGATTAGTAACTTGCTAAAACACAGGAATCAAAACCAAGGAGAAAAATGATAAGGTTGTACACAAGGGAGAAGATTACAAACGTGTCCAACATGGATCTCTCTTGTTCAGCATATTCGGAAGCGTATACAGGGTGGGTAATGAAGTGAAAAAGTCAAAATTCAACATTTTAAAAATGCAATAAAGACCTTCAGCTGAACAGAATAACTCCTCCTTGGATTGTTGGCTCACAAACACCTCTTTATATTTAAACTGCTCAGTCCAGTATTTGAAACCTATTCTAAACATGGAAGAACATTTTCTTGCCCAGCTCCATTTCTGCACATCTACCAGGGTGCTAAAGAAACAATCAAATCACAAAGCCCACCTGCCAGTCCTTTTCACCTTACTAAGGTCCCACCTCACTATCCTACATCTCGTATGAATTTTAAGTCAGAGGCATAGTAACTCTTCATGCTTACAACTCATTTTTTCTTTGAAAAAGCAACACCTTTTCTCAAATCCCCACTGCAGGTAAGTTGAAACTTGTAAATGCAAAGAAAGAGATGAACAAAGGATTTTTTTTTTCCCTTGTACTGCCTGTCTCTGAAATTTTAAGTCCCTGCGCTGCAAAATCTTCACCCTTGCTGTCCAGATAAATTAATGAAACTTTGGTAACACCACAAGGCTGTGCCTGTTGCACTTCTGTCCAGTGAATAACAATTAAATCAACATTGCTTTTGCTCTTGTTCTTTGCAAAAGAAAGATATCTGAATCCTGGAATGACTTTATTATTGTTGTCATCACTTTGCCTGGGTATAACACACACATCCAAAAGGTGAACACGGTGAAAGCGCTGGACGTGAATCGTTAAAATTTCTCTCAACTATAGTGCAATATTTGTTGAGGCCCATGTTTTAACACAACAAAATAAAACCACATGAATGCAGCACCCATTGTCTCAAACTGCCTCCAATGACTCAGAAAAAAAGTAGGCATCAGATTATGCCGACATGGTGCTCAAGTACTCCTAATGATGAATGAAGTGTAAATACTGGAGGCAATATAAGAGCAACGTACTGTATAAAAAGATACGGAAGGTGCAGCAGATGCTCTCGCTGTGTGGCCATCTCCCTTATTTCTAGTGACATGGTGATAAGCTATGGGCAAGATTATAGAATCATGGAACGGTTTGGGTGGGATGGGACCTCAAAGCCCGTCCAGTTCCACCCCCTGCCATAGGCAGGGACACCTCCCACTGGATCAGGTTGCTCAAAGCCCCATCCAGCCCGGCCTTGAACACCTTGAGGGATGCAGCGGTCACTACTGCTCTGGGCAGCCTGTGCCAGGGCCTCACAAGATGCATCTTTCTTTCAGTGCTTCATATATTCCTAAATATTCATAAAGGCTTGTGGGGATAGGACCAGAGGGAACGGGTATAAACTGGAGAGGGGCAGATTTAGACTGGATATTAGGAAGAATTTCTTCGCTATGAGGGTGGTGAGGCCCTGGCCCAGGTTGCCCAGGGAAGCTGTGGCTGCCCCATCCCTGGAGGTGTTCAAGGCCAGGTTGGATGGGCCTTGGGCAGCCTGAGCCAGTGGGAAGTGTCCCTGCCCATGGCAGGGGGGTTGGAACTACATGATCTTTAAGGTCCTTTCCAACCCTTACTATATATATATGATATATTCAAGATTTTAAGCCCAGAAGGACCTGTCGAGTTTGTCTGATCTGGCCGACTACAGTGAATTCTACCTCGTAATTTGTCCATGACAAAGAAAGATTCCTCCTGATAACTGTGGCTGAGCAGCAGTCTCTCTCCTAGGTATATCCAATCCCCAATTAAGCATTTGGGATCTAACGCTTACTTGCTAACAGTCTACAGAAGACAGTGACAGAGTCCTATAAATACCTACAAATTCTTAAATGCATTTTGTGACCAGGTTACATTGGAAACTAATGCTTATTGGATAATCCACAGTAATCCTTTGTGCCTTTCAGCTGCCAACTTCTGGGATAAACCTTCCTTCTTCCCCCTGCTAGTCCAGGGCAAACTCTAATCAGATATTTGTACTTTCACTGTGACCCTGCACTTTATCACCTTCAGCTGCAAGAAATTTATCACAGGACATGCGTCGGGCTGTATTTGAACTCTAAGTCATCCGCAGCTCTTGTCTCACCATCACTCCTTCACAAAGCCATCGCCTGGAAGCCCTACTTCTTCAGGGGTGAAAAGACTGCAAAATTTGTCCTGAAATCTTCCATCTATCAATTTGTTTTTCTTTCTACAAACAACACCTTAAAGTAGAAATCAAACCCGCAGTGCACATTATAGTGTACCAACAGACACTGAAAATCAGAATAGTGCTGTAATACCAGTAACTAAACCATACAACATGTTTTTATGATTGAAAAAGTTAAATTCCTCCCTCTGTGCTAACCGAAGTGAGACTTGTAAATCATGAACTCAATTTACAGTCACTGCTACGGCTTCCTACTATTTTCTTCATTTCTAGAGGATTCACCCGAGGAAGTAAACATAAATACACACAGCAAACAAACCCCTGTCACGCATATAAAGATGAAATAAGAATGTGTGCCCCTTGATGATCATGTGCTCAGTGTAAAAAAAAAATACCATGGACATTATTGTTATACAGATAATTAATAATAATTATTTTGGTTACAATTGCATAGTACTATCCAGAGGGCTCAGCTTAGAGAGACACATTGTGGTCTAAAAGGGCAAGGTGAAACAAGCTCAGACTCAGCCAAAGCGGCATTCTGTTCCTCTCCATGTGTCTACCCTTGCCATGGTACCTGGGCACGCTGATACGCATTCAGTCTGACAGACTCCTGTGAGGCAGAGGAAAGTGGTTTTATCTGCTGGAAAAGCAGACTAAAGGATTTGTGCATGGTCACACAGTGAATCTATAAAGAAGAAGGGATTTGGACGTAAGTTTTCTAAGTTGCAAAAAGCACCCTGAGCCCTAGACACTTAATCCCTTTCAAACAAAAGCACAGATTCGTCACCCGTGTTTTCTCAGGTAGCCGTTAGTTCTGAGTCCCTTAATGAGATGTATAAATCAGCACATTTCTAGAACTTCATGAGGAAAGACCAGTCTCTACTCTTTTAAACCCACAGGGCTAAATCTCCTAGAACACAATCACATACCATTGCCTAATTTTTTTCAGTTCGTGAAACAGATATATGTGAGCTACATGTAAGGAAAATACAATGGAATGGTCTTTCTCTGCAAGAAATGAACAGTGAAGTTGCACAAGGGGTTTTATGCATTTAAAAATAGATCAATGGGAAAATGCCCTTGACCAGTTACAAGTATAGACAGAGAATGTGTCCTCCTCGCTGACCTTCACTTTTCTTTTTTTCCTGAAAAGCTGTGTCTTCAAAAAGTGAGGAGTGGTGTTCATTGAGTTTGGGGACGTTGAGGAGAAGTTCCTCCATGTTCAGCCAAAGCTTAAATATTCTCACATGAAAACAGCGCCATGGAACTCCCAGACAGACCCAGTCCGCTCAACTGGTACTCTGTGACCAACAGATTACTTCTCCCATGACGCAGCTGCACTCATAGCATTGTACTGAACTGATCATCAAACGTGACTCTGCAGCATTTAATGGGTGGCACAGCTGATAAGCAATCTCAATCCCAAGAGGAAAAGGAGCGAAAAAAACACCACATCCATTGTCATCTCAAAGCACCATTATGTCCTCTTGTAACTTTTGTTTTCATTCTTACTAAGAAGTCGACATTTGACAAAAACATGTTCTCTAGACACTTCTAACGGTAGTCGGTACCTGCTCCATAGCTTCCTCGCATTGTGTAAGGGTCAAGGAATCATAGGCTCAAGGACTGCAAGGGACCACAGGAGGTCTGTAGTCAAACCTCCTGCCCAAAGCGGGGTCAAGCCTGAGTTCAGAAAAGGACGGAGACGGCACAATCTCTTTGACTAACCTCTTCAATTCTTAACTGTCCTCATGAGGAAAATGTTTCTCCTTACATCCAATCTGCAATTTATATCTGTCTCACGCACTCTTATCATGCATTTGTTTCTGTTGAACTTCACTGGATCCCTTTATGCCTGCTCCTTGTCCTCGTGGGAGAGTGACAAAAGCCTTACTGAAGCTGAGGTGAGTGACATCCAGTGCTCTCCCCATTCACTAACCCAGACACTTCCGTAGAAGATGATCACGTGGGTCAGACATGATTTATCCTTGGTCAATCCATGCTGTTCCCAGCCACTTCCTTCTCTTTCATGTCCCCAGAAATGTGCTCCCAAAGGTCTTGACCCATGATTTTCCCACAGACCATAGGTGCAAAATTTCCTTCACCGGTCATCCTGGATCTTCCCCAGCCTCCGTGAGCTTTCAAAGACAGCAGAGAGAGGTCTTACAAGAACATCATCCAGCCTCCTCAGCATCCCTGGATGCCTGTAAGGTCCCGTGGGCTCAAATACATGAAGTTCTCTTATGTAAACCCTGACTCAACCCTCAGTCTCTGCTGGTAGCTCTTCTCCCCCTTAAACCCCTTCACTCCATTTAGAGGCACAGGAAACCTTGTTGGTAACAACAGAGGCAAAGAAACCATTAGAAATCTCTGCCTTACTGTGCCTCTGTCTCTACACCACCTGCCCCACCCGGCTGTGAGCCCAAATCCTCCTTGTTCAGCATTTTGTTGCTTACATAACTGTATGAGCTCTTCCTGTTGCTCTTGTTGTCCCTCGCAAGTCTCAACTGCAGTTAAGCTTTAGCTCTCCTAACACCACCACTGCATGTTCCAGACAGTTTCCAAGTTTCTCCTGGCAACTTGTCCTCTATACACCTCCTGATAACGCATGTTTGCTTTGAAGCTCTGTCATGAGTTCCCTGCTTAGCCAAGATGGTCCCCTGATACATCTACTTATTTTCCTGAGTGTGCTTGGAGAATGCTTATAGGATGCTATCCGTGCCAACTTTCCAGCGCTCATTTGCCTTCAAAGGAGCTTTCCAGTTCCCTGAATAACCCAAAGTCTCCTCTCCTAAAGCACAAAGTCTGTACTCTGCTATTCTCCGTTCTCACTCCCCTCCAGATCCTGAATGTCGTTATTTCATGATCATTACAGCCATGAATCATCACATTTCCATACAGCATTTTCTTGTTAGTTAACTAAGAGATCTGTCTGCAATCACTTCTGTTGATTTGCTCATTACCCGTATCAAGAAATTACCCCTGACAACCTCCAAAAGCCCTGACTGCTTGTATGCCACTGTGTTGACAGATGTCAGGGAGGTTAAAATATCCCATGAGAATCCAAGGTCTGTGATCCAGAGATGCCCTTGAGTTGTAAGGAAGGCTTCATCCTAAAGCTAAAGTGTGGTATTAGGGGCATTGTCCAAATGCCTCTCAAACACTGACAGGGATGGGGTATCGACCACCTCTCCAGGAAGCCTGTGCCAGGGTCTGACCACTCTCTCGGTACAGAAATGCTTCCTCACATTGAGTCTGAACCTCCCCCGGCGCAGCTTTGAACTATTCCCATGCATTTTGTCCCTGGATCACAGGGAGAAGAGCTCAGCAACTCCCTCTCCACACCCCCTTCTCAGGAAGCTGAAGAGGGCAAGGAGGTCACCCCACGGGTAAACCATTAATCTGGATTCTGGACATACTCAAAAGATGTTTGTTTTATTCAGGCATAGCTATCCCAATGTAAAAATGAGATTTTCAGCAGCACAGTAGTTCTCCTTTATTCCCCACACTGAGAGCTGCTGTCAGTGACTGAATTGTAGGGAACGCCTACACCTCAAGAACTGCCTCAAACAAAACTCTTGATCAGAGACTCGGGTGAGCAGCAGTCAAAACCCACTGGCTCCGACACGTCCTACCGATGTCCTACTGACGATGAAGAAATAATGGAAAAAGGGGTGTGCAGCTCACAGCAAATCAACCCTTTCACAGTATTTGTGGGGGTTTTTTTCTTCCCAAATACCACCATAATTCCCAGTAACAACAGGGAAGATTATAGCACTGAGTACCGCTAATACTGACTCCTGCAGTAACAGTCAGAGGAAGTGCGTTCATGTTTCAACATTACAGAGAATTAATTGCAATGAGCTTTCCTAAAATGAAAACTTTCATCTATTAAGACTTCAGATCACCTTCATACTGTATGATATAGAACCTTGGAAAGAAAGGGAGGAGCGTGAATGTTATTTTTTCCTTTTCTACCTAGATATTAATATAAAGGATTATTTGGTGGGTGTGTTTTTTCTTATTCTTAAATAAACCAAACTGTAAAACTAAAGCCTGAACTAAAACAAACAGGTGGATGATTGTTCTTTCTGGAAGGTACCTGAGATTAGGGTTTTAATTACTTTTTCATCAGAATTGTGACTACTTCCCACAATGTAAATCCCTACAGAGTCACGAAACATCTTTTCTGTACCTGGTAGTTTTGCAAGTCATTACACATATTAAATTCACACATTTCTGATGTTTTTATAATGAAGTAAATAATTCCAGACACTGCCATGGAAAAAATATTCAGGAGATATTTATATTTAGATCATGCAGAAGTATTTCGTTTTCAATAACTCACTGATTTAAACAGGTGCCCAAATGAAATTTTAACATCAAAAGATAATTTTGACATCATTTTTAAGTGCTTTCAATATTAGTCTCCTGAACATTAAATGATATTAAGCTGTGGTTCAGACGAACTATTACTTAGCTGCACAATCTAGATCATTAATAAAAGAGCTTAAAACCAGCACAAACTTTGTTTGGGGTTACTGCTGAATCAGAACTGCCACTTTCTGCCATGGCACAAGACCAACAAAAATGGCATTGCCAGTGCCAGCGCTGTGACTGGTTTGGAGAATGTATTCAAACAACAGCCTTCCCACAGGCTGTTTGTCTGACACGCTGTGCTACACAAGCACTAGTCTAAATTTCAGGAGAGGCAAACGCATTGAAATTAAAGCCACGAGTAAACACCTTCGTAGCTGTGGACAGGACAAGTTGTGGTGTTAGCACGTGCCATGTTTGGTCCAACCAAGCTGCAAGCAGGACACGGTAGGAGATGTTCACATTTCATCCATCAGTGCAGCTTTCCCAGCACAAAGCAGGTTGAAGGCTGCAAGAGGCTTCCAGTGAACTTTATCGGGCTTGACAGGAAGGTGAGTGACTGCACCTGAATGCGGGTTTTTCACCTAGCAAAGCCGATGCCGAGGAATGTAAAATGGTAATCCTGGGCGAGAGCAGCCTCTGCTCTGAAAAACTGTTGGATTCGCTCTCTCTGCTAAAAGCCAGTTTTGTAAGGAAACTAAAGTGATAAGAAAACAGGAAAAAGGACTGTTCTATCAGAGAAGATAGATGGAGAACCAAAGGCTGTCCAGGGTTTCAACCTGGACTTGCACCCAGTGTTGCCAAGTGGTTTGCAGGATCCGTAGCATACGTGATGGGGAGAGGCCAGATGGGCAAGCAAATCCATGAGCCGTGCTCAAAGGGGTCCCTCTGCTCAATGTACTCTATTTGCATCCAAGGTCTACAGTTTGAAAGAGACACTCACTAATTGCAGTAATAGCCTGGACAGCTTTTTAATTACTTATACCACCACATCAGAGGTTTTGATGTTTTTTTTTTCCCCCCAAGAAAACCCTGTGACCTCTCCAAAGCTGTCAGATACAGATATAAATATCAGAATACTGGTAGGTGAGAAAGCAGCCCCAAAGCACTGAAGAAATCCTGCACAGTTTATCTTATAGACATGCTAGTAGCTTCCTGACAACTTGGCTTCAACTTCCATTTTCTTTCTCCCGGCGCAAAGTACCATATGCTGACTGTTACAGTGAAATGACACGTCCCACAAGTCTGCAATGGAGATGCTATATTTAAATTCAACTGTTAGGTGAAAGTGTGCCTTATAAAAATTCTAGGAAGCTGTATCCAGATGGTTACAGAGAAAAATCTATATCTAGGGATTTTGGATAGGATAAAAGGTTCCCGCAGTATCACAGAATCCCAGAATTGCCAAGCTTGGAAGGGCCCTCTGGAGCTCCCCCATTCCACCCACACTCACACAAAATCAGGTTGCACCTACAGCACGTTGCACAGCAACATATCACTTCCAAATCTGGGGTTATCTAGTGGCTATTCCTTTTCATTTAAGGTAGAACTAAAATCATTGCATAATGCAGGGGGTTTTGCATACATCATCTCGACTGCTTTGGCAAAAACTTTTAATACATTTGGTTTCTTTGGAATTTTCTGTAACTATTTCTGCCTGCATAACTTCATTAACCCAGTGAACTAAGAGAAATGTTAATCCATGTATTTCATCTTTTTGTCCGTATAACTTTACTTATAAATGGCAGAAAGGCACTGGGGGAACGATCTTTAACTGCTGGAATTATTAGCATTGAATATTTGACATTCATTTCCAGCACCAGAGTCTCTTCCATAGAGGGAGAGATGGCAGTCAGGGAGCCCATTATGTTTTTCAGATTTCCAAAAGAAATGTCATTCCTGTCAGCACCTAAAGCCGTTCAGCAAAGCGGCGGCATTGGCACAGAGTCGGCATCGTCAGGTTTTGGAGGAAAAGCTGTAGAGTAGCAGAGGGTATCTATGAATTACTGCAAGGGAGCTCCTCAGTCTGGCTAATGACTGATTATCCCTTGCAAAATGGCTTCAGCAATTAAGAACAGTCTAGCACAAGGAAACCTGCAACTTGACAATTCACTCTTTGGAGACGGGAGACATCCGAACTCCAGCCTTATGCTACTGACATGACACCACGCAGTGTCCTACACGTCTCTTTTAAAACAAGCAGATGAAACAGCTGTGAATCAACAGGTTCCTGAAATATTTCTCGAGCAGTAACTTCCCAAAGTCCGTTCAAATTCCTGCTGCTTTTGTTTAACAACGATGTTGACGTTAGTGTAACTTCATGTAATGTATCCTGCAGAACGGTGTCTCTTCATACACACCTACACACGAGAATATGTGAATATATGCATACACGCTTACGATGAGTATTTCATGAGTATCAGCTCATTTCAGAAAAGTCTAGAGCTTTTTTACATTTACATGACAACCCCGTAGCAGTCAATATGAAAGCAGGATATTCTCAAAGCCCACATAAAGCATCCTACAAAGCGGGGATGATGAAAAACTGCATTATGCAGGTACAGACACATGTATACGCTCAAATTAAAGCAGCAAATCCATTTCAGAACAAGTATTCTGGTTGGGGTGCTGCCAGTATACTTCTAACAGTGAAAATCATGAAAGGCTCTCAACACACAGTAAAGTAATGCTGTCCCAAAACAATGAGGTTAAGCTTCTAAAGCTTGATTGAATTGACCAACATTTCTGTTTGCCCAGCTTCTCCCCAGCACAGCACCAACACCATGCCTATCGAACAACAAAAATACTGGTTTTCCTCATTTTTTTTTAGCAAAAGTCTGGCAGTGCTCAGCCCTGCTGGCGCCAGAAGGATCTGATCTGCAGACTGCATTGTAAGAAAGCTCAAGATAAATCTTTTAAGATGTGACGAGCAGCCTTGTTCATTCAGGCTCACGGGTTTCTGCGTCAAAGCCAGGTGAGCAGGTAGGCTTGGTGACTGAGAAAGATGATGGTGCATACTCTGACTGCTGGTGGTGCCTGCGTTCCTACCGTGCTCAGGGGTGAGGTGATCAGCACTCACCCACCTCTTCTCACAGGTTATTCTCCTGATCTACACCAGGTCAGACGTCCTGCTCTTACATTCGTGCGGACGGCAGAGTAAGACCGAGCTGGAGTGTTCAAACAGCACAGGGCCCGTGTCACTCACTCCATGACAACTAAGGATTCTCCACTGATTTCTCTCAGTTAATAACGCATAGCAAGTTGATAGAGCACTACTTTATTACCCAAATTGGACTTAGGTGACACATCCCATACAGAGCAGTACAAATTTCCTTGTATCTGCTTATGTTCCCGTGTCAAAACAATCCACAAAATTGCCATTAATGTATCCAGTTATTTAGCTATGCTGTGGATTCAGCTCTAATCTAATTTCAAACGAGTATCCGCACAAGGAATACATAATTCACTTTCACTCAGTACAGGAACTGAGATCTACTTATTAATGACAACTACACCGAATCAGTGGTTACAGCAGAAGAAAAATGTACCCTGGGGGAAAATTTTATTGTGGTACCTCCCATCAGGCTACAGGGAATCACAGAATCATAGAATGGTTGGGGTTGGAAGGGACCTCAAAGCCCACTCAATTCCTCGCCCCTGCCATGGGCAAGAACACCTCTCACTGGATCAGGTTGCTCCAAGCCCCATCCAACCTGGTCTTGAACACCTCCAGGGATGGGGCAGCCACAGCTTCTCTGGGCAACTGGGAAGAGAGGCACTGCCATCCGCAGTCCCATCTATTACTAACTCAGCTGAATCCAGCTCTAGACAACATTTTCCAAACACTAAAAGCTTAAACAATCCCCAACTGAATGTATATTGGCCAGCATACAAAGAAAAAAACTGTCACACTCTCTTTTAGCTGTCATTATTCTTGGGTTTTTAATCCCTTTTTCCCATCTGGCAATTTCTTCTAGAGAAGAGAGTAAGACGTGCATGGCTTTCTCCTGCCTCTGTGTTCCTGTACTGTTAATGTCAAATGCTCCCCACCGCCCTGATACGGAGCGGAATGCAAGACCACTAGTATCTACAACAGGGAAATAAAGGATGCACAGATCTGCTAAGCAGACAACAGTAAAATTTCAGCCAAACTGTTCTTCTCTCAGAAACAATTCTTGATGTCTTCAGAACATTTGACCAGTAGATCAGTCCTTAGAAGAAAGCGAGCAACTGAAAAAGCCATCACACAAACTGGTTTGGGTTTTTTAGTAAAATAAAATCAGGGTAAACCTTAAGAATCAAAGCAGATAAGTTGGCTGAAATGTTCCTAACCGTTCCATGATTTTCCCTTTATCCTGGAGAAAAAAATCGAGCAGATTGCTCTGTGTTACACTGACACACACCTGCTCACCCAGACTCACGATAGTGCTGACCTCTTCACAAAAGGCCGAGAGGAAAAGCACACAGGCAACGGACACACCATCCAGACAGCTGCAGAACACTATCTTGGCTAAGGCGGAATATCAGCAGGCACATATAAACACCCTACAGCCAAACTGCTTTCTTTAGGGTTTGTTTTTTTTCCTGTTATATCACCCAAATTTGTTTTGGAATTACTCAGGTATCCCATCATTACCCATGAGTTCACATCTTATACAAGCAGTGAATTCATAATTCCAGCTGTTCAAACGTGGGGTGTGCTATTAGGAACCAGAATGAAGAGGAATCCTCCTTTCTTCCATACCTGACACTGGGTCAAGATACCTCTGTGCAAGTCAACCATGCTGTCAGTGCCATTGGGAGAAACCAACACCAAGATTCAGAGGCTTAGGAAAGATGGAGGGAAATGTTATCTGCTCATTCCATAACAAAAGGTAACTAAACAACACAGAAACTTATAAAAGAGAATTTGTTGGTTTTAGCTGAGTGATATAATGCTATCCACTGCCACAACAGGTGGCTGAAACTCCTCCAGGCAGGATGCTGTAAGCTACAGAAAATGGCAATGCACCAATACACCTCATGCTATGCAAAAACATACAGTAAAAATAATTTGCAGTTCAATTATAGCTTTCTTATCTGAGCTCTCTGTAAATTTTTCCCTAATTCTGTTTGAAAGCCTCTTAATTTCATTATTCTACATGAATATTGTTGCTCTGCAAACTCTTTCATGCTCCTGGATCTTCAAACCCACAGTACTCGATCACTTCCCATTAAGTGATTTGTCCCCATGTACAAAACTCCTCTGCCACACAAAAACCACCAAGGATTCCTCCTGACAGACTGTTTTTCTGTTATTTTTGTAGCCCATATCATTAATTATTTTGTTCTTCTATTTTTCTCTCTCCCAAAGATTTTGCCATCAGAATCTGAATTTACTAATCCAAACTACTCAGCATAATCTTGTTAAACACATCAGCTGTACACGAATTTATCGTAGATGTCAGACTAGTAATGACAGTAGCACCTTCCTAGTTACTAATTTGAATTTGAAATGGGCGATCCGTTTCCTCTAGTCCTGCTATCAGCCTTCTTAGGAAACTAAATAAACAAATGTCACACCAAGGACTGAAGTCTTTAGGAAATATGAGGCTCTTATGAGAATCTGGTGCCGAATGCTAATACTAAGCCGTACAGAGAATTTCCACGAAGATTGACTAGTGAGGAAAAAATAGCACTTAAACAGCATATTTAATTGATATGGCATTAGCTTCAATAATATTTAGAGAACATCAAAGACACAACATATCTGTATCATGAGGAACGAAGTAAAATTGGAACTTCAGCAGAATGATCAAATTTAATTCAATGAGCAACAACAGTTGGGATAACAAAATATTCTATGCAGCAGGTTTACTCATCCTCTTAACTTTATTTGTGTAGCCTGAAATTGGATTCCATAGAAATGCAAAGTTTTTCAGATTGCTGAGATCTGAGCCTTTATCTTTCCCTGCAGGCTATTTGTATAAATCTACTTTTCTTTGAAGCACAGAGCTGTTAAACTGTTAAAGCTCATTTAAAATGTGACTCTATTTCTATCAATGGACCCAGATAGTTGAATTATAGACTTTAATTATGCTTTTTAGACTTTGGAGATGCTTACTTAGAAATATGTGTAACAAGCATATGCAGTTAAAGAGCCTCTATTGCTGCTGATCAGTGAATTTTATCTATATTGACAGCAAGAGATGGCTTAGTATTTGTAAGAATTTACATGGGCCACTCTTTATTAGTGATTAATATGAAACTCAGCTTTGTTCCACCACCCGTGTTAGTATTTTGACGTGAAGTCAAAGCCGGGCAAAAGATGTGAAAATGTGAATTGCCTTATCCTTTACGAGTGAGACACAAGAACGTCTCATGCTTCAGTAGCAGCCATCCTACAAAATCAGTTAAATACATTACTGGAAAATTAGGATATATTCTTGCAATTTTATCTACTCTACATCTGACATGTCCCGCTAACTTTTCCGGTTAAGTAAAACCAGAGCAGGACAGCTACCATCATGCAATATTCAACCACTTTTCCCAATGAACCAACACATGAATAAAAGCCCCATCACCGACTGAAAGTTAGCACCAAGCAAAGAATGCCAATTATTAAATAGAAAAGGCAGTGTCAATTATAGCTGGTGGAGGGAATCTGTTCCTGCAGCCCACTGCACGCTGCAGTTATGGGATGTGGGAAACAACAAAGCAGGAACAAGCACTGCAGTCAAATGGTAAAGGTGAACTACCTTTGCTCTTCAGGGTATTATGGACAGCAAAGAGCAGTGTCTTACTCTATGCTTTGCCAGCTTTTGAATTAAAAAATCATCTTGTACAATCAAATACCCCTGGCAAAAGAGTGGAGAGAGATACAGAATCCTTTCACAAATATCACCAGCTTGACAAGATTTACACAGCCGAAATGACATGAGCCCCTTAGAGAAGACCAGGAAATCAGAGGTGTTTATATAAGTCAGGTGTATTCTTTCCTGAAATTGCTAATTTTAGCTTATCAGCATTAAAAATTGATCGAAAACAGAAATTACTACAAACTACTTCAGAGGAAACACAGCGTGTGCGTGTCCAACATTCTATTAGTTTCACAATGGTTTCCGAAATCTGTACACACGTCCTTCTACACATTCACAAAGGTTCATTCCTTTTGAGTAGAAAGTTAATTGACTACAGTGAAAGTATTGGTTTACAATATTATTTGGTACAAAAAAAAAGGTGTTCAAACAATGAGGAGAGACCTTAGAGAAATGTGAAAAAACAGAAGAATTGAACTGCTTCACGGCACGTATTAAAGAGCAATGCACTATATGGCATCAATACCTGCTCCATCCTATATTGTTATTTTACACTACGTTTGGACCAGTATCACTGGGACTAAATTTCTCCTCTGATAGGCAAATCACCTTCCAACGTTTCAGTTCTCTATGCAGAGTCTTCCCGCACGCTAGGGATAGTCCATAGAGCAGGACAAGAACAGCAATCAAAACTAAAAGCTTTGGGTAGTTTTTTACTCTATATTCAAGTTTCCTTTGGGAATGGTACTAAGACTCAGTTACTGGTGTTTAGAATCTAAGAAAAATAGATGTCAGTGGCATTTTGGGCAGTGGGTGGCGGTGAGAAGTAAATTCCTGAACACTTCTCATATCCTGGATGTAGGAATAAATTCTTTTTGGCTTTCAAATTTCAATTTACATTTTCAAAGAACGCTTAAAAGTATGAAATTCTCATTTAATGGGCAGTTGGCTTCCCATTAAGAAAGTATTTTCACGGAAAATCGTTGACGGTTCAGTAACCAGTGTGGTACCTATCACATTTCTGTACTCCATTCATTAGCAGATGAAGATCTCATAAAAAGCAAATGCATAATCCTTGAACACATTAGTTGTGAAGGCCACCTTCTGCTTCTACCTGTGAGGAGTGCGACCATTCCTCATTTCACAGCATGAGAATTAAATCTCCATAGCGCCGTTCTGAACTCCACTATTTGTTATCAGTGACAAAAACATCTTTCTTTATGTCAGAGAAGAGTTAAATAAATCCAACATCCTAATCCTTTTGCTGGATTAGCCTCAGTATCAAGCCCACAGTGGACACATTTATACTTCTGTAAATTTTCCTCTGTGTATGCCTGTCTGTTTACAATGAAGATCAACATAACATTTCATGCTAGTCTAAACCCAGAAATTTCTGCAGTCGGTCGGTTCAGACCCTTCGCTTTAACTGCGAATGGATTACTTTATCTGAGACAGTGAGTTTACTATCCCAGAAGACTAATTTACAGTTAACCATGTGTCATTTTTGCATAACGCTGCTGTTAGAGAGATAACGTGGTCCCCGATTCTCCAGACCTAGCAACAGCTGAAGAGTAAATAACCAGAGGGGCTTCGCCCAGGGCATTTGTAGCATCTTTCACTTTGCTCCATTACTGCATTTCAACACCGATTAAAAGGTATTACCTACCCTTGTGGCAGGAGAATAATGTAATGATTTTTTTTCCAGTGAAGCGGAAAAAATAGCAACCGTACTCGATTCTGAGTTCTATGCCGTGAGTCACCTCCCAGTGAACATTTTGCTAAGACCCAACAGGTGAGGTTCTCACCTGTCAAGATATGTCACATCCCATGAAATTATAAACTGATGAGAACTATACTATATTGCTTCCTAATGTTGAGGTGCAAAGGAGAGCTGTTCGTGTTGCCTGATTTCCTGAATCATGAAAGCCACGGGGCTTCACATATTCATTCGCATAGAACGGTTTGTGTTGAAAGGGTCCTGCAAAGATCATTGAGTCCCCACCCACCTCATGGGAGCAATGGGCTTAAAGTAAAAGAGGGCAGATTTATACTAGAGAAAAGGAAGAAATTCTTTATACTGAGGGTGGTGCAACGACAAAGATACGGTGGCAAAGCTGGCATGACTGGGACACTGTCGTGGGCGACCATGTGCTTATGGAAAAGACCGGCCAGGAAAGAGAGATGGTGGGGTTGCTCTTTACCTGAGGGGACAGCTGGAATGATTGAGCTCAACCTAGGGGTGGACGAGGAAGGAGTCGAGAGCTTACGAAGACACAGGTGAAAAATCTATGGCATATGGACTTCACATGACATCATCACACAAGGAATCTGTGGAATACTGGGAGTTACGTAGCCACATACATGCATATGTATTTCTTCTGTACGCACACAGAAATATATCGTCAAGACTAATTTCATTATCTGTATCTGGGATCCTACACCACAGCTGAAGTTTGATATAAGTGGCACAATCCACAGCTGAAGTGTGATCTAAGTGGCACTATCCAGAGCTGACCAGCACATTATGTTAATAGCTAAAGACATGGTTTAAATAAAATGAATTAGATGTAACTGAATAAAAATGTGCTGCCTCTGCTTTCTGTTACTACAGCATATTTATCAGTCAGCAAAGCTGATACCGTATTTGAGTTTCTAGCAAAATATCCAATTCTGCTACTAGTAGTCAGGGTGCAAGTTAAAAATCCCTATTTGTTAAATATCAAGAACTGTAAAAATAAAGTTCAGAATTAGTTAAAATGCAAGTATTTGTTTTAAAGTAATAATTATACTGCCTCAGGTCTCAGACTGTGCTGATATTTCAGAATATTCGATAGAATATATCTTATGCTTTTGATTTTAAATCATATTACTCATACAAGTCGATACCTGATGTATGTATCTATCCCTTGAGCAATTAATATTCATTACTTAAGCCAGATGATGTCTTTTCTATGCACGTGAGACCTGCATATACAGCTTCGAAATTGCTAGCGGGCTCTGTGTGTGCAATTTGCAGAGCTCTATATATACCAAATTATCTGCTCAGTAAAACTATCTTCTCTTCTCAAGCTGCGTAAATAAAGAAGAAACTGAGAGCATCAGAAGATGCATTGCAATAGAGTCATTAATGGCCTTAAGAATACTATTATCCATGACAATCATACTGGGATTTTAGGGAGAATCGAGCAACAAGACATTCTTCCGAAGCATTGTTTTTCTTCACCAGGTTCTCTGTTGGTACCGACTGTCACTACACAACAACAACTCACAACAGCATATTGACCAGTAAAACCCATAGCATCAAACAATCAGAGCTAGAAGACAATTAAGATTTGAATTCTGCGATATCAACCACGACTTTAAGTCAATGATGGTAGAAGAAAATGAAACAAATTCTTGAGTGAGCACATTTAGCATCAGTTGTTCTTTTTCTGCACAGAAAAGGCACGAGCAACCTTCCATACAAAGAATCCCACATTCCAATCTGTGCTACTGTCTTTCTATACAGAAAACATTTCTGTGCTGTTGAGTTCTTTTTTTCTATGCAAGGTACAACATGCCTCCCACAGAGACTTAAAACACGGACAAAAAGAGAAACCTGAGAGCCATTCCGTTTTGAGATGACTACTGGCCTAGCAGCAATAAAGAAAAATAACAACACTGGGGCTACAATGAAAGCACAGAGAACTTGGTTCAAGTATTAAAAAGCTCTTGGTAATTGTTTTTTCCCTTTATGAAAGTCATCAGCATTTGAAATCTCCTATATCTTGAATGCCAGTGATAGTAGCAGCAGGGATAGTTCAACTAAAATCAAAAGGAAAGAACAAAGACCCAACTAACCAAAAATCTTCAAAGGATTAATGAAAATGACCTAATTTCATGCCCAAGATCCTGGCAGATGATCCTGCTGACTGAAGAATGAATCTCTTATTAGTGTTAAACAGCTTTTATACTACTTCAGTGATTGCATGAAACCATTAAGTTACAGACTCTATTATCCTAATTTTTTGGGGGGCAACTTAAATGATTTATGAACTTACTAACTGAAGCAATGACATACCATATTCTCCAAATAAATGTTCTTTGTTCTAGGGAAACATATCAGTAGGAGGTTTGCTTTAATAATTATCCTTGAAATATTAGATTTGGGAAGCGTGTATATTCTGGAAACAGATTATAGTAATGTTTACAGAAAATAAGATTCACTCTCCTCCTTACAATCTGAGTTTCTTTGGATCTTTGATTAAATACACCAAACAAATAAGAAGAAATACAAAGAGAGATTGTCAAAACACAGACTCCTGCAGCGTATTATGAAAAAGAAATACAGAAGGCAATCTTGGCATCAATATTCTCTTTTGTTGCCAAGCTGAAACACGTCTGTGTTCCTGTCAAATAAACTGACTCCTGAAAACACTTCTAATCCCGCTGGCCTGGCCAGCACTGCTCCCCAGTATCCTTCTCAGTGCTGGCACTTCTTTATCTCACCCAGAGAAACTCTGCCCTGGTTTTGAATCCAACCGTTTAAGAGAGAGCCGTCACAATGCAGCGCGGGGATATCGGGCAGGTCTGACCCTGGCAGTGGCTTTTGATCGGTGTGGGATTGGGCTCACTGATAAAATCCCTTGCTGTTCACTGAGGTTTTTGCAAGGTTCTGTAGGCAGCCAGCATCTCTTAAAAATACGCTGTTCCTTCAAGGTCTGGTCATGCTTTTCCCAGGACTTCCAGAGGCAGACTGATGCTGTGGATCAGCGTCAGAAGTGAGCTTGATTCCTCCTGACTGCTAAGTGCTAGACCTTTACCTAGAAGAGATGACTTCTCCGTTGTGCTGCCTCATATATGTAATGGAGCTGGAAAGAGAGGGACATTTTAGGAACGCTAACTCCCTACCTCTCTCTGGTCTTTCCAGTCAACGTCTGAGGCCCTTAAGTCTCTCTGCCCTTCTTTCTGGGCCACAATTGTCCACAAGAGCTCAGACACTGCCCTTGGAGATATCCTTTATCATTGCCTGCGGCAATAATCCTACCTGGGGCAGAACTCTTGCATAACGGATTGTGGGGACAGACCTAAAGGTGTCCAGTCCTGCACCTCTGGTACCCATCCAAGGGGCCCTTCAGCTCCCAGTGCCATTGGAGACAGCCCATGTGCGGCAGCCAAAGAAACATCAGTGAAAGACTGTTCTGCCTTTGTGCGCATCTGTTCCAGTACTTCCCAACCCCTTGAGATTGCTGGTAAAGTAGACGAGGCTCCGGTTAAAATTCACCTGAAAACATTCTTTAAAGTTTTCTGTTATGTATATATAGTTCCTCCGTTTAAAACATCTGTTCCTTTTTTCCTGCCTTTTCACAAGCATGCACCTTCCAAAGAATCCTTTCAATAAACGGATCCAGAAACGAATCCAATTTCGATAAAAGGGGTTGCTAACTGTAAAGCATCACTACCTGATATGTGTTTACACCCTAAAGATAAAACAAATGCTCCCTTATGAAGGAGATTTGCATTTGAAGTAAAGGGCTGGATATCAAATCATTTTGGAGAACATTGTCCAAGTATTGCTAGACCTAGAAATACAGTCATTTAAAGCTTTTCTTTTGCTCAAGTATGTTTCACCAGAGCCAGTTTCTTAACACATGATTTAGTTTAACGCATTTAACTCCACGAGCCAGCACTGTGCCCTGGTGGCCAAGGACAAGGGTATCCTGGGGTACATGGAGAAAAGTGAGCCCAGCAGGGCGAGGGAGGTTCTTCTCTACACTGCCCTAGGGAGACTCATCCAGAGTTCCAGGTCCAGTTCTGGACTCCCCAGCTCAAGAAAGACAAGCAATAACTGGAGAGAGTCCAGCAGAGGCAACAGAGATGATGAGGGAACTGGAGCATCTCTCTTAGGAGGAGAGGCTGAGAGACCTGGGAGTGTTCAGCCTGGAAAAGAGCAGACTGAAAGGGGATCCCATCAGCACTGATCAACACCTAAAGGGCAGGGGGCAGGAGGAGGGGGCCAGACTCTGCTCAGTGGTGTCCAGCAACAGGCCAAGGGGCAACAGGCACAAACCAGAGCACAGGAAGTTCCACATGGACATGAAGAAAAACTTCTTCACCGTGCGGGTGATGCCGTGCGGGTGATGGAGCAGGGGAACAGGCTTCCCAGTGAGGGAGTAGAGTCTCCTTCTCTAGAGATACTCAAACCCTGCTGTGACACATTTCTGTGCAGCCTGCTCGAGGTGACCCTGCTTTAGCAGGGATTGGATTGGGTGTGCTCCAGAGGGCCCTTCCAACCACCACCACACTGAGGTTTTGCGATTCTGTAATATGTTTGTTATGCCCAGCTAACTAGACTACAAGAGGCTGTTGAAGTATATCACAATTCAGAAATGTAACTAGATATTTTTCAGATCCAGATGTTCTTAAAAATTGTCCTACTTTTTCCTATTTTTTTTTAAACTTTAATTAAACCATTATTCCATTGTAAGAAACTATTGCTGTTTGCTTCCTCAAGACCAAAATCAGCATCTCTTTGCCCTGTGTACCTCTATTGCCTGTAATAATGAGGCCACAGTACTGGACTACAATCACAATTTTTTTTCTATCAACTCACAATCCAAAAAAACTCGCTTTGAGTTGCTACTCTCTGTTCCCAGCCTAAGAGCCACTGGATTTAGAATGAGGACTTTGTGCGTTCACTAGCCTAGCCTTTTGCAAACATTCTGAGAATGACAGTCCATCCGATTCCTGTAGCTCTTATCCACCAGGCTGAATGCTAAATTCCCTAAAGGAAGCCAACCAAGTACAATGCAGGCCAGGAGCAACTCACTGATACAGCGAATTTCTGGAAGGCAGACAGAACTGTTCCTCCTATTTATTCCCTTCTGCTACAGCAGATGCGGAAGACAAAATTGTTTGCTCTTTGGTAAATTTATCATCTCAGTCGCCCAGCAGTGACATTGTGCATGTGATTCAACGCAGCAAAGGCTCCGAAGAGCTGAAGGTAATAGTTGATCAGTTTGCTTAGCTACATGTTGAAAGCCACCTCACCATCACCAGTCAGAGTTACGCTTTGCTGACTACAGCCCATCTCTTCCTTAATTTCTACAATACTAATATGCCTCACTCTTTTCATTGATATATCTTGTTTCTGCCCTGTCATTACCTCCCTCACCTTTCATGGGTAGGTGATGTGTTGTGTGAAGGAAACTGAGGTCCGTGGATCTGAAATGAGCTCCTGTCTTTGTTCCCTAAGAAACACTCTTATTCAAAAATATACAACAGCTCTGGAGCTTCTGGTACCAAATGGCCCTTCCATGAAATTATCAGTGATGATGGTTTCTAGAGTGTGATTGAATATATAGGAAACAACGGCATCACAAATGCCATACCACTGTTTCTTTAGATTTTTTAAAGGAATGATGGCCGAGATGTCTCTTCAGCCTTTACTGAGCATTAGTACTGGAAGAAATTGTTGTATACAATTCTTCTTAAAGCCTTAAAATTCCTAAACTATCAGTTCAAAGCAACCTTGGGAAGGGCACAAGGACGTGTCTTTTCAGACTGCGCACTGGGGTAAGAATTGCAAATCAGGGCATGCTGGCATGTTCATCCACAACTAAACCCCCCAGATTTTTTCATTAACACTCACTGTCAGGAGTAAACATGCGTGAAAAACTCTAGTGATAGCGGTGGGCTAAAATATGTTGATAGGGAATAAAAACCACCACCGATTTTAATATTGTCTCTACTTCACACACGAGTGTTAAAGCATACTGGTGGGTGTTCTACCACAGGCTCAGTCTTGCTCACGGTACCGTGCAGGTTCAGATACCAGAGCATCCAGAACAGATAAGAGGAACCCAATATATCCTAATACAAAATAATCTTTAATTTGATGGCATTATTTTGTAATCTTTTTCGTTTGTTTCTTTGTTCATGAACAAATGTGATCCCTTTTAAAACAACCTCTAAAGGAACACTTCTTAACTGACATGAATACCATGCTGCACAGAGCTACTCCGTTCTTCAGGAGACTCTGGTTCTTCCCTTTTGCAGACTAGTATTCTAGACTCACAGAATCGTAGAATAATTTGGGTTGGAAGGGACCTTAAAGCCCAACCAGTTCCAACCCCCCCTTGGCAGGGACACCTCCCACTGGATCAGGCTGCTCAAAGCCCCATCCAACCTGGCCTGGAACACCTCCAGGGATGGGGCAGCCACAGCTTCCCTGGGCAACCTGGGCCACGGCCTCACCACTCTAATTGTGAAGAAATTTCTCCTTATGTCTGGTGTAAATCTGCCCCTCTCCAGTTTATACCCATTGCCCCTCATCCTATCATTCCAACCTTTTGTGAACAGTCCCTCTCCAGCTTTCTTGTAGCCCCTTCAGGTACTGGAAAGTCACTATAAGGTCTCCTCAGAGCCTTCTCTTCTCCAGGCTGAACAACCCCAACTCTCTCAGCCTGTCCTCGTGTTCAGCACATGTTACTCACCTCAAAGGGGCTTCAATGGCTACTGAAACCTCACCCCCTATCATAAGCACTGCATCTTATAACCTGTTCCGCCTCTGCACAGGATTGGTCAGTTTTTTTTTAACAGAATCTGTCCCAGAACTATTTAATGATTAGAAACCCTTTTTGAATTGCCAGTCTAAATTTATTCACAGCCCGTTTGTGCTAGTTCGCATGTATGACAGTGTTTTGGTTTAATAGTTCACCTCACATTATGATCTGAATATTGACAGAATTGTATCCTCTTTCATCTCTCTCTTCCTCGCCCCCGAAATGTGCCAAACACTTCCACCTTAAAAGAAAAAGCTGGGGTCTTCTTTCCCTGATTTTTCACATCTGTTTTGGATTTTAAATCATTTCACTTCAACAAAACTACAGAGTATCCCTGAGGAGATTTCCTCGGGACCATATTTGATGGCATGAATACTTCCCTATCTCTGTAGAAATTACTTCTTCTGACACAAAGCAGGTTCTTTGCATAATTTTACAATCACTCTTTTCATCCTGGTAACTTCTCCTCTCATTCTGTTTCAATCTAAATGCCTTTGTCTGGGTAGCTGATTTACATACGAGGCACAGTGCTCCCGTTGTGTATTAAATAACAAATTATAAACTCAGTTTTCCTTGCCAAAATATTTACTGGTGTTAACTACAGGAGCCACCTTTCATAAAATATTGACACAGCATCCCAAATAACTGAGAGGTTTTCAGCAGCCATCCAGGTGCTTTCCTGGCATTTCTCTTCACAGATCACCACCGAAAGATCTCACCACCGAAAGATCTCACCACCGAAAGATCTCACCACCAAAAGATCTCACCACCAAAAGATCTCACCACCAAAAGATCTCACCACCAAAAGATCTCACCACCAAAAGATCTCACCACCAAAAGATCTCACCACCAAAAGATCTCACCACCAAAAGATCTCACCACCAAAACATCTCACCACCAAAAGATCTCACCACCAAAAGATCTCACCACCAAAAGATCTCACCACCAAAACATCTCACCGCCAAAACATCTCACCGCCAAAACATCTCACCGCCAAAACATCTCACCGCCAAAACATCTCACCGCCAAAACATCTCACCGCCAAAACATCTCACCGCCAAAACATCTCACCGCCAAAACATCTCACCACCAAAACATCTCACCACCAAAACATCTCACCACCAAAACATCTCACCACCAAAACATCTCACCACCAAAACATCTCACCACCAAAACATCTCACCACCAAAACCTGTGGCTATTGTTAAATTTCGTGCAGGAGGTTCCCTTTAGAGAACTAGAGGGAATACCAGACTGCCACATAATCAATACAACCAACCCACCACTTTCACCTTATTGGTAACATCACTTGCAATTATTTAGTGTTCAGCAATACCTCATAAAACCATTATTATTACATATCTATTTGTCTCTTTCAGTTCTACCCTGTGAAGTTGAAAGGTCCTCTCCTCAGGGAGCCACGCACACTACAGAAGCAGCTTCTCTGCCCATGGACATAACTGATCTTTAACGTATAGATTAAAATACGGGGGACAGGAGGTTTTTCATCCTGCTGCCTTCCCATACTGGATGCATCAGTTCTTTTTATCCCGTGGTTGGTCTATCCTCTGTAGGCTAGACAGGGAGATAAATCCAATTTACCTTTAAAAAACATATTACGGTTAACTTAAGGCCTCTCATAAGAAAGCGGGCTCAGTCAATAAGTGTTCCTCAGTGCCAGCCTTTGGCTTCATCTCTACCATTCACAACACACAGTCAGAGGAACCCTTGTCTATAGCGATCAGGGATGGTGGATACAATCAATTGCTTTTTGCCTCACTGGCATGCAAACACCAGAGAAACACAGAAATGCTACCACAGAATCCACAGGGCGATACAAAAATTGGACTCCATCTATTCTAAACGCAAACAGCTATATAAGTGAAGAATGGAAAAAAATAACTGGACATTATGGAAAACAATTGCCATATATATTCAGGTGAAACTAAACATTAAAAACAATCTGTCTCCTGTCACGCAGCTGATATGAATAAAACAAGTAGCACAACACTGGTTTACTCAGTAGCTGAGAAATAATGACAATGTTTCTATAAAGTTTTGCTTAATCTTCATTTTAACATTCTTTGATGTCCTCTTTAATACCTGCTTTTCCAGTTCTCTGTCTTATTATCTGGATTTTAATCATTCCATATCTTTCATGGGCCTGTGGGATGTGACCCTGAACCCAGACAAATCAGTGTTAAACAATGGTGCGGAATGAAGGCCTTCATCTCTGGCATTTTGGTATTTACATAAATACGCACTGTCCAATTTAACCAAAAGCAGAACAACACGTATTCTCTGCTTTCTAATAAGATCTCGATTAGAACAGGGAATGTTATTTTGAAATTAAAAAAAAAAATAAGTGAGGGAAGTTAACTACTTGAGATTTTCTTTTCCTTCTACATCATTACTGCCTCGCCTGAGACTGCCAAAGAGGGGAAAAAAAGTAATGGGAATCCAAATATCATTCTAGTTGCTGCATAATTGTTCTGTTGTTGGAAAATGGAAGTCATGCAGCAGTCTCCTGCTGAAATCTCCTCCAACGTATTTAACTACCTGCAGTATGTGCAACTTACTGGTGGTTTTATGTTATTGAGACCATTTGATTCCTATGAATGGTAAGCACTCGGTCCCAGTGCTGGGCTGGTCATCCTGAGCTCATCCCCATGGGCAGCAGTACTTGGTTTGGGCAAAGATACCATGGGTCATCTTCCATTTACGGCTTGGGTGCCATTGTCCTGCAGACATGGAAATAGAGCTCCTGCTCGTCACAGCCCAACTCGTGATTCTGAAGCCAGCTCCTTCCCCAAAGGCGAGGTGCGCCTTTAGGCAGCCTGCAGCTACTTGCCACATTTGTGCTATTAAAACAATGAAAATAATGAAAAACAGTCTTCAGTCATTTTCTGCGTGACCTGGCATGGATATTAAAATCATAGAATCATAGAATCACCAGGTTGGAAAAGACCTCTTGGATCATCGAGTCCAACCACTCCTATCTGCCACTAAACCATGCCCCTGAGCACCTCACCTACCCATCTTTTAAACCTCCCCAGTGATGGTGACTCCATGCCCTCCCTGGGCAGCCTCTGCCAGTGCCCGATGACCCTTCCTGTGAAGTTTTTTCCTGATATCCAGTCTGACCCTCCCCTGGCGCAGCTTGAGGCCATTCCCCCTTGTCCCGTCCCCTGTCACTTGGGAGAAGAGCCCAGCTCCCTCCTCTCCACAACCTCCTTTCAGGTAGTTGTAGAGAGCAATAAGGTCTCCCCTCAGCCTCCTCTTCTCCAGGCTAAACAACCCCAGCTCTCTCAGCTGCTGGAGAGATGGAGGGAGATGATTTTCCTTCCCCTTTACTCTTAAAATGCCTGGTCTCAGCTGTGGCCATCAAGGGCTGAAGTGAAGCGCAAAGGGAAAGGAGACCCTCCTGTTGGCATCTCTGGAGTGGCACCTTTCCTGCTTCTTCATATCATCCCGCTGCGTCCACGCCAGCCTGATTTTTCCCCTTCCCTATCTCCCCACACCAATCAGGCCTGCGTCCCTGAGGGATCATTCTTATTAGGTAAAAGACAGTTGAGGGAATGAACAGACCAATTAGACTCACCCATCCTTCAGCCTGGGAAAGCTCATAGGAAAGCAACAGGGATTAAATTTACAGTGCGTGGTTCGTAACAAGGTCACCATGTTCTGCACTACTTGCTAATGGGACCGTATTTCACAATGAGACTTTGCAGTAAGGTCCGTGTTCGGAGAACTAAATCAAAGAATGCAGCTTTTCCTTTCATTCTGGTAGCTCACACCCCTTTAGACTTGCTGGTTCAACACAAGAAACACTTTCTGTTGGATTGTGCAAAGTCAAGTCAGTTGAAACTCATGCACAAACCCAAATAAATATTATAGATATGATTACGGATCCAGAAAACTTAACAATGTTTCTGTAATGACGGCTGAGACAAGAAAAATCATCAAATACCTGATTGAAAGAGCTAAAATGAAATATAGTTCCATCTTTGATGTTTTTAGCAAGATAATTCTGGTTCAGTGTTGACTAATACAGAATAATAGGAATAAAATATGCTGCCTCAGTCTCTGCATTATTGGCTTTACATTATTGCTCCCGACAGATGGCTTTTAAAATGCAGTAAATATTGGGCAATGCTGTTCTGTTAAGACAAGCCACTTCATCAAGCATATTTCCAAATCACCCTTTATTTTCAAAATGTGTTTAATTTCTCTCTATATGGCAAAGGAGCTCACTGCAAAATTGACCTGCAACAGAGTGCCCTCTACTGCACGCATTTAGGAAAGGAAAATAAAGCAAGTGCCTTAAAAATATAATCTTCACAGGCTGAGACCAGCAGCTTTGTCCCAGGCCACTGGACATTAAATTCAATATGATATACATACAGGCATATATCACCCTGACCTTCTTCTGAAGAGCTGCGTGCCGGCAGGGAATAACAGTTTAAAATAGGTATGAAATTTGCACAAGCGGTTTCTTGGTTTTAAAATAAATCTCTGTGTGTGTCTTTCGGTTTGGACAATGGTCTGTGTTTATAGGTTGGAGGGTTAATAGGGAAGTATTGCCCCATTGCCACTCCTTTCTCTTTGCTGCCAGGAGGGATCTATAATAAAATGAAGTGCAAAAAGTCTCTCGGTTAACAGATTTGTTTTCTCAGTCCTTAATCTCTCACGCTCCTCCATTTCTCCCCTCCTATTTGCCATTAGGTCATTACTATTAACAGAACTCTCCGTTTCATCCCCGTGTCCTTGATAAATCTATTCAGTGTTACTGAGCTATACCTCTCAGAAATGATTAAGAAGACATTTCACTAGTGCTGTCTCAAAAAGAGTGGAAAATGACAGGTTACAAATGTATCATGAAAGCAATTCTCCAGCGAGGCACAAATTCCCAAGCAGACCGAGGTTTTTCTCTTTTTCCCCCATTCAGTCTGAATCAGATGACCCTAATGTTGAGTTTTGTGGTGGACTAAACACCTGCAACTCCTATAAAAATATCCCAGTGGCTCTCACTGCTCAGTCCTTCAGGGATGAGAAAACTGGTTCTCAAAACACTGCTATAAACTAACGTGAAACTTTTTGAACTGCCCCGATGTGTACGATGAAGCCCAAGCTTTGCCAGCAGAACCCATGGAACCACAATTTCATCCTTAAAGTCTCAGCGTATTGTCTTGAGCCACACTGAAAGCAATTGCTGCATGGTCACGAGTGTTCCACATTAGCCCTCTGCAATCAAGAGTGGTGTCTGAATACCTCAGGACACTTTTCAGTACGTCACTAGGGCAGAGGAGAGGTAGGTAATAAACAACGTTTTCCAAAGCAAACATAATCAGTACCCCAAAGTTCTTTAAACAAAACAGAAACAACACAAGCAGGCATTTGCGTAACACACAGTGCATATATACGGCCTTGCATATATTTCAGCAATGAACTTTGCGTCTATGGAATCGTCCCCACATCTGAAACTTTTCCTTAAGGAAACCCCTGTTGATTATTTACAGCTGCTAAGGATATTATCTCTGTAATTGCTTTCCCTTTGCTTCATACCTGTAAATCTTGTATCTTGTGCTAAATCCCTGTCGACTTCTGTCCACAAAATCTGTGTATTCCTGTGAGCGATGGAAGGGTCCCTTATCAGAGAGGAGCCAGTCGAAGGGGCTTGTGGCATGCTGATCCGAAACAGCAGCAACTGCTAAAACCCAGCAATGAAGACTCAGTGCTATCCACTCCCATAGAGCCATCAGAGAGAACAATTCAGCACCAGCACTGCAGCGCCATATCATGCTTCCATTGGGGACTTAGAGCCTTCATTCTCTTAGCTTTCCCTCAACACCTAGACAAAATACACAGTCAATTAGATAAGCACACACTAGGCATCCCTTGGAAGTAGAAACAAGTTTCCTTTCTTTCAGCTTAAAGAGATAGTGGCCTCTACTTTATTACATTTTACATTAGCATAAACCCCACTAGGCTAGTTAACAGTGGAGTGTTTCAGTACTTCAAATGCTGTGAAGCTAATGTCTTCATTAACATCATCAGCGATAATATTTACTGTTGAAGGGAAACCTTCACAAACTGTCAGGGGAGGGATTGTTGGGGCTTTTTTCCAATAATGCTAGTCATTAATGAAAAATAAGCAACACAAGAATTATTGCCTGTTAACATCAGTATAAAACCATTCAGCAATGTCTATGTCGCAGTTCAGACACTGGACAGAAAACAGATGATAGGCAGAAGACTCAGATCGCTTTCTTTTTTTTACGCCCTTAGAAAGGTCACTGAATGGCTTGCCTTCACTACGAAGATGGTTAATGGATTCCTGCTATCCTGTCCAAGCCAGCGCAGCTGGATGGAGAGCCTGCAGTGATCAATAGCGCTGGAGCTACTCACAGTGAGGAGTTCAGCGAGTTATTCAAGCTCCAGATGACACAGTTTTGAGTAACAGCAGCACTTGAGTTGGAGTCCCATTCACTCCAACCCAATGGATCAGCCCAGAAACGCTATGTAAATTAAGACTAAACAATTACTCGGGTGCCCAATCGAAAATCAAGGATTAACCTCATGAAGGAACTTAGTGAAGACAAGCCACAGTTTCCCTCTCTGCCTCACCCCCATACCAGTGAAATGCGATAATGATTCCAAACTCTGCTCAGATTTCTTTGAAAACATCTGTGCAAGAGCATGAAGTTCTCAAAAATATGGAAATGCCAAAAGACATGTAAATTCCTCAATACATAGAAACAATCAGTTCTAGTTTTCAGCATAAGGTAAAACAGCACAGAATTAATTTAAATACATTAATGCGAGAGCTTTCATTTTTCTAGATGATGAATTTACAGGGAAAATGATTTTTTAATTCACATTCACTCAAAACAGCACTCGTTATGATACTTTTATAGCGTTCTTTGCTACGTTTTTTCTTGGTGTGAGACTTTTCTTTACCATCAGTGATTTAATTTGTAAGTGTACCCTAAATGAAGGACGCTTCCAATAGAACAGTTCTGCAACTGCACACTCAGTACCACCCGTCCATTATAATGGAAATGCTGTAGCTGAATAAATATGCTCTGTGCATATATTCTAGTCATTAGTATTCTGAAGAGTCAGTTGCAGGAAGTCAACTGCCTCCAGAAAAGCATGGAAGTTCATGCAAACCAACATGAATTTACAGTCTGAGAACGTAATCATCCGTCCGTATAACCCAAGAAATAGTCAAAGTCTTTTGTCTTCTTAGCACAAATGCAATTGTTTCCAACATTTGGACCTGATTCTGCAAACAATAAACGTGTAAGTATTCCTGCTAAAGAAAAGAAGACCCCATTGGTGTACGTCACTCTGAGTGTGTGACAAAGCACTGAGTTGGAACCATAAGTGATTACATTGGCTGATGACCATAAACGATCATAAATGATCATAAAACACAGACTGCATTGATTTTATAAATCCTTTCAAAATGAGATCCCAGAAGCCTACAGCAAAGAGCTTTCTAACTTTTATTTATACACTTAAGCAATCGCTTAGATACAAAAAGCCTGCAGATCGGCGTATACTGCAGAAAGTTTCAATATCTTCTCCCTAGACCGGTGCTTTTACTCTTTCACAGGCTGCAGTTCATGTAGCTTACACGATAGCGTAACCTTCATGGTATCATATGTAAAAGCATGCAGAGATCTGAAGCAAATAAGAAAGGGAACAGATTGCTCTCCTGGCCCATAAAAACAATGAAGATGGTTTGGTTGCCAGGTCCTGTTAGAAGTCAGCTCCATGAGAACGAAGAAGATGTGTCGGTCACTTAGAGACAGGCCAGACCTCCCTCTGCATGACAACAGAGTGAAAATCTACAAATGCTTCCATCCCTCTCCTTTCGACTAGTCAGGGAAAAACCTGTCCCACACGGCGTACTGGTTCCCCTCCATCACCCTTTCATAGACTGGGAAGACCCTGAGCATAATTTCTTTACATTATGTGAAGCCACAAAGGGCAAAATGAGACTTTTAATTTTCATACCTACTGCTGTTATAAAACCGCTAGCTAAGACATAACGTTCTGTGTTTCCTAAATTATCTTTTCTATTGAAAAAAATCATGTAATGGTTTAAATTACAAGAGGTAGGAGTTTACTTTTTTGAGTACTTATTAACACTAAAGTGTTTCAGGCCATTAAACTGTAATGATGACTAATTGAGTCCCTTTTGAATTTAAAATGATAATATTAGGATTGGAAAATTAATTACTTTGTATATGTAGCATCTTCCTAAAACTAAACCAAATGAGCACTTGAAAAGGAAGAGTAAAGAGCCCTGTGCTGCGCTTGCCTTACTGCTACACCTCCTGGCATGTCATAAATCAACCACTGGCAAAAAACTTTTAGAGTCTGTAGGTACAGAAGAAAATAATCTCCTTGTTTTAAAGAAGGTAATTTCCAAAAGAATATAAATACAAAGCTAGTCTTTAGGGAGAGTGCAATCATATGTGCACTTCTAATACTTATCCACCTGTCCATACTGTCCGGAATCAGTCCCCATAGCACTAATTCTCACAACACCTTCGGGAGGCAAATTTTTACCTTGATTCAAGAAATATGGAACCGAAGCATGAAAAGACCAAGCCCAAGATTTTTTTTTTTTAAAACCATCAGAGGGATTTAAATGTGTATCTCTTCTTGAAACATAATTTAGAACATTCCAGATGAAGGAATTTTCCTAAATTTACGGTGTGAAAAATATCTCAACATTTTAAATACTCAAATTCTCTAATGAATGCAAATGCTCTGAAAACAATTTTTAAAAGACTATAAGGTGTTCAAGGCCAGGTTGGAAGGGTCCTTGGGCAGTCTGATCCAGTGGGATGTGTCCCTGACCATGGCAGCGGGGTTGGAACTGGATGATCTTGAAGGTCCCTTCCAACCCAAACTATTCTACGATCTATGATTCTACGTGGAACGTACAAAGGTCGTAGTTAGAACCGCCACCACCGAACTCCAGGGAGGAACGATCTGCATTAAATCTGTGGCAGAGCACCTGCTGGTTTCAGGGAGGGATGTGGAAGCTGAAACATGAATGAGTACCTATTAAGTAACAGAGGTGGTGGATTTTAAAGTGGAGAAGACGCTCTATGGAGAGGACAAATCAAACAAAACTTGTCATGTCACCGTGCTGCCTCTTTACTGCACTAGTTTAAAGGACAATTATCAGGTATAGGTGCTTAGCACCATTACTTTCTCTTGTCCTCAGGGTTTCACCCAGCTGCCTCTTGCAAATGCTAATAAGTTTTCAGTCCTTCTAAAATCTGAGGCAAGACTGAGTTCAAGAAACATAACGGGCTAAATTCTTCTTTGCTAGAAATCTCTTGTTCCCTCACTGGCTTTACCATAGAATGAATGTAACTCAGCATCTCTTGGAAAGGCCTAATTTTCATGACCATGTAAAGGCTGCTGAAGACTGGTTAAATCCATGCCTTTACACCACCTGAGAATACAGTACCAGCAAGCATAAAACAAACATTGTGGCCACTGAGACAAATTTCATCAAGCTTCAGTCCTGAACAAGAATGTAGGAACTCTGTAGTCTTTTTGTTGCCATCCTATTGTAGGGCAAAACCCACCACATTCAGTCTTCCTTTTTTCATATAAACATTTTTTTTTAACACTTGAAATGGTATATAATCACAAATGGGCAATTTATGAACCCACTAAGCTGCTGCTAAAATAGAAATACACATTGAAGTCTCTGCTTGATTTGTGGGCTGAACTCTCCTCCTTACACAATATGAATTGATAAATCACGGTTATTAAGATATACAGAATAACATAGGGCCAACTCAGTTGTGTGGATGGCAATGTTCAAGAAAAAGCAACAAGTTTAAAACCCTCCTACAAGAGTATAAAATTTTCTTAAAAAAAAAATCTGTGGTAACCTTACTGCACTCAACCATTTTTTTTTTTTTTTCCTAAGAGGTGAGAGTGATGTATAAAACTGATGAGCTAGGATGCAGGAGAGCTACAGCTACCGATGAGCTAGGATGCAGGAGAGATACAGCTACCGATGAGCTAGGATGCAGGAGAGCTACAGCTACCGATGAGCTAGGATGCAGGAGAGCTACAGCTACCAATGAGCTAGGATGCAGGAGAAATACAGCTACGGATGAGCTAGGATGCAGGAGAGATACAGCTACCGATGAGCTAGGATGCAGGAGAGATACAGCTACCGATGAGCTAGGATGCAGGAGAGATACAGGTACTCAGCAGACAGCTGCTGTTTGGTTCACCAGTGGAGTAACTTTTTAGACTAGAGTCAACAAAGCCTATGTCTTTTTTGGCCACATCTACACCTGCAGTTCTCAAGAACCAAAATGAAAATGACTGTACGCATAGGTACAGAGATTTTTAATAAGATCAGTATTTCTCATTGTTACACAGGTCTGGGAGGTGCTGTGGCCTTGGTCTGAGATGTCCTCCCCTCTGTTACGCTTGGAACAATGCCCTCACAATGTCTGGCAGCATCACAGAGACAAGCACATCCTTGGCTCCCTCATTCCCTCTTCTTCTTTGCCTCTTTCTGATGGTGCAGAAGATGAGGATCTCTCTGAAGCCCTTCGGTATTTATGCTCGCTAGAATTCTGTGAAAATGCTGAAACATTCCAGCTTTTCCTGGAAAGAAGAGACTCCTCTACGCTGAAGGGGGATCCTCCTGCCTGCAACTTCCCATAATGATGAAATAAAAACTTGAGATTGTTATTCTCAGATTCATCCTTTCAAAGGAAAGTAATAACTGAGTTATCAGAAAACACCATGTTCATCTCTCACAAAATGTTAGAAACCTTAATAGCTCTAAGACGATGCACTTCTGCGCAAAACGCAAAGCCTAGTTTTATTTAACTAATCGAAGTAATAAGTATATATCCCTTTAAAATCAAACAAAGAAAACAAGCTGAGAACAGATGAGGGGAACACAACCAGGTCTGTTTGTAGGTTGTTAGATTTCAGTAAGATCATAATTTTATCATTTATGAGGTTTTTGTTACTCCATCTCTCCATTCGCTTATGAGTCTTAGGGATTTCAAGGTCACTGCTTGTGATGAAATATCGTACTAGGTTTAACAAGGAACACCTGATATTTCTTTTAGATTGTGCATCCCAGAAAACTGGAATGAAGGAAATTCTTTATCTTCTATTGCACAAAATCCTCAGGAACGCTACCAGAGACTTCAACTTTGAATCAATGGCAAGAAGCAACGTTTTATTCACTGGATGGAAAGAAGCAAAGCTCACAGAAGGCAAGATAAGTCAGGACTAGCTTTTTCAAAGGTATCTTGACACTGAAAAACTGAAAGAAATTTTACATGACGAATAACGCAATAGTCTGAGTCTCAGAGATTACCCTTATCTGCTGTAAGTCCATGGGTTTATCACTTTCTATCTTTGTGCTTTCACTTCCACATCTGAAGTGTGATGATCAAGTTGTCCACCTTTGCAAAACACTCCAGGACCTCGTCATAAGAACACTGTGCTATAATCAGGGATTTTATTTTTTTTTTTTTCCCAGAAAAGCAATTTTTCACGTTAACAACTTTAAATGAAGGAAAGCTGGGGAGGCACCTGTCCTTGACATCCTCTCCCAGTCCAGTGTAAATGAAACAGCCAGGAAGCTGATGACACGCCGGAGAAGAGAAGAGCAGAACGCAGTGCAATCAGTATCAGCTACAGAGCAGGAGAGAGCAAACGAGTGTTTCGCTTGTGCTTTAATCTCAGTCACCGCGCGGATTCCGGTTCTTAACAGGAAGATACCCAAATCTACCGAATAAACTCTCCCAAGCTGAACTTCCTTCGTGACCTGAGGTGGATTATTCTGTCACGTGTCCATCGGCAGCTGTGTGACAGGGGTTAGGCTTCATGCATTTCAACCACCACCAGAAGGCTCGTGCAGAAACACAAGAGCCAGCGTGTACCTTGGTAGAACAAAGAACCAGAACAGGGGCTTGGGGAGTTAAAGAACCGAGAGCTCTCCCTGCCACCAGATCCAATACACACAAGCTGCAGGGTACAGCTTGAGCTGTTACGCAAGAAATAGAAGCTATCTGGATAGACAAAACATATTTGTCAACACGATTTTCAGTGAGGGGGGCTGATTCAGTTTGTTCTCTGTTATTCGTTGTGAGCTCCAATAAGTTCTGACCTAGGAACTGTCCTCAGCAGAGACTCAGAAGCAGATTTGTTGGCAATTCTGAAAGGAGAAGAAGAATTCTAGGTCTAACAGCCTTAAATGAGTTTTATATTCCAGGCTGAAAAACAAGTGGAATCCTCATATCAGGTCATGGTATCTGCTTTGACTACACACACCCTAAAGCAACACCTTTTCTTTGTTCAAATACAGCATCATCCACTGCAGATATCAGCTTTCTTCTCTATCTGAGACAAGGACAAGACCCCTACAACTACACCCCCCAAAACTGAAACAGAGAACAAACAGGATGCCTGATTTTTATTTTTTTTTTTTTGTAAAAGCAATCCTGCTATTTTTTTCCTCATCAGAGCCTTCAGAGGAGCAAAAATAAAATGCATGCACAGAAAGAGAGAGCGTGTGTCAGCTCGACCTCTGCAGCCATCATCAGGTCTGTCTGAAACGTGAGAGCTGACTGCCGCAGGTTACAACTATTGCCCACGGAATGTGCCAAGGTGTTTGCTCTGTCCCTGCAGAATTTCACTCCTGCAAGTGCCTCTGAGTATTTAATGGGATGTACCCATGCGCCTTCCACGCTGCATCCCGGCAGGGCTCATGCCAGTCTCCTCAGTCCTTGGAGGATGCTCTGCTGCCAGGTATGTGGAAGTAGCTGGTTTAATGTCTGATATTTGTAAAAGACTTTTTTTTTCCCCTCTCTGTTGCCCAGATTAGGGTGTGTAAATTCCCTCAGGTGCATTTTCAATCTATTAATCCAAGATTAATCCAATTTCAATCTATTAATCCTTACATGTCTTAGCTGACGACACAAGGCAGCGACCCCAAATTGCATTTTCAGTCTTTCTGCCCTAACGAGTGGATCTGTGCTTGAAGGGAGAACCCAGCCTTAGGGTGACTGAGGGCTCCTGGACCTCCACCCCCAGCCAGGGCAGCGACGTACGACTGCCCCAGCCCCACATGGGCACCCAGGCTCCCTGGCTGGACCTGCCTGCAACTCCCCACATGCCTGGAGGTCACCAGGTCACAGCTCAGCTCCTGCTTTAGCCCTCAATCTGCACTGAGGGCCAGGAGGAGCCGTGCTCCTCGGCCACACGGTTTATGGAAAGGCATGAGGCATCAAATTGTGGAGGTGGATAACAGAGAGAGAGAGAAAACCACCCAGCCTTTGGGGTGCCCCAATTCCTCATATCTTTAAACGGAGGCAGAACACATCCTTGAATCGCATGGGGAGCTAAAAATCTCTGGAACAGCTAAGCAGGACCCTGACCAAGCCCTGGGTGTCAGATGGCCAACGTCTACATGCCATGAAGCCACAGCAAAACCTGCTGCTCTGAGAGCTTTAAACCTGTTCCAGGCTGGATGACTCTAACAATCACAAAGTTCACAGGGAATTAAATCTTCATCTTTCCCAGTGCACAAGTGCACACAGACTGTCCCACGTGCAAAAAAAATATTTGCATGTAGAACTGTGCATGACATTTCAGTCTTAAGTCTTTCTTCTACTGTACAAGTTATGGTAAGCACTCTCCCAAATCATCAAAGAATTTTCAGCTAGAGCATCTGACGGTATGAAAGAGTTAGAATGGAAACAGAACAAGCTCTCTCTGAAACAAGTTTGAGATCTGTGCCACAGGAAAGCAAAAGAACAGTGCAGGGAGAGTTTCTGGTTAGGTATTTCCTTAGGCACAGGCTGACATGTATCACTGCGACATAAAATTTTGCATACAGGTGCATTCGACTTTGTAGAAAATCCTAATGGGAAACAGATATTTAGAAACGTGCATTCCAGCTTACTGGAATTTTTAAAAACTCAACGCTTAACTTAGAAATGCTTAATGTTCTCCACTGGTTGTGTTTCAACGGCAATGTCCTTAGGATATGCCAAGAGTAGAGCCTAAACTTAAACTATCACTGGAAAGTCATGAAGTACTAATTCTAGGAGCAGATCTCTATTTCATCCCTAGCTATTAGACCCCAGACAGTTTTCTGGCCCAATTTATCAGCTAAGTATTGGTTGGCTACGAAAGAAGCGTGCCTACAAAGACACATATAAGTTAGTTACTACCAGTAAACTACATCAGAGCAACAAACAGCTCTTATGTGTTTAGTTTCATCCCTCTGCTAGTTCTAAAACCCAGAGCTGTTTCAGCCGTTGCCATCTAGAACGGCAACCATTTACAGGCGGTACACTAAGACTTTAGTTCTAGGGTTTCAAGTCTGAGGATCAATCCCAGTACAACTGGCTAATGCAGAAGGAATCATACCAGGCTCAACTGAGATGGGCTGGGAGGAAATTTTGCTCGCCGACAGATTGTTAAGCTTAAGAAGATTCAATTTACAGAGGAAGAAGAGTACCTGGAGCAGAGTGACCTTGAAGTATAGCTCTGATTTTACTTTATAACCATTGACAAGTCCTTTAGCCGTCTTTAATTATAGTTTCTATTCATAAGCTCAGGAAAGAAGGGTATTGCGAAGCCTGAATAACATCTATAGAGAACTTTCTTGGATGATACAAACGTCATAAAATAAAAAGGAAGACGTTCATTCTACTAACAGAGTGATCGACTACTTTTGTGGCTACTTCAAATTTCTATTTCTAGAGATTCTATTCAGAAAAGGATGGAGAAGAATTATCGCTTTCAGACAAAAACAGAAGTTTCTTTGAAGCTCATGAAACGCAAATATTGTTTGTACAATACTGAATAGAACAAATAATGGTGTGCAACTGTTCTACGGCCATCAGAAGAGGAGCAAAGAAGCAACGAACTCTATTGACTGCAACCCTCAGGACCTATTTACAAAACCCAGTTTACAGCCTAGTTTCATGTCCTTCCATCCCCTCAGATATTGCCTAATCTAACCCATAATCCTGTTTGTGTTTCAAAATGTTATCACAAAAATAATGGGGTTTTTGATTTCTAGGAATGATTTTTTCCGTTTAAGAGCTCTGGCTCAGGTATGAGACACAGCCCCGTCATTTTAGCTAAGTGATATCTGACCAAGGATTTGCACTCTTCTTGATCTTATTTTCCATGTGAGAATGAGTGGTTAAAGTTTAGATCAGCAATTGGAACTAATCATTGAAAAGATCTAAAGACGTAACATTTTTCTTTCACTGCACTTTTCTGGATCCATTGCAATAAGAATGGATGGGTTTATCTATTTTATTTCTTAACACTGATATCGGATAGAATGGTAATGCTTTTGTTTTGCTCCTCTATTAGGTTTTTCAGTACTCCAGAGCTCAAAGCCTATTTTACAGCCCATTTCACAGATGGTGGAGCTGGGTTTCAACTGGTGTAAATGGATGGTTAAAACTCCTTTCAGGTTCCCAAGCTTCAACCTATTTAAGCTAGCAAAAAAAACCCAAAACAAACCAACATAAACCACCGCTGTTCTGCTGTCAGAAACAACGTGTACCTGTTGCACAAGCTCCCCAGACAGGACCCATAGAGGGTTCAAGAGACCATGGTTCTACCTATGATCCTGCTGTAAACTGCTGTATAACTTTTCACAAGTCCCTTTGCCGCAACATTCTTAGCCTGTAACTAGTGTATGGGCAGTAGCCAGAACTCTTAAATGTTCATGTTACAGCTATTAATTTTTTACAGTGAGAGTAGGGATTTTATGGCTCGCTGAGCAAAGATTCAAGCTTCAGCAAGACAGTCTGGACCTAATTACATCTCAGGACGGATAATACACAAAACTTGATTGTACGAGTAATATTTATGCCATGTGTACTGGGCAGCCTATCTCACGCAACTCCTCAGATTCCTCAAAAGTCCTGTTTTTTTGACGAATTTAGAATAAATTTCAAAAATAGAGAGGAGAAAAAGTCTTTATCCTAAAAGATATCTTGCTTGCGAACACCGTGTTATGCGAAGTCTGGGCTTTAGAGTCTCATCGCAAATTACAACCTCCCAATTGTTTTAATTCAGGTACGTGCTAGTCTAAAACCACATTCGTGCAAAATTATCACTATTTCTTGTTGGAGCTCATGGAAAAACTCTTTCTGATTTAGTAGAAAGGTGGTAAGCTCAGACTGAAACTCTTTACACTTCCAGGTAGTATCTTTTCAGTGCAGAGTAAGAGACACAATCTATTTGTTAGAGATTAGAGATCTCTGCAGTCTCTCCAAGTATGAGGAACATAGGTTTTCTTTATTATAGCCTTTCTTTTGCTGCAGCCTGATAAAAAAGGTAATGTTCTAGGCTTTGCCTAGCCAAGACAAACCAGTACAATGAAACTCTTTTAAAAATAAGAATACCTTTCAAAAACAGTCACTACCGTATCTTCAAATCATATGGATCAATCTAATAAACATATGTTAACAGCTTAAAAGGTATTTAGTTAAGTTGCTAAAGCGTTTACTTTTTAAGCCAATTGAGTCAGATTCATATCCCATAGGAGCAGTGATTAGAAAGAAGAACATCACCAACTAATGGCCATCACCAACTAATGGCTCTACGTGAAATAAATTCATAGTCTCCAGCGGCTGACAGCAGGATGAGGGGCCACTTGCATAAACAATGCTGCTTTACATAAAGAAGCATCTTTGGAAAAGTGGGTACAAAATCAAGGAATAAGGCAATTAATCTAAGAAATGCTGCACGTCTACACGTTCTTGAGAAAGAGAGGTGGGCATCAGCTCTGCCCAGCAGATCAGCCAGCAGTTCAGGATGGAAGAACTGAAGGTGAACACTGACATTCTGCTTGCACTGTTTTAAATCTTTCCTATAAATAAAGATGAGTGCTAATCTGATCCTTGTCAAGATGCTAAAGTACACATATACCTATAAACTACATGTACACAAAACCTCATATTCAAAATTAAGCAACTGTAGCCTTTAGGGCTGTGCATTAAGTACAAAAAAAAAACCCCAAACATTATTCAAGATAAAATTTGTTGTGAAAAATATTTGTTCTATTTGTTGTCCAAATTGCTAATGAATAGATATCAATAATGTTTTAGGTGAAAAATAGCTAATTAAAAATACACTCTTGGGCTGCCTCAATACCATTTTTCAGCATGCCGTGGGGTTTTTCACCTCCTTAGAAATGCAGGTTTCAAATAGGATAATTAAAAATGAGGGGAGGAAAGATGAAGAAGAAAGATATTTATAATGGATTTTAATATCCTATTTGACTTTGGAGTGGTCATCTGTGTTCAGTTAACCACATGTTTTTGTTATTTCAAATAGATTTAGAAGTACTGAAAGAGCTAAATTAGCTCTACAGACTTCTCAGTAAATCACAAATAGTACAGGATTATGAGTATAGAGTATCTGATTCCCTAGATTTAAGTCCTCTATTTGGCAATGTGTAATAAATACCTTAGAAACCACTTTTCACATTAATCAAGTGCTGGTAGATGTGGTAGTGAAGGTGTTACTGCAAATTAGCAGAATTTTCTAATCACCATTAATGTGACTGCTACAGCAAAGCTACCTGACTGACAAGCCTTAGGATCTCACCTCATTATGAGAGAAACCACTACAGTTTAATAGTCTTAATTTAGCGAACAGTCTATATTGCCCGGTCAATCTTCTTTTGATGGTGGAACAAAACCTGTTGCCTTTGCGAGAGGCTCATTAGGTAAACATGACAAGCTTTGACATGGCAGCAAGTGCCCTTCTTTCCTCTTGCCGGCGCGTTCTTTTGTGGCACGCAGAGCAAGCAGAGACTTTCCACAAGAGAGGAAAGAAAAAGAGTGCTAAAAAATCAACCACATGGTCTGAGAGCCGAAGAGTCACCGTCCATCCCATGGGTGTGGAGGGGTGGGTATGGGGAGATCTGTGTGCACACGCGTACAGACTATGTTTATGTCTGCACACTCGCTGTGGTATATATAAATGATTAATGCCAGAGCTAGGAGACCAAATTATTCACATTATGGTTTTCAGCAGTGCGATGACTTGAGTCACAAGGCACCGAACACCTGCAGCTCAGTGGGGCACTCCAAAAAACGGAGCTCTCGGTGTTCCTCAGCTTCACATAAAATGTCGATTTATCAGCGAGGATAAACTACCGAGACCTAAACCAACATACGGTCAGGTTAAAAATCCTTCAGTTCTTTAGTATTTTAATGCTATTTATCCTAAGATACGGAAAGTTTACAGTGCTCAGTATGCGGCATGCAACTTCATGATGGTCAGGGTTTTTTATTCTGAAATCTGAGGTTCCTTTTGGTTCCAAATTATTATCTGGGAAATTGATCTTGCTTTCAATGAAGTTAATAGCAATGCTCTGATCTCCTTTAATTGTGCAAGATCGGGCCCTCCCTGAACAACAGACGTATCAAACAACAGGAAAGCCATCCTACAAAGAGAACGTGGTTGCAATTTTAGTTTTAAAAATACTCTCTCTTATGAGGGTATAGGATGAGATGGAGACGAAGAGCAAGACAACTTGCAAGATAAGTTGCTACCTGCAGCAGCCTAACAGGACACTTTTCCTTAACGCGACCTTTCTGAAAGTATTTCGGCTCTGTTTGTCAAAATGCATTTCAGGTGGTTTTGCTCCCATATGAGATTACTGGAGAGGGGAAGAGAAAAAAAAAAATCAATGCCTACTTCTGATTGTAAGGAGAGAGGAAGCTTTGGGAGGAATAAGGAAGGGCTGCAATAGGCACATTTGACAGCTAGAAAATACTTAAATGTTTCCAGAAAGCATCATCTAATACTTCACACCACTCCCTTTTTCTTCTAAGCAAAAAACCTTAGATAAACTGATTGATCTTCCAGTGTTCCATCTAGATTTTCAAAACCTGCTGAAGAAGCAAGCTTGCTGGTAAAAAGAGCTCGATTTTGTTTTCAATAGGTGTCGCACCTCAAGCAAGAAATTTCTTAGACTGATCAGCGTCAGATGCAACTACTCAATTTCAAATTAATCCAAATGAAGTAAAAAACATTTTAGTCCCATAAATCATTGTCTCTACCTGCGACTGAGAGGAGCGGAAAGTCACTGCAATCCCTGTGACTGAAGAAATAACTTCCCAGACACAACCTGGTGCGAACGGTGAGTAGACTTCTGTAATCAATTCTTCACGAGACCATTCAGACAGTAGTAGGAAAAAAAAAGGGAAAGGATGAGACGGGGTGATTACATCACTCGAAGATCCTCAAGTTGTTTTGTTGGCTTGTTGTACAAATGCTGCCTTCTGCAGCAAGATCTGCAAAATGTTCAGCTGCTTGTTTTTATGTTTCCTAGTTAACGTTTCCACTCACAGTGTTTCAGCATTCCATGATCAAGCACCCCAAACACTGCGACTCTGGGTGAACTCAGCGTCTGTTGGGGACGACGATTGTCACTGGAGGTGGATCAGCTTACAGAAAATATAACATCTTTCTTTCACCCACCCCCCACTTAAATTATGTACAAGATTTAAAGAGAAAAAGAGCGGAAGGCAAGAATTTGTAGGTAGTTTCTCAACAGAACTCTGATAATTAGACAGGCCAGCAACTAAGGGTTCTGTTGCTATGCTTAGCAATGGAGAGGAAGAGCTGCGAGTCAAACGTTTCTATTCTCAACACTGGGTCTGACAGTAAAAGCCGATAGAGCCCCTATTTAAAATGAGTAATTCCTTGTACGGTTGGAGCCGAGCACTGACAGTCTGATATCCAAATGGATCGCTCCTCCAAAGTTATTTCTTATATCTGGTAGACGTAAGCAGGGCCACTCCGGCTTTATCCCTGTACCGAGTGTGTCAGAGTCTGTTGTCTTTGAAAATACAGGCTCGTATGGGTTTGACTTCGCTTCTTTTTATAGCACTCTTTTGTGATGCCGTATTTAAATGAAGTAAGACACGGGCTTTCCTAGGAAGTAAGTTATTTTTGTACCTGACAAGCCAGTCTGACAGAGAAAGCACATCTCTGAATTACTCTGCACCTGTTTTTCCACAGTCAGGTCTATCTCACGCTGGCCTTCCCTTGACACGGCCCCACGGCTGGTTCTGGCGCTCCAACAGCGCATCCTTCACTGCTCGCACGCATCGTATTTTCGTGCCGGTGGTGAATTCCCATTAACCTCGCCTTCGCTCCATCCCTGCGAGGCACCCAGCGGGTGCCATCTCTCAGTAGATCCCCTGGGCACCAAGTCACACCGCACTAGCTTTAACACAGGGGGAGAAGGGACCCGCACCGGGCAGAGTTAACCCCTTCCCTGCCGCGGGGCACCACTCCTGCCCTGCTGGAGGGGAAAGGCAGGAGTCCCGGACCCAGGGAGGGGTGAGAGGGGAGGCAGAGGAAGGGGGGGCCTTGGGGAGGGGTCCCAGACCCGGGGAGGGGTGGAAGGGGAGGAAGGGGTCTGCGACACAGGGTGAAGTGAGGGAGAGGCAAGGGAGAGATGGGAGGGGGGACCTCGGAGAGGGGGTCTTGGGGAGGGGAGGGAGTTAGAGAGGGGTCTCGGACCCGAGGAAGGAGGGGGGAGACCCTGGGGAAGGGTGTAGGGAGGAATCTCAGATCTGGTGGGGGGGGGGTCCTGGGACCGAAGAGGGGAAGAGGGGAAGAGGGGAAGAGGGGAAGAGGGGGGAGATCCCGGGAGAAGAAGGGGGGAAAGAGGAGGGATCCCAAGAGAGGAAGATGGGGGATCCTGAGAGAGGAAGGGGAGGGTCCCGGGACCGGAGAGAGGCGGGGGTGGTCATGGGTGCTGTGTTCCGTGGAGAGACGGGAGCTCAGGACCCAGGGACGGGCGGGTGGGAGTCCCGAACGAGGGAAGGAAGGCAGAGCCCCCCCATCCCGAGCCCTGCCCGCCGCCTTTGGAAGTGGGAAAAGCCCTCGGGCAGCGGGAGTTGAGGTGATGGAGGGGAAAGCCGGGCTGGGGAGGCAGCGGCGAGCTGCCAGGCTCTGCACTGAAAGGCGAGAGCGAGCGGAGCGAGGCAGAGCCCGGCTCCCGCCTGGCATCCCCGCTTTCCTCTGAGTCATCCAGCGCCGCGCGGGCGCTGGAAAGGCACCAGCGAGGCTACCGGCAGCGGTCACGCTCGCTCGCTGCAGCCGCCCATTGAGCCTCCCTTAACTGCAATCCGTGTCTTTGGGGGTTGCACCCACAGCGCTGGGCGTTCGCCCGCGCTCCGGGGCACATCCATCCCCTCCGCAGGTGATGCTCCCGGTCCAGCTGCTCTCACAATCCCTCAGAACCACCTCGGGGCTTTTCCCCCCCCCCAAGTGTTTGTGGTTTGGGTTTTGATTACAAACCAGGTGCGGCTTTCGGAAGGCTCTTGCCCAGGTGCCGAGGAGGGCAAGGAGGCGTGAGCAGCCGCAAACTTTGCGGAGCAGCCGGTGCGGGAGGCTCCGAGCGGCGGAGGGGACGCGGTTACCCCCCTTCCCCCCTCCCCGGCCCGGGTGGGGTGCGGGAAAAAATCCGGGAGAAGGACGCCTGGTTGGAAGGAGAGGGGTTCGAGCTGCTGGGAGAAGAGAGGAGCTGGAGGAAGGATGGATTTGGGATCTCGCTCATGACGGGCTTTTCCCCCTCTCCCTTTCAGCCAGCAATTTGGGGGTATTGCAAAGGGGCATTGATCCTTCCCGTCCCCTGCTTGCTGCCAGGCAGTAAATTCAGATCTCCTCTATTTCTTACTGGCATCTACCTGCTTGCGAGCGTTCAGCGCCTTCCCTGTGATCCCTGCATGTGCCGCTCTGGAGACACATCTGCACACACACACACATACACATACACTCTCCTCTACGCCAAACGCCAGGGCTATAGGGAGCCCGGGCGGTCCCTCCCGGAGGAGCCCCTGCTGCCTCCGCGGGGCGCGGGTGGGTCCCCGCCGCTAAACACAGCGATACGGGAGGCATCAGCCTCAAAGAGCACTCGGAAGGCGTTTGTCTCTTCTTTAACCTTAAGTATTTCTTTCCTTTGGCCCTATTCTCTATTTTTCTCCCGAAGTAAAGAAGCCCTTACTTGGCTCAGAGGGAATTTCACGCTCCACGCCGTGGCCGGTAAATCCATCTCTAAGTGATGTTTGATCCCTATATGATGTTTGATCCCTCTGTACGGTTTGTGACGGCTCCTCGCTTCCCTCCTGCGCTCCTCCAGCCAGCAAAAAAGCCTGATATTCCCGAAGGCAGAGGAACCCAGGAGGTGCGATGGGATTCAGGAATGCGGGAAGGGCGTGGAGAGAGAGCAACTGCAGCCCGGGCTCCCCCGTCCCTTGAGCACCTTTCATTGGGGGGTGCAAATGCTTTTCCTATCCCTCCCGGAGAATGCTTCCCGCTCTGCGATCCAAGCTCAAAAAGAGTGATGAACTTTTCCCCCCTTACCTCCTCGACAGCATCCTGACCACGAGCAAGGATTAAACCGGGGGACGCGGCAGGTGCAGCGCCTGGTGCAAGCGCTAACGAAAACGCGATGCGATGGGAAAGGCGAGACTGCGGTGGGAACGGAGCGGGGAAAACGGAGGGAATGGATGCGGGCTGCCTCCTTCCTCCCGAGTTCAGAAAGTGGAGCCAGCCAGGCTCCCGGAGGCTCGGGAGGGAGGCGAGGCAACCCAGCCCCTGCTTTGCTTTCCTTTTTTTTTTTTCGATTATTATTATTTTAAGCGTCCTATTTGTTGAAATCGAGCAATCGATGAAATAAAAAGCGACTTACCGGGTGAAACGGCAGGAAGCGAGGCGGCTGCGGTGGAAGCGCATCCCGGCTCCGAGCGCATCCTCGGGCTACAGGAGGGCTCTGCGCGTCGCTGGGACTTTGGGTACCACCTGCAGCCCCGCGCAGCCGCCCATCCGCCCCGGGGATGCACCGGGCGGGAGCGACTCCGGAGAGGGGAGGAGGGAGGGGAAAAGCGGATTTGCTAAGGCTGAGCTGGAATTTTTGGCGGCGACGGCAGAGATCCTCAAGGAAATGAGCAGCGAGGTGCGGGCTGCGAGCGGCGGGAGGGAGCGATCCCGACAGCGCTGCTGGGATCAGGAGGAGCGGGGCTTTGCCGAGCCGGGAGGAGCCAAGCGCGGCGCCGGGAGCCGAGCGGGGGGCGGGCGGGGCGGGGGGCGCCGAGCACACGGCTCAGTCCCCGCGGCGGAGGCGGTGCTGCGGGGCCGCCGGGACCGGGGGCGGGCGGGGGGCACGGCTGGGGGGAAGGGTGTGGGTATGGGGCGCAGCTGGGGGGAAGGGTGTGGGTGTGGGGCGCAGCTGGGGGGGCGGAGGAGGGCATGGGTGTGGAGCGCAGCTGGGGGGGCAGGGGTGTGGGTGTGGGGCACAGTGGGGGGCGGGTGGGGGTGTGGGGCACAGCTGGGGGGAAGGGTGTAAGTATGGGGCGCAGGTGTGGGGAAAGGTGTGGGTATGGGGCGCAGGTGTGGGGAAGGGTGTGGGTATGGGGCGCAGCTTGGGGGGAAGGGTGTGGGGCACAGTGGGGGGCGGGTGGGGGTGTGGGACGCATCTGGGGGGAAGGGTGCGGGGCGCAGGTGGGGGGAAGGGTATGAGTATGGGGCGCATCTGGGGGGAAGGGTGTGAGTATGGGGCGCAGGTGGGGGGGCCGGTGTGGGTATGGGGCTCAGCTGGGGGGAAAGGGTGTGAGTATGGGGCGCGGGGGGGGGAGAGGGTGTGGGTATGGGGCGCAGCTGGGGGGGGTGTGGGGCACGGACAGGGAGGTCACGGGCATGGGGCACAGTCAGGGGTGCACGAGGGGGCGCGGGCGGGGGGGGGCACGGACATGGGGTACAGCCGAGGGGCACTGGGGGGACGAGGAGGGGCAGAGCCGGGGGGATTGGGGGGGGGCACAGCTGGGGGGTACGAGGGGACAGGGGAATGGGGCACAGGGCACAGCTGCAGGGGAAACTGGGCACAGCTGGGGGGGGGGGGGGGCACGGCTGTGGGGGGGCACGGCTATGGGGCACAGCCGGGGGCCTCGGCTCAACCGAGGGGGCCCCGCAGCCCCCTCTCCGCCGCAGCCCAGCGATGCCCGGCGGCGGTAAGGACCGGGTAGGAGCATCCCCTGACAGCCCCCCCGGCGCCCCCAGCCTTTGTTTGAGACCCCGCTCTTTATTTCGGGGCGGGCATCGCGGCGCCAGCGCTTGCGGGGGGGGGCGAGGGCTGGGTGCGAGCATCCCCCCCCTCCCCTCCCATCCTTCCCGGCTTCTGGGCTCTCTCTGCATGGGAATCACGAGCTGGCTCGGTGGACAAATCTCCCTTTCCCTCGCACGGTGGCTCCGGAGTGTGTGCTGAATTTCAAGGGGTGGGTGGGAGCGGGGAGGCAGCGCCGCATTTATGGAGCTGAGCCCCCCCCCACACACGTTTATGGCTAATAAAAACCTATTTCCCGGTGTGTAGTCAGGCTGAGAGCCTGGCACTGTGGAGCTGAGAGCCAGCCCGCCAGGGAGCAGCCCGCACACCAGCGAGAGGCTGTAGCATCCCTGGCAGCCAGCGAGGTACAATCACAGAATCATAGGATAGTTTGGGTTGGAAGGGACCTTAAACATCATCTAGTTCCAACCCCCTGCCATGGGCAGGGACATCCCACTAAATCAGGTAGCCTGTCTGCGTTCACAGCAGGATCCTGTATGTGATGCGTACCTTGGACAATCTGGAGTGACCACCAGTGTGACCACCAGCCCTTGTGCGCTGGGCTGCCTGTGGTCTTCCAAAGAGACTTGTCATTTCTGTCCAGCTCTTTGATCAAGGAGATTTTTGCCTTCTCTCAGTTGAACTACCCTGAGCTGCTCGGGTACAGAATCACAGAATCACCAGGTTGGAAAGGACCCATTGGATCATCGAGTCCAACCATTCCTAACACTCCCTAAACCATGTCCCTCAGCACTTCATCCACCCATTCCTTAAACACCTCCAGGGAAGGTGACTCCACCCCTCCCTGGGCAGCTGTTCCAGTGCCCGATGACTCTTTCTGTGAAGAATTTTTTTCTGATATCCAACCTGAACCTCCCCTGGTGGAGCTTGAGGCCATTCCCCCTTGTCCTGTCCCCTGTCACTTGGGAGAAGAGCCCAGCTCCCTCCTCTCCACAAGCTCCTCTCAGGTAGTTGTAGAGAGCAATAAGGTCTCCCCTCAGCCTCCTCTTCTCCAGGCTAAACAACCCCAGCTCTCTCAGCCGCTCCTCGTCAGACTTGTTCTCCAGCCCCCTCACCAGCTTCGTTGCTCTTCTCTGGACACACTCCAGAGCCTCAACATCCTTCTTGTGGTGAGGGGCCCAGAACTGAACACAGTATTCAAGGTGTGGTCTCACCAGTGCCAAGTACAGAGGGAGAATAACCTCCCTGGACCTGCTGGTGACCCCATTTCTGATACAAGCCAAGAAGCCATTGGCCTTGTACGTTTGCCAATGTGGCAGTTTGGCGTTTCCAGAATCTTTTGTAAGAGGTTCAGCGACTGCAGAAACCCAAAATTCCTTTGGCATCGCGTTGGTTTGCTCTTGTCAGCACGTTTAATCAGTTTTATAGTAAAGAATTGTGGAGTGATCTGGTGGTAGCAATGATTTAGCCTGCTTTGGGGTTTATTGTCTTTGTAGGGAAGAAAAGGAAGAAAGGATGTTACGGTTAGTGAAGGGAAAAGTGCAGTGTCCATTTCCAGTCTAATAGCTGTTGAATATGTAGGCATGTGTATGATTCATTATGCAGTTAGAAAACCAAGGCCGTACCGTCCGCCTCTTTGCCTCAGAATACACTTTCTCTTACAGCAACAAGTAGTGTAGACTTCTCTCCCTTTCTTCTCTGCCCCTGGTCTCTCCCTCTGCCTTCCTGACAAAATGCCAGTTACAAAGGTCAGCCTGTTTGCATGAAGATCACTCTGTTACTTAACAAAGACACAAAGCACATCAAGCCTGCAATGACTATCAGATAGACTTTGGGATGCGAGACACTCGATAAGGGAGCACTGTCTGTTTTGTAGAGCTGCTGAAATCCCAGCGAAAACAAAAGGCAAGGAGGCATCGTGGAGAAATATGATGAGCCAACAGTGCCAGGGTGCATATAGGCAGCAGTCTACCTAATAGTGTTTGTTGCTGCAAACGCCAGCGAGATTGTGCGGACCTTCCTATATGTACACATATATACGCGCATGTGTGAATGTATAAAAAGAGATTTGCTGAAATACTAGTGCTTTTCTGCTCTTCTCTAGGTTTCTTGCCAGCCCTACTGATGTCCTAGGCTGAACTTGTTCCTCACTCACTTCACGCCAAAGACAGCTTGAATCAGCCAAGGATAATTTTGAGTCTGACCAACTCCACCCTCCCAATAAAGGAGAAAAGGTTGACTTCACTAGTCTTCTGCTCAGACCTTCACAATTAGGTTTGGTTTCCATCTCATAGCATCCCGAGGTGCGGTGAGCATTGTCTGGTTTGTATTTCACTGCGCCCCCTTTCCCTCCCTGCTAACTTCTTTAATCCAGAGCGCAGTACAACTTCATTTCCTCAACCAGTATCACCTCTTCAGTCCTTTTCCACTTTAAATCTAATAAGGATATTGTGATATTCACTTGTGAATTCATGTCCACTACCCAAAGGCTGAAAAAGTTACCTTGGTGTAACAACGCAGGCCTTCTACTGTGGTGGTTTCCAAGATGTGATTGCCACCACTGTTCTGTTTTAGCCCTTAACATAGTCCTGAAGTAGAGTTAAAGTGTGGTAGAGGAGTGTGGTGCTTTTGCGCAACAGTATTCATAATCTGTGGCCTTATAATATAATATCACAAAATTTCATCATAGGGCAAATCGCCAACATTGCAAACAGTGGAGCAAACCGTGCTTGAGTGGGACAGAGCGCGTACCACCCACTGAAAATGCTAAATCCAGACGGAGGACCTGGGTTAACCCAGCAGCCGCGCAGCCTCGTGTGAAAGGGAAGAGGCACATTGAGTCCTCCAGTCCTTAGAGCCAGGAAAACCTATAACGCAAACAATATTGTCACCTCCTTAAAGTGCTTTCCTTTTCCTCGCTATAATGAATTCTCTGCATGCTACTCTGCTGTAAATTCTCCATCTAAAAATTCCATCCACTGCATGTTTTGTCAGGGGAAACTGTACTTGACTTTCGAAACAGTTGGGAGGAGCAAAATGATAACCTACTGAAGTGCCTTGCCCTTAACTGAAATTATGGCGAAGTAATTAAAGTTAGAGCAAAAAGGCTTAAACTTTGGGCTGCTTATGTTCTTAGTGGTTTTGCTTGGGTGGGTTTTTTTTTAGAAGTCTGATTTGAATGTCAAATTTGCATATTGAGCTAGAAAACATAAGGAATGCTTAATAGCTTATGTCCAGTGTTCATATTTTGCTTTGAAAACAATGTATCACATATTCCACGGTTTCATTTCTGGTTACTTATTTGCATCCATAAATTGAATTGCGTATCTAAACAAGTCCTGGATTTGCTCATTATAGAAACAAATATGCTGTATTCAGAGTTTTGCTTCATACACGTACCAGAGGAATATGGAATTGCCAAGCAGCCCAGGTTGGAAGGGGCCTAAAAAATCATTTGGTCCAGCTTTTTATGGGAAAGAAAGCCTAGATAAGATTATCTAGCTTCCTGTCCAATCATATCTTGAAAACCTCCAGCAGCAGGGGCTCTACCATGTCCCCAGCGTGGTTGTTCCCACGAATGATTATTCTTACTGTAAAACAATTCTTTTGTATGTCGAGATGAAACCTTTCCCAGAGCAACTTGTACCTGTTGTCCCTTGCCTCCTTCCTGTAGCTCCCCGGGAGGAGAAAGCCTTCATACTCTTTGTAGCCACCCTATAAATACTTGGACGCTGTGATGAGATCCCCCAAATCTTATCTTCTCCAGGGAAAGAAGACCTAGCTCCTTCAGTATTTCCTCACAGGGCAGGTTCTCCAGCCTTTGATCATCTTTATGGCCCTCCTTTGGACCCTCTCCAGTCTGTCTACTTCTTTCTTGAATTGTGGGGACCAGAGCTGGGCACAGTGCTCCAGGTGCAGCCTGACAAGCGCTGTGTAGGGTGGGATGGTCACATCCCTGCCTCTACTGGTAATGTCCCTGCAGATGCAGCCCAGGATCCAGTTTGCTTTGCTGCAGCAGCAGCACGTTGCTGCCTTCAGCTTGTTGGCCACCAACAACGTATTTTGACCTATGCATTTTTGCTTTAACGGAGATATGATTCACTCGAATGAAATTATAGCCACTGACTTTTTATTTTTCCTGCAGAGGAGATTATTTTTAGGATTTCCTTGCAGGGAATTGACTAGTACTGTAGCGTTTCTTTAATGTCTCCCCAAAAATTAGATCAAAGAAATACAACATTAACAGTGATTGCATGCTCGCTAGCCCTATCCTTTGGCTAAAACTTGAAGGAAAACTTGAAGGGTTGGGTTTTTTTCAGGCTCTTGCTATCGTTAAACACCAGTCTTCTGAGATAGGGTATCCTCTTTGAGCAGACCAATGGTGCTTCTCTACTGCTTTTAGAAGATATTAATTGCAAGACCTATAAGCTGGCGTGAGCGCCCTAGACACAGCTAGGAAAGGACACGGTAACACGTGTGATGTGGGGGTATGAGCTTCTCTAGGGGTTGGCAATCTGCTTCTGTCTTTTCTTTTAAGATATGGATTTATTCTGTAGAACCTTTACAGCTGTTATTGTCTGTGCTACGTAGGGTGATGCAAGGCTGTCTCCTTGCACTGCAAATACACACAGCAGCCTGAACCAGAAAGTACGTTTTTGAGTGAACAGAGGGATTTCATGGCTATATTGTAATAGGCAGTGTTTATAACGGTAAATTCTCCTTAGCAGCTAAAGGAAATGGCAACTGCTATCAAACGGCTTGGTAGGTAAATCAGATTCCTTACAGGATCACAGAGCCATAGAACAGTTCTGGTTGGAAGGGGCCTTTGAAGACCATAACAATAATAATGTGTTACAATACCGTTACTGGAGGGAAGTATATTTTTTTAAAGTTAAGGCATATTTTGGGTATGTTTCTATGGGCAATGGCCAAAAATATGAGCTTGGCATTTTTAAAGTAACATCTGATGTACTCAGGTATTCATTTTTTCCTGCTAGCTGGACTTCAGGAAATCACAAAAAAAGATCCTGGTCACTTTCAAGAAAATGAAAATACCGTTGTAGAGAAGAAGGTAAAGGAGGAGATGCAGTTTAAATCATGTTGAAGCATTATGGTGGAGAGTCAAATGCCTGGTTTTCTTTAGGAAAATTTCTCCTTAGTGACTGCTGTGGTCAGTCAGTACCTGAAGAAAGGTCTTGTGAAAGTAGTGCAATATGTACTTCCAGTAGCTGATAGGCTGGAAATGAAATGGAGGACTTTACAAGCAGTGTGAGAAGCGCTTGCTTAACACTTCAGCAGATTTGTAGAGGAGCAGAGGTGTATTTTTAGTGTATTTGTGTTTAAATACAGAAGCCATGCATCTTCTATCAACCTCTTATCCCCACCTGATTTTAGTGTTGTCACATAGACTTAAATTCAATCTAGCTGTTCATGTTGTGACTTCTTTATAGTCAGAATTGAGTGCCTTCCAGACTAGACAGGGTATTAGTATAAAAAAAAATCCCTGTCCCAGAGAGGTCAGAGTCTGAAATGCGTTTGAACTTATAGTGGAGCGCAGAAGAAGTGTTGAAATGAACAGAAGACTCCTCATATAGAAAAGCAACACCCGCTTTCAGACAAGATGGGTTTTTGGAAGGGTGATAGAGTCGAATGAAGTTCTGTTATATCTAATGCCTGGTACAAAAGACAGACTTACTCTTAAGGTATAGCAAAAGCAAATCTCTATTCAAGGAGTAAGAAATCCTGATTAGAATCTATGTACTTTCCCTTTATGAATGTTTGCAGAAGTAAAACATATGTTTCCCAGAGCATATAAAAGAGATTTGTCATGGACAGAAAAAGGAGCAACAGACAGGCACTAGTGGCATTCTTAGTTGACTCTTTGCAGTGTCCAGGAATTACACAGTAGAAAGGCACAGTTTTAGAGCGTGGTTATGCGGGGAAGAAAAGGGCACGTAGAGAAAGCAGCCTGTGTTTGGGAAATAGATTGTTTTACAGATATTGGTTCAAATTGATAGTCATTCCCTGAATAACATCTGGTGCCTTATCTCAGTGGATGTGGTTATCTTCCATAGAAATTAACTGAGCAAGAATCTGTAGTAAGATTTGAAAATAACCTTTGTTATTATATGTCATTACCTCATAAGAATCAAAATACATGGGCCACTAATGACAATGAAGAAGAACAACACAGTTTCTTGAACAGTCTGTTCAAGGCATTTCCAGTCTTTAGCATGCATTTAAAATACAGCAAAATTACAGGCATTTATCATTTGTCTGGGCCATGGAGCTAATGAGATAGAAAAAGCATGAAGAATTTGGATGGATGAACTCCATTTGCCTAATTTCCAACTCAAACATAATGATGTGATAGTAATAAATGTATATTTTTTTTTTTTTTTTTTTTTTTTTTACAGTTCTTGTCTTGCAAGAGCTTGGGTTGGGTCATTACCATGCACAACGGGTACGTGTTCTTGTCAGCAGCAGCCATCACCCTTGTAACATTTCTGCTTCTTCCCAGCTGGTGGGGAACTGATACAAGGAAGATGTCAGGTTCTCCTCTCAGTCACAGAGGAAAGGAGGCAGTAAAAAAGATGTCTCTTACATCATTTATTTGATTACATTCTCCATTTGTCAAAGCAGTGGAGCACAAAGCCCAAATGTATTTTGTGAAGCACTCTGGAATCTGCTTGGATTTAGGCATGGACTTCAAAATTCAACAAACAAGGATAGCTTTATGTCTTTGGTTACTCTCTAGCATACATTTTGCTGAATCACATGGCAGTAGTAATTTACACATTTAAAGTGGTTCAAATGTCTTTACCGGAAAGTCATGTTTTCAGCTGCATTTATTTAAATGACATTGGAGAGAAAGTAAATAAAACCTCAGAACCTTATTCACAAAACACGTGCATCCAGTTTAGAGTTAGCTGTCTTGATTTTGCTCAACCTTAGAAATAGCATTCACTTTTTGGCAGAAATCTCTAAAACAGCAGAATACTAAGTCGTATTCCTATTTTGAACACTAGAAGATCAGACATCTATTTGCTTGGGGTTTTTTTTGCAGATAAAGACATGAAAAGCAACACGGACAAAATATATTAACCTAGGATAATCTCAGTGTCGCCATTAGTTGTGCCCCTTACACAGGTAGGTAAAAAACCGGCAACATGATAACAAAACAACCCCAAGGTAGGGTTCTCATTGAGCACTATTTGCAACACCTAGAGGCAACAGAATGTCTTCTCAACCAATTTGGACAATTCAGTGTCACCCTATAAAGTAATCGGCAGTTGCGTTTTGGAGGCTATGAAACACTGTTAGAATCTGAATGAATTTTGTAGCTAAAAGCTGGCATATGTATTAATCCAAATACAGTTGGTATGGAGTTAACCAATCTAAACCTTACACCGTTACCTTTCCGCTGGTACTTCGGTCATTGTCTACTCTTAAGAGAGAACCATAGCATGCTTATTTATTTTCAAATTCTGTAGTCAGCACTGTTGTCTTGATAGTGAAAAAAAAAAGTGCATAAATAGCAAAAAAAAAAATGCAGTTACAAGAACCTGAAAAGTACATTACCTTTTTCTCTGATTTCTGAATGAGTATAACAATTTTCTCTGTATAATTAAAAATGGGAAAGCAACGATGAGGTTATTTAACTTGTTCTACTCACAAAAATAAAAGGAGTTCTCGAACGTGGATTTTCCTGTTACAATAGGAGAAAAAAAGATCAGTGAGGTATAACAAATGAAGCTCTACTCCCATACTTTCAAAACAAGTTCCCCACTAAAAATTTGACCTCATCACCCAATATTGTGCTTGGAAAATATACCGACTCGGTATGTGGTTTAGTTCATTATAGAATAGTCAAAGTGGTTGCTTAAGACAATTTTGCTTTCATAGAGTCATAGAATGACTAGGTTGGAAGGGACCCACCCGGTCATCGAGTCCAACCATTCTGTAAGCTTCTGTTCTGGGTCTGGTGTCGTGTTTTAGATCTGTGACCAAAACGGTGCTGGTAACACAGTGATGTTTTAGCTGGTGCTGCACAGTGCTCGCGCGGCATCAGAGCTGTCTTTCCACATCCCCACATCCCCCCTACAACCAAGGCCAATAGGCTGGGCTGGGCAAGATTTTGGAAGCACATACACTCAGGCCAGCTGACCTGAACTGACCAAAGGGATATTCCGTACCATACAATCGTTGAAGTTGGAAAAGACCTCTAAGCTCATCCAGTCCAACCCCACTGTGCCCACTAAACCATGTCCCAAAGCACCACATCTACACAGTTTTTGAACCCCTTCAGGGACGGAGACTCCACCACTGCCCTGGGCAGCCTCTGCCAGGGCTTCACCACTCTTTAAGTACGGAAACATGAGAAGGATATCTCAATGTAAAAAGGATAGGGAGCTGTTGGATTCGGTCCAGAGGAGGCTACAAAGATGGTCAGAGGGCTGGAGCACCTCCCATATGAGGACAGGCTGAGAGAGTTGGGTTTTTTCAGCCTGGAGAAGAGAAGGCTCCAGGGAGACCTTAGAGTGACCTTCCAGTATCTGAAGGGGCTACAAGAAAGCTGGAGAGGGGACTTTTTACAAAGGCTTGTGGTGATAGGAGAGGGGGAACGGGTATAAACTGCAGAGGGGCAGATTTAGACTAGACATGAGGAGTTTCTTCACTATGAGAGTGGTGAGACACTGGCCCAGGTTGCCCAGGGAAGCTGTGGCTGCCCCATCCCTGGAGGTGTTCCAGGCCGGGTTGGATGGGCCTTGGGCAGCCTGAGCCAGTGGGAGGTGTCCCTGCCCATGGCAGAGGGGTTGGAACTGGATGATCTTTAAGGTCCCTTCCAACCCAAACTATTCTATGATTCTAATATCCAACCTAAACCTCTCCTGATGCAATTTGAGGCCGTTTCCTTTTGTCCTTTCACTATTACTTGGGAGAAGCACCCACCTCGCCACAGCCTCCTTTCCGGGAGCTGCAGATGGGGTCATGCTTGGCAATAAAACTGGGGGCCGTTGCTCAGTCTGCTGGTGGGAGAACATGAGCGAGTGCCTTGGCGTCAGCTGGGGTTTCTGGTTTTGTTTCTGTTGTTGAAGGTTTTTTTCTCCACTTATTAATCTGGCTTTGTTTCAACCCGTGATTTTTTCCTCATATTTGCCCTGTCTGTTCTCTTCCCCCATCCTGCCTCTGGGGAGGGAGAGGGTGACGGAGCGGGTGGGCAGGGGCTGAGCTGCCTGCCCCGTTTGTTCGCCCACCGCAGCCTCCAAAGCCAATCTCAGAAATGGAGACGCTGTTCTGCCTCACCACTGTGGAGATTTTGAAACAGAATAGTCTTGTCTGCCAAATGCCCCATCCAGTTTTCCTATTTCACTCCTCTAAGTTCTACCAAATAGGTACTTATCTGCGATCCTAAGAAATGTAGGAAAGCACAGAAAAAAAACTTGAGAAGGTAGGAGTATGTTCTCGTACAAACAGTACTAAAATTAGTAGGCTGGCTTTTGCTGCAATGTTTCACTCTCTAAGTAGCTCTCAATCACTGTCATGTTTCTCTACTAGGTGAGTTTTAGTTGTTTGTGTTTGTCCTTTCATTTGCTCATTTATTTCCTTGAGAACTGCACACAATTTGTACTTATCCTGCTGCTCTACTTGTGGCTCGGTGCACACAGAAATAAGCTATTCACAGAAACGTGGAGGCTCTGGTGGCCTCATTTTGCTCAGGGATTTTGCTATAAAGTACCTATGGGATTAGTGACCCCACTAAAGGTCAAGTAGAGCCCCTGCTGGAGGTGGATAACGATATTTATTGGTATTTGACGTCTTAAGTGGAGCTAAATCTTTACGTAATGCAGGTGGAGATTTATTTGGGAACCTAAAAGGCTTCAGCACCTGTGAGTAAGAGCCTGTGGGACCCCGTGGCGGTGCTGTATGGCGTGATGTGATTGTGCAGCGTCCAGCTTGGTCATGGGTAGACTTTGGCTTCATCAGCTGCTTGGGCACACAACGCGTAAGTAAAACTGAAGGGTCTTATCATTGCTTTAGTTCTCTATCCACATTGCGTGCTATTCTGATTTATCGTTGCTTGTTATACTTTGATCCTGATGAGCCTAGAACTTTTTCTGGTTAAAGAATACTTTTTCATTGTAAGTTTTCACACATGGCCCCTGCGGGATTCCAGGACTGCTCCCCTACAGCCTGGCAGAAGGAGAGAAGATGCTGCCAGTCTGTGGACTGCTGTCACGTGGAGATTGATTGTACCTGTAAGGGCAGATGTTTATAGCTTGGGAATTATTTTATGTGGTTTCTATCTAAAGAATCATTAAAATATAACAAAACAAAGGGAAATACGCAAAGGCTTGTGGTGATAGGACGAGGGGCAATGGGTATAAACTGGAGAGGGGCAGATTTAGACTGGACAGAAGAAGGAATTTCTTCACCGTGAGAGTGATGAGGCACAGTTCATTGGTTGCCCAGGGAAGGTGTGGCTGCCCCATCCCTGGAGGTGTTCCAGGCCAGGTTGGATGGGCCTTGGGCAGCCTGAGCCAGTGGGAGGTGTCCCTGCCCATGGCAGAGGGGGTGGAACTGGATGATCTTTAAGGTCCCGTCCAACCCAAACTATTTTATGATTCTATGAAATACATATTTTTTGTAAACTCAGCAAAAATAAGATTGTAAAATTGTTCTTGACTTGCTTGAAATGAGAAGTAATCCAAAGCATACAAGTTTTAATTGGAACAATTCCCCTGACAAAAGAAGCTAACAGATCATGTCAATGGTCCGTGGGTGTTTGGATTACTGAATATTTCTTTTTCTGAATCGCCTAGGGCAGACACTTGTTGCTGGATCAGATCCTCTGCACCCTGCCTTGCAGATCGCTGGGTAACTGGAAGAAGGCCACTAACAAAAAATTTTACTCTAGGTCTAAGAAAATTTGCTCTGTTTCACCTCTACTTTCTATACATCAATTGCTGGCAAGATTTACCAGGCATTTCACTGACAACTTGCCGTCAACTTCAATTGTAAATATATTTTAAGGACTGTATTTTTACTGCATATGACATAAACCTGCCATTAAACTAAAAATCCCATATACAGATTCGAATCTTCTAGCTCTTCCAAAATGCCTCATTCTTATAACAACAAGCCTCTTTCATTTTTAGAAGCCTGTGAAGAAATGAACTTAGCAACATATACTGTTGGTCACCAGATCTTAGGGTTTTTTCAGATGTTAAATGTTTCCATGGAAATGTAAGAAGTGTCTTTCAAATATTTTTCAACATCTCGTTCTTTCAGCATTGCATTTTGTTCATCTTATATGTTTGGATGCAGATGATCTTATTCTGCAATGTACCGTGTGCAACCATTGATAAAAAGGTGCCCAGTAAATAAAGTAGTATTTTATGCTTGTCACAGGTAATTGTGGTGCACTTTACAGTGGCTTAGTTAAACAATTTCTCTTCCTGTAGGGCCGTAAAGTTGGCAAGCAGCAAGGAGAGCTCTTCTGCAAAGTTTGCCAGTGTATCCACTGTTTATAATAGTACTGGGAGTATTTTCCATTCTCAAATCAGCAATTGGAACAATGAAGTCATTTTAAGTTACGCTGTTTCTTAATGTGCTCCTTGCACAGTAATTACTGTATCATCACCTGCAACATCTTGCAGTGCTGGGAAGTGAAAACCATTATCCTAACAAGTTTTCTGTAAGGTATTCAGTTCAAGTTAGCTAAAGGACACACAGGGTGATCCTACCGTCTTCTTCATCAAATTCCTCCCACATTAAGACAGGCTGAGAGAGTTGAGGTTGTTCAGCCCAGAAGAGAGGAGGCTCCAAGGAGACCTTATAGAGACCTTCCAGTACCTGAAGGGGCTACAAGAAAGCTGGAGAGGGACTGTTCACAAAGGCTTGTGGGGATGGGATGAGGGGCAATGGGGATAAACTGGAGAGGGGCAGATTTAGACTGGACATCAGGAGAAAATTCTTCACCATGAGGGTGGTGAGGCCCTGGCCCAGGTTGCCCAGGGAAGCTGTGGCTGCCCCATCCCTGGAGGTGTTCCAGGCCAGGTTGGATGGGCCTTGGGCAGCCTGAGCCAGTGGGAGGTGTCCCTGCCCATGGCAGCGGGGGTGGAACTGGATGATCTTCAAGGTCCCTTCCAACCCAAACTATTCTATGATTCTATTGTGTGCTTCTATTCTATGATTCTATGATCTACTTCTGCACCCAAAGTTATTCTCATCCTATTCACATGCTCTCCCGTTTTGTTTAAAGAATCTTCTCCCAAAATGTGTCACTGCGACGACAGATGTCTCTGTCCGGTCTTAAAGACAGTCTTATTTTGGTCACAGAAAGCCTTTTCTGGAGGGAATTATGTAAGTTCTGCCTCACATCAAGAATCACAAATATTTAAACGTAAGTCTCTGAGTAGCTTGAGAAAAGTTTCTTTAAAACTTCTTTTGATGATGTTTCATCATTAAAGCAAGATTTCTAAGTACATTCACAATGACCTATTTGTCAGCCACTAAAGCTGGTAGGTATTGTGTGTGAACCATACTAAAAGTGTTCCATGTATCTCCTGTGATAGAAATAATTTGCACTTGGGTGGGTTAACCTTGAGAACCAGACGCCCACCCAGCCACTCTCTCACTCCTGCCCCTCGACAGGACAGGCAGACAAAGTAAGATGAAAGAGCAGGTAGAGTGGAATAAGGACAGGAAGATCACTTACCAGCTGCTGTCATGGGCCAAACATACTGGGAGAAAATTAATTTAGTTTATTGACAGTTGAAACAGATTTGGGATATCAGAAGCACAGACAGAAAATTAAATGAGTGCCTTCTCCCTCTGGTGTTCCCCGGACTCAACTTCACTCTTTCATTCCCAGCTCCTGGGGCACTTCCCCACCTTCTTCACTGACCGTGGTGTCTGCAGGGCTCTCTCATGCTTTTTTCCCTCACTCCTCTACCTGTCCAGAATTTTTGCACATTCTTAAATATATTTTAAGAAAGGCACCACAAGTAGGCAGCTTTGTTTGCATCTTTTCTTTGAAGGAAAAGGGAAGAGGAAAACAGAAGGAGAATTGACTTTCCAGGTGAACTTACAGCTAGATGCAGAGAGACCTTTGTTCTGCTCAGATTTTTACGTCTACCGAATGCCTCTTGTAACACTTACCTGTGTGCTTCTCTTTGCTCAGGTGCTTATATGCTGTCCTCAAGAGAAATGGATCCAAACCCATGCCTGAGTGCTTTCCTGAGATATGGCCAAAATCTATACACAAATGAAAGATAATCTGTTCTAGTTTATTTTAAATATATTATTGGGGGAAAAAAATTGGCAAGCAAATTCTGTAAGTTGTCAAGGTAGGCAAAGAACTAAATACAAAGTCAAGAGAGAAGAGGTCCTCTTCTTCGTATGCCAGCTTCTTCAGCTTTCACCATAGGAGGCACTAGAGACTTTTCCTTGGGACTTTATCAGCTTTGTTAATTTGCCTCTATTCTGAGTCCTTATAAAAGATCAGCCTAAGAGTGCAAGATAATTTCTGTCCGGTGCAAACCAGACTGAACCTATAAGAAAATGACAAGGCTATTACTGTAAGGATAAAGCGCCACTACTCAAAGGACAGCTACTGTAAAACCATGGACATGTAGTGCAGCATGGTATGCTGGAAAAGATGCAAAGCAGTCTCGAGTTTCTTTCCCTGTGTGAGGGCAAGAGTGAGGGAGGGAGGTGCACCGAGTACATGACGAGAAAATCTGGAGTTTTTCCTTTGTATGGAAACCTCAGCAGTTTGAGTAGCTTGGGGTTTTCAGGGAGGGGGTAGCTGAGATTGTTTTAATTTCAAACTGGAAAGTAAATTCCACTCCCTGTTTAAGAAAAAAAAATCCAAACACTACCAACGAATAAAGATTTCAAAAGAGAGGAGGAAAACACAGAGCCTTGTATGCATGCAGTGGACTGTCTGCTTTGGCATGCACTGGCAATGCAAAGCGGAAAACTATGCCTCAACCTCAGCCAGTTGCCTCCAGAGCACAGGGACTGCCACTGAGCAGCTTAGAACTACCTGAATAGCGCCTGTATTCACTCACGTTTTTCACATTCGTGTAAACAGGATACCTTTGTGGTTGGATTCAGAACACTCTTTGCAATCACGCTTCTGGAAGCATGGTTTTGAGTTTGGGGACTGTTGGTCCGAGGGAAAGAGCAGATGGTCTCTGCCTTGAGTTTGCAATCAGAACAGCACGAGCTTGGTTCTGTACGTGTGGTGCTGCTTCACTCCACTTGAGGGGCTGGGGCTATAACTCTCTGTGGCAGCTGGATCTGAACGGAATCGCAAAACGGCAAATACTTTGGAGCTAAAAGTGCAGGCTCAGGATTTAGGGATGCAGTACATACTGCTTTTAGTTTTATAGAGCAAAATCACACCAGCGAAGGCACTAAGCCTGTCTTCCAACATCATTTGAGTAGTCATTGTTGGACTTGTGGTCTGGAGACATCCAAATGCCAAACCAATGTCCCTTTGAGGGCTGGAAGTTCCTCTATCTATTTTACCAGAAAGTGTAGCACAACCGGAGGGGCTCTGTAGAATAAGAGTTAGTATTTAGGAGCTGAAAGCCTCACCGTGCGTGTTTCAGGAGGCAGGGTAAGGTTACTTTAGACAAGTTAGAGCTATGGACTGACTGCTCACACAATGAGTCTCTTGCTTTAATTTTATTGATAAGGATTCCAACTAGGGAGGTCCAAGATTGCTCCACAGTGAAAACCGAAGTGCAATGAAGTGATGATGGTGACCAGATTCACTTTAGAATTCAAACGGTTATCCCTTGTTTTATTTACTTAGAGCATAAAAAAAGCAGCAAGGGCACCTATTCATTGAATTTAGATGTCAGCAAAAATTATGAGACCTGAGAGGAGCCTACCGTCATTCTGGGAGGCACAATAAGCACAGAGTGATCAGAGAAACCTAACCTCTGAAACACTGACAAGTTAATAAAATAAGTGCCACCAACCAGCCACAAATCTCATTATTTTCTCCTGAATCTTTGGGTTTCTACACTTCTGGTACTGTTTTGTTGTTTTGGGTTTTTTTTTTCTCCTAGGGATAATAATGAATGTTCCATGGAATAGCTTTATGTGTACATTGTCCTGTACTAAATGTTTTCTCAATGCACTGTATACGTAGGAATCCTGTATTGACAGACAAATCTTAGAGTTTGCTGTCAGTCTTGTCAGTGCTTGATTTACCTCTAGCTTTTTCACAATCATAATGTCCTTATCACCTTTCCGTGTTGTATAGCAGCTGGCATTCAGTCTTCCCAGCTTCTGCGTTTGGATTATGTAAAGCAATTGCTTTAGAACTAATGCCATACAAAATTGTAGTGGAGGGGTGCAGATTCTTAGGGGCTTTATAAGAGATGTTCAGGGATGTGCTGAGCTGGTTTCTACACAGAAACTTAAAACTAGGCCTGTTTCATTAACAGATCCAGTAATTTAGATGGACTTCTAATGGTTGAAAGCCAGCTGGTCTCTGAGAGAATGCTGCAAGCCACGGAAGGGGTTCCTACACGTTCATCTGCTTTGTGTTTTCCAGAGTTACACTGAGTGTATCTACCACACAACATGTATGGAGAGGAAACTGAGTCATAGTTATCTTTTTGTTCTTTGCTCTGCTTTTTGTTGTTGCTTTTTTTCCCCCCAGGATTGGATTAAAGATGATCCAGAAAGCAGCCTCTGGAACAAGTGCTGGTCCTGTAGAATCCCCGTTTCATTGATATTCCAGATAATGATATGACTGGAGGTTGATAGCATGTCTTGTTTACCTGTCTTTGGGGATGCCCTGCTAGAACTTCGACCTCTCATGACTGCACCGTCCATAGCTTTTATAGAGAGCTTCTCTGCAATCCCAGTTTTGGTTATGACGTGCTATTGTTTTGAGGTTTCCCAATTCAGAGTACCCGATACTGCAAGAGGCCAATGTCGCAGCTGATGACAATGGCATTGAACAGCGTGACACGCAGTAGATACGGGAGCAAATGGAGTATGACACAACGACACGTTCGTAGGCACCGTGACAGTGTTTGTGGGGGCCTTCTGGGTTGGAGGGAAACAAGGGTGGTACAGGTTGCACTCATCTGGCTCAGACCTGAGGTGGTTATATCCAGGCTGCTCCTGGTAGGATTCAGCAAGAGAGTTCTCTCTGCAAGGCAGCAGGCGGTGAACAGCAGGCAGTGAACAGCAGGCAAGCAGCACTGACAGTCGGGAGGTTGGGCCTGCAGGAAAAAACAACGAACAAACCGAAATGACAGGAGTTACCATGACACTTATCATCGCAATTTCACTCTCTGTATTTTTTAAATAAATGCGTTGTCCAAAGACTTTTCTTTTTAAACGGCAATTTCATCTTTCTAGTCACAGGGACGTTTTCCTGGAAGCTATGGAAATGTTCTAAGCACTGCACTACTCATCTCCATCCAGAAAGGGTTTAATCCTTATGTAAAAGCATATAAGCACACTCCTCCTCGTTTGTTTTCTTCAGTCTTTTGGTTTTGCTGTAGCCCAGAGTGTAGAACTTGTGGTGGAGCCTGAGCATTATGCTGGACTTCGACAGGGTTAAAACCACTGTGCTCTTTGTAACATAAATACATTTTCCAAAGTAGTTGATCAGCTTAATTTCAACGTAGCAGTCATTTTCCCTCCTCTGTATTGGTATAACTTGACAAAAACCACCCTCCAGTAATCTCATAGTATTCCCTGTGCTACACTGTAGGAAACATCTGCCCATCTCGAATAAGCTGAGGATATTTTTTCCAAGTTTCTGTCCAAACATTTCTGCCATGAGTAGGTTGTTCGTTAGGATTAGTTGCTTTGGGAAAAATGGGATACCAGAGTAAAACTGTGGCTTCTTGTGGGGAGCCAGCTGTACAGGAAATACTTCTATGAAAGAAAAATAAGTCAAAGGGTCACAAACGATATCTTTGCAATGGGTATTTTGTCTCCACCTTCAGCAGGAGTGTAACTTCTCAGATTTCCCTTCTGGTTTTAAATATTTGTTCTGCTTTTTCTAACCCGTATATACCTATAAAGACCCATTAACATCTGAATTAGCAGAGTAAGAAAGGAATAATTTCATTTATATCATAGTTTCTGAAAGGAAGTGTTAGAAACATAAGATAGACAACTTCTTCATTGCAGGCACTACGATTATATCTTTGACTCACAACTATGTGTTTACTTGACTTTCCTTTCCTGGGAGTTGCTTTTAAATTAATGGGACCTCTTCATGGCATGAAGGCTGAGATATGGGTTTGTGTTATAACTTCCTACTAGAGAAAAAAAACTCCAGCTACTACCAGGAAGATGTTTTTGCTGAGTACAATAGACAAAGTCACCTAAGCTCTTATCTCTGCTGTCACACAAAAATCAGCTGTTTGTTTATTTTAAAAATCCAGTTTATTTGTAAACTAGTAAAAAGTGAAAACCGGCAATCAAAATGAAGAGTTTTGTAAGGAACCAAGATAAACAGATTCTCTATGAGATGTCAATGTTAAGGTCATGCAATAGTTGTCAAAGGGTATGAAAATCAATATATAGGACATACCTGCCACAGGAGCGGGAGAAAAAGAAATTAGAATGGGAGCAGCATAGCAATCAGACTCACTAACCCTGTAATTTTTGTACTTACATGCATTATTTTAAACATTCAGCTATCTCAAGAAATTAACAGAGATTAAGTTAGAAATTTGTCATTTCAGCTGACAGATCCAGCAGCTCATAAAATTCAGCCATGAAGAGGGAAGAAAATAAGACAGTTAAAAATAGAAAGCCTTTGAAATGAATGTCTTATCTCAATCCTCAGCAAAAATAGTCGAGGTTTTTTTCCTGATTGTAGATTGATAAAAATGTAGTAGATAGAATCCTGCACTGGTATTATATCAGATTAATTGGCTTAGACAGAAGTACGTGGATTAAACCAACAGAGCATCTGTCCCGCTTGAGGTACTGAAATTAAAATATTGAAAAACACACCAATTGAAATTCAGTAAAACATTTAGATCAGTACAGGATCAACGTGCCAAACAGTATGGTGAAAGCTGAGCTTTTCATAAAAGTGCTATGAGTTGAAACTAGGTAATTAAACTTATTCAGCAGTTTGTAACCCAATCGATACAATTTTTACCATTAGTAGTAAAAAAGAAAAAAAGACTATTAGTAATAAAAGCCTCAAAACTGAGGAGAACGAAGCCTTCGCCATGGGCATCATAAACTTCCCAGGAACCATAGGCATCATAAACCTCCCCTTCCCTAAGCCTTGAGGAACACCAGGGCTGTCAGCCTTAGGAGACAAAGGAGCACTACAGCAAAGCAGGAGGTGCTGGGAACAACTTTTTCTGTATGATAATACTCATTCCATTATTAATGAGGCTTTTCTGTAGCAAGTAGACAATCTGGGCTGTTAGGCAGTTGAAAGATTAATGTAACTAAAGCCAGAACTTACTGTCATCTCTGCATTTTTTCTTTATGCGCACGATATTTTAATTGTTAAGGTTTCACCAGTGGTCTCAGCCCCAAGATGGGACCTCCTAGGACCGCTCTTGGGTGGAATCCTAGAGGAACTGAGGTGTTTGAGAAGGAAGACAGACCACTGCCCACCAATGTGCTTTTAACCAAATGTTAAATGTGCGATTTAACCAAACTAAGCAACAGGAACCGCTGTGGTCAGGCTCATCATTCAAGAGTCACACCATGCTAGAAGGGACAATAGAAGTCCTGATTTGAGGGTAACAGGCTGGATTAGACTTACATGCTCCATGACTACATCATTGCAGAGAGGAATCCATAAGCACGGAGTCCCCTTGATGTTAAATGTGTTTCTAGAACCTTTGAGTGGGTGCGTTGGGTATGTGGTACTCTTGGTTTGCGCTTTGTGTAGCCACTGTTCGGAGACTGAGCAGCTTGCGCTTGGGAAGGAAGGCTGTGGGGTGTTATAAATCAGTGGCACAATGCTTAATGCCGCAGCGCTAGCCTCTTGCTTTTAGGTGAAGAACCTTCTAATTATGTTTTTAGCCATCTTCCCAGACTTGCATCAATGGTTCATATTCTTAAATGCAACGGCTTTTCGGCGTGCTCCATCATAACCACAGGACTGCATGGCAAAATGAATAAGAACTAGCTTCTCACCATCTAGATTAAAACAGTATTTTTACAGCAGCGGCTCAGAACACTGCATCTTGCAACAGTGCTACTTTAATGCTCTAGGCCACTACTGCAGAACAGTCTTATTTTTATAAGCTTGATGGAAAGATTAGGTGTCAAATTTAATAAACCCTTTGGCTCTTTTTCTATTATTCTCTGCCATGGGTCACCTCTGCTTTGAAGTAGAATATTTTTTCATTTGGTGGTGGCAATAATCCAAATATATAAGCCACCATATATCATTTGATATAATTTGCATTGATTGGCAGGTTTAAAGCTAACCTGTATTAATGAATTTGTGCGTGTGTAATATAAGTGCTTCAGACAGACCGGGGTAAAAATCTTATTAGTAAAGTATAGGGAAAGCTGTATTTGGATGAATGAAAAAATTCATTTCTTCTGCAAGGAAAGATCCCAAAAACTGGGTATGGACTCCAGTTTTAAGTAAAACAGTTTAAATAGTTTTGCTAATAATCAAAAGTACTTGATGCGTCGACTAGCTGATGCCTGTACATCTTCTCTGAGAGCAGTCTCTTTCCCTCGCTCACACAAACCCTTCAGATGCAATTATGTTCAAGTTGAGCTGCGTAGGATTCCTTTGTTAGTATGATGATACTGCCTTCTATAAACTGTCCAAGGTCGAAATATCTCAGTGGGGATATACCAGCCCAGACAGAATTTCCACAATGAAAGGTCTTGGAGGGGCTCCCTGCATGACTTCACAATCAGGGAATAGTAGCCAGATAGACATCAGGGCTATATGAAATTATATGTGAGCCTTTAGTCTTAACTAAGTAGAAAAGGCACATGGGTCTCATTTGCAATCTATGTGACCAGGTTACTACCCTGTTAACTATTTACTTTTCCATTGACCCCCAAAATGTCCTGATTTCATCTAAGTGCTGAACAAACCCAGGAAATCTCTTTTTTTTTTTTCCAGGGTACAGTGTTCCATGCATAGCTTGGAGAGTTGTATGGGATCGTTGTTCAAAGTGAACTTGACATGGGATGTAAAACTGAAATCAGTTCTGATGTTTTAAGTGGAATACAAAAATATCACATAGTATTTCTTGAAAACCTTAGAGAAAACATGATAATGCATTGAGAAACTCTCTAGAAGAAGCAACACCTCCATCTTGCAGTGTGCAAATGCTTCTATGAAGCTTTACAGACTGTCTGGACTGACTTCTATTACCATGAAAACAGCAGGACCTGTTTGTAAACAGGGGTGAATGAGCAGGAGTAGAACACCACAACAGGCAAGGGAGTGAAAGGACAAACTTCTTAGGAGTAAGAAAGAAGTGGAAAGCTGAAAGACAAGAATATCCGCCGGTTAGGACATTAAAGTGTCCTTTGAGTTTGGATAGCTTATTGGAAAAAAAACCTTAATGGAAAACACAGAATCAGAGAACAGGGTGTAATGAAAATGCTTTCAGTCTCTCACAACAGTGTCTTGAGCATCTCTGCAAGTGTTTGGGAAATGAAGTGGGATGAGAAGAAAGCTCATGAATTTTGTTAATCTTCGGTGTCTCTGTTCACTGTCATTTGCTTTGTTTGAGAATTCAGAGGAAAGGAATCAGTTTCTTGTGAAACAGAATAGAGAAAGTGGTTTTGTTTCCTGGCAAAAATATGACTAATACATTCTGTGTATAAATGTCTCTATAGCCTGAGAGCTGAGTGAGGTCAGAAGACACTTAGACAGCAATATGCCTCTGACCCCAGTACTTATAATGGCACAGTGTTTTATGTACAGCTTTTTTACATTATGGGTTTCATCCACTAAACTAAACCTTAATTTAAACTTGCTCATCTAACACTGTTGCTTGCAGTTTCAAAGTCTTGATTGGAGATAAGGTGAAATTTTCCTAGCTTTAAAATAAAAGTTTAGCAAAAAAGGAAGCGGGGAGGGGGAAAAAAAAAGTTAAGGAGAAAATCAATGATAATGGAGTGCAGGTGGAGCTCATTTGGGGTAATGAGGTTCTGAATGGATGTTTTGCAAACAGAACACTTTTTGTGACCTAACAGCTCAGCCAATTCACATGCTGTTTGTAAATGGTTTGTTTTGTTCCTTCTGAACTCAAGTGGAAATGGAGATTTCTTCTGGTGTCTTGGTGCTTCGGAGAGGGAGGTACGAATTAGCAAGCTGCCATTTAAACATTCTCCCTTATTATGCTTGAGCTGCTCTGGTTTCCTGCTTGCCTTCTCAGTCAGAGGGACTGAAACCACACTGACAAACAAATGAGTTTGGGAACTGGGATTTTGGAATTATTTTGGCCACAGAGATGATAAACGCTCACTCAGTTCTCTCATGGGCGCGGTGGCTACCGGGGCTGCTCACGGGGCTCTGTAACACAGTGTTCAGGGAGCTCGAGTTCAGAGTTCAGCTTGTACAAAGGATTACTTAAGTCTGTGGTTGGCATCCTATGTGAGAAAATGCGTTGCGAGGAGAGAAACAAAGATGTTGTGACAGCTCCTGTGTATAGAAATTGAATATTAAATCATACAGGCTGTGTGGGGCACAAATACAGGGCTTCTGGCAGGGCTTCTGAGTTCAGCATAACCTGTCAACTCAGTTTTGGGCTCGTAAATATACAGTGGACCTCTGGCCCCTGGCACTACTTGGTTTAATAAGGCCCGTTATTCGCTATAAAACATCTATATTCTGTATTACTGGATATGGAATACATTCCCAAACATCTTCAGGCACTTGATTTCTGAGTCATTAGCTGGAGTGACTCATCGTATTTTCCCTGAATGAAAAAAGGGGGGGAAAAAAAGAGGGAGAAAGAGAGTATAAAATGCAGAAACAGCATTTGCAACTTTTTCTTGCTGTTCTAAGGAAGCAACCATACTGCAAAGCATCCCTTTGCCACGGTCCTCAATAAGATATGATTATCCCTTGTGTAAGGAGAAGTGGAGATGAAGACCAGAACTACATGATGCAAATTGTATAGCACAAATAAGAATTCCCATCTACAAAAGAGAGCAGTAGCAAGACCTGAGGGTGATTAAGGATAATGCATTAGCCATCTGCACAATGTCTGGTAGCATCAGGAAGGTAAACAAAGACTTAGCATGTATTATGTCTCTGAAAGCGAGATGTATAAATCAGAGGTTAAATATGCACAAGGAAAGCAATAGAAGAGCCTCATGTGGAATACTCAGAGCTTTTCTTTTTGAGATATTACATGAAGACTATACGAAACTGGAAAAGATTAAAAATCTGTGACAGAAGGTACCTAGACTAACCCTAGAAACAAAGGAAATGCTTCGTAAGGAATGAGAAACCAGACCCTGTCAGCACGCGCAAAGGAAACTGAGACCTCGGAGAAAAATCTAAGCTTTAAAATACCCTAAAAGAGAAAGACAGATGCCAGTGCAAGGCATTTAAATACACTAACAGCTAATTGAAAAACAAACATGTAAGGGTCTAAATGAAGGCAGAGATTAGTAGCCTAGAGTAATTTGACAGGACTGAGATGTGCACAAGTAGCTGTTGCATGCTATAAAATAAAAAAGACTGCATCAGCTCAAAGGAGTACTTTACTAACTCACCAGAGCCAGGTCGTGCCGAGAAAGGACTTTAGGAAAGTAAAGAAATTTGTCTTATAGATAACCTATCCATGCTAATGGGTTCAAAAAGCAATTGGTCTTCTCTGGCATGGGTCTGGTTTAGCTTTGATGAGTATGCATGTGGCATAATCTGCAGTTCAACAGTAAAATCCACCCCTAACAAAAATTTCAGGATCTGTCTTACAAGGTACTCTTGCAGTAGAACTTAATGAAAGGCATAATGATGGTGGGGGAAGAACAGTTGAGCTTTAAATGATGGGTTACAAAAAGAAACTTCTCCTGGAACCTCTATGCAAAGACTTATGGCACAGAGATAATCCCGAAGCAAAACATCTTAATTTTATATAGACTACTTTTCTCTAGTTGCCGCTGCACATAACAAGACTGTCTTGAGAGAAAAATCCACTTTATTTTTTTAGGAGAACTCAGAGCCATTAGAGATTTTGAGAGGGAAACTGGTAGAGGTCTGCCCTCCCTTTGAAAAGGAATTGATTTCCAAAAGGAGTACTTAGTTTTCTTCTCAGGTCTTACAATTCCTAATCCAAGATCAGTAAGTAGCGGAACAGGGGTTAAGGAAAAGGGATGGAATAAAAGCTTCCTGTTCTCAGTAATAAAAAGCCCTTTGAGAAAAAGCAACGGTAGATGGCTGCTGTCTTCTGGCAGAGTTTCCCTGCGCAGAGCTGGCTCTCAGCTTTGCAGCAGTCTGGGCAAATTTTGCAGAGATGGTAGAGAGGGTTCTGAACAGCAGGAGAGAAACAGAAGGATTTTCCGCTTTCTTTACATACCAACCACCCCTCTGAGTCACAGGGTAGGACTGTTGCCCCTACAAGGCACAGCCTTCTACCCAGCAGCGGTGGAAGGAGGGGATGGGAGATGCTGAAGCCACTACAACCTGTACCTGGCACCAGGGAGTGCTGTCAACTGCCTTAGCTTTCTACAGGCAAATCAATGCTCTCTGGACTTGTCCTACAATCTTGGATGCAAGTTGTTATCTTCTGGCTTTTGTGAGATTCTTATTTATACTTTTTTCTCATCTGTAAGTTTGAAATGCCTAAATGTAGGTATAGCCCACAAAAACCAGCTTGATGGGAAGGCAGTGGGAAGCCTCAGGTCCATTTGAAATACTGCCCATGGAAATAGAAAGAGAAAAGCTTGATCTTTTGTTGGATTTATGGAATAAACGTTATAGGGGGAAGGGTGCACATAGATTAGAAAGAAAAAGTGGAATCCCCAATGTAGTTATATTTGATAATCTCTGGCAGCTTGCCTTTGCAAAGCTGTTGTGAGGGAAAGAAAAGTTGAAGATGAAAGCCATGATCAAATGTTTTGGGCAGTATAGCTGTAAAAAAGTGTGTCTGAGGTTGTACCTTATCCGACAAGGCCAGATCTCCTGGGACTTTACCATTCCTATGCAGAATGTAGGAACTCAATTTACTTTCACATATTAAATTTGCTGTTATGTCGATAGTGTTACATCTTCTGCTAGAAAACAAATGTGATCAGCATCACTAACAAGTACCATCTGCTACAAAAATAGAATGTATGCCATAAGATCGTAAAGCAGTCTTTTAATAAATAATATCTATTTATGTATCAATAGATGTTAAAGTATGCTAACAGGGTGAGGGAGAGACAGATTACGAAGATGAAAGCTTCAAGGTTTGCCCCACTCACTGGTCAAAATTAGGAGCCTCAGTTGTTAGACTATACACACAAATTTTCACTTTAAAGCTGAAATTATGTTTCTAGCTAAATCAATACCAAATAATGTTTCCGTGCCAAAGCTGTAGTGGCTACTGGCAAATAAATACTCAGCTGTTCCTGGGGAAGTCTTCTACTGGTGGTATCATCTGTGTTCCCACCTGTAGTCAGAATAGGGTTATAGATAAGGGGTGTAGAAATGGAAGGCTGCAGAGGTTTGGAAAGGCTGTCACTAGGAATGTTTACTGCAAATGTCTCCTGCCTCTGTCATCCTGAATACTGCAACATGCACAGAACAAAGTAGGGTTTCTTTCATTGACAGTGGATGCCGCTGCTATGTCAAGTTTGGCAGTGGGAAAACTGGAATAAAGAAGAAGAAAACATGTATTTTTCTTTAAAGCGACAAAATTTGTGTTTGGGTAAGGCATTGTTTCTGTGAGACCAAGTCACTCAAATGCTGGTGCTTGGTCTTATGCTTTCAAAAGCAGAACCTGCGCTTCTGTAGTTGGCCAATAAAAAAATATATTTCAAGGGTTATGGCACTCCTTATCTTTGTCTTGGGCATGATTTTATGTAGGAAATAAAAGGGAATCTCTTCCCATTCTGCCGGCTTGTCTTTAATAGGTAGTTCCATTTTACACATTTCATTTCTCAAGCAGTGAAAAACAGAGGATAAGAAGAGGTGAAGAGAATGAATGTCTGATGTTTTCTTTGATTCTGCAGTATACCATCAATTAAACTACCATAAAAAAAATAATGGATCATTTAATTATGTGTTCAGGCCATTCTAGGGGAGCTTGATATGAAGCTTCACTTTTCTGATGCATTTCTCCATGGGAGAGGGCTGTGGTAAAATGTTTACTTACACTTTGTAACACTGCAGTCTCTGCTGGATGTGTTTTTTAGGCAGTGCGAAATAAATGTGTAGCTTCAGAAAGGAGAAAATACTACTGTTGTATTTTAAAATTTACTGTCTTAGCAAAGTGATGAGGGAAGAAAAACACAGCTCCGTTGATGTGAATGTACCTGCTGTAATTTGGGCAGGCAAAATCTTCTGTAATACATCACTTTCTGGATTGATTCCTCTCTCTGGAGACTAATATTATAAAGCTGAAGAAAGACAGCACATGAAAAGCATTTGTATACAAGCAGCTTAAATTTTTAGTAGAAGATCTAGCACCTGTGGAAGGCCAGGAGATAGCTAGTTTTAATTCAGAAGTCGTTACGTTTTCAGCTACTCTCTGTATTTGAGATAAATGGTATGCATAGCATCCAGAAGAAAATGCAGCTATTGCTTTCTTTGTTCTTTCAAATTCATCATTGTATCCTCTTTTTTTTTTTTTGCAGAGCAACAGAACATGGCAGAGTACTGATGAAATAGATGTTGAAAAGTAGCATTTAGTTCAAAACTACCCATACTTCTGTGTGGAGTGGTCTCCTAACCCAAATACAGTAATTACTATAAGCCTTTGGATCCTTCACTGAGCCTCTGCTACCACAGCTGCGCTCATGTTTTCTTGCACATATGTATTGAAAATACAGAGCCATTGCTGACAATTCACAGTGGAGGTAAAAAAGTGCTGATATTTCCATAGGTCACGTATAGCTTGTGAAAAAAAGCGAGTTCCATCCTCAGGTTATGTTCTAAAACTTGTATTTAATGAAAGGAAATTAAGTAGCTTCCTAAAAAACACAGATACTACACAGACTGTAGTTTAAAAAAATAGTTAAAAGGGCAGTATTTAGCCCTGTCGGTGATACTGGTAATCTAATTAGCCGTGAACTGTATTAAAGTGCAGCAATGCCAAATTGTATTTACCTCCTTAGATACTGGCAGGTCTAGCAATGCTGGCAATAAATATTAGCTGTAAGGCTAGATTCCAATATCTTCTATTTGCTTTACAGACCGTTAAACTCTATTAGTTGTCTTTGACCAAAAAAGGATTTAAAAGGACAGATGTACCCATTTTGTGCTTCGTTTACCCATTTACCAACAACATACTTTTTTTTTTTTTCACTTCCCCACGAAGATTTAAACAGTCACTGACATTAAACAAATACAAGAAAGCCCTAAGGATGCTTCATAATTCTGATCCAGAATTAGCATGGAAAGACTATTTTTTAAAAAAGAGAAAATCGTTAATACTGAAATTTGTTTGCCAGATTATGTGGGCTCTGATTTGTTTCAGTTACAGGTAAAAGCAGTTGTGAGGAAATAGATATTATGGGGTTTTAAGCTCTTTTTAAAGCTTTTGCTCTTTCCATTTGTGAGAACTTTTCCTCGGGTTCTTCATTTAATTTACTAGGTTATCTATTAGGTTCTCTCATTTCTCTTAGCCTCTCTGCTGAGGTTTCAAATGAATTTTCAGATTTATATGATTCTTAGATTTCTGTGTGCAGCAAACACCCTTTCTCATGGAAACATTTCAAATGAAAAACTTTTAGTCTTCCTTGGCACTCAATTAACTTCCCATTTTTCTTTTTTTTTTTTGAAGAGGCAGGGGTCTTAAGGCAAGCACTGCTGCCATAAACACATGTTAATACTTTTATATCACTGTAAAAAAAGAAGTCTGCCTCACTTCAACAAAGGCAAAAGTAGGATGTGAAGGGACAGGACCTGATCAACACACCTGAAATTATATAGGTGACCCATGGATGATGCAATTTAGACCAATTAGACATTAGACTCTTAAAACAGTGGAAAGTTACACAGTACTGGTCTACTTAGCATAGAATCATAGAATCACCAGGTTGGAAAAGACCTATTTGATCATCGAGTCCAACCATCCCATCTGCCACTAAACCATGTCCCTCAGCACCTCATCTACCCATCTTTTAAATACCTCCAGGGATGGTGATTCCACCCCTCCCTGGGCAGCCTCTGCCAGGGCCCCATGACCCTTCCTGTGAAAATTTTTTTCCTGATGTCCAGTGTGACCCTCCCCTGGTGCAGCTTGAGGCCATTCCCCCTTGTCCTGTCCCCTGTCACTTGGGAGAAGAGCCCAGCTCCCTCCCCTCCACAACCTCCTTTCAGGTAGTTGTAGAGAGCAATAAGGTCTCCCCTCAGCCTCCTCTTCTCCAGGCTAAACAACCCCAGCTCTCTCAGCCGCTCCTCATAAGACTTATTCTCCAGCCCCTTCCCCAGCTTCGTTGCTCTTCTCTGGACACTCTCCAGAGCCTCAACATCCTTCTTGTAGTGAGGGACCCAGAACCGAACACAGGATTAGAGATGCAGTCTCACCAGTGCCGAGTCCAGGGCCGAATCACCTCCCTGGACCTGCTGGTCACACCATTTCTGATCCAAGCCAAGATGCCATTGGCCTTCTTGGCCACCTGGGCCACTGCTGGCTCATGTTCAGTTGCTGTCAATGAACACCCCCAGGTCCTTCTCCTCCAGGCAGCTCTTCTCCAGCCCAGGAATCTTCCATGGGTCAGAGAAGTGAATTAAGTAACGGGGCCCAATCTCCAGCCTCAGAGCTGTGTGGGTGCCCGTGGATGATTCGTCTGCATCGCTATGTGTGCTGTTCCATCCGTAACCTCTCACACTCCTGTGATCAGTGGAATTGTGCTGTGCTATTCTTAAGACGTAGGAGCGTGAGAAAGTGTTTTATTCTCAGTGTGATTGTGCTGTGCTATTCTTGGTGCAGGACAGCGTGAGAAAGAGAGGCAGCGAGCAGCTGGAGCCAGAGACTCCACTTTTTAGGGTGATGTGAGGTGTTTGTTCAATGGTATTGAACAGCAATGTTTGGAGACCTCACCCACGCGTGGACACACTGTGTGGGCTTCATGATTGCTGACTCAGCCTCTCCAAATCCTCACTGCAAAAAAGAAAGGTCTCCCCCCAGCAACTGCAGATCTAGATGATGATAAGAAAGCAATTGGTGATGGATCTTTCTTAATCACTCTATTTATCCTCTTATGGTAATGATCAGACACATTGCCTTTACAAGCTGTTGCTTTTAACTTGTTGATCACTGCTCATAATTTGTTTCCTTTCTTGCTGAAATAACTTGAGTAAAACTTGATTTCAGAGAGTATTTGAGCGTTTGGGCTTTTATGATGATTTTTGCTAAAAGTTTCTGTGGTAAAGCAGCATGTCAGGCTCAGCTTAGTGATGAGATGGTTAACAGTAAGTTAACCCATTGCATGGTCCATTGTGTGCCCTCTGAGCTTCCAGATTTCCAGCTCTAAGGGTGTGTGCACCCACCGAGCCACAGGGTGCTCCTGCTTCAGGGCAGCCCATGATAAAGAGCCCTGGGACAGAGCCTGAAAGTCTGTACACCGGTCCAACGACACCAAAGGCCCTCAATCCTCCCTCTCGTATCTTAAATTTCTCATACATTCTGCCTTCAGTAGCCTTGTCAATTAATGGATTCTGCAGGGAAGATAATGCTGAGTAAAGCATCTCAGAGCTGAGTGGTTTGAGGGATGTGTGAATGCCTGCAAATTTATTTCTCAGGTTCCTCTGTATAATGGGCTATAAGTCAGTACAGGTACAGTATCAACGGCTGCTTCACTTGGAGAAAGCGAGAATAAAATCAAAGAGACTAATGGAACATAATACACTTGCCTATATTCCTGAGAGAGCTATCTGTGCCGCTTTTCCTCTCTCAAGTATAGGCAGGCATACGTTACATGATAAGAGCTGCATTTTCTGGGGCACGGTGTTTGCTATCCCGGGCAAGTGAGCAAGCCAGAAGAAAAGAGCATGCTCTTAGTCATGTATTAACAAGCTGTCAGTTCTTTGCATACGTATTCAAGCAAGACAGGAAGCAAGAATAACAAAGTCTTAAAGCTCGAGCGCATTCCCTGAACTAATCACAGGGCAGTGCATCTTTGTCACTTAGACAACGTACATTACAGATGACTGAATAAGATAATAATAACAAAAATAATAATAATAACGTGAGCTGAACTTTGTATTGAAAAGGCTTTATGTAATCTGAAATTAAAATTTTGTCTTGATTTTTTTTTTTACAGAGGAGAAAATTCACAATGCTTCATTAACACTTTCTTTTTTCAGCATTTCATGGGCTTCTTCCCAGCAAAGACCCTTCAACCATTTTGCATTAATAGTTCCATGAACTGTGGACCATCTTCCTAAATTCCTCCCTACAAAAGACTTTTTCTGAAACACATGTAGTCACAGTTCAGCCTCAGATAGAAAGAGATGTTGGATTAATACATTTTGACACAATATTTACTGGTGAAAACCCTAAGAAACTATAAATTTGGACTGACAGGGGTAGGAGAAAAGAAGAAATTTGTATCTGTGTGTCTTGTTCTGGTCTCCTTGACACAGCACAGATACCTAAGACATTCCTTGAAGGAGTCCGGAATTGCTTCCCTTTCCTTTAAAGCTCTTTTCATAGTATCAGAATTGAGCAAAGGGACCACCTTATAGCTAGAATTAACCAACAATCGTAATTACTGTTTCTCACAGCATG